>NC_059155.1:49826572-52527406 GCF_020740605.2 Lemur catta | reverse complement strand
TATTTAAAAAAACTCACAAAAACAACCTAAATATTTTTAGGTTTATATATAAGAATGTATACATGCACACACACACACGCATGGCATCTGATGGCTCAGAGACTGAGTTAACATGCTTATGTGTGAACCAAAGTTCCTTAAAATGTAAAGAATATTGATTATAATATTTTTGTTCCCAGCTATAAAGGGAATACAAAATCTGACCCAATTTACAATCCTGAATCCTGTTCACACAATGTCTCCCCCTATCTCTGAGTTCATGGATACAAAGAGCTAGGGAAAGATTTGTGCAGAAACTTCAGAGGCCACTATATTTATTTATATTTTCCCTTACATGATTATTCTCCAGTAAGTGTATGAGGACTCAACTTGTGATACCATGTGCCCTACTCCTTCACATTTCCTGGTGTTGGTTGAGGGAAGGTTGAGATTTCTTTTTCTGTTCAGGCAGTTAGCTCTTTCCTCAGATAATGCTGAGAAAGAAGAATATCTGAACCTGTACACTGTGGAGCCAATTCCAGTAGGCTTGGGCTAAAGGTAAAAAAATTCCAGTCTTATGAAACAAAAGAAACCAAAACAATAAAGAAAGGAAAGGAAAAAAAGTTTCTAAAGTTTTGGGCAACATTGTATTTCAGATACATGGTTTGCTGTGACAATTATAGTAGAGTCAATTAAAGATACTCGTATGTGATAAAAAGGAGAGAGATAAATAGATCAAGAAAATAATAGAATATAAGAGAGAAGCAAGAATGGATGAAGGAAGTTAGAGTTAAATTAGAAACATCAACATAAGCTCATGATTTTGAAAGGTTTCCATCATACATTCCCCACTGGTTAGGTCTGAGCAGGGGAACTGGGTGGCAAGAGGTCACAGGTGGAGTGTGGTGGGGTGGGGAGACTTATATTTCCCTGTGCACACTTCTGTACCTATTTATACTTCATACTACATGCACGTTTTCCCTATTAAAAATGAATCAACAACACTAATGTTAAAGGCCCACACTATGTTATAGAAATAGCTCAAGCAGTCTCTAATGACCTAATTACTAATAATGCCAATGAAAATAATCCAATGTATTAATACATCCCTAGCTAGCACCAAGACCCTGGGCCACTGGTCTGTTCTGAAATCAATGGTACCAAGAATTCTTGGAAGGGAGCAGGTACCAGATTTGGAGTAAAGATAAATGAAAATGTACCTGGGACATCTTTCTTTGTCAGAAAGAAAATACAAGGAATAATAACCATTACCATGTCATTAAATACTTACTATGGTCTAGATACTAAGTGTTTTATATGAATTAACTGATTTAGTCCCCATAGAAACTATATAAAGTAGGTATTATTAACAACCCTGTTTTACAGAAAAGGAAACTGAAGCAAAGAGCCATTTGCTCAAGTTCACAATCCTTTCAGAAATGTCTAGTCCACTTTTTAAAAGGACAATTAATCCAGCTTGAAAGGGGCTCCCACTGCTCTAACGGTGATAAGTTAAAAAGAAAACAGCTAAAATAAGTCCATGAGAAGAGTTTTTTAATCCACAAGAATATTTAAAAGTGGTGGTTGGGGAGAAAACAATGGTGGAGTGGAGGTAACCTCTTGGGTTCCTGCTCCCAGAGAGGGAGCCATAGATTTCGGTCTGCTACATGAGTGGATTGTGCTGCCACAAGAACAGTGTTGCGAATCGACAGAGAATCAGTGTGGGATACAAAAAGCAGGAAAAAGAAAAGGTGAGTGGGAAATAAGGTCTCGAAATCTGGAGAGTGCGAGACAAACAATAGAGAGCAGAGAGTGGGACCACTGTGCCTGCCTCACCAGCGAGTGAGGTGGCATCAGTCCCACAGGAGAATGTCTTGCTTCCCCACTGACCTCCACACCCACTCAGACAGGGATTTGCCTGAAATCAGTGTAAAATGACCACGGGAGACACGGGGCTCTGTGGAGAGGAGACATTAGCAGGAAGCATCTTGAACTCCCCGAGCTCTGTGCCAGGACTGCACTGGACAGGGGAGAGACTGGTCTGGGCTATCGCTGGAGGCAGTTAGGAGACAGGTAAATTGCCTCTACCACTCAGCAGGTCTAGATCGATGGAGGTGAACACTAAATAGAGGACTCTAACCTGGAAACTGCCACAGGCTAATAGGCCCACTCAGGGTGAATCAGAAAGAATGAAAGCTCCTGCTGGACAGGCATGAGATTGTGGGAGGGCAACATAAAAGAGACAAGGGGGCATCTTGATGACTCAGGCCCCTCCAACCAGGCACCTGCCAACCTCTGAATTTTCACCCCCAGTGCTAGTGCTCTGCGGGCTGGCAGTTGCCATTTTTGGGGTCCACAACCCAGCCACTGCGGTGTGATATGGTGATGGGTGGCTCCCTTCCCCCAGCCTGGGGACTCCCGCAACGAGCTCTGCCCTTACATGACCTATGGTCAACTAGCCGCACCCATTGTGATGTGTGAACTCTGAGTGCTTCCCCAGTTGTGAGAGACTAGCACCCGAGTCTTGTAGGCGCTGGGGTGGGGGAGGTTATTGCCCATGGGACTTGCAGGTGCTGGGGCACTGGGGTGCTGAGCAGATGGTGGCACCAGCCCCTTCCCCCAACCAGCATCTTTTACACCAAAAGTGGTAGGCGCCACCTCTAGAGGTAGAGACAGACAAGAAAAACCACTCTCTCTTCAACTAGTGTGAATCCACGGAGCCCTGGCACAGATTAAATGCTGACAGCTGAGTAACTTTACTCTTCAGAATGGATTTGATCATCCAGTCGGATCAAAACCCTGGGGCTGGACTCTTGCTTCCAGCTGGCTGCCAACAGTGGGATCCGCAACCAGGGAACAAAAACCCTGGCAAGAGGCCAAAACAGGCTCTCCAAGTAACCCCTCCCACCAGGAGCAGCCCCCAACTGTGGTAGAAGAACCATGAACAACACATAAGTGGCTCCCCCTAGTGAATGAGGAAGTAAGAATAGAAGCGCACACATCCAGGCTGTTAGGCAGCAGCTGCGAACTGCCTTGCCCCTACAGCATCTACTGGAACAGAGCCTGCACGTGGCGTGTTAATTTCCAAACAAAAACTGAAAGGTGGGAAGCAACCATTGATCCAGATAGGAAGGGCTCAGTGAAAGAACTCTGGAAGTATGAAGAATCAAATGGAAAATACACCCCCAAAGAGGAACACCAGTTCTCTAGCAATGGACATTAACCAAATTCAGAACACTAAAATGATAGAAGAATAATTTCAAACATGGATCATAAGAAAACTTAATGGTATGCAAGAAAAAATGGATAACCAACACAAAGAAACCACAAAAAAATCCAGGACTTGGAAGAAAAGGTTACTAAAGAAATCAAAATATTAAAGAAAAATCAAACCTAACTCCTGGAAATGAAGAATTTATTCAGGGAACTATAAAACACAGTGGAAAGCCTCAAGAGCAGGGTAGATCAAACAGAAGAAAGAATCTCAGAGATTGAAGATAACACCTTCCAATTAAATAAGTCAGTCACAGAGATAGAGCAAAGAAAAAAGAGAAAAGACAAAGCCTGCAAGAAATGTGGGATTATGTGAAGAAGCCTAACATGAGAGTTATGGGCATTCCTGAAGGTGAAGAAGATAATACGCAAAGGTTGGATAAGCAATTTGAAGATACAATAGGGGGAAATTTCCCAGGCCTTGCTAAAAATCTATATATCCAGGTACAAGAAACCCAGAAGACCCCTGGGAGATTCATTGCAAATAGGAAGACACCACGTCATGCAGTCATGAGACTGACCAAAATAGCCACTGAAGAGACCCTTCTTTAAGCTGTAAGGTGAAAGAAACAAGCAACATACAAAGGAAAGCCCACCCAAATAATGCCAGATTTCTGAACTGAAATCTTACAAGCAAGAAGAGACTGGGGCCCAATTCTCACTCTTCTCAAACAGAATAATTCCCAGCCTAGAATCTTGTACCCAGAAAAGCTAAGTTTTGTATACAAAGAAGAAATTAAGACGTTCTCAGATAAACAAAGATTGAGGGAATTCACCAAGACAAGACCAGCCCTCCAAGAAGACTCAAAACAGAGTCACACACGGATCAGTGCAATAAACACTCACGAATGTAAAACCACTCAAAAGCTAAAGATCAAACACCAGATACCACAATGGCTCAAGGGAGAAAACATAGCAATGAAGTTCTACCCAACAGAATGAACAGTAATCTGCCCCACCTATCGGTTCTCTCAATAAATGTGAAAGGCTTGAACTCCCCACTCAAGAGACATACGCTGGCCCAATGGATAAAAATATACAAGCCAAGTATGTGCTGTCTCCAGGAAACTCATCTAATCTGCAAAGATGCATTTAGACTGAAAAAAAGGGATGGAAATCAATATTTAAAGCAAACAGAAGCCAAAAGAAGGCTGGTGTGGCGGTTCTAATTTCAGATAACTTAGTTTTTAAATCAACAAAAGTAATGAGAGACAAAGATGGTCACTATATAATGGTGAAGGGTACAGTTCAACAAGAAGACATAACTATACTTAATATGTATGCATCCAACTTAGGTGCGCCCAGATTTATAAAGGAAACCCTACTTGAACTAAATCAAACAATAAACAGCAACACCATAATAGCCAGAGGCTTCAACACCCCGCTGACAGCACAGGACAGATCTTCCAAACAGAAAATAAACAAAGAAATAATGGAGTTAAACAGAACGCTAGAACAAATGGGCCTGACTGACATTTATAGAACATTCTATGCACAATCCACTGAATATAAATTCTTCTCATCAGCTCATGGGATATTCTCTAAGATTGACCATATCCTAGGACATAAAGCATGTCTTAAAAATTAAAAAAAATAGAAATTATACCATGCATCTTCTCAGATCACAGTGGAATAAAAGTAGAAATCAACCCTAACAGAAATCCTCATTTCTACTCAAAGTCGTGGAAGCTAAAAAACCTTTTCCTGAATGATTATTTTATAAATGAGGAAATCAAAATGGAAATCAAAAGATTCTTTGAACTAAATGACAAAGGAGACACAAGTTACCAAAATCTGTGGGATACAGCTAAAGCAGTCCTGAGAGGAAGTTTAATTCCATAAATGCCTATATCCAAAAGACAGAAAGTTCACAAATAGACAACCTAATGAATCGACTCAAAGAGCAGGAGAAAGAAGAACAGACCAACCTCAAACCCAGCAGAAGAAGTGAAATTAATGAGATCAAATCAGAACTAAATGAAATTGACAATAAGAAAACTATGCAGGAGATTAATAAAACAAAAAGTTGGTTCTTTGAAAAGATAAATAAAATTGACACGCCTTTGGCTAGACTAAGAGCAGGAAAGAAGAATCTCTAATAAGCTCCATCAGGAACATGAAAGGAAAAATTACAACTGATGCCACAGAGATACAAGGTATCATCTGTGAATTCAACAAAATGCTTTATGTACACAACCTGGAAAATGTGGAGATAATGGACAAATGTTTAGAAACACACAGCCTCCCTAGGATCAACCAGGAAGAAATAGGATTCCTGAACAGACCAATATCAAGAACTGAAATCTAAACAGCAATAAAAAACCTTCCCAAAAAGAAAAGCCCCGGACCAGATGGTTTCACACCCTAATTTTACCACAACTACAAAGAAGAACTGGTGCTTATCCTACAAAAGTTATTCCACAACGAGAAGGACAGAATCCTCCCCAACACGTTTTATGGAGCCAACAGAACTCTGATACCAAAATCATGAAAGAATGCAACAAAAAATTAAACTACAGACCAATATCCCTTATGAATGTAGATGTAAAAATTCTCAATAAAATCCTAGCAAACAGAATTCTGGTGCTTATAAAGAAAATAATCGATCACGACCAAGTGGGCTTCATCCCAGAGATGCAGGGATGGTTCAACATACACAAATCTATATATGTAATTCAACACATAAATGGAAGCAAAAACAAAGATGATATGATCCTCTCAATAGATGCAGAAAAAGCATTTGACAAAATTCAACACCCTTTTATGATAAGAACGATTAAGATATAGGCATAGACAGGGCCTACCTAAAATTGATACAAGCCAAAAATGACAAACCCACAGCCAACATCATATTGAATGGGGAAAAGTTGAAAGCATCCCCACTTAAAACTGGAACCAGACAAGGTTGCCCACTGTCCCCACTGCTATTCAACATAGTGCTGCAAGTCCTTGCGAGACCTATCAGGCAAGAGAGCAGAATCAAGGGTGCCCAAATGGCGACAGAAGAGATCAAACTCTCACTGATATCATATTATATCTAGAAATCCCCAAGGATTCAACCAAGAGACTCCTGGAATTGATAAATGAATTCAGTAAAGTCTCAGGAAACAGAATCAATGCACACAAATCAGAGGCATTCATATATGCCAGTAATAGTCAAACTGAGAACCAAATCAAAGACTCAGTACCCTTCACAACAGTAACAAAGAAAATAAAGTACCTAGGAATATATTTACCTAAGGAGGTAAAAGACCTCCACAGGGAGAACTATGAAACACCGAGGAAGGAAATTGCAGAGCACGTAAATAGGTGGAAAACCATACCATGCTCATGGACCGGAAGAATCAGCATTGTTAAAATGTCTATACTACCAAAGTGATCTACAGATTCCATGCAATCCCTATTAAATTACCAACATCATTTTTTACAGATATAGAAAAAATAATTTTACACTTTGTATGGAACCAGAGAAGACCCTGTTTAGCAAAAGCAATTTTAGGCAACAAGAACAAAACGGGAGGTATTAATTTACCAGACTTCAAACTATACTACAATGCCATGGTTATTTAATCAGCTTGGTACAGCTGTTCTTGAGAACGCAATAACAGGACACAGACCAGTGGAACAGAATTGAGAATCCAGATATAAAACTATCCTCATATAGCCATGTAATCTTTGACAAAGTAGAGAAAAACATACACTTGGGAAAAGAATCCTTATTCAATAAATGGTACTGAGAAAACTGGATAGCCACATGTAGAAGACTGAAACAGGATCCACACCTTCCACCTCTCACAAAAATCAAATCACAGTGGATAACAGACTTAAACCTAAGGTGTGAAACTATTAAAATTCTAGAAGAAAATGTTGGAAAAGCTCGTATAGGCATTGGCCTAGGCAAAGAATTTATGAAGAAGACCCCAAAGGCAATCACAGCAACAACAAAAATAAATAAATGTGACCTGATTAAATTAAAAAGCTTCTGCACAGCCAAACAGACTGTCACGAGAGCAACCAGACAACCTACAGACTGGGAAAAAATTTGTGCACACTATATATCCAATAAAGGCCTAGATAACTAGAATCTATATAGAACTCATGAAAATCAGAAAGAAAAAATCAAACAACCCTATCAAAATGTGGCCAAAGGACATGAACAGAAACTTTTCAAAAGAAGACAGAATAATGGCCAATAAACTTTTGAAAAAATGCTCAACATCTCTAATCGTCAAGGAAATGCAAATCAAAACCACAACGAGATATCATTTATTTCCAGTGAGAATGGCCTTTATCAAAAAGTCCCAAAACAACAAATGTTGGGATGTATGCGGAGAGATAGGAACACTCATACACTGCTGGTGGGACTGCAAACTAGGGCAAACTCTGTTCAAACCAATATGGAGATACCTTAAACAGATACAAGTAGATCTACCATTTTATACAGCAATCCCATTACTGGGCATCTACCCAAAAGAACAAAAGACATTCTATAAAAAAGACATCTGCACTCGAATGTTTATAGCAGCACAGTTCACAATTGCAAAGATGTGGAAACAACCCAAGTGCCCATCAATACATGAGTGGATTAATAAAATGTGGCATATATATACTATGGAGTACTATTCAGCTATAAGAAACAATGGTGATATAGCATCTCTTGTATTTTCCTGGATAGAGCTGGAACCCATTCTACTAAGTGAAGTATCCCAAGAATGGAAAAACAAGCACCACATGTACTCACCATCAAATTGGTTTTAACTGATCAACACCTAAGAGCACATATAAGAATAACATTCATCGGGCATTGGACAGATGGGAGGGAGAACGAGGGATGGGTATATACATACATAATGAGTGTCATCTGGGGGGTGGACACGCTTGAAGCTCTGACTCAGGTGGGAGGGGGGGAAAAGGGCAATATATGTTATGTAAACATTTGTACCCCCATAATATGCTGAAATAAAAAAAAAAGATCAAATGAGTTTCATCCCAGGGATGTCAGGATGGTTCAACATATGTAAATCAATAAATGTGATTCACCACAAAAAGAGAATCAAAAACAAAGACCATATCATCATTTCAATCAATGCAGAAAAAGCATCCAATAAAATCCAGCACCCTTTCTTGTTAAAAAAAACCCCTCAATGAACTAGGCATCGAAGAAACGTTCCTCAAAATTATAAAAGTCATATTGACAAACCCACAGGCAGCATAATAGTGTATGGAGAAAATTTGAAAGCATTTACCTTAAGAACTGGAGCAAGACAAGGGTACCCACTGTCACTACTTTTATTTAACTTAGTACTGGAAGTCCTAGCCAGAGCAATCAGAAAGAGAAAGAAATAAAGATTATTCAAATTGGGAAAGAAGATGTCAAACTATTCCTGCTTGCTGATGATATGATCTTGTATCTACACAATCCCAAAGACTCCACCAAAAGACTCCTACAACTGATAAATAAATTCAGCAAAATATCAGGTTGCAAAATCAATGGATACAAATCAGTAGAATTTCTACATTCTAATAACAGTCAAGCTGAAAGTCAAATCAAAGACTCAATACATTCACAATAGCTACAAAGAAAATACAATACTTAGCACTATACTGAACTACAGAGGTGAAAGATCTCTACATGGGAACTATGAAACAATGATGGAAGAAATCATAGATGACACAAACAAATGGAAAAACACCTCATGCTAATGGCTTGGTAGAATCAACATTGTTAAAATGTCTATACTGCCCAAAGTGATTTACAGATTCAATGCAATCTCCATCAAAATACCAATATCATATGTTACAAATCTAGAAAAATTAATTCTATGCTTCAATTGTAACCAAAAAAATAGCACAAATAGCCAATGGAATCTTAAAAAGAATAAATCTGGAAGCATCACATTACCAGGTTTTATTATACTGCAAGGCTACAGTAACCCAAACAGCATGTTACTAGTTGAAACGTAGAGACATAGACCAGTGGAAGAGAAGAGAGAACCCAGATATAAAACCATCTCCCTACAACCAACTGATCTTCAACAAAGCAGACAAAAACATGCAATGGCAAAAGGAAACACTATTCAGTAAATGGTGCTGGAAAAACTGGATAGCCACATTCAGAAGAGTGAAACAGGACCCCTATCTATCACCATATACAATAATTAATTCAAGATGGATAGGAGACTTAAATGTAAAGCATGATACCATAAAAATTCTAGAATAAAATAGAGGAAAAACTCTTATAGACATGGGCATAGGCAAAAAATTTGTGACTAAGACCCCTAGGCAGCAGCAGCAAAAATAAATAAATGGGGCTTGATTAAGTTAAAAGCTTCTGCATAGCAAAGGAAATGATCAACACAGTAAATAGACAATTACAGAATAGGAGAAAATATTTGCAAAGTATATATCTGATTAAGGGCTAATATCCAGAATCTACAAAGAACTCAGACAAATCAGCAAGAAAAAAACAAACAACCCCATTAAAAAGTGGGCAAAAGAAGATAGACAAATGACCAACAAACATATGAAGAAATGCTTGACATCCCTAATCATCAGGGAAATGCAAATTAAAACCACAATGAAATGCCACTTTACCCCTGTCAGAGTAGCCATTATTAAAAAGTCAAAAAACAATAGATGCTGGCATGGACACAGTGAGAAAAAAATGCTTGTACACTGTTGGCGGGATGGCAAATTAGTACAACCTCTGTGGAAAACAGTATAGAGATTCTTTAAAGAAATAAATGTAGACTTACCATTCAACCCAGCAATTCTACTAAATCCTACTACTTGGTATGTACCCAATGGGAAAGAAGTCATTTTAGCAAAAAAACACCTACACTCAAAAGTTTATTGCAGCACAATTCAACTTAAGTGCTCATCAATTCATGAGTGGATTAAGAAAATGTGACACACACACACACACACACACACACACACACACACACATATACATTTATATATCATAGAGTAATACTCAGCCATAAAAAGGAATAAAATAGTGTCTTTTGCAGCAACTTGGATGGAACTGGAGACCACTATCCTAAGTGAAGTACATCCGGAATGGAAAAGCAAACATCACATGTACTCTCTAATAACTGGGAGCTAAATGATGGACACACACAGGCACAAAGAGAGGTAAAGGACATTCGAAAACAAAAAGAGTGGAGGGTGGGAGTGGGTGAGGAGTAAAAACTTACCTGTTGGGTACAATGAACACTATTCTGTTGATGGGCACACTAAAAGCCCTGACTTAAGCCTTATACAAGGTAATCCATGCAACAAAAACATTTGAACTCCTTTAATATTTTGAAATAAAATAAATAAATTTTAAAAAAGCAAGAAAAAGAAGAACTGATGGAATACCAAAACCAGTAGCATTCTTCCCTCAGAGTGCTGGGGGTCTGGGTGTTGGTCTTGCCTCCACAGTGTCCTCACCAGAGCTTCCTAACTTGGTAAGGTGGGGCCACTGTCACAGAAGGTTTTCCTGGCTGAGATCATCTGCTGATGCCCCGCCTGCCAAGACCAGCCAAGCTGGGGCCTGAGAAAAGGCAGCAAATGATAGGGGTGATGGAAACAGAATATAGCTAGATCTATATGCTTTAAGACCTACTACACATATCCTGCCATCTTCCCCAAGTGAAGATATGGAATAAGTATCAGGTCATGGGGCTTGGGGCCACAAGAAGGTCCACCGTTACTGTAATATCAACTTGCTTTTTCACCTTGAGAAAATCCTTTATTTTCTGTCAGCTTCATTTCCTCATTTGAAAAATGGAGATAACATAGTATTCTCAGGGCAGCTGTGAGAATTAAATGGTATCACATGTATAAAAGCGTTCTCTTTTCTGTAATATATGCACACATGTAAGGAGCAGCTTCTTTTGCCTCTTAGCACTGTTAATAAGAGACTAGCTTGAACTGCTCCCAGGGGACAGGGAGAGGGGGTCTTTCCTGGTTATGTAGTACTTGTCATCTGCCTGGGCTACCTCTCTCTGTTCTGCCTATTTCATCCCTTCCCATCCTTCAAAGCCCAGCTCAAATTCCACCTTCTCTAAGAAGTCTTGAATAGTGCAGCCTACCACATAGCTAAGACTCTTTGTTTTAACTTATCTTGGATTATTCCCTTGAAAAACTGTTTTGCTCCCAAACATTCTGTATTATCGATGGTTATGAAAGAGCAGAAATATAGGTCCTTCCTCCTGATTTGGACTCATAGAGGGTTCAGGTCCTGGCTCTACCACAGGCAAGTTATATCCCCTCTTTGAGCCTCAGAGGTTTAATCTATAAAATGGAGATGGTAATAATTGACAGCACTACCATGAGGTCAAATGAAACACTGGATTTGAAAGCATTTTGTAAAATGCCACAGAGATGTAAGCTATTATTATTACTATCATAGGAGGTCCAAGGGTTGATCAGAGCTGCAAAAACTGTTTAAGCATTTCAACAGTCCTTGAATGACAGGGAGCTTTCCAAGGCTTTCCTAGTGACTCTGATCATTCCTCTAAACCACTGAGCCTGGATAATTTACCTTGCTGGACCCACCTCCCTGGATTTCACCTCTTGGGGTCTTACAAATGTTGGCTTCCCCAGGGAAAAGGCCTTATCACAAATGACTAATTGTTGTCATACAATTAAAATTTTATGAGGATATATACATTTCTGATTAGGAGGAAGCTGATCATTTGCTCTCTGAGTAAAAAGAGGCCCAGCATAGAGACCTGGTTGAAATGAAAACAGATGTTCACACCTGCCTGTTGGTGCCCTGTGTCTCAGGAGGAATGGACCAACCTGTGTCTGTGCTGAGGAAACCAAGTGAGGGAAGGCTGATAAGAGGGCAATTGAGCAGGAGCCAGTGAACAAGAGAAAACAACTCCACTTTTAATACGTGCCTCACTTTGCAACTCACAAACTAAAAAACAAAAACCAACCCCCCAACACCTCAACTTCATGATATTAATATATCGCTCTGGCCAAGAATCTCTAAGTAGTGGCTGTCATAAAACAGGCCTAAACTGCTGTGACTAGAAGCCTATTTCTGAGTGTGAATATTCAAATTGGAGGGTGGTGGTAGTGAAAGCTAAGCCAGTAGGCCAGATATCTCTGAGAGTTGCATTCTCACCTGTCATTGCTCACCAGGGTTTAGCCACAGAGCTGTAGCCTTATATGTCCAAACACACTTGCTCCCAGATAAACTATGCATAAATGTAGACCCACCAGAAGGCATACATCTATACACATCCTCAAGAAAAAGATGTAAATGGACAGGCCCATGGACCCACACATATTTCACAAAAGCACCAGATGTCAAAACATCCAAAGATACACTCAGACAAAAGGGTATACATACAAACACAGGCATAAACAAGCAGAGAGTTAAGTTAAAAAAATATATTGTATTCCTGCTCAGGGACTTCCACACATGCACCAAAGAAGTACTTTAACAAGCATGTAATGGGCAAAAATGCATAGATAGGCATATATGGACAGAGATGCATGTGCATAGAGATATAGCAAGAAAGCTACACTTACAAAAGTCCATATAAGTGCCCAGTGGACATGGATGTAAAGACACAGACATAAAGAAGACAGACTACTAACCCTGAACTCCTAAGCACCAGCTTTTATATCTGCATTTATGAAACAACTTCTCCAAAGTAATGCCCATAAATATGTAATGCCCATCTTCAGTTAGCTCTGAAGATGATCATGAACCCTAAGGATGTAATAAAAGCAAACCAAAGTACTCAGGTTTTAAAATCTCATAGCTCTTCCATGTGCCATAGCAAAGGCAGCCAAAGACAACAGCAGCAGCAAGGAAGCAACCTGCATGAAAACCATAAAAGTCTTTGATTTATCTCATGTAAATATTAACTCATGGAAAAGGTTAATGCTCACAACTTTCATGTAGTCATAAAATAGCTCAGAAACCCATTTTAATATTGCTTCTATTCAACATGCTGGAAGCTCCAACCACATGCAATATGTCCAGAAAAATGGAAGCTTAGAGGACATAAAGGGTGCTGGAAGCCTGGCAAGTTCCAAAGGAACTAAGAAAGTGGTCTTACTTCACTAACTGGCTTGTTTCCCGGTCCTTGGTGCTTCCAGTATCCACCAATATTCTTGCGAGTTTCTAGTGTCTTGGAGGCCTGGTCCAAGTTACCTGTGGTGAGAGAATACTCTTTAGGCTAAGTCCAGACCCCAGCTCCTTGAGGAGAGGCTTGGCTGCTGGTCACCCTAGTCGACCTTTCAGAACCCCCAGGACTGGGGTGGGTGGGGCATGGAAGGGAAGGGTATACTCATGTAAGGCCAGCAATAGAGAAAAAGAGGGATGAAATTAGTTGAGATGAAATCCAAACCAGTATCTAAAGTACCCTTCACCTTCTTACGTTGTTCAGGGAATGTCTTGGGAAAAGAAAAACCCCAGGCTCCTGTCTAAAATTACAAAGTAAGAATTTCAGGTCTAGACAATTCTCTAGTACTTGAAGTCTTAGATTACATGGACAGCCTGGTTAATTAAAACACACAAACATTGTGAAAACCTTGTTTCTACCAATAGCTCTAATTTTTTGTCCCTCCCAACACTTCCCAGGAGCAATATAAACAGTTCTAAATTTCCATCCCTTTCTGTAACCCACCTGTTAAGAGGAAATGTGAACAATGAATGTGTTCAAAAACCAGGGAGTAGGAGGAAAAACCAAGGATATATCTAATCAGACCCAATTAATTAGTGAAATCTGTGTTCTCAGAACAGCCAAACAGCACTGCCTCCATTTCCAAGATGAGGATACTAAGGCTCACAGAAGGGAAATGATGGGAACTGACTACACACAAGCACACACAGAAACTCAGCAACAGAACTTAGGTCTCCTGACACCTGGCTCAGTTATCAAATGTAGCTAAATGGTACCATTACCATAGAAATACTCAAATAAAGGGTAAAAATACATCAGTTCTTCTTACCTGCTCTGTAACTGGTGTGTTGGTTAATATTGCTTCCAACTTCCCCAGGGTCATTCAATCCAGTGGTGTTAGGTTGTTCTAGCTGTACCCTAAAACATCCTAGATCAACACCAACCCAGAACCACCCCTACTGGGAGGGACAAGGCCTCACTGGAAAATAATCTGAATGCCGCTGCCAAAATAGGCTTCTGAGTCAGCCTAGCCTCAAGTGGTTTGAGCAGAGCCTAGCCAACATGTGAGGTGACATGTGTGTGGGTATGCCTGCAGTGGGACTGTTTCTGGGATTCTGATTCTTTCTAGTAGAATACTCCCCCATTTCTTTTAGAAAGTAAATCTTGAATCCTAATATTGGCATCAACAGATATTTACAGACCCTCAACTATGTAAGGGGCCTGGATAGGTATAAGACATATTCCTATCTCTAAGTGGCTTATTGTTATTGCTATTATCATTTGCATCTAGTTGTATAGCACCTCAGAGCTTATCAAGCACCTTCATGTTTATTAGCCTTTTTGAGCCTTAAAGCATCACCTGTGAGGTCCAAATTATTACCCCAAGGTTACAGATAAGAAAACTGGGGCTCAAAGAGGTAAAGTGACTTATTCCAGGTCACATAGGTAGTAAGAGTCAGAGCCAAGATTCAAATACAAACATGTTTGACTTCAAAACTGTTGCCCTTCCAGAATACCAAGCTGTCAAAAGGCAAACTCCAATGACCTTCCAGTTTTGCTCAGTAAATATTTGTTGAATGAGCAAGTGAATGAGTGAATGAATGAATAATGAGAAGAAGCAACTCATGTACTAGGGCACATTCAGGTTGAGATCCACAGTGATGTATATATGTGTGCATCTGGGCAAAGTCCTTGGGCATATGAGTTGGCAGAAGACAGTGGGAAAAGGAAGGAACCTGCCGTCACTGAGCACATGTGTGTCCTGTGTGCCAGGAACTTTGCTGGGAACATCCATAGATTCTATTTCATTCAATCCTTACAACAATCCTGTTAGGCAGATATTACTTAGCATCCCATTACGAAGATGGGGAAACTGAGGTCCAGAGAGGTTATGCAACTTGCTCAATGTGTCAGAGCAAAAATTTCAACCTGTGTCTGTCCAACTCCAAAGTTTATACTCTTACCCTGGGAACCTCCAAATTAAAAGCTGAGAGGGAGGAGCTTGTAGGAGTGTGTGTGGAGGAAGTTAGACTGGCAGAGATTGATCAGTAGAAAACAAACTGAAGTCCTTCAGGCCTTGAGCAAGATGGAGGTAAGTCAGGTACTAACCATAATCGGAATATGGTCCTTGGATCCTATCGCCAGCAGGGTCAGAGATATAAGAAGAGCTGGATGACAACTGGCTTCCCAAATGGGGTCCTGATGTCACCCTCCTTGCCAGGGATATTTTTAGCCCCTAGTGTTTGGTTGGAACCTTGAGAAACAGAGCCACTTATATCCCAGAGGTGAGAGTGGCTGCTAAGGTGATGGCAGGACCTGAGTCAACCTCAGGGGTACATTTTCCCACCCATAGCCTATAAATAAGCCCAAAGCAATCCCTAGGATAAGGACTATTAACCCTGTCTCCGCCACCCCCTCCCTCCCCAGGAGCTGTCATCTGCTCCTGAAAACCAGAAGGGGCCTATTTGAGGCACTTGGCAGTGGGGTGGTAGCAGCTGTTCAAAAGCCTCTGAATTGCTAGGGGGTGGGTCTACTTCCTAAGAGGAATGGACAGAGGGGAGGAACAGCTGTGACCAGATTCCCTGCATTAGACCCCCCTGGCCTGATCTCTTAGGGGATTATGAGAGAGTGCCTTATCCCCAGGCAAGGGAATTAGAATATATTGCAGGCATCTACTGCTGTCTTAATGGCTTGATTTGTACCCACAAACTGCGGTCTCCTTAGGGGAGAAGGGGGCTGACTAGCAATTCCACTGCAGGTGAGCTTGGCTGCAACCAGAGGCTTGGCATCCCAACATTTAAGACTTTGGTCTAGGACTAGAGTAAAATCACATTCTGGAATGATGGAAAGTCAGGAGGTTGAAGCCCTTATTCATAACTCTTCTATGAACTGACTGTATGACCTTGGGCAGGTCCCTCCCCCTGTATGAGTTTGTTTTCCTATCCATAAAATAAGAGTACTGTGAGACCTCTAAGGGGAATCCTAGTTCTGACAGCAAAGAATTATCTCCATCTTCAGAATTCTTTACTCTTTCCTTTTACTGTCTCTCTAGCTTCTGGGGATTTCTGAGGGAAATGATTCCACAGAAGACCTAAGCCAGCGATTTCTTTGGCTCCTACCTTCAATGGTGGGAAGGAATCATGGTGTTGGAAATAAGCTCTTAGTCAAAGCATCCCAAATGTTCCGCACACGTGGAATAAGGAGAATAAAGGAGCAAACAGGAGAAAGAGCATGTCCAGAAAAGCTACAAAGCTTTCAGGGCTGAGGGAACCTTTGGGTCATGGGGAAGTAGAACTGGTGCTCCCAGAGCTTTTAGAGACTTAAGAAAACTTTGGAAAGGAATGCTGTAATGTCCTGAGTATCTCAGCATTCATGTAAATATATTACTATAAAAGGGACTGGGAGCTGCTAGAATGTGGTATAAGTCCAGGAACCCAAGAGTATAGATTCTCTCTAGTTGTAGCAGAAGACAGAGTTTTACTTATAAATGACAAGGGCCTGGCAAGCAGGGCCAGTGGGTTGAATCTGAAAAGGCATACTCTGAAGCTCTGGGAGATAACTGAGGTATTAGGGGAAAGCCTCTGGGTTTTGAGTGAGTTAAATAAAACTGCCCTGACCCTTGAGGGGCTTTCCACGGTTAGTGGTCAGTGAAGAAGGGGGAAGGACCTGAGACCCAGAGAGGGTAGGTCTAGGTAAGATGCAAGAGAAGCAGTGTTAGGATGACCCTATGGGAGGGGGGCACTATGGGATTAGTCCCTTTGAGGCCAGCAGGGTGTACTGTGAGGAGGGTGAAAGGAGGAACTGGTGTATATGAGTTCTGGAAAGTATTAGGTATAGAGGGCTTGGGAAAAAACAAGGCTCTGGGAAGAATGGAATATCTGAGTGCTTTGAATCAATGCGCCCACCAAATGAGGATATTTGCATTTTAAAAAAAGAGCATGAAGAGGGCAAAGTCTATACCAAGGCATTACTAATGATAGATTTTCAGGTATGAATGAGAAGCAGCACTGGCAGACTAGAGGGTGGGGAGGAGGGTAAATGTCAACATAGTCTGCCTATGCATGAGGCCTGACTGGCATGTCCTGCCACAAAAACCAGGGCAAAAAGGCATACCAGTACAAAGTATCATAGGTCTCCTCCAGCCCACTTGGTCCAGCTCCACAGGAATACTCTGTGAGATTGGCAGAGAGTGGCATTTTTCCAGGAGGATTTTGGGTGGTACAGTCCTTGGTGATGGTTCAGCTAAGGGAGAGAAGGCCTGCAAAGAAAACCAACCAGGATTAGTCAACGGAGGTGGGAAGTGGGCCAACACTTGGCTTAAACACCAGACCTTCCAGTTTGAAATATCATCTGGCCCAGCCCCCAGATCCAAGCAGGGTTATACATGTCATCAATAAATGCAGGCAAAGGCCCAACTAGCAAGAGCCTAAAAGACATCAAGCAGAGGAGCAAATGAAAAGCAGGCAATTGATTTAAAGAAAATAGCATCTACTTGTTTCTCCTTCCTAGGGCATTTTTATGTGTTTGGTTTGTATTAAGACAGAGAAAGTGAGGAATCTGCATTTACTAGACTTTAACCTTTACTCAGTGTGACACCTGGGGAAAATGATTTCATCTCTCTGAGTCTCAATTTCCTTATCTTCATAAAATGGAGAGTACCTACCATTCAGAATCACTAGGATGAAAAAATGAGATGATGCACAAAAGCACATAATAAAATATTTTTTAAAGTGTGTGCGTGTGCGTGTGTGTGTGTGTGTGTGTGTGTGTGTGTGAGAGAGAGAGAGAGAGAGAGAGAGAGAGAGAGAGAGAGAGAGAGAGAGAGAGAATCAGATACCCTGCTAAGCATATTTATGCCTGCTATCGCATTCGGTCTTTACTCCACAAAGTAGATAGTAGCCCATTTTATACTAAGAAAACTAAGGCTCAGAAAGGGAAAAGGAATTGCTTAAGATCACACAACTAGTAAATGGTATGTCTGTCTGACTACAGACTTGCCATCTTGCCTTTCTAGATAAACTGAAAATAGCTCCTGGGCTCCTACATCATTCAAATTCCTCCTCAACACTCCTAACTCACTATGGACACAGTATAGATTTCTTCCACCTCTATTATTAGTACCTAAAATGATTGGACATGGGGAGCAGTTAACAGTTTGGATGACTCAGGGAAGGGTCTTTGCCCAGTTGCTAACCAAATTTTCCAAGGGCAGAGATCCCAAAGGCAGTTCATTCTTATGAACAGAAAAAGTCATGGGGTTGTACTGAAAATAGAGCTTCAGAAAGTATAAGAGACTCTATTGTATTCATCCTAAGACATGGTATCAAGTTTGTTTTTTGTCACTCCACCTAATCCTAACTTATCTGTTTTGTCTCATAGAAACAATAACTGTTAGAGGTAGAAGCTCTCTTACAAGTCATACAATCTAACCCCCTGATTGAACAGGTTGGAAAATAAAACTAAGGTCCAGCAATGCAAGGGACTGGGCCATTGAATTATTTTGATTCTTGATAGAAGAAAAGGGAGTTACCTACAGAGTATGTTGTTAACCTCTGTGATAAGATATTTGGGAGAACCACTCCCAAATTCTGTTTCCACCTCACTGGTCATAATGCCTGATGGTCCACCAATTTCAGCATCATTGTGGGAATGGTGGTTCACTCTTCTTTATGAGGATGAAAACAGACCTCCATATGAATTAGCCTAATCAGATTGCTTTCTAGACTGTACTTAGAGCCAGAGATCTGGTTTGAGGGATGGAAGGGGCCCACCCTAACCCAGCATGACCACCTTCTAATTTGATTACATATGCAAAGATCCTATTTCCAAATAAGGTAACATTCATAGGTACAAGGGGTTAGGATGTAAAATATTTTGGGGGGGGTGGACACAATTTTACCCAATACATAAGGATACAGCCTTTTGGAAACCACAGCCTGGGGAGGAACCACCATTAAGCATACTGAAGCTTAGAGGACAGCAGCAGGGGCCCCCAGAGCTGAGAAAGGATAAGAAAGGTAGAAGGAAGTCATTTGTACTTTTGCTAAGGCCCATCCTGAAATAAGGGTACAAATTTCCATAGCCCCTAATGTCTTCAAAGAAATTCTACTACCTGGCTTCCCAAATTGGGGTTCCTATAGCTTCAACTTCATGATTTGGTGTGTGCAGAAACACCTTGATGTAGTACCCATTTTGGACTTTCCTCTTCTTTGTCAAGTGGACTTGAAGGTCTGGATAGCAGAACCCATGGCTGGTGGGCAGCCTTGCTCACTCAGGAAGCTCCCTGCCCACCCTTCCCTTGCACTCTGCCAGGGTTCTACTAGGAAAGAGGAGCTAAACCAACCAGGAGTGTGAAGGGGTTAATGGAAGAGGGGGCAGAAGAGAGGCCAGAGAGGTTGGCAATTTGGTTGCAAAAACCTATTATTTCCTTCACAGCCTACAGGTTGTGCCACTAGGTATGAAATAGGTAGCAGCTAAGAAACTAGGGAAATTGGGCTCAAAAATTCTCAGGACACCCTAGAATGGAGTGAGAGGCAATATATTAATAGATCCAGCAGCACTGGCCTAAAGGCCAGTATGATTGTGTCCTGATCCTGCATATACTGCTGAATCACTCTGTGTATCCTTAGACTCTGTGACATCTGCTTTTAATAACCAATGCAAATAGCTAACACATCACATGATGACTCTTGGCCACGTACTGTTATAAGCATTTTTGTGTATTTACTCATTTCATCTTTGCAACCTTTTAAGGTAGGTAATATTATTACTTCATTTTAGAGATAGTTCCTGACTCCTAGGATAGTTGTAATGATGAAATAAGTTCATACATGTAAAGTGATGAGAACAGTGCCTGGGCACATAATAAGCACTGTGTAAATGTTAGTTATAATTATTAGTATTACTCTCCTCATTTTAGAGATGCAAGCAATGAGGCATGGAGAAGTTTAAGGCCTCAATGATCCTTGATAAGATCCCATCCTCACCTTCTGACATCATTCCCTTGAAGTTGTACCTCCTCCTGCAGTAACATAGTAGCCCCAGGCTTGACCACAGCCAAATCTGGGCCAAAGCAGTCGCAGTCGCAGTTACAGAAACTGCTTAGCTCTGGAGGGTTGGATGACTAGACCTCAAAAATAAAACACCCTACAAGAAGTCTGCCAAAGCCCACAGTTTCCCTGGGAAACACCGAAGGATCTGAATTTATTCAGCTTACCAGGTTTTTCACACTCATTTGCATATAATGATCCAATGCTATTGGCTTTTTTTTTTTTTTTTTGAGACCAAATCTCACTCTGTTGCCCAGGCTAGAGTGCCATGGCGTCAGCCTAGCTCACAGCAACCTCAAACTCCTGGTTTCAAGCAATCTTTCTACCTCAGCCTCCCGAGTAGCTGGGACTACAGGCATGCGCCACCATGCCTGGCTAATTTTTTCTATATATTTTTAGTTGTCCACATAATTTATTTCTATTTTTAGTAGAGATGGGGTCTTGATCTTGCTCAGGCTTTTCTTGAACTCCTGACCTTGAGCAATCCTCCCACCTCTGCCTCCCAGAGTGATTACAGGCATGAGCCACTGCGCCTAGCTGCTATTGGCTTTTGCTGCTTAACAGTGTATTGTTTTCATATCCATCATCCCAATTTAGCCTCAGAACAGACCTGTAAGCTGCCTGTAAGGTGAGGATGAGAATTTCCAGTAGGTGGAGAGGGCTGCTAAAACCCAGAGAAAGGATAAGATTTGTGGCAGAGCCCAGACTAGAACTCTCAGGTCCTACTTGCCTCCCAGTTTCTGTGTGTCAAGGGAAATCCCTTCCCTTCTCCAGATTCAGTGTCCCCATCATCTGTAAAATGAAGTGATTGGACCAGATGGTCAATAGGATCTCTGACCTATATCAATGTCCCCTGCCATTCAGCTTTTCCACTCTACTTTGTTTTTTCCCTTGGTACATTCCATGTCTGAACTGGTGTTTAACACCCCAGGTGAAGCTAGCCAGCATCTCCTTGAAACCAGCAGAGGGCACGGGAATGCTGCAGAGGAGAGACAATAGGAAATCAGGCACTAGTTGGAAAGGAGGTGACCAGTCTCCCACTGGACTTAGAAAATTTCAGGCTTAGATGGGAGGAAAGAACTAGAGATGGCCAAGGTGGAAAGATCCTCAGAAACTGTTACCAAAAGTTCAGTACTTGTCTCAAAGGCCAAATGAAGAACAAGGACAAGTGGTTTGAGAGAAAGAAAAAACAAGTTTATTAATTTGCTGGCAAATGAGAAGGATGGCAGACTCTCATCTTAAAAAACCATCATCCTCCCTTTAGGTAGATATACAGGGTTTTTAAAGGAGGATATTAGCTTTGGTCTATTGCTGTTTAACTATAAGTGAGATAATCTCATGACCTCTGTCCTGATAATTCTGTTGAGCCATCTTCTGTGGTTTAGGATACTAGAGAACAAAGAACACTTCTCCGCCCCTCTGATTACTGGCCTTGGGCATGAATGCCGGTTTTAATTCCTCAAAAAGGGTGAGGGATTTTAAAGAGACAACTCATAAAGCATTTTGCCCTTTTTCAGACTCTTCTGTCACAAAACTGGTCTTTCATATAGATAAACTGAGGCCTAGAGAGAAGGAGGAAATGGCTCGAGGTCACAAAGCAAGTCAGAATAGACGTGAAACTAGAACCCAGTGTTTCCTGATTCTCAGACACCATTCCTTCAACCGATCAATCAGCTGATGCTTGAATTGTACTGTCTTGAATTGTTTCTGTGCCTGAACATTGTTTACATTTATAATTTACTAAGTTTCAATAATAACAATGACAACTGCCACCACTTTGTGGATGCCCATAACATGATATGAAAAGTACTAGGCTGAGTACCTTACATACACTGGTGCTTTTCATCCCCACAACAGTCCTCTTAGGTAGAGAGTGGTTAGCTCCATCTTACAGATGAGAGGGCAAGTCGCATCCAAGCCTTTGTAAAGCCAAAGCCTGTGCTTTTAAAAAATCCACAAGGCATCTCTGTGCCCAGTCCATATAACCCCCTAGTAAGGTGATGTGCTCATCTTGACCCTTTTCCTGGCTACTGGTAACCTTAGACATGCAGTGCCCAACTGCAATTATCAGTGAATGGAGTCATTACTTATGTTTGTTTGCTTGTTTGATTGTTGATCTTAAAACCACTGTAATAAAATTTACTCTCAACAATATTATACCAATTTTATGACCTTAAAGCTTACTATAAATGATAAATATAGAAAAACAATGCTTTTAAACATATTAGTTTTCTTCTCAGAGAAAGCAGGCTTATTGTTTCTGTTCTAATGGGTCCAAGTCCTCTGAGAGTGGGATGTGAGTGACAACAGGGACAGGTTAAGAACTACCAAGCTAATCCATCCATGCCCCTGCTACCACTCTCGAGAGAAATTTTAATTAACTACACTAAAAACTTACTTTGCCCTAAAATAATCTGGAGAAATTCTGCCATTATAGTATACTCCCTTATGAAGAAAAGCTTAAATCTCAAAGCCAAAGAATCCATTCTAGTGTTTATTAAACATTCCTTCTATTCCTTCTATTATAGGAGGAAATTATAGCATATTTCATTTTGTCTGTGAGTAGGGATGCGATGAATAGCTGCCCATCACCACTAAACTTAAACCCCCTGAAAACTGTACACAAAACCACTAGAGTCAAATGTAAGAACTCAAATTTGAACCCAAATTCTGTCACAATCTGTATGACTTTGAATAAGTCCCTTAATATCTCTGAGTTTGTTTCCTCACTGGTAAAGTGAGGATAATCACTCCTATCTCACAAGTTTACTGTAAGAATTAAATGAAAACAATGTATGTGACAGTGCCCTGCAAGGTGCTGGATACAAAGCTACCACTCAATGAATACTGGTAGAAGAATGTTAGTGAGCTGTCCTAGGCCTGCATTCTTCAGGTCATGTAACACAGAGTGTTGTTACTAGAAGATATCTATAGATCTCTGAGACACCAAGTATATCCCTTACCCTCCATAGGGAAACTGAGGTCCAACAAGATGAAAGGATTTATCTCAAAATCATACAGGAAATGGGGTGTAGATCTAGGACACAAATCCAGATCTCCTGATGTTCAGTCCAGAGGCTTTCCTTGACCGAAGTCTCTGGATCTAGCTCATGCTAGAAGGAAAGAGTAAGGGAAGGGGGGCCAAAGCCAGGGATATGTTTCATCACCTAAGGAAAACAGGACACCATGGATGTCTTAAACATGATTAAATGACCTCGTCACTCCCCTACCATTCCTGGAGCTTTAGGTTTTGGTGGAATGTTGAAATGAGATGTGAATGCAGGAATTCAGCCCCAGGAAGGGGCAAAAGTCACCCATGGTTTTAGGATCAGTCAAGTCCCCTGCACCTGACTGCTGGGACCATTCCTTCCCAGGTATTTCTTGCTGGAGGTGGGGTTGGGGGGAGCAGGGCATGGAAGCTTAGCTGGCTTCTGGGGTCCTTGAATATTTCAAATGGTGATTTGGAAAAATCAGCCTTACCTGAGCACTGAAGACTCCAGTGCAGGCCTTGCTGGCTTTGCCCTCAGCGTCTGCTACACCCATTCCCAACTGGGGCTCCTGGAACTGTCTGGACTGGCTGAACTCCTCAGGCTCCATGCTGACCTCCTGTTTCTTCATCTCTCTGGGCTTCTCCTCCAGCTTCTCCATGACAGCCTTGGTGGTGAACCTCCTTGCACAGGCACCCAGCTCATGGGATTCCCGAACACTGTTATCTTCCTTGAGGAAGCTGACCATGGTCTCAGTGTCTTCCTGGAGCTCCTCAGAGGAGGAGTGCTCCCTGGTGAAGGCATGGCAACAGCGGCGGCCATGGCAGTTCTGCTTCACCAGGTCATCCTGGAACTCAAAGATGGCCGAGGTTTGGGCCGAGGTGGTAGCAGTGCAGGGACTGGCTAGGGCCTGGCCCTGTGTCTCCTCACCCTCAATGCTCATCTCAAAAGTGCATGAAGTCTGCAAGACCTTCTGGTGGGACCGATGGCACCTCTGCACAGCTCTGCCCCACAGTGTGGCCTCTGTTGCCAGGCAGGGCAGGTTGAGAGGTAAGGAAGCCTGGGTGGCAGCGCCCTTCAGGATGAAGCCATCATTGCAACCACTGAAGTAGGCCTCATGGTGGTGGTGGCACAACTGTGGCTCTTCACGGGAGAATGCTCGCCACTTTCGGGCCACTTCTGCCACGTTGTTGAAGAATTTGACCACCACACCAAAAGGCATGGCCTTGTCTCGGCACCGGCGTCCAGGACTCCCCTCCAAGTCTCCTTCCAAAGTGGAGCCCTCCAAGGCAGCCTCGAGCTCCTGGATTCTGGTGTCTTCAGCCCATGTGTGCAGAGATCCATGGCCCCTGGGGAATATGCTTTTCAGGTACCTCCTGGTTCGTCTGTCACCACCAAGCTTCCCAGGGGCTGCCTCCTCCCAGGAGTCTTCCTCCACTTGGATGCCAAAGGCATCAAAGGGCAGCACCTTCTGGTTCACTCTCTGGGAGGGTTGCACTAGCCCCTGAATATCTGTAAGGAAGGGCTCCAGGTCATCGCTGTGGCCCGCGAAGGAATGGCGGAAGGGCTTTGGGGCCTCTTCAGCCTTCCTCATCCGGTAGATACCTGAGGCCTCCTGCAGCTCCAGGGCTTTGCCATTCCTAGGAGGAGTATTCTTGGAGGCCCCATTCGAAGGCTTCAGCCTCCTGAACTTCATCCGATCCATGAACGTGACTTTGTGTTTCACTTCTGATGGCCTGGAGGCATCTCCCAGTAAAATCATGGACTGGGGTCGCTTCCCCTGACTAGAGGCCTCTTTTCTGCGGCTCACAAAATTCCAGATCTTGTTGACTTTGTTTTTTCTCTTGTTCCAACCACTCTCTTTCGTGGGACTCAAGCCTCCCTGGTAACACTGCTCAGACTCCTCCAGCTCCTCCAGCCCCTTCAGCCCCATCTCCCTAGTCTGGCCTCCTACCTCAGTGCAGTCTGGGAAGACCTGAGCCACATAACCATTGGACACCAGCTCTGAGAGGGAAGCAGTCTGGCAGCTGCTGAGAGTCTCCATGGTCATAGCAGGGCCACCACAGCACAGAGGGAGGGCTGGCCAGTTATTTCCAGCTGAAGGAGAGAGAGAAGAGGAAATGAGGAGGGGGACATGGAGGGGAGAAGGGGAGGGGAGGGGGGAAAGGGGGAGGGAGAGATAGCAGATATATTAGGCAAGGCCACAAACAGGGTTCTTTATAGATTTGTAATAATCAAATACATAGAAAACACTTCACTATTAATGGGACACCAAATCTTTGGAACCTTTACACAGCAAAAACTCATTAATTTGGACCCCACTAGTTTAGGATATGACTCAGAGGTCACAGCTTAACCTGTGTACCAAGGAAAGCTTTGATTCCTATTTAAATGAAAATACAATTGAGAGGGGCTTAACTTAAAGCTGTTATTATCATATCCTGACAATTGAACAAATACAGTTTTTAAAAAAGAAAAAAGCTGAAAAGTATCTCAGAAATCCATCACTTTGATCCTCTCATTTTATAGGGAGGCACTGGAGATCCAGAGAAGATACCCGTCTTGCCTAAGCCACAAAGCCAAGGGAACAGTAGGTAGGGATCATCTAGTCCATGCTCCCCTCTCTCATTTGCTCCTCCATTCACTCAGGAACCCTGCATGAGAGAGCTTGCCTACCAGATCACCTGCTCAGTACTCACCCTTCAGCTAGGTGTTGGACATCACTGAGATGAATCAGATACACACAGCTAGTCACTCAGGTGCACAGGCTACTGGGAAAGACAGGTGGATGTAAACAAATAATTACAATACAGCCTGATCAGTGCTCTAATACATGTATGCACAAGGGCATCAGAAGCTTAGAAGGTAAAAGGCAGAAGACAGTGGAGTGAGAGAGGGGCAGAGTCCAGGAAGAAGCAAACAGAGAGAGGATTGGGGCCCTCAAGAATGCTCCCCAGGACAGCTGGGGCTAAAAGTGGGAACTCACTAACAATAGAGTCTCTCTCTGTCCAATATTCTTTGGCCCTCTGCCCTAAGAGGGAGAGAGGCAAAGAGAGGAAAGTAGGCACACTGAGCCCAGAACCCTAAAGACAGCTTCTGTCTTCTTGGTGGTTTTGCTAGGGCCAGCTCACTAGATCAGGGTCTGTTTGTTCCTTTCTCTGGTCTTCAAAGTTAACTTCACCTGACCTGGATCATGCCTTCACTCTGTGTCCTTTCTGTACTTATGTGAATAGCCTTCACAGAATCTGTTTGACTCAGAAAATGTTCAAGTTAGAAGACACCAGAAAAATGATCTAGTTTGGAAAAACAGAACCAAAAGAGAGCAGAGACTTGACCAAGATCATACAACAAGCCAGTGGCAGGCCAAGAATAGAAGTCCCTAGTCTTCCTTCCTCCCAGGCAGGCAGGGTCCTTACCTCTGTACCACATTGCCACCCTCAATCAAAAGTTTTGTTTCTCCAAAGTAGGCCGTCTTTCCCACCCAGGATGATAATAATAACATCCTAACATTTATAAGTGCCAGGCACTGCACTAAGTTCTTCTTTATTCATTTAGTTCTCACAACAACCCTATGAGGTGGATATTATTGTCATCCCAACTTTAGAGATGGTGCAACCAAGGAACAGAAAGGTTAATTGATTTGCCTAGGTTCTTCACTAATAGAGTTGGGATATGAATACAGACAGTGTGGCTCCAGAGGTCATCCCCTTGGCCATTCCACTATACTCTCTTTTTATAACAGGGCTTTGCACACAAAGGATGATCCATACATAACTCTGCCTCCCTGTCTGCCTGCCTGCCTTCTTAACTACTTCTGGTACTACTAAAGCAGAATGAGCTTCCTCAAAGGCATATAGACACATTCTTGATGCCAGGACCTATTATGGGTCATGGTGGGGGAGATGGGTTGGTAGAAGATGACCCCTGTACCTGATAATCCTCCTATAGAAAGCCTTCCCACATTAGACAAGTGAACTCAGAATTCTCACTGTCCTCAATTCTCCACCTGGCCATAGCCCTTTCACTTGGGATTTAATCCAAGTGTACCCCCCAGAAGAACATGATCATTAAAGAGCTAGCTGTAGACTCTAAATATAAGTAAAATCAAAAATAACTTTGATATTCCCTACTCTACCTCACCCATAATTTTACAGGATGAAACGGAGGCACAGAAAATTCAAGTGAAAAGCACACTATCTGAAAAGGAAAAAAATCCCATTTGCAACAGCATCAAAGAAATACTTAGAAATAAACTGAACCAAAGAGGTGAAAAATCTGTATACTGAAAACTATAAGACACTGACAAAAGAAATTGAAATAGACACAAATAAATGGAAATATATTCTGTGTTCACGTACTAGAAAAAAACTAAGATTATTAAAGTGTCCACACTTCCAAAAGCAATCTTGAGATTCCTCATGGATCAATACCTGCTCAATACCTCAATTTTTATTTAATTCAATCCCTCAATACCTGAGGGGTTCCTTTTTTGGTCACCGCTAATCCTCTGACAAGTTCCTTATTCTGTTGAATGATCATTGGCCTCCCTGTAACTTTGTAACCCTGGTCTTGTTCTCAGAGCAAATTCAACAGATTTGATTCACATTTGTACAGGGCTCTGTATGTAGGAAAATAAACATGCAGCCCCATTCCTCAAGAAGTGTGTTGCCTGCTGTGGACACTAAGACAAGGACATGATACAAGGATTATAATATAAAGTAGGATAGGACAAGAGGAAGAAATTCCCATCCATGAGTTATTAAGCAGTGAAACAGGCAGCTAGAGGAGGCTGCATAATATATATATATGTATTATATATATATATAATATATATATATATACATACAGAGCTTTAAAAGCAGGAGAGATTTTCAATTGTCTAGGACGGGTTAAGTGTAGGCCTGCATAGAGGCAAAGGAATGGACTAAATAACCTGAAAAGTTCTCCTAGCCCAGGGATTCTAGTATTTCAAAAGTCTCCTAACCAACACTGCATTCCCACACATATCTAAGCCAAAGGGTTTCCTTGCGGCTCCTGGTCTCAAGGAGAATGACACTGAGGAGATCAGATTTTTCTCCTCTTCATCACAACCCACAAAACACTACCCCTACTCTAGGTTCCTGTTCACCTTGGAGTCCTGGCTCAAGTTTTCTGTTGCCCTCTATTAGAACATACTCCAAACACCCTCGCCCCTGCCTCTCAACCACCATTAGCCAGACCTTGCCATCCATAAAGACCAGCACAAGTTCTCTTTCCTCCAGCAAACCCTCCCTGAGTCACCTGCTCCCTAGGGCCTTTCCCTTCCTCCAAGCTGCCAATTGGGAACACATCACCAAGTGCCCAGGCATTTTCAGTTTGTCTTACATACAAATTCTGGGAGCTAGAAGGGTCCAGAAAGGCAATCTAGTTCCATCCCCTTCCCCAGTGGCTTTCAAACTTTTTTGATTACAAATCATAAGAAGAAATACATTTTATATGCCCACCCATTAGGTTGAATCATGAAATCGCTATTTTTTAATAGTTCAAAAGCAGATGCTGATGATTTCATTATGGTTCAGTCTAATTGAAAACCCAAATAAAAGTTTCAGGAACCAGTACTTGGCCTTACCACACATGAAACACTCTAAGTTTTTCTATTTTATTTAGTCACTTTTATTTTTTTAAATGCTACTTACAGCACACTAAAATGATTTCATGAGCCACTAATGAATGATTGCTACCTGCAGTTTGAAAACCACTGCCTTGACCTTTAACTGCATTTCTTCTGTGATGATGGTATGAAGGCCTTGTGTCATTTTTTGGCCATCCAGAATCTTAACTCCCTTCCTATGTTTGAAGAATATTCTTCCTGATGAGGCTTGGTATGTGCAGAATCCATCTCATACCAGAGAAACTGAAAGTAACAAATACTTTCTTTCCCATCCTCCCTTGCAGCCATGATGACCTAGGCTCAGTCAATCACACCCACCTAGACTTTGACTGGAATTCTGGAGGCAAGTAAGCAATAGTCATGAGTAGCAGTGGTAGTATAGTACCAAGAGTGAGTTACTGAGTCAAAATGACAGCTAGTGAGTTATAAGTGCCAGGGCTAGTAGCCTTGGTGGTGCAGAACATAGCATCCAGTGCCTGGTGGTGGCATCTATAATAATGTCCTACAGAGACAAGTACTGTGGTATGATTTTAGTAAACTCTTCTTGGCTGGGTACTCCTAAGCCAGATTCTCCAACCTTTCCAGGAATTCTGTGTATTCCCCAATATCCTCTGATGTAATCCTTGAATGCCTAAATCAGAGTTGATTTCTGTTGATTGCAGCTCAAAACCTTGCCTGTGAAGCTGAGCTGTTTCTCTTGAGCCAGACCTTCGTGGAGGGAGTCCATGAGGCCAGGAGTGAGACTTTTTTCTTTTTAACCAACTACACCCAGCAAAGCACTAGGCACAAGCTAGGTAGCCCATGACATTAAGTATCTGATGCTGTTCTAATACTGCCCACTTCTTCCTACTCCCAGACATAAGCTTCATCAACAACGTGACCAAGTATTCAGTTAATATTGTTTCTATGGCCCTTCTTGATTCTGATGCCCTGGGTGTAACCAATGTCACCAAGGGTCAACCTGTCAACACCCAAAGGTAGTAATAGAAGTCAATATTTGTTAGGTGGGCTCAGAAGGTGGTATGGAGGGGATTTAGATAATACCCCCAAATATAGGCCCTTTGGAGTTATCACTAAACATATGTGGCCTTCACATCTGTTCCCCAACACTTTCCTCCCTTATTTCTCTCATCATGTTGGCATGGGTGGAAGGAGAAATGGCATAACCAGACAACCCTTCAGAGCTGGCAACCTGAGCCTACACTATTGTTGCCACAGACATTTAATTGCTCAATGTGGCAGCATGCTTCTGGGCCTAGGCAGGAATCCATGTGTCAGTCAAGAAGTGCCAGACTTGATACATGAGCCTACAGTCAGTGCCTTATAGACCAGTTCCAGTGGCCACACTTCCTCTTGCCACAGCCTAGCAGTCAGCAAAGGTACATCTTTGTGGGAGTTGGCAGGTGGCAGCACAGCCTCGCCCCTCCCCACTCTGCCACCAGCCTATCATTGACAGAATCCCCTCCAACAAAGAATACAAGCTCTAACTTCTGCCCCTCTTCCCAGATCCTGTTATTGGTTCACAGGTATCAACCCCCCTATACACATGTATCACCAGGAAATGGAGGCAGAATTTTCTCCTGCCCTTTTGAAAGCCTACCAATCCCACGTCTACCTGGAAATGACTTTTTTTTGACCCTACTAACTAGCCCCCTGAAGTCTGAGGGTGTTTAGCAGATTCACAGCCATCCTTGAGAGTAGGTGCTACATCTTATACATCATTTTTATGTCCTGTACCCAGCATAATACAGAGTCAGCATTGATGACCTAATTATTGATTTAACTGCTTGTTGATTTAAAGGCAATAATAAACACTTGTAGAATAGTCACCATATGCCAGGCATTGTTTTAAGCACTTCTCATCTATTAATTTACTTAACGCTGATACCAAGCCTACAAGGTACGTACTATTATTCACATTTTGAAGATGAGGAAAATGAGGCACAGAGAAGTAAACTAACACAGAAGGTAAGTTTTGGAGCAAGGATTCAAACCTAGGCAGTCTGGCTTCAGAGTCCTCTCTGTTACACTGCCTCTCTGTGTATAATGAATGCATGCATGCATATTCTCCATAACCACAGTTCACTGACACACCAAAAAACACCATTTTCAAACATATGCAGGAGACTTGATGGGAGAAATTTGTAGAAGCCACTTGGCTAATACTAGAATGTAGCCCAAAGAAGGCAGGTATGGCCCTGAGGCCACTGGCACTCCCTGTCTGTCTATCTTTCTTCTCCTTCTTCCCAGCTCAGTCATGCCAGCTAGGACTCTCTCCTACTGTTCCTGCTCACCAGCTAGAAATCCTGGCCCCAACCTAGCCTGGATTTCCTCTGTTCCCTGGCCATATTCCCAGCCAGTGGAAAATAGTCTACTACCCCCTGGCTCACATTCTCCAAACCATCAGGAGTACTGCTCTGCCAAAGGCACAAGTAGCGGAAGAACCAAACCTGCAGATGTGCCCAGCCCAGCAGAAAGTGTAAGCCCTAACCCAAAGCCCACAAGAGTAGAAGATACCACTCCACGTGCCTCAACCTCCAGGGATGGTGCAGGGGGAAGCAGCCTTTTCTTGCTGCGACAATCATGATTTGCAAACTTGTCCCTACATAAGCAGTACAGCTCCTGTACATGGGGTGTGATGCAGATAAAAGCCCAGGGCACCAGAAGCAGTGGATAGTAATAATAATAACAGGTACATTTATTCAACCCTTATTCTGTGGTACAAACTGTGCTAAGTACTACCAACCTTTTCCTTACTCCATCTTCCCAACAGTCCTGTGAGGCAGGTGCTCTTAAGCACTCATTTTATAAATTGAAACACTGAGAAGTTAAGTAACTTACCCAAAGTCACATAGCTCCTAGGTAAAAGAATCAAGATTGCTATCCAGGACTTCTGAAGCTTGAGCTGTGCTCTTAATCATCACCCTTTGCTGCTTCTCTAATGGTCTCTCAGGGCCCTTCTAGCCTTACCATGTGAGCATTCAAGAATTGGAAGTAAGATTAATGGGGGTGTTACCATCTTACCTGACCAAAGGGTATCAGGTGTTGGCTCAACTCTTCCTGCTATGTCTCATGAGCCAACCCCCTCATGTTACAGACGGTGGCACTGAGGACCAGAGAAAGAAGACAATTTACTTGAGGTCCTTAGTAGCAGGGCCACTCCTGGAATACCATGCCTTCTAGTACTCCATGAGGTTGCCTTCTCTCACACCTCCCTTTTTCAGTGATTCACATAGAATAAAAAGATTAGACATTCCTCAGATGGAGGTGCCTCAGTGTTTCAGCCCTTTGCTTAAAATTCAATCCAATTTCATAGCTTTAACATCTATGCTATTTTATTGTTATTTATGTTCTTTCCTCCCCCAAGAAAACAATGATATTCTAAAATTGCACATCGTTTTACATGCCAGAAAACCTAGCTAGAGCTGGGAATCCTCAGACCGAATGCTGGTAACTATTTAGAATTTTCCAGATTTTTCTGAAGTCAGAGGGGTTCAAAACCTAGGGTAGGATAATATCAGTGAGTAGATAAGTTCACAGGCTCCCAGGCTCTATACAGGTACAACCTTACATGTAGGAATAGTGTTGACAACAGCTTGTGCCTTGAGGCTTCAGGCCATCTGCTAGCAAAAGGCTGATGCCTGAAATGCTACCATTAGGTTAAGCATTACCTTTTGTGTTGGTCTACTTTCAAAATGTCAATACCTCTGGAGGGGCAAGAGAATTGCTCAGGTCTCTGAAGCCTCAGCATATTCCTCTGACAGTCTAGGCAGACAGCACAAGGGATCTGGGGCTGAGAGGCCACAGAAAAGTGAAGCAGGAATGCCAAAGACTAACTTCATTGGCTCTTAATGTTCTGCCAAAGAACCTTAAAGGCCATCTGGTCCAGCCCTCTCCTTACCCCACTCTTCAATCATCATTGCCAGCATCTCTACCTAATGTTTAAATCTTCCCTGTGGCATTCCTGTTTAGAAAAGATCTCGTTGGTTTGCACCTCTCCAGTGATGGGTAGTTCATTACCACTATGACAGCCTATTTCATCATTAGAAATGTCCTTTTGTGGAACTTAAACCTGTCATCCTGTAGCTCTCTGATAAGTATATAAAGTATTCAATAAATATTAGTTTCTTCCCACTTTCCCTTCTATGCATGGGTGGTGCCACACAGACCCTGTCTGCTCCTCCTTCCCCATATCAGCTCTTCCGAAGGCAAATACCACATCTCCCTGAGTTTTCACTTTTGAAGCTATATAGTCCCAGATCCTTCAATCCCTCTCCAGCCTGCTCACCCAACCTCACTCCTGGTTTGTTTGGAGCCTCTTTCACATGTGGTGCCAAGACATTTTTCTTAGTTTTCTTGCCCCTACCTTCTACTTTATAGGACACACACTGACAAATTTGCACATATATATCTATAGGTTCAAGGAATTGGAAAAGACCATGAGAAACATCTGATGTGGCCAATCCAAATTGGTAATTACTGATGGGAAAAATGAAGCCCAGAGAAGGGAAAAAAACATTGCTCATTAAAGATCTCTCTTTCATGTAGCCAGTATATTTCCTCAAAAACAATGTTTCTCAAAGTATAGTTTGGACCACTCAAGTCAGAATCAGCAGAAACAAAATCATCAGAAACAGAATCTCCAGGAGCTGGAACCAAAACCTCTATGTGTTTAAAAAGCACTTTGAATGATTCTGATACACACTAGAATTTGAGAACTAGTGCCTAAGAATGAGACAGCATTTCATCAGTGTTGTCTTTCATTCTGTGAACATTTGTTGTTAATTAGGAACTGAGGCTCCCTCTCCCAGCCTCATTAATCAACACCTTGGGCAGCCCGATGCACCTCCCTGGCCTGTGCCCAGACAGCCCTGATGCACCAGATGACCTTGCAGCAGTTTAAATTTATTTACTTAAAGAGAAAAAGTTCTAGGGGACATTATCCAAATATCCAGATCTATTTTGAGAAGCCATTATTTCAAACATATAACCAGATCTGAGAGCTGCTATTACCTCTCTTCATTATCAGTCAGAACGCATTCCTACTTCAATCAGAGATCTTCCTTTCTTGAAATCAAATTTTAAAACTGCAGCACAAAAGCATAAGTGTCAACCTAAATGTTCCTTCCTTGCCTCTTAGGATTCTCTAGCTCTGTTTTTCAGCCCACTTCTCCATCTTCTTCCTTTCCTTAATAGGCTTAGTTTCATCTTTCAATCCTTCTTACAATTCTTTTCTTTTGTCACTCTCCTGACTAAAGCATTCAGTGCTGCAGCTGCCTCACAATGCTTTAACCCCCAAAGCATGGGAAATGGCTCATCTTGGTGCATGAGCAAGCCTCCAGCTAGCACATAAGTGTACCTGTCATCCTTCTGTTATGTGCATTGTACTTAAGGTCTTGTTATCTTGTCAACCCATAAATCAGACACCATCAGACCACATCACCATGGGGAGATTGGGAGGAAGAAAGGGTGGACTCTCCCCTCTGTGAATCATCCCAGAAAGCTCCAAATGTGAGGGAATCCTATGAACTTGAGCCTCTCACAGAGAGAGAAACAGGAAGTGATCAGCCCCTGTGCCAGGCACTGTCCAAAGCTTCTGTTGTTTAAACCTCCCAACTGCTTGGTCCTAAATGGCATTCAACAGAGGTCCATTTCTCCACCTTTAAGTCTATTCTTAACTAGAATTGGAACACAAGGACCTTGTTCCAACTCCTGGAAATTATATCTTGAGTCATTTAGGAAGTCTGAAAAGTGAAGTAGAGGTCCTTAGTTTCTATTCTTGCTCATGGTAGGCCACTGCCATGTAGCCAGAAAGATGTTGCCTGCCCCAAGTTGTTGGGAGGAACCTGGGAAGGAGAAAACCCAAGCAAAGTGACTAAAGAGCAATGCTAGTACATCTGGGGCAAGAGGAGGATTAGTTACCTTGAGAGAAGGCAACTGAGACTCAGGAAAACCTTTCTTTTGCTGAACTCACTACATTTTTATGATCATAAACCCATACTTCATATTCTCCCAAGGGGCTATTGTGTTGGTGATTCTTCAGGTGAGAAAAAAATTACCATTGCTATATGAAAAAAGGTACATTTTGAAAATCTGACTGTATTGTGCATGTTCTGTAATTTCTTCATTGGTTACCATTTTTTAATTTTTTTTTAAATTTCAGCTTATTATGGGGGTACAAAAGTTCAGGTTATGTATATTGCCCATGCCCCCCCATCCCCCCAAGTCAGAGCTTCAAGCATGTCCATTACCCAGACAGTGATTTGATAGACAAAAATTCCCTCAACCCCCCACCTCTGTCTGACACCCAATTGGTGTTATTCCCAAATGTGCACTTAGTTAATGATCAGGGAAACCAATTTCCTGGTGAGTACATGTGGTGCTTATTTTTCCATTCTTGGGAGACTTCACTTAATAGAATGGGTTCCAACTCTCTCCAGGAGAACAAAAGAGATTCTATATCACCATTATTTCTTATAGCTGAGTAATACTCCATGGTATGCATATACCACATTTTACTAATCCGCTCATGTATTGATGGGCATTTGGGTTGTTTCCACATCTTTGCAATTGTGAATTGTGCTGCTATAAACATTTGGGTGCAGGTGTCTTTTTTATAGAATGACTTTTGTTCTTTTGGGCAGATGCCCAATAATGGGATTGCTGGATCAAATGATAAGTCTACTTGGATCTGTTTAAGGTGTCTCCATATTGCTTTCCACAGGGGTTACACTAGTTTGCAGTCCCACCAGCAGTGTATGAGTGTTCCTGTCTCTCCGCATCCACGCCAACATGTATTGTTTTGGGACTTTCTGATAAAGGCCATTCTCACTGGAATTAAGTGATATCTCATTGTGGTTTTGATTTGCATTTCCCTGATGATTAGAGATGTCGAGTATTTTTTCATATGTTTGTTAATAACTTTCTCATTGCTGAATGTCAACAGAGAACCCAAGAGTCTATAAAAGGCTAGGCTTAGGCTATGTTCAAGGGGAGACAGTAAGTATGACACTGGGGTACAGTGAGAGAATTCCAAGAATGTGGTGAGGCTAGGATAAAGCAAATTGGAACCCCTACACATACTATCTGCTCACAGGCACCTTTGCTACTCTAGAAGTTTACAGCATCTAAATATATAAGTTGTGGTATATTCAGACAATGGAATACTATATAGTAATGGAAATAAAATAACTATAACTATAAACAATTTACTTCTCACACTTGAATGTGTACATGAATAATGGGAGGATCTTTTAAAAATGCAGACTCTGATTCAGTAGGTTTGGAGTAGGGTCTGAGATTCTACATTTCTAACAAGTTACCAGACAATACTGATGCTGCTGATCTGGGAACCAAACTTTGAAAAGACAGGGGCTACAGTACCTCTCAGAAAAGGGGGAAGGTTCTTATCCCTTTCTTGTATCAATGTGCTCTGTAGCCCTCCCAAGTCCCCCATGTCTCTGAGGTGCTCTCCCAAATTATTCCTCAGATCTTCATGAAGAATTGCTTCAAGATTCAGAGAACTCCTTCTCAGGCCAGGAAGCTTACAGCCAGTCTTCTTTTCTGCAAAAATCCATTAGTAACTCCCTGAAAAGAAATGAATCACTGGGAGAATTTCGTGCATCAGGGAAGGAAATTTGGGTGCAGGGAACCTTAACTTTCCCTCCACTACACTTGCCTGCCTCTTCCACCTCTTCTGCCCACTGCCTCCTTTCCTTGCTGGGGAGAAGGATAAACCCTTCTCTGCTACATAGGTTCCATAAGACATTACTTTGCCTCTTCTCTATTGGGTCCTGCTCCCTGTTTTCTCCTTTACCCAAGGTCACATCCCTTTCAAATCTAGTCTGAAATCTGCTCTTGAGTCATTGAAGAAATGAACAGGGTTTCTGTGGAGTAGTAGAGAGAATACCAAATTTGAGTTCCACAGACTTGGATTAGAATGCTGACTTTATCAGTCACTAGCTATGTGACCTTGGGAAAGTGACTTCGACTTTTTGGTTCAACATATCTTTAGTGAGCACCCACTAGGTACCAGGCCTGCTCAGGGGCTAAGATACAGGGTCAAACAAGTCAGACAAGGACCTTACCCTCATGAAACCTTCAAGAGCTCACATTCGAGGGGGAAAAGACAGGAAAAAACAAATAAGCCATATGTTCAGTTGTGGAAAGTGCCTGAAAATGAAGTGGAGTAAGACAGAGTGACAGAATGACAGGGGTTTTTATTTGAGATATCAGGGAAAACATCTGTGTCATGTGACATTGGAGCAGAGACCTGAATGAAATAAGAGTGAGCCATTAGGCTAAGGGGAAGAGTGCTTTAGGCTGAAGAAACCACAAGGGCAAAGGCCTGGAGGTGGAAGTAAGTTTGGTATGTTTGAGAGATGACAGTGGTTTAGATCAGGCAGATTGGTGACAGAGGTGGTAAGAAGTGGGTGCATTCTAGATATATTTTGACTTTATCTCTCTGTGCCTCCTCCATTGTAAAATGAGAATAATATCTATCTCTCAGGGTCACTATAAGACAATAACATGCCATGGAGTGTTGAGCCTAGACTGGCACACAGAGATTAAATAATGTCAGTTTCTGACCCCCATCCCAACCCTTAATGACTCATAATTGATCTAACAGGTGACAGTTTGTTCAAAATAATAATAGCAGCAATGTATTCAGCAATTAGAGCTTATGGATAAGTAAAATGAATGATATCAATGTTACAAGGCTACAGTCCCTAACCCCCAGACCATGGACCAGTACTAGGCCATGGCCTGTTAGGAAATGGACTACATATCACCATCTGAGCTCCACAACACCTCCCACCCCCCAGGATCCTCCCCAACCCTCGGTCTGTGGAAAATTGTCTTCCATGAAACCAGTCCCTGGTGCCAAAAAGGTTGCCACTGTTATAAGGGACTAAAGGGAGGAATTGGAAATAATCTGTTATATTTCCACTATATAAGAAGTGGTATAGTGTTATTTGAAAAAGGATTTGGATTACTTGTAAATGTATATTATAACTGAAAGGCAACCACTTTTTAAAAGTTTAAAAAGAAGTAAAATCGATATGCTAAGAGGAAAGAAAATGAAATCATACAAAATGCACAATTAAAACCAGAGTGGAAGACAAAAACACAAAGAACAAGATCAATGAACAGAAAATAGTAACAAACGTGGTAAGTATAAATCCAACTATATTAATAATTACTTAAAAGTCAATTGTCTAAATACACCAATTAAAAGACAGAGACTGTCAGAGGGGATTACAAAATATGTTGTCAACAAGAAACTCACTTTAAATATAAAGATACAAAGTTATTAAAAGTAAAGGGATAAAGAAAGATGTATCATGCTAACATTCATAGAAGGAATTTGAGGTAGCTATATTAATTTCAGATAAAGTGGACTTCAGAGCAACAAAACTTATCAGGGAAAAGAGGAGCATTACATAATGATAAAGGGGTTGATTCTCCAGAAAGACATAACAATCATTAATGTTTATGTGCTTAGCAACAGAACATCAAATACGTAAGGTAAAAACTTGATAGAATTACAAGGAGAAATAGATAAATCCTCTATTACAGTTGTAGCCTTCAACACCCCTCTATCAGTAATTGACAGATTCAGTATACAGAAAATCTGTAAGGACATAGTTGAACTAAAGAGCATCATCAATCAACTAGATCTAATTGACATTTATTCATCCAACAACAGCAGCACACACATTCTCCTCAAGTTCACAGGGAACATTCACCAAGTAAGATCACATTCTGGGCCATAAAATACACATTAAAAATTTAAAATAATAGAAATCATACAAAGTATGATCTTAGACTACAACTCAGTTAAACTGGAAATCAGTAACAAAATGATAGCTAGAAAATCTCAAAATACAAGGATATTAACAAACTTCTAAATGAAACATGGGCCAAAGAAGAAGTCTCAAGAAAAATTAAAAACTTTTCAAACTAAATGAAAATGAAAATACAACTAATCAAAACTTGTGAGATGGAGCTAAAGCAATGCTTAGATGGAAATTTATATCAAAGGGTGTCAGGCAGATGGGGGGAGGGAGGAGGGAATGGATATATACACAACTAATGGATGCAGTGCGCACCATCTGGGGGGATGGACATGCTTGAAGTTCTGACTCGGGTGGGGCAAGGGCAATATATATAACCTAAACATTTGTAGTGCCATAATATGCTGAAATAAAAAAAAAACTTAAAAAAATTAGACTTGTCCCCGGAAATCTGGGCCATCTGGTTACTGTCCTGTTACTCCACCTGTTGGCTTCCCCTTCACACACAGGCCTGGAGATGCTCCCTGCCATAAGCCAGGACCTGGGGCTGAGAAATAAGGAAGGAGAAAGAGAGATCATGTATACTGAGCTCTTGCCATGTGTCAGGCATTTTCCATCCATTATCTCATTTACTTTCTATGACAACCATATAGGTAGGTACGCTTATAATCCTCATTTCAGAGATGAGGAAACAGGTTCCAACAGCTGGACTCACCAAGGTCACACAACTACCGAGCCAGGAACAGAGTAGGCTCCATGACCCCAGTGCAATAAGCTGACCTCTCCAGCAGAGAAAGCCCTTCCAAGGAGTGAGAGGAAACATTAAGCAAAAACACCATCCTGAGAGCTACTGTGAACTTCAGATGTATTAATAAAGGCAAAAAGACCCCCCCCCCAAAAAAGAAGAAAGATGTAAAATCAATTACCTAAGCTTCTCACCTTAGCAAAATGAAGAGCTTAGAAAAAGAAGTGCTGGACTTTGTCAAATGCTTTTTCTGCATCTATTGACAGAATCATATGGTCTTTGTTCTTGCTTTTATTTATGAGGTGAACTGCAGTTATAGATTTGGGTATGTTGAACCGGCCTTGCATCTCTGGTATAAAGCCCACTTGGTCATGGTGAATTTTTTTTTTTTATATGCTGCTGAATTTGATTTGCTAAAATTTTGTTGAGGATTTTTGCATCTATATTCATGAGGGATATTGGTCTGTAGTTTTCTTTTTTTGTTGTGTCCTTTCCTGGCTTTGGTATCAAGGTGATACTGGCTTTGTAGAATGAGTTACAGAGAGTACCATCTTTCTCAAAGTTGTGGAATAATTTCTGTAGTATAGGTATGAGTTCATCTTTGTATATTTGGTAAAACTCTGAAGTGTAGCCATCTGGCCCAGGACTTTTACTTTTTGGAAGGTTTTTAATTGCTGCTCCAATTTCTGTGCTTGAGATTGGTCTATTCAAGAATTCTATTTCCTCCTGAATGAACTTATGGAGGTTGTATGTTTCCAGGAATTTGTCCATTTCCTCCTCATTATGTAGTTTTTGAGCATATAGGTTTTTTATAGTAATCAAAAATAATGTTTTGTATTTCTGTGGTGTCTGTTATGATATCTCCTTTTTCACTTCTTATTGAGTTTGTTAGAGTCCTTTCCCTTCGAATTCTTGTCAATCTAGCAAGAGGGCTGTCAATTTTGTTTATCTTTTCAAAAAACCAGCTTTTGCTTTTGTTGATCTTCCATATAGTTCTTTAATTCTCAATTTCATTTAGTTCTGCTTTGATCTTAGATATTTCTTTTCTTCTACTAGGTTTGGAATATATTTGCTCTTCCTTTTCCAATTCCTTGAGACTGGATGTTAGATTGTCGATTTCTGATCTTTCTGTTTTTTGGATGTGAGCATTTATTGCTATTAGTTTTCCTCTCAGGTATGCTTTTGCTGTATCCTACAGGTTTTGATAACTTGTGTCTCCATTATCATTTAGTTTGAAGAAACTTTTGATTTCCCTCTGTATTTCCTCCTTGACCCTATAGTTATTCAACAACAGATTGTTTAATTTCCATGACTTTGTGAGGTGGTGAGTATTTCTGTTGGAATTGCACTATATTTTTATACCACTATGATCAGAAAAAATACACAGTATAATTTCTATTTTTTTGAATTTTTTGAGGTCTGATTTGTGGCCTAGTGTGTGATCAATTTTAGAGAAAGTTCCATGAGCCAATGAGAAGAATGTATATTCAGCTTTATTTGGGTGGCATATTCTGTGGAGGTCTGTCAGATCCTTTTATTCTAGAGTTCTGTTTAAGTCCATTATTTCTTTCCCTATTTTCTGTTTGGAGGATCTGTCCAGATCATTCAGTGGGGTGTTGAAGTCCCCAGCTACTATGGCATTATTGTTTATCATGCTATTTAGATGAGACAGGGTTTGCTTTATGTAACTGGGCACTCCTGGGTTGGGTACATAAATATTGAAAACCCCCAAAGCAATCATAGCAGCAACAAAAATAAATAAATGAGACCTGATCAAATTAAAAAACTTTTGCACAGCCAAGGAAACTATCATTAGAGTGAATAGACAGCCTACAGAATGGGAGAAAATATTTTCTCTCTACATATCTCTACATAAAGGACTGATAATAAGAATCTATCTAGAACTTAAAAAAATCAATAAGAAAAAAATCAAACAACCCCATCAACAAACGGGCAAAGGACATGAACAGAAACTTTTCAAAAGAAGACAGAATAATGGCCAGCAAACATAAAAAAAAACCTCAACATCTCTAATCATTAGAGAAATGCAAATCAAAACCACAATGAGATATCACCTAAGCCCAGTGAGATTGGCCTTTTTCAAAAAACCCCAACACAACAAATTTTATCATGGATGTGGAGAGATACGAACACTCATACACTGCTGGTGGGACTGCAAATTAGTACAAACTCTGTGGAAAAGAATTTGGAGATACCTAAAAGAGCTAAAAATAGAAATACCATTTGATCCGGCAACAGTACTATTAAGCATCTACCCAAAAGAACAAAAGACATTCTATAATAAAGACATCTGCACCTGAATGTTTATGGCAGCACAATTCACTATTGCAAGGATGTGGAAACAACCCAAGTGCCCGTCAATTCATGAGTGGATCAATAAAATGTGGTATATGTACACAATGGAATATTACTCAATTATAAGAAATGGCAATGATCTGTCACCTCCTATATTTTTCTGGATAGAGCTTAAGCCCATCCTCCCAAGTGAGGTATCACAAGAATGGAAGAATAGGCTCCACATGTACTCGCCATCAAATTGGCACTAACTGATCAACATTATGGTGCTCACATGGTAGTAATATTCTTCAGGGATTAGGGGGTTCGGGGTGGGTAAACTCACAACTAATGGATGCAGTGAGCATTATAGAGGGCAAACGGCACACTTCAAATCATGGTTTGCGTGTGGCAAAGTCATAACATGTAACCAAAATGTTTTCCCCCCCTAATATCTGAAATAAATAAATAAAAGAAAAAAAAGTGCTAAGTAAGTGGAAGAAAAAAATAAAAATTATAGCCCAAATCAGAAAAACTGAAATAGGAAATTAATAGAGAAAATCAACAAAACCAAAAGCTAGTTACTAGAGAAGATCAAAAAAATCCATGTCTCTAACGAGGCTAAGAAAAAAGAGAGAAGAGACAAATTACCAATATCAGAAGTGATAGAGGGGCTATCACTAAAATTTCTGTGGACATTAAAAGTATAATAAAGGGAAACTGAAGAACTCTATGCCCACAAACTTAAAAACTTAACTAAAATAGACAAATTACTTTAAATATACAATATACCAAAACTCACACAAAATACAAAGATGAATTCAGCGGGCCTATATGTATTAAAGAAATTGAATCGATAATCAATAACCTTCAAAAAAGAAAGCACCAAGCCCAGATGGGTTCACTGGTAATTTTTTTAAGCAATGGAGTCTCACCTTGAGGCCCAGGTTGGGCTCAAACTCCTGGGATCAAGTGATCCTCCTGCCTCAGCCTCTCAAATAGCTGGAACTATAGACATGTAACACTGCACTGAGCAATTCCCTGGTAAATTTATCCAAACATTCAAGGAAGAAATTATACCAATTCTGTAAAATTTCTTACAAAAAATATAGAGGCAGAGGGAATACTTCCTAACTCACTCTATAAAGCCAGCATTATCATAGTACCAAAACCCAAAAAAATTACAAAACAGTAAAACAACAGACCAATATCTCTCATGAACATAGATGCAAAAACCCTCAACATAGTATTAGCAAATTGAATCCAACAAAAAGAATTATACACCATGACCTAGAAGAATTTATTCTAAGTATGCAAGCTGGTTCAACATTCAAAAATCAATTAATATAGTCCATCATATCAACAGGCTAAAAAATAAAAATCATATGATCATAAAAATAGATGTAGAAAAAGCATTTAACAAAATTCAACTCACATTCATAATGAAAACTCTCAGAAAAATGGGAAGAGGGGAACTTCTTCAACTTGAAAAAGAACATCTGCAAAAACCTATAACCAGCATCATGCTTAATGGTGAGAATCTAGATGCCCTCCCAATAACATCAGGGATAAGGTAGAATGTTCACTCTCACCACTCCTGTTCAACATCATACTGGAAGCCCTAACTAATGGAATAAGACAATAAAAGGAAATGAAAGGTAAACAGATTTGGATGGAAGAAACAAAACTGTGTTTGTAGATGACATGCTAGTCCATGTGAAAAAAAAAACCAAATAATTGACGCCGCAAAAAATTTCTGGAACTAATAAGCCATTATAGTAAGGGTACAGTATCAAAAGATGACATCAATAAACAGAATTTAAAATTCAAAACACAATAGCATTTACATTAACACCAAAACAATGAAATATTTAGGTATAAATCTAAGAAAAATTGTGTAATATCTATATAAGGAAAACTGTAAAACTCATGAAATAAAAGAAGATCTAAATAAATGGAGACATATTCTATGTAGGTGGATAGGGAGACTAAAGATTGCGAAGATGTTAGTTCTTCCCAATTTGGTCTAGATTTAGCAAAATCCCAATCAAAATACTAACAAGTTATTTTATGGACATTGACACAGTGATTCTAAAATTTATATGAAAGAGGAAAAGTCTCCATATATTAACAGTTAACAATATTTTGAAGGAGAAGAAGAAAGTTAGATGACTGGTACTATCCAACATTAAGAATTACTATAAAGCTACACTAATGAAGACAGGGTGGTAGTGGTGAAAGAACAGAACAGATCAATGGAACAGAATAGAATCAAGAAATAGACCCACAAACATAAAGTCAACTGATATTTGACAAAGACACAAAGGTAATTCAATGTAGAAGAGATTTTTTTCAAAAGTGGTGCTGGAACAACTGGATATCCACATGCACAAAAAATGAACCTAGACACAGACTTTACAACTTTCACAAAAATTAACTTAAAATTTATTACAGACCTAAATGTAAAATGCAAAACTATAAAACTCCTAGAAGATAACATCAGAAATATCTTGCATTTGAAAATGACATTTTAGATACATCAATAAAAGTAAACACCAGAAAAAATGTTATAAGTTGGACTTCATTAAAATTAAAAACCTCCCCACACCTCAGCACAATAAAGGCCATATATGACAAACCCACAGTTAACATCATACTGACTAGGGAAAAGTTGAAAGATTTTCCTCCAGGATGTGGAATAAGACAAGGATGCCTATTTTTACCACATAGTACTAGAAGTACTAGCCAGAGCAATTAGGCAAGAAAAGAAAGAAAAGACATCCAAACTGGAAAGGAGGAAGTCAATTGTCCCTGTTTCAGAAGACAGGATCATATATGTAGAAAATCCAAAAGATTCCACCAAAAAACTGTTAGAACTAATAAATTATTTCAGTAAAGTTGCAGGATGCAAAATCAATGTAAAAATATCAGTAACAGTTCTATACACCAATAATGAACTGCCTGAAAAAGAAATAAAGAAAACAATCCCATTTACAATAGCTACAAAAAAGCAAAATATCTAGCAATAAATTTAGCCAAGGAGGTGAAAGATCTCTACAATGAAAAATATAAAACAAAGATGAAAAATTTAATAAGATACAAACAAATATACCATGTAGTATTACTCAGCTATAAGAAACAATGGTGATATAGCACTTCTTGTATTTTCCTGGGTAGAGCTTGAACCCATTCTATTAAGTAAAGTATCCCAAGAATGGAAAAAACAAGCACCACATGTACTCACCATCAAATTGGTTTCACTGATCAACACCTAAGAGCACATGTATGAATAACATTACTTGGGCGTTGGGCAGATGGCAGGGGAGAGGATGGGTGTATACATTCATAATGAGTGCAATGTGCACCATCTGGGGGATGGACACGCTTGAAGCTCTGACTCGGGGGGAGAGGGGGTAAGGGCAATATACATAACCTAAACTTTTGTACCCCCATAATATGCTGAAATAAAAAAAAAGAATCTACCATAAAAAAAGAAGAAAAAATCCTGTGTTCATGGATTGAAAGAATTAATGCCACTAAAATGTCCATATTACCAAAAGTAGTCTACAGATTCAAGGCATTCCTTGTGACATTCTTCACACAAATATGAAAAAAACAATTCTAAAATTTATATGGAACCACAAAAGACCCTGAATAGCCAAGGCAATCTTGAGGAAAAAAAAAAAAAAAAAAGTTGGATTCATCATACTACCTGACTTAAATATACTACAAAGCCATAGTAACTAAAACAGCATGATACTGTTTTAAAAACAGACACATAGAGCAATGGAACAGAATGGAGAACACAGTAATAAATCTACCCATTTATAGCCAACTGACTTTCAAAAAGATGCCAAGAACACATTTTTGGGGGAAAAACAGTCTTCAATAAATAGTGCTGAGAAAACTGGTTATCTACATGCACAAGAATCTATTACCTTACACAAAAGTCAGCTCAAAATTGACTAAAGAGTTGAATGCAAGATATGAAACTGTAAAACTACTAGAAGAAAACATAGGTGAAATGTATCATTACATTGGTCTGAGCAAGGATTTTTTTGAATAGGACCTGAAAAGCACAGGCAAGAAAAGCAAAAGTAGACAAATGAGATTACATGAAACTAAAAATCTTCTTCACAGCAAAAGAAACAATCAACAGAGTAAAGAGACAACCTACAGAATAGGAGATAATATTTGCAAACTCTGCATCTGACAAGAGGGTTAATATCCAGAATATATAGGAAATTCAAACAACTCAATAGCAAAAAAAAGAAAAAGAAAAAGAAAGAAAAAGAAACCCAATTTAAAAATGTGCAAGAAACCTGAATACCTATTTCTCAAAAGAAGACATACAAATGGCCAGTAGATATATGACAAAATTCTCAGTGTCACTAATTATCAGAAAAATGAATAAAGGTTGTATGATTTATTAGCTGTGTGATCATAGGCAAGTTACTGGACTTTTCTGAACTCTAGTTTCTTTCTTAGAAAAAAGCAGATAAAAGTGTCTACCTTGTAATATTATTAGAAGGGTTATAAACAGAAATGAATTAAAAGTACCCTTAGCATGAAGTCTGAGACCTGAGGAAGTGCTCAGTATCTGATAGCTTTTGAAGCAAACGAGTAATAACAAGTGAAATTTCCGTCAATAGGAAACCAGCTAAATAAATTCTAATGTATGGTCTATCCATACAATATAATACTTTCCAGCTATTAAAAAGAAAGGATGGGACATTCTGAAAAAGATGCGACTACAGAGATAAAAAACAGGTGAGTTGTTACAAAGGATTTAGGTAGAATTGAATACAAATGATTGAATACAAAGAGGGAATTTGGGGGATGATAGAACTCTCTGCATTATGATTGTGGTAGTAGTTATACCACTGTATGAATTTTTCAAAACTCATAAAAATGCACAACAAAAAGTGATTTTTATTGTTTATAAATTTTAAAGTTAAAAAAGTATGAGTAATTTAAAATATCATTTTATGTTCTAATAAGAGATGAGCTCTAAGATATATTAATAAAAATATAAAATAAAGTAAAATCATATATACAATATGCAACCTTTTTGTGTGGGGAGAGTGTATGTATATGTTTGTTTGCTTGTATATACATAAACTATCTCTACAAGAAAGTTACTCAACAGTTAAAATTGGTTACTTCCTGTGAGGGAAACTGGAAGGTTAGGGGAGAGGGAGACTTTTTACTCTATATATTTGTTGCTGAAATTTGAATCATGTGAATGTAAATTTGAACCATGTGAATGTATTACCTATTAAAAATAAAGTATTTAAATTTAAAAATATAATCATGATTAATGGTTAGCTGAAGATGGCAGGCTAAGTATACACTCCAGTTTGTTACCTCCTGTCCCAAATTCCTAAAACATTCTCTCTCTCTTTCTCTCCCTCTCTCTCTCTCTTTCTCTCTCTCTCTCCTCTCTCTCTCTCTCTCTCTCTCTCTCTCTCTCTCTCTCTCTCTCTCTCTCTCTCTCTCTCACACACACACACACACACACACAATATTTATGTGGTAATGGAAAACAAGTGAACCCTCAGTGGACCAGAAGTCTTCAGAGTACTCTCTGAGAAACAGACAGCATGGGCAATCATCTTGAAGATAGAATTGATACACTCAAAGCCAAGTTTAAGGGTCTGCTGCCAAAAGTTGAAGTGACTCTTGGGGAGCTGCCTGATGAGCATACAAAAAGGAGGCAGAAGGTCAAGATGCTTCTTGACTTTAGGGAATGGATCGGCTAAGGGAAAAATCCCCTGCCATTTTTTGGCACAAGTCTGAGTCTGGTGTGCTTTATTGCAGAAAACTGTAGCAGGCTGGGCAGGATTGGGGTCAAGAATTATATTTGCTCACTAGAGAATAGCTAATGGAAGGGGATAAATCTTACTACAGGTGTTGGAAAGGAAGCCAAGTAAACAACCTAAGGGGAAGCATCTGAAATAAAGTAGTGTGTTAGGGAAGAGTCAGAAAGGAGTAGATGTCAGAAGATGGTGGTAGGCTGGGCATTGGAGGAGGTGTTAGAGAATGTCTAACATGAGGTGATATGGCAGCACAGAAATGGGAAATTCGGAGGTAGGCCTTACTTGAAATCCAGGGAGGCAGCAGCCTCAGGGAATTCAGACAACGTGAAACAGATCTCAGACTTGGGAAGATTTATGAGGCTGGATTGGAATCTAAGAGACTGGAACAGGGAAGGGGCACTTGAAATGAGTGCGGGAGTGGAGGGAGGAGTAGGGAGGTGTTAAGGTTTTAAAAGAAGGTCTCAGGTCCTGGGTTCCAAGATAAGAGTGAAAAATAGCAAATAGAAGGGTGGCGAAAGGTAAGACTCAGGCAATGGGGATGGAACTGTTTAAATTCTGCTTCCTCATATCAGAATTAGGCCTGAATTCTGGTCCAGAGTGAAGCTAACACCTAAGGGTCAAGGGCCCCACTGTGAGGAGGGCCTAGTAGTTGTAGCTGTTGTAGTTTTTGCTCAATTTCTTCTCTGGCCTCTCTTGATGCCATCAAGAAATCCTATATATCAAATGGGATTGGCAGCTCTTGTGTCTATGATTCATAGATTGTGTCAATAAAGCCTAGATGTTCCCTCAATAAACTAGGCTTACTTTTCCCTTCCCTGCTGACACTCTTAGTTGGGGGAGGGAGAGAGAGAGAGAGAAAGAGAGAACACCAACGACCAAGGATAAAGCCTTGGTCATCATTGATTCATTTGTCATAGTGCCATTGGAGAATGGATCCATATCTTAGAAAAGTAACTGTCAAAATTTTTTATAACAACCCTACGATAAGTAATACACTTTATATCATCACACACACACACACACACGATCTAAATATATAAAGAGCTCTGAAAACTCAAAAAGAAAAAGTAACTCAATTAAAAGATGGGTAAAGGATTTGAGTAGACATTAGACATTTCCTCCAAAAAAGATAGACAGATGGCAAATAAACACATGAAATGATACTGAAAATCATAAGTCATCAGGGAAATGCAAATCAAAACTTCAATGGTATATTATTTCATACCCTCTAGGATGTCTGTAATCAAAAAGTCAAAAAATAAGTGTTCGCAAGAATGTGGAGTAACTGCAACACTCCGACATTGGTGGTGGGACGTGAAAAGGTGTAACCACTGTGGAAAACAGTCTGAGAATTTCTCAAAAAGTTAAACAAGAAGTTATTATATAACTCAGAAATTTCACTCCTAGGTATATAGCCAAGAGAAATTAAAATGTATGCCCACCCAAAAACCTGTACACAAATGTTCATAACAGCATTATTCATAACTGTCTCCTCTTCATATATGAGTTCTGGGATAATGCTGGTGATAATCTCAGCTCTGTATATTTGTTTTTGGTTTTCTGTGGGGGTGGGGAGTAAAGGATTGAAGCCAGCTTGCTGCCATTTTGGAACTGGAACTCCCATATTTTCTCTAATTTTTGTATGTTCAAAAATATTTGTAATAAAAGGAAATTAACTAAGTGTTAAAAATAGCATGAGTGTGATGGAAATCTGGCTATGGGTCACTGACACCAAAAATATGGTGTCAAATTTTCTTCCAGCCCTTCTGGTTTGGTTTTTCATAAGAATTCACATATAGAAAGGGACTCCAGACCCATTTCTTCAGATAGCTCTGGCCTATGAAAAAGTCCTTCAGCCAGAGCTTATCAGGACCTCACAAACTGCTTCTCCACCTGCACCAGCACCAGCCACCAAGAAACCAAGTACTGACTATCTTTCTGGGAAACAAGCAATGAACTCTGAGGGCAGAGAATTTTGTCTGTGTTATTTACTGCTATTCCCATTCCCTAGAACAAGTGTTGTGTAGTAAGCACTCAACCAGTACTTGGTGAATAAATGAAGGAAAAAAGAGAGGCCCAACTACTACACACACACACACACACACACACACACACACACACACACACGCATACACATACTGCCAGCACTCCAGGGAACATAGCACTTTAAGTCCATTTGGTCAAGAAAGAAGACATTCATCCCAGGTGGACTGGACCCAGGGGAAGTCCCTTTCAACCAAGTAACCCTGAAATCCAACCGTTTTAAGGGACTAACGTCAAAATAGTTTTCACTGTATTGTTTTTCATCTAGGAGACTAGTGTCATCACCCATTTCTCCATAGCTAATAGCTGGCAACATCAGCCCCAGAACGTCCTTTCACAAATCTGGAGATACTTACTTCTATCTCAGCTTGTTGATTTTTTGAGTACACAGGAAAGGATGGAGATGGATAATAGAGCCATTTTGGCATCCAGAAGCATTAAAAATGCTAGACTGGCCAGGAGTTGAGAGATTTGAGGCCTAATTTCAAATATATCCTCCAATTTTCTGTTGGACTCCCTAGCTAGGTACTCAACCACTTTGAGTCTTTCCTCAGAAGTTGAAGAGGAAAAAATATATCAACATTTGGCCCTCCCTACCTCACAAGAGAATCACAAAAACAAAAGCCAATAAGTATTTGTGGTATATGCCCTAAAAGTATTTTATTATTATGATTACAAAATGATTTGCTCAAGGTTTCCCAGTGGGAGTTGAAAGCTTCTCTTCTCTCCCTCCAAGTCATCAGGGTTACTTTTATAAAACAAAGGTAGGATCACATCACTTCTTTTTTCAAAAACCTTTAATAGCTGGCCATTGCCTTTATAACTGGCAATAACAGGGTGTTCTCAATCTTCCATGAGGTAAAATTTCAAAGCCCACGAATTACCCTCCCCACTCTACCACACTCAAAATCCTTTCCTCGCTTGTTTGCTGAGATCTTTTTTTAAAAAAAAATATTGGATTTAACAGAAAATATCACATTATGAACAAGTCCATTCGTTGATCCATTAGCTTAAAACAGATTGATAGCACAATTTTGTATAAAAGCTAAAGACAGAACACGGGTACCAAACACAACACTTAAAGAGAGGCCTGAGCCAGGCTCTGAAAGATCTTTCCCAGAATTAGAAGCAGCAGTAGATTCAAACAGGCACCAAAACAGGGAGAAGGCAGCAGCATCCACTCCACAAAGGCTTAAGAGTAAAAGGAAGGCCAAGCAATAGACCATCTTGGAAGCAACGGGTGAAGGAGAAATGGACGAAAGTATTTTATTTCCTGATGTTCTGAGAACATCAGGCCACACCACATGAACCCGAGAGGGTTAGAATAGCAGGGTGTCTTAAGTGGGGAAACAATATTAGAAGCATTTGGTATGCTGTCTTGGCACTCAACTCTCAGGGAAGCAGGATAGCATGACGCTCATATGTTGCAACTAAACTCACATCACTCTGGCTGAACACAACACTGAAGTTGTGGCAGTGTCTACTGCCCCAGTGGGCCTCCTACTTACTGATGAGTATGTTAGAGAGGAGCCACAGTGAGACCTTTGACAAAAACACAGTGCTCTGGTGGGAAAAGGACTTCCGTTTTCCTCCTCTGGGTGCCAGAGGATCCCTGAGGGAGAGAAATTTGAAGTGGCTAGGCCCCTCTGACTCTGAGTTTATCAGCAAAAGCCCCCCTTAGTCCCACCCACCCAAATCCTTCCCCAGGGAATCTTCCCAGTTCATGGAAGGGCCAGCTGTGAAAGCAGCTGGGGAAGGAAAAGATGGTTGTCTTCCATGGTACTTGTTACTGACCAGAGAGACTGCTTCTTTGCACTTATTTTAGATACTGAGAGAGTTTGTGTCTTAATCTGCAACAATGATTCTCAGATAGGAGCAGGCCTGTATAAGTGGGGCTGCCAAGATTCTCCAAAGAGGTTGTGTTTAATATACACAAACCCCTAATTCCCTCCCACTTGAGAATCAGTGCATGTAAGGATAGGAATTTCTGATGGGAGTGTGTTGTACATATGAACAGTGGCTGATGCAGAACAAAAAGTTAAAAACTCCTAACTTGGGTTTGGCAGACATAAAAATGGAGTACATTTTTCAGAGATTTTTTTATGATTAAGTTATAAATAATCATTCTCCCTGTAGCTAAACTACATGACCAGGCTCCTAGCCTGAAAGTCAAGAACAACAGGTGCATCTACTTATCTGAAGTAACCATACTGTATTAAAGAAATAAAATTCTGTTCTCCTAAAGACAATTTCCAGAAAGACCTGCCTGTCCCTATGAGGTACTTGATACTAGGTCCCAGCACAGGCTAATCATTATATGGTTTCTTAGAAGACTGGCTTTTCTTAATTTCTTTCTTTTTGATACTGTAAAGGGGTCCATAAAAATTTGTTATGAACAAGCATTAAACCTTTGAAATACTTGACAGTTTTCACTTTCAGCTCTGAGGTGGCATCCTCATCACAAATAAACACAGAGTAGGGATGTTGCTGGAAGGCAGACCTGGTCCACATGTGGTTCACTCCCTCCTCAATGGCCTTGTACAGAGCAAACACCTTGTGAGTACCTGTGATGAGGATCATCACCTCTCTAGCATCCATGACAGTGACCATGCCCACCATCAGGGCCATGATAGGCACTTTGGCAAGCTCTCCATCAAAGAACCTAGCACTGGCCAGGATGGTGTCCATGGTGAGCGTCTTAACATGGGTCCTGGACACTAGACTGGAGTCTGGCTCATTGAAGGCTATGTGTCCATTGGGGCCAATCCCTCCAACAAATAGCTTGATCCTGCCTGCAGCCTTGATCTTCTCTTCAAAGGCATCGTATTCAGCCTGTAGGTCAGCTTAATTCCCATCCAGAATGTGGGTGTTTTCTGGGTGGATATCAATGTGCTTGAAGAAGTTGTTCAACATGAAGGAGTGGTAATTCTCTGGGTGTTCTAGAGGAAGGCCCACATACTCATCCATGTTGAAAGTTTTCACATATTTAAAGGACAGGTCCCTATTCTTATAGTATTTAATTAACTTCTTATAGCAGCCAAGGTGGGATGCTCCCAGTGGGGAGCCCCAGGGTGAAGTACTTGTCTGGCCCTGAGTCAAACTGAATGATACAGTTCCTGATGTATTTGGTTGCTCATTTGCTGGCCTGAGAATACTGGTCCAGGATAATGAACTTCATCTTTCCTGGGGCAGGTGGGGTTGGAGCCTGGCTGTGTGGGATTTGTGCAGGAGAGAGGCTTGGGGCCTCTGGGTCAATCCTGCTGAGATCTTAAATGCTATTTTTTGCACAAGTTTTGGCTTTTCCTTTAACCAGTGAAAGAGCCATCTTAGAATACCTCAGATAGAGGTCCCCTGTCTGGCTTTCACCCTAAGGAAAGAATGAATTATTATCCTTTCTTCAGGATAGGTGAAAGGAGGAGAGAAAGAATATATGAGTAAATATTTCCTGAGAGTGTGGGAGTCTTAGTACCCAGGCTGGGGGCAGCTGTGACTCATCAACAATTAGTAACCAATAAACGAACTCTGATACTTGTTTAATAAGGCTCAGGAAGTGAGTGAGAGTTCTTGAGGGGTAGAGGGGACATCAAGTTGGCAGAGAAACATGAAACGAGGAGTCTAGGGGATGCCATTACCATCTCTGCAGAACTAACACAAGTACCACCATACTCAGCCAGACTTTTCCAACATACGAAGTGCTTTCATGTAGTAAAGGAATAAGAATACAGACAGGGAGAGCGGCAGGAGACCTAGGTTTTAGGTTTGGCTCTGTCCCTAATTTACTGTGTACCATTGAGCAAGTATTTTATCTGGGCTTCATTTTCCCTATTGTACAATGAGCAGAGTAAATGAGGCCTAACTCACTTTTAGCAGTACCATCAATACTGTCCCTGAAGTTGGAAATACCATTAGTTTTCTACTTCTCCCTCTTTCTCACCTACCACATTACCAAATCTTATTCTACATGAGATCTATGTCTTCAAACCATTCCTTTCTTTTACCCCTACTGCCAATGTCCTAATTGAGACCTTCATCACCTCTCAATTAAACTATTATTATTACAAAATGCTTCTAACAGTTCTCCCTATCTCATGTCTGAGCCCCAACCCCCATCCCAACCCCATTAAGCATCATTCACACTACCATCAGGATTATTTTTATAAAAATGGATCATATTACTTCCTTTTTCAAAAAACTTCAATAGCTTCCTAGATAGAAAATTTAAATCACCTAAATTGACAATCAAGGCCCTGTATAATTGTGCCAAAATTTTAATAAAAATAAGAATTACCGTATGTTGATCTTTTAGTATGAATCAAACACTGCTCCAAGTCCTTTATACACATTAAATCATTTAATCATTTTTTAAATGTAGAAAATGGGTGATACAGGCCCACAATTCCTTAATGGAAATCCCAGATACTCAATATGTTTTAGAATTTAAATTTTTTCAGATTTTTTGGAAGGTGAAAATGCCAAATATTACAAAGCACCCCATGAAGATCTAGAGCAGTACATTATAAACAAACATATTAATATTTCTGTAACAACATGTATAAATACATTAAATGGGATACAGACTCTAAGGAGACTCATGCCACTTCAGATATTGACACCAAATTCGTTTTGGGTTTTCAGAGCTTTTTGGATTCTTGGAACTGTGGATTAGATATTGTGGGGTTTTCCCCATTTTAAAAATGAAGTTACTGAGGCACAGAAAGGCTAAGACAATTGCTCAAAGTCTCATCTCACAGGTCACAGAGGCAGGGCTAAACTTAGGCAGTCTGGCTCCAGAGCTGGTACTATTACTCAATTTTGCCAGAGGCTCTCCCCGCCACTCCCTCTGTTGATCTACACTCCCAAATTAGGATCCCTTGTCCCTCTTTTCCTTGGTGTTTGGCTTTTCACCCTCCTCTCCTATACTTGTTCAAATTCTTCTACTCCTTCAAATGTATATTTCCCTCCACAGTCTATGTTAACTAACCCATGCCCCCCCCCACAGTGCCATACTTCCTTCTCTCTCCAAGCTCTCTTGCTATTGTATGGGGCTTGTGTATGTCTTCCCCCACCCTCCATTATACCTTAAGGCCCTTGTGAAGTTAGTAACCATTTTATACCTATCTACACTGGCCCCAAGTAAGTGCCCAGGAAAAAAAATTGGAATGAATGGATTTGGGTATCTTCTGCACAGAAGCAAAAGTTGATTCCATGAATGGGAACCCTTAGCCCAAGCATTTCCAGAGAGGAGAGAAAGAGATATAAGTAAGGAGAGAGGAGGTGATAGATGGAAAGATGTGGCATAATTAGCATGAAAAAGGAGCAAGGCTACATATTCCAGGATACAAAATGGAAAGAGAAGAATAGGAGTCAAGGACCATTCAAAAACAAAAAACCAAAAACCTGAGAATATACAACAGACTTAGGGGAGAAGGGTAGTTCAGCCAGCCTGGAATTTCTTGGAGGAGAGAAAAGTGGAGTGACTTTTGGGTAGACTGGAGTGGGGAGGGTACTCTTTGAGCCCCAAAGAGTCCTATTGAAGGCTCAGGCAGAGTCTGAGCAACTTCACATTTCCTAGCCCTTTAACTGACAGCATTTCAAAATAACACAGCAGTGCCATCCAATGGGTAAGCCTGGAACCACAGGCCACTGGCTTAGCCACAGAGCCAGAAGTTTCCAACACTAGAAGTTAGAATGTCAGGATATTAAGCTCTCATAGAAGGCCTCAGGCTAACCTTTGGAAAGCCAATTCACCCCTCCTGCCAGGTGGGCTTTCAAGAGCAACTGTTCCTCCATACAGACCTTTGACTACAATCAGCACCTCAGAGAGGCCCTCCTTGGTTCTCTGGCCCCTCAGCCTTTGTTCAAATTACACAGGCTCCTCACCCTGACGTGCTTTCCTTCCCCTATCACTTCTATCCAAATCCTGCCTGTCCTCCCCTTTGCTGTTTCTGAGTGACAAAGGCATTGGTCTGGGAGAAACCTAGATTCTACTCTGCTTGGTGATTTATTATAATAGCTGTATGATCTTGATAGTCACTTTCTTTCTGAGGACGTAAAATGTTAAGCTTCCCACCCAGAGATATTCTGAAGATTCCACAAGATGTCACATGTGAGAGTACTTTATAAATGATACAATGCTATATAAGCATAAGATACATGAGTGCTGATTACCTCAATAAAGTCTCCCTGAACTACCTTAAGCCAGACAAATCTGACTCCCCCTGAAGTCCTTTTGGCACAATGTCTATGCCATTTATTTGGCCATTTACTACACCTTGTTTTGAGTTTTAGTGGGATAAATATGAGTTTTGGATCTGGATATATGTGGGTTCAAATCTCTCCTCTGCCACTTTATGGCTGAGTGACTTTGGAAAGTTCAATTTACCTCTAATCCATAGTCTTATCATCAGTAAAATAGGGCTAATAACCACACAAACTTCACAAAAATGTGATAAGGGAATGGATAATTGCAAAGACAGTCAAAGAAGATTATCTCACCTCCTCCAAACTCACTTTGGGCCCCCCGAATAATTCACTTCAGTCATCTCTTTAGCATGAGAGAACCAAGATAGTAGTAAAGACACAGAGTCAATCTGCACAGACCTCCGTTGACACAAAGGGCATTTGACAAACTCTCAGTCCTTTGGCTCAATGAATCCTAAGAATGTTCTAAGGAGGGAGGAATTCAGATGGGATAGTGGGATTAAGAAGGTAGACTCCAGCCCTGACCCTATTGATCAGGAAGCCTACACAGCACTGTTGCAGCCAGGCTAGTCAACATTCCTGGATCTGAAAAGAGGGTTAGATCTAAGACCACCTGGAGCCCAGGATGTCCCTACAAAAAGAACACTGTGGTAGGCGGAAAAGGTCAATAGCTTAGCAGCTTAGAGTCACTGACTGCCACTGAGACATTTGGCACATCTTTCTCTCTAAGACTATTTTTCCATGTGTACAATGGGGAGTAGGAGAATGCTCAGTATGTAAGGCTCGTCCAAATCTGATAGTCTCAGAGTCTGAGGAAAACACTACCCCCTTACCCCAGACCCCTCCATACACTCCACACTCCTATTTTGGCTTCTAGGCCAATTTATTCCCTTTCTGCAGCTTAGCTTTTGGCTTCTTGTTCCCTTGGCCCAGCTGTCAATTGAAGCACAAAGCCACCTCCATGGTCCTGGCAATCCCTCCATTTTGTGCAATACTTTAGGCCTATTTCCACATACATTTTTTAAAAATACTCTCCATGTAACATGCTATACAGGAATACTGGAGAGAAAGTAGTAAATCCAAGGTACAGATAAGGAAACAGAGGCCCAGAAACAATAAAACTATTTTCTCAAGGACATATAGATGGGAAGTCATAGAGCCCAGGACAAAACTCTTACTCTGGTGTTTTCTGGTTTTGTTGTTGTTGTTATTGTTTTCAGAACAGTCCAGTGCCTGCCTTGCTGAGAATCTCCATGACCTGTCTGTTGGAAGTATGTGTGTGATGCCAAAGGCTCAGAGAAAGACACCCTAAGAAAACCCAGTTCTGTGGAGAGGGAGAGCACAACCCAGGGAACTAAGATCACTTGACTTATATTCCTTATCTGTGACACCCCTGCCCTTTACTTTCTGGTTTCACATATCTCTAGGCTTATAATAGAGCAGAAATAATCTTTAAATCCTGGAAAGTCAAAGCTCAAAAGCCTTTAGAGAGTCCTTATTCTATATAGCCCCTACTTTACAGATATAGAAACTAAGAGTCCCCCTTCAGAATAGGCCTCCCTCAATGCCTTGCTTAAGGACATATAGAAAATTCTGACCCACATTAGACACATTATAATCAAACTTTTGAAAATAAAAACAAAGAGAAAATCTTGAAAGCAGCAAAAGAAAAGCAACTTATCACAAAAAAAGGATCTTTAATAAGATTATTGGTCAATTTCTCAAGCAGAAACCTTGGAGGCCAGAAGTCAATGTAATGATATATTTAAAGTGCTGGTCAATTTGAACTGATAACAACGATAAGATGTTTTTCATAAGCCCCATGGTAACCACAAAGAAAAAAACCTATAATAGATACACTAAAAATAAGTAACATAGAATCAAAACATACTACTAGAGAAAAATCACTTAACCACAAAGAAAGACAGTAAGGGAGGAGAAAAGGATCTACAAAACAACCACAAAACAAGTAACAAAGTGGCAGTAGAAAACCCTTCTGTATCAAAATATCAATAACATTCTTTACACAAACAGGAAAAAAAAATCCTAAAATATATATGGAACCACAACAGACCCTAAATGATCAAAGCATTCCTGAGCATAAATAACAAAGCTGGAGGCATCACACCACCTGAATTGAAAATATACTACAAAACTATAGTAAGTAAACATGGTACTGGCATAAAAACTGACACGCAAGATTGGGGGAAAATGGCGGCTTAGTGGTGGTCTCCTGGCTCACTGCTCCCAGAGAAGGAGATGAAGAACTTGGATGGCGACACACGAATGGATCACTACCCGCCCCCCCCCCCCGAGAACAGCATTGTAAATTATCAGAGAAACAGCATGGGACACAAAGCACAGGACAAAAGGTAAAAGGGAAATACGTTCGCAAAGATTGGAGAGTGCCAGACATACAATACAGAATAGAGCGCAGGAGGGCTCTGCCCACCCGACCAGCTGCTGCTGTGCGATATGACCTACAGGAGGTCGCCCAAATCCCCCACAGACCTCCACACCCACTCAGACACTAACATGCCTGAAGTCAGTACAAAGTTGTGGCATGGGATGGCAGGCTCTGTGGAGAAGAGACAATAGCAGGAAACATTCTGAACTCTCCAGTGCTTTGTGCTGGGACTGCACTGGGTGGAGGAGGGACTGATCTGAGTGGCTGCTTCCCGCTACCACAACCGTGTGCTGGAGTTTGGAGATAGGCACCTTGGCCCTGGAGGTCGGCAGGACCAGCGCATGGGAGATGAACAGCAAATAGTGTACTTTGCCCTTGGAAACCACAGGCGATTTGAGGGGACAGAGAGCCATGCCCTCTGCATGGCAGAAGTGAATCTCTGGGAGGTTGGTGCTGAAGAAATAGTTGATGGCCTGTTGATTCGGCCATTGGCACAGCTCTGGCCGTCCACTAAGTGCATAACCCTAGGTCTCACTCTCCAGGTCCTGGCAGCTGCCATCTTTGGGGTCCCCAGAGTGGAGACACTGCTCTGTGGTGGTGGTTTTGGGCACCACCCCAACCTCAGCCTGGGGACTCTTGTGCCAGGTGTGGCAGACTCCACCCTTACAGGCGGGGAGGAGTGAGGAAAGCCATGTTCTCTGCATGGCAGATGTGAATCTATGGGATTTTAGTGCCAAAGAAATAATTGGAGGTCTGTTGATTTGACCCACTGCCACAGCTCTGGCCATCTACTAAGTGCATAAGCCCAGGACTCACTGTCCGGGTCAGTCAGCTGCCATCCTTGGGGTTTGTGGAGAGGGAAGAAAAAACTTGGCCAGAGACTTTAGCAACTACACCAGTTGACCTCTCCGATCAGGAGCAGCCCTCCAAGTGTGGTCAAAGAGCCCTGAAATACATATTAGTGACTCCCCTAGTGGCAGGTTAAGCAACCATAGAAGCTCACACACCCAGTCTTTCACACTCCAGCTGTGATCTATCTTGCTTCTACCACCACCTTAGGGGGGAACAGGGACCAAGCAATCCCTAGTAGTGACAAGGCCACTCCCAAAGACTGGGGCATTCACATACCCTACCCGGGGGACCAGAGCCTGCCACAGGGACATCAGATTACCTCAATAACTGGCTCCTTCATGCAAACTACAGTCAATGACAGAGAGTGTAACCACATAGCCATTCATGGCCTTCCCCAATCTGCCTCTAGCTTACTGGTCTAACTTTGTCTCCTAGTTTTCTTCCACTCAGGCCCAATCTGCCCACTCTGGAATGTTACCTTCTTCATGAAGGCTTCCTTGATTAAGCTCTCCCTCATTTACTTCACCAGAACACTGGGTCCAGCTTTTCCCTCATAGCTTTTTTTAACCAACACCACCCCACGTTCTGCTAGACCCCCATAGCTTTTTAACAGTTATTTATATACTTGCCTTATTCCTCCACCCACAAGACTGGGGCAGAGGGTTCCTGGATCATTGGTATGTGCACCTCCCACTTGAAGCGTCTATCCCAGTACCGTATTTGCAGCAGCCACCTCCAAAATTGTCCCAACTTGTGTAAAGAAAAGGCCTCCAATGAATCGTGTGAGGCAGTGGAACACCCAGACCAAGGAATAAATGGACCATTTCACACAGGTACAAAGCTGCATGAACTTCACAGAGGCAGCTCCAAGCTCTGGCTATATCTTTGTTCAGTAAAAGGACAGGAAGGAGGGTGGGGAAGGAAGTGTGAGAAGAGAAAGGAAATAACTGCTCCAGAGGGGAGTGGAAAGGGGAGGATGATCATTTTTTCAGACTTAAGCTACAATAAGGAAAATCCCCCAAACACTGCCTGGAATGTCATCTCCTCTTCTTGTCACACCCTCTCCAAAGGCCAACAAAGGCCCATCTCCATGGGAAGCAGATTTCCCTCTCTCTGAGATTCTATAGTCCTAGGTATTGGGACCATACAGGTTAGAATATAATTATTATTTGCTGCTTCAGGAGTGTAGTGAGGAGGACTTGGATGTGAAGAACTCAGGGGCAGAGTCCTTGCCTTTCTGGCCTCCTCCACAACCACTCTCCATACTTCCATAGACTCTCTTCTACTCACAGCATGGCCTAGTATTAAGCTATGCACATAGTTGGCCTTCAATAAATGTTACTGACTGAATAAGAGTCACTTGTACTGTTCCCCATCCTGGTCCTCTCCTCACCTAACATCCTCTCCCAAATCAACCCCAACCTCTGTCCTCCATAGGCCTATCTCTGGGTAAGAGAAGGGGGCTTGGTAGCTCATTCCCACTGTTGTAGGGTTATTATGATTTGTAGGCTTCTGTCATAGGAACAGCGTGGAGTTTGGCTGAACAACCCCTTCTCCATCACAAAGCTTTCAGACTGGCCAAACTCACTTGCTACCTTCCACATAAGAATGTTGAACTAGGTTGTTGTGAGGATTAAATTTTACACACACACACACACACACACACACACACACATACATATATATACACACATATATGTTTATATATACACATGCACACACATATATATGGACAGTGTCTGGCACAAATTACATACTATTATTGGTTATAAATATTTAGTATATTTAAATATACTATTTTGATGCATACAATTTTAGGAAAATATTTTTTTTAAAAGACAGTAGTGGAAAAAATACTTTCTATAATTCTAAGCTGAGATACATCATGAACCCAGACTGTAACTATTCATTTAGCCATTGGCTTAGCCAAGAGGCAGCTGGTACCTTGAGTTCTAGCCATGGGCAAAGGAAGATTAGTACAGAAAACTATATTCCCAAGGGCAATATCAAGGTTCAGCAAAACTCTCTACTTCCTTCTTAAACTCATTACTAGTTTAGGGATCTCGCTCACCTTCTGCCTAGGAAAGCAAAGGGCCCCAGAGTCTTGGGAGAGGGTATAATGAGAGATGGGGAGAAGGTCCAAACCCAGGGTGAAAAAATCACTGTGTCTCACACACATAACACAATGTATCTCCCTGAGGAACAGTGAATGGCCAGGCCAACCTTGCCTGGAACTAGGAGACAGATGATCAGCAGCCTGAAGAGGAAACGAAGACAGAGGGAAGAGGGTAAGTCTATATTTTAGGTGCCAGCTCCCATACTCCCCCAGTGTAGGAGAAAAGAAGGCATCTTGTGAGTTTGCTAACATATTAAGATTTTTAAGCCTTTGTATAACTCAACCCAGAGGCTTCCCAGAGCCATTGCAGCCCCTGTTCCTGAAGCCAAGGCTCTCTGGCTGACACTCCAATGTAAAATAGCCTAGAGTCAGCTCCAAGCACTTACCCAAGCCTGCCACCCAGACACATCTTATTTTACATATCCTGCTCTTACCTCACCCTTTTTACCCAATATATACTGACTTTGAGGGATTAAAATTCTATAACTAGGAATTAAAGAGATATAAGGGCCCTGAGAAATCACTTCGTCCCATCCTCATGGCATAGATGGGGAAACTAAAGCCCAGAGAAGTCAAAGACTTGTCCAAGGAATCACAGCAAGACAATGGAATAGCCAGCACTAGATCCCAACACTCTTGACTCCTAGTCTGGTGCTTTTTTTCACAACACCACACTGCTTCTGCCCTGACCAAATTAATAATGGCTAACATTTATTGTAAGTGTACTATGTGCCAGGCCCTGTTCTAAATGCTTTATTGCATTAACTCATTTAATCGTCAAAAGAAGTTGATGAGATAGTTACTACTGTCCTGATTTACAGAAAAATAATCTAAGGCACAGAGAAAGACCTGCTGTGTTTATTCACTATGTGTGAAGTGAGAATAGGGACCATAAGCCATAAAGGTCCACCAATGAGGACCAAGCATTGCTCTTGGAGGAGAAGAACTGTGCCCCTAGAGAACCATGAGGGGTATACAAATCAGTCAGGCACATCTTAGTGTGAATCAATAACAGGACTTTCCCTAAAATTTAGCTGAGATCAGATGAATAGAAGAAGAGAGTTTTAATTGAGAGGAGGAGAAAAAGGTAATGGAAGAGAAGAAAGACAGGGAAATATAGAGCTGGGACACTTAAGAATGGATAGCAGGGGGATGGAACAAATGAAGTGGGCAATTAGAAGACCCTAAAGCTGGATACTATCCCCCATGCTTACCCATCTCTACCCCCTACTTCCAGGAGTCAGATTCTCAAGACTTTGATTAGGCCTACTGCCTTCCAAACCAGAAAAATAAGAAGAGAAGCCTGGCCATCAGGGCTGGAGGTAGATAGAGCAAAGACCCCAGTCACAGTGCCTAATGCTTTCCCATAAGCCTTTTGCCTTCTCTTATAGGCTGAGGAGGCTGCCGGAAACCTGTTTTCGAGGCCTAGAGAACAATATGAGTATAGCCTCACTTCCTACTCAGGATTCTGTAGGAAGCCAGGAGAGATGGGCAGAGAGCCTCTAGCCACTAGCTCCCAAGCTACTCTGGAAAACCTTCCATTACCTTTGTCCTGACTGGCTAGCTCTCCTCTGAAACCCCCACTGGCTCTGTCCTCACCCCACCCCACCCCTAAATCTCAGCCCCCTGGCTCCTCCTCATTCTTTTCCACAGGAAAAATGGGAAGGGCAGGAAAGGCAAACATGCCTTGGCCACTTGTTTCGGGCTAGGGAAAAAAAGTAATGGAGGCTGTTGGCTCAAATGAGGATTCAGGGTTATCCAACTTTGACAATGATCATGACCCAGGCTCTGTAGGCTATGTTCTATTGCTCTCTAGTACTACTCCCACCCTCCCCCAATAATCTCCTATTATCAGGGCCATGCAGAATGAAGCACTGACTGTACCAGCTTCCCTTCAAAGTCCTCAGCCTGATGGTCCAACCTTCCTTAACCATCTTCATCTTCCAACAGCCAACTCCCTGACACCTGACCCAAGTCTAGCTTGCAGAATGGTTGTTATGAAGGCACTAAGATAGTAATAAGCAGGCTAGGGGAGGCAGGGAGGAAGAGAACACATGGCTTGTTGGAGGGGGCCTACTTCTGGAAGACCAGAGACAGTCTGATCATTGCCTCTGATGAGCTGTTATGAATAATTTCCTTCTCACAGGGGAGCTCTGGAAGCTCAAGGATAAAGAGCAATTTAAGAACTTCATAATTTTTTCCCTTTGTGACTGCCTGTGTCACTCACTGATTTTTATCCCACCCCTCCTTACCCCATCTCTCTCCTTCTTCCTTTTATCCCCTCTGTTTGTATCCTCCTCCATTAACTGCCATTTTGGGGACTTCAATAATTGGGAAGCATTTCAATATATTGAATATACTTTTTCCCTCTTGCTCTTTTTTAAAGCAGAAAAATGTCTTTCTAAAATGTACTAAACTGTGTTTTTTCTTACATGTGGTCCTCAGTAAGGTTTTCTGGAGCTCAGAGACATTTTACTTGAGTGTGGTTTTCAATTAAGTTTTCCTAATAAATGAATGAGGAAATGGAGAGATGGACTAATGTAGAAGGATGCTTTGAAGGCTAGACTGAGAGTTTGGCTTTAGGTGCTAGGCAAGGACTGGTACCATTTTCTCACAGGTCCAAAAGGCCATGAGTGACTTCAGATGGCAAGTTTTAATTGTAAGCCCTGAGAATCAAACTCAAGGAAACTACAGCAACCCCCTAGGGGCCACTTGTACTATTGATGCTGCTCCTCCCCCTCACAACCCAGAAGGCCGTGGTCCAGGGGGTCTTCCATAAAGGACTGTGGAAACTCAGCCTGCACCTTCCTCCTTTCATCCATTGGCCCCTTACCCTATTGCCTTCAACTGAGAATGCACAGAAAGATAAGTTAGGCTCTGGGCATTAACAATGGCCCTGGTATCTGAGAACAAGCTCCAAAAATAACAGCCAATCCTGGGAGGCAGTCCACAGCCCCTGGCTAAAAAATGGGGAGGGCACAGGTGCAGAGAAAGAAGTGTGACTGGGGGCATAAGACTAGGTAGGAAGGAAAGAAGAGTCAGGTTTTGTGCTTCTCTCCTGCCTTTCACTTAGGAAAGGGTAGTGGTAGTAAAGCTACCTAGAGTGACAGACTCATAGGAATTTCAGAACTAGAAGGATCCTTGGAGATTTAGCTTAGTCTAGACCATGTTTTGATCCCCAACCCAGCAGATAATTTCTGAGCCCAGGGAGTTACAGCAGAAACCTATTGGGCTGCCATGGAAGATGTTTTTGTTAAAAATCACAGGGTCTAGTCCAATCCAATGTTCCAGATGGCAAACCAAGGCTCAGAGACAGCACAGCAATTTTCCAAAGTCATATATGAAGCTAGAGCAAGGCTGGGTCTGGAACTCAGGTCTCCTGACTCATTTACCACAAAAATAAAGCATTACTATAATCAGAAATACTTCATGCTTATATAGTATTTTAGTTCCTTTTAAACTGTGTGTTCCCACAAACCACTTAATTTGCTCTTTCCTGTGGCAATATCAATCAGTATTATTTTCCCATCATTTGACCAATGAGAACCTGAAGATCAGAGTGGGGAAGCAGCTTGTCAAGGTGACAAAATAAGGTGGCTTCACCCACATTACATTCAGAATGGCTATGGTAAGTACCCAATGCATCAATAGCGCAGCAATAACTCTGTGGGACAGTGATTCCATTTCTAGGAATCTACCCTACAGAAGAAAGAGGTACTCACATACTCATAAATAATAGTCAAGGAGGTACCCTGCAGCCCCATGTGTTACAATTAAAAACTGAAAACCACCTAATTGTCCATGAAGAAGGAAAGTTTAAATGTATTATGGTGTGCTCATGCTATGAAATAGTATGTAGTTGTTTTACAAATGAGATAGATCTATATATTGACATGAAAAGATTTCCAAAATATATTTTAAAGTAAAAAATGCAAATTGCAGAATTCAATGTGAAGTACAATCCATTAAATTTAAAAACAAAACTATTAGGTGAATATGTATATATATCTTTTTAGACACACAAAGAAGGAGGACTAGAAAAATACACAGAAGACTATGAACTGTGGTTGTCTCTGGGGAGGAAAATTTGAAATGAGGATAAGGATGAAGGGAACATTCCCTTTTTATTCTGTGTACTTCTGTAGATTGGATTGTTTACTATGTGATTATGTATTACTTATTTTCCCCAATGTTTTATTATCTATTTTTCATTCATTGATTTATCTATTCTTTATCATTCATTTATTCATCCATCCATCCATTTATCCACCTTGTTTTTTTGATGCATTTCAAAGTAAGTTACATCATTTCTCTTATTTTCAAAAATACAATAAAGACAATAAAATATATTAACACCATTTATTATAAAGACTTAGCAGCTAAATAAATTGGGAATGGAATGGTGTTCATGCAGTGCTATAAAGGGAAAATGAAAATGGTTTTGGGGTTCACTTGGTAGACACAAGGAAAAGAACCCAGGAGCTGCCATAAAGAGATGAAGAAAAGCACTAATGTCTCAGGTGTTCAGGTAGAACAGTGGTCACTGAAAATCTGAAAGGGATGTGTTGGTGGGGGACAGAAATAAAGGGTAAAGGGTTTAAAGAAAGTAAATAACCAAATAATTCAACACATTGACACTCCTACTGACCTTCCTCTACCAAGGACAGGAGCCCCGAGATGGAGGTAGGGAAATCACTTTCCAAACGCAACAACATCTAGCAATACAAGGTTACTGTTCCACAAACCACAAAGTGGTGAGCACTGTACCCACTACTTCTGGTCCCTTCCACGTCCACCTACTCCCACCCCCTAATACAAAGGTGTTTTTTTTTTAAGCCCTTACTTCAAAATAGTTCTCAACCTTATTACTTTAATTCTAGACAAAGTCTCTTGGTCTAAAATAGATAGACTCACTCATGGAGGATCCAAATTGTATAATGTTTTCATAGATCTTTAGAGCTGGAAAGGACCTGAATGATCATCTAGGCCAACTTCCCCCACTCCCATACTACAGGTGGACAAACTGAGGCTCAGAGAGGGAAAGGGACTTGATAAAAACAGTCTCCTGACTCCCAGATCAAGGTTCTTTCCATCTTTCAAGTGGGATTGACTGGGCTTCTCCAATATCACAAGCTCACTTCAGGATCTGGATCCAATCTTGACTCCACTGGTAGTCTCAAATTCTTTGTCTGAATATGGTTCATCCCTAAGTCAAGTCACACGATCCAAAAGAAAACTTTCCTTTCCTTTGCTCTTCCCTCACCCCCCACTATGCACTCTGTCCATTACCCTCAGACAGGCAGTGCGGATGGCACTTAATCCACTGGCCACCACCTTTACCTTCTCTTGGCAGCCAATAAGGCCAGCCACCATGGCTCCTAGCAAAGGGCCTGACTCATGCACAGTTCACTGGCAGCTATCTCAAGGATGAGCCACTGCAGCCTATTTGTGTTTCTTCTCCATTGACATTGGGAGGCAATGCCTACCATCAGCAAGCCATTTGTTCAAGTTCCCCAAGAGCGAGGTACTGCCATTCCTTGAAAAGCTAAGCAGAATGAAAGTTGGGTAAGGCATAGTTCATTATAGGAGGCTCCACTCAGTGATACAGCTAATTACTCATCAGCAATGCCCAGCTCACAAACCAGGCACATCTGCTATTGCCTTTCAAAGAACAAGTCTAGAATGTCTGGACCTCATGTTCAAGGGCCCACTTTACAACCTCAACCTCTATATCCCCTCTCCAGGTCAGCAGTCACACTAACCACTAATATATGCACTACTTCCTTGCCTCCATAAAGGCACACATGTTATTCGCTTGCCCAAGAAAGCTCTGCCCCATCCTCTGCTGTCCAGAAATGTTAGTGTAAACCCTACACAGAGCTCTTTAAGGCCCACAACAAATGTCTCTTGAGGGCCCCTCCAAACCAGAAATATTCATTTAATATCAGGAGGCCTTAAAGTCTCAGGCCCCAGGCTGAGCTGCCTAGATGACCATTTGAGATTAGAACCCACGGATTCCAAACTTCTAGTCCAGAATATTTTTTTACTATTCCACATTAATTGCTCCTTTTCTGCACCTCCAAAGCACTTTGTCTTTCTGCCTTGGAATGTGGTCATTATATATCCTCTTTTCCCACAAGGGACTTGAAATCTTCTAAGGGAAGGAGTCTATTTTATCTAGTCCTCTCTGCCCTTCTATCTAGTTGCTCAGCACAGTGGTCCACGCCAACAGATGCCCCATATTTCTGCACAATAGGCCAGGGAAATTCCCTTGGCAGTGACCAAAAAGCAATGCAGCTGCCATAGTAAAATCCAAGTGACATCAAAGGAGTCCTGAGTTTTTGCCCTTCAGGACCTTGGCAGTTTGGAAACACTGCAGCCATTGAAAACCCATCTTAATTGAATGGACATTAGGCTCACATTTTAGACAATGAAAGAAGGGGGTGGCATTTCAGTTCCCCCTGCAGGGGCCCATTTTCAAGGTATTATGGAGCTCTGATTCTACAACTCCCCCAAATATGAGTGTGCAAGACACCAAAGCCTAGTTTATTTTCATTTTTAGTTTTGCTGGTCGAGAGAGATATTTTGAGATAGCCCAGTAAAGTCCAACTCCATGGCTTTACAGATGGGGGACTTGAGGGCCAGAGAAGTGCTGGAACTTCTCTACAGTCACAATGCTAGTGAGTGACAGAACCTCTGAATTCCTTTATGCAAGCCTCTTTCTTTTTTTTTTTTTTTTTTTTTTTTTTTGAGACAGAGTGTCACTTTGTTGCCCGGGCTAGAGTGAGTGCCGTGGCGTCAGCCTCGCTCACAGCAACCTCAAACTCCTGGGCTTAAGCGATCCTACTGCCTCAGCCTCCCTAGTAGCTGGGACTACAGGCATGTGCCACCATGCCCGGCTAATTTTTTCTATATATATTTTTAGTTGTCCAGATAGTTTATTTCTATTTTTAGTAGAGACGGGGTCTCGCTCAGGCTGGTCTCGAACTCCTGACCTTGAGCGATCCACCCGCCTCGGCCTCCCAGAGTGCTAGGATTACAGGCGTGAGCCACCGCGCCCGGCCCTGCAAGCCTCTTTCAACTCCACCAAATCAACAAGTGGTTGTCACCAATCTCATCTTAACCTGGGATCAGAAGGAGCTGTGGCCTGGATTAGCACAGTGTCTCCTTTCACAAAGCAGGGTGCTCATTATTCTCTGTTTCAAACATCTTGTCCTATTCTACAACAAGGACATCTGCACCCGAATGTTTATAGCAGCACAATTCACAATTGCAAAGATGTGGAAATAACCCAAGTGCCCATCAATACATGAGTAGATTAATAAAATGTGGTATATGTATACCATGGAGTACTACTCAGCTATAAGAAATAATGGTGATACAGAATCTCTTGTATTTTCCTGGATAGAGCTGAAACCCATTCTACTAATTGAAGTATCCCAAGAATGGAAAAATAAGCACCACATGTACTCACCATCAAATTGGTTTCACTGATCATCACCTAAGAGCATATTTAGGAATAACATTAATCAGGTGTCGGGCAGATATGGCGCGAGGGGATTGGTGTATACATACATAATGAGTGTCATGCGCACATTCTAGGGGATGGACATGCTCGAAGCTCTGACTCCGGGGGGGGGGGGAGGGCAACTTACGTAACCTAAACTTTTGTACCCCCATAATATGCTGAAATAAAAAAACCCACAAAAACAAAAACAAACATCTTGTCCTTAACTACCAGGCCACTTCCACTCCTCCGACCTCCTCCCTGCCCCCTACCCCACACACATGTCCCCTTCTTGCCAAAGGAAGGTGCCTTCAGCTGCCCACACTGAACCAACTACCCCTCTAGGTGTCCAGCTAAACAATTATTCTGGAGTTAAATGTGTGTTTCAGCTAACCTAGTAGTTACCCAGAGAGGCTGATTTTGAAAGCTGCCTAAGTGTAACCATTTCTTGCCAAGCCTGAGCCTTCAACACATGGAATACAGAATCACAGAATGGGTTCCATGAGGACTCTGGACCAGAGATCCCCCAGGATCTCATATTCTTTCTGCTCTTGAAAACAAAACAATTCATGATCCCTTAATTTAGGATTCTGAATGGTCAGGGTCTGAAAAGGCCTATTAGTCACCTAGTACAAATCACCACATGAGGTTTGAATATCATCTATAATATAGCAGTCAGGTGGTTCTTCAACCTCTTTTTTGCTTAAGGGCCTCTAGTGACCCACACTGCATTACCTACCAGCTATTCCATTTTATCACTGAACAGATCTAAGTCATGGTACCTGTTAAGTGGGATAGTTTACGCTAAGTACTGAGTAAAGTGCCTAATACAAAATAAAAGCACTCTTACCTTCCTCCCTATCAGAAAGTGATTCCTTGTAGTGAGCTTAATTCTGCCTCCTGTTGGCTTTTACCCTGTTGAATTCCAACAGATCCCGATTCTCCTTTCTGGGGCCACACAGAACAAACTTAATCCTTTTCCACTCAACAGCTTTGCAGATGTTTGAATAGAGCACCCCTGCTCCCTCCCTTCTCTCACCCTGATTCACAGCAAGACTGCCCTCCGCCCATCCTGACTTCAACTTCCTACATATAGGTAGCTTAAGGTTGGCCTCACTTGCCACAAAATCATGATATTTGTCACTGGAGGCTGCCACTCAGTCTCTGCCTGGAGAGTTGGGCCAGCAGAAGTGCACTTAGCCTGTGGCCCGCAAGCTCCACATCGCACTCGGGGACTGGGACGGGGACGGAGCACCTCAGGGTAGTGTTGACGTGTCCTGGGGCCTTAGGTCAGAGCCCTCAGAGGAGCCAACAGCTTTCTGCTGCCAATTGCAACTTCCCCATTCCTGCCCTCAGCTCCTCACCTCTCCCTCCTCGTCTCTTACTCATTTCACCAGCCATCCCCATGAAAGACTCTTCAGGAATGGTTAAGGTTTCCCCCCAAATCCCTAAATCTGTAAGCCGTATTGGTGACCCATGCAAACTGGCTGTCAGGTCCTGGATCGCGCCAGGCTAGCACCCACGCTCACTTCCCTACCCTGGCGTGATCCAGCCACCCTGTCAGGGTCCCCAAGTAGTTCCCATCTCTGCCACTTTCCTAGAACTGGTGGCAAAATACGGCCACTCCCTGGCAGCGCAGGCATGGTTCGGCAGGGAGCCAGTAGCGGGAGATACCTTTCGTGTGATGAGCAGCAGAGTTCGTCGGGCGACTAGACCTGTGAGTGGGTGGATCCGCACCTCGGCCGCGCTCGCTGGGCCAGGCGGTGCCACGCGGTGGTCAGAGCCGCAGACTGCAGGCCGGCTGGTGGTCCCTCGTCCCGCGCAGCCGGAAAAGGGACAGACACACTGACGGGCCGCCTGGCTAGCGGGCGTGCTGGAGGGCGGTGGCGACTTTGGAGGGAATGCCACCGTGGCGGAGGGCTGCTGCCCGCACCTTAGCCAGCCCCAGTGAGAGCCGCTGCGTCGTTTCGATCGTCCCTGGCCCCCGACAGCAACTCGGAGTGGAGGAACTAGAGGACTGCTGCCACCCTTAGCAGGTTACAGGCGAGCCTGGGAGCGCTGGTGGAGGTGTACGGGGCGCCAGCTAGGGGCGCAGGAGTCCTTCGTTCAACTGAGCTGCTCCCGGCCGCTGCCCCTCACCAGCGACTGGCCGTCTGGGCGGCGGGTTCTGCGGGTCACAATTGGCGGAAGATGGAGCCGAGCCAAAGAGGCGAACGAAGCGGGAGGGATCCCACCTCTGAAGTTCGAGTGAGAACTCTGTAGGCCAGGCAGGAGGAGGCTGGCTGAAGGCCAATGCGCACTCCCTCCCGCACTGCCTTGAGGCAGACTCTGACGACCTTGCCACTCTTGGTGTTGGAGGCGGGGCACCCAAGTTAGGGTGCTGGCTGAAGAGAAGGCGGGTCGATCCAGCCACGCGCTAATAGACTAATGGCTGCCCCCTCCCCTTCCCGTCACCCCCTCACCCCCCTGCGCGCACTGCCTACTCGGGTCATGCAGCCTGGCTTGGTTGGCCAAGCTCTGACTTGTAACCGAAACATTTCATCAGCCTAATTACTGAGCTCCTGAAAGTAAATGGCCGCGAGCCTGGGAAAGGGGTCCCTCCTCCTTGAGGCCACCTGCACCCGCCACCCCAGTGCCCCACGGAGCGCCACACCCTCGCTTCTATGCCCCGCCTCACCCCCAGGAGGCCCAGCTTGGACAACCTTTTACCTGGATCCATTCAATCCACTCCTCTTGCAGTTTCCCAGAGATTGCGACACCCCTAGTAGGGCAGATTCCCCACGTTAATCACAGTGAGCATTTTAACACCCCCCTTTTTTATATTAGCACTATAATCATTATGCTTCCAATCAGCAAGCCTGGGGCGATTGTGAAAAGACCCAGCTGGGCTTTCCCTCCCCTCATGCCAGGTGGGTACTAGGACTACAGACTAGTACTACCTCTTAGAGGTCATACTTCCTGACTTGGGAACCTGGCAGTTGAGCCCTGCTCCCTAAGTGGAAGGGATAGACTTTAGAATTTTCCAGGAGGGCTTAATGGACACACCTCTATTTTTAAATAGAATAATTAGGTTAATCAACCTGGCAATTATGCTAATAAATCTGTATAACATGCCGGGGGCGGGGGAAGCCACATAAATCACTTTAGCATGCTTTAAAAATTTCAGTGTGCAATGGAGGCAGTTGTGTGAGGCAGCACTCCCCTGGTAAGACTTCCTCAAAATTCCACCTGAAGACAGAAAAGCAACTATCAGTGACACATGAATAGACCAGAACAAGTTTATACTGTAAAGTTGGCATGGAGATGCCAGGTAAGTTCGGCTTCCAGAATAGCCTGTCAGCCTCATAGAGAAGCCAGACCTGGGACTTCCTTTACATCTCACTGTGCCTTCTCCTTTCTCACCTCTTGATGCCTCCTGCTACTCCCAGTCTTCCTGCCAGTGTATGTAATATAATAGTTGATGGGAGACTGAGAGGATCTACCCACCTCAAAACTGGGAAAGCAATCTTGAGCAGGTCACTTTACCACCTTGGAGCCTCAGTATTTCTCATCTGTCAAATGGCCATAATAAAAAGACCTTCAGAAAGTATTTCAGAAAGAATTCAATGGGTTGATCCTGGCCCATAATAAGGGCTCTGTAAAGATTTGTTTCACTTTCCCCTCAGGAATGAAGAAAAGACAGTGTCATCCATTACTTATTACCCTTGCTTCAGGCAGAGCCAGATCACCAAAGGTTAGCTAGACTCTGAGGAAAAGGACCTGGCCTCTTGCTTGAGAAGCAGGCCCCTTTATTCTTTTCCCAAAGCCTGTTTTGATGAGCTCAGATTGGAGACTTTAAAAACAAAGGCCAGGTCTCCCTATACACTATATACAGGGGCAGACACACCACTGACAATATAAAGAGTATGTATTTTGATTGATATAATTATTCCTCTTAATCATCATAAGAACAGCAATAACAATAATAATAATGTCTGTGCTGGGTAAGAACCTCTGTGATGGGGAAGGAGACAGCAATGGATGCAGGGATATTAAACCTTTTTTGAGATAAGCCTTTATAGGTTCTGTCCGTATGGAAACATAATCCCAGAAACCTTGATCACAAGAGGTTATCTTATCCAGCTTCTTGCTTCCCAACAGGCCCTCACCATAAAGATTACTCTTGTGTTTCAAGCTGCCCAGGGAAAGACAGCCATTCAAGAAGTAAACAAATATTCACAGGATACCTATGCTGAGAAGCAACCTAGCTAGGTCCCATGGGCGACACAGAGATGGACAAGGCCCAGACCCTACTCTCAAGGAACTCTTGTCTATCCAAGAAGATAAAGCAAATAAGAAAATAATAGACCCCCCCCAACTAGCATCTTCTGCCTCTCATTGTCCCAGAGACTATGGAAAATTAGACTAACATTTGGCAAGCAAATTTCCACTACACACTTTTCCTGTCAAAATTAAAATAGTGCATACATCCTGTATCCCTATGCCTTTCACTGCAACCTAGTTAATACTTGACAGGGGTCTACTGGGTATGGACTTCCTAAACTATGTTCAGTAGAGATGGCTAGTGTTTCTAATGAGCTGTTCAGAACCATACTGAATAGGCCTTGGTATTATTTCTGAACTCCATTTGGGTCAGTTGGTGTTATCAAGAGAAAAACCCTAGCCCCAGCCCCCACCTCTCATCCAGCCAGCTGCCTCCCAGATCCACACCTGTGTCTTCCACCTTTCCATCAGCCTTAAAATTTATACCTTTTGTGGTAGGCTGCATAATGACTCCCCAAAGATGTCCATATCCTAATCCCTAGGACCTGTGAATATGTTACCTTACATGACAGAGGGATTTTGCAGATAGGATTAAATTTAAGGATCTTTAGATGCTGAGATTATCCTAGATTATCCAGGTGCGCCCTAACTGCAATCATATGTATCCTTATAAGAAGGAAATTTTACATACATAGCAGAAAAGGTGATGGGAAGATGGAGCAGAAAGAGATTTGAAGATGCCAGCCTTGGAGATTGGACTGATCAGGCCACAAGCCAAGGAATGCCAGCTGCCACCAGAAGCTGGAAAAGGGAAGGAATGCATTCTCCCCAAGAGCCTTCAGAAAGAATAGTCCTACCACACCTTGACTTTAGCCATGTAAGGCTACTTTTTGACTTCTGACCTCTGGAACTCTAAGAGAATAAATATGCATTGTTTTAAATCACTAACTTTTTGGTAATTTGTTGCAGCAGCTATAGAAAATGAATACACTTTTATTGTAGCCATACTTAATTCTATCTAATCTAATTTGTTGTCTGTGTCCTTGCTATACCTCCTTACCAGATTATAAGCCATAATTCCAAGCAAAGGGCATTAATTAATTTGGCATTCAATAAATACCTTTTACTGAACAACTAACTGAATGAACAAATGATTTGATGCCATTGATTAGCAAAGTTCTCAGAGTGATGGTGTGAGGAGAGAGTGTCTAGCTCATTGTAACCCATATCTATTGCTGATATACTTCCATAGTACTGAGTTCTGTTGGTATATTCTTTCCTATACAAAGAACAATATATTATGCAGTTTCTAAACATCCTAAGGGAGATTAATTAAACTGTATAGTGTACTGAAGTAGATACCTAAAAATTTGGGTTTTAAATCCCAACTCTGCTATTAGTTCACTGGTGATTTTGGGTAGGTTATACCCCTACTCAGAGCCTCAGTTTCCCCATATGTAAATTGAAGATATTTAGGGACCATCTGGAATGTACCCTTTGAACATTATTCCTCAATACATCTTAGAGTTATACCACCTGTTATGCCACTGTTCCAATCTTTTTTACTTTTACACATTGATGAAGAGGGCCTGGATCAGTGATGGTGAAGGTGTAAGCAGTAACAGAAAAAAGAAACTCAAGAAATGATGGCATATTTTAATCTTCTTGAAAGGAGAAGACACATTCCCATGCACATGCAGACATGGTATATCTGAACCTCTGCTCTGGCTTTGGCTATTTCAATCACCTTACCCAGAGTATCTCACAGAGTATGTTCTCACAATACTAACCTTCTCTGGTTTCATTTTCTTCCATTGTAACAGTAATCCAAAGGAAATTAAAACTGCACCAACATTGGGTTTCCTAAAACACCTACCTCAAACTGTCACTTGTCTCAGCAAAAATATACAATTGTTTTACATTGTTTCATGAATAAATAAAGTCTCAAATCCTTAGTATGGCATTTGAGTCTTTCTTTATGTTTTAAAATTTTTTATTTCAACATATTACAGGGGTACAAGTGTTAGATTACGTATATTGCCCTTGCCCCACCCGCATCAGAGCTTCAGGTGTGTCCATCCCCCAGATGGTGGGCACTTCACCCATTAGGTGTGTGTATACCTATCCCCACCTCCCCCCTCCTATCTTCCCAACACCTGATGAATGTTATTACTATATGTGCACATAAATGTTGATCAGTTAACACCAGTTTGATGGTGACTACATGTGGTGCTTGTTTTTCCATTCTTGGGATACTTCACTTAGTAGAATGGGCTCCAGCTCTATCCAGTATAATACAAGAGGTGCTATATCACCATTGTTTTTTGTGGCTCAGTAGAACTCCATGGTATGCATATACCACATTTTATTAACCCACTCATGTATTGATGGGTACATAGGTTGTTTCCACATCTCTGCAATTGTGACTTGTGCTGCTATAAACATTCGAGTGCAGATGTCTTTTTTATAGAATGTCTTTTGTTCATTTGGGTAGATGCCCAGTAATGGAATTGCTGGATCAAATGGTAGATCTACTTGTATCTCTTTGAAGTATACATATTGCTTTCCACAGAGGTTGTACTAGTTTGCAGTCCCACCAGCAGTGTACAAGTGTTCCTATCTCTCTGCATCCACACCAACATTTATTGTTTTGGGAACTTTTGATAAAGGCCATTATCATTGGAGATAAGTGATATCTCATTGTAGTTTTGATTTGCACTTCCCTGATGATTAGAGATGTTGAGCATTTATTCATATGTTTGTTAGCTGTTAATCTCTCTCCTTTTGGACATTTTCCGTTCATGTCCTTTGCCCACTTTTTGGTAGAGTTAATTGATTTTATATTGCTGATTTTCCTGAGTTCTAAATAGATTCTAGTTATCAGCCCTTTATAGGATGTGTAACATGTGGATATTTTCTCCCATTCTGTAGGTTGTCTGTTTTCTTTTGTGATAGTTTCCTTGGCTGTGCAGAAGCTTTTTAATTTGAACAGGTTTCATTTATTTATTTTTGTTTTTGCTGTGATTGCCTTTGGGGTCTTCTTCATAAATTCTTTGCCTAGGCCAATATCCATAAGAGTTTTTCCAACATTTTCTTCTAGAATTCTTGTAGTTTCACATCTTAGGTTTAAGTCTGTTATCCACTATGAGTTGATTTTTGTGAGAGGTGAAAGGTGCATATCCTGTTTCAGTCTTATACATGTGGCTATCCAGGCTTTCTATGATCTAACCAAGACATTCTTTACTATGCTTTAGTTCACATGGCCATATCCTTCCCAAACATGTTGCTTTTGCAATTCTGCTCCTGTTACCTGGAAAACTCTCTTCAACTCCACCCTAGTCCCCTTTACTTGCTAAGGAAACCTTACTAATTGTACCCTATTTATGTATATTTTATATGCACATATACAGAGTAGATTCTTGGAAGATACTCACTAAATCAATGCACAAAATAAACCCAAATTTGGAAAGAATTCAAATCTCCCATACTTAAAAATGTCTCACATATGGTCTGGCAGTTCTACACAATGTTAACCATACAGTTATCATATGACCTGTAATTCCACTCCTAGGTTCATAGAAGCATTATTCACAGTAATAGAAAAGAAGAAGCAAATCAACTGATGAATTAATAAACAATATGTGGTATATCTATATAATGGAATAATATTCATCCGTAAAGAGGAAAGAAGTACCGATACATGGCATCTGGGGAAAATGTAATGCATTATTTTCCTGAGGGATAGACTTTTACCAGTATCTTTCCTCTCAGGTTGACCATTACTGAAACAGATGGCTGGTATTTTGGACTCCCTGGTTAACCACAATTGGATAACAGCCCCCACTCCATCCTCATCTTCTGTACTTAGATGCATTTACCTGTGCAGTCAAGCTAAGCGTTGCTCTTCAATACAGCTGTGTAGGAAGCTCGCTTGCTTCAAGCTCTAAAAGGACATTTTTGCATGTTAAGAACCTTGGCCTTGGAGTTTGGAGAATTGAGTTCAAGTCTTGGTTCTGCTACTGAATGATAATATGACTTTGGGAACATCATGTTCTTCATTTAGGCCTCAGTTTCCCTATCTACGGTAAAATAAAAAAATCAGATCAAGGCAATCTTAAAGGTTTCTTCAATGTATAAAGTTCTTTGAGTTTGCAAAAAAAAATTCAGTAGGGAGGATGAAGGTGAGATATTAAGAATTATTTTTCCAACAGTATGGATATTCCTCAGTGAACTAAAAGTAGCCCTACCATTCTATCCAGCAATCCCACTACTGGGTATCTACCCTAAGGAAAAGAAGCCGTTTTATCAAAAAGACACCCACACCCAAATGTTTATTGCAGCACAATTCACAATTGCAAATATATGGAATCAACTGAAGTGCCCATCAACTGATGAGTGGATAAAGAAAATGTGGTGTGTACACACACACACACACACACACACACACACACACACACTATGGACTACTACTCAGCCATAAAAAGGAATGAAATGTCTTTTGCAGCAACTTGGATGGAACTAGAGACCATTCTCTTAAGTGAAGTATATCAAGAATGGAAAAATAAATACGGACATGTTCTCACTTATAAGTGGAAGCTGAACAAAAAATATACATGATCATAAAGAGCATTAATGGACATTGGAAACTAAGAAGGGGAGGGAGGGGGATGAGGGATACACAATTACCTATCAGGGAGAATGTGCATTGTTCTGATGACAGGTACACTAAAAGCCCTGACTTCTGCATTATATAATTCATACATGTAACAAAAAACTCTAGTGCCCCCTAAATCTATTGAAATTAAAAAAAATGAAAAAAAAAGAATTATCTTTCCAAAGACAGCTGTAAGTCCCCATCCAGGAAAATGTGTTGGAATGGACACATTCCAGGTCCATTTCCGTGGGAGTTGGACTTAATAACTGTTCAGGGTAATTTACAAATTTGTTACAAAACAAACTACTCATGGTTGCATAAATAATACCCTCAATTATCATAATTGGGGCAGGAGGGCTTGTGTGAAGGTGGCAGAGTAGGTTGGGGTAGGTGAGGGTAGGTGGGGAAGGAGGGAATGGCTCTGTACTCCAGCTCCCCAGAGAGAGCCCATTGAGGGCCTATCCACTCCTTTCCTGATAATAATTGACTCATTAAAATAAGGGGGTGGGCAACAATGGAGAATTCTGGGCTTAGGAGATGATGACAGAGCCATATTAAGTGTGGCAAAAGTGCAGAACTTGAGCCAATGACAGACTTCATCAACTTCACATTTGAATCCCAAGCTAACCTTGGTGGTTTCAAATTCCTGGCAGTGGGTGTCTCTCTTTCTCTCTGTCTCTGTCTCTGTCTCTCTCTCTCTCTCTCTCTGGTCTTTCTTTTTTAGAAATAGCAAGCAGAAGTTAAGCCCACCCTCTTTGCTCCCCAAACTAACTGTCCAGTGTTAGAGAGAAAGCAAAGAGAAAACCAAGCCTCATGCTCTGCTCCATCCCGTGAAGAACAGGACTGTGGGAGTATATGGAAAACTGCTGCCTGGTCAAACTAGGCCTCCTTTCTTTCACATCCTTCTCTTCTGCTTTCTTATCTCTGGTCTGACCGGTATTGCTTCACAGGGAGCAAGTCACACATCCTTAGCAGGCCGTCAGGCACATATGCCTGTGAGCTGGGGGAGAAAAATGGGGTAAGGACGTTTCCATACTGTACTTGAGGCAGCAGGTCCCTGGTGACTGATTTCCAAGAAGCCTGGTTTCCTGGCATAATTTAAGGCTCCAGGGGTAGAATCCTCAGGTCCTGTGTATCAAGGAAAGGCTGCAAGAGGAATTTTCACCTGCTCAGTTCTATGGGGACCCCAGAAGCCTTGGACTTCTGTCCTTAAACTCACCAAACTACATTTCTTCAGAGACTTAAGGATGAGTTCAAGGCCTAAGTAACTTTTCTCTGCACATTCTAAGCAGCATCCAGATGCTAGAGCTTTAACAGTCATTCAACTGGTGACTTGTTCATCAGCTGCCACCCAGATCCCAGATATCTGCCTGAATTATCATATCAGCTTCCTGTATCCCTGATTCTTTCAGTCCTGCCTCCTATTTTGGTCTAATCTCCACACAACAGCTGAGGAATCTTTTTGAAAAAGACCACATCTTGTCATTCCTCTACTCAAAATCCTCCAATGGTTTCCTCTGTCATTCATAGTAAAGCCTTAAAAGGCCTGCAAGGCCCTTCCTCCAGGCTTCTCACCCCAACTGCATATTAAAATCACCGGGGGAGTTTAGGAAAAAATTGAGATCTTCCTCTCTCTCCCCACTCTAGGGAAAAGCACTCTCTATTGGTGGGATCTAGACCTTTGGATTGTTTTCGAAGATCTGAATTTTTTTCCTAAACTTCCCAGGTGATTCTAATGTACAGCCAAGATGGAAAACCACTGTCCTAATGGATTTGGTCTTGAATACTTCTCTGACCTCCTCTTCCATCACTCTCCTCCTTGTTCACTCTGCTATAGTCACATTAGCCTCCAATCTGTTCCTCAATGAGCCAAGCACGTTCCCACCTCAGGGCCTTTGCATCACCTATTCTCTCTGCTTGAATGCTCTTCCTCAAGCTCTCTACTTGTTTCATTTCCCTATTTCTTTCAATTCTTTGCTCAGACATCACCAAGTCATAGAGGATGCCTCTGAGTGCCCTGCCATTCCTACGGAGGCTGAAGATGTCTAGGATCTAGTTTGAAAATTAGAGAAGTTTGCTAACATCTCTCCTAGTTCTATCATCCTAGGAACCTCCACAAACTGCCACTTGCTGTCAAGTTTTTCTCTTTTCATCTTCTTTTAATGATTATTGCTTCTGTTCCTGTCTTCAAACAGTTCCTTTTTCTTCTCTGTGCCTGAAGTCACCACTTGGAAATTACAATAGCATCTCCAAGATCCATAATACATTTAAACACCTCTCCTTCAAACAGAAGTCAGATAGAGGACTTCATCTGAGTCTTACTGAGTGTCAGGCATCCATGCTAAACACTTTACATACATTATTTCACTTACCTAATTACATAACATAGCATATAAACTAGAAAAGGAAGGGAGGTTATTTCTTCACACCCATTCCCTTAGTCACAGGCCCAAAGATCCTAGGGGCTGCTTAAAGCTTCCAGCAGGGAAAAGGACCCCCTAGAAGAGGTGGTGCTTCATTTCTGTGGCCTGGTTTATTGCTTTCTGAGAAAGAGGCAGTCTGGAACTTGTCATTAAATATTGACCTACAGATCATGTCCAGCTGCCACCTCAGCCTTACTCAAAGAATTACATACACTTCGGTCCTCAACTGTAGGAACACCCAAGCTTCTGAATTTGCCTATTGCCAACTACATAATGGATGATTCCTCATTTCAATAGGCTTCTGCTCAAGTCCTGGTACCTAGCAACTATTTAATGAAACAATTATCAAAAGCATAACAATCTTAGTACTAATACTGTGTGACTCTGGAGCATCTCAGGGAGGACCAAGGACAGGGGACAATGATCTTTGTGGAGTGACAAGTTAAAGCCTTGTTAGTATATGCTAATGTACACTTCCAGATTTGGTAGAAACTCCATATCTGACCCTCCTCTATCATAGTTCCCCAAAACACTGTGAATGGGACTTTTTCAGATCCCCTAGCTTCAAGCTGATACTAGTTGGGATTTATTTGGTGATAGATGCAGGGCTGGAGAGGGTGATGAAACCCAGTAAATGTCCTTTTAAGTGACTTCTCTGCTGCTAAAGTGTTTAGGAGGAGAGAGATCATAGAAAGCACTAGGGAACTTTAGACAAACACTAAGTAGAATAAGGAGGCAAAAGTAAAGCCATACAAAAAACATGAGCAGCCATTTCCCTGAAGAGGATATACAGATGACAAATAAGCACACAATGAGATGTTCAATATCCTCAGTCATCAAGGAAATGTAAATTAAAACTGTGATGAGATATCACTCTATACCTATCAGAATGTGTATCAAAATATCAAATATCAAAATAAAAAATATTATCAGCAAAGAGTGAGAGTTTTATCTCTTCTTTCCCTATTTGGACTCCCTTGATTCTGCTCTCTTGCCTGATAGCTCTCGCAAGGACTTCCAATACTATGTTGAAAAGTAATGGAGACAGTGGGAAGCCTTGTCTGGTTCCAGTTCGAAGTGGGAATGCTTTCAATTTTTCCCTATTCAGTATGATGGTGGCTGTGGGTTTGTCATATATGGCTTGTATCATTTTTAGATAGGCCCCGTCTATGCCTATTTTGTTAAGCGTTCTTATCGTAAAAGGGTATTGAATTTTGTCAAATGCATTTTCTGCATCTATTGAGAGGATCTTATGATCTTTATTTTAGCTTCTATTTATGTGGTGAATTACATTTATAGATTTGCATATGTTAAACCATCCCTGCATCTCTTGGATGAAGCCCACTTGGTCGTGATGGATTATTTTTTTGGAGTGCTGTTGAATTTGGTTTGCTAGTATTTTATTAAGGATTTTTGCATCTACATTCATAAGGGATATGGGTTTATAGTTTCCTTTTTTTGTTGTTGTTGTTGTTGTGTCCTGTCTTGGCTTTGGTATCAAGGTGATACTGGCTTCATAGAAGGAGTTGGGGAGGATTCATTACTTCTCAATATTATAGAATAATTTCTGTATTATGGATACCAGTCTTCTTTGTAGGTCTGATAGAATTCAGCTGTGAATCCATCTGGTCCAGGGCTTTTTTTCTTGGGAGGATTTTTATTACTGTTTTGATCTCACTGTTTATTAATGGTCTGTTCAGGGGTTCTGTTTCTTCCTGGTTGAGTCTTGGGAGGTTGTGTGTTTCCAGGAACTTGTCCATTTCTTCTACATTCTCTAATTTATGCACATAGAGATTTATGTAGTATTCATAGATGATGTTTTGAATTTCCATGCTATCAATTGTAATGTTGCCTTTTTCATTTATGATTATGTGCTTATTTGGGTCTTTTCTCTTCTGTTCTTGGTTAATCTAGCAAAAGATCTGTAGGTTTTGTTTATCTTTTCAAAGTAACAACTTTTTTGTTTCATTAATCCTTTGCTTTTTTGTTTTGTTTTATTTTCCAATTCATTTAGTTCTGCTCTGACCTTTGCTATTTCTTTTCTTCTGCTGGCTTTGGGTTTGGTTTGTTCTTCCTTTTCTAGTTTCTTGAGGTGTGACATTATGTTGTAAATTTGTGATCTTTCTGTCTTTTTGATGTTGGCATTTAAGGCTATGAATTTTCCCCTGAGGAAGGCTTTTGCTGTGTCCCATAGATTTTGATAGCCTTTGTCCCTTTGTCATTCAGTTCAAAGAATTTTTTGATTTCCATCTTAATTTCATTCTATTTTTTTTATTTTTTATTTTTTATTTTTTATTTCAGCTCTTCATGGGTGTACAAAAGCTCAGGTTATATACATTGTCTGTGTCCCGCCCATCCCCCTGAGTCAGAGCCTCAGGAGTGTCCATTCTCCAGACAGTGCATCTGGCATTCACCATGTAGTCATACCTCCATCCCCTCCCCCCCGACCTCCCCAAGTCAGCACCTTCAAGCATGACCATTCCCCAGACGGTGCGCAATGCACTCATCATGTAGGCATACATCCATCCCCTCCCCCCGCCCCGTCTCAGTCTGATATCCAATTGGTATCCTACCCCAGTGTGCATTTAGGTGATGATCAGGGAAACCAGTTTTCTGGTGAGTACATGTGATGCTTTCATTCTTGATCCAATAATTATTCAGCAGCAGATTTTTAAATTTCCATGACTTTGTGTACATTTGAATGTTTTTCTTGTGATTGATTTTTAGTTTTATTCTGCTGTGGTCTGAGAAGGTACATAGTATGATTGGGATTTTTTGAATTTGTTGAGACTTGTTTTGTGGCCTAAGATATGATTAATCTTGAGAAATGTCCCATCTAGTGCTGAGAAGACTGTGTATTCTGTAGTTTTGGGGTAGAAGGTTCTGTAAACATAGGTCAATTTGATTTAGAGTTTGGTTTAAATACATTGTTTATTTATTTATTTTCTGCTTTGATGATTTGGCGAACTCTGACAGTAGAGTTTTGAGGTACCCAGAAATTATGATGGTGATATTTATTTCTTTGCTTAGCTCTAGTAAAATTTGCTTTCTGCGTCTGGGATCTCCTCTGTTGAGTACATATATATTTAGGATTGTTATGTCTTCCTGCTGAATTGCTCCCTTTACCATTGTATAATGACCATGTTTGTTTTCCTTTAACTTTGTTGACTTAATGTCAATTTTGTCTGACCTGCTAAATGGCTAAAACTGTTCTCTTTTGATTTCCATTTGTGTTGAATACTTTTTCCATCCTTTCACATTGAGTCTGTGAGCATCCTTGTGGTTTAGATGTATTTCCTGGAGACAGCAGATACTTGGGTTGTGTTTTTTCATCAGGGAAATACATATTAAAACCATAGTGAGATATCGCCTTACCCAAGTTAAAATGGTTTTTATTAAAAAGTCCAAAAACAGTAGGTTCTGGTGTGGCTTCAGAGAGAAAGGAACGCTTATATATTGCTGGTGGAACTTCAAAATACTACAACCTTTATGTAAAACAGTATGCAGATTCCTCAAAGAACTAAAAGCAGACCTATCATTTGGTCCAAGAATCCCACTATTGGGCGTCTACCCAAAGGAAAGGAAGACTTTCTAGCAAAAAGACACATGTACTCAAATGTTTATTATAGCATAAGTCACAATTGCAAAGATGTGGAATCAACCCAAGTGCCTATGAAGTCATGAGTGGATTTACATTAATAAAATGTGGTATATTCATAACATGGAGTACTACTCAGCCATTAAAAAGTGAATTAATACCTTTTGCAACAATCTCGATGGAACTGGAGACCATTCTCCTAAGTGAAGTATCTAAAGAATGGAAAAACAAATGCCACATGTACTCACTATTAAATTGGAACTAATCAATGAGAACACATGTGCACAGAGGCAAGTAAAACTCAGTGGAAATCAACCAAGGGGAAGAAGGGAGGAGAGGAGGGCCAAAAATCTATCTAATGGGTACAATGAACACTATTTGGGTGATGGGCACACCTACAGCCGGGACTCAAGCATTATAAAAGTGATCCATGTAGCCTAAAACATTTGTACCCCCTTAATATTTTGAAATAAAAATAAATAAATGGTTGCATAAGTGGTACTTTTTATGAAATAGTTCTATGTCTTGCTAGTGGTGGTGATTACACAAATCTATACATGTAATACAATAAAATAGAACTTATTTACCCACCCCACACAATTAAATGCATGTAAAACTAGTAAAATCTAAATAAAATGGATGGATTGTATCAATGTCAATATCCCAGTTGTGATATTGTATGATAGTTATGAACTTACCACTTAAGAAACTGAGTAAAGGGTGCACATTATCTCTCTGCAATATTTCTTACAACTATATCTAAATCTGTAATTATGACAAAATGAAGTCTGTTTTTTTTAAAGGATAAGCTATGGCCTTGTGTAACACAAATTCTTTGTTAAGAGCTCAATTAGAGGGAATCAAATAAGTTATAAAAGAATTAGAAATACAAGGAATACTTTTTTAAAAGAGCACTCACCCTGTAACAGCACTATACTTTCAGTTCAAGAAAAAGAAAGATAAATTGGATAAAGATAGTTGACCAAAATATAGATTTGTACAAGATCTTAGAGAAGTAAATAAATTAGCAACTCCTTTTCTAAAAAAAGAAATGTGAAGCCATGGTTTTATTCCTTTTTTACTACAAAGAAGCTAACTTCAGTCACCATTGACTAAGATCTTTTACTCTATATTGTAAGTGTCCCTTAAAAGCATCCTTTGGCTTGAAGGCTGCAAGCTCCACTAGCCACCCCCTTTCTAAACTACTTACAGGCAAACCACTTTGAATCAACCTAAGGCTAATATGTAGAAAAGACCTAGATGTCTCTGCTTATGTGTCCCCAGTCAAGCCAGTGAGTTACTGAACTATGATGTGGCCTTTCACCTTCCCCTAGTTAAGCCATGTTCCCCAATGCTATGGCTTGAACGAGTACTCCAAAACTTCATGTGCTGGAAACTCAGTTCCCGATGCAACAGTGTTGGGAAGTGGGGACTAATAAGAGGTAATTAAGTCATTAGAGTGAAGCCCTCATAAATGGATTAATGTATAATTAACTATCATGGGAGTACGTTTGTTATCACAAGAATGGGTTCTTATATAGTAAGTCTGACCCCTATTGCCTTTCTGTTTTGCACGCCCACTTATGCAATCCACCATGGGATGACCCTCACCAGACACCAGCATCATGCTCTTGGAATCCCCTGCCTCTAGAACTGTCAGTAATAAGTTTCTTTCCTTTATAAATTATCTGGTTTGTGATATTCTGTTATAGCAGCAGAAATGGACTAAGACACCCATGTCTAGACTCCTGAGATAAACTGCATTTGCCTGCCAGTACCTGTGTGCACCCATGGATGCTTGTGTATGTGGGAGGAGGCAGGTGGACTGGGAAGGGCTGCTATATTTTGCTGACTCCAGCTTTTCCTACCTATAGAGCTTTTACCTAGCATCTTGACAAATTCATCTATTGTATGGAAGCCTAACACTAAAAAAGAGGCAGGCTACCCTCACCAGTACTCCAGCTGGGGAACCACTGATTCTAAAATAGAGGGAAAAATAAAGAAAATACTGCTTTTTAAATTACCCAGTAGGAATATAGAGGAGGGTAAGAAGAGAAGGGTTCAGTCTTTTACTGGTTCCTGGGCAAAGAAAAATGATCTCATAGGTCTTTCCCGTCTTGGATTGTTCTGATGTACCCAACAGTAGCCAAACATCAAGTCTTGGCATGAGGCCCAGGCTCCCTGACTTTGAGTTGTGCCCACATCATTGCTCAGGCTGTTCCTTTTCCCACAATTCTGATGGGTGAGTCACACACCAAAACAAACAAACATTTCCTCATATGAAGTAAGCCTGTAGGCCAGTGCTTTGGATCTCAGCAGGCAAGCTCTCACTTGCAGGATTTGCTACAAGATGGTCATTCTGTTCTAAAGCAGGCACAGATCTGGCTTCAATAGGCCTGGCATTAGCCAATTGAGAGCTAGAAATTTGATTACCCATACTGGAGAATTTATACGTGGCTTCCCTCTCCCTTCCATTCCAGAATTCTGGAAGAAGCCAGAAGGATCCTCTAAAAGCAGGGATTCCTCTGATTAGCTAAAGTTCCTCACCCGAATTCCACATTACATACTTCAATTCCAGAAGGAGTATATACCAAATAAGTAAAACCACTGTCCATCTGGGTGGGCAATCCTACGAGAGGTATAGAAAGTAAAGACTGCTATTAATCATGAAATGGTAAAAGGGAGATATTCAAGGAATTAAAATGTTAATGAACAGAGCTAGGATGTTGCATTATTAAAATTTTAGTTTTATCCACAACCAAAGTATCATCCAGGAAAACATTATCTCTCCTGCTTCAGGAAGAGCTATGTCCTGTGCAGAGACATTCTAAAGATGCTTGGGAGGGGCATAAACTTAATTAAGAAATATAAAATTATAGGCTTAACAGAGTTAAAAACAAATAAGAAAATCTTCCCTCTCTTGAGCTCTCCTTAAACTGGTGTGGGACTGCTAGTGAAGGTTGAGGAAGCAAAAGGAAAGGGAAGTGAGGTATATCCATTACTACTGTTGCTCTTGGGCAAAAAGGATGTGGGGGCTGTCTCATTTCCTCCCCATCTGCTCTAAGGATAATGTAAGTGCTTTAGAAGAATGCAGTGGCTTCGCTTGCTATAGACACTTACTTGGTTCCGTTTTGCCTTTCTGGTTTATAAAGCTCTCAGAGGGCCACCACGCTGCACACCTTCAGGCATCTCCATTCACATTGCAATCTAGGTGACTGGCACCCCCTTAAGTTGTCCAGAGCACGGTCTGTGTAACACTGTACAGCACCCTCTTTTAGGGGACTCAATAACAACTGAAGAGCTGCTGATTACAGGTTTCCCAACATTTGGGCAAGACAGAAATTATGCCAAAAGCAACAGTTGTGCTTCAAGCTAGATATTATTAAATACTTTGATGGCTGAGTAGAATTCCATGGTATACATATAACACATTTTATTAATCCAATCATGTATTGATGGGCACTTGGGTTCTTTCCACATCTTTGTAATTGTGAATTGTGCTGCTATATACACACGTAATAGGTACAGGGCACACCGTCTGGGGGATGATACTCGTGAAGCTTTGATTTGGGTGGGGTAAAGGCAATATATGTAACCCAAATATTTTTTTAATTTTTTTTCAGCATATTATTGGGGTACAAATATTTAGGTTACATATATTGCCTTTGCCCCACCCAAGTCAGAGATGGAAGAGTGTCCACCCACCAAACAGTGTACACTGCACCCATAACGTGTGTACATACTTATCCCCTCCTCTCCCTGCCATCTGCCCAATACCCGATGAATGTTATTAATATGTGCATTTAAGTGTTGATTAGTTAAAACCAATTTGATGGTGAGTACATGTGGTGCTTGTTTTTCCATTTTTGGGATAATTCACTTAGTAGAATGGGTTGCAGCTCTATCCAGCATAATGCAAAGGGTGCTATATCACCATTGTTTTTTGAGGCTGAGTAGAACACAATGGTATAAATATATCATATTTTATTAATCCATTCATGTATGGATGGGCACTTAGGTTGTATTCATATTTTTACAATTGTGAATTGTGCTCCTATAAACATTCTAGTGCACATGTCTTTTTTATAGAATGTCTTTTGTCAGCTTGGGTAGATGCCCAGTAATGGGATTGCTGGATCAAATGGTAGTTCTACTTGTAGCTCTTTGAGGTATCTCCATATTACTTTCCACAGAGTTTGTACTAATTTGCAGTTCCACCAGCAGTGTATGAGTGTTCCTATATATCCGCATCCATGCCAACATTTATTGTTTTGGGACTTTTTGATAAAGGCCATTCTACTGGAGATAAGTGATATCTCATTGTGGTTTTTGATTTGCATTTCCCTGATGATTAGATATGTTGAACATTTTTTTTCAAACGTTTGATGGCCATTATCCTATCTTCTTTTGAAAAGATTCTGTTCATGTTTCTGCCCACTTCTTAATAGGGTTGTTTGACTTTTTCTTGTGGATTTTCCTGAGTTTTATACAGATTCTAATTATCAGCACTTTATCAGATGTGTAACATGCAAATATTTTCTCCCATTATGTAGGTTGTCTGTTTTCTCTTGTTATAGTTTCCTTGGCTGTGCAGAAGCTTTTTATTTGACCAGGTCCCATTTATTTATTTTTATTGTTGCTGTGATTGCCTTTTGGGTCTTCCTCATTAGTTCATTGTCTAGGCCAATGTTTATAAGAGTTTTTCCAAATTTAATTCTAGAATTCTTATAGTTTCACACCTTAGTTTAAGTCTGTTATCCACTGTAAATTGATTTTTGTGAGAAGTGAAAGGTGCATATCCTGTTTCACTATTCTGCATGTGGCTATCCAATTTTCCCAGCACCATTTACTGAATAAGTGTTCTTTTCCCAAGCGTATTTTTTGTCTGCTTTGTCAAAGATTAAATGGCCATATGAGGATGGTTTTATTTCTGGGTTCTCAGATCTGTTCCATTGGTCTATGTCTCTGTTCTTGTGCCAGTACCATGCTGTTTTAGTTACTATAGCCTTGTAGTATAGCTTGAAGTCTGGTAGATTGATGCCTTCCAGTTGTTTTTTTTTTTTGCTTAAGATTGCTTTTTCCATACAGGGTCTTCTCTAGTTCCATATGAAATGTAGAATTACTTTTTCTAGATCTGTGAAAAATAATGTTGGTATTTTAATAGGGATTACATTGAAATTGTATATCACTTTTGGTAGTAAAGACATTTTAAATGTGTTGATTCTGCCAACCCATGAGCATGGCATGGTTCTCCACCTGTTTATGTCCTCTGCTATTTCCTTCCACAGTGCTTCATAGGTCTCCCTGTAGAGGTCTTTTCCTCCTTAATTAAATGTATTCCTAGGCATTTTACTTTCTTTGTTGCTATTGTGAAGGGTATTAAGTCTTTGATTTGTGTCTCAGGTTCACTGTTGTTGGTGTACAGGTATGCTACCAATTTCTGTACATTGATTTTGTAACCTGAGACTTTGATGAATTTGTTTATCAATTCCAGCAGTCTCAAGGCAGAGTCTTTGTGATTTTCTATATATAAGATCATATTGTCAGTAAAGTGTGATAGTTTGACCATTTTTGCCCCCATTTGGATGCCCTTGATTTCCTTCTCTTGTCTGACTGCTCTGGCTAGGACTCCCAGCACTATGTTGAATAGGAGAGGTGATAGAGGGTAACCTTGTCTGATTCCAGTTCTAAGCAGGAAGGCTTTCAATTTTTCCCTATTCAGCATGATGTTGGCTGTGGGTTCGTCATATGTGGCTTGTATCATTTTTGGGTAAGTGCCATCTATGCCTATTTTGTTAAGCATTCTTATAATAAAAGGGTGTTGAATTTTGTTGAGTGCTTTTTCTCCATCTATTGAGAGGATCATATGTTCTTTGTTTTTGCTTCTATTTATGTGGTGATTTACATTTATAGATTTGTGCGTGTTGAACCATCCCTGTCTCTCTGGGAATAAGCCTGCTTGGTCATACAGTATTATTTTTTGATAAGCACCTGAATTTTGTTTGCTAGGATTTTGTTGAGAATTTTTGCATCTGTATTCACAAGGGAAATACGTCTGTAGTTTTCTTTTTTTGTTGAGTCCTTTCTAGGTTTTGGTATCAGGATGATGTTGGCTTCATAAAAATGTGTTGGGGAGGATACCATCCTTCCCAATGTTGTGGAATAATTTCGGCAGGATAGGTACCAATTCTTCTTTGTAGGTCTGGTAAAATTTGGGTGTGAAACCATCTTGTCGGGGACTTTTATTTATAGGCAAATATTTTATTCTTGCTTCAATTTCAGTACTTTATATTGATCTCCTCAGGAATTATATTTCTTCCTGATTGAACTGAGGAAGGCTGTATGTTTCTGAGGATTTGTCCATTTCCTCCACATTTTCAAGTTTATGTGCATAGAAGTTTTTGCTGTTGGTTTTTTTTTTTTCAGACAGAGTCTCACTCTGTTGCTCAGGCTAGAGTGCCATGGCATCAGCCTAGCTCACAGAAAACTCAGACTCCTGGGCTCAAGCAATCATCCTGCCTCATCCTCCCGAGTAGCTGGGACTTCAGGCATGTGCCACCATGCCAGGCTAATTTTTTTGTATATATTTTAGTTGTCCAGCTAATTTCTTTCTATTTTTAGTAGAGACAGGGTCTCACTCTTGCTCAGGCTGGTCTCAAACTCCTGAGCTCAAAGGATCCACCCACCTCGGCCTCCCAGAGTGCTAGGATTACAGGAATGAGCCACCCTGCCTGGCTGCATAGAGGTTTTTATAGTATTCATAGATGATATTTTGTATTTCTGTGGTGTAAGTTGTAATTTCTCCTTTTTCATTCCTGATGGAGCTAATTAGACTCCTTTGTTTTCTGCTTCTCATTAATCTAGGAAGAGGTGTGTTCATATGGTTTATTTTTTTAATTCAAAGAACCAACTTTTTATTAATATTCCATATAGTTTTATTATCAATTTCATTTAGTTCTGCCCTGATCTTTGTTATTTAATTTATTCTGCTTTGTTTGGGGATGGTTTGCTCATCCTTTTCCAGTTCTTTGACAAGATTGATTAGATTGTTTATTTGTTATCTTTCTGTCTTTTGGCTGTATGCATTTATGGATATAAAATCCCTCTCAGGTCTGCTTTAGGTGTATGCCACAGATTTTGATAACTTCTGTCACCTTTATCATTTAGTTCAAAGAATCTTTTCATTTCTGTCTTGACTTCCTCCTTAATGCAATAATTCTCCATCACAAAGTTATTTAGTTTCTATGACTTTGTGTTGACATGATAGTTTTTGTTGGGATTGATTTCTAATTTTATTCCACTATGGTTTCAGAAGATGCATGGTGTGATTTCTATAATTTTAAATTTATTGAGACATGCTTTGTGGCCTGTGATATGTTCAATCTTAGAAAATATCCCATGAACTGTTGAGAAAAACATGTATTCAGTGGTATTTTGGTAGATGTTCTGTAAATGTCAGTCATGCCCATTTGTTCTAGACTTCTGTGTAAGTCCATTGTTTCTTTTTGATTTTCTGTTTAGAAGATCTGTCCTGTTCTGTCAGAGAGATGTTGAAGTCTCCATCTATTACGGTGTTGCTGTTTATCATTCTTTAGATCAAGTAGGATTTGCTTTATGCACCTGAGTTAGTGCATAAATATTTAGAATTGTTATGTCTTCTTGTTGAATTGTACCCTTCAGCATTATATAGTGAACATCTTTGTCTTTCTTTCATTACTTTTGTCGATTTAAAGACTAAGTTATGTGAAATTAGAAGTGCCACATCAGCTTTTTTTGGCTTCCATTTGCTTGAAATATTGTTTTCCGTCCCTTCACCTTGAGTCTGAATGCATACTTGTGGGTTAGATGTGCTTCTTGAACATAGCAGATATTTGGCTTGTGTATATTTATCCATTCAGCCAGCCTATGTCTCTTTAGTGGACAGTTCAAGCCACTCATATTTATTGAAAGAATTCATAAGTGGGGAAGATTTCTGTTCATCCCTTTGAGTTTAACTTTCTTGCTGTGTTTTCTCTTTTGAGCCATTGTGGTATCTGGTCTTTTACGTTTAGCTTTTGGATAATTTTCCATTCATGTTTATTGTGCTGATCCATGTATAAGACTGTTTTTAGTACTTCCTGGAGGGCAGGTATTGTCTTGCTGAATTCCCTCAGTGTTTTTTTTTTTTTATTTCAGCTCATCATGGGGGTACATAATTTTAGGTCATATACATTGTCCATGTCCCATCCATCCCCCTGAGTCAGAGTCCCAAGCGCGTCCGTTCTCATTCTCCAGACAGTGTGCCTGGCACTCATCATGTAGTCATACCTCCATCCCCTCCCCCCCCGCACCTCCCCGGGTCTGCACCTTCAAGCATGACCATTCCCCAGAGGGTGTGCAACGCACTCGTCATGTAGGCATACACCCATCCCCTCCCCTCACCCCCCATCCCTGTCTGATATCCAATTGGTATCCTTCCCTGATGTACATTTAGGTGATGATCAGGGAAACCAGTTTTCTGGTGAGTACATGTGATGCTTGTTTTTCCATTCTTTGGATACTTCACTTAGTATAATGAGTTCCAGCTCTCTCCAGGAGAACCAAAGAGATGTCGTATCATCGTTATTTCTTATAGCTGAGTAGTACTCCATGGTATACATATACCACAATTTACTAATCCATTCGTGGATTGATGGGCACTTGGGTTGTTTCTACATCTTTGCGATTGTGAATTGTGCTGCTATAAACATTCAGGTACAGGTGTCTTTGTTAAAGAATGACTTTTGTTCTTCTGGGTATATGCCCAATAATGGGATTGCTGGATCAAATGGTAGGTCTACTTGAATCTGTTTAAGGTATCTCCATATTGCTTTCCATAGGGGTTGCACTAGTTTCCATTCCCACCAGCAGTGTATCAGTGTTCCTGTCTCTCCGCATCCATGCCAACACGTGTTGTTTTGGGATTTTTTGATAAAGGCTATTCTCACTGGAGTTAAGTGGTATCTCATTGTGGTTTTGATTTGCATTTCCCTGATGATTAGGGATGTTGAGCATTTTTTCATACGTTTTTTGGCCATTCTTACGTCTTCTTTTGAAAAATTTCTATTCATGTCATTTGCCCATTTTTTGATAGGATTGTTTGATTTTTTCTTGCTGATTTTCCTGAGTTCTAAATAGATTCTTGTTATCAGTCCTTTATCTGATGTGTAGTATGCGAAAATTTTTTCCCATTCTGTAGGCTGTCTGTTTATTTTCATGACTGTTTCTTTGGCTGTGCAGAAGCTTTTTAATTTAATCAGGTCCCAGTCGTTTATTTTTGTTGTTGCTGCGATTGCCTTAGGGGCTTTCTTCATAAATTCTTTGCCTAGACCAATGTCTGTAAGAGTCTTTCCTACATTTTCTTCTAGAATTCTAATCGTTTCCCATTTAAGGTTTAAATCTGTTATCCACCGTGATTTGATTTTTGTGAGAGGTGAAATCTGTGGGTCCTGTTTCAGTCTTCTACATGTGGCTATCCAGTTTTCCCAGCACCATTTATTGAACAGGGTCTCTTGTCCCCAGAGTATGTTTTTGTCTATTTTGTCAAAGATTAGATGGTTATATGAGGATGGTTTTATATTTGGGTTTTCTGTTCTGTTTCACTGGTCTGTGTCCCTGCCCTTGTGCCAATACCAAGCAGTTTTAAGAACCACAGCTTTGTAGTATAGTTTGAAGTCTGTCAAATCAATACCTCCCATTTTGTTTTTATTGCTTAAGATTGCTTTTGCTATACGGGGTCTTCTCTGATTCCATACAAAGTGTATAATTATTTTTTCTAAATCTGTGAAAAATGATGTTGGTATTTTAATAGGAATTGCATTGAATCTATAGATTACTTTGGGTAGTATAGACATTTTAACAATGTTAATTCTTCGAATCCATGAGCATGGTATGGATTTCCACTTATTTACATGTTCTGCAATTTCCTTCCTTAGCGTTTCATAGTTCTCTTTATAGAGGTCCTTTACCTCTTTAGTTAAATATATTCCTAGATATTTTATTTTCTTTGTTGCTATTTTGAAAGGTATTGAGTCCCTAATTTGGTTCTCCGATTGAATGGTATTGGCATATATGAATGCCTCTGATTTGTGTGTATTGACTTTGTAACCTGAGACATTACTGAATTCGTTAATTAATTCCAGGAGTCTCTTGGTTGAGTCCTTGGGGTTTTCCAGATATAACATCATGTCATCAGCGAAGAGTGAGAGTTTGATCTCTTCTGTCCCTATTTGGACACCTTTGATTCTGCTCTCTTGTCTGATAGCTCTCGCAAGGACTTCCAATACTATGTTGAAAAGTAATGGGGACAGTGGGCAGCCTTGTCTGGTTCCAGTTCTGAGTGGGAATGCTTTCAATTTTTCCCCATTCAGTATGATGTTGGCTGTGGGTTTGTCATATATGGCTTGTATTATTTTTAGGTAGGTCCCATTTATGGCTATGTTGTTAAGTGTTTTTATCATAAAAGGGTGTTGAATTTTGTCAAATGCTTTTTCTGCATCTATTGAGAGGATCATATGGTCTTTATTTTTGCTTCTATTTATGTGGTTAATTACATTTATAGATTTTCGTATGTTGAACCATCCCTGCATCTCTGGGATGAAGCCTACTTGGTCGTGATGAATTATTTTTTTAATCAGCACTTGGATACGATTTGCTAGGATTTTATTGAGAATTTTTGCATCTACGTTCATGAGAGAAATTGGTCTGTAGTTTTCTTTTTTTGTTGCATCCTTTTCTGGTTTTGGTATCAGTGTTATATTGGCTTGGTAGAATGTGTTGGGGAGAATTCCATCCTTCTCAATATTGAAGAATAGTTTATGTAGGATGGGCACCAGTTCATCTTTGTATGTATGGTAAAATTCAGGTGTGAACCCATCTGGACAAGGGCTTTTCGTTTTGGGAAGGTTTTTTATTGCTGTTTCAATTTCAGTTCTTGATATTGGTCTATTCAGGAATTCTATTTCTTCCTGATTGAGCTTGGGAAGGCTGTGTGTTTCTAAAACTTTGTCCATTTCCTCCTCATTTTCCAATTAGTGTGCATAAAGATTTTTGTAATATTCATGGATAATGTCATGTATCTCAGTGTCTTCGGTTGTGATTTCTCCTTTCATGTTCCTGATGGAAGTTATTAAAGATTTTTCTTTTCTGCTCTTGGTTAGTCTAGCCAGTGGTGTGTCTATTTTGTTTATCTTTTCAAAGAACCAACTTTTTGTTTTATTAATTTCCCTTATAGTATTTTTGTTGTCTTTTTCATTTAATTCTGATTTGATCTTAATAATTTCTCGCCTTCTGCTGTGTTTGTGGTCAGTCTGTTCTTCTTTCTCCAGCTCTTTGAGTCTATTCATTAAGTTGTCTATTTGTAAGTTGCCTGTCTTTTTGAAATAGGCATTTATGGAAATGAATTTTCCTCTCAGGACTGCTTTAGCTGCATCCCATAGATTTTGATAAGTTTTTTCACCTTTGTCATTTAATTCAAATAATGTTTTGATTTCTGACTTAATTTCTTCCTTTACAAAATTGTTATTCAGGAGAAGGTTGTTTAGCTTCCACGACTTTCAGTAGGAATGAGAGTTCCTGTTAGGGTTCATTATTATTTTTATTCCATTATGATCTGAGAAGAAGCAGGGTATGATTTCTATTTTTTTAATTTTTTTAAGACTTGCTTTATGACCTAGGATATGGTCAATCTTAGAGAATGTCCCATGAGCTGATGAGAAGAATGTATATTCAGTGGATTTCGGGTAGAATGTCCTGTAGATGTCAGTCAGGCCCATTTGTTCTAGCATTCTGTTTAAGTCTACTATGTCTTTGCTTATTTTCTGCTTGGAGGATCTGTCCTGTGCTGTCAGTGGGGTGTTAAAGTCTCCAACTATTAAAGTGTTGTTGTCTATGATTTGGTTTAGATCGAGTAGGGTTTGCTTTATGAATCTGGGTGCACCTAGATTGGGTGCATATATATTAAGTATGGTTATGTCTTCTGGTTGAATTGTGCCTTTCACCAGTATGTAGTAACCGTCTTTGTCTTTTATTACTTTTGTTGGTTTAAAGACTAAGTTATTGGAAATTAAAACTGCCACACCAGCTTTCTTTTGGCTACCATTTGCTTGAAATATCAAGTTCCATCCTTTTATTTTCAGTCTAAATGTATCTTTGCCAGTTAAGTGAGTTTCCTGAAGGCAGCAGATACTTGGTTTGTGTTTTTTTATCCATTGGCCCAGTCTATGTCTCTTGAGTGGGGAATTCAGGCCATTGACATTTAGTGAGAGAACTGATAATTGGGACAGATTTATGTTTATCTTATTGGGTAGAACTTCTTTGCTATGTTTTCTCTCTTGAGCCATTGTGGTGGCTAGAATTTGATCTTTAGCTCTTGGGTGGTTTTACATTCGTGGGTCTTTGTTGTGATGATCCGTGTGTAACTCTCTTTTGAGTACTTCTTGGAGGGGTGGTCTTGTCTTGGTGAATTCCCTCAGTCCTTGTTTATCTGAGAATGTCTTAATTTCTCCTTCATATAGAAAGCTTAGCTTAGCTGGGTACAAGATTCTAGGCTGGGCATTATTCTGTTTCAGAAGAGTGAGAATGGGGCCCCAACTTCTTCTTGCTTGTAAAGTTTCAGTTGAGAAATCTGGCGTAATTCTAATGGGTCTCCCTTTGTATGTTACTTGTTTCTTTCTCCTTACAGCTCGAAGAAGGGTCTCTTTAGTGGATATTTTGGTCAGTCTGATGACTACGTGGCGTGGTGTTTTCCTATTTGCTATGAATCTACCAGGGGTTCTTTGAGCTTCTTGAACCTGTATATCTAAAGTTTTAGCAAGGCCTGGGAAATTTTCTTCTATTATGTCTTCAAATAGTTTATCCAGCCCTTGCTTATTATCTTCTTCACCTTCAGGGATGCCTATAACTCTCACGTTAGGTTTCTTCACATAATCCCACATTTCTTGAAGACTCTGATCTTTTTTCTTATTTCTTTGCTCTATCTCTGTGACTCTCTTATTTAATTGGAAAGAGTTATCTTCGATCTCTGAGATTCTGTCTTCTATTTGATCTACCCTGTTCTTGAGACTTTCCACTGTGTTTTGTAGCTCCCTGAATAAATCCCTCATTTCTAGGTGTTCAGTTTGGTTTTTCTTCAATATTTCTATTTGTTTAGTGAATTTTTCTTCCAAATCCTGGAATTTTTTTGCGGTTTCTTTGCATTGGATATCAATTTTTTCTTGTATATCATTCAGCTTATTTATAACCTAAGACTGAAATTCTTCTGGTAACATGTTTGTATTCTGAAACTGGCTTGTGCCAATTGGAGGAGAGTTGGTATTTCTCTTTGGGGGCAAGGTTTCCGTTTGGTTTTTTGTGCTCCCCATATTTTTCCGCTGAGCCCTTCCCGTCTGGCTCTATCATTAGATCTTTTCTCACAGCTTTAGTCTAGTTAACAGCACGTCTTGTACTCTGTTCTTAGGCTGTGACACAGTCTAGGTATTATGCTTCCTTTATCTAGAGGGGGAGACTGTTGTGTGTTGTTTAGAGTTTTTTTTCTATCTCAGTTGGGGGACTGCTTCTGATGGGTCCACCCCCAGAGGGTTGGCTTGACCTAAGACCAGTTTGGCAAGTTAAATCACTGTGTTGTGGACTTTCAGTTAGTAGGCAGGATTCACACTATTTGCAAGCAGAAAGCCTCTTCTCCCTCTCTTTTTCTTTTTTTTTTCCCCCTGACTTTTGGTTCTTCCTCTGGATGTGTGGTTTCTGTCTCTTTCTGCAGGAAAGACACTGGCTAGGCGGAGGAGGCAGTGCCTTCACTCACTCAGTGCCCCAGCTGCTGCAGCTCCCACGGGCAAAGGTCTACACTGTCCCAGTGTTCCCAAGGTCCGGGCTCCACACTCTTGCGTCTGGGGAAGCACTCAGTGTTCACACCTGGGAAGGGGACGTGGAGAGGGTCTATGGATCAGAGGATGGAGCCTCCTGGGGAGCCGCCTGGCACCCTATGGCTCTGCAGCAGTTAGACCTTGGCCCGCACAATTGCTGCTGCCCACCCACAGATCACTGGTACTGGGGGGCAATTTTCAGGGTCTGATAGGAATCAGAGCTGGGGGTCTGGAGCACTCAGGAGTATACAGTAGCTCCTGGGCTGGAGGGCCACCAGAAAGGAGAAAAGAAAAAGAAAGGAAAAAAGAAAAAAAAAGAGAGAAACAACATGAATAACAAGAAGAAGAAAGAGAAAACAAGAAAGAAAAGAGAAAGAAAGAAATAGAGAGATTAAAAAAAAATCCCGCTTTAATATTTCACGCTCACGGCCCCTCGCCTCGGTGCAGGTCCGCGTCTGTCCCTTTAAGAGATAGAGCACCGTGGAGACCTGCCAGAGTCCAAGGTCCTTTCCGCTTAGCTGTGGGAACCGAGATGGTGACCGCGCATCCGCCGGTCGCAGGCACCGGGGGAGACTGTTCAGAGCTCGGCAGGCGCCAGGGCCCACAGCAGCTCTCCAGCCGGAAAGCCGCCATAGGGGAAGAAAAGAGCAAAAAAGTCCCGCTTTAATATTTCACGCTCGCGGCCCCTCGCCTTGGTGCAGGTCCGCGTTCAATTTCTTTAGTGAATTTTTCTTCAAGTCCTAGATTTTTTTTGTGTGGTATCTTTGTGTTGGTTATCAATTTTCTCTTGCATATTATTGAGTTTTCTTACAATCCATGTTTGAAATTATTCTTCTGTCATTTTAATGTTCTGAATTTGGTTGATGTCCATTGCTAGAGAGTTGGTGTTCCCCTTTGGGGGTATGCTATCCATTTGATTGTTCATACTTTCAGAGTTCTTTCACTGATTCCTTCCCATCTGTATCAGCCATTGCTTCTTACCTTTAGATTTTTGTTTGGATAACAATGTACCCTGTTTAGTCTCTGATTCATTAGGTGGTGTTTGTGGGTAAAATTCAACCACACCTGAGTCTGCAAGCCATATGGTGCCCTGAGGTGCCTGGTAATCATGTCCACAAGAGGCTCACCACTCACTGGCAGCAGCTGTCTCTGGGCTGGTTTTGGCAGGTCTCTCCAACTGCTCAGGAGCCCACAAGCAGTCCAAGATGCAAGGGAGGGGAATTTTAACTGCTCCACCTACCCTTGTTACTGGTCTCCAAACCTCTGGGGGCCTTTTTTCCTTCCAGTTCTCCTCCATAACTTCTTCCTGTGGAGTCTCCTGTAGTTTTAGGTACCCTTCCTTCCAACCCTCATCTGATCTATGTTTGTCTACCTGTTTCTTTTTTTTTTCACTTCCTTATAAAATCTATCTTTCTTACAGAGACATTCTGATTGGCAGTTTTTCTCATCTGCCATCTTGCCCCCCAACATTTGTAGCCCCATAATATGCTGAAATTAAAAAGAAATTAAAATTAAGTAAGTAAATAAATAAATACTTTCTACTCTGAGTTACATGAAGATGCGATCAAGAAATGTTGCAGAATAGTCTTCTTAAGGGAATTAAGGAAAGAGTGGAAGATTTTTTCCCAGTTGAGTTAAGTACAGTCCTGACTGAAGGCAAGAGATACACATGGGGCCTCTGAGAGGGTTTGAAATTTTCTTATAGGAGAAAAACATCTAGATAATAAACACAACCCCAAGAGGAAATAAAAGGTCTAAAACCAACAGTCAGATCAAAATACCTAACGTTGGTAAAGACAATCAAGTGAATAAACAAGCCAGTCTCCAGACAAATGTATGGATATAGTGAGGAAATTGTCTTTCTGATGTTCTAGACCTGTGACTGATCAGACTGATTTATATAAATCTACTGCTATTACATAAACCTAGTTCTAACATTAAACATAAGCATCATAGAATTTTATCTCTCCATACACACACAAACACACACACACACACACACACACACACACACACACACACACACACACACACACAGAAACATAAATTCAAAAAGCATCTTATTTAGTGCAACCTTGATTGTATTCTCTTGTTTTTCCCACCAGAGCAAAAGAGCTGTTTTTATATTGACCATGGACATATTTTCTTACCATTAGGATAATTGGGAACTCTGATGTTTGATTCCAATGAGTAGCAGTGGTAAAAGAGACACTGGGCTGGGGTAGAAAATAGAATAATAATAATAATAATAAGGATAAAAAATAATACTCTAGTTGGAGGGATCATATATATATATATATATATATACACACATGGCCTTTGACTTACAATGGTTCAACTTAGAAATTTTTAACTTTATGATGATGTGAAAGCAATAAGCAAATACTGTTATTATTTGATTAAATTATATGATTAAAATATTGTAAGCATTTTTAATTTATGATGGATTTACCCAGACACAACCCCATTATAAATTGAGGAGCATCTGTATAGGAAACTGAAAAATAGTACGGAATAATGATCTAATAAGTATAAAAGTTATATTATTGTTCCTAGGAAGAAAATACAGAATTTTGCTGTGTGACCTTAAATAAGTCCCTTCTATTCTCTGTCCTTGTTTTCTTCATTTCTAAAATGAAGAGATTACGCTCTGGTTTCAAAGAGCCATGCCATCTCTGTTGCTCTTTGGTACTGTGATTGGGGATATTCTGCACTGTGGTAGTATTGGTGTAGAGATCTTGCTCAGAGCATGCTTGGGCAACTCAGTGCCCTCTGATAAAGGTAAATAGGAGACAAAGAACCACAAAATAAGAACCAGTTCTAGAGAACTAAAAACTAGTGATTTCAGGGACTCAGTACTCTGAGTCCATGGTTCACCACTCCTTACCTCCCTTGTCATTCCTGTCAATTCTTCTGTTCCCACTCACTCAGCATATTCATGCATATTGGGGGGGAGTGTGTGCATACACACGTGCATGCACATGCATACACACACACACACACACACACACACACACCATGGCAGATGTTTCCTTACCTTTGGAATACTGAGCTATTTAGATGAACATCCTCCAGAGCTAGGCAGGGAAATTAAAGAGCAGCACCCACCCTGGGCCATCTATGCTATCTCAGGAGATTTATTTGGCTAAGGAAGTGGCAGGGGATAGCAACAAAATAAAATTGTCCTGTAGAATTTCAATAATCCAGGCATTTGAAGAAATTGATGTGAGAGGATTTCAATGACCCCAGTTTTAGATGAAATTGATGACTGGGGATTTTTATGATCTGGATTTTAGATGAAATTTATAGGCAGGATTTCAGAGATTTAAGCTTCAAGTAAAATTGGTGAGTGGATATTTTAATGCTTCAGGTGTGAGGTAAAATTTATGTGCAGAGACTTCTATGATAGAGATTTGCCTATGCCCTATGGCATAAATGAGAAAATATATTGAACAGGATCAAGTATGTGCTCTGTCTTTGCCAGACTTAAGCTCAGGCTGACATCAAGGCTAAGTCTTTGCTTCATGCTAACTTTTCTTGTCTTTAGTCATGTCACCATGCATTCATTGTGACCCTACTGCGTTCAGTATGGGGCAGTAAAAAACATAGCAAACTGTTAGGAGAAACGAGTTTGAATTTCTGTTCTGCTGTGTGACCTCAGGGAAGTCATTTTTCCTCTCTGAACCATAATATCCTCTTTCATAAAATGGATATGAAATTTTTGTCATGTCACCTTCACTGGATTTTCTTGAGGTACAAATAAGATAATTGAGAACAAAATGATTTGTAAACTATAAAATGCTAAATTATTTAGAGGTGCCCAGCCCTTTGAGCAATGTAAAGTACCTGCTCTTGAAAAGTTTACAATCCAGTAGAGGACATAAGCTATATAAGTGAAACTGAATAATAAAACAAAGCAGGAAATAATCAAGTTCAAATATATATTCTACAGGCTAAGTGTTATGGGAAACACTTGGGAAATGGGAGAGACCATTCATGGGACAAAACAGATCAGAGAAAGCTTACTGGAGAAAGGGATATAGAAAGTCCATTTTAAAACTTATTTTTTATATTTGGCTTCTTGGTCTTATTTTCTATAAACACAGAATATCACTGCTATTAAAAACAAACTCACAAGCCAGTGATCTCATCCCAATCATTTCATTTTACAGATAGAAAAGCTAAGGCTTAATGCTCGGTCCACAAATAGGAATTAATATTTCTTGAATTTTTAGGTATCAGTGGAACATTCCAGTTCAAAGTTCAGTGGCTTTTCTCTTTCTGTCATAGTGCCCACTTCTGAGAGTCAGGACTAGAACCCAGGCCACCTTCCTGCCAGCCTCCTATGCTTCAGATGACAAGTTGCTCCTCACAAGAGAGAAGCCTTGGGTTCTGAAGGATTAAAATGCTGGTTCTTAGGAAAATTTGATCTCACAGTACAGGCTGGAAGGACTGGAGACAGAGAAACTAGGTGAAATATTGTTGCAGTAACCCAGACTAGAGAGTAGAAGGGCCTGGACTGGGGAAATAGAAAGAAAGAGGACTCTCACAGAGCAAAAGAAGACATAAGACATATTGATTAATTATGGAAACCAGAAGGAGATTAAAATGGGAAGGTTTGGAGCCAGGATGGGTAGGGATAAGGATACCTTTGATAAAGACATGGTGGAGCTGATTTCTGTGTAGGAAGGCAGGGAAAGGTAGAGGTACCCCATTTTAGAAAAGTTGGGTTTGAGGTGATGGCAGGGTGTGCAAGTAGACATGTCCTCCAGGCAATCATGGACAGGAATTTTAGAGGTAGATGGAGGAAAGATATGAAATTACACAGTACAATTAATTTCCTGAATTAGTTCAAGGCCTAAAGCCTTGAACAACTGCATGGATAGAGCACCATATGAAAAAAAAAGAAAATCTAATGCAGGAAGCAAAAACAAAAAGCAGCAATGCACACATTACTATTTACAAACTACTGCCATCTATATTATCTCATGGAAACCTTACAATAGCTCTTGGAGATTCCATTTATTTCTTCATTCATGTGCTCATTCAACACATATTTAAGCACCTATTCTGTGCCAGTTACTGTGGATGAAATGATAAAAAAAATGTTCTTTAGAAGGGGGAATAGACAATAAACAAATGAGAAAAGATTTGTCAGGCAAGGATAAATGCTATGAAGCAAAATAAAACAGGGTAAGGGGATAGAGAGAAACTATTTGAGATGGGTAGTCAGGGAGGACTTTTCTGATAAAATGACATTTGAGTAACAGCTTGAAGGAAGTGAAGGAGTAAGCCATTCAATATCTGAGAGCAGAGTGGTCTGAGCAAAGGATAACAATCCATTCAAAAGCCTCAAAGCAGGAGACCACTTGTGTGTTCAAAGAAGCAAGAAAGCCAGTGTGCCTGGAGTGGTGTGAGCAAGAGGGAGAGAGTAAGAGATAGGGTCAGTGAAATTAAGATGATGTAGGGTCTTTGTAGGCCATTTTCAGGACCTCTGATTTTTTTCTATGTGGAGTGGAAAACCACTGGAGGAGTTTAAGTGGAAGAAAGGTAAAGCCACTTATCTAAAACTACAGAGTGAATGAGTAACAGTGCCAGGGTATCCTGACTTGAGGAGTATTCAGAGAGGTTGGAGGAGAATTAGGGGAGTAGAAAATAAATGACTAATTTGGTAACCAATGGCCTTTCTTTAACCCCTCTGAAGTAAAATAGTTTTGTCCTCACAATCCTGGAAGTCATCTGGCCCCCACACATAGTTTCTTCAAAATGAACCTCCTTTGCCTGACACTTGACTCTTTCCTCCCATAAGTCAGAAAGGGGAACATATGCCAGAATATTCAAGAAAAAGCCTACCAAGGTGTCAAAATAGAACCTTCCCTTTCAAGTCCTCAGACTAGTATTCTCTTCTCTGCCCTGGGTGGCCTGACCTATATACAGCTGCCATTTCATGGGTTGCCTTAAGAAAGCTAGGTATAACTTTGGTCCTCCATGCAGCTTGCTACAGTGCTGGAGCCTTGTCAAGTCACACTTGTATGAAGGGAGACACATGTAGGACAGGTTGGGTTATGTTTCCACATTCCATAGTTGGGCTGAGAAAGAGAGGATGGTGCTGCTCCAAAGATATCAAAGAGGAGGAAGTTCTGGCTGCTGGTGGGTATGGGAACTGGACTCAATAGAGGGTCAGGGCCTTAGAGGGCTTTCCATGGAAGTGGTGATTAGACTTTACTTTTGTAGGGTCAGAAATGGAATTTTACTGCCCCCTCTTGAGATACTCAGACTGAGGAACACAGATCCCCATTTACTGAAATCTTCAGAGCTTGATGTTGTAAAGATCAGCTCTCAACTCATTAATTTCCCCTGGGGACAGAGCTGATCATGTCACCCATACCACCATTCATTCAAGAGCCTTCTCTCTTGGTAGGTCATTCTACTTGGGAAGCTGAATGTATACTCAAGAGATTTTTTGGTCATCAGAGAATTAGGACAAAGGAGGTTCAATATTCTTCAAGGATGTTGTCTTAGTCCATTTGCATTGCAATAAAGGAACTACCTGAGGTTGGGTAATTTATAAAGAAAAGTGGCTTATTTGTCTCAGTATTCTTCAGTACAAGAAGCATAATGCCAGCATCTGCTTCTTGTGAGGGCTTCAGGGAGCTTCCAATCAAGGTGGAGGGTGAACAGGGAGCAGGTGTGTCACATGGCGAAAGTGGACCCAAGAGAGGTAGAGGTGGTGCCAAGCTCTTCTAAACAACCAGCTCTCACGTAAACTAATAAAATGAGAACTCAGTCTATTGTGGGGAGGTCACCAAGCCATTCATGAGGGATGTGCCCTCATGAGACAAACACCTCCCACCAGGCCTCACATGCAAAGCTGGGGATCAAATTTCAGCATGAGATTTGGAGGGGCTAAACATCTAAACCATATCAGATGTTCCTCCTGATTCAAGGAGACTGTTGTTCAAGTTTTTCTCTGAGTATCAGAGCAATACTCACACCCTCTTAGAAATTATAAAACTGTACTGCTACTATTTCTCCATCCTTTATACCCTCCCCCCACACACACTCTGTTGGGACAAAACGACAACTACCTCAGACAAGTTACAACACATCAAGTGGAATCGTCAAGTGAGCTAGGAGGTACTTTGAGATCCCCTGATCTGGTCCTATCATTTTAGAGATAAGGAAACTGAGCTTCACTGAAGGAGAAAGAATTTCTCAAGATCATGTGGCAAATTAAGAGCAAAGCTGGTATACAAACTCTAGGGCTCTCAATCTCCATGCCAGAGCACTTCCTTTTTCAGCAGTGAATGAATGGTACTTTTTTGAGGATCAGCTTATCTAAGTGACTGAGTTGAGAAACACAGAGGTCCTGTCAGCAGCTATTTGTCCATACTCTCTTTGATTTTTGCCTTGATCACTTCTATATTTAGCTAGCTTCATCTATTATGAGTTGATTTTTGCTAGGTTTTATCTCAGGGATCTTTCTCTGCTTTCAGATAGCCTATGGAATGCAAGAAAATATTTACATGCTATACATCTTATAATGGTCTGCTAAACAGAATCTATACAAAACTCAGGAAAATCAGCAAGAAAAAAAATCAAACAATCCCATTAAAAAGTGAGCAAAGGACATGAACAGAAACTTTTCAAAAGAAGATAGACTAATGGCCAAAAACACATGAAAAAATGCTCAACATCTCTAATCATCAGGGAAATGCAAATCAAAACCACAATGAGATATCACCTACCTACAGTAAGAATGGCTTTTATCAAAAAGTCCCAAAACAATAAATGTTGGCTTGGATGCGGAGAGATAGGAACACTCATACATTGCTGGTGGGACTGCAAACTAGTACAACCTCTATGGAAAGTAATATGGAGATACCTCAAAGAGCTAAAAGTAGAACTACCATTTGATCTAGCAATCCCACTACTGGGTATCTACCCAAAGGGGATAAAAATGCTTTCATACCTTTTGATGGTTAATTATGTGTGTCAACTTGACTGTTGACTGGTGGAGGAGGGGGACTTCAGATTAAGCACTGATACTGGGTGTGTCTATGAGGGTGTATCCAGATGAGATTGGCATTTCAATTGGTGGACTCAGTAGAGTAGATAGTCTTTTCAAATGTGGGTGGGCATGTCCCAATCTACTGAGAGCTGGAATAGAACAAAAGGCAGATAAAGGAGTAATTTTGGCTTCAAAGTGTGCATTTTCCCTCTTTTTGATAAAAGACCCCAGGTTTTATTTTAAGGACACAAGCTCTTCCCTGTTCTCAACACATGTGCTTCAGGCAGGATTCTAAGAGTGAGGCATGTAGCCCAGCCATGCGAATCAACTCATTGATTCACAGCCACAGTGAATTGCACATGCAGCTTCAGAGAATTACACATGGCCTAAAGTAGTCAGATCAGGGTGAGTCCTGGACTTGTATGGGAATTTACAGCATCTGTTCTCTGGCACACACACACACACACACACACACACACACACACACACACACACACACACACAAACACACACTCTAGCTCAGAATGATGTAACATGGAGCTGCTGGCAGCTATCTTGCCATCCTGAAGAGAGAACCTGCCTAAATGTGGAGCCAACCAAAGTGAACAGAGCCTAGAGACAGAAAAAGAGAGAGTGAGACAGAGAGAGACAGAGGCTAGATCCCACTGACAGCCTGGAAGTCCCTGAATCAAGCTGTATCTACCCCTAAACTTTTCAGTTATATGAGCCCATACATTCCCACTTTTTGCTTAAGTCAATTTTAGTTGGGCTTTCTGTCATTTGCAATGAAAATAATTGACTAATAGAGTAAATTACATATTCAAATTTACCAACCTAATAAGTAGAGGAACTGGAATTGAAACCTATGTAACTAAGCCTTCTCTAAATTATATTGTCTCCTAGGGCAGCAGTCCCCAACCTTTTTGGCACCAGGAACTAGTTTTATTACAGAAGACAATTTTTCCATGGACGGTTTGGGAGGGAGGCAGAGCTCAGGTGGCATTGCAAGTGATGGGGAGCAGCTGTATAAAAGAAGTTTCCCTTGCTCAACTGCTGTTCACTTCTGCTGTGCGGGCCCCCCACCACCCCCCACTTCAGTTCCTAAGTTTCATGGAAGACAATTTTTCCATGGACGGGGAGCGGGGTGTGTGGTAAAGCTATGCAGCCCAGTCCCTAGCAGGCCACAGACTGCTATTCTGTGGCCTGGAGATTGGGGACTGTAGTCCAAGAGGATCTTTAAACCCTCTAGGCCAGAGGTGGGAGCAAGATGGCAGACCAGAGACACCACCAGCCAGAGTGTCTCAGTAAGAGGAGAAGTTGTAGATGAAAGAGAAAAACCAAGCAGACAGACAAATAGATAGGATGAGGGTCTGAAGGAAGGGTACCAGAACCCAAAGGAGGCTTCATGGGAAGAGGTTGCAGAGCAGAACTGGAAGGAGAAAGGCTTCAGCTGAAATTACCCCCAAGAGGCTTGGAAACCAGCAAGAAAAGTAGGTGGAGAGGTTTGATTCACCTTAGCATCTTGGACTATTAGTGGGCTCCTGAGCTGATGGAAAGACCTTCTGCCCACACAAGCCCAGAGACTGCTGCTGCCAGTGATCTGGTTGCTTCTTGCTGACAGGGCACCAGGCTCCCATCCCCCCTGGGGCACCTCCCACTGCAAAGACCCAAGCCAGATGGCAGGTGACATATTGCTTACCTATCCACCATGCACCTTTGTCCTCTGCACTGGGCTTCAACTCCTCAGGATCCATCTTGCTCATTTCCACACAGACATTTCCCACCTCCAGCCCAGACTGCAGGAGCCACAGGGGTCCAGTGGGTCCTCAGTGATCTGTGTGACTCCAGAGCCAGGTCATTCTGGGTAGACTGCCTCCCAAAGAGAGGGTCAGAGATTACCAGAGCACATACTTTCTTCCAGTCAGACTCTTTTTCTCCCCTTCACCTCCCCAACCCATGGCTGTGAAGAGAGACCATTGAGTCACCACAGTGGAGGCTTCCACAGGGAGTGGAGCTCAGATCTTTCTTTGTGGGGTCCTACAGCAGACTGAGGGATGCTCAGACTGTGAGCTCTTAGCTTACTGCCCCTCCCTGGTGCTGCTTGCCTGGTGGCCCCATCAGACCAGAGCATGCCCCAAGGTGGAAGGACATTGAACCAGCTTGGACACCCCATGGGTAAACTGGAACCAGCAGGCTTCTCCCTGGCATGGTCAGGGATTGATCTCTAGGGCACTGGGGACAGGCCCACGGGCCACATGCCATATCCCCAGGTGTCAATTGCATTGTCCAGGGGCACAGAGGGAATACTTGTGAATTAGTCTCAGGAGGTGTGGGTGCCTGCAGGGGCAGATTGGGTGGAGGGTGCAGTGTGGGTTCTAGCTGTGGCATGCTCATGGGGCACCCCTCCTCCCACAGGAGGGACACAATTCCAGCTCAGGTCAGGATCCTGAGCAGGGAATCTCCTGGCCTGTATCACAGTTGTAGGGAGTTCAACTGGCTTGAGGTCCTGCCTGCTGCAAGGGGCCAGGGGGAAACCATGGACTAGGGGAAGGCAGAAAGGATTGAGGCCTGCTTTATGCTGCCTGATTGAGGGTTTCAGACATCCCTGACACCACACACACTTTCTGGCTGAGGAGGCCACATCAGCCCCTGCCTGGCAGCATTGCCCAGAGACAGGGAGCAGACCTTTGACCCCTGCATCTCCCTTTCTAGCATTTGTGAATCTTGACAGTGGGCTCACCCAAACTCGCCTGGCCCAGCTTCACTCTCTGACCTGCCTGTGATGTGGCGGAGAATAAGGACTCACCTGGAAGTTCCAGGGCTCCACCCACCACCTGGGACATTACAGTGTTTTTCCTGAGGAACTAGAGCTGGTCACAGGACCAAAAACCAACATTACAGCTTGTTCCTTCCAGCAAGCACCACTTACTGACAGGGAAGTCAATTTGGACACACTTTACTGCAATTACTAACTCAATCATACAGGTTGTGGTTGATTCCCACCCACAAGCACCACCTAGAGGCTCAGAGACTAAACTGAGCATAAAAAGCATTTGACAAAATGCAGCACCCTTTTATGATAAGAATGCTTAACAAAATAGGCATAGACGGGATGAACCTCAACATGATAAAAGCCATGTATGACAAATTCACAGCCAACATTATACTAAACGGGGAAAAATAAAAAGCATTCCCACTTTAGAACTGGAACCAGATAAGGTTGCCCACTCTAACCACTTCTATTCAACATAGTGCTTGAAGTCCTAGCCAGAGCAATCAGACAAGATAAGGAAATCAAGGCTATCCATATGGGAGCAGAAGAGGTCCAACTATTGCTCTTTGTTGATGACATGATCTTATATGTAGAAAACCCCAAAGAATCTGCCAAGAGACTACTGGAACTGATAAATAGATTCAACAAAGTCTCAGGTTACAAAATCAGTGTACACAAATCAATAGCATTCATAGACACCAACAAGAGTTAAGATGAAAAGCAAATCAAAGGCTAAATATCTTTCAAAATAACCACAAAGAAAATAAAATACATAGGAATATATTTAACTAAGGGTGTTAAGGACCTCTACATGGAGAACTATGAAACACTGAGGAAGGAAATAGCAGAGGATGTAAACAGATGGAAAACCATACATACCATGCTTATGGATCAGCAGAATCAACATTGTTAAAATGTCTATACTACCCAATGCGATCCACAGATTCAATGTTATCCCTATTAAAATACCAACATCATATTTCACAGATATAGAAAAAATAATTCTACTCTTTGCATAGAACCAAAAAAGACCCCGTATAGCAAAAGCAACCTTAAGAAAAAGAACAAATTAGGAGGCATCAATTTACCAGACTTCAAGCTATACTACAAGGCTAAAGTACCCAAAACAGCATGGTACTGGCACAAGAATAGAGACAGGCCGGGCGCGGTGGCTCACGCCTGTAATCCTAGCTCTGGGAGGCCGAGGCGGGTGGATCGCTCGAGGTCAGGAGTTCGGGACCAGCCTGAGCAGGAGTGAGACCCCGTCTCTACTAAAAATAGAAAGAAATTATCTGGCCAACTAAAAAATATATATACAAAAAAATTAGCCGGGCATGGTGGCTCATGCCTGTAGTCCCAGCTACTAGGGAGGCTGAGGCAGTAGGATCGCTTAAGCCCAGGAGTTTGAGGTTGCTGTGAGCTAGGCTGATGCCACGGCACTCACTCTAGCCCGGGCAACAAAGTGACACTCTGTCTCAAAAAAAAAAAAAAAAAAAAAAAAAAAAGAATAGAGACATAGACCAATGGAACAGGATGGAGAACCCAGACATAAAACCATGCTCATATAGCCATCTGATTTTTGACAAAGCAGACAAGAACATACACTGGGGAAAGGAATCCCTATTCAATAAATCATCCTGGGAAAATTGGATAGCCACATGTATAAGACTGAAATAGGATCCACACCTCTCACCTTATAAAAATCAACTTACAAAATGGATAAAAGACTTAAACTTAAGGCATAAAACCATAAGAATTCTAGAAGAAAATGTTGGAAAAACTCTTGTAGACATCGGCCTAGGCAAGGATTTATGAAGAAGACCCCAAAAGCAATCACAGCAACAACAAAAATAAATAAATGGGACCTTATAAATTTAAAAAGTGTCTGCACAGTCAAAGAAACTATCAGTAGAGCAAATAGACGACCTACTGAATGGGAGAAAATATTCACATGCTATACATCCCATAAAGGGCTAATAACTAGAATCTATATAGAACTCAGTAAGAAAAAAATCAGACAACCCCATTAAAAAGTGGGCAAAGGACATGAACAGAAACTTTTCAAAAGAAGATACACTTATGGCCAAGAAACATATGAAAACATGCTCAACATCTCTAGCTATCAGGGAAATTCAAATCAAAACCATAATGAGATATCACCTAACTCTAGTAATAATGGCTTTTATCAAAAAGTCCCCAAACAGCAAATGTTGGTGTGGATGCAGAGAGATAGGAAAACTCATACACTGCTAGTGGGACTGCAAACTAGTACAACCTCTGTGGAAAATAGTATGGGGATACCTTGAAGAATTAAAAGCAGACCTATCATTTGATCCAGCAATCCCACTACTGGCTTTACCCAAAGGAAAAAAAATACATTCTACAAAAAAGATATCTGCACTCAAATGTTTATAGCAGCACAATTCACAATTGCAAAGATGTGGAAATAACCCAGGTGCCCATCAATACATGAGTGGATTAATAAAATGTGGTATATATATACCAGGGAGTACTACTCAGCCATTAAAAAAATGGTGAACTAGTACCTCTTGCATTAACCTAGATGGAACTGGAGCCCATTTTTCTAAGTGAAGTATCACAAGAATGGAAAAACAAACACCACATATATTCACGATTAAATTGGTACTAATTGATCAAGATTTATGTGTACATATGAAAGTAGCATTCATTTGGTATGATGCAGGTGGCAAGGGGTAGGAGGTAATGGGTAAATTGACATCTAATGGGTGCAGAGCCTGATGTCTGGAGAATGGGCATGCTTGTAGCTTTGACTGGGGCAGTACAAAGGCAATTTATGTGACCAGAGTTTCTGTACACCTGTAGTATTCTAATATAATTTAAAATAAAAGAAAAACAAAATAAATCCTCTAGGCCAATCACTTTCTTGAATCTACCTTAAGTCCTTTTATACTCTGGACACTCTCCTCTAGTCATGTTTCAGGTGAATAATCTGCTTTCTTAAAAGGCAGAGATAGATCTAAGTATAGTCTCTAAGATGTGGCCTGGCCATCCCAGGAAATAACAGGATGACTGCTTCCCTTCTTATGGATCATATATTTCTGTTAGTGTAGCCTTAGATTACATTAGCTTTTTCAAAACCATGCCATACTGTTGATTCAGTAGGAACAAAACTAACTATTAACTATAACCCCTTAATTCTTTTATATATGCCACTGCCAAGCCACATCTTCCTCAGCCTGAACTTGTCCTATTAGATATTTTAAAATTATTTTACAATTCCACATTTTCAGTATACTCACCAAATTGTGCAAACATCACCACTATTTAATTCCAGAAGATTTTCATCACCCTGAAAAAAAACCCTTTTAGCACATGCTCCCCATTTCCCCCTCCCACTAGTTCCTGGCAACTACTAGTTTACCACCTGTGTCTATGTATTTTCCCATTCTGGACACTTCATATAAGTGCAATCATATAGTATGTAGCCTTTTGTGTCTGGCTTATTTCACTTAGCCTGGTTTTAATTTCATTCATGTTATAGAATATATAATTACCTCATTGCTTTAAAAATTTGGTTGTGGTAAAATATACATAATAATTATCATTTTAATCATTTGTAAGTGTACAATTCAGTGACACTAATTATTATCACAATGTTGTGTAACCATCACCACTATCTATGCCCAAAACTTTTTCATCATCCCCAATATGAACTCTGTAGCCATTAAACAATAACTTTCCTGCCCCACCAACCTTCTCTCAGTCCCTGGTAACTTCTATTCTACTTTGTCTCTATGAATTTGCCTATTTGAGGTACCTCATGTAAGTATAATAGAATAATACTATATGTGTCCTTTTTTGTCTGGTTGATTTTACTTATCATAATGGTTTCAAGGTTTATTCATGTTGTAGCACATAGCAGAATTTCATTCCTTTTCAAAGCTTGAATAATATTCTGTTGCATGGACATACCATATTTGTTTAACTATTCATGTGTTGATGGACATTTGGGTTGTTTCCACCTTTTGGCCATTGTGAATATTGCTGGTATGAACATTGGTATAAAAATATCTTTTTTGAATCCCTGCCTTCAATACTTTTAGGTATATAATTAGAAGTGAAATTTCTAGGTCATATGGTAGTTTTATGTTTTAACTTTCTGAGTAACCACCAAACTGCTTTCCACAAAAGCTGAATCATTTTACATTTCCACTAGCAATGCATGAGAGTTCCTGTTTCTCTACATCTTAATGAACATTTATTATTTTCTGTTTTCTTTTGTTTTGAGCCATGCTAGTGGGTGTGGAATTGTATCACAGTGTGGTTTGAATTGCATTTCCCTAATGACTAATGATGTTGAACATCTTTTCATGTGTTTTATGGCCATTTGTATATAATTTTTTGGAAAAATGTCTATTCAAGTCTTTTGCTCATTTTTGAATTGAATGGTTTGTTATTTTGGGAATTTTTAGGAGTTCTTTATGCATTCTGGATATTAATCGCTTGTCATATATATGATTTGTAAATATTTTCTCCCATTCTGTGGATTGCTTTTTCAACTAGCTATTGTTCTTTTATGGACAAAAGTTCTTAATTTTGATGAATCCCAATTTATCTATTTTTTTCTGTGCTTTTGACATTATATTTATGAAATCATTGCAAAATACAATGTCATGAAGATTTACTCTGAGTTTTCTACTAAGAGCTTTAAACTTTTATCTCTTATGCTTAGATATTTGACTCATTTTGAATTAATTTTTGTATATGGTGTCAGGTAAGGGTTCAACTTCATACTTTTATGTGTGGTTATACAATTTCACCAGCATCATTTGTTGAAAAGACTGTCCTTTCTTCATCGAATGGTCTTGGCAACATTGTCAAAAATCAGTTGACCGTATATGTGAAGGTTTATTTCTGAGCTCCCTATTCTATTCCATTGGTTTATATATATTTCCTTATTCCAAAAACCATACTATTTAATTACTGTGGCTTTATAGTAAATTTTGAAATAAGGAACTGTGAGTTTTCCAACTTTATTTTTCATTTTCAGTATTGCTTTGTCCACTTAGGACTCCTTGCAATTACATATGAATTTGAGGATTGGCTTTTCCCTTTCTGTGAATCCATCTTTCTTGATTTCTTTTAGCATTGTTTTGTAGTTATCAGCATACAAGTACTTCTCCTTGGTTGGATTTATTCCCGAGTATTTAATTCTTTTAGATGCCATTGTAAATAGAGTTAGTGTCTGAATTTTCTGTTTGGATTGTTGATTGCTGGCATATAGTAACACAACAGATTTTTGTGTGTTGATCTTGTATCCTGTAACTGCTGAACTTGTTTTTTAGCTCCAGTAGCTTTCTGGTGGATTCTTTGTGATTTTGTATATATAGAATTATGTCCTTTGTGAATAGGGAGAGTTATACTTCTTCCTTTTCAAATTGGATATCTTTTTATTTATTTTTCTTGTCTGATAGCTCTGGGTAGAACTTCTAATACAGTGTTGAATAGCAGGGGTAAAAGTAGACATCTCTGTCTTTATCTTAGGGGAAAGTTTTTATTCATTCGCCATTGAGTTTAATGATAGCTGTGGGTTTTTCATAAATATCCTTAATCATGTTGAGGAATTTTTCCTCTATTCTTTGTTTTCTGAGGGCTTTTATCATGAAAGGGAGGTGATTTTTTTCAGGTGCCTTTTCTGTTTCAGTCCCCAAAAGGGAATTTTTCCTTCATTCTATTAATGTGAATATTACATTGATTTTCTCATGTCAAACCACCCTTTGATTCCTGGGATAAGTCTAGGAAATTTGTATTTCAAGAAACTTGTTCACTTCTTTTATCTAATCCTGTTTGTTTGCATACCTTTGCTCATAGTATTCTTTTATAATCTTTTTTTGTCTCTGTGAGATTTGTAGCAATGTCCTCACTTTCATTTTTGATTTTAGTTATTTGCATCCTCTCTCTCCTTTTCTTCTTCACTTTAGCTAAAGTTTTTTCAGCTGTTAGTATTTTCAAAGAACCAATTTTTTGTTTCATTGATCAATTTTCTCTATTATTTTTCTATTCTCTACATTGCTCTATCCTATCCTCTATATTCTCTATATAGCTCATCTCTGCTGTAATCTTTATTATTTCCTTCCTTTTGCAATCTTTGAGTTTATTTTGCTCTTCCATTTCCTCAATGTGTAAAGTTAGATTATTTAGCAACAAAGAATATAAAGTACCTAGGAATATATTTAATTAAGGAGGTAAAAGACCTCTATAGGGAGAACTATGAAATACTGAGGAAGGAAATAGCAGAGGACATAAACAGGTGGAAAACCATACCATGCTCGTGGGTCGGCAGAATCAACATTATTAAAATGTCTATACTACCCAAAGTGATCTACAGATTCCATGCAATCCCTATTAAAATACCAACATCATTTTTCACAGATATAGAAAAAATAATTTTATGGCTCGTATGGAACCAGAGTAGACCCCACTTAGCAAAAGCAATTTTAGGCAATAAGAACAAAATGGGAGGTATTAATTTACCAGAGTTCAAACTATACTACAAGGCTATAGTTATTATATCAGCTTGGCATTGAGATCTTTCTTCTTTTTTAATGAAAGCATTTGCAGCTATAAATTTCCCTCTGAACACTGCTTTTACTGTATCCCTTAAGTTTTGGTATGTTGTGCTTTCATTTTCATCTGTCTCTGAATATTTTCTAATTTCCCTTGTGATTTCTTCTTTGACTCATTGCTTTTTCAAAAAGGTGTTGCTTACTTTCCACATAATTGAGAATTACCTGGTTTTGCTTGTTATTGATTTCTAATTTCATACCATTGCAGAATATACTTTGAATGATTTCTATCTTTTTAAATCTATTGAGGCTTGTGGTGTAATTTGTGTTCTATCTTTGAGAATGTCCTATGTGCACTTGAGAAAATTATATATTCTGCTATTATTAAATGGAGCATTCTGTATATATTATATATGGAGACTATATAATATACTACATATTATATAGTATTCTATATATATTATATATTCTGTATACATAATATATGTTAAGTCTAGTTGGTTTATTGTGTTGTTCAAGACCTCTATTTCTTTACTTAGTTTCTGTCTGATTGTTCTACCCATTATTGAAAGTAGGATATTGATATCTCACCTCTTATAGAATTGTCTATCTCTCCACTCAATTCAGCTAATGTTTGCTTCATATGTAGAGAAGGTTTATTATTAGGTGCGTAAATTTTTATAATATTTATATCTTCTTCCTGTATTGAACTTTTAATTAAAATATTATATCCTTTTTAATCTCTTGTAAACATTTTAGATTTAAAGTCTATTTTATTTTATATTATTATAGTCACTAGCTCTCTTTTGCTTACCATTTGTCTTAGATATCTTTTTCCATCCCTTCACTTTCAATCAATTTGAGTCTTCAGATCTAAAGTGAGTCTCATAGACAGCATATAATTGGGTCATTTTAAAAAATTCATTTTGCTAATCTCTACCATTTAAATGAAGTGTTTAATAAATTTACACTTAAAGTAATTACTGATGAGAAAGTACTTCTGCCATTTTGCTATTGGTTTTCTGTATGTCTTATACAATTTTTGTTCCTTATTTCTTCCATTAATACCATCTTGTGTGCTTGGTTAAGTTTTTATAGTGAACTGTTTTGATTCTATTATCATTTCCTTTTGTGTATATTCTATAGATATTTTCTTTGTGGCTACCACTGGAATTACATTTAACATGCTAAATTAATAACAATCTAATTTGAATTTACATGAACTTAACTTCAATAGCATATAAGAACTCTGCTCCTAAGGAGCTCTAATCACCTTTTGCTACTATTGATGTCACAAATTACATCATTATACATTGTATGCCCAATAACATGTTATTAATTGTTCTTTATGGATTTTTTAAACTATGCAGAAAATTAAAAGTACAGTTACAAATCAAAATTACAATAATATTAACTTTTATAATTGCCCATGTATTTGCCTTTAATGAAGATATTTATTTTTTCATATGGCTTCAATTTACTGTCTAGTGTCCTTTAATTTCAACCTGAAGGACATCCTTTAGCATTTCTTATAGGGTAGGTCCAAACAGTAATAAACTCCTCACCTTTTCTTTCTCTGAAAACGTCTTAATTTCTCTCTCACTTTTGAAAGACAATTTCACTGAATATAGAGTTTTCAAATGACAGATTGATTTCCCTTGCAGCACTTTGAACATATCAACCCAGTGCCTTCTGGTCTTCAAACTTTCTTATAAGAAATCATAAGAGGATGATTGAGGATCCCTTATTTGTGACAAGTTGCTTCTCTATTTCTGCTTTCAAGAGTCTCTCTTTGTTTTGATGTTCAATAATTTGGTTTTTTTTTCTAGATGCACTCAGATTTTATTTTTCTTTTCTTTCATACTTTTTATTATTTCAGCATATTATGGGGATACAAAAGTTTACCTTACATATATTGCCCTTGCCCCTACCCCGAATCAGAGCTTCAAGCATGTCCATCCCCTAGATGGTGCGCATGACACTTATTATGTATGTATACACCCATCACCCCACCACTCCACATCTGCCTGATACCCGATTATTGTTATTCCTAAATGTGCTCATAGGTGATGATCAGTGAAACCAATTTGATGGTGAGTACATGTGGTGCTTATTTTTCCATTCTTGGGATACTTCAATTAGTAGAATGGGTTTCAGCTCTATCCAGGAAATACAAGAGGTGCTATATCACCATTGTTTCTTATAGCTAAGTAGTACTCCATGGTATACATATACCACATTTTATTAATCCACTCATGTATTGATGGGCACTTTGTTTGTTTCCACATCTTTGCAATTGTGAATTGTGCTGCTATAAACATTCGAGTGCAGATATCTTTTTTTAATAGAATGTCTTTTGTTCTTTTGGGTAGATGTCCAATAATGGGATTGCTGGATCAAATGGTAGGTCTACTTGTATCTGTTTAAGGTATCTCCATATTGCTTTCCACAGAGGTTGCACTAGTTTGCGGTCCCACCAACAGTGTATGAGTATTCCTGTCTCTCCACATCCACGCCAACATTTATTGTTTTGGGACTTTTTGATAAACACCATTCTCACTGGGCTTAAGTGATATCTCATTGTGGTTTTGATTTGCATTTCCCTGATGATTAGAGATGTTGAGCATTTTTTTCATATGTTTGTTGGCCATTAGTCTATCTTCTTTTGAAAAGTTTCTGTTCATGTCCTTTACCCACTTTTGATAGGGTTGTTTGATTTTTTTCTTGCTGATTTTCCTGAGTTCTAAATAGATTCTTGTTATCAGTCCTTTATCAGATGTGTAGCATGCAAAATGTTTTTCCCATTCTGTAGGTAGACTGTTTACTCTTGTGACAGTTTCTTTGGCTGTGCAGAAGCTTTTTAATTTAATCAGGTCCCACTTATTTATTTTTGTTGTTGCTGTGATTGCCTTTCGGGTCCTCTTCATAAATTCTTTGCCTAGGCCAAAGTCTATAAGAGTTGTTCTCACATTTTCTTCTAGAATTCTAATAGTTTCACACCTTAGGTTTAAGTTTGTTATGCACCGTGATTTGATTTTTGTGAGGGGTGAAAGCTGCAGATCCTCTTTCAGTCTTCTACATGTGGCTATCCAGTTTTCCCAGCACCATTTATTGAATAAGGAATCTTTCCCCCATTATATGTTTTTGTCTGCTTTGTCAAAGATTAGATGGCTATATGAGGATGGTTTTATATCTGGATTCTCAGTTCTATTCAACTGGTGTGTGTCTCTGTTCTTGTGCCAATACCAAGCTGATTTTATAACCACAGCCTTGTGGTATAGTTTGAAGTCTGGTAAATTAATACCTCCCATTTTGTTCTTATTGCCTAAAATTGCTTTTGGTAACTGGGGTCTTCTCTGGTTCCATATAAAGTGTACAATTTTTTTTTCTGTGAAAAATGATGTTGATAATTTAATAGGGATTGCATTGAATCTGAAGATCACTTTGGGTAGTGTAGACATTTTAACAATGTTGATTCTTCCAATCCATGAGCATGCTATTGTTTTCCACCGGTTTACATCCTCTGCTATCTCTTTCCTCAGTGTTTCATAGTTCTCCCTGTAGAGGTCTTTTACATCCCTAGTTAAATATATTCCTAGGTACTTTATTTTCTTTGTTGCTATTGTGAAGGGTATTGAGTCTTTTATTTGATTCTCAGTTTGACTGTTTTGGGCATATATGAATGCCTCTCATTTGTGTGTATTGCTTTTGTATCCTGAGACTCTACTGAATTCATTTATCAATTCCAGGAGTCTCTTGGTTGAATCCCTGAGTCTTCTAGATATAATATGATATCATCAGCAAAGAGTGAGAGTTTGATCTCTTCTGCCCTCATTTGGGACTATGAAACACTGAGGAAGGAAATAGGAGAGGATGTAAACAGATGGAAATCCATACCATGCTCGTGGGTCGGCAGAATCAACATCGTTAAAATATCTATACTACCCAAAGTTATCTATATATTCAATGGAATCCCTATTAAAATACCGAAATCATTTTTCACAGATATAGAAAAAATAATTTTATGCTTCTTATGGAACCAGAGAAGGCCCCATATACCAAAAGCAATCCTAGGAAAAAAGAACAAAATGGGAGGCATCAATTTATGAGACTTCAAACTATACTGCAAGGTTATGTAACTAAAATAGCATAGTACTGACACAAGAACAGGGACATAGACCAATGGAACAGAACTGAGAATCCAAATATAAATCCATCCTCATATAGCCATTTAATCTTTGGCAAAGCAGACAAAAACATACACTGGGGAAAAGAATTCTTGTTCAATAAATGGTCCTGGGAAAACTGGATAGCCACATGTAGAAGACTGAAACAGGATCTGCACCTTTCACCTCTCACAAAAATCAACTCACAGTGGATAACAGACTTAAACCTAGGGCTTTAAACTATAAGAATTCTAAAGGAAAACGTTGGAAATACTCTTCTAGACATTGGTGTAGGCAAGGAATTTATGAACAAGACCCCAAAGGCAATCATAGCAACAACAACATTAATAAATGGGACCTGACCAAATTAAAAAGCTCCTGAATAGCCAAAGAAACTATCATGAAAGCAAACGACAACCTACAGAATGGGAAAAAATATCCACTTGCTACACATCAGATAAAGGGCTGATAACTAGCATCTATTTAGAACTCAGGAAAATCAGCAAGAAAAAATCAAACAACCCTATCAAAAAGTGGACAAAGGATATGAACAGAAACGTTTCAAAAGAAGATAGACTAATGGCCAACAAACATACGAAAAAATGCTCAACATCTCTAATCATCAGGGAAATACAAATCAAAACCACAATGAGATATCACTTATCTCCAGTGAGAATGGTGTTTATCAAAAAGTCCCAAAACAATATATGTTGGTGTGAATGAGGAGAGATAGAAACACTCATACACTGATGGTGGGACTGCAAACTAGTGCAACCTCTGTGGAAAGCAATATGGAGACACCTTAAAGAGATGCAAGTAGACCTACCATTCGATCCAGCAATCCCATTATTGGGCATCTACCCAAAAGAACAAAAGACATTCTGTAAAAAAAAGATATCTGCACTGAAATGTTTATATCAGCACAATTCACAATTGCAAAGATGTGGAAACAAATCAAGTGCCCATCAATATATGAGTGGATTAATAAAATGTGGTATATGTATACCATGGAGTACTATTCAGCTATAAGAAACAATGGTGATATAGCAAGTCTTATATTTTCCTGGATAGAGCTGAAACACATTGTACTAATTGAATTATCCCAAGAATGGAAAAATAAGCACCACATATACTCATCAAATTGGTTTTAACAGATCAACACCTAAGTTCACATATAGGAATAACAGTCATCAGACGTTGGGCAGATGGGAGAGGGGAGGATAGGATTAGTATATAAATACATAATCAGTGCGATGCACACCTTCTGGTGGATGGACATGCTTGAAGCTCTCACTCGGAGTGGAGGAGGGGCAAGGACAATATATGTAACCTAAACATTTGTACCCCCATAATATGGTGAAATAAAAAGAGAAAGTTCAGCATTTTTTGTGTATGACATAAGTTTAGTTGTTATCATCTTAAAATGATAGATTACAACTGTAAGATATTTTGTGTAAATCACACGGTAACCACAAAACAAAAACAACAAAAAAACAACAGCAGGTATACAGATCATAAAGAGAAAGGAATCAAAACTTAGCACTACAGAAAATTATCAAATCACAAAGGTAGACAACAAGAGATGAAGGAAACAAAGAAGCTACAAAGCAACCAGAAAACAAATAACTAAATGGCAGTAGTAAGTTCTTACCTATCAATTTTAATCTTGATTGTAAATGTATCAAACTCCCCAAACAAAAGACACAGAGTGCCTAAATGTATTAAAAATTAAACAAGATCCAACTATATTCTTCCTACAAGAGACCACCTTAAGCATTAAGAACACACATAGGTTGAGAGCGAAAAGATGAAAGAAGATATTCCATGCAAATGATAACCAAAAGAGAGCAAGGGTAGCTATACTTATATCTGATAAAGTATACTTTGAATCAAAAACTATTTCAAGGACAAAGAAGGTGATTATTTAATGATAAAGTGGTTAATTTATCAAGAGAACATAATCACTATAAATATATACGTACACTTTAGAGCACATAAATATATAAAGCAAATATTAAAGGGCATAATGGGAGAAATAGGTAGCAATACCATAATAGTAGGGGATTTCAATACCTCACCTTTTTCCATTGGTAGATTACACACACAGAAAATTAATCAGAAAATATTTGACTTGAACTGCACTTTTGACCAAATGGTCTTTATCGATATACGCAGAATTTTCCACCAACAACAGGAGAGAATACACATTTTTTTCCAGTTCACATGAAACATTCTCCAGGATACACCATATGTCAGACCACAAAAGAAGCTTAACAAATTTGAGAAGATTAAAATCATATCTAGTATCATTTCAGATTACAATGTTATGAAACTATAAATCAGTAACAGGAGGAATTTTGGAAAATTCAGAAATGTGTGGAAATTAAACAACATGCTCCTGAACAACCAATGGGTCAAAGAAGAAATCCAAAAGGAAATGAAAAATAAATGTATCTTCCAGTGAGTTTCACACTTTTGTATATATTTATGATAATAATTCATATCTTGAGAAAAACAACAATGGAAACACGGCATTCCAAAATCTATGGAATGTACCAAAAGCAATACTAAGAGGAAAATTTCTATCAACAAATGCCTAGATTAAAAAAGAGGAAAGATCCTAAATAAATTATCTAATATCATACCTCATGAAACTAGAAAAAGTACAATGAACCCAAAATTAGCAGAAGGAAGAAAATAATAAAGATAAGAACTTAAGTAAATCAAACATGTAATGGAAAAACCATAGAAATAATGAATAAAATGAAGAATTGGGGTTTTCAAAAGAAAATGTAACAAAATTGACAAGTAGCTAGTCTAAGAAAAAACTGAAAGAACCAAATAAAATTAAAAATGAGAGTGAAAAATTTCAACATATGTCTCAGAAATAAAAAGGGTCATAAGATACTACTAAGAGCAATTATATGGCACAAATTGAATAACCTAAAGGAAATGGATAAATTCCTAGAAAAATACAACCTATGAAATTTCAGTCAGGAAGAAATAGAAAGCCTGAGTTGACCAATAACAAATAAATTTATTGAAGAAGTATCAAAAACCTCCCACGAAATAAAATCCCAGGACGAGATGGCCTGACAATATTCTTTGAATATTTGGTAGAATACCAATACTTTTTAAACTCTTCCAACCATAGAGCAAGAGAGAACACTTCCAAACACATTTTATGAGGCCAACAGTACCTTGATACATAAGTCAGACAAAGATATCACAAGAAAAGAAACTACAAGCCATTCTCTCTGATCAATAGTGATGCAAAAAAGACCCAATAAAATATTAGCAACACATCAGAAAGATTGTACATCATGACCAAGTGGGATTTATCTCTGACATGCAACTCTAGTTTAACACACAGAAATCAATGTGATACATCACATTAACAGAATGAAAAGTATGATAATCTAATATCATACCTCATGTCATCATCTCAGTTGATGCATAAAAAACATTTGACAAAGTCCAATGTCCTTTCTTGATTAAAAAACTCTCAACAGTTTAGGTATAAAAGTAAGTTCTTTAACATAAAAAAGCAAATTATGAAAAACACACCCCCAACATTATAATCAATGGGGAAAAGCTGGAAGCTTTTCCACAAAGATCCAGTAGAAGGCAAGGATGCCCAGTTTCACCAATTCTATTCAACATATTGCTAGAAGTACTAGCCACAGAAATCTGACAAGAAAAAGAAACAAAAGGCATCCAATTTAGAAAAGAAGGAAAATTACCTCTATATACAGATGACACAATCCTATTTGTAAAAAACCCAAAGATTCCACCAAAAACTGTTAGAACAAATAAATGAATTTCCTAAAGTTGTAGAATACAAAATCAATATACAAAATTCAGTAGCAGAGAGATAAAGATGGCAGAGTGGTGGTGACCACCTGGATTTGTGCTCCTGGAGAGGAAGGCATGTATCTCAGTCTGCCACAACGTTAGAGGATCGCTCCCCGACAAGAACAGCAGTGTGAATCCATGGAGAATCAGCCTGGGACACAGAAAGCAAGAAAAGACTGAGGTGAATGGGAAATCAGATTATGAAAATCTGGAGAGGGACACAGCGATTGATCCAGATGGGAAGGGCTCAGAGAAAGAACTCTGGGAATATAAAGAATCAAGATGAAATCCTGCCCTCAAAGAGGATTACTAGTTCTCTACCAATTGACACAAACCAGATTAAAAATAGCAACATGTCACAGGAAGAATTTCAAACATGGATCATAAATAAGCTGAATACCATGCAAGAAAAAATGGATAACCAACACAAAGAAACCACAAAAAAGATCCAGGACTTGGAAGAAAAATTCACTAAAGAAATCGAAATATTGAAGAAAAATCAAACTGAACTCCTGGAAATGAAGAATTTATTCAGGGAGCTACAAAACACAGTGGAAAGTCTCAAGAGCAGGGTAGATCAAATGGAAGAAAGAATCTCAGAGATTGAAGATAACACTTTCCAATTAAATAAGTCAGTCATAGAGATGGAGCAAAGAAATAAAAGACAAGACCAGAGTCTATAAGAAATGTGGGATTATGTGAAGAAGCCCAATGTGAGAGTTATCGGCATTCCTGAGGGTGAAGAAGACAATAAGCAAGGGTTGGATAAGCTATTTGAAGACATAATTGAGGAAAATTTCCCAGGTCTTGCCAAAACTCTATATATACAGGTTCAAGAAGCTCAAAGAACCCCTGGGAGATTCATACTAAATAGGAAGACACCACATCATGCAGTTATTAGACTGACCAAAATATCCACTAAAGAGACCCTTCTTTGAGCTGCAAGGAGAAAGAAACAAGTAACATACGAAGGAAAATCCATCCGAATCACGCCAGATTTCTCAACCGAAACCTTACAAGCAAGAAGAGACTGGGGCCCCATTCTCACTCTTCTGAAACAAAATAATGCCCAGCCTAGAATCTTATACCCAGCTAAGCTCAGCTTTATATATGAAGGTGAAATTAAGACATTCTCAGATAAACAAAAACTCAGAGAATTCACCAAGACAAGATCAGCTCTCCAAGAAGTACTCAAAACAGAGTTACACACGGACCAGTACAAGAAAGACCCATGAATATAAAACTACTCAAGAAAAGATAAAAACTCAGTTTTCACAATGGCTCAAGAGAGAAAACACAATAATGAAATTCAACCCAACATGAGGTACAGAAATCAGTCTCACTTATCAGTTCTCTCATTAAATGTGAACAGATTGAATTCCCCACTCAAGAGACATAGACTGGCCCAATGGTAAAAAAAAAAAAAAAAAAAAAAACAAGCCAAGTATCTGCTGTCTTCAGGAAACCCATCTAACCTGAAAGGATGCATTTAGACTGAAAATAAAAGGATGGAATTCTCTATTTCAAGCAAATGTAAGCCAAAAGAAAGCTGGCGTGGTGGTTTTAATCTCCAATAACTTAGTTTTCAAATCAATAAAAGTAAAGAAAGACACAGATGGTTACTATATACTAGTGAAGGGTACAATTCAACAAGAAGATATAACTATACTTAATATATATGCACCCAACTTAGGTGCACCCAGATTCATAAAGCAAACCCTACTTGATCTGAACAAAATGATAGATAACAACACTTTAATAGTCGGAAACTTTAACACGCCACTGACAGTACAAGACAGATCCTCCAAACAAAAAAGAAACAAAGAAATAATGGACTTAAATAGAATGTTAGAACAAATGGGCCTGACTGACATCTACAGGACATTCTACCCAAAATCCACTGAATATACTTTGTTCTCATCAGCTCATGGGACATTCTCCAAGATTGACCATATCCTAGGACATAAAGCATGTCTTAAAAAATTTAAAAAAATAGAAATTATACCATGCATCTTCTCAGATCACAGCAGAATAAAAGTCATAATGAACCCTAACAGAAATTTTCATTCCTACTCAAATTCATGGAAGCTAAACAACCTTCTCCTGAATGATTATTTTATAAATGAAGAAATCAAGTCGGAAATCAAAAGATTCTTTGAATTAAACGACAAAGGAGACACAACTTATCAAAATCTGTGGGACACAGCTAAAGCAGTCCTGAGAGGAAAATTCATTTCCATAAATGCCTATATCAATAAGACAGAAAACTTACAAATAGACAATCTAATAAATAGACTCAAAGAGCTGGAGAAGGAAGAACAGACCAACCCCAAACCCAGCAGAAGGAGAGATATTATTAAGATCAAATCAGAACTAAATGAAAAAGACAACAAACAAACCATAAGGGAGATTAATAAAACAAAAAGTTGGTTCTTTGAAAGAATAAACAAAATCGACACACCTCTGGCTAGACTAACCAAGAGCAGAAAAGAAAAAAGTCTAATAACCTCCATCAGGAACATGAAAGGAGAAATCACGACTGATGCCACAGAGATACATGATATCATCTATGAATTCTACAAAAATCTTTATGCACACAAACTGGAAAATGTGAATGAAATGGACAAATTTTTAGAAACACACAGCCTTCCTAGGCTCAACCAGGAAGAAATGGATTTCCTGAATAGACCAATATCTAGATATGAAATCAAAACAGTAATAAAAAACCTTTCCAAAAAGAAAAGCCCTGGACCAGATTGGTTCAGACCTGAATTTTACCATACCTACAAAGAAGAACAGGTACCCATCCTACATAAACTATTCTCCAATATCGAGAAGGATGGAATTCTCCCCAACACATTTTACCAAGCCAACATACTGTTGATACCAAAACCAGGAAAGGATGCAACAAAAAAGAAAACTACAGACCAACATCCCTTATGAATATAGATGCAAAAATTCTCAATAAAATCCTAGCAAATAAAATCGAGGTGCTTATAAAAAAAATAACCCATCACGAACAAGTGGGCTTCATCCCAGAGATGCAGGGATGGTTTAACATATGCAAATCTATAAAGGTAATTCACCACATAAATAGAAGCAAAAATAAAGATCATATTATCCTCTCAATAGATACAGAGAAAGCATTTGACAAAATTCAACACCCTTTTATGATAAGAACACTTAACAAAATAGGCGTAGATGGGGCCTATCTAAAAATGATACAAGCCATAAATGACAAACCCACAGCCACCATCATACTGAATGGGGAAAAATTGAAAGCATTCCCACTTCGAACTGGAACCAGACAAGGCTTCCCACCATCCCCATTACTTTTCAAGATAGTATTGGAAGTCTTTGCGAGAGCTATCAGGCAAGAGAGCAGAATCAAGGGAGTCCAAATAGGGAAAGAAGAGATCAAACTCTCACTCTTTGCTGATGATATCATGTTATATCTAGAAAACCCCAAGGATTCAACCAAGAGACTCCGGGAATTGATCAATGAATTCAGTAAAGTCTGGGGATACAAAATCAATACACACAAATCAGAGGCATTCATATATGCCAATAAAAGTCAAACAGAGAACCAAATTAAGGACTCAATACCTTTCAAAATAGCAACAAAGAAAATAAAATATGCAGGAACATATTTTACTAAGGAGGTAAAGGACCTCTATAGGGAGAACTACAAAACACTGAGGAAGGAAATCGCAGAGCAAATAAATAGGTGGAAAACCATACCATGCTCGTGGATCAGAAGAATCAACATTGTTAAAATGTCTATACTGCCCAAAGTGATCTACAGATTCAATGCAATCTCTATTAAATTACCAACATCATTTTTCACAGATACAGAAAAAATAATTTTATGCTTTGTATGGAACCTGAGAAGACCCCATTTAGCAAAAGCAATTTTAAGCAACAAAAACAAAATGGGAGGTATTAATTTGCCAGACTTCAAACTATACTACAAAGCTGTGATTATTAAAACTGCTTGGTATTGGCACAAGTGCAGGGACACAGACCAGCGGAACAGAACAGAAAATCCAAATATAAAACCATCCTCATATAGCCATCTAATCTCTGACAAAGCAGACAAAAGCATACTCTGGGGAAAAGATTCCTTATTCAATAAATGGTGCTGGGAAAACTGGATAGCCACATGTAGAAGACTAAAACAGGACCCACAGCTTTCACCTCTCACAAAAATCAAATCACGGTGGATAACAGACTTAAACCTTAGGTGGGAAACTATTGGAATCCTAGAACAAAATGTAGGAAAGACTCTTACAGACATTGGCCTAGGCAAAGAATTTATGAAGAAGACCCCTAGGGGCAATCACAGCAGCAACAAAAATAAATAAATGGGACCTGATCAAATTAAAAAGCTTCTGCACAGTCAAAGAAACAGTTACAAGAGTAAACAGACAACCTACAGAATGGGAAAAAATTTTTGCATACTACACATCAGATAAAGGACTGATAACAAGAATCTATTTAGAACTCAGGAAAATCAGTAAGAAAAAAATCGAACAACCCTATCAAAAAGTGGGCAAAGGACATGAATAGAAGTTTTTCAAAAGAAGATATAAAAATGGCTAACAAACATATGAACAAATGTTGAACATCTCTAATCATCAGAGAAATGCAAATCAAAACCACAATGAGATATCACTTAACTCCAGTGAGAATGGCCTTTATCAAAAAGTCCCAAAACAATACATGTTGGCATGGATGCAGAGAGACAGGAACACTCATACACTGCTGGTGGGACTGTAAACTAGTGCAACCCCTATGGAAAACAATATGGGGATACCTTAAACAGATTCAAGTAGACCTACCATTCGATCCAGCAATCCCATTATTGGGCATCTACCCAGAAGAACAAAAGTCATTCTATAAAAAAGACACCTGCACTCGAATGTTTATAGCAGCACAATTCACAATTGCAAAGATGTGGAAACAACCCAAATGCCCATCAATTCATGAATGGATTAGCAAAATGTGGTATATGTATGCCATGGTATATTACTCAGCTATAAGAAATAACGGTGATATGGCATCTCTTTGGTTCTCCTGGAGAGAGTTGGAACCCATTCTATTAAGTGAACTATCCCAAAAATGGAAACATAAGCACCACATGTACTCACCAGCAAACTGGTTTCCCTGATCATCACCTAAGTGCACATTTGGTATAATACCAATTGGGTATCGGACAGAGGTGGGGGCTGGGGGGAGGGATCGGTGTATACCTACTTGATGAGTGCAATGTGGAATGGACACACTTGAAGTTCTGACTGGGGAGAATGGGAGGAGGGGATGGGTGCATACCTACGTGATGAGTGCGATGAGCACTGTCTAGGGAATGGACACACTTGAAACTCAGACTCGGGGGGATGGGGGGTCATGGGCAATATATATAACCTGAACTTTTGTACCCCTATAATGAGCTGAAATTAAAAAAAAATTCAGTAGCATTTTATACATAAATAATAACCTAACTAAAAAAGAAATCAAGAAAACAATCTCATTTACAATAGCATAAAAATACCTATGAATAAATTTAACCAAGGAGATGAGTGATCTGTACACTAAAATCTGTAAAACATAGATGAAAGAAATTGAAGAAGGCACAAATAAATGGAAAGATAACCCATGCTCATGGATTGGAAGAATAAATGTTAAAGTGTCCACACTATTCAAAGTGAGCTACAGATTCGATGCAATTCATATCAATATCCCAGTGACATTCTTCACAGAAATAGAAAAAAAAATCCTAAAATTTGTATGGAACCATAAAAGACCCCAAATAGCCAAAAATTTCTGAGAAAGAAAAACAAACTTCGTAGTATTACACTTCCAGATTTATAATTTTATTAAGAAACTATAGTAATCAAAATGCCAGTATGGTACTGGCATTAAAACAGACACATAGACCAGTGGAACAGAATATATAGGCCAGAAATAAATCTAAGCATATATGGTCAACTAATTTTTGACAAGGTCACCAAGAGGACACAATGGAAAAAGGATAATCTCTTCAATAAATGGGTGCTGGGAAAACTGGATTTTCACATGCAAAAGAATGAAATTGAACTGTTACCTTGCACCATACACATGAATGAACTCAAAGGGGATAAAAGACCTAAATATAATACAAGAAACTATAAAACTCCTAGAAGAGAACATAGGGAAAAAGCTCTTAGACATTGGCCTTAGCAATGATTTTTTGGATATCATGGTAAAAGCTCAGGCCACAAAGGTAAAAGTCAATGAGACTACAACACACTAAAAATGTTCTTCACGGCAAAGGAAACAATCAACAAAATTAAATGTCAGCCTGTGAATTGGGAAAATATTTATAAGCCATGTATCTGATGAAGGGTTAATATCCAAAACTTACAAAGAACTCATACAACTCAGTAGTGGAAAACAGCCCAATTAAAAATCGTGTAAAAGACCAGAATAGACATTTCTCCAATGAAGACATAAAACCAGCCAGTGCTATATATGAGAAGTTATCAGTGTCATTAACATCAGGGAATGCAAACCAAAACCACTGTGAGATACTGCCTATTGTCAAGAAGTCAAAAGGAAACAAATGTTGTGGAGGTTTGGGAGAAAAGAGAATTCTTGTAAACTGTTAGTGAGAATGTGGACATAAAGCCATTATGGAAAAGAGCACTGAAGTTTCTAAATAAATTAAAAATAGAATTACTACATTACCTAGCATTCCCTCTTCTGGGCACATATACCCAAAAGGAAATGAAATCACCACCTCATAAAGGTATCTGCACTCCCATGTTCATTGCAGCATTATTCATAATAGCCAAGATATAGAAAAAACCTGAGTGTTCATCAGTGAGTGAGTGGATAAAGAAGCTTTAGTACATATATGCAATGGAATATTATTCAGCCATAAAAATAACTAGACCTTGCTATTTGCCACAGCATGGAAGAGGCTGGAGGGCATTATGCTAAGTGAAATAAGCCAAACACAGAAAGAAAAATATTGCATTGATCTCACTTATATGTAGGATCCTTTAAATTTTCAAATATATAGAGATAGAGAACAAAACAGTTGTTACCGGGGACCAGAGGGGTGGGAGGAAATGGGGAGATATAGGTAACAATACACAAAGTAGCAGATATGTAGAATGAATGACTCTAGTGATCTAGTGTACAATATGAGAACTGTAGGTAATAAAATTGTACTGTATATGGGATTCATGCCAAATGAGTTGATTTTAGCTTCTCTTGCCACAAAAACAAAAAACATGGGTAACTGTGTGGGATAATGGATATATTAATTTGCTTCACTGTAGTAACCTTTTTACTATCTATATGTATCCCATGGCATCATGTTGTATACTTTAAATATATACAATAAAATTTGTTTGTAAAAATGCAATTAAAAAACAAAAATATAGCAGCAGCAGCAGTAGCAACGATAGTAGTAATAGTAGTAGCAGTAGTAGTAGCCATATATTGAGTATGATCATTTAGCCAATTACAAATCCACCAAACTACCCTATCAGTCAATCTATATTTATCCATTTGACTAAGAGACATCCAGGAAAGATGTGGTATTTTCCCTATCATATGCCAGATACTCATATATATCCTTTTCGCCAATTCATAAAGCTAGTTACACTGTCAGTAAAGGTAATGCAGTTGATTCATCTATTAATAACATGTTTTTTGTGTTCCAGGTAAGCCTGTGATGGCTGTATTGATTACCACTTCCTTTTCTAAGTTCCCATACACCATTCTTTTCATGATCTGTTCAAGAATCTTACCTAATATCAAAGTAAAGCTGTTTGGTCCCTGGTTTTCAATATCCATGCCCCTCCTTTTTTGGAAAAAATGAGACATTTTTAAAATTTCCTGCTCTTCAGAATTTCTCCTACTCCCCAGGATCACTAGTTAAAGGTTATACTGGGAATGAAACCCAGCATGGCAACAAGGATTTAGAAAATATCAGTGAAGTGCTCTGAGACATATTTAGGTTGATTTGCCTGGGGACAGAAAAATCCTCTTATTTTAGGATGCCTATGCTTATCCTGGGTTACCCTAAGTAAAATTTCTAGACCATGAGAAATTTAGGGAGACCAGAGGATGGAATAGCTACTCAGGAAAGCTGAGTCACCTGATTCTCTAGGGTAGTCTAAAGACTCACAGAAGAGATAACTCAATGGGTAACCTCAGGCAAATCCCATTTGCCTCTTTGGACTTTGGGTTATCCACCTGCAAAATGGGAGGATGGGCTAAGAAGACTGAGAAGATCCCTTTAAGCTCTGAGACTGGATGTAATTATATAGTGGCTACCAGACTCCAGAAGAGCCTGAGGGTAGAAAGATACTTATAAAAGAGGTAAAAAGTACTGATCCTTTCCCCAGGAAAAAAAACCTTCCTTATCCCCTCATCCCCTCCCCACACCACCAATGTATTCTTGACCCAAAAATAAATATACACAAATAAGGCTTAGAGGAAGGCAAGCCGGCAGGAGCCTGCAAGGCTATAACCTATGAGCTGTTTCCGTTGCTTGCCTCCCAGGAGCCTAGAACAGGAAGTCTCTAAGGAGAGGAGACAGACAGATCTGTCCAGCTCAGCACCACTTTCTCCTCCCTTGAGAGGAGAAGGGATGAGAGCTCCCACTGTCAGGGTGGAGATTTAGCGTGAGGGTGTGGCAGAATGCACAAATCCTCTGCAGAATCTTAAAACAACTCCAGGAAAAGCAATTATAAAGCAACAGCCGTTGACTCCAGAGTAGTCAAGCACTAACAATAAAAGGGCCCTGGGTCGGTTTGATGACCCATGATAACAGCACTTCTGCAGAGGGTGAACAGTAACTCCAAGCCAGTTATCTGTCCTGTGCAGAAGACTCAGGCTTTCAGGACCTGAGAGGGAAGGTACTAAGGCATCTTGGGAGTTGGCAGAAGACAGGAGAAAAGAGAATCTGGTGGAGATGAGGAAAGAAGGAGCTTGGAAACAAAGCAGAGTGACAAGTCAACACCAGAGGGGAGAAGAAAACTCATGTTGATTATCTTCCATTCATCAGACTCCATAATAGGCATTTTGTGAGTGCTATTTCCCTTATTACTCACAATACTCCTAGAAGTTATTATTAGATTCATGCTACTGATGCAGAAGCTGAGGCACAGAGCTGTGAAGTAGTTTGGCCAAGGTTACACGAATATTGATGGTGGATTCAAAGCCAGGTCAACCTGCCTTCAAAGGTCTCCTACCACATCAACCTGCCTTATATTTTTATGGCTCCTTAACTTCTTAAAACCACTGTCACTTGATTATATCTTCACTATCCCAGCTCATTCGTTCCTTTTTTAAATGCCTCCATGTATTCAGCAAATATTTCTGGACCTATTACATAGTGGGCATGTTCCAGGTGCTGGGGACATAAAGAGGAGTTGTGTCCTTGAGGAGCTCCCAGCTCAGTGGAGGATTCCAAAGGTAAGCAACTAACTCCATTATGATGTAGTCTGTGCTATGTGGAGAATGTAGGACAAAGTATATTGGTATGGGTTTTCCAGAGAAGTTTATGGGTGAGCAGAGCTTTCAATTACAATATCATACAGAATAGTTTCACTGCCCTAAATATCCTCTGTTCTCCACTTATTCATCCCTCCCACTCCCCCAGAAGAACCCCTTAGCAACCACTTATCTTTTTGCTATCTCCATAGTTTTGCCTTTTCCAAGATGTTATAGCTCGAATCAAACAGTATGCTGCCTTTTCAGGTTGGCTTCTTTCACTCAGCAATATGTATGTAAGGTTCCTCAATGTCTTCTTAGCTTGAGAGTTGAATATTTATTTTTATTGCTAAATAAGATTCCATTGTATAGATGTACCACAGTTTGTTGATCCCTTCACCTCTTGAAGGGCATCTTGGTTGCTTCCAAGTTTTGGCAATCATGCACAAAATTGTTATACACATTCATATGCAGGTCTTTGTGTAGACGTAAGTTTTCAACTCCCCAGGATAAATACCAAGGAGTGCAATTACTGGAATAAGAGTATGTTTGGTTTTATAAGAAACTAACAAACTGTCTTCCAAAATGGCTGTACCATTTTGCATTTCCACCAGCAATGAATGAGAGAGAGTTTCTGTTGCTCCACATCCTCACTATCATTTGGTGTTGCCAGGGTTTGGGATTTTAGAAATTCTAATAGGTGAGTAGTGGCATCTCATTATTACAATTTGCAATTCCCTGATGATATATAATGTTCAGTACTTTTTGATATGCTTATTTGCCATCTGAAGATCTTCTTTGGTGAATTAATTGTTCAGATCATTTTCCTATTTTCTCAATTAGGTTCTTTGCTTTCTTATTGTTGAGTTTTAAGTGTTCTTTGTATATTGTATATATTAGGATAGTAGTCCTTTATCAGATATATGTATTGCAAAGATTTTCTTCTGGTGTATGGCTTGCCTTTGTATTCTATTAACAATGTCTTAATAGAGCAGAAGGGGTTTTTTTATGTTTAATGAAGTCCAACTTGTCTATTTTTCTTTTGTGGAGTATGCTTTTAGTGCTGTATCTAAAAATTTATTACCAAACCCAAGGTCACCTAGATTTCCTCCTATGTTATTTTCTAGGAGTTTTATAATTTTGCATTTTACATTTATGTCTATGATCATTTTTGTGACCTATGTTATTTTCTAGGAGTTTTATAATTTTGCATTTTACATTTATGTCTATGATCATTTTTGTGAAAGCTGTAAGATCTGTGTCTAGATTCACTTTTTTTTACATATAAATGTCCAGTTGGTCTAGCACCATTTTTTAAAAGACTATTCTTTCTCCATTGAATTTCCTTTGCTCCTCTGCAAAGATCAGTTGACTACATTTCTGTGGGTCTATTTCTGGGCTATTTATTCTGCTTCATTGATTTGTCTATTATTTCACCAATACCACACTATCTTGATTATTGTAGCTTTATAGTAAGTCTTGAAGTCAGGTAGTTCCAGTCCTCTGAGTTTATTCTTCTTCTTCAATATTGTGTTGGCTATAATAAGTCTTTTGCCTTTCCATATAAACATTAGAAGCAGTTTGTCAATATCCACAAAATAACTTGCTTAGATTTTAAGTGGGATTGTGTTGAATCTATAGATCAAACAGGAAAGAACTGACATTTTGAACAATATTGAGTATCCTAATCCATGTACATAGAATATTTATCTATTTAAATCATTTTTATTTCTTTGATTTCTTTCATCACAATTTTATCATTTTCTTCATATTTTGTGCACATTTTGTTAGATTTATATCTACATATTTCTTTGGGGGGGGGCTAATGTAAATGGCATTGTGTTTTTAATTTCAAATTCCAATTGGTCATTGCTGGTATATAAGAAAGCAATTGAATTTTATATATTGACTTTGTATCCTACAAACTTGCTATAAGTTTTTTTTTTTTTTTTTTTTTTTGGAGAGTCTCACTCTGTTGTCCAGGCTAGAGTGCCATGGTGCCAGCCTACCTCATAGCAACCTCAAACTCCCGGGCTCAAACAATTCTTCTGCCTCAGCCTCCCAAGTAGCTGGGGCTACAGTCTTGCGCCACCATGCCTGGCTAATTTTTTCTATATATTTTTAGTTGTCCGGCGAATTTATTTCTATTTTTAGTAGAGATGGGGTCTTGGTTTTGCTCAGGCTGGTCTCTAACTCCTGACCTTGAGCGATCCTCCCACCTCGGCCTTCCAGAGTGCTAGGATTATAGGCGTTAGCCACCACGCCTGGCCCAAACTTGCTATAATTACTTATTATAATAGTTCCAGGAGTTTTTTTGATCTTTAGAATTTTCTAATAAAATCATTTTATCTATGAACGAAAAAATTTTTATTTTTTACTTCCAAATCTGTATACATTTTCTTGTCTTGTCTTGTCTTGTCTTGTCTTGTCTTACTGAGTTAGCTAGGACTTCCAGTATGATGTTGAATAGGAGTGGTAAGTGTGGACATCATTGCCTTATTCCTGGTTTTAAGGAGATATCATTCAGTCTCTTACCATTAAGTATGATGTTAGCTGTAGGGTTTCTTTTTTTTAATTTCAGCATATTATGTGGGTACAAAAGTTTAGGTTACGTATATTGCCCTTGCCCCCTCTCCCCGCTCCAATCAGAACTTCAAGCATGTCCATCCCCTAGACGGTGCACATCACACTCATTATGTATGTATGTATACACCCATCCCCTCCCCCTCCCAGTCTGCCAGACACACAATTAATGTTATTCCTAAATGTGCTCTTAGGTGATGATCACTGAAACTAGTTTGATGGTGAGTACATGTGGTGCTTATTTTTCCATTCTTGGGATACTTCACTTAATAGAATGGGTTCCAGCTCTATCCAGGAAAATAACAAGAGCTGCTATATCACCATTGTTTCTTATAGCTGAGTAGTACTCCATGGTATACATATACCACATTTTATTAATCCACTCATGTATCAATGGGCACTTGGTTTGTTTCCACATCTTTGCAATTATGAATTGTGCTGCTATAAACATTCGAGTGCAGATGTCTTTTTTATCAAATTAAGAAATTTGCCGAGACACGTTGGCTCATGCCTGTAATCCTAGCATTCTGGGAGGCCAAGGTGGGAGGACTGCTTGAGCTCAGGAGTTTTAGACCATCCTGAGCAAGAGTGAGACCCTATCTCCACTAAAAATAGAAAAATTAGCCGGGCATTGTGGTGTGCACCTGTAGTCCCACCTACTCAGAAGGCTGAGACAGGATGATTGCTTGAGCCCGGGGGTTTGAGGCTGCAGTGAGCCATGATGATGCCACCATACTCTACCCAGGGCCACAGAGTGAGACTTTGTCTAAAAAAAAAAGAAAAAGGAAAAAAGGAAATGGAAATCAAATTGAGAAATTTCCTCTTAATTCCTACTTCACTGAGAAGTTTTTTTTCCATGAATTGGGGGTTGGATTTTGTCAGATGCTTTTCCTACCTCTATTGATATGATCATACAATTTTTCTTTGTTAGTCTGTTGATATGATAGACTACATTAATTGATTTTCAAATATTGAACCAGTCTTGAATACCTGTAATAAATCCCACTTGTCCATACTGTATCATTCTTTTTATAAACTGTTAGATTCAATTTGCTAATACTTTGTTGAGGAATTTTGCATATATGCTCATAAGAGATATTGTTCTTAAGTTTTCCTGTGTTGTGATGTCTTTTTCTAGTTTTGGTTATTAGGGTAATGCTGCCCTCGTAGAATGAGTTTTGCTCTGCTTCTGTTTTCTGGAAGAGATTGTAGAAAATTGGCACAGTTTCTTTCTTAAATGTTTGGGAGAATGCACCAGTATCACATTGGGACCTGTTGCTTTCTATTTTGGAAGATTATGAATTATTTATTCAACCTCTCTAATAAATATAGGCCTATTCAGATTATCAATTTCTCCTGTGTGAGTTTGATAGACTGTGTCTTTCAGGGAATCAGTCCATTTCATCTAAGTTATTGAATTTATGGTCATAGAGTTGTTCATAATATTCTTTTATTATCATTTTAAAGGTCTTAAGATCGGTAGTGATGGCTTCTCTTTCATTTCTGATATTATTAATTTGTGTCTTCTCTTTTTTTCTTTCTAGTAAACCTTGTTAGAGGTTTACCAAATTTAGTGATCTTTTAAAAGAACCAGCTTTTTGTTGTGTTGATTTTTTTCTATTGATTTTCTGTTTTTAATTTCATTGATTTGTGCTCTAATTTTTATTTCTTTTCTTCTGCTTACTTTGGATTTAATTTGCTCTTCTTTTTCTAGCTTCCTAAAATGTGAGTTCAGATTACTGATTTGGGGTCTTTCTTTTTTCTAACCTTGCATTGAATGCTATAAATTTCCCTCTAGGTACTTCTTTTGATGCATTTCACCAATTTTGATGCGGTGTTTCCATTTTCATTTAGTTTTAGATATTTTTAAATTCTCTTGAGACTTCATCTTTGGCCCCTGTGTTATTTAGAAGTGTGCTGTTTAATCTCAAAGTATTTGGGCGTTTTCCAGCTATCTTAATGTTATTGAATTTTAATTTAATTCCATTTTGGTCTGAGAGCATACTTTGTATGATTTCTATTCTTTTAAATTTGTTATGGTGTTTTTTATGGCCCAAAATGTGGTCTATCTTGGTGAATGCTCCATGTGAGCTTGAGAGGAATGTATGCTTCTGTTACGGGATAAAGTATTCCATAGATATCAATTAGATCCTGTTCATTGATGGTACTGTCCAATTCAACTATGTCCCTACAGATTTTCTGCCTGCTGGATCTGTAAGTTATTGATATGGGAGTGTTGAAGTATTCAACTATTTCCCTTATACTATTATCACTATTTGCCTCATGTGTTTTGGTGCTCTGTTTGATGCTCATACACATTAAGGATTGTTATGTCTTCTTGGAATATTGACTCCTTTATCATTATGTAATGTCCATCTTTATCCCTGATAATTTTCCTGACTCTGAAGTCTGCTTTTGCTGTCTAGCATTCCCTTTTCATTCTTTCTTAGAGTTTTTATCTCATTGCTTGCCTTTCTTAAATAAAATGTTTTTTATGTTATCCACTTTTTCCATGAGAACCCTTAGTATATTAATCATAGTTATTTTAAATTAATGGCCTCAACTTACATTCATTTAGAAATAGTAAAATATATTATAAAGTATTCATAATTAATATTATGCATATTTATAAAATATATAGCATAACTAACAATTCTCAAATGACTTGGAGAGGGGAAATATTTTATATGGTTATATTTGATGAATAAAGTGAGAAGCAAAATTATTAATACATATGTATCACAACATAAACTCTGTAAAAATATACATTTTATAAAACCTTGGAGGAAAATAAAATATTCATTAACACTAGTTATCTCTAGGGAGTGGAATCATGCAAGGTTTTCGATTTTCATTAATTTTTCTGTGTTTTTCAGAATTTCTACAAAGAGCATGTATTTGATCAGTTCATAATCAGAAATGAAATCTTTTTATAAAGCTCTTAAAGTGCTGAGGCTGGTAAGACCTTGCCCTCTAGTGGTTAATACCCTAGTATTACAGACCCGTGTGCCAGGGCTACACCATATCTGGTGCTATTCAGGCTCCCTGTTTCCTGTCTTCTGCAAGTCACTTGCTGTTCAATGCCATGTCTTCAGCAACAGAAATATTTAAATTCTTCATCTTTTTTCTGATGTCTGAAAAGCAACTTCTGCTTCTAGGCCATATTTAGTCTGCTAATTGCCCTCAAATACAGTATTCTCAATTTTCAGAGCATTCCTGAAAGGAAGGTATTTTGCATTTTTCCGTTACACAAACAAATAAAACAAAGCCCAGAGAGGTAAAGGCACTTGCTCAAGGTCACACAGTTCGTAAGTGGCAGGGTCAGAATTCGAACCCAGGTTTGACAGGCTCCAAACTCTGACATTTTTCCCTTCCTAGCTTGGGTTAAGAAGGCAAATTTTTCAGGAGTGTGAACTCAGACACCAGCATGTTCCTGCCCAAAAAAGGGTCATGGTGCTGGTTTCTCCTAAGAGGGGTTTTGCCTATGGTTGCATTTTCCAAAATGTGAGATACTCTTGCCAAAGGGCAGGTTTCCTGTTCAAATAAGTTTAAGAAATGATTTAACTTTATCTCCCCTTTTGGAGATTCAAAGGGCATGTTGGCAGAGTAGAGGTTATTACAAATGTTTAATTTTCTTTATCATAGGATTTGATCACAGAGGTCACGCCCCCAAAAATTTACCTAATAACATTCAGTGGGACACTCATGTAAAGGGAACACACAAATCAAGGAGTAGAGAGAGTAGTTTGCAGGTATCTTTTGGAGAGAGAATCAGATAATAGACTAAAGTCCAAAAAGGGGACAAAATCCCCAGAGTCCAGCTTTGTGGATATCAGCAATTTGCTGAAGCCTCTCCCCAGGAAACACTCCACACATCCTCTGTAAGCAACTCCATCAAGTCAGCCCATCCTGGAGCTCAAGATACCCTGACTACATATAAGTACAGTCTTCCTTACTGTTTGGGGAACCTCCTCCTCCAGCTGACAGCACATGGCTCACCCACCACGGCCTGAGGAGTCTATGTGGGCTCCCTCTGCCCATCTCTTGGATTCCACTGATGGGAAGACAAAGTCAGTGGCAAAAAGAGGACAAAATAGCAAAAATAAAGTGAGGTCAACACCTAGAGTAAAAGTCAGATGGGTGAAGGTTACCAAGTTGTGAGCCATACACTAGAGAGGAGGCTGGCATTCACCCTAGACAGGCACTGTTCCAACTGGTTTAGCTCTGTTAACTCATGTAATCCCCACAACAACCCTATTATGCAGATACTGTTATTATCACTGCCTTTGTCCCCATTATACAGATGGGGAAACTGTTACTTAGGTTAAATAACTTGCCCAAAGCCATAAGCTACAGCACTGAGATTTGAAGCCAGGCAGCCTGGCTCCAGTGTCCATCTCTTAATCACTAGGTTTACACTGCTCCCTCTCTTAATCTTTTTCATCTCAGTAAATGACACAACTATCAAACTTGTTGCATAAAACTACCAAATCTAGATGGCATTCTTGATTTATCTCTTTTTCTCAGCTCTCCTCTCATTTCTAAGCTGTCAGCAAATCTTGGCAATTCTATCTTCAGAACACATTTCCAATCTATCCATGTGTCTCCCCTCCACTGAATTCACCCGAATCTGAGCCATCATCACATCTCTGGTGAATGACTGCAATAGGCTACTCACTAAGCTCTGTGCCTCCACTCTTACTCTGTTATAAATATTTGCCACACCACAGCTAGAAGGATCATTTTAAAACCTACATAGGATTATGTTATACCTTTACTTAAAACCCTCCAGTGGTCTCCTATCACATTTAGAATAAATCCAAACTTCTTTATGTGGCTTACAAAGCCCCATGTGGTCTAGCTCATGTCTCCTCTTTGACTTCATTTCATATCCACTCTGTACACACTTAACTGTAGGCCAGCCCCACTGGCCTTCCTTCTGTCCCTCAAACACCCTAAGCTAGTTGTTATCTTTGGGCCTTTGCATTTGCTGTTTTAACTACCTGGAAACAATTCTTTGTCTACTGTGCACAGCCAGCTTTGTCTACATTGCACAGCTAGCTCTTCTCATCCTTGAGGACTCGGCTGAAATGTTATCCCCTCATGGAAGCCCTCCCTGATCACCCTACTTCGCCTCCTTTGGCACGTTCCCTTTTTCCCATTCATTCGGTATCACATCACTTTCTTTTGCTTTCTTTAAGGTTCTCAACACCATCTAAAATGACCATTTTTTTTTTGTTTATTAGCTCTCATCACTAGAATGTCAGTCTCATGACTGCAGGTATTTAGCTGTCTTGTTTACCACTGTACCTCCAGCACCCAGAACAGTGCACAACACATAGTAGGTGCTTAGTAAACACCTACTGAGAGAATGAATACTCCCTCCTTTAGTTCACAAGTGACAAGGCTGAGGCCCAGTGACCAAAGGGTATGTGCCCAAGTCAGTGGTGGACCTGAGACTACAATGCATGCTCCCTGACCCTCAGGGAAGTCTTCAATGACAGGCAAGTCTGGTGCAAGCATAGAGGTCTCAACTAAATCTGGCAGTTCCCCCTCTACATATGATCCCTGCAAAATATTGACCCTTTCAGACTTGTTCCCATTTGATGCCCAGAGATGACAACCCAAGGAAGAAGAACTGATGTCTTACAGTTTTACTGGCCCTAGCTTCACACCACTCTTGAGGGCAGTGGGCAAAGGAGAGGCTCTGAAATTGAACATAGTTTGGCTTACCTGGTTACCTAACTGCTTTATGACTCAGCTCTTCATCTGAAAACTGAGACTAGTATCTCATTCTACTTGCCTCATAGAGTGGTTTTAGGGATTAAATGGGATACCAGAACATAGGTAAAGCATTTAGCACAAGTCCTGGCATATAGTAAGCTCTCAATAAATACTATTATTATTATCCATTCATTCCTCTGCTTACAACCTTGCCAGCTTCAAGTGACCCCACACTAGATTTTTTTTTCCACCTTTGAGAGTTACTTCTTTAAAGCAAATAAAAAAGTATCTGTGATTGTGGACGTAAATGAAACAAATCCTGTTGTTTACACTGCACCTATTTTAGTTTACAGTAGCCAAAAGTGCAGAGGGAATTGTGAAGGCTACTGAAGAACTAACAAGTAGATTTTAAAAATCACTGAGATTAAAAATTCTCATCCAAGGATCTTTGTAATCTGCCTCTTCTCTACCTCTGTAGCCCTATCTCTTTTCATTCCCTTGCTTACACTTTCATTGCATGTTCTAGCTACTCCACACAGTTCTAGTCTCCAAACATGCAGTGTGCTTTTATGTCTCTAAGGCTTGGCTCATACTATTCATTCTGTATGGAATGCTTTCTTTCCACCAATACCCTCATTATGTATCCTCATCTCCATTTTCCTTCCTGCCAAAATACTACTCAACTTTCAGGTTATCTCTCAAATGGCCCCTCCTCTGGAAAGCCACCCATTACTACAGCCTTCAGAATTAATCCCTACTTCCTCTGTATCACCAGAGCACTTTGCTCCCTTTTTGTTGAACTACCCAACACAATGTTTTATGATTTTTACTCTGTGGTGTAGATTGAGTTCCTGAAAGGCAAGAACCATGCCTTCTATATCCCCAAAACCCAAAGCTGACACAGGGCAGATGTTCAGAAAATGTCCGGTTTTTAACGAATATAATTAGACACCATCCATAAGGGTGAACATATACATGCAACCTCAGTAGACCCAGCTCCCAGAAGCCTTCCAGCCTGGGACAGAGCCTGTGGCAGAGGTACTGCCATCCTCAGACCTTGTAGCTTTCTCAAACTATTACTTAGGATGCTACTCTTTCCTAAACACTTTCTTCCCCATCTGGGTTTGATACCACCCTGGAGAGTAAGGAGGAAAAGTGAGGTAAAACTAAGGTTTACCTTGGTGTACAGGAAATGGCCCCTGGAGTAAGTGACCATATGCTCTTCAAGGGTATCCACTTACACTGAAATTCATCATCCTCATTATGGGTTAAGGAAAAATGTAAAAACTCTATCATCTGAATTTTCTCCTTTCCTTGGACTTGTGTTCCCAGACCTCCGTGCTTCTAGTACCTAGTTCCTCTGATCTAGTGGAAGACCATCAGGGACTTTGATAGATGGGAGGAACTACCCTGTCAAACAAACCCCTTCTCCCCAAGGCCTCTGTGGTTTACTGGACTTCTAAGGGTGTAGAAGAGAGTTAGCTGCTCTGATTTTGGGCTATGGGGCCTGAGTAGACCAAAGGCATGGGAAGGGGAGAGAGAGAGAGAGAGAGAGAGAGAGAGAGAGATTAAATAAAATAGATGATGAATAAAAGCAAAGCCTCTTCCTGGACCTTCCTTTTCTGTGCCGTCCATACAATTATTATGCTATGATCTCTCTTACTAGCTGTATCATCTCAATTAAACTTTGTGCCTTAGTTTTCATATCTGTAAAATGGCAATAATAATAATAATCTTTACTATTAATCCTAATATTAAGTAAGGATTCAGAGAATGGATATATCTAAAGCATTTTTAATAGTGGCTAGCACATAGTAAGTGCTCAAGTAATGTCAGTAGTTATTGTTTTAGTTATCATTTTTCTCAGTGACTTACTTCTCCCAGTGAATGTGGGGCACAAAATGTGAGAGCAGCATGAGCTCTTAGACACCATGTAAGCTCATCCTCTCAGGTTTCCCATGGGGAAAATGAGGCCCAGAGAAGAGAAAGAATGCACCCAAACTCATTCAGCTCACTAGTGGCCAAACCAGGAAGGAGCTCCAGGCCTTCTGCTTCCCACTGCTGTATTCTTCCCACAGAGGCACCAATTACTTGTCCCTTGGTGGGAATAGAAGGGAATGGCAGTCTTCATGTTCTCTCACCCAGAGGGCTCAGCATTCTAGGCCTGATTCTCTTCTGTGGAAAGAAGGCCTAGCCCCCTACTAAAAGTTTTTCAGGCCTCAGTTACCAAGGGAATGAACAAAAGAAGAGTTGAGGATAGTTGCATGCATCCACCTCAGTTGAGGGAGAGAGTGAGGGATTGACCTTTAGGAGCAGAAGCAGGCCAGAATTCAGGAGTTCTGCCTAACCTAGGAAAGGGGGGTGTGGAGGAGGGAGACTCTGGATACTTAAGCCAGGGAGGTGTTGGGTAGAAGGAGCCTCCAAGGTTTCTCAGGGTATCCCAAGAAGCAAGGCCTGCTGAGAGGCTCAGGGGAGTGCTCTTGGGCTTTAGTCCCTGTTAGAGGATGTCAGTTCACCTTCCTGAGTAGGCTAGCAAAACACTGCCCGGCAGGGCTCTGACTCACTTCCCCCAAACAACAATATGTCTTCACAGAGGCCCAGATGGCATGTCACTCTCTCCACAACCCCATACCTTCCCAGAAGTTCTAAGAGACACAGGGACCTGAAAAAACTGGAAAGACTTCACAATCTTCCACCAACCCTCATCCCCTGCCCTTTTCCAGTCCTCTCATCCCACCCCTGTATGCCAGGCCTGGGCCCTGAATCCTCAAGGCCTTCCCTCTCACTCTTAGAAAGCACCAACTTCTCTATGCAGCCTGGTACATCCAGCTGAGAGCATAAGCTTATTTCTCCTCCCATAAGGGGGAACACTTTGAATAAGGGAGCTTGAGTGAGTGGAAAGCCTCACATTTCTGGCACCTTGACAAGTATGTAAGGGAGAGGCTCTGAAGCAACTTGACATATGAGCTTTGGAGTCAGGCAACCAAGGATTTGATTCTGTAGCAGCTTTGGTAGCTGTGTGATCTTGAGTGAATTACTTGAGCTTTCTGTGCTTCATTTATAAAATGGAAGCAGTACTACCTAGCTCATGGTGATCAAAAAAGAAAATATGCAGAAAGCCCCTAACACAGTGCCAGACAAATGGTAGGTGATTAAATGAGAGATAGTGTAAATTAGGCAATTAGGAGCACGGACTCTGACACCAGACCACCTGGGTTTGAATCCTGGCTCTGCTACTTACTAGCTGTGTGTCCTTGGTCAAGGCACTGCCTATTTTCCCACAGAAAGTTTTTCATGTTTCTGTGCCTCCATTTCCTCATATATAAAATGGGACTGCTAACGATAGATACCTCACAGGGTTGTTTTCAGGATTAAATGAGTTAGTCTTTGTAATGTGTTTAGAAAAGTTCCTAACATGCAGTAAACTATTATTAAATGTTAGCTGATATGATTATTATCATTAGTGGTGTTATTGTTATTCTCTGTCCAAAAGTGGGAAAAGCTGCAGAAAGTCAGAAGCAGGCTCTAGCCTCTTGCTACTTAAAGTATGATCTGTAGACCAGAAAATGGGCATCACCTGGGGAACTTGTTAGGAATGCAAAATCTTGGACCCCTCTCCAGATTTGCTGAAACCAAATGTGCTTTTAACAAGATTCCCCAGGGATTTCTATCCAAATAACAGTTTGAGAAGTACTGGACTCTAGATAATGTGACAAGGAGTTTCATTGGGAAATGTAAGTAATGGGAAGATTGAGAAAGAAGAAAAACAGCTGGGCTGGGCATTCTGAGGTAAAAGCTGGGAGATGAGGATGGGATGTGGTCCAGCCAGGCAGGTCAAAGCAAGGCTTTTGATAGAATGGAGCAGGCAAATCTGTGTCAGAGTTGACCCAAATGTCTCAGACAGTGCCCTAATGAAAATCAGAAAAAAAGCACATATCCTTTGGGAGGATGCAACCTTGCAAGTGCAAGGTTTGGTGAATGGAGCTCGGGCTCTATTTCAGTGTCTTCTTTCCCACTTGGCCAGGAGCCCTAGTTTAGTGCCAAGTTACACAACTATGCATTATGACCCTGGGTCGAGGAACAGACACTAGGAAGATGGAAATATTCATGAGCCCAGCAAGATATGTGTGGTAGCCAGAGCCCAAGAAAACCTCCAATAATTCTGGCCTTCTGGTATTGACATCTTTGTGTAGTCCCCTCCCTGTGAAAGGCTGCTTTATATAACAAATAAGATACAGTTGTCCCCAGTTATCCATGGGGGATACATTCCAAGACCCCCATTGGATGCCTGAAACCTCAGATAATACCGAGTCTTCTATATAATATGTTTTTCCTGTACATACATATCTATGATAAAATTTAATTTATAAATTAGGCACAGAGGGAGATTAACAACAATAACTAATAATGAAATAGAATAATTATAATATTATAATGTATTGGAATAAAATTTATGTGAATATGGTCTCTTTCTTTCTTTCTCTCAAAATATCTTATTGTACTGTACCTCAGGTAACTGAAACCACAGAAAGCAAAACCACAGATAAGGGAGGGGGGAATGCTGTATTGTGGAAATGATGAAGTGTGACTTCTGAGGCTGTCAGAAAAACATTGCAGTTTCTGTCATGGCTATCTCTTGGATCACTTGCTCTATAAAAGTCCAGGTGCTATGTCATGTGGACTCTCAAGTGGCCCTATAGAGAGGTACACATGGTGAAGAACTGAGACCTTCTGATAGAAACAAATATTAATTTTCCAGTAATGTGAGAGAACCATCTTGGAACCAGATCCTCCAGTCCTAGTAAAGGCTTCAGATGACTTGCTTCCTGGTCAACATCTTGACTACAAAACCTCATGACAGACCCCAAAACAGAGCCACCCAGCTAAGTCACTCCTGAATTCCTGACTCACAGAAATTGCATGAGATGATAAATGTTTATTACTGTTTTGAAGCTGTTAACTTTTGAGATATTTTGTAACGCAGCAATAGATAATGAAGCTGTAGGTTTTCAAAAGACCAAAGTAGCCAGGTGCTATGATTTGGACATGGTTTTTTTGGCCCCACCATGTCTCATGTTGAAATTTGATCTCCAATGTTTGAGGTGGGACCTGATGGGAGATGTTTGGGTCATGGGTATAGATCCCTCATGAATAGCTTGGTGCCATTCTCATGGGAGTAACTGAGTTCTCACTCTTAGCTCTCCCAAGAACTGGTTGTTGAAAAGAGCCTGGCACCTCCCTCCCCTCTCTTCCTTCCTCACACCGTATGATGCTTTTCCTGTTCTCCTTTGCCTTTCACCATGAGTGGAAGCTTCCTGAGGCCCTCATCAAAGCTGATGCCAGTGCCATGCTTCTTGCGAAGCCCGCAGAACTGTGAGCCAAATAAACCTCTTTTCTTTATAAATTACCTAGCCTTGGGTATTCCTTTATAGCAATGTAAAACAGACTAAGACACCAGGGAAAAACCTCATGACTTAAAGGGGCTAGGCAAGTAAAAATCACAACACTGATAGCTACTTCCATTCACAGGTCAAATCCTCAGCTTGAATGAGTCTTCAGAGGGTATTTACTCCAAGTTCCAGGTTACAGATGGGGAAACAGAGGCCCAAGGGCACATGACCAGCTGGTGGCCACCCTGTCTCCCCATGTCTTTCACATTATAATGGGGATCTACATACATCTTAGCTTGCAAGATTGGCAGCAGGAGGTAATCAAGACAGCAGTCCCTTGGAGCACTCTGCTGAAGTGCCTGCTGAAAGGGCAAACACTAGGTGAGGGCTATATGTCTATCTCTCCTTTCCTCCTCCTCCTCCTCCTCCTCCTCCTCCTCCTCCTCCTCCTCCTCCTCCTCCTTCTCTGTCTCGTTCATCTTGCCTGTCATCCCTCAAGTCATCACATGATTCCCCCAGTAGCCACAAGGTCCCCCACCTAATTATCTAAGTAGTTATCTCCCTTTACTGACAAAGTTCCCTTCCTTGGACTAGGAAACAATGTCAAGTCCAGGAACAAAAGGAAAATTCTGGAGTATGTTCCATAAGCTGACAGCTGAGGTGTACATATCAAAGATTATTCTATTCCTGCACTGGAAACTCCTAGGAGTGTCAAGATAGGAGAAGAAAGGGCAAATGTAATAAAGAGGTGGAAAGTGGAGATAAATACATAAACAGATTTGGGAATTGTGAAGGTAAGGATAACTCCCTTTCATCAACATCCACCCTAGACAAAATGATAAATAGCAAGAGCTTTCACTCTACCTTACGCACATCATACTATTTCTTCCTGATTACAGCTTAAACCAAATTTCCCAAAGCCTATTCTTGATAACCATCCTTCCATGGATGCTATTATGTTACAAAAAAAGGTTGCATGATGAAATAACTTTAGGAAGTGCTGAGTTAAATAAAGGTCAACACTTTCTCTGCTACAGGACTTCTCAGAGTTTTTAATAGCCAAATGCACACTGTGCATTTCAAGAATTTCAAGAGGAATATGGAATATATGTGGTGGCCCAAACTTATTTGGTCAAAAGACCCCTTGTTGTTTTCTTAACTATTAACACTTATTTACATTACTCTCACCCCATATACCCAGATACACACTTTAAGAAATATTAATTTATGCTAGTACGTTTTCCCTTAGAAGATGTATTTTAACAAAGAAAACCTTAAGCTAGAGGGATAGAGCACTAATGGAGGGATTTGGGGCTTTGGCCAGATTGAGTGGACAGATTGGATGTCTGAAATCACCCACATGAATGGTGCCAACACAAGCACTATACTCCACCATACCTGGGCACTCTCTCTTCCAACTCCACACTAGAAACTCTCTGGAAGGATCAGAATCTATCTGTAGATGTGAATGTCATTACACTCACCTTCATGCTTTATTTCATTGGGAAGTCTCAAGATTGGGGCCTCTTTAATATTATGCAAATAGATTAGATGCAATTGTCAAGTAAAGATGAGTTTTTTTTTTCTTCCAACATAAACATCCTTTGTTCTTCAAAGGCCCCTCCCTGAGAGGTTATCCACTTGTTCCTGTGATTCTGTTGAGGCTCAGAAGATGGGAAGCATAGAAATCTGCATTCAAATCTCATTTCTGTTACTTACTAGCAGGATGATATTGGACAAGCCACTAAGCTTCTCTGAACCTCAGTTTCCTCATCAGTGGAATGGGGCTAATAAGCCCCAGGTAGCAGGTTGTTTGGAGAAATAATTAAGTTAAATATGCTTAACATAGTGCTTGACCTCTGAGAGGAACTCTCTATCACTCCACTCTGGGGGACAGACATCCCCCAAGTCATTATAGGAACCTCATTAGTACCCTAGTTTTTTGCCAGAATCAACAGCTCTCTTTGCTTGCCAATTTATCCATCAGAAATAAATGCCAAATGTTCTCATTCATATGTGGAATCTAAAAAAGCTGAACTCATAGAAGTAGAAAGTATAATGGTGGTTATCAAGGGCTAGGGGTGGGATGAGGAGATATTGGTCAAAGACTATAAAATTTCAGTTAGATAGAAAAAATAAGTTCAAGAGATCTAGCATATAACATGGTGACAATAGTTATAATAACAAATTGTATTCTTGAAAATTGCTAAGAGAGTAGATTTTAAGAGTCCTCACGACCAAAAAAGTATGTGAAGTAATATATGGTAATTAGCTAGATTTGACCATTCCACAATGTATGCATATTTCAAAAAATATTTGTACATGATAAATATATACATTTTTATTTGACAATTAAAAATAAATAAATAAGAAATTAAACCCATCCCCAGAAGATCATAATTTGCTGGTAGCTCTGAAACCAGTCTGGTTCCAGAGCCTCTGCTTCTAACTGATACACTGAACTGCCTCTCCTATGGAGGCCTTCACAGAGGGGCTCTTCCCCCTGTGTCTTAGCACCCACCTCTACAAAGCATATTTTATATTTTCTGCCACTACAAACTCCCAGAGTTATGTGCAGATCACCTGAGAAAATATATATGAAATAACTTTGAAACATTAGCACATACACACACACACACACACACACACACACACACACTCACACAAGTTGAATAGGTACAAAATAGTCCTGTGGCCAGGATCCATCCTCTCTGTCTTTGCCCCCTTTGCCCTCCTTCATGGCGAGTGAGTTAAAAAACCCCAAACCTTCCCCCAGCTTGTATCATATAGAACTAACTTGTATTAAGCAGGGTCAAATGAAAACCTATATGAAATTGTGGTGACAATATTTATAGTATCAGTAAACTACTCAGACATAAATTCATCCTTAATCCTATCCTCTCTGTTGTCTCTACCTCCTCACCTGTAAAATGAAATAATCCATTTAATAAAATTACAAGAGTGTCTAGCATATAATAAATGCCAGATAAGTGTCATTTATCATCATCATCATCATCATGCATAGAACCCTACCATCAGAGCTTTCTAGGTCAACCTCATTATACAGAGGAGGAAACTGGGGCCTAGCGGGGGAAAGGAGCTAACCCAAGATCATACAGTTAGTGGCAGAGTCTAGAGAGGAATACACTGTAGGTTGGACTGAAGACTGAAATTAGGAAATACCAAGTAACTTAAAGCAAGTGTTCCTGTCTCAATTAAAAGCTTAGCATGTACAAGTCTGCTGTCCAAGTAAGGCTCCTTGGAATGCACTGCAAGATTTGAGAAATGTTAACCTGATTATGCAATTCAATGACACTTTTTCATTCTCAGTTGTTAATGATTAATCAAAGAAGACAATGCTATCCAAACCAAACAACATTTACCCCTGGTAACCAAAGGCCAAAGAGAACACTAATGAACAAAATTGATATACCATCCTGCTTAGGACTGGAGATATTTTGAATTGTTTTCAATTGAGCACTGCTGGGCTTATCAGAAACCCTTGCATATTTACCAAAGACTCTCCAGGCTCTGAATCAGGATACTAATCATCTCCCCACCCAGAGCTGGCTCATACCTATAATCACAATGACCCTAACCTTGGTCCAGTCCAGAAGAAATTCAACATTGAGAACTGAAGATTCCTTAGACATGGTCCAATTTATCCTCCTTCATTTTTCAGATGAGGCCTGAGGCCCAGAAAGGGAAATAGGTAGACCCAAGATCATAATAAGGTAGAATTTGGATTTGGACCCAGGTCTTCCCAACAGGAAGACTAGATTCCCTAAAGCAACAGGTACATGGAGCAAGGAGAAGAAAATGACCATGAGACATTCCAGAATTATACTGATGACAGAAACAACCTACCAGTAGAAATGCCAATGAGAGTAGAGCTAAAATGGAGCCTCAACTTACAGTGTAAAGATTTAAAAAGAAGTTATGCACCAGGTGGTGGGCAGGGTAGGGGGTCAACTGAGAGATTTATAGACAAAGACTCAGCACTGTCCAGGAACACTTTTTTTTTACATGGAAAGAAAAATAACACGTATATCTTGAGTACTTAACTATGAGCTAGGATTGCTCACTTGTTACTGTATTTGATCTATGCATCAACCTTGGGATAATCACCCTTTTTACTAAGTCCCAGAGAGGTTAAATGACTTGCCCAAGTTCAAAGCAGGTAATGGAAGAGCTGGGATTAACTAGCCCACAGCCATCCCACAGCAAAACCCAGGCTGTGTCCACCATGGTATGCACCATATTACATGATTTGCACCATATTAAACCCATCTGTGTGGAAAACAAGGGAAACATTAAGTTCTTTTGACAAAACTGTGATGGTTTAAGCCAATGCCTTTAGAAAGTACTTTAATTCTTTGTGTTTTAGTTTCCTCAACTGCAAACGTGGAGCTAATATTACTGCCTACCTTCTGGGGTTGCCATGGGGGTTAAATAAGTTAATATGTATTAAATACTTGAAACATCACCTGGTACATAGAAGTATTATGTGTCACTGTTGTTTTTATATTATTATTACTGTTTTGTAGATAAACAGAGACATAGTACATTGGCAAGCTGGGCAATACTTTGGCCTCTTCAGGCTTTAATTTCTTTATAAAATGTGGGACTAGGAAAATTGTACTAAAAATCATAAGACACAAACTCAAATGTCTTCAGGGGTCAAATAGCACTAATAAATTTTTTATAGCACTTACTAGGTGCCAGATACTGTTCTAAGTACTTCATAAATATTAACACATTTAATATTTCCAAAAGCTGTATTAGGTAGGTACAATGCTATTATTAACTTCATTTTTACTGATGCAGGAACTAAAGCACAGAACAGTAAAGTAATTAGCCCAAAATCACAAGCTGACAAGTAGAAGAGCTGGGACTTGAACCCAAGCAGTTTGGCTGCAGAGACCATATTGTTTGTCCTCATTCCACTCTGCCTCCCAGGAATTAAAGAAAATGTGTGAAGAAGCCTGATATAAGACACTAGGAAGTGATGAGTACTGTGTCAAAAGCTGGACTATGTATGCCCTATTTAAAGGTTTCCAGATTCAAAAATTTAAAAGAAAATCCTGGGCTAGCTGAACAAAGCACATCTGTGGACCTAATTTCACCGTAGAGGTCGCCAGTGTACAAAGCCAGCAGTAGATATCTTTGAGCCCTGACATTCCATGATTCTGCGAGAAACTAAATCACACACAACTAACTCTTTCCTGCCTTCTCCTCTTTGGGGATGCAATAATGTCAGACAGATGGCCTTTTCAGAGATTTGGCATTTTGACCACCATTTCCTTCCCAGCTCCTCCTCAGCACATGAGACCTCGCTTGCTTGTTGGTGAGGGCAGAAAACAGGAGTGCAGTGTTTCAATTACTGGAAAGGGAGACAGGAAACATTCACTCAGACTCAGAGAAATTTTACCTCCTTCTTTTTCAGTTGCAATTCTTCTGGAACCAAAAGTAAAAGAAGAATCACATGCAGTTTTCCAAGGCGTCTGCAATTGCTAAGCTGTTATCAGTAAATTCACTGGTGCCCCTGCTGTGTCTTGAGTGTGGGAAGACCAGGAGGAACTATCCTATAGAGGTCCCACATCTTTTGTCCTTGGTGAGGTGAAAGGAAAACATGGATTAAATAAAACAGAAGTAAAAATCAGTTTGGCTGTGAAAGCAAAGCTTGCTTTGATGACCTCAGTTACAAGGCTTCAAAAAAAATGTCAGGCTGGGAATCCAGCCCTGCAGGAGAAACTGAAGTGGCATAACCTCCACTAGAAAACTGAAAGTCATGAGAACAAACTGAGGACTTCAGATGCCTTTACAGACTGGGGACAAGTTGGCCCAGTGTTAGGGGGTTAAAAAAAAGCAGCCAGTGAATGACCCCATAACTGTATGGTAAGGTACACTGTGCAGGCAGAATTCTAAGATGCCCCTACAATTTCACACCCCCATGGTGTACATGTCTGTATAATCCCCAGGATGATGAAAATTATTAGGTTATGTTAGATGGCACAGCTGGCTTTAAGAAAGGGAGATTATCCAGTGAGCATTAGAAGGACTCAATGTGCCATTGCTGGCTTGAAGATGAAGGGGGACATGGGTCAAGGAATGTGAGTGGCCTCTAGTAGCTTAAAAACAGTCCCAGAGAACCCAGCTGCATTGTGCTCAGAATTCTGACCTAAAGAACTGTGGGCTAATAAATGAAGGTGGTATTAAGCTGCTAAGTTTGTGATAACTTGTTATACATCAATAGAAAACTAATATGGATTTTGATAGCTGGAAGTGCAGTGCTGCTGAAAATACCTAAAATATGGGAGCAGCTTTGGAATCAGGCAGCAGAGGTAGTCTGAAAGAATTTTGAGGAGCAAAATAGAGAAAGCCTAGATTGCCTTAAAGAGATGATTATTAAAATATGGACATTAAAAATATCACCTGTGAGGGATTAGAAAGAAGTGAAGATCATTTTAGAGACATCTTAACTTGCTTTCAAGAAAGCCGAAAATCACTGTGAACAAACTGTCAGTAGAAATAAGGACTTTAAGAATGTTGCCTGGGAAGATTTAGAAGGAAGTAAGGGACATGTTATTAGAAACCAGAGGAAAGAGGACCTTTGTTATGTGGTGGCAGAAAGCTCAGGTAAATTGTGTCCTTCACTTATGTGGAAAGTAGACCTTGTAAATGATGAACTTAGTTATAGAAATGAGAATATTTCCAACCGAAGTTTTGAAGGTTCTGCTTGTTTTTTTCCTGATGTTTATGGTAAAAAGTGAGAGAAAAGAGATAATTTGAGAGAAGAAGCAAAAAGGAACCAGAGCTGGATGACTTGGAAAATTCTTAGCCTATCCAGATGGCAAAAGATGCCAAACTTAAGAAAATATGGCATAGAGAGAGAATCTGAAAGTGTAGTATAGAGAGGTAACTGAGGGTGTGCCTCACAGATCTCAAGCAATCCAAGGGGACTTTAGGAAGTTGAAGGGCATTGTCCCTCAGTCATTTCAGAAGTCAAAGGTAAAGAAGGGATTATCTCAGAAATATCTGTGGATGTGGCTTTTATCTAATGGAGTGACCCCCTGTGAAATCAATGAAAGGCTCATAAAATTCTCGAGAAAATTATACCAGCAGAAACATTGCTAGCTTGGGCTAAAAGGGACAGAGAGTACAAAATGAAAGAAGACCATCGGGCTCCTAAAGTGCTACTGGCAAGAAGCAGATTGATAAAACTTCTTAGCTACAAAGAAATGCTACCTTTCATGAAAAAGAAAGGATGATTCAGAGAGTAGAACCAAGAGATCAGAACTCTGGCTAGAATTTCCATAGCTGGATTTCAAAACTGCTTTAGACTCCTGTTTTTCCCCATCATTTTACCTGGTTTTGAATCCAAATGTCTGTAACTGTTATTCTAAGCCTGTTTTGCCATTGTATGTTACAAGTATTGGGAGCCAATAAATTTTCTCCTTAGTTTCACAGGTTCACAGGTGGAGACGAATTGTGCCTCAGGAATTGTACTTAACACATTATACCCAGAAGCCTCATCTGCAACTGATTTAGTTGATTTAGATGATGAGATTTTGGAATTGAGACAATCCTGTATTGAGATGAAACTTTTGGGTAAATTGGGGGGATAAATTTATTTTGCATTCTGGAGAGACATGAATCTTTGGGGGCCAGAGAGCACACTGTGGTAAGAAGAATTCTAAGATGGCCCCCAAGATTTCCCACCCTCCTGGTGTATGTGCATAATCCCTGGGACTGCAAATAGAATGGATTTTACCCACATGATTAGGTTATGTTATATAGCATAGTTGGCTTTAAAAATGAGAGATTATCCAGATGGGCCTGACCTAATCACATGAGCCATTTAAAGTGGACAGTTTTCTTAGTCTGGTGGCAGAAGAGGAAGTCTGAGTTTCAAAGCATGAGAAAGATTTGGCATGTCCTGGCTAGCCTAAAAATAGAGAGGGCCACTTGAAAGCACTGGAAAGGGGCTTCTGGGAGCTAACAGTCAGCAAGGAAATAGAGACCTGTGTCCTACAATTGCAAGGAACTGAATCCTGATAACAAGAATAAACTTGGAAGACGATTTTCCCCCAGATCCTCCAGTTAAGAACTCAGCATGAACAACACCTTGATTTCATCCTTGTGATATACTGAGCAGAAAACCCAGCCATACTCTGTCAGACTTCTGACCTACAGAACTGTGAATGTGAATTGGGTGTTGTTTTTAAGTCTTTCAATGTGTGGTAATTTGTCATGCATCAATAGAAAATGAATACATCAACAAGCCACTAAGACCTCAGCTTGCCCTAGTGTTGAGGTTAATATAATCAAATACTATAGGTCTCTTGGAGGTCTTGGGAGCCTCTCACACTATCTCCAGGGAAATAAAATGTTAGAGGAAGGCCTTGGGGAATCATCTCCACACTTTTGAGTGATTGGCATTTACACGAGAAGTGGTCCGTGGAATTAGAAAGAGAAAGCTGACCTCACCCTGTCTTCATGCCTTATAGACAAAGTGGGGAAGGAAATTTGTATGTATTATCTACTGTGTGCTAGGAAGAGGTTGATAAAGGTCCTAGGGTTCAAGAAAGAGCCCTCTTGAAGCATCCTAACATTTGCTGGCAGGAGTCTAGTTAGTGCCTTGCTTGACACTGTACCTTGAGAGCCTCAGGTTTGGTTACCCTTATGCATCCCAGTTCCTCAGTCTGGCAACCCAGCTCCTATGCACAATGACTTCACATTACCTTTCCTTTTTCTCTTCCACTCCTTTCCAGTAACATTTCTTCTTCTGCTAGGTGAGTCGCTCCCAGTTCTATGTTCATTCCTGCCTCCACATATTTAGTCATGTTGTTCTCCCCTCCTGGGATGCCTTCCCAGCTACCCTCTGCTTATTCAAACCTGGCCGCTTTTTCAGGCCCAGCTCAATCCTCCTGTTCTGTGGGAGGTCTCTTTGACCTCTTCTGGCCCTCACTGAATTCTTCCAGTGGTAGAAGGTGGTAGCTCTCATTTTGATGCTTAAAGCACAGAAAAGCATCAAAAGGGTGAACCTAGAAGGACTACAAGGAAGTTCACAGAGTGGGATCCAACCACTGTGGAAGTAGTTTCGTTAAGAAACAAGTCATTTGCTCTAATGATAGTTTCCTTGGCTGTGCAAAAGCTTTTTAATTTGATCAGATCCCATTTATTTATTTTTGTTGCTGCAGTGATTGCTTTGGGGGTCTTCTTCAAAAATTCTTTGCCTAGGCCGATGTCTGAAAGGGTCTTCGCTACATCTTCTTCTAGAATTCTTAAGGTTTCATGCCTTAGGTTTAAGTCTGTTATTCATCTTGAATTGATTTTTGTGAGAGGTGAGAGGTGGGGATCCAGTTTCATTGTTCTGCATGTAGCTATCCAGTTTTCCCAGCACCATTTATTGAAAAGATATTCTTTTCCCCAGTGTATATTTTTGTCTGCTTTGTCAAAGATTAGATTACCATATGCGAATGGTTTCATCTCTGGATTCTCAGTCTTGTTCCAAAGGTCTAAGTCTCTGTTCTTGTGCCAGTACCATGCTGCTTTAGTTACTATAGCCTTGTAGTACAGCTTGAAGTCTGGTAGACTGATATCTCCCAGTTTGTTCTTTTTACTTAAGATTGCTTTGGCTATACAAGGTCTTCTCTGGCTCCATACAAAGCATAGCATTATTTTATCTAGATCTGTAAAGAATGATGATGGTACTTTGATAAGGATTGCATTAATTCTGTTGATCACTTTAGGTAGTATGGACATTTTAACAATATTGATTCTACCAATCCATGAGCAAGGTAGATTTTTCCATCTATTTACATCTTCTACAATTTCTTTTCTTAGTGTCTCATAGTTCTCCCTGTATATACCTCTCACATCTTTCATTAAATATGTTCCTAGATATTTAATTTTCTTTGAGGCTATTATAAAATGTATTGTGTTTTTGATTTGAGTTTCAGCTTGACTGTTATTGGCATATATGAATGCCTCTGATTTGTGTGTATTGATTTTGTATCCTGAGGCTTTACTGAATTCATTTATCAACAGCCTACAGAATGGGAGAAAATATTTGCTCTCTACACATCTGATAAAGGGTTGATAACAAGAATCTATCTAGAACTTAAGAAAATCAACAAGAAAAAATCAAACAACCCATAAATGGACAAAAGAAATGAACAGAAACTTTTCAAAAGAAGACAGAATAATGGCTAGCAAACATATAAAAAATGCTCAACATTCTCTAATCATTAGAGAAATGCAAATAAAAACCACAATGAGATATCACCTAACCCCAGTGAGATTGGCCTCTATCAAAAAATCCCAAAACAGCAAATGTTGGAGAGGATGTGGAGAGACAGGAACACTCTTACACTGCTGGTGGGCCTGCAAATTGGTGCAACCTCTGTGGAAAAGAATTTGGAGATACCTCAAAGAGCTAAAAATAGAAATACCATTTGATCCAGCAATAGCACAATTAGGCATCTACCCAAAAGAGCAAAAGACACTCTATAATAAGGACATCTGCACCCAAATGTTTATGGCAGCACAATGCACTATTGCAAGGATGTGGGAAAAACCCCAGTGCCCGTCAATTCATAAGTGCATTACTAAAATTTGGTATATGTATACAATGGAATATTACTCAATTATAAGAAACTGCAGTCATCTAGCACCTCTTATATTTTCCTGGATTGAGCTTGAGCCCATTATCCACAGTGAGGTATCACGAGATCAGAGGATTAGCCTCCACATGTACTCACCATCAAATTGGCACTAACTTATTAACACTGTGGTGCTCACACGGTATTAATATTCTCCAGGGATTAGGCGGTTGTAGAGGGGAAGGGCATGCCTCTAATCCTCGTTTGGGTGAGGCAAAAACATAAAATGTAACCAAAACGTTTGTATCCTCATAATATCCTGAAATAAAAAAAAACTCTTAAAAATAAAATAATATGTGTTGTTTTGGGATTTTTTGATAAAGGCCATTCTCACTGGAGTTAAGTGATATCTCATTGTGGTTTTGATTTGCATTTCCCTGATGATTAGGGATGTTGAGCATTTTTTCATATGTTTGTTAGCCATTCTTATATCTTCTTTTGAAAAATTTCTATTCATGTCGTTTGCCCACTTTTTGATAGGGTTGTTTGATTTTTTTCTTACTGATTTTCCTGAGTTCTAAATAGATTCTTGTGTGGATGCGGAGAGACAGAAACATTCATACACTGCTGGTGGGACTGCAAACTAGTGCAACCCCTGTGGAAAGCATTATGGAGATACCTTAAACAGACACAAGTAGACCTACCATTCAATCCAGCAATCCCATTATTGGGCATCTATCCAAAGGAACAAAAGTCATTCTATAAAAAAGACACCTATACCCGAATGATTATAGCAGCACAATTCACACTTGCAAAGATGTGGAAACAACCCAAATGCCCATCAATTCATGAGTGGATTAGTAAATTGTGGTATATGTATACCATGGATTATTACTCAGCTATAAGAAATAACAGTGATATAGAATCCCTTTTGTTCTCCTGGATAGAGTTGGAACCTATTCTATTAAGTGAAGTATCCCAAGAATGGAAAAACAAGCACCACATGTACTCACCAACTAATTGGTTTCCCTGATCATCACGTAAGTGCACATTTGGGAATAACACCAACTGGGTATCGGACTGAGGTGGGAGGTGGGGAGAGGGGATGGGTGTATACCTACATGATGAGTGCATTGCACACCATCTGGGGAATGGTCACACTTGAATGTTCTGACTCAGGGGGATGGGTGGGACATGGGCAATATATATAACCTGAACTTTTGTACCCCCATAATAAGCTGAAATAAAAAAAATAAAATAAAATAATAATTTTTTTACTTTACTCTTCATCTTTATTATATAATTGTTCTCTATTTGGTTAGTTTCTGTTCATATATTTATGATTTTCTTCTTTCTTTTTATTGTCTATCTAGCTCTCCTTATTTTAATGTCTGAATTTGGATGTGTAGCTCACTATTTTTTAGATTTATTCTGTTTTGTACTACAAGCTTTTAAAGAATAAATCTCCTAAGTACTGCTTTATTATAAAAGTTTTGACACAAAATGTTTTTATATTTATTTAATTCTAAGTAGATTTTATTTTTCATTATACTTTTGTCTTTAATTAATTGTTTAGAAGTCTATTTCTAAATTTTCAAATGTATTTTTCTAATTATTCTTGGTTTTGACCTGTAATGTAACTATATTGTTTATTTATAGATAGTCTTTATAAAAATATTTCATTGAAATTTGTTAGGGTTCCCTCTCTATCTTAGCACATGGTAAATTTTCACAGATTTTTTAAGATGGCATGAAAAGAATTGCTGGCTTTAATGTTAAGTTTATGAATGTTCAAATGTATAAATTGTGGTATGTAAATCATCTAAATTCTTACTGAAAAAAAGAAACAAATCATAACTGCGCAGGGAAAATGTACCTTTACACAGGAAAGATCTGGCGGTCACAACTCTCATCAAGTGATCAAACATAGCATCACTAATGAAGCACAACCCTCCTATGTGTGTATCTTGATGTGGTATACAATGTTAAATACCAGCATCAGCTATTAACTATTCATGCCAAAAATATTTAATATAAATCTATTCATTCCTTTAGATCTAACTTCTAGTTTTACAGAAAATATAAAGGATGGAGGATCAAATTAAATGACACCCTGGGAAAGCAATCAAACCAAGAATGTGGGGCATTTATAAGACACGTGGCTTGGTATCTTCAAAATATCAATATTTTGGGGAAAAACAGGTGAGGGGACCATTCTAGGTTAAAGAAACATAATGAAATACAATCTGAGAACCTTCACCAGATTCTAGTTCAAAAATTCCATTTTGGGGACCTATTGGGGAAAAATTGAAGGTGGTCTATATTAGATGACATTGTGAATTATTACTAATTTTCTATGCTGTGATAGTTGTGTTACAGGTATGTAGGAGAATGTCCTCACTTCCAAAAGCTGCTAAAGTATTCAGGGGTAAAGTCTTATGATATATGCTACTTACCATTCAAATAGCCAAAACTAAAGGATATATGCAAAGTAAAATTTCTCAGAAAATCTTTGTGGAGTATATGTAAAATTTTACCTGGACAACACTACAATTTGGTTGATTTAGCTGGTCAAACAACCATACCAAAAGGGAATTAAACAGTAGACCAGTATATGAATGGGTACCAGCAATATGATATCCAAAAGGGATAAGGTGAAATCCTGAGCTTGGGTTGAAAAAGAGGTCAATTGTACAAATACAGAATAAGGGGAACCTGGCTTAACAGCAGCTCAAGTGGAAAACACAGAATAAAAAACTAGGCTTTTCAGGTGACTTGGAGGGGAATTTCAAGCAACATCCAAGCATGATCTATTACACACACACATCAAGGACTTGATGAGGTCAGTAACTGATCAGATGTAAGATGGATGGAAGGAAAAAGGGAGGAGACAAAAGAGGAGCTTGGGTTCAGGAGTTGGACAGTCTGGGTCTCAATTCTGACTCTGCTACTCGTTAGCCTGCAAACATGAGTAAGTCACTTAACCTCACTGTGCCTCAGTTCCCTCCTCTGTAAAATGGGGGTGATAATAGTACCTACCTCAGAGGATTGTTATGAGGATTAAATAAGATGCTACATGTAGAGAACAGTACCCAGTACATAGGAAACACTCGTATATGTGAGCTATTATTTGTCCTTTTACTGATAAAAGCATCATTCCTTCTTTCTGTACTGATCATTCTGCCCCACTGATTAGACATCAGGCTATAGTGAAAGCACATTTGCCTAGGATTGGTGAGGCCTGATTCAGTTACTATCTGTATGGGCCTATGTGTAAAATAGGGAAGAACTGAGTGATCTATATGATCCCGTCAAGCTCCATCTTTCTGTGCTCCTGAGACTCTGCACCTCTTTGAGAGCAAAGATTTGGGGCAGAGAGTACATTAAAATGCCCAGGGAAAAGGCATGTCAGATTGGGAAAACTATCAATTTGTCATAAAGCACTATCCTGGCTGGGGCTGCACTGGTGAAATGTGGTCTCTAGAGGGTGCTCAAAACACACAAAGTACTCCAATAACGGTTCTCAGAAATGAGCTGTGAGTAGGAATAACAAAGGGGGCAGCTGTTGTCAAGAGAAGGTCTAATTGGGGACTGATGATCTAGACAGGTTGGGGCTCTCCCAGAGTACAGTTGTGGGTGGAAAGAGTACTCATTTATCAGCCGGTGTCCCACAGTTTAGCTGTGATCATAATCCCAATGTAGATACGAGCTGGTCCTGATATTTTGACATCTTATTTCCTCATAGCCTCCTGCTGGGTCCCAGGGTCATGTAGGATTTTGGGGCCTCTGAGAAGGAGTGATATTGGGCAGAAGCACATTGAAAGACTTTTATTGCATAATGTGATTTGGAGATGGGAGCGGAGAGGGGAATGTGAATAGCCTAAGAGGAACAGCCACAGGTACTCAAAAGATCACTAGTTCCTGGACTGGACTTAAGTGATAGAACCCTCTGGAAAAGGTATCTGAACTAATGAGGCCTAAGTGTGATCATGTGACAAAGAGATCTTAAACATTATTCTGTGACCTGAGCAGTGAGAGTCTGGTTTCTGAGTGGGAGGCCGCAGCTTTCTTCCCCACTCCAAGACATGACAGGCCCCTTTCCTGCTACCAGCACCTCTAGGACTCAAATGAAACAATTTCTAAAAACATTCTCTGCCTTCTGCCTATTTCCAATTTCTGTAAAACAGAAAATCTTAGCATCTCTGGGTTTAACAACATGCTCACCCACACACTTTGGCTGTAATTCTCCCCCTACAACCTTCCTCCCCTCTCCTCCACAAAATAAAATTTCAAAAGGCACACGGAGAAGGAGCTTTCTACTGGAGGTCCCTCTGCAGGCCTGGTGTCTTGTTTTGTTTGTTTTCTCAGAACTGATTCCAGCTGAACATAAATCTCCTCAAGAAAGAAGATGGTTATCTCTCTGGGCCTATTTCCCCATACTGAAAAGAAGAGGTTCTCATGGGTTTATGGTGGTGTTAAACCTCTTCTGGGATGCTAAAGACTGTTACCTCAGCTTTTCCTGAGAACCATTTAAGGAAAGGAAAGGAAGGAAGAGAACATGAGAAGGGCATAGAGGCCTTTAGAGGGGTATTATCACAGAGGGACTTGGCATTTTAGGGGCAGCATTTACTTCTGCTCTGCTGCCTGGAAGTGAGGATTAGAGATACCCCAGGGCAGCAAAAGAAATACCGCTCCCCTAGGTCTATCCCACCAAGCTGCTCCTGGTTCTGACTGGGACCCTGCCTAGGCACTGAGCTAATATATGCTGGATTGTACTGTGAGAATATAGGATTGTTTTTTACTTATTTTGTGAGGTGACTTGATAACATAGAGAGCATGTGGGGCCTGGGCATCAGACAGCTCTCAGTTGGAATCTAAGTTTGACCACTTCTGCTGGGTGACCCTGGGCAACTTATCTAACTTCCCTAAGCCTCGCTTTCTTCCTTTGTAAACCAACAGTAATCATACTCTGATTCATGGTATGAATAATGTTAATGTGCCCCATTAGAGTGCTCAGTTCACATTGTACTTGTCAAAGTGAAGGATTCTTCCTTCAGGAGTCCCTGCTCACACAATGGCTCCCAAAAAACATTCTGTAATCTTTCTGGGCCAACTTTTCTCCATCTGCAGAATTGGGGTACAGTGGGTGGGAGACTATCACTCAGAGGAGATGTGTGTCTAAGTGGGATGAAGTCATGGGTAGTCAGGGGCATTTATTACATCTCAAGAGTTAATGCAGGAAAATCCTGTAGTTTTAGAAAACAAACACCTGATGATTCTACCGATACAGTTTGGAGGCAAATTTTGGTTTCCTCCCAGTCAGCTCCTAAACTTGGCTTGTTTCAGAAAGTTAGGTTTAGAGGACAAGGGGAGCCCAGGGTCCAGCCTGAGGCCCTAAGAATGAGAGGGGAGTAAACTGTTCACTCAGAGTGACTTATTAACTCTAAACCCAAGTCACAGGCTGGGCACACTGAGCAGGAGGGCCTTGCCACTGACACCCATACTTACTTCCTGCCAAAGTAAGGTGTAGAAGATGACTCCAGTGCCAGCACTGAGCTCAGACCATTTGGGGATGGATACCCAGTGCCACAGGAATGAAAAAGCAGGGAAAGGGGGGCAAATACAGTCTCACTAATGGAGTCCAAATTGACCACTGTAACCTCATTCTGACCCTCCCCAAACTCACATGCATGTGTGAACACACACACACACACAGACACACACTCAGGCTGTGGTAACATGAGCAAGGAGACAACACGGAAAGGGACAAGTATTTTCCACACAAGAGAGTTTCCAATAGTACTTTGTCAGACAGAGTGGGATAGGGGAGCCAAAGGTTTTCAGACTGAAAATACTTTCACACCATTTGTCTGGAATCCCCAGGTCTCAGTCAGCCCAGGCTGCCTCCTCCAACTATCAGGGCTGTGGTCACCTGGAGGGCAGCTTCTCCCTGCTGGGATCAGAGAGCAATGGAAAGAGGGAAGGCATACACTTATCCAACTGCCTGAAAAGCCTAAAGTGCTGTATAAACGTAAGGAATGGCCATTTTTACTACACTGATTAGGTTCTGCTTGTTAGACATAAGGTCAGTCCTGAAAAGAATTCTTTTCCAAGTCAGATAAGTGTGCTAGCTTACCTTTGTTGGTTTTTTCCCTCTTGACTTTAGGAAACTTTTTGGAGAAAATAATGTTTCCTACAAGGCTGCTGGTGATAGTTTTAACATATCCCAAATTGAACTGGAAATACTAAAATTTTGTCACTAAGAACCCTAAGAAAGCCTTTAGAAAAGCATCCTCGTATTATGTATGGAGAAACTGAGGCACTGAGAGAGGAATCATGAGGTTAGAGAATAAAACAGGTCTAAGGTCAGTGACCAAGCCCCACATCTGACAGCAAAAGGCTCCCTTTGATACAATTTGGACCATTCTCAGGTTCAGTCCAACCCCCAAGGAGCAGGGAAGAAGAAGATAAGATGATTGGAAGACCAAATCCCCAACCCATTTAGCCCACCTAGACAATTCAGAAGTAAATCTATCAGCCCCAAAGGACATACCATAGCCTAATGTAAGAGGCTGTAGTGAAATAATTAACACAATGGTAAAAATAGTTCAAACTACAATGGGTAATACTGATTTAGTACCTCAAGTCTGGATCCTGTACTGAATGTGTCACAGATAATCTCTCATTTCATCCTCACATTTCTGCAGGGTAGATATGAATATCCTAATTTAATTGATGAGGGAACTGAGGTTTAAAAAGGTTGAGTAACTTGTCTAAGGGCACATAGCTAAGCAGTGGAGGTGGTGGCTTTGGAACCCAAGTCTGGCTGAACCCTAAGTCTGGGAGCTTAATTATTATAGTTTCCTACATGAGAGCTCAAGTGCCACCTCCATCTGAGGGAATACCCAGGCCTTTGAATCAAGTGTTCTTTCTCGCTCTACTAAATTCCCTTTTAGTACAGGCTTTCTATCTTATATTCTTGTTATTTGCATTTATGTTTTATTTCCCTCATAGGCTGTAAGCTCCTTGAGAATATGGTCTGGGCCAGAGTGTGAGTGTGTGTGTGTGTGTGTGTGTGTGTGTGTGTGTGTGTGTTATCAGCACCTAGTCCAGTGCCAGCCATAGCACCACATGTACTCACCATCAAATTGGCACTAACTGATCAACACTAAGGTACTCACATGTTAGTAATATTCACTGGGTTAGTGGGTGGGGGTAGGTAAACTCACAACTAATGGATGCGGTGAGCATTGTATGGGGGAAGGGCATGCCTCTAACCCTGGCTTGGGTGAAGCAAAGTCATAACTTGTAACCAAAATGTTTGTACTCCCATAATATCCGGAAATAAAAAAAAAAGAAAATACTTGCACTTGATAAATGTTTATTGACTGACTGAAAGATGTTGTTGATGATGCCCAGGTTTGCAGAGGAGCTATGCAAAAATGACAAACTAGGTTCATATCCCTGCATTTCTACCAGTTTGAAGTAAAAAGGGTGTCTTTAGGCTCTACCTGAAGGCAGACGCCTGACACCAAGCGACCAGTGGCAGGAGACTTTCTAATAAAACCCCTTCCCTCCTCCATCTCCACGGAAACCCCCATCAGCAATTTCTCCTAGGAGAAAAAGGATCCTACAGAGTGGCTTTATGGCTGACAAAAGCAGAAGGAGGTCTGGCATAGTTCTAAACAGGAGGCTTTGGGTCACGAATTGTCCCAGACTTAGTGGCAGGTACTGGCAGCAGGCTGATCACCCCATTAGTCATGTCAGCTAAGCCACTGTGGGTCAGAGTTGAAAATCTCCATGGAGATTTAAGAAACTAGCCCCCCTCATGTCATAGACAGGGAAACTGAGGCCCAGAGAAGGGAAAGAACTGCCCCATTGTCACACGTTCATTCAGCAGCCAAGCCAAGGCTGGATCCCTCGGCACCTTGTTGCTTACCATGGAGCTGTTTCTGCTCTACCACACCGCTTTTTTAATCAGAAGGGCTTTCATCAGTTGTCAGCCTAGGGAGGAGTTTTTGTTATATAATGCTCCTTAAAGTAGATTTAAAAGATGATACAATAGTTTCATTTTCCAAAGTAGGAAAGCAGATACCTGGGCAGTGAGTTCCATCACATAAAACTAATCTTCAGTAAAAAGGGAATAACTCAATGAGGAGGAAGAGGGAGGAGCGGATTCTAAATAAATCTATCACCTCTACATGTTTTTTCTTGGTTCTCCCCCACATTATTAGAAGGTGGTAGTGAATCACTACTCCCTAATAGGTATAACAAAACACACCTTGACTGTACAAACCTCCCATGCTGATTGCTACTGCCAACACCCTGTCTCCTCTGTCCACACTTTTGGGGATTTCAAGAGAATGGAAATATGAAAACATTGTTGATACAAGGCCTGCCCCTAGCCCTACCACCAATGGGGTTATCATAAGATTATTGAAATAACATGTTTTACTTATCAGAAAAACATTGAGGACCTCTGTTGGTAATAGTAGTAAGATCTGGATACTGGCTCTAGGCAGAATCCGTATCATATATATGGTATTGAACAGTTTATTTATCCTTTCTAACACTCAGTTTTCTCAATCTCTTTAGGATTCCACTCATACACCTATTCACTTCTCCACCCATCCTCCATTCTCTGAACCATCTACCTTTTCATTCACCCACCCATGTATCCATCCTCCCACCTACCTGTCCATCCATTGCTTATCCAGGATAGGTTAAGGGGTTACGAACTAGCTCTGGTGCCAAACTTCCTGAGTTTGAATCCTAACTTCCTTACGTTCTGACTAAGTGATAGCAGGCAAGTAACTTAACCTCTCTGTGCCTCATTTTTCTCATCTGGATATTGGAGATGATAATAGTATGTAACTCACCTGGCTGTTTTGAAAATTAAATGAGTTATTGTGTTTAAACATTTTGAATGGTACCTGAGTTATAATAAACACTTGAAAATAAATGTTGGCTATTGTTGTTTCATATCTACTAGGTTTCAGGCACTTTGCTAGGCTCTGGGTGTTCAAAATGAACAAGACATGTCCCCTAGACTTCCAGAGCTCCATATAGAGAAGGCAGATATGAAAAACCAATACTTTATAATTCAGTGAGAAAGGTGTCTTAATATAAGTTTTGCAAGGTATAGTAGTAGCAAAAGAAGAGAGGGACCAAGATTGCTGGGGCTGGGATTGAAAAATGCCTAACAGAGAGAAGATAATACTGAGCTCGGTTTTAATGGGCAAGACACAAAGGGTTGTGTGAACGCACAGTGCCTGCAAAGTGTGCAAAAGCTCTAAATGGTGTGGTGCATTTGAAGAACTACAGCTCAGTCAGTATGGTTGGTGAGCTAGGCATAGGCCAAAGTGGCAGGTCTGAGAAAAGAAGGCCTCATAAACCCCACTGAAGAGTATGGCCTTTATCCTGACAGCAGTGGGAAAATAATGGAAGCACATTTCTAGCAAGGTAGGGAAAAACTTAGACATTTTCTTAAGGACAAACACTCTAGGCACTGGGTGGATCTGGAGGGTAAGGGGGAGGCAAGGGAAGAAGAGTTTGGAGATAAAGTGAGGGCCTGAGTGAACAGGGAGACAGAGAACATGCAGACAGGTATAGCCAGCCTCAGAACACTGCATTCAAATGTAACTTTGCACCGGAGCATAAATACATAAAGCAACTAGAACAGAGCTGCCTTGGATAAAGTGAGCATAAGGATCCTCAGGGACTTCTGAGGAGGCTCCACCAAATCCAGAGTTCAAATGCCCTGACCTTGGGCATAAGATCTAATGAAAAGTGGCCCCTCATTAAGAATAAGTCATATGGCTATTCTTAGACTTGTGTATTGGGAGCAACACTGTGCAGAAGACCAAGCACATAGCTCATTTCTGCTCTTCATTTACATCTCTGTGCACACATCATGCACTCACAGAGGCCTTCCCTGACCACCCTGTCTAAAATAGTAGGGTTCTATTCATGGGTTACTACTCACTGCCCAGCCCAGACTGGGCCCCCTTCCCTCAAAGTTCCCACAGTCAGTCTCTCTCTCTCTCTCTTTCTCCTTCTCCCCTGCCCTGTGCGCACACATGCATGCACACACACACACACACACACACACACACATACACACACACACACACATCAAGCAAAACAAGACAGCAGATAGTTAGTACTAAATGATATGGTCCAGCCTAGAGGTATTTATAGAAGTTGACAGAATAAACCAGAAGGGCCTTGGAGGGGAGCTGGCTGGGTTTCTTCAGAGAGAAGGTGAAATCTGGCAGGTGCACTGAAAGATGAGCAGGAATTTAGGTGCAGCAGACAGGTAGCAAAAGAGTGGTGAAGAACTTGGGCCCTGAAATTAGGCAGTCTTAGGTTCAAATCTGAACTTTGCTGCTTATTATGTGTCCTTGGATAGCTTGCTTTAGTTTTGCCTCCCAAAGCCCCAGTTCTCACCTGTAAAATAGAAAGACCAATAATACCTATCTCATAATGTGGTTGTAAACTTAAAGGGCATGGTGAGGCAGTCAGGAAATCAGCTATTGTTGTTATTGATCTTCCATGCCTTATGACATCCATTTTCTGTGATCTTCTCACTTATCATGACCACCCCACTCCAGAGTCCCAAAGACCTGCAACCACTGTTGCACACCGCTCAGGCCTGCCTTCTTGGGAAAATTCCCTGTGTTACCTACCAGTGCTCTTTCTGCTCTTCCTTATTCTTCAGATCTCTCTTGGCCAGATCTGAAGTTATATTCCCAGAGGACTCTATTCCCTAGCTCTGATTAATTAATTCCTAGTGAGAGATAATAATTTATAATGACCTCTTCTGGAGATTTTTCACTTGTTCATAGGGCTCCAAGAATATAATGCTGATTCCCAGAGGCATATAGAGAAATAAGAGGTTTCCCAGAAAAGCTACATCTTTAAGAATGGGGGGGCTTGTCCCTGTCCTAGGCACCTTTAAGGCTTACCATTCCAATCACCTTCTTGGAAAGGAACTTCCTCCGACATCTTTCTTCAGGCCCCAACCTGCTTGCCTCTCCTTTTTCCTTTGGCCTGGCCTGTACTGTAGCTGAGAATGATTTACCTTAGCACTTCTGACTGGTAACCCACAGAACACCGCTGTTCAGTAACCCTAAGGCACCTGGAACAGCACCAAGCCCAGATCCACATTCTTCCTTGGCCAGGAGTGATTGGGCAGAGGGGACACCATGCCCTTCAGGCAATCTGGAGGCTTGTCTTGTGATTGCCCACTCAGACTTATCGATTATTCCTTTAAGGCAGGTGCAGCAAGCACACTGTACCAAACTCCCTGGCCAAATTATTCTTGCCAAACCCCTCATATAAGTACAGGGGAGTGACAACATTATGAAGGATTAAAGATAAAAGATAGCACAGGAACTGACACCTGGAAAATATCTGGGGTAAATTTCATCCCATCAACTTAGCTTCATCCTGTTGCCATTATGAACCTTACTCAGAGAGCGTTAGATTCCTGTCCATGCTAGGAGTTGGCATTTTCTAGGAAACGTTTTGCTGTTCCTTCCTTTTGGAGTGATAGTTGCTACCTACCTGTGTGGCCCTCCAACAGACGACACAACCATAGCAGCCATATATAACAACAACAATACCATCAATAAAACCCCATTTATGTGGAGCTTACTCTGTGCCAGGCACTGTATTAAGTACTTCACAGACAGTAATTCATTTAACCCTCAAAATAACCCTAGGATGTAGATTCTAGCATCATGTTTATTATTTCCCATTATGCAGATGAGGAAACTTAGACACAAAGAGATTAAGTGACTTGGTTGAGGTCACACACCCAGCAAATGGTAAATCTGGGATTCAGAACCAAGTAATGTAGTTTCCATTAGCCATTCTCTTAACCCCCTACCCTACACAGACTCTCAACATTGGCCTTATGTGTTAAGCCTTATTAACTGAGTACCAGCATAAATGGATTTACTGCAGCTGTGAGCAAAATGTTTGTTTCGCTGACAAACTCTCAAGGCTGGGTTGCAAGTAAACTGGTAACCCACTTAAGAAAAAACACTACAGTGGCCTTGAAGTTTTGTATCCATCAGATCTACATGCATTTGCACATAATTAATGTGCCAAAGAGTCCTTATTCATTAAGTCAAGCCTACAGCATGCTAGTAGATAATTCATGCTACTATATGTGCTAACATCAAATGGTATATAGTTCCCATAAATTCCATAATTCAGATTAGCTTCATGCAAAATTAATCTTAGTTTGTATGGTATGACGTACTTTGGCTTTTTAGGGTCCTTTTACTCAACAGGATTACTAAGCATCTACCATGTGCCAGGCACTGTGTGGAGTGCTAGGGCCAGAAATTGATGCAATGCCAGCCCCACCTCCAGTAGTAGTTCTCCATATCCCATAAGTGCTAGGAGAAGCACAGTGTGGAAGTTCTGGGAAAGCAGGGACTGTTGTATCCCAATGCCTGAAATATTGTAGAGGCCAAAAAAATATTTTTTGAATGAATGAGCAATAGCAAGATTTAAATGAAATTTTAAAATTGTGGTTTCTGCCCACAGAAAACTTACAATGTAATTGGGAAAATGCCACATACAAAATGGTCTTAGTATTTACCAAAAGTCATAAACAACTAATTGACAAGTGTGATCCAACTAACTCTGAGCACTTTTATAGCTGCCCTTTTTGTTCTCAGAATGGTCATGAGCTACGAAGGAATAGAAAGTTTTCTCTGCAGGATACAGGTGGAGAAATTGAAGCCTAGAAAAATATAGACATGTAAACTCAGAAGGGATATTAGAGGTTATCCCATACAACCTCTAACCCTGCCCAAAACAATGTCTTCTCCACCCCACCCCACAACTATTGGAAAATCTTGAAAGCTGGGAACAAAACCTCTAATTCCACAATAAGAGGTCCAGAAGTCCCCCCACAGCATCTCTGACAAGTGGTCATTCAGGCCCTGATGGCTGCTAATCCTTTTGTTGGAGAGGCCTCTAAAAGAGAGAGAGAGAGAGAGAGAGAGAGAGAGAGAGAAGGCCTCTCACTAGAAAGTGATGCAACTTTCCTCCCTGTAACTTGCCCTGAGGTTTTTTCCTCTGGTAATGATATAATTGTGTTTCCTTCCTCTTCCACATGCCAACCCTTCAGAGAAAGAAAGAAAGTGGTCCAAGGCCACTGGAGGTGGACTTTCTACTACTCCCCTTGTAATTTTAAGATAACAGACATCCTCCCAGAGGAAGTCATGATAAGCATCACTCAATAAATACTCCTTGAACATTAGGCTAAGAGGGGCTCTACCCTCTAAGAGCTGCCAATCTAGTAAGGGGGAAAGAAACATAAATTTGTTGCTGTAATGTGGAGTGATACTAATATCTGAGGTGAAGTGCAGAAAAGAGAGAGCTATCTGCTAGGGAAAGCCTTACCTGAGTTGAACCCTAACAATTGAGAAAGGATTCTCTAGGCCGGGCGCGGTGGCTCACGCCTGTAATCCTAGCTCTGGGAGGCCGAGGCGGGTGGATCGCTCGAGGTCAGGAATTCGAGACCAGCCTGAGCAAGAGTGAGACCCCGTCTCTACTAAAAATAGAAAGAAATTATCTGGCCAACTAAAAATATATATACAAAAAAAATTAGCCGGGCATGGTGGCTCATGCCTGTAGTCCCAGCTACTCGGGAGGCTGAGGCAGTAGGATCGCTTAAGCCCAGGAGTCTGAGGTTGCTGTGAGCTAGGCTGATGCCACGGCACTCACTCTAGCCCGGGCAACAAAGTGAGACTCTGTCTCAAAAAAAAAAAAAAAAAAAAAAAAGAAAGGATTCTCTAGATGAAGAACCTGAAGAGTTTCAAGAAAGAGAGAACAATATGTGATAGCTTGAAATAATATTGTGTGCTTAGGGATATAGCAAAAAGTTTGAAGTGGCTGGGGAGTGTCTGTGGAGAGGAAGTGGTAGAAAATAAGGTAAAAGAGGTATATCTGGAAGGGCTTCCCTTCGTCATGCCAAAGTGAACGAAATTTATCTGTTGGTCAAGGGCCACTGTAAGGGATCTATGGTTTAAAATCAGCAAAACAAAAGTCAAAGGGTGCCACAGATTAAATCTGAGAATGAACTTTGGTGGTAGCATCAGGAATAAAGGTTAATATTAACACATGTTTGCAAATACAGATGCCCACAGGAAACAGAAAGACAACATAAATGAGTGAAATGGGCCAAATGCAAGACAATAGGGAGTGGTAGGGACTGTGGCAACTGAAATATAAACTTCCCCAAAAGGGAGTAGCTGATACTCAGTTCTAGTCAATAAATACTCTGCAGGAATGAAGGAAATCAGATTTTTATGTGAAATCTCCCAATCACATTTGGTGACTTCTGTTCTAAGTGTAAACTCAAAATGACTAATGGATACGGTTAGGAAGGGGATGTCTTCCTTGGGGAAGTTGGGGGAATGGTAGTGCCACTCAACTAGAGTAGGAGAAGGAGCTGTTTTACCTGGGAGGTGGGGGTAGAGATAAGAAGAGGATAATGAGCTCTGTCTTGGACATGTTGAGTTACAGGATCTGTAGGAAACCAGGTGGAGATGGCAACTAAGATTTTGGAAATATGATAGGTCTGGGAGGACTGGAAAAAGCAAGTTGAGATTAGAAGTTTATGAGACATTGACATCGGTATAAAGCACATAGGAAAAGAGTGATCCTTTTGGCTCTTTCTCAAGAGGGAGAGAAGCCCAGATCACAGTTCCTGGCCCTTCCATTGGATCGTAGGCCCAGGGATTTATCTGGGTACATATGACTGTGTTGAAGGTGGAAAACTGGGCAAAGCTGGGGGTGCTCAAGAAAAGAAGGAAGGAAGGATGGAAGGGAGGGAAGGAGGAAGGAGGGATGGAAAGTAAGGAGGGAGGGAAGAATGGAGGGAGAGAGGCAGGATAGAAGGGAGGATGGGAGGGAGGAAGGAAGACTTATCTCCAGTAGGGCCAACAAAACTGATTATCCATCAGCTAACAGCATCAGATCATTTAGGGAACCTTTTAAAATACAAATTCCCAGCTCCTTCATATACCTACTGAATCTGAATGTTTCTCCCCATGAACACCCAGATCAGTTGTACTCCATAACACCTCCTTACTCTATTACTTCAAGAAGCAGGGGTCCCTAAGTTTCACAAGGACCTCAGAAAACACCTAGTTCTAACCCTTCCGTAACTCAGATGCAGAAACTGAAGCCCAAAAAGGAGATAGGACTTCTAAAAGTTAGTAAATTATAAAGCTAGGACCATAGTCTATCATCTGCTGAATCACTCAGCCTTTTATCAGGGGAGTGTGTATGTGTGTATGTATGAGTGTGTGTGTATGCTTGTCTGTGGGGGTGGGGTACAAGAAAGAGAAATAGAGAGAGACCCATCATGAGATGTCTTTCAGCATAAAGGCTGATTCTGTGCCCTTGGTGAGTGACTTGTAACAATACTATCTTCCCAGCTAAGCCAGGGACTACCATAAATATTATCTTCTGACTGATATCTGTCACCTGCCTATCCCCAAAGCAGCAGGAACCCATGTGTATAAAAATATACACTGATGCAGATACACAGGCAGGTCTTGTGAGAAAACAGATATCAGATAATCCACAGAAACCAAACACAAAGAACCCAGAATATGCAGCCTTGTATCCCATTAAGGAACAGATGGAAAACCTTGCCCATACCTGTCAGAGCCTTAGAGTCTGATGCCTAGCTGTTTGTTTGGCCACAGGAAAAGACTTTCAGAAGCCTTTCCACCTCAGAATGGATGCAAATAAGGCTATTTTCAAAGGCATCCATCCCTTTACAATCTTTCTGGACATCAGGGTTTGGGTCTGAAAACACCATTTCCTAAACCAAAACCATGCACAGGTGGCTAAACACCATGGCATGGGGAATGCAAGAGGGTAAGAACAAGCCACAGCTAACAGCAGAAAAGGTCTGCCTGCTTAAGGGTCTCCCTATTGCCCCCTGTACTTAAGGAATGCCACTATCTTTGGGAATAAACAGCCCCAGAAACAATTGTCATGCAGTAGAGGCATGGTAGTAAACACAGGTGCTGGGAAAACACAAAGGAGGCACAGTCAAACCAGCTAAGAGAGTGTCAAAGAATACATTCTAGAGGAGGTGTTGTCTCAACCAAGTACTGAAGGATGAAACTTCGCCAGATACAGGTGAGTACGTAGGGAATCCATATGAATGGAGTAACATGGAGGGGAGGGAGAACATGGGGCCCCAAAAGAACTATTATGTCAGTCTGTAGAGGAGATGATGAATGCAAGAGTGGATAGAGATGGGGTTGGAGAGGTTGGCAGTAGTCAGCTCACAAAGGGTCCAGTAAAACCAAGAAAAGAATTGGGACTTTTCTTGGGAGGAAAATGACAGCTGTGGAATTGTTTCTAAGGGACAGTAATACAGTTAGATGTAAGTGTGAGAGCATTCACTGTTGCAACAGAATGGAGGATGGATTGGATGGGAGCAAATTTGGAGGTTGGGGAATCATTTGGGAGTTTGAGACAATAATCAAAGTAAAAGCTGTGAGAACCTGGAAGAAGCATCAGAGTGATGGAGAAGGGGGAATTAATTTGAAATTTTTTTATTTTTTAAGTTTATGAGCAGTAAAATTGATATCTTTGGGTGTACAATTCTATGGAGTTCAAACATGTTTTATTCATATAACTACCATCCCAATCAAGATATAGAATAGTTCCATCATCCCCCAAAAACTCTCTTACCCTCCCCACCTTTAGCCCCTGGCAACCACCATTGACCTGCTCTTTCTCGCTATAGTTTTATCTTTCAAGAATGTCATATAAATGGAACCATACAGTATGTAACCACTTATGATTAGCTTCCTTCACTGAACATGATATCTTTCAGATTCCAATTTCCATACTGTTGTGTGAATTGGTAGTGTGTTCCTGTTTATTGATGAATAATACTTAATTGTATGGATACATGACATTTTGTCAATCCATTTATCCATTGAAGGACATTTAGTTTGTTTCCACTATTATGAATAATGCTGCTATGAACATTTATGCACAAGGTTTTCTGTGGACATATGTTTTTATTTCTCTTGCCTATATACCTAGGAATAGAATTGCTGGGTCATATTTAACTCTGTGTTTAACATCGGGAGTAACTCCCAAACTGTTTTCCAAAGTGGCTGTACCATATAACAATCCCACTGTCAATGTATGAGGATTCAAAGTTTTTCATACTTCATCAGCATATTGTATTGTCAAAGTTTTGTTTTTAGACATTCTAATAGATGTGTTGTACTGTTTCATTGTCATTTTAATTTGCATTTTACTAATAGCTACTGAAGATGGGCATCTTTTCATGTCCTTATTGGACATCTGTATATTCTCTTTAGTGAAATATCTTTGCCCATTTTCTAATTGGATTGTTTGTTTTTGTCCTTTATATACTGAATTTTAAGCATTCCTTATTCTAGAAACTACTCCTTTGTCAGATATGTGATTTACAAATATTTTCCACAGTCTGTAGCTTATCTTTTTCCCCTCACACAATCTTTATATATATATATATATATATATATATATTAATATATATTTTTATTTTTTTATTTCAGAATATTATGGGGGTACAAAGGTTTAGGTTACATATATTGCTTTTGCCCCACCCGAGTCAGAGCTTCAAGTGTCACCATCCGCCAGACACTGTGTACCACACCCATTAGGTGTGAAGATATCCATCCCATCCTGCCCGCTCCCACCTGCCTGACACCTGGTGAATGTTACTGAAGTATGTGCACATAAGTGTTGATCAGGTAGTACCAATTTGATGGTGAGTACATGTGGTGCTTGTTTTTCCATTCTTGGGATACTTCACTTAGAAGAATGGGTTCCAGCTCTATCCAGCATAATACAAGAGGTGCTGTGTCACCGTTGCTTTTTGTGGCTGAGTAGAACTCCATAGCATACATACACCACATTTTATTAAGCCACTCAGGTATTGATGGGCACTTGGGTTGTTTCCACATATTTGCAATTGTGAATTGTGCTGCTATAAACATTTGAGTGCAGATGTCTTTATTATTGAATGTCTTTTGTTCATTTGGGAAGATGACCAGTAATGGGATTGCTGGATCAAATGATAGTTCTACTTATAAATCCTTGGGGTATCTCCATATAACTTTCCATAAAGGTTGTACTACTTTGTAGTCCCACCAGCAATGTAGAAGTGATCCTTATCTCTCTGCATTCATGCCAACATTTTTTGTTTTGGGACTTTTTGTTAAAAGCCATTCTCATGAGGGTTCAGTGATATCTCATTGTGGTTTGGATTTGCATTTCCCTGATGATTAGAGAAGTTGAGATTTTTTTAATATGTTTATTGGCCACTAGTCTTTTTTTTGAAAAGTTTCTGTTCATGTCCTTTGCCCACTTTTTAATGGGGTTTGATTTTTTCCTGTTGATTTGCCTGAGTTCTATATAGATTCTATTTATCAGCCCTTTATAGGATATGTAGCATGTGAATATTTTCTCTCATTCTGTATGTTGTCTATTTGCTCTGATGATAGTTTCTTTGGCTGTGGAGAAGCTTTTTAATTTGATCAGGTCCCATTTATTTTTGTTGTTGCTGTGATTGCCTTTGGGGTCTTCTTCATAAATTCTTAGCCTAAGCCAATGTCTATAAGAGTTTTTCCAACATTCTACTCTAGAATTCTTACAGTTTGGCGCATTAGGTTTAAGTCTATTATCAATTGTGAGTTGATTTTTGTGAGAGTGAGAGGTGCCTCCATGTTCTCCATGTGGTTATCCAATTTTCCCAACACCATTTATTAACTAAGGATTCTTTTCCCCAGCGTGTGTTTTTGTCTTCTTTGTCAAATATCAGATGGATATATGAGGATGGTTTTATAACTGGGTTTTCAGTCCTGTTCCATTGGTCTATGTCTCTGTTCTTGTGCCAGTACCATCCTGTTTTGGTTACCATAGCCTTGTAGTATAGCTTGAAGTCTAGTAAATTGATGTATCCCAAAATGTTCTTTTTGCTGAAAGTTGCTTTTACTACACAGGGTCTTCTCTGGTTCCATACGAAGCATAGAATTATTTTTTCTATATCTATGAAAAATGACGTTAGTATTTTAATAGCGATTGCACTGAATCTGCAGATCACTTTGGGTAGTATAGACATTTTAACAATGTTGATTTGGCCGAACTATGAGCATGGTATGTTTTTACACCTGTTTATCTCCTCTTCTATTTCCTTCCTCTGTGTTTCGTAGTTCTCCTTGTAGAGGTCTTTTACCTCCTTAGTTAAATATATTCCTAGGTACTTTATTTTCTTTGTTGCTATTGTGAAGGGTATTGAGTCTTTGATTTGGTTCTCAGTTTGACTGTTGTTGGCATACAGGAATGCTACTGATTTCTGTACATTGATTTTGTAACCTAAGACTTTGCTGAATTTGTTTATCAATTTCCAGTAGTCTCATGGTAGAATCTTTGGGGTTTTCTAGGTATAAGATCATATCCTCAACAAAGAGTGATAGTTTGACCTCTTCTGCCCCCATCTGGATGTCCTTGATTTGCCTCTCTTTTCTGATTGCTCTGGCTAGGACTTCCAGCACTATATTGAATAGAAGTGGTGATAAGGGGCAACTTTGTCTGGTTCCAGTTCTAAGTGGGAATACTTTCAATTTTCCCCATTCAATATGATGTTGGCTGTGGGTTTGTCATATATGGCTTGTATCATTTTTAGGTAAGTCCCGTCTTTGCCTATTTTGTTAAGCGTTCTTATCATAAAAGGGGGTTGAATTTTGTCATATGCTTTTTCTGCGTCTATTGAGAGGATCCTATGGTCTTTGTTTTTGCTTCTATTTATGTGGTGAATTACATTTATAGATTTGTATATGTTGAACCATCCCTGCATCTCTGGGATGCAACCCATTTGGTCATGATGGATTATTTTTTTGTTAAGCACCTGAATTCTGTTTGCTAGGATTTTGTTGAGATTTTTTGCATCTATATTCATAAAGGGTATTGAGGTGTATTTTTCTTGTTCATCCTTTCTTGGTTTTGGTATCAGGGTGATGTTGGCTTCATAAAATGTGTTGAGGAGGATTCCTTCCTTCTCAATGTTGTGGAATAATTTCTGCAGGATAGACACCAGTTCTTCTTTTTAGGTCTGGTAAAATTTGGGTGTGAAACCATCTGGTCTAGTACTTTTCTTTTTAGGAAGGTTTTTTATTGCTGTTTCAATTTTGGTACTTGATGTTGGTCTATTCAGGAATGCTATTTCTTCCTGATTGAGCCTAGGGAGGCTGTGTGCTTGTAAAAATTTATCTATTTCCTCCACATTTTCCAGTTTATGTGCATAGAGTTTTTTATAGTATTCATAGATGATATTTTATATCTCCATGACATCAGTTGTAATTGCTCATTTTTCATTCCTGATAGATCTTATTAGAGTTCTTTCTTTTCTGCTTTTCATTAATCTAGCCAAAGGTGTGTCAATTTTGTTTATTTTTTCAAAGAACCAACTCTTTGTTTTATTAATCTTCCATATATTTTTTATTACAATTTCATTTAGTTCTGCTCTTATCTCGGTTATTTCATTTCTTCTTCTGGGTTTGGGGTCAGTCTGCTCATCCTTTTCCAGTTCTGTGAGATGATTCATCAGATTGCTTATTTGTGATATTTCTGTCTTTTGGATGTAGGCATTTATGGGTGCAAATTTTCCTCTTAGTACTGCTTTAGCTGTGTCTCACAGATTTTGATAACTTATGTCTCCTTTGTCATTTAGTTCAAAAAATCTTTTGATTTCCATCTTGATTTTCTCATTAATGAAATAATCATTCAGTGGAAGGTTATTTAGTTTCCATGGTTTTATGTGGAGATGAGAGGTTCTGTTGGAGTTGATTTGAAAAGCTTCTGCACAGCCAAAGAAACTATCATGAGAGCAAACGGACAAACCACAGAATAGGAGAAAATATTCACATATTACACATCTGATAAAGGGCTGATAACTACATTCTATATAGAACTCAGGAAAATCATCAAGAAAAAAATCAAACAAGCCTGTCAAAAAGTGGGCAGAGGACATGAACAGAAACTTTTCAAAAGAACATAGACTAATGGCCAACAAACATATGAAAAATTGCTCAACATCTCTAATCATCAGAGAAATGCAAACCAAAACCACAATGAGATATCACTTATCTCCAGTAAGAATGGCCTTTATCAAAAAGTCCCAAAACAATAAATGTTGGCATGGATGCAGAGAGATAGGAACACTCATACACTGCTGGTGGGACTGTAGACTAGTACAACCTCTATGGAAAGCAATATGGAGATTCCTCAAAGAGATATAAGTAGATCTACCATTTGATCAAGCAATCCCATTACTGGGCATCTACTCAAAATAACAAAAGTCATTCTATAAAAAAGATATCTTCATTCAAATGTTTGCAGCCGCACAATTCACAATTGTAAAGATGAAACAACCCAAATGTCCATCAATACATGAGTGAATTAACAAAATGTGATATATGTATACCATGGAGTTCTACTTAGCCACAAAAAAACAGTGGTGAATTAGCACCTCTTGTATTATCCTGGATAGAGCTGGAACCCATTCTACTAAGTGAAGTATTCCAAGAATGAAAAAACAAGCACCACATGTACTCACCATTAAATTGGTTTTAACTGATCAATACTTAAGTATACATATAGCAATAACATTCATTGGGTGTCAGGCAGATGAGAGGTGGGAGGAGGGGATGGGTATATACACACATAATGAATGCATTGTGCACCATCTGGGGGATGGACATGCTTTAAGCTCTGACTTGGGTGGGGAAAGGCCAATATAAGTAACCTAAACATTTGTACACTCATAATATGCTAAAAGAAAAAAAAGAAAAAAGAAATTTTGATTGGGATTTCATTAAATTTATAGATTAATTTTGACAGAATTCGCAACTTCTTAATATTGTCTTCCCATTCAAAAACATGGAATGGCTTTGCATTTATTCAGGTTATTATGGAGTTTTAAAGTTTTATCCATAAATATCTTGAATATGCTTAGTTAATTTCTAGATGTTTAATTCCTAAGTACCTAGATTGGTTTTGTTGTTGTTGTGAGTGGTATCTTATATTTTTTATTATTAACATATTGCTGAGAGAGACAAATGTTATTGATTTTTGAAGGTGATCAATATTTGGCATACTGAACTCTCTTATTAGCTTTAATATTTTGCCTTTTTTGGCATTTCATATCTTCAAATGATGAAAACTTCATGCCTTCTTTCCTCATATTATTTGAAACAATATGAGTCATAGTAGGCATGATCTTGATAACAGTCATAAATGAAATTTAAGTAAAATTCCTCCATTAAGTACAGATGGTCCCCAACTTGTGATGTTTCAACTTACAAATTTTTGACTTAATGATGGTTTCAAAAGTGATATGCATTCAGTAGAAACCATACTTTGAGTACCAATAGGACCATCTGTTTTTCACTTTCAGTACAGTGTTCAATAAATTAAATGAGCTATTCAACACTTTAATATAAAATAGGCCTTGTGTCAAATGATTTTTCCCAACTGCAGGCTAATGTAAATGTTCTGTTTAAGGCAGGCTAGGCTAAGCTGTGATGTTTGGTAGGTTAGGTATAAATGTGTTTTGGATTATATTTTTAACTTATGATGGGTTTATTGGGATATACCCCTAATGAAAGTTTAGGAGCACCTGTATGTTTGCTGTTTTTTTTATACATAGCCTTCACAAAGTTAGCAAGGTTCCCTTTTAGTCATAATTTGCTAAGACTTTTTTGTTGTTGTTATTGTTAATAGGACTTGAACTTTATCAAATATTTTTCTTGCATAGAGATAGTTTTCCTGCATTAATGTGTCCACAACCCTTGCTAAAATGTGGACATATGAATGCAGACCTTAAGTTCATCTTGTTCACTTTTACATTCCCAGTGTCCAGCACTGTTCCTAGCACATAGGGGTCACATAATCAAAATCATTTGAAATCAATGGACTCAAACATTTAATTGCCTGTATGTGTACTGAGGCCATCAATCCTGAATTTCAACTCACCATATTCTTTCAGCAAAGACAATTTTTTAATAGCATAACTCAATTGACACTGAGCATCTCACTAGTTTATGGGCTCCCTTGTATGCCATGGCACTGTCTTATTCGGCTTTCTACCCCAATCCTGCAGCACCTAGCCCAGTTCTGGCACACAGCTGGTGTTCAATTTATAGTTCATGAATGGATTTTATTGTTCAAGTTTTTATTTTTTAAATATTTCATTTGAATGCACAAATTAGAAAAACATCCTTTGTTTTGTCAGGCCACACATTTGGATTTTCTACTTGGAAAATAAGAACCCCATACCTGTATGCTAGGAACTAACTGGGGTAGATGCACTGCCAATGTCATTTTCTCCCTTTCCTAAATTCTTATTCATTGTCTAGGCTACACAGCCCAACACTCAACATTCAATTTTATCAACATTAATAGAGTAATTGCTATTTTCTCTGTATCAGGTATTATAATAAACACTTTGGTATTTATTCTTACTCACATTCACAACTCCATGAGATAATTACCATTATTACCTTTATTTAACAGATGAGTAAAGTTAGGATCATAAGAAGTTACACAATTGGTAAGTGGTGGGTCTGGAATTTAGTTGTGTCTGACTCCAAAGGCACACACTCTCAACAACTATGCCAATGGCTTTCAAACTATTTGTCTACAACCTTCGGAAGGAATTCACATTACCAATCTCTATATACTATTGCACTTATATATGTATGTACATAACAGATATACATAACAGAAAGTTTCACAAATAATACCTGCAATGAATGCATGATATTTTCCATTCTATTCTGTTCTGTTCTGTTCTATTCTTTAAAACACTGATCTCTATACCCTGCATTGATTTCACAACTCACTAATGGATTGTGACTCCCAGTTTGGAAAACACTACATTATACTGTGCTGAAACCTCAAATTCATTAATTTTTCACCACCTCCACTGCCACTACCTTAGTCTAGGACACAATTATCTCATGCCTGAATTATGGAAAGAGCCTCCTCACTGGGCTCTTTACTTTTGCTCTTGTTTTATTCTCCAAATAGCAGCCAGAGGAATATTTTCAAAGCCTAAATCATAGCAATCCTCTATTCAAAATCTTCCAAAGATTTACCATCACACTCAGAATAAAATCTAAAGTCCCAATCATTGCCTACAGAGCCCTGTATAATCTGAACACTGCCTACCTCTCTGATGTCACATCATTCTCCTCTCCCCCTTGCCTACTACACTCCAAACACATGGGCCTTCTTTTTGTTCCTCAAACACCCCAGCTTGCTCCTGATGGTGTTCTGCACTTGCTTTGCCTCTATCTGGAATGCTCTGTGCCCCAATTTTCCCATGGCTGGCTCATTCTTTTCCTTCAGATCTCAGCACTAATGTTGCATCCTCAGAGAGGACTTTTCTGACCACCTACTCTAAAGTAGCCCCTCAAAACAACCAATTTCTTTTTCATAACACCTCATCATATTTTCCACATAGCATTTATCACCATCCAAAATTATAATGTTAATTTGTGTCTATATTTATTATCTGTCTCATTCACTGTTATATCTTTAGCACCTAAAACAGCATCTGGAAAATAGTAGTTGTTAAATAATATGATTCATGAATGAATGTTTCCTGGGCATCTCCTCTCCCCTCTTGAGACTGAGTAGAGGCAATGTGTCCACTTTTTCTTATTTCTCTAGGGCCCAGCCTGGCCTAATGTCCACGCTTGTGACATGACATTTTGCCCATTGATTGTTTCAGCTGCTCTTATCAATCTGGTTGGAAATATTGGACCAGCTTAAGTCCATCCACCTGACCACTCTCCACTACTTCTTGATGGCAAAAATCTGCTGAGCAGGTGAGGGAGGGACTCTGAGAGCAATTTCAATTCCCTGCATCCAGCCAGTCATCAGCTTTGGGGCAGCATGAGCTCTGGAGTCGCTGGTTCAATCAAATGGTCCCCCCAATGGCCACCAAGAAACCCACTCCAATTGAAATTAGGACTACAGCACAGTAACAATTACTTTGAGTTGCCAATTCCAGTTTTGTCCAGAGTATGATCACCTCCAAGCTTTTCCTTTGTCTTCACAGTCCCTCTAAGAGGGAAAGAGAGGCAGGCATCCCAGTTACTGCTTGAAGGCCAGGAATGAGGCCCAGAGACAGATTCATGAGGAGTCTATAGCCAGTTGGTGGCTGGAATCCAGGGCATTCTGGGAACATGGGCTCCTTGTATCTAAATCTCAGGGTTTTAAGAGGGTAAGGCCTATCCTAATCAATGCAGGACTCTGGAACTAGATGAGACATCAGAGTTGAGGAGTGTGTTTGCTTAAAGATAGGGCATGGGGAAGAAAGGAGGAAACCTTCAGCCCTAGCAGCAGCCCTCTCAGGCAAGGGGCCTTGGCCTTCCCTGTTCACAAGGGGTAAGCCAGTGAGGGAGTGTGTCCCTCAGTCTCAGGTGGCTCTAGCCAGAGAAAAAGAACAGACTCAGGAATGAAGACTCTGGTTTCTGGACCTCTGAAAAATTGTCACTAGCAGAGGGAGCAGATTGCTCTGTGTGGCCCCAGGGTGCTTAACTAAGACCTGTGCATAAGAGTCCCAGAGAGGCAGATATCAGCTAAGCACAAAGATAATATCAGTGACAATATGCACTGCCTTGTGAAGTAATGAGCTCTTTGTTACTGGAATTGCTCATGCAAAATTGTGACCATTATCCAGGGGTTGGTGGCACATGCCTATAGCCCCAGCTACTTAGGAGGCTGAGGCAGGAGAATCACTTGAGCCCAGGAGTCTGAGACAAGTCTGGGCAACATAGTGAGACTCTGTTTCTAAAAAATAATAATAGAAACTTTAAAAATTGTGTGACCACCTTAAAGCCATTGCCCTAGCAGTTTTTCTTCTCAAAACGTCCTTCCTTATGATACCTTCATGGCTGACTTCTTGGCCTTCAGATCTCAACCTATATATCACCTCAAAAGAGGCCTTCCTGACCATCTAAAGTAGCAACCCAGGCACTCGTATGTTAATTATCTCCTCAGCACTAATCATTATCTAATTTATTTTTTGTTTGTATGTTGTCCTCCTACCCCACTATCACCTTAAAATGTAAGCTTCATGAGAGCAGGGACCTTGCCTTGTCTGTCTTGTTTAATACTATGTCCCCAGAGGCCAGAGAAGTGTGCTCAATAAATACTTGTTGAATGACTAAATGAAAAGGCTGAATGATATATGTCAGAGATATTGCAAAGGAGACTTCTACATTGAGAGGTTAGGATGACTAGATGATTTTTAAGGTACTTGCAACTCCAAACACAGAGGGATCAGAACTTAAGACACATGACAAGGCAGCCATATGGGTTTGGAGTTGCTCTAGAGATGTGACTCTCAAAGAGCAGTCACCAGGCTAGGAACATCGGCATTACCTGGAAACCTGTTAGAAATGCAAATCCTCAAGCTCCACCCAGACCTACTAAATCAGAAACTCTGGTGGAGGGGCCTGGCAATTTGTGTTTCAAGAAGCCTTCCAGGTGATTCTGATGTATGCTCCAGTTTGAGAAACCACTGGTCTAGGGAAAATAGGACTTGGCTACCCATAGTAGCCCAACACATAGCACCAACCTGGGCACATTTCCTTCCTACTCCCATGGCTTCAACTGCCGCTTCTCTAGCTCCCGCCAAGACCCTTTCCCAGGTTCTCGGTATCACCTTACATTCAAATCATCTAAATCATAACTTATAGAATTCTCTTGTCCCCTGACCAAATTTTGTCCTTTACACAGAATACCCCAGATTCAAAATTCCTGAGTGCTTTTGTTCTCCTCTCTCTTTCAAATAGTCACCAGATTCTGTTGATTCTTTTGGACAGTGTCTTTTGCATTTTTCTTTTCCTTTTCATCTCTACTGTTTCCCCCCTTCAATCTCTTCCCCTTTAGGCCCTAGAGGAGTTCCCTCCCCAGCTTAGGCCTTCATGGCCTCCTCCCAGCTGGACTAGCTCCCAGCTGATCTCTCTGCCTCCAGCCCCCACTGGGAATGACCAGGCAAAGCTGATCTCCAGGTCTTTGCTCACAGGAGCTCCCACTCTCAGCAGAGAATACCCTTCCCTTCCTCACCATGCAGTCTGGCAATGTAGCATAGAGTCAAAGAGCATGGATTCTTGAAGGTAGGCTTCCTGGGTTCAATTACTGGCCTCACCTCTTCCTAGCTGTATGATCTTTCTCATGGTCCCTGACCTCTCTGTGACTCTTATTTCCCTTCTGTGAAATGGGGATCATGACCAGAGTTCCTACTTTATGGGGTTGTGGTGAGAATTAAATGGGTTACTGTATGAAAGTACTTACAATGATGGCTAGTTTATGGTAAGTAATATATGTGTTTGTTATTGTTATTAGTAGTTATATTAATACCTAATCTTAAAATCCATATCAATCCTATCTTCTCCTCAAACCCCGCCTTGACTTCTAGAAGAGATTGCTTACCCTTCTACTCTCCTATAACATCTAATCTCAGTGATAGAGCTGGATGGAAAATTAAGCCCCAGAGAGGGTCTGGGACTTGGCCAAGGTCACCCTGAATCACTGATAGAGTAAGACTAGACGTAGGCTATCTGGCTCCCCAGTACTCTCCAATGCTCCTGAATCCTTTATTTCAATTTGTTTTAATCTTCAGTGTTCAGAAAAATAAAAATAGAAGAGGACTCACAATAGTGAGAAAACAAATGTTTTGAAATGGCCTTTAAGGTGACCTCAGTCTTCTTGGTCAGAAGGATGGAGGTGCAGGGGGTAGGCTTTGAGAAAAAGACAAAGTGTAAGGAATGTGAGCACTAAATGGGTCACACTCAGGCATAGGCCCACCCACTCTCCCCACTCAGAATTCCAGGCTAGGCCAAGTAGGTGGCAGAGAGACAGCCATTGTTCGAGGAGGCTAAGACCCTGTCATCAGTGTGGGGATACAGAGCGAAGAAGGAGAAGAATGGGCAGACTAAAACAGGGGGCCATGTGTGTGTAATTTAACGGGTATCAGTATGATTTGAGAGCCCTGAGTCATTGGGCCAGGCACTGGAAGAGAAAGTCATAAAGTCACAGCTTGGCTCTGTGATATGACCAGCTCATTCCAGCTCCTTGACAGGTCTAAGAAGCCATTAAAACGTGGTCAGGGCTGTTTCTGACACGTTGTAGCAGGACCTAAAAAGAGATGTAAAAAGGTTGCGGTTTCCCAGACAGCAACCTCTCTGGCAAACAGGACTCAGTCTGGACTGTTAGAGATTAGGATACTCTAGACTTTTGTGTCCATTAGGCTCAGCTGCCCAGAAATGCAAGCTCCTCCAGAACCAAACACATTGGAGTAACTGAGGACAACATAGTCAGGAATGTGCTATAGTTTGGATGTTTGTCCCCCAAACCTCCTCATGTTGAAATTTGATCCCAGTGTTGAGAGGTGTTTGGGTCATGTGGGCAGATGCCTCATGAGTAGATTAATGACCTCCCTGCATTGGGGGAGGTGAGTGTGTTTTTACTCTATTAGTTCCTGTGAGAGGTGATTGTTAAAAAGATCCTGGCACCTCCCCCACTCTCTCTGGATTCCTCTCTCTCCATATGATCCCTACACAGACCAGTTCCCTTTTACCTTCTGCCATGTGGATCTTGCCAGATGCAGATGCCCAAATCATGAACACTTCCAGACATTATAATCATAAGCCAAATAAACCATTTTTCTTTATAAATTACCCAGTCTCAGATATTCTTTTATAGCAACACTAAATGGACTAAGACAGAAGGTTTACTCGAAAAAAAATAGTTGAGACAAAGATGAAATGGGATCACAGAATCTTAGAACAGTAAGGTTCTATCCTTCACCATTGCTCAGACAGGAAATGGAGGTCCCAGAAAGGGAAGCAATGAGCCCAAGTTCACACAGTAAGATGAGCAGACATCAGACTGAGGCTTTGAGATCCTAATTTCCAATCTAGTCACTGTTTTTTTACTAAATTTGTGAGACATATAATTAATATCAAGATGCATATTTAGCTCTAGTCTGCCCTCTTAAAATAGATTTGGAGAAAACTTTTTCACATGGGCATAGCTTAAAAACATACGGTAAAATTGAGCCCACAGTTTGAGGCTAAAAAAGACCCAATGTACAGAACACCGGTGGTATTAATGTTGCCTCCCCACATTCTTTCTTCCTCCCAGAATAGCTGTGGCAACGAACTAAAGTAATGTTAGTGAAAAATCCCATCCCCACAACACCTCTATCCTCTTATTTCTGTAAAATAAATAATAAATGTTCATTGAGTTTGTGACAGACATCTTTCTGAATTCCTTACACATATTAATCCATTTACTCATTACAGCAATCATTTAAGGGAGGTGCAATTGTTATCATCTGAACTTTAAGGATGAGAAACTCAGGCACAGTTATATGACTTGGTCAATGTCACATACCCAGTAAATAGCATACCCAGAGTTTGAGCTAAGGCTAGGTCCAGGGTTTGGACTCATAAGCACCAGTCTGTCAGAGAAACTGTTGCACAGTTCCCCATATTAGTACCAAATCCATGAATAGGAGGTATCCCAAAACAGATCAGAGGACAGGTGAGTGAGAGATGGAAGGAAAGAGGCAACCAAGTTACACTATATCTACTCTGCACCGAGCACTAGGCTTTGCATCTTCTGAGGCTGGCCTTCAGCCCTGGGTCTTCCCTGGATGCAAAACCAGCGCTGCACTGAACTGCTCCAAACTGAAGCCAGTCCTGGCCCAGCCTGGCCACTGGAACAAGAGTCATCCCAGCTGACATTTATTGATAACTTTCTGCATGACAAGCACAAAGCTAATCATTTGCCATGCATTGGTTCATTTAATCGCTCACAACAACTCTGTAAGGAAGGTATGATCATTAGCTTCAGTTTGCACAAGAGGAAACTAAGGCAACTTGTTTAAGTATGTAAGTGGCAGAGAGAGTTTGTGACCCTCATCAGGTTGCCTGGGTTGGAATTCTAGGTGCCTTGAGACAGCGACTTCCCCTCTTCGTGACTTACTATCCTTTACAAAATGGGACTAGTGACAGTACTCACCCCTTAGATTGTTACGAGGATTACCCGAATCAGTGCAGCTAAAGCACCAGGCACATAGATTCTCCCTTTTAAGAAGGGAGTGGTTTTAATATTATAAAGCCTTTAGGCACTAGCCATATGGTCTTCAGTGAGTCATTCATTATGGGGAGGAGATTGTTTGGCAACAAACATCAGTGGGGTTTCCTTGAGTGAAGGTCAGAATGGGCCATCACACCATCCCTCAATTACGGGTCTGGAGCAAAGAAGAAGGTAAAAATGGAGGATTTCCCTAACAATTACTGTGTATTTGCTTTTTGCCATGCTCTTTCTGCATTGTCAATGGGCCATGTTGTCTCCCAGCAGCAGATCCTCTCTCTGTTCACAAAGAATTAGCGAAGTGTGACCTTCTGCTGGATCAGGCTGAACACTCCCCCTGCCTGAGCCCATAGCAAGAGGCTTTGATGTACCTGTTCCTGCTGGCCTACAACCAAGGATCTCTTTCTCATTTTCCCAGGCACCCATAAGTGCCACAAATTATATTTATTATCATGGGAAAGGTAGCCTTTTGATGAGCCTCAGATTCTCCACTAGAATGACTGGCAGGATGGAGGAGATGAAAGGTAGAAAACAATAAAAGTATCTAAAAAGTTCTATAGCGAAGGTCACTGTTAAAAGGGGAAAGAGCACTGAAAGGGAAGTCAAGAGGCCAAGGCTATGTTCCAGTATTTGGTGGGAGAGCAGATCCATAACAACTATCTGCCATTTCATGAGGACTCCTTGTGTGTCTGCAACTACAGCGGCAGCTTTCCCTAAATATAAATCAGTTCTCACAACCACTTTGTAAATCAGGCATTGCTAATGTGACCCCCATTGCACGGAAGAGAAAACTGAAGCTCTGAAATGGGACACAACTTGTCCAAGGCCACACAGATAAGAAGTTGGAAGAACCAGGATTCAAACCCAAACAGTATGACTCCACAGCTTACTGTGCTTAACCACCTCCATTCCACATTGCAGCTCTGGGCCTCAGCTTTCCTACTTGTAAAACGGAACAAAGCTCCTCTCCAGCTCTGAAATATTACAACTTTATTTAAACCCTGGAATGGGGGCTTGAGGGAGCAGTCTTGAAAACTGCAAGTGATCTTCTACCTTCTTGGTCAGGGTTGAATAGGGAGACAGTGGAAGATAGGGGCAGGGAGCCTGGCAGAATATTGTCTCTTTGGACTCTTTCCTACCTGAGAATTTATTAGACACCAGCATATTTGTGCTCATGGTCCGCTTCCTCTACCCCTCCTCCCCCAGCAGGTCCACTCAGAAAGCAGGATGAGCAAAGCCACCTGGCAGGTTTGACTGACCCCAAGACAAAAGCCAACCTTGTCTAGCCAGGTAAGCATCCTCCCGACTCAGCTGAGTACACAGGAGGACTTTGTTTCTTCCCTCCCCCTGAATCACAATGGGGGGAGCAAGACAAATTTCTCTAAACCCTAATTTCCAGATGGAAGGCTTTTAAGAAAAAAACTGAGGTCAGATGGAGTTATTTGGCTTCCACATTATAGTCCCTAGCATTTCCCAAGCATATCATATTTTCCAGGTGATTCTCTGCACCTTCTCTCTTTGCTTCCTCACAGTAAACCTAGAAGCTAAAGAGAGAGGGAGGGAGGAGTGCACTAAATCCATTTTACTAATGGATGAGGAAGCTGAGAAGGAAAGGGCAATGCCCAAGGTCACACAGTCAGGGGTATGCAGGCCCAGGAGGACCAGAAAGGCAGAATTTTGCCCTAACTGCTGAGCGGGCAGGTAGGCAGGCACTGCTACTATGAGGGACTACTGGATTCCATCCCAGGCTGCAGGGAAGACATTCACTGATTCCTGAGCAAGATACTGGGAGAGGCTGGGTGCTGTGGCTCATGTCTGTAATCCCAGCACTTTGGGAGGCGAGGCAGTAGGATTGCTTGAGGCCAGGAGTTCAAGACCAGCCTGGGCAACATAGCAAGACCTCAGCTCTACAAAAAACAAAAATGTTTAAAAATAGCCAGGCATAGTGGCATGTGCCTCTAGCCCTAGCTACTCAGGAGGCTGAGGCAGGAGGATTGCTTTGCTTGAGCCCAGGAATTTGAGGCTGCAGTGAGTTATGATTACACCACTGCACTCCAGCCTAGGTGACAGAGTGAGACTCTGTCTCTAAAACAAAAATAAAAAAAGATGCTGGGAAACTGTAGGCCAACTTAATTTGTCCGATGCCTGCCACAGACTTAGCCAGACAGGGAGGAGTCAACATGAAACCATCCACGTTGTCCTCTGGCCAAGCCAAGAGAAGCTCAAATATGTCTTTTTTTTTTAAACTGTAGTCTAAATTAAAAATTTAGGGGCTAATTTGGATGGGAAAGAACTATATCTTTATATTCACTAACCTGTAACTGAAATTTACCATTTCCTTCCATGATGAATGTTGGTACCTAACCATAGTAGTATTAACAGCAGCAATATGTTTGTATCACATTACAGTTGTAGTGAAGATGCTCATCACCACTTTGTAACTGTGTTGGTTATTAACTCCCCTCTAGATCTTATTATTTAATGCATTACTAAGGATAGACATATATCACTATATCATACGTTTTAACAGCTTCACTGAGATATAATTTACATACCATAAAAGTTAACTATTTAAAGTGTACAATTCAATATTTTTTGTATATTTACAGAGTTGTACAATCATCATCAGACTCTAATTTTAGAACATTTTCATCACTCCAAAAAGAAATCTTGAACCTGCTGTCGATGCCCGTCAGCCAGAAACCACCAAGGAATACACCTATGATTAAACAAATTGGGTTTATTACTTGTTTCAGAGAGAAAGAACACACATCACGCGGAACCATAGGGTGTCTCTTTAAGAGGTATAAGAAAGAAACTATCATAGGATTTGAGTTTGGGTTGAGTGATTTGGAGGAGAGTCTAAGGAAGCAGAGGTTTGCTCTAGATGGCATGCTGTCAGAAATCGAAGACAATTCCACGATTGCCCATTTCAATGAATCTAATCTATAGGAAGGGAGACTAGAATGAGGATAAAGGTATAATTTGTAAAGAAATAGCAATAATTCATTTTGGCCAAAGGTCGTGGTTGGCAATTGAGGGTAGCACAGCAAACTGATTTTTGTCTGTGCTTAGGCAAAATTATGAAGTGGCCTTGTTTGTCTCATTTTATCATGGCCTCAGAGCAATCTTGTCTGAGGTTGATATTCTGTGAGATTATTTATATCTTCTATGAGAATAACATGAGTTAACTGTGAGTGCCAGGTCAGCTTCTGAAAGTCAGAAGCTGCTCTTTTTTTGTCTGTTTTAGTTCTCTCTTTTAGACAAGGAGAGATGAAGGTAGGCCACAGGACATCATATCCACAATACCCAGATTTTCACCATTGCTGAGATTTTGTTGATTACAGTCTGTAGGGTGTCTACTCAGTGCTGTCTGTAGTTGAACCAGGGTTAATCCTTTCTTCTGCTTCTGTTTGTAGGATGAGATTTTGAAACACTTGACTTGAAAATAGCTGCTCAGTAGCATTTAAGACTCTAGACAGGATATATTGGCCAATTGTAACACAGGCAATTGTCAGAAACAAAAAGACTATTAGTCTCTGTAACAGGTTTTGAAGCCAAAGGCCTAGATTATGAAACCCAAGCAATGAAAACAGGTCCAGAATTCAGCATGGTCTGTTTCAGAAAGCCAGGTGGCTTTTTCTTTTAGCTTAATCACAGACTGTTCTTTTTATAAAATGCATTTTTTTAATTTTTTAATTAAATTAATTTTTTTTAGGAATGGGCTCTTGCTATGACTTCCAGACCAGAGTGCAGTAGTGCAATCATGACTGACTGCAGCATCAAACTTCTGGGCTCAAGAGATCCTCTTATCCTCATGCCTCAGCTCAGCCTCCCAAGTAGCTGGGATTACAGGTGCACACCACCATGCTTGGCTAAATTTTTTTTATTTTTATTTTTTAAATACAGGGTCTTGCTATGTTGCCCAGGCTGGTCTTGAATTCCTGGCCTTAAGTGATCCTCTTAAGTCAGCTTCCTGAGTTGCAGGGATTACAGGCATGAGCTACCATGACTGGCTAGTCAGACTGTTCTATTTGACTTGTAGTATTTATATGGATGCAACAAGAAGTATTTGCTATAGCATAAGCACTCCCCTTTGGCTGGCTAAGAGGAAAGAAAGAGCTATACAATTATTCATGACAACTTTAGTTAAGGAATTCAGACTAGTTTGTTGGGCTTCCACAACAGAAGTACTTATAGTTTAATGACTTCTGTAAAAGTCAGAAACAATTTTTTAACTACTTTTTCTAGTTTTGTTATTCACACAGTGAGAATTATGGATCACAGAGTATGCATAGAGAAGAATCAGTTATCCTTCCAGGAAGTTTTACTGAATAACCTGTGTTTATTTTATTTTGAAGGCTTCTGAGTATTGTTTTTAAGGAAATAAAATTTACTGGAGGGATAATAGTTTTAAATATCTGTAAATCTCTATTGATTTACTGTTAATACACAGGATAAGTTAGTGTGTGGTAGGCAGATATAAACCTGATGTTCATGTTAAAAATAGTATCCTGGCCAGGCGTGGTGGCTCACGCCTGTAATCCTAGCACTCTGGGAGGCCAAGGCGGGCGGATTGTTTGAGCTCAGAGTTCAAGACCAGCCTGAGCAAGAGCGAGACCCCGTCTCTACTAAAACTAGAAAGAAATTAGCTGGACAACTAAAAACATATAGAAAAAATTAGCTGGGCATGGTGATGCATGCCTGTAGTCCCAGCTACTCGGGTGGCTGAGGCAGAAGGATTTCTTGAGCCCAGGAGTTTGAGGTTGCTGTGAGCTAGGCTGATGCCATGGTACTCTAGTCCAGGCAACAGAGTGAGACTCTGTCTCAAAAAATAAATAAATAAATAAATAAAATAAATAAAAATAGTATCCTAAAAGGATGAACACTAGGTGGTATATCCATATAATGGAATTTTTTTTTTTTTTGAGACAGAGTCTTGCTCTGTTGCCTGGACTAGAGTGCCGTGGCGTCAGCCTAGCTCACAGCAACCTCAGACTCCTGGGCTCAAACGATCCTTCTGCCTCAGCCTCCCGAGTAGCTGGGACTACAGGCAGCCGCCACCATGCCCGGCTAATTTTTCTATATATATTTTTAGCTGTCCATATAATTTATTTCTATTTTTAGTAGAGATGGGGTCTAGCTGTTGCTCAGGCTGATCTCGAACTCCTGAGCTCAAACAATCCACCTGCCTCAGCCTCCCAGAGTGCTAGGATTACAGGCGTGAGCCACCGTGCCGGGCCTGGAATATTATTCAATAATAAAAAGGAATGAGGTTCTGATACATGCTACAACATTATGAACCTTGAAAACATTTTGCTTAGTAAAAGAATCCAGACACAAAAGGCCACATATTGTATGATTCCATCTATGTGAAATGTCCAGAATAAACAAATTCATAGAGACAGAAAGTGAATTGATGAGGCTAGGGGGAGATGGGAATGGGGAGTGACTACTTAATGGTTTATAGGCTTGTTTGTGTATATGTGTGTGGGTGATAAAAATGTTTTGATAGTAGGTAAAGGTGATGGTTGCACAACCTTGTGAATATACTACAAACCACTTAAAATGGTGAATTTATGTTATATAAATTTTCTTGATGAAAAAGTAAGAAATAGTAACCTAGTGGATCACAGATTGTATGGAAATGTAAGTATCATTTACTATAATAGGATTGAATCAATTTTGTGTCTGTCAAGAGGGTCAAATTCCTTGAGTAAAATTAAACAGTTCCTGCAAAGGCTGAAGTGTCTCTGAAGAGAACAAATTGACTATTGTAACTAGGATAACCCCAATATTAGTGCCTACTCCTGAATGACTGGGTCTTGCTGATGGTATTGTAATGGTCTCAGCAGAAGCACTTTGTTGCCATGAGTTCAAGGTCCAATTTTTGCAGGACTGAGGTGAACATTGGAATTGATGTTGTCAGGGAAACTTACATACCAGAAGGGGCCTGAAAGGGGCCTATTATAGGGAATTGGCCCTTTAAAATAGTTTAAAGCCAGCCATAAATTTTTGTCAGCGGTCTCAGGTAAGGGGTGATAGATCCAGGAATTCATCAGATTTAGAGCAGTGTATATGGTCCAGGAAAAATATGTGAGAGAGTTTTGTTTCTCCTTAGATGGTAGAAGGAGACCACAGTGGGTGACAAAAACTAGGATGAAGATAAGGAAGAGGATATTAGTGTTTTAGAGAGTGTCAAAGTGTAATAATAGTCAAGATTAGTAGAAGAGTAAAGGGAAAGGAAAGGAAAGGAAATTGAAGAATCAGAAAATTTAACTTGGTCCATCATCTTGGGCAGAAACTATTTACCTCTGAAGTTAGCTGCTTCTGGAAGGTCCCTTAAAACCTTAGTCTAAGATTTCCAAGTGGAATGGATGTCCAGCAGTCAGGATCAAGTGATGTATATCTTTTGAGCTGGGAAACACAAAGCTAAGGATAAACACTTTGTAGTTTTACAGGTATATCAGATTTGACATAAAGCCATCTGGGTCTGGGTCTGCTCTTTTTTGCATTTATTTTTAGTTGGCATATAATAATTTTACATATTTATGAGATACAGAGTGATATTTCGATACATGTATACCAATACTAATAATCAAATCAGGATAATCGGCATATCCATCACCTCATTTATCATTTCCTTGTGTTATAAACATTCAAAATCCTCTCTCTTCTAGCTTTTTGAAAATATGCAGTAAATTATAGTTAATTTAAAATTTTTTTGTAGAGATGAGAGTCTCACTGTGTTGCCCAGTCTGATCTTGCACTCCTGGCCTCAAGTGATCCTCCCACCTTGGCCTCCCAAAGTGCTGGGATTACAGGCAAAAGCCACCATGCCTGGCCAACCTTGTATCCTTTAACCAACCTCTCCACATCCTCTCCTCCCCCTATGCTTCCCAGACTATAATACTTGGTTTTTCATTATGGGAAGTTTTGGGGATTACTTATTCAATTTCTTTACTTGTAATGGATCTATCCAGATTTTATATTTCTTCTTGAGTCAGTTTCAGTAGTTTGTGTCTTTCTAGGAATTTTTGTCCATTTTATTTAAATTATTTATTGATGTATAAATGTTCATAGTATTCCTTTATAATCCTTTTTAATTTTTGTATGGTCAATAGTGAGATCCCTGATTTTAGTAATTTGAGTCTTCTTTCTTTTTGTTGGTCAGTCTAGGGAAACATTTGTCAATATTATCAAACTTGGTTTTGTTGATTTTTTCTATTGTTTTTCTATTCTCTATTTTACTTAGTTATAATCTTTATTATTTTCTTCCTTCTGCCAACTTTCAGTTAGGTTATTGGTTTGAGATCTTTCCTATTTTGTAATATGGGCATTTATAGCTATAAACTTCCAAGAACTATTTTAGCAGCATCTCATAAGTTTTGGTATGTTATTGTTACCCAAAGTGTGGTACTTGTTCTCATTTTTCATTTGGCCTGGGGGCCAAGTACTGAACAGAATTTGGCATCCCTGAGTGGGCCCATCAGTGCCCTGGTGGAATGGCACCCTGCAACTGCTGCCATGGCTGGAAGAGGTAGGGAACAGCCCCAGGTCAAGCCATGGGTCTTCACCAGCAGGGTCTTCACCAGCAGGAGCACCATCTTTTGGGGGAGAGAGAGTAAGGGACTGCCCCAGCAGCTACCAGAGCCTGTTTAGCTCCAGGGAACTCCTGTCTCTCCCTCCCTGAATTAGATACGGCTCCTTGCAACCTAAAACTCCTTGAGGAAAAGAAAGTGGATTTGGGAAAAGTCGAGATGCCTCAGAAATTTTCACAAGTTCCCTAATGTGCACACCAAGACCCTTGATTCCACCCATTTGGGGAAGGTTTTTGAACTGGCACGATTTTTTTTTTGTGTGGTGCCATTTGGGAAAGGTTTTTGAACTGGCACGATTTTTTTGTGGTGCCATTTGGGGGTGGAAGTTATGGTTGAGTGGTTGAACTAGGGAACCTGGGGAATTCCTTCTCTCTTGAATTAGGAGAAGTGAGTTCTCCTTTGTATGGTTTCCATTTGTTTGGTAGGGAACCTGGGAGATTCATCCCCTTTTGGGTTAGGAGAATTTGGTTCTCATTGGTATGATTACCAATTGTTGGTAGGCCTTGACATTTGAGAGTGTTTGCATTGGGAATTCCCTGTAGTGTCTACTTGTCAATGTGCATTTGTTGTTGTTGATTGTGAGTTTTGTCTTAACATGGGAGGCTCTGTTTCTGTTCCATCTGAAAGTCCCTTGGGGGGAATTTTGGCTGAATGGTCAACTTATGTCTAAAAAGAGAATGGTGTTATTGTAATACCGCTTGGCCAATGTATGTACTGGAGTGTGAGGAGAAGTGGCCGTTGAATGGACCCTTAAATTATTATTTTGTCAAAGGTCATGTAAAGGGATAAGATTCCATATGTACAATCTTTCATGCAGTTGCATAATAGAGACTGAAAGGCTTGGAACAAAGTTAATGGTAAGGATAGTCAGACAACAGGTGATAAAAATTGTGGAGGAATTAACCAGGTTGGATCTTTCAATCCAAAGCTCACAGAACTTGCTCCCCCACCACCGGCTCCTCACCCACCAGGTAAGGTGCCACAGGCTCAACTGCACTCAAGCTTGCACTGCTGGGGCCCTTCTGCTCCACCCACCATGCCCCCCAATGTGGTGGTCATGGACTGCACTAATGAGAGCAGCTTTTACCCGCTGGAGCCCTGCGACCAGCCCGGGAAGCAGCCCTGCATGGAGCCAGGCCTGGGGCAATTGCCAACACCCACCACCACCATGTTGGCACTGAGAGAGGGACTAAGGAGGGCATGCCTGGAACTAATTCTTTAGTCCTACACCCACTGGGTTATGACTCAGGAGTGATAATAGTCTCTACTTCCAAGATGCGGCAGGGAATTCGATTTGGCCAGAGGGCACCCATATCTGGGGCAGGGAAATTTCCATTATGACAATATCAGATAGGGGGCTTGAATGTGCAAGGACAACCAGCAGGTTATTATTAGACTTACACAAATTGGGATCCTAATGTGGATGCAGACAGTGTGAGAATAAATCATAACTGAAAGTGTATTCTAGCAGGCCTCCAGAGGGGGGTGCCTAGACAGAAGAGTTTAAATAAGGTCCAAGAATTGCAATAAAAAACTAATGAAGATCCCTATGAATTTTTGTAATGCATCAATCAGGCATATTGGAAATATACAGATGCAGATCCAGAGGCCCTCGAAAATTTGTGCATAGTTAATATGACTTTTATAGGGCAAAGTGCTTCAGATATAAGGAGGTAGCTGCAGCGTGTGGAAGGGGCAATTGGCATGAATCCCTCACAGCTTGTTGATATTGCCTTTAAAGTATACAATGCTAGGGAAGTACAGAAACTGAAACCTATGTGTATTCTCTTAGCTGTGCCAACCAAGGGTCCCTTGATACAGTCAAAAGGAAAGGGCAGGAAAGGCCACCCTAGGGTAGGGTACAATCAGTGTGCTTTTTGTAAAAAGGAAGGACATTGGAAAGAACACTGCCCAAAATTGCAAAGGGCTCCAGGTAAAAAGAAACCCCCAGGAGAGCAAATGGTTATTCAAGTCTAGGACTCAGATGATGAAGGAGGGGGCCTAGGGGTCCACGTCTCACTAATGGCTCCAATCCAAATATCCTAACAGGAGCTCCAGGTATGATTGACAGTGGGGACTCAATTAGTAGACTTTTAAATTGACACGGGAGTGCCACCACTGTCAAGCCACGTGGGCAGAAGCAGTCCAGGGCCCCCCTGTAGCCACCACCCCAGCCCCCAGCACCAGTCACACATGGTGCTCCATGAGCCAGGCAGGGGGCAGCGGCTGAGGAACTCATCACCACAAGCCTGGGAAGCAGGCCCCGGAGAGCCATCACCAGAACTGGTGCTGCTCCTGCCACCTCCTCTGTTGAATCTGGTAACCCCAATGTCCTCAGTGGCCACGCTGGACCTGGGAGAACAGCGGGAGCACTGGGAGCTGTTCCAGAAGCAGCAGAAGCTCACCTCGGAGAGCAATGCCAAGCCCCTGGACACTTTCGAATACCAGGGCCTGTTGAAGCTACACATGAGGCTGCCACTGCAGAGCAGTTCATTTCGAAGTTTGGGCCTCAGCAGGCTTGCACATCTTTGACTGCAACTACACCATTTGCAAGAAGAAGCAAGTTCTATGAGGGCTGTCTGGAAAGTATCCAGCCATTGTTAATATAACAAGGACAGTTTGCATGAGATTGATGTAACCTGGCAGCCAAGGAGAGTGGATTGTAATGCACATGTGTGAACAATGATGATTTCACTGTACTAGTAAGTGGGACACTAGATGCCATTGATTGAGCATATGTACTGTGTGGCTATTGTATTCAAAGTGACTGAGTGAAGGCCATGAGCTGTGGCTCACGCCTGTAATCCTAGCACTATGGGAGGCTGAGGTGGGAGGATTGCTTGAGCTCAGGAGTTTGAGACCACCTAGAGCAAGAACGAGACCCTGTCTCTACTAAAAATAAAAAAATTATATGGGCATGGCATGCACCTATAGTCTCAGCTACTTGGAACGCTGAGGCAGGAGGATTGCTTGAGCCCAGGAGTTTGAGGTTACAGTGAGCTATGATGATGCAACTGCACTATAGCTGGGGTGACAGAGTGAGACTCTGTCTCAAAAAAAATGACTGAGCTAGCAGAGTAATGAATCTGCATCAAAATTTGTGTTAAGCTTGAACATTTCTCTGCAGAAACTATTTAGATGATTCAGAAGGCTTTCAAGAGCAATGCAATGAGTGTGGCACAAATAAAAGTGTGGCACAAATGCTTCACAATGTTTTTTGTGTCTTGTGTCTTCTTTAATAAATGTCTCTATTTTTCATATTACATGGCTGGGTACTTTCCAGACAGACCTCCCACGGTCTACCAAAAAGTGAGTAAGTCCATATGGACTGATGGGACCCTGGGATGTGCAAAAAGAATTTAAATTTCCCATACCAATGAACATATATTCATACAGGATCTATGTCATTAATGATATTGTACAAGTGACTATGAATGGTACTCAGTTGCATTTGAATGGCAAGATTCTGAGACTAGGATGACCTCACAGCACTGATGGACTGTATTACCTCAGGGGTTTAAAAACTCTCCTACCCTGTTTAGTGAGAGCTTATCAAGGGACTTGCAGAACCTGCAATTGGACCAAGGGATTCTGTTATAAAGTGTCACCCAAAAAGGCGCAGATTTGCAAACAGCAGTTTACTTATTTGGGATCCCAAATTAGCAAGGAAACCCATGGACAACTGCACAGGTTCCTAGGAATGGCAGAGTTACAGATGTTGGGAGACATCCCACAGTATGAGAGGATGGCCTCTTTGCTATTGCATCTGGGTCCCAAACTTTGGACAAATAGCAAAGCCCTTATATGAGGCCCTTAAGGATAGATGTGGAGCCCCTGATCTGGACCACAGACTGTCAAAATGCCTTTGTCTGTTATATGTGCATGCCATTTGGAAGGCAAGGGGGCTTCTGATGGCAGGAAATAAGGATATTAAGTGTGCTATTGAAATAATGTCCCCAATATAGGCCATGGCTGAGCCCAAGCAGGTGGACATCACGGACTATCCTGGTCACAAGAAAGGAGGCCACTAAAGGTGATCTGTTCCTTGGGGCCTTGATAGTCTGACTAGATTTAGATCAACATAAACCCTACTACACTAAGGGGTATAAAAAAGAACTAAAGACTGGGACTCTGACACTTGGGATGACACAGCTAAGTGGAGACAGAATTCCCATGGACATGTTCTTCTACCAAAGCCTTGGTTTGGCCATTTATGAGGCACCTACATGAATACACACATTATGGGTGTGATGCCTTAATGGATTTGGTGCGACCTCATTTAAGAGGACCCTCTTTGCAACAAACTATCCAACAAATAACTCTGAGTTATTTTTTGTGCTCAAAACAAACCAAAGACAGAAATGTGACCGACTGACCAGGGAGCCCAACATGTGGGGACCCATCCTCTCAATGATAGGCAAATTGATTTCACTCAGATGCCTAAAATGACTGGAACTTGTATTAATAGATACCTTTTCAGGCTGGCTAGAGGCTTATCCTACCTGAATGGAGAGAGTGTCTGAAGTTACCAGAATCCATCTGAAGAAACTCATTCTGAGGTATGGGCTCCCTTCCTCCATACAGAGTAATAATGGACCCTCCTTTATGTCAGAGACAATTCAGCAAGTAAGCAAAGCCCTACATCTAGAAGGGAAATTGCATCCTGGAGACCTCAATCTGTGGGAAAAACAGAGAAAATGAATCATACTTTAAAGAAAACTATACCAAAATTGATGCAGGAAACCTATCTAAAGTGGGATAAGGTGTTGCCACTTTCCCTCCTCCAGATAAAGGTAGCCTCTAGGAGCAGGCTTAAGTTAAGCCCCTATGAAATAGTTTATGGGAGGCCCTTCCTAGCACCCTGAGGTAAGTATGATAATATAACCATAGGTGAAGAAAAAGAGTAAAACGATATGACAAACAGATAAATTAAATTCTAGCCACTATGCATGAGTTTGACTCTTTCATGTCTCTGCCCCAGGTGGAAGCAGAGAAGTGGAAGGGACCCTATGAAGTGCCTCTAAAAACTCACACTTCATTGAAATTGTCAGGAGTAAAAACGCTGGACACATCATACAAGAGCAAAGAGGTGTCCCATGGAAGAACAAAACCCAAGCCCCTAGTGGATGGGCCAGCCTTTAGGCTATCTAAGACACCTGTTTAAGAAGAAGGAAAAATGAAAATGTTGACATTTTTGCTAACCTTTCTTTGGTTATTTGTTCTGTCTCTAGGATGTAGAGAGAACTCCTTAGTGAGGATTTCCCAAACTATCACCTTTTCTGCTCATCTATCTCACTGCTGGGTTTGTCATCCTAAACCTCATTCAGTGCAAGTATTCCTGTATATAATTTTCTATACTCTGAATTTGCAAATCCAATCTCTCAGATCATCCACAGGGTGCAACTAATAGGTTTGTACTCAGACGTTTCATGTTTATTTCTTGCCCAGCCCTGTATTAGACATTATGTACAAGGTGACAGTAAGGACCCACAGTCCTACTAGTGTCTTAGATACCAAGTAAGGTAAAATCTCTGTTATCAGGTACAAATAAAAAGGAGCTATAGCATAAACAGGTACAAAACTTCCATCTAAAACATAGCCCCAATTCAGCAGAGAGTACCTCAATGACTACGTTGCCTCCTCCTTCCACAGATATGGAAGGGTAAAATTGACAATGGGGAATATGTAACAGAAGTAAGGGTTTGAAAAAGGGCAAAATGTTTTATGAGTTGACTCTTTAAAACCCTCACCCTTTTTGAGTAAATTAAAACCTGCATTCCTGCCTAGGGCCAGTAATCAGAGGGACAGAGGAGTGTTTTTTGTTCTTTGTTTTAAACCACAGGAGATAGCTCAACAGAATTGTCCAGGCAAAGGATATGAGGCCATCTTCACTGGAGATAAGGCTGACCAGGACCACCAACCATAGTAATACAGTAATAGCCCAAAGCTGAAAACCTCCTTTAAAAGCTCTCTAATTCTGCTTATAGGGAGGATGATGGTTCTTTAAGAAAAGAGTCTGCCATCCTCCTCATTTGCTGGCAAATTAATAAACTTCTCTTTCTTTTTCCTCAAACCTTATTCTTCATTCAGCTGCAGGGACAAGTACTGAACTTTTGGTAACATTGTGTTAATATTTTTATTCATCTTAAACTGTTTTATAATTTTCTTTGTAATTTCTTCTGTGAACCATTGATTACTGGGAAGTGGGTTTTAGAAATTCTACATATTTGTGAATTTCTCAAATTTTTTTGTTGATTTCTAATTTAATTTTATTGTGGTCAGAGAGTATGATGTGAAATATAGGTTTGATATCTGTCCCTGAGTCCAGGCATACCACTCGTAAAATCCTTGCAATCTTTAAAGTGATGTGTCTTTTTGTATGCTAATGATTGACCAATGGCTGGCAGCTCCTAGGAAGCATCAGGATGCGAGCTGGTCACAGGAAAGACCAAGGCAAGATTAGAAGGCTGGGACTTTCAGCCCCATCCCCACTCAACCTGCAGAGAAAGGAGAGAGGCTGAAAGTTAAGTTGATCACCACTGGTCAATGATTTAATCAGTCATTCCTACATAATGAAGCTTCCATAAAAACTGAAAAAGGACTGGGTTCAGACAGCTTCAGGATGGTTAAACACATGGAGGTTCCTAAAGGGTGGTGCACCTGGGGAGATCTCAGAGGCCCCATATCCCTCCACCCATACCTCACTCATGCATCTCTTCATCTGGATCTTTTGTAATATCCTTTATAACAAACCAGTAAATGTAAATATGTGTTTTCCTGCATTCTGTGAGCAGTTGTGACAAATTAGTTGAACCCAAGTAGGGGACTGTCTGAACCCTGATTTATAGCTGGTCTGTCAGAAACACAGGTAAAACAACCTAGGGCTTGCAATTGGCTTCAGAGCTGGAGGGCATTTTGTGGTGCTGAGTCCTCAACCTGTGTTCTATCTCTAGGCAGACAGTGTTAGAATTGAACTAGATTGAAGGACACCCAGTCCGTGTCCACTGAAGAATTGCTTGCTTGTTTGATGTCTGGAGAAAACCCCACACACATCTAGTGTCAGAAGTACATTGTGAGAACATAGCAAGAGAAATTGAGCTTTTTTTTCCTATCAAGAGAGAATAAAGTGAAGGATATCAATCCTTCTAAATCTACCAAGGCTTGTTTTATGGCCTGGCACATGATCTATCCTGGAGAATGTTATTTGTAAATTTGAAAAGAATGTATATTCTGCTGTTGCTGGTTGCAATGTTTTATGGATATTGTTAAGTATAATTCATTTATACTGTTTGACAATTCTATACCTTTCATATATTTTGTTATTCTGCTATCTTTAATATTCTAAAATGACCACCTTTATCAATATGAAAAGTTTTATCTTAATTTCTATTTTGTCTCATATTAAAAAGATAATCATTTTTCATATGATTGTGGTTTGTATTATATATATTTTCCATCTTTTTACTTTTAATCTATTTGTAACTTTGAATCAAAAGTGTGTCCCTGTATAAAGCATAATTGTGTCTGATGATCACTGCCTTTGAATAGTTTATTTAATCCATTCACATTTATTTTTTTCTAATTTTTTTTTATTTCAGCATAGCATGGGGGTACAAACGTTTACATTACAGGTATTGCCCATTCCCCACCAGAGTCAGACCTTCAAGCGTGCACATCTTCCAGATGGTACAAACTGCACCCATTAGGTTTGTATATACCCATTGCCTCCTCCCACCTCCCACCTTCACAACACCCAATGAATGTTGTTACTATATCTGTACTTAAGTGTTGATCAGTTAATACAAATTTGATGGTGAGTACATGTGGTGCTTGTTTTTTCATTCTTGGGATACTTCACTTAGTAGAATGGGTTCCAGCTGTATCCAGGATAATCCAAGAGGTGCTATATCACCATTGATTTTTGTGGCTAAGTAAAACTCCATGGTATACATACACCACATTTTATTGATCCACTCATGTATTGATGGGCACTTGGGTTGTTTCCACATGTTTGCAATTGTGAATTGTGTTGCTATAACCATTCGAGGTAGATTTTTTTTTTACAGAATATCTTTTGTTCTTTTGGGTAGATGCCCAGTAATGGGATTGCTGGATCAAATGTTAGTTCTACTTGTATCACTTTGAGGTATCACCATATTGCTTTCCACAGAGGTTCTATTAGTGTGCAGTTCCACCAGCAATGCATGAGTGTTCCTATCTCTCTGCATCCATGCCAGCATTTATTGTTTTGGGAATTTTTGATAAAGCCATTCTCATTGGAGATAAGTGATATCTCATTGTGGTTGTGATTTGCATTTCCCTGATGATTAGAGACATTGAGCATTTTTTCACATGTTTGTTAGCCATTAGTCTATCGTCATTTCCAAACTTTCTGTTCATGTCTTTTACCCACTCTTTGATAGGGTTTTTTATTTTTTTCTTTCTGATTTTCCTGAGTTCTATATATATTCTAGTTATCAGCCCTTTATCAGATGTGTAACAAGTGAATATTTTCTCACATTCTGTAGGTTGTCTGTTTGCTCTCATGAGAGATTCCTTGACTGTGCAGAAGCTTATTAATTTGATCAGGTACCATTTGTTTATTTTTGTTGCTGCTGTGATTGCCTTTGGGGTCTTCTTCATAAATTCTTGGCCTAGGCCAATGGCTGTAGGTATTTTTCTAACATTTTCTTCTAGAATTCTTATAGTTTGACGCCTTAAGTTTAAGTCTGTTATTCACGAAGAGTTGATTTTTGTGGATGGTGAAAGGTGCAGATCCTGTTTCAGTCTTCTACATGTGGCTATCCAATTTTCCCAGTACCATTTATTGAATAAGGATTCTTTTCCCCAGTGTATGTTTTTGTCTGCTTTGTCAATGATCAGATGGCCATATGAGGATGGTTTTATATCTGGGTTCTCAGCTCTATTCCACTGATCTATGTCTCTGTTCTGGTGCCAGTACCATGCTGTTTTAGTTACTATAGCCTTCTAGTATACTTGAAGTCTAGTAAATTGATGCCTCTAAATTTGTTCATTTTGCTTAAGATTGCTTTTGCTATATGAGGTCTTCTCTGGTTCCATGTGAAGCATAGAATTATGTTTTCTATATCTGTGAAAAATGATGTTTGTATTTTAATAGGAATTGCTTTGAATCTGTAGATCACTTTGGGTAGTATAGACATTTTAACAGTATTGATTCTGCCAACCCATGAGCATGGTATGGTTTTCCACCCTTTTACATCCTTTGCTATTTCCTTCCTCGGTGTTTCATAGTTCTCCCTGTAGAGGTCTTTTACCTCCTAAGTTAAATGTATTCTTAGGTATTTTACTTTCTTTGTTACTATTGTAAAGGGTATTGAAACTCATTTCATTCTCATTTTTACTGTTCTTGGTGTAGAGGAATGCTACTGATTTCTGTACATTAATCTTTTAACCTGAGACTTTGCTGAATTTGTTTATCAATTCCAATAGTCTCATGTCAGAATCTTTGGCGTTTTCTAGATATAAGCTAATATTGTTAGCAGAGAGTGTTAGTTTGACCTCTTCTGCCCCCATTTGGATGCCCTTGCTCTGGCTAGGACTTCTAACATTATGTTAAATAGAAGCGGTGATAAAAGGCAACTTTGTCTGGTTCCAGTTCTAAGTGGGAATGCTTTCAATTTTTCCCCATTCAGTATGATGTTGGCTGTGCCTTTGTCATATATGGCTTGTATCATTTTTAGGTAAGTCCCGTCTATGCCTATTTTGTTAAAGTTTCTTATCATAAAAGGGGGTTGAATTTTGTCAAATGCTTTTTCTGCATCTATTGAGAGGATCATATGGTCTTTGGTTTTGTTTCTATTTATGTGGTGAACTACATTTATAGATTTGAGTATGTTGAACCATCCCTTCATCTCTGGGATGAAGCCCACTTGGTCATGATGGATTATTCTTTTGATAAGCACCTGAATTTGGATTGCTAGGATTTTCTGAGAATTTTTGCAACTATATTCATAAGGGATATTGGTCTGTAGTTTTCTTTTTTTGTTCCATCTTTCCCAGTTTTGGCACGAGAGTGATGCTGGCTTCATAAAACGTATTAGGGAGGATTCCTTCTTTCTCAACGTTGTGGAAAAATTTTTATACAGAATAAGCACCAGTTCTTCTTTGTAGATCTGGTAAAATTTGGGTGTGAAACCATCTGGTCTGGGGCTTTTCTTTTTAGGAAGGTTTTTTATTGCTGTTCAGTTTTGGTACTTGATATTGGTCTGTTCAGGAATGCTATTTCTTCCTGATTGAGCCTAGGGAGGCTGTGTGTGTAAGAATTTGTCCATTTCCTCCCCATTTTCCACTTATGTGCATAGAGGTTTTTATAGTATTCATAGAGGACATTTTGTATTTCCATGGCATCAGTTGTAATTTCTCCTTTTTCATTTCTAATGTAGCTTATTAGAGTTCTTTCTTTTCTGCTTCTCATTAATCTAGCCTGAGGCATGTCAATTTTGTTTATTTTTTCAAAGAACCAACTTTTTGTTTTATAAATCTTCTGTATATTTCTTTATTATCAATTTCATTTAGCTCTATTCTGATATTTGTTATTATTTTATTATGCTGGGTCTGGGGTGGGTTTGCTCATCCTTTTCCAGTTCTTTGAGATGATTCATTAGGTTGCTTATTAGTGATCTTTCTGTCTTTTGGGTGTAGGCATTTGTGGATATAAATTCTCTTCTCAAGACTGCTTTACTTGTGTCCCACAATTTTGATAATTTGTCTCCTTTGTCATTTAGTTCAAACAATCTTTTGATTTCTGTCTTTATTTCCTCCTTAATCAAATAATCATTGAGCAGAAGGTTGTTTAGTTTCCATGACTTTGTGTAGAGATGAGGTTTTCTGCTGGAGTTGATTTCTAATTTTCTTCTACTGTGGTCTGAGACAATGTATTGTATACATATTTTTAATTTTTTAAACATGCTTTGTGGCCTAGGATATGGTCAATCTTAGAGAATGTCCCATGAGTTGATGAGAAAAACATATATTCAGTGGTTTTGTGGTAGAATTTTCTATAAATGCCAGTCAGGGCCATTTGTTCTAGAGTTCTGTTTAAGCCCATTGTTTCTTTGTTTATTTTCTGTTTGGAGGATCTGTCCTGCTCAGTCAGAAGGGTGTTGAATTCTCTGGCTATTATGTTGTTGGTATTTATCATTTTGTTTAGATCAAGTAGCATTTGATTTATGAATCTTGGTACACCTGAGTTAGGTGAACAAATATTTAGAATTGTTATGTCTTCTTGTTGAATTGTACCCTTCACCGTTATTCAGTGACCTTCTTTGTCTTTCATTACTTTTGTTGATTTGAAGACTAAGATATCTGAAATCAGAACTGCCATGCCAGCTTTCTTTTGGCTTCCATTTGCTTGAAATATTGTTTTCCATCTCTTCACCTTGAGTCTGAATTCATCCTTGTGGGTTAGATGTGTTTCCTGAATACAGCAGACACTTGGCTGGTGCATATTTATCCATTCAGCCAGCCTATGTCTTTTTAGTGGGCAGTTCAAGTCATTCACATTTATTGAAAGAATTGAAAAGTGGAGAAGATTTCTGTTCATTCTATTGAGTTGAACTTTGTTGCTTTGTTTTCTCTCTTGAGTCATTGTGGTATCTGGCCTTTGACCTTTAGCTTTTGGATGATTTTACATTCGTGAGTGTTTATTGTGCTGATCCATGTGTAACACTGTTTTTAGTACTTCCTGGAGGCAGGTCTTATCTTGATGAATTCCCTCAGTCTTTTCTTGTCTGAGAAGATCTTTTTTTCTCCTTCATATACAAAACTTAATTTTGCAGCATAGAAGATTCTAGGCTGGGCATTATTCTGTTAGTGAAGAGTGAGAATGGGGACCCGGTCTCTTCTTGCTTATAAGGTCTCAGATGACAAGTCTGCCATTATTCTGATGGGTTTTCCTTTGTGGTTACCTGTTTCTTTTGCCTTACAACTTGTAGGAGGGCCTCTTTGGTGGTTATTTTGGTCAGTGTGATGACTGTATGTCATCGTGGCTTTCTGTTTGTGATGAATCTCTCAGGAGTCCTTTGAGCTTCTTGTCCCTGGGTATCTAGATATTTAGCAAGGCCTGGGCCGTTTTCCTCTATTATATCCTCAAATAGCTTATCCAACCCTTGTGTATTTTCTTCTTCACCCTCAGGGATGCCTATGATTCTCAAGTTAGGCTTCTTCACATAATCCCACATTTCTTGTAGGCTTTGCTCTTTTCTCTTATTTGTCTGCTCTCTCTCTCTCTCTCTGGGACCTGACTCAGTTAATTGAAAGGTGTTATCTTCACTCCTTCAGATTATTTCTTCTGTTTGATCTACCCTGTTCTTGAGTCTTTCCACTATGTTTTGTACTTCCTTGAATAAATTCTTCATTTCCAGCAGTTGTCTTTGATTTCTCTTTAATATTTCAATTTCTTTCATGAATTTTTCTTCTTAGTCCTGGATTTTTTTTTTTGTGGTATCTTTGCATTGGTTATCCATTTTCTTTTGCTTATCATTGAGTTTTCTTACAACCCATGTTCGAAATTCTTTTGTCATTTCAGTGTTTTGAATTTGGTTAATGTCCATTGCTAGAGAGCTGTTGTTCCCCTTTGGGGGTGTGCTTTCTGTTTGATTCTTCATATTTCCAGAGTTCTTTCACTGATTCCTTCCCATCCGGATCAGCTTTTGCTTCTTACCTTTAGATTTTCATTTGGGTAATAACATGCCCTGTTTAGTCTCTGAGCCAGTAGGTGGTGTTTGTTGGTCAGATTCAACCACATCCTGTATGAGGAGTTAGTAGATACACTAAAAGAGTATGCAAATTGACCTCCCTGTAAGTAGGTGTCATTTGCAGGGAGAGGGAGGCTGCAGGGTGTTTTTAGGTCCTTTAACCAGCTCTTGTTCCTCTGGAGAGGCACTCTAGTGCCTCAGGTGGTAGGTGGGGCCCTGGGACTTCCAGATATGTCCTTATTCACCTCAGTGGGGAGAGGTCAGGCAGTGAATCTCGGTGGAGCTGGGCTGGGTGAGCCTGCCCTCAAGCACCACAAATGCTGTTAGCAGGGGTCAAAGTTCTGTTCTCTGCTTCTGGGCAAAGCTGCCAGGGAGGCGTTGAAATGGCCCCACTCAGCAGAAAAGTCTATGTGTGGGGGTGGGGCTGTCTGAGTCCTGCAGTCTGGAGCAGGCCTTGCTCCTTTCTCCCCTCTCCTATTCCATGGTTTCTCCCTGGCCTCTGCCAGCACTCAGGACCTCAAGCCAGCAGATCTCCCCTAGTTTTGATGCAGGACAGAAGGTTCCCTGCCCAGGTTCCCAGCCTGAGCTGGGTGCACAGCCCTCCCATGGGAGGAGGGTTGCCCCTAAAGCACGCTGATCTGCCCCTGAAGGCATACACACCTCAGTAGGCTCATTCATGAATATACCTTCTGTGCCCCTGACAATGCAACTGAGACCTGAGTGTATGGGATCTGATCTCCAGGCCTGCCCCAGAGCCCCAGACTTCAATCCCTGACCCTGCCAGGAAGTGGAGTGCTGGCCTGAAGTCACCCATGGGGTGCCCAAGCTGCATCAATGTCTCTCCGTCTCAGGATTTTACCCCTTTTCTGGAGTCAGCAGGCAAGCAGCACCTGGGAGCGCTGGTGGGTAGGGAGCTCGCAGTCTGAGTACCCCTCAGTCCACTGTAGGGCTCCAAAGGAAGGTCCAATTTTCTGCAGATGCCTCCAGGTTGTGGCTAAATTGTCCCTCTCTACAGCCACAGGTAGGGAAGGGGAAGGGGAGAATGAAACAATATGGTGCCTGCCGATTGGCTCAGGTCTGCAGGATGGGAGGTGTCCCAAGGTAGCTGGGAGCCCAGTACCCTGTAAGAATCTCATCAGTCACTGGCAGCTGGCATCTCTGGGCTGGTGTTGGCAGGTCTCTTCAACCACTCAGGATCCCACCAGCAGCCTGAGATGCAAGGGAGGGGAAATTTAACTGCTTCACCTACCCTTGTTGCTGGTCTCCAATCCTCTCAGGGGCCTTTCTCCTCCCAGTTCTCCTCCACAACTTCTTCCCATGGAGTCTCCTGTAGTTTCAGGCACCCTTCCTTCTGACTCTCATCCAATCTATATTTGTGTGCCTGTTTATTTTTTTTCACTTTCTTCTAAAATCTGTCTTTCTTGCAGAGACACTCTGTTTGGCATTTTTTCTCATCCACCATCTTACCCAGAATCTCTCATTCCATTCACATTTAATGTTACTATTGATATGGTTGGAATTTTGCCTACCATTTTTCTTTTTGTTTTCTGTATGTTCCACGACTATATATTTATTCTGTTCCTCCTTTACTATGCCTTTTTATCATAAGTGGATTTTTCTTGAGACAGAGTCTTGCTTCGTCGCCCTGGTTATAGTGCAGTGGCATCATCATAGCTCACTGCAACCTCAAATTCCTAGGCTCAAGTGGTCCTCCTGCCTCATCCTCTTGGGTAACTGGGACTACAGGCACATGCCACAACAGCTGGATAAGTTTTCTACTTTTTATCAAGATGGGGTCTTGCTCTCACTCAGGCTTGTCTCAAACTCCTAACCTAAAGCAATTCTCCCACCTTGGCCTCCCAGAGTTCTAGGATTACAGGTGTGAGCCACTGTGCCCAGCCATAAGTGGATATTTTTTAATGTAGAATACTAATTCCTTTAATGCTTTATAACTGTAATTTTCTGAGTGATTGCGTTGGATATACAACTTAAACCATAAAACCTCTGGCCAGCCTTGGTGGCTCACACCTGTAATCCTAATACTCTTGAGAGGCTGAGGCAGGAGGATCACTTGAGGCCAGGAGTTTGAGACCAGCCTGAGCAAGACCGAGACTGCCATCTCTACAAAATAGAAAAATTAGTGGTTGTGGTGGCCTGCCATAGTCCCAGCTACTCAGGAGGCTGAGGTGGGAGGATCACTTGAGCCCAGGAGTTTGAGGTTGCAGTGAGCTATGATGACACCACTGCATTCTAGCCCGGGTAACGGAGCAAGACTCTGTCTCAAAATAAATAATCACAATGCATCAGAATCTAATTCAGATTTATACAAAATTCTTTGTAGTAAGGTATAGAAACTTTACACCTGTAGAACTCACTTCCTCCTTTTTTGTGCTATTACTATTATACATATTACACCAATATATGTTTTAAAACCAACAGTAGATTTTTTAATTATTATTTCATATAATCTTTATTTTTTTAAAGAAGTGAAGAGAATAAAGAAGAGTGAAAATATATTTATTGATTTTTTTAATTAGCCTTTTTATTTACCATTTCTGGTAGTCTTTATTTCTTCCTGTAGATTTGATTTGCCCTCTGTTGTATTTTCTTACTCCAATATAGCTTAATTCCTGCTCTCCTCCTTGATATTGTTAATGTCAAATATATTGTATTTCTATAAGTTATAGACCCCCCAAATATAATTTTATACATATTATTTTACATGGTTTCTTTTTTTTATTGGCATACCATAAAATTCATCATTTTCAAGGGTATAAATTAGTGGCTTTTCATATAGTCACAGAAATGTACAACCACCACCACTAAGTCCAGAACATATTCATATCCCCAAAAAGAGACCACATGCTCATTAGTAGACACTCTCCATTCTTTCCTGTGCTCAATCTTTGCAACCACTAGTTTGCTTTCGGTCTATAAATTTGCCTATTCTGGACATTTTGTATAACCAAAATCATAAATTATGTGGCCTTTTGTGTCTGGCTTCTTTCACTAGCACAATGTTTTCAAGGCTTACCCATTATGTAACATGTATTGGTACTTCATTCCTCTTTATGGTTGAATAAAATTCCATTGCATGGATATCCCATATATTTCTTATCCATTCATCAGTTTATGGACATTGTGTTGTTTCCACCTTTTGGCTATTATGAATAATGTTGCTATGGGCATTTGTGTACAAGTTTCATATGGACATATGTTTTCAATTATTCTGGGTAAATACGTAGGATTGGAAATTGTGGGCCATATGTTAACTCTATTAAACATAGTATTTTTGGAACTATTTGAGGAAAAGCAAAACTGTTGTCCCCAGTAACTGTACTATTTTACATTCTCATCACCAATTTGTGAGGGTTCTAATTTGTTCACATCCTTGACAACATTTTTTATTTTCTGTTTTTCAAAAATTATAGTCATAATTGTGGGTGTGAAGTGGTACTGCTTTGCAGGTTAGATTTGCATTTTCCTAATGAATAAATGATGTTGAACATATTTTCTTATTGCTTATTGGCCATTTGTGTATCTTCATTGGAAAAAATGTCTATTCAAATATTCTTTCCATTTAAAAATGTTTTTGTCTATCTTTTTATTGATGGTTTTAAAGTTCTTAATGTTCTCTGGATACTAGACCCTTATCAGATATCAGATATATTACTTATAAATATGTTCTCCAATTTGTGGATTATCATTTTCTTCCTTGACAGTGTTCTTTGATGGATATTTTTTAATTTTGATGAAGTTTAATTCATCTATTTTTTCTTTTGTTGCTTGTTTTTTTGGTGTCCTATATAAAAAATATTGACCAATCTAATGTCATAAGGATTTACTCCTGGCCAGCTGCAGTGGCTAATGCCTATAATCCTAGCACTCTGGGAGGCCGAGCCAGGAGGATGGCTTGAGGTCAGGAGTCTGAGACCAGCTTGAGCAAAAGTGAGACCCCATCTCTACTAAAAATAGAAAAAAATTAACTGACTCTACTAAAAAATAGAAAAAATTATCCAGGCATGGTGGTGCATGCCTATAGTCCCAGCTATTCAGGAGGCTGGAACAGGAGGATCACTTGAGCCCAGGAGTTTGAAGTTGCTGTGAGCTAGGCTGATGCCATGGCACTCTAGCCAGGGAGAAAAAGTGAGACTCTGATGCAAAAAAAGAAAAAGAAAAGAAAACAAAATTACTCCTATGTTTTTTTTGCTTAGATATGCATTTATGTAGAATATAAGAAGTGATCAGTAAGCATCAGAAGTTACTATAATATTATTTCTAAAGTAGAGTCAGTATGATCCTATGTTTTTTTTATAAGAATTTTACAGTTTTAGCTTTTACACTTAGTTTTCTAATCTATTTTGAGTTAATTTTGTATATGGTGTGAGGTAAGAGTCCAAACTGATTCTTTTGCCTGTGCAAATCCAGTTAACCCAGCACCATTTGTTGAAAAAACTATTTTTTCCAGCATTAAAATGTCTTGACACCCTTATCAAAGATCAATTGACCAATAATGTAAGGTTTTATTTCTGGACTCTCAATTCTATTCCATTTATCTATATATCTATCTTTATGTCAGTACCAAACAGGCTTGATTGCTGTAGTTTTGTAGTAGGATTTGACATTAGGAATGAGTTCTCCAAATTTATTTTTCTCTCTCAAGACTGTTTTGACTTATCTGGGTCCCTATCATTTTCATATGAATTTTAGGATCAGCTTGTCCATTTCAATAACACAAAACAAACAAGAAAATACAAAAAAAAACAGCTGGGATTTTAATATAAACTATATACAATCTATAGATTGGGGATTATTGTGATATTAATGATATTAAGTTTTCCAATCCATAAACATGAGATTTCTTTCCATTTATTCTTGTCTTTAAATTCTATCAACAATTTTTTTTTAGTTTCACAGTACAAGTATTGCACTTCTTTGGTTAAATCTATTCCTAAGTATTTTAATTTTGATGATTTATAAATGGAATTTAATTTTTTTTTTCAGATTTTTTACTGCTAGTGCATAGTGTACATAACTGATTTTTGTATATTAATCTTGTAGCCTCCAACATTGCTTAGCTAATTTATCAGCTCTAATAATTTTTTGGTGGATTCCTTAGGATTTTCTATATACAAGATGATGTCATTTGTCAATAGAAATATTTTTACTTCTTACTTTCTAATATTAATACATTTTATTTCTTTTTCTTGTTTAAGTGCCCTGGCTGGAATCTCAACTATAGTGTTGAGTAGAAGTAACAATAATGGAAATTCTTGCTTGTTCTTGATTTTATGGGGAAAGCTTTCATTATTTTGCCATTAAGTATTAAGTTAGCTGTGGGTTTTTTGTAGATACCCTTCATCAGGTTGGGGAAGTTTATTTATATTCATAATTTGTTGAATGTTTTTATAATGAAAAGGTGTTAGATTTTTGTCAAATTTTTTTTCTGTGTCTATTGCGATGATCATTGTGGTTTTTGTTCTTTATTATATGGTGCATTGCATTGATTTATTTTCATATGTGGAACCAACCTCTCATTCCTGGAATAAATCTCACTTTTGTCATGGTATATAATCTTTTATAGGTACTGGATTTTGCCTGCTAGCATTTTTGTTGAGGATTTTTGCATCTATATTCATAAGGGACTTTAATCTGCAGTTTTAGTTTCTTGTGATATCTTTGTCAGTGTTTAGTTTTGGTATCAGAGTATTACTGGCCCCATAGAATGAGTTGGGAAGTGTTCCCTCCTATTCTATTGGAAAAGTTGTAAAGGATTGGTATTAATTCTTTAAATTGTTGGTAGAATTCACTAAAAAAGTCATCTCATCCTTGACTTTTCTTTGTGAGAAGATTTTAGATTGCTATTCAATTTCTTTACTTGTAATAGATCTATTCACATTTTCTTTTGTTTTCTGAGTCATTTTTGGTAGTTTGTGTCTTCATGCAAATTTGTACATCTTCTCTAGGTTATCTAAATTGTTGGCATACAATTGTTGATAGTACTCCTTTATAATCCTTGTCTTTTTTTTTTTTTTTTTTTTTTTTGAGGCAAGGTCTTGCTCTGTCACCTGGGCTAGAGCACAGTGGTGTCATCATAGCTGACTGCAACCTCAAACTCCTGGGCTCAAGTGATCCTCCTGCCTTAGCCTCCCAAGTAGCTGAGACTACAGGACACACCAACACACCTGGCTATTTTTTCTATTTTTAGTAGAGATGGGGTCTCTCTGTTGCTCAGGCTGGTCTCAAACTCTTGGCCTCAAGCAATCCTCCCCTCTCAGCCTCCCAAAGTGCTAGGATTAGAGGCGTGATCCACCACACCCAGCCTCTTATAATCCTTTTTATTGCTGTAAAATCAGTAATAATATCTCCTCCTTTATTCTTGATTTTAGTAATTCAGGTCTTCTCTATTTATTTATTTATTTTTTTTTTGGTCACTTGAGGTTCAGGTTTGCCAATATTTTTTCTCTTCAAAAATAAACATTTTGTTTTATTTATTTTTCTCAAATTTTTTCTATTCACTATTTTGTGCATTATGCTTTATTCTGTATTTGACTGGAAAGACATGAAAATGCCCTAATTTTTCACTTCTGGCTGACTTTGAGGCTCTGTAAAAACTGGCAGTGAAGGCTGAGGCAGAGTTGTATACTGCTTGCCTGAATGTTGAAGTGTTGCTCCAATATATACACTGAACTTCTTGGCAAGAGCTGAAAAACTTATTGGTTCCAAATATTTAAGTATATCTCTGTCCAATTATTAGTTCACCAGTCAGCTAACCAGAGACTTTAGCGACCACACATGTCAAAAAATACAGACTTTACAGAGTTAGTTGAGGAAAGTCACCAAGCAAACAAAAAATAACAAGTAGAAAACAAAAAACACACTCTAAGGAAGAGAGAGAATCTGAATTCCCTAGTTGCCACATTATATTACTTAAAAGGTCAATTTTTCAACAAAAATTATGACCCATGCAAAGAAACAAGTATGACCTAAAGGAGAGGGGGAAGTAGTCCATAGAAACTTCCCTTAAGGAAAGACTTTGGGCTTATTAGATGAAAACTTAAAATGAGCTATTTTGAATATGTTCATCAGAACTAAAGAAAACATTTCTAAAGAACTAAAGAAAGCAAGGGAATAGTGTCTCATTAAATAAGGACTATTAGTAAAGAGAATAAAAATATAATAAAAACTAAATAAAAATTTTGAAGTTGAAAAGTTAACCAAAATGAAAAATTAATTATATATGCTCAATAAAACATTTGATGTGACAGAAGAAAGAATCAGTGAACTTAAAAATAGATCATTTGAGATGATCTAGTCTGAGGAACAGAAAGAGAAAAGGATGAAGAAGAATAAATAGGCCTGTGTGTCACCGACAAAGGTACAGACAAAGGGAGTCCCAGAAGGAAATAATAGAAAGAAAGGAAAAGAAAAAATATTTGAAGAAATAATAGGTGAAATTATCCCAGTTTTGATGAAAAACATTAATTTACACATCCAAGATACTCAGTGAACTTCAACTAGGATAAACTCAAAAAACTTCATACCTAGACATATCATAATCAAATTGCCAAAATCAAAGGCAAAGAAATAATCTTGAAAACATCCTGAGAAAAACGACTTATCACATGTAAGAAACCAATATGATTAATAGCTGACTTCTCATCAGAAATAGTGAAGGCAGTGGGATGACTTAGTCTAAGTGCAGAACGAAAGAAAATAAAAACTATCAAGCAAGAGTCATGTATATGGCAAAGTTATCCCTTAAAAATGAAGGAGAAATTCCCAGATAAATAAAAAGTGAAAAAATTCATTGCCAAAAGACATGCCTTACAGAAAATACTAAAGGACATTCTGGAGACTGAAAAAAGTGACATTAGATAGTAATTTGAATCCACATGAAAAATAGATAGCTTCAATAAATGTAATTATATAGGTAATGATAATAGTATAATTATATATTTATTTATTGTTTCTTCTCTTAACCAATTTTAAAGTCAATTGCACAGGATGATGTCAGTGAAAATTGTGTGATAAGAACCTCCAAAAATTTCCCCCTCCATAAAAGCAATATAAAACCTGATAAAAATTGTCAGAATCAACTTTTTCAAAATGAAGTTAACCAAAGGCTTGTAGAAACCTGGTAGTGTTTACTCAAGAAATATGACTGAATCTAGGTAAAAACAGTGAGCTTTGTGGTCTTTTAACTTGCCCTAGTCCCTTCCCCCACTCTCCAGTTATGCAGTAACTTTAAAAATATAATGTCCCACTTTCTTGGGCATCCTGTCAGCCATTAGAGAGGAAAGAATGGAGCTGCAGCTCTTTCAAAGCCTTATTCCCAAAGAAGTGTCATTATCTGAACTTTCTGGTGGTTTTCTGGTAAAACCCCCTATAAGCCTGACTCAGATTTTGCACAGTGATAAAAGCCCTCTCTCTAGGAGAAGGGAGTGTTTGTTGAAAACAATTATAGGAACGTGTGTTAAATTTGCAGGTGCGTAAGTCAACTGATAATGTTTGGGACAAACAGTAGACTAACTAATATATTAAACGAAAAGCTGAGGAATAAGGTGTACATAGGGACTTAGAAAAGCTCCAACATATTCCTAGAAATCTAAAAGGCCATAACATGCCTAAGGATGTGTGCATACTAAGGAAAGACTTGAGAAGGCCTTAAGCTCTCACTTCTGGCTGACCCTGAAGCTCTCCACAAATAGGAAGAGAAAGCTAAGGTAGAGTTGAAATTACCTGGCTGAGTGCAGAGTTGCAAATTACCTGGCTGAATTCTCCAACACATATGTCCCTCAGCAGACTAGGAGATTTATCGGTTACAGGCATTTAAGGAAATACCTATACAATCATTAGCTGACCACTAAGCTAACTGAGTAGAGACTTTAGTGGCCACACACAAAGTATACAAACTTTACAAAATTAGTTCATAAACTTTACAAAAGTAACAAAAAACAACAATTACAATAAGCAGCAACAATAGCAAACCTTGGGAAGCAAGGAAATTCTGATTTCCAGAGTTGTCACTTTTTATTATTTAAAATATAAAGTTTTAAATTATAAAATTATGAGATATGCAAAAACATAGGAAATTATGGTCCATACACAGGATAAAAAGCAATCAATAGAAACTGTCCCTGTGGAAACTCAGACATGGAACTTACTAGAAAAATACTTTAAATTCATTATTTTTGTATGTTGAACATCCTTGCCTCCCTGGGATGAATCCCACTTAATCATGATGAATAATCTCTTTAATGTATTGTTGAATTGTGTTTGCTAGAATTTTGCTGAGGATTCTTGCATCTATGTTCATCATAGATGTTGGACTATAGTATTCTTTTTTGTTGCTGTTGTGTCTTTGTCTGGTTTTGGTATCAGGGTGATACAGGCCTTGGAGAATGAGTTTGGGAGTATCCTTTCCTCCTCGTAAATACATTATTCTAAATATGTTCAAAGAACTAAAGGAAAGCATGTTTAAAGAACTAAAAGAAACTATGAAAATGATTTTTTACCAAATATCAATAAAGCACTCAAATTATAAAAAATGGAACCAATATTCTAGAGCTTTATATTTATATAGGTAAATATGAAAGACAGTATAAATGCATTTTTGTTGATAACTCATTTTTACTACTATGTGACTTAAAATACAACTACATAAAGCAATAATTATAAATCTATGTTCATGGGTACATGATGTATAAAGATGTTATTTGTGACAATAATGGCATAAAGAATGGAGGGACAGAGTGACATACAAGCAATGTTATGTATAATATTAAAATAAAGTTGGTATTATTAATAATACAAATTAGATTGCTATATATTAAGATTTTATTTATAATCCTCAGGGAAGCCACTAACAAAATAAAACCAAAAAATATAGTGAAAGAAACAACATGGTAATGAAAATGGTGTCCAAGAAAATATTTATTTAACACAAAAGAATGCAGTAATGGAGGAACAAAAAGACATAAGACACATAAAAACAAATAGCAAAATGGCAGGCATAAATCCTACCTTATCCATAATTACATTACATGTAAATACGTTCAAACTCTCAGATTAAAAGGAAGATACTTACAGATTTGGTAAAAATAACATGATGCACATATTGTCTCTAAGAGACACAATTAAGATTCAAAGACAAATGAGTTTAAAGTAAAAGATTGGAAAAGGTATATCATGCAAACAATAATCAAAAGAAAGATGGAATGGCTATGCTATTATCAGACAAAATAAACTCCTCGAAATGATCTACAGATTGATGCAATCCCTTTTAAAATCCCAACTGGTTTCTTTGCAGAAGGCATTTATAAGTTTGATTTTCCTGGTTCTTGTTATGGTGGGTGATTTGTTTTTTGTATATTATGTTAGGGGGCTCTGGCTCCTATATAGATTTTTTATTTTAGCTGGGAGTTACCCAGCAGGCAGGTTTAGCAGGCAGGTCCTGGCGTACTTTTGTAGGCTGTGGTTCTAATGACAATTTAATTTTCTTTATGTTAGTCTGCTTGATCTAACTGATGCTGCTGGGGCCTCCACTTGTTTCTGGGGATGCTGCCTAAGGGGAGGAGGGAGTTTCCCCCAAGCCAGGCTGCCTGGTTGAATATAGGTTAGGGCAAAAGAGTCACTGTCTTGTGGAGAGGATGAGCACTGCCTAGGCAAGGCTGTTTGTTTGGGTGGGACACCTGTTGCTTGTGTCACCTAGTTACCTGGTATATCTCAGTGCGAGAGGGGAATATCAGGACTGGCAGAGTAAGAGAATGATTCCTTTCCCTGCTTATTATCAGCGTAGCTCCCAGTCAATCCACTTTACGTGTGCTGCAGGGATCACCTGATGTTGAGACATCTGCTTTATCTGGGAGAGAATTGAGCCTTCCTGGGCTGCCTTCTATTGCTCGGTGACAGTCAGGAAATGTCAGATCTGGGTTACCTACTTTTTTGGGTGAGGGGGACCTATGACACCATGCTGTTGTTCTATTCCTCCTAGCCTGTGGTTGCTAACCAGCTCCCCTTCTTCTTACCACATTTTGAAGTTTTCCTTTTGTTGTGCCTTGTGTTATTTTCAGAGTTTATAGTTGTACTTGGAGGGGAGAGATGAGCCTAAACCAATTTGTTTGGACCAGAAGTTCCTGTAAAGCGTTTTTACAAAATCATTATTAATTGTCATAAAGAATGAGTAATACATGACTTCTGCCTTCAAGGAACTATGGCCTAGTGGGAGAGATGAGACAAGAATATAAACAATTATAATAGCAGCATTTACTATTTACTATCTTTAAGTTTACACTTAATAAATGTTAAACATTTTTTATATCTATAGCAACTTATGAAGGAAGTACTAATATGTTGTGCATTTTAAAGATGCACAAGAGAACTCAAACAGCTTGTTCAATGTCACACAGGTAGCAAAGTCAGGATTGGAACCTAGGCAGTCTGGCTCAAAAGCTGCTACTCTTACCACTATGCTAAGTCAAGTGTCAACAGAAAGAGGTAAATGAATGGTGATAGGAGTCAGAAGAGCAAATTAACTTATCATGGTGTGGGAGTCAGGAGGAAGTGGCCTTTAGGAGGCATCATGAAAGATAATCAGGATTTAAGTGTGTGAAGGTGATGGTAGTACAGACAGAGAGAAGAGCAAGTATTATATAAAGGCCCGATGGTGGTAACAGTGGGAACCTACCGAGGAAACAGCTGAAGCATCTAGTATATTGAATGGTGGGAGTTGGGCCTGCAAGAGAGGTTGGAGTCATAACAGAGAAGGCTTTGAATGCCAGGCTGAGGAAGTCATTCTTAGGCGTTAGTCCTTCCATAGGCAATAGTGACCTCACAAGAGTTATGGCCTGAGCAGCTGGGTGATTCCTAAAGAACATTATAGTGGCAGCAGCTGAGAGTAGAAACATGGAGCCCAGTGGAGGCAAGGGATGAAGGCCTGATCTAGGACCATGGCAGCTGAGATGAAGATGAAGGGATGGATTCAAGAGATATTTAAGAGATAGAATCAACAGAATTCAGGGACTGGTTAGACATGGAGAACAAGTGAGAGAAAGGAGCTAATGACAACTCTCAGTTTAGCAGCCTGGCTGGCTGGTAATGCCATTAACTAAAATGTTAAATTTTTCTGGCTTTAGGAAATGGAGAAAGGCAGTATACCATCCTCCATATAGCAATTTTTTGAGATCTGAAGACTATTATTCTGTTGACAGGCAGACTTCTTTTCTCAAGGCAAAATTCTTTTCACCTTTCCTCATGGATCTTATTTCCAACTGTTATATTCATTTTCATTTGCTTTCCTCTGGACATGCTCTAATCTCTGGCACTCTCTGAATGCACAACACAGGCAGAGTGATGAGGGTGGAGTGAAGGGAGGGAGAGAGAGAGAAAAAGAGAGAAGGAAAGAGAGCGAGTTGGGACAATGAGACTAAGACATAAGGATATTGCCTGAATTCTAACCTTTAACTTAGAAGAGACAAAAGACCGGTGATTATCCGACTCCATCAGTACTACAGTTCCCATGTCAGAGCCTCCTCCATTTTGACAAGTAATCAGAGGACCAAAAAAAGTGGTAATGGAGCCTTGAGGGTTAAAACAAGGAACCAGGAGTCCTGGAGCCTAACTGTAGCTCAGCCTCAGATCATCTGAGGGGCCTTAGGAAACCCTCTTTCATTCCAGGTACTCTTCTCTGCTATTGGGTTGAACCACATGTAATTGCCAATACTAGGCTAGTTTTGACTGGCACAAATAGCAATATCACAGGGTTCAACTTAATACTTTTATCTATTGTAGTCATGTGCCTGCTTATCTTACTTCCAGCATGTATGCATCTCACACACACACACACACACACACACACGTGTGCACACACACACACGCACACACACCCCACTGCTAGATTGGCAACTCCCTTGTGGCTGAGATGGGTCTGGATTTCTGAAATAAATAAATAAATAGCCCTGATTTGTAGTGTTTTATTATTTCCACAGTGTAAATTATTCCCACCATAGCCAATTTCAGTATACCAATGTGATGTTATTGAATATGGAGTTAGGAAAATATGTGCACAATAAGTTATATATATCTATAGCATCTAGCACAGGATCTCAGACTGAGCATGAGGGCAGTAAAAGTTTGTCACTTTGGGAATTCAAGCTGTGTAGACAATGCCAGTAATAATGACAACCCTTTTGGCACCTTCCTTTACAGTTTTCAAAATACTCTTTCTATCCATTTCACAGGAGGAAGACAGGGCAAGGATCCATATTCTTACCTAATGGATGAGGAAGCTGAGACCCAGAGAAATGAAGAAGTACCCAAGGTCATAGAGATGGGTAGGCCAGAACCAGAAAGGCAAGTCTCTGATATAACACGTAGGAGGACAGGTGGGGACAGGGGTTTTATCTCTCTTGCTCACTGCCACTCCCTCAGCACCTAAAACAGAGCCTGGCACATAATAGGCACTCAGTAATATTTGTTGACCCAAAGAACACCATCTCTTCCTTTAGATCTGAAAAGCCCATTATGGGGCACAGGGAATAGATAGTAGACAGGATCTGTATGGCTTCCAGGGACTAAACTAGGCCAATTCCAGTTCAATATAAGGAAGGACATCTTAGATATTAAAACCTCTCCGATAATCTATGCCAGTGGAGGTGAGCAGACCCAGGACAAATGGTGTATGGAAAATTCAAGCATCAAAAGGGGGTAGGGTGAGGAAAGAACTGCAGCTTGAGAGTCTATATTCTCCAATCCCCTTGATTACAGATGAAGAAACTGAGGCTCTGAGAAATGACCCAAGTTCCCATGAGTTACAGGTAGAGCAGGAACTAAAATCTCAGGGTCCTGAATTCTAAGACAATGAAATTACTTTTTTCCAATGAGGCAGTCTTTTTGTGGCAGCATAATTTCTGGGAATACCAATGTTTGTGTCTGTTGTCCCTCTACATCCCCATTCCCCATTTTCTGTTCCATGGAGGCCCATGACAGACCTCTTACAAGAGGGACTTTGCAGTGTAGAAAAAAGTAGGCTGAAACCACTAATCTATCACTTTTACAAGAGCCCCAAAACTCCACTGAAGACATATTGTCCTAAAGACAAAGGAAAGAGGGAAGAGGCTTTCAAGACCCCAGAAAGAAAAAGAATAAAGATTCCTACCACTCCAAGCACCATCTGGGATGGGAGAGGTCTTAAGTGGCTGAGTGGGGGGAAGGGGGGCTATAGGAACTCTTAGCAGTGCCACAAGGAGGGGGTGGATCAGCCCTAAAGTGCTCAGAGGGAGGGCAGAACCTAAGTCCCCAGGGCTCTTAGCTTCCTCTCCCCAACTGCTGGCATAGAAAATGAGGGTGTCAGTGGTGACTAGAATAGATTGTAGATTAATTGCCCCTTCTCTAATTTCTTAGCACCACAAATGCCCCCTGGATTCCAGTGCCATCCCTGAAGTGGTGGCGGCCTCCAGTCATCGCTGACACAGAATTTCCTGCTTCCCTGTTAGGATGGCACACTTGGACTCAGAATTCAGTTACTTCAAGGAAAACAAACAAAGACTATTTCTTGTCCTGCCACGTCTGAGTTTGTGGACAGAGATGGATGTGCATTCCATTTTCAACATTTTGAAGGACATAACATTACTTTTAATCACAGCATTTGTGGCCAGGCAGAGCATCCACTTTCTGTTGGTGATGAGTGCTGCACAAGAGCCCTTAGGAAGCCACATGAGGTGCCCTATGGGCTACGAGAACTAGAGAGAGGAAGTGGGAAAGCAGGAGAGAAACTGAGGGAGCACAGGAGAGTAACCTTCAAGAGCCCATCAGACAGTAATTATTCTCCCGGAGAAAGAGACTGTTTCCCACCGTGGCTATTAAGTGATTTGCAATTAAGTAACTCTTCATGAGGCAGTGTTCCAATTTATGGTGAAGGTCTGAGTGGCAGGAGGCCTGTTCTCCAGGCACCTAAGTGCTCATGTCTATTGACTCACTCTACTATTCATCATCTTTCCCAGGCTGCTTATTAGCAGGTTTAAGTGGAAGGGGGGTTGGGCCCACCTAGCTGGGAACAATTCTCAGAGATCCAAGGCTGGGGATGGGAGTAGGGGAAGGGAGTTTCACCCTGGGCTCACAAGGTACTCAGCCCCTGCTGACCTGGGCTTGGAGCTGAGAGGCTGGGCTGGGCCCAGTGGAATAGGCAGCCATAGGTCCCTTTTAGCTTTAGGATGCTTTGACCTGAGGCTAGCTGCTGGGGGCATTGCTGGGAGTCACCACTAACATTCAGCTGACCAGCAGCTTCACTACAAGTGTAATGGGAAAAGCACAAGGTTTGGAGTCCAGTGAGCTGGCTGTGTGAGTTTTTGCAAGGGTCTTGACCTCAGTTTTCTCATCTGAAAATAGGGATAACTACAGTGTTAACCTCATAGGGTTAAGGGAAGGATTACACAAGATAGCATAGTTAAAGTGTCTAGTGCCTGGCATATATCAATGATATTCATTCTGTGCTTAGAGAATTATTAGGAGTAAACTTTCTCTTCCACCACTTCTTCCACCTCAGCCTGCCCCACTCTGACTTGCAGTCAGTGTTTTGTATAACCATGAGCAAGTCACTTCACTTCTCCATGCCTCCATTTACTCATCTATAAAATGGGGATGAAATCACCTGCTCTGTCCACCTGCTTCTTAGGCCTAACTAGAAGATAAAGGAGATGGAAGGCGTTTGCAAACTAGAAACTGCTGCCTCAGGTCACTTGCTTTTGCTGGCTAGGTCTGGCTCGCAGAAGCCATGCAGCCCAGCTTGGCCTAGGAATTACCCACAGAGGAAATAATATGATCAATATGATCCAAAGCCAGTCAACCTCCTTGGGAGTGGGGCAGTGGGGAACTAGAAGCTTTGCCACAGCAGTTCCCAGAGGGCTTGCCTGAAGCTCCCTTATCTGTTGGATTCACATCTACTCTAAATGATCACTGGGAGCAAAGGCAGCCCACTTCCTAGGCACAACCCCAGCCCTCAAGCAGACCATAGAACAGCGCTGGAGCTGGCCAAAGTTGGTTTCTTGATGATAAAAGGAAGGCCTTAGGAAGTTCCCTCTATCAATGCCCTGCCAAAACACTGCAAAATACTCCCCAGAGGGCACAGTAAACACAGCCATCTTTCAGGACAGAATGGGAAAAGCTCTTGCCACTCATCTTGTCCAGCAGGTCCAATGCACCAGAGTCATGTGGGTACCACAAAAAAATACTGATAGAAGAACGCTGCCCCAGGCCATCTGAGTCAGAATCAGGGTGGAGAGTTTTGGCCTTAGATAGCTGAAAAAGTTCTATGGGTCATTTGAGGCAGCCCAATCTTCTGACTTGCGTATGGGAACCAGTCAAGTCTATGCCCAAGAAAAAATTTGCCCAAGGCCCAAATGATTAATGAGGGGCAAAAATTAGGGCAGAAACTCATGTGTCCCTGATTCCACAACCCTCATGAATTTCCCATGGATGTAATGAGACTTGATAGAACTTCCCTGAGGGTCTTGCTACAAAAACTCCTTTGGAAACCTCGCCGGCCTCATTCCCTCCCTGGACAGCCAAGGACAGAGAAATCAATTTCTATGAAATATCAACTCCTCCCATAAGGTTCTCTTTTGCTAATTTGCTTTTAATTGGCTTTGCTTGATTTATGAGGCCCTAGGGGCCACCAAGCTTCTTTGCAGGCCTGGGAAGGGGGCCCAGAGATCTCTCCAATTGTGTACATGATAACACTGCCCGTGGCTCTTTCAAGTAGCCACTATTTCAGGTCTTCTGGCTTGCTTGGCAATTGCAATTAGGGGGGGACTCATGGATGCCCCACCCCCAGCAGGTGCCAGATGCCCTTGCTTGCCAGAGGCCAAGGGTAAGAGTCTGGATTAGAGAAACCAAAGCCATGAGCACAATTACCTTCTCCCAGTTGGTGGCACAGGTAGGCATTTGTGTGGGTAACAGAAAATCGCAAGTTATTCCTGCCTAGGATAGGACAGGCCTGGAAATAAACACATGACCCCAAAGTGACTGGATTATTGTTGTGGTGCACTTCTGGTGCCCACTGGATAAGATGCCCTGCAATAAGGGACAGAAGCCACCTCCCCTAACACAGCCCCACAGCCGAATAGGTGGGGCATGCAGCTACCTGGCCAGCATCTCTGCCCATAGGCCTGAGTGAAGGACACTATTCCTGTAGCTTGGCCTGACATCCCACCATTAGACACAACCTTTGGATTGAGCCATCAGCACAGGATCCAACACCTCTGTCTCTTGGCTGGTGGGTAGGGCAGCACACTTGCACAAACTGAAGCTAATTTCAGAAGTGCTAGCCAGTCATTAGCAGTGCACAGGGACTTCAGGGGCAGGTCTCAGGGTACAGAAGGTATGATGGAGACTTTAACAACATGGCATCTGACTGGGATGCAGGACATGTCTTGGTTGAAGAATTGAAGTTTCCTCTTTAAGTTTCAGGTCTTGCTTCTGTTTCCCCTGCTAGGTGCCTTCCCCTGCCACCCTCCTTGGTTTCTCAATTTCCCTTCAAGGGTGAACCCAACAACCACAGGTCACAGGTAAGCTGCTGTGGAACAAACCACGAGAATGCACTTTAGTGACTGGGGGGTCCCTCTTGAACCCAGAAGTTTATTAGCATTCAGCAAAAGAAATATATGTTGTTACAAACAGGCAGTGCATCGAGATATCCAGATGTCAGTGAGAGCCAGGAGTGAAGAAGTCATAACCCAGGCAATTCTGTGATGTCTCAGGGATGGGGAAGGGGAAGCTCAGGCATAGCCAGGGTCCATGCTCCCCTTTCTGCTCTGGGAGAGAAAGAACTCTTACACCTGGGGTGGAGATGTACTGCAGTTCCTAATTTCTTCCCTCCTTCCCCCAGCCATTTTATTTAACATGACCTAAATATACACTCCTGTTTTATTCCCCCCACCCCCAGCCCATATACAGCAGGAAAAATAAGCACCAATAGTAACAAGAATAATAATTAAAGCCCCGCCTCTCAATAGACCCAACCCTCACACATATACAGGCCACATAGATTTTCTTCTTTGGAGTGACTATAGGATGGAAAAGTAGAGATTAGGCCAGCAAGCCATCATCCTGGCAGTCACTATTCCCCAAAGTACCATCCACGTGTGAGCTGGAGCAAGGCGGGGAAGGGGAGCGATGGTAGGAGGAGAGATTCCCCCAAAGCAGCAAGAGGGGTGAAGGAATTCCCCGAAGTCTCTTCTAGGCAGATGTCAAAATCAACTGAGCTCCTGGAAAGTCCCAAGCAAGGGTTTCCTCAAAGAGATGGTTAATTCCTGATGGTTCAAGCATCATTGCCATCTGTTTCCCCCAGTTTCTTGGGTAAAGGGGGCATGGCTGAAACCCCTGCCCTTCCCAGTGGGTGGAGAATGTCCCTAAAATGCTCCTTTGGAGAAACCCAACATGACAAATAGCACAACATGGGCACTCTGGTTTCAAAACAAAAGCACAAAACATAAAGAGGAAAAAGATAAAACAAAAAGAGACATGAGTACTCTGAAAAGGTCTACACATGGGGAAGGGGGGGTATAAAAGAAAAAATATATAAAATAAAGCCAGAAAATGACACACCATCTACCAGGTTCCACAGGCCAGTCACCTGGCATTTGCCTTCGGTACCTGGGCATCTTCTGCTGCCCAAATCATGAGGGGAGAGAACAGACAGTGCAATACAGCAGAGGTGGGGAAAGGGGAAAGAGGGAGGGCCCTAGGCAGTTGAGATGCCAGCCCTCTGCACAAGCAGCAACAATTTTTGTGTCATCTTTGTTTTGTTTAAAACTGTAAACAGCACCACTTAAAAATAAATCAGAAAAGAACAATTGATAAACATTGTTTTCCATGAATATAAAATGCAAACAATACAAAAATAGAGAATTGGCTTTTGATATATATATATATTAAAAACAACTTGAATGCAACATACACATGGGTAAACTTTAAGTCTCCCTGCTAAATTCCCCATGCCTCCCTCTAGCAACTGGGCCTGGGGGCTGAGGGCAAGTGGGGTAGTGGCACTGGAACAGGTGGGAAAGTTGCTGGCAACAGGATGAGGGGCACACATCCAGCCTCCTGGGTGTCAGAAACTACTTCCCTCCTTGGCACAGCACTGAGGAGGGAGGGACAATGGTGTTTATTGAAGCCTTTATCCCGGAAGGCTTATGGCCTGGTACCTAAGCTGAGACCAGATGGCAGGGCTGGCTCTAACTAGACCCCAAGGCAGGGCTTCCCTGGAGACTCTAAAGCACCAAGAAACTGGCATCCCAGGCCTCGGAGAATCCTGCTAGGTGGCCTTCTCTATCCACATTCACTGGTCCTGCAACGGCCGGTCTTATCTCAGAATTGTCAGATCAGAGCTGTCTGGCACAAGATAGGCTTTCTGGGTAGCAAGATGAGGGCAGCTACCTCCTCTAAAGTCACATCTTCCCTTGAGGTCACATCCAAAAGCATTATCTCAGGACCTAGCAATGAAGTTACGGTGTTCAAATGATCATAGCCTAGAAGGGGGACGTGACAGTGACAACTTTAATAGTCTGGGGCATATTTGGTGCCAGCCAAGCCAGCACTGGCCTGTGTTTGAGGAGAGGCCTAGAGCTTGGCTGGCTCTCCCAGTGTCACTCTGTGCTGCCCTCACCATGTATCCCAGCCAGGTCTTCCCTGCTCCTCTAGGCTGCAGCTAGGGTTTAGCCCATAAACTACTCAGCTCTAGAGACTCAAAGAAGCCTCCTGTAGCCATGTATCTCTATTTCCCCACTTCTGGTGGTAAAGATCCTGTCCCTGGGCTGGCCGGGGCAGTGAAGAGACTTGCAGGCAGCAATGCTGTCCAAACCATGTACTCTCACTCAGCCCAAGGCCCTATTCCGTGGTGTGTGACCTTCCAAAGCCCAGTGAAGTGTTTCAGGGCTGTGAGAGCTCCCCTCAGAGATAGTACCTCATGGTGGCCTCCTGACTCTGCTCTGAGGGCAGCTCTCAGCCCTTGGCCAAAATTGACCACCTTCTTTTCCTCTTCCCAGATAGGCTCTGGAGGCTGGTGATGGCTCTACTGCCTACTGTGGCTAGCACAGTCCACATGCAGATAGGAGCTCGAGCTTCCTGAAGGAAGAGGCAAAAGGTGGGTTTTCCCCTATTGTAAAGGCATTTGGTGAGTGTTTACTTCCTGCCAAGCAGCCAGGCCAATTTCAGCCCACCATTCATTCCAGAGCAGCTTTGTAAGAGGCCAGATGGTTGGAATTTGGGCACTCCTCCGCTGGAATGCTGTGCTTGAGGTAAGGAGGGCCTCCCTCACCCTCTTTCATTCTCTAGCTCCACAATGGATGCATTTCTTCACGATGTAGCCAAAGTCAGCCTGGAGAGCTGGTCTGGGTCCCTTGAAGGGTGATATTGGTGCCATGCAAACTCATATGGTGCTTCCAGAGGTGCAGCTTCTACCAGCCAGGTCTGCTGTTTGTGAAGAAGGGCACTGGGCCAACCCCAATCTGAGAAATGATGAGAAAGACCAGCAAGAACATATCCCCTGGCCATGGAACAGTTTGCCCACAAAGTTACCTTGACTCAGGGGGCCAACAGCATCTGTTCCCAAGCTAAATTGCCGTATCTTGGAAATGGCAAGAGCCCTGTTGACTTCTTCTCTCAACAGGCATGGAGATAGGGGAGGGGCAGGGGGAGCAAGAATCATAATTTGGGTCAACACATCCAGGCAAAAAATGTTCCATGTGCCATTTCCAATAAAGAAATTTCAGAGGAATCCTCTTGTGCGGGTGATTAATAAGAGGTTGAGCCTGGCAAGATTAGCCTGTTGTAATGCCTTCCTGACAACAAGCTCTTCCCAACCAGTATTTCCAACCTAGTTTAACATGAAAACTGCATGGATGCAGAAGGGAGGGTGCCATTCATTCCATAAAGGGCTGCAACTGCCATGCAAATCAGAGTCCTGCAGCTTGGCAGAGTGAGGGCAGGTCACAGTCTTTCCTCTCATGAAGTCTGGTCCTTTGATGATGCTAAGGACTTGGCTAATTGGAAGATGAAAGGTCTTTAGAGAGCCCCAGACAGCAGCTGAGATGCCTTTGGTATCCTGTCTTGGGACTGCAAGCCTGGAGCCTCTTTATAGCATCCAAATGATGGAGTAGACAAGGCTTAAGGAACTTTTTGCGTTGGGGAGGTTGGGTTGGAAGCAGTTTTCCCTTCTAAGAAGCTGGGTTGCCTCAAGCTCCACAAAGTCTGAAATCTCTTCTCTTGCTGGCTGGGATAAATGGCACTTCTTTCTATTCTTTCTCTGCACCCTGCAAAACCCCCAACCCCTATAGCCAAGTCTAATTTAGTTTGCTTCTCTTCCATTATCTCAATTAAAAGACCATGTTCCTTGTGATAAGATTATGAAAACCTCCTTTAGAGGAAAAAAGAACAAAAATTCAAAAGCGTCTGCAACTCAGTCACAGACTTAAGAGACAAAGAAGCAAAAAAAAAAAAAATCCTATCATTCCAGAGCTCAAGACTCTGTGGCAGTGTTCACAACAGAACCTTGTTTTGTCTTCTGTTTGCAACTGGGTGAATTTAATCACTCCATTAAGGGGATTAGTGTTTTTGTCTTCAACCTAAGCTATGGCAGTCCAGGTTAAAAGGCACCCCATCTGGTTATGATATTAAAATCCACAGCAATAGGCAGTGAGACATGTGCTACTTGATCCTCTCTAAGGACAGCTAGCTGGGACAAATGAATAGCTTATAGTTGTCTGATGTAATGGTGGCAGCTATGCCAAGGCCAAAAGGAATGGGGTTATGGAGGATCTGTACCACAATTTCACATTACTAACAGCAAACAAGCCACCTGTCCCTGAGTGGGAAGCAGTGCAGACCTGGCTGCTCGTCAGTGGTTCATCATTTACTGGGGGTAAGAGGTGGGGGGTGCTAAGGGCTCAGCCTGTGTCAAGGATGCATGATATATATATATATATATATATATATATATATATATATATATATATATATATATATATAATCACTAACTCGGCAACTGGAATAGGCACAAAATTACAGCATCCCAAACCCTGCGTGGGTCACAAGAAGAAACCCCAAAAGCAAAAACCGGAGTGCAGCAGCAGCAGCAGCCTCCCTGGGCAGATGTACTCAAACTGAAAGTGGCCATAGATGGCAGAAGAGGGAAGTGGGAAAACAAGGTTGAAAACTCATAGGAGTTTTCCTTGGCCAAAAGGATTTTCAAGTTAAACAGCAACCCCTACCCCCCACCCCTCTGCCCACCCCCTAATCCCCATTCACATGCTCAGGCCCCATGCCCCCACTCCGGAATTGATGATGACTACTTGGCTAGGTTTCCATTCACAGCAGTGGAGGAGTAGCTGGTGGGGAGAGAGGCACCTTGCTTGGCCCTCTCCTTTGACAGGTCAAGGCTAGAAGGCCCATAGTGAGTGGGCATAGGCTGGGGGGGCACAGGCTGGACCCTGGGCAGCTGAGGAATGCCATGGGTGATGCCCACAGGCTTGGCCTGGGGCAGAGGGCTGGAGCTGAAGCCTCCAGAACTGGAAGAGCAACTGGGCTCATCAACAGGCAGCAGCACATCTCCAGGCCTGGCTCTCATGCTCTGGGAGGCCCGTGGCTGGAGGTTATAGCACGGGCCCATGGGCAGGGGTAGGTGTGAAGGCCGAGCTAGCTGAGGCCCAGATTCCCTGGGTGCTTTTGGCTCTGGCCCTGGCAATGACAGTGACATTGACGTGGCCACAGAAGGTACACAACAGGTTGCCTGCCCATATGGAGACTGACTGGAAGGCCCATCCAACTGGCCAGGGCTTATCCAGGCAGGGCCTGGCCCTACTGGAAGAGGACAGGGGGCCCAGGTGGGCCAATCATAGGCCCCTGGGGGTTCAGTATAGAGGGACAAGGGACTGTCTCGGCCCCATTCTCTTTCTTCCTCCTCTTCATCTTCTTCATCTGAATCTTCCTGCTGGGCCCGAAGCTCATCAGACTCCAGGTAGCCCTGCACCAAGTGGGAATTGGAGAGCTCCAGCTCCAGGGTCTCTGCAGTGTCAAGGGAGCGGCTCCTTCTATTGAGGGCCATGGCAGCAGGTGGAGGTCGAGGGTGCATGCCAGGGAGTCCCAAGTATCGAGGGAGGCTACTCACACCCCAGGGCAGGCCTTGGTAGAATCGGCTGGGGTAGTTGTTGAATGTATGTTTGTGGCAGTAGCCTAGCCCAAAGGCTTCCAAGGAGGCTGCAAGGTCTTCATCATTGTGGAACTCAGGATTCTCTTCACACTTGCCTTCCCCATCCCGTTCCACATCAGCAATGTCAAAAGTCACCATGGGGGGCAGCTCAGGGAGGTTTTGAGTGAAGGATGAGTCAGAGTCAGAGCTGCAGGACATGCTGGAGAAGAGGTTCCCATTGCTGGTGAACTCCACCAAAGCCTGTGAGAAACTCACGGTGGCATTTCCTTCCTTTTCAACCTCCTCTTCCTCTGGCTCCTCAGGAGGTGAGTAAGTAGGGTAGGCCCTCCTGGGAGATCCTCCAAAATTTGCTTCTTGCATGTCTGGCTCAAACATAGCATCACTCTGGAAAAGCTGCATCAGGCAGGTACTTTGATCTTTCTTGGAGCAGGTTCCCTCAAAACGCTTCTCCAGAGGACGGAAGTCTCTCCAGTCCGGTTCACTGCTCGCAGTGGTGGGAAAAGCTGAGGTGGTTCCTCGGTGAAAAGTCTGAGAGGCCCCTGATGCCCCTGTCACAAGGCCCATCACTGATGGACCCAAGGGCCTCATCTGATACTCCAAGATGGGCTTCTCCTGCCGGATCTGGGCCTCTTGGACTTGAGCCTCTTGAGCACGAGACTCTCGGGCATGGGCTTCTCGGGTTTGGGCCTCCCTAGCATGAGCTTCCTGAGTGTGGGCCTCTCTGGCATAGGCCTCCCTGGCATAAGCTTCTTGGGTATAGGACTCCCTGGTGTGGGCCTCCCTGGCATGAGCCTCTCGGGCACATGCCTCCCAAGCCTCAAGCTGCTCTCGCCGGAGCTCCCAATATAGCAACTGTTTCTGGATGGTCACTAACCGTTCTTCCTCTGTCTCCATTGCCCCAGGTGGCCGGAAGGAAGAAAAGGGCTCAAAGTTCAAGAAGGGATCAAATATCTCAGAGCTGCGGCCATGGAGGTCATAAAGGCAGTCATCCCCAGGTGGGGAGTTCTCAAGACTATCATCGGGCTCATAGAACTCATATAGGGCATCTCCACTATAGCTGTCTCGGGGTAGGCAATCCCTGTGGACAAGTCCCAGGGCCTCACCTGAATCATCCTCAAATCCAGGTGTGGTGGAGTCATAATAACCTTCATCACTATTGGGGGCAGACTCTTGCTGGTCACTCTGAGGAGTCAAAAGTTCCCCAGGGGCTAGGCCAGGATAAGACCGAACTGGGTCAAGGAGCATGCAGCCATGGTGGCCTGGGGATGTAGTGGGATGGTAGCCCACATTCCGATTGGGCCTTGGGTACATTTGGGCACTTGCCCACATATATTGTAAGTCATCATCTTCTTCCTGCTCCTCTTTAACCTCTTCTTCCTCTTCTAATTCCACCTCCTCTTCCTCTTCTTCTTCCTCCTCCTCCTCATCATCTGGCAAGGCCATCTCCTCCCCACCTCCTTGGTAGGTCACCAGACAGGAACTTCGCTTGGTCCCATCTCGGTTGGCCCTCTGGCCCCCAGAGGCCATGCTGTCTGTCATACTGTCCATGTCCTGTTCTGCTATTATGTCACCACAACCTGTTAGTGAGTCAAAGCTTTTCAGGGATGTGACATCCCCAAACAGGAGGCTCAGCTGGTCCCCCACTGGGCCACTGGGGTGATTTACCTCTCCTGCCACTGCCTTCTCCCCTATTTCTGGGCCATGGGGCTCCTCTGGACTACTGGCTTCAGGGGCAGGCTTGGGCTGCAGGAGTGCTGAGGCACAGGCCTCTGTGGGATTTTCTGGATCTTTACAGGCTATCTTCTCAGTAGCTGATGGAGAAGGCTCTGGTCCTGGAGAAACTTTTGGCCCAGGGGCCTCTTGGGGTTTGGCATTTTCCTTTCTAGGGGGTTGGAAGGTCTCCTCAGAGTGGGGTACCTGAGGAGCTGAGCTCACATGCTCATGAGGCCTGGCTCTGGCCTCCTCAGGCCCCTTGGCCCCTGGATCACTTTGCTCAGCCCCAACAACCTTGCTTTTCCGGTGACGGCGGATACTGCTAAAAAAGCCTTTTAGGCCTTTCTTTGGCTTGGGCACAGAGGGAACCTTCTCAGTCCCAGCTTTCTCTGTGGCTCCAGCCACAGATGTCTTACATCTGGAGCCTGTCTCCAAAGCTCCGTGGGCACTCTGGGAGCTGAGAAATCGGCAGGGTGACTCAGGCAAATGTAAAGAGAAGCTGGCTCCTTCACTGACAACATCTTCAGGGCCATGGGCTGCTTCACTCAGGCCATCATGGGTCCTGCTCTTGCTGAGACCTTTCTTGGAACTGCCTTTCCCAGAACCTTTACTTCGTCCCCCTCCAAAGAAACTAGGCAGAGTACAGATACCCTTCTTGCCACCAAATAGTTTCATGGCCGTTTTCTTCAGCCTACCTGGGCCAGATGAGAATGGCTCTGGTGTTGGTCCTTCTGTCACCTCAGGTGCCTTGTTCTTGGTTCCTTTTTCTGCCCCTTGGTCATGGGTATCCCCAGAGGCTGTGGCTCCCTTAACCTGAGTAGTTTCATCTTTTCGGGTCTCCATGGTGATGGGAGCTACTCAGGTACAGTCAGCTGGAAATGCAGCCTCAGGCTTGCAGGCACTGTTACAACATTATCAGTCAGGAAGCATCACAGTGGGGTCTGTAGGAGACAAGAGAGACAAAGACAGAGAGACAGATACTGGTGAGCAAGCATCCAGGCTGGGTTTGTTTTCACAGGTGTTGAGTGGAACTAGAGAAAAAGTAAGGGAAAATGTGGGGAAAACCTTAATCCACTCCATATGTTTGGCTTGCTGGGCCAGCCCCCTCTGGGCCCCAAGGCAGTGAAACCCTACACTGAGCAACAGGCAGCCATCAGACCCCACCTCCTTGCTGGGTCCACTCCCTTCAAGCCACCCTAAGGTCAGGGGAGCACTGGCCAGAGAGACTTGCAGATGTGCAAAAGGTCCAGTGATGCTATTGGCAGCAGGAGTGATTATCAATTATCAAAGTGGGTGGGGATAGAGAAAAGCAGGAAAGGCAAGAGGGAGGTCAGCTCTAACAGCTAAGAATTTCTGAAATGCATCAGCCCACTGAGTCCTTGCTGGGTTCTACTGGATTCAGGTCTCGATTCACATTACCCTGGGCTCTCACTGACATTTTTCCCGGGGCTGGGAAGAGAAGTAGACCTGAAGTTTCACCTCCTGTCCACGGGCTTCTTAAATTGCCTGCAGAACCAGGTTCAGACCTTCAGAACCTCAGAGTAGAAACCTCATGGAACTTCAGAGCAGGGCTGCAATCCAGGACCTGCTGAAGATGACGTCAGGGCCTTAGAAAAGGGCTCTCTGGGCTTCAGTGTCCATCATCCAAGAGGCCTATAAATACATTTCCCTCATAAAAGTTATGTGAGGGGTGGGTCTAGGTGAGACTCTCTATTGACTGTCCTGCTGGAAAGAGATTTTAATGTGGCCCTCAGAAACTGGAACCCCCAAATTGTACTTTGGAACCACGATGCAGACTGTTTATCCTCTATTCTCCTCCTCTTGTTATTTTGGCCCCCATCTATCTCCCTATCTAGGAAGGGAACTCCTTGAAGTCCCTACATGATTCTTGTTCCTGGCCTGGGAGATAGGCTCTTAACAGCTATTTAAATAAATAAATCTGGTGTAAGCCACACCTTTCTGGTCTAGGCTCCTAATCATCCAAACACTCAAATGCCAACAGAAATGGAATAAGAAGAGCTAATCACTACCCACCCCAATGCACCTCCCTCCCCCCAGATCTGGTGTATTCCAGTGACCTGTAGCTGGTTGACGGCTGGATCGGTGACCAGCCCACTCAAACCCCAAACCCCTTCATGGATAATGTGTCCCCTTTCTATACAGTAGACACCAGCAGATAGGTGATCTAGAGGAGGGGGGGGAAGAGTAAGGAAGGGGAGAGGGAGAGGGAGGGGTGAGGCAAGCACCACTGCATCCTGTGTTGGTCAGGGAGCAGCTAGCCAACACACCAGCCCTGTGATTGGTTGCCACAGTAATAAGACTCATGCATTCACCTGCAGTAGAAGACTGTGGACCAGCACTGGGAGTGGAGAGAGGCTGGCAGCTACACTCTAGCCTCTGACCTTATTAGAGGAGCCCCTCCTGGAGCCCCTAATCCTATCTTGCAAACACTAATTTTGTCCCTGGTACCTTGCTTGGCTTGAAACTTCAATCATCAGTGAGATCCAAGCTTCCATCAAGAGCACTCTGCAGAACTGAATATTAAAATTGGAACAAGATAATGGCTAGTTATCCAGAAAAGTAAAGGTGAGGGAAGTTGATATGATCCCCTCTCTGTGAGATATGCATTATAATTTGCTCAGGTTAGGGGTTTTTCTGTGTGACATATTTTGACATCACACCGTTCAGACTCAGCCCTGCAACTGATAGTCCCACAATAGACAGCAGCACCTCCAACACCCAAACACACACACACACACACACACACACACACACACACACACAATCACCCAGAGTCTGATGAGAATAGGGGCCCTATTATCTATCTGAATGCCCCACTTTCCATAGCACAGATGTTTTAACCTCAGTCCTGAAATTACTGCCAGGGTTGTCATTACGGTGTTGGGGATGGGGAAGTTGGGATGGCAGTGGTGGAGTTGTTTGTGAAATTGTATTCACCTCTATGGAATTCAGCACTGCAGGGCAGGCCAAGAAAGGGGAACCCCCATCTCTTGCTTTTAGGGAGCTCCTAGGCTAACAGGGAGAGTCCTATATTTACAGTCTGAAGGTCCAACATGATGCAGGCCTTGAAGAATAGCCTCTGTTATTTCTTAAGCTGAGTGGTGGGGTATCATTCTTTATACCTTGTTAACATATCCCCAGATAAATGTGAAAGACAGAAAAACACCCTCTTGGGCTCTGAAAAGCTGCCTTGAGGAGCACACATTCAGTCTGGGCCTTGTCAGGCCATAGGGAATGGAAATGGCGATGAATTAGAGGAAGGGGTAGGTGAGGCTAGTAAGTATGGCTGGGGCTCAAGGAAGACCCAAGGGCAAATTGAAAAACTTTATGGGCCTAGACATCCTTGTGAATCAAAGGCTGACTTGTCCTGCTGGGTTTGGGACTACAGTTCCTGGGAACAGAGGGATTAGGCAAATTGAATCACAAAGATGGCTGCTTTCCAGAACCTTAATGCCCCAGCTGGAGGGCAGTCTGTTTGGGCTTTCTCTTGCCCTAGCTCCTGTGCTCCCTGGGGGTAGAGGCCAGCCCACCCACTGCTCTCTATATTGTCCCTTTCCCTGCCACAGGCAGCTGCAGTGTATTATAGAAGGAGCCATGGGCCACAGGGTTGGGGTCCAGACCTTGCCAGTCTCCCATCTGCCAAGGGACCCTGAACAGGCCAAAGTAGCCCACTGAGCCTTAGGTACTTGTGAGCTATTTTGAGATCAAAACAGCTCCTCTACCTATCCCCCTACCTCATCAGTCCAACTGCAGTGGTGTGAGGATTAGATGCAACAATAAGCACCAAAAAGCACTTTGTAAGCCATAAAGTACAGTGCAAATGAGAAACATTGACATTACTGTTATTATTACTCCTTCCAGATCAGATCCCAGTTTCTTAGGAAGCAGCAGAGCATGTGTAAAAGGCTGCTCATTTGGGAATGCCGTTCACTGCGGGGAGCTGAGGTACTAGCTATCTTAGCCCATGCTGAGGGCTGAGGGGGAGCCAGGAGTGAGGGGATTTTAAAGACATGTGTGGATCTATACAAAGTGCTCTGCTATAAGCAGTTTAAAAGCCCTCTGTGTGTGTGGTGGGCGTGGATGAAATAGGCAGGGTGGTATCCATGGGATGTAGCTTCTCTCCCCCTAGTTCAGCTCTTCCTCCCAACCAAGCCCAGGGTCATCTTTGTTGGCGAGGACCAGCTTTAAAACTGGACTGTCTCTCACCTCCCTGTCTTGTCCTTCCCAGAGCCATGTACCCCCATAGCCATTCATAATGTCTCTGCCTGTGTCCTCCAGGACACTGGGAAGGAGGGTAGCATGAGTCTCCTATAGCTGGCAGTCCCCTAGCCTAGCCCCACCTAGCTACCTCCACCCCAGGCCTCTTCTCCATACTCCTTGCTACTACACCAGGTCCCAAAGTTGTCCTTCCTCAATGGGCTATGCTGCCTTTACTTAGGACCACAAGAGTTCACCAAGTGTGGGTGAGGCAGAAAGCAAAAGGGACGACAAGGAACTAACTCTGCAGCTACCCTAGGCTGGGGCTGGTTTCTTTCAGGGTTGCTGCCAAGAAAGTGGAACTGTTAAATGCAGGGTCCCTTAACCCTCAGGTTTCCCAACCAGTGTGGCTAAGTTTCAGGCAGACTGGGGGGTAAGGGAACCTTCCCAAGCTCCTCTGTGGTCCCCAGCAGGGGCCATTTGCTGCAGCTGCTGCTATCATGGTAGGGAGTAGGTTGTGGTAGAAAGTAGTGGGGCAATCCCAGCTCCCAGGGCCAGCCTCAGGCCATTCTGGGACCAGTGGAAGGCTGGCTACAAGGGTAGAGCTTCTTCTTTCTCCCTACCACTCAAAAGCAGGCAGGAGACCAGCCAGAAACCTGCCCTAGAGACACTTCTAGGGGAAGAGGAGATGGCTGGAGCCTGAGCCTTGCACATTATGCTCTGGGGCCAGCACAGCTAACTTAGAGAAGGCTGAGTTCAGGAAAGAAAAAGAAGTGTGTGGATTTACACAGTAGTTCCAGTGGCATGGCCTTGATCAGCCACAGAACCCCGGGCCGTTCCAAGAAGTGTTCCTGGAGGCAGGCCCAAACCGGGCCCACTTGCCCTTCTGTATGTTGTAGAGGGAGGGCAGGTAAGGAAGGAGTGGTGAAGATGGGGAGTCTACCCCTTTCCCACCCTAGAGAGCCAGTCAGTTCTGCGCTGGAATCAGCTCTGCCCAGCTGGGGGAAATCCGGCAAGTAATTTCATAGGTTTATACTTCAGTTTCCTCAACTGTAAAATGAGGCCCTTGAGAGTGTCTACCAAATAAAATGCATTAAATAGCAGAAGCTCAAAACATTATAGCAACTAACTTTTATTAATATTTTATTCAAACCATGGTTGGACAACTTTTAGCAGTAAAACCACATCAATCAGGGTTGAGTAGGGTGTTCCCCAGGGCTCTATGGGTAAGTCACCAAATCGCCATGTGCTTCAATTCCCCAAAATGGTAAATGAAGGTGGCTGTGTGATCACCTCACAGGAAGTTTTATTTGCTCACTTTGCCAACTTTTGATATTCAGGATCCAAAAGAGTCAGCTACTGGCTAACAGCTCTGAAGTATCTGGGAATTTCAACCAGCCAGGTTCTTTAGCCCAGGCCAGAAAGGTCAAAAATTCAAACTCAGCTAAAAGTACTAACATCAAAGAAAATGCAGATAAACAGATATCCTTCACCCATTCATGGCATTTACCAGTTTACAAAGCACTCCACACTCCCTCCCTTCCCAGCAACACATGAATCAGGCCTGGTCGGGGATGGTAACTTCTTGTCACAGAGAATGAAACTGTGCCTAAGCTTGGGAAAAGACTTACCAAAAGTCACACAGTAGGATGGTGACAGACCCACACTAGCCCTCAGGCCTCTTGAGTCCCAATTTCATGTCACTTTGCTGTACTGTGTGGGCTACCAATCAAAAGAGGAAGACTGAGTACAAGGACTGCCAAGGTTCCCCTCACACCTGCAAGAGTCATCATCTCCCCCTCTAATCCCACCCCTGTCCCAGCCCAGCTGACCCTTCTCTGTAGCATTTGCAGTCCTCACTGGCTGCCACTGCCCCACCCAAAACATTCCAGAAAGTCTGCTGACTTTAGAACCCAGAGGCGGACAACCCACCCTGTGGCTGCTCTCCTCATCAGCAACCCCACCACCGCTTTTCCCAAACTACAGAACATGTCCTTTTACTCCTCTTTTCCTTGGGAGGTAAGTTTGAGGTCTCAAAAAAGTTTTAAACAGAAACCTACCAATGTGCACAAAGATGCAGAATGTGGACTAAAGAGAATGACCTCTGGGATGATCTGAAACTTGAATGATCCATTCTAAAGCCCATAGCGAAGGCCTGCTCTCAAAACTGTTTTTTCAGGGCCTGAAGGAAGGGCTGGCTGCCCAAATTGATACCCCTTTTTTTTTTTATTTCAGCTCTTCATGGGGGTACAAAAGCTCAGGTTATATGCATTGTCTGTGTCCTGCCCATCCCCCTGAGTCAGAGCCTCAAGCCTGTCCATTCTCCAGACAGTGCGCCTGGCATTCACCATGTAGTCATACCTCCATCCCCCCCCCACCTCCCCGAGTCAGCACCTTCAAACATGGCCATTCCCCAGACGGTGCACAACGCACTCATCATGTAGGCATACACCCATCCCCTCCCCACACCCCCTGCCTCAGTCTGATATCCAATTGGTATCCTTCCCCGTTGTGCATTTAGGTGATGATCAGGGAAACTAATTTTCTGGTGAGTACATGTGATGCTTGTTTTTCCATTCTTTGGATACTTCACTTAATATAATGGGTTCCAACTCTCTCCAGGAGAACCAAAGAGATGATGGAACTGCAGAGGTGGCTGGCAAAGCCACGCCTCCCCTAAGTTTCATCCTTCCTGCTGAGGGGCACCTCTTATCAACTCCAAATGCAGCACAGACCTCAAACTGGGCCTTCTCTCCCCTTCTATCCTCCCCCACTAGCCCTTCAATTGACTTGTTCACATACTTAGTTTTGTGTAATTCACTCTGGAAGACCTCAGTCTGGCCATTTGTCTCTCTCAAAGGGACCCCCCTTCATCTTACAGTCACTACATCTAACACATAGCAGGAGCTCAAACAAGGCTGGTTCATTTTAATTCTAATTGAGCTGAAGTTTGTTCCTAGAATTGGAATGCCAGCTTCACCTCTTACAGGCTGTGTGGTTTGAGAAAGTGGCCTAACCTCTCTGAGACTCAAGTGCCTTATCTGTGAGATGAAGAAAATGCTACCTACCATGCAGAATTATGGTAAGGATTAGAGATGATTAATGTAAAGGCAAACTGATGATTAGGCAACAAACAGATATTCAATCAAGGGCTCTTGTGATGAGGCCGCTTGCAGTCACCTTTTCCTCTCTAGCTTCTCATCTTCCACCCCACATCCTCTGAAGATGACACAAACCTCTTAGCTGAACTCCCTCTAGTGCCTCCCTGCCACAAGGCAAAAATCCCACCTCCTGTCTCCCCCTTTCTGTCTCATCCATCCTGTTCATCCTTGCCAGATTCATTTTCTTATGACCCTGATTTCAGCACATCACTCCTCTACTTACCAAATTATTCCACACTGCCTACAGGATTGGGGCCAAACCCCTTTGCCTGACCTTCAAGGCTTGCTCTCCCTGTGTGCCTCTTGTAGATTTCTTAGCTCACTTCTCTGTCTCTTGGCTCCAGTCCCAAATACACAGGGGGTCCACTTGTCCCCTGGTTGCCCTGAGAGGCTGTGGGAGGGGTGGTCCTGTACTCAGTTTTCAAATGGCTGCTGAGTCAGGAGACATGGCAGGGGGTACTGGATTGGCTTTGAGGGTCCCATGCCTTGCTGGGAGGCCTGGGTACCTACCTGGTTGGGCCTAGTCCACCACTTCAGGACAGAGGCTCACTGTGGCCCAGCCTCACGCCTTGCATCACCCCCGTCATTTTATTATTTCAAAATGCACTAGGCCTGGTCTGTGAATATTTCCAATATATCCAGAAAGGAGGGGGCCCAGAACTGGCATGGCCCAGACCTCACTCCCCTGAAAAGAGCTGCAGCCCCCAGCAGGGAGGGCTGAGCTGATGAAGAGGGAGGGCTGAGATGTGCTGGCTAAGGACAGAGGGCTAGTATCTGCTTGGAAGCCCGGCAGGGAGGAAAAAAAACCTGTAGGAAACGAAAGCAACGAAGGCTCTACAACAAGAAATGCAGATCAAATGCAGGGTCATAACTGCCCCTGCAACACCAGTATCCCTGCCTCTGACCCAACCAACCCCCTTGGGCCATTTTCTCCCTTGTCCATTTTTCCCCTAATCTGAAAAAGAGACGTGGGGGGAGCGATGTGCCCTTAGTTGGCTGGCACCTTTGCAGTGGCTCTGGTTTCCCTGCCCACCCTGCTGGAGATACACTTACACATGCACAGGTTTGAAAAATAAGACCAAGCAGAGGAGATGAAAGACTCTGAGATTATTTAATTCAGAGAACAGAAGTTGGGGGTGGAGGGAGAGTTTAATGCCTATGAAATCTCCAATGGATTGTTAAGCAGAAGAGCAATGGTGGCCAGCTGCTCCCAACTCCACCCTCCCAACACACACACACACACACACACACACACACACACACACACACACGCACATGCAAGGTTTAACTACAGCATGAGAGGCTCAGATTAGTTCTGAGCAAGAACTTTCAGGTAGTGAGATAGGTGACCCAGGAATGAGTGACACAGGAGGGCTATGAAATACCTTCTCTTGGGGTCTAACCTTATCATCTAGTTTATCTGCCTGGACAGGATTGAGGCAGGGAAATTGATGGAATTTATTATAACATTGGGCATTCCCTCGTCTAGCTTCAGGTAGCCTGTCTATTAAGTGAGTGAGTTGGAAACCCTTTCTCCCTCTTCAGTTCTACAGGCAAGCCTGTAACCTGCCAGGGTTGGTGCTATTTCCCAGTGGAGCAGAGTTGTTTTTCCATACATGCTTTCCAAGAGTGTAAATGTAACAGCTGTTGAGGAATTTTTAACACCTCCACTATACTAGGAGAGAATCATTAGACTGACAACTTCTTCCAACTACCTCCCCTCCTTCTGAAACTTTCAGCCCCTGACAAGCTGCAGACCAAGATCAAAAGGCAAAAGAGACATGAAATGGGAGAGGAGCTCCCCAGATGGAGCCCCCATGTTAACTCAGCCCCCTTACCTCTTGGGGAATGGGGGAAGTGAGACGAGGGTGGTGGTTAATGAGATCTACATTGAGCAGAAGACGCTGGAGACCATGGAACCCAGAGGAAAGAGCCGTTGCATGTTAGGCAGCAGCCTAACCCTAAATAGCTGTGTGACCTTAAGCAAGCCCCTGTTGTTTTCCAGGGCTCAGGATTCCCATCTGTAAGCATAGGGGTCAAAACTGGTGCTTCCTGAAGGCCTACCCAGCTGAGAGGAAGGGGTTCAGCAGAGGCCTAGGGGACACTTCTCAACCCCCACCACATTGGTATGTAGGCCCACCTTCCCCCTCCTTCCTGCCCTTGCCCCTGCAAGGCCAAAGGGATACTGACATAGTGAAACTTCCCTCTGGAGATAGCCTGCCCCCAGCTCTATTTTCAGATCCAAAAGTGGCCTCTTACCTGTTACCCACTTAACTTGCAGCATGCTTTCAATCCCTTTCTAAGACCCATTCTAAAACTCTTTCCAAAACCTTGTTTCTATCATAGCATATTTATACACAAAAAATACCAAAACTCCCAATTCCCCATTCTTTGATACCTGTCTTCCCCCAAAAGGATCAGATCCCCATCCCACAGCCTGGCATTTGGGAACCCCTACCACTGGGCCCCAGGCTCTTCTCTACCTCTAAGCCATACCATGTCACACAGAATAGACTCAGTCACCTCATTTACTCTATCTGCCACCCACTCCCCTCCCATTCCTAAATTTGCTTACCTTTTGCCTACCAAACCTCTCTACATTCTGGAAGTTTCCCAGGATGATCCCCTGCTTATAAAGATCTTTCATCTCTCTCTGTGCAGTTTGCCTCTAGGCTCATGAATCAGCAACCAAAGGTATGCATAGTCTGGGGTCTGAGCAGTAGAGATCCTGACCTTGTTGTTGAGGGGATACATCATGATTTATTTTTTTCTTGTAGTTGCAATCCATGCCCCTTCTATATCCTCATTAGGCATACTCAATAAATGTCTGAGCCTTGAGTACCATTTCTCTAGTCATTTTCATATGGATCAGGACAAGTGTAAGTTGGAAAGCTAAGAAAGGTCTTCTCGAAAGCTCAACAAAGGTAAGTCCTTCAGGAGCAATCATTAACTGCTCTGCACCACTAGGCTTTGAGAGGATTGTGGCTGAGGTCCAGGTTTCATTTACTCTTTTAAAGGGTTCTGAGAGAACCCAGACATCCATGATATCAGGGAGAAAAAGCAGAGGCACAGAAACTTAATTATAGTCTGCCTACTATTATAATTTAAGCCCGAAAATGCCCAGGAGAAGCAGTCAGCCCTGAAGAAGTTCCGAGAAAGAAGTCGTCATGGGTGGCAAGAGGCAGGCAGGAAAGGCACCAAGGAGAAGGTAGGCCCAGAACTGGGGCTTGAGGAGGCTGAAGATTTGGACAGGTGTCAGCTGAGTGGGTTTGGGTGTGTGAAAGAGTTATATAAAGCACATACATTAGGTGGCTGTTGGCCTGAGACAAGGCAAAGGAGAGCAGGGGAGATTCCCAGCTGCAAGTAGCGGTTTGTGTTCCGGCCTAGTCAAGGTGTAAGGAGGTGACTGTTGTGTGGCATCTGCTGTCCCGAATGGTATCAAAAAGGTCCCTAGCTAGCCTTCCCCCAAGTGAAGGATTTACTGGGTCTCACTGTCCCTCCTCAAAGGTGATCAGGCTTTGCCTGGGCCCAGCAACCCACAGGGCTCTCCATCCTCCGAGGTTGATCAAAGGTCCAAAAGAGTACTCCTTGGTGGCTCCCTCTCTCCGGTTCCTCAGAAAGGCCTAAAGAGTACATTGCCAGAAGCACACTGCATGCCAGTGACGGTGTAGTGGGTGGGGCTGAACAAGGGGAGCCGCACAGGGGGAGGGGGCTCTGCAGGAATCCCGGTGGGGCCGGAGGTCCAACAGCACAGTGCCCTCCACCCTGTCCATGCCCATGCCGCCGCAGCAGGCAGGCAGAGCTGCAGAGGGAGGTGTCTGTCTTCAGGACAGGGCTTGCCTTGATCCTGCAGCCCATGCCAAGGCGAACCTGGCCAAACGGAGGCCAGCTCTGCAGGGCCAATCCGGCTGCCGCCTAGACACCGGGGCTGTGGTGCGTCTGGCGGGCACAGCCACTCACCACTGGGGGAGCTCAGGCAAATTCCGGTGTTCGGGCGGTCACCAGTGTCAGAGGTGTCTACACCAGACAATGACAGTGGCCCGGCGGGCCGGGTATATTAAGTAACTGCGAAGTTGGAGGGTTTGGCATCCTCGCTACCTCTCTTGCACACAGACAGCGCGTTCCCCACTACAGTGATGGCCCCTTTGGCCTCTGGCACGGAAATCCCCCCACAACATCGTACTTATCGCTATTTTTAAACAGGAGGCTGGAGAGAAAAATGCTGCCAGTGCCCTGCAAGCGAAAAAGAGGCGAGATGAGGGGGGAGACAAAGCGGCCTTGCAGCTCTAACCCAAGGACTATCTTGCGCTGCAGCTCTAACCCAAGGACCAGCAAGAACTCCGCTGCCAGCCAGCCCGCCTGCGGGGGCGGGCGCCAGATGCTCCCGGAGGCCCAGGAGGAGGGGGCGCGGCTGGTTGGGGCCACAAGGCCAAGGTTCTGAAGGGATCTGGACAGCCCACAGGCCCAACTGTGATCCTCTGGGGAGAGGACAGACGGTGCTGGCTATCCCAATCCACGCCAAAGCCAGCCTCCGTCCGGCCCAAGCCAGCGCACCGGCTTCAGTCGGCGGAGAGGAGAGGCTGGAGATGCGCAGGGGAGGGGAGGGGCAGCAGCGGGCTGCCGGACTGAACAGTACCAGCGTAACACAGCTGTTCTAGCAAATGTGCTACAACAAAGCTGTGGAGCTCCTGGCCTACAAATGCACGGCTTGGGGTGCTTGCTGGCTGGTGGCGCTCTCCGTGGGACTGTGGGGCAGCACGTGTGGGCCCATCCCTCCCCTGAGAGCCCAGAGGCACGGCCCAGGCTAGCCCGCCCGCCTGCCTGTCCTCTTCCCCCCCTCCCAGCTATGATCGCCCGTGCCCAGGGGACTCCCGGCCGCTCGGCCCCTCACCGGACAGTCCGCAAAGCGGGTTCCAAGGGAGAGCGGAAAGCGGCTGAGACTTCGACCGGCCCAGCCCTTAGTGCCCTCCTCCAGGAGACCCGAGTGGACCACGCGGGAATGCACCCGACCGCGGGCAGGCGGAGGCTCCTGCCTGCGCGCAACGCTTACCCGGCCCAGTCAGGCTCCCAGCCTGGTTATTGTCTGCTGCGCTGCGCCGTCCTGGGCCGGGCTGGAGCCTTGGCTGCCGCGGCTGCCGGCGCTGCCACCACTGCTCCTGCCGCCGCCGCCGCCGCGGCTGCACTCACCTCCTGCACTGACTCCCCTTCCCCAGGCTCTGGGCAGCTCCCCATACCCCTCGCCCCGTACTCCACGACCACAGGGTGGGGCGTCTGCGCTCTGATCGGCAGGCGTGTGACCCAATCGCTACTGTGGGAAGGCGTGCCTCGGCCCGCCCACTGTTTTCCTTCGTGCGTTTCTCTTTAAATGCAAATAAGCGTGGGCGTGGTGTTGGCTAGGGCAGAGAGGGTGCGGAACCCTTAGCTGGGGCTCCCCATTCCCGCCCCCACGCCAGGCGGGTCGCGGCGTGGTTACACTGCGGGCTCTAGGGGCCAGTCCTGCCCGGATGGGGCTCGCCTGATCCCTGGAGCTAGGTTTCGGTTTCATGCACTCTCATTTCCGTAGCTGCTGTGCATTCATGCTACTGCGCCCTGGTAGCCACTGGCAGTTTATCCTAGAGCGAGAGGCCGGCGAGGAGAAGCGGGACAGAGAGGTTACATCCTGGGTGTTCTGCAGAGCCTTTTGGCACCTCGGCTAGCCCATCCTTTGCCGTGGAGGCTGGGCCCTGCGGTTCACGCCCCTAGGCCACTCAGACGAAGGACTCACCTGCCAGAAAAGCCAGCTGCAGCGCCGGAACTTCGGCTTCATCTGCCTCTGGAGTACCGGGGTCCTTAGGGACCATGGAGGCCAACTTCCACCCCTTACCGAGGGGCCTGCTGCTGCCCAGAGTAGAGAAGGCGCCTCCCCAAGGTTACCTGGGGGTACATTTGGAATCCAGAGCCCCAGGCTTCCTACCCAGGGCTGCTTTCACTTTTCTTCTCTGGGAAAATTATCTGTTTCCATAGTTTGACCCTCACCCAAATTTCCCACCTTCCACGGAACATGGAGGGATTCTCCAAGGTCTCCAGAGCCCCCCTTTCCCCAACCTTTTGTGAACCGGGCTTTGTGCAGGCCCCTGTCCCTAGATATTGAGAGAAAAATCTCGTCTGGGCCCAGACCTGAGGTCAGGTTGAGGACAGAGTGAGGCGGCCTTTACCAGCCTTGCCTGCTTACTGTGTGTGGTGTGGGATGTGGCAGGGGGCCTGCCCAACGTGGGTCTCTAGCCTGCTGACATTAAGTGGCATTAGTGGCTGCCAGGGCCAGGTGAGCTGAGGAAACAAACAATCCAGTTCTACCACTAGCTCAAGAATATCCAGAAGGCCCAGCCCTGTGAATGTCTAAAAAGGAGGGGTGGGTGGATAAGGTTTAGGATAGGGAGAAGGATTATAGAACCATGTATATGTGATTTTTGCATTTTAGGAGTGTTCTCTGCTGCTCTACTGGGTCCTGTCTGCCTTGAAAATATCCAGCTGCTGAACTGGTAACAGGTAAATTGCATCTGCATGTATGGAACTCAGGTACTGACATGGCTGCTAGGGATCTGGCTCCACCTCAGACCTGCTGTGACACCTAGGCCAATCTGTTTTCCTCTGTGGGCTAGTCACCGCATCTCCATAGGGAGCAGGTAAGACTCATCAGGCTCCCTTGATGTCTTTGAGATTTGACAGCTTCAACTCAATTCTTTCTGTAATCTGTGGTGTTTCATGACTTTCCATGACATTCTATAGCTCTCCAACAGAAATCCACATTGAACATCAGACACCTGTCCTAGTCCTGGGTCTAAATAAATGTCGGGAGTGGGGAGCTGCTGCTGGCTCATTATGCAACTTTTTGGGGTATGTCCTCTCTCCCCAGCTCCAGTTTCCCCGTCTGGATGGCTAGACTATAATGTTTCCCAGGAGCTTTGCTTTTCTGGTTTGCAAAGTCCTGATTCTCATTTGTTGGGTCTGATCTTGAAGTGTCTTTTCTCTTCCAGTGCCTCTATTATAGGCTTTCCCACTGCCTTGTGCCTCTGGTCACTTGCTACCTGCTCACATTTCACTCAGAACCTCAATTCTCTAAATTAGGCCAAGATTACAATTTGGAGAAGGCAGTTTCCAAATGTGGAACCCAGGGAAACAAAGAGCTGGGGCAGTTCCAGCTGTGGGAACAGGGAGAGAGGAGGTGTGTAAAGTAGTCAGGTGGCGGGCTTGAAATAATCCTGGGCACTGTTGCACTGCTCCTGTCATAGGAGTTAGTCTTCCATGCTTTCTGCCTAGCCACCAAACATTCTCCCATGCCGGTCAGCTTTGGGGGTGACAGACATTAGGCTGAGCCCAAAAGAAATAGGGCTTCAGGAAAATAAAAATAGTCTTTGAAATGCTAAAGAGGCCTCCCAGTGGGCAGCCTTCTTTGTGGTTCTGACAATGTATGGAAAGACCAAGTGTGTGCATCAACTTGTGCCTCAAGATGCCTCCTCAGAGAGGGAGCCCTCCAAGAACCCATCTCACAAGCTGACTGACACATGATCAATTTGTTTGTTCAGGACAGGCACTGGTGATGGGGAACAGGAATTCCTTCTTGTCTTAAGTTTCTTTACCTACAAAATGAAGATAATCTCCCTGCTGCCCAGCATCTTGTAGCTACAGTGAAAAATCCATGAGAACAGATGTGTGGGCTGTGTGGAGGCAACTGTGTAAACTCAAGTAAATAGACTGGGCCACATTTATTATGATGACCATTTCTTCCTCCACCAAGTTTTCCATCGGTACCTCCTCTATGCCAGGCCTGGTGATAGATATTGGGAGGGAGTACCTTTTAGGAGGAAGGTGGTAATCTTCAGGGGAGACCTGGGGGTGGGGTTTTGAGAGGAGCTGAAAGCTAGGCTAGAGGTCTGGCAAAGGGGTTCTGGAGCATTACAGATGAAGAGATTCCTTCTCCCCATGGTGGCAAGGGGCATCATAGAAAAGTTCCATGGAGGATGGCCTTGATGATTGAGTAAAGTCAGAAAGGTAGGGGAAGGATTCCTGCCCAAGCCAAAGCCCACTGGTGAGAGGATACAGTAGGTTGGTGAAGAGCTAAGATTCTGGATGGCTAAGTATTTGAGGAGAGGAAGAGGTGGAAATTAGATTAGAAAGATAGGTCTGGGGCCAGAGTATAAAAGACCATGACTGTCCAGGTAAATTGAGGCTCAACTAGGTAAGTTCATCCTTCCTAAGGAAGCAGTTCTGTGTAGTGGCTCTGCCACCAGACTGCCTGGGCTTGGATGCCAGCCCCACCACTTAGGAGCAGTTTGATCTGGGTGGGTTAATTCACCTCTCTGAGTCTCAATTTTCTCTTCTGAAAAATAAGGATAGTAATAATGCCCATGTCACAGAATTGTGGTAAGCATTAAGTAAGTAGCCCAAGTAAAGTGGCATAGAGCCTAGTATATAAGCAGCTTTCAATAAATGTTGGCTACTGCTGCTGTTATTATTATTATTATTACCATTATTATTGTTCTCCTTCTAATCCAATGTATAGATCTTCAAAGTTATGGAACTCATAATATGACTTTGAAACCGCTTTTTGATATAAATATACAAGAGCCTGTGATTCCTTATGCATAGATTCCTTTTGATTGTAGAGATCCAGGCTGAGTTTCCAGGGCAGAATCTCTTGTTCATTTTTATATCCTCAGCACACAACAGAAAGTTTAGCACAAACTTAGTGGTGAGTATATATTTGCTGAACATAGTCAAACGAGGCATTTTCAGGTCTAATATCAAGTTTAGGTGCCAGAATTTGCCAGTGGAGTGTGATGTTGGATGATGTTGCCATCCTCTGAACTGAGGAATATAAAGAACAGGATTAGGAAAATGTAATGATGCTGTTTAGGACATTCTGAGTTTGTCATGTCATAAATCCTACCTTAGGGCCTTTGCATTTGCCTTTCCCTATGCCTATAATGTTTGTCCTCTGAACATAGGCATGGTTTGCACCTCACTTCCTTCAAGTGTCTGCTCAAATGTCACTAATAATGAGACCTTCTCTGGATACTTGATATATAAAATAGCAATCCCCATTCCCACTCCCTTCACTCTACAGTCTCTTAATGGGCCTTTTTCTTATCCATAACATTTATCACCTTCTGGCATATTATTTCTTATTATATATTTATTTATTTTTAGTGTCACTTTTTCATTGTCTGTTTCTCATCATGGTAATGGAAGCTCCATGAAGGCTGACAATGAACAAAATTCATATGTAAAATATACACTATGTCAGATCATGATAAATGGGATGGAGAGAAATAGAGCAGGAAAGGGGTACAGGAAGTACTGGGGGGTACTATTTTAAATGGGGAAGTAGGGATAGGCCTCACTGAAAAGGTGATATTCAAGCAAAGACCTGGAGGAACTGAGGGAGCAAACCATAAGGATATCTGGAGGAAGGGAATTCCAGGCAGAGGGACCAGCAAGTACAAAGGCCCTAAGGTGGTGACATGTTGGGATGGTAAAGGAACAGCAAGGCAAGTGCAGCCAGAATAGAGTGAGTGAGGGGGAAAGTGATAGGAGAGGATGTCAGGAAGGACATGGGGGCAGAGAGTGTATGGCTTTGTGAGTCAGTTAAAAGACTTTAAACTTTGCAGGATTTTGAGCTGATGAGTTACATGACCTTAGTGAAATATGTGGGGAGCTATACCAGCAAGGGAAGAATCAGGGAGGCCAGGAAGGAGACTCCGGTCCAGCTATGAGGTGATGGTTGCTCAGATCAGGATAGAGCCAGTGGAGATGGTGAGAAGTGGTTGGACTCGATGTATTCAGAAGATAGAACTGGCTGGACTTGGTGATGGGACCTCAGATGAAGGGTGTGAGAGAAAGAGAGTAGTAAGGAACAGGAGGTCATAAAACTCTGAGGGGCAGGGATTGCCAAGGTGAGACCAGATCCTGGAGAGCTGGCTCTCCCAGAAGTCAAGGAAGGTACTGGGGGTTTGTGATAGATGGTGTTGCCAAGAGTATGTGTCAGATGCTGCACAGAGGTCCTGCCAGATAGAGGTGGAAAAGATGCCGTTGGATCTGGATCTAACAAGTCACTGGTGATGGGGGCAAGGCCAGTTCAGAGCAGGGCTGGAGGGATACACCAGACTGCAGTAGGCTATCAAGAGAATGGTCTGTGAGGAAAGGGAGAATGTATTACAGCCTTCTTGTTCCAGAAGTTTGACTGCAAAGAGGCGGTGGCTAAAGGGGGCTCTGGGTTCAGGTTTGTTTTTATAGGATGGGAGGATGTGAGTTTGTTTATGTGCTGAGGGGAAAAAATCAATCAAGTAGAAGTTACAGGAAATAGGACCACTGTTGGGTGAGGGGCCATAGATGAGGGAAGGGATAGAATCCAGAGGCCCTATAGATGAATTAGCCTTGGCTGGGAGGAGGGACCAAGACAAGAGGGAAGGATGGGTGGATTCAGTAGACTTTGTTGTTAGGGAAGGTTGAAGATGTCATGCCTAATGACCTCTAACTGCTCAGGTGGGAGGCAAAGTCCCAGCTGACAGTGAAAGGAAAAGCAGTAGTGGGGGGATGTTCAAAGAAGCTTGTTAATATTGGACAGGTTTGAAATAGCTACTGCAGAGAATGGAGTAGTTGATAAAAAAGGCCCAGCTAGGCTGTCACCTAGGAATGGACAGCCACCCCATTCTGTAGTTTTGTTACATCTTGCTTCCTATCTGTGTGACCTTGAGCAAGTTACTTAACTGTACTATGTCTCAATTTCCTCATCTATAAAATGGGCATGAGAAAAACAAAGTCATTGAATTAAATGAGTTAATCCATGTAAAGTGATTACTGAGGACACTGCCTGGCCCATATAAGTGCTTGATGAAAACTCTTTAGAATTCTTTTTATTATTATTTTTATTTATTTATTTATTTATTTTTTATTTCAGTATATTATGGGGGTACAAATTTATAGGTTATGTATATTGTCCTTTACCCACCTGAGTCAGAGCTTCAAGCGTGTTGAATTCTTTTTCTTTTAAATTTATTACTAATATTGTTTTTGATTGACAAATCATAATTATGCACATTTATGGGATACAATATGATGTTTTGGCATGTGTATACATTGTGGCATGATTAAATCAAACTGGTTAACATATCCATCACCTCACTTACCTATCATTTTTTATGGTGAGACATTTGAAATTTACTCTTAGTTATTCTGAAATATAAAATGCATTATTGTTGACTATAGTCACCCTGCTGTGCAATAGATCTCAAGACTTATTCCTCCTGTCTATCTGAAACTTTGTACCTTTGATCAACAACTTCCCTTTCCCTCTCCCTCAGGCACCCAACCTCTGGTAACCATTGTTCTACTCTCAACTCTTTAGATTTTGGTGATTAGTCATTTCAATTTCTTTTATGTTGTTCATCAGCCCAGGCTCAGGAGACTACAATGGCTTGATCCAAAGTTAATATGTTACTGGGTAGAAGATTGAAGTGATTGAACACAGAATCAAGATGAACAGTGAGGGAAGGGAAGGTGGTAGGGTAGGGAGAGTAGAGAAAACTAAGGGTCATGTGGTACCTGAACAAGTGCTTGGCACAGAATAGGTAGTCAATTTATTATTTGTTGAGTTAAAGAGTGGGAGATTCTATGAGATCAAACCATAGGGTTCCAGGAATATAACTTCTGGGGAATCAGGCAACTGTTACTGGAAGTGGGACCTGCATTTGCAGGTAAGGCCAAGGGTGCTAAAATGGAAAGTGGGTGGTGGTGTGAGAGTCAAGGAGGTGAAGGAATTGCAGGCAGGGCATCAGAGGCATCACTGGACCAGACCCCAGCCTCTGCTTTTTTTTTTTTATTTCAGCTTATCATCATAGGGGTACAAAAGTTCAGGCCACATACACTGCCCATGTCCCACCCATCCCCCCGAGTCAGAACTTCAAGCGTGTCCATTCCCCAGACAGTGCACATTGCACTCATCATGTAGTTATACCCCCATCCCCTCCCCCCACCCCCCCATCCCCTTGGGTCACAGCATTCAAGGGTGACCATTCCCCAGACCATACGCAACGCACTCATCATGTAGTTATACACCCATCCCCTCTCCCCACCCACCACCTCAGTTCAATACCCAACAGCCTCTGCTTTTGTACCGGGAAGAGGCAGCCTACTTGGAGACTGGCAAAGTGGGAGCCAGCAAGCAGGCTGGTGGCCAGAAGCTAATATCTGTGCTTGTAATGGGTAGACCTCAGAAGATATGAGGATGAAGCACATGGTTGTTGGCTTAACTAAGGGTTTCCTCGGGTATGGGAAACAATGAAGCCCTTTTAGAGTTAAGAAATAACAAGCAAAAGTAGAGTCAGAGCCCCTCTGAGCTCTAGGTAGGGAGATGGAGAGCTCTGACCCTCCCATATGGCTAGCCCCTCACTCTGGGCTTACCCCAGTCTCTTTAGCCTATCCTCAGTGCCTGGGGCTGCCACCTTTCCCTATCTGGCCATAATCACTCCTTAGTGCCAGCTCAGTCCTGGGGGCCAGGCTGGGGCTTCTGACAACTAATGGGCTGCCACCCTTCTCAGTGGGAGAGAACCCCTGCCCCTGACACTGCTCAGGCCTGGAAAATGAAGTCAGGGCCTGCCACCTCCATGCCACCCAATTCCAGTGCTACCACTCACATATGAGGCAGAGCATAGCATCTTCAGAAGGACCCTAGCCTAGGCAACAGAAGTCCCATGGGTTCTAGTCCTGGCTCTGCCATTGCCTGAATGTATGACCTTGGGAAAATTTCCTCCCTTCTCTGGGCCTTAGTTTCCACATCTATACAAAAACTGCCCCGCCTACCTCACAGAATTGTTCTAAGAAGTAAATGAAATGATGGGTGTGCAAATAATTTGTAAGCAGCGAAATGCTCTGTGCACACAAGAGAGTGGTTAAGTTAACGTTGCCAGATTTGTCCTGGGAAATCAGGAAACATGTTCTTCATACACTCAGCAAGTCATTCCTATGACTGTGCATGTCCCATTCTAAGAACTGAAATCTTCAAGTCCAAAAAACCAGGGTATTCATGGCCCTCTTCAGTCTAGTCCCCAGCCTAGCTCCTGCTCAAATACACTAGACTCAAACCAAACTTCCCTGTATATTCCCACTCCTATGCCTTTGCTCACCAAGTTCCCTGCACTAATACCTTTCGCTTCTTCTCTGCTGATTAAAATTCTTTCCACCATTCAAAGCAAAGATCAAATACCACCTCCTCCATCACGCCTTCTGTCAAGTTAACAGCTGAAGGGGATCTCTCTGGTTTCTGGAGTCCCGTGGGCCATTTCACACTTTGGATCTAGTCCTTGGGGGCCATCCTTTTAAGTAAAGCAAAAGACTTTTCCCATTGCAGGAGAGAGTACAGACTGATTAGTGACATGTGCAAAGCAGAGCTATGACCCAGGCTCATGGTAATGTCAGGAAGGAAGAAAGGGAGGTATCTTAGTCTGTTTGCACTGCTGTAACAAAATACCTTAGACTGGGTAATTTATAAAAAACAGAAATTTATTTCTCAGCTGGGTTCAGTAGCATGTGCCTATAGTCCCAGTGACTCAGGAGGTTGAGGTGGGGGGACCGCTTGAGGTCAAGATTTTGAGTCCAGCCTGGGCAACACAGCAAGACTTTGCCTCTAAAAGACATTTTTTTTTTTTTTGAGACAGAGTCTTGCTCTGTTGCCCAGGCTAGAGTGAGTGCCGTGGCATCAGCCTAGCTCACAGCAACCTCAAACTTCTGGGTTTAAGCAATCCTTCTGCCTCAGCCTCCTGAGTAGCTGGGACAACAGGCATGCGCCACCATGCCCGGCTGGTTTTTTTTTTTTAATGTATATATTTTTAGTTGGCCAGATAATTTCTTTCTATTTTTAGTAGAGACGGGGTCTCGCTCTTGCTGAGGCTGGTCTCGAACTCCTTACCTCGAGTGATCCACCTGCCTCGGCCTCCCAGAGTGCTAGGATTACAGGCGTGAGCCACCGCGCCCAGCCTAAAAGACATTTTATTAAAAGAAAGAAATTTATTTATCACAATTTTGGAGGCTGGGAAGTTCAAGGCCAAGGTGCAGCAGATTTGGTGTCTGGTAAGAACCCATTCTTAGTTCGTTAACAGCACTTTCTTGCTGTGTCCTCACATGGTAGAAGGGGTGAGGGGTCTCTTTGGGGCCTCTTTTATAAGGTCACTAATCCCAATCATGAGGGTGTAGCCCTCATGACTTCATTTCCCGAAGGTCCCATCTCTTAATACTATCACATTTGGGATTAGGTTCCAACTTATAAATTTGGGGGAAATACCAACATTCAGACCATAACAGGAGGGAAGGAGGGAGGAAAGGGAATGAAAAGGGAGGGCAGGGGAGGGGGAGGAAAGGGAGAGGAGGAAGGGGAGGGGGGAGGGGAGGGACCTAGCTTACCTAAAGTAGTTAAGACTTGGCCTTCCTGGAAGTTAGTGGCTGTGGTGGGGGTCGAGGGAGGGCGAGGAGACTAGGCTCTCACCTGGGGTCAGTGCCAACAAGTGACTAAAGGCCAAGGGGGAGATTTCACTCCAGGAACAGTAACAGCACCTCTGCTTCCTCCTCATATTTCCTAGAGAAAATCGCCTTGGAAGATTCATCATCAGAATTTGAGATGATCCATTTCAACCTGTGGCCTAGTGTCTAGATGGGAATGGTGAGGCCTGAGGGGTGGGGAAGGGACTAAGGCACCAGGCCCTGCAGTTGTCTCTGCCCACTAGCAGCACAAGCAACTGAAGAAAGAACAGCTGGGAGGAATCTAGAGAGCTGGACCACCAATATCTTGGGCACTAAAGTTTGTTGGGTTCTCAATTTTCTCAATAGGAAATGGGACTAAGAGTTTTAGTCCTTCTTCTTTGTGTAGAATTTGGTATGCTCCTATAACTTCCTCCAACACAAGTCCTTTGAAATGCCTAGAGTGTCCATGTGCTTTCTTGGGTCAATCAGAGAGTTTGTGTCTCAGATACCACGGGGGAGGCCACTCTGGTTGGGCCCCATATGACAGGTGTACTTTCCTGGGGACCTGTAACTGATGGGGCTGCTGAGGTTGACTCCTAATCCCCAAGTGTCCTGACTAAGGGGATGGCAGGCAGAGCCAGGGGTGAGATCCTGGTCAAACCACCCCTCAGGAGCCCAGATTGAAAGAAAGGTAGAAGAGAGCCTGCCTATCCTGAAGCCCTCTGTGTGTACAGCCTAGTCCTTCAGTTCTTATGCTCCTTGAATAATAACAGTTGCACCACTCTCCAAAGTGCCCAAGAATGAAAGTCTGGAAGGTGAGTGGGGCAGGAGCACAGAGATAGATGTCTAGTCTTCTCACCTTCCTTCCTAAAGTCTTTCTCAGGCACTAGTGTCTGGGGAGAGTTGGGGGTGGGGTGAAAGAAGAGAGAAGCAAGTCAGTTTAAGACCCATGATCTGCTTCCCTTTCCCCATAATAGGGGAACATGATGTAGGGGGCTATCAAGGCAGCTCCCAGGAAGAGCTCTAAACATCTAAAGTGCTTCCTGGGTACAGATTATGTGGGCTCTCCTCTTCCACCCCTTTACCTTGTGTTCCTTTCACTGCTCATTCACATCCCCACCCACAATTGTGCAGGGGAAATACAAGAAGATCCTGTGAAAGGTTGAAGATTTAGCAAAATGAACGTACCTGGATTTAAGTGGATATCTGTGCTGCTCCAAGGGCCTGTTTGCCTCCTAACCCTGCTCTTCTCCACATCATAGCGGCTCTCCCAAGTCAACTACCTTCTGGCTGGGTTCAACCAATGGGAGGTACTGGTGGGAGGTCAGGAAAAATGGAAATGCACAGGTAGCCTCAGCCTTCTCTGCCTCGAGGGTGGCTCTGCTGTGTTTCCTCTGTGGTTTCTGCTGTCAACAGGAACACAATGTTGATACTTCCAATTCTGTGTGATTTTAGCTCCTAGCTCAGGTCACATCACCTACTCCCGATGTCCCTCCATTCTTCCCCTCCCCCTGCTCTGTCCTGTATTGCAAGGGGGCAGTCCCTGTAAGTGGTTTCCCAGGCTCTCATGTTAGTTGACTTCCAGTTTCCCTAATGAGAGAGACCCAACAGGCAGATTGGAGGGCAGGAATGAGGGAAAGAAGAGGATATTTCTTCCTTTCCTCTGGTTTGGGCAGCATGTCTCATCTGTGGTTCTTGCTCTTATGGACAGGCCTATAATTCCACTTTCCATCAGGTAAACCCTATTGCTGAACTCTGGAAATACCCCCTCCCTTACTCCTCCAGCCTATGGGTGATGTTGGCTTCCTGCTGTCACTGATCTCTAGGTTACCGGCTTGTCTTGCTAGGATTCTCAGCCTATCACCTATGTAACCAATTTCTTTTCTGCATTAAATTCCTTACCATAAATATTTGGTAGTTCATTTTCCTGGGTAGATCCTGACTATAAATTGGACTAGTAGAGAGGCAGCCTATGATTCAAGGTGAGTGAATGAGGTGCTTCTTGGTCACAGTCACTCAAAGTAATAGGGCACAGGGGGTCAGGCCCTGAAAAGGTACCTTGTAGTAGCCAGAGAAGTGAAGGGAGGAACAGGGCTGGGCAAGCTGATGCTACACTTCCACCCACTTGGATTCTTCAGGACCTTGTTCCAGGTAGCACAGCTCCAAACTCTCTAGAGGATCTTGGTGGGGAAGTACAGCCATTTGGTTAGTGTTTTCTTTTGCTCTTTCAGTGGCCAATACTCCTATGCCTGTCAGATGTCATACCATTTGCCATCCTTGCCTCATAGCCAGTCAGACCCCTTTCCCTAAAAGCCCCCCTCACACACACACCAGACACAGCAGCCACTAGGACTTATTTTGTTGAGGATTTTATTGTGGAGGATAATACAGGAGAGCAGCTCTAGGTGAGTGGGTGGAGCTGTAGTGCCCTCCAACTACTGGGATCACCAGGTGGTTTCTGGGCAGACTGCAGGATTACAGTTGGTGTTTGAGGTAGCTAATCAACACAGGAGGAATATCCAGCTGGGCAATGGCTTGTGGCTGGCCAGCCTGGCGCAGGGCTCTGCGGATGACTAAACGGGCCTGTGATAGGAGTGACCGTGGAGTTTCTACAGCAAGGAGAAACAGGTAATGAGGAGCAATTCTCATCGTAATTCTTCCACCCAAGCCTATATACAACCTGCCCTGGCTACTATAGCTCTAATCCCTTCTCCCTTATAAGAAATGTCCCTCACTCTGCCCCCAGTGCATGGTACCAATGGGCACACACTGAGGCCTAGGGAAAGCATGCTCAACATCACAAAATGGTCATTGGCAGAGCCAGGACCAGAATTTGATCTAGTATTACCCGCCACCTCATCTTGGTGACCCTTTCCCTAACATGGAATCTGTAACTTCTCCACTGGGGCCCCAGGAGAGGGAATAAGATGGAGTTTTCTCCAGTTTATTTCAGAGGATTGGCTTGGACACTAGTTTGGGGCCCTGGGTCATTCAAGCCAGAAGGCCTATGGGGCTGGCCTGCTCACCACTCACCTCGAGCTTTTAGCAGCAATGCAATGCCTTTATCATCTTGTGAGGTCAGGTCCAGGGAGAGAGATGGAAGGTAGATGTTAGCACCAAAATCAATCAGCAGCTGGATGTACTCTGGCTCACAATTATGGTGGAGGCAGATTTCAAGGAGGCTACGGGGCCGTGGGACACGTGCCAATAGGCCCTGTTCGGTGCAGTTGTAGTCAGGGTCTGCTCCATGGAGTAAAAGCAGGCGGAAACAGTCGAAATGCCTATAGACTGCGGCTAAATAGAGGGGGCCAGAACATGAAGCTATGTTCGATGCCCAGAATGGTAGTTTAGCCTTGACGTTGGCTTCTGCACCGTGTCCTAGGAGCTCCTGCAGGATAGAAACAGCACCATCACGGGCGGCTGTAAGCACAGGAGAACAGTTGTTGTAGATGCTACCACCAGGACAGGCACCAGCTTCCAAAAGCACACGCACACAGTCCAGATGGCCATGACTGACAGCAGTGAAAAGTGGTGTCTGTGCCTTGACGTCCAAGCTGTCGACGTCAGCACCATGTGCCAGGAGGACTTGCAAACAGCTCAAGTGACCATAAGAAGCAGCCAAGCGCAAAGGTGTCCCAGGAACGCCCCAGCCACTCCTGCTGTTGATAAAACGTTTATAACGCTTCTGGCGCAAAAGCTGGTCCAAGGTATAGGAGTCATTGTCATACACTGCTTGATTGAGAGCCTGCTTCTCCCCTGTGTCAGTGTTCTCATCCTCCTTGTCAGGCTGCAGGAAGGAGAAGATCTTGTTGATGTCCATGAGGTTCATCTTGGCTAATGGGAACAGGACTATTCTCATTATGAGCAGGAGGATACGCCAGATCTGTGGGTGACAGAAAAGGAGGAGAGACTAAGGGTTCCCATCAAAAACCTGGATGCCAGCCTCTCCACCAACCCCTTGCTTCCCTGCCCCTCACCATCAGGGTACTTACCCATGGACATCCCACTTCTCACTCCCATGCCCACTGTCTTATTTCAGGCCCTGGAGATGCCGCCACAACAGGTGAGGCCATTACACAGCTTGGTGTCTGCATATACTGTTCTATCTGCCCCTCAAACTCCTACTTCTGGGAAGCCTTCCCCAATCTCCTCCTTCTCCTGCTTAGGGATTCCAAAGAATCACAACTAGACTCCAGCTATGAACTTTCACATCACATTTCCACTTATCTGTGCTCCATTAGTGTATAGACTCAGGGTGAGGACCCTGTATTCATCTTTTATTCCTCCACTCCTAGTAGGGCCTACATCATGGCTAGGGATTTGGTGGAGGCATCTTCCTCAGCTCAGAATGTGTGGATTAATGAGGTGGCTCTGGCCTGGCAGTTGCTAGGCCAAACAGTGCTCTGTGGTGTCAAGCTTCCATGCCTAAGCATTCTGACATCAGTCTTTTGGGGAAGGCCCTCAACTTCACCTCTTGGCCTTTTAGATGAAGTTCAACCTCTTCACAGCCCCTCATATCTGATCAAATTTCCCTCACCTGAGCCTTTTGTAACCTCCCCTCAGACACAGGCCCCACACTTCAGGAATAGAGGCTCTCAGGAAATGAGTATTAAATGACATTTACTAATGAAAGGAAGAGGTGGCATTACAAAGAACACACTCCAAGTAAAATGAAGACAAATAGATGGCAGGGAATAGTTGAAGCTTCCATGGCAAATTCTCTTTGGTGACAACTGGTTTCTCCTCCAGGACCACTTCAATCCAGGAGTCCTTTTGATTGCCAACACCTCCTCAGAAACCCACTGCTTCTCCATCCCTCTGGCTTAAGCCTCTTCCCATCCTCTCTACCCAACCCAGCCTGGAATTTTGCCTCAACCTTCAACTCTTCTCTCCTCATAATCCTCAGGCCCTACGAAACCACCATGGGCCAATGACTGACTCAACCTAACCGCTAACCTTACCAGTTCTGTTCCTAGTGCTCCGAAGTCAAGGCCACTCACCTTAGTTAGTAACATCATCAGGATGAGCTGGTAGGTTTTTCAGAGCTTGAGTCCCCTTACTCCCCCATACCCTGCAGCTGAGGTCTCAGGGCCTCATACCCTCTTTTATTTACTGTCCACCTCCACCCCTCTTTGTTAGCCTGGGACCTCAGGTACTTACCTCACAGAAAGAAAATTATGAGGTGGGTGGGTGGGGTCACCCTCAACTTTAGGCCCCACCCCGCCCACCAGCATCAATTTCATATGTAGTCCATATATTTATGCATTCTTGGGGTAAAATGGGAAGGACAGGATTTTGGAAATTAGGCAGACCTAGGTTTGCAACTTGGCACCCCCAGTTTCTAGCTGAGTAACCTTGGACAAGTCTCTTCCCTTCTTTGGGACTCAGTTTCCTCATCTATAAGACAGAAAGTATGCCTCATGAGGCTGTTAGGAGGAAGAGAGCTAGCATATATTGGATATTCAAAGGTGAGCTTCCTTTCTCTGTATCTTCATTCTCCTCAAACTGGATCCTCCCCCTCAACCATCTTAGAAAACAAAACAAAAACTCTTTTATGGTCCTTTGTTCCACTCTAGGTACCTTTCTCCCCATCTCTCCCTTTTCACCAAACTTATGGAAACAATTGTCTACTGTCTGTTTCACCAGCTTCCATTTCCCTTCTCTACTCTGTTCAGTATGGCTCCACCCACTCTCAGTCATAGACCAAGAAAGTTCTTCAAAAGGTCGTCCTTGTGGCTAAATCCAATGGATGTTTCTCAGATCTTTACTTACCTGACTTTTCTTGGACATCTGTCCCTACTGACCACCCCTTCTTCCAAACTCCCCCTTCTTCGTCCTGGCCAGCACACTCTCCTGATTTTTCTCCCCTGAAATATTTATGTTCCCCTTGTTCTTTCCTCCATCTTCTTCTCTCCAGTCCCAGAGCTCTAGCTCTCACCATTATGCTGATGGTTTCAAGCTTATCTCTTTAAGCCCTCAGCTCTCTCTTCAGCTTCAAGCATGTATCCACTGAGTTTTTTCAGGCACTTCAAAGACAGCAATGTCACACCACCACCACCCCACAACATCACCACCACTATGTCCATATGTCATGTCCTCACCATCTACCTGGTCAACCAAACCAGAAACCTGACTCCCATTCTCATCCAATCCCATCAAGTCCTGTGGATTTTGCCTCCTAGAGAACTCTCCAGGCCATTCATCCCCTCAGGGGCCAACTTTATTGCCAGTGCTTTATCTAGACCCTCACTGTCTTTTGCCTCAACAGTTTTAGTAGTCTCCTAAGTAGTTTCCCTTTTTAATATTTTCTCCAAATTGTGGCTAAAGTGATAATTTAAAAATACAAATCTGATCTGTACCAATCCTCTGTCTTAAATGCCTTAATGGCTCCCCTTTCTTTCAGGCTACAGCCCAGATGCCTTAGTCTAGCTCACAGATCCTTCATGAGACAATCTTGCTCAATCTCTCCAGCCTCACTTCCTACTACTCCTCTACTTACACCCCATAATAAAGGAAGAGAAACTATGGCTCTCTGTACACACCATGCTGCTTTCTGCCACATGCCCTTCCTTATGAGTTAATTCCTCCAGAGTCTGTGCTCTTATAGCACTATAGCAGTCATCACACTGTACTGTAACTCCTATATGGGTTTGTTTTGCTCCCACTGCAGATGGAGAGGCCATATGGGGTAGTGGTAAAACCTGGATCTGGAGTTCTTCAATCCCAGCTCTACCACTTAGTAGTTGTGTGACCCAGAGAGGGTCACTTAATTTCTCTGTGCCCATTTTGTCATTTGTAAAGAGAGGACAATAATAGTACCTGCCTCGGAGGGGGGGGTTTTGTTAGGATTAAATAAGTTAGTACAAAGTAAGTACATAGAATAGTACCTGAACACAGTTCTCTGTAACTATTTTTACTATGGTGATGATTATTACTTAGGTCTTCAATTTCTATGGCTATTGCTCCCTACTTAATGTACTAGAACCTCAGAGCTGGAATGGACTTTGTAGATCATTTAGTTTAATTTCTTCAATTTAGAGATGGGAAAACAAAGGTTCAGAGGGAGCAGTGACTTTCCTAAGGTCATATGGCTATTATTGTCAGTTGTCTTATTGACAAGAACCCAGAACACACCTACAATCTTGTGCTTTTTAAAGCTATTTCATGTAGTGGGATAGGTAATATTATCCCCATTTTGTGGATGGGGAAACTGAGGCCAGAAAGCATAAGGGATTTTCCAGGTCCCTTACATCAAGGCAAAGCAGAGTCCAAAATAGCATCCAGGTTTCCCTACTCCCCATCCTGTTCTTTCTGTTGCAACATGAAATACAAATACATAGCCCTCCCCCTTGCCTCAGGCAGAGTCACTTTGCAGTTCCAGGATCCTCAGCTTTTGAGTGTCATTCTGAATTCCAGGGATTCCAGTAATGGAAGGTTACTTTACAAATCATTTCTTCAGATGGCCAGTAGGGATTCCCTTCTTACTATTTTATGTGGGGGACTGGGGTCTGAGGATTAAGAGGGAAGGGAGTGGCTTAGGGAAATGCTGAAGCTCTCACCAAGGTCATACCAAGAGTTCACAGCAGGGCTCATCTAATGAGCCTCCAGAGGGAGATCAAGCCATTGCTTCCAGCTGGCTTTGGCACTTGAGTGCATTGTTGCCTCCATTAGATAAAGATAAGAAAATCCAGCTAGTCTATTGTCTAACCTCACCTTGATGTAGCTTATTAATCAAAGAGTTATTGTGTTCCCACTATGGACAAAGAGTGGATTCCTGATCCCAAAAGTGCAGGAGTTTTAAACCTTTTTTTTTAATGACATTGGCCTCTGTGACAAACTGGTGAAGTCTGTGAACTGATTTCAGAATGGTTTTTAGTACATAAAATAAAATATATAGAATTAAAGGAAACCAATTATATTGAAATACTACTAACAAAATATTTTTTAAATGGCATAATATAGTAATAGATGTTCTTTATTAACACATTAAATAACAAGATCTAGTAATAATTTCTAAGTGGCAATGAGCATAAATGACATTTCAAGATCTCTGCAACAACTGTAATATGATATGAAATGTCTGTGATTTCTTCTGGTGATCAAGTTACAGGAACTGGTAATACTACCGCCATTTGCTGCCTGCATTTATTCTTGAAGGGAATAGTAAATTTCAGTTCAAAGTTAGGGGGAAAAACAGGTAATGGCCCATACAAGTTTCTGGACCTTTTGAGTTCTATCTAAGGACTTCTGAGATCCGTGAATCCAGGTTAAGAACTCCTACAGGAAAGCGGCTGGTTCCCTAGAACCAGTGTGCCCTAGAACACTCTTTCAGGCATTAATAGACTATTTTTAAGCGTCACCTTTCTCCTCCCACCCTGAGGATCACTGCCCTTTGTGCACCTAAGCTCACTCCACTGCACCCACATACACAGACGCCAACAGCACACAGGGACGCAAAGACAAACCTCCACCCTCCCTGTAGTGTGTGATGGCAATTGCCCTCAAGAAGTAGCTCCGTTTAGACCAAGGTCCTAGGCAGACACACCCTCTTGGGACAGACAAGGCAGGAAGCTGGCATGCTATCCCTCCTCCCTTCTGCCTTCTTCTGGTGGGTTTCCCTACTGATCTCCCATGTGCCCCCCAGGTCCCAGATCCAGAGGGAACGGCCTACAAAGGGTGGTAATCAGAGGTTCGCGGGCCTGCAGGGCTCACTCGTTCTGGAGAGCGTCGGGTCTTAGGCTCCAGGTACTCACGGGGCTTCAGTCTCAGGCCACACTGCCCAGGGTCGCTGCCCCTGCCCCTCTGAGAGGTGCTCGGGCCCTGGCGGCCCCTCCTTGGGGAGCCCCTACTGCCCCAGCTTGGAGCATGCGGGCCCTCAGTTCCCACTGTTAACAACACTGCTGAAAGGCCAGGCGTCAGCCCCTAGGCTGACTTGGTCCAGGGGCTAATTTTAGGCTACACTCCATCCCCCGCTCCCTGGGCTGGGCCGTGTTATCTTACCAGTGCCATTCTGGGAGCAATCCTAGCTAGAGGAGGGGGGCCGCCCTCGGGGAAGTCCTGACTGACAGGTGCCTGGTGAGGCTCCTGCTCCCAGCATGTCCTCATGTCCTCGTATACTCCTCTCCACCGCTCAAATGGGCACCAAAGTGAGGCCCCTGAACAGTGAGTGTTCCCGCCCCTCCACCAAGGAGCTGAAGAAGGCCAAGCCTGAACCTAGTACGCCTTCCTCTGAGCTGGGGTCTCTTTTTTTCTCTTCTGACCTTAGACTCTCTGGAATTCCTTTTTCCTTTCTTGAGGGCCCAGCAACACGTCACCCTCCCCGTCCCCCAATGCCCAGAGTGGGAAGGAGAAGCTTCCATACTTCTCAGTCAGCTTTTCTAATGCTTAAGGTAGCCCTGGTCATTTATAAAGTCCACTAACCCACCAGTGTCAGCCTGAAGGAAAAAATGCTCAAACCCTTCCACTCTCCTCACCCCTAAGGCATCAGTGTGTTCAGCACTGGGAACTTTGTCAAAAGCCCAGCATTTAAGAGTATAATTTTATCTCCCTGGTTATCTTTAAATGAGAGAAGTGGTAGGGAGATACCATTAGACATAGTCACATTATCTATTTTAGGTGTCACACACAAAAAAACTAGGAGCCAGCATCCTGCCTCTCTCTGGGAGGAAAAGCCAGCCCAGCATTAGGTATACAAACCACACTACAAACAATCTGATCAAGTCTGAGAAACTCTTTGTGGAGAAACTATTAAGCAGCCTCTATGTGTAAGGTTCTAGATACAAGAAAAACACAGAGAAAAGTAAGATGTGGCGTCCCTTAAAGTTTCAAACCTTATTAAGGAAAACAGACATGGCAACAATTATATTTCACATGATGCAAAAAAGCCAGAACTAAAAGCTGCCGTGGATGCCTGTGGTTATTCATGTCAATCTCCCAAATTAGTCCAGGAGGCTACTGTGGGGTTCTGTGTCCCTACATCCCACCAAAAACAACTGTAACTTAAATTTTTCCTGCAAATGGACTCCAGTCTATACAGAACACTGAACTCAAGACATCAGAGCCCTTCTCTTCCCCTTTTCAATCACCAGGGAAGCGAATTCAGTCAGGAAAAACGAAGAGCCAGTGAGAGGACCAGAGATGTAGTGGTATAAAGTACTAGCATCACTGTGTCACATGATTACTTTCATGTTAGAATCTGCACATTGAAAGGGAATTCGCACATTTCTGAGAACTATTCAATGACTTCAGCTTGAACGCTTCCAATAATAGGGCATTCTCTACATTCAGAGGCAGCACATGTCATTCATTGTTGGACAGCTCAGTCCTCTCTGCTAAGCCAATATCTGCATCTATAAAGTAGTGCCCCTGAGATCTGATCTTCTGCTCACCCATAGGACCCCAGAGAACATGGTCACTTTCTCTGCCCAAAAGCAGCCCTCTAGGGGTCTGAACCCAGGTATTCTGTCCCCATATCCCCTTGTCTCAGGGAAAACAGCCCCAGCTTCTTCAACTATTTCTTTCAAGCTGATATCCCCAGTCTTGTCTACCACACTTATATAGTTGTCATACAGCCTGCTTGCACATTGATGGTGCCAGGGAGCCCAGAGGAGCCAGATGACAACTTTGGAAAGTGTCAGAGTGTCCCAGTGTGATCAGTAACTCTGAAGATCAGAAACATCAAAAAACATATCAGTTCCAACTTAGTTTGCACTAGTGGCCTGTAGCTTTTCACTGTCTGAGGCTTCATGCAAGCCAGATTAGCAGTAAATAAATAAGTTATTTTGATACTAAAGATGACAGAGTAGGGTATTATTCTCGAAAAAAAGATTTGCAGGATTTTTAATATAAATTTTTATTGAGATAATTATAGATTCACATGCAGTTATAAAATTAATACAGAGATCCCATGTACACTTCACCCAGTTTCTTCCAATAGTAACATCTTGCAAGATTATAGTACAATATCTCAAGTATATATTGACTTGATACAATCCACCTATCTTATTCATTTTCCCCAGGTTTACTTGTACTAATTTGTGTGCATCTATACAATTTTATCACATGTAGGTTGTATATACCACCTAAGACAATATACAGAATAGTTCTATCCCAATTAAGATACCTCATGTTGCCTTTTTATAGCCACATCCACTTCCTTCCCACTCCTTCCACCTTGGTCCCCAACCGCTGGAAACTTCTAATTTAGTCTTTATTTCTGTCATTTCAAAGTTATACAAATGATATTATATAGTATATAACCACTTGGAATTAGTTTTTTAACTCAGCATGCCCTCAAAATTCATCCAATTTGTTGTGTGCATCAAGTTTGTTTCTTTTTATTGCAGAGTGAGATTCATGGTATGTATGTAGCACAATTTGTTTAACTATTGACCCATTGATATCTGGGTCATATATGGTATTTCCCTGTTATGAATAAAGCTGCTATGAACATCTGTGTACACGTCTTTTTCACTTTTTATTGTGTAGAGTGACCCCTTCCAATTTACTCGTCCATTTCAAGATTGTATTAGCGATTCTACAGCCTGTGCCTCTTTATATAAATTTTAGAATAAGTTTCTCTATGCCTACAAAAAACTTGCTGAAATATTTGGGGCAAACTGACTTTTTTACTATATAGAGTCTTCTAATCCATGCACATGGTATGTTTTTACATTTCTTTAAGTCTTCTTTGATTTCTTTCATTAGTATTTTGTAATTTTAGCACATTGATTGTGTGTTTTGTTGTGTATACCTAAGTATTTCAGTTTCTTTGGTGCAATTGTAAATGTTACTGAGTTTTGATTTTGGTTTCCATGTGTTTCTTCTTAGTACATAGAGATACAACTGGTTTTTATACTGATCTTGTATTCTGTCTGAACTCATTAATTCCAGGAGGATTTGTTGTTGGTGTTTGTTTACTTTTGTTTTTGTTTTTTGGGAAATTCCTTGGGATTTTCTACATAGCCAATCATGCCATCTGCAAATAGGGGCAATTTTATTTCTTCTTTTCCAATTTGTATGTCTTATTTCTTTTCTTTGCCTTATTGCAATAGCTAGAACATCCAGAACTATGGTGACTAAGAGTGGTAAAAGTGGACATATTTGCCTCTTCCCAGTCTTAGGGGGAGAGTATTCAGTCTTTCACAAATATGTATGATATTAATTGTAGGTTTTGTATAGATGTCCTTTATCAGGTTCACGAAGTTCTCGTCTATTCACAGTTTGCTGAGAGTTTCTATTAGGAATGGATGTTGAATTTTGTTAAATGCTTTTTTCTGCATCCATATTCTTTATTGATACAGTAGATTATGTTCACTGATTTTCAAATGTTGAACCAGTCTTGCATTCTTAGGATGAACCCCACTTGGTAATGGTGTATAATTCTTTTTATGCATTGTGAGATTTGGTCTGCTAATATTTTCGTGAGGAATTTTGCATCTAACTTGAGAAATATTGGTTTGTAATTTTCTTTTTTTTTTCGTTCTGTCTTGGAGTTTGGTATCAGGGTAATACTGGCCTCACAAAATGAGCTGGAAAGTGTGTTCTCCTCTTCTATTTCTGTAAGAGATTATGTAAAATTGGTGTTAATTCTCCTTTAAACATTTGGTAGAATTATCTGGTGAAGCTGTATGAGCCTGGAGATTTCTTTTTTGGAAATCTTTAAATAAATTGCATTTCTTTAATGGGCATAGAACTATTCTATTCATATAATCTATTTCATTTTTGTTAAAGTGTTGGTAGTTTGTAGTTTTTGAAGAAGTAGTCAATTTCTTCTGAGTTTATGACTGTAAGGATGTTCATAGTATTCTCATTTGTAATTATTGTAATATGGTGATATACATACAAAATAAAATTTATCATTTTGACCATTTTTAAGTGTACGATTCAGTGATACTAACTACATTCAGTGTTGTGCAGACATTGCCATTAGCCATTTCCAGAAGGTTTTAATCATCCCAAACAGAAAGAAATGTTATACTCATTAAACAATAATGCCCCATTTCCCCCTCCCTCTGCCATCTAATCTACTTTCTGTCTCTACGGATGTGCCTATTCTAGATACTCCATGTAAGTGGGATCATACAATATCTATCCATTTATGTTTGGTTTATTTCACTTAGCATAATGTTTTAAGGGTTCACCCATGCTGTAGCATGTATTAGAACTTCATTCCTTTTTAAGGCTGAATAGTTCCCGTGTATGTATATACCATATTTTGTTTATTGATTAATCTATTGATGGACATTCAGGTTGTTTTCTTTCTTTTTTTTTTGGCTGTTATGAATAATGCTACTGTGAACATTCATGTACAAGTTTTGGTGTGAACATGTTTTAATTTCTCTGGTATATATACCTAGGAGTAGGATTTCAGGATCATATGGTAGCTCTATAATTTTTTGAGGAACTGCCACACTATTTTTTTCATTGCAGGTGCACCATTTTACATTCCCATCAGCAATGTATGAAAGTTCAAATTTCTCCACATCCTAGCCAACACTTGTTATTTTTCTTGTTTTCGATTATGGTCACCTTAATATGTATGAAGTGGTATCTCATAATGGTTTTGATTTGCATTTCTGTAATTACTAATGATGTTGAGCATCTTTTCATGTGCTTATTGGTCATTTATATATCTTCTTTAGGGATATGTCTATTCAAATACTTTGCCCATTTTTTTAAATTTAAGAAGATACTCATGTTTATTAGCTGAATTACATTTGAAAAAGCAAAGACAGGTGCACAAAGAGCTGTTTGACAAAGTCCCAGATATCAAAAATTGTATTTCCCTGGCTGCCCAACTCAGAGGGCACTTATGCCCACTCCTAGGTGGCTGTGCTCTAGAATGCAACCATTAAGTACATGATATTGCATTGCTCTTGTGTTGTACATGGAGTACAGGCCTACATGCCTCTAACATCAAAGAAGTGGACCATTAAATACTAAGAGCATTGGGTCCAAATGCCAAAACTGAATGCCAAATACCAAACTACCAATTATGTAATAGAATGGGCAGAAAAATAACCAGCCTTGAATACTGTGTAAAATACAGGCTCTTGTAAAATATAGGCTCTTGTGAGCTGCCTCCAACTTATTTCTTGCCTTTGCCAAATCAAAGACATAAAACACAAAACTTTTTTTTAAAAATGTGGTAAAAAACAACATAAAATTTACCATTTTAACCATCTTTAAGTGTACAGACCATAGTGTTAAGCATATTCCCATTGTTTTGCCATAGATTTCCAGAACTATTTCCCTCTTGCAAACTGAAATTCTATATCTATTAAACAACTCCCCCATTCTCCTTCCCCCCACGCCCTAGTAAGCACCATTCTACTTTCTATTCCTATGAATTTGACTACTTTAGATACTTCATATAAGTGAAATCATGTGGTATTTGTCTTTTTGTGATTGACTTATTGCACTTAGCATATGTGCTCAAGGTTAATCCAAGTTGTAGTATGTGACAGAATTTCTTTCCTTTGTGCTGAATAATATTCCATTGTATCTATGTACCACATTTTATTTATTCATTCATCCATCAGTGGAAACTTCAGTTGCTTTCACCTTTTGGCTTTTGTGAATAATGGTGCTATGAACATTGGTGTGCAAGTATCCGTTTGATTCCCTGCCTTCAATTCTTTTGGGTATATACCCAGAAGTAGGATTGCTGGAGCCTATGGTTGCTCTCTTTTTAATTTTTTGAGGAACTGCCATACTGTTTTCCATAGCAGTTGTACAATTTTACAATCCCATCAATAGTGCACAAGGGTTCAAATTTCTCCACAACCTTGCCAACATATGTTATATTCTGTGCTTTTTTTATTTTACAGTAGCCATCCTAATGGGTGTGAGGTGATATCTCATTGTGGTTTTGATTTGTATTTCCTTAATGATTAATGATGTTTAGCATCTTATCATGTGCTTTTTGGCCATTTGTGTATTACCTTTGGAGAAATGTCTACTCAAGTCCTTTGAGCATTTTTAAATGGTTTATTTAGTTTTTTTCATTGTTGAGTTGCAGGACTTCTTCATTATTCTGGATATTAACCCCTTATAAGATATATGATTTGTAAATATTTTCTCTCTTTGCATAGGTTGCCTTTTTACTCTGTTGATAGTGATTTTTGATGTACAAAAAGTTTTAAATTTGATGTAGTTTCATTTGTCTATTTTTGCTTCTGTTACCTGTGCATTTCATGTCATATCCAAGAAATCCCATATCACGAAGCTATTTCCCTATGTTTTCATCAAGGAGTTTTATGGTTTGGGGTCTTACATTTAGGTCTTTAATCCATTTTGAGTTAATTTTTGTGTACGATGTAAGATAAGGGTTATTTTTTACATGTGGATATCCAGTTTTCCCAGCACCATTTGTTGAAAACATTATCCTTTTCCCTATTGAGGGGTCGTGGCATCTTTGTTGAAGATCATTTAATCATATATGTGAGGATTTATTTCTGGGCTCTCTATTCTATTCCATTGGTCTATATGTCTGTTTTTGTGTCATCACCACACTGTTTTGATTATTGTAGCTCTGGTTAGGACTTCCAGTACTCTTTTGAATAGAAGTCATGAGAGTAGACATCCTTGTCTTGTTCCTGACCTTACATGAAAAGCTTTCAATCCTTAACCACTGTATATCATGTTAGCTGTGCACTTTGCCCATTTTAAAATTGGGTTGTTTATCTTTTTGGTGTTTAGGAGTTCATATATTTGGGATAGAAAACCTTTATTAAAGTTGGCAAATGTTTTCCACCATATTGTGGTTTGTCTTTTCACATTCTTTACTTTCCTCTCTCTACTGCCATCCTGAGTTTCTGTGCTGAAGAGGGCTTTCATCACTTCCTTGTTGAATTCCAGTGTTATTCCTTAGATACCCTACTTAAAGTGTAGTTATTTATTTGCTATTTTGGTTCTTCTTTGTGAAAGAGATGAGAATTGGGCACCTCTAGTAAGCCATATTGATAATGTCTCTTTTTCACTTTCTTAATAATAAGCTTTAATACATAACAATATTTAATTTCAATGAAGTTCAATTTATTCAGATCTATTTTTTTTTTGTGGCTTGTGCTTCCTGTATCAGATCTACAAATGCATCGCTAAATCCAAGGACATGAAAATTTATACTTATGTTTTCTTCTTCTTTTTTTTTTTTTTTGAGACAGAGTCTCACTGTGTTGCCCAGGCTAGAGTGAGTGCCATGGCATCAGCCTAGCTCACAGCAACCTCAAACTCCTGGGCTTAAGCGATCCTACTGCCTCAGCCTCCCCAGTAGCTGGGACTACAGGCATGCGCCACCATGCCCGGCTAATTTTTTCTATATATATTTTTTAGTTGGCCAGATAATTTCTTTCTATTATTTTAGTAGAGATGGGGTCTTGCTCTTGCTCAGGCTGGTCTCGAACTCCTGACTTCGAGCGATCCACTGCCTTGGCCTCCCAGAGTGCTAGGATTACAGGCGTGAGCCACTGCGCCCGGCCTATGTTTTCTTCTAAAAGCTTTATGGTTTTAGCTCTCATATTTAGGTTGTTGATACATTTTTGAGTTAATTTTTGTATATGGTGTGAAGTAAGGATCCAAATTCATTCTTTTGCATGTGGAAGTCTAGTTTTTCCAGCATCATTCGTTGAAATGACTGTTTTTTCACCCATTGAATGGACTTGTCAACTTTGTTGAGAAACAAATTGGCCATAAATGTGGTTTTTGTCTGGACTCTCAATTCTATTCCACTAAATGTCTATATGTCCATTCTTATGGGAAAATCACACTGATTTGATTACTGTAGCTTTGCAGTAAGTTTTGAAGTCCAGAAGTGTGAGTCCTCCAAGTTTATTTATTTTTGTTACAAAATTGTTGTGACTATTTTAGGTTCCTTTAGATTCCATATGAATATGAAGATAGGCTTTACTATTTTTGCAAAAAAAAGGCATTGGTATTTTGATATGGATTGCATAGAATCTGTAGGATTACTTTGGGTAGTGATGACATTTTAACAATATTAAGTCTTGGTACCCATGAGTACAGGATATCTTTCCATTTATTTGTGTCTTCTTTAATTTCTTTCAGCAATATTTTATAGTTTTCAGTATGCAAATCATTCATCTCCTTGGTTAAATTTATTCCTAGGTATTTTATTCTTTTACATGCTGTCATAATTGGAATTACATTCTTAAATTCTTTTTCTGATTGCTCATTGTTAATGTATAGAAACACAACTAATTTTCATATGCTGACTTTGTATCTTGCATTTTGCTGAATTCATTTATTAGTTTTAACAGGTGTTTGTGTGTGGTGTCTTTCGGTGTCCTGCATATAAGACCATGTAATCTGTGAGCAGAGATAATTTTACTTCTTCCTTTCCAATTTGGATGCCCTTTCTTTCTTTTCTTTATCTAATTTATCTGGCTAGAACTTCCAGTACAATGTTGAATAGCAGTGGTGAAAGTAGGATTTTTTTGTGTTGTTCTTGGTCATAAGGAGAAAGTTCTCAGTCTTTATCATTGAGTACAATGCTATTTGGGGGTTTTTCATACATATCTTTTATCATGTTGAGAAAGTTCTCTTCTATTCCTAGTTTTTATTATGAAATGGTATCAGATTCAGTCAAATGACTTTCTGTGTCAATTGAAATAATCATGTGTTTTATCTTCATTCTATTAATGTGATATGTTACATTGATTAATTTTCTAATGTTGAACCATGCTTACACTCCTAGGATAAATCCCATTTTATCATGGTGTATAATTATTTTTAATATGCTGTTGGGTATAATTTTCTAGCATTTTGTTGAAAATGTTTGCATCTATGTTCATGAGGGATATTGGTCTGAAATTTTCTTTGCTTGTATGTCTTTATCTAGCTTTGTATCAGGGCAATGCTGGCTTCATAGCATGAATTCAAAGTGAATGTTCCCTCCCATTCTATTTTTTGGAAGAGTTTCAAAAGGATTGGTGTTAATTCTTCTTTAAATGTTTAGTAGAAATCACCAGTGAAGTTGTCTGGTCCTGGAGTTTTTTTGTTGGGAGATTTTTGATTTCTGATTCAGTCTTTACATATGGATCTAATCAGATAGTGTCTCTCTCCTTCAATCAGTAATTTGTGTATTTCTAGAAATTTGTCCATTTCATTCTAGGTTATCTAATTTGTTTGCATACAATTGTTTATAATATTCACTTGTAATCCTTTTTATTTCTGTAAGGTTGGTAGTAATGTCACCACTTTCATTTCTGCTTTTATTTATTTATTTTAGAGACAGGGACTTGCTCTGTTACATAGGGTAGAGTGTGGTGGTACAACCATAGATCACTGAGCCTACAACTCCTGGGCTTCAAGTGATCCTCCTGCCTTAGCCTCCTGAGTAGCTGAGACTACAGGCACATGCCACTATGCCTGGCTTATTTATTTTTTAATTTTTTATTGAGATGGGGTCTTGCTATGTTGCCCAAGTTGGTCTCGAACTCCTGGCCTCAAGTGATACTTCTGCTTCAGCCTCCCATAGTGCTAGGATTACAGGGATGAGCCACTGCACCTGGCCTCTGTTTTAAATTATTTGTGACTTCTCTGTTTTTTCTTTGTCAGTCTATTTAAAGTTTGTCAATTTTGTTGAAATTTTCAAAGAACCAACTTTTGGTTTAATTGATTCTATTGTTTTTCTAGTCTCTCTTTTATTTATTTCTGATTTAATCTTTTTTTATTATTTTTTATTATTTTTATTTCAGCTTATTATGGGGGTACAAATGCTGAGGTTATATATATTGCCCATGTCCCACCCTTCCCCCCGAGTCAGAACTTCAAGCATGTCCATTCCCCAGACAGTGCACATTGCACTCATCATGTAGTTATACCCCATCCCCTCCCCCTACCCCACCTCCCCTCAAGTCAGAACATTCAAGCATGACCATTCACCAGACGGTGCGCAATGCACTCATCATGTAGGTATACACACATCCCTTCTCCCCACCCCTCACCTCAGTCCAATACCCAATTGGTGTTATTCCCAAATGTTCACTTAGGTGATGATCAGGGAAACCAATTTGCTGGTGAATACACGTGGTGCTTGTTTTTCCATTCTTGGGATACTTCACTTAATAGAATGGGTTCCAACTCTCTCCAGGAGAACAAAAGGGATTCTATATCACCATCAGATTTCTGATTTAATCTTTATTGATTTCTTCCTTCTGCTATTTTTGGGTTTAATTTTGTTGGTTTTTCCCTAATTCCCAAAAGAGTAAATTTAGGTTATTTATTTGAGATCTTTCTTCTTTTTTACTGTAGGCATTAATAGCTATAAATGTCCCTCTGAACAATGCCTTTGCTGCTCCCATAAGGTTTGTGATATGTTTTTGTTTTGTTTTTGTTTCATATCTAAGGTATTTTCCAATGTCCTTATGATTTCGTCTTTGACCCACTGATTCTTTAAGAGTATATTGTTTAATTTCCATGTATTTGTGAATTTTCCAGTTTTCCTCCTATTATTTACTTCTACCTTTATTCTATTGTGGTTAGAGAATAAAGCTTGTATTATTTCAATTTTTTTAAATTTATTAAGACTTGTTTTGTGACCTAAAATATGTTCTATCCTGGAAAATGTTCCAATAAATACTTGAAAAGAATGTGTATACTGTGGGTCTAGATGTTTTATAATGTTCAAGTCTTTTTTTCTTATTGATCTCTTATGTAAAAGTTCTATCCATTATTAAAAATGACCCCAGGTGCCCTGTCTGTGTTTCAGAAGCAGATGTTTCTGTGTTTCAGAGGCACAGCAAGAGGGAGAAGAGGGAAGAACATTCTAGTGGGCATGCCCTGGAGACACAGGCAGCAGGTGGAAAGGCTCCTTTTCTGCCACTACAAAGGGTGGAAACAGGAAGTGATGGTGATGGCCTGAATTTTTAGCTCACAGTAAAACTTAAAACCAGTCAAAAAAATGTTATATTGAAGTCTTCAAATATTATTGTGGAAATGTCTATCTCTCCCTTTAATTCTGTAAACATTTGCTTCATATATTTTTGGGCCTAATTTATGCCTAAGCATTTCCTTTTTTGGTGTTCATGTAAATGGTATTGTGTTTCCCATTTCAAATTTCATCTGTTCATTGCTGGTATATAGAAAGCAATTGACTTTTGTATATTAACGTTATACCCAGAAAAGTTGCTGTAATTGCTTATTAGTTCCAGGAGGTTTCTTCTTTTATTCTTGGGAATTTTCTACACATAAAATCATATCATCTACATTCAAAGACAATTTTATATTTTATTTGTGTTCCCAGTGTGTATATCTTTTATTTCCTTTTCTTGTCTTAGTGCATTAGCTAGGACATCCAGTATGATGTTGAATAGATGTAGTGAAAGTAGACATTCTGCCCTTACTTCTGATCTTGGGAGGAAAGCATCTACTTTCCCACCATTAGGTATTTTGTTAGCTGTAATTTTTGATGTTCTTTATCAAGTTGAGGAAGTTCTTTCCTATTCCTAGTTTTCTGAGAGTTTTCATCATGAATGGATGTTATAATCTATGGCCTACTGATGTGGTGGATTACATTACTTGATTTTTTAACACATTGACTCCCACACAGAAAACCAGAAACTTTTCCTTGGGGCCACAGTGGTTTATTATTATCATTATTTATTTTTTTTACAAAAACAGAATAAAAACTTTGAGTGTAATTTAAGGCTAAACATAAATACAAAAACAAAATTTATTGATTTCTAGTCATTTAATCCGCATTTTTGGAATTAAATTGTCAATATTCATTGTAACAATAAGAACACCAGGAAGTAAGATTTTATATGTGCTTCAAGCAACCCTGGGGTCAAAACTAGAATGACTTAAATACAACTCTCATGGCAGTTAGTGTGTTAATGTTGAACCAGCCCTGCATACCTGGAGTATATCCCACTTGGTTATGGTGTAAAATTCTTTTTTTCATTATTGGATTCTATCTGCTAATATTTTGTTTTCTTGTAATGTCATTGTCTGGATTGGGTATTAGAGTAATGCTGGCTTCATAGAACAAGTTAGGATATATCCCTTCTGCTTCAATTTTCTGGAAGTGATTATAGAGAATTGGTATAATTTCCTCTTTATATGTTTGGTAGATTTCACCAGTGAACCCATCTGATACTGGTGCTTTCTGTTTTAGAACATTATTAGTTATTAATTCAATTTCTTTAATAGATATATGCCTACTCAGATTATCTGTTCTCCTTGTGTGAATTAAGATAAATTGTGTCTTTCAAGGAGGAAATGATCCATTTCATTTAGGTTATCAAATTTGTGGGCACAGAGTTCTTCATAATATTCCATCATTATCCTTTTAATGAACATGGGATCAGTAGTTATGGCTGCTCTTTATTTATGATAATAGTAATTTATGTCTTTTTTTTCTTAACCTGGTTAGAAGTTTATCAATTTTAGTGATCTTTTCAAAGAACTAGATTTTGGTTTTGTTGATTTTCTTATTGATTTTCTGTTTTCAATTTCATTAATTTGTGTTCTAATTGTTATTTCTTTTCTCCTTCTTCCTTTGGATTTAATTTGCTTTTCTTTTTCTAGTTTCCTAAGGTGGAAGTTTATTATTTTAGATATTTTTCCTTTTCTAATATATGCAAGCAATGCTATAAATTTCTCTCTATGCATTGCTTTCACTGCATCCCACGTGTTTTGATAATTGTATTTTCATTTTCATTTAATTCAAAATATTTTTTTTTTTTTTTTTTTTTGAGACAGAGTCTCACTCTGTTGCCCGGGCTAGAGTGAGTGCCGTGGCGTCAGCCTAGCTCACAGCAACCTCAGACTCCTGGGCTTAAGCGATCCTACTGCCTCAGCCTCCCGAGTAGCTGGGACTACAGGCATGAGCCACCATGCCCGGCTAATTTTTTTGTATATATATTTTTAGTTGGCCAGATAATTTCTTTCTATTTTTGGTAGAGACGGGGTCTCACTCTTGCTCAGGCTGGTCTCGAACTCCTGACCTCGAGCGATCCACCCGCCTCGGCCTCCCAGAGCTAGGATTACAGGCGCGAGCCACCGCGCCCGGCCCAAAATATTTTAAAATTTCTCCTGAGACTTCTTTGAACCATGTGTTCATTTAGAAGTAAATTGTTTAATCTTCAAATATTTTGAGATTTTCCAGATATCTTTCTGTTATTGATTTCTAGTTTAATTCCATCGTGGTCTAAGAGTATACGTTGCATGATTGCTACTCTTTCAAATTTGTTAACGTGTATTTTATGACTAAGAATGTGGTTTGTCATAGTGAATGTTCCGTGTGAACTTGAGAGAATGTGCATTCTGCTGTTGTTGGGTGAAGTAGTCTATAGACGTCAATTAGATCCCACTGATTGATGGTGGTATTCAGTTCAACTAGTTCCTTACTGATTTCTACCTACTGGATCTGTCCAGTACTGATAGAGGTATGTTAAAGTCTTCAACTATAAGAGTGGGTTTATTTATTTCTCCTTTTGGTTCTATCAGTCTTTACTTCACATATTTTGTCACTATTGGTTGTTATACATCAAAGATTATGTCTTCTTTGAGAATTGACCATTTTATCATTATGTAATGCTCTTCTTTATCTTTGATAATTTTTCTTGCTGTGAAATCTACTTCGTGTGATATTAATATGGCTATTCCTGCTTCCTTTTCATTAGAGTTAGCACGGCATAATTTTCTCCATCCCTTTACTATTTAGTCCATGTGAGTCTTTATATTTAAGGTGGTTTTCTTGCTGACAACTTTCATACATCTTGTTTTCTTTAAGCACTCTGAACATCTCTTTTAATTGGTGTATTGATGTTTAAAGTCTTTATTGATATACTTCAAATAATATCTACCATATTTGTGACTGTTTTCTATTCATTACTCTTGCTGTTTTTTTCTGCCACTTTTTCTGCTTTCTCTGGTGTTAATTAAGCATTTTATATGATTCTACTTTACCTCTCTCTTTGCATATCATACTTCTTTTTTTTTTAATGGTGCCCTTGACTTTGCAAAATACATTCATAACTTATCCAAGTCATCTTTCAAATAACATTATACCACTTTACAGGTAATATAAATATCTTATATCAGAATAGTCCCAATTCCTCAATTCTCTCCATGATGACATTGCTATTATTCATTTCACTTATCTATCAGGTATAATCATCAGATACACTGTTGCTATTATTATTTTGAACAAGATGTTATCTGTTGGATCTGTTAGGAATAAGAAAAAGATTTTATTTTACCATCATTTATTCCTTGTCAAAAGCTCTTCCATTTTTCATGCAGATCTGAGTTTCTGACCTATAACAGTTTCCATCTTCCTAAAGAATTTTTGAAAATATTTTTTGAAAGGTATGTATACTGGTGACAATTTCCCAGTGTTTATTGATCTGAGCAGGTCTTTATTTTTCCTTCCTTTTTTATTGTGATACAAAATACATAACATAAAATTTACTATTTTCAAGTGTACAATTCAGTGGCACTAAATACATTCACACTGTTGTGCAACCATCACCAACATTCATCTCAAGAAATTTTTTTATCTTCTCAAACTAAAATTCTGTACCCATTATACAATACTTCCTCATTTCCTTCTCCCCCACACTCTACTTTGTATCAGTGAATTTGAGTACTCTAGTTACTTCATACAAATAGAAGCATACAGTAGTCATCCTTTTATGAATAATTTATTTCACTTAGCATAATGTCTTCAAGGTTCATCCATGTTGTAACAGGTGTCAGAATTTCCTTCCTTTTAAACTCTGAATAATATTTCTTTTTTATATGTATACACCAAATTTTGCTTAGTCATTCATCCCTCAATAGACACTTGTGTAGCTTCCACCTTTTAAGTAATGTGAATAATGCTGTTATGAACATTGCTGTAGATGTATAGGAGCAAGATGGTGGATGAGAAAAACTGCCAGCCAGAGTGTCTCTGCAAGACAGATTTTAGAAGAAAGTAAAAAAAATAAACAGGCAGGCAAATACAGATTGGATGAGGTGAGAAGGAAAGGTGCCTAAAACTACAGGAAACTCTAAGGGAGGAAGCTGCAGAGGAGATTTGGAAGGAGAAAGGCCCCTGAGAGGCTTGGAGACCAGCGACAACAGTAGGTGGAGCAGTTAAATTTCCCGTCCCTTGCATCTCGGACTGAGGGTGGGCTCCTGAGCATTTGGAGAGACCTGCGAACAGGAGCCCAGAGTTGTGAGCTGCTAGTGAGCAGTGAGCCACTTTTGGACAGGGCACCAGACTCCCAGCTCCCTCAGAGCACCTCCTGCCCCACAGACCTGTGCTGAGCAGCAGGTGCCATATTGTTTCATTCTCCCCTTCCTCTTGTGTACCAGTGGCTGCTGAGAGAGACAATTTAGCCACCACGTGGAGGCATCTGCAGGGAATGGGACCTTTCCTTTTGGGGCCCAAAAGCGGGCTGAGGGGTACTCAAACTGTAAGCTCCCTACCTGCCAGCCCTGCCAGGTGCTGCTTACTTGGTGACTCCAGCAGAACAGGGCAAATCCCGAGGCAGAGAGACATCGATCCAGCTTGGGCACCCCGTGGATGACTTGAGATCAGCACTCCTCTCCCTGGCAGGGTCAAGGATTGATCTCCAGGGCCCAGGGGACAGACATGAGACCAGGTCCTGCACACCCAAATCTCAATCACATTGCCCTGGGGCACAGAAGGGATATTTGTGAAAGAGCATACTGAAATGTGTGTGCTTTCAGGGGCAGATCAGCGTGCTTCAGGGGCAACCCTCCTCCCATGGGAGGGCTGTGCACCCAGCTCAGGCTGTGACCCTGGGGAGGAAACCTCCCAGCCTACATGACAACCAGGGGAGATCCACTCGTTTGAGGTCCTGCATGCTTGCAGAGGCCCATGAGAAACTACAGAATAGGGGAGGGTGGAAAGGAGTGAGGCTTGCTCCAGACTGCAGGTCTCAGCCCCACCTGCACATGCAGACTTTTCAGCTGAGTGCCGCCACTTCAGCCCCTCCCTGGCAGCTTTGCCCAGAAGCAGAGAATAGAACTTTGACCCCTGCTAACAGCATTTGTGGTGGTTGAGGAAAGGCTCACCCAACCCAGATCCACCCAGATTCATTCCCCCACCTGCCCCCACTGAGGTGGAGAATAAGTACACACCTAGAAGTCCCAGGGCCCCACCCACCACCTGAGGCACAAGAGTGCCTCTCCAGAGGAACAAGAGCTGGTTACAGGACCCAAAACCAACAATGCAGCCTGCTCTTCCCAGCAAGCGCCACCTACTGACAGGAAGGTCATTCTGCACACACTTTAAGTGGATCTACTGACTCATCATACAGGGTGTGGTTGAATCTCACCCATAAACACCAACTAATGGCTCAGAGAATAAACAGGGCGTGTCATTACACAAACAAACATCTAAAGGTAAGAAGCCACAGCTGAGCCAGATGGGAAGGAATCAGTGAAAGAGTCTGAAAATATGAAGAATCAAACAGAAAGCACATCCCCAAAGGGGAAGACCAGCTCTCTAGCAATGGACATGAATGATATTCAGAACACTAAAATAACAGAAGAATTTTGAACATGGATTGTAAGAAAACTCAATGATATGCAAGAAAAAAAGGATAACCAACACAAAGAAACCACAAAAAAATCCAGGACTTGGAAGAAAAATTCACTAAAGAAATTGAAATATTAAAGAAAAGTCAAACAGAACTTCTAGAAATAAAGAATTTATTCAAGGAATTGCAAAACACAATGGAAAGCCTCAAGAAAAGGGTAGATAAAACAGAAGAAAGAATCTCAGGGATAGAAGATAGCACCTTTCAATTAAATAAGTCAGTCACAGAGACAGAACAGAGAAATAAGAGAAAAGAGCAAAGCCTATAAGAAATGTGGGATTATGTGAAGATGCCTAATGTGAGAGTCACAGGCATCCCTGAGGGTGAAGAAGAAAATACACAAGGGTTGGATAAGCTATTTGAGGATATAATGGACAAAAACTTCCCAAACCTTGCTAAAAATCTAGATATCCAGGTACAAGAAGCTCAAAGGACTCCTGAGAGATTCATTGCAAACAGGAAGCCACCACAACACACAGTAAACAGACTGACCAAAGTAATCACCAAAGAGGCCATCCTACGAGCTGTAAGGCAAAAGAAGCAGGTAACCTACAAGGAAAACCCATCAGAATAACAACAGACTTCTCAACTGAGACCTTACAAGCAAGAGGACTGGGGCTCTATTTTCACTCTTCTCCAACAGAATAATGCCCAGCCTAGAATCTTGTACCCCGCAACACTAAGTTTTGTATATGAAGGAGAAATAAATACCTTCTCAGGCAGGCAAAGACTGAGGGAATTCATCAAGACAAGACCTGCCCTCCAGGAAGTACTCAAAACAGTATTACACATGAATCAGCACAATAAACACTCACAAATGTAAAATCATCCAAAAGCTAAATGTCAAAGGTCAGATACCACAATGGCTCAAGAGAGAAAACAAAGCAACAAAGTTCAACTCAACAGGATGAACAGAAATCTACCCCACTTATCAATTCTCTCAATAAATGTGAATGGCTCGAACTGCCCACTAAAGAGACATAGGTTGGGCGAATAGATAAATATATACAAGGCAAGCATCTGCTCTCCTCAGGGAACGCATCTAACCCAAAGGATGTATTCAGACTCAAGTTGAAGGGATGGAAAACAATATTTCAAGCAAACAGAAGCCAAAAGAAAGCTGGCATGGCAGTTCTGATTTTAGATAACTTAGTCTTCAAATTAACAAATGTAATGAAAGACAAAGAGGGTCACTATATAATAGTGAAGGGTACAATTCAATAAGAAGACATAACAATTCTAAATATTTATGCACCTAACTCAGGTGCACCCAGATTCATAAAGCAAATCCTACTTCATCTACACAAAATGATAAATAGCAACACCATAATACCCGGAGACATCAGCACTCCTCTGACAGAACAAGACAGATCCTCCACACAGAAAATAAACAAAGAAAAAATGGACTTAAACAGAACTCTAGAACAAATGGGCCTGACTGACATTTATAAAACATTCTACCCAAAACCTACTCAATATATGTTTTTCTCATCAGCTCATAGGATATTCTCTAAGATTGACCATATTCTAGGCCACAAAGCATGTCTCAAAAATTTTAAAAAACAGAAATTATATCATGCATCTTCTCAGACCACAGTGGAATAAAATTGGAAATCAACTCCAACAGAAACTCTAATCTCTACACAAAGTCATGGAAACTGAACAACCCTCTGCTGAATGATTGTTGTGTTAAGGAGGAAATCAAGATGGAAATAAAAAGATTCTTTGAAGTAAATTATGAAGGAGAATCAAGTTACCAAAATCTGTGGGACACAGATAACACAGTCCTGAGAGGAAAATTTATATCCATAAAAGCTTACCTCCAAAAGAAAGATCACAAATCAACAATGTAATGAATCACCTCAAAGAACTGGAAAAGGGTGAGCAAAACGACTCCAAACCCAGCAGAAGACAAGAAATAACAAAGATCAGGTGTCATAACCTAAACTTTTGTACCCCCATAATATGCTGAAATTTAAAAAAAAAGTAAAAAAAAATAAAGATCAGAGCAGAAGTAAATGAAATTGATAATAAAAACTATATGCAAGATTAATAAAACAAAAAGTTGATTCTTTGAAAAAATAAAATTGATATACCTTTGGCTAGATTAACAAGAAGCACAAAAGAAAGAACTCTAATAAGCTCCAAAAGGAATGAAAAAGGAGAAATTACAACTGATGCGATGGAAATACAAAATATCATCTATGAATATTGTGAAAACCTCTATGCAGGTTTTCCTCCACTGTGAAAAGTGGAGGAAATGGACAAATTCTTAGAAACACACTGCCTCCCTAAGCACAATCAGGGGGAAATAGAATTCCTGAACAGACCAATATCAAGCACTGAAATTGAAGCAACAATGAAAAACCTTCCTAAAAAGAAAAGTCCCGGACCAGATGGATTCACTCCTGAATTTTACCAGACCTAAAAAGAAGAACTGGTGCCTATCCTTCAGAAATTATTCCACAACATCAAGAAGGAAGAAATCCTCCCCAAAACATTTTACGAAGCCAACATCACCCTGATACCAAAACGAGGAAAGGATATACCAAAACAAAGAAAACTACAGACCAATATCCCTTATGAATATAGAGGGAAAAATTCTCAACAAAATCCTAGCAAACCAAATTCAGGTACTTATTAAAAAAAATGATGCATCACTACCAAGTGGATTTCATCCCAGAGATGCAGGGATGGTTCAAGATATGCAAATCTATAAATGTAATTCACTACATAAAAAGAAGCAAAACCAAAGAACATATGATCCTCTCAATAGATGTAGAAAAAGCAGTTGACAAAATTAAACACCCTTTTATGATAAGAACACATCAAAAAGTAGGCATAGATGGGACTTACCTAAAACTGATACAAGCCATATATGACAAACCCACAGCCAACATCATACTGAATGGGGAAAAACCGAAAAAATTCCCAGTTAGAACTGGAACCAGACAAGTATGCCCTCTATCACCGCTTTTATTCAACATAGTGCTGGATGTCCCAGCCAGGGCAATCAGAAAAGAGGAAGAAATCAAGGGCATCCAAATGGGGGCAGAAGAGGTCAAAGTATGTCTCTTTGCTGATGATATGATCTTATATCTAGAAAACCCCAAGAATTCTGCCAGCAAACTACTGGAATTGATAAACAAATTTAGCAGATTCTCAGGTTACAAAATCTATGTACAGAAATCAGTAGCATTCCTATATGCCAAAAATAGTCAATCTGAGAACCAAATCAAAGACTCAATACTCTTCACAATAGCAACAAAGAAAATAAAGTACCTAGGAATATATTTAACTAAGGAGGTAAAAAACCTGTACAGGGAGAACTATGAAACACTGAAAAAGGAAATAGCAGAAGACGTGAACAGGTGGAAAATCATACCATGCTCATGGGTCGACAAATCAACATTGCTAAAATGCTTATATTACCCAAAGTGATCTACAGATTCAATGCAATCCCTATTAAAATACCAATATCATTTTTCACAGATATAGAAAACATAATTCTATGCTTCTCATGGAACCAGAGAAGACCCCATATAGAAAAAGCAATCTTAAGCATAAAGAACAAATTTAGAGGTGTCAATTTATCTGTCTTCAAGCTATACTATAAGGCTGTAATAACTAAAACAGCATGGTACTGGCACAAGAACAGGGGCATAGACCAATGGAACAGAACTGAGAATCCAGATATAATACCATCCTCGTAATGCCATCTAATCTTTGAGAAAGCAGACAAAAACATATACTGGAGAAAAGAATCCTTATTCAGTAATGGTGCTGGTAAAACTGGATATCCACATGTAGAAGACTGAAACAGGATCTGCACCTTTCACCTCTCACAAACATCAACTCATGGTAGATAACAGATTTAAACCTAAAGCTTGAAACTGTAAGAATTCTAGAAGAAAATGTTGGAAAAACTCTTATAGACATTGGCCTAGGCAAAGAATTCATGAAGAAGACCTCAAAGGCAATCACAGCAACAGCAAAAATAAATAAGTGGGACCTGATCAAATTTAGAAGCTTCTTCACAGCCAAGGAAACTATCACGAGAGCAAACAGACAACCCACGGAATGGGAGAAAATAGTCGCATGTTACACAACCGATAAAAGGCTGATAAATGGAATCTATATAGAACTCAGGAAAATCAGCAAGAAAAAATTAAACAACCCTATCAGAAAGTGGGCAATGGACATGAACAGAAACTTTTCAAAAGAAGATAGACTAATGGCCAAGAAACATATGAAAAACTGCTCAACATTTCTAATCATCTGGGAAATGCAAATCAAAACCATATGATGTATCACTTATCCCCAGTGACAATGGCCTTTATCAAAAAGCCCCAAAATAATAAATGTTGGCATGGATGTGGAAAGATAGGAACACTCATACACTGCTGGTGGGACTGCAAACTAGTACATCCTCTAAGGAAAGCAATATGCATATACCTCAAAGAGATAGAAGTAGAACTACCATTTGATCCAAAAATTCCATTACTGGGCATCAACCAAAAAGAATAAAAGGCATTCTATAAAAAGGACATCTGTACTAGAATGTTTATAGTAGCACAATTCACAATTACAAAGATGTGGAAACAACCCATGTGCCCATCAATACATGAGTAAATTAATAAAATGTGATATATGTATACCATGGAGTTCTACTCAGCCACAAAAACAATGGTGATCTAGCACCTCTTGTATTATCCTGGATAGAGCTGAAAACCATTCTTCTAAGTGAAGTATCCCAAGAATGGAAAAACAAGCACCACACGTACTCACCATCAAATTGGTATTAACTGATCAATACTTAAGTGCACATACAGTAATAACATTCATCAGGTGTCGGGCAGGAGAAAGGGGGAGAAGGGAATGGGTATATACACACTTAATGGGTGCAGTGTGCACTGTTTGAGGAATGGACATGCTTGAATCTTTGATGCGTGTGGAGCAAAGGGAATATATGCAACCTAAACATTTGTACCCCCATAATATGCTGAAATAAAAAATAAAAATAAAGAAAAAGAACATTTTTGTAAAAGATCTTTTGGGATCCTGCTTTCAATTCCCTTGAGTATACCTAGAAGTGGAACTTTTCCAAATCCTCACTGATACTTGTTATTATATACATTTTTAAATAATAGCCATCCTAGGCCGGGCGCGGTGGCTCATGCCTGTAGTCCTAGCAATCTAGGAGGCCGAGGCGGGTGGATCGCTCAAGGTCAGGAGTTTGAGACCAGCCTGAGCAAGAGCGAGACCCCGTCTCTACTAAAAATAGAAAGAAATTATCTGGCCAACTAAAATATATATATATATAAAAAAATTAGCTGGGCATGGTGGCACATTCTTGTAGTCCCAGCTACTCGGGAGGCTGAGGCAGTAGGATCGCTTGAGCCCAGGAGTTTGAGGTTGCTGTGAGCTAGGCTGATGCCACAGCACTCACTCTAGCCCAGGCAACAGAGTGAGACTCTGTCTCAAAAAAAAAAAAAAAAAAAAAAAAAAATAGCCATCCGAAATGGGTATGAGGTGTTGTCTCATTGTGGTTTTGATTTTTATTTCCTTTATTATTAGTGATGTTGATCATCTTTTCATGTAATTTTTGCACATTTGTATAGCTTATTTACAGAAATGTCTATTCAAGTCCTTTGCTCCAATTTTCATCATTTTTTGTTGTTGAGTTGTATGTATTCTTTATATATTCAGAATATTAATCCCTTATCACAATGTATGATTTGAAAATATATTATATCATTCCATGAGTGGCCTTTTCACTCTGTTCATGGTGTTTTTGATGCAAAGTTTTTAATTGTGATGAAGTTCAATTTGTCTATTTTTTTCTTTTCTTGCCTTTGTTTTTGTATCATATCTAAGAAATCATTGCCAAATGATTCTCATGAAATTTTCCACCTTCATTTTCCTTAAAACTGTTATAATTTTAGCTCTTTGTTTAGGTCTTTGTTCTATTTTGTGTTAATTTTTGTATATGGTGTAATGTAAGGATCCATGTCCAATTATGCATGTGGATATCCAGTTTTTCCATCACCATTTGGTTAAAAAAACTGTCCTTTCCCCCATTGAATGATCTTAGCAACCTTATTGTAAATGATTTGACCATATATTTAAGAGTTTTACTGAGGGATGTCTATTCTATTCCATTGGTCTATATGTCTGTGTTTATGCCTATACTTACTACACTGTTTTGATTAACGTAGCTTTCTAATAAGTTTTGAATCCAGGAAGTATGAGATCTCTAGTATTGTTTTTCCCTCCAAGATGATTTTGGCTATTTGGGTTCCCTTGAAATTCCATATGAATTTTAGGATAAATTTTCTATTTCTCAACAAAAATGCCTCTGGGATTTTGATAGGTATTGCATGGAATATCTAGATTGCTTTGAGTAGTATTGATATTTTAATAACATTAAGTCTTCCAATCCATGAGCATAGAATGTCTTTCCACTTGTATCTTTAATTTCTTTCAGTAATGTTTTGTATTTTTCAGTGTACAAATCTTTAACTTTTTTGGTTAAATTTATTCCTAGGTATTTTATTCTTTTACATGTTATCATAAATGTAATTGCTTTCTTAATTTCCTTTTAAAATTGTTCATTGTTAGTGTATAGACATGCAACTGATTTTTGTGTGTTGATTTTATATCCTTCACCTTTGCAGAGTTTGCATATTAGTACTAAAACTATATTTGTGGAATTTTTATGGTATTTGCAAAAGAGATAATTTTACTTCTTCCTTTAAAATTTCAATGTGTTTTATTTCTTTTTCTTGTGTAATTGCTCTGGCTAGGACTTTCAGTACTACGTTGAACAGAAACAGCAGGAATGGGCATCTTGGTCTTGTTCCTGAATCTAGAGGAAAAGCTTTCACCATTGAGTATGGTATTAGATGTGAGATTTTCATATATGGACTTTATTGTGTTGAGGTAGTTTCCCTCTATTCTTATTTTGTTGAGGTTTGTTTTTGTCATGAAATGATAATTTTTTAATAGAATGGTTTTTAATTTTTTATTTCAGCATATTATGGGGGTACAAATGTTTAGGTTATGTATGTTGCCTTTGCCCCACCCAGGTCAGAGCTTTGTACCTTTTCTTCATGAATTGAAATGATCATGTGGTGTTTCTCCCTCATTTTGATAATGTGGTATGTTACATTGATTGATTTTAGTATGCTGAAACATTTTTACATTCCAGGAATAAATCCCACATAGACAAGATAGATAATCCTTTTAATGTGCTGTTGAATTCTGTTTGTTAGTATTTTCTTGAGGATTTGTACATCAATATTCACATGGGATATTGGTCTGCATTTTGCTTTTCCTGTCTTTGTCTGGGTTTGGTATTGATGTAATGCTGACCCCATAGAATAAGGTGGGAAGTGTTCCCTTCTCTTCAAGTTTTCAGAATAGCTTCAGAAGGATTGGTATTAATTCCTTCTGAGTATTTGTTAAAACACACTAGCGATGCCATCTTGTACTCAGCTTTTCATCATTGAGAGGCTTTTTATACTAATTCAATCTTCTCACTATTTATAGGTCTATTCAAATCTTTATTTCTTCATGATTCAGTCTTGATAAGTTGTGTGTTTCTAGGAGTTTGTTAATTTCACCTAAATTATTCAAGTTTTTGAAATACAATTTTTTCTAATACTCTCTTATAATCCTTTTTAATTATGAAAAATCAGTATTAATGTCCATTTAACATTTCTGATTTCTGTTGAGTCCTCTCTCTCTCTCTCTTTCTTTCTCTTTGTAAATATAGCTAAGGGTATGTGAATATTCTTGATCTTTTCAAAGAACACTCTTGGTTTCACTGATTTCTTTTGTTGTTCTTCTATTTTATTTATTGCTGTTCTAACCTTTTTTATTTTCTTCCTTTTGGTAGCTTTGGGTTTGCTTTCTTTTTTTCCAGCTCCTTAAGGTGTGAAGTTAGGGTGTTGATTTGAGATCTTTTGTGTTCTTTAAGATATGCAATTACAGCTATAAATTTCCCTCTTAACACTGCTTTTGCTGCATTGTATAAGTTTTAGTATGTTGTGTTTTCATTTTCATTTGTATACAGATATTTTCTAACTTCCCCTATGATTTTATCTTTGACCCATTGGTTGTATAAGAGTAAGTTGTTTAATTTCTACATATTGTAGATTTTCTAGTTTTCCTTATGCTATTGATTTCTAATTTCCTTCCACTGTCATCAGAAGAGACTTCCTATGATACTATTTTTTAAAATATAATAAAAAATAAATATGTGGTCTAACATATGATCTACCCTGGAGAATGTTCCATGTGCACTTGAAAATGTATATTCTGCTAGTGTTGCATCAAGTGTTTTGCATATGTCTGTTAGGTCCAATTGTTATACAGTTTTAAGTTCTCCATTTTCTTACTGACCTTCTGTCTGCTTGTTCTATCCATTGTTGAAAGTGCAGTATTGAAGTCTTTTCCTATTATTTTAGAACTATTTCTCTCTTCAATTCTGTCAAGGTTTACTTCACACATTTAGGAGCTGTTATGTTTGATGCATATATATTTATAATTATTATATCCTCTTGGTGCATTGACCCTTTCATCATTATATAATGTCTTTTTTTCACTTGGAATAGTTTATGACTTAAAGCCTATTTCATTAGATATTAGTATAGCCACCCACATTCTCCTTTGGTTACTATTTGCATGAAATATATTTTATTATCCTTTTACCTTTAACCCTATGCATGTACTTAGATCTAAAGTAAATCTCTTGAAACAAAAAGTTGGTTCTTTGAAAAGATAAACAAAATTGATAGACCTCTTCCTAGATTAACTAGAAACAGAAAAGAAAGGGACCTAATAAGCTGAATCAGAAATGAAAACAGAGATATTATAACCAATAGAACAGAAATACAAAATGTCATCTCTGAATAGCATAAAAATCTCTATGCACATAAGCTTGAAAATTTTGAGGAAATTGACAACTTCTTGGAAACACACGGTTTCCCTAGGCTCAATGAGGAAGAAATAGAACTCCTGAACAGAGCAATATTGACTAATGAAATTGAAGCAGCAATAAAAAAATTTCCAACAAAAAAGTCTCAGACCAGACGATTCCACAGCTGAATTTTGCCAGACTTACAAGGAAGAACTGTTACACATACTGCAGAAATAATCTCATAACATTGAGAAGGAAGGACTCCTTCCCAATTCATTCTAAAAAGCCAGTATCACCTTGATACCAAAGCCTGGAAAGGACACAACAAAGAAAGAAAACTATAGACCAATATCCCTTATGAATTCAGATGTAAAGATTCTGAATAAAATTCTAACAAATCAAATTCAGCTTCACATCAAAAAATTTAATTCAATTCAACCAAGTAGGCTTCATCTCAGGGATGCCAGGATGGTTCAACATATGTAAATCCGCGTGATTCACCACATAAACAGAAGCAAAAACAAAGACCATGTGATCATCTCAGTAGACACAGAAAAAGCATTTGACAAAATTCAGCACCTTTTATGATAAGAACTGTCAACACAATAGGCACAGATGGAACATATCTCAAAATTATAAAAGCCATATATAATAAACCCACAGCCAACATCATATTCAACAGGGAAAAACTGAAAATATTTCCACTCAGAACTGTAACTAGACAAGGTTGCCCACTCTGTCCACTTTTATTCAACATATTGCTGGAAGTCCTAGCCAGAGCAATCAGACAAGAGAAGGAAATTAACGGTATCCAAGTGGGGAAAGAAGAGGTCAAACTCAATCTTTGCTGACAGTATAATCTTATATCTAGAAAACCCCAAAGACTCTGCCAAGAGACACTTTGAAGTGATAAATAAATTCAGCAAAGTCTCAGGTTACAAAATTAATGTACACAAATCAGTAGCATTTCTATACGTCAACAACAGTCAAGCAGAAAATCAAATAAAAGACTCAATACCCTTTATTATAGCAACAAAGAAAATAAAGAACCTAGGAATATATTTAACCAAGGAGGTGAAAGACCTCTACAAGGAGAATTATGAATCACTGAGGAAGGAAATCACTGAGGATGTAAACAAATGGAAAAACATGTCATGCTCATGGATCAGTAGAATCAACATTGTTAAAATGTCCATACTACCCAAAGTCATTTACAGATTCAGTGCAATCCCCATCAAAATACCAACATCATTTTTCACAGATCTAGAAAAAATAATAAAAATAATTCTATGCATTGTTTGGAACCAGAAAAGAGCCCAAATAGCCAAAGCAACTTTAAGCAAAAAGAACAAATCTGGAGTTATCACTCTACCAGACTTTAAGCTATAATACAAAGCTATAGTAACCAAAACAGCATGGTACTGGCACAAAAATAGAGACACAGACAAATGGAACAGAGAACCCAGATATAAAACCATCCATATGTTGCCATCTGATCTTTGACAAAGCAGACAACAATATACACTGGGGAAAAGAATCCGTATTTAATAAATGGTACTGAGAAAATTGGATAGTCACATGCAGGAGATTGAAACAGGATCCATATCTCTCACCACTCACTAAAATTAATTCAAGATGGATAACAGACTTAAACCCTTAGGCTCTGTTCACTTCCCTTTTTTTTTTTTTTTTTTGGCTCCTCAGATTTGATTATTTCAAATGTCCTGTCTTAAAGTTCTCTGATTCTTTATGTCTATTAAAGTCTAATGTTGAACCTCTCTAGTGAATTTTTCAATGCAGGTTTTGCTTTTTCCCCCCCACAATTTGTTTTGTTCTTTAAAAAAATCTGTCTTTTGTTGATTTTTAAATTTTGTTCACATATTGTTTTTCTGATTTCCTTTAGCTTTTTGAACATATTTAAGGCAGTTGTGTTATAGTCTTTGTCTAGTACATATAATTCCTGTCTCTTCTCAGATGAGTTTATTTTGTTCCTTTTAATAGGCTAGGTTTTCCTGTTTCTATGCCTGCTTTTTTGTTTTAATTGGGCATTTGGAAAAACAGCCACTTCTTCCAGTCTTTGCAGAATGGTTCCTTGCAGGGGTAGACCTTTACTCATTAGCAAGGTGTGTTCTTAGCCCTGGGATTGGCCTTGCCTTCTCAGGACTTTTCTCAGAACGTATTTTCCCTGAGCCTTTGTGTGTTCTTTTTTTTCCAATTTCCCCCATATATATGGTTGCTTTTATGTGTCTAAATTTCCCCAAGAGTCTCACTGCTGCTGACTCTTAGGGCCTTAGCTGTTATTAATATATTGTATTCCTCTACCAGTAATCTCTTGTCCTTGGTGTCTGTGTGTTTGTACTCTCCTTGTGGTTTTCATGAGGTGTACTCACTGCTTCCTATGGCTTCTCTTAGCGTGAGATCTGAGCCATGTCACTTTTGGCTATCTGAACTCTATGTTAGGTGACACAGAGACCAATCCCTCAGGCCACCCACAGATAGGTTAGAACATTACAAATTATGTCTGCTCTTCTCTCTTTGATTTTAGGGGGAGCTGGGGACTAGGCCACCACTTCCCCCAAACCATACCACACTAGGGAGGGTGGGGGTCAAAGGTGAGTAAAAATGCCATAAAATTTTTTAGCTTTTTTGAATGTGGCTTTTTCTTGATAGGGCATTTGCTTGGTTGCTGTAGAACTTTGACTTATTTCCAGAACTCTTATAAAGTTACTTTATCCAGTTTCTGGTTGTTTCTTTTTAATGTTTCCATTGGGGAAGGAGGGTTTGGATCTTCCTAGCCCACCATCTTGCTTTAAACTTTTCTCTCCTTGACTTCTGCAGGTTAATTTCACTAGACACAGAATATTAGATTGGTACTTTTCTTCTTTCAACACTTTTAAGTATTCTGCTCCATTATCTTCCTGCTAGCATGCCTCTGATAAGAAGTCTGATGTAATTCTTATCCTTGCTACTCTAAAGGTAAGATTTTCTGCAGTTTAAATATGATATGCCCAGGTGTAGATTTTTTTGTTATTTATTCTTCTTGGTGTTCTCTGAGCTTCCTGGATCTGTGTTTTGGTGTCTTATCATTAATTTTGGAAAACTCTTAGTCATTATTGCTTCAAATTTTTCTTCTGTTCCTTTCTCTCTTCTTCTGGTATTCCCATCACACCTTTTCTGTAATGTTATATTACATTACATATGTCACACCTTTTGTAATTGTTCCCCAGTTCTTGGAAATTCTTATTCCTTTTCATTCTTTTTTTTTCCTCTTTGCATTCCAGTTTTGGAGGGTTCTATTGACATTTCTTGAAACTCACTGATTCTTTCCTTTGTTGTGTCCAGTCTATTGATGAGCCCACCAAAGCCATTCTTCATTTCTATTACATTATTTTGATTTCTAGCATTTCATTCCCATGTTCTTGCATGTTGCCCATTTTTTTATAAGTGCCGTTAGAATATAAATCATAATTATTTTAAACTCTTTCAGTTTTATTCCCCTACTGTTATACAGGAGCCTATTTGGTGTGCTAAGATATGGAGGGAGTAGAAATGTTCTACTGTCCTATGATTATGTCTCAGTGTTTTAGTCAGTTCATGCCCCTGGGCTGTGACTTTCAGAAATGCTTTTCATTCTTCACCATCCCCCTTGTCAAGACAGGGGCTGGAGTTGAGTATTACCCTTCTCCCAGTTCAGTTAGGTTCTGGTGAAGTGGTTTGAGGTCAGGCCTTCTTAAGAATAGAATGTTTTGGAAGCACGAGGGGATTTTTCTTCTCCACTGTGAGAACCTGGTAGATCTCCTGGTGAAAAAACTCATAAAACTGTGGAGCCACCCCTCAGACTGGGTCCCCTGGAGGGTTTTTATAGTTTGTTTGTTGTTGTAACTCTTAAATTTTTCCACATTGAGCCTCCAGTAATTCTTCAGTTAAAGTTTTCCTACTCTGATACTGATTCCTGTTGGAGGGTTCTGCTCATGGGATTCCGCTCTGGTAAATTGTGATTATTCTGTATCCACCTGCCTGTCTCTCTGATTCTGAGGGCAGCAAGTTGCCTTGTGAACTCAGTTCTCAGGTCAAAATAAAAGTTGTTAATTTTCCAATTGTTAGCTCTTTTCTTGTTGTTTGGATGGAAGTGATGAGTTCCAAGCTCTTTACATGCTGAACTGGAAACAGGAAGTTTTCTGATGCATTTTTAAATTTCCTTTGAGACTTCCTCTTTGTCCTATGCAAAGAAGTTTGTTGTTTAATATCAAAGTGTTTAGAGATTTTTACTAATGTCTATTATTGATTTCTAGTTTTATTACACTGTGGTCAGAATGCAGTCTGAATAATTACACTTCCTTTAAATTTATTGAGGCTTGTTTTGGGGCCCAAGATATGGTCCCTCTTTGTATATGTTCTATCAGAGCTCGAAAAGAATATGTATTCTGTTGCTGTTGGGTGTACTGCTCAATATATATTAATTAGGTCTTGTTGATTATATTTATAAGTTCTATATCCTTGATGTCTTCTGTCTGATAGTTCTATCAATTGGTGAGTGGTGGATGTTCAAGTCCCCAAATATAATTGTGGGTTTGGCTATCTTTCATTTCACTTCAATGTTTTTGTTTTATCTATTTTGAGATTCTGTTGTTTGGTTTGTACACATTTAGGGTCATTCTTTCTGACAGATTGATGCTATAATCATTGTTATGTCTTTCAAGTAATTTTCTTTGCTCTAAAGTATGTTTTATTTGATATTAATATAGGCAATTTATTTCCACTCTTTTACTTTCAATCTACCTATGTTGTTGAATTTGAACTGAGTTCCACTCTGCTAATCTTTATCTTTTGGTCAGTGTATTTAGACCATTTCCATTTAAGGTAATTGTTGATATTTGAGAGCTTAAGTCAGCCATTTATTATGTTTTCTGAGTTTTGTAGTGGTTACTCTTAGTATTAAAATATACCTATGTGACTTATCACAGCCCATGAGTACTAACATTTTACTACTCTGTGAAGTTAGAAACCTTACCTCCACTTAGTTCCCTTTATCCTCCTCACTTTTTAAACACCATTGTCTTGAGTATCAGATGGTGTAACATTTCAATCATCAAATATGATTTATAATTAGGAGAATAGTCTATTGTATGCACCCATATTTCTTTTTCTATTGCTCCTTCCTTCTTAATGCTCTAATATTTCTTCTTTTATTACTTCCTATCTGTTTGAAGAACTTCATTTAGCCAGTCTTTAGGGTTTGCAAGCAACAAATTCTTTTAGTTTTCCTTAATCTGAGGCTATCTTTATTTCCCATTCATTCCTGAAAGATAGTTTCACTGATAAGGGAATTTGCAGCTGATACTCTTTTTTCTTTTAGCAGTTCAAAAATGTTGTCCCACTTTTTTTCTGGCTTTTACAGTTTCACATGAGAAATGCAATCTCTTTTGAATTGGTATTCTCCTGTAGAAAATGCATCATTTCTCCCTGTTTTTTTGTTTTTTTTTATTTCAGGATATTATGGGGGTACAAACATTTTGGTTACATGTTATGACTTTGCCACACCCAAACCATGATTTGAGGCGTGCCCTTCCCTCCTACAACACTCACCACGTCCATTAGTTGTGAGTTTACCCACCCTCAACCCCTCATTCCCTGATTCTATGGCTGTTTTTAATATATTTTTGTCTTTAGTTTTCAGAAATTTTATTATGATGTATCCTGTAGTGGATTTTGGGGGGGCTTTATTGAATCTATAGATTTGTATCTTTCACCAAATTTGCGAAGTTTTCAGCCATTATTTCTTCAAATACTTTTTCAGCCCTACTCTTTCCTTTCCTTCTTGGGCTCCAAAGATATGACTGTTTTTTTAAGTTATTTTTATTACACAAATCCCTGAGGCCTCTTTCTTTGCCTTTCATTTTATTTTTTAGTTTGGGTAAATTCTATTGGTCTATCCTCAAGCTAACTGATTCTATTATCTGTTAGCTCCATTCTAACTAGGAGCCCATCCAGTGAGGTTTTCTTCTTCTGTTATTATATTTTTTCAGCTCTACAATTTCCATTTTTTAAAATAAATTTATTTATTTACTTAGATTTTTTATTTTTTTCATTTGTTTCAAATGACTTTTAAATTGCTTTTTGAAGCTTTTTTATGATGGCAGCTTTAAAATCCTTGTCAGATAATTCCAACATCTGATTTATCTCAGTGTTGGTGTGAGTTGTCTTTTTTAATTCAAACTGAGATTTTCCTGGTTCTTGTTGTGATGGGTGATTTTCTATTATATCCTGGACATTTGTCTATTATGAGACTCTGGGTCCTATTTAAATTTTCTATTTTAGCAGGCAGTCACCTGTTTAGATTTACCATGCAAATCCTTACCTACTTTTGTCAGCTGTCATTCCAATGAAAATTTAGTTTTTAAAGCCTTTTTGGTGCTATTTTGGTTTATCTGGTGCCACTAGGGGTCCTCTTGTTTTCTGCTTGTGCTGCCTGAGGGTGGTGGAAGGGCTTTCCCTAGGGCTGCTGCCTACTGTCTCTCAGTTGGGAATGGGAGTCTCGGGCCTGCAGGGATAAAGAGGCTTCCCTACCTGGTCCCTTGTTTTGACAGGGTTCCCACCTGCCTGTGGAGATGGAGAGGGTTCCTGGAATGAGCTCTTGTTGCAGTAGGGCCTCTCTTGCTGATGTCTCCTGGCTACACCATATGTCTGGGAGGGGAAGGGCAGAGATGGAGAGCCCTTTGCCCAGCTGCTTATTGTTAGTGGGGGTGGCGGAGGTCTTGATCAATCCCCCTCGCTGATGCTGCTACCTCTCATTGGAGGGACTCCTGTTTGATCTGGGGGAGGAATAAGCCTACCTGAGCTGCCTTCTGTTGTTAGTTTGGGGGTCAGTAAATACTCAGCCTGGACTGCCACCTTCTGTTGGATGAAGGGACATAAGACACCCTGCTGCTGTGTTGTTACTACAGTCCTGGGGTCCCAAACTAGTTCTTCTTCTTACCACTTTTCAGAGCTCTGGTTGCTGCTTGTGTTATTTCCAGGACTCATAGTTCTACTTAGTGGGAAGGAGTAGTGAGAAATGAATCTATACCATCTTATCTGGGCTGGAAGTCCAATCAATAAAATTTTATAGTATGAAATTCTGAAGAAAGATAATATCTTAGTTCTAGGTTTCAAAAGCCTACATACTAGCTTGGCAACTTTGACACAGGACTTTAACTATTTCAGCCACATGAAATATATTAAAATCTCACAACTCAAGGCCTGGCACAGGTGAACCACTCATTAGGTTATTCAATACCTTTTCCTAGAAGCATCTAGTTCAAACCACCTGTTTTAAACACAAGGCAACAGAGGCCTAGAGAAACAAGAGAGTATTTCAAATGTGCTGTGACTCAGATATATCCCAGTGGCATTTTTTTCTCCCCAAAGCCCAAAGGCATATTCTATCAATTCTTGATTATTTGGTTCCTTGCTTCTACATGGTAGCTCTTGTTGAGTTGAATAGGACTTGAAGACTGAAACTAGTAACACCAATTTATATTTGAAAAGTACGTGCAAGTTTGCAAAGTACTTTTACAATTACAATTTCCCTTGGTTGTCACAATCTCAGCAGGACACTAGCAAGGTAGAGATTATTCCTATATTGCAAATAAGGAAACACATAAGTTGGGGGACTGATTCATCCAGAAGTGATTCCTCATTTGAGGTCTTCTCTTGACATCCTTTCCCTTGTAAAACTAGGCCTTTACTGGGTGACAGGAGATTGTGAACATAGTTGATTTCAGGGTGCCCACCTTGCCATGCCCTTGGTCACAGCTAACATGGGTTACTTGGGACTACAGAGTGAATAAATACCAAGTTCAGGCTTATATTCCATACAAAGTACCATGAGAACTTGGAGCTCAAATTATCCTTAGAGTCTGTTGATTAAAAAAAATCCTCCTAGAATAAATTATCCATCTGTATAGGTCACCTCAGGGAAGGGGGTTATTTCAAATCAGAAAGGAGGTTGCTGAGTTCTAACCAAACGAAACAGATAGCCCAGGAAGGCAAGATTAAAATTTGATATAGAAGAAAACTGTAGCCTGGTTAACAGAGGGGTAGTTGAATAAACTGTAGCTCATATAGTAAGATTTTATGTGGCTATTAGAAATGATGAGACCTACATTTATTGAAATGTAAAGATGTTCAAAATTAAGTGAGACTATTATATAGGAATGTTTAATATGATACTATTTTTTGATGTGTACATGTAGGTTTATCTCTGCACAGAAAAATTATGATGTCTTTTTTTTGCTTTTCTGTATTTTAAAAATGTTCTACCATGAACAAAGATTTCTTGGCTAATTATAAAAGAAGAGTTACAGCCTAATCCATTGTATTGTAATCTTATTGTATTGTAACCTGATTGTCTAAAGACAGTGTGTCAAGAGTAGGAAGGGGCTCAATGGAGCTGAAAAAGGAAGGATAAGAGTAAGAATTTGTCAGTTTAATCAACAGCATTAGGGTAAGGCAGAGGTGGCTAATGCTTTTGGACTTTATGTGCCAGGAACACTCCTAGGTAGTACTTTATGTGTTAGCTCTGTTAACCTGCACAATCACCCTCTGTGGTAGGTACAATTATTACTTCCCTTTTACAGATGAGGTCCCTAAGGCTCAGAGAGGGAAAGTGAGTGACTTGCCCAAAGCCATACAGCTAGTAAATGGCCAAGCCAGAACTAGAATCCAGTCTCTCTGTGTTCTATCCATTGGACGCCCTGGGCATGTGGTCCCCAGAGAGGGAGGCTCTGCTGTGGGGCCTCTTTTGAGGCCTGGAAGAAACAACCAAGTTCATGAGGCTCCATGTGTGAGAATTCTTGCTGTAGGGGGAGGAAAGGGGGCCCTGGAGGGTGATGAAGAGGCTGATCTTTGAACAGGTCTGTCCCCAGTGTGAATGAACAAACTGGTATTCTGTCAGCATGCTTTTGTGAGTTAAGTTGTTGGTCTTTTCCTCACTGCTGGTCACTGACAATTAGATCCTGTACTCCATAGTGCTCTTCAGAACCAAGTGCTCTCTCTGATACCTGTCTTATTTTAATATCAATAGGATATATTTTAACCTACCTGCAGATTCTGTCTTTGTAAGGTGGTTCATCTGTTGATACTAGGTCAGAATATTAATTTTTGGAGGTTTGTCATCTTTCCTTTTATTTATAGCTAATACATAGCAATCTCACACACACAAAAGACTGAAGATTTTTAATTTTTGACAAAAAAATATCAACCAAACATTTTCAAACTGGAACACAACTGCAGATGGGGGCCAATGAGCTCTGTGGTACTTGAACATCATGACTGGGTCACACATCCATACCTTAGTGGTGTTACAGGCTCAACATAACACACAACAGGAAGTTAAAAGTCAATCATTCACACTGTTGTACCTTGGCAAGTTCAGACTTGAGCTGCTGTGTCAGTCTGTAAACCTGGGGCTAATGAAAAGTCAGGTTCTCAAAGAACCTACTATACAGTTTGGAATTCTGAATTATACATCAGTTGCATGATGTTCATGCAAGTATGCAGTAGACGTTAACACACTACAGATAACACTGGTCATATATTTTAACCTTAGCTCTAAAACTGTCTGATCAATACATCCCAGAGAAAAGGCCAAATGCTTCATTTGGTTTGTCTCTCTGGCTTGGCATGTCCCAAAGTCCTCATGGCACTTAGACAATATCAAAGTTACAGTTTTATTTTAGCATTAAAAGAATTTTATTCTTAGATAAATTCTCTTCATCTGAATGCTTAAATGACCTATGAGACCAGATGCTACTAAAGTTACACTAAACACGTACATATACAAATAGTCTTACCATGAATTACATTCCAAAAGGACTGAACTTGTTAGCTGTTCCCAAGCCTGAGGCACTGTTAAACTAGAATACAGAACATGCTCTGTTTCAGAACTAGGATATGTACTCGGCATTCCCATTGGCATTCACAAAATACAGAAACCACCCTGTCTACAAATACGAGTGAGGTGAAGACTTGGAGGTACTTAATATGAACTGGTGTGGCCAACTGCATGTGATGTGGGACCAGAAACATGAGTCTTTGAACAGTGATCATCTAGTGACTTTAGTGTGTATTGTCACCTGACTGGTAAGGGATCTAATGATACTTCAGCTGCAGAAGAAAAAAGGTAGCTCAGGACTCATCTGCCTTAGGGACATAATAACGGGTGAGAATACCACCCATCATTGTTGACACTCTAAAAGAAAAGAAAACCCAGGTCCACATACCCCAGCAGAGAAAATTGTTGACAAAGAAAGTTCATGACTCATAGCATTCTTAAGAGTTTCTACCAGTGTAAAAGACAGCCTTAAAAGAAAATACATCAGTCACAGTACTGCCTGGAAAAGAGGATCTTTTTTGGACCTTATTGTGAACAATTTAATCTCAAGGAGCACATGAAATCTTAAATAACTGGAATGCTGATCATCATGGTGGGTCTATACTCCTTTTGTTAAACTGGCCAGGTATATTTCTGTATTACTCTCTCTTCCTTCTTGCCATCCCCCCTGCTTCTATACAACTGGGATTCTGTGAGGGCTTGTGTAGGACCCCCTAAAGAGTTAAGAGTACAAAGTCATGAAAATGGTTGAAAGGCAAGAAAGCTTTGGAGGAGAAAAAAGCCTTTAGGTCATCCCCAAAGCTTTAGAAAATACCATGGGACAGGGCACCACACTTAACATGGAAGCTGTTGGTTTCACACAAGCTAACTGCTGAACATATTTTTGTTCAGCTCCTGCAAGACACATGGGTCTAAATTAGACAGCTGCTTTCAAAGCATACTTGTCTCTTGTGAAGACAAGTCACAAATCACAGAGCATGTAACACATTTTTACTTGCACTGACATCTAAAGGAGATGTGGGCTGCCATGATTGATGACAATACCAATACTTCCTATTTAAGGGGAAGGCATAGACTATCAGGCCCACAGCCAGGAAATCAAAGAAGATGTGCTCTGTAGGGCTTGAAAAGTATTTTTTTTGCTTTGGAAAAGCTTCTATGCCACCATCAAATGTTTTGAAAACAGAACCGCCTTTAAAAGGACAAAAAAACAAGAGTCCTTAATCACCCCAATTCTTTCCCCTTGTCCTCTGGTGTTACCTGAAAGGCTAGCCATTTCTTCACATTATATTAAAAAATAACCCCATAGGAAAAAATTTAAGGCTTAAGCCATGCCTACTTTTTGTTTGTTTTAATATGTCTATATCAAAAGTCAGGTTTAGATTTGGCACTTAGAAAGCAACCAGATTTGGTTGGATTAATATCTGCCTGTATTATACATAGAATTCTGGGAGGGAGAAGGAAAGATTTGGTACAGATACCACTGATTCATACACATTGGGAATTAAGGCAGAACGTGACAACTATCTTTCTAGGTATAAACCCATCTAGATTATAGTAACCCCCTTTTGAGAAAAGTATTTTTTTAAAGGTACTGTACATGTCCCTACACAACTGTTTGAAAAAGGCCACTTTATAAAATACTCTCATAGAAAGATTCCCCAATGGTATATCAAAGCCTAATTAGCATCAAGAAAAATGTTGTATGTTTATAAAAGCCAGTATGTAACAAAAATCTAACATGAGTATCCTTAGTTATTATACTTCTCTTCCTGCTAAAATCAGACCAGGCTTAAAAACTTACCAATTTTGTTTGAAAAGCACCTCTTAAAAAGACTAGGATTCCTTTTGGCTGGAAGTGTTCTGGGAAGGTCTTACTTCTTATGAAGTGTGAGGTGTGTCTCAGACAAAAGGTGTTTCATGCATGTTGGCAGGCAATGACAACTGACTTGCTGGTAATTGAACATAATCTCTAAGGAGCCTTTCCAAAGATACTCATGTCTAATATATGCAACATAAACTTTGCATTCTTGCTCTGTTAGTTCTACATAGAGTTTCAGGTTTTCTTCATACAACTTACCCTATTCCTGAATTTCTTCTTTAAAAAGTCAGACCGTTAGCTGTTACTTAAGTTTGTTATTTAAGACTGTTTTATTTATTACTGTGATAAATCTGTCATTCCATCGACTAAGTAAATAATTAATGAATTTTTTAAAAAGTGTCCATGCAGAATCTGCGCATGGCCACAAGCACAGGAAGAGTGCCTGTCTCATGCTTAGAAAAGATAAGCACCAGTCCTAAGCCCATGAAACTTGTATAGAAACAGGCAAAGGTCAGCTTAAGTGAATTAGACAGTGGCAGGTGGTTAAATGCCTTCTTATTTAAGTAGAGAAGTCATAGGAGAATGGAATTTCTGCTTGGGGAAACAGAAGGCTAGGACAGTGGGGGAAGGGGTCACATTTCCTTCACAGCATAGGTGCTATATCAGAGTATGTAATGAATGCCATTAATAGTTCATCTTTTCTAGTATTCCTGGCAACTTTCCTTCAGGAGTCTCCTGTCCATTGTTAGGCTTTTACCAGCACATAAATATTTGGATTCTACCCTTTTCTTCTCTCATATTTTTAAATCTAACTGTAAAACAGGGTGGTGCTTGGTGTTGAGAATAAATAGGAAGTTTTCACAAGGTTTTCTTTAGTTCTATATATGTTATACCCAAGCAATAATAGGACATGTTGGGGAATAAAAAATAAAAGAACAAATAATTGACCTCACACATCTTGAAGCTGAAATTGATTCCTTGGCCTTAGATATTCAACAAAATAATATAGTCTTTTTAAAAATTTTGGTTTCACTTTCAGAAATATCAAGATCATCGTTTACCACTTCTCAGTTTACAATTGTATCAAAAGATCTTCTTTTCACCATTGAATAATTTTGTTTTAGATCTGAGAAATAAGGTTGAATACTCTGTACTGCCCTTGCACAGGTCTTTAGAAATAAATCTGTGACTCTTAAACTAGTTTTTTATAGAATTCCCAAAAACTACAGTTTTGTAATTTTCCTTTTTACTTTCCTCCCCTGAAAAAATACTCAACATGCTATATCTGAAATAGCATACTATTAATAGTTAATGGACTGCAAAATACAGATTGAGACATGGGAGAAAGCCCTAGGTATAAAGGAAGACCCAGAATAGACTCACCTGTGGCAGATTGGTACTGTCATCCTTTTTGACAACTTCCTTCACAAAGCCAGGGTTAGATGTAGCCTCCAGATCAAAATGATGTGCACAAACCCCATTATTTTCCCAGAAGACGTCAAATGACAACTGGCAACATCTGATGATTTAGGTTATATAAGGCAAGGACCAAATCGTGGAAAGAGGAGGGTAAGAGAAGATACAATAGGAAATCACCTTGATGCTTTAATAAAATTATAGGATCAAGGCAGCTATCAAGAAGAGGTAAGTAAAAAATGGCCCCTATTTAGGAATGGAAAAGACCCAAATGAATTTGAGTTCTTTAAAAACAAAGAATTAAAACAGCTACCAAGAGGAGGTAAATAGAAAAATGGCTCCTATTTATATAGGAAAAAAGACAACTAAAATGATTTAGAGTTCTTCTTCTAAAGAAGAAGGTTGTTTGGGGTCCATACTTTAGCTAGGGCAAGAAATCAATGAGCTATCCTGGCTCTCCTCTCCTACATTTAAGTTAAATTAACATTTAAATTAAAAGGCACCTCTTTCCTTCAGAGAAAAGCACCTAATGAGGCGATCCTTTACAGATTCCTGTGCTCAGAACTGGGTGTGATAGTCAACAGAGATGGCTCTTTAAGCCATCTAATTTTTGAGCTTAAACCAGACATAGAATATTTGGAACAGAAATCTTGGATGAAGATCTGGATTCTGTTGGCATTGGGAGTTTTGGAAATTCTGACTATAGTATATAGTATGACCCAAATTGCTCAAGGTCTAATCTACCTCTAACATGTGGAAGTAGCAAAACCATGACTGAATATTCAATAGGAAAGATGAATAAAACAGCAAGTGTATCAACCTCAAGGGAAAATCTGGTGTCTAAACAAGAATACATCCCCTTCCTCTAGGAGTATCTGGATCTGGTATAAGAATGGATTTTTTTTCAAAGGTGTACATTAGTACAAGGTGACAAACTACTAGATTTTAAAAGTAGTGCTGTGCCTAAAAGTCCACAAACTTTATGTGATGTCTAGATAAACAAAACCACTGGCCTTCATAAAGAGACCTAAGAAGGGCCTATTTTACAAAAACCCAAATGGGCACATAGACCATGTCTCAGTCAGGGTCTGAAGCACTGAGATTTTCAGTTGCTTCCTGAACTGATGCTGAGAATGCTATTTATCAATGTTATTAATTCAAACTCCACTAATTTGGAATTGATCATTTTAGATCACAGTGGATTCAAGTTTACCTATGGGCTATCTATGAAAAAGGGGATTAGCTAAGTGAGTATTATAATAAGACTTAGCTAGGGTGTGAGTTGGGGAGACCAAGTGTTGTAACTTAAAAAAAAAAAAACTTTCCTTGTAAATTCTAAATCACCAAGCACCCATGCTAACAATTAAGGATCATTTTATTTCTCAGGCAAATGTTGGTCTGTATTGGCAATAATGTTAGCTAACATCCCATGACTAAGCATACCTGAAAGTAAAATTTTCTTTTAAAATATTCTGCAATTCACAGTTATCGGCTGCATACCATCTCTCCATCCCCTTAACAAGGTCTAAATTGTCCACTGTGACAATATTTCCACTTCATGCTCACGCTACAGCAGTGAGGGTGGAAAAGTAGGGGAGGCTGGTCATTAAGGAAAAAAGACAGTGGAACCAGCTTAATAAGCATCCCAGCTGAGAGGCTACATTTCTAAAATTAAATCCCATTTTAGAATAATAACATATTTTTTCTTTCTCTTGCCTATATAATGGACTGCCTAACATGCAAATACCGGTTGCTTAATCAGTAAAGGCCCTAAGTCCCCTTCTAGACTTTAGGTGAGGGGAGGGATGCCTGGCCTCACCCACTTCAACCAATTGGAAAAACAGCATAGCCCTCTTTGAGACAAGGATCATTGTGGCTGCTGCAGGTGCACCTAGCATGGAAGCAGAGTAGCTATCTCATTGTTGCTTGGAGCAGCCTGTGTCCTTGGTGTTGGCCTTGGAGATGTCTGTGTCCTCAAAGATGGTCATGCCCCCAGAGAAACTCATGCCTCCAGAGAAGCCCCTGGCCTCAGAAATACCCATGTTTCCAGAGATACCAGTGACTTCAGAGATGCCCGTGGCCCCAGAGATACTCAAGTCTCCAGAGAAGCCCATAGCCTCAAAGATGTTCATGTCTCCAGAGACGCCTGTGGCCTCAGAGCTGCCTGTGTCTCCAGAGATGCCCACATCCCCAGAGATATTTATGGCCCTAAGGCTTCCCACAATCCCACAACAGTCACGGTGGAGGTCTGCACAATGGCTTTTTACTTGATCCATCTGAGCTCGGAGGCCTCCTTCCCTGGACAGGGTACCATTCTCCATCAAGGTATTCAGGTCTCCATCAATACCCATAAAGCCGAGAGGATTGCTCAAAGGACTTCCCAGATGCTGGGATAATAAATTCCCTAATTGAGAGCAGGTACAGACCTCTTCTGGTGGCTCATCACGGGCTTTCAGTTTCTGCCTCAGGAGCAAGGAATGGTTGAGAATTAGAAACAGGAGAAAAACTAGGCAAATATCACACTGACCTACAGGAATGCTACTGCTTTCACTTAAGTGGTAGCAAATGATGTTTTATACCCCCTCTGCCCAAATATCTTTCCCTCATCACATGCCATAGTGCTTTAATAGCCATACCATTAAAGAACCTGAAAGGTCTCTTATCTATAAAAGTCCTCTTTTCTGATGAATGCAATTTTATTACTGGGAGGGAGGAGGGAAAGGGAGAGATCATTAACACTTATTGAATACTTCTGTGTGCTGGGCACTTTACATACAGTATTTCCGTTTATCCTTATAAGAAACCTATTAGTTAGGTATGAGTTGTATTTTACAGATGAGGAAACTGCAGCTCAGAGAAGTTAAGTAACTCACCCAAATTCACAAATGTAGGAAGTGGAAAGCTGGAATCTAACCCTACATCTTCTTAATGCCAAAGTCTATGACCTTGCTACCTCCAGTAGCTATCTTTCCTTTCAGGGATAATATAATGATTCACTGATAATTTATAACAGTGATTCCTTGGAGTCATAAGGCCCCTTTGAAAATCTGAAGACAATGATGGACCTTCTCTTCAGAAAAATGCATTCACGTGTATGTGTGTGAACAAGACAGCACATACACATATAGTTTTTAGGCATAATTTAAAAGGGTTCGGGTGGGGGGAGGGGATGGGGGTATAACTACGTGATAAGTGTAATGTGCACTGTCTGGGGAACGGACACGCTTGAAGTTCTGACTCAGGGGGATGGGCGGGACATGGGCAATATATATTACCTGAACTTTTGTACCCCCATAATAAGCTGAAATAAAAAAATAAAATAAATAAATTAATTAATTAACAAAAATAAATAAATAAATAAATAAATAAATAAATAAATAAATAAATAAATAAATAAATAAATAAATAAAAGGGTTCACAGACACTGGAAGCCCATCTGTGAACACCGATAGGTTCATGGACTCCCATTACGAGGTTCTGCCTTAGAGTACAATCATATCATTTTTATTGCTCTAGAAATCACAAACTTATAGTGATTTGTAATAAAACAGTGATAACCATTAGAGAGAGGCACTGGATCAATAGGTGGCTCAGGGAATCTTTTAAACTTTTCATTTTGAACCTTATTATATTCTGCATTTTCTAACTTTACACACGTATTGCCTTTTTTAAAAATGCAAACAGGCTTGTCTGGGTGATAATATTATGGGTCATTTTTCCTCTATATTAAAAAAAGAAACTTAATAACATACACTTCAAAAGGAAGTCATTCCAGAGAGTGATCCAAGTTTACCTGAAATGAATCTGATTCTCAGGTATCAGGTGGGGATAAGTGAGAAGGCTGGGACTAGAGTAGGGGACCTGTTCTAGGGGACCCATGGAGGAGGCTTCTAATAGCTAAAAAAAAAAAAAAGGAGGCAAGAGGCCCTAAGAAGAAGTTTTTATTTCTAATTCTGCCAAGGGCTGAGCCTTCCCAGAGATGCTTGTTCCTATGATTTTAAGTCATGCTTCAGTACCTCCCCCACTTTTTTTTAATGGAACCAAGTAACTAGCTGTTGCTTCCCAAGAGGGCATTAAAAACTTTGGGATCTGATATATTCACAACATGTTTATTTTTACAATAAAAGGATATTTGTTTACTTATAGGGAGCAGAAAAGCTATGCCTTATCTGGCCTAAAGTGGGTCCACACCCAGGTCCTAAATAGTACACCCTGTCCAAGAATCCTTTTCTAAGAGGTACCCCTCCCCCGTCCTTCAAACAAACCCTTAGGGATCCCTAGATTCCATAAGCAGCTCAGCATTTTCCATATTTTGAAAAGAAATCCTTGTGAACTTGTTTGACTTGTATTAAAAACAAGTGTCCAACTTTGGTTTTGCTGGTATTGTAAAGCAAAATCAACAAATAGCATGGCCATTCAATGAGCAGAGTTTGCAATCTACACAGGAAGGAAATAAGTATCTTCTTTTATAAGAACAATTTCATTGTTCTTATCAGTATATCCAAGATGTTATACTTATTGTCTTGATAGATAACAAATACTGTTTGATTTCCCTGTCATTCACTCTTTTTTTTTTTTTTTTTTGAGACAGAGTCTCACTTTGTCGCTCTGGCCAGAGTGCAGTGGTGTCATCATAGCTCACTGCAACCTCAAACTCCTGGGCTCAAGTGATCCTCCTGCCTCAGCCTCCCAAGTAGCAGGGACTACAGGCACGCGCCACCATGCCTGGCTAATTTTTTTCATTTTTAGTTGTTTGGCTAATTTCTTTCTTTTTTTTTTTTTTTTTTTAGTAGAGACGGGGTCTCGCTCTTGCTCAGGCTGGTCTTGAACTCCTGAGCTCAAGCAATCCTCCCGCCTCGGCCTCCCAGAGTGCTAGGATTACAGGTGTGAGCCACTGCGCCCGGCCTGTCATTCACTCTTGTTCCTCCTAATCATTCCACTCAGACCCAAAAAGGGATAAAGAGAACTAATCCACTTTTTTAACTAGCTGAGTGAAATATTTACCACACTTTGGGAAGTAAGTAAATGAGTTATGTCTGAAGCTTTGTAGACACATGGACACTTGGAAGTCAAAGCAAATAACAAAGCCAGCCAGGCAGCTTTCCACAAGTACAATTCAACTCCAAGCAGGCAGGGCCTACTCAGAACGGGCAAGAGGATCTCTTTTTGGAAGTTTTCTCCTCACCTTTTCTAGTTCATGCACATCTGCCTCCAGCATTGCTCTCTGTTTCTTAATTTCCAAAAGACTCTCTAGCATACTCTGCTTGGGCTGTAGCCCTCTGTCAAAGCGATTATACATTCCACACCAGAACCTTGAATAGACAAAAGAAAAAAAAAGTGGGTTAGTTTATCTGGAGGAATCAATTACCAATGTTTTCCTTGTTCGAAGAAAATATTAGCCTGGTAGGTGGGAAGGTTTCAAAAGTACTGTAATTTGAAGACATTGAAAAGACTGGACACACTCATAATTGAAGAGTAAACCTCCCATCAGAAAGATCTCTGCTCAAGGAGATACTTTAGACTCACGCAAACTTTAGGTTCTTTTTAAAAATCAAATTAAATGTTTAATTTGAGATAATTATAGATTCACATGTAATTTTATGAAACAATATGGGGGAGGAGTGACATCAGCAAGATGGCAGGGCAGGAAGCCCTGAACTCTCCTTCCTTCCACCATGGACACAGTGATTCAAATGCAACACAAGGATCAATTCCCTTTGTGAGAAATCTAGTAACTTACTTGAGAGGTTCCTTCACCCTGGGTGAGTGTGAAACCAGCTACACTGAAACCAGTAGGAAAAGCAGAAACACTCACTCGTAATCCCCACCCCCAGCACAGTGTACCACAGGATCAGGAGGGAAACCCCAGTCCCAGCTTCTACCTGAGAACAGAAGAAGCTGGACTGCATATCAAATATCCCAACTTCTCCAGTTGCTACCTGAGAGACTGGATTCTTTATTGCCTGTTTCAGGAAGCTGAAAGGGTCTGGTCTGGCATATGATAGTATCCTTGGGGCTACGAAGAAGAAAGTGCAGTTTGAACTAGTATGCAGACATGTACCACAACTCCTCTCCTTGGCTCAACAGAGTGAGTGAGTAAAAAAAAAAATCCCAGCTCCCAGCTTCTGCCTGGGGAGAAAAAGAGTTGGACTGGGTATCCAGCAGTCCAACTTCTCTAGGAGATACTGAGGGAATGGCTTCTGTGCCACTTGTCTAGGAGCACTGATAGAACTGAACATACTCTAGACACCTAAGGGCCACTAAGAAGAAAGACAGGAGTTTAGACTAGCACAATAGTTTGAGAAGCCCCATAGAAGCTCTGGTCTGGTTCACTGGTGAAGGTCTTCTCCTGTACAAAGCCAATCTATAAGACTGGGAAAGGTGGCAATTTTTTTCTAATGTACAGATACAAACACAAAGAGTCAAGGAAAATGAGCGGAAAAGAAACCCACAATCCAAAACAAAGGAACAAGCTAAAACTCCAGAAACTGACTCTAATTAAATGGAAATATGTGAATTACCTGACAGAAGATTCAAAATAACCATAATAGAAAAGGCCAATGAACTCAGGAGAACAATCCATGAACAAAGTGAAAATTTCAACAAAAAGACAGAAAATTCAAAAAAGAAAAAAACAGAAGTCTTAAAGCTGAAGAATACAATAACTGAAGTGAAACAATTCAATAGAGGAGTTCAACAATAGACCAAAGAAGCAGAAAAAAGAATCAGTAAATTCAAAGACAGATTATTTGAAATTATCCAGTCAGAGGAACACACACACACACATACACACACACACACACACACACACACACACACACACACACACACACACACAAAGAATGAAAAAGAGTAAAGGTAGTTTAAAGGACATATAGGACATCATCAAGCAGACTAAATTATGTATTATGGAAGTCCCAGGAGAAGAGAGAGATAAAGGACCAGAAAGCTTATTTAAAGAAATGGAAGATGGTCGACTAGAGACAAAGCTCATCGGACCGTCTCAGCGGAAGAGTTGAGGAGTGGACGGAGGGGAGCGGAGAGTAATTACTGCTTGGAAGTGGACCACAGGGACAGACACTAGTGGAGTCCGGGAACACTACCGAGAGGAACTGAGCACCTGAAAGACAGGAGGTTAGAAGAGAGCAATCGGCGCAAACTAACTCCAGGGAGTTCCGGAGCCCAAGGAAACCATAAGGGGTTTTTTTCTTCCTCCCCTCACCCAGGTGCCTCAGACCAGTAACCGGGCTCCCATCCCAGCGGGGAGTGCCACGAGTGATCAGAGAGTGAGCATCCCTGCATCTGGACGCCCCCTCCTCTGCTCCTCCTCCACTCCTGGAATCCTAGGAAGTAATTTTGGCAAGCCGTTTGTAGCCACATGGCTGCACCCACCGCACAGCAACCACCAAAGAGCCTTGCGCTGAGTGACTTGGCTCCCCACAAGGAGAGTGCACTCCTAGCCAAGCGAACCTCGGGCAATGGCAGACACTCCTGGAGTGTATTCTAGCTGAGCCTGCCTCAGTCTGCATAGTCACTGCAACGGTGTGGAGAGGAAGGTGGTCAGGTTCCCATGACTGGGGCTTGGAGAGGAGGGCAGATGGGTCCCCCCTGTGCCCTGCCCCTCACAACCCCGAACTCGATTATGGTGCAGGAAGCCCACAGCCACTTCCCCAAACCATTGCAGCCGGTAGAATTCTCTGTGCTGCATGACCTGCTTTCATTGCCGGGAATGCATTTCTATCTCCAGCCTACAGGGCAATCTTAGTCTGTGAGCCTCCTGCCAACAGGCATTTGGCGTGTTCACCTGCTGACGATGCAGAGGGCAGGGTGGGACAGTGTAGGGCAGAGATTCCAGTTCCAAGGATGGGGGGCAAGTGAGAGCCCAGGCCCATCAGGAGGGTGTGGAGGAGCACAAGAGAGCAGGGTTCTGTGGGTGAGCCCCATCCCCCCTCCGCTGGTGAGAGCATCCCCCTGGCAGAGACTTCTAGGGATGGATAGGGCCACCTGCCTCACCTTGGGGTTTAGTGGCAGAAAAGAGGTGCATTATTGGGGATTCTCCTATCTGCTAGTGACACCCAGAGACACACGCCAGCAGGCCAGACACACAAACTGTGGGGAAGCTCGAGAGACCATCTTGGGTGGAGAGGAAACCCAAGAGGTCCGATGGGAGGGGAAATTGCCTGGGTTTGTGGACAGGGAAGGAAAAACCTAGCTAGAGACCTCAGCAATCGCACCAGTTGGTCCCTCCCATCAGGAGCAACCCTCCAAGCTTGGAGAGATAGCCCTGAACTTCATATAAGTGGCTACCCATAGTGGCCAGATAAGCAACCACAGAAGCTCACACACCCAGGCTTTTGCACTCCAGCTGTGATCTATCTTGTTCCTCCCCCCACCTCAGGGGGGAATAGAGTACAAGCAACCCCCAGGAGCTACAAGGCCCCTCCCAAAGCTTGGGGCATTCATATACTGCACTTGGGGGACCAGAGCCTACCACCGGCACAGTAGATTACCTTGGTAACTGGCTCTTCCATGCAAACTACAATCAACGACAGCAGGAACAATGCCACAGCTAAACATATTGCCCTCCATCTGAAGCTATTAGGGAGCAGTGGATTTATACCCACAAGTACAACCCACCATCTTGGAGCTTAAGTTGTGGGACCAAACTCACTACACTCCATTGGGAAGAGGTGAAGACAACAGGTCAGAAGTAACCCAAAAGGTTCATCAAACTTGTTAAAACACCCCAAAGGCAATACAGGATCAATGTTCCTCTCTCTGACACTGTCAGGGAACGACCCTTGGGGACCTGGAAACAGGGCCATAAACCAGCCCTAGCACCCCCAGCTCTCAACTAAGAGGCCAGGAGAGAAAAAAATCAGCAAACACTCTTAGGAAACATGAAAAATTAGAGCAAAAAGTCACCATCCAAAAGAAATCATTAGCTCCTGAGCAACAGATGCCAACTGAAATGAAATGGTTAAAATGGCAGATGAATTTTGAGTATGGATTACAAGAAAGCTCAATGAAATTCAAGAGAAAATAGAAACCCAACATAAAGAAGCCACAAAAACAACACAGGAAATGAATGAAAAATTATATAAAGAAATCGAAGTATTACCAAAAAAACCAGACATACTGGAAATGAAAGAGGCTTTCAAAGAACTACAAAACACAGTGGAAAATCTTAAGAATAGGCTGGATCACTGGGAGCAGTGGCTCACGCCTGTAATCCTAGCGCTTTGGGAGGCCGACGCATGTGGATCGCTTGAGGTCAGGAGTTCGAGACCAGCCTGAGCAAGAGTGAGACTCCGTGTCTACTAAAAATAGAAAGAAATTATCTGGCCAACTAAAATATATATAGAAAAAATTAGCCAGGCATGGTGGTGCATGCCTGTAGTCCCAGCTACTCGGGAGGCTGAGGCAGTAGGATTGCTTAAGCCCAGGAGTTTGAGGTTGCTGTGAGCTAGGCTGATGCCACGGCACTCTAGCCAGGGCAACAAAGTGAGACTCTGTCTCAAAAAAAAAAAAAAAAAAAAAAAAAAAAGAATAGGCTGGATCATGTAGAAGAAAGAATCTCAGAGCTTGAAGATAACACCTTTGTGTGCTAAAAAAATCAGATGAAGGAAAAGAACATACAAGCAAGAGACATGAACAAAGTATACAAGAAATGTGGGATCATGTAAAGTAAAGAAGCCAAACCTAAGAATCACAGGCATCCCTGAGTGTGAAGAGGAAAATACACAAGGGCTGGAAAATCTATTTGCAGGAATAACAGGAAATTTCCCTGGCCTAGCCAGAAATCTAGATATACAGGTACAAGAAACACACAGGACTCCCAGGAGACTCAATGTGAAAGGGCAGTCACCACATCACATAGTTATTAGGCTGGCCAAAGTAAAACATGAAAGAGGCACTCCTTAGAACAGTAAGGCAAAAATAGCAGGTAACCTACAAATGAAAACCTATCAGACTAACTACAGATTTCTCAATTGAAACCTTACAAGCCAGAAGGAACTGGGGACCCATCCTCAGTCTTCTAAAACAGAATAATGGCCAATCTAGAATTCTTTACCCTACAAAATTAAGCTTCTTATAGAAGGGAGAAATAAAGACTTTCCCAAACAAGCAAGCACTGATGGAATTTGCGAAGATCAGACCTGCCCTGTAGGAAATACTTAGACCTGCATTATACACTGACCAGTGCAATAGGCACCCACCACTGTAAAATCACCCAAAAGTTAAAGTCCAGAACACTGATTCCATAATGGCTTGAGATGTCAAACAAAACAACAAGTGTCTACCCAATAGGATGAACAGAAATCCACCCCAAATATCAATTCTCTCAATAAATGTGAATGGTTTGAATTGCCCACTGAAGAGACATGGGATGGCTGAATGGATAAAAAAAAATACAAGCCAAGTATCTGCTGTCTCCAGGAAACACATCTTACTGACAAGGACTCATTCAGACTCAACGTGAAGGGATAGAAAATAAGTTTCCAGGCAAAGGGAAACCAAAAGAAAGCTGGAGTACTCATTCTTGTATCAGATAACACAGAATTTAAAGCAACAAAATTAAAGAAATACAAAGATGGTCACTATATAGTGGTGGAGGGAAAAATCCAATAAGAAGACTCATCAATCCTAAATATTTATACACCCAACACAGGAACACCCAGATCCGTAAAGCAAATCCTGCTTAATCTAAACAACATAATAAACAGCAATGCCATAATACCCACGTATTTCAACAACCCACTGACAAAACTGGACGGGTCCTCTAAGCAGAAAATTAGCAAAGAAGCAACGGACTTCAAAGGACTCTAGAACAAATGGGCCTAACAGACATCTACAGAACATTCCACCCAAACAACACTGAATACAAATTCTTCTCATCACTCATGGAACTTTCTCTAAAATTGATCACATCCTAGGCCACAAAACAAATCTCAACAAATTTAAAAAAACAGAAATTATACCATGTGTCTTCTCGGATCACAGTGGAATAAAATTAGAGATCAATTCCAACAGAAACACTCACCTCTACACAAAGTCATGAAAATTAAATGATCTATCGCTGAATGACTGTTGAGTCAAGGACGAAATCTAGATGGAAATCAAAAAATTATTTGACCTCAATGATGATGGGGACAAATGTTTATAGCAGAATTCACCAGTGCAAAAATGTGGAAATAACCCAAATGCCCATCAATACATGAGTGGATTAATAAAATGTTCTATATGTAATACCAGGGAGTACTACTCAGCCATAAAAAACAATGGTGAATTAATACCTCTTGTATTATCCTGGATGGAGCTACAGCCTGTTTTTAAAAGTGAAGTATCACAAGAATGGAAAAATAGCACCACATGCAGTCATCATCAAATTGGTACTAACTGATCAACAATTATGTGCACACATGGAAGTAACATTTATCAAGTGCTGCACAGGTAGGAGGGGAGTGGAGGGGATGGGTAAATTCTCAACTAATGAGTGCAGAACGCACTGTCTTGGGGATGGGCACACTTGTACTGGCTTGGGCGGTGCAAAGGCTATATATGTAACCAAAATGATTGTACCCCCATTATATTCTGAAATTTAAAAATAAATTTTAAAAATATATCAAGTAAAAAGAAAATAAAGAAAGAAAGAAAAAGAGAAGGGGAGGGGAGGGGAAGGGAAGAAAAAGGGGGAAGGGAAGGAAAAGGGGTGAAGGGAAGGGAAAGGGGAGTAGGGAGGGGAGGGAAGGGGAAAAGGAGAGGAGGGGAAGGGAAGGGAAGGGGGAAGGGGGAGAAGGCAAGGAGGAAGGGAGGAGAGGGGAAGGGGGAAGGCAGAACAGGGAGGGAAGGAGGGGGGAAGGGAAGAGGAGGGGAGGGGAGGGGAAGGGAGGGAGGGGAAGGGAAGGGAAGGGGGAAAGGGGAAGGGAGGAGAAGGGAAGGGAGGGGAAGGGAAGGGGGAAGGGGGAAGGCAGAACGGGGATGGGACGGGAGGGAAGGGAAGGGAAGAAGTGGGGAGTGGGGGAAGGGAAAGAAAAGAAAAAAAAGAAAGGCTGAAAACTCCCCCAATCTTGGAAAGGAAATGAACATCCAGATCTTGGAAGCCCAAATGACCCAAATAAGATGAACCCAAAGAAATCCACAGAGAGACTTATGATAATGAAACTGTCAAAAGTCAAAGACAGAGAATAATGAAAGCTCAAATAAGCTGAGGGAGTTTATCACCACTAGAACTGTCTTACAGGAAATCTAAAGGGAGTTCTTTGAGCCAAAATGAAAGAATGCCAAACAGCAACACAATAGCATAAAAGGTATAAAACTTGTTGGCAAATGTAAATATTTTTTTAAAGGTTAGGGTCTGGCTATGTTGCCTAGGCTAGACTTCAACTCCCAGGCTCAAGGGATCCTCCCACCTCAGCCTCCCAAGTAGCTGGGACTACAGGCATGCAGCACTGTGCCTGATTTCAGTACAATTAAATATTTAAACAAACACAGAACACTAGATTACTGTAACATTAGTGGGTAAATCATTTTTAATAATATTATAAAGTTAAAAAGAAAAACTATTAAAAATAACTATTAAATATGTTAATGGGAACACAATATAAATAAGTGTAAATTATGACATCAACAACATAAAGGGAGGAAAAGTAACAGCGTAGAGTGTACATGGTTGAAGTTGCTATATGCTTAAAAGACTGCTATATTTTATGTAAGCCCCATAGAAAACCACAAAGAAAATACCTATAGAAGTTACACAAAAGTAAAAGGAATCAAAGCATACCAATATAAAAACAAAAACCTCAAAACATACAGGAAGACAGAAAGACAGGAAAAGAGGGACAAAAGAACTACATGGCAAAAAGAAAACAACAAAATGGCAACAGTAAGTCCTTTCCTATAAATAATTACTGGAAATGTAAATGGATTAACCTCCCCAATAAAAAGACACACTGTAACTGGATTTTATTTAAAAAAGATCTAATTGTGTACTATATGCAAGAGACTCGCTATAGAATTAAACATACACATAGGCTGAAGGTAAAGTGATGGAGAAAGATATTCCATGTAAGCCAGGCACAGTGGTTCATGCCTATAATCCTTCCTAGCACTTTGGGAGGCCAAGGCGGGAAGATTGTTTGAGGCCAGGAGTTCGAGACCAGCCTGAACAAGAGTGAGACCATGTCTCAAAAAAAAAAAAAAAATAGAAAACTTAGCTGGGTGTGGTGGTGCATGCCTGCAGTCCCAGCTACTCGGGAGGCTGAGCCAGAAGAATTGTTTGAGCCTGGGAGTTTGAGGTTGCTGTGAGCTAGGCTGACACCACAGCACTCTAGCCAGGGTGACAAAGTGAGACCCTATCTAAAAAAAAGAAGATATTCCATGTAAATGGTAATAACAAAAGCAGGGATGTCCATATTAATATCAGACAAAATAAACTCTAAGTCAAAAACTGTCACAAGAGACAATAAAGTGTTGCTCCATAGATTAATATTGCTCTATAGAATTGTTTGCTCTATAGAGACAGAAATGATTTCAGGAGCCTTGCAGGGCTTTTCCCTGAAGCAATAGTTCACATATCAAAAGTTGCCTCGCCTCAGGAGGACATCTCACCGGTCAGTCAGCTGCTTTCCAAGGTGATGCTGTGTCTCAAACCTGTCAGCTTTCACCTGTTTTGTGCGACAAAGCTTGGCATGCATGAAGCTACAGGATGAGAACTGATCAAAGAGTGCCCGCCCAACAGACAGACACCTGTGGCTAAAAGCAATTAGCCTAAGGCACAGTTCCTGCTTCACTCCTGCCTACCTGTCTCAATCCACAAAAACTAGATAAAGAAATGTAGAGCCACTATATCTCTATTTAACCTTTCTGCTAAGTGATAGTTTTATCTTAGAACTTTGTCTTAGAAAGATTTTATAACCATTTGCTCACGTAGATAGAGTTAATTAAGGGATCTCTAGAAGCTTTTCGGGAGACTTTTAACCTAAAATGAACTACCTGTTATTATGTAAATCTGTTACCCCTGGCAACCAATCACTGTAGCAATAAATACTGATATGAAACTTTACTTGGGGCCTCACAGCTCAGGGGAATGCTGGAGGTCTCCCAATCCCCCAATTTTTATAAAATATATACTTTATAAAACTGTACTTTCATCTCTGTGTATTCTTTTACTTCTATATTCTATTACTTTCTATTTTCTATTAATTCCTTGTCTCTTGCGACGACCCCTGCCAAAGGGACCCAATTTTTGCTGGGAGCGTAGCTAACTCCCCACAATAAAGGATGTTATATAATGCTAAAAGGGTCAATATACCAGGAAGATATAAAAATCATAAATATATATGCATCCAACATCAGAACACCTAAATATATAAAGCAAACATTGACAAAACGGAGGGAGAAAGAGACAAAAATATAATAGTAAAAGGCGACTTCAATACCTCACTTTCAATAATGGATAGAACAGAGAGAAAATTAAAAAAAAAAGAGAAAATCAAAAAAAGGAACAGCAGACTTGAATACCACCATAAACCACAAGGACCTAACAGACACATAACAGAACATTCAACCCAACAACAGTAGAATACACATTCTTTTCAAAATCACACTGAACATTCTCCAGGATACATCATGTTACGTCACAAAACAGAGCTCATCAAATTTAAGACTGAAATCATATCAAGTATGATCTGGCCACAATGGAAGAGAACTAGAAATTAATAGCAAAAAGAAAACTGGAAAATTCACAAATATATGAAAATTGAAAAATCACCAATGGGTGAAAGAAGAAGTCAAAAGGGAAACTGGAAAAGATCTTGAAACAAATCAAAGCACAACAGACCAAAACTTACAGGATTCAGCAAAAGCAGTACTTAGAGGGAAATTTATTAGCACAGCCATTATGGAAAACAATATGGAGGTTCCACAAAAAAATTAAAAATAGAACTGCCAAATGATCCAGCAACCTAACTTCTGGGTATATATCCAAAGGAAAAGAAATCAGTATATAAAAATGATACATGCACTTGCAAGTTTATTGCAGCACTCACTATTCACAATAGCAAAGATAGGAATCAACCTAAGTGCCCATCAATGGATAAATGAATAAAGAAATTGTGGCATATATACATAATGGAATACTATTTGGCCATAAGAAAGAATAAAATCATGTCTTTGCAGCAATGTGGATGGAACTGGAGGTTACTATATTAACTGAAATACGCCAGGCACAGAGAGACAAATATCGAATATCCTCATTCATATGTGAGAGCTAAAAAACTTGATCTCATGGACATAGAGAATAGAGTGACAGATACCAGAGACTGGGAAGGGGGGGCAGATGGGAGATGAAGAGGTTGGTTGTAAGTATAAACATACAGTTAGAAGGAATAAGTTCTAATGTTTGACAGCAGACTAGGGTGACCATACTTAACAATATTATGTATATTTCAAAGTAACTAGAAGAAAGGACTTGAAATGGTATTAACACATAAAAATGATAAACACTCAAAGTAATGGACACTTTAAATACCCTGACTTGATCATTATACATCATATGAATGTAACAAACACTCACATGTACCCTATAAATATGTAAATCATTATATATCAATAAAAGGGAAAAAAGAACCTTCATATGATTTAGCAATCCCATTTCTGGGCATATATTCAAAGGAACTGATATCAATATGTTGAAGAAATATCTACACTCCCATGTTCATTGCAGCATTATTCACAATTGCCAAGATAGGAAATCAACCTAAGTATACATCAGTGGATAAATAAAGAAAATTTAGTGTATATATATATATATATATATATATATATATATATATATACAATGGAACAATATACAGCCTTAAAAAAGGAAGAAATCCTGTCATTTGTGATAACATAGATGAGTTTGGAGGACATTATGCTAAGTGAAATAAGCCAGATGCAGAAAGATGAAACCCACATCTTTTCACTTATATGTGGAATCCTAAACAATCAACACATAGAAAGAAGCACAGAGGAGAATAGTGATTACCAGAGACTGAGGGAGGACACAATTGGGAGATCTTGGTCAAAGGGTACAAAGTTTCAGTTAGACAAGGGGAATGAGTTTTTGAGATCTATTGTACACCATGCTGACCATAGTTAATAATGTACTGGATATTTCAAAATTGAAGAGAGTGAATTTCAAATGTCTCACTATAAAAAATGAGTGAGGTGATAGATATATTAATTACCTTGATTCAGTCATTCCACACTGTATTCATAGGTCAAAACTTTACACTGTACCCCTTAAATATATACAATTATGATTGGTTAATTAAAAATTAATAAAGGGAAATTTTTAGTGATGGACACCTATATTAGAAAAGAAAGATCTCAAATCAACAATCTAACTTTTTATCTCAGAAACTAGGAAAAGAACAAACTAGCCTAAGGTTAGTGAGGGAAGAAAATAATAAAGATTAGAGAAGAAATCAATGAAATAGTGAATAAAAAATCAATAGAAAAAAATCAAAGAAACTAAGAGGGTTTATTTAAAAAAGATAAATAAAATTGACAAACCTTTAGCTAGTCTAAGAGAAAAAGAGGGGAGATTTGAATAAAGTCATAAATGAAAAAGGAGACATTAAAACTGACACCACAAATATAAAAACGATCATAAAGACTTACTATGAACAATTACACACCAACAAATTGGATAACCTAGAAGAAACTGATAATTCCTAGAAACATACAACCTACCAGGACTGAATCATAAAGGAAAAAATTGAACAGACTAATAATGAGTAAGGAGATTGAATTAGCTGAGTATGGTAGCACACACCTATAGTCCCAGCTACTCAGGAGGCTGAGGCAGGAGGATCACTTGAGCCCAGGAGTTTAAGGTTGCAGTGAGCTATGATGACACCACTGTACTCTAGCCCAGGGCAACAGAATGAGATCTTGTCTCAAAACAAAACAAAACAAAAAAATCACAAAACCCAACAATGAGTAAGGAGATTGAATAAGAAATCAAAAACCTCCCAACAAAGAAAAGCCCAGGACCAGAGGCTTTACTGGAGAATTCTCACAAACACTTACAGAATTAATGCCAACATTTCCCACCTTTCCAAAAACTTGAAGTGAGCACGCTTCCAAACTCATTTTACAAGACCAGTGTTACCCTCATACCAAGCCAGGTAAGGACACCACAAGAAATGAAAATTATAGGCTAATATTGCCAATATTGAACATAGATGCAAAAATCCTCAAGAAAATACTAGCAAACTGAATTCAACAACACAATAAAAGGATCATACACCATGATCAAGTGGAATTTATCCCTGTGATGCAAGGATGATTCAATGTATGCAAATTAATTCATGTGATACACCACATTAACAGCATGCAAAGTAAAAAAATCACATGATCATCTCAACAGATGCAGAAAAAGCATTTGACAAATTTCAACACCTTTTCATGATAAAAACTCAATCTCAATAAATTAGGTGTAGAAGGAATTTATGTCAACATAATAAAGTCTGCATATGAAAAACCCACAGCAAACAACACATTCAGTGGTGAAAGACTGAAAGCTTTTCCTTTAAGATCAAGAATAAGACAGGCAAGCCTGCTTTCACTAGTTCTTAATATAGGAAATTAAGAAAACAATTCCATTGACAATAGCATCAAAAAGAATAAAATATGTAGGAATAAACTTAAACATGGAGGCAAAAGATTTGTACACAAAAAACTAAAAAACTCTGCTAAAAGAAATTTAAAGATGTCACAAGTAAATGGAAAGACATTCCTTGTTCGTGGATTGGAAGACTTAATATTGTTAAGATGTCAATACTACCCAAAGTGATCTACAGACTTAACACAATATTCATCAAAATCCCAATGGTGTTTTTATATGGAAATGAAAAAATCATATCCTAAAATTCATATGATAGAATCTCAAGGGACCCTGAATGGCAAAAACAATCTTGAAAAAGAAGATAAAGTTGCTGGTCTCACATTTCTTGATTTCAAAACTTATTATTAAGCTACAGTAATCAACACAATGTGGTACTGGCATTAAGACAAACATACAAATCAATGGAATAGAATAGAAAGCCCAGAAATAAACCACTGCATATATGGTGAAATGATTTTTGATAAGGGTGCCAAGGGTGCCAATGGGGAAAGGACAATCTTTTGAACAAATAGTGCTGGGAAAATTTGATATCCACATACGAAAGAATGAAGGTGGAGCCTTACCTTAAAAGATAAGAAAAACTAATTCAGTGCTTCAAAGACCTAAACAACTGGTGAAAATTATAAAACTCTTTTACAGAAAACACAGGGTAAAACTTCATGACGTTGGATTTCACAAGGATATGAGACCAAAAGCACAGGTAACAAAAATAGATAAATTGGTCTATATCAAAATTAAAAACTTTTGTACATCAAAAGAAACTATCAGGAGAGTGAGAAGGCAACCTACAGAATGGGAGAAAATATTCACAAATCATATTGTCTAATAAGGAGTTAATATCCAAAATATGTAACAAACTCCTACAATGCAACCAAAAAACCCCTAATTTAAAAATGTACAAAGGACTTTAATAGGCATTTCCCTAAAAAGACACAAATGGGAAATAAGCACATGAAAAGATGTTCAACACCACTAATAAGTAGGGAAATGAAAATCAAACCACAATGATATATCAACTCACACCCATTAGAATGGCTACTCTGAAAAAAAGGGAAAAAAGAATAAGTGTTGGTGAGGATGTGGAATATGGGAACCCTTGTGGCACTGATTTTGGGAACATAAAATGGTGTAGTCACTATGGAAAACATTATGATGGTTCCTAAAAACATAAAAATAGATTTAACATATGATCCAACAATTCCACATTTGAGTATATATAAAAGAATTGGAAGCAAGGACTCAAAAAGATACTTTTACACCAATGTTCATAGCAGCATTATTCACAAAAGCCAAAAGGAGGAAGCAACCTAAGTCTTAATTGACAAAAGATGGTCCAATTAAATATTATTTAGCCTTCAAAAAGGAAGGAAATTCTGACACATGCTACAATATGGATGACCCTTGAGGACATCACGCTAAGTAAAATAACCCAGACACAAAAGGACAAATATTGTATGATTCCTCTCATATGAGGTACCTAGAATAGTTAAGTTCAGAGATAGAAAGTAGCATGATGGTTGCCAGGGACTTGGGGGAAGGGAAAATGAGAATTTGTTTAACGGGTAGAGTTTCAGTTTTGCAAGATGAAAAAGTTCTAGAGATTGGTTGCATAACAATGTTAACATACTGCACTAAACACTTAAAAATGGTCATGATAGTAAATTTTATGTTACGTGTATTTTACTACAATTAAAAGTAAATTAAAAAAAGAAGAAATAACAGAGAGCATTCCCATGGGCCTTTTACCCAGTCTCCCCTAAGGGTAAGTACAGTACAGTACCACAAACAGGATATTGAGACTGACAGTCAAGATACCAACAATTCCATCACTATAAGGCGCATTTTGTCCTTTAGTAGCCACACTCACCTCTCTCCCTCTTTCCCCCCATTCTGTCCTTAACTCTTGATAACCATTAACCTGTTCCTCATTTATTTTTTTTCAAGAAATTTGTATAAATGAAACCATACAGTAGATAACACTTTGAGATTGGCATTTTTCATTTAACATATTCTCAGCAAGGTGTTATATGTATGTAGTTTGTTCTTTCTTAGTTGCTGAGCAATATTCCATGGTACAGATATACCATAGTTTATTTGATCATTTACTTGTTGAAGGACATTTGGGTTGTTTACAGTTTTTGGCTATATGAATAAAATTGCAATGAAGGCTTTTGTGTGAACAGAAAGTTTTCTTTTTTCTGGGATATATGCCCAGGAATGCAATTAGTGTACTTGTTGGGGCATATGGTATTTACATGTTTAGTTTTTTAGGAAAACTGACAAACTGCTTTCCAGAGTGGTTCTACTATTTTATTATACATCCCTATTATATAAATGAGACAAAGATGGCCTCTGCATATGAGCCCTGTATCATTTATTTCTTCATAGCAGGCTGGGAATCCATGGGCTCAAAAGCCCACCAGCACCAAACTCAAATTTTTATACATCCAACTGTTTTAAATAGCCCAAGCATGCATATTTTTAGCCATTTAGAGCTTGCTTGTCTTCCATACCCTGCAAAACTGTACTCAACATCTGCTAGCCATAGATGAGATTAACCTGGGTTAATAAACCCCCCACATTACTGCTGCCCTTCAGAGTTCTCTGACCCAGTAATTTCCCTCCATGCTGCCTAATGACCTAGACACCTAGACATGTAAGCCTCCTCCCTGATATCCTTCTTCCTTAAAGAAAAGTTTCCTTGCTTTCCTCCCCTTCTGAGTGCTGGCCCCTGTACTCATGCAAACCTGTCAAAGTGTTGTCCCTCTCAAAACCTTGCTGTGTGCTACTGCGACCCTGCAGACACATCTTTTCCTTGATCAGCCCTGAAATCCCTCAAACTTCCTAAAAGTGGCAACAATGATAGAATTTTGGTGATGACCAGAAAATCAATATGGGGTACACCAAGTGAGTATGACAATTACCTGGCAAAACTACCCTAGATGGCCTTAAGTGTTGGGGACTCAGAATTTGGAACACCTCTGCATAAGTTTGGCATGGCTTGTTCTATGCTGTGTTGTACTCTATATTTTTCACGGTCTCCCCACTGTGCCTCATGAGCCTGGCCAAGTGGTAGTGTCAGTATTTGAGTAAATCTATGTCATCAGAACTATTAGGGTCAGAGGCACCAACCTGCCCAGGGAAGGAGGTCAGCCTGCCCACCTGGATCCACTAGGCAGAGACTGGACATGTTAAAACCTGTGGGCCTGAACAGACAAAGGGAAACAGTGCATACCTGTGGACCACATGTGGATTAACAGTGACCCAAAAATGGGCTATAATAGGAGAGCTCCCCATGGCTGGGCTGGTGATTCGGTGTACTCTGAGATGTGAGAACAACCTTGTCCCAGGGGACTGCTGTGGCAGGCAAACAATCTGATAAGGCAGAAATGTCAGGCCAAGAATGGTCTCCTAAACACAACTGGGGGAGACACTTTTTTAAGTAGCTAGCATGCCTCTGCTATCATGACACTCAATTATGCTGCTGTGAATGCTATCATTCTAGTCCTTTGAGGGAAGCTCCCCACCCTTTGGTTGAGCTGGTTAAAACATTACTGGAATATTGTATGATTCCTCTCATATGAGGTACCTAGAATAGTTAAGTTCAGAGATAGAAAGTAGCATGATGGTTGCCAGGGACTTGGGGGAAGGGAAACTAACTAACAGGGGAATTAAACAATTGGTTGCCACAGGACAAAAATGGAAAAAATGGTGTCATGTTATAGGATCCCACATAAGTGTGTAAGGTAGGAATGACCCTCAAAGGAGGCTTTGGACCCTCAGTGCACATAAACCCTGTTGATGTGGACTTTTATGGCTTGGAGGACTGCCCATCCTACATTTGGCCTCATAAAGGCCTGGGCAGACTGTCAATGGAAAATGTTAGCTAAGGCCAAAGATCTCCATCAGGTGGAGATGTTGAAGTGGGCTTATCAGGCAACAGATGGCATGCAGCATGATGACTTGGCAAGCCCAGAGGAGACAGAATTGAGTCCTGAGTCTACCCACTTGTTTCTCAGGAAGGCTCCTACCAAGTGTAAGTTCTCTTTTCAGACAATAATGGCTAATGCTAAAACAATTTAAAAGATCATAGCTGCCCTGGACTTAATAGAAACTCATGAAAGATAAATTCAAGTGTTGCCTGTTAATTCTACTAATGATACTCCATCTGTCCTAAATCAAAATTACTATCAACAGTGATGCTGCCCCGTCTAGGCCAAGCAAACCACCTACCACCTATATAGTCAGGCCCCTGGTTCAGCATGAACCCTGAGATGAACAAGAAGGTTATACTGGATCCTAAAGGACAAAGGGGGCATAAATTGGATGATCTCTCATAAATCACTGGAGCAATTACAACACTTACTACGGTTATATTACAATTTGCAGCACACATTCAAAGACAGTCACACCCCAAAAGCCTCCCCTTATCTCCTCCAGTATCAGGGGCTATCCCCCGCCCCCCATAGGGATCTAATGGTTGAAGAAGCTGGCTGTTTCCAGCAGACAATCACCCTCTTACCCCATTAACTGTAGTTTGGCTCCAAAAACTAAACAACACTGGCTGGCTCTGTTGGATATGGGTGCTCAAATCACACTAACCGCAGGAATCACTCAGGCTCTAAAGGAACCCCTCACCCCTAACCCTGCTCAGGAGGTGATCAGCTCAGGAGGAATATTATTTAAAGGAACAATTACCTACTTAACTATTAAAATTGGCCCCATTCTGCTAAAAGATGCTTTTATTGTTGTTGTATCACCTAAGACTATCCCTTTCCTCATTATTTAAATGGACTTCTTCAGTCAGCAAATAATCTCATGGAACAAACCTAACACTTTTATGCTATTGGTGGGTGCCGCCTAGTGAGAACTAGTTAAAGCTCCCCTACCTGTATAGGTGGTAAATATCGCACGTTACCAGCTAAGGCAAGGCACTGAAGAATTACGGTCCATCACAGCTGACTTAGTTAAAGAAGGGGTACTGATTCTTACTCTCATAACTTTCATTTCCCTGGTATGGCCTGTGCTTAAAGCCACTACTAACAAATGGAGGCTAACTATAGACTACAAAGAGTTAAATAAAGATGTGCTCTTTATTAGAACACCTCTATAAGATATCACCACCCTAATGGATGACATTCAAAATAACATAGGTAAATGGTGTGGAATTATAGACTTGCCTAACATGTTCTATTCAGTAAAAATTTTGCAGAAGAGTCAACCACAATTCGCCTTCACTTTTGAGGGTCAACAGCACACCTTTTCCCAGCTGCCTATGGGATCCTTAAATAGCCCTGTGATTGCACATGTGTAGACATGACCTAGATTCCTGCTCCACATTCCCACCAGAAATTTGGCTTTGATACTATATTGGAGTTTAGGATTTCAATATATGAATTTGGGACGACATCAACATTCAGTTTATAGCAGATGGGTAATTGCTCCACATAGAGTATAAAACCTTTCCCAGTCTGTTAAATTTTGGGGTTACCTTTGGAACCCGGAATGGTAAACTACTCGTAATCTGGTAAAAGACAAGCTACCAGTGCTCCAACCTTCCACATTGGTTAAATAAGGTCCAACATTTGATAGGAATATTTGGATTCTAGCTCCAACACACTCCTCACCTCCAATATTTGCTACTGAGTCACCTGTAAGTCTTTCACTTTTTAGTGAGAACCTGAGCAACAGCAGGAGCTAGATAAACTAAAGAAGGCTATCACTTTGGCTCTCCCACTAATCCTGTGAGGAAAAGACTTAAAATGAGAAGTTTCTGATACTCCAAAATTTGTTTCCTAGAGCCTCTTGACCAAATGGACGGGTAAGCCAAAATGTAAGAACTAAAACTGTAAAGTTCTAAGAATATAACATAGGGACAAATCTCCATGACACTGGATTTGGCAATGATTTCTTGGATATGACAACAAAAGCACAGGCAACAAAGAATAAATTGATAGAAGGTATCAAAATTTTTGTGCATCAAACGACACTATCTAGAAAGTAAAAAAGGTAACCCAGAGAATTAGATAAAATATTTGTAAATCATATACATGGTAAGGGATTAATATTCCAAATATATAAACAACTGAAACTCAAACACAAAAAATACCTCAATTATAGCTCTGATTTGGGGGGGTGCAACGGCAATATACGTAACCTAAACTTTTGTACCCCCCTAATATGCTGAAATAAAAACAAAACTAAAATTTATGGAGCACCTACTAAATGCAAAAAAAAAAAAAAATGAGCAAAGGACCTGAACAGACGTTTTTCCAAATAAGATAAAAAAAATGGCCAATAAACACATGAAAATATGCTCAACGTCACTAGTCATTAGGAAAATGCAAATTAAACCCACAATGAGATACCACTTCATACCCATTAGGATGGCTACTCTTAAAAAAATGAAAAAAAAAGAAACCCAATTATAAGTGAGGCCACAGAGAAACTGGAACATTTGTACATTGCTCATGAGAATGTAAAATGGTACAGGCACTGTGGAAGACAATTTGCCAGTCCTTCAAAAAGTTAAACGTAAAATTACCATATGATCTAACAATTTCACTTCTAGGTATATACCAAAAAGAAGTGGAAACAGGGGCTCAAATAGACACTTGTAAATCAATGCTTATAGCAGAATTATTCACAAAAGCCAAAGGTGGAAGCAACCCAAGTGTCCATTAATGGACAAATAAAAAAATATGGTATATACACGTAATGAAATATTATTCATCCTTAGAAAGGAATGAAGTTCTGATGCATGCTATAACATGGATGGACCCTGAAAACATTATGCTAAGTGAAATAAGCCAGACACAAAAAAAACATTGTGTGACTCCACTTACATGAGGTAACTAGAATAGGCAAATCCATAGAGATAGAAAGTAGAATGAAGATTGCCAGGAGCTGCCAGGAGGGAGAAATGGGGAGTTATTTTGTTATGGGTATTGAGTTTGTTTGGGATGATGAAAGAGTTCTGGAAATGAAACCAATCTGATGGTGAGTACATGTGGTGCTTATTTTTCCATTCTTGGGATACTTCACTTAGTAGAATGGGTTCCAACTCTTTCCAGGAAAATACAAGAGGTGCTATATCACCATTGTTTCTTATAGCTGAGTAGTACTCCATGGTACACATATTTATTAATCCACTCATGTATTGATGGGCACTTGGGTTGTTTCTACATCTTCGCAATTGTGAATTGCTGCTATAAACATTCGGGTGCAGATATCTTTGTTATAGAATGTCTTTTGTTCTTTTGGGTAGATGCCCAATAATGGGATTGCTGGATCAAATGGGAATAACGTTGATCGAGTGTCGGGCAGATGTGGGTGGGAGAGGGGATGGGTGTATACATACATAATGAGTGCGATGCACACTGTCTAGGGGATGGACACGTTTGAAGCTCTGACTCAGGGGGGGTGGGGGGCAAGGGCAATATACATAACCTAAACTTTTGTACCCCCACAATATGCTGAAATAAGAATAAAAAAAATAAATTAATTAAAAAATCACCAAAAAAAAGAAAAAAAAAGAATTCTGGAAATGGATAGTGTCAATAGATACACAACATTGTAAATGTCACTGACTTGTACATTTCATTTTAAATGGTAAATTTTTAAATGGTAAATTTTGTTATGTGTATTTTACAAAAAACTCATGAGACCAGGGGATGGAATAAATGAGCCAAAGATGGCTGCAGAATGGATGATGATTTAGCAGGTATGAAAACAACATTAATCTCCCTGTACATCTCTCCATCAGAGCTCTTGGGTGACCAGGTGCGTCATTAATGAGCAGTAATATTTTGCAAGGAATCTTTTTCTGAGCAGCAGGTCTCAACAGTGGACTTAAAATATTTAGTAAACAATGCTGTAAACAGATGTGTTGTCATCCAGGCTTTGTTGTACCATTTATAGAGCACACATAGAATAGATTTAGCGTAATTCTTAAGGCCCCTAGGATTTTCAGAATGATAAATGGGCACTGGCTTCAACTTAAAGTCACCAGTTGTGTTATCCCCTAACAAGAGAGTCAGCCTATCCTTTGAAACTAGGTATTGACTTCTTTTTAGAGATAAAAGTCCTAGATGGCAGCTTCTTCCAATAGTAGGCTGTTTGGTCTACATTGGAAATCTGTTGTTCGGTGTGGCCACCTTCATCAATTACCTTGGCTAGATTTTCTGTATAACTACCTGCAGCTTCTACATAAGTACTTGCTGCTTTCCTTTGCACTTCTGTGTCATAGAGATGGCTTCTTTCCTTAAACCTCATGAACCAACCTCTGCCAGCTTCCAACTTTTCTTCTGCAGCTTCCTCGCCTCTCTCAGCCTTCACAGAATTAAAGAGAGTTTAGGGCCTTGCTCCAGATTAGGCTTTGGCTTCAGGAAATGTTGTGGCTGGTTTGATCTTCTATACAGACCACTAAAACTTTGCAATAAGGCTGTTTCACTTTCTTATCATTCATGTGTTTACTCATAGCACTTATAATTTCCTTCAAGAACTTTCTTTTGCATTCAAAACTTGGCTGTTTGGCACAAGAGGCCTAACTTTCAGCCTATCTTGGCTTTCAACATACCTTCCTCACTAAGCTTAATCATTTCTACCTTTTGATTGATTTAAACTTAGAGATGTTCAAATCTTTCTTTCACTTGAACACTTAGAAGCCATTGTAGGGTTATTAATTGGCCTAATTTCAATATTGTTGTGTCTGTGGGAATAAGGAGGTCTAAAAAGAGGAAGAGAGATGGGGGAATAGTTGGTGGGTGGTGCAGTCAGAATATATACATTTATCGATTAAGTTTGCCCTCATATGGGTGTGGTTTGTGGCACCCCAAAACTATTATTAATAGTAACATTAGAGGTCACTGATTACAGATCACCACAACAGATATGATATTGGAAAGTCTGAAATATTGAAAAAGTTACCAAAGTGTGACACAGAGACATGAAGAGAGCACATGCTGTTGGAAAAATGGCACCAATATACTTGCTCGGTGTAGGGTTGCAATAAACCTTCAATTTGAACAAAATGGTGTATCAGCGAAGCACAATAAAGCAAAGTACATGTATCTTAAAGGCTATTCAAATTATCTACTTCACATTGGACGAGTTGTGGTAGTTTGTGTGCTTTTTAAGGAATTGGTCCTTTTCATCTAAAGTGTCAAATTCATGTGGTAGATAATTGTTTATAGCATTCCCTTATTTTCCTTTTGATGTCTGCAGGATCTTTTGTAATATCCCCTGCTTTATTTTAGACACAGGCAATTTGTGTCTTTTCTCTTTTGTCTTTGTCAGCCTTTCTACTTTTATTGCTATCATTTTATTTCTTCTTATTTTGGGTTTTTCTCTTTTTAATCTTCTTGATGTACCAGCTTAGAATATTTGAGACTTTTTCTCTTTTCAAATGTAAGGATTTAGTGCTATAAATTTTCCTTTCAGCACTGATTTAGCTGTGTCTCACAAATTTTGGTGTGTCGTATTTTAATTTTAATTTATTTCAATGTATTTTTACATTGAGACTTTATTTGACATATAGATTATTTAGTAGCATGCTTAATTTCTAAGAGTTTGTAGATTTTCCTGTTATTTTTGTTATTGATTTCCAGTTTGATTCTATTGTAGTCAGAGAAAACATTTTGCATGATGTAAATTTTTTTATAGCTGAGTAGTACTCCATGGTATACACATGGAGTACTACTCAGCTATAAGAAACAATGGTGATATAGTACCTCTTGTATTTTCCTGGATAGAGCTGGAACCCATTCTACTAAGTGAGGTATCCCAAGAATGGAAAAATAAGTACCACATGTACTCAACATCAAATTGGTTTCACTGATCAACACCTATGAGCACATATAGGAATTACATTAATCAGGTGTCGGGCAGATGGGAGGGAGAGAGGGGAGGGGTGTATACATACATGAGTGTGAAGCGCACCGTCTGGGGGATGGACACGTTTGAAGCTCTGACTTGAGGGGGGGGTGGCGGGGCAGGGGCAATATACATAACCTAAACTTTTATACCCCCATAATATGCTGAAATAAAAAATTTGTTGAGCTTTTTTTCCCCCAATGGCCCAGGACATGATCTAGCTTGGTATACATTCCATGGGCACTTGAAAACAATGTATATTCTTCTGTTTTGGAGCAAAATATTATATAAATGTGGATTAGATCCTGCTGATTGTTGTTGAGTTCTTCTATGTCCTTGCTGATTTTCTATACAATTGTTCTATCAATTATTGAAAACGGAGTGTTGATATCTCCAATTCTAACTGTAATTTGCTTATTGCTTCTTTCAGCTCTGTCAGTGTTTGTTTCACATATCTTGTATCTCTGTTGCTTATTGTATATACATTTAAGGTTGCTACTTATTCTTTTTGGATTGATACTTTTATCACTATGTAATGTCTCTCTTTGTCTATGGTAATTTTCTTTCTTCTGAAATTTACTTTATCTGATATTAATATGGCCAATCCTGCATTCATATATGTTTTCAAGATATATCTCTTTCCATTTTTTTTACTTTTAACCTACCTATATCATTATTATTGAAGTGAATTTCTTGCAGGCCACATATAGTGAGGTAATTTAACCACCTCTGCCAATCTTTTTCTTTTGATTGGTATATTTAGATCATTGACATTTAACTAATTATGATATTTTATAGCCTAATTCTCCCATTATTATTGTATGTTCATTCTGTTTGTTCATTCTGTCATTACTTTTCTTGTCCTGACTTCGTGTGGGTTACTTGAATATTTTTTTGAATTTTGTTTTCATTAATCTAAAGTGTTTTTGAGTGTATCTCTGTATCGATTTTTAGTGGTTTCTCTAGGCAGTATATTATGCATGTATATATACTCTGCACATATGTGTGTATGTCTATATCGTATCATAGTGTACTGGTGTCAGCATTTTACAAGTTTGAGTGAAGTATACAAATCCTACTTCCCTTTATATCCCTTTGCCCTCCCCCACTTATAATGTAATTGCCCTAAATATTTTCTATATATGCATTTAGAACCATATCAGTTATAATTTTTGCTTCCACTGTCAAAAAATTAGACAATTCAAAAAGAGATGGAAGTATTGTATTTATACATATATCTATTTTTTCCATTGTTTCTTCCTTTCTGATGTTCCAAGGTTCCTTCATTTATTATTTCCTTTCTCAAAAACTTCCTTTAGCCTTTCATTTAGGGTAAGGTCTGCTGGTGACAAATTCTTACTTTTCTTTCATCTGAGAAAGTCTTCATTTCTCCTTCATTCCTAAAGATTATTTTTATCAGTTATAGAATTTTGCATTGATAGTTCTTTTCTTTCAGCACTCGAAAATATTGTGGAACTTCCTTCTGGCTTCCCATGATTTCTGATGAGAAATCCTCTGTCATTTGAATTGTTTTTCCCCTATAAGTAAGGTGTCATTTCTCTCTTTCTATTTACAAGAATTTGTTTCATTTTCATAAACGTGGCTATAATGTGTCTTGGTGTAAATTTATTTTGGGTTTATCCTGTTTGATGTTCAATCACCTTCTTGAATCTATAGGTATATGCCTTTAACCATACTAGGACATTTTCTGCCATTATTTCTTCGAGTACATTTTCAGATTCTCTATCTTTCCTCTCTCCTTCCTAGATTCCAATGATACAAGTGTTAAATCTTTTGTAATTGTCACACAGGTCCCTGAGGTTCTGTTTACTTATTTTTTTCAGTTAGTTTTCTCTCAGATTGGGAAGTTTCTATTTTTCTATCTCAAGCTCACAGATTCTTTTCTCCCTCCTTTCCATTCTGCTGTTGAGCCCATCCATTAAGTTCTTTCATTTCTGTTACTGTATTATTTGGTTGTAAAATTTCCATTTGTTTCTCCTTTATATCTTTAATTTCTTTGCTTATACTTTTTTTCACTTGTTTCAAGCATGCTTGTAATTGCTTCTTGAAGCATCTTAATGACTTCTAGCATCACTGTCTTCTTGGTGTTGGTATCTATTAATTACTTTTTTCACTCAAGCTGATATTTTCCTCATTCTTGGTCTAACGACTGATTTGCAACCAAAACCTACACATTCTAGGAATTTTGTTATGAGATGTGATCTTATTTAGATCTTCTGTTTTAGCAGGATTACTATGACACTGTTCTGGCAGGGGATAATAAAGGAGAAGGTGGGAATACAAGTCAAGGTTCCCCACTTAGTCTCCATTGATATTTGAGCTGGAGAAGGGCCCCACAGTACCAATGGGTGGAAGTGAATATTCAGGCTCCCCACTAGGCCTATGCTGATAATACCCTAGGCTGGGTTGGATAAACGTGCTGCATTACTTCTCCCCACGTAACCTCCAGTGATTTCACAGGGAATGGTCTCATTAATGCTGGGTGGTGGTGAAAGTCCTAATTCTCTGCTAGGCCTCCTCTGATACTATCCAAGTGGGGAGGGGTAGAGGCACCTTATTAGTGCTGAGTAGAGGTGGAAATCCAGGCTCTCCATATGGTCTCCACTGATACTAAAGGGATAGGAGTGTCTTTTAGGAATCAAAATCCCAGCTTCCCACTTGGCCTTCTCTGATATCTACCCCCTGGAGGGGTAGGCATGGGGGTGTTTGGGTGCTTTGTTTCAGCTGGATGAGAGCAGAAATCTACACTTATGACATAGCCTTTGCTGGCTAAGCGGGGCCATGGTTTTTTTTTTCTCTAGTGTTTGACAGGAGGAGAGCAGTTATTTTCTAAAGTTTTCTGTCTTACTAGGCTGTCTCTTTTCTGGTCCTTTGTCTAGACAGAGCAGGCTTCTCTTTCTTGCTTTTTTCCCTGTGCCCATAGCATTTCTGAGTTGCCAGCTTCTTCAGCTTCAAGTCTGGGATATAAGAGGCAAAAAGAAAACCCATGCAACTCACCATAATAGTTTTCCTTAGGTCCTGTGTACCCTAGTCCTGCCTTCTTCTCTGTACCTTTCATGGTGGTTTAATATTAGTATGTGTTCTATAACGTCCAGGGGTTTTACTTTTACTTAGTAGGGGAAATAGGAAAAAATATGTCTACTTGGACATCTTCCCCTAGATCTGTTTTTTTATTTCTTAAAGAGATGCAGGAGAATTTTTGGCACTGTAGCTGTCAATAAGCACATGTACATTATGATCACTTCACTGAGAAATTTACATGTGGAATTATTAGCTTATTCAAAGCTAATAATGATAATGAAGTCAATGAATAATACCTGTCATTGGTGGTATCACCAAAAATGGTAGAGTAGGGAACTCTGAAACTCCATTCCTCCACTAAAGCAATGATTAAGCAGGCAAAAACTATAAAAATCAACTTTTTAAAAACTCTGGTATCTAATTTAAAAAACTTACAACAACCAGAGGAATGCTTAATAGAAAAGGAGGCTCCTAAATTTTAGTAAGAGAGTGTTGCAACATTTTGACTTACCTCTGTGACATCCTTAATTCCCCAGCTCAGTGGTGGCCTTAGAGATGGTGGTCTACGTTACTGATGTGACTTTATGCTGCCAGAGGGGCAATATAGGTGGTGATGTCAAAAAATTATGTTTGTCTATTTTGGCCTGCCTGCCTAGTGGTTCTCTGAGGAATGTGAGCCACTGTGCCCCCAAAAATGTAGCCCATTCATAGGAGGGAAAAAAAGAAATTAGGGTTGGGCACAGTGGCTCACACCTATAATCCCAACACTTTTGGAGGCCGAGGTAGGCGGATTTCTTGAGGCCAGGAGTTTGAGACCAGCCTGGGCTACATAGTGAGACCCTGTCTCTACTAAAAGAAAAAAAAGGAAAGAAAGAAAAAAAAGAAATTAATAGAAACTCTCCATGAGGAAACCCAGATATAAGTCTTACTAGTCTACCGTTGTAAATATACATAAACTACTAAAGGAAACCATGAACAAATAACTAAAAGAAACCAAGAGAACAATATCTCACCAAATAGATAAGATCACTAAAGAGACAAAAATAATAAAAAGGAACTAAATAGAAATTCTAGAGATGAAAAGTACAGTAATTGAAATGAAAAATTCAATAGAGGCATTAAAAAGCAGATTTCAGCAGCTAAAAGAATGAATAAATTAACTTGAAGACATATCCACTGAGCACAACCTGTGCACTCATCAGCCAGGCATGCCGCTTCCAGGAGAGCCCCATCCCAATCCAGTAGACTGACCAAACAAATCCGTACAGACTAGAATACCGAGGCACTCACAGGCAATGCTGAAGTTGACTCCAGCTAAGAAAACTGCACAGAGACTATACTACTCCATCCACCAAGAACCAAAGCCAACCCACCCTACCCAACTGACACCCTAAGACACATCTGCAGGTGAAAAATCTTTCCCTACAAAAGCTACTCTATATAACTAGAAGAGGTAATCATTCCAGCAGATGCACAGATATCAACACAGACACAAGAAACATGAAAAAGCAAGGAAACATGGCACCACCAAATTAGTACAATAATTCTCCAGTAACTGACCCCAAAGAAATGGAAATTTACAAATTGCCTGAAAAGAAATTCAAAATAATGATCTTCAGGAAACTCAGGGAGATACAAGATAATATAGACAGATGATTCAATGGAATCAGAAAAACAATCCATGACCTGAATTAGAAATTCAACAAAGAGATAGATATGATAAAAAAGGACCAAAAAATTCTTAGAAATGAAGAACTCAATGAATGAAATAAAAAATATGATTGAGAACATCAACATCAGACTAGATCTAATAAAAGAATTTATGAACTTGAAGACAGGTCTTTTGAAATAACCAAGTCAGAGAAAAAAACCAGACAAAAGAGTGAAAAAGAATGAACAAAGAAGATGGGACTTATGGGATACCACAAGCAAACAAATTTCCACATTATGGGTGTTCTAGAATGAGAAGAGATGGAGAAAGGCAGAGAAACCTTATTTAACAAAATACTAGCTGAAAACTTCCCAAGTCCTGGGAGAGAGATGGGCATCCAGATCCATGAATATCAAAGGGTCCCATATAGATTCAAGCAAAAGAGGTCCTCTCCAAGGCACATTATAATCAAACTGTCAAAAGTCAAAGACAAAGAGAATTCTAAAAGCAGGAAAAGAAAAGTGTCAAGTCACATATACAGGAATCCCCAATAAACTATCAGTAGATTTCTCAACGGAAACCTTGCAGGCTAGGAGAGAACAGGATGATATATTCACAGTGCTGAAACAAAAAAAAAAAAGTTTAGCTAAAAATACTATATCATTTTTAAACATGGAGAAAGGAAATGTAAAGAAAAGAATTTTAAAAAATGCTATACTCTGCCAAGCTATCCTTCAGAAATGATGAAAAATAATTTTTTTCCAGACAAGTGAGAAATTATGAAAAATAAAGTTTTTTCCAGACAATCAAAAGCTAAGGAAAAGGGACTGCTTCAACTGGAAATGAAAGGACAGTAATTACTGACATGAAAACATATGAACATATAAACCTCACTGACAGAGGTAAATTAATGATCAAATTCAGAATACTATTACTTTAATGGTGGTATATAATCATCTTTCAAGTCTCCAGTATGACAGTTGAAAAGTGAAATGGTTAATAACTGTATCTACAATAAGTTGTTAAGAAAATAAAATATCAAAAGATCTAAATTAAAGTAACAAAATTATAAATTGTGGGGGAGGGGAGAGAAGTCCAAAGTATTTACAGGTAACAAACTTTTAAGCTTTTTTCAGCTTAAAAGAGTGTTACTGTGAGATATTTTATGTAAGCCTCACAGCAACAACATAGAAAAAAATTACAGCAGATACACAAATCAAAAAAAGAAAGGAGTCAAATTTTATCACTACATAAAACTGCCAAAAACACAAAGGTAAACAATAATACAGGAAGAAAGAAACAAAGGATCTTAAAACAACCAGAAGACAATTACCAAAATGGCAACAGTGAGTTCTTAGCTATGAATAATAACCTTGAATATAAACAGAATAAATTCTCCAGTTATTAATAAAAGATATAGAGTGGTCAAATGAATAAAAAAAACAAGACTTAATTATAGGCTGCCCAGAAGAAACCCACTTCACCTATAAGGACATATATAAACTGTAAGTTTAGAAAAGGAAAGTGATGTTCCACATAAATGGAAACCAAATATAGCAGTAATACCTATATTTATACCAGACAAAATAGACTTTAAGTCAAAAACCATAAAAAGAGACAAGAAGGTCATTATATAATGATAAAGGGGTCAATTCAAAAAGAAGATATAACAATTGTAAATATATATGCACCTAACACCAGAGCACTCAAATAAATAAAGTAATTATTATAGCTCTAACAGGAGAGATAGACTGCAATACGATAATAGTGGGAGACTTCATTCAACATGCCACTCTCAGCAATGGACAGATTATCCAGATAGAAAATAAAGAAACATCAGATTTAAATGATACACTAAACCAAACGGACCTAACAGACATTTATGGAACATTCTACCAACAGTTGCAGAATACACATTGTTCTCAATGGCACATAAAACATTCTCCACCAGAGATCGTATATTAGGCCACAAGATAAGCCTTAACAAACTTATGAAGATCAAATTATTTCAAGTATGTTTTCTGATCACTATGGTATAAAACTAGAAATGAACAGGAGAAAATTCAGAAACATTATACAAACACGGAAATTAAACAATATCCTCTTGAACAACCAATGGATCAATGAAGAAACTAAAGGAAATTTAAAAATGTCTTAAGACAAATAAAAATTAAAACACAACATACCCAAACCTTTGGCACACAGATAAAGCAGTTCTAAGAGGGAAGTTTATAACAATAAGTACCTACATCAAAAAAGAAGATCTCAAAAACCTAATGATGTACCAACCCCAAGGAACTAGAAATGCAAAAACCAACTAAACTTAAAATTAGTAGAAGGAAGGAAATAATAAAGATCAGAACAGAAATAGAGAATTAAAAAACAATATAAAAGATTAATGACACAAAGAGTTGGTTTTTTGAAAAGATAAACAAAACTGACAAACCTTTAGCCAGACTAAAAATAAAAGAGAGAAGACTCAAATAAGATCAGAGATGAAAAAAAGAATCATTACCACTGATATCACAGAAATACAAAGTATGATAAGAGACTATTAGGAACAATTATGTGCCAAAAAATAAGATAACCTATAAGCCATGGATAAATTTTGGATATATGTAAAACTTCCAACATTCAATAGTGAAAAAATAGAAAATCTGAACAAATCAACATGAAGTAATGGGATCAAAATAGTAACAAAAAGTCTCTCATCAAAGAAAAGCCCAGGACCTAATGGATTCACTACTGAATTCTACCAAACATTTAAAGAAGAACTAATACCAATTCTCCTCAAACTATTCAAGAAAACTAAAGAGGAGTGAATGCTTCCAAACTCATTCTATGAGGCCAGCATTATCCTGACAAGAAAACCAGACAAGGACACAACAAAAAATGAAAACTACAGATCAATATCCCTACTGAACATGGATGTAAAATCTTCAACAAAATACTAGCAAACATAGTTTAACAGCACATTAAAAGAAATCATTCACTCTGATCAAATGGGATTCATCCCAGGGATACAAGAATGGTTCAACATATGCAAATCAATAAACATGATATATCACATTAATAGAATGAAGGACAAAAACCATATGATCATTTCAATAGATGCAGAAAAAGCATTTGACAAAAGTCAACAGCCTTTCATGATAAAAACTCTTAACAAATTAGCTATAAAAGGTATGTAATTCAATATAATAATGGCCATATATGACAAATTTACAGCTAACGTCATACTGAACAGGGAAAAGTTAAGATATTTCCCCTAAGATCTGGAATAAGACACGGATGCCCATTTTTACCACTTCTATTCTATCCAGCCCTAGCCAGAGCAATTAGGCAAGAGACAGAGATAAAAGGCATCCACATTACAAAGGAGAAAGTCAAATTATCATGGTTACAGGTAACATGACTGTATACAGTTGACCCTTGAACAATGCAGGGGTTGCAGTAAAAAATCCACATGTGACTTTTGACTTAACTACTAATAGGCAACTGCTGACCAGAAGCCTTGCCAACAACATAATTAGTTGATTAACACATATTTTGTACATTATATGTATTATATACTGTATTCTTACAATATAAATTAAAGAAAATGTTATTAAGAAAATCATAAAAAGAGAAAAATATATCTGCTATTCCTTAAGTGAAAGTGGATCATCATAAATGTCTTCATCCTCAATGTCTTCATGTTCAGTAGGCTGAGGAGGAAGGGGAAGAGGAAGAGGAAGGATTTGTCTGCTGTCTCAGGGGGTAGAAGAAAATCCACATATAAGTGTATTGGAGCAGTTCAAACCTGTGTTGTTCAAGGGTCAACTGTATATAGAAAACTGTAAACACTCCACTAAAAAACTGTTAGAACTAACAAAGTCAGTAAAGTTACAAGATGAAAAATCAACATACAAAAATCAGTATTGTTTTTATACACTAATAGTGAGCCATATTAAAGAGAAATCAAGAAAATAATCCCATTTACAATAGCTACAAAAAAATAAGATATCTAGGAATAAATTTAGCCAAGGAGATGAAAACTCTCCACACTGAAAACTATAAAAGACTGATGGAAGAAATTAAAGAGGACACAAATAAATGGAAAGATATCCCATCTTCATGGATTGGAAGAATTAATATTGTTAAAGTACCCATACTACCCAAATCAATCTACAGATTCAATGCCATCCCTATCAAAATACCAATGACATTCTTCACATAAATAGAAAAAAGAATTCTAAAATTCATATGAAACCACAAAAGACCCTGAATAGCCAAAGCAATCTTGAGCAAAATAAAACAAACAAACAAAAAAAACACCCAAAGCTGGAGGCATCATACTACCTGACTTCAAAATATACTATAAAGCTATAGTAACCAGAACAGCATGGAATTATCATAAAAACAGACACATAGACCAATGGAACAGAATAGACAGCCCAAAAAGAAAACCATGCATCTACAGCCAAATAATTTTTGACAAAGGTCCAAAGAACACACGTTGGGGAAATGACAGTCTTACATAAATGGTACTGGAAAATTGGATATCCATATGCAGAAGAATGAAATGGAACCCCTATCTTTCACCATATATAAAAATCGACTCAAAATGGATTAAATACTTAAATGTAAGACACAAAACTATGAAACTACTAGAAGAAAACATAGGGGAATCATTTCATGACATTGGACTGGGCAAGAATATTTGAATATGACTCTAAAAACACATGCAATAAAAGCAAAAATAAACAAATGTGATTAAATAGAACTAAAAAGCTTCTGCAGAGCAAAGGAAACAATCAACAGAGTGAAGAGACAACCTACAAAATGGAAGAAAATATTTTCAAACTATGTATCTGACAAGGGGTTAATATCCAGAATACATAAAGAACGCAAACAACTAACAACTCAATAGCAAAAACTCAAAAAATCCAATTAAAAAGGGGCAAAAAATCTTAATAGGTATTTATCAAAAGACAACATAAAATGGCCAACAGGTATATGAAAAAATGTACAACAGCATTAATCATCAGGGAAATGCAAATCAAAACCACCAAGAAATATCACTTCTCCCTAGTTAGAATGGCTATTATCAAAAAGACAATAGCCAGGCATGGTGGCTCACATCTGTAATCCTAGCACTTTGGGAGGCCAAGGTGGGAGGATTGCTTGAGGTCAGCAGTTCAAGACCAACCTGAGCAAGAGTGAGACCCCATCTCTACAAAATATAGAAAAATTATCTGGGCCTGATAGTGAACACCTATAGTCCCAGTTACTTGGGAGGCTAAGGTAGCAGAATTGTTTGAGCCCAGGAGTGTGAGGTTGCAGTGAGCTATGGCAACACAACGGCACTCTAGCCTGGGCAACAAAGTGAGACCCTGTCTCCAAAAAACTATATAAATAAATAAAATTTAAAAAGATTTAAAAAATAAAAAAATTTAAAAAGACAAAATATAAATGTTGGTGAGGACACAGAAAAAAGGGAACTCTTACACACTATGAGTGGGGATGTAAAATTGTTACAGCCATTATGGAAAACAGTACAGAGTTTACTAAAAAATTAAAAATAGAACTATCATATGATCCAACAATCTCATTATTGGGTACACATCCAAAGGAAATGAAATCATTTTGTCAAAGAGACATCTGCACTCCCTTGTTTATTGCAGAACTACTCACATTAGCCAAAATATGGAATCAGCCTAAATGTCCACTTACTGATGAAATGATAAATGAAAGTGGCACACACACACATATGTGTGTGTGTATATACATATATATATATATGTATATACGCACACACACATACAATGGAATACTCTTCAGCCATAAAACAGAATAAAATCCTGTCATTCACAGCAACATGGATGAACTTGGAGGACATTTTGTTAAGTAAAATAAGCCAGGCACAGAAAGTCAAACACAGCATGATCTCCCTCATAAGTTGCATCTAAAACAGTTGTTTTCATAGAAGTAAAGAGTACTATACTGGTCACCAGAGGCTGAGGAGGGTGGAGGGGAGATGGGGACTGGGAGAGAGGTTGGTCAATAGGTACAAAGTTATAGTTAGACAGGAGGATTAAGTTCTGGTGTTCCGTTAGATATTATAGTCACAGTAGGCTGACTATAACAAATAACCATGTAGTGTATGTTTCAAGATATCTAGAAGATTTTGAATATTTTCACTATAAAGACATATAGTGAAGTCAAGATAAATGTTTGGTGATGGATATGGTAATTACCACAATTTGATCATTATATAATACAATGTATACATGCATTGAAATGTCACCCGGTATCCCATAAATATGTATAATTATCATGTCTTAATTATTAAGTTTAAAAACACAATGAAATACCACCTTACTCCAATTAGAATAGCTATTATCAAAAAGACAAAAGATAACAAGTGTTGGTGAGGATGTCAAGAAAAGGGAACCCTTACACACTGCTGGTGGGCATGTAATTTAGTACAACCATTATGGAAAACAGCATGAAAGTTCCTCAAAAAATCAATACAATCCAGCAATCCCATAAATGGAGATATATATATGTAAAGGAAATAAAATTAGTGTGTTGAAGAGATATGGGTACTCCCACGTTTACTGAAGCACTATTCACAATAGCCAAAATATGGAATCAACCTAAGTGTCCATAAATGGATAAATGGATAAAGAAAATGTGGTATATGTACATACACCAAAATATTATTTAGTGACAAAGAAAGAACAAAATTGTGTCATTCATGGCAACATGGATGAGCTTGAAGGACATTATGTTAAGTGAAGTAAGTCAGGTACAGAAAGATAAATGCAGCATTATCTCACTCATATGTGTAATCTAAAAAGTTGACCTTACAAAAGTTGAGAATAGAACAGTGTTTACCAGTGCCTGGGGAGGGGTGCAGGAGAGGGAAATACGTAGAAAATGGTCAATGGGTACAAAGTTACAATTAGATAGGAGAAACAAGTTCTGGTGTTCTATTGCTTAAAGGGTGACTACAGTTAACAATAATGTATATTTCAAAATAGCAAGAAAAGGTTTTGAATGTTCTGACTATAAAGAAATGATAAATAGTTGAGGTAATGGATATGCTAATTGCCCTGATTTGATCATTACACAATGTATACATGTATTGAAACATCACGCTGTATCCTATAAATATGTACAAGTATGTGTCAATTAATTTTTTTTAAAAAGTAGTAATAGTACAAAAATAAAATAAAACACTCAACAAAATAGGAACAGAAGAGAATGTCCTAAGCACGATAAAGGACATTTGTAAAAAAACCTACAGCTAACAACATACTCACTGGTGAAAGACTAAAAGCTTTCCCCCTAAGATCAGGAACAGGACAAAGATGCCTGCTTTCACTACTTTTACTCAACACTGTACTGGAAGTCCTAGCCAAGGTAATTAGACAAGAAAATAAAAGGCATCCTAATTGTAAAAGGAGAAGTAAAACTATCTCTATTTAGAAATGACATGATCTTGTATTTATAAAATACTAGAGAATCTACAAAACAAACTATTAGAGCTAATAAACGTATTCAGCTCTGTCTTGCCCTTATTCAGCTGTCTGTGAGCACTTCCAGCCTACAGAAGCTTTGGAAAAATATAGCAAACAATACCAGCATTCTCTTTGTTTCTCTCATTTTCCCTTTCTTTGTTGGGGAAAGGGATAAAAAGAAGAGGAGGATACAGAGGAAGACTAAAGGAATGAAACAGTCTGTATCCTGACTGGTTGTAGTCCCACAAATCAACTATTATTTCTTGTTTATTTTCCTAAGCAGGTAATAGCAAAGGCCCCCCCCCCCCGCCTCCAAATAAAAAGGAGTTAAGCTCTTATTTTCAGAGGCAGCAAGGAATGGGTGATATGGGGACAGAGTATCCTACTCCACAGTCAGGCTTGTGCAGATGGTGGCAGCTATTTAGGGAGCATCAAGGAAGCTGAGGCCCTGGGGCCTTCTATAAGAAAAGAGGGGACAGTTTAGGAACTTACTGAATGTTGTAGGGCACAGTACTAGGATTGAGTACCCCATACACAGTGAAGCCTTTATAGAGAGGGTTCCTGAAGTCTGGTTTCCTCTGAACCAAGAAAGGCCACACGGAATGTGTTTTCTCATAAACTCTGTCAGAAAAGAAAAACAAGCCCCAAAATTAAAAGCAGCAAGCAAGTAATCTCAACCATCTTGTTAAACTTGATAATCAGTCAAATTTTACTAATAAGTAAACCCAACTCAAGAGACAGGGATAGGTATGATAGAAGGAAAATAAGCTGCTAATAAGTGTTGATAGAATAACAGATTATTTGGGCTTCAATTTATACATCTTTAAAATGAATAAGAAGTTAGAAAGAGTTCCATATTGGAGAGCAGGAGATTCTCAGTCTAGTCTCTGCTGTGGAATAGCTGTGTTATCTTGGGAAAATCCCTAGCTCTTTCTGGGACTGTTTCCTCAGCTGTAAATGTAGTCCCTAAGGTCTCTTCTAAATCTAGGATACTATGAACCAAAGACCTTTACAGTTTTAAAAATTCTAGCACTGTTTTTAAAGGTCTGGCAAATTAAGAAACAGGAATCCTAGAAGGTGAATTTCTGGCTTTTCTGTATTTCATTTTATTTAAAGCCAGCTTCTTTTCCCTTCAGAAGGTTTAAGACAGTGAAAGACAATTAGAAATCTATACTAGCAAATATTCATAAGTTATCCCAGGTGGGCAACTAAAGACTGTGGTATTTATATTGCGAGTCTGATTCTTATACTTTAGTTGAAACCACGGTGAGCCTGTTCAACTAGCAAGGAAGCCCCTTAGTTAACACCACAAAATGCATGGGAATCACTGGTTTCCAATGAGAGATGCTGTGTAACCATGCATGGGAAGGTCATCTGCATACATCATGTCAAAGAAAGTTTAAGAAGAACTGAAGAGGAGTGGTATGGATGGTAAGAACTAAAATTGAAGTCTTGTAACTTTCACAATCGTCAAACCATTTCAATGAGGCCAAGGGCCCTGTATATCCATCTTTCTCACCTGTTGTTGGTTACAAACAGAAAAAAAATCTTGCAGAAATAAGGTAACCAATAGTTGTTGAGTATTTACTATGTGTCAAATACTGTTCCAGACTCTTTATCTAAAATACTTCCTTAAATTTTCATAACAAAATGCTGTGAGGTGTTTTAGCCCCAAATTACTAATGTGAAAATGAGACAAAATTAATTTGCTAAAGGTCAAATAGATACTAGGTGACAGAGCCAAAGTCTAAACCCAGGTCTGCCTGATTCTAAAGCCCATGCTTTTCCTTTCATAAATGAATGATGCTTCTGTTTGTTTTAATTAATCATTATTTTAACATATGTTAAAATCTTCAACTTTGTACTTTTATGTGTAGATTCAGATTTGTGTGGGAAATGGGTCCAGCTATAGTAACTTGATTTCAAGAGGGGGAGAAAAGATTATGGAAAAGATCTTGAGTATTAATGCCTAGGGAAGCAAGTTAGAGACAATGAATATCTATTAAAAAGCATTTGGGGAGAGAGTGAGAAAGGTCTTGTTGTAGAAAGAAAGAGAAATGTGCATGGAAGCTACCAAGTAAATACAAATGTTAAAGTAGGAAGACTTATCACTATTCTCTGTGTTGACAGGAAAACAGAATTACAGAGAGGTGATGTCATCCAGGCTACATCATAAAGGGGTCTCAGAAGTTGGGCTAACTGCTAACTCAGCCAACAGCTATGAAATAGGCATGAGTTGTGAAACAGCTACCTTTCTGTCTATTTCTTTTTCTGTGTCTAAAATAAAGATAATACTGCTCACAGGTGTTCTCTTGTCAATCTCAAAAAGTACTTATGTTTTATATATTGTGGGGATGTTAGTTTAAGTACTTAAGTATATATTTAAGTACTTAAGTGTGTGTGTGTACATATACATCTTTATATATATGTATATGTTTTATATATTGTGGGGATGTTAGTTTAAGTACCCACAAGGGTGCAAACTCAAGTGCCTATGGGAACTGGGCAGATAACATTAGAAGGGGGCTGAGGATAAACTACAGGGAGTGGTGAGAACTGTGGCCAACAAGAGTGAATTTGCCTCATCCAAATGGAGGAGCTACTATTCAGCTCGAGTTGATTATTGTCATGAGAAAATGCAGACCCAGTGTTGCCAGAGCTCCTGATTTTTCAGAATATCTTGGTATAGTGGAATCTTGGTATATGTGAAATCTCTTGATATTTAAATGTTGACAATTAATTCACAGTTTAAAAAATACTTCACAGACTAAACAAAACATGATTAGGTCAGGTATAACCTATGAGTTGCCAGTTTATGATCTCTGATATGAGTGAAAAAGGATATAGATAATGACTACTCACACCTGCACAGCAATTGATTCTTCACAAAGCCCTTGCACATCCATTATTTTACTGGCTCCTCATGACTACTCTGAAAATATTACTCATGTTCTATAGATGAGGAATCTGTGTAAACACTGAGTGCTTTATGCTTCAAAAGTTCTTTTAATTATTGTTACCTCCTTCGTTTTCCTGACTGCTGTCCCAAATTCAAGGTGGTGGGGTTTATTCCTTTTGTACTAACCCCCTTCTCCCTATTTAGTATCTCCTCACAAAGTGAATTCACCTTAGATCTTCCCTATCCTTCTGACAGTTTCCAAGGAAGTTTCCAAACTGGCAGGAGAAAACATGGTCATGGATCTCCAACAGGAAGTTTTCATTAAACTCAAAGGCACAGGGAAACTGTTCCATTAATTGCCAAATACAATCTAGGAACTGGGTAAAGATAGGGGACACTTCTTTTGAGTCTCCATCCAGGTGGCCACACCTAAGAGATGCAAATAAAGGTAAAGAAAGACAGTGGTTAGTGTCAGGGATTATACTGTTCGGAGTAGGCTATAACAAGGTCACCTTCTGTCTCTGTTGGCAGTGGCAAGGAAACACCTCATGGTAAAATGCCAGCCAGAATCTCAAAGCTAGTTAATCCCAGCAAACCTCTTAGCCACTGGTACCCTGCACTGTCATCCAGACTATAAACCATTTGGTCATCTAGTCTATTTTCTCTTACATCCTCTTTCCAATAGAACTTTCTGCAATGATGGCAATGTTCTACAGTTGTGCTGTCCACTATGAAAGTCACTAACTATTAAGCACTTGAAATGTGGCTAGTGTAGCTGAGGAACTCAATTTTTAATTGTATTTATTTTTAATTAATTTAAACAGCCACATTTAGCTCTATGTGAGCAAGGACCACATCTATGTTGTTTCCTGCAGTGCCTGGCACAAAACAGGTATTTAAGAAACATTTATTAAATGCATGAATGAAACCTCATCCCAGAACTGTTTGTTTCCTCCCCCATAATTCCCTCTTTACCAACCCTACCATCCACTGGAAATGCTATTCCACTGGAAACCAACACAGCATCCTCGGCTTCTATGCTGAACATTTTCTACCTTCTGATATAACTGTGACCTGGCTCACAAAGATACTACCTTTCCTTGGGGCCCAAATCAAATGGAGAACAATAATCATTTCACTTTTCACATACCATAACCCTAAAACAGGGCAGAGGTGGGTTCTACTTTCTCCTTGCTCTTACTGCTGCTTCCAAACTACTACCCCTTTCATTCTCTTAAAAACACTCCATTATAAGTCATGCTGTTTAGCTTATTTACCTTCCCTTTCCTCAGTTGTCTTCTACCAATCTCTGGGTCACTTCCCCACATTCTCTGAAGAATCTGACTCCTGTCTTGAGTACTTATCTTTGGTGTTGACATAGATGACCAACACTAACTTAATAGGTTCCTTAACTAGCGCAAATCCAATATCTTTACTGATCTTTACCTCTACTCCAGTCTCCTGAATCCATGGCCATAGGCTGGTTCTTGAAATCACCTACGAGTTCTTACTCCACCTTTGAAATCTTAATCCCAATATCCCCCTCTGAATACCATATATTATATTTCCAAAGGTTGCTCATCTTCTTACCTCCTCCAGCTCTCGTGTCAGGACCTCTCTACATGCCAGATTCCTATGGGATTCCCCTTCTTCCTTAACCAGCCTAGACTTCATAGTCTGTTCCATCAACTATTCTCTCCCCACTGTCTTCAGCTTTCTGGCCTTGCTTGTCATTATTCTCCTTCAAAATCCAACCACAGATCAGCCTAAAAAGTTATGTTCTCTGCTCCTACATTCTGACTGATGAATAATGCTTGCAAAAATTATAAAACTATACAAATTCATGCCTTTTAAAATTAAGTCCCCACATTGAGCTGGGACTTAATTGCTCCCAAATAATCTTTACGTATGCCCTTAATACCATGTGTATATTACTGTTACAGCTATTGCAAATTTTAAACTATCCTCTCAAACTCCTAACCGATTTCACATCTTCCTTCATACCAGAGTCTACAGTGTCACTGAAAAGATCAAGGTCATCAAGTAAAAAAATATATATATCTAACTTCTGCCTCCGACACTCACACACTTTCTTCTCTGCCTGTATTTCCATCCAGTCTCCATGAAAGGGGTGTTCTATTTTTTTGTTTTTGTTGTTTTTCTGTGATAACCTTTTATTTATATACAATTATAAATTACAAACTATTATTTTGCTCAATCCTTTTAACCACCACATGAGGCAGACATGCTAGAGGGTGTTAGCTCTATTTCACAGGCAAGAATGGAAACACTGTTCCCATATTTAGTATAAGACAGCTGGGATTTAAGCCCTGGGCTTCCATAGTCACAATTGCTTTTTTCCCATGACTTTAGGACACATCATTTTAAAGTAATCTGATTTCACAATGCTTTAAAATATAAGAGTAACATTTATAACATCTATTGCTGGCAGGTTAACTCTGGAGCCAACCAACCTAATTAATTACTTTATAACCTAGCACATTTTAAGGTACTGTTACACCTGTAACTCAATTTCACAGCTATGTTGAGCCAAAATTGCAGCAAAGCTGACCTGAGAGGACCAGGGACACAATGGTCAAGCATACTTCCAAATTTAACCTAGGCCTGGCACATCCTCACCAATTGCTCAGATGGCAAGCTGAGGCAACCAAGTGAAGGCCCACTTAGAAGTGGACACTGATGAAAAAACACAAGCAGTATCAGAATGACTTCTTTAAGGTTAACATCCTCAAAAAGCCTATTGCTGGTCTACTACATTACCAGCAGGACAAGGGGCAATAACTCTGGAGTCCAGAGTATGCAAGAAAAAGGTCAATTAAGCTGCCTACCAGGTGCCTAAAAAGCCAAATAGTGCTAAGTTCATCCATGCCAAACCTAGAAAATGGTTCATTCCTTCCTGATCTTGGTTTTAAGGAGAAAGATGATCATCAGAGAAACCAGGAAATTCCATCCTGAACCCCAGGGGTGGGGGGTGGGCATTTCCCAGACTTGATGGTGCAAGGGGCAACACAATCTGCCACTGTGAAGGGGAAAAGCTATCTTGGTCAGCTTTGATCTTCCACAAGACAATGGAACCAGAGACTAGCAGGATCAGGGCTTAGGTGATCAATCCTGGGAAAAGCAGGACTTGCTCACATGAACACCCTAAAATTGTAAGCAAAATTTTGAGTATATGCATGCACCTGGCAAAGTGGTTCTTCATTCTCAAATCCTGAACTTGAGAAAGGGACTAAACCAGTTGCAGGGTAGGATTCAAAAGCCACCAGATACACTTAGAGCTAGCCAAGTCTGAGAGCTCTCAAAGCCATCACTGAAAACTTGGAACGTGGATTCAAAGAGACAACTGAGCACTTGTTTTTGCATTCTCCTTCCTAATTGTATTTCAAGTCTTTTCAAAACAAAGCCCTGGGAATACCCAGATTCAAGTATGCACTTGGGCTTGGACCATGTTGCAGGAGTCTTAGAGATCCCTGTACACATGCTTGAGTCATTCATTCACTAATGTTTAACCTCAGGATAGAAGATCTGACAAAGCAGGACTCCTTTCTCCATGACACGTGCTGATTTCAGAGGTGGCAGCAACCAAAGTGGAAAACACTGGAATTTTCCCTTGAAACCAGACTGTGGTGAGAGGTTCCTGCCATGAGCATAACCTACTATCTTTTCTCTGACCCTTCCCTTCGTTTTTGAAGATAGAGCAGAAAATAATCTTCTCTGAAGATACTTGATAATTCCAAAACCCAAAAACACATGCTCCTAGTGCACAGTGCTTTCAGACATTCTGGGTCTAGTTCAGCTGGCGGATGAGGTGATTGATGCATTTACCCCGATAGCCAGGTGAGCCCATCTCCTTGAGGAAGCCCACTTTATTCTTGGTAGCATGACAGGCCACTGAGAGTTAGAAAGGATGCAAGAACCATGAGATCTCCTGGAAATACTTCCCTGGGAAGGTAATTTCACGAATGAGATCTTCCAAGCAAATGACACCAAACCTCCCCAGGTGCTCTTCGATCACTGTGTTATCCGTCAGAGGAATGGTCTTATTCTTGACCTTGCCTTGTCCACATTTCAAGATAAGTTCCTGGACAGACTTTAGATTTGGAAATCCCCAGGTCACATAAGGTTCCACTATACACAGAACATTTTAGGGTCTGAGAGGTGACTCTAACTAACAAAGACACCACTGAAAATTTTCTTTAGGAGAAGTCTTGCAATGGTCTTTTGCACCAGTGAACTCATCCCATTAATCCTTTGGATGCATAAAACAAAGGCCAAGGAATGTTTATCTGGCAATTCCAAGGCATGAGGTTTCACTTCTAGTCATCTGAGACACACCCTGTCGTGTTGCTGCCACCAGGAATCATGTAGAAATGATTCCAGTCACTTAAATCTGGGCCCTTTTCCTTTCCTCTGCTCCTTCTTTGCCAAAAGTACCTGCTTTGCTTGGGTGGCTTTGAGCGCTTGGTAAGCCTTCCTCTTTTTCAATAGATTTTCTGGAACCAAAGGGATTTTGTTCCTTTCCTCTTGCTCCACCATCTTTCTAGTGTTGAGGTGTTCTAACTTATAGCTTAAGCTAATCTTTTCATTTGAATTGGAGCTTTCACCCTCTCTGGTCTGTTCATAAGACTTACTCTACCAAAGACCATCTCTTTCATATCTTCAACCTTATCTTATTTAATATTTCTTCTCAGCACAAGAAATTGCTCAACTCTCTCCTGTCTTGAAATACTCTTCCTCAAACCCATAACCCTATCTGGGTATCACCCCTTCTTTTCTACCCCATTCAGATCCAAGATGCTTAGAAAAATATTTATATACTCACATTCTTCAATTCATCTCTTGCTCATGCCTCCATTCACTGCCATTTGGCTTCTGCTTCCACCACTTTACTCAACTGGTTATCACTAATGATCATTAAAACCTGAATATTGCCAAAGTTGATTATTGGGTTATTCTGAGGCACATAACACTGCTGACTATTCACTTGAGATTCTCATCTCTTATTTTTTCCTTTTCCTATCCTTAGATTTATTATTACCTCACTAACCACTCTTTGATAGCCACCTTCACAGATTCCTTTCTTCACTAGATTTTCAGGTGTCAGTATTATCCAAGGCTCTGTCCTGCCCCTTGGCTCTTTTTCCTCTATATACGATTTTTTTGGTTACCTTATCCGAACCCATGGATTAAACTACTACTTATATGCAGATAACTCTTAATCCTGTAGACCTCTCTGTCCAATCCAGAACTGGTGAGCTCCAGATTTGTACTGAATAGTCTCCCTACTGGACATCTCTTGGATGCCTCATGCCAAATAAGTCCCAAACTGAAACCATCTTTCCCCTCTCAACCTGCCCTGTATCATTTAGTACTCTCTATCTCAGTAAACCCAGCTACCTAAGGCAGAAACTTCTAGACTTCTTCTAGACTTTCTCTCTCATCTCCTGGTTCTGTCAGTTCTACATCTTGAATACCCTTGTATCTCTCCCATATCTCTTTTCAAGCCTTCATCAATTCTGACAGCCTTCTAATTCATCCCCTTGCCTTCAATTTCAGTCTTCCACACTGCTGCAAGAGAAATAATTTCTAAAATGTAGATCTGATCATATCATTGCCCTGTTCAAAGTCGTCCTGTTTAACGCCCTTATGGTTTTACACACATCAGTTCTAAAATGCTGTCACCTATTCCAGGAAGCCTTCTTTGGCCTGGAATGGATAAGATTCCTTTATTTATGTTTTCCTTTGTCTTAATACTTATCATACTATACTGTCATTACTGATTTCCTTTTCTTTAAAAGAAGGGACAGGGACCATAACTGATTCAACTTAGTCTTCTCAATGCTTGACATAATGAGTGGTACAATGTTGGTTGATGAAGGAAGAATAAATGGAAGGACCCAAATGGCTAGAGAGGGGCAATCAAATGAAATTAAATGGATACACATCAATGTGGGCGAATAAGACCAGAATTATAACATCACTGAGGGTAAAACTCACATTTTATTTGCCTTTGGGACCACCTTAGTGTCTGATATAGTGTACAACATATTGTTAGGTGGTAAATATTTATTAATTGTTCTGGTAAACATAGGTAAAGCCTTAGTGAGGCTGGTTTATAGCAGACAATAGATAAATGTAAGCCCTTGCCCCTACCCCTTAGTAAAAAACAGAAATCTGCACCTACTTCTGAAAAAAAATGACAAATGGGGGTGGTGAAAAAAATGCACCTATCTCTTTTTCTTAAAAAGGGTTAAAAGGTACACTGCCTGAAATATTAGTCTCTCTACCTAAATACCCTCCTCATCCTCCTGTTCTGCCTATCAAACTCCTATTTATCTCCAAGAATTCATACTTAAATGCCACCTACTCCTGGAAGCCTACCTTGATCTCCTCATGCAGAGTTAGGCACTTTTCCCTATGTGGCCTGTGATGCCTTGTTCTTCCCTGAAATATTTAACAATTTGATATAATTGCTTGTACTCCTTGAAGGCAAAGATGATATTTTGGTTAGCTCCATAGACTCAGTGCCCTAGCACAGTGTCTGGAATACTTGTTTCTTGATGAAAAGAGATATCATATTCAATTTACTATTCCTTCCTACATAAGAGCATACTGGAGTTTTGATAAAACTCACCCTAATGAACTTTCCTCCTTCAAAATAAGGGTATTTTTACCTTTGGGAAAACTTGTGGCCCATGGATATCCATTCCTTCTCTATCAGGATCTTCATTTTATAGAAAAAGAAGAGTTTACATTAGGAAAATCATAAATTAACAATACACATGAGAATATCAAAACACTTAGCTGAAATGGTTGAACTGATTGTAAAATAAACTTATTTTCCCAAATGATAACTAAGTAAATAACTTGGATTTCATTTATAGGTTTATATAGGCTGCCTTCAAATTTCAGATGCTCTCAGGAGAAATTATTCTGGATTTGTATCCAGTGTCACATTTCTTTTGGTGTGGCAAGTCATTGAGCTATAACTAAATGCAAACCAGATAAGTATATTAAATTGAACCTTTGAAAAACAGGAATCTAAAGGCAGAATTTGGGTTTGTACCAATAACAAAACTATTTTTAATTATTAAAAAAATTTCCAAAGAAATGAGGATAAATCACTATTGTGAGTTCTGTTTCTTAGAAAGATCAACTAAGAAGCCTTGGATTCTGTGCAAAAAAACAATCATGAGTCTGGCATTCAAACAGCTGACATGTTAAAGACGATGTGCCTATCAGACAACCTCTTTATTTATAAAAGTCAACCATTCAGCTTTGCAAACTTTTTGAGCTTTTCCCATTCCTTACAGCAGCCTCTTACATATAACTTACCCTCTGATAGATAAGAAATACATTGAATGCACAACAGAAAGTATATGGAATGTACACACCTCATTTAATGGAATGAAGCTAAATTGAAAAACAGCTATTTTTGTAGATTTAGAGCTAATTCTTGTAAAAACCAAGTTAGTTGAGAGTTCTTTGTGATTTTTTTTACAATCTGTCGTTCACGCAAAGTAAAATACAATCACTCACTGTCTTACCATGAGTCCTTTGAATGTCCTATAAAATGGATCTAAGAGGATGCTGGCCACTGAGCAGACTTGTGCTGTGCGGTCCCACCCATCAGAACAATGGACTAAGACACTGGCCTTTTCTACCTTCACTGCCTGTGAAGACAAGAGGCAAAAAGTACCATAAGCAACCTCTGCATAGCTTGCTGTGTTAATAAAGAATTGTCAAATACTATCCCTATGGTACAGAGAAGGTCTTACTGGGCTTCTCACAATATCAGCATCCTCTATGGGGAATGAAAAAGAAAATAATGGAGTACAAGAGAAGGTGAAGAACTTACCTAAAAGGAAAAGAAAATCAAAATGAACCCATGACACAGGGTAAAAAGAAGAACAGGGGAGGAGTTCTAAATTCACAAAACTTCTGAAGATGACAAGAATCAATTCTCAGAGGGAAGAGTGAACAGGAGGAAGAATTAATGCTCAAAAACACAGGACGGCTCTGCATTCCAGTCCCAGATCTGACAACAATCTCCTCTAGCCATTTAATCTTACTAACACAAATTCTTCCAACTTAAGATGGAGGGGCTTGCCTGTTTTTGTATAATCAGAATGATATAAAGATCTGGGCAATTATTCAATCTGGGCCATTTTGGCAATGGTAGATTTTGATCATTTATTCATCCTAACACTTAATTACATAACCCTATGTGCCAGGTATGTGCTAGGTATTAGAGATGCAAAGATGAGACTCAGTTCCTGTCTCTGAGGAGCTCACAAACTAGTCAGGGTGACCAAAGGTAAGTAAATAATTGTACTACAGTGGAAAAATTACTGCTATAAAGTAATGTGTAGTAACTGTATCCTTTTGCAGAAGCCAGGGAAGTTTGAGCCTTGAAGGAGTAGGACTTCCTCAGGTGAAGAAGAAGGACACTGATTAATTCACTCATTCATTCATCCACATACCTAGCCAATAATTACTGAGTGACTGTACAAGAGGCACTATGATATGCACTTGAATAAAAGGAGACAAACACTTAAATGAATGACTGCAAACTGAGAATATATAAAATAGTAAAAGTCCATACCAGGTACAACAAAGATACAAAAGATAACCAGAGAGGAGGAGATAACTAAAGTAGGTTTTCACAGATGAATAGGCAATTGCCAGACTGACCAGGAGGAAAGGACATTCCAGGCAGGGGGAACAATCATGACAGCACAGATACAGGCAAGAAGGCATGGCATAGGGGAGGAATGGTTAAGTTGCTTGGTAATGGCTGAGGCTAGGCTGGGAATGAGGGAGTGAGGAGAGACACAGCTGGCCGGGAAAGGAAGGGTCAGACTGACCAAGTGTGCATTTTATCTGGTGGCAATAAGGAGCTGAAAGCAAGGGAGTAGCATGATCAGGTATGTATTTTTGAAAGACAGCTGTGGTGGCAGTAAAGAGAATGGATTGGGAGGACATGAGTTTGGATACAGGAAGATTAGTCAAAGAGCTACTAAAATCATGAAAGGCCATAAGTGCCTGAAGTAAGGCAGTAGAGAGAAGAGGGATGCTAAGTATGAAAATTTAAAAGAACATAGTGAGAGAATGGATATGGGATGAAGGAGAAAGAAGAGTCATGGATGACTCTGAAATGTGTAGCTTAGTAACTAGGTAGATGGCAGTACCACTAGTTTGAGTAATGAAAACAGAACAAGAAGCAAGTTTTAGATAGTAGTGGGGGTAGGTAAGAAGATTTAAGTTTTGGCCATGGTAAGTCTGAGGTAGTTGATGGACATCCAGTGAAAAAATCCAGTGGACAATTAGATATGTAGGTTTGGAGTTTAAGGGAAGGAAATAGCTGAGCCAGAGTATAGATTTAACCACTAACTGAATAGAGATACTAGGAGAAACTGTGTGCATAGCTGATACTGTCCAGGCAGAGACCAAAAGTGAAAAAAAATACTTTACAAAGCAGTGACCTTTAAAGGGGAAGTAGAGGAAGGAGGGCTATTACAGGAATCAGCCTGTGAAAATGAAGCCCAAAAGGTAGAAAGAAATTGAAGAGGGTGTAGTTAAAGTCAGGACTACAAAAACATTCAAATAGAAATGGGTCAATAGTACCAAATGCAGGGGAGAGGTTAAAATAAAGATTAAAAAGTGATCCTTAGATTTGGCAAGTCAAGGTCATTAGTAACCTCAACAAGAGCAATAGTAATGGTATGTAAATCAGAACACAGTGGGCTGAAGGATGAAGGGAGATGAGGAAGTGCTAACAGGAAAGGCCAACTACTTTTAAGAATGTTCTAACCAAGAAGGAAGAGGGCAATTCCCTAGGAATGAGAAAATATTGGAGTATACTTTTGAGGCAAGAAGCCAGTCAAAAAGAGTAAGTTGAAAATGTAGGAGAAAGGACTTGACAGAGCTAATTCCTTGACGAAGTAGAAGGGGATAGGATTCAGAGTATAGGTAGAGGGAATAGCCTTACACAGGAGATATGGCATACTATGTCCTCTGAGACAACAAGGAAGAAGACATGAAAAAAGTTGGTAAGAATAATAGTGGGAAGATGAAGTATCACCTTGATTTTTCCATGAAGAAGGAGACATGTCTGAATATGTGTTTACAGAGAGGGAAGGTAACGGTGGTGTAGTCAGCTTGAAAACAAGGTAAAGATTAGGAATACCTCCTTGGTGGAACAGGACTGGGACCCAATCAGAGACATAAAATAACTGTTATTTTAAATATTTAAAGTAGCTACTTTAAGTAACTAAGTTCTACTATTTTAGGACTTCATCTAAGATTACAGACCACAAACCTATGATAGTACCAATTAACATGCCTATGGGATTTATTTCTTTGCAGCAATACTTAGCAGTTGGGGTGTAACAGCAGAGAATGACTGTGGCTGGCAGGACAGGTAGAGTGAAGGATAAAGGGCAAGGTAGAATGGATGAGGTGCTACACCACCAGGTCTTCATAAATAGGGAAGAAGGTGGAAGAAGTTTGGACAAAGAGGAGCTGAAAGTATAGAGGTCTCCACGATACAGAAGAAATATGCTAACTGGAATAAGGGTGTGAAAGCTGGAGTATAAAAGCTCAAAGAACTGTAAGTACAGAATGTTTGATATGTTATACATGGACATTCAAATCTCCAGGGAAGAGGGAAGAATCAGGATGGAGAGGAAGGTGGCAAGGCCATTCCCAAAGTCCTTAATGGAGGAGGGAGGGTAACTAAGAGGGGTACAGGGTAATATGGCTAACTAAAATAGACCTGAAAGGAAGAAGGAGTTTTATAAGGACCAAGGAGCATATTGAATCTGCCCTGGATCCTATGGGTCATGGCATGTAGAACAATGAGTAATCTTTGTAGTGGAGTGCAAGAAAAATGGAATTCCTAGAAGGGTAGTCAAATTGTAGGTAAGAAAAGAGATCTGGAAAAAGATTAACTAACTTTTTTAATTTCTCACTTAAGCAGACACCTCAGGTAGTATCAGAGGCCTGACAGCACCAACCATGCTCTTTGTTTAGGGCCCCAAATGGAGTGAAACATCACTGGTAGATAGGAAAAGATGCTTGTTTTCACTAATGATTAAAGAAATACAAATTAAAACATGATATATAATTTATCACCTATCTCATTGGCAAAGATTAAAAAGACTGATGACAACTATTACTGGCAATGTGGAAAAATAGGCACTGTTTGTGGGAATGGAAACAGGTACTATCTATTTGGAGGGCAATTTGACCATATCTATTAACATTTGAAATATTCATACTCTTTGACTCAGAAAATCCCCTTCTGTGAAGATATATGTTTAAGGTTAGTTAGTGTAGCAATGTTTGTCTTGGTGAAAAACTGGGAACAACTAAGTTCCCCATCAACAGGGGACTATGGTAAATTTCCACAATGGAATTGTATATAGTTGCTGAAAAGAATGAAGTAGTACTGACTGAACTGACCTGAAAAAATAAATGCTCATTATACATTAAGTATAAAAAGTAATTTGCAGAAGAGTATGCACAGTATGATCCAATTTTTACAAATTAATAATATAAGTGAGTGTATGTTGAAAAACTCTAGAGCTGCACTCTAAAATATGGTAGGCACTAGATACATGTGACTCTTTAAATTTGAATTTGTTAAAACTAAATAAAATTATAAATTCAGTTCCTCAGTCTTATTGGCCACATTGCAAGTGCTCAATTGTCACATGGGGCTAGTGGCTATCGTATTAAGCAGTAAAGCTACAGACCGTTTCTATCATCACAGAAAGTTCAAATGGACAATGCTGATCAAGAGGCATAAACATTAAACTATTAATAGTGATGTGCATGTGTTGTGGAGAAAATTATGGGGAATGTTTACATTTTATGCTATATACTTCTGAAATGTTTAATTCATTGATAATGTACATGTATTGCTTTTGTAATGAGAAAAATAAGTAAATAAAGTAAAGATTTAAAAAAGAAGGTGAGAGAGAGAAAGAAGTAAAATAGCAAGTTAGAGAATTGCAAGAAGTCTACTCCAGCCAAGCTGGGACAAGATTGTGAAAGACTCTGAATGTCAAGCTACAGGATCTTACAGGCAATAGAACAGGGAACCACTGGAGAATTTTAAGCTTTAAGTGACATGACCAGATGTGTTCAAGACAGATGACTTTAGTGGCAATCTGGTCACCAAACCGGGGAGGAACTACTAGAGACAAGCATTTAGGAGGTCATTATAGTACCTTGGGCAATAGATGGCAACTGTCGTAACTAGGGAAGTAGCAGTAGAGACCGGAAAGGAAGGAGAGATTTGAGAAACACTTTTGAAGTAGAACTGATAGGAGCTGGCAACTGCCAGATGGAGGAGAAGAGGGAGAATTCAAGGCTAACTGAAGTTCTCAAGCTTGGGATACTGGACAGGTGGTGATCGAGATGAGGAACACAGAGTCATTGTGCAATCCAAGCCTATCTTTTTGGTCCACTCATTTAAGTTCAACTAATATTTATGATGTTGTACTGTCTATCAATTTTCTCCATCCTCACTCTCTTTGGTCTAATAAATTTGGTTTCAGAAAGCAAACAGATTATTGGTATATATGAAAAAGGAACAGTATGAAAAATGGTTAGAACAGAGGGCTTGAAACAACTGACAGTGTCACATAGTGAACATTAATAACACATTACAATGAAAAGTGAAGCAACAGGATGAGGAAAGGAAAAAGCATTAGGGCCAGACATTTAAGGCAGTTAATCACATACTTTTTCAAACCTTTTAAGCCAGAGGCTATGTATCTTATTGCCTTCAACTGAGAAAAGGACAGCAGCAGGGTGAAAAGTCATTCTCTCCTTTTTGACTTTGCTTCCACCAAATAATGGGTATGGAGTGAAGAGGGAGAGTTCTCATGTAGGAATATATAAAATCAAAACTTCAAAATGAGAAAATGTACACTATGAATTTCCTTTTTGTAAAAAAATCACTTAACAAAGGATACAGAGGCCAGGGTTCTGGAGGTCAGAAAATAAGTGAGTCAGCATAAATATAGGTTGACAAAGTCTGCCTAGACTGCATTTGGAGGCAGACTTATACAAAGAAGTCCAGAGAAAAGGTCTGCTTTGTACTCAGAGCTCTGAAAACTCATAGATACACAAGCTCTGCATTTATTTCACACCCATTCTTACTTCCACTTGATACCTTACAACCAACACAAAAATACATCAGAGAATAAGTGAGCTCAAAGGACCATTAGAGATCACCTGAGAGTTTTTAACCTGAGGTCCAGGAGTTTGTGGACCCCCTGAAATCAAGGCCCATTTTCTATATGTATATACATATGTGTATTTTTCCAGGAAGGAGAGGGTTAATCATATTCCCAAAGAGTTGTGTGGGGCCCCCCAAAGTTATATCATTAGACTCTAGTCCAACCACCTTGTTTTGCAGATAGAGAAACTGAGGCCCAGAAAGGGAAAGAGACTTGCTCAGGATTACACAGTGACTTAGTGGCAGGGTTGAATGAATAAGCTAGGTTTCTTTTCAATATTCTTTCCACCATGGCACACTACTACCTCAACAGATCCCATAATTAGCATCAGTGCAATTCTTGAAAGTCCTGATTATTACCTTTGTAATGAAAATTCCAGCATCCATAATAGCTTTAATGTGTCTCAACCACCCTGAGCTCTCCAGGCCGCTAAGAAATTCACTCATTGTTGGAGTTTTCAATTCACAAACTAAGGCAGAAAAGGAAGCAGAGATTGAAATTCACAATCACCTCAGTTTACTCATCAAGAAAGGGGAGAAAGTGGATCCTCATTTTGTAAATGAGGAAGCTGAGGCACAGAAAGGTTAAATGATTAGTTGGAAACCACCCAGTGAGTCAGGGACAGAATTAGGGTTAAAGCCTGCCAGATCTCCCAGAATAGGCCTATGCCTTCTTGAGTTGTAGAACCCACCCCCAAGCCCTCAGAAATCTCTCAAGAAAAGAGCCAGAGGACAAAATCGGCATCTATAGGAAAATACTCACATCTCCTCTGATTAGAAAACACGTTTGATCCCCATCCTAACTCCACCCACCCATCCCCATCCTAACTCTGCAGGCCCTTAACATCTGTCTGTACTCCCACACTTCCACCTACTCCCTGCAGCCCTGTGCTGTCTCAACAGGTTGAAAAAACAAATAAATAAATAACCAGTTAATTTTCACGTACTTTTCACTGGGTATCGAGCAGAGGGCAATCTTTTGCCTTAAAAATCTGTAAAACAATGTCATAAAATGTAACCAGAAGATATTTGCACTTCGGTGTTTATTGCAGCATTATTCACAATGGCTAAATTATGGAGTCAGCTTAAGGGTTTATCAAGGGATGAGTGGATAAAAATGATGTGGTGTATGTACACAAAGGAGTATTATTTAGCCATGAAAAAGAAGGAAATTTTGTCATTTGCAGAAACATGGGTAGATCTGGAGGACATTATTTTAAGTGAAATAAGCCAGGCACAGAATGACAAATATTTTATTTTCACACTCAAATATGGGACCTAAAAAAAAATTGATCTCAAGGAAGTAGTGAATAGAATGGTGGCTACTAGAGACTGGTCAGGGTGGTGGGATGGGGTAATGAAGAGATGTTGGTGAAGGGGTAATTCTGTTTAATAGAAGGAAGAAGTTCTTCTGATGTTCAGTGGTACAATGGGACAACTATAGTTTATGATAGTTTACTGTATTTCAGAATAGCTAGAAGTTTTCAAATGCTCCCAACATAAAGCAATGATGAATGTTTCAGGTGAATCTTGTCCCAGTTACCCTGATTTGATCACTGTATGTTGTGTGCTTGTTTCAAGATGTAACATGTAATCCATGAATATGTACAATTATTATGTATCAATAAAAAAATAAAAAAAGAAATTACTGATTATTAATTATAAGAACCAACTTGTTCTAATAAACAAAACGAGAACAATAAAAAAATCTGTAAAACAAAGTCCTCTTCTATAAAATATTCTGGGGCAAAAAAGAAAGGAGGAAGAGACCTAAGAAAGAGGGACATTAATATCCTAAAAGGAACACAGACTGAGGAGACAGAATCTGATAAGGGTGGTTGTAAGGAAGAGGTCCTGGCAGACTACACTAGTACAAAATTGAAGAAAAGGGAAGAAGAACAGGGAGTTCACTAAAGGTAAGTTTTCACTATCTCTACCTGAGTTGGCATATCACATCATGAAATCCTGGGGAGTGGTTTTAGGAGAAATTTTCTAAACCCAAGAGTCTTATAAGGCCTCAATCCCACCCTGCTTCCATTCTGACGCAATTATTTTGCAGTGATGATGGATGACCAAATTGTCTGATATCAGCTTTATGCTTTTGAGGTCTAAATTCACCTTCTTCATCAGCACAGTGATGAAATTAGACTGACTCCTACAGCAAATTAAATGAGGTGATTTCTTACCTTGAAGATGATGAAATGAATCCCATATCCATTAATATTTATGTTGGTCTGTCCCACCCCTGAACATTAACCTCTGTAATTCTATAGAGTGAAATGATTTCCATACCAACTAGACCCAGATGGCCTTTATCGAGTTATTAAATTAAACATCTTAGTTCCTCTGCCAGACCAACACTGCTATAATTCAGTACTATGTAAGCTAGATTCATACTATGATTACATACCTTATCACTTGTTGACTCTGCCCACCTGCTTGCTTTTATGTTACACCCCAAATCAGACATGCTTTTTGCTTACATAATAATGCAAAGCTATGGCCTCTGGCCTAGCCAAAGGGAAATCCTTGTACCTTCCAAGAGTTTCTGCAGGCTGCTCCGCATTACATGGATGTTCTCAATGCCCATAAACCTGAAGCGAATGTTGGCATAGTTGTCTTCATTTTCATACCCCTTCCCAGCTGCACGGTTGGCCATGGCATTCAACTGCAATAGCGGAGGACATAACAGAGCACATAGGCAAGATGATGAAAGAACAGGGTTCATCAATTTGAATGTCTCATTCTGAACAGTTTTAAATCCTACCTAATTAAAAAAGAAGTTAAATCAGAGAGGATACATTCTGGAATGGAGAGAATTTCACTGGTTTTTATATCACGTATCTTAAGTAACAGACTCATATAGGGAAAGAGAAGGAAATCTAGTGTTTTGGCTTTATTACTAAAATCCTGTTTAAGAGATAAAGGATATGGCAGCTATAAGGATATCTGGTCTGAAGAACTGATATTATAATTTTGAGCAGCCTATCACAAACAAATGTTTTCTTAGCTGAAAGGGCTTTATCCTGAAAAACGTGGAAAATTTCAAAAATCTTTCCGACTAAGAAGCTCTACAAAGAAGTTTAAGAATGTCAGGGCTAATTAGTTTTAAATAGCCATTCTAGAAAAATGTCTAAAATATACCTGTATGAGATAAATGACTTTTACTCACTGATAAAATTGAAATGGAGATACCAATATCTATTTTAACATTATGTTTTACCTAGTGGTAATCAGAGAATCTCTAGGTCATATGAAGAATGCTGGGCAGGGTAGGGAATAAATGAGACTTGCAGAGAGGATATATTGATACAATAACTGGAAAGTAGCCAGGATACCTTCTATGATAATGACTGTTTTACTAATTAATTGATTTTCTGTTTTCTGTGCCTATTCTCTCATCTCTCAATATTGTGCATTTCAGAAGGCAAGAGGAGCACGTATGTGGAGAGGTGTAGTTTTTGTATTAAAAGAATGCAAAAGCCTCACATCACAAACTATTAAAGTTAAGACATGCAGAGGGGAAAAAAGTCAATGTGTTCCACATATTCTGTTTAGAATGCAAGACATTTGTTAAAGGGAAGACATTTATTAAAGGGAGAAACGTGATGGTAATTTTGATATTTTATCACACTGATGGTGTCACTGAGCTTTCATTAAATTAATGACAAAGGTGAAAGGAACACCTGTCAAAATGAAAGGAACAGCCACTTAGTAACAAGGAAGTTTGCTATGAGCAATGCTTTCGCAAACAAAACAATAATTACAGTAGTCTCTACTCAGGTCTGGGTAAGCCAGCTAATGCAGACAGGTAGCTATTAATACACTGTACCAGAATATACTCTTTGGAAATATGTCTGGCAGATCTGAGGAATAGCTGCATATTTAATGTTCAGATGGAGAAGAGATGTAATATTTATTGAGCTCATAGTATGTGCCTGACAGTGTGCTAGAAGTTACATACATTATCTGATTTAATCCTCACTACAGCCCATGTAGTGGTACTATTATTATCCCCATAAGAAAACAGGCTCAGAGGGGTGATCCAATTTGCCTAGAATCATATGAATAAGGGCTGAAGGCAGGATTTGACCCAAGGTTTGCCTGACTCCTAAGAACAAAATTGTGTCAGTACTATATAGTTTCTACTAAAAATATAGATCTAGCCATCCGTGGACTGCCAGATATTTCTAGGCCTGTCTTAATTTGCTCAAATTGGAGATGAAAATGGGGACCTATGGAAAGGGGCTTTCTGCTGTTGGATTTGAACAAAAGGCATCAACCCTTTGGTTTTTCAAAAGCTTGGTATGTATCTCTACCATTTTAAGATTATTTAATCTTGACGAAAGATTCAGAATTGATTAAACTCTTTCAAATTTCAGAATGTCAGATTCAGTTATGGTTTAAGCAAGACAGCAAGCTTCTGAGAAAACTGAAGGATGGCACCTGAGCAGAAAGGAAAATTCATTTTCTCTTGAGCTCAGTCAGTTCTAGGTAGCTCTGGAGAACAGTCAGTGAGGTATCACAAAAGTGGGACAGACAGCTGCTAAGGTTACTACTATCTGGTTTCATGTACATCCAATTGCTCAACTCTGAAATCATAACCACCTGGCTTAGGCTAGCTCTAAATCATTGACTTAGTGATTACAAGTTAGCAATGAAATCTCCTAGTCAGTCACATTCCACACATCAAATTGTGAGCAAAATTATTTCTTTCTGGGGCTGCTTGTAAAAAGGATAATCTTTTAGAAAAAAGGAATCTGTCCTTTATTTGCTTTGTGGGGCACAATGAATTCTTCTACAATCCCTTATAGAGCTAGACAAAAAGTTGAAGGTCAAGGAATTAATGCAGAGAGTAGTTTAGGCTGATACTTATGTTGATTTGAGGTCCCTCTATTCAGTGACATTTGCATTTGAAAGAGACAAAGCCTAACAAAACACATTCAGACAAATCATATAGCATCAGCCTCTTGGAAAGATCAAAGGATTTCACTAGGTCCCTGTCCACTACCAAAATCCATGGCAAATTTATGTTCCTGGTCTTTTCCTATTCTCTGGGACCAAGATTTAAACTGCACTTCATTGAGCTGGGAAAAATTTAATCAGCTAATAGTTCTAGGTGCTAAAAAAATTACTGCCACATGAGCCAAAAATTTTTTGTTAATCATACAGCAGTCAGATTTGTGAACCCTGCTCCTTTGGGAGACACCAAAGTATTATTAACCAACTGTGGCTTAATAAATTATTTACAAAAAGATATGTCGGTAGGAGTAAGTCTCCAGTGTCTAAGTTGAAGTTTTCTCTGATAGTAAATTTAGATCACAGAATGGAGATACTGAAGATTCTGGCTGAGGAACAGACTTAGTGGAAAAGATGAGAAGATGTCAATGAGCCTTCAAATAAGGGTGTCACATTCACATGTCAAAGCTAGGTTGTTCAAAATACCTTCTCACAGCCTCACTTGACAGTGACAGCCTTATAGAAGGAGCCCCAAATGGCTTGTTCAAATGTTTTACACAATGTCTGATAAAATAAATCCACATACACAAACCTAACTTTCCCAATAACACTGCAAGTCTCAACATGGGAGGAGAGGACTACAAGAGGTAGGAGTATCAAATAAGTCATCAACAAATACCTTTGGTCTTGTGTCTACAACATACATAAACTGGCTCCCTGGGTTCGTTTGGCTAATGGCCTCTAGCAAGAGCTCATCATCTACACAACGAGTGTAAAATCCAGACAGAGGCTGGCTACAGCGGCAAATGGCAGCCTGTAAGAAAAAGTGTATCGGTTGAGTGATCATATCCACAGGCGGTCAAAAATCCTCCTTGACCTCAGATTCCGTGAGTAGAGGGAAAGGATGAGCCAACTCAGGATAGAGAGAAGAGCCAAGAGAAATGTGGCTCTAAAGCCCAACCATTCCACTGACACTGGACTCAGCCTTCTACCTCCCCCAGGCATGTGGCTCTGATTTCCAACCTAGTCTTGGCAAATCAGACTACAACAAAATCACATCTAGAGTGTTTCCTTAATAAAATTCTTTTCTCAATACATAATGGGCTAGCTATTTTTCCTGAAACTGCCCCACTTTTCACAGTCCCAGTAATATTGTCCACAATAACCAGAGTTTGCAGTGGCAGCAGAATTCAACGTAGAGGAAAAATGTAGAGTTTCTTAAGAGAACAGGGTCCACTAATTTCAGAAGTTAATGCCAAATCAGAAGGCTAGTTGGTTTCAAGCCATTTCAACATAAAAACATAGCTATTTAACAGGCATGTCTGCTAATGATCAGTTAATGGACTTCATTTTATGAATGGACTTCATGGTGTGGTTTTTAAGGAGTCTGCTCACTTTGACAGTTTGATACAAAAACACCCAATTGCATTACTATACTCTTTAGCATTTGAATAGTTGCCCACTTGAGAACTTGACTATTTATCCAACCCCAGATCTCAAAGTGACCTCAAGAGGGAAGAACTATTATCGTTTCTTACACAAGGGGTCTCAAATGCAGAGGAGCCAAGTGCTTTCTTCCTACTACTTTAAATTATATGAAAAGCAGTGACAAAGTATCAAGGATATCCATATTCACAGTTGGAGGCCACGGGCCCCAAATATTCTCTCATACAACTAACTCCCTTTCATTCCACAACTTCCCACCAAGTTGGAACCCACATAAAAGGAAAGAAACAAATGAACACACTAAAATGCCACTTAACATCTGTACAACATTTGACAATTTACAAAGCACACATATATTTTTCCCTCACGTGACCCTCTCATAAACCTCCATAAGTAATGAAGTTCAGAGAAGTTAAATAACTTACTTGAGGTCACACAGCTTGTAAGTGGTAAGGTGACTTAAACATAGGTCTTCTAGAGGCAAGTTTAGCTCCCATTAGAGAAATTTATTTAACTCACATTGTTCTCTTTGTAGAGGTAGGAGAGTACAGGGACACGTTCTTTACTTCTGAACTTTGAACTTCCAACCACTGTTCCCAAGGTAACAGATTTAGGAACCACTATTTCAGGTGGGTAGGTACTGCATATCTAAAAGAAAATAAGCTCAATATTGTTTTTATATTTTTCACAGACCAGAATTAGCAATCACTCAAGCACTAGCTGGCTGGTATTTATCATCCAGAATCATTCATTCCTCAGAAATAGGAACAAAAATATCCTTGGCATAAAAGCTTTTCCAAGTATGCTATTATTTTGAGAAGGGAAGGTTATTGAGATATATAAGAACAAAATGTGCCTTTAGAATAACTAAAATCATAGGCAGAAACACACATACAACCCTACCCTGAAATTCCTATATTTGCCTATCAGAGCAAACAATATAGATTATAAATAAGAAAATTAAAATGAATAGATGCAAATATAAGGCAAACAAGTGGAGAAGGAGGATATATGATGTATGCTTTCATAAACTACATGCTAGGTTCTTAGTATGCATAACTGGAGGGCCTTTAAAACATTAATGTGCAGGTGGAGTTGTAGACATTTTAGGTGTGACTTACTCTATAAAAAGACTGACACATTTTCTCAAATTTACAAGCTTTTAGTGGTTACCAAAATACATTTTTCCAAAGTGACAGCAACAAAATATTATAACAACATAGATGTGACACTGCAAAATTAACTCTAATCATTCCCCTAAGTAAAAAACACCCCAAACATTTGACAACAGTTCAAACAACACAAAGTGAACAGGCAAAAAAAAAAAGTTCAAGGTAGATTAGATCAAGAATGTTCTATATAACTCATTAAATCAATGTCCCCAGAATGTAGACCATTTGAAAAAGAAACTGTTCTCTACCCATCCCCTTTTCTGGACTTAACTTTGGAGAAGCAGGTCATACAAAGAGAAATGCATGGAGCTTCCCTTTTAGCTCAGAAGGCCATATACATCCAAAGAATCAACAAGAATATTACATACCTCATTCAGGGGGCTTAGAAACATTTGAACTGGACAGAATTCACCCTATCTCTACTCGTTCCTATCAAGAATGACGTTAACAAGTCGCCTCACAGATAGTTCTGCCAAGTGACAGCTCATCAATCCTCATACCTAGCAGACATTCAAAGCTATGTTATCCGAAAGCCATTGCAATTACAATCTTTCTGTGATGGTAAAAAGCTGGAAATAACTTAAAGATCCAACAATTCAAGGATATCACTTAAACACCAATGACTCTCTGTGCAGAAAAGTTATCACAGCAGGCCTGGCTACTATCCTTAGAAAGGCCTATATGCAAAATGGGCCCATGGTTGGTGCCTGGGAACTTAGATTTCAGGAGGCTATCCATCATTCCCTAACTGGTAAGAGTGGCTGATTGGGCCTAAATGTTTGTATAAACAATGTCACTTAGGCTGAACACCTGCTTTCCTTCTGGGCATCTGGAACTAGGCAGAGGGTGCTTATATGAGTAGCTCCCAATAAAAACCCTGAATACTGAGTCTCTAATGTGCTTCCCTGGTAGACAACATTTCACATGTGTTGTTACAGTTTGTTGCTGGAGGAATTAAGCATGTCCTGTGTGATTCCACCAGAAGAAGACTCTGGAAGCTTATACCTGGTTTTCTCCAGAATTCATCCCATGAGCCTTTTCCCTTTCCTGATTTTCTTTGCATCCTTTCACTGTAATAAATCATAGCCATGAGTACAACTATATTCCAAGTCCTGTGAGTCCTCCTAGTGAATCACAAAACCTGAGGGGTGGTCATGGAGACCCCCAACGCATGCCTAGACCTTTATATTTGGCCAGAGCTCTTTATTGAGATACAGACCCAAATGTTTGATATCAAATAATTGATATCTTTCTAATCACCTTAAACTCAAGTGTAAAACTGAAGACACTGTAGCTCTTCTTGTGCTCCTTATCATGGCTAACATCTTCACTACTCACTTGGTTACCAAAGCCAGCAAACCAAGAAACCTGGGATGCATACTATACTCCTTCCCTTTTTACCACATTTAATCTATCACCAGGTTCTTTCAATTCTACCACCTAAATATCTTTAAAACCATCTCTTCCCCTCCATCTGCAGTCATTGCCTTAGTTCAGGTTCTCTACTTCACATGTCATTCTCCTGCATTTCTAGCTCACAGCAAACCAATTCTCCACACTAAGAACAAAGTTATCTTTCCAAAATATAAACACATCCATGTTCCTTACAAGCTTAAAATACTATCATGGCTCCCAACTATCTTCAGAATAATGTTCAAATTCTTTAATTTGGCCATGAAGCCCTTCATGATCTGGCTTCACTTCCTGGCCATCTTCCTTCTCCCCTAGTATAATTTAGGATAGAGTTCCTTCACAAGGCTATTACCCAAAATATCATGGTTTCTGGCTTCCCAGGATAATTTTGATATCCCTCATCTGTGCTCCCATAGTACCCTCTGCTTTAGACTATGAGATCTCTGACTCAGTGCCTCAAGTACAGTAAGTACTCAAAAAATCCTTGCTGATGACTGAATGCTGAATGGAAAGGAAAGACTATGAGTGACTTTCCTCTTTCTTTTTTCAGTGTCTTGTTTGCTGTTATTCTGCCATTTTAATTAAATGCAACAAAAGGATAACAATAATGACAAAATTACCTCATAGTTTCTGTTGGCATCTGTTATGGTCCAGTACCTATTGGGTATTCCCATTCGCTCGAAGTCTGATAATGGGTCAATCAGTTTCCATCCAATTTCCCGCATGTCTTTTGAGGATTTGGGATTATAAGAAAAAGCATAAAGATCTTCGGGTAATGCTGGAGAAGAGATACAGCCAAGGAAACAAAGCAATGATGAGTAAAACTTAAAGATCACCAAACAATGCAAATAAAGGCTAAACTTCTTTCTCTCAAAGGGAATGTTTGTCAAACAGCCCCAGAAAAGGAATACATTTTGTGTACAAGTTTGCCTTTATGTAACAAAAAAGAACTGGAATATTATTTCAGGTTCTTCTTCTAAAAATGTTTTAATTTTTTGTGATACCAATACAAAGTGGGATCTTTCTGCATGGCTTCCTATAAATATGAATGCTGTATAATAGATTGAATTGAAGCTTCAGTGTTTCACATGCTAGGAAAGTAGTCCTTACCAAAAGTTTTTAACTGGGCTTCTATATCCTAATTGCGCTGCTTGTTGCAACAAGTTGCACAACATTAAGAATATTCTTGCATTCTCCTTGTCAAGCCAACACCAGCTTATGGCTGATAAATGGCTATTTCTTCTCTTCCCTCTGTCAGTCCTGCTTCCTTCCTTCACAAGATACAACATGCAATCAAATAACTCATTTGACTGATTTACGTGGCAACAACTTTTCCAGAGATGAACAGAGCCTACCAGGGGCTTATAAAGTGCTGAGCTGGCTGGCAGGTAACTTTGTCAATATGATATCAGCAAATACTGAGGAATTATTCTGGGGAAAGAGGGGAAGAAAATAGGAGGGAAGGCTGGGTGCAGTGGGTGGCTCACACCTGTACTAGCACGCTGGGAGGCCTAGGCGGGAGGATTGCTTGAGCTCAGGAGGAGTTGTAGACCAGCCTGAGGAAGAGTGAGACCCTGTCTCTACTAAAAATAGAAAAAATTAGCTGGGAGTGGTGGAGCATGCCTGTAGTCCCAGCTACTCGGGAAGAGACAGGAGGATTGCTTGAGACCAGTAGTTTGAGGTTGCTGTGAGCTAGGCTGACACCATTGCACTGTAGCCTGGGCAACAGAGCAAGACTTTGTCGAGAGAGAGAAAGAGGGGGGGGCGGAGAAAAGAAAATAGGAGGGAAAATGTAAGAGTATGGAAATCCCACAGCTAAAATCAGAGGGAGCTGATGGGTTAGATGCCCAGGAGTGGGGGCTGGGGAATGAGAGGGTGGAGGCTGGAGGAAGCAGGAATAATTGCATTATTGAGGACTTTCATAAACTGCCCTAGTTTTCTTCCCAGTTGGAACTGAAGGTAAGGGGTGGGAACAGTAGGACAAACATAAAGTGTGCAGGATAACAGGAAACCAATTTTGTTCCAAAGGAATCTTCCTGAACTGATGAAAAATTTAAAAATTGATACTCAAAAGGAGAGAGAAAGAAGGAAATAGCTATTAAACATCTATTATTATATATACTAATGCATGAATGTATTCAAGCCTCAGAACAACCTCCTTGGCAAGCTTTCACTCTCCTTAGGTAAGGAAGCTAAGTACAAAGTTTATATAATTTGCCCAAATACTATGGACCTAGTAAGCTGACAGATCTAAACCCTGCTCTGTCCAACTCCATAGCTCATGATCTTTCCAATATGCCATTCTGGAAAAAAATTAAAATGGTTTTAAGATAGAAAATACTATCATAACTACCTGGCTGAGAAAGCTTGAGCAGTGAAATATAAACCTCATGGCACACAAGATCGGAGTCTAAAACAAAGTGGGCCACCCGGAAGTTTTTGCAGCGGAGGGTCAGGGGACAGCCCAAGCTAGTGATGGGCAACTTCTCCACAGTGGCAATGTGATGGAGTGCAATCTGCAAAACAGAAAAGAACCAGAATAAACATACAGATGTGCACTGTCTTTATTATTATCAGTGTGCCTGACTTTCAGTAAGGGTAACAGCATGGCCAGAAATGTGATCACATCTACAGCCTTTGAAAGACACAAATCAATACCCTTCAAAAGACATAACTGGGATTCTGTCAAATAGAACTAAAGCATAATAGTAGAAAAGCAATGATAAGCAAATTGCAGTGTTAGAAAACTTCTCTCTCTTTAAGGATATAGGATTAACAGGTTTGCAGGACAATTTTGGTAAATCAGTCCAGAATAGATGACTTCTAGTATGCTATGGTGGAGTTTATAATCAAAGAATAATCGTTACAAAGGAAAATGGGACTTCCTTTTATTCTACCAAATTACTATTTAAAATAATGATTAATAATTGGTATCATACTTTATTAGTCATAAGACAGTCCATGACCATTAGCTTCTTAATCCCTTGTAAGAGCCCTCTGAGGTACAATCATCCTATTTCAGGAATGAAAAAAAACCAAAGCTCTGAGAAGTAAATTCCTTATCTAGGTCACACAGCCAAGAAGTAGCACAAACAGGATTTGAACCATCGCAGTCTAACACCAAGTCCAGGGTTCTTTACCTAGGAGTTTTAAAAACTCTAATTCTGGAATATGGATTTAACTAGAAACATTAGGAGGAAAATATTCTCCTACATTTTATATACTAGTGACAGTAAAGCAAAGAATGTAGGATGATTACTCCTGCCCATGCTGATGCCAGCAAAAGAAGAAATGCATGGAAAGGGAACTGTAAAAGAAAATATGTCCAAATAATTCAATTCTTTATACATAAATTCAAAGAATCCATATAATCATAATTTTGTATTTTAGTATTTGATATTCTCCTCCTATCCATGTCTGATGTTTCCTGCAACTAAAAAGTATAAAGCTTGGATGTACTCTTTCCATTCTCTGGACTCCCTGTCCCATGCCTGGAATGGCCTTCTAAACACCATTGCCTTTTCTTCTCCTCCCCCATGCCCCAGGCCCCAGTTTACCTGTAAAAGTCATCTCTTCCATGAAATCTTTCAATCATATGCACCATTTAAGAATGGGGCATGTGTGAAGATGATTCACATATTCCTAGGAGGAATTTTCTATCTTCATTTCCATTTTAATTGTTTCATCAAACTCAGTCCCTTCCGTGGCAGTTTTGGAGGGGCCACAAAAACTCTTGATCATTCAACAGGAATTAATATATCAAATCTCATGAAAGTCAAATTCCTGTCAGCCAACATGGAAGATGTGTATGTGGCAGCAAAACATTGATCATGGAGATAAAGGGCCAGGCAAACCAACTGTGGTGAAATTGGGAAGGGTAGGGTGAAAGTGGAGCAGCCTAAGACCGGGAAGGACTTCATTAATAAAATTAATTGGATAAATAAGCCTCCTCTGATATACAGAAATAAGTCTAAGTTCTCTCTTTCAGATCCAGGCTAGTAGTTTGAAATAATACTTGCCTTGAAACAAATCTGGGGACATGTGTACTACCTATAAATGTAAGTAGACAGGAGATAGACTCATGGCACAGTACCAAAGAATTGGTTCCTAAACCATTAGAACTGGGAGAGTCCTTACTAATTATATAATATAACCACTTCATTTTGAGGAAACATGCCCAGAGAGGGAGAATCACTTGCCCAAAGTCACATAGCAAGTTAGCATCAGAGCTGAGCATAGGCCAGCTCTCCTGATTCCTCTTTTGGCATTTCTTTCATCACAACACAGGAAAAAAAAGACAATCTCATATGGAGAAAGCTCAAGGGATTTTTAAAAGGAAGTGTTAAAATACTTTTCATATGCATATGCAGTTTAATTTATTATATATGTACATAATAGTATTCTCCACGTCCCCGGTACTGTTTTAAGCACTTATAAACATTAACTTTGCAATTGTCATACCTTGTTTAAAATAATTCAAGGTATTATTATTAACCCTATTTTACAGATGGAACTCAGACACACAGAAGTTAAATAACTTGCCCAAGGTTACAAAGGTAGTAAATGTTGAACTAGGATTTCAACCTAAGCAGACCAGCTCTAAAGCCTGTGATCTTAATCACTATGCTACGCCATATATATGAAGCATGTGGTACTTGTTATAAATGAAGAGGTCTAAGTATAAATCTGCCTCATGATTAAGTTAAGATTAAACTATGATGCTGCTTTAGGATGGGGAAGGCATAAAGCATTGTTAGGGGTGAAGTAATTAGAAAACATTGTTTAAAAATATAACAAGAAACACACACACACACACACACACACACGCACACACAGCCCCGGTGAAATCCTGTCTTAGGACAGAAAGATGGTCTAAATCAGTACTGGTCAAAATGTAGTCCATGAGCCTTCAGCATCAGCATCACCTAAGCACTTTTTAGAAATTCAAAATCTTAGGCTTGAGATTCTGCACTTTTAACAAGTTACAAGACGATACAGATGCTGCTGGTCTTAGACCACATTTTATGGGTAGCAAGGCTTTAAATTACTTCAGGAAGCTTACAGATTAAGTTGAGAAAACAAGCAGAGACTACTCCACCCAAAAATAATTGCACTAAACCCCAGGAACATTCCCAAAGAGACTAAAATGAGTAAGATGACTAGAGCCAATAACTTGAGGGAAGAGTCATACAATTTAGACTATGAAAAGACTCCTAAAATAGGCTCTTTGAAGAAAACATTTTACAGCAATTTAATAATGATATTTTAAATTTCAAGAAAATGCCATATAGAAAGCATGTATGCATAACTCTTTAAGATGCTTTGATATTTCTTCTCATGAACATACCCATGTTTCTTTCCGGGCTGCACCAGAAGCCTCCACATAGATCAGGTGAGTTGCAGTAAGATACAGAATCCCATTAGCTGGTTTCTTACCCACATAACGATCCAGTAATTTCACATTTTCTACCTGTTATTTTGGGAAAAAGAAATACTGATTATGTTATCAACTCACCACCTATGATTAAAGTGGGACAATTCAAAGCAAGACAAATGCTGTTAATTTGCTATAAAACTTCTTTGAGGCTTTCCAGTTCCTGCCAGGATGGCAAACTACTATGATCTGTATTTGCTTTTCTGAAATCAGCCCTGGAAAAACCATAAAAGTGAAAAGGAAACATGTATTCTAGGAAGGATCAAAATTCTAGACAATGTTTACATGATGGGGTGGTACATGTGAGTGGAAAATATACAGAACCTAAGAGTCTGCTACGGTACTTATCTTGTTGGAGGGAAGGTGAAGTTATTGTATGTGTAAAAAAAATCAATAAGGGGAAATAACATGAGAATATATCTTAAGTTATAGGGCAGGAATAAAATAAAACAGGAAAGGAGAAAAACAAAAAACAGAGTACAGTACCATAAATGGAAAGTATAAAATGAAATGCCAGAAATAAGTCCCAATATAACAGTAACTGCAATAAATGTTTATGAGTTAAACTTATCAATTAAAAGCATGCATTAAACATGAATTAAATTTATCAATTAAAAGGCAGACTTACACTCTGGATTAAAACAAAAGATTTAACAACATTCAGGCTAGAAGAGAGATACTTTAGAGACACAAATAAGCTGAAAATAATATGATTGAAAAATAAATACTAGGTAAATATGAACCAAAATAAAGGTGGGGTAATATTCTCAATATCTGACAAAATATAATTTACATCGCAAAGAATAGGACAAGAAGATATATCCATCATAAATATGTATACATCTTATAATACAGTTTCAAATTATATCCAGCAACTACCAGAACTGGAGAGAGGAAAAGAACAAGTGCACTTGGATATTTTAACAGTCTTCTTAGGAACTGACAGGTCAAGTAGACAAAAAAAATCAAGTAAAGATATGGAACACATTACAACTAAAAAGCTCAAGCTATTAGATATACAAAGTAGAACTCTACATCCAACAAATAGAGTACTGAATCATTCAAGGCAACAAAAAGAACATTTCCAAAAAAAGTATGATTACAATTGTAAAGAAAGCGTCAATAAATCCCAAAGGCTCAATATCATACAAACTATGTTCTCCAACCACAATGCAATTAGAAATTAACAACAGGTCCTTTATCTCCTTAGTTAAATATATTCCTCGGTACTTTATTTTCTTTGTTGTTATTGTGAAGGGTATTGAGTCTTTGATTTGATTCTCAGTTTGACTGTTATTGGGATATATGAATGCCTCTGATTTGTGTGTATTGATTTTGTATCCTGAGACTTTACTGAATTCATTGATCAATTCCAGGAGTCTCTTGGTTGACTCCTTGGGGTTTTCTAGATATAACATCATATCATCAGCAAAGAGTGAGAGTTTGATCTCTTCTGTCCCTATTTGGACTCCCTTGATTCTGCTCTCTTGCCTGATTGCTCTCGCAAGGACTTCCAGCACTATGTTGAAAAGTAATGGGGACAGTGGGCAGCCTTGTCTGGTTCCAGTTCTAAGTGGGAATGCTTTCAATTTTTCCCCATTCAGTATGATGCTGGCTGTGGGTTTGTCATATATGGCTTGTATCATTTTTAGGTAGGCCCCGTCTATGCCTATTTTGTTAAGCATTCTTATCATAAAAGGGTGTTGAATTTTGTTAAATGCTTTTTCTGCATCTATTGAGAGGATCATATGGTCTTTATTTTTGCTTCTATTTATGTGGTGAATTACATTTATAGATTTGCGTATGTTAAACCATCCCTGCATCTCTAGGATGAAGCCCACTTGGCCGTGATGGATTATTTTTTTGATATGCACTTGGATTCGATTTGCTAGGATTTTATTGAGAATTTTTGCATCTATATTCATAAGGGATATTAGTCATACACTGCTGCTGGGACTTCAAACTAGTGCAACCCCTGTGGAAATCAATATGGAGATACCTTAAACAGATACAAGTAGACCTACCATTTGATCCAGCAATCCCATTATTGGGCATCTACCCAAAAGAACAAAAGTCATTCTATTACAAAGACATCGGCACCCGAATGTTTATAGCAGCACAATTCACAATTGCAAAGATGTGGAAACAACCCAAATGCCCATCAATACATGAGTGGATTAGTAAAATGTGGTATATTTATACCATGGAGTATTACTCAGCCATAAGAAATAACGGTGATATAGAATCTCTTTTGTTCTCCTGGAAAGAGTTGGAACCCGTTCTACTAAGTGAAGTATCCCAAGAATGGAAAAATAAGCACCACATATGCACACCAGCAAATTGGTTTCCCTAATCACCACCTAAGTGCACATTTGGGAATAACACCAATTGGGTGTCAGGCAGATGTGGGGGGTTGGCGAGGGGATGGGTATATACCTACATAATGAGTACGATGTGCACTGTCTGGGGAATGGACACACTTGAAGCTCTGACTCGGTGGCGGGGAGCATGGGCAATACAGATAACCTAAACTTTTATACCCCCATAATAAGCTGAAATTAAAAAAAAGAGATTAACAACAAAAAAACAACCAATATTAGCATACATTTGGCAACCAAATAGAATATTACCAAATTAACCTTGGGTTAAAAGGAAATCATAAAGGAAATTAAGAAATATTTTTAAATGAATGATAATAAAAACACAACAAATGAAAATTTGTGGGACACAGTTAAAGAACTAACAATGAGATGTATAGCTTTAAGTAGATTTGTCACGAGATGATAAATGAGAAAAGTTAAAAATAAACTAGCTAAGAGCTTTAGGGGAGGAGCCAAGACAGCAGAATAGAAGTAGCCCACAAATGCCAATCTCAAGGAGAGGATCAAAAGTTGCAGGTGGATGCCCACCTACAGATGGGCCCTGTTGGAGAGAGCATTGTGAATAATCAGAGATGTGATGGGGGACATTCAGAGTAAAGGAGAAGGTGATAAGATGATTCACTTGGCAAGACTGGAAGGTACCTGCAGAAGGCATCCAAACGTGGGGAAGAACAGGAGGAGAGAGACCTGGGGCTCCACACTCTCCCAACGGACACTGTGGCCTGAGCTGTGAAGGGGCTTCCACCACCACAGTCCTCCTAACGGATCGGGAAGCTACTTGGAGTCTGTGCAGCTACGATGCACCAGAGAACAAGCACAGCAGGAACCCGGTGGTTTCCATTCCTAGGACGCTGCAACTGATGGCATTCTGAGCTCTCAGGTCTACACAAGGCTCAACTTTGCTGCAGCTACTTCTGCATCACCCTGGCTTGGCTGGGGAAGGAGCAGGGAGAACAGATGCTGCCATATACCCCATGACTAGGAGTCAACAACCAGTTCTCCCCATGGGGGATTTGAGCAGAACAGGCACAGATGTCACCACGGAAGCCCTGCAGTGACTGCCTCTGTGGGACCTAGGCAGGGAGAGAGCCTCTGTCACACAGCAGCCCAGCATTGTGGCCCTGCCCCCATGACCACCATGCTGCCACCCAGCCCCACAGCTCTGCCCTCACAGTTCCGATGCTGCAACCTGGCCCCGCAGCCCAGACTCCCAGCTGCTGCTGGGCCCTGCAGCTCCACCCCACGGGCTCCTGCACTGCAGCAGGTCCAATGCTCCACCAGGGACCCACTAGCCTCAAGTCTCCATCACATCTGGACCCAACAGGAGCAAACGCCCATAGTCCTGACACCAATGACCACTACCCAGATAGCTTTGGCCAGCTGCCGTTGTCACCACCATGGAGAGACCCAGGCAGAGTAATCTCCCACAACAATAGCCTCCACAGAGAGGGACTCACCCAGCCCCCGACCCGAGCTTCCAACAGTAGCCTGGGGACCAACCCACCACTCTCCACGAATATCATCCACCACTGGCATGGATTCTAACAATCACAAGAGAATATGACAACACAGAACAGCTGCACTATAGACTCTCAGTTCATGTGGCCCTCTCCTGCAGGTCACTCTTCCAGAGTAGGACACAAATGCACCATCAAGGGAACTCTCCTTCTTCTCACTAAGTAGGAGAGTTCCCAACAAAGAAGAATTGGTGTGCTGCAAACCTATCTACCCTGAGCTGAGAAAAGAGGTCTCATGTGAGAAGATACCAGCAAGAGGACTATAGCAACATGAAAAAACAAGTGAATTCTACACCCCCAAGGGATCACATGGATCTACAGGAATGGATCCCAATCCAAAGGAAATTGTCACAATGTTAGAAATGTAATTCAGAATATGGATGGCAAACAAGATGAATGGGATTGAAAAGAAAGTTGAAAACCAACAAAAATAAGTCAAAAAATGTTTCAGGTCATCAGTGAAAAAAAACTGAAAAAGTCGCTAAAGAGCTAGACAACATAAGAAAGGATGTAACAGAACTTAAAGAAATGAAAGAGACATTTAGAGAATTTCAAACTACAGCAGATAGCATAAACAATAGGCTAGACCAAGCAAAAGAAAGTATCTCAGAGCTTGGATAAAGCTCTCAAACTGACATAGTCAGTCAAAGATGGAGAAAAAAGAATAAAGAGGAATAAAATATTCAGGGAAATATGGGACTATGTGAGGTGAATCAACATACAAATTATAGGCATCCATGAGGGAAAAGAAGAAAAAGCAAAAAACATGGAAAACCTTTTCAAGGGAATTAGTGAGGAAAACTCCCCTGGTATCACCAGAGATTCAGATATCCAGATACAAGATGGTCATCAAATACTAGGAAGATTCACAGCAAAGAGAACATCTCCAAGACACACAGTCATCAACTTGGCCAAAGTCAAAATGAAAGAGAAAATTCTACTAGCTACAAGACAAAAGTATTAATAACAACTAACCTACCAAGGAAAACCTGTAAGTCTAATAGCAGACTTCTCAGCAGAGACGTTATAAGCCAAAAGGGATTGGGGCCCCATTTTTAGTTTTCTTAAAGAAAACTGTCAGCCAAGAATTTTGTACCCTGTAAAACTAAGTTTCATAAATGACAGAGAAATAAAGAATTTTCCAGAAAAGCAAACACTAAGGGAATTTCTCACTACTAGACCTGCCCTACAGGAAATACTCAGAACTGTATTATACATGCAACAGCACAATAGATACCCACCTGTGTAAAACACCCAAAAGTTAAAGCTCACAGCTCTTATAAAACAACAGCACAAGAGGGGAAAAAAATGGTATTATACAACATGATGAACAGAACACTATCTCAAATATCAATACTAACACTGAACATAAACAGTCTTAATGCCCCACTTAAAAGACACAGACTGGCTGAAAGGATGAAAAACACAACTCAACTATATGCCATTTCCAACAAAACACATCTAACTGGCAAGGACTTACACAGAATTAAGGTAAAGGAATAAAAAAAATATTCCACACAAATTGAAACCAAAATCAAATGTGTAGCCATTCTCATATCAGATAAATAGACTTTAAATTAACAATGGTTAAAAAAAATGAACATCATCATTATATAATGGTAAAGGGAGAAATTCAACAAGAAGACATAACAATTCTAAATATACACACACCTGGCCGGGCGCGGTGGCTCACGCCTGTAATCCTAGCCCTCTGGGAGGCCGAGGCGGGTGGATCGCTCGAGGTCAGGAGTTCGAGACCAGCCTGAGCGAGACCCCGTCTCTACTAAAAATAGAAATAAACTATCTGGACAACTAAAAATATATATAGAAAAAATTAGCCGGGCATGGTGGCACATGCCTGTAGTCCCAGCTACTCGGGAGGCTGAGGCAGTAGGATCGCTTAAGCCCAGGAGTTTGAGGTTGCTGTGAGCGAGGCTGACGCCACAGCACTCACTCTAGCCCGGGCAACAAAGTGACACTCTGTCTCAAAATAAATAAATAAATAAATAAATAAATAAATAAATAAATAAATAAATAAATATACACACACCTAACACAGAAGCTCCCAGATTCATAAAGCAAATTCTATTAGATGTAAGCAAAGAAATAAACAGTAGCATCATAATTGCTGAGGACTTCAACACCACACTGACAGAGCTGGACAAATCATTGAAGCAGAAAATCAATTAAGAAACACTGGACTTAAACGGGACTCTAGAACAAATGGACCTAACAGACATTTACAGAACATTCTACCCCAAAACTACTGAATATATAGATATAGATATAGATATATTCTCTTCGGCACATGGGACATTTTCCAAAATTGATATCTTACATCACAAAACAAGTCTCAGCAAATTCAGAAAAATTAAAATCATACCATTTATCTTCTCACACAATAGAATAAAACTATCAATTCCAAGAGAAACACTCAAATCTACACAAAGCCATGGAAATTAAACAACCTGCTGCTAAACGATCCTTGGGTCAATAATGAAATTAAGATGGAAATCAAAAGATTGCTTGAACTGAATGACAAAGGTGACAGAAGCTTTCAAAATCTATGAGATACAGAAAAAATAGTCCTAAGGGGAAAGTTCATAGCCTTAAATGCCTACATCAAAAAGACAGAAAGATCACAAATTAACAATTTGATGTCACATCTCAAAGAACTACAAAAAGAAGAAACCAAACCAAAGCCAGCAGAAGAAAAGAAATAACAAAGCTCAGAGCAGAAATAAATGAAATGGAAGCCAAAAAAAAAACAATACAAAGGATCAACGAAACAAAAAGGTGGTTCTTTGAAAAGATAAACTAAATTGACAAACCACTAGCCAGATTAACCAGAAATAGAAGAGAAACTAATCAAATAAGCTCAATCAGAAATGAAAAAGTAGACATTAAAACTGAAATTACAGAAATGTAAATTAATATCATCCATGAATACCATAAAAACCTCTTTGCACAAAAACTAGAAAACCTAGAGGAAATGGATAAATTCTGAGAAACACACAACCTCCTACAACTGAATAAGGAAGAAACAGAAATCCCAAATAGACCAATAACAAGCACAGAGACTGCAGCAGTAATTAAAAAAAAAAAAAAAAAAAACCAAAAAAAAAAAAAAAAAAGGGTCTGGACCAGAGAGATTCACAGCCAAAATCTACCAGACCTACAAAGAAAAATTGGCCCCCATTCTATTGAAACTGGTCCATACCATCGAAAAGGAGGGAACCCTCCCTAACTCATTCTACAAAGCCAGTATCACCTTGATACCAATGTCAGGAAAGGACACAACATAAAAAGACAACTACAGACCAGTATCACTTATGAAAACACATGCAAAAATTCCCAAGAAAGTACTAGCAAACCTTATTCAAAGGCACATCAAAAAGATAATTCACCATGATCAAGTGAGTTTCAACCCATGGATGCAAGAATGGTTTATTAAGGTATGAAAATCAATAAATGTGATTCATAACATAAATGAAAGCAAAAACAAAGACCATATGAACATCCCAATAGATGCAGAAAAGCATTCAATAAAATCCAGCACCCTTTCATGATTAAAACCCTCAACAAACTAGGCATAGAAGGAACATACCTCAAAATTATGTTAATAAAAGCCATATATGACAAACCCAAAGCCAATGTCATACTGAATGGAGAAAGGTCAAAAGCATTCCCCTGAAGAACTAGAACAAGACCAGGGTACCCACTTCACCACTTCTATTCAACATAGTACTAGAAGTCCTAGACAGAGGAATCAGGCGAGACAAAGAAATAAAGGGTATCCATATCAGGGAAGAAGAGGTCAAATTACCCGTGTGTGCCAACAATATGATCTTATATCTAGAAAACTCTAAAGACTCCACCAAAAGACTCCTAGAATGGATAAATAAATTCAGTAAAGTCTCAGGTAACAAAATCAATGTATACAAATCAGTAGCATTTCTATATACTAACAGTCAAGCTGAGAGTCCAATTAAGGACTCAATCCCATTTACAACAGCTGCAAAGAAAATAGAATACCTCGGAATACACTTAGCCAAGGAGGTGAAAGATCTCTACAAGGAGAACTACAAAACACTGATGAAAGTAATCATAGATGACACAAAAAAATAGAAAAACATCCCATACTCATGGATTGAAACAATCAACATTGTTAAAATGTCAACACTGCCAAAAGTGATTTACACATTCAATGTAATCCCCATCAAAATCCTAACATCATATTTCACATATCTAGAAAAAATAATTCCATGCCTCATTTGAAACCCAGAAAGATCCTGATTAGCCAAAGAAATCTTAAGCAAAAAAGAACAAATCTGGAGGTATCATACTACCTGACTTCAAATTATACTACAAGGCTATAGTAACCAACAAAGCATGGTACTGGTATCAAAGTGGAGACACAGATCATTGGCACAGAATAGAGAAACCAGAAATGAAACCATCTACCTACAACCAACTGATCTTTGACAAAGCAGACAACAACGTATAATGGGAAAAGGAAGCCCTATTCAATAAATGGTGCTGGGAAAACTGGATAGCCACATGCAGAAGAATGAAACAGAACCGCTATCTCTCACCATATATAAAGATTAATTCAAGATGGCTAAAAGATTTAATGGTAAGCCATGAAACCATAAAAATTCTAGAAGAAAATGTAGAAAAAACTCTTCTAGACATTGGCCTAGGCAAAGAATTTATGACTAAGATCCCAAAGGCAAATACACAAACAACAAAAATGAAGAAATGGGAATTAATTAAAAATCTTCTTCACAGCAAAGGAAATGATCAACCTATAGAGTAAAATAAACAACCTACAGAATGGGGGGAAATATTCGCAAACTATACATCCAATAAAGGACTAATATCCAGAATCTACAAAGAACTCAAACAAATCTGCAAGAAAAAAAAAAAAACCACCCCATCAAAAGGTGGGCAAAAGACACAAACAGAATTTTTCAAAAGAAGATAGACAAATGGCCAACAAACATGAAACAATACTCAACATCAGTAATTATCATGGAAATGCAAATGAAAATCACAATGAGGTGCTACCTTACCCCTGTCAGAATGACCAGATGCCGGTGTGGATACAGAGACAATGGATTGGTACAACTGATTGCAAATCAGTACAACTTCTATGGAAAACTGTATGGAGATTCCTCAAAGAAATAAATGTAGACTTATCCATTCAATCCAGCAATCCCACTCCTGAGTAGATCAAAGGAAAAGAAGTCATTTTATATTAAAGACACCTGCACTGAAATGTTTATCACAGCACAATTCACAATCACAAAAATGTGGAATCAACTGAAGTGTACATCAATTCATAAGTGGATAAAGAAAATGTGGTATATATACATATATACCATGGAGGAGTACTAAGACATAAAAAGGAATAAAATAATGTCTTTTGCAGCAACTTGGATAGAACAAGAGACTATTATCCTAAGTGAAATATCTCAGGAACAAAGAACAAACACCACATGTACTCTCTATTAACTAGGAGATAAATCATGGGCACACACGGGTACAAAGAGATGTCAAGGACTTTAGAAACCAAAAGCAGGGGAGGGTGGGAAGGGGTGAGGGTAAAAACTTACCTATCAGTTACAATGAACACTATTCTGGTGATGGGCACACTAAAAATCCTGACTTAAGCATTAAACAAGGTATCCATGTGACAAAAACATTTATACCCCCTTAATATTTTGAAAAAATAAATAAACTAAGCATCTGATGTAATGAAAATATTAATACAACAGAGAAACAAGGAAGATGACAAAGGTAAGGACAGAAATTACTAAGCAAAGAATCATCCTCCACAGAGACACACACACATACACACACACACACAACACACACACACACACACACCCAACAGAAAAGTTTAACAAACCAGATTTGACTCTTTGAAAAGGTTAATAGAATTGATCTTTAATAAAAGAAGAAACAGAAAAGATGCAAACAAAATACAGAATAAAAAAGGGAGAACAAAAAAATGTTTTAAATTGTAAGAGTATGCTTAGCAACAGTATGCTAATAAATTAGAAAACTTACATGAAATGAAAAAATCCCAAGAAAAAAATAAAATGGCAATGGTAATCAAATATTTCCCCTATCTAAAAACCTCAGGCCAGATGATTTTATAGGTGAATTCTGCCAAACTTCCATGAAACAGTTACTACGTTATCCAATGGATTCCACTCACTTGAAAAAGAATAAAGATTATTCAGTCCATCTTATGAGACTAGTGTAATCTTGATTCTGATATAAAATAATGACAATTATGAGAAAAGAAAATTTAGGCCCATTTCACTTATGAAACGTAGGTACAAAAAAATCCAAATAAAAAGTTAATGAATCTAACCGTATATTTTAAAAAATACATTTTGATCAAGTACAGTTTTTCTCAAGAAAGCAAGAACAGTTCAACATCATAAAATTTCAAAGTAATACAGCACATGAATGAATCAAAGGATAAAAATTATATGCTTTATCTCAACTGATACAGAAAAAATATTTAATACAGTTCAATACTACTTATGACAATAACTCATTAGTGAACTAGAAATAGAAGTAAGCGTCCTAAACTTGGTGAAGTTATATACAAAAAACCTATAAAGAACATCATGCATAATGAAAAAATGAAATGTATTAATTCAAAATCACAAACAAGATAAATTGGACCCCAACTATCACTGCTACTGTTTTTAAATATCCTGGCTAATACTATAAGGAAAGGGGCAGTGGAATTAAGAAATGCAAGGATTAGAAGGGAAATGCTTATAATTGGCAGCATTTATAGGGAAGATAATCATCTACCTAGAAAAAAATGATATAAGAGAATCAATAAACTATTAGAACTAATATGAGAGGAGTTCAGCAAGGATACCAAAAACATAAGATCGAGCTACAAAAATCAGTAGCATTTTTCCATACCAGCAATGAGCACTTAGAAAATATAACATCCATTCACAATGGCAACAAAAACTATATAGAACCTAAAAATTAGCTTAACTGAGGATATACAAGACCTTTATAGAAAAAAAACTTTAAAACTCTAATAAAGGGTGTAGAAGATAACCTAAAGAAATGAAGAGATGTCTATGATCTTGGATATCTCAACTTAATATTACAAAGATGGCAATTATCTCTCAAATTACTCTATAAATTCAATACAATTTCAATCACATTTCAAAGTGGATGTCCTAACAAACTTATTCGCAATTTAAATAGAAGAATAAAACCCCACAAACAGCTAAATCAACCTTAAACAAAGAAAGGTAAAGAGGAGCCTGGGCAACATAGTAAGATCCTGTCTCTACAGAAAAATAATAATAAAAAATTAACCAGGCATGGTGGCATGCATGTAGGCCTAGCTACTCAAGAGGCTGAGATGCGAGGAGCACTTGAGCCCAAAAGTTTGAGCTTACAGTGAACTCTGATGGTGCTGCTGCATTCTAGCTTGGGTGACAGAGTGAGACCCTGTGTCTAAAAAAGAAGAAAGAAAGAAAATAAAAGAGGGAAATATTTGCTCTACTAAGTTTTAAAACATACTCAAAGCTGTGGGGTAAAAAAAAAAATCTATAGCACTGTTGCAAGAACAGAAAAATAGACCAATGGAAAAGGACCAGAGGACCAGAGCTCAAAGGTAGACTGATGTATAAATGGGAGCTTAATACAGCATAAATATAGCACTACACAAATCGATGGAAAAAAGATAAGAGTATTTACTAAATGAGTTGGGGAAACAGTATTAGTTCATAGAGAAAGATAAAACCAGATCCCTACTTAACACCATATACAAAAGTAGACTTTAGATGTATCTATGTGCAAAAGATAAAACTATAAAGATACTAGGAAAAATGCAGAATACCCAAATACCTTGGATCTAGGAACAGATAAAGACATTTTAAAGTTGAAAAAAGAGTGGGAGAAAATAAGTACAATGTCTAAAACTAACAAGAATTTATCCAGAAGATAAAAGAGTCTTCCACAATTCAATAAGAACAAAAAGCCCTAATAGAAAGGCAGATGAAAAATAAGAACAGGCAAGATACATAAGAGGAAACCCACAAGCACACAACCACGAAGAGATGATGAAAACTTTACTGATAAAAGAAATGAAAATTAAAATATTGTTTTAAGTCTGTAAGATTGGCAAAAACTAGAAAGCTAGAAAATGCCAAGTGTTGGTAGTGATATAGGGGCATAGGAACCCTCATCCACTACACCTAGGGTATATAGACAGGTGGGGCCACTTTAGAAGGGCAAGCTGGCACTACTTAAAAAAGTAAAAAATGTATACCTTATGACTTAGCAATTCTATTCCTGAAAATGAGCCCAAAGAAAATTCATATAGGTCCATTAGAGCATATGTAAGGATGAATATGTCCAGGACTTTGAGAATAGACAGATCAATATGGTGGAATGGACAGAAGCAATGGGTTAGAAGTACATATAGAAACACTGATGGCTCAAAAAAATATGACATTGAAAAAAGTTAGAAACAGAATGACATACTGAAAATATCACTATTTCAGAAACTAAAAATTCATGCATAAAACCCATCATGTTTTGAACAACACATACAAATACAAATATTATATTAATCATGTTAGAATGCTTACATATGATGAAGGAATGCTTACCTATGACAGGGGAGTGGAAAGGGGGGGCTAAATAAATAAATCAGATAGCTTTGTATGGACCAATGATAAGTCATCATGGAGGAGCAAGTGATGAACTCAATTCTATACACCTGAGGATAAAAACCAGAAACAAACTAAAGCTACCTTTCCTTTTCAGAAACATGGAAAATAATCTTAGATACTTAAAAGGTGTTCTGTGATGTTGGCCCCTTTAACACATCTGCCCTCTTAGTTGAACTCATGGTTCTAACATGTATACCACCTCTGTATCCATAGGTGTTATGATTTTCACTTACAAAGGGAGGAAAGGTGGCTGGGCGCAGTGGCTCATGCCTGTAATCCTAGCACTCTGGGAGGCCGAGGCAGGAGGATCGCTCGAGTTCAGGAGTTCGAGACCAGCCTGAGCAAGAGCAAGACCCCGTCTCTACTAAAAAATAGAAATAAATTATCTGGACAACTAAAAATATATGTATATAAAATTAGCCAGGCATGGTGGCCCATGCCTGTAGTCCCAGCTACATGGGAGGCTGAGGCAGAAGGATCACTTGAGCTCAGGAGTTTGAGGTTGCTGTGAGCTAGGCTGACACCACGGCACTCTAGCCTGGGCAACAGAGCAAGACTCTGTCTCAAAAAAAAAAAAAAAAAAAAAACGGAGGAAAGGTGAGAAACCTGAGATCACATCCAACATAAAATCCCCAGCCCAGTGCTCTTTTCATTTCACATATTCTCAAGTTCACATCCAGGAGTTATTGGCCCAAAATCACTGTGACAAATTATATAGGCAAACTGCATATTGCTAAAAGGGATGACACAAAAATGTTATCACTTTTTTCCCTGGAGACATTTAAGAACAGAATCTCCATTTCTCTACTGAGGCCTTGTTGCTTTTTCTCATACAGTCATGCATCACATAATGATATCTCAGTCAATGACAGACTACATATACGAGGGTGGTCGGAGGAGATAGCCTAGGTGTGTAGTGGGATATACTATCTAGGTGTGTCTAAGTACACTACTCTATGATGTTCACACAACAACAAAGTCACCTAATGAGGCATTTCTCTCAGACCATATCCCCATCGTTAAGTGACATATGACCATAACTCTAAATGTGTTCTAATAAGGGGAATATCATAAATATCAAAGATGTTCTCTTTATTACATATTCTTGCAAAATATAAATAGTTTCTTCACATTTATAAGAAAAGCACCACAACAGATAAAGTAGCAAAAGAAGATGAACAGATAATTCACACAAATACAGAAGTGAATTCTCGATTCACTGTTCCATTGGTCTGTGTCCCTGTTCTTGTGCCAATACCAAGCTGTTTTAATAACCACAGCCTTGTAGTACAGTTTGAAGTCTGGTAAATTAATACCTCCCATTTTGTTCTTATTGCCTACAACTGCTTTTGCTAAATGGGGTCTTCTCTGGTTCCATACAAAGCATAAAATTATTTTTTCTATATCTGTGAAAAATGATGTTGGTAATTTAATGGGGATTGCATGGAATCTGTAGATCACTTTGGGTAGGACAGACATTTTAACAATGTTGATTCTTCCGATCCACGAGCATGGTACGGTTTTCCACCAGTTTATGTGCTCTGCGATTTCCTTCCTCAGTGTTTCATAGTTCTCCCTGTAGAGGTCTTTTACCTCCTTAGTTAAATGTATTCCTAGGTACTTTATTTTCTTTGTTGCTATTGTGAAGGGTATTGAGTCTTTGATTTGGTTCTCAGTTTGACTGATACTGGCATATATGAATGCCTCTGATTTGTATATATTGATTTTGTATCCTGAGACTCTACTGAATTCATTTCTCAGTTCTAGGAGTCTCTTGGTTGAATCCTTAGAGTTTTCTAGATATAATATCATATCATCAGCAAAGAGTGAGAGTTTGATCTCTTCTGTCCCTATTTGGACTCCCTTGATTCTGCTCTCTTGCCTGATTGCTCTCGCAAGGACTTCCAGCACTATGTTGAATAGCAGTGGGGACAGTGAGCAACCTTGTCTGGTTCCAGTTCTAAGTGGGAATGCTTTCACTTTTTCCCCATTCAGTATGATGCTGGCTGTGGTTTTCCCATATATGGCTTGTATCATTTTTAGGTAGGCCCCGTCTATGCCTATTTTGTTAAGCATTCTTATCATAAAAGGGTGTTGAATTTTGTCAAATGCTTTTTCTGCATGTATCGAGAGGATCATACGGTCTTTGTTTTTGCTTCTATTTATGTGGCGTATTACATTTATAGATTTGCATATGTTGAACCATCCCTGCATCTCTGGGATGAAGCCCGCTTGGTCATGATGCATTATTTTCTTGATAAGCACCTGGATTCGATTTGCTAGGATTTTATTGAGAATTTTTGCATCTATATTCATAAGGGATATTGGTCTGTAGTTTTATTTTTTTGTTGTTTTTGTGTCCTTTCCTGGTTTTGGTATCTATTTATTCATTTTTTAGTAGAGAAAGGGGCTCACTAGGTTGACCAGGCTAATCTCAAGCTCCTGGCCTTAAGCGATCCTCCCGTCTTTGCCTCCCAAAGTGCTAGGATTACATGTGTGAGCCACCATGTTTGGCTAACTTCTAAGCTCTTCATATGCTGGTCTGGAAACTGTAATTTGTAAAATCTCCATTCTCCTTTGAACCTTCTCCAATTAAGATTTTACTCCAAGCATTCCAACAAATTGTTAATTAACATCCCAAATGGTCTCTGAGATATTGAGAAGTGATTAATATTCTCTCCTACTTCTACACCTTTGTCTTCTAGATCCTTCCCTCTGGTCTGGAAGCATTCTCAAGTGTCCATTCTAAAATTCCCTCCCTTATCAAAGGGATCCCTCCCTAACCACTAGTTCTTTGTTTCCTCAACCTACATAAAACTCTCCATTGCTTTGGCTTCTAATATACCACTCTCTCTTGTTTTTCCTTCTACTTCTGGCCATTACTTTTGTCGAACTTTCTTGTGTGTCTGACCTATAAATGTTATGGACGCTGTGGAGTTCCATCTTTGGCTATCTTTCGTGTAATTCTGTACATATTCCCTTGATCCTGTCTTCTGTCATGATTTTAAATTACTATGAACTAATAATTCCAAATCATCATCTTCAGGCCAGATACTCTCTTCTGATTTGTAGATCTGAACATACAGCTGATGAATGGCCATCTCTACTTGAATATCCCACAGCTATATCAAACTCAACATGTCTCAAACTAAACTCATAATCATTTTCTACCCCATTTCTTCTCTAATGGTTGCAGTTACAATTATGACATCATCATCTACCATCCACCCAATTACTCAAGCCAGTAGCCTGAGGATCATCCTAGAGTCCTCCATTTCTTTCGTGCCCCACGTTCAATTGGTCATCAAGTGCTTTCAGTGTCCATTTTCCCTTCTAAATATTCTTCTGATCCTTCCTCCCTTCTGTACATAACTACTGCCATTCTTGAGTTCAAAGACTCATCATTTGAATTACTAGCTAGACAAGCCTTGCTTCTGATCTGATTTCTACATTGCTGCCAGAATGAGCTTTCAAAAACACAAATATGACCACACTTCCTTTCAGTTCAAAAGCCTTCTGTACCTTCCAGTTGCCTTTAGGAATTGCCAAACTTCTTCACCTGGTATATAATATTCTTTATAATCCAGTCCCTGCCTACTTCTCTAGCCTCACTTTCTGACTTCTATTAATACTTCCACTTTAGGCTCTGGCCATATCTAGCTCCTTGTTTCATAGTGCTTTGAGTGCCTAGAATGTTGTTTCTTTCTCCACTCTTTATTTGCTGAATCTCTTTTCATCTTTCAGAACTTCAACATACTGAGTGAGGCTTAGGTATTGAAGCCTTTGTAAAGAACCTCCCTTTTGTTGCTGCCCATCTCCTAAACAAACTCATTCCTTTTTCTGTAGCAATCCTATACTTTATAAATATGTATATAATTGCGTGCAAAACTCTTAATTTCCTGTTTTACATATCTGCTTTTTCTATTAAGAGTAAGCATTCCTTGAGGGTAAAGAGCATGCTTGGACATCTTTAATTCTATAACATTTGACACAGTGCCTGCAATATAGTAGACACCCAAAGAATATTTGTTAAACGGATGGTTGTAGGCAGGGATCATGCCTTGTTTATTTCATTTTCCCCTAAAACACCTAACTCCATGCTTTGAAAACAGTAGATACTCAAGAAATGTTGAATAAAGGAAGGAATACCTTTGAATACTCAGTTCTAGATGTCTCCCCTGAGGTATCTTTCTAAAAGTTGGACCTCTGGTTGCCCCAGTACTCTGTTTATGCACCTGTTTTGGTATTTATCACAAGATGTCTTGTGTTGCATTAAGTTGGGTTCATGTTTGCATCTCCTCAAGAAATTGTAAACTGCTGAGTGTATAGAAACCATTTCTCATACATACTGCTTTTACTTCTCCATAGCATGGCTTAGCACAGAATCTAGTATATAGTAGGTATTCAATAAAGAATTACCGAATTAAATCTAGCTTTAGTTGTTTGCATTTTCTCTGTTATCTGAGTCTAGGATACAATGAGTATCTTGATGTCCGGCTGAAGGAAAACTTCCTGAGTCCATTTGGGTCTTTTCCCTGAGCCCACAGCTCTACCATCTTCCTACTAGCCCAGTGGTCTTCAGACTTAGGCATTTGGCAGGAAGTTTCCCTTATCATTTTCCTTGCCTCTTCTAATCTGTCCCTGCCAAAAAACACTGTAGTACATTTTGGTTTGGGTATCTTGGCATCTTCCCTTCACCTTCATACCTTGTCCACATTTTTATTACCTTTCTTTTTCTCTTTTTTTTGTGGGGGGTGGATAAAGGGAGGAAGTTTTCTTCCTCTCCCCAATCACACACAGTTAATAAGTCTATAGCAGTATAGTATAATGGTTAACAGTTTGGGTACTTGCTTCATACTGCCTGTCTTTACCTTACCACTTAACTGTCTATGTGGTCTTAGATAAGTTAGTTAACCTTCCTGAGCCCCATTTTCCATATATATGAAATGCAATTAACAACAGCAACTATCTTACAGAATTTTCATGAGAGTTAAATAAGACGCGTAGAGTATACCACAAAGGAATAAAGGAAGGAATAAATTTGAATACTCAGTTCTAGATGTCGCCCCTGAGATATCTTTCTGAAAGTTGGGCCTCTGGTTGCTCCCGTTCTCTGTTCATGCATCTTTGTCATCTCTTCTTTATTCCCTGTATTGGTTTGGAACATACCCCTCCCCAAATAGCTGTTATGGGAGTCTGTAGATTGATAGAATCAACCCTTTCAGAATTATTATGTCTGATAATGCAATATCCTTTTCCTTTAAGTATATGTGTATGCATTTTAATTTGTCATTAAAAAAAAACAATATTGCAGCTGTTGCACCCTTGGCCATTTATCCCAGAGAAGTGAAAACTACTTTTATGCAGGTCACGTACTGAATGGCTGTTTATATAGTGTTCTTTACAATGGTTCCAACTTTTTTGGCACTAGGGACTGTTTTGATGGAAGATAATTTTTCCACAAAGCAGAGAGCAGGGGGATGGTTTCGGGATGATTCAAGTGCATTACATTTATTTTTCACTTTATTTGTACTATTATTACATTGTAATACATAATGAAATAATTATACAACTCTCCATAGGTTGGGGACCCCTGCTTTAAAAGTTAAATTATAGAGTGGAGAACAGATTACTGTTTACCAAGGGTTAGAGATAGGTGGAGAAGGGATGGGTGTGACTATAAAGGAAGAACAGCAAGGAGTCTTGTGTTATATATGTACGTATGTGCCACTGTGCTGGTTATAGAAAGCTATACGAGTGATACGATTGCATACAGCCATACACACAATTAATAACTGTAGAACATGTACACAGTGTATACGTATAACAACATGTATAACTGAACTGGTATAATCTGAAAAAGATCTGTAGATTGTACCAATATCAGTTTCCTGGTTTTGATGATGTACTATAGTTATTGCAAGATGTTAAATTTGGGGACACTGGGTGAAAGGTCCATGGGACCTTCCTGTACATATTTTGCAACTTCTTGTGAATCTATAATTACTTCACAATAAAAAAGTTTTTGAAAATTGCAACATTAAGGATTACCCATAATCCTATCATTCTATACTAGGCTACTGTTTTCATTCCTTTATGTTCTAATCCCATCTTTTTCTGCATGCCTACATTGTTCAACATATTTATAATACTTTTACTTAACATTTTTTTAGTTCACAAATTATATACATATATATCTTTTTCTTTTTTTATTTCAGCATATTATGGGGGTACAAAAGTTTAGATTATGTATATTGCCCTTGCCCCCTTGCCCCCCTAGTCAGAGCTTCAAGCGTGTCCATCCCCTAGATGGTGTGCATTGCACTCATTATGTATGTATACACCCATCCCCTCCCCCTCATCTGCCCAACACCCAATTAATGTTATTACTATATGTGCACTTAGGTGATGATCAGTGAAACCAATTTGATGGTGAGTACATATGGTGCTTATTTTTCCATTCTTGGGATCCTTCACTTAGTAGAATGGGTTCCAGCTCTATCCAGGAAAATACAAGAGGTGCTATATCACCATTGTTTCTTATAGCTGAATAGTACTCCATGGCATACATATACCACATTTTATTAATCCACTCATGTATTGATGAGCACTTGGGTTGTTTCCACATCTTTGCAATTGTCAGTTATGAAGAAGACCCCAAAGGCAATCAAAGCAACAACAAAAATAAATGGGACCTGATCAAATTAAAAAGCTTCTGCACAGCCAAAGAAACAGTCTTGAGAGCAAACAGACAACCTACAGAATGGGAAAAAATTTTGCATGCTACACATCTGATAAAGGGCTGATAACTAGAATCTATTTAGAACTCAGGAAAATCAGCAAGAAAAAATCAAACAACCCTATCAAAATTGGGCAAATGACATGAATAGAAATTTTTCAAAAGAAGACAGAAGAATGGCCAACAAACATATGAAAAAATGTTTAACATCTCTAATCATCAGGGAAATGCAAATCAAAACCACAATGAGATATCACCTATCTCCAGTGAGAATGGCCTTTATCAAAAAGTCCCAAAACAATAAATGTTGGCATGGATGTGGAAAGATAGGAACACTCATACACTGCTGGTAGGACTGCAAACTAGTGCAACCTCTGTGAAAAGCAATATGGAGATACCTTAAATAGATACAAGTAGACCTTCCATTTGATCCAGCAATCCCATTATTGGGAATCTACCCAAAAGAACAAAAGACATTCTGAGTGGATTAATAAAATATGGTATATGTATACCATGGAGTACTACTCAGGTGATATAGCACCTCTTGTATTTTCCTGGATAGAGCTGGAACCCATTCTACTAAGTGAAGTATCCCAAGAATGGAAAAATAAGCACCACATGTACTCACCATCAAATTGGTTTCACTGATCATCACCTAAGAGCACATTTAGGAATAACATTAATCAGGTGTCGGGCAGTTGTGAGTTGGGGGAGGAGATGGGTGCAATGCGCACCATCTAGAGGATGAACACGCTTGAAGCTCTGACTCAGGGGAGGGAAGGGAGGCAAGGGCAATATATGTAACCTAAACTTTTGTACCCCTATAATATGCTGAAATAAATAAATAAATTAAAAAAGAAATTCAATGCTCACCAGCATTATAACGCTCATAAGGGTCACAAATATTTTAAATTAGAGGGAGAGACACAAAAGATTTTACTGCAGAAATTAAAAGATGAAAAGCAAAAGCACAGACAATTCTTTCAAGCAGCAATAAGATCTGCAAATAATGCCACTGAGACAACTTATAATGTAACTTATGTACTTGGGAAAAAAGGGAAGCCATTCAGTGATGTAGAAATTGTGAAAGAATGCATTGTCAAAAAGTTGCAGGATGCTTAGACCTCCGATAACGTTTCAAAGTTCAAACAATTGCCTCTTTCAAGGATAACAATAACTGATTGGCAGCATGAATTAACCTTCAATTTAACAGAACAACTTCATGGAATACTTCAAAAGGAAAATATGTATTATTCAATCACTTTGGATGAATCACCTGATAATACTGACTTGGCATAGATTTTATACTTCATTCGGGGTATAGCAGAAGATTTTCTTTGCTACGAAGAGTTACAGACTTTGGGTATTCTTGAGAATAGAACACGGGGAATAGATATCTTTAACAACTTTCAAGATAAATGTCATGCAGTTAGACTAAATTTGGTAAATTTAGCGAGTGTACTTACAGACAGTACACCTTGTACGACAGGAAAACATAAAGGGTTTATTGCACAGATAAAAAAATAGTATTAACAGATCCAGATGCTCTCATTACTTTTCATTGTATCTTCCATCAGCAATATCTCTGTGCTACATCTACTATTTTAAGTGACACGTTGAAACAAGTTATAAGTACCATTAACTATACTCCTGCAAATGCAGCATGGCATCACCAGTTTCATAACACACTAAAGTTGAAGGATGAAGTATTCAGTGTGGATTTGTGGTATCATTCTACAGTGCATTGGCTATTGTGGGGATAGGTGTTAGCCAAAATTTTATCTCTGTGAGAACAGACAATTAAATTTTATGAAGAACAGAATCAGCAATATGAAGTATTGAAAAAATATTTCTGTAGGAATGCAGCGTTTCTGTGTGATATCATGTCAAATCAAAACGACTTGAATATTTCTTTGCAAAGTAAAACTAAGTCTATATATGATATGGGGCAAAAAAAATCCAAGCATTTCAAAAAAAAGCTATCTTTTTTCAAAACACTTCTTCTTCAATAGGAGATTTCAGATGAACATTTTCCCCAGTTAGCAAAGATCATTCATGAGCAGGAAGACATATGTGAATCATTTGAAGAATATGCAGCTGTTATGGACCTATTAATTGGTGAATACAATGAAAGGTTCACTGACTTTGAGAACCATGACATCACACTCAAATTGGCATTTCAGCCTCACCTAGTTGATATCACCAAGGCACCTGAAGAATTACTGATGGAATTGATTGAGCTCTCAGTAGAAGACATTTTAAAGTCATTGATGCTAAAAAATATCCTATTAAAATATGGAAAAATGCAGAATACCCACACCTTCAGCAACATGCCTGAAAAATATTTTCTTGTTTTTCAGCCACTTATTGTTGCAAATCTACATTCTCCTACCTAACCCAAATCAACACACCCTTAAATGACTGATATCCATCTAGAGCTGCAGTCCCCAACCCCTGGGCCATGGCCCATTACTGGACCATGGCCTGTCCGGAAACAGGGCTGTGCATCACCACCAGAGCTCCACACCATACCCCACACACACAACACCCCATCCCCCATCCCCTATCCCCAGTCCATGGAAAAATTGTCTTCCGTGAAACCAGTCCCTGGTGCCAAAAAGGTTAGGGACTGCTGATAGAGGATCAGCTGAAACTATGGACCTCCAAACTGCAACCAAATATTCAAATGCTTTCCAACAAAAAGCAGATACAACAAAGTCATTAAAAGGTTAGTTAACTTTAAAATTAACAAATAGTTCTCATTTTTTGAAATTATGAAATACACAGTAGTTAGATATTTATAAAATAATGTTCATTTTTAAGTATATCTAATTGAAGTTTCTTAAATGTGGCCTTATTTGATTACAGCTAAATTAATGCAGCTTTCAAACATGAAAATGTTCCCCACCCCTGGGCTAAGAGCACAGACTTGTGTCACAGACTGTCTGGCTTAATATTCCAGCTCCAGGCAAGTTGCTTAAGCTTTCTGGCTCTTTCTTTGTATTTGAAATGAGGATTACAAAAGTATTGTTGCAAAGGTTAAATAAGTTATAAACATGTAATATTTATGTAAAGCACTCAGAATAGTATGAGCACATAGTAATTGCTCTGTGAAGGTAAGATATTATTATTTTACCCACAAAGAAAGTGAAACTCAAAGCGGTAATGGGACAGTCTAAGGTCACACAATATATCAGTATCAGAGCTGGGGCCAGAACCCAGGTCTCCTAACTCCTTGCCCAATATTGGTTTCCCAAATAACGAAAATGTCTTTAGAGCTTATCAAAAAATCTTTCTAAAGTACTTAATTATTATACCACAAAACCACAAAGTGATATCTAAAAAGATACAACCCTGAAACAAATCCCAGTGGTTTCTAGGAGTAACTGCCTAGTTCGGGTTTCCTAAGAACAAACTGAGGTCAAAAGAGGGGTAGGTTTTGGTGGTAAGGAAAACTATTCCAATGCCTGTAAAATAGTGTCCAAAATGCCAGACCACTGCCACCAGGGCTTTGTAGGTAGCCTCTTTCATTGCAACGTAGTACCAAGAGCTTTTCTGGCTGCTCAATCAAATCTGCCTCAGAGACAGGCTGATCTTGGAAACCTCCAAGGATTACTGTATACTAAAGCCTCCACCATTGTTTGGCTCTGATGGAAAGAGAAGGGAATACACAGTTATTGAGCACTTAATATGTGCCGCGCTCATCATACCTTATCTTATCATCTTAGTCCCAAGAGGTAGATATTATCCCCATTTTACAAATGAGGAAACAGATTCAGAGCATTTAAGTGATTAGCCCAAGAACTCAGAGCTAATAATGATACATCTTGAATTCAAATTCTAAAAAGTTCATGCTTTTCCCACTATATCACACTATTTCCTAGACTGAAAGGATCAAAGTGAAGCCAACTGGATTTGGACTTTTGAGAAGTGGAAGGGGAGCACAATTCTCACCTGTAGAAATCCCATTTCCTTGATAACAGAAAACACTTCTTCACCCAGTTTTATCTTTATTTTGACCCTGCCTCATTCCTAAATGAATTTGAGGTGGTTTATAACAAAACACAGATCTACAGTTAGGTTATTAGAATGGAAAAATCAAAGCCACGAAGAGGAGGAGGAAGCAATTATGCTAAGTACAAGGGCTAATGTAGTTCATATGACTGAACATTAATTTGGTCTTAGTTTCCTGGAAGTCAAACCAAAAATTATCTGCTTTTAGGAAAGCTTCATTTAATCGTAATATCCTTTGTAGTACTTTACAAAGTAGTTTTTCAATCATAATTACTTTGTAAAGTAAAGAACTACAAAGTGTTATTATATTTTATTATTATCCATAATAGCATTCTCTACCCTTCCAGCCCTCCAATTATTTTGGCTGTTGTTTCTATGATAATGCCACAGTTTATCACAGTCTAAACCAGCTATGTATACTAAACAACTAAAAGAGAATGCTGCCTCCGCTGCTTGCTAGATGTCTGACCTTGGTCAAGAAACTTCAGCTCTCTGGGGCTCAGCTTTCACATTTGTGAAATGGGAGGCTTGGACCATCACTAGATCCTTATTTATTAATTTATTAGTAGCTTTATTGAAGTATAATTTACATACCACAAAATTCACTTGTTTTAAGTGTACAATTCAATGATTTTTAGTAAATGTACAGAGTTGTACAACCATCACAATATAATTTTAGAACATTTCCATAATGCCAAAAAGAAACCTCATTCCCATTTCTTATTTACATAATCTTTTAAAAGGTCCTTTCTAACTTTCCATTGCTAGATTTACAAAGTTTAGTAGCTCTTTGCTACTTATGGAACCAAATTCAAATTCCTCAGTGTAACATTCAAGGTCCTTTATGATCTACATAATCTCATTCTTTCATTTTTGGATCTTATGCTTGGCATCTCATCACCTTACTTGATTAAGAGATCCTAGAAGGCAGTTGCTATATCTAAGCCAGCTATCTATCCTTAACAACTCCCAATGTGGGGTTCTGCAAATAATATCAATTAAAACGATGATAATAGTAATTGGTAGCTAAATGAAGCATCTACCATGTGCCAGGCACTGTTCTAAGTATTTTTTACAAGTATCAACTCATTTAATCCTTATAATAACTCTGTGAGATAGGTACTTTTGTCCCTGCCATTTTACAGATGAAGAAACTGAGGCAATAATAATAGTATTGTCCTCATGGATTGTTCTAAGGACTGAAGACCTATTTCATGTAAAACATTTAGCACAGTGCCTGCCACATAAATACTCAATATGTGCTAGCTGCTATTATTATTTTCATATGGGCCACTTAATTGTTTCTTCTCCCTCTCAAATTCCATATAACCAGCCTAGTTTATAGCTTTAATCCCCCAACAGGGGGATTTTAATACTTTAACATTTTAATACTCAAAGACAAGAGCAGTTCTGCCTCCCTATCAGCCCCAGCTAAAAAAAAAAAAGAAGGAAAAAAGGAGTATTCAGGTGAGCTGATTTTGAACTGGGCAAGTGGCCCAGCCTTAGGTGGGTTGGTAGAAGAGGAGTCTAGACAGCAGAAGCCCCTTTACTTTAACGATGCCACTTTCCCATACCATGTCAGGGAACTTTGTACAAATGACATGATCTAGAAAGAAAGGGACCCAGAAAAAGGTTAAGGCTGGCTGCTACAAGGGATATAGTTATCTTTCATAGAAAAGGGCCCTGAAGAGGAGGGGATCAAGAGAGGAAAGGTTTGAAGGTTGGAGTTGCTGCTCTGCCCATCGGGCTGCATCAGCGTCTTAAGTTAACAATGGGTAGAACACTACTAGTTAGTTACAAAAACACTTTCACACACATCCTTTTATTTAATCCTCACAATCACCCTATGAAGTGAGCAGGGCAAATTTCATTATCCCCACTTGGTAGATGAGGAAAGCCAAGGCTCAGAGAAATTAAATAATTTGTCCAAAGTCATCAGCTAGTAGGTGGGGCGACCACCACTCTAATTCAAGTCTTCTGGCTTCAAACTCCATGTTCTTATGGACTTCAGTTAGCCTGGGCCACTGGGGTGGGGTTGGGGTTTGTTAGGATCAACAGAAAAAATTAATCCCAGACTAGTTGTGAACTCTTCACTATTCCCCAGTCCTAGATAGGAAAAAGAAAAGAAGGGAGGTGGATTTGCAATAGAAAAGGGCTGGCGTTGGGGAGGAAGAGAGTAGGATCTAAAAAGATGAGAGAAAAAAAGAGACAGCTTTAACTGGGGGCTGGCTATAAACAGGCGCTAACTGGCCTGCCAATGCCACCTCTTGAGTTTCTCCTACTGGCTGAGCAGGGCCAGGTCCAATCTACTCCACCTCCCCTTCCTTTTCAATAGCTCAGCTTGGGCTGGAGAGATGTTGTCGCCCCCAAAACCCACGCACGTACACCAGAGAGCTGGGGCGGGGGTGGCGGTCTGAGCAGTAGTTGGGGGCTGACTATTCTGTTGGGGTATGGGGAGCTGAGAGGATGGTGGGAAAACGCTGGATAAAGGAAGTAACTCTCTAAGAAGCGACGCCATGTGAGATATTCACGAAGTGCCGCAAGCATAAAAAGCTGGGATAAGGGTGGGTGTGAGGTAAAGGCTGGGATATGGGAGGAGGTGTGGTTTGAGGGCCAGAGTAGAGAGGGACCCGCAGGCGCCCACCGGGCGCGGGGGCAGTGTCGTGTGAGGGGACGGTGGCGCAAACCACCTCCTCCTGCACCGCCGCCGTGCGCAGTTAGGTCCTGAGGAGGAGCTCAGTTTGGTTGAAAGGGAGGTGTGGACCAAGAAAGAGAACGCGGATACCGGCGCGGGAAGGGGGCGTCAAAGAGCACCCAGAGAAGGCTGAGGGGGTGTGCCTGGGCTCCGAACTGAGCACTGAGAGGGGACCTGTGGCTCCCAGACTCGCCTAACTCTTCTCCTTACCTTGGGTACGGTGATATGGTCCATGACCGTACTTCCCGCCACTCGAAGCCCTCACTGCTACTCAGGCTGCCGCCGCCACTCCCGCCACCGCTCCAGCCGCCTGCTGGCCCAACTCGGGCTCCTATCCCCGCCCACCCAATCCTGGCTCAAACTCTCAGTCACCTGATCCTCGCGGAGGCTCCTATCGCGACACTTCATGCGTAGCCGCTCTCGCCATCTTGCTTCCTGGCAAACGCCCTTTTCTTCAGGGAACGGATTATTCTGGTTTAGGCTCGAGGTTTGGCCCAGTTCTTAAGTCCCAGACTCTAGTACAGCCACCCTTCTCACATTCCTTGATGGTATAAGGGCTCTAGACACCGGTGTCGCTCCACTACTCTAATATTACAGTGATGGCACCCTGCAGGCTGTCCCATGCTAACAACTGGGTTTCTGAAGAGCTTTCCAGCTGTGAGACCTTTGGCAAGTCACCTTAGAATATTTTGTGAAATATGGAGAGGCATATCCTCCTCTTTATCTTCTCCTTTATATTTGTGCTGCCGTCAACCTAATTAAGACCTGGACTATTGTAGTAGCCTCATAATTTTTGCCATCACAGATGTGAGAAGAGGACCAAGGAGGGGCCCACTGGACCATCTCTCAGCAGGCCCTAAGTGGTGTGCTCTGAATCAGATTTTTAAGGGAAAAAAGAATAGTCTAGGTGTTGGAAAACCTGGGTTATACTCCTCTCAAGTTTTCCACTAACTTGCTGTGTGACCTTGGGCAAATAATGTCACCTCTCTGGGTTGATGAAGGTTATATTGAGGGCATTGGCTGCTATCTGCGGGGTCATTTCTAGCTCTCTTATTGCAATGTTTTGGTTTGCAATCTCATGTCCCCTACAAAGTGATTTCTTTATTTTTGAGTGCCCACAACACTTGCTAGCAAATCTACTCTCTTATGATATTCTGCCTTCTTCCCTAGCCTGAAAGCTCTTCCATGGCCCTATTTTCCTTTGAACCCTTGAACAGTTCCATCATTTTCAGTCCTTTTAGTGCCAAATGCCTCAAAAGAATAGTCTATTTATCATCACCTTTACTTCTTCATAACAAGCTCACTCCTCCCTAACCACTCCCCTCAGTTTGCTCATTAACATCATCCTTAACTCTAATTGCTGAACCCAACAGTTTTTCTCAGTGCTCATTCTCTATCGTTTTACAGCATTAAACACTGTTGATTCATATTCTTTTTTGACATTCTTTCTTCCCTTGGCCTTTCTGATAAAGCATACGCACTGCCTGCATCCCTAACTGTTCTTTCTCTGCCTCCCTTTCAGCTCCTCTTTGTCCTTTTTTAGCCATCTCCCCAGCTTCTATCCACATTCCTCTCTTCTCTATTTTCTTTCCCTTGGTAATCTTGATCTTGTCCACAGATTCAACTCTTACACCCTACTAGGAGACTCCCAACTTTACATCTTAAGCCCCATGACCTTTCTCCTGAGCTCAAATTTAGGACTTCCAACTGCCCACTGAGAGTTCCACTTGTGTGTTCCTGCTAGCACATTAAAGACATCATAGCCAAAAACAAACTCCTCATCTTTCATACACTCTCCCTAACCCCTAGCATTCTCCTACCTCTACCACATGCTCTTTCTGAAGTTGTCCCTGTCCCTACTAATGGTACCACTCAGTTGCTCAGACTTTCATGCTGTCTGAGACAGTGAAAAGTGTGTGTGGACTCTATGGTCAGACCAGGTTCAGATTTTGGCTCTGCTATTTGCTAATGATACATGACTCTGGGCAAATTACACAACCTCTCTGGGCCTTAGTTTTCTCGTCTATAAACACATTTTCATCTATAAGCCCATTCTTATGGGAATTCAAAGATGTAATATATGTGAGATGACAGGAACGTCATAAGGGCACAATAAATATTGGTGGTTTTCTTCCCTTCTTCAACTTGATCATTGAACAGTTCTGTTCTCTTCTCTCTCAGATGATTACCTGCCTGCTTAGTTCACCAATGAAATAGAAGCCATCAGAAGGTAACTTCCATATCCTCCCACAACCCAGTCTGCTTGCTGCCCTGCATGTGAACCCATACAATCTGCCTTCAGTGAGTGAACTCTTCCTGAGCCTTCCTAAGGCAACCCTTCCACTTGTACACTCAATTTCATCCTCCCTAGCCTGTTCAGTTGTCCCCTTTCCGTTACTATGAAATGTTTTCACTTTACCAGATCATTTCCATCAGCACAAAAACGTGTCATAATAGTTCTGATCTTTAAAAAAAACCTCCTTTTTTTTCTTTTTTGAGACAGAGTCTCACTCTCTTGCCTGGGCTAGAGTGCCGTGGCATCAGCCTAACTCACAGCAACCTCAAACTCCTGGGCTTAAGTGATCCTACTGCCTCAGCCTCCCGAGTAGCTGGGATTACAGGCATGCGCCACCATGCCTGGCTAATTTTTTCTATATATTTTTTTAGTTGTCCAGCTAATTTCTTTCTGTTTTTTTAGTAGAGACGGTCTGTTTTTTTAGTAGAGACGGGGTCTCGCTCTTCCTCAGGCTGGTCTTGAACTCCTGAGTTCGAATAATCCGCCTGCCTCAGCCTCCCAGAGTGCTAGGATTACAGGCATAACCCACTGCACCTGGCCCAAAAAGCCCTTTCTTTCTCCACATTCCTGTGCCCCACCTACCACCCCCCCCCATTTCTTTGTTGTACTTTTTAGCAAAACTCCACAAAGGATTTATCTAAATCCATTTTTGTCACCATTTCTTTTCCTCTCTTCTCATTCTCTCTTGAAACCACTCTAATCAGGCTTTGCCCCCACCACTCCACCAAACTGTTGCCAATAATCTCCCCATTGAAAAATCCACTTGTCATTCTCAGACCTCTTCTTGTCCCCTCAGCAGTATTTGATCACTTCCCCTTGATACATTTTCATCACTTGGCTTCAGGGACAGACACCACTCTCTCTCCTGCTTCTCTGACTTCTCTTTACCAATCTCATTTGCTGTTTCCACTCATCTTACCTATCTCTATATATTGAAATGGTGCCAGGGCTCAGAACTTGGTCCTCTTCTCTATTTACACTTATTCCCTGGGTGCTGTCATCCAGTCTCATGGCTTTAAATAGCATCTATTTGTGGAAAGAAGTTGTGAACATGGTGAACCTGTGGGCTTTTTGACTTTGTACCTAGAGCTCAGGTCTCAGCAAGATTAGCCAACATATGAGATACTAGTTGCTGCAATAGTCACTCTCACCTGTTCTGTTTTACATCTAAGCTTCCAGCTCAGTTATTGCCCACTTAGGTTCTACTTCCAGGGCTTTCCTACTATTGTGTCTTGGTATTCTTCCCACAGGACCCCAGGGAATTAAGTAGGTGTATATTGACCCCATTATTTTGCTAGCTATAGAAAGCTACCACCAGAGGTCACTGATGATGTAGTTGATGACAACTATTTAAAAGTCACAGAGCCTTTGTGACCTCACTCCTGCTCCAGAGGTAGCTTGATAAAACACAGCAGAGGGTAGCTGGGGCTTAACTTCATTTGAGTCACCAAGACCTCCTCCATCTTGCTACTGGGGAAGGGCCAAAAGAGACAGACTGTATTTTTAGCTTATTTCAGTCTCAGCTTATCAGACTTCTTGAACTGATTGCCAACAAACTTCCTTTGAAGACCAACTTGCTAGAAAGAACTTTATTCATTTTTTAAAGACAGCTTACTTGAATCATGGAGTCCATAGGGGATATCAGCGAAGACATCTGGCAAGACTGCATCACCCTCTTCCTACAAACTGGAATGTGCTGTGATGCAGCAATTATCACCAATTCCCCACCCTGGTTATTAGCTTCTTATTCTGAAGGCAACTTGTTCCAGTTGAACCAGGAAGAAATTCAGATTTTGCTGGCAAGGGAAGGGAGAGAGAAGTTGTTTCTTCAGGGAATCACCCTTGCGGGAACCAAATGCTTGTTGATCCGGGACAACCTGTATACTGAAGGCAACAACACCATGGACCTGCGCACCAAAGGCCAGAGTAGGGGCACCCAGGCAGTGACAGTAATTCAGATCGAGTCTGTATACCTTGTGGTGATGGGACAAAAAGGAACAGAAGGAGGGCCTCTCAATCTCAAAGCTTTTGAGATGGCAGGTTACATCAAAGAGGCCATTCGTCAACACATGGCCCATTTCTAACTAAATAAAAAAGAATTGGTGTTTAACCTGTAATTTGAATTCAGTGTAATGTATTTCACCTTTTAAATTAACATGTTCTTGAGGGGATATAAAGGGAGATCCCAGATGAAGTTTTGAAGGGCGTGCCTGTATGTGTGTGTTGGGAGGGGTTGTGGTTTGGAGAGTGAGTAGTTCCTTCAGGCATTTGGGCTCTGGGCCTTTTTGGTTTTCTTCCTATCTCTCTCTCTCTCTCTCTCTCTCTCTCTCTCCTGTTTATTTTTTGGGTTTTTTTGTTTGTTTTTTGTTTGTTTTTTTACATATTTTACACCTAGAATACCATCATTCTATTCTCAGCACCTGGTAGAGAGAATAAAGGCCTGGGAACCAGAAAATCTTGGTTCTAATCCCAGCTTTTTCCTGTGATTTCTTTTTTCTCTCTGGGTTTCAGTTTTTTTATCTGTACGTTACCAAAAGCTTGGCACTTGTCCTCAAGCCTGCATCAGAAGAACAAGAACAAATGGTTTGAGGAGAAGGAAAGAAGTTTATTACTTTGGCAGCAAAGGAGGAAAAAAGAGCTTCTCATCTCAAAATCCAAATTTCCTGGACATAAGATACAGAGCCTTTAAAGGGAGGGTCCCTCAGTTTTAGGATATTGTGGTTAACTATTCTAATCATCCCATCTCTGCCAAAGACAAAGCCCCACCTGGGCCCACCACAGGCCTGAGAAGGCCTAGTTATCTCTTAACAAAAGACTTAACCTGCCTCAGGGATGAAGGCCAGGCTACAGTTCCCAAAAAGAGTGGGGAAAGTTTTAAAGAGACAGAAAATATTTTTGATGGTTTTTTTTTCAGGCCATTCCCTCTGTTACATATTACCCACTCTCAATTTTACATTTCCATATCTATAGGAGGAGAGGCAACTACTCTGTTACATGTACAATGAGGAGTACATTATGTCTCCAAGGACTCTTTAAGGTCTGGAAATCCAGGACTTTGTAACATTACATACATCTTCAAGGACGAGCTCAAGTACTATTTCCTTCAGGAAGCTTTCTCTGACTGCCTTACCCTTGGGGATGACCCGGATTTGAACTCCTAAAGCACCAACATTCTGGGTCATTTTTTTTTTGGTCCTTAATCATATTCTGGCCAACATTTCTTGGATGATTCTTCTGTGCTCTTGTTTAACTTTTCACACACGCATTTTAGGGATTTTTTTGTTTGTGTTTGGGGGTTTTTGCTTTTTGATTTTGTTTTGTTCTGTTTTTTTTTTTTATTCTGTATTAGAGATGGGGTCTCACTCTAATGCCCAGATTGGAGTGCTATGGTAGATCATAGCTCACTGTAACCTTGAACTCCTAGGCTCAAGCAATCCTCCCACCTCAGCCTCCTGAGTAGCTCGGACTACAGGTACTTACCATCATGCCCAGGTAATTACAGGTTTGTTTTTTTTTTTTTTTTTTGTAGAGACCATGGTCTCTAACTCCTGGCCTGAAGTGGTCCTCCTGCCTTGGCCTTTCAAAGTTCTGAAACTAAGGTGTGAGCCACCATGCCTGGCCTACATTAGTTTATTTCCCAATTTGATCATACTCTCTTAGAAGAAAATATCTTTTACTTCTCTATTGCCTTCCCGGGATAACCCAGTATGGGACTCTGCCAGGGGAGTTGGTTACAGGCATAACATCACTTATCAGGCAGAGATAGATTTTCAAAAGTGGGGATTCTGCAGCATGTGACTAATTGAGGTGTCTGTGGCTAAATTTTCTTCTTCCAATTGGTAGCTCACCTTTGGACCATTTATGCCTTCACTGGTGTCACCGTCAGGGGAAGCATGGGTGGGAAGGATCTAAGAAAGGAGGGGAAAAATCTAACCAGTATGGCTTGTGGCTAGCAGCTCTGGGACAAGCTGGAATGAGAAATGACAGAAATCAGAAAGACGAGGTAGAGTAATAAAACATGGTGTTTATTTGACCCTGCTGTCACCAGTCCCAAGGATCAATGATTATGAAGAACCCCTTTCTGTGTTAATTACAGGAGACACCTCTACCATACATATGCACACGCACACACATACATACACACCCCCTCACAAGCTTATAAAGATCAGGGTTTAAATATGGAGGTGGTCCAAATCTCCAGACCAGCACTCTCTGATACAAATATGATACCATTTACATATGTAACTTTAAATTTTCTCTTAGACATATTAAAAAAGAAAAACCAGATGAATTTAATTATAAGAATATATTTTAACCTAGTACATTCCAAATATTTTAATATGCAATCAATAAAAACATCATTAATGAAATATTTTACATGTTTTTCTGCCAAAGCTTCAAAATCTGGTGTGTATTTTACATTTACAACACATTGCAATTTAGATAAGCCTAATTTCAAGTGCTCAGTAGTCACCTGTACCTAGTATCTACTGTATTAGGCAGCACAAGTCTAGGCCAACCCTGATCCAATGTTTGAAACCCTCCTGCAGCATCCCTGCCAATACATCCATCCATTCATCCAATATACACCATGTCAGGTAATGACTATGTAATTAGTGAAAATTTTAAGAAAGAGGAAAAAGAGTCTTCCTAGACAAAATTCTATTAGAGATAAGACAAGTAAAAACACAAATTACAGTACAATGATCTAAATGTTATGAGTTTGTTCATTCAAATTTGTATTGCACCCCACTATGTATCAAGTACTGTTCTAGACATAACATTGGACAAAATACACAAAAACCCTATGAGGAGCTTATATTCTACTGGGAAAAACAGATAATTTGAGTCATGAGATGATAAGTACTACGAAGACAAAAAAAGCAGTGTAAAAGGAGTGAGAGAGTGATGGGAGAAACTATTTTAAATAGGGAGGTCAAAGGCAGCCAATCTGGAGAAAGGATATCTGAGTAGAGATGCAAGGAAGTGAGGGAGTGAGCCCATGTCAAAAACCGAAGGAAGTATTTCAGGAAGAAAGAACAACCTATTTAAAGTCCTTGAGGCAGGAGCATGCTTGGTCTGGTGAGGTACCACCAGCCCAGCGTGGTTGCAGCTTCCCAGGACAGTGTCCCATTCCCTTACCTCCTATGGCATCCTCAATTATAGTGGTGAGGCAGCAAGTGCTACCTCCCAGGGTGGAGCAGCAAAGCAGAGCTAAAGCTCTTGCCACCCTCCTTCTGGGTGCTCACTTTCTGATTAAATTGCATTAACTTTTTTTTTTTTTGGCAGCATTCCAACTCTGCTGACTCACATTGAGCTCCTAGTTAGCTAAACCCCCTAAGGCTTTTTCACTGGCTGCTGTTAAAAAGAGAGCTTGAAATAGTGGTGGGGCAATGAGCCAGAGAAAAAATAAAATGTGGAAGTGGCTTCATCAGAGTCCTCATCTTGGACAGAGCCTCAATGTGGCATGTTACAGAGCCTTGGAGGGAAAGAGAAGGAGGTAAGATGGAGGGTGAGGAAGGGGAATCTTTAAGATAATTGAGCCTTCTACATTATTCTTTTAGGCCTGGATCTCCCAAATTAAGAGACAAAAATAAAACTGAGGAAAAATGGCCTTGTCAGTTAATTAGAGGGGCCCAGGCAAATCATTAAAGGACAAGCTAAAGCACCCAGACGCCCCACTGAACAAAAATCTTAATTGGGCCTATGACTGACTGAGGCTCAGGGCCAGCAGGCAGTGAAGGGAAGGGGAGCCCAGGTAGTGGCCACCCAGCAAAAATCCTGCCCTTTCCAGACAGAGAGAAGCACTTCACTGCTGGACAAGGCAATGGCCCTAGCCTGTTGCTATGGTGAAGTCTTTCCCCAAATACTGAATGTGCCTTGTATAAATAAGCTTGAACTGAACCTGAAGAGAAAACCATGGGCTGTCCTAGTCCCTGAAGGCATGAGGGAAGGCCATCCTAGAAGGGATCAGGGCCAGAACAGGGAAGCTTAAATCTTGCCGGAAGGACCTGTCTTTCCCTCCATTCACCCCGTGAACCCATGGTGATTTGAGTGCTCACAGTGGCATTCAGAAGCTAGTCTTAAGCATCCTCTGCCACCTTGGTGCCCACTTTTCCTCTCTTGTACCCTGCAGTCCAGCCACATTGAACTCCCCACTATTTTCAGGACATGCCTCACAATTTCCCCCATAGTGTTCTCCCCCCTCCATTTCCTAAAAATCTCAAGCCCATATCCTACCCATTTTATCTAAGCCCAGTCACCAGGCCCCTTCCTCTAAGGGTATTCCCTGTTCCCCAAGTTTGAATGTGTTCCCTCATGCCTTGGAATCCCTCATCTTGTTCTTTGCGCTTCTCCCATGACACTTAATGCTTTCAACTTTTAGTCCTTACTATGCATGTATATCTTCTCTCCCTTATTAGCCTCCAAGCTCCCCAAGAGATTACTACTTTGCTGTAACCCCCATTACCAGGCATTTGTGCTGGGAAGTTCTCAATTAATACACAACTTGCTGGATGATTAAATCAGTGACAGACATAACAAATGAATGGATGAAGGAATGATTTTCCACGTAAGCTTCTTCCTTGGTTTCCCCACAGTTTCAATGAGTGGGGAATGAGAGGAAGTTGGAAACGATTCCTTAGTCCCTCTCCTCCCCTACTCCCCAGCAGCAGTCACTAATTCCTCTGCTTTTAGGCAACAGGGGGTCTTACTCTGGGAAATCTTTAACTCTGGCTTTGAGGCTTTATGTAATTATATTCCCTGCATATGGTGAGCTCCTGCCAAGTCAATGGTAGACACAATTAATGGTATAGGAGTTGAATTGAAAAACTGCCTTTGGTTGCTGTCCTTGATCATTACTCCACTGAATGTGCATGCTGTCTGATAATTAAGAGTGCTACAAGCTGCATATTCATTGATTCATATGTTTATTTTCTTGTCAGATTGTCTACAAAGGCATTTACAACTGAGCGAAAAGGCTTGAAATCTGAATCCCAGCCCTGAGCTATCACTAACTGACCCTGGACTAGTCAATTCACCTCCAATTCTTCACCTAGAATGTGAAGATGTTGATGCCTGCAGGGTTGGTGTGAGCAGCAAATGAAAGAATGGACACAAAGTGCTTTGGAAAATGTAAATTGCTATAGCTATCAGGTCACCCCTGGGGTGGGATTAAATTAGAACCATCTCTGTTCAGACAGGTACTTGGAAATAGGACATGACAGAATGAGTTCCCATGTGGTTGACAACAGAATCTGGAAACCTTGCTTTAAAGTGCCAGTTACAAAAAAGGCTTTAATTGATTTTTAAGGTTGGGGGGAGGGTAGAATGAAGTGCTGCCTCTTGTGGAAAGAGTGGGGGCAGTTCTTAGTAGCAGCAGCAAAGAGCACCCTCATCCTTGTGGTCTAAAGTGGAACAGGGTGGCCATTTCCTCATGATAAAGCACTGCTTGAGTGCTCTACAGTTTATAAAAGTGGTTTGTCATTGATTTATTCAACAAATATTAATTTCCCACTGTGTACTTACTGTGAAAAGATAAATTACAGTACAATGCATTAATAGTAAGTGATATTAAATAATGCATTCATTAATTCATCCAAATACTGAGTACCCACTATGTTTCAAGCACTGTTCTAGGCACTGATAACACAATGGTGATGACACAACAATGAACAAAATAGAGAAAACCCCCTGCTCTCATGGAACTTACATTCTAGTCTGTGAGACAGATAATACACAAAATAAATAAAGTAACATAGTATGTCAGATGATGATGAGTGTCAAGAAAGAAAGAAAAAGAGAAAGCAGGGAAGGGAGACAGGGAGTGCTGGAGCAGAGTGGGGGAATATTTACAATTTTAAATAAGAGAGTTAAGAAGTGCCTTAATTACAGGCAATATTAAAGAAAAATCTGAAGTAAGGCAGCAAATAATGTGTATATCTAGCAGAAGAGGCAAGGGCAGAGGCTGTGAGGTGAAAGCGGGATTGATATGTTTGAGGCTGGAGCGCAGTTAGCAAGGAGGGGAAGGGAATAGTAGGGAGATAAGATGAGAAAAATTATGTGGGCTAGATCTTATAAGGTCTTATAGGTCTTTATCTTTTACTCGGGGAGCCTTTGGAGAATTTTGAGAAGAGAGTCGATATGATCTGACTTGTACTTTAATGAGATAACTCTGGCTGCTATGTTGAGAATAGACTGCAGGAGGGTAAAGTAGGAAGCAGGGAGACCTGTTAGGGAGCTACTGCAAGTGATCCAGGTGAGAAATGGTGGCACAGACTGAGGTGGTAGCAGAGGAGATGATAATAAGCAATCAGATTCTGTGTTTTGAAAATAAAGCACACAGGCTTTGCTGACGGATTGGGTGTGGAATGTGAAAGAAAGGGAATATTTGAGGAAAACACCAATGTTTTGGACCTGAGCAACAGGAAGGAGTTGCCATTTGCTAAAATGGACAAAAAAGTAGGAAGAAAGTTTGTGGTAGGAAGAGTGAGGGGGTTGTAGATGGGGCGCTCAGTTTTGGTCATGTTAAGTTTAAGATGCCTATTAGACATCTAAGTGGAAATGTGAAATGTTAAATAGGCAGTTGGTTATATGAATCTAGCGTATAAGTCTGTAATCTAAGAGAGGTTTCGATTGGAGATATCAATTTGGGAGTTTTCAGAATATATCTGGTATTTAAAGCCACAAGAATAAATGAGATCACTAAGAGTGTGAGTGCAGATAGAAAAGCCACATGGGTAGTCTGTGGCAGGACTGGAATCAGCAGTGTGCTGGTAAATGTTTAACAACCAGTTCTCTGAAGGAAAGAAGCCCTGATTTGTAGCATTTGCCAGTATCCATGATGTAAATTCTCCCACCATGGCCAATTTCAGGCTACCATGATATTATCAATTAGTCATAAAATTCCTGAAAATCTCTCATTAGCAGATACAGGTCAGTTCCAGCACACTGGTGGCTGGGATAGAATATGGATCCCAGACATGGGCCCTTCCACTGAGTCTCAGTCTTCTTGGCATTTGGGCCAAATCAGAGCTGTTCTGGAGAAGAGGTTAGGGGCAGTATCTGAGTCTTGAGTCCTTTGGGATTTGGCCTACTGCTGATTACCAGAGAGATGTGGAGCGCCTCACCCTTTGTTGGCAAGAAAACATTCCTGTCTACAGATCTTTCCAGTGTCTTTGATTTTTCACAGTGCCTCTTTTAATAAAAGCATCCTCTTTCAAATGCCACGCTCAGTCCTATAAGGCTGTGGTCCCCAAACCCTGGGCTGCAGACTGGTACCAGTCTGTGGCCTGTTAAGAACTGGGCCGCACAGCAGGAGGTGAGCTGCAAGGAAGCTTCATCCACAAAGCAGCTAGAATGATGTTTTTAAATGCAAATCTGGTGGCACTCTCCTGCTTCAGTGGCTTCCAGTTGTCCTTAGAACAAAACAGAAAACCACACCATAGCCTACAGACCCTGGCAAGGCCACATCCTATCTACCTCTTCAACTTTACTTTGTACTATACTCCTTTCCTCTTCGCTTCAGTCATACCTCTTAAGGACCTTTGCATATATGTTTCCCTCAGCCTGGACCCCTCCTTCTCTCTCTCCTTCAGTTCCGCCCTCCAGTGTATCCTGATAATGCTTTCTCATCCTTCAGATTTCATCTGAAAAGTTGATTTCTCTAGAAAGCCCTATAAGAACATGGATACTAGGTTAGATTCATCTAGTATATGCTCCTAAGCACCCTGCACTTGTCCTTTAGATATTCAGAGAACTTGTTCATTGTCTGCCTTCCCTGTCAGGTTGTTAGCATCATAAGAGTTGGGATTAGTTTGCCTTTTTCACTGCTTCACCCCACCTATATCACATAATAAATGATCAATAAATATTTATTAAATGAATCCATGAATTATTATTTTATAGGACCCTTAAATTCAATCTATCTAAAACTGAACTTATCATATGTCCTTTTACCACCTTACCTGCTCTCCCTTCTAGTATTCTACCCATTAATTTACAGCATCACTGGCTTATTTTGGTTCTTTCAAAAGCAGAGCCTGAGACAAGTATTTAGGAGAGGACCATTTATCTGGGAAGTGATCCAAGGAAGTATGAATGAGGGAGCAGAGAGAGTGAGACACTGAGAGAGGAAAACTAATACAAAGATGCATTTTTGAGATCACTACTATAGACAACAGAGGATTGATTCCACTAGGATCTCTCGGAAGCATCCAGAATGTCTCCCAGAATTATCTATCTGAACATCTTTCAGAGGCTGGAAAATACTCCTAACCCCATTGGTTCCCTTTCTCCACTGATTGAGAGTTGCTCCTGGGGTCATTAACTTTCCCTGTATTTACAGGCTACTTTTGTGCAAGCTCCACAGCATCAGAAAAGGCACTGGAGCAGAATGCAAAAAGGTGTTCGTTGTGTTCATGAAGTAGAACACTAGTAGCTAGAGATGAGTCAGAACTCTCTACTACAGATATAGCTAAAATCAGAGGTGGTCCAAAGGGTTGTAATGTGGGTGCCAAAGGTTTCTGTTCAACTACTCTATTAATTTCTATTGGTGTGTAACAAATTACTACAAAATTAGCAGTTTAAAACAAAACACATTTATTATCTCATGGTTATTATGTCAGAAGTCTGGGTGGATTAGCTGGGTTATCTGCTTAGGGTCTCACAATCCTGAAATCAAGATGTCAGCCAGCTAGATTCTTATCTGGAGACTGAGGAAGAATTCACTTCCAAGTTCATTTAGATTGTTGGTAGAATTCAATTCGTTATGGTTGTAGGACTGAGGTCCCTGTTTCATTGCTGGCTATTAGCTAGGGGTCACTCTCATCTCCTAGAGGCCACTCTCAGGTATTTCCCTATGGCCTCTTCCATCTCAGAAATAGAGAACCGCCCTCATTTCGCATCCCACTCACTTGGAATCTCTTTGAATTCCTATTATGCTTCCTGCTAGAAAAAACTGTCTGTTTTCAAAGGGCTTCTGTGATTAGGTTAGGCCCACCTGAATAATCTCCCTTTCTTAAGGTCAGCTGATTAATAACCTTTATTATATCGGCAAAATCTCCTTAGCCATGGAATGTAATATAATCATGGGAGTAATAACACATAGCAAAGGTCACGGGAGCCATCTTAGAATTCTGCCTACTTTAACCACTGTCTACTTAGTTCCTTCCTTCTTCTCCGTCTCTCCCCACATCCAGTCTCTACATCATATCAATTCTATCTTGTCTCCAATTTCTCCTATCTCTATCCTCTCCTCTTCATCCCACTACCTGGAGTCAGGCCCTAATCTCCTCCCACTTGCACAATTGAAACAACTTCCTGACTGGTCTCTCCACTTTCAATCTCACCCTTCTCTACCCATCATCCACAATGCAGTCAGAATTGTCTTTCTGAAGTGTAGGCCAAATCATGTCACTCTGCTTTTAAACCTTCCAAAGTTTCCCATTGTTTAAAGGATAAAACTCAAATCCTTTATTTTTTATTTATCAATGTATTAAGACTCTACTTTTCCCCACAAATGAATGGCAGAAACTTATAGCAATATCTCATTAAATATATAGTAAATAATAGAGTAACAATACTTAAAATAATAATGGAATACAAACAGAAAATGAGGACCAAGGAAAAGAAAATATAAAATGAAGATCAAAGGGCTAATTGAGTTTTACATTTGGCTCTGAGCTCTCTCATAGCCAAGGAAAAAAGTGGGATATAATCAATTACATTAAGCTTACTACCAGAAAGAAGGAAGTGAGTCTTTGGTTAGCACTGTGTGATGAAATGAATGATGTCTTGCCTCAACATTTTCATAGTAAAAGCGGCAATGAATTTCAAATGTCTTTTTAAAACAGCTGGGCAGGGCATAGCAGGCTCTTCACAATTCATCTTTTTTTTCCCCAAGCCAAACAGTATCCAGCTTTATTAAAGATACATTTCATAAACAATCATGGTATTTCAGGCAGGACATGGGCAATCATTAACAGTATACAACAACTTTCAAGCTCCCTTCTTCAATGGACTACCAAAATCAGAAAGCCGCTATAAAACCCAATGCAGTCTTCATTTGGTTCTCTAAACAGAGAAAGTTTAGAGTGAGGGTTGACATTTCCCACTTAGCATGCTGTTTAACAATTTTTCATGAGCTGACCCTGACTTTCAAGAAATGAAATGAAAATGGCAGAATTTATCTGAAGATCCACAATCTAGAAATGGAACTGCTGTTCTTTTAAGGGATGCCATATCAGTGGTGTCACTCGAAAGTCCAGATTACCTGACATACTGCTAACCAATTATTGGGGGTCAGGTCCAAACAGGTGTCTGAGTTTATGGGAGTTAAGACTATGCTGAAAGCAGAGAGGGAGAAGAGGACATAAAAACAAATTTTAGTTTTTCCATACCACAAGCCGTTTGTGCCAAGGTGGCTAAGTGTCAACATCAGGGAATCCCTCCTCCTGAGAGCCAAGAGGAAGTCTCCCAAAACTAGAAGGGGAAGGTGTTTTCCCCACATCAATCTAGATTTGGAGACATTCTGTTAGTGACATAGGCCGTTTCCCCAAAAAACAATTAAGTGTTCTGTGTGCTAACAACATAGCTTAAAAAAAGTAAAGCAAAATTCTGCATTTTTATAAAACTTGATAAAACTAGTATTTCAAAATGTACAGTCACTAGAAGCACACAGTTGCCAAAAATGTATACACTTCACTTGCTATCTCTGGCATCTTCAGCTTTCTATTCCTGGTCTGTTTGGCAACTCCATTTTTTGCAAGGCTATTCCCCTCCTTGCCAGCATCAACTTTTCCCTTTTCCTCTTTGGGTACCTTCTCTCCCTTCTTTGCAGGGGCCTTTTTAGGCTTGGGCTATGGCTTTGGAGGAGCAGGGTTAGCAGATAACCTTGTGGATCTTCTCTGTGGTTTGTACTTCACCTTGGCTTTATCTCCTTTAGCATCCCCCTTCAGCCTTTCTCTTGGACATGGTGGCAATGGTGGTGGGTAGGTACTGCATACAGGGAAGCAGTGGTGCACGGGCGTTGGTTGGTCATTCTTGCCTCTTCTTCATACTGTTCCCACAGTCCATCCTTGATCTCATTTTCAGACCACCTCCTGCCATTCCCCCAGAAAGCACTTCTGCCATAATCTTCAAAACTACTTTCTGCCCAAGAAACATAGCCAGTGTGTTTATGCATCCATGATTTTGCTTTTGTCAGTCTCTCTGCCTTTCCCCACTTTCCTTTTATTAAGGCCCAGGTCAAATAATATTTCTTCTGTGAAGTGTTTTTGTCACCCACTCTATAGGTCTTCCCTTTATACCAAAGGTTGAAAACTCAAATGCTTTCAGAGGTCAGGAAAATATAGTAACACCTATGGAAAGTTTATTACATTAACTCTTTAATTCCCCACAAACTCCCTAGCCCTATCATCTTTACCATATGAGGAAACTCATGAGGAAACTGAAGGGCAACTAGAAAGTGGCAGATCCAGGCTGTCTAACACAAGATCCCCAGTATTCTTAACCCTTGAACATGCTGGCTCCTGTGCAGCAGGTATAAGGCAACAAGGACTCAAGAGTTCATACCACATGTAAAACTCATCATGTTAATATATTTTTTAAAACACCATGCTGGCCAAACATGCATGACTTCAGGCCATTAAGATAATTATTACAAGTTTGCAACCTTTGCTTTATCCTCTTCATCATAAGCTGCCTGAAACTTCTCTCATTGAGCTGTATCCCACACCAGGAGGAATCCTAAGGCCAGGTCTGTCTTTCATGAATATCTCCTCTACCTAGCCCCAATCTCCCATCTAGGTTTCAGCCATCCAGAGTGCCAAGCACCCGTAACTTAGTCCCAATTGCCACTTCCAAGGGGCCAGGAGGGATGCAGAGTTTAAGCTCTTTCTTTCTGCCCAAGAGAGTTCCTAGAACTCTGTCTACGAGAGAGGGATCTAATGTCTATGGGGTTCCACCCATCTTACAGATCTGCTGTTCAATTTCCTCTGACTGAACAAGCTCTGGTATTAAATTCTGGTAACAAAAATAGTCACATTGCCACTTGTGGTCTGACTCTTTCCTCCTTCTCCTCCTCACTTCCTCTGGTGCAACACACCAGGACTATGTAAGACTCAATTCCATCTCTTCACTGTACTTCTCCACTGAACAACCACCACGAAATGGGGTTATAGTCCACTTCTGGCCTTGCCCAAGAAGAGAGAGTGTTATCAAGCACTTTTATTCAGGTTTTAAAACCCATTTGAAGGGAGAGTGCTGCTCTTTACACAGACCAAGATAACCCAGAGTTTAACTGATTTAACAAAGAGAAAGCCAAATAACCTATCAATTTCAGAAATCTCTGAGTTTCTGATTCAGTTTAGAAAACAGAGGGCTATGAGAAAAAAAGAAAGAAAAAAGTACAATCAACATGGACAAACCAGAGCAAAAAAAAAAAAAAAGAAAGAAAGAAAAGAAAAAAAAGGAAAAAAAAAGAAAAGAAAACAGAGCACTGTGAGTTTCCTGCCTCAAACAGCTTTCAGAGGGTTGAATTGTGGGCATGTCCAGTGTGGTCAAAGCCCTTGGCTCGACGTGGGACAGGCACCCAGGAAATAGGGTGGATATCTGAAGATCAATGAGCAAAAATGGAGGAGCTAAGCCTAGAAGGTGAAGGCCCTGTGCCTGAAGTGAGCCCTGGAGATTAAATTGGCCATGGACCTAGGATTCTTTCAACAAGCCCTGCTTCTATTCTATCAGTCTTCCATCTTCACTTTTCTTGATTTATTTTTAACTCAGTTCAGTTCAACAGCCTCTAAGTGATTTGGCTTTCCACTACTTCTCTGACCTTGTCTCCTGAAACCTGCTTTCTCACTCACTCTGCTTCGGCTATACTGGCCTCCTTGCATGCTCCTACCTCAGGACCTTTGGACTTGCTGTCCCCACAACTTGAAATACTCTTTCTCCAGATACCCTGATGTCTAATTCCCTTTCTTATGTTATTAATAGATTTCTACTCAAGTATCATCTTTTCTGAGAAGCTTTTCCTGATTCTTCTAACTAGACCTTACTCCTGTCATTCTATCCCTCTTACCCTGCCTGACTTTTTTATAGCACTTATTGCTACCTTACATATGATATATTTATTTGTTTGTTTATTATATATATATCCCATAATAGAATGTAAGTACCATGAGGGTATGGATGTTTGACTGCTGTGCTAGTTACTGCTGTATCCACAGTAATTAGCACAGTGCCTGGTACATAATAGGTACTCAATACATATTTTTTGAAAGATCAAATGAGTGAATGAATATACAAACATTTATGAGGGCCTACTATACTGTAGATCCTATGTTAGGCTATGCTGAGAGGAAAGGGTTGGTGGAGATAGAGTCTGTCCTAGCATGGGAGGAGGGGCCCTACAAGTTAGTCAGGGAGCCAAATCCACTGATGAGTAACTCTCCTGAGATAGAATGTTGTAGCTGCTATGATAAGAGCCAAAGGATGTTCAATGGGAGGACAAAGGTGAGAAAACTTAATCTAGATGGGGTAATTGTGAAAAATTTGGGAGGAGATAGGATCTGAGCTGTGGTTGTGGGGATGGGCAGAAATGACAAAGGTGAGAAGAAGCAAAGGTAAGGGAATTTCAAGTATAGAGGGGACAATTTAAGCAAAGGCATGAAGATGAAAAAGTGGCAAAAGCATTTGGACAGACATAAGAAGGTAATATAGGATGGCTGGCTGAAAAATAACCTGCATCAGTGGAGACTGGAGTGAGTGGGAGAGGGAGATTAGGGTCAGGTAAGGAGGTCTCTGGCTGTTTAGACCGATTATGAAAATTAAGAGGCACCTCATAGAAATGAATAGTGTGCATTTATGAAAACAAGCAGAATGAATACTGGACTCACTATGTTTTAAAAAGAAACTCCAACTGTTAGTGTGAAATTAATGCTTGGCACAATCAGAAAAGTCCCTGTAGGAACAATTGTGGATAGTGAAAAATACAGAGGATATTTCTCAGGCTCTTAGATTTTTCTGAACCTGCCTACAAGCCTGATTTTTAGATGTCTCAAAAGGTTATTCACTCATCCTCAGAACTGGGACAAATTATTGTCACCAAAGACATATATTTTTTTGGTTAAATGGTCCATTTGTATGTTATTTATCATGCCCAGAATTGGATGCTATTTGTCAAAAATAATTTGTACATTGCTAGTTTAAAATCTCCCAAGCCCTCATTGCTGCTTCTCAGCACTTTTGAATATCAGCTGTCTAGTGCATTCTGCCACATCATTGTCACCCTTGCCATTGTCATAATCATCACCGCAACCACCATTATTCTATTATTGTTTTAGAGTGGGGAGAGTGGACAAGAAGTATTTCAGGAGTTACTTAAAGAGATCCTTCATTCTCAGATATCTTCCCTCTCTCACCCAAAGAAGACCTCAGTATGGGCATCTTTGTTATCAGTGTTTGTTGTTTTTACCTTCCTCGTATCCCTTTTCTTACTTATGGCAACAGCCTCCCCAGTTTCCCTTTGGCGAACCTCCCCTTCCACCCTTAGTTCATGTGGGTCAGGTAGGCTGACATACCTCTCCCTGACTCAAATGGGTTCATACATACTACAACTCTGGCCAATGAGATCTCATTCTCCTATTCACGGTGAGTGTTTAAGGGTGGGAAAGTGACTGAAACTGAGCCAACCCTGGGACTTTTGCTGGAACTGTAACAGTGAGTTTTATATCCTTTGGAAATTATGTAGCCCTTAGTGGTATTGGCAGCCATCTTGGGAAGCCAGCCTTAGTTTGAAGCCAACTTCATGGAAAGTAGGGTGGAGAGAAGGTAAGAAATCAAGTCCTTCTTAACAGTGTTGAGCTGCCAGATAAAGCCTCACCTGAAGCTAACTCTATCTCTGGACTTCTCAGTTATGTGAAATAATTTTATTTATTAAGTCAGTTTGAGCAGATTTCTTTTTAAATGCAGCCAGAAGAACCCCAAATGATATACTTAGTGGTTTTTTTTTTTTTCAACCCAATTATTCCTGGTCATCTGCTAACTGGACTATACACAGTAGCATTGAGATATAGAAAGCTAACACATGCTTTAGGAAAGGGAGAGATGAATAAAGATAGTGTATGGAAAGGAGGTAAGGACAAGATCTTTGGGTCAGAGGATGGCTATTTCTTAAGGTCTAGAGTTGCACTGTTCAATACAACAGCCACTAGCCATGTGTGGCAATTCAATTTAAATTAATTAAAATTAGATAATATTAAAAATTCAGTTCCTCAGTCACATTAGCCATATTTCTGTCACTCAATAGCCATATGAGTGGCTACTGTATTGGACAATGAAAATTAAAGAACATTTCCATTATCAAAGGAAGTTCAGTTGGACAGTGCTGCTCTAGAGCAAGATGCAGGAGCAATTATTCTCAACTATGGCTGCAATTGTGAACACCTGGGAAGTTTAAAAAAAAACACTGATGCTCACACTACAACTCAGATCAAGTCAATCAGGATTTTAGAGGGTGGGGCCTAGGTATCAGTTTTTAAAAAGTTTCCTGGGTGTTCCTAGTGTGCATCCAAGACTGGGAAACTATGCTGAGACTTGCTATTTAAAATGTGGGCAGAGAAAACCAGAAGCTTTGGCATCACCTGTGAACATCTTAGACACCACAGAATCTTAGACACCATTTCAGATCTACTGAATCAGAAACTGAATTTTAACAAGCTCCCTAGGTGATTCATATGCACATTAAATTCTGAGAATCACTGGTCTATGGGAATTCAGGAAGGACAAAGAAAGGAACAACATTAGAAGGTATGAATTTTAGGGGATACCTAAGCCTAACTGGAAGGTGTCACTTTTCTCTCTAAGCTTCCATTTCATCTAACTGTAAAATAAAAGGGTCAGACAACATTATATAACAACATTATATAACAGTCCTCTAACTTGCTTGACTTTGTGTTGACAGAGACCTTAAAGGTCATGTGGCCCAATGTTTCCCAGCCCAAACTAGACTTCAGACCAATAAACTCTCTACATGAATCTCAGGAGTGAGGAACAGGAATTGAGGAGCAAAGGATTTGAGATGCAATTTCCATCAGCTAGAAGGGGGAATCAGAGGGAGCAAGCTTGAAGAAGTAAAAATCTGTCTCAGTGGGCCAAGGACCAGTGGCTGGGAAATAGTGATTGTGACTAACCCCTCCCTACCTGAAGCTTGAATTTGTTTATGGCATCTCATATAGTGGCTGTCCAGCCCCTCCTTGCACACTTGCAGTGATTCGGTGCCCCCCAACTCATTTACCAGGTCACCCGTTCCATCTATGGAAAGTTATTCCTTGTGTTGAGAACTCTATTTCCCTATGTTTCTACTTATAGGTCCTAGCTCTGCCCCCTAGAATTACACAGACTGCACCATCTCACCTGTGACAGCCCATCAATAGTTCAAAGACAGAGACCATGCCCCACTGAGTCTTTTCTTCTTCAGTTCAAATAGTCCTGGTTCCTTCAACCAATCTTCATAGGGCTTGGCTTACAGCCCTCTCCCCAACCTGCTCACTCTCCTCTGGACATGCCCCAAGTTGTATGCCTCCTTCATAAAGTGCAAGGTCTAGGAATGAACAAATACTCTAGGAAGTGTCTGATCAGCACAGAATCAACTATTTAAAGAAGACCTACAGCAGAGGAAGCACATTCTTCAGCAGGCAATACTTGTTCATGATTCAGAAGCTAAGGCAGGTCTTGCCCAGGTCTGTGACCAGTTCAAAATACCCATCCTTAAGCTGTGAGGTATCCAGCTATGTTGATGTCCTGATGACATCTTCCCTAAGAGCCAGAACCAAAATATATGCTTTCCTGCCCTAAGGAATACCAAAAATTCTATAAAAGCCAATGATCTAATTCATTTTGGTACATTTGCATTCTCTTGTAGAAACCACTATGGAGTCACATTAAACCATTAATTCAATTATTGCAATTACTTGGTAGTTCTTTTAGGGGGTAGCTTTGTGTGCTGGCAGTGTTTCATGAAGGCAAAGTGCAAGAGGAAAAGTATTAGCCTACTCCACCCAGAAAGCAGCTGCAGTCACTGTCAACACCAAGTTTGATCAATTTGTTAGTTTTTTTCAGATCCCATGATTCCTTACTGCAAAGGGCATGTCATCTGAGAGTGAGGATTCTTAATGGAAGTGGAAGTGACAACACTTGTTCTTCTAGCCTTAGGGTCCAACTGCTATGCACTTGGGAAGTCCCAAACCATGAAAGGCTCACCTTTACAGAGCACTAACTATGTGCAAAATACTATGCTAAGCATTTTACATATACTAGCACACTTAATATTTTCCATTCCTGGAAGGTAAATTTAGTAAGTGTACATACAGACAGTGCAACTTCCATGACAGGAAAACATAAAGGGTTTATTGCACAGATAAAAAAATAGTATTAACAGATCCAGATGCTCTCATTACTTTTCATTGTATCTTGCATCAGCAATATCTCTGTACTACAGCTACTATTTTAAGTGACACGTTGAAACAAGTTATAAGTATTGTTAACTATACTCCTGCAAATGCAGCATGGCATCACCAGTTTCATAACATGCCAAAGTTGAAGGATGAAGTATTCAGTGTGGATGTGCAATATCATTCTGCAGTGCATTGGCTATTGTGGGGACAGGTGTTAGCCAAAGTTTTATCTCTGTGAGAACAGATAATTAAATTTTATGAAGAACAGAATCAGCAATATGAAGTATTGAAAAAAGATTTCTGGCTGGGCACAGTGGCTCACACCTGTAATCCTAGCACTCTGGGAGGCCGAGGCGGGCAGATCGTTTGAGCTCAGGAGTTTGAGACCAGCCTGAGCAAGAGTGAGACCCGTCTCTACTAAAAATAGAAAGAAATTATATGGACAACTAAAAATATATATATATAAAATTAGCCAGGCATGGTGGCCCATGCTTGTAGTCCCAGCTACATGGGAGGCTGAGGCAGAAGGATCACTTGAGCTCAGGGGTTTGAGGTTTCTGTGAGCTAGGCTGACGCCACGGCACTCTAGCCCAGGCAACACAGTGAGACTCTGTCTCAAAAAAAAAAAAAAAAAAAAAAAGATTTCTATAGGAATGCAGCATTTCTGTGTGATATCATGTCAAAACCAAACAACTTGAATATCTCTTTGCAAAATAAAACTGTCAGTATATGATATGTGCCAAAAAAAATCCAAGGATTTTGAAAAAAAAAAAGCTATCTTTTTTCAAAACACTTCTTCAATAGGAGAAGTTGGATGAACATTTTCCTCAGTTAGCAAAGGTCATTGATGAGGAGGATGACATATGTGAATCATGTGAAGAATACACAGTTGTTATAGACCTATTAATTGGAGAATACAATGAAAGGTTCACTGACTTTTAGAGTCATGGAATCACACTCAAATTAGCATTTCAGCCTCACTTAGTTGATATCACCAAGGCACCTAAAGAACTACAGACCGAATAGACTGAGCTCACAGTAGATAACTTTTTAATGTCATTGATGCTAAGAAAGATCCAAATGAAATATGCAAAAATGCAGTAGAATACCCACGCCTTCTGCAACATGCCTGAAAAATGCTTACTTGCTTTTCAACCACTCATTGTTGTGAATCTATGTTCTCCCACCTAACTCAAATCAAGACACCCTTAAGGTCACAAATGACCGATACCCATCTAGAGGATCAAGGAAACTGCAGACCTCCATACTGCAACCAAATATTCAAATGCTTTCCAAGAAAAAGCAGATACAATAAAGTCATTAAAAGGTTAGTTAACTTTAAAATTAACAAATAGCTCTCATTTTTTGAAATTATGAAGTACATAGTAGATTTTTATAAAATAATGTACATTTTTAAGTATATCTAATTGAAGTTTCTTGAATATGGCCTTATTTGATTACAGCTAAATTAATGTGGCCTTCCAACATGAAAAGGTTCCCACTCCTGTAGGAAAATACTTAGGGGCAAAGAGCCATAATGTATGTTACTCTCAAATTGGTTCAGAAAACAAACATGTACACAAGCATAGTATTATGTAGTGAGAGTAAATGGTAAAGCAAATGAGGTAGAATGTTAACAATAGTTTAATTTGGGTAAAGTGCATATGGATGTTCTGTGTGTTCTTTTTATTTTTGCAATATTTCTGTAAGTTTGAAATTATTTACCAATATATACAAAGCTTTAAAACCTCCCAGGATAAGAAATCTAATTGACACAGTTTGGATCGGGTGCCCATGCCCAGTCCAATTACCCCATGTTCAGGTCCTTGGGTCCCTTTTTACTTACATGGCTGCCAGGGCTCAACCTTGTGGGTGTGGGGTAGTTTTTAGAAAAGGGGTGAGGAGTAATGGCTGTGAGCTAAGCAGACACCCCAAAAAGTAGCCATAATAGATCATGTCTCCTCATTCCTGAGCACCATGTCCCATTTCCTCAGAGGAATCTCACCATGACCAAGACTAAAGTAGTATCCCAGCCCCTTCATCTCGACATAAAGAATGCCACAGCTGGTAAGGCCATTAGAGATCTCTAGGACAATTCTTGTCATTTGTAAGGATGAGGAAACCAAGGTTCAGAGAGGAAACTGATATCACACAATGAGTCAGCATTACACACAGGTTCTTTAACTACCACTTTCATGTTCTTTTCCCCATGCCAAACTATATTTTAATCTGAGAAAGAACTCAGAATCTCACTTGAGGGGGTGTGAGTTGATCTTCAGTTAATCAAAGGCTTAATTTCTGATTTCAGGTGGATTTATGTATGTGTGGGTGTGAGGATCTTCATCCTTCCCCTCCCTGGCTGTCCCACTCTTACCTCATCCTGCCCCTATTTCCAATTCCCCCTCTACCAGCTACTCTTGGCAAGCTGGAAGAGCTTTGCCCCATTCCTCTATAATAAATGTAAGTGATTCTGGGTAAACTTGCATTGCATTTTTAGCAAAGCCTCACCTCATAGTGTGTGGTTGGCTTTTCTTCTCTCTGTAGATTTCACCAATGGGACCAAGCTCAGGATGTTTGGAGGCTCATGTATAAATGAAAAACTCTGTGTATTTTACAAAATATTTCATTGTGTTATCCTGTGTGGTCCCTTTCTGCTACCATATCTATTTTTGCAACAGCTGCAGCTTTCCTTTCAAATGAGAAATTCGGCCTCACACTGAGAAACTGTATCAGTGGTTCAACCCACCTCCATCATCACCACCCTTATTCCACACTATCTGGTTCCATCTAAAAGGGGAACTCTAGCACACACTCACCATTTGAGGTTAGTTTTAGACTAATTCTTCTTGACTTAGTCCTCAAAGTTGATTCTTTTTGTTTAAAATTTAAAATATTTTATCAAAGCAACATATGGCTGGAATAGATTGGCTCCATTCTTCAATAAATGTTGGTAACCCCTTCTGACCCTCAGGACTATTCCCCAGAGTTAAGCATCTCCAAATCTTCTGGTTTTACTTCTGCTAGATGTCATTATGTCTCTAAATTAGAGGTTGCACGTTAGATGCCCACACAGTTTTAAATTCCCTGGAATGATTTCCTTTAAAAATCCAAACTTTTGGACAGTTCTGTAAAAATCAGTAGATCTGCCAAAAGTAGACTCACCTATCCACATGGCAACAATAAATTGGAGTGGAGTAGTAGCTGACTCCTGACAGATAGGAGTTTTTCAATTTGTCACATTCTTCACCATTTCACTAATTTATGTTACCTGCCTAGCCTCTAAACATTTGAGTTGCAATCCCTGTTCTAAACTATTTGCTTCTATAATTATTTATTGATTTATCCTTTTAAAATACGATATATTATTTCCTACCTATGATAGTGAAGGCTTTAGTTCTTACAATCCTCCTCTTTCCCCATTCTCCCTTTATTTGTAGTGTTACTTTTAGCTCCTCTATTGGTACCTTTGTAATATTAAGTAATATTCTAAAACCTCTAGTTCTTGTTCCACTCACCATAAAGAGTATCTTCTGACACATTGCTTTGGAAGATGAGAATATTAGTATACATGGCCTCCCTTTTGGTCCTCTTTCCTGCTCCCATTGTCTGCATCTGTTCATTGACTTTTGTCCTGTCAAAGTTGATGACAATCGCATCCTGTTTTGTAACTGTAATTTAGTCTGCTTGCATTAGGTTGATCGTAAAAGTTGAACATCAACAAGTAGTATTTACATTCTTTTAACAACTCAAATAATTTTCACTGCAGAGCCAGCAATTGTGTTTGTTTTGATTACATTTTTTTCTCTTGTACAGCTTTTAATTTCTTGCCTAATTGTTTTCCTTTCTTTTTCTCTTTTCTTGCTCTGTTTGTTTTAATCACAGACTGGAGTTTTTCCAATCTCTTCACCCAATCCAGTTTTCTACCAAGTCATTGAGTTCTCTCTGCTGGGGTGCTCCATGCTCTTGCTCCAGTCTGGCCTGTTTACCTTTAAATTTGTGGCATAATTGTGTACCAAGGTTTCCCTTCACTGTTTCTCTGGGTTAGAGCCACTCTTTCCGGGATTCCATGTCTTCCTTTTTCTTGTTTTATAGAGCAAAACTTCAAATAACTTCCTAAGAATAGGTATGTGGGAGGTAAATTTGCAGCAACATGGATAGAACTGGGGGCTATGATCTGAAGTGAAACAAGTCAGACACAGAAAAACAAATACCACATGTTCTCACTTATAAGTGGAAGCTAAATAATGTGTACACGTGGATGTAGAGTGTAGAATAATAAACAATGGAGACTGAAAAGGGTGAGGAGGTGGGAGGGGGTGGATGATGAGAAATTACTTAATGGGTACAATGTACGTTATTCAGGTGATGGATACCATAAAAGTCCCAACTTCACCACTATACAATCTATGCATGTAATAAAATTATACCTGTGCCTCAAAAATTTATACAAATAAAAATAAATTAATTAAAAATGAATAGCTATCTTAAAATACCTTTTTTCTACTTTCATGCTTAATTGATAAGCAGGCTAAATAAGAATTCTAGGTTGAAATTAATTTCCCTTAGCATTTGAAGGCATTGCTCAATGTATCCAGTGCTGAGAGGTCTGACACCATCCTCATTCCTGATCCTTTGTCGATGACCTGTATTTTCTCTTTTGGAGTTTTTGTTTATTTGTTATTAAAGTTCTCTTCTGTTCTTTCAGTGAACAGAAGATGACTTGTGTTATTTCTTTTCCTCTTGAGTCTTTTGTTTTTCCACTTGTTTATCTTAGTCACTTTCCTCGCTATTGAAGATTTCTAGAATTTTTTCTTTTATTTCTCTACTTTTGAAGGATATTAAAGATTTTTTATCAAAAGTCTGATGATCTTTTGCTGTCTATTGTATTTTCTGTTTTCTTTTTTAAATGTTTAATTATTATGGATACATAATAGTTGTACATAATTATGGGGTACATGTGATATTTTGATACAAGTAGACAATGTGTAATGATCAAATCATGGTAATTAGAGTATCCATTATCTCAAGCATTTATGATTTATTTGTGTTAGAAACATTCCAATTCCGTTCTTTTAATTATTTTGAAATACAGAATATTATTAACTCTAGTTGCCCTATTATGCTACCAACCACTACATCTTATTCCTTCTATATAAATGTATTTTTGTCCATTTGTATTTTAGAGTGAGGCACCATAAATGCGACTGGGAGCACTAAGTAAGTAGACAAAGCTGGCCTGCAGATAGGTTCATTTTTGGTTTATTGAGTCGGGTGTTGGGAGACTCATAAATGTCAGAACAAGCCTCTTCTCTGAGGATTTTCAATTTCCTTCAATACAAGCCCTAAGGATGGTTGCCCAATTGCTTAGAAGTCTGAGCATCAAGCAGTGGGAGTGTAGTCTACTGTTTATGTACTGATTTTAAGTTCTTTACCACAGCATATACCTGTCCTCCATTGTTCTTGGCCTAAGTCCTAGTCATCTCTTGATTATTTTCGTTTAAATTAAGATACATTGATTCCTAGCCCAGCTCTTTCTCTTTGTGTATTCTAGGCTGTGCTTCCTCTGCCCTGCATCATTATGCCAACAAGCTGCTCCCCAGCTTCCAGAAAATTATTGAAATATTTTATCCCTTAATAACCACTCATTCATTCTGTTTTTATTAGAGGTTTATAGTTTTCTCATTCTTTTTTATTTATTTCAGCATATTTTGGGGGCACAAAAGTTTAGGTTACATATAATGCCCTTGTCCTACCCACCCCAAGTCAGAGCTTCAAGTGTGTCCATTGCCTAGATGGTGTGCATCGCACTTATTATGTATATATACACCCATCCCCTCCCCCACCCACATATGCCAAACACCCGATCAATGCTATTCCTAAATGTGTTCTTAGGTGATGATCAGTGAAACCAATTTGATGGTGAGTACACGTGGTGCTTATTTTTCCATTCTTGGAATACTTCACTTAGCAGAATGGGTTCCAGCTCTATCCAGGAAAATACAAGAGGTACTATATCACCATTGTTTCTTATAGCTGAGTAGTACCCCATGGTATACATAGACCACATTTTATTAATCCACTCATGTATTGATGGACACTTGGGTTGTTTCCACATCTTTACAATTGTAAATTATGCTGCAATAAACATTCAATTGCAGATGTCTTCATTACAGAATGATTTTTTTCCTTTAGATAGATGCCCAATAATGGGATTGCTGTATAAAATGGTAGGTCTACTTGTATCTGTTCAAGGTATCTTCATATTGCTTTCCACAAAGTTTGCACTAGTTTGCAGTCCCCTCAGCAGTGTATGAGTGTTCCTAATTCTCCGCATCCACACCAACATTTATTTTCTTGGGACTTTTTGATAAAGACCATTCTCACTGGAGTTAAATGATATCTCATTGTGGTTTTGATTTGCATTTCCTTGATGATTAGAGATGTTGAGCATTTTTTCAAATGTTTGCTGGCCATTCTTCTGTCTTCTTTTGAAATGTTTCTATTCATGTCGTTTGCCCACTTTTTGGTAGGGTTGTTTGATTTTTTCTTGCTAATTTTCCTGAGTTCTAAATAGATTCTAATTGTAAGCCCTTTATCAGATGTGTAGCATGCAAAAATTTTTCCCCATTCTGTAGGTTGTCTGTTTGCTCTCATGACAGTTTCTTTGGCTCTGCAGAAGCTTTTTAATTTAATCAGGTCCCATTTATTTTTATTGTTGCTATGATTGCCTTTGGGGTCTTCTTCATAAATTCTTTGCCTAGGACAATGTTTATAGGAGCCTTTCCCACATTTTCTTCTAGAATTCTAATAGATTCACTCCTAAGGTTTAAGTCTGTTATCCACTGTGATTTGATTTTTGTGAGAGGTGAAAGGTGTGGGTCCTGTTTCAGTCTTCTACATGTGGCTATCCAGTTTTCCCAGCACCATTTATGGAATAAAGATTCTTTTCCCCAGAGTATGTTTTTGTCTGCTTTGTCAAAGATTAGATGGCTATATGAGGATGGTTTTATATCTGGATTCTCAGTTCTGTTCCACTGGTGTGTGTCTCTGTTCTTGTGCCAGTACCAAGCTTATTTAATAAGCACAGCCTTGTGGTATAGTTTGAAGTCTGGTAAATTAATACCTCCCATTTTGTTCTTATTACCTACAATTGCTTTTGCTAAATGGGGTCTTCTCTGGTTCCATACAAAGCATAAAAATATTTTTTCTATATCTGTGGAAAATGATGTTCGTAATTTAATAGGGATGCGTTGAATCTGTAGATCACTTTGGGTAGTATAGACATCTTAATAATGTTGATTCTTCCAATCCATGAGCATGGTATGATTTTCCACCTGTTTACGTGCTCTCATGCTCTTGTATCTCTTTCCTCAGCGTTTCATAATTCTCCCTGTAGAGGTCTTTTACCTCCTTAGTTAAATATATTCCTAGATACTTTATTTTCTTTGTTGCTACTGTGAAGGGTATTGAGTGTTTTATTTGGTTCTCAGTTTGACTGTTATTGGCATATATGAATGCCTCTGGTTTGTGTGTATTGATTTTGTATCCTGAGACTCTATTGAATTCATTTCTCAGTTACAGGAGTCTCTTGGTTGAATCCTTGGGGTTTTCTAGATATAATATGATATCATCAGCAAAGAGTGAGAGTTTGATCTCTTCTGTCCCCATTTGGACACTCTTGATTCTGCTGTCTTGCCTGATTGCTCTTGCAAGGACTTCCAGCACTATGTTTTAATAGCAGTGGGGATGGTGGGCAACCTTGTCTGGTTCCAGTTCTAAGTGGGAATGCTTTCAATTTTTCCCCATTCAGTATGATGTTGGCTGTGGGTTTGTCATATATGGCTTGTATCATTTTTAGGTAGGCCCCATCTATGCCTATTTTGTTAAGCGTTCTTATCATAAAAGGGTGTTGAATTTTGGCAAATGCCTTTTCTGTATCTATTGAGAGGATCATATGGCCTTGTTTTTGCTTCTATTTATGTGGTGTATTACATTTATAGATTTGCATATGTTGAACCATCCCTGCATCTCTGGGATGAAGCCCACTTGGTCGTGATGGATTATTTTCTTGATAAGCACCTGGATTCAATTTGCTAGGATTTTATTGAGAATTTTTGCATCTATATTCATAAGGGATATTGGTCTACAGGTTTCTATTTTTGTTGTGTCCTTTCCTGGTTTTGGTATCAGGGTTATGTTGGCTTCAAAAAATATGTTGGGGAGAATTCCATACTTCTTGATGTTGTGGAATAACCTTTGCAGCATAGGCACCAGTTCTTCTTTGTAGGTGTGATAAAGTTTGGGTGTGAAACCAACTGGTCCAGGGCTTTTCATTTTGGCAAGGTTTTTTATTGCTGTTTAGATTTCAGTTCTTGATATTGGGCTGTTCAGGAATTCTATTTCTTCCTGGTTGAGTCTAGGGAGGCTGTGTGTTTCTAAAAATTTGTCCATTTCCTCCACATTTTTCAGTTTGTGTGCATAAGGTTTTTTGTAAATTCATAGATTATATCTTGTATCTCTGTGGCATCAGTTGTAATTTCTCCTTTCATGTTCCTGATGGAGCTTATTAGAGATTTTTCTTTTCTGCTCTTAGTCTAGCCAAAGGTGTGTGAATATTGTTTTTTTCAAAAAATCAACTTTTTGTTTTATTAATCTTCTGTGTAGTTTTCTTGTTGTCAATTTCATTTAGTTCTGTTTTTGATCTTATTAATTTCACTTCTTCTGCTGGGTTTGGGGTCAGTCTGTTCTTTCTCCAGCTCTTTGAGTCTATTCATTAGGTTGTTTATTTGTGAATTTTCTGTCTTTTGGATACAGGCATTTATGGAAATAAACTTTCCTCTCAGGACTGCTTTAGCTGTGTCCCACAGATTTTGATAACTCATGTCTCCTTTGTCATTTAGTTCAAAGAATCTTTTAATTTCTGTCTTGATTTCTGTATTTATAAAATAATCATTCAGAAGAAGGTTGTTTGGCTTCCACGACTTTGAGTAGAAATGAGAATTTATGTTAGGGTTCACTTTTACTTTTATTCCACTGTGATCTGAGAAGATGCATGGTGTAATTTATATTTTTTTAATTTTTGTAAGACATGCTTTGTATCCTAGGATATGGTCAGTCTTAGAGAATGTCCCATGATATGATGAGAAGAATGTATATTCAATGGATTTTGGATAGAACGTCCTGTTATTGTTAGTCAGGCCCATTTGTTCTCGCGTTCTGTTTAAGTCCATTTTTTCTTTGTTTATTTTCTGTTTGGGGGATCTGTCCTGTGCTGTCAGTGGAGTGTTGAAGTCTCTGGGCTATTATGATGTTGGTATTTATTATTTGGTTTAGATCAAGTAGGGTTTCCTTTATGAATCTGGGTGCACCTATATTGGGTGCATACATATTAAGTATAGTTATGTCTTCTTGTTGAACTGTACCCTTCACCATTATAGTCACCATCTTTGTCTTTCATTACTTTTTTGGATTTAAAAACTAAGTTATCTGAAATTAAAACCACCACACCAGCCTTCTTTTGGCTTCTGTTTGCCTGAAATATCGATTTCTACCCGTTTATTTTCAGTCTAAATGCATCCTTGTAGGTTGGATGTGTTTCCTAGAGACAGCAGATACTTGGCTTGTATGTTTTTATCCATTGGGCCAGCATGTGTCTCTTGAATGGGGAGTTCAAGCCATTCACATTTATTGAGAGAACTGATAGGTGGGGCAGATTGCTGTTCATTCTGTTGGGTAGAACTTCATTGCTATGTTTTCTCTCTTGAGCCATTGTGGTATCTGGCCTTTGATCTTTAGCTTTTGAGTAGTTTTACATTCATGGTTATTGTGCTGGTCCGTGTGCAACTCTGTTTTGAGTAGTTCTTGGAGGGCTGGTCTTGTCTTGGTGAATTCTCTCAGTCTTTGTTTATCTGAGAATGTCTTAATTTCTCCTTCAAACTTATACAAAACTTAGCTTTGCTGGGTACAAGATTCTAGGCTGGGAATTATTCTGTTTCAGAAGGGTGAGAATGGGGACCCAGTCTCTTCTTGCTTGTAAGGTTTCAGTTGAGAAGTCTGACGTTATTCGGATGGGCTTTCTTTTGTATGTTACTTGTTTCTTTTGCCTTACAGCTCGAAGAAGGGCCTCTTTAGTGGATATTTTGGTCAGTATGATAATTGCGTGATGTGGTGTCTTCCTATTTGCAATGAATCTCCCAGGGGTCCTTTGGGCTTCTTGTGCCTGGATAACTAGATTTTTAGCAAGGCGTAGGAAATTTTCCTCTATTATATCTTCAAATAGCTTATCTAACTCTTGCGTATTATCTTCTTCACCCTCAGGAATGCGCATAACTCTCACGTTAGGCTTCTTCACATAATCCCACGTTTCTTGCAAGCTTTTCTCTTTTCTCTTATTTCTTTGTTCTATCTCTGTGACTGAGTTATTTAATTGGAAGGTGTTGTCTTCAATCTCTGAGATTCTTTCTTCTGTTTGTTCTACACTGCTCTTGAGGCTTTCCACTGTCTTTTGTAGTTCCCTGAATAGATTCTTCATTTCCAGGAGTTTGGTTTGATTTTTCTTTAATATTTTGATTTCTTAATGAATTTTTCTTCCAAGTCCTGGATTTTTTTGTGGTTTCTTTGTGTTGGTTATCCATTTTTTTTCTTGCATATCATTGAGTTTTCTTAAAATCCATGTTTGAAATTCTTCTGTCATTTTAGTGTTCTGAGTTTGGTTAATGTCTATTACTAGAGAGCTGGTGTACCTCTTTGGGGGTGTGTTTTCCGTTTGATTCTTCATACTTCCAGAGTTCTTTCACTGAGTCCTTCCCATCTGTATCAGTTGTTGCTTCCCACCTTTCAGTTTTCATTTGGAAAGTAACATGCTGTTTGCAGGCTCTGTTCCAGTAGATGCTGTAGGGGCAAGGCAGTTTGCAGCTGCTGCCTAACAGCCTGGATGTGTGTGCTTCTATGCTTGCTTGCTCTGTCACTAGGGGGAGCTGCTTTTGTGTTGTTCAGGATTCCTCTGCAACAGTTGGGAGGCTGCTCCTGGTGGGAGGGGTTACTTGGGGAGCCTGGTTTGGCCACTTGCCAGGGTTTTTGTTCCCTGGCCACGGATCCCACTGTTGGCAGACAACAGGAGGCAAGAGTCCAACCCCAGGGGTTTGATCCGTCCAGATGACCAAATCCAGTCTGATGAGTAAAGTCACTGGGCTGTCAATTTTTAATATGTGCTAAGGCCCACAGATTCATGCTAGTTGCAGAGAGAGAGAGTGATTTTTCTTGTCTCTCCCTATCTCCAGAGGTGGCACCTACCACTTTCAGCATGAAAGATGCTGGCTAGGGGCAGGGAGTGGTGCCACAGTCGGCCCAGCACCCCAGTGCCTGCAAGTCCCAGGGGCTGCCAGTCTCCCATGACTGGGAAAGCACTCAGAGTTCACACATCAAAACGGGTCTGGCTAGTTGACCATAGGTTGTGTAAGGGCAGAGCTTGTCTTGAGAGTCCCTGGGCTGGAGGAAGGGAGCCACCTGACACCATATCACACTGCAGCGGCTGGGTTGTGGACCCCCAAAATGGCGACCACCTGCCCACAGAGCGCTAGTACTGGTAGCAACTGTTCAGGGGTTGGCAGGTGCCAGGTCAGGGGGCTGAGTCATCAGGATGCCCCCTTGTCTCTTTTATGTCACCCTCCCACAATCTCACGCCTGTCCAGCAGGAGCTCTCACTCTTTCTAATCCGCCCTCAGTGGGCCTATTAGCATGCAGCGGTTTCCAGGATAGAGTCCCCTATTTAGTGTTCACCTCTGTCGATCTGGACCCGCTGAGTGGTAGAGGCAATTTACCTGTCTCCTAACTGCCTCCAGCAGTAGCTCAAACCAGTCCTTCCCCCACCCAGTGCAGTCCTGGCACAGAGCTCGGGGAGTTCAAGATACTTCCTGCTAATGTCTCCTCTCCACAGAGCCCCACATCTCCCGCAGTGATTTTATACTGACTTCAGGCAGATCCCTGTCTGAGTGAGTGTGGAAGTCAGTAGGGAAGCAAGACGTTCTCCTGTGGGACTGATCCCACCTCACTCGCTGGCAAGGCGGGCACAGACTTCACACGCTCTACTCTCTATTGTTTGTCTCACACTCTCCAGATTTTGCGATCCTATCTCCTATTCACCTTTTCTTTTTCCTGCTTTTTGTGTCCCATGCTGATTCTCCATCAGTCCACAATGCTGTTCTTGTGGGGGAGTGATCACTCATGTGTAGCAGACCGAGATCTACGCTTCCCTCTCTGGGAGCAGGAATCCAGGATGTTACCTCCACTCCACCATTTTTTCTCCCCTTTTTATTCCTTTACTATCATTTTAGGGGGGCCCCAAAGAGAAAGAAAAGAAGCATGTATGGCCACTCTGCCATCTTTAATGAAAAAATTCTTGGTGATTAAATTATAATCTCTGGAGCAAGACTGCCTGGATTTAAGCCCCTTTCTCTCCAATTTACTAGCTGTGTGCCCTGGCCAAGTCATTTAACCTCTATTTCAACATCTATAAGTCAGGAATGATAATAGTAGAGCTATCCCATAGGGTTGATGAGAAAATTAAATGAGCCAATACTTAAAGGCACTTTGAATATGCCTTGCACATAGTAAGGGGCCTATAAGGATTTGCTATTATTATAGTTGCTGTTACTCCTGTACTTCTTCCAAAATCAGAGCTTTTATTAGTGTTTATTATTTTTATTATGCATAAAAAGACATGATCATTAGAGAAAAATCTGATAGTAGACAAAGAGAAGAAAATAAAAACCACTGGTAATCTGAGTACCCAAAGATGACTTCTGTTAGTATTTTGGTGTTTTATTTCAGGTCTTTTCACTGACTCTAACTTGATTCTAGTCTTCTCTGACAAGCCTGGCTTCTGACAGCTGTTCCTCATTCTCCTGTTTTAGAGTATGTCTCACTCTTCAGACACTTGGCACCTTTGTCTGGGCTGTGACCTTGGCTCCTCTTGAAAAGCCTCAGGCCACCTTTGGTAGGCCTGCTTCTAACCTAATAATGCCCCCTTGTGTATTGCCTCCATGAACGTCACTCTAGTCCCTGCCATTAAGAGGAAAAGGCAATCTTATACTATAGGAATCTCTCAGAGTCCTCTCAAATTCGTCTGGGCTGGGCTCAACATGATGCTGAAGATGAGGTTGCCACTTGAGGACAAGGCCTCATTAACCTGCTATCAGAGGTCAGTGCAGAGTTACTGGTCTCATGCACAGGGTTCAGCCCACACAACTATGGACACTGGCTCTGCAGCTGTGCCTGCATTGGAGGCTTTTGTAGAAGTATTTTGCTAGCAAAGCAACAGTTTCCTGGCTTCCTCATACAAATGAGCCACTTCTTGGACACTCAGGCTCCGTGTTTTTCAAGTGAAGCAGAGCAGATAGGATTTCCGGTTTCCTGCCTGATGGAGGAGGCAGGGAGTTCAGTCATCTTGGGTACACAGTAGGCAATCCCCTTTAGGAAGTCTTGGTGGGCTTCCCAGATCCTTGGTAATTTTAGATTTTACCTTCTCCACCAGGGGAGAAGGTAAGTCAGTCAATAGGTGACCAAGTTCTGACTGCTAAGCCTAGCCCTGTCCTCGAAAGATGCCATGTGGTGCACATAATTCTAGGCAGGACTTGCCAGCTCTATGCTCCATGAATGAGCCCAACAGCTGAAGTTGGCAGCCATTTGGCAAAACTAGTGACTAGTATATGGCTAGGCAGCCAGCTGGCCTCTTAGCTATGCCTACTGGGGGGATAGTCTGCCATGGCCATAAAGTAGGTCCCTCACAAGATTTAGGATGAGACCACATGGATAGAAGGAGCATGTCCCTTGCTGATTATAGCTCATGCCAGCAGGCACAACTATGTTAATATTCACCTTCTGAGGCACAAAGCCTCAGGCCATTAGGCATAGGAGAATTGGCATGACTCACATTTATCCCTCTACTTTTCCCTACTCTAGCCCTGGGGGTGTTTTAGCTACCTATGAGATTTCAGAGAGGCATGTGCAGGGAGACCCAGGTAGTGGTATACTCCAAGGCACCAAGGAATTTTGTTGTCTGGATTTTATCCAAACAGGCCTGGCTACTACTATTGCTACTATAATTATCACTATTTTTCTCACTGCTATTATTACTACTACTACTATTGCTACTACTGCTACCATTTATCTAGCACTTACATTCCCAGACACTATGCTAAGTGCTTTACATATATTATCTCATTTAATTGTCACAATAGTAAAAAAGGTATCTCTAATTATCCCCTCTCCACAAATGATGGAACTGAGGCCCAAGGTCATATGGATGAAAATGACAGAACCAGGATTTGAGCCCAGTCTGTCTGTCTCCAAACTATGGCTCTTTCCACTATACTCCACTACCTCCCAACTTGTTACAATCTCAGACTTATCTAAGTGGACGCTGTCAACATTTGTTCATGACTAGAAGGGTCCATTATCACCCATAAGCCCCTATCCTTGGAGGTCAAGGCAGGTAAACTTCTGGTCCTATTAATCACTTTTCCCTATGCTACCTACGCTGGACCTTGTTTGATTTGAGGTCTACTATCCAATGGTAGCCTGGAACAACCAGGTCATGGCCTTCTTTTGGCCTTTGGGTGCTAACACTTTCAGTGGGAACAGAGACAGCTAGTCAGCTTGCCTCACAGGTACCTAGGATGCCAGGCCAGTAACTGGCCTACTGAGAAGTCTTCTTAGAATAAGATGCAGAGAATAAGGACTACAATTGGGCTATTAACTTCATGCCTAAGACCTGAATTCTGGTGAAATTTGTATTATATTCTTCCAGAATCACTCTTAAAATTGTTGGAAGTACATTGTCAAGAACCTATATTCATGATCTATCTGACCTTCAACATCCTTTGCTGGCAATTCAGAAATGGTCATCAAAAAGGCAAATTGAGGAACTTGGGCAATGTTGGACTAAGTGAAGCCTACATTTGGTGATGGTTCAGAATTGCTCCCAACCTGCTAGACCAGCACTGAGGAAATTCAACCTCAGAAATCATATAGGTGTTACATCTGAGAGAAAAACCACATAAAGCCAACATTTCAAACTAGACTTCAATAATTCAAATATTGGGTAAAGCCCTTCTTTGCCCTAAGTAAGATGGTTCCAGTGTCCTAAATGGCATCTTCCATTACCTTCTAACCCTGAAGTGTGATTGTCTCTTTTGAAAACCTTGTAATTTGTACCTTGGATTTGGCTTCATGTGAATCTCTGATCTGGTTAACCTTGAAGTGGTTTATAGATACTGCTAGGCCACTGGTAAAATATACTCATGAGAGTCTGAAATTTATTTCCTAGACACTATCCACTCCATGTTAAGAGTCCAGTTGATGGGGAAGAGAGTCCAAGGTGGCTGTGGTCCTAGAGTGGCAGACCCCTGAGATCATCAAGACTCCATCAAAGTTCCTCAGGTTTAAAGAGTATTCGGTTTATACTCAATTTCTCCAACTTTATCAGGGTCCTCTTCAATCTCTTAAAAATAGATAATGGTATATCAGACGTTTTTGTAATAGAAATTTTAAAATATAACAATATCCAATGGCTTAAACTATATATCAGTTTTTCTTTCCTGTAATAATCTGAGCTATGAATAGTAAGGAGCTGTGTTTCCTTTCAACTTGTTATTCTGTCATCCTTGAACCAGAGATTACATTGCTTCAGCTTTGACCATCATGTTTGCATTACAGCAGAGGGAAGGAAAAGGAAAGAGCCCACCCTTTCCTTTTAAGAGTAAGGAGGTTGCACACATGCTTTTGCTTATATACCACTAGCAAAAAATTTGGTCATGAAGCCACAACTGGCTGAGAGGTGGGGAAATGTGATCTTTAGTTGAATGACTGTATGTTCAGATAAAAATTCTACCTCTGTGGATGGAAAGACTCGTCTATAGAAGGGAATAAACTTGGAGGACATTTTTAGATGCCTTTATAGCATTTATTCTTCCCTTCCTCTTTAACAAAACTCTGATACCCTCCCCCCACATATCTCATGTGCCTTACATGAAACTGACTCTGCTCCCAACTATAAGAATGGCCTAATCTCATTACCATTGCCAGTGATCAGTTCAAGAATGACAATTTGGGCAAATGAAGTGGTTTGTTGGTGCCTTTTAAGGAAAGTTCTTATTCATTCTTCTGGGATAAATTTTAGAATCAACTTTTTTTCCCCCTGAACACTGTGATATATAGAAGTGAGGCCCAGAACTGCTATAGTAATTTTGCCTAAAGATAAAGCAAAAACATGGAGGAGGACAAAGCTGACAAAATCACAGAGGAGTGAAGCTGGAGCCACTAGATCAACTCTGAAGCACCCCCCCCCCAACTTCTGGACTTCATTATGTGAACCAATTTTGTTCCTTAATGTTTAAACTAACTTAACTAACTTTGGTTTTCTTTTGCTTGCAGCCAAAATCATCTGAACTGATAAAATAGTCAAGGTCATCATGAGAATTAAAGTTCTCTTCATCTAAACCTACATCTTGGCCTAGCCTGACCCAGCTTGCTCCTCCATAATCAAAAGGAATATCTCCCTCTTATGCTATGCTATGGTGGGGCAGGCAGAGCCTATTACATGAAGACCCCTGAGATGAGTGAATCATACCATGTCCAAACTTTTTGCACAAACTCTCATGAAACAAAATTGACTACTCATTTAGAAGCAAGGGCTATTTGTCATAAAGGTTATAAGCCACCATCCATGGAGACATTACTTCTTATGACCATTGTAGAAGTTATTATTTTAGAGGTCGGCCTGTGATTATTTAGCTTTTGCTGTTGGGATAAAAACATAAAGCAGGTGTAAATGTATGTATTGGGAATTTTCCTTTGCAGACATTTTTCTACCCTTGAAAAATAGAGGCACGAGGTCATGCTAATGTTGAGAAAGTCAGTATTGTTTGCTCAATATGGAATGTGCCTCAAATGATAAGTTTGTATTGGGTAGCAAGACCCAGCTAGAAGAATGTTCTCTCTTTTATCAAACTTGTCTCCCTATGTCAGAAAAAGTAGATGAGCCAACATTGAGTCAGTAATAGGTAATTAGGTCTTCTCCTTTTCCTGGGTCTTAGTGGGTGGAAATTTAATATATGAACCTTGTGGATATTGAATATATAGACAGTCTCCAACTTACAATGGTTCAACTTGCAATTTTTCAACTTTATGATGATGTGAAATCCATATGCATTCATTATGCTCAACTTAAAATGCATTTATCCAGATATAACTTCATTGTAAGTCAAGAAGCATCTGTAAAAGGGAGTAAAAACTATAACTATAAAAAGGCAGAGAAAGCAAGTCAACAGAGACAAGTCTCTGATATCTCTACTTTTGTGGGAGAGAGCTCAGGGAGAGGCTAATTTTGCTTTGATGAACAGGATATGAGATGGAGTTAAGGCACTCTAAAAGGTCTGAGTCCTAGTGACAGACTGGAATGATACCTTGAGACTCACCCTCACTTGCCTGGCTTTCTCTATAATAGGAAATGTGAAGGCCTATAGCTGAGCTGTAGTCCAAGCAGAACCATTAATGCTGAGTCTGCCACAGGCCACTTATCCTGAGTTGAAGAATGCTCAGATCCCTGGACAATTCACACCCTTTCTATCTTTTTACTTTTTCCCACATACTTAGTAAAGGGACCTCTTCTCTTGATTTTTTTTTCAAAAAGCAACTGGCAGTAAAGAGGACTTAATTGGGATTAATCATGTGAATGGGCAAATAAGAAATAAAATAGACTGTAAATTACTGAAGTCAGCCCATATGAGTCAATTCTGCAATAAACAAACAATCTGATTACCAAAGCCTGGAGCATCTGCAAACTCAGTCAGTGCCAGATGCAGGGCTTCCTAAGATTTTATATGTGGGAGTTTCATAGCACCTAGGTGCTGGGAAAACAAAAGCAAGGAAGCACTCTATATTATCAAGACTTCTGTCTGTCCCACATCTGACAAGATATTCAGAAGTATGTGACATGAGTGAGGCATTTCCAATAAGTTCCCAGTGGTGTGGATGGTGTTGGTCCAGGGGCCACACTTTGAGAATTACTGACTTAGACAAAAGCTTGTCTGAGGAGCTTCTTGACATCTTTTCTTTTCCATAGGCCTGCAGCAGAAATGGCCTAAACTTCCCCCTTCACACCTTCTTTCCTGTGGACCCCACTGATCCTACTGGGTATACCAAAGAGTCAGCCTCCCACTGGGCTCACCACATTAGCTACATGTAAGTGAAAGGAGAAAGATCAGATCTAAATGAGAGCAAGAAGTATACCATGAGGAAACAAAGACCTATTAACCTCTCTTAGCCCTACTAATTATATATCCTTTCTCCCTGCACCCCCACCAACCCCTAGCAACTCCTCCACAGTGGTGGTAGTGACTGTGGAAATCTTGACCACTCCCTGCAGTTAAAATGTATTACAGACAGGTCTCTACATTTTATGCTTACTCTGGTTAAACAAAATGGGCCTAAGAGCAGGGCCTGTGGCCAACCTGGGTTGTCTTGTTTTCTTTGTGGGAGGCAATCAGCAGAGTACCAGAAAAGTCCTACTTGTACCACCATTAAAGCTGTCTCTTCAGTTGTTGGCACTGTACCTGGGACCAATGAGATGGTTGATCACCCCCTCAAGGCCTTTAATGAATGTCTCTCTAAAATTATCCTTAGAGGCCACTTAAATGCATCAGGACATTGCTTCACTTAAGCTAATTCCAAGGCTACACTACAAACAATGCCAAGAAGTCATCCCTTTTCTATTTCTCATCTTAAATTGTGCTCCACTATATTATGCCAGATAATATTAACAGCATCAGTATAGTCCAAAGAATTCAATTCCAACAATATAAATTGTACCAATTTACTCTGCTCAACAACTTCTTTAATTTAGCACTACAAATATCTCCCATTACCACATTTTTCTTTTGTTATCAGAAAGAAATTTGAGTTCCAAGATGTATAGCAGTAACTTTCCTCCCTACTTTCTTTGTATTATGCTTATTCCCAAAAATGAATTAGAAATTCTGGGCCTAAATCTTTATTTCTCAAAATGTTGTCTGCAGAACCACAACATTCATATCACCTGAAAATCTGTTATAAATGCAGGATCTGAGGCCCTGCCCAGATTTACAGAATCAGAAACTTCATTTTAACAGAATTCCTAAGGGGTTTGTATGCAGTGTAAGAATTAAGGATCATCAGTTCTTTTTTTTTTTTTTTTGAGACAGAGTCTCACTCTGTTTCCCAGGCTAGCTCACAACAACCTCAAACTCCTGGGCTCAAGGGATCCTACTACCTCAGCTTCCCAAGTAGCTGGGACTACAGGCATGCACCACCATGCCCAGCTAATTTTTTCTATATATTTTTAGTTATCCAGCTAATTTCTTTCTATTTTTAGTAGAGATGGGGTCTCGCTCTTGCTCAGGCTGTTCTCGAACTCCTGACCTCAAGTGATCCTCCTGCCTCTGTCTCCCAGAGTGCTAGGATTACAGGCGTCAGCCACCACACCTGGCCAGGATCATCAGCTCTTAACCTTGGCTGCTCATTAGGATCACTTGAGAAACTTTTAAAAATCCCATTGCCCAGGCCACATTCCAGAGCAATTACAACAGGATCTCTGGGGGTGGGATCCAGGCATTAGCATTTAAAAAATCTCCCCATGATACCAGCACGGACCCGCTGCCCATGCCGGCAGAGAGTATTCTTACCCTCTGCACAGAAAGGAATTCAAGCACAGGGGCATGAGTGAAAGAAAAGAGTTCAGACACGAGCTATGAGCAAAAGCAAAGAGGTTTATTGAAACCAAAGTACACTCTTACAGAAAAGAGAAAAGCAAACTGATCCAGAGAGGAATAGTGCCACCCCCAGGTTAGGGTCTGTCCTTTTATGCTAATCCCTAATAATATGCTAAGCTGGGGGAAGAATATTCATGGATTTCCAGGGAAAGGGGTGAAGAGTTCCTAGAACCAGGAATCCTCCCCTTTCTTGACCCTAGAGGGTAACTTCCGTGAGTCTATGGCATTTTTAAACTGTCATGGCACTGATGGGTGTGATTTTTACTATGTTAATGAGGGTAGTTCATTTAGGGACACTGTTGCCTCAACTGTGCACATGCCATAATTAAAAGAATTCCCCCTTTTACCTTAGGTAAAGATGTTATTGTTATCAAACCCACAAGGGGAGGTTCAGTGTTACTCACTACACAGAAAGCCAATTACTGAGACAACAAAGATTGTCAAGGAAGAAAGGATTTGTTGCAGGAGATGCATCTACTGAGAGGGGGCAGTATGGACTGCCTCAAATCCACCTCCCTGATCAATAGGGTCAAAGGTTTTTCTGGAGGTGAAATGAATAATGTATGAGGGGAGTGAGCATCATTATGTGTTCAGGTGAAGCGCAGGGCATGCAAGCACAGTGAGAAGTCATGCTAATATATACATGATCAAAAACCGGCAGATAAGTCCCTCCCAGGGTGGGTATTTTGTATTATAATGAGCTAGGGGTTAATATTGGTCATTCTTTCAGCCTTGTGTGCAGACTCAGTGGGTCCTTGGGCACAATCTGTGGTGGAGTATCACTTATCTTGTATTCTCTGGACAAACAGATGGTGTAAGACTTTGTCATTATCTCATGACTGCAAGAAGGCTCCACTGTTTCTGGGAAAGAAACCCAAAAGAGAATGTATCAGTGCAACAGAAAGTTACAAAGTTCTGGTCAGCAAATCTTACTAACCTGGGAACTTGAAACATAAGAGAACTACAAAGAAAAAAAACTATAAAAAATTTTCTTGCTTAAGAGGTTATGGCTAAAGTAAAATATTAGGTAATTATGGAATGTCTGATTTCCTTAAGTACTAAGTTTCACAGTTGATATCTCTGACATTTTACTTTGACATCTCTTTTTTTATTATTGAGAAGGTACATTCTCATTCTTTCAAACACATGTTTTGTCTTGTGATTATCTTTCAAAAAAAATTTTAGTGCAATTTTTGTGAAACCATGAATAAGTCAAAATTTCTTGTTAATTTTGAATATGAGTTCCATCGTGGAACCGATGCAGCGCAGGCAGCTCGAAATAGCAATGAGGTGTTTGTGAAGGATGTGGCTAATGAAGGCACAATACATTGATGGTTTGAGAAGTTTCATTCTGGTGCTTTTAATCTTAAAAATGAGCCATGTGGGTGACTTGAGACCAAGGTGGATAATGATGAGCTGAAAGCTATAGTGGAAGTGAATCCATCTCAACCTACATGTTAACTAGCAGCAAGGTTTGACATTACTATTCCAATAATATCAGAGCATTTGAAACAAACAGGCAAGGTAAAGAAGCTGGATAGATGGGTACTGCATGAATTAAATGAGCATCAGAAGAGAAATCGTCTAAAAGCTTGCCTTTCCTTGCTGTTACAACATAAGGGTGAACCATTTCTACAACGTATTGTTATGTGTGATGAAAAATGGATTCTTTTTGACAATTGCAAGCATTCAGCACAATGGCTGGATAAAGAAGTACCAAAACACAGTCCCAAACTGAGCATTCATCAAAAAAAGCTAATGGTGTGTGTTTGGTGGTACAGGTATGGTATTACCCACTGCTTGATGAAACCTGGTTAATTGATTACAACAGATGTCTACTGCAAACAATTGGATGAAATGATGAGGATGCTTGCCATGAAGCAGCCGAGATTGGTCAACAGAGACAGGCCAATCCTCTTGCAAGAACACATGTCACAAAAAACAATGCTACTCAAGCTACAGAAGCTGGACTTGGAAACTCTCTCTCATCCACCATACTCACCAGACCTTGCACCAACTGACTACTACTTCTTCCAGGCTTTGGACCACTTCTTTCAAGGAAAAATATTCAATTCTCAACAAGCTGTGGAAAATGCCTTTCACAATTTCATTGCTACTTGCTCTCCAGGCTTCTTCGCTGCTGGCATAAGCGAGCTACCATTTTTTTTTTTTTTTGAAACAGAGTCTCACTCTGTCATCCTGGGTAGAGTGCAGTGGCATCATCATAGCTCACCACAACCTCAAACTCCTGGGCTCAAATGATCCTCTTGCCTCAGCCTCCCAAGTAGCTGGGACTACAAGCGTGCACCACCATGCCAGGCTAATTTTTCTATTTTTAATAGAGACAAAATCTCACTCTTGCTCAGGATGGTCTTGAACTCCTGACCTCAAGCAGTCCTCCTGCCTTGGCCTCCCAGAGTGCTAGAATTGTAGACATGAGCCACCACACCCTGCCTAAAGCAAGCTACCATTAAAATGGCAAAACTGTGTCTATAGTTTAGGCATATACTTTGATTAATTGTACTGCTTCTTGTTTGAGATATAATAAACTAAACTTTTAATTTGAAATCAGACATTTCATATTTAATGACCTAATAACTAAAGGGTCCCTGTTGGTTACATTTATCTTTGCTAAGCATATTCACACGTTCTTGTGACTTTCTTATCCTGTTGGCCTTCTCCTTCTGATCCCTGGCCTAACTGCCTGCAGGGTGTCTGACTCCTGTCTCACCCAGGTAATTTCAATGTGTAGTCAATGTTGAAAACACTTGCTCTAGACCATAGGCTAAGGTGGCAAAATGAGGTCCTTGGGCTTGTACTTGGTCCAATTCCTCTTATCATGGTAGGACATCACATAAGTGTTAGGGGCCAAAGTCCCTAGCTAGTAATAGCACACATTTGCCTGGACTGACCCTCTGCATATGGCCCTGAAAAACATGCAGGAACCTGTGGCCAGTTTCAGGGACATGGGATCCCAGTCAAATATCTCATTCTTCCTGTGAAGGCAACCTGGTTTATGATTTCTAGGACTCAGATTTCTGAGACCTATTCTGGGAATAGATCATCACATTTACCACAGTATCGGTGGTATGGACATGGTGCTAGCAAAGGAACAGCAATTTATCCACTTGGATGACCCCCCCTGCTGCATGGTGCTTGCTGACCAAGGCTTGGTAATGGTATTTGTTCTGCCAGTCCTCCCAACTGGCCTAAAGCTCCTCTAGACTTTGACTATGTTCCACAATTAGTATGGTATGGTGTGCTGCAAGAAAGAAACAGAGTGAGCCAGGCATGATGGCTTGTGCCTGTAATCCCAGCTACTCAGGAGGCTGAGGCAGCAGGCAGATTGAGGCTAGGAGTTCAAGACCAGCCTGGGCAACATAGTGAGACCTTGTCTCTAAAAACTTTTCTAAAAGAGAAAGAAACAGGGTAGATACCCAAATTACTGTGGTAGAGATTGATATGTGTGGAGGAATGGACTACATTAGAGAATTAATGTGACAGGCACAAAAAATTAACATTTAAATATTCACAGGCTTTTCTTTTCTTTGGTATTCTAACCCTAAGGTTGGCAAACTATGCCCCTTGGGATGATCTCCCCCCCCATTGTTTATTTCTGGCCCTCAAGCTGAGAATGATTGTTACATTTTTAAATGGTTGGAAAAATCAAAAGAAAAATATTTTTTTGTGATGTGAAAATTATGGCTGATTTTAAACTACAACAGCAGAGTTGAATAGTTGTGACAGAGACTGTGTAGCCCACAAAGCCTAAGTATTTACTATTTAGCCCTTTACAGAAAAAGTTTACTACCCCTTGCCAGTGCTTCTCAAACTTTAACGTGCACTGTAATTGAATCACCTGGGGATCTTACTGAAATGCAGGTTCTGATTCAGTGGGTCTTGGGTGGGGCCTGAGATCCTCCATTTCTAACAAGGTCCCAGCTGATGGTCCATGGGCCACACTTTGTTTATCAAGGAGCTAGGAAGATTCTTTGTTTGTTTGTGTTGCTCAGCTCCCAAGCTTTTATTGTCCTGATCAAGGTAATGGGTAATTATTTCAGAAGTGGAAAATGGGAAGCCAGAAAGCCAAATCCAGCTCACAGATGTATTTTCTGTATTTTAGAGATTTCTGGCTTCTCTTAAAAAACCCGGAAGATCATGAGCCTGAATTTTCAAATGGCAACAATTGTCTGGACTGAATATAGGCTTCCCCCTTCAGACAGGGCATGTACTCTCCAATTTTCCAGCCTTCATTATCTTCTCTAGTATTATATTTGACCTATTTCACTCACTTATATTACCCGCCTGGCCCCTGTAGTCATTTGAGCTTATGACCTATGGAAGAGACTTCTATATGTCCCCTCATATTTATTATCCCCATTTCTCCTTATTAATAGAACACCTTAGTTTTAGTTGGCATATAGATGACCCAGCCTCTTCCAGCTTCTCTTTAGCTAAATTGTAACAGAGGTAAATGTTGGAAAAAGGGCAACAAAATGTTTTATGAGTTGTCTCTCTAAAACCCACACCTCTTTTGAGAATTAAAATCTGCATTCCTGCCCAAGGCCATTAATCAAAGGGACAGAAAAATGTTCTTTGCTCTTTGTTTTCTGGTATCTTAAACCACAGGAGATGGCTCAACAGAGTTGTCTGGACAAGGGTCACGAGATTGTCATCAAAGAGATAAGTTCAGCCGAAAACACCAATTATATAATAGTTAAACAACAGTAGCCCAAAACCATGACATGTGACACTGGCCATGTAGACCTGAGCCCAACTGTAGAAACCCCCCCTTTTAAAAGGCCCTGTATTTCTGTCTAAAGGCAGAATGGCAGTCTTTGAGATGCTAGTCCATTACCCTCCTCATTTGCCAGCAAATTAATACACTTCCATTTCCTTTTTCTCAAACCACTTGCCCTCGTTCTTCATTCTCACTGATTCAGCCTCAGGTTCAAGCACAAAACTTTCGGTAACAAAATGTGGCTACACAACTAAATTCTAGCAAATGAGATGTAAGTGAAAGTGACGGGTACAACTTCTATGATGTATCCTTAAAAGGAGCCCACCCCTTATACTTTCCCCCTTACTGATATCTGGAAAGCAGATGCATAAGCAGGAGCTAGAGCAGCCATCTTATACCATGACAAGGAAAAGCATGTTGAAGATGATACAGAAACACGGTCCCTAATACCATGGAACCACCATGTCAACCCTGGACTGCATTTTATCAGAAATTTACATCAGAGGATAAACTTTCACCATTAAGCTGCTGTAATTTTTGGCTTTTTTTCCCACAGCAGCTGAACTGGTAACCTAACTAATACACAATTCCAAGACTATTCCAAAATGAAGCATCTGATGTGTCCTGTATTCAAGGACTCCAGGGAATTATCAGAGCATGTAAACTTATCAAAACATAAAATAAACTCCCGGAACCAAATCTGTCTCCTGAAGCTGTTTACAATCTTACATCATCTTCTAAATCTACATTGCTATTACCAGCTGTAGACGATAGCACATATGTAGTGTTTCTTGTCAAATGGGGCAAGAAGGTGAATAGAGAAAAAGAAAATCATTAAGGATTCATGGTTTCTGCTTCATTAAGTATCAGGCCATCCAAGGACATTCAAATTTCATTGGAAGATTTCTCCCAGTAAAAGGCTAATTATGGTACTAAGTTTTCCGTGTCCTTGAGGAATTGGGACCCTACATTCATGCTGATTTTCTCTTCATTTGAAAAATGGTATCTGAAACACTCCTCTCTTCTAATAAAATTTAAAAATTCGATCTGCTGGTCCTTCTGCCTGGGCCTTCTCCAAAGTTGCCCTTTTTCCCAGAATATCTTTAAAATCTTTTATTTTCCTAATGTTATTTCAAAATATTCTCCATTCATTTTCTCCCTCTCTTGTGTCCTGTTCCCTCATCCTGAATTGAATGTGGACCATTTAGGGACCGGCCTCCACATTTTCTTTTGAGCAGGAATCCTCATATTTATAGTTGACAACTTTCTAAGCAAAGTTTGTGACTTGAAGTTGTTGAAATCTCAGTCATCTGCTCTTCTCTATTTCCCCAATCCCAGAAGGATTGGAGGTTCTTTGAATTTAATGCTGCCTCTGTCTCCTGCTCTGGATTGTTTTTACTTGTAATTCCTGCCTCCCAAACAACTTTCTCCTCTTGTTTTCCAGTCTGTCCCAACTGGAGAATATCCCTCATAGATTTCTGAATTAAAGCTGCTGCTATTGGTTGTATTAATTAGAGAAGGATAAACAAAACGTTGGTGATTATGGAGGTTTCATGGGCCAGACCTGGAAGTGGCACACAAAATTTCAACTCCCAGTGGAGAAAATTTAGTGACAAGGCCATACCTAAAGCTGGGAAGTTTAGTGAGACTGAACCTGGAGATCTGTCTACAAATTTATTATTATAGAAGAAGGAGAGACTAGATTTTAGTAGACAGATGGTGGTCTCTGTCTCATGTATGTATCTCAAAACTGTGTTATCTGAATAACACGTGACCTTCCTAAAGCTGTGCCTTTCCTTCCAGGTCATAGATGATTGTCACTATGCCCGTAGTGACAAAAACATCTATTTTCACTGCTTCTGTTCTTTCACTGCCTCTGTTCATTTCCCTCAGGACTTCTAGGATACCTTTTAATTCAAGTCCGAGTTGAGTTCTTCAGATATCAACCTGCCTCATTAGATCTTTACTAACAATGTTTGCTGTATCTTAGTATACTTGCTGTGACCTCCCACCTCCTTCCACTCATCCATCCCATCCCCTTCCAAACACAAACTTAATAGAGCCTCCCTGAGGTCTAAGAATAAAGGTGAGTCTGAATCATAGAATATAAAGAAACCGCATCGGCCTCACTTGCACAATTACAGCAGGGAATATTACATCTGAAACATAGCTCATTGAGTATATATTGACTAAGTAAAAACAAGAAAACTTCCTGTTGCAGCATTTAGATTTCATAATCCTGTCCCAGTTCAGCACCTTAACAATGTACATTCCATGACAAACAACAGGATAATTATGCAGAATGAAGAAAAAATAGGCATGTACTAATAGGTCTTTGATTATCAATCCAGATGTTTGTCACAGATATGTCAATCAATAATCTTATCTTCATATTGGGGACAGTTAGCTTATTGTTGCATAATCAGCTCCTACCCATGCAAGATATGCAGTGAGCTCTCTCAAAAGTGTGGCACCAAGGAAACTACTTAGGCCAACCCACAAGGGTGTTGTTTCTTCAAGTGTGGACTGTGGACCACCAGCACCAGAATCACCTACTGAATCAGAACTTTGGGGAAATGGATCCAGGGAATCTGCAGGTTTAACAAGCTCACTCTGCTTCCTTGTTTAAAAATATTTTTTACCACACAAAAGTGCAGAAATATTAATATTAATATAATACACACCAATATACTAACCACTCAGCTTAAAAAATAACTTCAGGGATATTCTTATGTACATCACAGTCTTTGAATCACTGAATTTGAGAAAAGGTAAAGCAAAGGATTTTGAATCAAGAGAGTGCAGTTAACTGTAAAATAGCCTGGATTAATGGGTGAGGAAATGCAAGGCATTCTTAAACCTGAAGAACACTCTGGAGGAAAGACCAGCTAAAGCTATTTGACTCCAAACTTCAGCTCTTACATGGGAATTCCCCATAGATAATCCCTGAATTAGGACTCATTTTTAAGCCTCCCTCACTTGTTCTAAATAAATGCTTTCCCCCTTTAACCTCTCTGTCATGGATTATGTTTTGAGGACCAGGTCAAAATCTACATTTGTGTAAGTTGGTCCTATCACTTCTGAATATGATTTTTTTTTTTAATTTCCAAAGCCTTAGAAAGTTTTCTTACCACTGACTCATCCTAAAAGATCCAGATCCTTCCCCTATTTCTGTAAAAATGTGGCTTCCAGAGCCAAGATACAACAGGTGCAAGTGGTTAAAAATAATTTTTCAGCCATTGGATTTGTGGTCAGTTTAATTTCTACTCCACTTCAACTTAAGGAGATGACTCATGCCCTCTAGAATTCAGGCCCTACTCCCTCTTTGTGTGTGTGTGTGTGTGTGTGTGTGTGTGTGTGTGTGTGTTTATTGCACGTGTGTGTATTTGGGCCATTGCAGAACACCACCCATCTCTCCCAGGCTCCTGACATACATGATAAATGCCTAGTATCTCCTCTTTTCAGAGAATCAGGATAAAGAGGTTGAGAGAACATAAAGCAGTGGCCATGGGATCAAAGACTTTTTCAGAAATCCACACAGAGGAACAAGGCCAATTTTAATGTGAGCCAGCCCTAGCCTAAAAAATATTAACAAATCCCTGATCCTGCCAGGATCAGATTCCTGACTATTCCTGGCAGTTTTGAAGATTCCATTTTGTAGTTGCCCAGGTCTGACTTCATTTTCCTCTGAGGTGGGACTTTGTGGAGCAGAGTCCGGGTCCCCTCATTTTAAGGGTATAGCAATAATACTGATGATAATAATAATGATGACTAGTTCACAGCTTGATTCAAATGCTACTTCCTCTAGGTAGCAATCTATGATCTCTCAGCTGGAAGTGAGCCTGGCTTGCTCTTTCTACCAAAACAGAAACCTTGGGCTAGACAGAATTTTTAGATACAACACCAAAACCATGATACATAAAAGAAAAAAAATGATAAGGTGGACTTCATTGAAATTATAACTTTTGTGCTTTAAAAGACACAGTTAAGAAAATATAATGACAAACTGTACATTGGGAGAAAATGTTTGCAAATCACATATCTGATAAACAAAACTTGTATCCACACTATATAAAAAACTCTTATAACCCAACAATAATAAGATAAATAACCCAACTTAAAAATGGGCAAAATATTTGAAAAGCTATTTCACCAAAGAAGATATACAAATGGCTAATAAGTACATAAAAAGATGCTCAATGTTGTTAGTCACAAGGGAAATGTAAATTAAGACCACCATGAGATACCATTTTATACTTGTCAGCATGGCTATAATCAAAGAGAGATAGTAACAAGTGTTGGCAAGGATGTGGAGATATTAGAACCCTAGTTGATTGCTGGTGGGAATAAAAAATGGTGCAGCTCCTTTGGAAAACAGTTTGTTTCTCAAACAAGTTAAACATGGAGTTACCATTTGACTCGTCAGTTCCACTCCTTGGTACATATCCAAGAGAAAGGAAAACATGTTCACACAAAACCTTGTACATGAGTGCTCACAGCAGCATTAGTCATAATAGCCAAAAGGTACAAACAACCTTCATGTTCATCAACTGGTGAATGGATAAATAAAAGATGGTGTCTTCAGACCAGTGGAACAGAATCGAGAATCCAGATATAAAACCATCCTGATATAGCCATCTAATCTTTGACAAAGCAGACAAAAACATACTCTGGGGAAAAGAATCCTTATTCCATAAATGGTGCTGGGAAAACTGGATAGCCACATGTAGAAGACTGAAACAGGACTCACACCTTTCACATCTCACAAAAATCAAATCACAGTGGATAACAGACTTAAACCTTAGGAGTGAAACTATTAGAATTCTAGAAGAAAATGTGGGAAAGGCTCTTATAAACATTGTCCTAGACAAAGAATTTATGAAGAAGACCCCAAAGGCAATCACAGCAACAACAATAAAAATAAATGGGACCTGATTAAATTAAAAAGCTTCTGCACAGCCAAAGAAACTGTCACGAGAGTAAATAGACAACCTACAGAATGGGAAAAATTCTTTGCATGCTACACATCCGATAAAGGACTGATAACTAGAATCTATTTAGAACTCAGGAAAATTAGCAAGAAAAAATCAAACAACCCTATCAAAATGTGGGCAAAGGTCATGAACAGAAATTTTTCAAAAGAAGACAGAAGAATGGCCAACAAACATATGAAAAAATGCTCAACATCTCTAATCATCAGGGAAATGCAAATCAAAACCACAATGAGAATGGCGTTTATCAAAAAGTCCCATAACAACAAATGTTGGGGTGGATGCGGAGAGACAGGAACACTCATACACTGCTGGTAGGACTGCAAACTAGTGCAACCTCTATGGAAAGCAATATGGAGATACCTTAAACAGATACAAGTAGACCTACCATTTGATCCAGAAATCTCATTATTGGGCATCTATCCAAAAGAACAAAAGACACTCTATAACAAAGATATCCGCATCTGAATGTTTATAGCAGCACAATTCACAATTGCAAAGATGTGGAAACAACCCAAGTGGCCATGAATCCATGAGTGGATTATAAAATGTGGCATATGTATACCATGGAGTACTACTCAGCTATAAAAAACAATGGTGATATAGCACCTCTTGTATTTTCCTGGGAAGAGTTGAAACCCATTCTACTAAGTGAAGTATCCCAAGAGTGGAAAAATAAGCACCACATGTACTCACCATCAAATTGGTTTCACTGATCATCACCTAAGAGCACATTTAGGAATAACACTGATCGGGTGTTGGGCAGATGTGGGTGGGGGAGGGGATGGGTGGATACATACATAATGAGTGCTATGCGCACTGTCTAGGGGATGGACACATTTGAAGCTCTGACTAGGAGGGTTGGGGGGACAAGGGCAATATATGTAACCTAAACTTTTGTACCCTGACAATATGCTGAAATAAGAATAAAAAAAGAAGTCTATTAACCAGAAAAAAAAAGATGGTGTCTCAGTCTGTTTGAGCTGCTATAACAAAACAGTATAAACCAGATGGCTTATAAACAACAGAAATTTATTTATTGCTTGGCTGGGACGTCCAAGATCAAAGTGCCAGCAGATTCGGTGCTTGGTGAGGGCCCACTACCTGGTTCATAGATGGTGCCTTTTAGCTGTGTCCTTACATGGTGGAAGGGGCTAGCTACCTCTCTGCAGTCTCTTTTGTAAGGATACTAGTCCTAACCAGAGCTCTCATAACCTAATCACCTCCCAATGGCCCCACATGCTAATATCATCACTTGGAATTAGAATTTTAACATACGAGTTTTGGTGAGACAGACATTTGGACCATAGCAGTTGGTATAATAAAGGAATTAAATATTATTTGGTAATAAAAGAAATGAGATACTAATACATGCCATAATATGGATGAATCTTGAAAGAATTATGCTGAGTGAAAGAAGTTAATCACAAAAGTCTACATATTATATGATTCCATTTATATACAATATCAAGAAAAGACAAATCTATAAGAGGCAGAAAGTAGATTAGTGTTTGCCTGGGGCTGGAGGAGAGAAGAATGGGGATTAATGATAAATAGGGACAAGGTATATTTTTGAGGTTATGGAAATATTAAAATCTGGATTGTGATGATGTTTGTACACCTCTGAAAACTTACTGAAATCGTTGAATCATATACTTAAAATAGGTGAATTGTGTTGTATATAAATTATACTGCATTAATGCTATTTAAAAACTAAAATTAGCTAATGAAGAATTTTTAAAAATCTTACAGAATTTGACCACTTCCCACTCTTACTGCTATCACCTTGATTTAAAGCCCTGTGTGTGTGTGTGTGTGTGTGTGTGTGTGTGTGTGTGTATCTGAATATACAGTCTTTTCAAGTGCTCATGAAACATTCTCCAGGACAGACCATATTCTAAGCTAAAGGACAAGCCTCAATAGATTTAAAAGGGTTGAAATGATACAAAGTATGGCCTCTGAACACAATGGAATGAAATCAGAAATCAATAATAGAGGCAATTTGGGAGAGAAGTGGCAGAGCTAGATGACCAAATATAAAGCTCCAGCAATCATCCCGCCACAAGAAGACCAAATTCAACAACTATCCACAAAAGGAAACACCTTCAGAAGAGCCAAAAATCAGGTGACCAATCACAATACTTAGTTTTAACATTATATCAAGGAAACAGGCACTGAAGAAGGAAGAAAAGACAGTCTTGCTTTGCCTATGCAATCCCTACCCCATCCTTCAGCAGCCCCATGCCAGCATGCTGAGTGTAGAGGGAATCTGCGTGCCTAGTGGAGGGAGAGTGAAGTGATTGTGGGACATTGTATTGAAACTCAGGGCTTCCCAGTCACAAGGGAACATAGCACAGGGCAGAATTCTGCCAGTGTTCATGGAGGGAGTATTTAGACTAGCCTGGCCAGAGGGAAATCTTCTGCCTTGAAAATTGAGTTCCAGCTAGTCCCATTACTGGCTGACAAAAACTGGCCTGGAGCTTAGAATAAATTCATAAGGCAGTCAGGCCACAAAGGATGCAGTCCTTGGGCAGTTCCTTTGGCTGTGCTGGATTGGCGCCAGTGGACTTGGGGTGTACATGACCCAGTGAGACCTCAGTGGTGGTGACCAAGCCAGTGCCTGTATCACTCCTCCCCAATTCCCATCAGTACAGCTCAGGAAGAGTCTTCTTCTACTAGGGGAAAGAAAAGGTAAAAGTTCAGAGGACTTTGTTTTACAACTTGAGTACCAGCTCAGCCACGCTAAAATTAAGTACCAAGCAGACTCTTGAAGCTCCTGAGTCCAGGCCTTACTTCCTGGATGGCATTTCTAGATTCACCCTCAGCCAGAGGAAACCCTCTGCCCTGAAGGGAGGGACCAAATTCTGGCAGGATTCGCCACCTGCTACCTAAAGAGCCCTTGGGCTGTGAATAAACATTATAGGTAGCAAAGCAGCAGCCACCATAGACTTTGAGTGAGACTGAGCTGGCTTCAGGTGTGATCTGCCACAGTCCCAGCTGTGGTGGCCATGAGGGAGTGCCCACATCACTCCTCCCCCAACTCCAGAAGCCCAGCAGAGGGAATGAGGGAAGAGAGTGAGAGACTTTGCCTGGTAATCCAGGGAATTCTCCTGTATCTTACCCAAGTCTACTGAGATAGTAACCCCAAGAGTCTGCAAGAGTCATAGTGTTACTGGGATCAGGGTGCCCCCAGTGCTGATACAGCTGTAGTGACCAAAGACTTAGATCACAACATTCAATTCTCTTTGAGACTGACTGGGCAGGCTTCAGGTGTGAACTGGTGCGATCCTAGCTGCAGTAGTCAACAAGGAGTGCCCACATCACTCCTCCCCCGACTCCAGCAGCCCAGCATAGAGAGTAAAGAAAGAGACTGAGGGACTTTGCTTCATAATCCAAGGAATTCTCCTGTATCTTACCCAAGTCTACTGAGGTGGTACCACCAGGAATCTGCAAGAGTTGCTGCATTAATGGACTTGGAGTGCCTCCTGGTGCTGATATGACTGTATTGACCAAAGACTTAGATCACAACACTCAAATCCCTTTGAATATCTGGGAAGACTTCTCAAGAAGGACAGGTTCAGGCTGGGCGCAGTAGCTCATGCCTGTAATGCTAGCACTCTGGGAGGCCGAGGCGGGTGGATTGTTTGAACTCAGGAGTTTGAGACCAGCCTGAGCAAGAGTGAGACCCCCATCTCTACTAAAAATAGAAAGAAATTATGGAGACAGCTAAAAACATATATAGAAAAAATTATCCAGGCATGGTGATGCGTGCCTGTAGTCCCAGCTACTCGAGGGGCTGAGGCAGAAGGATTGCTTGAGCCCAGGAGTTTGAGGTTGCTGTTAGCTAGACTGACACCACGGAACTCTAGCCTGGGCAACAGAGTGAGACTCTGTCTCAAAAAAAAAAAAAAAAAAAAAGAAGGACAGGTTCAAAGAAGCCCAGACTATGAAAATTAAAATAAATGCATAACTCTTCAATGCCCAGACATCGATGAATATCCACAAGCATCAATGACATCCAGGAAAACATGATCACACCAAACATACTAAATAAGGTACCAGTGACCAATCCTGGAGTGATGGAGATATGTGACCTTTCAGAAAAAGAACTCAAAATAGCTGTCCTGAAGAAGTTCAATGAACTTGAAGATGACACAGAGAAGGAATTCAGAAGCCTGTCAGATAAAGTTAACACAGACAAAAACATACACTGGGGAAAAGAATCCTTATTAAATAACTGGTGCTAGGAAAACTGGATAGCCATATGTAGAAGACTGAAACAGGATCTGCACCTTTCACTTCTCACAAAAATCAACTCATCGTGGATAACAGACTTAAACCTAAGGCATTCAAGCATAAGAATTCTTGAAGAAAATGTTGAAAAACTGATAGAAATTGGCCTAGGCAAAGAATTTAGGAAGAAGACCCAAAGGCAATCACAGCAACAACCAAAATAAATAAATGGGACCTGATCAAATTAAAAAGCTTCTGCACAGCCAAGGAAACTATCATGAGAGCAAACAGAATAGGAGAAAATATTCGCATGTTACACATCCAATAAAGGGCTGATAACTAGAATCTATTTAGAATTCAGGAAAATCAACAAGAAAAAATCAAACAACCCTATCAAAAAGTGGGCAAAAGACATGAACAGAAACTTTTCAAAAGAAGACAGAATAACGGCCAACAAGCATATGAAAGAATGTTGAACATCTCTAATCATCAGGGAAATGCTAATTAAAACCACAATGAGGTATCACTTATCTCCAGTGAGAATGGCCTTTATCAAAAAGTCCCAAAACAATAAATGTTGGCATGGATGCAGAGAGATAGGAACACTCATACACTGCTGGTGGGATTGCAAACTAGTGCAACCTCTGTGGAAAGCAATATGGAGATACCTTAAAAAGATACAAGTAGATCTACCATTTCATCTAGCAATCCCATTACTGGACATCTACCCAAAAGAACAAAAGACATTCTATAAAAAAGACATGTCCACTCAAATATTTATAGCAGCACAATTCACAATTGCGAAGATGTGGAAACAACCCAAGTGTCCATCAATACATGAGTGGGTTAAAATGTGGTATATGTATACCATAGAGTACTATTCAGGTATAAGAAACAATGGTGATATAGCACCTCTTGTATTATCCTGGATAGAGCTGGAACCCATCGTACTAAGTGAAGTATCCCAAGAATGGAAAAACAAGCACCACGTACACTCACCATCAAATTGGTTTTAACTGACCAACACTTAAGTGCACATATAGTAGTAACATTCACTGGGTGTTGGGCAGGTAGGAGGGGGGAGGAGGGGATGGGAATATTCACACTTAATGGGTGCAGTGTGCACCATCTGGGATGTGGACACGCTTGAAGTTCTGATTCAGGTGGGGCAAAGGCAATATATGTAACCTAAACATTTGTACCCCTGTAATATGCTGAAATAAAAAAATTAAAATTAAAATTAAATGCCAGAACTGATAAAAAAAAAAAACTTAACACAAAGATTGAAATAATACATAAAAATCAAGCAGAAATTCTGGACTTAAAATATTCAATTGACAAACTGAGAAATACTTCAGTCTCTCAACAGCAGATTTAATCAAGCAGAAGAAAAAAATAGTGAGCTGGAGATGGGCTATTTGAAAATACACCATCAGAAGAGACAAAAGAAAAAAGAATAAAAAGGAACGAAGCATTCCTACAAGATCTAGAAAATAGCCTCAAAAGGGCAAATGAAAGAGTTATTGGCCTGAAAGAAGAGGTAGAGAGAGAGATTGGGTTAGAAAGTTAATTCAAAGAAACAATAATAGAGAAGTTTCCAAACCTGCAGAATGATATCAATGTTCGGGTACAAGAAGGTCATAGAACAGGAAGCAGATTTAACACAAACAAGACTACCTCAAGGCATTTAGTAATTAAGCTTCCAAAACTCACAGATAAAGAAAAGGTCCTAAGGAAAGTAAGAAAAAAAGAAAAAAATAATAACATATAAAGGAGCTCCAATATGTCTGATAGCAGAAGATTTCTCAGTGGAAACCTTTTAGGCCAGTAGAGAGGGACATGATATATTCAAAGTGCTGAAGGAAAAATACCTTAACCGTAGAACATTATATCCTGCAAAAACTTTCTTCAAACATGAGGGAGAAATAAAAACTATGCCAGACAAACAAAATCTGAGGGATTTCATCAAGACCAGACCTGTCCTACAAGAAATGCTAAAAAGAGTTATTCAATCTAAAACAAAAGGATGTTAACGAATAAAAAGAAGTCATCTAAAGGTGTAAAATTTACTGGTAGAAGTATGTGTACAAATACAGAATACTCTAATACTGTAATGGCAGTGTATAAACCATTTACATCTTGAGGAGGAAGACTAAAAGACAAACCTATCAAAAATAACTACAACAACTTTTTGAGAGATAGATAATATAAAAATATATAGATAGAAACACTAAATGTTAAAAAGTGGGCTTGGGGATGGTGTTAAATTATAGAATTTCTTTTAGATTTCTCTTTGCTTGTTTTTTTGTTTGTTTATAAGCAGAGTTAAGTTATCATACATTTTAAATAATTGGTTATAAAATGTTTTTTGCAACCCTCATGGTAGTCTCAAATCAAGAAACCTACAACCGATACACAAAAATAAAAAGCAAGAAATTAAAACACACTACCAGAGACAATCACTTTTAACAAAGCAAGACAGGAAGGAAAAAAAAGGACCACAAAACATCCATAAATCAAAGAACAAAGTGGCAGTAGTTAAGTCTCACACATTGTTGGTGGGAATGTAAATTAGTGCAACCACTATGGACAACAGTATAGAGTTTCCTGAAAAAACTAAAAATAGAGCTACCACATGACCCAGCAATCCCACCTCTAGGTATATATCCAAAAGAAGGGAATTCGGTATATCAAAAACATACTTCCACTCTCATGTTTCTTGCAGCACTATTCACAATAGCCAAGATTTGAAATCAACTGAAATATTTATCAACAGATGAATGAATAAGGAAACTATGGTCCATATATTTAATGAAATATTATATAACAAAAAGGATGACATCCTGCCATTTGCAACAGCATGGAAGGAACCGGAGAACATTATGGTAAGTGACATAAGCCAAGCACAGAAAGACATCTCTCCCATGTTCTTACTCATATGTGGGAGTTAAATATTAAAAACAATTGATCTCATAGAGACAGAGAATAGAATGATGGTTACCAGAGGCTGGAAAGGGTCACAGGGAGGAGGGGAAAAAGTGGGGATGGTTAAAGGGTGCAAAATATAGTTAAAAAAAATGAGCACTATTTGATAGCACAATAAAGTGACTATAATCAACACTAAATTAGGGTATACTTTAAAATAACTAAAAGAGTGGAATTGGAATGTTCCTAAAACAAAGAAATGCTATATGCCTGAGGTGCTGGTTACTCCAATTACCCTGATTTGATTAATTCATTGTATGCCTGTAGCAAAACATCACATGCACCCTATAAATATATACAACTAATACATACCCATAATAATTAAAAATATAAAAATAACAGAATTCGGGAAATTCACAAATACATGGAAATTAAACAACAGACTCAAATCACTAATGGGTCAAAAGAAAATCACAAGAGAAAATAGAAAATACTTTTATAAGAATAAAAATGAAAACACAGCATACCAAACTTATGGAATACAGTGCTTAGAGAGAAATCTATAGCTGTAAACACATGTATTTAAAAAATAAGAAAGATTGCACATAACCTAAATTTCCATCTTAAATAATGCAAAAAAAGGAGAATAGGGTAAAATTAATAAAACAGAGAATGCAAAAACAATACGGAAAATCAACAAAACCAAAAGTTGTCCTTTGAAAAAATAAATAAAATTTGCAGTCCCACCAGCAGTGTATAAGTATTCCTATCTCTCTGCATTCATGCCAACGTTTATTGTTTTAGGACTTTCTGATAAATGCCATTCTCACTGAAGTTAAGTGATATCTCATTGTGGTTTTGATTTGCCTTTCCCTGATGATTAGAGATGTTGAGCATTTTTTCATAAGTTTGTTGGCCATTAGTCTATCTTCTTTTGAAAAGTTTCTGTTCATGTCCTTTGCCCACTTTTTGATAGGATTGTTTTGATTTTTTTCTTGGTGATTTTCCTGAATTCTGTATAGATTCAAGTTATTATCCCTTTATCAGATGTGTAACATGAGAATATATTCTCCCATGCTATAGATTGTTTGTTCTCATGATAGTTTCCTTGGCTGTACAGAAACTTTAATTTTATCAGGTCCCATTCATTTATTTTTGTTGTTGCTGTGATTCCCATTGGGGCCTTCTTCATAAATTATTTGCCTAGGTTGATATCTAGAAGAGCTTGTCCAACATTTTCTTCCAGAATTCTTATTGTTTCATGCCTTACATTTAAGTCTTTTATCCATCTTGAATTAATTTATATTGAGTGGTGAGAGATATGGATCCTGTTTCATTCTACACATGGGTATCCTATTTTCCCAGCACCATTTATTGAATAGGGCTTTTTTCCACAGTGTATTTTGTTGTCTGCTCTGTCAAAGATCAGTTGGTTGCAGGTAGAGAGTTTTATATCTGGGTTCTCTGTTCTGTTCCATCAGTCTATATCTCTATTTTTGTGCCAATGCCATGCTGTTTTGGTTACTATAGCCTTGTACTATAGTTTGAAGTCTGGTAATGTGATGTCTCCAGATTTGTTGTTTTTGATTAAGATTTCTTTGGCTATTTGGGGTCTTTTCTGATTTCAAATGAGGTGTAGAATTATTTTTTCTAGATCTGTGAAATATGACATTGGTATTTTGATGGGGATTACATTTACTCTTTAAATCACTTTTGGTAGTATGGACATTTGAACAATGTTGATTCTACCAATCCATGAGCATGATGTTTTTCCATTTGTTTGAATCATCTACGATTTCTTTCCTCAGTGTTTCATAGTTCTCTTTGCAGAGATCTGTCACATCATTGGTTAAGTATATTACTAGGTATTTTATTTTCTTTGTAGCTATTGTGAATGGTATTGGGTCTTTGATTTGACTCTCAGCTTGACTGTTATTGGGATAGAGGAATGAATGCTACTGATTTGTGTACTTTGATTTTGTAACCTGAGACTTTGCTGAATTTATTTATTAACTCGAGGAGTCTCTTGCTGGAGTCTTTGGGATTTTCTAGATATAAGATCATATCATCAGCCAAAAGTGATAGTTTGACCTCCTATTTCCCAATTTGGATACCCTTTATTTCTTTCTCTTGTCTGATTGCTCTGGCTAGGACTTCCAGCACTATGTTGAATAGAAGTGATGACAGTGAGCACTCTTGTCTTGTTCCAGCAGTTAGTGGGAATGCTTTCAACTGTTCCCCATTCAGTATGATACTGGTTGTGGGTTTGTCATATATGGCTTTTATAATTCTGAAATATGTTCCTTCTATGCCTAGTTTGTTGAGAGTTTTTATCATCAAAGGTTGGTGGATTTTATTGAATTCTTTTCCTGCATCTATTGAAATGATCCTATGGTCTTTGTTTTTGCTCCTGTTTATGTGGTGAATCACATTTATAGATTTATGTGTGTTGAACCATCCTTGGATCCCTGGGATGAAGCCCACTTGGTCATGATGGATTTTTGTTGTGGTGGTTATGCAATTGGATTTGGTTTGCTAGTGTTTTATTGAGGATTTTTACATCTTTATTCATAAGGGATATTGGTCTGTAGTTTTCTTTTTTGTTGTGTCCTTTCCTGGCTTTGGTATCAAGGTGATACTGGCTTTGTAGAATGAGTTGGGGAGGATTCCCTCCTTCTCAATGTTATGGAATAATTTCTGCTACATGGGTACCAACTCTTTGTAGGTCTGGTAAAATTCAGCTACTGAATCCATCTGGTTCAGGGCTTTTTTTGTTGGAAGTTTTTTATTACTGCTTCAATCTCACTGCTTATTACTGGTCTGTTGTTCAGGCATACTATTTCTTCCTGCTTGAGTCTTGGGAGGTTGCATGTTTTCAGGAATTTGTCCATTTCCTCTGTGTTTTTGAGTTTATGTGTGTAGAGATTTTTCATAGTACTCACAAATGATGTTTTGTATTTCTGTGGTATCAGTTGTAATGTCTCCTTTTCCATTTATGATTGAGCTTATTTGGGTCCTTTCTCTTCTACACCTGGTTAATTTAGTAAGAGGTCTATCTATCAACTTTGGTTACCTTTTCAAAGACCCAAGTTTTTGTTTCATGTATCCTTTTTATTGTTTTGTTCTCCATTTCATTTAGTTCTGTTCTGACTTTAGTTATTCCTTTTCTTCTGCTGCCTTTGTGTTTGGATTGCTCTTCCTTGACACATCATTAGATTCTTAATTTTTCATCTTTCTGTCTTTTTGATATAGGCATTTAAGGCTATGAATTTTTCCTTTAGGACTGCTTTTGTTGAATCCCATAGATTTTGGTAGCTTGTGTCCCATAGTCATTCAGTTTGAGGAATATTTCAATTTCCAGCTTCATTTCATTATTCGCCCAATAATCATTCAGCAGCAGGTTGTTTAATTTCCATGATGTTGTGTATAATTGAATGTTTCCCTTGGAGTTGATTTCTAGTTTTATTCCACTGTTCCACTATAGTCTGAGGAGATCATGGTATAATTTCTTCTTTTTTTTTGAATTTGAGACATATTTTGTGGCTGAAGATATGATCAATCTTGGAGAGTGTTCCATGAGCTGATCAGAAGAATGTATATTCAGCAGTTTGGGAGTAAAATGTCCTGTAAATGTCTGTTAGGCTCATTTGTTCTAGAGTCCTGTTTAAGTCCAGTGTTTATTTATTTTCTGCTTGGATGATCTGTCCAGTTCTGTCAGTGGGGTGTTGAAGTCTCCAGCAATTAAAATCTCTTTGCTTAGATTTAGTAGGGTTTGCTTTATGAATCTGGGTGATCCTGTGTTTGGTGCCTAAATATTTAGGATTGTTGTCTTCTTGTTTAATTGATCCCTTTGCCATTACATAATGATCATCTTTGTCTTTCTTTACTATTGTTGATTTGAAGTCAATTTTATCTGCCATGTGAATGGCTACACCTGCTTTCTTTTGGTTTCCATTTGCATGAAATATTTTTTTCCATCCCTTTACCTTGAGTCTGTATGAGTCCTTGTTGGTTAGATGTGTTTCCTGGAGACAGAAGATATTTTAGTTGTATCTTTTCATCCATTCAGCCAGCCTGTGTCTCTTGAGTGGGGCATTCATACTGCTCATGCTGAGTGATAGAATTGATATGTGGGATGATGTCCTGTTCATCCTATTGAGTAGTACCTTTTTGCTTTGTTTTATCTCTTGTGCTATTATTTTTTATATGAACTCTGAGCTTCAGCTTTTGTGTGATTTTAACTGATGTGTCTCGATTGTGCTGATCCATGAATAATGTGGTTCTGAGTATTTCCTGCAGGGCAGATTTAATCATGACAAATTCCCTCAGTTTGCTTGTCTGGAAGTCTTTAATTCTCCTTCATAAATGAAACTTAATTTTGCAAGACATAAAATTCTAGGCTGGCAGTTGTCCTATTTAAGAAGACCGAAGATGGGGCCAAATCCCTTCTGGCTTGTAACATCTCAGTTGAGAAGTCTGCGGTTAGGTTGATGGGTCTTCCTGTTTAATTACTTGATGTTTTTGCCCTGCAGCTTCTAGAAGTTTCTCCTTTATGCTGACTTTGGCCTGTCTGATGACTATGTGTCTTGGTGATTGCCTCTTTTCAATGAATCTCCCCAGTGTTTGTTGAGCTTATTGCACCTGGATGTCTAAATCTCTAGCAAGACCAGGGAAGTTTTCCTCAATTATTCCCTCGAATAGGTTTTCCAGCCCTTGTGCATTTTCTTTTTCACCCTCAGGATGCCTATGATTCTTATATTTGGACATTTTAGGTAATCCCATATTTCTTGTAGCTTTGTTCATTCCTCTTAATTCTCTGTTCTTTATTATTGACTGAATGAAATAATTTGAAAGAGTTGTCCTCAAGCTGTGATATTCTTTCTTCTGCTTGGTCTAATCTATTCTAAAAACTTTCCACTCTGTTTTGTATTTCCTTAAATAAATTTTTCATTTCCAGAAGTTCTATTTTTTTCTTTAATATGTCAATCTCTTTTGTGAATTTTTCATTTATTTCCTGAATTGTTTTTCTGGTTTCTTTGAGTTGGTTTTCTATTTTCTCTTGGATTTCATTGAGCTTCCTTACAATCCATATTTGGAATTTGTTATCTGTCATTTCAACATTTTCATTTTGGTTGGTATCCATTGCTAGAGAGCTGGTGTTCTATTTTGGGGGTGTCATTTTGCTGTGATTTTTCATACTTCTGGAGTTCTTTTGCTGATTCCTTCTCATCTGGGGCAGCTGTCACTTCTTGTTTTTGGATTTTATTTTGTTTAGGTGGGGCTTTTTTTCTTTCTCCTCACTCATAAGGGAAAGTCTGTAGCATATGTTTGGTAAGAAACTTTGGTTTTGCTTGTGGGTCCTTTGATGGGCATCTAGGTTCTGGATGGTTGCCTTGGTTATACATGTCCTTAGCATGGTGATTTTCTCAGTCGCTAGTTGTTTGTAGGCTGTAGCAGTGGTGAGCTATGTGTGTGGGCAGATTCTTTATCTCTCTTAGATGAAGGAGGATGGAGATCTTTGAAATCCTTTCTCTTTCCCCAACGCTGTGATCTTCTTAAGTGTGGATTGTATAGGCATGTTCAGTTCAGTCTCTGAGACAGTAGGTGGTGCCTGTGGCTACAAATCAACCACAGCCTGTATGCCTGAGTCAGTAAAGCGTGTATGACTGAGTCAGTAAATGCTGTGAAGGATTGTGCAAATTGACCTCCCTGTCAATAGGTGGTGCTTGTCAGAAGGAACAAGTGTTGTTTTGGGGACCTGTGACCAGCCCTAGCCCTTTAGAAGAAGCACTCAAATGTCCCAGGTAGTGAATGGGTCCCTGCAACTTCCAGGTGAATCCTTATTCTCCACCACAGTCAAGGAAGGTGGGGGAGGGAGGCTGGGCAGGACTGGATTGGGTGGGTATGCCCTCAGCCTCCACAAAATCTGGTAAGGTAGCTGTTTCGGTGGCAGTCAAACGTCCAATCTAAGGCTTCTGGGGAAAGCAACCACAGACGGGCTGAAGTGCCCCCTTCCAGCCAGAAAGTCTGCTTGTGGGGGCAGGGCCATCTAAGATCCATATTCTGACTTTTGGAAGTGGGTTTCACTCTTCTCCCCCAACCCCTGCTCTGCAGTCTCCCTCCAATATCTGCCAGCAGGCAGGAGTCCAAATTAGCTGAGATCCTCCTCCATGCCCCTATGGGCTGGGAGCTTCCCTATCTAGCATCCCACCCTGGGCTGAGAGCATAGCCTTCCTATGTTTGTGGGCGGGGGGTGCCCTACAAGTGAACTACAGTTAGGACCCACACTATGCTCTCTTTTCGGTTCTGTCTATGTGGGCTCCCATGCCTCCCAAGATTAGTTCACAAATCTCCCCTCCCTGCCCCCAAGGAACAAGATCTAGTCCTGAAGATATGGGATCTGGCCTGTGGGCCTGTCCCCAGGTCCCTGAAGATCAATCCCTGACTGTACCTGGGAGATGCATGCTGGTCCCATGTTGCCTATGGTGTGCTTAAGCAGATTTGATGTCCCTCCATATTGGGGTGTTCCCTGCTCTGATTCAGCAGCTGGGATAGCCAGCCAAGCAGCTGGGAGGGCTGGTGAGAAGGGAGCTCCCAGTCAAAGCACCCCTTGATACTCTGCAGGTCTTAAAGAGGAAAGGTTTGAGCTCCACTCTTGGAGAAAACCCCAACAGAGGGGAAGCAGCAGCTCCTTAGAGCCCTGGCTCAGTGTCTCTCTCAGCAGCCATGGGTGGGGTAGGGGAAGAGGAGGAAAAGAGTCTGAATGGAGGAAGCTAGTCCTCTGGTCATCTCTGTCCCTCTCTATCGAAAGTAGCTCGCCCAGAATATCTTCCCCAGAAGCCTTGGATTGGACATTTGACTGCCACCGAAACAGCTACCTTACCAGATTTTGTGGAGGCTGAGGGCATACCCACCCAACCCAGTCCTGCCCAGCCTCCCTCCCCCACCTTCCTTGACTGTGGTAGAGAATAAGGATTCACCTGGAAGTTGCAGGGACCCATTCACTACCTGGGACATTTGAGTGCTTCTCCTAAAGGGCTAGGGCTGGTCACAGGTCCCCCAAACAACTAGCTACTTTCCCCAGAAGCCTTGGCTTGGACATTTGACTGTCACCGAAACAGCTACCTTACCAGCTCAAACCTTTCCACTGGCCCCTTGTGGCTCCTACAGTCTGGGCCAGAGGTGGGAAATGTTTGTGTGGGAATGAGAAAAACAAAAACTGAGGGGCTGACATCCCATGGGGAGGACAAAGGCACATGGTGGCTGGAGAGGCAATATGGTGCTTGCCATCTCAGCTCAGGTCTGTGGTGACAGGAAGTGCCCCAAGGAGGCTGGCGGCATGGTGCTTTGTCCTCAAGAAGCTCCCTGTTCACTGGGTGGCAGCAACTTTTTGGGTAGAAAGGCTCTCCAGAAGCTCAGAAGCCTGCTGAATGTCAGAGATGTGAAGGAGAGAGAAACAAATCACTCCACCTACCCTTTTTGCTGGACTCTAAGCCTCTCGGGGGTTGATCTCTGCTGATATCTTGCTCCTTCTTGTTCTGCTCCACAACTTCTTCCCATGGAATTTCTGGTAGGCTCTGGCACTATTCCCTTGGAATTGTACCTGATCTATGATCATTGTCTGTTTTTTTCTTTTCCATCTAAAACTTTTCCTTCTTTCTGAGACGATCTAGCAGCTGGTGTCTCTGGTCAGCCATCTTGTCTCTCTCCTCAACTGTATTCTCAAGAGGGTGAAATTTATGGTATGTGAATTATGTCTCAATCTAAAAGTATATATACACATACATATATAAGTATACATAAAGCAAAAATTTACAGAACTACAAGAAGAAACAGACAAAGCCACAATTATTGTAACTCCTCTCACAATATCTGACAGTACAAACAGGTTGGAAATCAGCAAAGATATAGAAGGCTTGAATAACACTATCAATCAACTTGACTCATTTGATATTTGTGGAACATTCCACCTAATAACAGCAGAAAATATATATATACAACCATGAAAAAACCAACATGGTCAAAATAGTGACCATATCCAACATTCTCTTCTGTAGTCTGAATGTGTTAATCCCCAACAAAAATTCATGTTGAAACTTAATTCTCAATGTAAAAGTATTGGGAGGTGGGGTCTAATGGAAGGTGCTTAAGTCATGAGGAGTCCACTTTCATGAATGTATTAATACTGCTATGAAAAAGGCTTGTGGTAGTTGGTAGTTTCTCTTCTGCTTTTCTGCCATATGAGGACACAGAGTCCACCCCCTTTTGGCCCTTCTACCTTCTGTCATGTGAAGATGTAGCAGGAAGGCCCTCATCAGATGCTGGTGCCTTGATTTTTTACATCCCAACCTCCAGAACTGTAAGAAATAAATTTCTGTTCTTTATAAATTACCCAGTCTCAGGTATTCTGTTATAGCAGCACAGACTAAGACACCTCCCTCAAATTTTCTTGTGTTCCTTCATAATCCCTCCCTCTGCCTATACCTCCCCACCCACCCCACTAATCTGCCTTCTGTCATTTATTAGTTTGCATTTTATATAAATAGATTCATACAGTATGTACTCTTTTTTGGCTGTCTTCTTTCACTCAGTCTAATTATTTTTAAGATTATTCCATGTTGTTCCATGAATGAATAGCTCATTCTTTTTTATTGTTGAGTTGTATTTCATTGTATGACTATACCAGTTTGTTTATTTATTCACTTATTTATGGATCACTTATCAAGAAGCAATAAAAATCTTAAACTTTATAACAGAACTTAAAAAATATATGAAGCAAAAACTGAGAGAACTCCAAGGAGAAATAGATGAATCCACAATTATATCTAGATATTTCGATATCCTTATCTCAATAATTGATAATTATCCAGAGAATCAGCAAGGATATAAAAGCTTTGAACAATGTCAACCAACTTGACCAAATTCATATTAATAGAATGCTCCTCCCAACAATGGAAGAATACACAAACATCTGTCAAGAGATTCTGTGCTATAAAGTAAGTTTCAATAAATTTAAAAAGATTCAAACCATACAAATCTCTGAACACAATGTAATTAAATTAGAAATCAATAACAGAAAGGTATGTGGAAAATTTCTAGAAATAATATATTCCTAAATATGTCATGGGTCAAAAAGTAAATACTAAGGGAAATTGGAATGTATCATGAACTGAATGAAATTTAAAAAACAACATATCAAAATTTGTAGGGTGCCATTAGTGCAGTAATTAGAGGAAAATTTGTAGTACTAAAATGCCTATATTAGAAAAGAAGAAAGATCTGAAATCTATGACCTCAGCTTCATCCATAAGAAAATACAAAAAAAAAAAAAGAGCAAATTAGACTGAGAATAAGGAAAGGAAAGAAAATAATAAAGACTACATTGGAAATCAGTAAAATAGAGAACAGAAAAACAACTTTAAAAACCAATTAAATCAAAGCTGGTTCTTTGAGAAGAGCAATAAAATTGATAAACCTCTGGCCAAACTTATCAGAAAAAAAAGAGAAAGGACACATATTACCAATATTGAGAATGGGAGAGGTGGCATCAATACACATTTTATAGATATTAAAAAGATAATAAAGAAACATTATAAACAAATTTATGTCAATAAATTTGACAAATTATATGAAATGGACAAATTTTTTGAAAGGCAAAAACTGTGAAATAAAAGAAATAGATAACTTGTATAGTTTGAATCTGTTTTAAAAATTGAATTTCCAGTTTAAAAGCTTCCCATAATAAAATACCAAGTCCAGATGGTTTGACTAGCTGATAATTCTAATTGTTTAAGAAATAATGTCAATTCTACTGCAACTCTTCCTGAAAATTGAAGAGAAGGGAATATTTCATATTTTATTCTATGAGATCAGCATTACTCTAATACCAAAGCAGGCAGACAGTATGAAAATGAAAACTACAGACAAATATTCCTCATGAACATAGATGCAGAAATTTTAAACAAAATTTCATTAATCGGATCCAACAATATATTAATAAAAAAAGGACAATATATTATGGTCAAGTAGAAATGGTGGGTTGGCTTGATACTTGAAAATCGATCAACATAATTCACTAAAAAGAAAAACCACATGATAATATGATATGCAGAAAAATCATTTGACAAAGTTCAAAATCCATTTCTAATAAAAACCTCTTAGCAAAATAGGGGTACCTTGGAACCATCTCAACTATTAAAAAGCATCAACTCAAAACCTATAGCTAACATCATGCATAGTGGTAAAAGACTAAATGTTTTCTCTGTAAGATCAGGAACAAGAAAATGATGTCAGCTCTCACCACTTCTATTCAACATTGTTCTGGAGGTTCAAGCAAATGCAACAAGACAAGAAAAATAAATAAAAGTCATCCAGACTAGAAAAGAAGAAGTAAAGCTGATTTATTCACGGACACCATGATTATCTGTAGAAAATATGATGAAATTTGCAAAAAAATCTACTATTAATAAATAAGTGAACTTAACAGAGTTGCAGGACACATGATCAATATAAAGATAGACTTTATGTTCTATATATGACAATGAGATAACAGAAATTGCAATCCTGGTGTGGTGGCTCACACCTGTAATCCTAGCACTCTGGGAGGCTGAGGCGAGAGGATTGCTTGAGGTCAGGAGTTTGAGACCAGCCTGAGCAAGAGTGAGACCCCATCTCTACAAAAAAAAAATAATAATAATAATAGAAAAATTAGCTGGGTGTGGTAGTGCACACCTGTAGTCCCAGCTACTCAGGAGACTGAGGCAAGGGGATCTCTTGAGCCCAGGAATTTGAGGTTGTGGTGAGTTAGAATGGTGCCACTACACTCTAGTCAGGAGAACAGAGGGAGACCCTGCCTCAAAAAAAAATTGCAATTTCAAAAAATACCATTTTCAATAGCATCAAAAATATGGAAACACTTAGGAATAAGTCTGACAAAAGATGTTCAAGACCTAAGCATCCATAAAATGAGAACCATAAAACATTGCTGAGAGAAACTACAGAAGACCTAAATAAATGGAGAGATGCCTTGTTCATAGATTGGAAGACTCAATATTGTTAAGATTGTAATGTTGCTAAGGTATTCTAAATTTTTTTCAAATTAATTCATAGATTTATGCAATCCCTATTAAAATTCCAGCAGGCTCTTTTGCAATAATAGATAAGTTGATCCTAAAATTCATATGGAATAAGAATTGCCAAAACAATCTTGAAGAAAAGTGTGGTAATGGCATAAGGATAGATATACAGACAATTGTAACAGATTAAGAGTCCAAAAATAAACACACACATACACAGACAACTGATTTTGGGGCAATTCAGTGATGAAATGATAGTCTTCCCAACAAATGGTGCTGGATCAATTGGATATCCATATGCAAAAAAGGAACTTTGATATATACCTTGCACCATGTACAAAAATTAACTCTAAATGATTCATAAATCTAAAGGTAAAACCTCCAACTACAAACCTTCTAGGAGAAAACCTTTGTTTTTGGTGGCATGGACTGAATTGTGTCTTTTCTCCCAAATTCATAAGTTGAAGCCCTAATCTCCAATGATAGGATCTTTGAGGAGGCAATTAAGGTAAAAAATGAAGTCCTAAGTGTGTGGCCCTAATCCAATACAGTAGTACTGATGTTCATATAAAAAGAGGAAGAAACACCTGGGATCTCTCTGATCGCTCTCTCTCTCTCTCTTGCTCTCTCTCTCTTTCTCTCTGTCTTCCTCTCACAAACACACTCACAGAGGAAAGTCCATGTGAGTACACAATGAGAAGGCAGCCATTTGCAAATCAGGAAGAGCAGTCCCACCAGGAACTAACACTGCTGGCACCTTGATCTTGGACTTCCAGCCTCCAGATTGAGAAAATAAAGGTTTAAGTCACCCACTCTGTGGTTTCTTGTTATGGAAGCTCTAGCTCACTTGGGTTAGGCAAGTTTTAGATATGACATCAAAAGCGTGATCCATAAAAAAAGGAAAAGCTGGACTTCATCGAAATTAAAATCTTCTGTTTTCAAAAAACACTGTTGAGAGAAAGAGAAACATGCCAAAGACAGTGATAAAAGATTTGCATAGCATATTTTAATAAACAACCTGTATCCAGAATATAAAAAGAATTTTCAAAACTTAATAGTATGAAAATAAACAACCCAATAACAAAATGGGCAAATGCTTTGAACAGACACTTTACCAAAAAAAGCTAACATGGATGGTAAATAAGCACAGGAAAAGGTGCTTAACATTATCAGTAACTAGAGAAGTGCAAATTAAAACCACAGTGTGATACCACTGTTGGCCGAATTGTGGAAGAACTGATGGCTAGAATGTATGATGGTGAAATCACTTTAGAAAACAGTTTGGCAGTCCTTTTATTTTTCTCTTTTAAAATGTAGTCTTTTATTTTCACCAATCCAAACACACATAATGTATTTTATTATAAAACATTAGGCAATGTTACCTTTGAGATATGCAATCAGAAAGGTCACACCTGTGTCTACTACCAGTATGAAATACTGGAGGAGTTATGTTAAAAATCAACCAGGTGAACACATACATCATTATCATGATTTACACAACATTAAATCCAGATTAAACCAGTATCCCATTCAGTGTTTCAAATATGGACTCTGGGTATCAGCAAGGGGACTTGGAAAGGACTTTCTCCCTTCAGCAATGGGGCTCTGAATTTCAAAAACCAAAGGATAATAGCAGAGCCCTATTTCCAACTCTAGGCCCAAAACTGATTCAGTGTGTGCAGTCATTGTTTCCAGACTGCTCTTCTACTCTGATAGAACTATGCTTGCATTCCAGAACCTGCACTTGAAAATAAGACTCAGACAGAGAGGAGACAGTCATTTCCTTTTTACTAAAACCTAAGCTAACAAATGAAACAAACCCTGTCCAAATTCCAGAATAACTATAAATTACCTGGTTTACAAAAACAGACATATAAAAGACATAAAAAGACAGGTAAAATAGTTACTTCCAGGGTTGTGTACAATATAAATTACAAAAATAAAATAGAAAAGATGAAAAAGTTGAGCATATTTTTCAGTTCTTTATCCACCATCAGCATTTATCCATAGAGGTCTGTTTAAACCATTTGCATTACACCAGGACCCAGGCAAATCCAGGCTCAGGAGGGAGAACCCTGAAGCTGGGGTGAAACATTTCTATGGAATTCTGTGGGCTGTCCTACGTACACTCACTTATACCTGATGGAAGATGGTCTTGGCAGGAAAACCACGTCCATTCCATTATGGCCTCAATCTGTGACAGTATGCTTGCTTAACATGCAAAGGAATAAGTGAGTAGAAAGCCAATCTGTGGGGTACCTTGCTCCACTTACAAGTATCTCCTGGTAAGTGGAGCCTCAATGAGCCCTCATTAGCAGCATGCTGCATTTACACAGTGTAGGGCAGATAACGCTTTTGTAAAAGTCTCCTTTTTGTTTTTCCTTTTAAAGACAAATTTATTTGTTTTACGTGACAAGTTGTTTTATTAAGAAATATGAACAATTTATGACCGTAAATTTAGTAAAGTATTTTAAAAGAATATGTGTTAGAGAAAAGGCCATTTTAAGATGTTTATATATGTATAGTGATCATTTTCTTCACTATACCATCAGGCCTGCAAGGCTGAAATAATTTCAAGCCATATAATAGGTGTTTCTGCCTCAGTCCAAGTTAGTATTACCACTTGGTACTTGAAAGTGTCTAAATGACACAATAGAAAACCAATTCTTATTTCAGTATTAATTTTGTTCATCAGAGGCTCCAGTTTCCAGTGATAAGACCAACCAATAAGGTACAACTAGTACAGATAAAATCATATATTTTAGATGACACTTATAATAAACTGTCTTATCAAAGTTCCTTCTCAGAACATATTCTATGGAATGTTGACCAAATAGCTTGCAAAATAATTGTACACAAGATATGAATTGGTAACAAAATAAGCTCAAGGGAAAAAATATGAACACAGGTAGCCAAAATATGATCATCATACCTCCATTTGTGCAGTGACACTTAAATATTCAGTATTTTAATGAATTTTAAAGTCTGAAAGAATCAATCTTAGGTGAGCAGTTTTAAATAAAAATATTTAATACCTGATCACTATTCTTTATAGTATTTCCTTCATATCCCTTTGAAAATTTTTCCCAGAACATTCACGACTTTTCTTTAGGAAAAGGAAATGTTTGGCAGTTTCTTAAACAGTTAAACATATATTTATCACATGATCTGTCCTTTCCAATCCTAGATATTTACCCAAGAAAAAGGAAAGCATATGTCCATACAAGACTTGTACATGAATGCTCATAGCAGCTTTATTTGTAATAACACAAAACTGGAAACAACCTAGATGTACATTAATGGATGAATGCATAAACATATTTTGGTATATCCATACAGTGCAACACTACTCAGCAGTATAAACGAATGAACCACTGACATGCTCAACATCATGGATGAATATCAAAATAATTATTATTCTACTGAATGAAAAAAATCCAGATAAACAAAAATATATACTGTGTGGTTACATTATATAAATCTCTAGAAAATTCAAAACGATGTATACTGACAGAAAGCATGTCAGTGGTTGCCTGAGGATGGCAGGGAGGGATTGCAAAGGGACACAAAGAAACATTTGGGAGTGATGGATATGTTCATTTTCTTGACTGTGCTGATGGTTTTATGGCTATCCACATATGTCAAAAGTTATCCAATTGTACACTTTAAACGTGCAATTTATTGGATATCAATTAGAACGTAATAAAGCTGTTAAAAAGCAGTATCAGTTTCAAAAGGGAATAAAAATAGTAGACAACAAAAGTACATAAAACAGAACATGGTGATCAGGGTTAAAGTACCCTTGTATTTTGGGGGAGGATGTTCAAGATATTGATTACATTTAGAGTTTGTTATTTATGCATGTAGAATTTCAAGCATAATCATTAAAAATTAAAAGTAGGTTATTTACCTCTCAAATCAATAGAGAGAAAAATAGAGTTTTAAAAAATAAATATAAGAGAACATAGGAAAGAAGGGGGAAAAGAAACATGGAAAAAGCATGACATATAGAAAGATCAAAATAAAATAACGGAAATAAATTCAAATATATCATTGACTACGATTATAGTCAATGTAGATGGGGTAAACTCACTAGTTAAAAGTTAGAGAATGGTAGCTTGGCATAAAAAATAAAACAGGCGGCAACGGCGGCGCCGACCCGCACGCGCGCGGCGGCGGCTCCCTCCCAACCGCCCCCTCCTGTCCCCTCACTCCCCTCCCCTTCCCCTCCCCACCCCGCAGGGAAAACACGAGCCGTCGCCGCGCTCCCCAAATCGCCGCCTGCCCTCGGCCAACCGTCTCCTACGGCCGCCCGCGCGTGGCTCCCGGGCCCCCTGGCTCTTCCCCTCAGGCCCCTCCGAGCGCCAGTGGGGGGCGGTGCTTTCCTCTCCGCCGCTTTGCACTTTCCCACCTCACAGGCACGCCGGTGGGCAGTGCCGCCATGCCCCAGCCACAGGCTGCTCACTGGCCTAGGCGCGGCGGCCCGAGATAGGGTCCCCTGAGCCTCCCGGGGGGAGGAGAGGGAGCGAGCCGTGCGCTCCGCCCCCTCTCCCCCGGGCTGTCGCCGCCGCCGCGGCCACCTCGCTGCTTCAGCCTGGCGGGGAGGAGGAGGAGGAGCAGCAGCAGGCCTCCGGGCCCTGGCACCGCCTCCCGCAGGACATTTCTGATTCATATGCATCCTTGAAGAGCATCTGTACAAGAGGAAGGAAAAGATGGGTGTGAAAACATTTACTCATAGCTCCTCTTCCTACAGCCAGGAAATGCTTGGAAAGCTAAATATGCTGCGAAATGATGGACATTTTTGTGATATCACTGTTCGTGTCCAGGACAAAATCTTCCGGGCACATAAAGTAGTACTAACTAGCAGCTTGCAGTGATTTCTTTCGCACCAAACTTGTAGGCCAAGTAGAGGATGAGAGCAAGAATGTGTTGGATCTGCATCATGTTACCATGGCTGGCTTTATGCCCCTCCTAGAATATGCCTACACGGCCACTTTGTCAATTAACACAGAAAATATTATTGATGTTCTAGCTGCAGCCAGCTATATGCAAATGTTTAGTGTTGCTAGCACCTGCTCAGAATTCATGAAATCAAGCATTTTATGGAATACACCCAACAACCAACCAGAAAAGGGTCTAGACGCTGGACAAGAAAATAATTCTAACTGCAATTTTACTTCCCGAGATGGAAGCATGTCTCCAGTGTCTTCAGAGTGCAGTGTGGTAGAAAGAACCATTCCTGTCTGCGGAGAATCCCGGAGAAAGCGCAAAGGCTACATTGTTATGTCTCCTGAAAGTCCTGTAAAGTGTAGCACACAAACAAGTTCACCCCAGCTGAATTCTTCAGCTTCCTACTCAGAAAATAGAAATCAGCCAGTTGACTCTTCTTTAGCTTTTCCCTGGACTTTTCCTGTTGGAATTGATCCAAGGATTCAACCTGAGAAGGTTAAGCAGGCAGAAAATACCTTTAGAATTACCTGGCCCGTCTGAGACAGGTAGAAGAATTGCTGATTACCTGACTTGGGAAAGCACAAAAACTACCTTGCCTCTGGGTACAGAAGAAGATGTCCGAGTCAAAGTAGAAAGGTTAAGTGATGAGGAGGTCCACGAGGAAGTGTCCCAGCCTGTCAGTGCGTCTCAGAGTTCCCTGAGTGATCAGCAGACAGTGCCAGGAAGTGAACAAGTCCAAGACGACCTTCTGATTAGTCCACAGTCTTCCTCTACAGGCTCAGTAGACGAAGGCGTTACCGAGGGATTACCTACACTTCTAAGCACTTCTAGCACTAATGCTCATGCAGATGATGATGATCGATCAGAAAATGTTCAGTATCCCTACCAACTCTACATTGCTCCTTCTACCAGCAGTTCAGAACGACCAACTCCAAATGGTCCAGACAGACCTTTTCAGTGTCCGACCTGTGGGGTGCGATTCACCCATATTCAGAATCTAAAACAGCACATGCTCATCCACTCAGGAATTAAAGGATTTCAGTGTGACGGCTGTGGGAAAAAGTTCACCAGGGCTTACTCGCTAAAGATGCATCGCCTAAAGCATGAAGTGATTTCCTAGTACCGGACTACTTCAACCAGGAGCAAGAAGAGACCCTTGTTCAGTATGATCTTGGAGAACACGGTTTTGAAAGCAACTCCTCTGGTCAAATGCCTGTAATTTCGAAGGTCTTCTCCACCCAGAATTGCGAAAGCACTTTCCCCCTGGGGTCTCTCGGTGGGCTGGCAGACAAGGAGGAAGACGTGCCAGAGCAGCCAAAGACCAGTGCTTGTGCTGAGGCCACCAGAGATGACCCCCCAAAATCAGAGCTGTCTTCTATAACTATTGAGTAATTTTGTGGTTTGGCTTCATTTTGGGTTTTTGGAAAGTGCCTGTGCTTGGTCTTGTACATTTAATTTAAATTTTTAAACAAAAAAAGGGTTTGGGAAAGAGTTTCCTTTTTTACTTTATAAGCCCTTCAACTGATGTTTAATTTTCCTCACTGAGAGATGGCTTCTGTAAGTACACAGTAACATAACATTGAAACATCATAGAAACTATGAGACTTAAGGAGAACCAGTTGACTTTAAAACCCATACCAGTTTCTTCTTCCATTGTTAAAAGTAGGCTAACAACAGATCATTAGGTGGAAAAGAAATCAGACGATCATTGACCTTCCTGAGATCAAAGGGTACTCGAGAAACAGATTAAACAGAATTTACAAATGGCCTGAGTAGATATTTACGAATACATACAGGACATTGTACAATATTTTGTTGAGCCTGTGGTTTTTGAAAGTATTTATGGTAAGCTTTCTTAAAAATTATTGAGGCAATTCCTTCTGAAATACAGCATACTCTTTTAAACTTTGTGATTTCTGTTATGATTTTTCATGGTGAAAATTTGGTATTGAGAGAGGCATCCCCTGTGCCTTTATAGTACCACTCCAAAGGCCAAGAAGCATGATTGAGAACAGTCAGGCTATGGATGAAATGACCAGGAATGGAGAATGAAGTATGTAAATCTCAGCTTCACAGGAACTTTTTAAATACTGCTTTTCTGACTAAAACTGATGCTTACCTGGTCTTTGAATGTTAATGCCTGATTATTACGTCATTGCCCAAGTCAGTTTTCCCCTTACCCCATCACCAGTATGTTTTCTTGCATATACTGGCGTGCTACCATACAAAGGAAAAATATTGGAGATATTCTATATTTTATATATAGGTTTATGTATTGTTGGGGGTGTTTTTATTGTGCTGTTTTGGGACAAAATAAAGAATTCTCTGTGGAGGCTACATTCTTAACCCAAGTAAGATTGTTTACAAAATCCCATATGACAGCGATACATTGTACGTTCCAAAATATTTTTAGACATTGCTAAGTTTATTAAAAGCAGTTACTATAGTTTTTGCAGAATGTAAGCAATAATGTCAAAGATGAGAAGAGGCTATAAAATGATCATCTACAACTCATAAGCCTGCTTTGGGAAAATTGCTAAGACTAATGAAAAACTAAAAACCTTAAATTAATGAATATCACCTTTTCTGCTGCTAAAAATATGAAACTTTGTAGTTTATAACTCCAGACTTGGGTATACTTTTTATCTGGTGCCATTAAAGTATCTCTGATCTTAATCTTTAAAAAAAAATTAAAAAAAAAACTAGGTACTTGCAGTTTGCAAGAGACATTAAAAACATAAGGACACAGAAAAATTGAAAGCAAAAAGGATGGAAAATAACATTCAAGGCAAATAATAACAAAAAGAAATATATATAATAACAGCTTCAAAAGGCAAAAACTATACCACCCTGTGGAAAATAATTTGGAGCTACCTCAAAGAACTAAAAATAGAAATACCATTCCATCCAGCAATAGCACTATTAGGCATCTACCTAAAAGAACAAAAGTCATTCTAGAATAGAGACATCTTCACCCGAATGTTTATGACAGCACAATTCATTATTGCAAGGTTGTGGAAACAGCCCAAATGCCCATCAATTCAAGAGTGGATTATTAAAATTTGGTATATGTATACAATGGAATATTACTCAATTATAAGAAATGACAATAATCTAACACCTCTTATATTTTCCTGGATAGAGCTTGAGCCCATTATCCACAGTGAGGTATCACAAGATTGGAAGAATAGGCTCCACATGTACTCACCATCAAATTGGCACTGACTGATCAACACCATGGGGCTCACACGGTAGTAATATTCTCCAGGGATTAGCGGGTTGGGGGGTAAACTCACAACTAATGGATGCAGTGAGCATTGTAGAGGGGAATGGCATGCCTCTAATCTTTGCTTGGGTGAGGCAAAGACATAAAATGTAACCAAAATGTTTGTACCCTCATAATATCCTAAAATAAAAATAAATAAAAAATAAAGGCAAAAACTGAAAATGTTAGAAGGAAAAATCTAAAAATCTGCCTTCACGGGTGGAGATTTTAATATTCTCTGTTCAATGACTGATAGATCATGCAGAAAAATAATTTGTAAGAATATAGAAAATTTTAACAACAAATAACAAGCTTGATCAAGTGGACACATAAAACTCTGTACCAATTAGAGAATGATCATTCTACTCAAGCACTCATGAAACATTTACAAACATTGCACTGTGTATTAGGCCATAAATCAAGTACCTACAAATATCAAAGGATTTATTTCACCTAGGCCAATTTCTTTTATCATCATGCAATTAAGTTAAAAATCAATAACAAAGAAATGGTTTTAAAAGTCTTCACCATTGGGATTTTTAAAAGCACTTTTAATTTTTAAAGTGCCTTGCTTTATATTAAGTAAGAAAGCAAGGTAAAAAACAGCATGTGCAATGACAAATCATGTGGGGAAAAGGGCAGGAACAAAATATATAACTTTATTCATGTATATATTTACTTCATCAGTATATTGAGTACTCACATACACATATACAAATTAAAGAAGCTAAATAACATTGGTTGTTCTTGGGAAGGGAGAATGGATGGAAGGAACTGGGGGTCAAGGGGTGGAAGGAACACTTCTATCATATAACCTTTTGTAACTTTCAGATTTTGAACCATGTGAAAGCATTACCTATTTTAAAAATGAGTGACAAAAAACTTAGTATATTAGGAAAAGAGGACATATCATTTTGGAACTGTATGTGGCTCTATATAACAGACAACCAATATAACAATGGTTTAAATAAGATAGGGTTTTTTTTTTTTTCTCTCATCATACCAAGAATTGCAGAGATGGGCAGGCCAGGGCTAGTACAGTGGCTCAAAGTTGCCAGGATAAGGTTTATGTTTCTTTTGGCTTTTCTTTCATGGTGGGGCACAAGATGGCTGCCGATGCTCTCTAGTCATTAGTTACACATTTCAAGGAGAAAGAAGTATAAATACAAAGACAAAATTATATTCATCATCTGTGCTTATTTCCCTCCGAAGAAAACACACACACACACACACACACACACACACACACACACACACACATTTTAAAACTTTCCACAAATCCCCATCAAAATAACTTTTGCTTATACCTCATTGGCCAGTACTGTGTTCATGACTACCCTTATATGCAAGGGGGAGGTAAGGAAATATTGACTTTTTAAAATCCGAGTATGTTTCTACCTCCAACAAAATTACAGTAAGGAAGAATGGGAGACTGGATGTTGGGTAGACAATTAACAATCTCCACCACAGGTGAGAGCTACCTTAATCCGATAAAAGGTTTCTACCAAAAGAGTACAGCAGACATCACACTTAAAAGTGAAACATTAGAAGCATTTCTTTTAAAGTCAGGAAGAAGATAAGGAGGCCCATTACTATTTAACACCTTCTGCTATCACCACTACTATTCAATAATGTTCAAAAGGCTTTAGCCAGTACAATAAGATACATAGGTACACACCAACAAGAGAGATAAAAAGTACTAAAAATTGGAAAAGAATAAAAAAAACTCAGTATTCGTAAACAATGTGTTTATCTACCACAAAAATCAACTAAACTCAAAATAATTTACAGAAAAAATACTGTAATAAATAAGAGCAATGCTGCTGGATATATGATCAATATGTAAAAAACCATTGCATTTCCATACACCAGCAATAAACAGCTTGAAAGCATAATTTTAAAGAGTTACCATTAAAATGGCAATGAAATTTTTCAGGTACTTAGAATAAATCCAACCAAAGTTGTACATGACCTTCATGGAGAAAAGTATAAAACTTTATTGAAAGACTTAAAACAAGGCAAAAAATATGATAATACATATTAATAAGGTATAAAATCATAAAAATGTTAATTCTCTCCAATTAATTTATAAATTCAATGCAACCCAAATCCAAACCCCAACAAGATTTTTAAAATGGAACTTGACAAATTTGGTCTAAAATTTATGTGGTATATTATATATGGAAGAATGGCCAAAATAATTTTTTAAAAAAAGTTTTTACCTCTGGGATAATAGGTGTGAGCCACCATGCCTAGCCCAAAATAATTTTTAAAAAGAACAAAGATGAGGGACTTGCCTTATCAGATATCAAAAAAGATAATAGGGCTATATAGTGATGAAAACAGTGTGGTATTGGTAAAAAAGGACAAATACATAAATGGATCAGAATAAAGAATCCAAAAACATCCCAACGTACATATGGGAATTTAGTACATGATAAAGGTGACATAACAAATCAATGAAAAACAAACTATTCAATAAATATTTTTGGACAACTGGTCAGTCATTGGGGGAAAATTAATTAGTTCCCTAACCTACACTTTTCACATAAATATATTCATTCCAGTTATATTAGAGATTTAACCACCAAAACCAAAATTATAACAAAGTATTTGAAAAAAGTATAGGTACATATGCTTATGGATTTAGGGTATGAAACACCTTTTAAAGAGGACACAGAAAACTAAAAACTTAAGGAAAATATTGGTAAATTTGACCACATTAAAGCATAAAATTTCTGTACAAGAAAATAATCATAAATAATGTTTAAAGACAAGTCACAGGCTAGGAGAAAATATTTGCAACATAAATAACAGACAAAACATTTGCATCTAAAATACATCAAGAACCCCTACAAGTCAATTTAAAAAGACAACTTTTGTAGATCTTTTGAACTACAAAGTCTGTATTCTTTCTATTATATTACACTAGTGATTTTCAAATATTTTTATAAAAGCAGAACCTTTTTTGAAACGATTTCACATGGGAGTCCAATAAATAAACAAACAAACAAACAGAACTCTTTTGGTTGAAGCAGAGGTGAACGACCTAGAACTCTGTATAATAGATTCTTTCTTGATAACAGCTGATGATACTCTGTGGCCAGCATTGAGCTGAACACTTACAATGCATTAACTCATTTAATCCCCACAGTAGCCGTATGAGGCAGAAACTGTTATTATCTCTATTTTTCAGATGAGAAAACTGAGGCCCAGAGAGGTTAAGCCATTTGCTCAAGGCCACAGACCCTAGTAGATAATGGGATTCAAACTCAGGCAGTCTGGCTTCATAGCCTGTGACATTAACCACGCTGCCTTCAAATGACCCTACCTGCAAGGAACCCCTAGGGATTTTCTAAGCACAGTTTGAAAACTACTGAAATCCACCACTCTACTTTCATATTCAATCACTACAGTAGACCGCACCCTTCCCATCAAGGCATCCTCACCATGGCATATTTGACTATATTCATTCCTGCCATCATGCCTTTGCTTATGCTGTTGTACCTGGAATATCCTACCTACTCAAGTGACCTAAATTGTCCTCATCCTCCAAGGTATACTCAAGTCTCACTTCCTTCAGGAAGTTTTCCCTGAAACCTTGAGCACTCAGTGACTTCTTCCTCTGAACAACCTGCATGTGGAGTCTGAATCACATAATAAGGTTTTGCATTATCCTCCAATGGAGTGCTTTGCAAACTGTATCCTACGAAGCCCTAGGATTCTATAGAGATGCCTTAGGGACTGTCTGGTTGGAGAGGGGGAGCCAAGTAGATGGGGATCCAGGCTTTCAGACTTGATTCCTTGCTCTAATAAAAGCAGTTGCTCTCTTATCCTTTGCTCAGGTTTGGTTTCCACATAAAATTTTATATGAATAAAGAAAGGGTCTGATAACATCAACAATAAAGTAAAAGTGTGAAAAACTGCTGCTCTTTCAAGACATTTTACCCCCCAATTATTATATCAAGCCATAAGAAACTGTCGTTTTTGTAGGTCAACAGCAGTCAAATACCCACAATTTCTAATGGTTCAAACTAATATATGCGCTTCTCATATTCCTGATCTCTCGTGAATTGCCTAGCATAGAATGAAACATAGTCACAGAAGGCTTCACGCTGAATCCGTTTAGTGGCAACTAGACCCCGTTTCATGTAGGCATATTTTTGGGCAACTGTTTTAGAGATCAGTAGAAAGAGCTGGCGAGATAGGACACATGTCCCAAGGCTGTCCGGAAAGTATCGAGCCATTGTTAACCTAATGAGAGCAGTTTGTGTGCCATCTATGTAACCTGGCAGCCAAGGCGCACGGACTATAATGCGCATGCGTGAACAATGGCAACTTTACCTTACTAGTCAGTGGGGCGCTAGACACCATTGATTGAGCATGTGTATTTTGTGGCTAACCGAGTAGAGCAATGAATCTGCATCAAAGTTTGCATTAGGCTTGAACGTTCTTCCCTGGAAAGTATTCAGATAATTCAGAAGGCTTTCAGGGATGATGCAATGGGTGCAGTGCAAGTAAAAGTGTGGCACAAATGCTTCAAAGATGGTCAAGAATCTGTTGAAAGTGATCTGCATTCTGGAATACCTGCAACAAAAAGAACACCTGAGAATGTTGAACGAGTACGGGTTAGGTTAAGAGACACTGGGAGGACTGTGTGAGGTCCCAAAATGCCTAATTGGAAGGGGAATGAGGCGTCATTGTCCTTTGTACAATGTCTCTTTGTATCTTGTATCTTCTTCAATGTCTCTATTTTTCATATTACATGGCTGGATACTTTCTGGACAGACCTCATATACCTCACATACCGGAAAATGATGATTGGGGCCAGCCAACATTCTGTGGCCTCTGAAGGCATTTCAGCTGCTGAGTGAAACTTAAGCTGTTTGCAAGGCCCAATTAACCCAGAAATAGCTCTGGGAGCAGGATGTTCCCTATAAATGCAAAGCTGTTGAAATGCAATGCTACACACTTCTTGAAAGTGGTCCTTGAAGGATTTGTCCCAAAGGCATATTTTACATAAAAAATGCATCTGAGTTATATGAAAAAAAATGATCTTGTCAGCAGTGCTTGAAGACTGTCCCATTTTTTTTTCATTAGACTTGCATAAGAAATCAGTATTTGCACAAGTTGGAACTGTCTTTGAAAAGGGATCTTTTACAGAAATAAGATCTTTGTACCTTTATGGCAATGGCTGGCACAGTGTCATTATCTCAGCCCATACTAAGCAACTGCTAAGGAGAGTATTGATTCTCAAAGGATTATAGACCACTTTGTCAATGTAAAGTACAAGCTGAAGCATTCAACTAATCCCCTTACCATGCCGCAGGGTATGACCTAGCTCTAGACAGTACCAACAGAAGCTATGCTGCTGCCAGGCCAGCAGAGGGAGAACAAGTACAGAGCACAACATTTTCCCAGCGGGAGAGAAGAGGAAGAAGCAGGAAGATGTTAAAAATGACTAATATATCTTCCTGCTTCTTCCTCTCCTCTCCCGCTGGGAAAATGTTGTGCTCTGTACTTGTTAAATATTTGCAATGTGTGATAGAGTTACTACCCCTACTATGTAAATAAGTCTTATAAACCAGTATAAAAATAATTCTTACAAATGAATACAAAAATAGTAGAAATCAATATGAAAGAGATAATTTCAAAGTTAAACAAAAATGGTCAGCACACACACAAAATCAGCCCTAGTAGTTATCAAGGAAATGTAAGAAGATGCCATTTTCCTAATAAATTTTACAAAGATTAAAAATAATCTTATTAACTAGTATGAATGAGATTATGGAGATACAGTCATAATGAAATTTTAATAGGAATAATGGAATTATGTTAAATCTATAACTCAATTTGGGGACCATTGACATCTTTACTATGTTGAACCTTCTACTCCATTAACATAGATCTCTCTATTTATTGAGGTCTCTTGATTTCTTCTATCTGAGTTTTGTAATTTACAGCATACAGGACCTATACATGTTTGATTAAGTGTATATCAAGATATTTCATTATCTTTGGAGTTATCATAAATGATATTGTGTTTTTATTTCACTTTCCTAATGTTCATTGTTAATATATAAAATTGTAATTGATGTTCATGTGTTGAACTTGTACCCTGTGATTTTGCCAAACTCACTTATTAGTTCTTTATTAAGTTGAAATAATTCCTCTTTATTTCTAATTTTCTGAGAGTTTTTATCAGGAATGAATGTTGGATTTTGTTAAATGCCTTTTCTGCATCAATTGTTATGATCATATGATTTTTCTTCTTTAGCCTGTTGATATGATAGATTACATTGATCAATTTTAAAATGTTCAAAAAATTTTAAGAAATACATGGAAACTTGAGTATCTGAAATAAATTCCATTTGGTAATGATAAAAAAAAAAAGAAGAAGAAGCAGGAAGAGCCAGAAAAGCCCCAGGAAGAGTCTAGCGCTTAAGAATTTCCAAAGCAGTTTTCCCAACATTTTATCAAAGGATCCTCACAAGATCCCACGTGGCGGCCAGAGGACGTGTATGGCTAACTGTATTTAACTGATGAGGAGTGAAGCTCAGGGAGGTGAAGAGACTGAGCCACTTTTCTCAGAGGCTTCTGAGGTTGCTCCAAAGCAGCAGGAAAAGACAGGAGGGCCACAGGAGTTGGGAAAGAGCTTGCCAACTAGGTGGTCTCTGCAGGAAGGTGATAAAATCTTGCATATGTGAGCTAGAGATGGCAGGGCTCAGGAAAGACCCCACCCCCACAGGATGCATGGAGAGTGAGATTCAAGAATTGATGTGTAGAGGAAAGGAATTTCCATAATAGAGTCACACATTTCTGACTGAATACTGTGTGGTGCTATCAGCTAGCTGTGTGACCTCAGGCAGATGATTTTTGCCTCTCTGAGACTACATTGCCTCATGTATAAAAGGGGGATAATACTATTAATCTCATATAATTCTTTTGAGGAGAAAGGGGGTAAAGTATGTGGAGTGCCTGGCAAAGAGTAGGCATTCAATAAATGACAGCTATTATTGCTCAGGTGCCCAGCAACCAGCAGGGTGAGATTTTTCAGTGGATCTCCTCACACAGAAATCTGGGCCCAGGGGCTCCTGATGGCCAGGGAGGGGATTTGCCAGATCTGAGTCCCAGGTCTGGGCTCTTTCTGCTACCTTGAGAGAGGTAGTTACATTAAAGAGGTACTGCTTCTGCCGGCTGCTCCCCTTAATTGCTGAAAGGAACACACTGGAAAATGGCATAAAGACTGACTAAGCCACATAATGAGCAAGTGCGGGTTCCCCTGATGACAGCTGAAGGGAAAAAAACAGAAGGGATGCAGACTATAAATCTGGGTCACTGGGATTCAGAACATATGTGCCTGGGCAATAGCCATCATTTATTGAATGCCTACTCTTTGCTAGGCACTCCACATACATTATATTTTCCTCCTCAAAAAAATTATATGAGATTAGGAGTATAGAACTGTGTGTGTGTACGTGTGTGTGATTTTCAAGTTAAAGGGCATGTTGAGGGTTTTTATCATGAAAGAGTGCTGGATTTTGCTGAATGCTTTTCTGCATCTGTTGAGATGATCATATGGTCTTTGTTTTTGCTTTTGGTTATGTGGGGAATCACCTTTATTGATTTACATATGTTGACCCATTCTTGCATCCCTGGGATGGAGCCCACTTGGTCCTGATTGATTTTTTTGTTTTTTTTTTTGATGTGCTGATGAATTCAGTTTGCTACTATTTTATTGAGGATTTTTGCATCTGTACTGATAAGGGATATAGGGATATTGGTCTATAGTTTTGTTTCTTTGTCATATCCTTTCCTGGCTTTGGTATCAAGGTGATACTGGCTTCATAGAATGAGTTGGGGAGGATTCCCTCCTTCTCAAGTTCAAGGGTAAGTTGAGCCACTGAGCAAGAAGTAAGTGGAGTGGGAGTTGCAAGATCCACCATGGTGCGGAGGGAAGGAAACCTGCAGTCTCCTGGTAAGACACCTCTATTTTTTAAATTCATATTTTGAATAGGTTATAAATACCAATAACATAAAATTCAAATTACAAAAATCTATTTAGTGAAGAGAAGATTTCTCTCCCTCCTCTGTTTCTGAGCCACCAAATTCACCTTCCTGGAAACAATTACTATTACAGGTTTCTTGACTCTCCACACAAATGGTAGCATATCTATACATCTTGTTCTGCATCCTGCTTCTTAAAGTTAAATTATTCTGTACCAGGACATAGAAATCCATCTCATACTTGTCAATGACTGCATAGTACTCTATCATATAGATGTACCATAATTTATTTAATGAGCCCCTTGATAAACATCTAGATTGCTTACAAACTACACTGCAATGAATCTTCTTGTATATCTACCATTTTATACATGTGCAAGTATATCTATAAGATAAATTACCACAAGTGGAATTGGGTCAAGGGGTTTGCACATTTAAAATGTTGATAGATATAGACAAACTGCCCACTATAGTGGTTCTTATCAATTTATATTCTCATAGGCCATGTATGAGAAATGCCTATTTCTTTACATCCTTGCTAATACAGTACTTACAAACCTTTTCTTTTATGCCAATCCGACAGGTGAAAAATGTTATAGCACAGTTTGATTTTGCTTTCCTCTGATTTTCAGTGAGGTTATAGGCATCTTTCATACATTTAAAAGCCACTTGAATTTCCTTTTGTATGAACTGTTCTATTCCTGTGCTTTTTCTCTGAGTTTTTGGTTTTATTCATATTGACCTGTAGGAGCTTTTTAAACACTAAGGAAATTAACTCTTTGTGATAAGAGTTACAAATATTTATTGTACCATTTTGCCTTCTGTTGCCATGCAGAAAATTTGAATTTTATACAAACAAATTTATCCATTTTTCCATGGCTTCTGGGTTCTATGTCATTGTTAGAAAGATTATTAAAATAATCTCCTGGGCCCAAGAGATCTTCTTGCCTCTGCCTCCCTCTTATCTCTGCCTCCCGAATAGCTGGAACTACAGGCACATACCATCATACCCAGCCAATTTTTCTCTTTCCTTTCCTTTTTCCTTTCCTTTCCTTTTTCCTTTCCTTTCCTTTTTCCTTTCCTTTCCTTTTTCCTTTCCTTTCCTTTTCCTTTTCTTTTTCCTTTCCTTTTTCCTTTCCTTTCTTTTCTTTTCTTTTTGTAGAGACCTGGTCTCACTTTTTTTCAGGCCGGTCTCAAACTCCTGAGCTTGTGATTATCGTGCCTTGGCCTCTAAACTTAGAGAGAAAACTCTCTAAGCTTTCTCATCTGTAAAGTAGATCATTTACCTAACAGGGTTGTTGTAAGGATTGCAAGAGATAACTGATGTGAAGATGCTTTGTAAATGGCTAACACCACACAGTTGAAAGGATTATTATGGAAGCTGAATATCTGGAGGAAAAATTGATGTTATTCCACTTAAGGCAATAGGTGAAAGAAGAGATACAGTTTTATTTTCTTAGCAAAGATCAAAATAAGCAGCTCTGGCCCCTAAAGAAAGGGTATCCTGGCAAAATTAAGGAAAACTGGGGTCAATTCTAACAGGTAGTACAGTGCTATGACCTAGAAGACACTCAGCAAATATTAATGTTTGTGATAAGGAGCTGTGTAAGGATTAAGGTGTGTGTATCTGCATGTGGTGGGGAAGGGTTATAAAGACAAAACCCCAGAAGGAACCAAGTGGAGACAGATAGGTGGGGTGGTGGAGTCTGAGGGTAGAGGGACTGGGGTAGTGAGTCAGGAAAGAGAGAAGCAGGAATTGGGGGTCACTGAAAGAACAGGTGAGAATTTTTGTTACCATGTATTTACTGTGGAATAAGTCCCAAATCATATACCATTTGAGCTGAAAGGACTTGGGAGGTCATCTACTGCTATTTCCCATTTTATAGATTTTGAAAATGATTTCAATAAGCATTATAGATCTCATAATGTGCTAAAAATATTCACAGCTCTGGTATTAACAGTTGGGTCTCCAGCAATTCCCAAGCAAGCACATTCACACCCCCTTGTCCTGCACTGGTGGGAAGAAAAGGAGGCAGCCAGCACAGGGAGAGGGGGAGGGGAGAGCAGTGGGCAGAAACCCAGCTTCTGAGCTGGGGATGGAGGCAGCAGGTGGCCTGGGCAGGGGTGGGGGTGGGAGCGGGGCAGGGGCGGAGAGCAGGATAAGTAGCTCAGGCCTCTCAGCAAGGAACAACCTGGGATCTACTCTGAGCTTTCAAGCAAGGCAAGCTGTGGCTGGTGAGCAACAGGGCAGTGATAGGGGACCAGAGCCACGTGTCTGGGAGACTGTCTAGGCTATTTGTTATGGGGAAGACTCAGTGGTCAGGTTTGGGGCTGCTACTCTGGGCCAGTATCCTGTTGCTGGCTATGCCCAGAGGTGTCAGTCCTTACGGCGAGTTTTGCCACAACTGGATTGACAGTGCCCAGGTATTACATGAGGGCTTCGAGTGCCCAAGGGAATATGATGAGCCCACTGCCATCCTCTGCTGTGGGAACTGTTCTCTACGCTACTGCTGTGACACTCTCGCGGCTCGGCTGGATCAGGGAGTGTGTCCAGAGGACGTGCCCTGGGACTCAAGTGAGGTTACGCTTCCACCTCCAAAAGGTAATCCCAGGTCTGACGGCGTAGCAGAGGGGAATTGATACTGGTTGTGGGTTGGGGAGGGATATGTCCTCTTTCTACTGGGTTTATATATCTGTGCCAGAGGAATTCAAAATAGCTAGAATGGTAGATGGGGGGTGAGACAACTTGTGTTGGAACCCTAGTTCCACCACATCGCAACTGTGTGACTTTAGGTCAGGCATTTTGCTTCTCAGAAGCTGCTTCCTCATAAGCCTGCTGGTTTCATCAGGTTGGGAGGAGGCTGTGAGGAAATCAGATGGTTCCTATAAAATGCAAGGGTTTTTTTTATACCTGAGAGGAGTGGGCTTCAGGGTGGTCTTGAACCCAGCAACCTTGACCTACTTTGAAAAATTAGACCCCAAGACCCTTTGCCCCATAAATTTGCTTTCAAATTTAAATGCTTGTCAGGCAGCGGTTTGGAGTCCTCTGATTGTACACCCTCACCTGAGCTCTTGTGGAGGCCTTGGACTGCCTGGGCTAGGGGAAACCATTATTCATGAGAAATCCCTCACCAGTCTTCCTGACTGGTCTCAGTTTGAGATAGAAAAGTAGCATTTGTTTGTCTATCTAATAAATATTTATTAAGCACCTACTCTGTGCCAGATAGCAGAGACCTCGTGCTGAAAAACATTGCCCTCTCCCCAACCTCAAGGATCTGTGGGGGAAGGGAGGATTGTGGGAATTGGGACAGGGACAGGACATGGAGGAGAAGGGCTATCTGACCCTTCTTCCCACAAAGCAATTTTTAAGATAATTTTTCTCAATTGGACAATTGTTTGGTGCTCTTGAGCACATCTTGGGATCCTCTGCCTGGCCTACACACTCCTATTTGTCTCCCATGCCCCAAAATAGACTGAAAGTCCTAGGATGCCTGCAAAGCAGTTCTCCCCAGTCCCCAAACCCAAGGCTGCCCTGGAAGCTATGCATTCCTTTGGGCCTAGGATGCCCTTAGCCAGGAAAATTAAGTACCCATAGAGGCGGGAGGGGAGTTGGTGGGGGGGGTCAGTGTCAGATTTCCCCCAACCCAACGTGTCCTCTGTGTAGTGGCTTCACTGCTCAAGTCCCCAGATCTTAGGACTTAGGGCAGCCCAGAAAGTATTGGAAAAGACCAGCAGGCCTAGGAGGATGCTAGACCACAGCCATGAGTGGCCTCGTGTAAACCAGTTCTAACCCTGCCTTGCAGGATGGGTGAGGACTGAGGGGGCAACACCTGACATTATGCCTAGCACATGCATATATTTTAAATCTATATGATAATGTCTCCCTTGTCACTCTGGTTCCCCCTGCTCCCAGAGGGTCTACTATAAACTGCATGCCTAGCTAGCTGAGCTCCCGTTCCAGGGTCACTTCTGAAGTGAAAGAAGATCCCTCCTGTAACCCATAAAGCAGAGCAGAGGTGCTCACTTAGACCCCTGCAGAGCTTGCCCCACCACTCCTCTAGGCAGAAGTACTAAGAAGTCCTGCCTATTTTCCCTCTCAGACCCTACCTCTTGCAGAATGTACCCTTTCTTCTTTTACTCCCTTCCCCATCTTTTTTTCCTTTTGCCTGGAACTTTCATTACCTCTATTGTCTCTCAAGAGTCAGTAAATCACAGCGATTAAGATCTGGAGTCAGCACTGAATTTAAATCCTGTCTCTTGCTATTTAGCAACTGGTTCACCTGGGCAAGTTACTTTATCTTTGAGCCTCGGTTTATTCATTTGCAAAATAAGGCTATTGTGAGGATTAAATGAATGCATGCAAAACACTTAGCACAGCATCTGGCATTCAATAAGTGCTAAATAAATTGTATTGCCTTTCCTTGAAATTCCTGGTTAAATTTTGGCTCTTCCAAGAAGCCAGAATAAAACACATTCTTCTCAAAATTCCCAAACTTCAGTTACATGTTTGTCAGAGTCACCTTTCTAGTCGTCAGCTACTTCTTTACTTGTCTCTACTAGACTGAGGCAGAGACAGTGTCTTAATCATCTTTGCATTTTCTACAATGGGGAGGAGCACAGTGCCTGGCATAAATATACTCAGGAAATATTTATCAGATTTGTCTTGCCTCCCACTAAAATACAGTCACTTGTCCCATTTCTTCATGGCCTTTCTCTCAGTTGTCATAACTTTCTTTGATGGTGTAAGCTAGAGGTATTTCTCTCCAAGGCTTAAATATTTACTGATGGCATTTCTGGAACAATGGCAGGCAGTAAAAATGAGATTGCTTTGGGGAGGAGTGCCTGCTTGGTACCACTTAGACAATACTATGCAAATATCTGCCATGTCTCAAAACAGTCTTGCTCTCGAGTCCAGACACTTTGAGGCTTTAAAAAGGGTATACAGATATTGCTCTTGGAATGTTGGGCTGACAAAACCAGCTCATACAAGAATATGGAGCTTTATAGTTTCTGAAGAACTTTTATAATCACTAGTTCATGTGGTACTTACATTTGCTGATAACTAGTAAGCCTCATATATACTGATAACTAGTAAGTCTCTTAGCTTGTTGGCTTCCCCGTTCCACCGTAGCTGCCCCAGACATCTGGAATCCTTGCATGGTATCAGGGTTTTTTATTAAAGAGATTGCATTTGTACTCACTTCCAATTAGCTCAACGTGCTCAGGTGGTTTTTTATTTGTTTGTTTTGTTATTTTTGTTTTTGTTCTGTTTTGTTTTATTTTGTTGTTTGTTTGTTTGTTTTGAGACAGAGTCTCACTTTGTCACTCTGGCCAGAGTGCAGTGGTGTCATCATAGCTCACTGCAACCTCAAACTCCTGGGCTCAAGTGATCCTCCTGCCTCAGCCTCCCAAGTAGCTGGGACTACAAACATGTGCCACCACCACTGCGCTTAGCTAATTTTTCTATTTTTTGTAGAGACAAGGTCTTGCTCTAGCTGAGGCTGGTCTGGAACTCCTGACACCAAGTGATCCAACCTCCTCAGCCTCCCAGAGTGCTAAGATTACAAGCATGAGCCACCTTGCCTGGCCTGCTCTGGTGGTTTCATGGGCCAGTAAACATATCTAATTCAAGGGTGGTGTGAGCAAGAGTAGAATTTTTCATTCAATCTCCAAATGAACAAATTTGGATTTGAGTATCAGCTATACTACTGACAAGCAGTGGAGACCATCAGCATTTCATTTGTCCTCTCTGAATATCAACCTCTTCACTTATAAAATGGATATGCAGTACCTGGGTTGTTGAAGAAATTAAGAGATGATGGGAAAAAATCAGAAACAAACTAAGTGTCTATTGGTGGTGTAAAGGTTAAATAAATTATGACACAGAGACACAATGGCAGACAGCCAAAAAAAAAAAAAAGAAGAAGATTGAAGAAGTTCTCTATGAACTAATATGGAAAGATTTCTAGGATATATTGTTTGGTAGAAGAAAGCAAGGTGCAAAACAGTATGTGCTACCTTTTGTGGAGTGGGTCAGATGTGAGAATATAGATTTGTATTTGCCTGTGTTTGCATATAGGAACACTGGAGGGATACACAGGACATCAACAAAAGAAGTTACAAGGCTGGACACAGTGGCTCATGACTGTAATCCTAGCATTTTGAGAGGCCGAAGAGGGAGGATCACTTGAGGTCAGGAATTTGAGACCACCCTGAGCAACAGCAAGACCCCATCTCTACTAAAAATAGAAAAATTAGCTGGGCATGGTAGTGCACACCTGTAGTCCCAGCTACTCTGGAGGCTGAGGCAGGACGATCACTTGAGCCCAGCAGTTAAAGGTTGCAGTGAGCTATAATGATGATGCCACTACACACTAGCCCAGGAGACAGAGTGAGACCCTGTCTCAAAAAAAAAAAAAGTAGTTATATTTGAGGGGCTTCAAGGCGGTACTGTGTTAACAGGGATGAAGGAAGGAATGAGATTTCTCAATTGCATATCATTGTTTATGATTTTTATTTTTTAACCATTTGAATGTATTTTCTACAAAAATACTTAGAAAACTATAAACATTGTGCTAGCAACAGCAACTTTTTTGTAGCTTCCTAAAACCATTATGCTCTTCTGCATTGTACTTTATACATTTTGTTTTCTTTGTTTAGAATGCTCCTCCATTGCTTGTCCACCTTGCAAATTCCTAAATAAGAATTCTTTAGGAATTCTTAAAAACCCAGCTCTAGGCAAAAACCTCACTTCACTGTGTTTCCCAATTTATGTTTTAGAGTAACTCTGCTTCTATCTTCACTAACTCTGATTTCTAATTTCACCATTTTCTTCCCATTGAAAGCTACACCTGTCCTCAGGGAACCACACCTTAACCATCTCAGATAGAGCTGCCCACTCACACACTCTGATGTATCTTTGTACAGGTACCTGCTTGTGGCATGATTGTAATTGGTTGTTTTCAAGTCATCTTCCCAACTGGACAGAGCTCCTTGCAAGACAGGACCCATGTCTCTGTCACGTCTGATCCTACAGTGGACTATAGCATCAGACTAGCTATGATGGGTGAGACCCAGGCTCCAGAAAGCTCAGGCATGTGGGATACAGAGGCCTGTAGAGCCTCCCGAAGGGCAAATCCCAAATGTGAACCTCACCCCTGAAAAGCTTATTCTTCTCTTCCCCACCTGTTATGGGGCTGCCATACAAAAATTGAGCCACACCCCAAAATCTCAGTTCCTGCACTATCTCCTAGGACAAGGATGACTTACAAATCAGCTACCCCTTCCCAACAGTCTGTTAATAATCATTCTTGTAGTGGTGCTAAGTGACTATTTTCTGAGTGTGGCGAGTTCCAGTGCTCTCTAATGAGATAAGCCCTTGTATTTTCCAAATGCTCAGTAAGTTTGAGGATTTTGATCTTGCTTTATTAAAACCTTCATTTTTTCCAGACTAGAGTCTTCATATATTGGGTACGTCCTTTGTATTGGTGGGCCATCACTGCTCTTCGCAAGACCTCCATTTGTCCAGTTAAATCTCTCTTGAGGGATAGGGACAAGAACTGAACATATTATTTCCAGGTTCAGTCACCATAGTTTTTATGCAACAAGATTACCTTTAATTTTCATTTTAACCTTTCATTTTCGTTTTATTTAAAGTAAAAGATGAAAATCTAGACAGAATGGGAAAATAATGTTATGAAAACCCTGTGCTACTATATTCAGGACACCTGACTTTTGCTCTGACCTTCTCAGTAGCCAAGACTAAAGGTAAAAGCGTTTCCTTTTCTTTTTCCCTATTCTTGGAAGTGAAAACCCCATCTCAAGTACCCCAAAGATGAAGGAAAAAATTCCTTACAATTACTTCACAGTTTATAAATGTTTTCACACACTTTAGCTCCTTCAGTCCAGACAAAGCTATGAAGTAGATGCTGTCCCAGTTTTTCTGAGGTATATGTTGCAGCTCAAAGACATTAATTGACTTGTCCAAGGCCACATAATCTATAAGTTGCTCAGCCAATGAGTGGGACCCAGGGCTTATAACTGCTAATCACAAGTCTTCTTTCCACTTAAACCATAGTGACTTTCAAATGAACTACTATTGCCTTTTGGTATATGATACCCTTCCTCAGAGAGGTTCTGCATAGCGTTTCCACTTTAGGGCTACAGGACAGATGCCTTCAGTCCGTAACAATGCTTTACCACTTTTCCTGGGTAATTACTGGTAAGCCATATCTCACTGTCCCATAAATATCACTTGGATGACTTCCCTCTAAGCACTTGTATTACTCATGCCTACTTACACCAAAATTCATTTCTCTTGACTCAAAAGGCCTGAGGATTTCTTCTGTGGACATAGCATCTTCCTTCCTGGACAGGTTCAGTATAAGTTCCTGAAGAAAGGTGCCCGCATTGGTACATGCTCTGGGATTGCCAAGGATATAAAATGTCTTCCCTCTGCTGAACAGGTTGGCAGTAGACTCAGAAATGTGTAACTACCTAACTCTTTCTTCTCTTCATCCTAGGATCCGTCGAACTGCCCTTATTTATCGTGGGTTGCTCTTTTGTCACCGTCATCGTCTTCGGAGTCCTTGCTGGTGTTGTTTGCTGCCGGTGCCTTCGGTGTCAGAGAAAGGATTAACTTGAAAACGCTGAAGCTACTGTGTCAAGCTGTAATCCCACTCCCAGAAGAAATGCCTCACAAGGCCCACTGCTCCACTCCAAACCTGATGTCATCCCAGTCCTGCCTTTCACCACCCAGGAATGCCCGCGGTGCACCATCCTTACCATCCCTACACCAGTCACTAGGCCTCTGCACTGGCCCCTGTTTGGGCCTCCCCATATACCACCCTTATATCCCAGTATAACTATTTTGCCCCTTCCTCCCGCGTTGGCTGGCAAAACTTCAGATGGACCATCCTCTGGTCCGTATCCCCCAGGAACGTTAATCTAGGACCTCTTGCTGTATCCTGAAACTCATTGTTCAGGATAGCACCAAGTAAATGGGAAAACAAAGCTCATAAACCTTAAAAGTGAATTTCTGTTTTCTAAAAAAAAAAAAAAAAAAGAGTTGTGTTTTGGATATATAAGTGTCTCTTCTGCCTGCTTTTTAATAACAGTACACTGTGACTGCTGTCATTGCTTTTTCATAAAGAGGAGGAGGCTTCACTTAGAAACAGTATGATTTAGCTGATCAGTTGGGAAAATTATATCTTCAGTGGGAATGTTCTCATCAGTCCCAAGGTGGTCTTAAGGTTTCTGAATACATTAAAAAAATGTGGCCTATGTTTATATGTTGAGGGAAACTGATAAGAAGGCAGTATTTCACTTGTGCTGGTGAATGGTTATTGCAGTGTTAGCCATTTAAGCTCCCATTCTGGAGGCTGGCTACCTGTAAGATTATTGAAGTCTGGGGCTTCAGCTCACTTTGAGAGCTGTGGGACTTTGACTATCAGTGTGAAATACATACATGCATGCATGCATACATACATACATATTTCCTCCTTTTTCAGAGCAGTATTAAATGGAGAACTTTAAAGACAGCTAGAGGTCAATGGGGACTGCACCTGCACCTCACAGGAGAAAGTAGGATTTCTAGAAAAGGAATGCAGGTTATGAAGTGTAAAGGCAGTGGGAAAGAATTCCTTGTCTCTTCCCCAGGGCTGAAGCCTGCTGGTATTAATAGATGGTCTGACCTCTGAGATAATGAATCCAAAATACTTTGCAAAGAAGTAAACATGCAAAGCCTCCCCAGAGTAATCTCAATGGTTTAATATTCCAGTGTTCTTACAATTGCTAGTGAACAACTCCCTCTGACACCAGACAATCAGGTGGGGAGAGTTATTCGTAGTTTCCTCATGAATAGCTTCTTCTGGCCTTGTAGCCACTGAGGCCTGAATTAGAGACCTCAGGGACCCAGAAGTGCTTATAGGTTTAGTATAGATCAGATCTTTGGAATAATAAGAAAGGCCACTGCAGAAACTGAATTTAAAGATTTCCATCCTATTCACCTCCTTTGATATTGATTTGCCTACCACCACTTTGGTGATTTTGTCAGTCGTCCTTACACAGGCTGATTGATCAGTCACTTTCTTGTTCTATCATAGGCTTGGTTATCAGCTTTCTGTGTGACCTTGGGCAAGTCACTTCACCATTCTGGGCCTCAGTTTCTCCTGCAGAATAGGAAGATGGACTAGATAGTGATGATCCTTCCCACCTCCATCTATGACAGTGCTTATTTTTCTTTCTCTTTTTAGAGATGGGGTCTGTGCTCTGTCACCCAGGCTGGAGTGCAGTGGCATGATCATAGCTCACTGTAACCTCAAATTCCTGGGATCAAATGATCCTCCTGCCTCTGCCTCCCAAGTGGCTGGGACTACAGGTGCATGCCACCACACCTGGCTAATTAAAAAAAATTGTAGAGATGGGGTCTTGCTATGCCACCCAGGGCGGTCTCAAACTCCTGGCCTCAAGATAGCCTTTCACCTCAGCCTCCCAAAGTGCTGGGATGACAGGCATGAGCCATTGTGCTTGGAGAACAGTGATTGCTTCTTTTTCTTTCCTTCCTTCCTTCCTTCCTTTCTTTCTTTTCTTTCTTTCCCTTCCTTCCTTCCTTCCTTCCTTCCTTCCTTCCTTCCTTCCTTCCTTCCTTCCTTCCTTCCTTTCTTTCTTTCCTTTTCTTTTTTCTTTCTTTCTTTCTTTCTTTCTTTCTTTCTTTCTTTCTTTCTTTCTTTCTTTCTTTCTTTCTTTCTTTCTTTCTTTCTTTCTTTCTTTCATTTGTTTTAGATGGTCTTGCTCTGTCACCTGGGGCGAGAGTGTAGTAGTGTCATCCATAGCTCTCTTCAACCTCAAATTCCTGGGCTCCAGTCATCCTCCTGCCTCAGCCTCCCAAGTAGCTGGAACTATAGGCACACACCAACATGCCTAGCTAATTTTTCTATTTTTTGTGGGGACGGGGTCTCACTCAGGCTAGTGTTGAACTCCTAGCCTCAAGTGATCCTCCCACCGCAGCCTCCCAAAGTGCTAGGATTACAGCAGTGAGCCACCGTGCCCAGCCAACAGTGGTTATTTCTCATTGTACATTAGAATAATCTGGGAACTTGGAAAAAATACACATGGGGTCTTACCCCAGTCCAGCTACATCTGAATAGGGGAGCAAATATTGAAATTTTCTTTAAAAGCTCTCTGTGCAGCTAGGGCTGAGAGCCACTGATTTCTGATCTGTGCCTTCCCATCTCAGACTAGATCTGCTCCAACTTAGAAGCAGTCTCAAGGTAAGCGTATTTGTTTCTCATTGCTGCTGTAACAAATTACCACAAATTAAGCGGCTTAAACTAACACAAATTTATTATCTGATAGTTCTGGAGGTCAGAAGTCCAAAATTAGTTTCACTGTGCTAAAATCAAGGTGTAAGCAGGGCCAGTCTCTTCTGGAGGTTCTGAGGGGAGAATCTCTTTTTATTTCAGCTTACAGTGGCTGCCTGTATTCATTGGCTCGTGAGACCTTCTTCCATCTTCAAGTGCATCACTTCAATCTCTGCTTCTGTCTTCACATCACTTTCTCTGGCTCTGAATCCTCCTGCCTTCCTTTTATAAGGACCACTGTCATCATATCAGGCCCATGCAGGTAGTCTAGGAGGATCACCCCACTGCAAGATCTTTAATCACATCTGAAAGTTCCTTTTCCATGTAAGGTGATGTACTACAAGGTCTCAAGGATTAAGACATGGACATATATATGGGGGGGGAGGCGGCATTATTGAGCCTACCACAGTAATCTTTCATTTTTCCTACTGTATACACTGATTTAAGTGCCAGATAAAATATTCGGTTCTAGCTTGGATTTTCTTGATAAGAGAAAAGCGGAAAGTGTACAAGCGTGAAATAAAAGAACACCTTCCATTTATGTAATGCTTTACTTTCACATCCATTACCTCCTCTGATCCTTGCAATCAGCATAGGAGGTTGGTAGGATTAGCTGAGGCTGGGTGGAATAAAGTAAGATGTCCAAAGTAAGTCAAAGAGGTAGGATTTGGTATAGGGTTGCCAGATTTAACAAATAAGAATACAGGTAGCTGCTCAATGAAATTTTAATTTCAGATAAATCACACATTTGTTTTAGTATACATATGTCCTATGTAATATTTGGAACATACTACAAAAGTATTCATTGTTTATCTGAAATTTAAATTTCAGATTTAAATGCTGTATTTTACCTGGCAGCTCCCCCTTGGTGTGCTCACTCCATTATACTCCAGCTGTCTCTTGTTATTTCACGGTACCATCCTCTCGCTAGTACTACCATTATCAGTGGTATTTTAAAACTTTCCTTTTTATATAGTTTTATAATTTAGGAAGCTCTTTGACATATATATTATTTACTTTGCTCCTCAAAATAAACTTCCTCCTCCAAGAGACAAGCAGAGCAGGCATTATGAATCTCCACTCTACAGAGAGGAGTCAAACCCAGGAAAGGTCACTGACTTGCCCATGGTCACCTGAACCCTAGATCTTTTGCTCTTTCCTCTTATCCTGGACTTGGGCCCCCATGACATTCCACATACTTGTCTTCAAGGTCTCAGTTCTTTCCCCCTTTCCCAGCTCCTTAAATTCATCTCTTCAACACTTTACTCTCACCTCACGTAGACCTTGCTGCCACGTCTATAAGATGAGACCTTTTTTGTCCGAACCCCTGGCCTCCCAGGGCTAGGATGTTCTCATCCTAAAGCCTCCTTCCTGCAGGCTTCAGATCTCAGTGTGGTAATTCAGCCTTGCTGATCCTATGAACCACCTGTTCTGCCTCTCACTTATGGAGATGGAGAGGTGGTGTGCCTGAGAAGAAATGACTTAGTTCACTCATTTGTACACAGAGGCTGCCTTGTTCCAGAAAAGAATTTGAGGAGACGAGTGAAGCAAATTGCTGAGAACTTGGAGGATAGAACCAAACCGCAGAGCTCTGAATCCTGGAATGACCCCCAGGATTCCTACTGTCTCTCCAGAAGATCCTATGTATGGACTATGATGGAATTGGCCACAGGGACTTGGCAGGCTATAGATCAGAGATACCCCTCTCTTCTTTTACAGGAAACTGAGGCCCAGGGAGGAAAGAGTCATATGTGTGAGAGGCAGAGCTAGAGCTGGATCTCAATTCTTCCTAACTTCCAGTCCAGTTTACTTTCTGCCCACAAAGATGGGAAACTATTTTGTACCGTTTGTAACAATCCCTTGCTTTGATGATAGTACTAGACACTCTTAAGGACACACTCTTCTCATTCTCTTAGTCTTATGGTAGAATGTGAAAGTCCACTGATTTAGCCAGAGGCCAGAATTTAGCTGATAAGAGGCCCACTCCTAGCAGAAGTACCAGCAACCTAGGCTTGTTCCCAACTGTGTCTGCCCCTGACTTTGAACTGAAAACAGTTCAGTGATTCCCTCCCTCCCTTCCTAACAAGATACCCCACCACAATCTCCCACCCCACCCAGAAGAAAACAGAAGAGACTGGGGTAGGCTTCCAAGCTGTTCATATTAATAGATCCTGGCCTGGAGCATTTTATGCTAAGATACCTTCCTCGTTTATATCTCGCTCTGTCCAAATGTAAGGAGCAGCACTTAGCAAAGCTGGTTGAATCACTGGATGCCTATTTTACTGGGGTGCTTAAGAGTGAAGCCTACTTCTTTCATTCCCTGACCCTTCCTTCCTTCCTTCCTTCCTTCCTTCCTTCCTTCCTTCCTTCCTTCCTTCCTTCCTTCCTTCCTTCCTTCCTTTTTTTTGAGACACAGTCTCACTCTGTCACTCTTGGCTAGAGTGCAGTGGCATAATCATAGCTCACTGCAACCTCAAACTCCTGGGCTCAAGTGATCCTCTTGCTTCAGCCTCCCAAGTAGATGGGACTACAGGGGCATGGCACTGGCTGTTTGTGAACTGGGGTTAGTCACTTAACTTGGCTTCACCTCGATTGATTTCCTCATTTGTAAAATGAAAATCAGAATTCCTGCCCTGACTTGGGAAGCTGTTATGAGACTCGAATGAGATAATGAATATGAAAATTCCTTATAAATAGCAAAAGTCTATACACCATAGAGGGCAATTTTACAGTGAAGAGCACCCAGTGAACACTCGATGTCATCTATTCTCAGTAAGTCCTCATTGGAGAGCTATTGCTAACAATGACAATTGAAACCTTACTCGGAGGCCTGGCTCCAGTCCAAGTAAAGGGAACGGTAATTGCCAGATACCCCTCCCTTTCCTCGGGTTTAGAAGATGAATTTGAATGAACATTGCTTTAAAGGAAGATGGGCAGAAAGAAAGAAACAATTTAAGGTCTGTGAAATAGAAGATGTTCCCTCAGGGAGAGTGGTAGAATCAATACAAGCTACTATTGTTGACACAATCCCAATAAGAAATAGCACTGCCCACAAGCCCCATTTGGTGGTGCAGTTGAAGACAATGGATTTACTAGATGGAAAAAGGAATCTGAATAGGGAGTGGAGATTAACTTCCTTCAGCTCTTTGCATTCTTAAAGTTTCTATGAGCAGCCAGAAAACAACTTGCATGCTAAATCACCTTTCCCTCCCAAGAAGATGAATGTTTATTGTTGAGCTCTTAATCTCCAGGGGTTCCCCCTCCCCCAACAAGAGTTTAACAGGAAGAAGACTAGAGACAGTAGGGAGGTTTTGCTAAAACCGATTGCAGTGATTTGCAGAGGCAGTCTCCTGAGGAGGGTGCAAGAAAAATTTCCCCTTATTAAGAAAAAGAAAGAAAGAAAGGCCATCCATCTGTGGCTACAAGTAAACACCATCCCCAAAGCTTCAGGCCTAATTTTCAATTAAGAGAAATAAAGGTGGTTTTCTTAATTTTCCTGCTTCATTCCCAGAGAGTTTCTACTTTCCAAACTCATCTCTGACTAGAGACTGCGTTTGCAGAACTCTCAGACCATGCTGCTGAAAGAACTGTTAAAGTCCCAAGCAACGAGATTTGGGGCTTCTGGCAAAAGAATCTCACAGGTGCTTAGGGGCACTTAGTTGACAAATTACTTGAATTTCTCTCCTTTGATTCTCCTTAAACTTCAGAGAAATTGGGCAAAGCAGGCATTATTCATATTTCACTAATGAGGAAGTAGGTCCTGGGGAGTGATTTGTCAAGCATCTCAGAGTGATTAAGAGGCAGAGACAATCCAGGTGTTTTGACTGCCAGCTGAGGACTTTCCACAAAATATCATAGCTACCTAATCTAACAACCCTCCTCACTGCTCAGTAATCTCAGAGATCTCAAGCATGTTCTCTAGGAGGTAGTGCCAGTGACTTGCCCTGAAGTGTTATTTTTATGTTTCTGGGGACAATGTCTCACCCCAAAGGAATCATTTGAATGGTGTGATTTCTGGTTATCTGTAGCCAGGTTAGGGAGGAATCTGAGGAGTAAAGGGGCCTTTTTGGCTCCAGAAAAGGCCTCATCATATGGGCCCAGGTAAGATCAGCCAAGCTTATGGTAGGAAGCAGGCTGTGAAACCTCTAGCCTGGCTTTAGTATCTACAGAGATTGGAGAGTGTTCTGAGATGAACCAGGATGTGAAGATTCCATTTCTGTCACCACTGATGATTCATTTTGGTTTGTTCTTTGGTAATAAATGATTACATCCAGCACAGGCCATTTCCTAGGGTCAGTGATCTGGAAAGGTCCTTAGAGCCCTTTGGCTCTAGCTCTATTTACTGTACAGCTGGTAAAACAGAGGCCCATCCAGGGCACAAGGCTTAGGAGGCACAAGTGATAAAAAGTGAGTGTGGGCCTGGTGCAGTGGCTCACGCCTGTAATTCTAGCACTCTGAGAGTTCGAGGTGGGTGGAATGTTTGAGCTCAGGAGTTCGAGACCAGCCTGATCAAGAACAAGACCCCATCTCTACTAAAAATAGAAAGAAAGTATAGGGACGACTAAAAATATATATAGAAATAATTAGCCAGGCATGGTGGCACATGCCTGTAGTCCCAGCTACTCGGGAGGCTGAGGCAGGAGGATTGCTTGAACCCAGGAGTCTGAGGTTGCTGTGAGCTAGGCTGACGCCACGGCATTCTAGCCTGAGCAACAGAATGAGACTGTGTCTCAAAAAAAAAAAAAAAAAAAAAAAAAGAGTGAGTGTGAGGGTTCGGAGTAAGGTTTGCTATATCTGATAAAGGAGTGATAGGGAGAGTGGGCACCTGGGATTCAGCATTGCTTGTAATAGTGAAAAAGTTGGTAAGCACACACTTCAGTCTCTAGGAACACCAAAGAATGTTTAAAACAAGTATTACAGATGATAAGCTATCATCTTTATTTATAAAGGGTGGCAGTGTTTATTTAATTCTTAATATATGGTTGTCAAATGAATGAATATGTACACAGTGACTGCTTGATACAGACTGACTGATGCAGACAGTGGTGGAGGTAGCTAGTCAACACCCTTTGCTCTTAGACTGTAAGAGCTAGAAGGAACCTTAGAAATCATCCAATCACTTTTCCATTTTCCATTTTATAAATGGGGAAACTGAGGCATAAGAAGAAACAATGATTTGCGTATAATCGTATAGCCAGTTAGTGGCAGAGCTAGTACTCTAGTCTTCTGACTATAAAACCAACACTTTCCCTTCCATATCACATCATTTTACAAAGTCTCAGAGAAGGTAAGTGTCTGGCCTAAAGTCACACAGCTCAGCAGTGCTAAAGCCAGGACTAAATACCAAGTCTTCTGATTCTCAGGCCACAATCTTTCCACTCCTCTGGAAGAAGAATGATAATAACAATAAGAATGGTAATTCTAGGCCAGGCACAGTTGTTCACACCTGTAATCCTAGCACTCTGGGAGGCCAAGGCAGGACGATCACTTGAGGCCAGGAGTTCAAGACCAGCCTGAGCAATGAGACCTCCATCTTTACAAAAAATAGAAAAATTAGCCAGGCATAGTGATGCCACTACACTTTAGCCAGGGTGACAGAGTGAGATTTTTGTCTTAAAAACAAAAAACAAACAAACAAAAAAAAAACAAGAATGGAAATGCTACTGAAGGGCAGAAGGGGGAGCAGGAGTGACTCCATGACAGGCTGAATCTCCTGACACAGGCCTAAGTTTTGGTTTCCCCAAGATGGGTGGGCCTAAGTCACGAGTTCCTGAGACGGGTCCCCCTCTTCCTGCCCAATGACTCTGCAAAACAGCTGGAAAAGTATTGGGACGTGGAGCACCTTGGAGCCAACCAATCAGCAGACAACTCGATCAAGCCACCTTTGAAGGAGCAAATGAACTAAGGGGGGAGGGGGAATGGTGTGCACAGCGTATGTAACCTACTGAAAAGCATAAAAGCTTAGTTTTTACCCCAGGGCGGGGTCCTAGTTCGTAAAGAGACCACTGCGTTGGTGCTCTGGGACTTGGACCCTGGCTCGGGCTAGCCAGTAAACTCCTTTGCCTTTTGCAGCCTTGGACTCTGCCACTCTGTTCCTGGGGCCGAACGGGGAACCGGTTCTAACACTACCTATTATTTATTGAGTACTTACTATGTGCCAGGCATTGTGCTAAGTATTGTCTTTTTAAGCTTCGGAATAACCTTATGAGGTAGACAGTACTACAGCCTCCATTTTATATTTGAAGAAATTGAGATTTTGAGAGGCTAAATTTTCTGAATCATAGCTGGGATTCATACCCAGATCTGACTCCAAAGCCTCTGTTCTTAACCACTATGCTCTATTGCCTCTCAATAGATACCAGGAAAATCAAGCCAGAGGTTAGTTCTGAAGACCTTATTGGGGCTCTAAAATAAATGTCTGGGTTTGCAGAATCATTTTTTTTTTCAGTAAGTTCTTTGGGTAGATATTAATGTCATGCATTTTCCTGTTAGAGAATTTGAAAAACATAAAAAAGTATACAAAAGAGAAAATAAAAATCACCATAATCCTACCACCCTGACTTAATATGTTGGTGTATTTTTCCCCATATTGTGATAGAATAAAACTTTATATAGCCTGAATTCTATGATTCAAAAGACATATGTGGTCAATTTATAGAATCTGTGAACTAAAAGAATCTTCCCAAATACATTCCAAAGGGATGGCCAGTCTTCAAATTGCCCATATTAGTTCCTGTGGAAGTCTGTATACTTTGCTACCCCCAGATCATAAACACTAGTTTATCACCTGTGAGCAATTTTACTGACTATCAAATTTAGTGCTTCTCAACGTATATTCCATAGAACACTAATCTTCCAAGATACTCTGGGGAAAAGAAGTTCTATGGTTGACTAAGATTGGAAAATGCTATACACTAAGCTCTCTCACTGAGATTCACAATGTTCAAAGTTCTTCAGGAAAGAGACCTGTTTAGGCAGAATTTTTCCAGGTTTCTTTCATGCTGTAACCCTTTTTCTACAAAACGCCTGTAGTATCTAATATCACTTTGGAAAAGGCTGATCTAATTAAGATGACCAACCATCCAGTTTGCCTGGTACTGAGGAGGTGCCCATGATGTGGAACTTTCAGTTTTAAAACCGTAAAAGTCCTGGGCCAACAGGGACAAATTGGTCAGCAGAGATCGAATGTGAACTTCATCTCCTTCTCTCCCATTTTACAGACAAAGAAATTAAAATCTAGAGAGGAAAAGGAAATTTTTCATAGCTATCCAGCATCAAAATTAGAATTTAAACTCAGAACTCATGGATCCACGGCAGTAATCTTTATATACTATACTAGGCTAAGAGTTGTTGGGGAGAGTAAAAATAAAGAATCTGAGAAACTTATTCATGACTATTTCTTTGCGATAATAGCCCTGCTAAATGTGAGTTAGGCATTAAGACCTACAAGATGGACGACCCTGCACTGGACTTTTACTGAGTGATGCCTACAGGAGGAAAACAGGGCTGCCTGTGGCCCAAGTATGAGGCTGGTAGAAAGCTAGTTGTCAGCAGTTTCTCCTTTCTGATCTTCTTTTGCTGGCATTTGCTCAAGCTCAGTTAAAGAGTTAAGAGTTTTACGTTTTATTTGGACTTCTGCCTGGCAATTGTGGAATGTGTTTTTGTAGGCTGATTTTTCTATTCCCTGAGAAGATTGCATCCTATTTTCCCTTTCCTCAAACCTCTCACAAATCTTTACCCCCTCAATTTCAGCTGATGACCTTGCCTCATACTTGATTTAGAAAATGGAAGCCATACAAAGCAAACTTTTCTCCCTCCCACAACACCCTACTGCCTCTTCAGCCATATTTTCTGCCTTCTTTTATGCTACGATATAAGAAGGTCTTAATTCTTAGCTAAGACCACTTGTGCTCTCGATCCCATCTCTTCTTGTTCCCTTTTGTATCCCCAGCGTCCAGTACACAGGGCCAGACACATGGCAGACAAGCACTCAACATTTGACAAAGGAGTAAATTTGTGAATGAAGGAGTGAGATATTTCTCTCTCTGGATTTCAGTTTCTCTTATCTGCAAGAGGAATTTCAAAGAGGTGCCTTGGGTTGGGTGAGAAGGCTTTCCCTGCTGTTTCAGAATAGTTCTGTTTTTATCTGTTTTACATATCAAAATTCCACATTAGGCCTCTTTTTGAAGAAAGGATTTTGTGCCCCACCACCCCAAAAGACTTTGAAAACTACAAGCTCCGTTAATTCAAAAAGTCCTTTCAGTTTCAAATGATGGATCTTGAAATCTGTTGGTGGTTCTTTCAGTCGGTCAAGTAACATTTAGCAAGACCTTCGGGTATGAAATGTGAATAAGAACGTTACTGAGGTTTCAGTCCTTATTTCCAAGGCCTACACCCCTAGAACCCAGACTTCTAAAGCATAAAGATAAATTAAAAAAATATATGCTCACATTCTAAAAACTCTTCACTTTACAAAAAAAGATTGACAGCACTTTTAAATGATAATCGCCACTACTGAACTTCAAATGTAATTTAACATAAATTAATTCTCACCCAATTTTTAGTTACCTCATTATAGCTGACTGAGATCCACCGCTATTCTTTAAGATATTTGATCCTCTTGGCTTTCAAATGTCTACACAAATTATGAAATAGTTTTACCCACTGCTTATTACAAATAGCAACTAGCAAGGGATGGTGCAAACAGATGCTCTCTGAAGACTTGCTCATGGCTTGCCCCACATCCCATTTTGTAGCACCTCTGGTATGCACTTGGGAGCCATTATATAGGCAGCCTAGGGAGTCTTACAAAGGCATACTTTTCAGCTTTGCCAACAGGCAAAGTCTTGTGACTTTGGAATGACGCATTCTTGACTTCTCGATTTTCCGTTTTTCTCTGTTCCTCTTGTTTTGAGGGGTGCATTACCTGCTTTAGAGATTATTTACTCAGAAGAAGCATGAAAGTGATATTGTATTTCCATCTATTTACACTGTTTCCTCAGTTTGGAGCTTATGAAGTCCTCTTCCCGCCCCCGCCCTCACACCGTTTATCAAGAATGGGGAATCTAGCCAGTGAGTTACAAAATGTGGAAAAGTGCATGTGTGTGTCTGTGTTATGGACTGATTTGTGTTCCCTCAAAATTCATATGTTGAAATCCTAACCCCTGAGTTCCATCGGGAGTGGGAGCAGAGAGTGGACCTCAAAGAGCCCTGAGCAGCCCCACAGCCGCCAGCCTAGTTACCATCACACATCGGGCGGAACCGCAGCTGCTGCAGCCGGCCCCAGTCACCATAACCACAAGCATGAGGCCCAGACCCCGCAGCCTCCCGGGCCCCACCTACTCTGCCGCCGCTGCCCTCACCCTCAGCGCTGCGCCTACGCCAAGCCCGGCACCACAGGCGGTGGCCCAGAAAGCAGTGGCTTGGGCGCCGCCTGCCGGCGGGGACAAGAAGATCATCACAAGGAAGGTTTTGGGAACAGTAAAATGGTTCAATGTAAGAAACAGGTATGGTCACATCAATAGGAATGACACCAAGGAAGATGTATTTGTACACCAGATTGCCATAAAAAAGAATAACCCCAGGAAGTACCTTCACAGCATAGGAGATGGAGAGACTGTGGAGTTTGACGTTGTTGAAGGAGAAAAGGGTGTGGAGGCAGCAAACGTTACAGGCCGTGGTGGAATTCCAGTTCAAGGCAGTAAAAATGCAGCAGACCATAACCGTTATATATGCTATCCACATCTCAAGGGTCCGCCACGCAATGAGCAGCATAGTGAGAGTGGGCAAAAGAACGAGGGATCAGAGAGTGCTCCTGAAGGCCAGGCCCAGCAACGCCACCGCCCCTAAGGCAGGCAAAAGTTTCCACTTTACTACATGTGGAGACCCTGTGGGCGTCCACCACAGTATTCCAACCCTCCTGTGCAGGGAGAAGTGGATGCTGACAACGAGGGTGCATGCAGGAAAACAAGGTAGAGCAGTAAGACAGAATATGTATCAGGGTTGTAGACCACAATTCCACAGGGCCTTCCTTGTCAAAGACAGTCCAGAGAGGACGGCAATGATAAAGAGAATTAAGGAAATGAGACCCAAGATCAGCAGCCGCCTCAACGTTGGTACCACCACAACTTCACTTACCAACACACAGATGCCCAGAAAGCCCTAAACCGAAAGATGGCAAAGAGATGAAACCAGCCAATCCACCAGCTGAGAACTCGTCTGCTCCCTAACCTGAGCAGGGCAGGGCTGAGCAAATGCTGGCTTACCATCTCTACTGTCATCCGATTTAGTCATCCAACATGAAGAAATGAATATGAAATTCCAGCAATAAGAAATGAACAAGAGATTGGAGCTGAAGACTTTAAGTGCTTGCTTTGCCCATTGACCAGATAACTAGAAGTATCTGCATTATTTATACAGCATAGTGTTTTTATTATTTTTACCTAAGGACATCTTTTTTGTTAATAACAAACTTTTTTTTAAAACTCTGCTTTTTCTCAATATGCCTTTAAAGGTTTTTAAATTGTTTCATATCTGGTCAAGTTTAGAATTTAAGAACTTCACTTTTAATTTGTAATAAAAGTTTACAACTTGATTTTTTCCAAAAAGTCAACAAACTGCAATCACTTGTTCATAAAGGTCTTAAAAAAGAAGAAATCCTAACCCCCAAGGTGATGGTATTAGGAGGTGGGGCCCTAAGTAGGTGGTTTAGCACAGCCCTCATGAATGGGATTAGTGCCCTTATAAAAGAGACCCTGGGAACTCTCTCACCCCTTCCACCATGTGAGGATATAGCAAGAAGACAGTGTCTATGAATCAAGAAGCAGGCCCTCACCAGACACCAGATCTACCAGCGGCTTGATCGAGGGCTCTCAGCCTCCAGAACTGTGAGAAATAAATGCTTGCTGTTTAAGCCACCCAGTGTATGGTATTTTTGTTAGAGCAACCTAAATGGATTAAGTGTGTGAATGTGGATGTGTGTATGAAAAGAAACTGTGTGGGAACGGTGGGGTGAGGGGAGGAAGGAGATTCTCTCTCTCTCTCAACTTAGCTAAGAAAGGGATATTTTCACCACGCCTAATCTGCCTTATTTATTCTTCTAACCAGCACTTCATGAAGAATGAAATATACATCAAAATTATACTTTTTACAACCCTAGGTCTTTGATCATGCTGTTCCAGCTGCCTGGAATGCCTTCTCCTCTTCCAACCCTGTCCACTTGGCAACCTCCTATTCATTCTTTAAAGGTTAGTTTCAAATATCATTTTTCTGAAGTCCTTCCTTAGAACTCCCATCTTTACCTCAAGTAGAATTAATTGTTCTTTTGTCTAGATTCTCATAACATTTTTAAAACACTTCTCCTACAGTATGTACCATATTGCATTGCTGGATTTGCTTACACATCCATATTCCTTACTGGACTAAGAGTTTGCTGAGCATAGTGACTGAGTTACCAGCGTGTATGTCAGTGTTTGGTGCATGGTAGACCTCAATAAGTGTTTGTTGAATGAATGAATGATCCCTCTTACCTCAGACCCTGCTAAATGTTCTCTCCTCAGTGAGGCTTTCCCTGACAACCCTATCTAAAATAGCAACCCTAGTTACTGTCTATCCCATTAACTTCTTTCCTTTTTCTTCATAGCAGTAATCATTAATATTATATATATATATTTCCTATGTTTTTATTATCTGTCTCCTTCACTCCATGAGAGCAGACATCTTGTTTGGTCATTCTTGAATTCCTAGTACTTGGAACAGGGGTCAGACACATAGGAGGCACATATTTTTGATAAATGAATGAATCTCAATGTTCCATCTCTAAAGGACATAGTGGGTGTTTAATGAACATACATGAACTACCTTATAAGACTGCTATGAGGATCAAATAATTCAATATTTGAGAAATTTTTTTCTGTGGACTATAAGTGCCACAGAAATGTAATAATTACTAATATTAACACAATAATCTTTTTAAAGTTTTATTTTATTTTTAGTTGATACATCATAATTGTAAATACTTATGGGGTACAATGTGATGTTTCAATACATGTATACATTGTGTAATGATCAAATTAGGGTAATTAGAACATCCATCACTTTAAACATTTATTATTTCTTTGTGGTGAGAACGTTCAAAATCTCTTCTAGCTATTTTGAAATATATAACACATCATTGTTAACTATATTTACCCTACTGTGCAATAGAATCTTAAAATAACAAATTCCTAGATTCCACATTATCCATAAAGATTTTGTAGCATCAGTTTTTCAAATCCTTATCCCAGAAATCCAGAATGAGATGGGTTTACTTCAGAATTTTATAAGAACATTTCAGGGACTATTTTAGCAATAATTTATTAAAAGCTTTCAATGGTATTTTAGCAGAAGGCACAATTTTCTTGCGCAAAACTGAAAGAAATCCACAAGAGAATAGTCTGGTATCGTTTTTTTACAAAGATAAGAAATAGTTTATGTCCATATTAGTAAAGACTTAATTAATATAGTTGCAGAATGTACTCATCAAGGCCAAAACCAGATTTATCATGAACAGGTACTTGGTAGACAATGGATGGAGAATTTTAAAATGAATGCACTACTATAAATCACACAAACTGTCAATTTCAATAGTAACTATCAGGCACTGAAAAAGCTTTTGCCTTCCTGAAAGAAATATTACTTTGAATTTTTTTAAAACAGCAATTTGGGTAAATTTTCCTCCAGCTGATTAATGCCATATTTTTATTTTTTTTATTTTTATGTTTTGACACAGAGTCTTGGTCTGTCACCTGGGCTAGTGTACATTGGCATCATCATAGCTCACTGCAACCTCCAAACTCCTGGCCTCAAATGATGCTCCTACCTCACCTTCCCTAGTTGCTGGAACTACAGGAGTACACAGGAGTGCACAACCACCACCACCACCACCACCCTGGCTAATTTTATTCTATTTTTAGTAGAGACAAGTTCTCACTGTTGCTCAGGCTGGTCTTGACCTCCTGACCTCAAGGGATCCTCCTCCCTCAGCCTCCCAGAGTGCTTGGATTACAGGCATGAGCCACTACACCCAGCCTAATTAATGCTTTAGATAAGAAAACTAAAACACACATAATTGTTTTTTTTTCCAGGGGGGGAATTTTAAAAAGTTTTGCAGTTGAGAAAGAAATGAAATAAGTTGGCTTCTCTCTATATTCCATTTTGATTTAAAAGGAAAACCACTAGCATCTGCTGTAAGAAAATCACTGAAAATGTCAAATACTTCACACATTGTAGTCTATTTGTGAATGATATTATCATTTATCTATTACAAGAAATACAGATATCACAATGTATCCAGTTACCAGCAAGTTTTAGGCTTCAAAATTAATTATACAAAATCAGAATTTATAGTTGTGTATATACCTATATGATCTACTCTGTTCAGTCCCTACTGAATTTAAGTTAAAGTAGGTGATGAAGTTTTGTGGAACACTGGGAAAAAAATGTCTGTATAATCCATAATTTGATCATGGACAATATGCAAAATTATTCTGTGGAATTAAAAAAGACCTATTACATGGATCAACTCTCCAAATGGTGGCTCATGTCTGCAATCTCAGCACTTTCGGAGGTCAAGGTGAAAGGATCACTTGAGCCCAGGACATAGAGGTTGTAATGAGGTATGATGGTGCCACTGCACTCCACCATGGGCTACAGAATAAGATCCTCTCTCATAAAAAAGAAAAAGTAAACAAGAGGGTTGGATTACATAATCCTTGAGGTGTCCTCCAGGTCTAAAACTCTCTGATTTCATATTCATGTGTGAATCACCCATTCATGGATGAAGACTAGAGAATTAGTCCCTTATTTATTTATTTATTTATTTATTTATTTATTTATTTATTTATTTATTTATTTAATCTTTAGAGACAGGGTCTTGATCTGTCACCCAGGCCAGAGTGGACTGGCATGACCATAGCTCACTGCAGCCTTGAACTCCTGGGCTCAAGTGATTCACCTGTCTCAGCCTCTCAAGTAGCTGAGACTACAGGAGTGTGCCACCATGCCCAGCTAATTTATTTTTTTTTAATTTTTGTAGAGACAGGGTCTCACTATGTTGCCCAGGCTGGTCTCAAACTCCTGGTCTCAAGCAATCCTCCTGCCTTGGCCTCCCAAAGTACAATTATTATTTTTAAGAGAGTTCTCTTCCCTCTCATCTTTAAAGTATCAATGGGAAGAAAAAATCTTTTAAAACTTACTCTATTTCACCTGATTACATGGGCTTTTTTTTTTTTTTTTTTGAGACAGAGTCTCGCTCTGTTGCCCAGCTAGAGTGAGTGCCGTGGTGTCAGCCTAGCTCACAGCAACCTCAAACTCCTGGGCTTAAGCGATCCTACTGCCTCAGCCTCCTGAGTAGCTGGGACTACAGGCATGCGTCACTATGCCCAGCTAATTTTATATATACATTTTTAGTTGGCCAGATAATTTCTATTTTTAGTAGAGACGAGGGTCTCGCTCTTGCTCAGGCTGGTCTCAAACTCCTGACCTCGAGCGATCCACCCTCCTTGGCTTCCCAGAGGGCTAGGATTACAGGTGTGAGCCATCGCGCCCGGCCTACAAGGGCTTATTTTAAATCTTGGACAACAGCTGATTTATACTAAGCTAGGGCAGCTTACAAGTTCTACAGTATAAAGCTATAGGATAAGAGAAGGAACCAAACCACCTTTTGGGAGTAGAAGTTAAGGTCTGACCTTAAAACTTCCATTTGCATAAATGGAACTGTCATTACATGCAGCAAGTTCCTATTTTTTTAATTCCATGATTGTATATGAAATGTGACTGTCAGTGTGAGGTAGAAATGCAGTTAACCCTGAAGTAAATGTTCAGCCTAGTGCAGAACAGATGATAGTTGTAAGTCTTATTTAAACTCTTGAATCAAAGAGATTAACATATCCATTAGGGAACACTTGTTACGTACATCAGACTAATGCTATTCCTTAAGGGCATGTCAACAAGTTCAGCAAACAGTGGCTTCTTGCTCTTAATCTTCTACACTCAAACACCCAGGATTAAAGCAGGAGGTGGTATGTAGGCCCAGTAGATGCTAAGAGAGCTAAAAAGTCCAACAGCAGCCAATTTATCTTCATTCTACCAAATAAAGAAGTTCCTAGTCAATCCAGTGTCCAGAAATGTCAATCTCTGATGCTGAGTTATTTAACATGAGAATCAAACCTTTAAAAGGTGGTCTGACTGATACATTTATACAGCTATCTGTTCTAATAACTTAGACAGGGTTCCTAGGTACTTTAAACATCCATTTGGGGCATTATTATATAACAGAGACAGGCTCTAACTCTTTTCAGACTCACTAAGGACAGAACAAGAGTAACGAGATTTACTTTGAAGGAAGAAGAATTGAGGAAGGAACATGATTTAACCCTGAAACAGGTGAATTATGTAGGCCATAGACAGTAACATCTGTAGATCTTTAAGAACAAAGGTGATCTACAATACCCTTATCTGGGTTCACTGCATATATGCCAGTGAAGAAATATATTAGGTAATATATGAGACATGTTGAATATTAATGAATTCATAGTTAAAATGTGATGAAGAATCAGTGCCCGCTAGAAGGTTTGCCTAGGTGTTTGTATTATAATAACTTCCTTGGAAATCCCAATACAAAGAATAAGAAGCTTATTCAGGATTCAACAAGCTGGAAAACTAGCTATTGAATTAAGTAAAGAACTGGCTCCTTCAACCATCCAGTAGATATCTTTCTCCAAAATAGGCATGTGATCTTGGGCAAAATACTTAACCTCCCTAGACCTCAGTTTCCCTCTCTGAAAAATGCAGTAGGAGGGTGAACTAAATTAATTTTAATAATTCTTCCAATTTTAATATTCTATGACTAAAACTAAGAATTACACAAAATGAAATGGTCGGCTAGATTTTGAGAGATAAGCCTAAAAAAATCATTTTTGAAGCTAATGGATGGGGAAACAGAGGGAAAAATTGACATCAGTCAGAGAGATTCTGCAAAATAAAATTATAAATGTAAACAACCAGAGAGTGTAGGGAACCACTAGCTTGGAGGATTCCCTTTCCAAACATTCAAGTTGCTTCCCTCATGCTGATTCCATAGACACATGTGGGAAACCAAAGCACATCAAGCCCAGCTAGAGAGCTCCTCTTGCTTATGGTTTTCTATGAAAGCATACCAAATGGTGTGTTTTTCTAACAACATCATACAGTAAATCTTAACTAATTAGGTGTAATTGAGGATGAGGTAGGGGTGAGGAAGGGGAGGGAAGTTTGAATTAACATTTAGATGTCTAAATTATTGACCAGATTTAAAATGTGCAGGGTTATTACTTTTAAGAGGATATGATAACTCATTAGGTTAACAAAGCCCCTTTTTATCTATCAAAATAAGTTGTGTCCTTCAAGGGCCACCTCTAAATTCTCTGTTCTTTGTGAAGCCTTCCCTAATATCCCTCAATCAGAAAGAATTATTTCTTTTTTATGTTCCCACAATGTGTTAAGCACTTATGACAAAATATGATTCTGGAAAGTATTTACAGGTCTGTCTCTTTCACTATATTGTAAATCTACTCTGTAGCATCTCTGGGTCTAGGAAAGTGCCTTGTGCATAGTGGCCATTGATAAGCAGATGTTAAATTAAATCAATTGATAGAAATCAACTGATGCATGCTTACATGAGTAACATGAGATTTAGTTGAGCAAGTGAATTCTACCTAAGGACTCCAGCAGCTTTAAGTGCTCAAAGATGCTTGAAAAATCATTTATTCTCTTAGTTTTTATCTATTCCTTCCTGTCCACCCCTACCAATCTTATTTATATGATAAATTTTCACTATGAAGAGTTTGTTAAGGAAATACATGCTTTTCCAGAGCCTCTGTCCATAATCACAAATCTTGAATCAATCCAAATTAGAGATTTCATTATACAACGTAGATAGCATCAGAATGAGCCATGGGATAACTAAATATCTGCATACCATGCCCTCAAGAAAGGTGGGGTGCTCTGCAATCTTATAGCTATTTCTTTAAGGCTTAAGGTCTTCTTTTTTGGGGTATCCCAAAATACAATTGGTCCCAATGACCATGTTGTTTTTATAATAATACTAACAACACTATTACTACTAACAACACTATTACAGTAGGGCATTATTGCTAATAATAACAAAAGCTAATAAATACATATAGTAAATGTATATGTATAGTGTCAAATATTGTTTTAGGTGATTTACATATGTTGACATATTTTATCTACTCAGTAATCTGAGATAGGTAATATTTTTCCCATTTTACACAGGAAACTAAGACATAGTTTTCCCTAGTCCAACTTGATTATAGGTGCGTCATTTTCTTTTTTCCTTTTTCAATTACAAAATAATGTATGAGGTATTTTATTTAACATGATCTGACTTACAGTGTGATATGGTGAACACTGGCCAAGAAGATACTAAGTTTTAATCTACCACATACTAGTTGGGGATCTTTGGTCATATCACTTCATCACTTATGCTTAGGGACTCAGTTTCACAATGCAAGGGTTGACCTAGATGATGTTTAAGGTCTCTTGTATGAAATTCAATCAAGTAGCCATTTCAACTACATACTCCTTTTATACTCTCTGTGGTTTTGAATAGCGCATTAGCAAACTCAGCCCTGAAACTATCCAAGGTAAGAACAAGAGTCACCAGCCTGAGGACCTCATCAAATGAAAATGTGCATTTATAGATTCTAAACCTTCTGGTTTTGGACACAGCAAAAACTCCAGAGAGATTTGTATCTGTCCCATAACACAATAAAGGATTTTTGTTAATTGGAATACTTAGTGGTTTACATTACCAAACGCTGAGATTTTTCTGGCAATTCTGCAGCAGGGATGATACTGATACTGATGATTCTTTTTGATTCTTTAACACTACAGGCTTATTTACTAAATTTCAAAGACATTCCTGAAAAGCAACAATGCAGATTAACCTGGCTTTATGCTTCATCTGGATAAAATCAAGGCGTTGTGCGTGGGTGTATGGTCGTTTGGCAACTTTTTTTGTTTACAATAAATAAGTAAATAAAAAAATCTCTAATTGTCGTCAGTACTTTTCTATTGATTAAACAATAGCTCTATCATAAGAGAGTGGTGCAAATGCCCAGTGTGCAAATGCTTCAGTGAGACATAACAATTTTGCTTACCATCAGAGTAAGGCATGACAGGCTGATATAAACAAAATGGAATTCAGGAGCTGGGTAATGAATCTCGGTGTGAGAGTCCAATTAAGCTCTTCCTGCACTGGTAAATGGATTACTGTTCCCTAGGAGCTGTAGGCAGCTGGCAGGAGTGGGAACTCCTGCGGCCCTCCTGCTTTACAAAATATAGTTGTCTTAATAGGAGCAGACACCAGAAAGCATTCTGCAATTCCAGGACACTAACAACTTTATTTAAATTTAACATAACGTGAGAACAAAATAGGCAGCAATAAACAGCTGTCACTGCCTCTCACCCCAACTACTACTTATGGTTCCATAAAGCAACAACTTGAGGACATTAAAGGCAGTGAATTTTAATACCCTCTGACACAATCAGATTGGCTGGTCTATATGTACTATCCAGCTCTTAATAGACATATACCTAAGGCAAAGAACTAGATTGCTCAAAGTACTTACTCCTTCATCTTCAGGGATTTGGGGGGTTGAGGGTGGGTAAACTCACAACTAATGGATGTGGTGAGTGTTGTAGGGGGGAAAAGACATGCCTCAAATCATGGTTTGGGTGTGTCAAAGTCATAACATGTAACCAAAATATTTGTACCCCCATAATATCCTGAAATAAATTTAAAAAATCACAAAGACCATTACAGTGATAAACTGACCTGTTAGTGGAAAAACCTATGAAATAAATCATATATATTCAAGGCTTTAACTCACGTGAGCCAACTACAAAATGACTACCTCAACCCAACTTTTCACAAAGGATAAAGTTTGCAAATAGGAATGTGTGAAGTTTAAAAAGGCTCTGGTTTTACAAATGGGAATTTGGAGAAATAAGGATATTTGGCTCATTGAGGGATAATGGGGGTGGTCTAAAGTTATTGTAGTCTGATAAATTTGGGGGAGAGGGCTGAAAGAAGTAGATAAATCTACCTCTTAGATGCCAGAGATCCTGAAAATCCATTCCCACATCTCTGTGATGCATATTTCTACCCCTTCCATTCTATCCCCAGTGAGAACAGCAAAGTGGTGATTCAGTCACTGTCCAACTGCAACCCAACAACCAAAGGTGATCCTGAGGTAATGATCTGTTCTCATTCACCTATCATCTAGAAAAAATCAAAATGGATATGAGGTTTCCTTCTTTATTGGGCTAAATGATCCAGAACATAGCCTCAGATTTGTATAATTTCAATTGAGGAGGTTATTGCTTTGAGTCAAACTAGGTATTTCTAAAGCTTTATGTCCAATGTGAGGACAATGACCAATAACAGAAAGAAATTTGAGATATCATAAATATGTGGAAATTAAACAACACACTCCTAAACAACCAATGAGTCAAAGAAGAAAATCACAAGAGAAATTAGAAAATACTTTAAATTGAATCACAATGAAAACAAACAACATAATTTAGGGGATGCAGTTAAAGTTTAAAGGGAAATATATAGCTATAAATTCATATATTAAAAAAGATATCAAATCAATAACCTACTCTTCTACCTTAGGAAACTAGAAAAAGAAGAGCAACCTAATCCCAAGGCAAGCAGAACAAAATAAGTAATAAAGGTTATAACAGAACTCAATAAAATAGAAGACAGGAAAATTATAGAGAAAATTGGTAAAACCAAATGTTGATTCTCTGAAAAGATCAAGAAAATTGACAAAACGTAAGCTAGACTGACCATGAAAAAAAGAGGCAAGACTAAAGTCAAGAATGAAATAGGGAACATCACTACCAACACTAAAAAAATTAAAAGGGGTATAAGCAAATACTATGTGTGAATTTATATCAACAAATTAGATCACTTACGAAAAATTCCTAGAAACATACAAATTACCAAAACTGACTCAGGAAGAAATGTGAATAGACCTATAATAAGTAAAGAGATTGAATTAATAATAAAAAATCTCCCCACCAAATAAGCCCAATCTCACATGGCTCCACTGGTGATTTCTATTAAACACTTAAAGAAATAAAACACCAGTCTTTCACAACTTCTTCCAGAAAATAGAAGTGGAGGGAATACTCCTCAACTCCTCCTATGAGGCCAGTTTTATCCTGATCCCAAAGCCAAAGACATCACAAGAAAGAAAATTACAGAAAAAAGTTAATATATTTTTCAAGAATAGAAAGGCAGAAATCTTCAACAAAATATTGGCAAATCAAATTCAGCAAAATATAAAAAATGTATATACCATGACCAAGAGGGGTTTATCCCAAGAATGCAAGTTTAACATCTGAAAATCAATTAATATAACATTAATATAATAAAAAACAAAAAGCATATTATCATCTCAGCAGAAATAGAAAAAGCATTTGACAATATTCAACATATATCCATGATAAAACCTCTTAACAAACAACGAGAAGAAATCTCCCAACTCGATAATGACCATCTAGGAAAAACCCAAAGCTAACATCATACTTAATGGTGAAGGAGAGAATGCTTTCCTCCTTGCCACTACTATTCAATATTATACTAGAGATTCTAGGCAGTGTAGTCAGACAAGAAAAAGAAATAAAAGGCATCTAAATTGGAAAGGAGGAGTGGAAACTGTCTTTATTCATAGACAACATGATCTTGCAGGTATAAAATTCTAAGGAATCTATAAAAAACCTGGAATAATAAAAAAATTCAGCAGTGAAGTAGGATACAGGAGCAATATACAACAATCAATTGTATTTCTATAAACTAGCAATGAAAAATCCAAAAATAAAATTATAAAAGCAATTCTATTTACAATAGGATTTTAAAAATTAAATAGTTATGACTAATTCTAACAAAAATGTAAGACTTGTACAATGAAAACTACAAAACACTGTGAGAGAAACTACAGAAGAGCTAAATAAATGGAGAGATATTCCATGTTCATGGATTGGAAGACTCAATAATGTTAAGATGACAGTATTCTCCACATTGATAGATTCAATGTGATCTCTATCACAATTCCAGCCATATTTTTAGCAAAATTTGACAAGCTGTTAAAATTTGCATGGAAATGCAAAGGACCTAGAATAGCTAACCTAAAAGGATTTGGAATGGCTAACCTAATTTTGAAAAAGAACAAAGTTGGAGGACTTACATGTCCCTTGGTCAAATCTTATTACATAGCTATAGTAATCAAGACAGTGTAGTACTGGCATGAGAATAGATATATAGACAATGGAACAGAATTAAGACTCCAGAAATACATCCTTATGTTTATGGTCAATTGCATTTCAATAAAAGTCTTTTCAACAAATGGTGCTGGAACAATTGAATGTTCACATGCAAAAAGATGAATTTGGATCATTACCTCATACTATACACAAAAATTAACTTAAAATGGATCATAGACCTAAATGGAAACCTAAAACAGGAAAAGTTTTTGAGGAAAACATATAAAAAAATCTTCATGACTGCACTCTTGGCTTAGGCAAAGTGTTCTTAGATACTGTACATATCAAAGAAAAAAATGAGAAATTGAACATCATCAAAATTAAAAACTTCTGCTCTTTAAAAGACATCATTATTAAATGAAAAGAGAAGTCACAAACTAGGAGACAATTTTTGTAAATCATATATCTGATAAAATACTTTTATGTACAATATATGCAGCCAGGCGTGATAGCTCAGGCCTGTAATCCTAGCACTCCGAGGTGGGAGATTGTTTGAGCCCAGGAGTTCAAGACCAGCCTGAGTGAGAGCAAGACCCCGTCTCTACCAAGAAAAAAAGAAAAATTAGCTGGGCGTCGTGGTGTGTGCCTATAGTCCCAGATACTCGGAGGCTGAGGCAGGAGAATCACTTGAGTCCAGGAGTTTGAGGTTGCAGTGAACTATGATGATGGCACTGTACTCTACCTGGGGTGACAGAGCAAGACTTTGTCAAAAAAAAAAAAAGACTTTTATATACAATATATGAAGGGTTCTTATAACTCAATAATAAGACAAATATTCCAATTAAAAAATGGTACTCGATATATTTTAATGGTGGATACATGTCATTATACAATTATCTAAACCCATAGAATGTACGACAGAAAGAGTGAACCCTAATGTAAACTATGGACTTTGGATGAATATGATGTGTCAATGTAGGTTTACCAGTTGTAACAAATGTACCACTTTGGTAGAGGATATTGATAATGGGGGAAGGTATGTACATGTGCTGGGAGGAGTATATGGGAAATCCCTGTACCTTTATCTTAATTATGCTGGAAATCTGAAACTGCTCTAAAAAAGTGAAGTCTTTAATTTAAAAAAATTGACAAAAGATGTAAATGTACATTTCGCTAAAGAAGAGATATGAATGGCTAAGAGATACCTTAAAATATGCTTAATATTATTAGTCAGTAGGGAAATTCAGATTAAAATCCCAATGTGATACTATTTGACACCTACTAGAATGGCTGCAATCAAAATAATAGATAATAACAAGTGTTGGTGAGGATGAGGAAAATTTAGAACCCAAGTGCTTTGTCAGTGGGAACATAAAGAGGTATACTTTAGAAAATATTTTTACAGTTTCTTAAAAAGTTAAACATAAATTTGGCCATGTGACCCAGCATTTTCACTCCTAGGAATCTACCCAAGAGAATTGAAAACATATGTCCACACATAGATTTATATATCAATGATCAAAGCAGTGTTATTTGTATTAGCTAAAAAGTGGAAACAGCCCAAATGTCTATCAATTGATGAACGGATAAACAAAATGAGGTATATCCAGACTATGGAACACAATTTGGTCAATAAAAAAGAATGAAGAACTGATACATGCTTCAGCACAGATGAACGTTAAAAACATTAGGCTAAGTGAGAGAGCCAGATGCAAAAGACCACATACTACATAATTCCATTGGCATAATATATCCAGAAAAGACAAACCTACAGAGACACAGAAGTAGATTAGTGATTCCCTGTGGCTAGGCATGAAAACAGGGATTGACTAAAAAATGGTAATAAGGGATGTTTTGGGGCTGGTAGAAACTTTCCAAGACTGATAGATGGTGATAGCTGCACAAATCTATAAATTGACTAAAAATCACTGGATTGTATAATTTTATTTATTTATTTATTGGCTTAAACAACAGAAATTTATTTTCTTACTGTTTGGGAGGCTAGAAGTACTAGATTAAAGTCCAGTAGGGTCTAGCTCTCTCTCTCTCCATACATGAACCATATAAAAGGCCATATGAGGACACAGTGAGAAAGCAGCCATCTGAGTTGTGTAATATTAAAAAGCCTGGTTCATGGCAAAGGGGGGGGCTAATGAGTATAGAAGGAGCAGGGTGTTTTGGTGTGCTTCAAAAGGCTTCATTGTTTGCCATGTTTTTGTGTGAGGTCATCATGGTGGCCTTATGAATGGGACTAATATTGCACTAATTTTTTATGTGAGAAAAGAATTTTTAACCATAAAAATAGTTCATATATTCCTATTGTTTAAAATTTAAACACAGATAAATAAAAAAAAAAAATCTGCACATCATCCTATCCCAGTACCCTTTCCAGAGGTAACAATCTTTTTTTTACCATTTTTATCAGTTTGTTTATATCCTTCTTGACTTTTTGCTATATATTTATAAAAAAGTATGTACCATGTAAAGTGATTTTACATGAAGTGTGATCATATAGTTTATATTACTTTGAAACTTGTTTTTTTCACTTAGCAATATATCTTAAAAAATCTATCTTAATCATTGCTTATATAGCTACCCCACTCTTGAGTCTTGCTCTGTCACCAGGGCTAGAGTGCAGCGGCGTCATCATAGCTCACTGTAACCTCAAATTCCTGAGCTCAAGGGACCCTCCTGCCTCATTCTCCTAAGTAGCTGAGACTACAGGCATGCCAAGATGCCCAGCTAATTTTTCTACTTTTTGTAGAGACGGGGTCTCGCTCTTGCTCAGGCTGGTCTCAAACTCCTGAGCTCAAGGGACCTTTCTGCCTGGGCCTCTCAGAGTGCTAGGATTACAGGCGTGAGCCTAACGTCTGGCCCCCGTTCTTTTTAAAATGTTGCATAGTATTCCACAGAAAAGACAGATTATTGTTTATTTAGCTAGTTCCCCATTCATGAACATTTAGGCTGTTGTCAATCTTTTACTTTTCCAAACAGTGCTATAATAAACACTTTTGTACATTTCTCACTGTGTTGCCCGGGCTAGAGTGAGTGCCGTGGCATCTGCCTAGCTCACAGCAACCTCAAACTCCTAGGCTCAAGTGATCCTCCTGCCTCAGCCTCCCAAGTAGCTGGGACTACAGGAGCGTGCCACCACACCAGGCTAATTTTTTTCTATTTTTAGTAGAGACGGGGTCTCGCTCTTGCTCAGGCTGGTCTTGAACTTCTGAGCTCAAGCTATCCTTCCTCCTCAGCCTTCCAGAATGCTAGGATTACAGGCATGAGCCACTGCTCCTGGCATGATACTATAATCTTAAAAGTAATAAAATTTCCCTTTAAATTATTCTATAATTATATTTGCTTGCTTATTTAGACTGACCTTCTTACCCAAATTAGTACAAATCAGGAAACTTGGTTCATGCAATGTGTCTTCTATCATCACCAAGTTATTACTCTAACACTATCTTATTAACACTGAAAATCTTTACATACTCAGAAGGTTTAAGCACACAACCAAATTTAGAGTGGGAACCCTAGTAGATGTTCCAAAAGCTTGGAGAAGATGAGTCTGATAACAGCAACTACTTAACATTTATATATTACTTTTTTAGTTTACTAAATTTACAAATGAGCAACCTGGGGCTTAGAGAGATCAAGTGACTCCTTATTAAAGGGAGGATCAAATACCTAAGGTTTCCTTACTATGCTAACCTTCCCCAACTTTGTAGAGGAAAATGGAGAGACATTCTAATTGGTGTTAGGAAGCAGCCCCTGGTATTTCCCTGGCTCCACTCAGTTCTTATAGGTAGAAGGTGGTTAACTGCTTCTGCTGCTGCTGCTGCTGCTGCTGCTATTCTAATATCCAGAAGGCACCAGGGCACGGTGGGAACTTGTTGGCCTTTAGAGTCAGCAGTTCTGGTGCTGTTGTTTACCAACAATGTGGTGTAGGGATGAAGCATACAGGCTCCCATCCAAAACCTCAAAAATATATTATTTAGAACTTGACAAGCAGAGTCTAAAAATTTACATAAAATAAAGCCCTATGTATATGAAAGACAATTCTGAAAAAAGAACAAGGAGGAGTTATCTTGTCCTATGTAATATAGCAAAACTTATAATAATTATTATAATAAATTATTAATAAAATAGTGTGGTAGGGATATCCAAATATATCAATGGAACAGAAAAAAGAGCCCAGAAACAGATCCACACATATATGAGAACACAGAATACAAAAGCAGTGTTGTTATAAATAAATGTACAAAATTGGCTTCAAACAATTGACTATCCTCATAGACAAAAAAATTTAGGTCATACCATACACAAAATAAATTCCAGATGGATTAAAGATTTAAACTCATTCATTTATTAAGTCATTTAACAAATATGTATTGAGTACCATTATGTGCCATAAGCTGTTCTAGGCACTGGGGAGTTAGTGGACAAAACAGAGTCCCTGGCTTAATAAAATCTGAGGAAAGCAGGCAATAAACAAAATAAATTAATATAATATATCGGATATAAAATTATATGGAAAATAAAGCTATAAAGGGGTTAGTGAGTGCCAGGGTGGAGGTGGGGGCACATACAACAGTGTTCATAGCATCATTATCAATAATAGTGAAAAACTAGAACCAATCTAATTCTTCATCAATACGAGGATGTAAAAGTATTGGTATAGTCAATCAATGGAATACTATACAGCAAGTAAAATGAATGAGTGATATCTCTTTGAATCAACAGGTCTAAACCAATGAATGAAAAAAGTAAGTGGGAGAATGATGATTGTAGTATAATATCATTTATGTAAATTTAACAACAAAATAATTCTGTATACTACATTTGGATCTATAACTATAAAATATAGAAACATAGTGTGAAAGGACACACACCAAATCCAGGATAATGGTGTGAGTTATTCAAGAATGAGAATGGAGATGAGAAGAAAAGGGACTTTTTCAATAACGTCCACTTTTTATTTATAAACAAAAAGGCTCTTGAGTCAAAGCTAGGTTCAAGTTCAGATTTATGCTTTATAGTTATATGGTCTTACACAATTTATTATGCTAACGTTCCTAAGCTTTATTTCCTTATTTTTAAAACGCAGATATTGATAATACCTGTCTCTTAACCTTATTGAGAGGATTAAACAGGACATTGACTATGAAACATCTTGCATGATAACCTGTATTCATATAAATTATTTTTAGGTATTATAACCACCTTAGGTAAAATCCTGAGACTCAGATTCATCAACTGTAAAGGAAGGATGATGATACCACACAGATTGTTATGATAATTAAATGACATAAAGGATGTAAATTGCTTTATAAATTATAAACATGTTCTATCAATATTTATTATTATTACATGCTTGACACAGCTTCTGTCTTGAGTATAGCCCTGATTTGGTCTCTAAAGTCCAGTGCAGACAAATTAGATGCAATTATTAAGACAGAGCCAATGACAAATCTCTGAAACAAGTGTGTCAGTTCTTTGGAGGCAGACATAACAGGAAGTCTAAACAATAGACTGATTCTGATTCATGCAGCCTTGGAAATAACCACTCATTTACTAATCCAGTAAAGTAATGATTTAAGCTAAAAGCAGAAAAAAAGCTGATGGCATTTGTTTTGCTATCACTAAAAAGGAATCTGTAATAGTATAAGCTGTTGTTGGGATTGGTTCAATTTTTGTGCTTTGGGGAAAGGGAAATGGTCCTCCTCAATATGATTTCATATGGGAAATGTCTCCTTGAATTCTGTTAACTAAAATATAAGAACACAGAGTTCTTATAACTCAATATTCTGGTTATTACCTTTGCTAAAATCAATAAACACTTTGTGAATAATTGGCTGACCACAGGTGGGAGATGTTATTAATCACACAGGAATCCAATACTTCCACTTTCCTTTACTGCCTTTATGATCTCATGAAATCTTAAGCTTTAATTATATCCTGCTGTGATCCAGAGCAGAGAGTACAAAAACAGCAGTCAATATGTGACTGTAGAATGTATCTTCACAAGCTAAAAAGGAACGAAATTAACTACACAATTTTCTAGTACTAAGGATCATTACTTACAACATCAATGGAACCTCAGTCCTTCTGTGAGATACAGCATTCCTGAGATTCTTAGGCATTTTGCTTCACTTGCTTCTTCAAACCATTTTCTGGAGTAAGGAGTCTATGAGCATGAATGAGTGAATAAAGCCACTTCATCTCTCTGGTTCACTACTTCCTTGCCTCTGTAAATGGGAATGGGACTGTAGCAACTGTAGGCATGGGTTCAGCAGAGGCTAGATACTCATACTGAGGCTGGACACCTGTTGGAAAGAGGCTATAAGCTCAGAACATCTTATCCCTAGAAGAGTTAGGAACAGAGGTAGAGGTGAAAATAGAACTCTGGAACAGAAAGGATGTATCATGTCAGGGCAATGCTAGGGGGACGAATATGAAATGCCAGGAAAGTAATAAATAGAGGAAGTTCAAACTTAGGCTTTGAGATAATGGGAGCATCCTTCAGGAAACAAAGCATAGGATAAGGTTAAAGAACCTGGGTTGCTTGAAATGTCAAGAATGCAATATAATCACACAATTTTACTCGTGTTTTTTTAACTCTAAATTTTCTGATGGTGACTGTAAGAGCTATTTGTAAATTCCAGGACTAAACATATTCATTCCCTGTGTGTATATATTTTTAAATGGTTGCCCTAAGTGGAAATTACCAGTAGACAAATTATGAGCCAATGCAAAGAAAAAAAAATGTCTAACAGCATGTGAGAGACTCAAAGGATGGGCATACATCTGAGGATAATCTGTTACAGGATTTAGAGGATTTCAAGAAACCTTTCAATACCCTTAAACAATTAAAAGACCTGAAGTCTATTAATTAAGAACAAAACGTCACAAAGGGAGACTAAGCTAGACTAACTCCTAGCTCTACCATTTTGTAACTTTGTGACCTTGTGCAAATCACTTACTGTTTCGGGGTTTCAGTTTCTTCATTTTATAACAAGAGGGTTTGATCTGAATGTTCTTCAAGGTTGATATTCTGTGGCTTTAAGAATCAAGGTCAGCTTTGAAATCAATCCGATACAAGATTACTTTTTGTCTTTCTCATCACAAAAGATTTAAACATGTCTATGGCTTAAATAGACTACTATCATATATACAGAATGCATTTGAGTCACTGACAGGTAAATCTCACCATCCCTCATCTGGTCAACTGACTGTATTAATCTCCTAGCCAGTTTTCTTGCCTCCGGTCTATTTCAATTCACTCAATGCAGCCATCCAGATTAGTCTTGCTGACCTAATTATGACCTCCCCACCAAATAACTTTTCAGTGGCTCCCCATTACTTGGAGAATTAAGGCCAACTACTTTGCACTAGCATTCAAGCCCTCCACCATAATCGGACCTATCTAGCACTTCAATAAACATTTATTGAGTGCCTGCTATACAGAAATGAATAAAACATAGTCCCAGCCCAAGGTGATGCTACTCTATGTAACACCTCCTGCTTTAACTGCACAGAACCATTAGCATTTGGTGTGTAGAGAAGTTATGTATTTTTACACTCTCTTTTCTTGAATCATACTTTCCCTTATGCCGAGGCTGCCCATTCTCATTGAAATATAAGTTGAAGTATTGATAGATTAAACTTCAATATTTAATTCAAATGCCACCTCCTTCCTATCTGCAGCTTCCTTTATGTTTCCATAATTGCAGTTATCCTTCTATTAATATTAAAATGTTTTTATCTTATCTCAGATATGGCTACTTGTGAACCTGCTAGTCTCCTCACTAGATTCCAAGGTACTTAGGGATAGGGCTGGGTTTTATTAACAGCATGTTAAGTCCCTGGGGCCTGGCACAGGGCCTTATTGGAGAGTGGGCACTCCATATTTGTCAGTGCATAAGTAAGCTTCTCAAGTAAATGCAAGAAGTTTAGGGTGCAAGTGTCAGGATGCCCTTGGCAGCAAGCTGCATTGAAATGGGGAAAAAACTGGGAGAGGGGTGTGTGTGTGGTGGGGGGAGGTAGAGAGAATAGATAGCACCACCCGGAGTATAACCTCATTTCACCTCTTCTTTTTCCTTCTCTTTCTCTAGCCCTTTCCTAATTGGTGGCTACAGCCTCTGGCATCTTTTACACCTTCCTTTCAATTTCCTCTCTATTGGGCAACTGACTCCTTCCCTCACTCCCTCCTTCTTCCTCCATTGCAGGAGAAAAGTGAGGGTGGAGGAAGAAGATGAGAATGGTGTAGACAGAATCTGCACTCCTGTGGTCCTATGGGGGAACAGCACTGTGGCTGCTCCTGGCTCGTGGCCACCTGCATTGCCTAGGCAGTGGGAAAGGTGTCTGGGAAGGAGAAAGCGACAGCCTGACTTGTGGCACCTGGCCTCTGTTTCCAGGATCCTCTTGTCCCTTGTTTCCAGGTGACGGAGAGTTAGGATTGAGGAAGCAAGTTTTCTTCTGTTTCCTAGTACACAGTTTGAAGAGCAAGGTAGGCTGAGAAAGGGGTGTGGTTGAAGGAGAAGAGCCGCTAAATTCAGAAGACACAAGTCTTTTAAACCTTAGCGCCCCTGCTCCTCTGGGAGAATGGCCCCTCGAGGTGTGTAACTGGGCCACTATGTCTTTACATGATTGACCCCCGCCAAAATGGATAACTGCCAACTTCTAAAACCTAAGGGCTGAACATCTTTATTTTCCTGGGAGGGAAATGGAGTCCTTGAAAAGAGACTTGTCCAAAGAGGAAGCTCTAGATTAGAAATCCAAGGAAGTCGTTCTAAGGCAAATACAACCCCTCTTCCCTTTATCCCTTTCCCTCCACAGCTCCAAAAGGTGAGGTCTACACTTCCCCAGGCTATCCTTACCCCCAACTGCAACTGTTAACATAGATATTCCCTCTTCTCTGCCTCCTTTTCTTTTCCATCTGTTTTCCTTCTTTCCCTCTCTCTTTCTTGCTGTTTTCTTTCTTTCCTACCCTCCTTCCCTCCCTCCCTCCCTCCTTCCCTCCCTTCCTCCCTCCCTTCCTTCCTCCCTTCCTTCCTTCCTTTCTTCTGTTTCCTCTTTTGTTTTATTTTTTAACAATCCCACACCAGTAAATATCAGAGAAACATTCTTGTAGGATGTACATTGTAGGGGAAAAGAAATATCTTTTCTTCTCATCTTGGGTTCATGGCTGAGGACCCTATAGCAAATGACAGATTAACAAGAAAAAAGAATACAAATTTATTTAAGTTTTACATGACACAGAAGACTTCATACATGAAGACTGAAAGAAACAGGTACATCTGTGTATTTTTATGATTAGGTTTGATGAAGAAGTGGATAGTTGTGAAGAGGTCTGACTGGACAAAGGGGATATGATCTAATAATAATAAACTTGGAGGGGGGAATTTACCAGGGCTAGTTTGCTCAGATTCCTCTGTGTCCTTGTGCCTTCACAAATAAGAATGTTTCTATAGTGAGGGTACCTCTCTAATGAGGGTCTTAGGACCTGCTTCAGGGGAAAAGGGAGAGGGGAAAATGAGTGACCTTGCTGCTTCCACTGTTTTCTCACATACAAAGCTGCCATATTTTGGGGTACTGTGTCTTGAACCCTGTCAACATATACAAACATGTCCCTGATCCCACAAGCAGAAATGAGGAATAGGAAATATTCTCATGACTGATGAAATGATTGGCACACTTATATCTCCCCCACTTGATGTTGTGAATCTCATGTTGCTAATATTAATCTTATCCCATGGGAGCTTGTTTCTGAAAGTCTTAAAAAAGTGCTAGGGGTGTGCAAAAGCTTTTTTTTTTTTTTTTTTTTTTGAGACAGAGTCTCACTCTGTTGCCCGGGCTAGAGTGAGTGCCATGGCGTCAGCCTAGCTCACAGCAACCTCAAACTCCTGGGCTTAAGCGATCCTACTGCCTCAGCCTCCTGAGTAGCTGGAACTATAGGCATGCGCCACCATGTCTGCCTAATTTTTTCTATATATATTTTTAGCTGGCCAGATAATTTCTTTCTATTTTTAGTAGAGACGAGGTCTCGCTCTTGCTCTGGCCGGTCTCGAACTCCTGACCTCGAGCGATCCACCCACCTCAGCCTCCCAGAGTGCTAGGATTACAGGCGTGAGCCACCATGCCCGGCCTGGAAAAGCTTTTTTAATTTGATCAGGTCCCATTTATTTATGTCTGTTGCTGCTATGATTGCTTTGGGCATCTTATTCATAAATTCTTTGCCTCGGCTGATGTCTGGAAGGGTCTTCCCTACATTTTCGTCTAGGATTCTTAAGGTTTCATGTCTTAGGTTTAAGTCTGTTATCATCGTGAATTGATTTTTGTAAGAGGTGAGAAGTGGGTATCCAGTTTCAGTCTTCTGCATGTTGTTATCCAGTTTTCCAAGCACCATTTATTGAAAAGAAATTCTTTTCCCCAGTGTATGTTTTTGTCTGCTCTGTCAAAGACTACATGGCTATATGAGGATGGTTTTATATCTGGGTTCTTCTGAGTCCTGTTCCAAAGGTCTATATTTCTGTTCTGGTGCCAGTACCAAGCTGTTTTAGTTACTATAGCCTTGTAGTACAGCTTGAAGTCTGGTAGACTGATACCTCCCAGTTTGTTCTTTTTGCTTAAGATTGCTTTGGCTATTCAAGGTCTTCTCTGATTCCATACAAAGCATAGAATTATTTTTTTTCTAGATCTGTAAAGAATGATGATGGTACTTTGATAGGGATTGCATTAATTCTGTAGATCACTTTAGGTAATATGGACATTTTAACAATGTTGATTTTGCACAGCCAAGGAAACTATCATTAGAGTAAATAGACAGCCTACAGAATGGGAGAAAATATTTGCTCTCTAAACATCCGATAAAGGGCTGATAACAAAAATCTATGTAGAACTGAAAAAATCAATCAGAAAAAAATCAAACAACCACATCAATAAATGGGCAAAGGACTTGAACAGAAACTCTTCAAAAGAAGACAGAATAATGACCAGCAAACGTATAAAAATATGCTCAACATCTCTAATCATTAGAGAAATGCAAATCAAAACCACAATGAGATATCACCAACCCCTAGAATGGCCTTTATCAAAAAATCCCAAAACAACAAATGCTGGAGAGGATATGGAGAGACAGGAACACTCTTACACTGCTGGTGGGACTGCAAATTACTACAACTTCTGCGGAAAAGAATTTGGAGATACCTCAAAGAGCTAAAAATAGAAATACCATTTGATCCAGCAATGGCACTAAAGGAACAAAAGGAACAAAAGGAACAAAAGACATTCTATAATAAAGACAACTGCACTCGAATGTTTATGGCAGCACAATTCACTATTACAAGGATGTGGAAACAACCCAAGTGCCCATCAATCCATGAGTGGATTAATAAAATATAGTATATGTATACAATGGAATACTACTCAATTACAGAAAATGATGGTGATCTAGCACCTCTTGTATTTTCCTGGATAGAGCTTGAGCCCATCCTCCGAAGTGAGGTATCACAAGAATGGAAGAATAAGCACCACATGTACTCGCCATCAAATTGTCACTAACTGATCAACACTAAGGTTCTCACATGGTAGTAATATTCATTGGGTGTTGGGGGGATGGTGGTGGTTAAACTCACAACTACTGGACGCGGTGGCCATTGTATGGGGGAAAGGACACACCTCAAATCCTGGGTTGGATGAGGCAAAGTCATAACATGTAACCAAAGTTTGTGTACCCCCATAATATCCCGAAATAAAAAAAGTTAAAAAAGAAACTCAAATGATTTTGATAATGTAAAGAAAAAAAAGATTAGTCCCCCTTTTTCAACTGTTAAATCTGTTCACATTCCCAATGAACAAGTACTTTCTTATTCTTACAGATGGATGACTATTGTTTACCCTATGGGGAATTCTCCTGGAGATTGTGTTGAGTTGTTTAAATTTTTCACGACAAGGGAGATGGAAAAAGTTTAGCTTCACTTTGAGAATTTAAATCTTCAACTGCCTGTGCAATCAATCTCTCTCATATCTGTGGTATCTGTTGTATTTTCTGTGGTAACATGTTGTTATTGGTATTTTTCTTCTCGGAATGTCATGACCTCCTTCATTAGCAGCTTCTTATAGTAGTGCCCTCTACCTCTGATATACAGTCTGCTGTGCCCGCCTCCAAATAAAACCTGGAGTGAATGATATGGTGCAATATCTAATCTGTGTGGATTCTTGCATCTGTTGTAATATTTGGAATTACTATTGGGGTTCAACTCTGTTCAATACAAATGGCACCATATTTGCCCTTAAATCTAGTGTCTATCATTTTGGCAAAACTTTTTCTATTAAAGGCCCAGATAGTATGTAAAAAAAGAAAATAAAAACATAAATACTTGATGATATTAAGAATCAAGGGGCATTCATTAATGTCAACTGCAAATCTAATGGCTTACACTCATAAATGCCATTTGCTTTTGTCTGGAAGAGTCAGGATGATTTAAGGGTGACAAAAAGTAGAGTTTTATTTGACATCCATGTTAACTATTTGGTGCTCTGAATAAGGGATGGCCAAATACTAACTGTTTAATGCCAGAAATTGAGAATTAATCAGTTCCAAGTGGTAAGAGCTAACAGAATTAATCTTTCCACCTCCTAATCTATGGTTGTGAACAAATGTACAGCTTTTAGCATTCACTAAATGCTAAAATAAAACTCCTCTAGATATTCTGAAGCTCATGAAACACAAAAAATACTGTCTGCAGTGTAATTCCAATGTTTAAACAGTTTAAATACAAAATTATGGGTGGTTATCAAAGTTGTTATTGGTAATAAATATAGTTTATTTTAATTCTTTATAAGTCTCTTAGTACATTTTGTGAAGAAAGGTGTGTTCTTTTTAACATTGCTAATCCTTACTTAAATATATTTTAAAAAATCATCTTAAAATTATTTTCTACCATGAATTACAGAATGAAGACTGATACTAAAAGTGAATGCTATTGTTCTCACTAAATAAGTATTTATTAATAGAATCATCTGAAAAACCTATATTCTTTCCAATACCACTTATAAAAGACATTTAATAAATATTACCCCTAATTAGAGTATTCTAGTGATAAAACATTTTCTCATGTAACTGCTTAAGACAGATGATTTATGGCTTTTCAATGTTAAAATTTCACATTTAATGTCATGTTGTTAAAACTTTTCTAAGTTGGTCTCCCACTGTCAGATTCTTAAGTGAGAAAAGAAAGGACAAAAGACATAATTATTTAGCATCCGCCCTTCCCTGGAAACCAACATTTCCCTTAAAATGCAAGGCACACTCCTTTTCTCAGAATAGGAGTCAGGAAGCTTTTTTCCTAATTTTCTGTAAAGGGCCAGATAATAAACACTTCGGGCTTATGGACCATTTGTCCTCTATTGCAACTACTCAATTTCTGCTGTTGTACTGGGAAAGAAGCCATAGACAATATGCATTTGCAAAACAAGCAGCAGTCCAAATTTGGCCTTCAGGCCATAGTTGGCCAACCCCTGTTTTAGAAGAACAGACCTACGTATATAAAAAAATCACTTGAAAGAAGCTGGTCTCTAGTCAAATGTGATGACTGAATCAGTTAATCACTCTAGTTAAAGATTCTTCTACTGCAGCTCATGTAATCATGCTTTTCACTGGGATAGTTTATCTTCATTTAAGAACTTGCTTAGGTATTATTTATGGAGGGATTCAGTTTAAAATTAATAAATGATGTCCATACAATTTAATTTTTTTATTTCAGCTTATTATGGGGGTACAAAAGTTTAGGTTATATATATTGCCCATGCCCCCCACCCCCTCAAGTCAGAGCTTCAAGCGTGTCCATTCCCCAGACAGTGCGCATTGCACTCATTATGTAGGTATACATCCATCCCCTCCCCCCACCCCCCACATCTGCCCGACACCAAATTGGTGTTATTCCCAAATGTGCACTTAGGTGATGATCAGGGAAACCAATTTGCTGGTGAGTACTGTGGTGCTTATTTTTCCATTCTTGGAATACTTCACTTAGTAGAATGGGTTCCAACTCTTTGCAGGAGAACATAAAAGATTCTATATCACCGCTATTTCTTATAGCTGAGTCATACTCCATGGTATACATATACCACATTTTACTAATCCACTCATGTATTGATGGGCATTTGGGTTTTTTCCACATCTTTGCAATTATGAATTGTGCTGCTATAAACATTTGGGTGCAGATGTCTTCGTTATAGAATGTCTTTTGTTCTTTTGGATAGATGCCCAATAATGGGATTGCTGGATCAAATGGTAGGTCTAATTGGATCTGTTTAAGGTACCTCCATATTGCTTTCCACAGGGGTTGCACTAGTTTGCAGTCCTACCAGCAGTGTATGAGTGTTCCTGTCTCTCTGCATACACCCCAACATGTACTGTTTTGGGACTTTTTGATAAAGGCTATTCTCACTGGAGTTAAGTGATATCTCATTGTGGTTTTGATTTGCATTTCCCTGATGATTAGACATATTGACCATTTTTTCGTATGTTTGTTGACCATTTTTCTGTCTTCTTTTGAAAAATTTCTGTTCATGTCCTTTGCCCACTTTTTGATAGGGTTGTTTGATTTTTTCTTGCTGATTTTCCTGAATTCTAAATAGATTCTAGTTATCATTCCTTTATCGGATGTGTAGCATGTGAAAATCTTTTCCATTCTGTAGGTTGTTATTTACTCTCGTGACAGTTTCTTTGACTGTGCAGAAACTTTTTAATTTAATCAGGTCCCGTTTATTTATTTTTGTTGTTGCTGTGATTGCATTGGGGTCTTCTTCATAAATTCTTTGCCTAGGCCAACGTCTATAAGAGTCTTTCCCACATTTTCTTGTAGAATTCTAATAGTTTCACAACTTAAGTTTAAGTCTGTTATGCACTGTGATTTGATTTTTGTGAGAGGTGAAAGCTGTTGGTCCTGTTTCAGTCTTCTACATGTGGCTATCCAGTTTTCCCAGCACCATTTATTGAATAAGGATTCTTTTCCCCAGAGTATGTTTTTGTCTGCTTTGTCAAAAATTAGATGGCTATATGAGGATGGTTTTTATCTGGATTTTCTGTTCTGTTCCACTGGTCTATGTCCCTGCACTTGTGCCAATACCATGCAGTTTTAATAACCACAGCCTTGTAATATAGTTTGAAGTCTGGTAAATTAATACCTCCCATTTTGTTTTATACAATTTAATTTTTTTTAAAAAACTTAATGAAAAATATAACAGAATCAAAACATCTAAAATAAGTACACTCACTACCCACTCCAGTAATTCAAGTCATACCAACTATAGAGTATGAAAAATAAATTCAGAAGTGTAATTACTTTAAAATGCACTACTTCCACTTTTGTCAATATTTCACATTTATGGATATATTCTAGAGTGGAAGCAAAATTCTCTCTAAAAACATTATCTCCTTAAAATCTTGAGGTGCATATTAGAGCCACAGGCAATATCTGACATATAAAATTGCAGTACAGGTCTTTCAAACTTGGGATTTCACTGGTACAATTCAACGACCAAGATATACAATAACTGTACAGTGCCTAGACATTCCAGTAAGAACCATTATTTTCTTTAATGTGAAATGATTAATACATATTCTACAAGGGGCAGTGAGGTTAGTAATTCTATAGGTTATGTCCCGACTTAATTTTCAAAATTGTACAATAACACAAACAACTGTACTAAGGGCATGTTTTATTAATGGACAAAAGGCAATTAATTTATTTATAAGTATTTTCTTGAAAGTCTGTGCTCTTAAAAATCATGAAAAGTTGGAAAGACTGTTAAATCACTGAAACTTTAAATATATCTTACACAATCTTGTTTGTAGAAAAATACAAGTTAAACATAAACATAAAGCAATCATGATAATATTATGCAAATCTGTTTTATGTGATCATCAGTTATATATAAAAGTTTATCAGTTCTGTTATTTGTGAAAAGATCAATACCAGATTGAATTACTATCTATTGGCAAAGGGCCCTAAAAAGCTTGCTTTAGCATTAATCTTTCACATGGTTAAGTGTGTTTCCTAATTTGAGATCACCTAAACATTGGAAAAAAAATAAAAAATGAAAGGGCAGTATGTCCATAAACCAACAAATAATTTGGCTGTAATGTATCATAAAATGCAAAGAAACCCCACATATGTGTACAACAAACATTATATATTACATACTCACACACACAGGTATATATATATATGTGTGTATGCATGCATACACATAGACATGCGCACACAACACACACCCAGTCATCAAACAAAGCCTAATGAGGTGCTGTTTCCAGTTGATATTCAGCTGTGCATTTTTTCTTACTTCATCAAATGAATAGCTTTTTGTCACCTTCCCATTCTTGAAGACAGTATGGAGAAAATCATGACCATATTCTTCAAGGTCACCTTTTCCTTCCTCAAGTGTAACAAAATTCCCTGTTGGCATCCTATGTAAAGATAATTGGCCCTTTTTGGACCTTTTGTTGAGATCAGTGACTGGGTCCTTGAAGACATTAATCCCAAGGACATTAATTACAACATAACTACACTTCAAAGAACACTTCAGGAGATCTCTTGTTAACTTCTGTAGCAAAGCTCCACCAGAACCCAAGGCAACATTTTCAATACTCCACTTACTCTGTTTCACACCTTCTACAATCTCTTGTAAGGTATTAATATCTACTCCATCCCCTTGAATGACTATAAGGTAAGGTGGCAGCAACTTGTAGCCCTTTGAGTTTTCAGTAATAGGAAACTTCTTACCTAAAATATCCAAAACCTTTAATACTGTGTCAAGAGGGTTTCCAGAATCAGGTCTGATTATTAGTGGTGCCTCTGAATGTCTTGATACTATTAAATGTCTTAGATCTGTACCCCATATCGCTGACCACAGATACAGGCACTGATGAAAACTGTGTTACTATATGTTCAAAAGCATCTTTTTCATGGTCTTTCCCCCAAGCTATTATGGTACTGTGTTCTGCTGCTGGAACAGAGTAGCCTGGAACAGGATCTTTCATTCCATAATACTTTTTAATTAGAGCAATTCCCACTACTGTATCTGTTCCTTTGAAGTTAACCAAATGAGCAGATGCTCCTATGACAGCAGTCTCTTGGGAAGAGACTCCTCTGTAGCCAAAATCATGTAACTTGTATTCCAGACCATCTAAGTTACCAGAAGTTTCTAACAAATATTTGGCCAATATTTTCTTCTGCTCTCTAGAATTTGTGACTACGATGATTGGATACTAAGTCTGAACAAGAATAGTCTCAATCCAATTTGTAAGCCAGTAACATTCTGGATCTGCATTTTCCACTGTGAAGAGAACATTTCCTCTGGGAATGACAGAGCCCTCAGAAACAGCTTTTATTTCTATTGGAAGATGTCCATCATATTTCTCAAGAATGTAGATCCATCCCTTTTCATTAAAGACATCATCTTGGAAATGTTCTTTGTAGACCTCTTTGGCTTCCTGGATTTTCTCTTTGGTCACTACTTTACCTTTAAGTACTTGTTAAGAATGTACTGCAACCCATAAAATACTGTTTCCTCGTATTTCACCTTCCTTAGTTTGGAGTTTTCTGTCTTCTTTTCACGGCATTCAAAGCAGGAATAAACTTTACTTGTGTTGGGTGGGTACTGTTTGTAGTCAGTAACCTTGTATGAGTCCGTGGCCAGAAGGATGTTGAACTAGGCTTCTGCTGCAGCATTCATATGGGGCCAAAGTGCAGGGTCCGCCCTCAGCGAGCTCCTAAGGAGGCTGAGAGGAAGGAGAAAACAGATTCACAACGCTCCGCTCCGTTGCTTAACTCACCGCTCATTTGGAGAACGTGGGGTGAGGAGGGGAGCAACAGAACGCGGGGAGGTGTCAAGAGACGGAGGGCCTGGGAGCCGTGACGCTACACGAGTGGCGGCGGTGGCCTCTCACATGCTCGCAGCTCAAGAGCTCTGGCAGCTTGCCGACCTCGCCTCCCTCGCCCTCACCGAAGAGTACTTTTTTTTTTGTTGTTCTAGCTTGTAAAATGACAGTTTATTTTGCTCTGTAATTTTTGCTTTTCTATGTTTCCAGCATTTCTGCAATAAATTATGAATGATTTTTGTAATCAGCCAAATAAAGTAAAAAAACAAACAACAAAAGTTAGGATAAAAAAAATCAAAGAGGACATTTTCTGATCAATGCTAATTCAGGCAGCCTCCTCTCCCGTTCACGCAGTCCAGCTTGCATCCTGAAGACTGATCGAACAGTACTTTTTAAAGGAAGAGGATGTCTCCTTATTCAGTCAGGTGTTTTCTTGGGCAGTTGTTTCTTTTAAAGGTCAATGAGATTTTCATTTTCATTCTGAACTTTTAACTGTTAAATAATGCTGTGACTAAATCTTCAAAGATGCAATCCTCAAGAGAGGTAACTTTATATTAAAATTATAAATATATATAAAGCAATATAACTATATCTTCTCAGTTGCAATTGTTTTTATAAAAAGTTTCATTTGCTAATAAAATTGGACTGCTTTTAAATAAAATTGTTAATTCCCACCAACCTTTCATCTAATGGCATTTGAATCTTTAATAAACCTTACCTGAATCAATTATTTCTTTAGAGATTACAAAATGGTAACTTTTCTATCGTTGCTTTTATATTTATTAGCTGGCATTTTTTTGTAATTAAAAACTTTCCCTTTTAAACTATAGGTAACTACAGTTCCTTCTAAAAAGGGATAATATGATTTCTTGCCCTCCTCACTTCCAATGACTTACTTCCATATTGCCATAGCCACTCACTCCCATAGCCACAAGCTATCCAACACCCTTCCAGAAGAGCTGGACTGAAATCTCAACCCCTGGTCTCTGACCACAACATCCTAAGCCCTCCAGCTCTTTCTTTCCCTTGTTCCCAGGAAGTTTGGTCTTTAGGTCTGTTGAAACTTCCAGTTCCTTGACTCCATTCTTTCTATACCCAATGGCCCCTCCTGTCTTCATTTCTCTTCCTAACCAGCCTCTGTTCCACAGTGTTTCACCTCTGCTCTTCAACTATATTTTTCCTTCCCTGTCGTTATTAACCTTCTGAACTGGTCTTCTGGCTTCAGACTTACCCTTTAAATCCACCCTCCACACTGCAGCTAGGGTGATCTCTCTACTAAATCTCATCATATTACTCACCTGCCTAAATCTTCTAATGTTCCCCATTGCCAACTACTACCCATTCCCAGAAAGTACCATGTTCCCACAGCTATCCATGCCTTTGCATATGATAGACCTTCTTCCTGGTTTAACTCTCTCCTTGTTCTTTGTCTGAATAACTCCCATTTTTCTTAAAGATTTATTTCAGGCAATACCTCCTCCAGGAAGCCCTCCCTGATCTCCTCTACCCGCTACCTGGTTTAGATGCCCCTCCTGTGTGCTCCCATGTCACCCTGTGCTCACTGGAATTGCAGCCCAGACTATGCTGGAGTATCATTGCCTGTTAACTAGTCTGACTCCACCTCAGCATAAGTGCCTGAGGACAGAAACTCAACAAATGTTTGTTGAATTAACTGGACACAGCTGTTGGGAAGATTGGTTTTGTTTGTTTGATATTAGTTTGATTTTACTTTTCTAGAAGTTGGAGGGATTTGAATGTTTATATACTGATAGTATAGAGCTATAATAATTAGAGGTCAAGAGGTTAGTCATTTGGGAGATTGAGGAGGTAATGAACAGAACAAGTGCCTGAAGAGGCAGAAGGGAGGGGCCTTGAGCACAGATGGAGGAACATAGCCTGGGCAGGGGAACAGACAGAGACACCCTTTCCTCTGAGTCTGCAGGTGCTGATGTGTATGTCTGTTGGTGGGGAGCAGGCAGGAAATTGGGGGAGTTCTCAACTGATGGCCTCTGTTTCCTCTAATCTAAGTGGGGAATTGGTATGAAGGCCTTGGAGACAGAGTTGGCTAGGGGCCCTCAGCAGCTTCCCACATTTCTTCTGTGACCTCTTCCTTCCATCCCTCAATCCTCCACAAATCCCAGGCCACTGCCCAGTGCTCTTGAACTGTCTTGTCTGTGAAATGTTCTGAGTTCCAGCAATCAATCCATCGATAAGTTTAGTCCTTATATAACAGAGCGTGTGTAAAGCATTTAGCCCAGCACCAGGTAAAAAGGAAATACTCAAAAAATGGTAGACCTTTTTGTATTTACTAACAAAAATGCATGTGTCTTTTCTAGTTGCTACATAGCAGTGTGTATGGTATGAGTCCTCGCCCTCCTTAGGCTTATGTTCTTGTTGTGGAAGAAAGATGTACTCACAAAATAATTAAAAAGCAATGCAAAGGGATACATGGTCATCACTGACATCTAAATGGTGCTTTGTTTTTTGAATACTGCCTGCACTAAAAAGTATGTTTTATATTATGACCTAGAATTCAGATACATATATAAAGCTGAAACAAAAGTTTCATTAAACAATATCTATCCTTAAAAAATAAAATTAAATTAAAAGGGAGAATAAGTACTTGCTCCTGTTTTTGCCGATTTTCAGAGTGGGGAGTTAATGTAATAAGTACTTTTAATGATGACAAATAGGTGTTTTGTAAAAAATATTTCTCCCTTGAACATAATTAAGTGACAACATCAAATGCTGGTAAGGGTATAGAGAAACTGTATCTCTTATACATTGCTGGTGGGATTGTAAACTGGTACAGCTATTATGAAAAATGTGTCCAGTTTCTTAAAAAACTAACTATATACTTATTATATGACCCAGAAATTTCACTCTTGATCATTTATCCCATATTAATGAAAACCTATGTTCACACATAAACATATACATGAATGTTCATATCACCGTATTTGCAATAGCCAAAAACCAAAACCAAAAACAAAACTGGAAATAATCCAGTTGTCCTTTAGTAGTGGGTGCCTGGTTAAACAAACTCTGGTAGATCCATACTATTAAAAAGGAACAAAGTATTGATACATGCAAAAACTGGGATGGACCTCAAGGACATTATGGTGAGTGAAAAAGCCAATCTTAAAAGGTCACATAATTTATGCTTCCACTTACATAACGTTCTCAAAAAGGCACGGTTAAAAGGACAGAGATTATTACTACCAGGGGTTAGGAATGTTGGGGGGAGGGGAGTAAATGTTATCATAAAGGGTTTGCACGTGGAAGATCTTCGTGGTGATGGAATAGTTTCGGACCTTCATTACAATGATGATTACATGAACCTACACATGTTAAAATGGTATGTAATTATGCATACACTTTGTACTAATGTTAATTTGATGATTTTGCTATTGTACTATATAGTTATATAAAATGGAATCATTGAGGAAGTGTATTCAGGACCTCTCTGTACTATTATTGATAGCTTTATTGAGAAATAATTTGCATACCATACAATGCACCCATTTAAAAGGTACATTTCGATGGACTTTAGTAAAATGATAGTTATGCATCCATCACCACAATCAATTTTAGAACATTTTTATAACCTCAGAAAGAAATATCACATCCCTTAGCCAAATACCCTCACCTGCATTTTTCTCCATCTTTAGCAACAACTAATCTACTTTCCATTTCTATAGATTTGCCTGTTCTTATAAATGGAATCATATAATATGTGGTCCTTTGTGAAAAATTTCTTTTACTTATGTTTTCAAGGTTCATTCATCTTGTAGCCTGTATCTACACTTCATTCATTTTTATGGATAAGTAGTATTCCATTGTATGGATATTCCACATTTATCCATTCATCAGTTGATGGATATTTGAGTTGTTTCCATTTCTTGGTTACTATGAATAATGCTACTATTTACATTCATATGAAAGTTTTTGTGTGGACATATTTTCTTTTACAAGTTTTGGTATGTTGGGCCTTCATTTTCCTTGATCTAAATGTGTTTTCTAATTTCCCTTGTGATTTCTTCTTTGACTCATGACTAGTGTGTTTAATTTCCATATACTTGTGAATTCCCCAAATATTTTTCTATTATTAATTTCCAATTTCACTCTGCTGTGAACATAACATTATATGGTTTATTTCCTTTTAAATTTATTGAGGCTTGTTTTGTGGCCTAGCATCTGCTCTGTGAATGTGTGCTTGAGAAGAATGTGTGTCTTGTTATTTTTGAGTAGAGTGTTCTATAGATTCTTGTTAGATCTAGTGTGTGTGTAGGGTTTTCCAAGTCTTCTATTTCCTTGTTGATCTTATGCTTAGTTGTATTATACATTACTGAAAGTGGCATATTGAACACTCCCACTATATTATTGTTAAATTTTCTATTTCTCCCATGAATTCTGTCAGGCTTTGCTTCATGGATTTAGGGACTTTGTTATTAGGTGTGTATGTGTTTACAATTGTTATAACTTCCTGATAGACTGACCCTTTCATTTTTATAAAACATCCCTCCTTATTTCTAGTAACATTTTTAAAAAGTCTATTTTGTCTGATATTAGTATAAGCACTCTGGCTATCTTATGTTAGTTATTTGCGTGAGATATCTCTTTCTATCCTTTTCGTTTCAACTTTCTTGTGTTTTTGAATCTAAAGTGTATCTCATATACAGCATATATTTGGATGTTGTTTTTTATTCTGGCTGACAATCTCTGCCTTCTGATTGGATTATTTGATCCAGTCATGTGCAATATTATTATTGATATAGTTGGGTTTGTGTTTGCCATTTCACTTTTTGTTTTCTATACATCTCATATCTATTTTGTTCATCTTATTCCTCCTTTACTGTTATCTTTTACATTAAGTAAACATTTGTTTGGGTGTAACATTTTAATTTCTTTGATAGTTTTTCCATTATGTATATTTTAGTTATATATATATATATATATGTATATATATATATACACTATATATATATATATATATACTATATATATATTTAGTATATTTTCTTCGTGTTTGCTCTAGGTTTTATCACATATCTTAATTTCTCAGAATATACCTCAGATTTTATTATATTAATACTATTAATAACTTATTTCTAGTAAGATACAAAAATGTTACTCCTATGTAGCTTTATTCTCTTACTCCTTTTTGTGCTATTACTATTATACATATTACATTTATGTAAGTTAGAAACCCAATAATACATTATTATAATTATTACTTTATATAATTTTATCTATTAAAGAAGCTGAGAAAAGAGAGTATGTATATATTTATAGAACTTGTGATATTTACATTCTTATTTACCATTTCTAATTTGCTTCATTTGTTCCTGTGCATTTGAGTTACCATCTGGCATCATTTCTTTGCTCTAATACATCTCTGCTGCCATCCACATATTATGTATTGCTATAGCCAAATATTATACGCCTTATATGTTATAGGCCCATCAATACAATTATATATATATTAATACTTATTTGTATTATCTGTACCATTTTTCTTTGTGTGAATCAACACTCTTTTCAAAATGAAAAATTTAAAGAAGATATTTGGGGGAACAATTTAGAAAATTTACATGTGAACTGGGTAGTAAATATTAGGGCACTGGTTCTTAAAGTGTGGACCTCTGATTAGCAGCATCAGCATTACCTCTACACTTGTTAGAAATGCAAGTTTTCAGGCTCTTCCTTAGACCTACAGAATCGAAAATGCTGGACATAGAGCCTAAGCATGTATATTTTAACAGGCCATTCCAGTGATTCTAATTCATGATGAAGTTTGAGAACCACTGGGTAAGAGAACAATTGTTAACATTCCAAGGTGTGATAATGTTATTTTGGTTAGGTATCTTCTTAGGAGATACAGTGATAGTATTTAGGATGAAATATCACGAAGTCTGCAACTTCATTTCAAATAGGTCAACCTCTCAAATATTTTATCTCCTACATTCATATTATATATACACATAAACAATATATATCAATATAAATCTATCTGCTACATTTATATTTGCTACATATACAAATACACATATATACTTACATATGCACACATATAATCATATACATATGTATACATACACACTATAAAACTAGATTGTAGATAAATGGATTTTCATATATTATACTTCAACTTTTCTGTGAAAGTTGAAAATTCTCATAATAAAGTATTAAAAGAAACAAAAAGATCACATAAAAATTCTTTTGAAATAAAGCTCTTATGCATTTCAGCATAAAGCCTTACCTTTTTGAAGTATCTTTCTGAAAGATGTAATGAAGATCAGGATGCTGGCTTAAATTCTTCATATAAATCTTTCAATATATCTAGTAGTATATGAAAGGAAGATTTTTAAATTCTGTCCTAGAAGATATTAAACAGATCATTGATCTTGCTCAAAATAGCTATTACTATCTGTTAAAATTTGTCATCCTCTTCTTTTTGTTTCACATTTCACTAGGCTAGAAACAAACAATTCCTGTGACCATTCACAGGAAAGTCATCACATAATCTGCTTATTACATATTCCAGTGACTAAATTCATGATTCATAGATTTTATAATCATCTCTTATAAATTGAACATATAATAAATCTAAGTTAACTGAAATTCATGTACACGGTAAGAGAAGAACACTAGACTGGAAGTCAGGAGAACTGAATATTAATCCATCTCTCCTGTGAATTATGTGACCTTGAACAAGTGACTTGACTTATCCTCTATTTCCTCATCCTTAAAAAGGGGGTTTTGGCCACGCATCATGGCTCATGCCTGTAATCCCAGCACTTTGAGAGGCTGAAGCAGGAGGATCACTTGAGGCCAAGAGTTTGAGACCAACCTGGGCAAGAGAGTGAGACCCCATCTCAAAAATATTTTAAAAATTAAAAAAAAAAATAGCTGGGCATAGTGGTGCACACCTGTACTCCCAGCTACTCAGGAGGCTGAGGTAAGAGGATTGAGCTGAGGAGTTCCACTGCACTCTAGCCTGGGTGACAGAGCTAGACTCTGTCCCAAAAGAAGGGGGGAGGCAGGAACGTTTTGACTGTTTTGTCTGAGTTTTTCTGTAGCTCCTGAATTCCAGGAGAATGTTTTATTTTCATATAAGAGAAAAATGCATATGCTAATAGAATTGGCCCCAATAACTGTGTGATCTTAGGTAAGTTTTGTGAGTGTTTATTTGTACAATGGACAAAAATACTTACCTAATAGGGCCATTGAGTTGACTTAATTACAAACGAATGTAAAGCATTTAACATAGATCTTAATACATAGCTCAATAATGGTAACTATTTTTATATGCTAGTTTCCTCAGAATGATAAATTTTTTAAAAACCAACTTCCAAGATACAAATTAGCATTACTGTAAATTCTATCAAATGTTCTTCATGATCTGAATATACCATCTTCAATAGTGTAAAATTAGAATTTTTTAGAATGATGACTTTATATACAAAAGATTGAATTATCAAGTATTATTAATGTTCACTATACTATATTTTTCAACCCTTTCCTAGACCTGCTGAGCTGTTGGCACCAATGCACATCCCCTGTGGGCTCAGCTCTGTCTAATTGCTGACCTAATCTTAATCAAGACAAAGAGGACAAATGAGCTTACACTCCACTAGTGGGTAAGAGCTCTAATTAGTCTGATTGCCATAGACCTGATATTAAGTATAACTTGGAAAAATGAATCCTGGGTACTGTTGTATACAAAGCCATAGCCCCCCCCGCCGGTACCCCTACCATCTAGTCTTATCCTATGGGACTAGATATGTGTTTTGGTTTAGAATTCCACTTTTATTACGTGGCATGCCATTTGGCTTGAGCCCAGATAGCCTCTTATGACCCCAAACCCAACCCCCAACCATCTTTAACCCACAGTGAAGTTCAGCACTTTTCCCCTAAATCTGGATGGAATTTAGCCGCAATGAACTGAATATTTGAAACCATGATGCTTCCTCTCTGGAGGATTCTAATAAATAGTTTTTGTCTTTACCTCTATTTCTGTGCCCCTTCTACCTGATAAAACTTTTGATGTTAAATCAGCCTAAATGAAACCCATGTTCAAAGTTTAATTGTATTCCCTAAGTCAGAAAAATAAATCAGTGTAGCTTTAAATATATTTAACAAAAATGTTCAAAGCACAGATTTATGTTAACATTCAATTAACTAGAATATAAAATTAATCTCAATTTATATTAAACTTATTGGATGCTTACTATAAGTACATTTTTACATATATTAGCTCATATAAACTTTGTCAGACTCCTGTGCAGAAGGCATGTTATTAAGTACAGGGGCTTACTGCAATGTCAAACTCCCAGGCTCAAGCCATCCTCCCACCTCAGCCTCCTGAGTAGCTGGGACTACAAGCACATACCACCATGCCTGGCTAATTTTTGCATTTTTTGTAGCGACAGCGTCTTGCTATATTGCTCAGGCTGGTAACCTGTTTCTCTCCTTTCATCCTCTCCCCCCATTCCTTCATATGTTGTAATTATTTAGTGGCAATATTTGGCTAACAGCCCAGAAGATTGAATATGGATTTATTAGTTAGCAGTACCAGATTATATAATTTTCTATTCTTGTGATTCAGCTTAGCTTTATTAATAAAACATTGTTTAAGGGAGAAAAACAATTGTTACTTTTCACAAATAGTTTGCATTCTTTTTTTTTTTTTTTTTGAGACAGGGTCTCACTCTGTCGCTCAGGCTAGACTGCAGTGGTGTCATCACAGTTCACTGCAAATTCCAATCCCTGGGCTCAAGTGATCCTCCTGCTCAGCCTCCCGAGTAGCTGGGCCTATAGGTGGGTGGCACCCAGATATATTTTTTTCTATTTTTTTGTAGAGGAGTCTTGTACTTGCTTAGACTGGTCTTGACCTCCTGGCCTCAAGAAATCCTCCTGCCTAGGCCTTCCAGAGTGCTAGGATTACAGGCATGTGACACCGCCCCTGCCTCAATTTTCCATTCTTAAAGTATAGAAACTAAGTTTCAACTAGCACAACAAATTCTCTACCAGCCAATTTGTCTTCATCCATTGTAAGTAATCTGAGAGGAGATGTTTTTTCCAATTTAGTTTTTGGAGAGAAATCTATCATTTTTGTGATCTCCTTCTTGTGCTTGCTTGAACTCTCTTTCTGAACCCTTCTTTCCCCTCACAGTTCCACCCCAGGACAGGTATACCAATATCTACTGACCACAGTATTTTAGGAATGAAGAGAGTCTAAAATTTGATGGTTTATTTATCATAGCAGCCCTGGTCTGATGCCTCTGGGAGTAAATCTGAGAGTGGAAAGCAGACTACAAGCTTAGGGCATAAAGGTGAATAAAGTTTACGTTTCATTAAATTCAGTTCTTCTTTGTGTCCTTATGTTGTTTACCATGAGCTAAATTAAGCAAAAACTGAAAGAAAAAACTTGCAGTAATTATTTCTATTTTTCTTCTTGGTTCAAAGCAGCAGTAGCCATATAAACAAAAATAACAAAGGACAGATACTCAGAAGTTTATTTCTGAACAGAGCCATTTGAAAAATGTATAAAATATTAAATGCTGCACAGATTACATGAATGTGAGAGCTGTTATTCACCCTTATTATTTGCTGAGGTTTTATTGGTATGATAAATATGCTTTGAAAAGGAATGAAAAAGAGCTCTGATTATTCTGCCCGTCTGTAGAAATAATTAGGTTGTGGGTAGGCTTCCATGGGAAATGTCAGAGATACCATTGTTTCTAACTACATGGGACTGTGTCCTAAAAATTCACTAGAAAGCCATCTAGCTTTCTGACAGTAAAAGAATGATCTGGCCTTAGAACGCTTCTTAGTTTCTAATTTCATAAGATTTGTTTCTTTTTATTTTGCATCTACTTGCTCTTTTTCTTTATTTGCACATTGCAAACTTTTGGTCCCCTAGCAACAATTCATTTTAGGTTTGGCTTATGAACCTCTCCAGTTTCTTCTTCTTGTTTTCATTTCACACTGCTTTTATTAAAGTTTCTTACTTTTTAAAAAATCCACTCACTAGGACTTTGGTACCAAAATCCCACTATTTGGTTAAAATCTTTGTCTGTGCCTTGATAGAAGAGTCGGGTACAGTTGAAGGTATTGAGATACTCCTAAATATAGGCTCTCTGCCAGGTTTCAATTCTAATGGATTTTCTGCTCTTGGGATTTCAGCTCTTCTCCTTTCACACTTCTTCAGAATCTCTTCATATCATCCAGGAATATGTTGGCTATAAGTAATAGTAACTCAAATTGATGTTAGACAAATAGACGTTTGTTTTTCTCACATAATAAAATAGTTTGGTAGTAGGTAGTTTGAGCTAGTGCAGCTGCTCAAGGATGTCAAGGACTTAGGCTTCTTTCTTAAATATCATCCTAAAGTGAAGTTTTAAATTTCATGTTTCTCATGACTGCAAGATGGTTGCTATACCTCTAGGTATCTCTGTCTTATTGCAGTTGCCTTCAGAGCTTCAGGTTATGGAACAGAAAATGTGATAGGGGATGAAAATGCAATTTCTACTTATTAAGTCACAGCTGAGTCTAGGAAGCAGCACCCAGTGATAGTAAATTTCATGATCCTTTAGTCTCTCACTTATGGTTGGGAGATGTGAAAGTTGAAAGAACTCTTGTTATTTATAATAAAAACTGTTTTTTCCTGAACCAAGAAAGATCTAGAAAAACCATTTGAACAGCCAGACTATGAAGGTATTCCATTCAAATTTGCTTCCTTCCTTAAAATAAGGAGAAAGGGAAGGCAGGCCTTCCTGCATTTTTAGAGACTTCTTCACAATTATGTCTAGCCTGTGCCTATCATTAAAGAAAACACCAACGGAATGACTTACCATGCATCTCACAACCAAATGGTCCATGAGTAGTAGTCATGAGACCAGTAGAAATTTTTTTCTCTAGGATCAAGGTAGGTCATCCATTTGTGTCTGGGCCTGGACTCATATATTTTATTCTTTCTTTTAGGTATGTCATTAGTTTCATATTTCTGTTATTACAAACTATAACAAACTTAGTGGCTTAAACAATACAAATTTATCATCTTTACAATTCTGGAGGTCAGAAGTCTGAAGTAGGTCTCACTAGACTAAAATTAAGATGTGTTGGCAGGGCTGCATTCCTTTCTGGAGGCTCTAGACTACAGGAAAATTCATTTCTTTGCCTCATCAGCTTAACCCTCTGGGCAGGAAGCTCCATCTTCTGCGTCATCTTTCCTTTTTTATGAAGGGTAACACCTGTTTGTAGCTGAGTAGTTTATCAGCCTGTTTTCTGCGTGTAGAACTTCTGAGTGCCTGATAGACTCTTTTTGCTTCATACTCTGTCCATTTTGGTACAGTCTGGTAGTGATTCTGCTGTTATGAAATTTTCACGAACCTTGTAGGTCTCCCATTGCATGTCATAGAAATTCACTTTATTAGATAAGAGGTTCATGCATAGATCTTTCCTAGATAATTCCATTTTTATTTTTTGGCTTCTATTGAGATGGCTGAGGGGATCTATGAGTCATACATTTAAGCTTTTCAAAGAGTCTTTCCCATGACTAACTATTCTGACTTTTTAATCTTTCTGAGGTATTAGTAAAAGACTGTGCAGCAGCAACACACTTGCATTTTCTGTATACCACGCTTTCCTGACAGTTAATCTCTTAACTTTAGCATCCTTTGCAATATGGGTAGAATGAGAATTTACCAAATCATAAGTCCTGGTTCCTTTTATTTGGTAATTTTCTCCTCAATTTATCTCTTTCCTCTCACATTTTATTATAAGCATCAAGAAGTAACCAGACCACATCTTCAATATTTTGCTTGGAAACTCCTCAGCTAAATGTCCAATTTTATCATTTACAAATTTTGCTTTCCACATAACTGCAGGACACAATTCCACTAAGTCTTCTTCCACTATATAACAATGACTTTTTTTCCTCTAGTTTCCAATACCATGTTCCTCATTTCCTTCTGAATCTTCACCAGTAGTGCCTTTTGTGTCCATATTTCTTCTCACAGTTTGTTCACAATTGTTTAGATATTCCTCAAGGCAATCTCTCTCTCTCTCTCTCTCTCTATATATATATATATATAGATAGATAGATAGATAGATAATATATATATATATATCTTCTCTACCATGTTCCTTACTTTCTTCTGAGCATTTACTGGTGGAGTCATCAACATACATATTTCTACTAATAACCTGTTCAAGACAATCTATGCTTTTTAAAAAATCATGCTCCTCAAAATCTTTCAGTCTCTTCCCTCTGCCCAATCCTAAAACCACTTCCATATTTTTAAAGTATTTGTTACAGCAACATACCACTCCTAGATACCAAAATTTTTATTAGTTTTCTATTGCTGCTGTAACAAATTAATACAAACATAGTGGCTTAAACAATTCAAATGTATTATCTTACAGTTATGCAGGTCATAAGTCTGAAATGAGTCTCATTGGGCTAAAATCAAATCATTTCTCTCTGAAAGCTCTAGAAGAGAATCTGTTTGTTTGCCTTTTCCAACTTCTAGGGGCCATCTTCACTATTGATTGGTCCATTGTCCCCTTCCTTCATCTTAAAAACTGGCAATGTCAGGCCAAATCTTTCTCAGGCTGCCATCTCTCTGGTTCTCCTCTTCTGCCTTCCTCTTTCACTTTTCAGGACCCTTTTGATTACTTTGGGGGAAATGAAGATAATCCAGGTTAATCTCCTTATGTTAAAGTCAGCTGATTAACAAATGTAATTCCATGTTCAATTTTAATTCTTCATTGCCATGTAACTTAATATGTTCACATGAACATCTTTGGAGAGTTGTTATTATGTCTGCCATAGATGGAATCAGACTTTAACAATAACCACATCATTTTTAAACAATTAAATTGTGTTGCCTGAGAACTAACATATATAACAATTATTGTTTTTATGCTTTTAGTTTTTCCTAGCTAGGTATTTCTTAGAGAAAAGACCGTATTCCTGTGTGAATATTCCTTTTAAGGCATTCCTCTCCTTTTCAATTTGGAAAGAAAATTAAGAAAAACATAATCTCTTACCCTCACTCACCTTGCTTAGAAGGTGCAACCAGCATGGGCTTCTCTTACCAAAACATGCTTTGTCCTTGCTATAGCCAACCAAGGATTAAATTAAAGGAACAGCCAGTTGCTTACCCTCAGCTAAGGTTACAGAATGAGAAAACTTCACAGTTTATAGAGGACTTTGATTTTCATAAGAATCTTGTGAGATAAGTAGCACATATATGATTGTCCTAATTTTACAGATGAAGCAAGTGAGGCTCAGAGAGATTCCAGTTATATAGGTAATAAGTACAGAGGCAGAAGTGAAACTCAGCTTTTCAGACAGCACCTTCTCCATGCGCAGCTGCTTCTCACTATTCTGACTTAGCATTGTCTCTCTCTCTCTGATCTGGGCGTATAGCAACTGGTTATTCTTTTCTCACATTCAAACAGGCTTAAACCCAAAAGTGAAACTTGAAAAGAAAGGAAAATTTAGACATCAAAACCACTTTTTAAGCTATTCTTTTGAGCCCCCTCTTTTCCCTACACATCCCATCTTCAAATTTTTTCTTCTCATTCCCTACTCACCCCTACATAGATGTAAGAGCAATAGATTTCCTTCAAAAGAAATAAAATGCTAACAAGTTTGAATTGCAATAAGTTTTTATAGCTGGTTGCTGTGAGAGTCATGGCTGTCAGCACAGGTAGAGACCCTGAGTTAAGAAAGGTTGGGATGTGGAAGATGTGGAAGTGGACAATGACTTTTGTTTTATGGTGAAAATATCAAGGAGAAGGCAATATATTATGGGGAAAATTTGGACCCCTGTATTACATTGTCTAAGTAGAGAACACTTGAGAGAGTGTTATTTCTTATATGCTAATCTATAGATTCTATAAAGGGTTATCATAAATTTATCTAGGTCTAGCCTTAGGGATTTTTTTCTCAATTTTTCTATGTGTTTTTTCCTGCCCTCTCAACTAAATAATTTCCTATTTGAAGGCAAGAGACTCATTTCTATGTACTTAGTAGGGAGGGGAAAAATGAAGGGAACTAATATTTACTGAGCACCAGATATGTACCAGGCATTATCTTAAATGCCTTACATACTATATTTCATTGAATCCTCACAAAAATGTTGTGAGGTAGGTGGTGATGTCTTTTTACAGATGAGGAAAATGAGACTTATAGAGGTTAAATAGCTTGTGCAAGATTATACAACCTCTAAATGTTGGAGCCATTTTTATAAATACTTAAAGAATTAAATAGTGCAATCAGTAGTTTTGTGTTTTATTCTGACTTCACAAGGGCATTCTATGAGCTAACATCTAATTACTGTAATTGAGACAAACAATCTGAGGTTTAAGACTTCAAAAATAGTGAAAATATTATTCCTGTCTCTCTGTATCCATACCAATATTTATTGTTTTAGGACTTTTTGATAAAGGTCATTCTCACTGGGGATAAGTGATATCTCATTGTGGTTTTGATTTGCATTTCCCTGGTGATTAAAGATGTTGAGCATTTTCTCATATGTTTGTTAGCCATTAGTCTATCTTCTTTTGCATAGTTTCTGTTCATGTCCTTTGCCCACTTTTTGATAGGGTTGTTTGATTTTTTCTTGCTGATTTTCCAGAGTTCTATATAGATTCTAGTTATCAGCCTTTTATTAGATGTGTAGCATGCGAATATTTTCTCCCATTCTCTAGGTTGTCTGTTTGCTGTCATGATAGTTTCCTTGGCTGTGAAGAAGCTTTTTAATTTGATCAGGTCCCATTTATTTATTTTTGTTGTTGCTATGATGGCCTTTGGGGTCTTCTTCATAAATTCTTTGCCTAGGCCAATTTCTGTGAGTTTTTCCAATGTTTTCTTCTAGAATTCTTAGAGTGTCATGTCTTAGGTTTAAATCTGTTATCCACCGTGAGTTGATTTTTGTGAGAGGTGAAAGGTGCAGATCCTGTTTCAGTATTCTACATTTGGCTATCCAGTTTTCCTAGCACCATTTATTGAATAAGGATTCTTTTCCCCAGTGTATGTTTTTACAATGCTGGTGGGACTGCAAACTAGTATAACCTCTGTGGAAAGCAATATGGAGATACCTCAAAGAGATACAAGTAGAACTACCATTTGATCCAGCAATCCCATTATTGGGCATCTACCCAAAAGAACAAAATACATTGTATAAAAAGACATCTTCACTCAAATGTTTATAGCAGCACAATTCACAATTGCAAAGATGTGGAAAGAACCCAAGTGCCCATCAATACATGAGTGGATCAATAAAACGTGGTATATGTATACCATGGAGTTCTACTCAGCCACAAAAAACAATGGTGATATAGTACCTCTTAGATTATCCTGGATAGAGCTGGAACCCATTCTACTAAGTAAATTATCCCAAGAATGGAAAAACAAGCACCACATGTACTCACTATCAAATTGGTATTAACTGATCAACACTTAAGTGCATATATAGTAATAACATTCATTGGGAGTCGGGCAGATGGGAGTGGGGAGGAGGGGATTGGTACATACACACCTAATGGGTGTGGTGTGCGCCGTCTGGGGGATGGACATGCTTGAATCTCTGACTCAGGTGGAGCAAGGGCAATATACGTAACCTAAACATTTGTACCCTCATGATGAAATGAATAAAAATTTAAAAAAAGAAAATATTATTCCTTTTGCTGTGCAGAAGATTTTTAGTTTAATTAAGTCCCATTTTTCTATTTTTGTTTTTGTTGCCTGTGTTTTTGAGGTCTTAATCATAAGTTATTTGCCTAGATCAATGTCCAGAAGAGTTTTCTCTAGGTTTTCTTCTAGCATAAGTTTCAGGCCTTACGTTTGAGTATTTAATCCATATTAAGTTTATTTTTGTATATGGGGAGAGATAGGGATCCAATTTCATTCTTCTACATATGGCAATCCAATTTACCCAACATCATTTACTGAGAAGGGTGTTCTTTCCTTAGCATATGTTTTTGTCTACTTTGTCAAAGATCAGTTGGGTATAAATGTGTGGCTTTATTTCTGGGTTCTCTACTCTGTTCCATTGATCTATTTGTCTATATTTATACCAGTACCATGCTGTATGAATAGACAACCTGCAGAATGGGAGAAAGTATTTGTAAACTGTGCATCTGACAGGGGACTAATATCCATAATTTACAAGAAACTCAAACAACTCAACAACAACAACAAAAAAAATCCCATTAAAAAGTGGGCAAAGGACATGAATAGACATTTTTCAAAAGAAGACATACAAATGGCCAACAGGCTTATGAAAATGTATTCAACATTACTAATCATCAGTGAAATGCAAATTAAAACCATAGTGAGATATCATCTTATACCAGTTAGAATGGTCATTATCAAAAAGTCAAAAATAACAGATGTTGGTGATGATGTAGAGAAAAAGGAACTCTTATACACTGTTGGTGGGAATATAAATTAGTATTAAATATAACCTCTATGGAAAACAGTATGGAGATTTCTCAAAGAACTAAATATACAACTACCAGCAATCCCAGTACTGGGCATCTATACAAAGGAAAAGAAATCATTATATCAAAAATATACATGTGCCTATGTGTTTATCACAGCATTATTCACATTAGCAAAGGTATGGAATCAACCTAAGTGTCCATCAATGAATGACTGGATAAAGAAAATGTGATACATATGCACAATGGAATACTATTAAGCCATAAAAAATAAAATCATGTCTTTTGCAGCAACATGGATGGAACTGGAGGCCATTATCTTAAGTGAAACCAGTCAGACACAGAAAGACAAACATTACATGTTCTCACTTATAAGTGGGAGCTAAATAATGTGTACTCATGGATGTAGAGTATGGAATGATAGACAATGGAGACTTGGAAAGGTGGGGGTGGGAGGGGGTGGATGATGAGAAATTACTTAATGGGTATAATGTACATTATTTGGGTAATGGATACCCTAAAAGCCATGATATCACCACTATGCAATATATGCATATAACAAAATTACACTTGTACCCCATAAATTTATACAAATGAAAAAAATTGAGTAGGAAATGGATCAACTACCTGAGGGCAAATAAACTAACCCTGGGCATTATCAATCGTGCACTAAACTTCAAATAGCTAAAGTCAGATTCCTATATAGTAGTAATATATTCATTATTTGAGTTCTTATTCCTTTAATACTCCGTGTTCTATCTTGGGTTTGTTAATGCCGTCAATAAAAATCAAGATATTTGACTTTTCACCATATATCATTGATTTTAAAAATTTCATGTAATGTGTAAAAGACATTTTTAAGGGACATATCTAGATTTTAGTGCCCAGTATAAGGGATCCCTTTACAAGGCTTTTCCTGGTCACTCTTCTGTATATGCAATCTATAATAACAGTGATAAAATACAGGTTCTTAGAATTTGTGATTTTGGTTTTCATCTCCAAGGATTGCTTTTAGGAGAAGAGGTGTTCTTTTGATTGTCCTCTTTTTTGGTATGCTCCTGAATAGTATATATTCAAGTAGAGAGGAGGGGCAAGAACAGTCTCAGCCTGTTAGATATATAGTATTGGAAAAATATTGGCTAGGGTAACTTACCTATTGCTCATTCTTCCTCCTCCCTCTACTTTCTTTTTCTGCTTTATTAGTTTTCTCATTTTTTCTTGCTTCTTCTGAATTTAGTTTTTAAAATTATATATAGTATATTAAAAGTTTCGCATGAAGTATCTTTGCCTGTTGGCAGGAAAGAAGCAAACACACAAATAAAACACTAATCTTCTTGACTAATATTCTTCGCTGATTTTTTTCTGTCTTTTTCAAACTGTCTTCTCTGTCTGAGAACACTACTGAAGTATCCCTATACATTTCCTCTTGCTTGACATTCATGGCCACTAGGAAAGTCATATTTTATGGCTTGTCAGCAACATGTGGCAAGAATAGTATTAAGTATCTTTTTCATAAGAAGACTATTTGGGGAGAAGTAGATTACTAGTCAACTCTATGCTAACTTAGCTAAAAGAGTTAAGATTGATAATGATGAAACCATTTTCCTTTCTTCCCTTAATTGCTAAGTGTGTTACCTTGGCAGTACTCCTATTGTCTGCCACACTGGGACACAAGAAACCTAGGACCCAGTGAATTTTAGTATAGAACCTTCTTGTTAGCTGCATTTACCAATCACTACATAGTCACATAGATCTATTTTTTTCTCAGACAAAAGCACAAGGCTGTGCTTGAGAAATCAGCACACTTGTGTATATTAGAAAATATTATGTTATTGAATCTGTTTCTTCTGTACATTATAAATGATTTATATTCAGAAGCCATGGTAATCTTTTATCTCCTTGTAGGTATTCTTTATTATCCTCTTGTCTTTTACATAATGAAAATTGAGTTTGCCATATACAGATAGACTCATAATTAAGGTTCCCTTGGTGAACTTGGAAATATGAACAGTAAGTGTATTGAAGATTATTCTTAAGATAATATAGCATTTTCCCCTATCAGTTTTGTTCAATGTAAAATGCATGTATACTCATTTCTCAGGAGCTTGATGAAATATAGTATTTATTTTTGAGGTTACAAACATTTTTCCATTAAGGTTTCAAATAAAATATTGGTACTTGGTTTCAAGTGAAGAAAAGCTTATACCCCAATTAACATCTTTCCTGACTTCCATCTCTCTGAACTGAGCCATTATAGAGGAATATGCTCATTAAAAGGAAGTACTTGTTAACTATGCATGTAAGGATATTATAAACCTCACAGAATTTGTAACTGTAATAAATACTAAATGTATTACAAAAGGCAGTTTACTACATGTGCACACACTTGGCTTTTATGATGGAAAAAACCCTAAAAGTTTATATCTGTAATCACATGGCAAATTTTGTTCTTAGATATTTTCACAAATGAAGATATGTGTAAGTATAATTTCCTCCTGTGGATATATATACTTAAGTGTTTCTAACTTTACTATATGTTCATGCATCAAGGTTAGGTAAGAACAGTGTCATATATGTGTATACAATTATATTTAAATAAGTTTCAACTATTTTTGTCTAGTAAAAAATTAAAACCTTTTTTTTCCAAAATATACTTTTATGTATAATTTATATATCCATGTATAAGGTCTTCTTTATCTAAATTCTTTTAGGAAGTATCTTGTACTTGATTGGATTCAATCACTTCAAGAATCATTTGGTACTTTCTATAAAATTTTTATTTGGTTTCTGTCTTTTCATAAGTTCTACTATTGGATTTTTGCCCTTTTTGTCTTTTCTATATGTTTATTATGGTCACGGGAAATACTTGAGCCCAGACATACAGATGTGGGTAAAACTGTGTCAGAGGTTCCAGATTCCATGTATCATAAGAGATATCTCTACCTCACCTTCAGTTTTCAAAAGATGAGAACTTACTTCATTCCTCATTTCTTATACTAGATAACACAGATTGTTTAAAAATTAAATAGTACAGTAAGAAATAATAAAGTACAATTGTCCCTCACCCTACTCTTCTTCATCTCTATTCCCACTTCTCAGAGAGAATCATCTTTAACTTTATCTTTAGTTCTTCTAGTAATTACCTCTATATCCATAAAATGTATTATTCCCCCTTTCTATATTTTTGATTTATCAATTTTAAGAAAATATCTATTATCTTTCTGCTCTCATAAATGAAAATTTATCTCCATCAACTGTAGACAATATCTGACTACCTGCTTTCTAAGATAATATTATCATCCCAAACTATCCATTCATTGTCCTTCCTCATTTTACTTTCTGACTCCTGTCATCTTTAATTTTATATTGTCAGGATTGATAACATTTACAATCTATTCTATAACAATAATTAAATCTTGTAAGCTTTTCTGTGGGTTGACTTTTGAAAAATTGAAAATCAATAAATCCGTACCCTATGGTGACTATCATTTGCTACATAGCCAAATGGTGTACTGTGATGGAATTTTTTTATACAGCTTTTTATTTTTCCTAGAGTTTCTAATTACTTTTTTTGTTATTGTTGTGTTGTTTGGTATTCCAGTTACTAGATCTGAAACAAACAAACAAAGCAAACTAAACCAACTTGGTGCAAAATTTAGCAGCTCAAAACAATGACATCTGTTTTGATAACAAATCTGCAACTTGGGTAGGATTTGGGAGAGCTACCTTGTCTATGTGTCACTTCAGCTGGGGTAGCTTGAAGGCTGGGGGCTGTAATCATCTCAAGGCTCATACATCCACATGTCTAGTGGTTGATGATGCCCGTCAGCTGAGACTTTAGCTAGGGTTGTTGGCTGGAACAACTACATGTGGTCTCTCCATGTGCTCTAGTCTTCCTCACAACATAGTGGATAGGTTCCAAGTGTCCTGGGAGAAACAGAGAGCCAGGAAGAAGCCAGATCTGCTTTTATGATCTAACCACAGAAATCACAGTGTCACTTCTGCTGGCTTTCTATCTGTTGAGGTAATCACAAAGTCCTGACTAGGTTTAAGGGCTGGGGAGATCAACTTCACATCTTGATAGGGGAATGACATGGTTTGTAAGAGCAAAGAAATATTGCTGTGGCTATTTCTGGAAAATACAATCTGCTGCATCCACCCTTACAACCTTCTTCACTCCAGATCTTTAAAAACAGTGTCAATTATCCAGAATCCCTTTCCTCCCCTAACTTCCTCTTTTCTGGGGACCTCCATCCCCCTACTTCACTCTAAACTGATGGTGCTTTAAGTCTGCTTCATAGCTTTCATCCTAGGACTTCCTACCAACTTACTCTCCTTGGCTGGATCTACTTTTTCCTGAATCTCAGTTTTCCCTCTTTCTTGGTTAATTCTTTTATTTTGGTGGAGCACATCCTCAAGTAATTTCCTAAGAAAGGGTTTGTATAAAGTAGATTTTTTGAGTGTTTGCCCATTTGAAATGTCTTTATTCTGCTTCGTACTTATTTAATCCATGGCTGGGTATAAACATCTAAGTTGAAATTCATTTTTCCTCAGAACCTCATTGCTCTGCTTATATCTGATATTATGATGGAAAGTACAAGGCTAGATAAATTTCCTTTCCTTTGCAGGTATTTTTTGATTTTGTTTTTCCTCCTTGGAAGCTTTTATCCTTGGTGTTCTGAAATTTCACAAGATTGTATTTAGTTGTGCATCTTTTTTCATTCATTGTGCTTGGTGGGCCTTAATTTGTATTCTTCAGTTCTATGATAGTATCTTCCGTTATTTGTTTGGGAATTTCCTACCTTCCAGAAACTCTTATTTGTTGGATGGATGTTGGACTTGTTTTTAATTGAGTCTATATATTTTTTAAATTTTTGTTGTCTCAAAGCCAGTATAGCACTGGTACAAAAATCTGACAAAATTAGCACACACAGAAAAGAAATCTATTGACCAATATGACTTAGAAATATTGATAACAAAATCCTAAATAAAATGTTGTTTAAAATAGAGTCCATTTTGAAAAATGTATCATAGTGAAATGGTGTTTATTATAGGAGTGCAAAGTTGATTCAATATTAGGAAATCTATTAATATCAGCATATAGATAAAAGAAGAAAAACCACATAATCATCTCAATAGGTGATGGAAAGGAATCTGATTAAATTTAACAGCCAGTCCTAATGATATTTCATAATAAATTGAGAATAGATGTGTGCTTCACTAATGTAATGAAAAGCTTCTTTCTCAAATTAAAAGATCATCATTCTCTGTAATGGAGAAATAAAAAGCATTTTTATTAAAGACAAAGATTTCATTATTACTTCCATCATTAACTTCATTCTATAAATATTAGCAAATGCAAGTAGACACAAAAATAAAATAGGCAAAAACTGGAAAGGTTGAGGCAAAATTATCATTATTTATATATGATGATTGTATATCTAGGTAAACCTATAGAAGCAACTAAAAAACAAGAGAATTCAATAATTAATGCATAAAAATTAATGGCTTGATCCTAAGAGCTTCCAGTTCTGGCCATGATGGAGTAGCCTCATTTTTCCCAGGTCCTCCCCCCTACAACTAAAAACCCCTGGACATAGCACAACAAACAGACATAGGACAATTTTGAAGAACTAAAAGTGATAGGACAGGCTGCCTGATGATCTCAGGACTTGAAGAACAATGCAGCAGTGAGTACTCTGGTTTTCCTGAATGCCTCTCACATATCCCAGAGGGGATCCTGGAAAAGCCTACAGCCTACAGCTGGAAAAACCAATAGGCACGCACACACACACACACACACACACACACACACACACACACACACACACACACACACACACACACACACACACACGCTGCAGGAAAAGTCTGTTTTCTCATAGCCAAATTCTATGAAAGGGGTAGCCTAACAGAAGAGAAAATCTTTTTGACAATATCTGCCCTACTCCAGCCAAACACAAAAAATATCTGCCCACTTCAGTTTCAGTAGATCCAAGTGAGAGCTAATCTTCCACCCCCATTCCTACCTAGTGGAAACAGGTGATGACAGTCTGATTGCCCTGACTGGTGGTATTAGCAAAGTCAAACAGAAAGCCAATTTTGCATTCTCTGCCTAGTGAAGGCTGATGACAGTACTCCAGGTTTAAGCAAACCTGAGTAAGAAGCTGATCTTTAATAACATGCTCAGTGGAAGCAGGCTATACTCTGATTCCCTTGCCAGGATAGTGTTATTGGGGTCCAGCGGAAAACTGAGCCTCCACGCTTACTCACATCAACAAGACTGAATCAGGTGGTGTGAAGAAGGGCTAGTCAGAGCAATCTACTTCCATCCCCATCCGTGTCAATGGGGCTAAGTAGGGAGCTAAGTCCTTAACCTCACCCAGCATCAACAAGGTGGAATGAGGTGGTATAAGATGGAGCTAGTCAGCAGCCTGCTTCTCACTATTCTGATGTCAGCAAGACCCGGAAGAGAGCTAAGCCTCCACCCCCATCTAGTATAAGCAAAAAACAAGACAGTTGGAATCTGCCCTCTGCTTAGCCTCCTCCTTCATGTCAGAGTCACTGAGTGGGAAGCAGAGATTACATCTTGCCCATCTGCCATGTGTCAGCGAAATTGAAAATAAGAAAACATTAGAAAAAAATCACTGAGACAAAATATGGTTTTTCAAAGCGATAAATAAAATTGGTAAACCTCTAGCAAGACATAGATAAAGAGAAGGAAGATACTTATCACCAATATAAGGAGTGAAACAGAGTTATCACTACAGATTCTGTAGCCATTAAAAGGATAATAAAGAAATAGTTTAAATAAATTTATGCTCATAAAACAGACAACTTAGAAGATTTGGAGCAAAGATAGACATAGTGGCTCACACCTATAATCCCAGCACTTTTGGAGACCAAGGCAGGGGGAGTGCTTAAAGCTAGGAGTTTGAGACTAGCCTGGGTAACATAGAAAGACCCCATCTCTACCAAAAAAAAAAAAAAAGAAGAAGAAGCAGCAGCAGCTTTGAAGAAATTCTGTGAAAGTCACAAACTACCAAAACTAAACCAAGATGAAATAGATAATCTGAATTGTCCTATATAATGTGAATTTGCATTTTAAAATGCCCCCAAAGAAATCTCCAGACCCAAATGGTTTCAATGGAGAATTCTATCAAATTTTAAAGAAGAATAAATATCAATTTTACACAATTTCTTCCAGGAAATAGAAAAAGAATGTACACTTCCCAATTCATTTTATAAGCCCAGTGTATATGAGGCCTAAAACCAAAACCTGACAAAGACAATAACATTTTTTTTTTTTGAGACAGAGTCTCACTTTGTTGCCCAGGCTAGAGTGAGTGCCGTGGCGTCAGCCTAGCTCACAGCAACCCCAAACTCCTGGGCTCAAGGAATCCTACTGCCTCAGCCTCCCGAGTACCTGGGACTACAGGCATGCGCCACCATGCCCGGCTAATTTTTTTCTATATATATATTTTAGTTGGCCAGCTAATTTGTTTCTATTTTTAGTAGAGACGGGGTCTTGCTCTTGCTCAGAGCTGGTCTCAAACTCCTGACCTCAAGCGATCCACCCGCCTCGGCCTCCCAGAGTGCTAGGATTACAGGCGTGAGCCACCACGCCCGGCCAACAATAACATTTTTGAAAGAGAAAGAGAAAGAAAGAAAGCAAGAAAACCAATGATCAATATATCTCATGGGCCGGGTGTGGTGGCTCACACCTGTAATCCTAGCGCTCTGGGAGGCTGAGGCGGGTGGATTGCTCAAGGTCAGGAGTTCGAGACCAGCCTCAGCAAGAGGGAGACCCCTGTCTCTACTAAAAATAGAAAGAAATTAGCTGGCCAACTAAAATATATATATAGAAAAAATTAGCCGGGCATGGTGGCGCATGCCTGTAGTCCCAGCTACTCAGGAGGCTGAGGCAGTAGGATAGCTTAAGCCCAGGAGTTTGAGGTTGCTGCCAGCTAGGCTGATGCCATGGCACTCACTCTAGCCTGGGAAACACAGCGAGACTGTCTCAAAAAAAAAAAAATATATATATATGTATATGTATATATATATATATATATATATCTCATGGACTTAGATGCAAAAATCCTTAACAAAATATTAAAAAATTGAGCCTAGTAATGTATAAACAGAATTATGCATTGTGACCAAATGGTACTTATTCCAAAAATGAAAGGTAGCTTAATATTTGAAAATCCATGAATGTAATCCAGCATATCAACAGACTAAAGAAGAAAAATACAATCACATAAATTGACACAGAAAAAGCATATGACAAAATCCTACTGCAATTCATGATAAAAACTCTCAGTGAACTAGGAGTAGTGGAATTATCTTGACTTGATAAAGAGTAGCTACACAACCCCTACACCTAACATTGTACTTACTGGTAAGAGCCTGAATGATTTTCCTCTAAGATCAGGAGCAAGACAAGAATGTCTCCTCTCAACACCCAAAGTGCTAGCCAGGGCAATAAGGCAAGGAAGACAAATAAAAGGCATACAGATGAAACAGTCCCTATTTGTAGATGAGATGATTATCTATGTAGGCAGCCCTAAGAAATCTACAAATACCCTCCTATAACTAAAGTTCAGAAAAGACACAGGATATAAGATAAACACACAAAAATCAATCATGGTGAACATGTGAAAACCAAAATTAAAAACACAATACCATTTACAATGTCTCCAAGCAAAATTAAATACTTAGTCATATATCACCTATATGTTGAAAACTATAAAATGCTGATGATAGAACTCAAACAACCTAAATAAATGGAGAAACATGTCATTTTTATGAATTGAAAGACTCAAAATAGTAAAGATATCAGTTGTTTCCAAATTGGTCTATAGCGTTAATGTAATCTTTATCAAAATTACAGCAAGTAATTTGTAGCTATTATAGCTATTCTAGGACCTAGAGTTGCTTAAATAATCTTGAAGAAAAGAATAAAGTAGAAATACCCAATATTAAGGCTTACTATTTAACTACAGCAATCAAGAGAGTATGGTATTGGTGGAGGAAAAGACACAGACAAATGGAGGAGACTTAGAAAACCCAGAAATAGATACACAAGTATGATTCTTGATAAGGAGCAAAAGAAGTCAATGAAGGAAGGAGAACCTTTTTAATAAATGGTGCTGAAGCAATTCAACATCCATAAGCAACAAAATGAACTTCAACCTAAACCTCATATTTTACACAAAAAAAATTATTCAAAACGGATCAAGAACTTAAAGGTAAAATACAAAAATCACAAAATATTTAGAAAAAAATAGGAAAAAAAGCTTGAAAATTTGGACTAGGTAAAGAGTTATCTGGCTTAACACCAAAAGTAGGCCGGGCATGGTGGCTCATGCCTGTAATCCTAGCACTCTGGGAGGCCAAGGCAAGAGGATTGCTTGAGTCCAGGAGTTTGAGGTTGCTGTGAGCTAGACTGACGTCATGGCACTCTAGCCCGGGTAACAGACTCAGACTCTGTCTCAAAAAAAAAAAAAAAAAAAGAATAAAGAATTTATATAAAAAAGGAAAACAGGCCTTGCTCATTAGTTTATTTAATGCCAATTGCTGCTTCTCATTGCAACCACAGAGTTGAGTAGTTTCAACAGAGGTAGTATGCCCCACAAAGCCCAAAATATTAACTATTCGATCCTTTTTAAAAAAGTTTGCCAAGCTATATTCCAAAGTATACCTCCCAATACTACTGCAGCATTGTGCAGAAAGGATAAAGCAAGAGGCAGTGATATTTTCTAATATTATATAAAAAGTATAGTTGATAGGGTCCCTGTCCTGTAAAAGTTCAGATTGGTCTTTGAATTTGTCTTTCATTAACCTAACAATTTGAGATTTGTCAAATGGACAAGTATTTAGATAATTTAGCAGTCACTGGTCTTTTACTGCCTCTAACTGCTTTATTTTATTAGGAAATCTTATTAAGAACATTCCCTTAATTGCCTAATTGGCAGATGAGCTTCTTTATATCCTCCGGAGCTATTGCTATGCATATCCATTTTGAAATTATCTAAAAATGTATCTTAGTATGCAGAGGAAAAGGCCATCTGCAAAGTGCACATTGCTCATGCATCTTTGCTACCTTTCACAATTAAATATTGTGTCTCCATGTATTATTTTGGCTCTTAAAATTCTCCATTAATAAAAGGTAATAAACCTTGATTGCTTTCTTAAATTTCATGCCCTATATCAAAGCTTGGTATATTAGCATGTAGGGAGATTTGTAGTCTGATACATTTTTCCCTTGTTTTAATTTCCTTAAGATGAAACTGTCCATAATTCTTGGTGACTTTTTTCTTTTTTATATATAACTAGAAGCCACATAGGACAGGGAAATCAAGATAATTGAAAATTTAAAATTATTTTAATATACAGAGCCAATAAGTTTCTAAAACATAACCTCTTAACAATGACAGCTTTTTGAGGTATTTTTTAAATTGTGTTTCCATTTGTCTGTGTCTGGCATTTTGTGTTCGTATTATAATACTTCTGGTAGCATTTTAATTAGAACTTGCCTCAGTCTCTTAGAAAGGTTGTTGAGAGATAATCCAGCACTACTCACCCAGAAGAAGCAAAGATTGAAACACTACTGTGAAGAGCATTGGCAGAAAGTAAATGTAAGGGAATTTTCTAAAGTGATGTGATTCTACCACCGCTGCAATTGTAAATTGTGCCCTGAGGTTAAGCTAGGCAAGTTGAAGGGAAAGGAGTTAAAAATATAAACTGAAATTCTATTAATAACTGCAGTGACTACTATTAAATTAACGTAAAATTGGCCTGAGGATGTCTCAGTACTATGGGTCCCTATGTAGTAAATTGCAACCTTAGTATGTAAGCAAATCAAAACCTAATTTAGGAGTTGTCTTAGTCTGTTTAGTGTTACTAAAAAGGAATACTTAAGGCTGGATAATTTATAAGGACAAGAAGCTTATTTGGCTCTTGGTTCTGCAGGCTGTATAAGAAGCATGGTATAGGCACCTGCATCTGGTGAGGGCCTCAGGCTGCTTCCACTCATAGTGCAAGCCAAAGGGGAGCTGGTGTGTGTAGAGATAACATGGTGGGAGAGGAAGAAAGGGAGAGTGGGAGGAGGTGCCAGGCTCTTTATAACAACTAGCTATCTCTGGAACTAATAGAGTGAGAACTTACCCCCACTCCCAAAGAGGGCATAAATCTATTCATGAGGGATCCACTCCCATGACCCAAACACCTCCCATTATGCTCCACCTCCAACACTGGGGATCAAATTTTAACAGGTTTGGAGGGAACAAATATCCAAACCACAGCAGGAGCATAACAAACAGCCAAGTGTCAGCCAGTCACAAGTAGCGGGGTTTCAGCTAATCACAGGCAGCCAACTTGTCACGCTATGCCCAAATAAGGAAAATTTCTAGCTATAGCCAATCAGGTGATTTCTCTACTTTGCTTCTGTGTCCAGGCTGTAAAAGTATAATTAGCCTTGCAAAATAACCCCCTCCCTAAGTTATTTTTGTTCCCTCAGACTTTACCAGTCAAGCCTAACAACCAGACTTAACTAGCCCCTCCACAGGACTCACCATCCATCACCCACAGCTGATTCTTTAATTAGATCACCTGAAGACTTCAAACCGCATACAACCTGACCTGCATTCCACAACCCATTATAAAAGCCCTTGGCCTTGCCCTTGATTGGCTGGGGAGATGGATTTGAAACTATTTCACCTGTTCTCTTAACTGACATCTTTCACATTAAAACTTCTTTCTTCCCTGGCAATCTTCTTTGTCTCAATAATTGGCCCTTTATGCAGTGAGCAATGGAACCTAGGTTAGACTCCTTTTGGGGTTCAGTAACAAAAGCTTATTGTTCACAGCGCTGGATGGGCCTTTCTGAATCTATACTGGTTCAGGGTGCTGATTCATGAATGGTTCTTTATTCAAATAAACTCTCCTCAATTTAATTTGTTTTTTTTAACTTTTGTAATAAAAAAATTAAAAATTAATTTGTCTAAAGTTTTTGTTTTAACACTACACATGGTTTCAATTAATAGGACTGAGACTCAGGACCTTTGCTTTCTTTAGATACTGGCTCTACTTTCCAGATTTATTCACATAAAAAATGACTGACTTTGAACAAATCATTTAATATTTCTAGATTTCCTCTAGATCTTTACATCTGTAAGATTGAAAATATAAGGAAAACTAGTACTCTGAGGTATTGAGAGAATTATTTTAAAAAATTTCCTATTTGGGCTGGGCATGGTGGCTCATGCCTGTAATCCTAGCATTCTGGGAGGCCGAGGTGGAAGGATGGCTTGAGGTCAGGAGTTCGAGACCAGCCTGAGCAAGAGCAAGACCCCGTCTCTACTAAAAATAGACAGAACTTATATGGACAGCTAAAAATATATAGAAAAAGTTAGCCGGGCATGGTGGCGCATGCCTGTAGTCCCAGCTACTTGGGAGGCTGAAGCAGAAGGATTGCTTAAGCCCAGGAGTTTGAGGTTGCTGTGAGCGAGGCTGATGCCACCGCACTCTAGCCCAGGCAACAGAGTGAGACTCTGTCTCAAAAAAAAAAAAAAAAAAAAAAATTCCTATTTGGAATTACTTCAAACTTATAGAAAATTACAAAAATAAAAATAGTACAAAAGATACCTGTATATTCATAACCCAGATTCTATATTACCCCATTTGTTTTATCATTTGTTTTCTCTCTTGATCTCATTCTCTCTCCTCACACACAACATTTTTTCTGAACCACTTCAGGGTAAGTTCCTGCATTGAGGCTCTTTACCCCTAAATATTTCACTATGTACTTTCTAAGAATAGGGGTATTTGCTTACATTACCACAGTACAATTTTCATTTTCAGTAAATTTAACGTTGATATAATACTTTTATCCAGTCTTCCATTCATATTCTAATTTTGTTTGTTTATCCCATAATATCTTTTATAGCATTTATCCTCCTCTATAATACAGGATGCAATGTAGGGTCAGGTGTGGCATTTAGTTGTCTTTCTCTTTAGTCTTCTTTAATCTGTAACATTTTCCCACAACTGTTCTTTATCTTTCATGGTATTAACATTTTTAAATAAAACAGTTCCCCCTCTTTTATCTAATGCTCCTCATTTTGGGTTTGTCTGATATTTCCACATGTTAGATTCATGTATGCATTGTTGGCTGGAATGCTTGCATAGGTGATGTTGTGTCCTCAGTGATCACATCTGGAGTCATCCAATGACCATGTGTCTCCGTTAGTGATGTTGATTTTAATTACCTAGTGGAGAAATTTCTACTTGGTATTTAGTATTGCAAACTGCTACAAAAATGTAAAGATTAAACTGAATTCTACATACCAACCAAGACACCACCCAGATTCATTTATTCATTCACTTATTCATTTAATAAACATTTTAGAATGCCTATTGTTTGTTGAGGTCTTTTGTATCAAATACTACCTTAATGAATGCACCATTGCTAAGTTCTATACTTAATTTTTAAAATTTTCTCAGGCTTTTAAAATGTCTGTTGTTGTCACAATGGTATTGGACATAGCAGGGTTTTACCTGAATTTGTAACTTAGTACAATTCAAGAAATATTTATTAAATGCCTAGTATGTGTAAAACAGTAAGAGATTAATATTCCTATCTTCAAGGACCTTACAATGTAGAAGGAGAGGAATTGTGTACAGATACCTATATTATAAAATGCTTCATTGGAGATATAAAGAGGGATTATTCACCAAAGCTATAAGAAATCAACCAAACAAAAAATCAATTTTTATAGTTCTTAAAATTGTCATTCTCATGAGTATATAAAATGACCCACTCCATTTCTGATTTAAATTTAATTATCATCTTCTAAAGGACTTCTAAAAGAACCATCAACAAAGGACATTATTATGTTTTTTTGGATTTTGTAGATGGAGAAAGTCAGGTAGAGAAAGATTAAGAAAATCTTCAAGGTCATATGGTAGAACATTAATATACTTATGGTAAGTGTTAAAAGTAGGAAATTCTGACAAGAAAGCATTTTTTTTACAAATGCAGAATGTACATATTAGAAATAGTATGAAATAATAAACAAATACATACCTTTCCTATGTTTATAAGAATGGATTGATATGAAAAACACAGTGTGTAGTTTATTTATTTTTATTATTCTCTCTTATTTCTGAGAGGATTAGAATCTAGAGATTTATACATGAGGACTTTTTTTAACATGACCTTTTCTTTCCTTTTCTTCATAGTTCCAATGGCTATTTGGTTAGAAAATAGAGATATCACATTTGTAGGAAGTTATAGGTGATTCTAATATCATGTGCAATCTTTTCTTTCACAAAAAAGCAGGTATTTAATTGCATAGTACTTAATACATTCATGTAACCTATTCAAACAAGTATCATAATCTATTCATCATCTGCTACTTACCTCCCATCTGTTTTCTTGCTAGTATATGATTCAAAGGTTCAACCTTAATTGTTGAAGATGAATTGACTGTGACATGGACATCTTAGTGGTGACCCATTCAATTCAAGGAAATGTGTATGATTATAAGTGAATAAATTAATTGGATGAACTGATAGAAATCATTTAAGTTCTTGAATCCATAAGATAACATTTGTGTGATGATTTAGCCATTGGTAACTAACACATTTTCAGTAAAGTAGGCAAAATCTCTTCCTTTATATTTCTTTTAAATTAGGAAGTCATTTGTGAATTCACAAATTAAAAGAACATTTTTTCCTTTTCTAATCTAGTTTACTAAACTATTTGGCCTAGTTAAAAATTTTATTTGGAGAATTATACATCTTTAAATAAAATTTTAGAAAATAGATTCTTATTTTATGCCATTTTGGCTGTATTGGATAGTAACTATTCTCATATAGCATGGCGAACGATTTCCCAGTTATGACTAGATTAACATGTTGAATCACAGTATTATTTTAAATTAGCCTTGACAAGTAACTAGGTGGTAAAATTTACTTTTCTGATATAGGTGCAAATTAATCTGAAATAAAGCCAAATAACTTAAAAGTTATACTGTCTGGTTTCTAAAAATAAAGTCAACATCTAGCTCTGAGCTGTGAAGGATATGTATTAAAGCTAGATCAAATTTAGTTAGAAAAATGATTGAATTTAGGGTTGCTGATTAGTGATTTAAAACAATTTTATTTAAATCCAATCATTCTTACTCAAAACAATCTCTGAGATGCTTGCTACCTGAATAGCTTGAGGCTGGAAATAAATGCAATTTACCACATTTGTTTACAAGATCCTGTTGTGTGTGACCTCTTAGCTCCCAATGATTACTGTCATTTCAATACTATTTTCCAATATAGTTGTAAATAGCTTGATCATTGTTTTCTTTTAGCGGGGAAAAATTCTGAATTTGCACTCAGAGGAGGGACAGGAAACATTATTGGGCTCCCTCCTGCTTGCCATCCCTGAATTATTTGAATATACCACTGATCCTTGTTATTCACAGATTCTATATTTTCAAATTCCTCTACTCACTAAAATTTATTTCCAATCCCCAAATCAATACTTGTGGCACTTTGGCAGACATTAACAGATATGCATTGAGTGATAAACAATTTGAGTTGCCCAATGTGCATGTTCCTATGCACATTGGATAGGATGAAGGCAGAAGCATCACCTTGCAGTTTGAACAAGGTGATACTCTCCCTTCTTGCTTCAGCTCTCATAATGTAAACAAGTGTCCTTTTCATAGTTTAGTGACACATTTTTTTTGCATTTTTGTGCTTTCCGTTGATGATTTTGCTGTTTGAAATGACTGCCAACATAATGCTGACGTGCTATCTAGTGTTCGTAAGAGCAAGAAGGTTGTGACATGCCTTATGGAGAAAATATATGTGTTAGATAAGCTTCCTTCAGGCATGAGTTATTGTATTGTTGACTGTGAGTTGAATGTTAATAAATCAACAATATATATTAAATAATGTGTCTTTAGTAGAAACACACATAAGACAAAATTATGTATTTACTGGTTGGTGAAAATGTTGTGACTGGAGGCTTTCAAGAAACTAACTCTGTATTTCCCCTAGCAGCAATAGTTGAATATTCACTTACTCAGTGTTTATGACAACTTTATAGAACGTAACTATTTCAAATAATGGTAATTGTATGTACAAGGGGAAAATTGCCTACTTCAAAGTCATTCAAAGTTCATTGTGAACATAATATTTAGGGATTTCGTTCTTTTCTAGCTTCTTTTCAGACCCTTAAAAAAATCCTGAAGTTATACCTCCTCTAAGTCAAGTTTTTAAATCAGGGTCCAGTTTCCCCCTTTAAACAAAACAGAACAAAAAACTCATAACTTTACATTTAGCTATCATCCTATCTTACTTTTTCCCCCTCAGAGCCAAGCTTCTTAAAAGAGAAATCTATACTGGTCTTCACTTCATTTACTTCTCTCTCTCTCTCTTTCTCTCTCTCTTTTTTTATTTTTTTTTTGTGATCTGGTCTCTACCTCCAGGTACAAAAAAAGACTGTTAGTAAGGTTGCTAGTGATCTCCACGTTGCCAAGACCAGTTGAAATTCTTCTGTCATTGATATCTGTAGTGTTTGCTCTTATTAACCACTGCCTCCTCAAAAACATTTTCCCTTGCTTTCTATGATATCATTCTTTTTGGATTTCTTCTTACCTCTCTGACCACTGTATTCACTCCTGGAGTAACTGTATTCAGTACTGAATCCTTGACCCTTTCTTCTCATATTATATTCCCTGAATGACCTCATCTGCAGCCAACTATTTCACACTACCTTGATGTTAATGACTTTCCAATGAATCTCTCATCTTAGACTTGTCTCTAAGCTCCACATTCTTTTGTCAAAGTGATTACCAGACATTCCTACTTGTATATTCTATACTCAACTCAAAATCAACATGTTCCAAATAGAACATACCCTATTTTCCCCCAAATCTTTCTTCCTTATCTCGGTGAATCATACCATCCATTATATTGTTAAGAAACGTGAGAATCATCTTAGAGTTATTTATTCCACACTTCATGCACTCAGTTGATCACCAAGTCCTATAATCCCACTTATTAAATATGTATATATACACATATGTATGTAATATGCATGTATCTTTATTTTTTAATACATCTCTAATGTCTGTTTTTCTCAGCCTTTTAGTTTAGGCCCTCTTCACTTTTAGCCTTAATTCCTGTAACTGTAGTAGATTCCTAATTGATCTTCTGAGTCTCTACTAAACATCCTCTCCAATTCACCCACCCAAATTATCATTCACATTGCTGCCTAAAATATAAATTTATTTATCCTTTCTTTGCTTAAAATCCTCATAACTTCAAAATAAATTTCAAACTACTCAGTTTAGTAAACAAAGCCTTTTTGCCATCTGTCTCCAGCCTACCTCTCCAACCATACTCTAACAATTTGTGCTTTATGCATGTGCTGTGCTCTTTCATATTCCCATCTACTAAGCACATGCTGTTCCCTCTACTTGGAATGTTTCATCTACCATTCCTCCCTCACATGATTAATTTTTATTCATATATCATCCCTATTACTGACATTCTGGGTTAAATGCCTCATTTCTATATTACTTTCCAGAGGGTTTAGTGCAAACTTCTTTTCTTAGTACATAAAATTCTTTATTTTTATGTACATTTAAATGTCTGTCTCCTTTCTATCGGATTGTCAATTTCTTGAGGGCAGACTATTAATATATCTGTGTCATAGTGTAGTATGTGGCACTAGGTAAGTATTTAGTAATGACTGAATGCAATGTGAATGTGAGTTTTATTTCCCATTAGTAATTCCTAAAGATCCCTTAGCTTAGTGATGATGTTCTGGTATTCTGAGCCATCCAGCTCTACTAAACCTTTTTTTCCCTAAATTCTCCCTTCAGAAACTGTTACAAATATTAATAAATACCACCATATGTGTATTCAGTAGCTTGTGGTATGATTTGAGAGGTGTTCTGAAGTTCAAAATACCTGCCCTGGAGGTACCACATGGACTAAGATCTTGCCTTCAGAGATATGTTACTTGCACTCCTGTATATGTAGTTTCTTTAAAAATGGTTATGTAGCAAGAAAGTGCTAATTTGTAAGTCACTAACATCCTATCATAAATTTATTTATAAGATTTTATCCCTCTGACAAAAGAGATGGGGCGATTTGCAAGTTGGCTATTGGGGACTGTCAAAGAAATAAAGTGGTAGAGAAAGGAGAGTTTGGAAATAGTGTGGAAAGCTTTGCCAGATATTTCTGAATGGATGCTTTATTGTTTTGCCAAGCCATGTTTTTGTGTTTTTTGTTTTTTTTTTTTTTTGAGACAGAGTCTCACCCTGTTGCCCAGGCTAGAGTACCATGGCATCAGCCTAGCTCACAGCAACCTCAAACTCCTGGGCTCAAGCAATCCTCCTGCCTCAGCCTCCCGAGTAGCTGGGACTACAGGCATGCATCACCATGCCCGGCTAATTTTTTCTATATATATTTTTATTTGGCCAGATAATTTCTTTCTATTTTTAGTAGAGACTGGGTCTCACTCTTGCTCAGGCTGGTCTCGAACTCCTGACCTCGAGCCATCCTTCCACCTCGGCCTCCCAGAGTGCTAGGATTACAGGCGTGAGCCACCATGCCCGGCCCTTGCCAAGCCATGTTAACCAAAACTTTATGTAGGGAGAGGAACAGAGTAAGAAGACACTCCGTAGGAATTTCATTTTAGTGCTTTGTCAGTGTATGCATTACCATTTTCATTCCTGAGATCTGTTTAACTTATATTAGTGATATTCAATACTAGTTATGAACCATAATCACCTGTGAAGCTTTATAAAATTATAATTGTCAATGCACTACCCTATGCCAATATTCAGTCTCTGAAAATGAGGCCTACGGTGATTCTGATGTTCAGCCAGGATTGCGAGCCAATGTCTTAGCATGGATTACCATTGATTCATTTATTTATTCATTAAGTATTTACACCATCTCTGTGTATATAATATTTTGGGGGGTTTTACAAAAGAAGACTTCAAGTAATTATTTTTTTTAGTTCTACTTTTTATTGTTTGACTTCAATTAAGTCATAATCCATTTACAAAAAAAGGTAAAACATGCATATCAAACATGAGCACATTTGCCTAGCAATTAACGAACAGTGCCAAGATAATATAGTATACAGTGGATGTATACTGTGTATGCAAAGATTTGTTGAAAAGATATGAAATAAAGGAATAATCTAAGTAGTATGGGACAGATCAAGAAAATCGACTTAAGAGAGTTTGGTCCAGGAATTAACAGATATACTGTATGTGAATTGGTAAAAAGAAGGAAAGTTATGCTGAACAGGTGAAATGAATATGCAGAAACATGAAGATGGAAGTGAGCAAGATGTGAGTACACTGATTAACATCTCCCATAAAGGAGTTATGAAAATAATAAGATGAAGTTAAGTTAGAAAAACATAGGGGGAAGGGAAACCTAAATACTGGGCTACAAGTTGAAATTTAATGATAGGCAGCAAAAACTGTTACAAATTCTTTAACAAAGAAATTGTTATGGACATATACAAAAAATAATTCTGGAAATTTTTGTGTGAGTAAACTGGACTATAAAATGACAACAGAAAGGAAAGTTAAGAGATAGTGGTAGGAGTTCAGTTGTGAGGTGGCAAAGTACAGAACAGTATAGAATAAAATAGTACTATGATTTATTGAAAGAAGAACTAGATATATAGGTAGCTCTTCTTGGGAATATAGTTAAAATTCAAAACAGGACTTACCGTACCTTGAATCATTTAGCTGCTGCCTACCTTTCCACCTTCATTTTGTGATACACTCCTCCTCTTTGGCTCTGCTCCATCCTGTAACCATCCTTTAGTTCTATGAAGGTGCCTTAAGACCTTTGCACATAACTGTTTTGCCCATATAGAACACTACCCCTTACTCCATCTCCTTCATTTTTTAATTAAAAGTTTTATTGAGATAATTATAAATTCACACGCAGTCATAAAAAATAATATAGAGATATTCCTTGTGCACTTCACCTAGTTTCCACTAATAGTAATATTTTACAAAACTATAATATATCACAACCAGAATATTGACATTGATATAGTCCACCAATCTTGTTCAGGTTTCATTTGGTCCTGAGTTTTTCTTGTGATAAGATTTTAGGTTACTAATCTAATCTCTTGTTATAGATCTATTCAGATTTTGGTTTTTATTTCTTGAACAGTTTTTGTTTTTCTGGAAATTTTCCCATTTCATCTAAATTGTCTAATTTATTTGCATAGAGTTAATTGTTCATAGTATCCTTTATAACCCTTTTATTTCTGTAAAATCAGGAGTAATGTTCAACCTTATTTCTGATTTTATAATGGGTATTTTCTCTCTTTTTTTCTTAGTTATTTAAGTTAAATCTTTGCCAATTTTGTTCATCTTTTCAAAGCACCAACTTTTGGATTTGGTAATTTTTTGTAATGTTTTTCTATTCTCTAATTTATTTCTGCTTTTTATTGGAACAAAAAGTCCTGAGAAGGCCCTGAGCCCTCACCTCTGATATTGAAGCTTTGCACAAGCATGAAGTGAAGGGTAAGGCAAAATTGTAAACTGCCTACCTGAGTATTGAAAGCATGCCCCAACATACATACTGAGCCCCTTGACAAAGGTGAGGAGACTTATTGGCTCCAGGCATTTAAGGAAATCTGTCTGATCATTACCTGACCACTAACCTAATTTAGTGAGCAGACACTTCAGTGGTCACACATTATAAAGAACAGAGACTTTGCAGAGTTAGTGCTATTCTCATCACATCGTATCAAGAGTGCATATTATCAACATGATTTATGAGTGTTAATATTTAACCTTGATCAATTGGCTAGCTGTTAAATATACCCAGGATTTGTTTTAATTAAGAATGGTAAGACATGCAGACATGAAAATTATTGTCATGAAGAAAGAAGTTTTTGTACTCATAGATCCCTGGAAACAGGAATCATGACATGCTACTCGGGCCACGTGTAGAAGCATCAGTGTTGGTCAGGAGACAGAGCAAGTGAGGGGAAAACAAGGGCAAGAGCCTTTACTGTGGTTTCCATGGGAAGTAACAGGCCAGGAAGGGGAAGGAGGCTTTGGATTGGATAATTTGAATAATGTCAGTAGGCTCTGGGATGTGGGGGCTGCCTCTAGTGGTCTGGTACGTGGCCCTGGGGTGATTAGTGTAGGGGATAGTGGCCATGGAGTGTAAGAGCTGGAGGAAAGAGGTAGTTGGAGGAGGTATGGGCCCTGGATTGGTTGGTTTGCATATGAAAGGCATATTTGCAGGTGAGTCATTTACTATCTGTAGAAATTGGCTAGCCCTGGAAGGGGTAGTCTTAGCGAGGCCCCAAATGTGAAAACATCAGAATAAAAATATGTTTAATGAACTGAGTTAATGTTTATTAAGTTTCTTCACTGTAAAATTGCTCTTTTCCCTTTCATACTGAACTGTTTTGAAAAAAGTTACTATGCAAGACTCACACTTAAGGAGTGAGGCGATATGCTCCATTTCTTTAAGAGTGAAATATATACATAAATTATTTAGAATTCTTCTGCAAAGGACACTTGCCTTTTTCCTTAGTTAATTAATTTATTTAATTTTTTTTATATTTTTATGACCTCATGGATATTTATTTTATGCTTTGGGTTATTATCCAATACTACTTTATTTATTTTGTTGCTCCAATCTTCTAGCTTTGGCTATTGGGAGCACTTTTAGATGGCTCCTCTATCTGTTTGACATATACTCATCAATTAGGTGTTTTCTTTTTTGACATTCCCTTTCTTTCTGTCACTAAAAATGCTCCAGCCTCATCTTTTATATGCTCCAGTCCTAGAATCAACCATCAACCATTTTTCCAAGGATCCCTGGTTTCTTTTATTGGAGAATGGTATTAGAAATCAACATTGCAGTGTGTTTACTGATACTGGCATGTCATTGCTTCTAGGTCTTCACATCTGATAGAGCTGAGAATTTTATGTGTGTATATTGACCCATGTATATACACATATCTTATAAATATTTATTTTTGTAAATGTTTCTATATATAACCATCTGTATCTGTATTAAGCCAAACATGAGTTCATATTGATGTCTCTAACTCTATTCCATTAACATGTGAATCATTCTAGCCTTCTCCTATTTCTTTTCTATACCATTCCAGCTCTGTTTTTTTTTTTCACTCTGTTTTCTATTTGCTTCTTAGACTGGATATTCTCTATTTACTTAAGTTCTCAGATTCTTTTTTCCACAAGCTCAAATCTGTTTGTGAGCCCCTTCATTTTGGTTATTGTATTTTTCAATTCCAGAATTTCTAACTGGTTTACTTATTATAATTTCTGTCTGTTTATTATTCTATTTGGTGATATATCATTGTCACACTTTCCTTTGATTCTTTAGTCATGATTTCTTTTAGTTCTTTAGTTCTTTAGTTCCTTTAGTTCTTTGAATTACTTATAACAGCTGACTTAAATTCTTTGTCTACTAAGTCTAAAATCTGGCTCTTCTTGGGAATATTTTCTGTTGGCTGCTGCTTTTCCCGTGTCTGATGAAAAGTGAATATTTTAGATTATAATAATATTGTATCAGATTTCTCTAGATCCCCAAAATTTGCTGTTGTTGCTGTTTTGATGATGCTCTTGTTTTTTGTTTGTTTGTTTGTTTTGTTTTGTTTCTTTTGCTGATGCTTATTTGTTCACTGACTTGTCTGGACCAATTTTGTACATACATTACCTGCAGTGTGTGATCTCTGATTTCTCTGCTAGCTTTTCTTTTAAAAGTCCTTTTTTAAAAGAAAATTATGGCGTCCTAGGGGAACCATACCTTGATCAGTTTAATTTAGTGGACATCCAATGATTGGTCAAAAGATTTACTGAAATACCTTGCCTGTATATCTTCCACCCTTTGCCAAAGAGATCTGTGTGACAATGCATATCTTCAGACTTAATGTAGTTTTACCAGACAGCTTTAGCTTTCATTTCCTACTTGCTCAGGGACTTAGGGTCAGTAGGAGGTGATTAACTGATGCTTTTCTGTTTCCTGTTTTTTTTTTCTGGGCATGCACACAGTATTTGGTATGTGCACATCATTGAGCATGTACACAGCTTTTGAGATTCCTCCAAATATATAGAAGCTTTTCAAAATACCCTATAGTTGTCTAATTTTCCAGGAATTCATTTAAATTTCCAGCCAAGCTCTTGTTTGCTCCAACTGAAATCATATCCTTAGGCACCTGGAATGTTGCCAGCAGTTTAATATTCTTTTCGTAATGTCCTGAGGGCAGGCTTCATAGTCCCCCCACCTTCCCCATCCCACTCACCTTAGCTTTAAGTCAAATCAAATAGCCACCGAACTCTGCAAATAGAGATGTCCCAGGGAGCTGTAAGTTCAGACAAACTGCCAACTGAGTCTGGGCACTATGATTTTATTAAAGCTCAAAAAATGGTCAGATTTCTCCATTGTCTACATTACGCCTTACATTTGATTCCCACACCACTGAGTTGTGCAAGGAGATAGAGTAGGAATAGCTTCAAGTTTAAAGATCACAGACACCACTGTCTTATCAAGGTCAGTAGTTTTTTTGGATAAATAATTTCACTTTAGTTTTGATTGACAGGGTTGTGAAATGGTTGGTTTTTAGATGTGTTTTCCATATTTTAATTTTTTAGAGGGAGAACAAGTTCATAAAACTCACTCTACCCTTTTCAGAAGTCAATATCTATTGTATAGGTTGCTTTTTCCAACAGTTTTATGGAGAAATAATCCACATGTCCTACAATTGGCCCATTTAAAGTGCACAATTCAGTGGCTTTTAGTTTATTGACAGAGCTGTGCATCCATCAGCATTTTAGAATACTTTCATTACCACCAAAAGAAATCCCACATCTTTTAGCTTTTAACCCCTAACCCCCTATCCCTTCCAGCCCTAGGAAGCTGCTAATATAATTTCTGACTCTAGATTTGCCTCTTGTTGACATTTCATGTAAATGGAATTATGCAGTATGTGGTGTTAAACAGAAATTATGGAAGACCATTGTTTTGTACTGACCTCCTGTACTAGGCCTGGCTGGGCCAGACCAAGCCAAAATGGAACCACTTATACTAAATGCCACACAATCAAACTGAAACTTTAAGTAAGTAAATAGATCTCCAAACAGAACAGTTTTTCCCCAAAAAAAGAAGATTCCAGTCTACCTGAATCAGATTAATAAAGAAATTCCCTCTACTTTAACACTTACAAAAAAAAGTAACCTGAAGTAACTGATGTTAACCAATCAGCTTTTTTTTCACTTGAGCATTTTTATTTTATTATACTTTATTTGGTGACTTAAGCTATTTAATTTTTATTTGTAAATTTACACATAATAATTGTACATATTTATGGGGTACAATTTGATGTTTCAATGCATGTATACAGAGTATGATAATCAGATCAGGGTAATTACCATATTTATCACTTTAAACATTTATCATTTCTTTGTGGTGACAGCATTCAAAATCTTCCCTTATGCATATCTTGAAATATACAATACACTGTTACTTGGTATAGCAACCCAATCAGCATTTTTCTTTTGATTTGATTTGATTTATTTCAAAGTATTATGGGGGTACAAATGTTTTTGGTTACAAGGATCACTTTTGTAATGCTTGAGTCAAGGTTGTAAGTGTGCCTGTCACCCAAACAGTGTTCACTGTACCCATTAGGTAAGTTTTTGCCCAACCCCTATTCTTCCCTCACCCTGATTGATTTCCATTAGGTTATACTTCCCTCTATGCACATGTGTGCTCATCGGTTAGTTCCAATTTAATAGTGAGTACACGTGGTGTTTGTTTTTCCATTTGTTGGATACTCCACTTAGTATAATGGCCTGCAGTTCTATCCATATTGTTGCAAAAGGCATTAAGTCATCCTTCTTCATGGGTGAGTAGTATTCTGTGTTATACATATACCACATTTTGTTAATCCACTCATGAATTGATGGACATTTGGGTTGATTCCACATCTTTGCAATTATGAATTGTGCTGCAGTAAATATAGATATCTTGCTGATGAAATGGATTTTTTTTCTTTTGGATAAATACCCAGAAGTGGGATAGCTGGATCAAATGATAGGTCTACTTTTAGTCCTTTGAGGAATCTCCATACTGCTTTCCATAGAGATTATACTAATTTGCAGTCCCACTAACAGTGTATAAACATTCCTTTCTCTCTGCATCCAAGCCAGCATCTATTGTTTTTGGACTTTTTAATAAAAGCCATTTCAACTGGGATAAGATATCTCATTGTGGTTTTACTTTGCATTTCCCTGGATAATTAGTGATGTTGAGCATTTTTCATATGTTTATTGGCCATTTGTCTATCTTCTTTTGAAAAGTTTCTGTTCTTGTCTTTTTTCCACTTTTTAATGGGGTTGTTCGAGTTTTTTCTTGCCAATTTGCTCGAGTTCTTTGTAGAGTCTTGTTATTAGGCCTTTATTAGACATATAGCTTGCTAATATTTTCTCCCATTCTGTAGGGAGAATGTCTCTGTCTATTTTGCTCTGTTGAATTTTCCTTGGCTCTGCAGAAGCTTTTCAATTTAATAAAGTCCCATTTATTTATTTTTGTTGTTGCTGTGATTGCCATTGGGATCTTCTTCATGAATTCTTTGCCTAAGCATGTATCTAGACGAGTTTTACAACATTTACTTCTAGAGTTCCTATGGTTTCATGCTTAACATTTAAGTCTTCTATCCATCTTGAATTAATTTTTGTGAGTGGTGAGACATAGGGATCCTGGTTCATTCTTCTGCATGTGGCTATCCAGTTGTCCCAGCACCATTTATTGAATAGGGATTCTTTTCCCCAGTGTATATTGTGCTCTGCTTTGTCAAAGATCAATCAGCTGTATATGGATGATTTTATGTCTGGGTTTTCTATTCTGTTCCATTGGTCTAGGTCTCTATTTTTGTGCCAATATCATGCTGTTTTGGGTACTATAACTTTGTAGTATTGTTTGAAGTTGGTAATGTGATGCCTCCAGATTTGCTCCTTTTGCTTAAGATTACTTTTGCTATTCAGGCTCTTTTCCAGTTCCAAACAAAGCATAGAATTATTTTTTCTAGATCTGTAAAGTATGATGTTGGTATTTTGATGAAGACTGCATTGAATATATAAATGACTTTGGGACTTATGGACATTTTAAAAGTCTTGATTCTACTGATCTATAACCATGATATGTTTTGTCATTTGTTTGTATCATCAGCAATTTCTTTCCTCAGTGTTTTGTAGTTCCTTTTGTAGAGATCTTTCGTCTCCTAGGTAAAGTATATTCCTAGGTATTTTGTTTTCTTTGTGGCTATTGTGAATGGTATTGAGCCTTTGATTTGACTATTAGCTTGACTGTAATTTGTGTATAGGAATACTACTGATTTGTATATGTTGATTTTGTAACCTGAGACTTTGTTGAATTTATTTACCAATTCCAGGAGTCTCTTGGAGTAATCTTTGGGGTTTTCTAGATTATATCATCAGCAAAAAGTGATAGTTATATCACCTCTTTCCCAATTTGGATACCCTTTACTTCTTTCTCTTGCCTGATTGTTCTTGCTAGGTCTTACAGGACTATATTGAATAGAGGTGGTATCAGTGGGCATCCTTGTCTTCTTCCATTTCTTAGTGGGAATGCTTTCAACTTTTCCCCATTCAGTATGATGATGGCTGTGGGTTTTTCATATATGGCTTTTATAATTTTCAGATATGTTCCTTCTGTGCCAAGATTGTTGAGGGTTTTTATCATGAAAGTGTGCTGAATTTCTTTGAACACTTTTTCTGTATCTATTGAGATAATCATATGATCTTTGTTTTTGCTTCTGTTTATGTGGTGAATCACATTTATTGATTTATGTATGTTGAACAATCCTTGCATCCCTGGGATGAAGCCCACTTGGTCCTGGTGGGCTTTTTGATGTGCTGTTGAATTTTTGATGTGCTGTTGAATTTTTGATGTGCTGTTGAATTTGTTTTGCTAGTATTTTATTGAGGATTTTTGCATCTCTGTTTACAAAGGATATTGGTCTGTAGTTTTCTTTTTTTGTTGTGTGCTTTCCTGGCTTTGGTATCAAGGTGATACTGGATTCACAGAATGAGTTGGGTAGGATTCCCTCATTCTCAATGTTGTACCAATTCTTCTTTGTAGCTCTGACAAAATTCAGCTGTGAATTCATTTGGTCAAGGACATTTTTGTTGTGGTTATAAGATTTTTTATTGCTGCTTCAATCTTCTTGGTCTGTTCTGGAATTCTATTTATTTCTGATTGAGTCTTTGGAGGTTATATATTTCCAGAAATTTGTCCATTGTCCATTTCCTCCACTGACAGATCTGGAAAGATCATCCAAGAAAAAAATAAATAATAAAACACTGGACTTAAATGGGACTCTAGGATAAATGGCCTTAACAGACACTTACAGAACATTTTACCCCAAAACTACTGAATATACATTCTTCTCATAAGCACATGGAACATTCTGGATGATGATATGGTTAAGTAGATTTACAGCCAGTTGAACAAGTTGTATACAAATCGCATTGATAAATAAATAGATTGATATAACTTTGAAAAGAGATCTCTGTGACCATGGCTTTCAGGGTTTTTTTTTTTTTACCATAACATACAGCAAAACATACATTTTACATCATAATCTAGCATGTGTTATGTGCATTGAAACAATTATTTTATGAAACAATATTTATCTCATTCTCTGCCATTTTGTATTCTTTGTTATTTCATCTTTTTAAAATGTTGGCTGCTACACACTAACCCTGTTTCATGACTGACTAATCGGTTGCAACCTGTGGTTGTAAAACACTGCTCCATGATATTCCCCTACACAGTACTTGGCCTTCTACATTTTGACATTTTTATTGTCAACTTGAATGAGAACCTAGAAATTATGTTCAACAAAGTTGTTGATTAAGTACTCTCATCATAAACAGGTACAAACAATCCTTGTGGAAGACAATCTGCCAATACCTTTCAAAATGTTAAATGTGTGCTCCCTTTGACATAGTAATGCCGTTTATAAAAATTTATCCCGGGGAAATATTGACATTATTAAAGGGTATATGTATATAATATTGTACATTACCACATTGTTTGTAATTGTAAAGCATGGTAAATAACCTAAAGTATTAGCAGCAAAATACTGGCAAAACATGTATGCAACTGTATAAAGGAATGCTATGTAGCCATCAAAAGGGGTAAGATGGGGAGTGACATCAGAAAGAGGGCAGAGTAGGAGGGCCCAGACTTCACCACTCCCCACAGAAAATTCAACTAGCAACTATTCACAGACAAGAACACCTTGGTGAAAACCCCAAAACTTGGGAATAAACCTGAGTCACCTGCATGGCCCACGGAACTGAATAAAAACCACATGAAAAGGATAAGACAAATGATCTCACTTCGACTGCATTACCTTTCTCCTCTCCCAATTCAGCACAGCACCATACAAAAAGAATTCCCTAGGGCATATGGGCTGTACAATAAGAAAAGATCTCCAGAGTCAGCCTTCCCAGGAAGCCACTCTGATATTACCTCATGGAGAACACAGAAGGAAACAACATGGCTAGACCTCTTTGGTTCAGATAGAAACAAAGCAAGGAGGTGGAGCCCACAGTGACCAGTATACAGATCTTGGTAGTAGCTCTGTGCATCTGCCAGCAGTGATACCCCCTAACAGCACAGCCCATGCACAAAGCTGAGCTGATTGCTCCTAGAAGTGGTGGGCTGTTTCTACCTGGATTGAATCCCTATATGGCCATCCTCCAGGATGACTCTCAGACTCTATCCTAGATCCCCATCCAGGGAAGCAGATGACCACCACAGTAAATTTGACAAAGAACAGGGGCTAGTTGCACCATACCTGGGATTTTAACAACTCTAGTCATGGCCTCAAACACCACCCCCAAGGCCCCACCCAGGCATGGAGGCAAACCTCTATGTGCATTTCTACTGAGCTTAGCAGTTGGTCCCAAACATCTAGATAAGTGACTCCAATTAACCTCAGGGCCTCTCTTGCAAACATGCCCAACAGCTAAACTCAAACAGTGGTAGCATCTGGCAAGGGAATACTTTCTGTAGCATGGCCCAACCAGAGGTGATTATAGTACACATTCAGCAGCTCAGCTTGATTGCAGAGCTCAGCCAGCTGCCCCAGCCAAACTCAAAGCAAAGATATCTCTCAGCCATCTAGAGAGCCTGATATCAAGCTTGGCCTGCTCAAAGAGGAGTTCACCAAGACACATAATAATTAAATCACCAAAAATTAAAGAGAAAGAAAAAATTTTAAGAGAAGTATGATATAAGAAACACATCACATACAAAGGAGTCCCAGTACAACTATCACTAGATTTCTCAGCAGAAACCCTGCAGACCAGGAGAGAGTGGGTTGATATATTCAAAGTGCTAAAGGGGAAAAAACCCTGTCAACCAAGAATATTTACCCAGCAAACTATCTTTCCAAAATCAGGGAGAAAGAAAGTCTTTCTCAGGAGAAAAAAAAAAAAAAAAGGAGTTCATAACCACCAGGTCTATCTTACAGGAATTGCTAAAGGGAGTTTTATAAGATTAAAACATATCACTAAGTAATAACATAAAACTTATAAAAGCACAAATTCAATAGTATAAATAATTCAGAGCCATATTCAGGAAACTCTAGGACTGTAATGATTCTGTGCAAAGCAATTTTATACCTAGTCTGAGGGTTAAAAAATGAAACCATTAATAAAAATTATAGCTAAAATAAATTGTCAAGGTATACATTTTACAAAATAAATATAATGATGTAATTTACAAAATAATGTAAATTCTGACATTAAAAACATAAAATGTAGAGAGAAGGAATAAAAGTGTAGAGTTGTTTTATGCAATTGAAATTAAGTTCATCAGTTTGAAATAGATTTTTACAAGTATAAGATATTATATGTAAGCCTTATGGTAATTACATAGTAAAAATCTATAGTAGATGCACACACACAAATATTAACTCATTAAATATGAAATATTTGATTTCAAATCAAAAGTTTAATTTATTATATCTCAAACCATAAGCAGTACAATTAATCAAAGAATGCACCTAAACTATTGAAACAGTTTTGTCATCTTAATGGTAGCTTGTTTATACCAGCAGTGAAGAAGTCTGGAGAGCAAGTGGCAATGAAATCGTGAAAGCTGTTTTCCACAGCTCATAAAGAATTGAATATTTTTCCTTGCAAGAAGTGCAAAGTCTGGAAGAAGTGGTAGTAAGTTGGTGCAAGGTCTGGTGAATATGGTAGATGACAAATGTTTCGAAGTCCAGCCTCTGTAGTTTGAGCAGCATTGTTTGTGCAACATGTGGTCTTGCAAGAGGATTGGCCTGTCTATATTGACCAATCTTGAATGCTTAATCACAAGCATTCTCATTATTTCATCCAGTTGGTTGCAGTAGACATCTGCTATAATCAATTGACCAGATTTCATGAAGCTGTAGTGGATAACACCAGTGCTGGACCACTAAACACACACCATTAGCTTTTTTTCATGAATACTCAGCTTTCACACTTAATCTTTATCCAACCATTGTACTAAACATTTGCAATTGTCAAAAAGAATCCATTTTTCATCACACATAACAGTACAGTGTAGAAATGGTTCACCTTTATGTTGTGACAGCAAACACAGCAAGCAAAGGCAGGCTTCAAAATGATTTCTCTTCTGACACTCATTTAATTCATGCAGTACCTATCTATCCAGCTTCTTTACCTTGCCAATTTGTTTCCAATGGTCCAATATTGTTAGAATAGTAGTGTCAAACCTTGCTGCTACTTCATGCATAGGTTGAGATGGATTTGCTTCCATTACAGCTTTCACCTTATCATTATCCACCTTGGTCTCGGGTTGCCCACATGGCTCATTTTAAAGATTAAAATCACCAGAGTAGAACTTCTGAAGTCATCAACATATGGTGTGTTCCATAGCCACATCCTTCTCAAACAGTTGATATTTCAAACTGTCTTCACAGCAATGGTTCCACAACAGAATTCATATTTGAAAATAACATGGAGGGAGAAGTCAGGGCAAGATGGCAGTTGAGAAAAACTGCCAGCCAGAGTGTCACTGTAAGAAAGATAGATTTTAGATGAAAGTAAAAAAATAAAAAGGCAGACAAACAGATCAGATGAGGTTCAGAATGAAGGGTGCCTAAAACTACAGGAGACTCCACAGGAAGAAGTTGTAGAGCATAACTAGAAGGAGATCTTTACAGATTTAGAAAAAAAATAATTCTGTGTTTCATCTAGAACCAGAGAAGACCTCATACAGCCAAAGCAAACTTAAGCAAAAAGAACAAATTGGGAGGCATCAGTCTTCCAGACTTCAAAATTTATAACAAGTCTATAGTAATCAAAACACCATGGTACTGGCACAAGAACAGAGATATAGACCTTTGGAATACGATGGAGATCCCAGATATAAAACCATCATCATATTGTCATCTAATCTTTGACAAAGCAGACAAAAATATACATTGGCAAAAAGAATCTCTATTCAATAAGTGGTGCTGGGAAAACCACATGCAGAAGATGGAAACTGGATACCCACCTCTCACCTCTCACAAAAATCAACTCATGATGTATAACAAATTTAAACCTAAGGTGTGAAAACTTAAGAATTCTGGAAAAAAATGTTGGAAAGATTTTTTAGACATCAGCCTAGGTAAAGAATTTATGAAATAGACCCCTAAAGTAATCATAGCAGCAACAAAAATAAATAAATGAGACTTGATAAAATTAAAAAGCTTCTGCACAGCCAAGGAAACTATCATTAGAGCAAATAGACAACCTATAAAATGGGAGAAAATATTTGCTTTCTACACATCTGATAAAGGGCTGATAACAAGAATCTATATAGAACTTAAGAAAACCAACAAGAAAAAATCCAACAACCCCATCAATAAATGGGCAAAGGACATGAACAGAAACTTTTCAAAAGACAGAATAATGGCCAGCAAACATATTAAAAAGTACTCAACATCTCTAATCATTAGAGAAATGCAAATCAAAACCACAATGAAATATCACCTACCACAGTGAGAATGGACTCTATCTGAATGCCCAAAAATAACAAATGCTGGTGTAGATGTGAAGAGATTGGAACACTCTTACACTGCTGGTGGAACTGCAAATTATTACAACCCCTATGGAAAGTAATTTGGAGATATCTCAACATGCTAAAAATAGAAATACCATTTGATCCAGTAGTCCCACTACAAGGCATCTGTCCAAAAGAAAAAAGGACATTCTATAATAAAGACATCTGCATTTGAATGTTTATAGCAGCACAATTCACAATGGCAAAGATCTTGAAAAAACCCAAGTCCCATCAATACATGAGTAGATTAATAAAATGTGGTATATGTATACCATGGAATACTACTCAACTACAAAAAAACAATGGTGAACTAGCACCTCTTATATTATCTTGGATAGAGATTGTGCCCATCCTTCGAAGTGAGGTATCACAAGGATAGAGAAACATGCACCACATGTACTCACCATCAAACTGGTACTAACTGATCAACACTAAGGTTTTCACATGGTAGTAAATGGGGTGCCAGTCAGTTGAGGGGTTGGGGGGTAAACCTACAACTAATGGAAGCAGAATGCACTGTATGGAGGAGGGACATGCTTGTAGCCCTTGCTTGGGTGGGGCAAACGCATCACATGTAATCAAAACGTACCCCCATAATATCCTCAATAACAACAATAATAATAATAATTGAATTATTGAGCCTCCTGAACATCATTTCATCATCACACCCTTGCTCAAGAAGCTACAGTAATTTCCTATTGCATCAAATTTAAAATCTATACCTGGTTTTATCACTTCCTCTCCCATCATTCTTATTGTTCCCTGATCAGGACACTCTTCTTAGAGCAAAAAATAATCGATCCATTCCTTCTTTCATTATACATCCAGCAATAGCTTGCCCTTTAAAAAGAACTATGGCTTTGGCCTCCAAGCCATTGTATGGTGGGACTATTGGCTGTCCTCTAAAATCCCTTCTCCCCATTTTCCACAGTTAGCTGGGCATATGGCTACCTAGCTATACTAGCAGATTCCCTTATGGTTAGGTATGGCAATATGATGACCAAGTTCTGTCCAATGGAATGTGCGCAGAAGTGATACATCTCGCTTCAAGGACTTCCTCATAAAAACCTCAATGTATATTGTCCCTTACTCTTTCCCATTTTTTGTGTGTACTGAAATGATAACTATAATAACTTGGACAAAATGAAAACCAGGTCTTAAAGACTGGATCCCTAAACATTTCATGAAGCAAAACCCCCTACTCTCACCCAACCACCACCAGGCAACTTAGAAACTCTGCCCCAGACTGTTACATGAAAGAGAAATAAAATTCTTATTTGATTTAGTGAGTACATTTTCATTCTTTGTTACAGCTATTTACACACATAGAAAGAATGCAGAAATCTAAGGGTAACATAATTGGACCTAGAGATTGGCCTGTGACTGATGTCCCACCTACCCATTCAACCTGTTTTCCCCAGCTCTATTCAATTCCCATGCTTAGTTTTGTCTGCTTAAGGCTTTTCTCCTCTATTGGAAGGCTAATTTGGATGACTTTCCTTGGCTTAAAGACCTAGGCACCCCCTTGACCTCAACTCAGCTTACCCACCTTTCAGCTTCACCTGCTACCTTAGATAAGCCACATCCCTAGCAAACCCTTCATGCACCCTCAGAAGCCTCACCAGAAGACTGATAATCTCCTTGCCCCAGGAAAGGGGGAATGTCAAATATTTAAAGCTTTGGAAATGTCATTATCCCACCAGGAATATTAAATCACTTTTTCCACTCCTGTATATCACATTCTTCTGTTTCTTCAAAATCTGATTCAAAATCCTGTTTTGTTCCTGTGGAACAAAATCCCTGTAAATCCACACCACCTCTTAGATTTCTCTCTTACTTCACATGCCCCTTTATATCTTGAAGTACTATAACAGTGCATTTTGGGGGACTGAGCATGGTAATACCTTTCCTACTTCTTTTCATTGTCTTTTTATATTTATTAATATTGGAAGGGGGCAGAGGACTTTGTTTTGCAATGGAGCAAAGGAGGGAGAAGATGGGGAGCCAAACTGAAGGGAGATGGTATGTTGTATTTGTTCTCTATTCTACCCCTTTAATGGGTTTGAACATCAGGTGTTTTTGAAGTGGAATGATTTTCTTGAGGGTCTGGGAACTAGCAATGCTCCTTTGGAATCCAGGTGACAAAGCCTAATAAAGAATCAGAGAAAAAGTTTTCTCTTTAATTCTATATGTAATCCCACTCTACTCTGGCACCACAAGAAATGGTGTTTTGTAAGAACTGGAAGATAGTACCATTGGCACAAACCTTACTTCTACATAATGAACACCATTTTCAGGGGTTAACAATGAGGCTCCTTAAAGCAGCTTTGCAGGTGGTAGATGATGTCAAATAGGAAACAAAGCATGAGAGAAAGAACATGGTAGTCACTATGTAGTGACTACAGCTAAAATATTGATTATAAACACTATTGCCCCGCTCCCCACACCCTACTTGCATAGTTTAAAGACTCCCAGTAAAGTTGCAAGGGAGGTTGGAGGTTCTGGGTGAGCAAGTAACAGGAGGGAACAAGAACTTTGGGTTCTTATTTTTAATAGACTATATATGTATACACAGGTTGGTGAAGCCTAGAAGTATTTGGGTTAACTATATGTATTTGAATTTGCTTTGTAAATACTATTAGCTTTTATCTTAAATGTTCATTTTGAGTCCCAATCTAAGTTCCTTGAGAACAGAGAGCATGTATTTTATCTCTGTAAATGCTTTTGCTCTCTGGGCCCTTAAAATTCTATGTACTTTAGAAATCCCTTTGCTTCAATTTCATTCCATCTCCTTCCCTTTTAAGACATCCTCTGATGTGCAGACATTGCTCTCCACCAGCCTCAAACCCCAGCCCTTCTCTACTTTAAGTACTTAATAAAGACAATTTTAACACAAGACAATTGCTCTTATTGGCTTCCAAAAACTAGCATTTTCTTTTCAATGCATACATTTATTGAGTCACAAAGTAGGACTGCTTGCCTTTTTATCCAATAATTGGTATGCTCCACAATGCATTTTATAATACATCTGTTAATAGATTTCATTGATAACATCCAAGAAAATTTCATATTTTAATGATCAGTACTACTTAAATAACATATACTTAAAAAAATTGCCTCATTCATAATGATCACATTGTTTTACCAATACAAGTATACATATAGCACTATTACCAGAAAATAATTTTGCTTCAAACATATACATCAATTAGTATTAATTTCAAGCTATCTAGAACTTAAGCAAAACTTCAGAGGGATGGGGTAATTGGTTGTTTGGGATTTGGTTTTCTTTTTCTCCCATCCTGTTTATAAAACAGCCATTGCCTACATTTCAACACAACTACTTACTTTGTTACAGTCAGTACTTGAAATATTAGTTACATGTGTTATGATTATAGAATCTTTATTTTTCTCTTTCTCTTATTCATGACAAATGTTACTAGCTAGGAAATAAAGTACTACAGTATAAGCCCAATACTAAAAAAAATTCCTGTCTGTGTATTCACCCGGCCATCCTTTTTTTTTTTTTTTTTGAGACAGAGTCTCACTTTGTTGCCCAGGCTAGAGTGAGTGCCGTGGCATCAGCCTAGCTCACAGCAAACTCAGACTCCTGGGCTTAAGCGATCCTACTGCCTCAGCCTCCCGAGTAGCTGGGACTACAGGCATGAGCCACCATGCCCGGCTAATTTTTTTGTATATATATTTTTAGTTGGCCAGATAATTTCTTTCTATTTTTGGTAGAGACGGGGTCTCACTCTTGCTCAGGCTGGTCTCGAACTCCTGACCTCGAGTGATCCACCCGCCTCGGCCTCCCAGAGCTAGGATTACAGGCGTGAGCCACCGCGCCCGGCCATCCTTGATAAATAAATGAACAGTACTGAAATTCTATTTATTCACATCCATCATGAAATCAAATGTTAGTGGTAAATAAAATGTAGATGTAACACACATTGACAGCCTTGCTTACACTTTACACCAAAAAAAATCCCCTGTGAACCAAACCAAACCTACCACCAACGTGCTTATAACCTATAATGAAACTGTCAGCAACTTTCAAACAATGAACAGCTTGATTAACAGATCAGCTACAACATGAACTCCTGCTTTCAGAGTTCATCGCACAATGTCATTCTCCTGGCCTTTCACTTCATGCCGATTTTGCAATGTGTCATTTTGTTGCCAAGATTTTACTTCTTGTTTCACTTTTTATTGTTTTATGTCCAATTACTTCTTTTTTTTTATTTCAGCTCATCATGGGGGTTCATAAGTTCAGGTTATATACATTGTCCATGTCCCACCCATCCCCCTGAGTCAGAGCCTCAAGCGTGTCCATTCTCCAGACAGTGCGCCTGGCACTTACCATGTAGTCATACCTCCATCCCCTCCCCCCACCCCCCCACCTCCCCGAGTCAGCACCTTCAAGCATGACTATTCCCCAGACGGTGCCCAACGCAGTCATCATGTAGGCATACACCCATCCCCTCCCCCCACCCCCCATCTCAGTCTGATATCCAGTTGGTATCCTTCCCCAATGTGCATTTAGGTGATGATCAGGGAAACCAATTTTCTGATGAGTACATGTGATGCTTGTTTTTCCATTCATTCCCTGTCCTTTCTTTAACGTTGCTTCGTTTCAGATGATGCACTTCACTTGCAAGTTTACTGCATTTTTAGGAAATGAGATTAGGAGGGCTATGAAATATATTTTTCTCCTGATCTCTTTGATATTCTTCCTGGGCTCTCTGCAGCTTGCGACCTCTCAGCTTCCACTTGTGGAAACAGTATGTCACAAAGGAGGTCATTACCAATGAAAAAATAATTATCAGCACTATTATTAGGGCCACTGTGGAGGACAGGGGAACCTCCAAATGGGTGGCTTCAGCCTGCATGGTTGCATTCAACTTATTAACATTCTCAAAGTCCTTGGCAGTCCAGAAGGCAGGCATGAATCCCAAGTTGAAGGGTGATCTCATTGGAAGAAAACCAAAAATGAAACTCTTTTCACAGTCTTCTCACAGTCCCTGGCTTGAAGACAGCTGAAGAAGAGCCTACTTGGATTCTCTCTTCAGGAAAATGGCAGCAATCTCCAGTAGGCTACCTCACGAGCTGGTTTTGAAAAGAGTGGAGTCAACTTTTTATTAATACTGGACTACTGAGTAACCACAGCACACACAAGACACACACAGTTCATTGAATGGGGTGGAGCATATTAGTGACATTACACAAGAGATATCAGTAGAATCCTGTCTCCCTTCTCTTTAATGTTCATTCGCACATACTTTGGCAGTAAGGACATATTTTTAATGAGAAATTAAGTATTTTCTAAAATTGTAGAAAATTGGAAAACCCCCCAAAAAATAACCTGGGCCAAAATAATATGTATTTTAAGCATTTTAACTCTAGTTAAAGGACCATATTATCTGAAAGCCAAGTTAAAATTCATTTTAAAAACACCAAGCTATGCAACCTGTGGCATACAATGGCAAAATGCTATTTTGAACATCCAATTCTAAAATAGTTCCCTTGATTGGCTGGTTTCAGTGCAAGAACACTGACAAAGTTGATCTAGAATAACAACAAATCTTAAAATAATTTATGCTTAGAAGATACTTTTTAACCTTTCAAAAGACTTGCCTATATACTATTTTTTTTTTTCATTTACTACCAACTCCAGAACTGTTCCATGGCTCTACCTGAATTTTGGGCATTCTGAATGGTAGCCTTTGTTTGGGGAATAATTACATATGCCATAATTATAATTAATTTCTTAATGGAAGTCTGTAGCCTAGCCCTCCCTGCAATGAGGAACTAAATGCCTGTTTACTAAGTAACTGTGTTGTTAAGCACTTTCCAACTCTAATGCACTCCTGTTTACTATAAATTGGCATACTATAGTCATTAAAAGAAGTAAATTAGCTGTTCTCCCTAATCAGAAGCACATATGCTCCCACAATATGTTAACTTCCAGGAGAGTTTAAATGCTGGATTTTAGAAAAGCTTCAGAGAGGAAATATGGTACATTTTGATAAAAATGAAAACATAGCAGATTTAGGGCTGCACACATGAGAAATAAGACCATTAGCAGTGATATAAAGTAATAAAAATGTAAACAAAATATAGTCAAAAGTCAAAGCCGATGACATTGGCAGTAAACATTATATAAAATGTCTCCTCCCCAATATGCACTGTACAAAAGTGCAGAAGTGTTGTAGAAAGATGCTCCCACCAATGACTCCAAGATTTAGCTCAGAATTATGCCCATTTGGAGCAATTTATTCTTTTTCGTGGATGCTATTTGAAAAACACAACTTCTGATGGTCCCTTGAGGAACGAGTGGAGGTTATATTCCAGTCAGATCCAAAGATTCAAATGACTAGTCCATTATGTAAACCTCTTTGGATTAAAGGACCCATAATTGAACATAAAAATGACAAAGTAGGCTTATCTTTTGAGGGAGAAACTGGGGTTCCACTTGATTACATTTCAACAGCTCCTACCTTGTAGCTTCTGGTTTTAAAGTAAGCCATGTGTCCAGGCAAAGCAAGGTAGGCAAAATGGAAGTCTTGCATTTTTCTTCCCTTGGACTTGGTAGATACTGGAAGGCAGAAATATGTTGCAGACTGTCTAAATACTTCTTCCCCAAAAAGCCAAATAATTTTTTAAAGAACATCACCCCTCTTCCAGATCTTTGTTATCTGGCTTCATGAAAGGGATCTGTGTAATTTGGAGATATGTCAGAGTTTCATCAAATCATAGAATAGTAGACTCTCGGAGTCTAAAGAGATTTTAAACAGTTTCATAAAGTTCCTTTATTTTTTAGTTAAAAAGGCTGAAGGTCCAAATAAGATGAGAAACGTTTGGCATTTTCAAAGTGATATACTATCTGCAGTAGAGAATGAAATACCAATTCCCAGTGCCAGTTAGACCTGGATTAAAGATTCAGAGTGGAAGTAGCTGTCTGGATCAGGACAGCTGTTGAGCTGGCCTCAGCAGGCAACCAAGGCAAGAAGTAAGAAGTGTGCTTTGGCAAACTCCTTTTCAAAGAACCTTTAAAACTGTCCCCATCTAGCTACCCCATACCCCCTAGCTTTGCCCTCCAAGATGGAAACTTATTAATGTAACTGAGTAGCCTACAAAAGGAAAATAAACCCGGAGTTCCTTCTCTTGTCCTTGCCACTGTCAAATCACATTAATGAATAACTATTTACAGCAGAAGGGGCTTTCACAATTATCCATACAACTCATTCATTAAAGTACCCAGTTGTTTTTTAATGATAGAGGACATATAAAAGGAAGGTTTAAATAAGCCAACTAGTGATTCCATGAAGTCCACACAATACTTTGTCCCATTTTCTCGGTTTATCCTAGTTAAATCTCTAAGGAGAAATTCAGGGGGATGGGCCAGGTGTAGCATCATAGATGGCCCCAGATGGAATCATTCCTATGCCAATTCCAGGCACTTATTTCTTGCATTCAAGTCAATTTAACAAAAATTCATCAAACTAAAGTGTGTGTGGGTGTGGGTGTGGGTGTGAGTGTACAGAGGGGAGGGGTATGGCTATAGATACACATGAGGCTTCCAGCCTCCTGACTGAAGTACTCTGCTTCAGGTGCCATCATGAAAGCCTGAGTTCTATCAGTATAGTTGTGACATCTTCAAGTGTACATTCTTTTCTCCAGCATCATCTTCCAGGAACTTGGTAAAAACAACCTAAATTGATCACTTACCACTGTCTCTGAGGATCTGCTCTGGTCTTCATTTCCTCCTCTCATACTCCTCCCCTATCCCATCTGACGATCGCCCTCCCCCAAGGAAAAGTAACCCCCATACTGATTATGGATTTTACTGCAGTGGACATGCAAATAAATAAATAAATAAATAAATAAAAGGGAAAAAGGAACATAAAAACAGAAACTCATACTCCATGGCCGAAACCTTTCTCTTTTGTATATATTTGTTAGAATAGTTGTTGTTGTTTGTGTTTTAATTTTACCTTTGCATAGATGGGAGTGAGAATTGTCTTCCATTAACCTGAGTCTACAAATGTTTTCAAATGAAGACAATATTAAAACAAAAATAAATACACCATTACCCTCAAAACAGCCTAGCACTAAAGCACTAAGTCCCCAGGCAACTTTTCTAGGGCTACAGTTCCTGGGTTAACAGTAAGGTACCTCACTGCTATCTGAAGCTGTGCTGCCAAGGAAGGTTGGGCACCAGCACACTACCTACTTCCCTGGTCTGATGCTGAGCTCCTCTCCACTTAGAGCCACCAAAAATCAAGGTTAAACAGCCAAGGCTGTGTTGCAGATCTCAACATGCTTAAGGATCATCTTTGAAAACCACATATTTAAGATTATCGTCATTTCTTTATTCCTCTACAACAATCTATAGACCCATTTTCCTGCTATTTCCCTGCCTGAGTGTAGAGAAATTGCTTTAGCAGATTACTTTTCTTCGCAATCAGGCTTGTTGGCTGGTATACATTGATTTTCATTTTAATCTGTCTGGGGGAAGGGGAATCAAGTGAAAGTGTAATATATTAAGTGACATAGAGAATGAGAAGTGATGACTGACACCTTAAGCTCTACCACACAATTTAGTGGTTAATTATCTTCTGGCTGTATCATGAGCTGTCATTTCATGAGCATATGTGTGTCTCCTATGAACACTGAGCAATGCAGCTTTCCACTAACCTAAGCCCAAACCTTATACAGGAGTAGAAATTAAGGCCCAGAGAGGGGAACTGGCTCCATCACTGTTTGTACATGTAAGAGTTGTGCCTCTGCCCCACCAGAACACCCCACTGATGGTCGTTTCTTCTTTGAATCCCATCTCACCTCCTGCAAAAAGTTGGAGTCCTAATAGTGACTTGTTGATGCAAACTGGAGGTGATGGGTACTGTGATAAAGAAATTATTAGCCTTAGAATGTCAGGGCAGTTGGAAATGCACTAGTATCAGGAGCAGACCAGCGCCTACTGGGCACTTTGTGGGAGCAGGTAGAAACAGGATTTTATAACTCAGCCTATGGTTGTATTTACTTTCAAGATAGGAGCACTACCCTGTCCCCACCCCACAAAGGCAGGGGACTGCAATTTCAGATTCAAACTAAGAAAGAGATGGAGACTTAAACCCTTTCTTGGCCCCACTCTTCCCCAGGGTGCCTGGGTTCCGATGCAGATGCAGAAGGCCCAGCCTCAGGGAGCTTTCCTCCCCTTCAGGCATCCATCTTCTTGGCCATTCAGGTGGTGGGTGCAGCTGCCACTGCTGTCAGAGGGAGCTGCCAGATAAGGACTAGGGATGAATAGGGGCCGCCCTCTGCCTAGGTCAGTAAGTACACCCGTTCCACCCCCACCCCCGACTTTTCCCTCCTTCTCCCCCTCACTGTTCCCTCAATGTAGGATGAAACCTGTGTGTCTCCAGAGCACTATCAAGATTAGGCTAGTGGGACGATAGATCGCCACTGAGCTCCAGGAAGGTGAACCTGCTACTTGTCAATTCCTTTTTCCAGGCGGGGTGTGGTCTCTTAGCAGCTACCAGCTAGCTATTCCCCAAGGGCAGGGTTGAGGTGGGGGGGGCCTCGTAGAGTGGAGGCTTGGGGTTTCAAATTTCGTCCTTGGCACGGGTTGGACGCTTGGGAATTCGCGTGGATCCACCCCCTCCCACAGACATAAACACCCCTTCCCTGTCCCTCTTTACTGCTCTCTCCTCCCTTCCCCCTCATTGTCCCCACCCCCCGCGGTGAGCCCAGAGTAGGTGCATATTTTGGAAAGGGCAGCCTGGGAAGAACTGGACGGTCTGGGGAGCCAAATCTAGCAAGTTAGGGTCCGGCTGCCACAGCTAGAAAGCAAGAATCTGGATTGGATGCCAGCCCCATTGAAAGGTGGCAGCGGCCCTCGAGGTGCGTTCTCAGACCCCAGGTCGGTACACAGCTGTGTCCGCACTCAGGTGCCATGTGAGTGCACGCCCAAGACTGAGCTCCCCGGCTCCGCCCCTACATAACCCACCCCCACCCCTAGGAAGCCTCCACCCAGCGGGCTCTGCCGGCGTCCCTCAACTCCACACCCAGTGGCACAGGTGCGCCATACTCTCCGCCATTGTCTCTTCCACGTCCCCAGCTGCGTTATCAGCAGGAATGGCGGGAGTCCGAGCCTGGTTCTCGCAAATGGAGAAACTGAGGTTTGGAAAGGTTAAGAAAGCCTCCCTGCTCAAGGTTATGCCACAAGGTTGAGGCAGCGTCAGGGAGGAAGCTCACGGGTTCCGGACTCCCGGTCCACCACACTTTTCCCATCAGGAGTCCAACACCGCCTCCTCACAGCCTTGAGCACTCAGCGGGACTCACACGACCTGCACCCATCCTTCCAAGTGTTTTCTCACACATAGAGCTCTTTCTTTCTCTCTTGATTCCCCATCCCCCCCAGCACAGCTCCATTCGCCAGAGCCAAAGCCCCACCACCCACCCTTCCACGCATCCGTCTGTGTGCGGATCGGTAAGCGGGGAGTGGGGGAACCCTACCTCGGCGTTTCACTGAGCTGGGCTCTGGATGATGCCGCTGTTCCCAGGGTGCAGGGCTAGAGGGGAGGGGCGCCAGCAGGGGACTGCTGCAGCGAGAGGAGCTCACTCTTAGTGCTGTCTCCCTCAGCAACTGAGCACAGCCTAGAACTGTTCAACTTTATTTAGGAGAAGGTGGTCACGTGGGTGCGCGCCCGAGAACGGAGAAGCCAGGCAAATGAAATCAGGTCACGCCGTCCCAGCCGCCTCCGCCCATCCCTCACCCCTCCGCTACCAGCTGGGAAGCTGCAAACGGCCTTCAAGGGACGCGGGAGGGGACGCTGGGTAGACTGGTTTATTCTGGTCTTTTGCCCGTGGGAATTTGATTGGAATCAATTAGGAAGCAGAGAGACAAGTTGAGATTTGGGCAAGAACTAGTTGGTTGCCCTGCTCCGGGCTCTGGAGAGATGCACCCCAGCTGGCTGGACCTTAACAACGGAGACCCTGGCCATATTCATCATTAGGTCTCCAGTATTTAGAACACAGTGCCCAGCACAGAAGTGGCGTTTAGTAACCGCTGGTAGAACTGGAGTGAATTTACAGCAGAGAGGCTGTCTGGCTGGGAGATGGGCATGTCTCTTGCGGTTCTTTGAACCTATGACCAGCGTCTTTCCTACCCTGTAATTCCATCTCCAAACTTAACCCAAGTCCCACCCTAGGGGAGTGCCTGTGTCTTAACTGGTCCTCTGAGCAGCATCCAATTTTTGAAAGATTCTGTGTTGGGAAGCAGGCTCACATGGGATGTGAGCTACCACCAGGGAAGCTATCTATGGTCCTAAAGCAGTGGTCCCCAAACTTTTTGGGACCAGGGACGGGTTCCGTGGAAGACAAGTTTTCCACAGATGAGTGGGGTGCGGGATGGTTTCAAGAACATTACATTTATTGTGCAAACCTCTCTGCTAATGATAATCTGTATTTGCAGCCACTCCCCAGCTCTGGCATCACCGCCTTAGCTCCACCTCAGATCATCAGGCATTAGATTCTCATAAGGAGCATGCAAATCTAGATCCCTTGCATGGAGTTTTACAGTAGGGTTCCTGCTCCTGTGAGAATCTAATGGCTCCGCTGATCTGACAGGAGGCGGAGCTTATGTGGTGATGCCAACGATGGCGAGTGGCTGTAAATACAGATGAAGCTTTGTTTGTTGTGGCTCACTTCCTGCTGTGTGGCCAGGTTCCTGACAGACTACAGTCCTAAAGCACTCTCTGTTCTCTTCTTGGACCCACCAGACTAAGGACTGAGCCAGAGACACAGACCATCATAACCAGGGCAGACCTAGAAGTTGGAGGGCTCCAACCTCTTGGGCTTACAGAGAAGCAACACAAGGCCCAGACGAGCTTTCTCTGGTTTCCTTCATTTCCTCACCTGCCCAGCAGAGTTCACCAATGCTCAGGTTATAAGGAGGCTCCTAACTACGTTGTCTCCAGATATCTCAAACCATTGCCTCTGCAAAGATGCAAAGACAAGCACCTAATTTAAAGAAAGAGACAATTTTAGTAGATGAGCCTCCTCAATACAAAGCAGAAAAGATTTCCTTGTCAAAGAGTTCCTTACTCTTCCATGGAGCTGGAATGAGGAGCAAGTCAGCTCTTTCTCTTTGTGGAATTGGAAAGCTGCTGACTTGGGAGGGTAAGGAATTCCAAGACTGATGACATTCATTCCTCTATTACCCCAAACTACAGTAAGCTGTATAATTATTTCATTACATATTACAATGTAATAATAATAGAAATAACGTGCACAATAAATGTAATGTGCTTGAATCATCCTGTAACCATCCCCCAGCCCTGTGGAAAAATTATCTTCCATGAAAATGGTCCCTGGTGCCAGAAAGGTTGGGGACCTCTGCTCTAAGGTCCACCCATGGTGCAGATATTCATAGCATTCCAAACGTCATTCGATTTCACACTTTCAGAGCCTGTAATCCTTAGTTGGGAAGACACCATAGGGCCATGTGACTTGCTTTTTTCAAACTTTAATTTCTGAGACCACTGGGGGCCCTCAGCTTTGGCAAGACTTCCAAGAAGAGAGGGATTCTGAAGTCTTCTTCATTACTGCAATATTTAATGAACTTCACTTTCAGAAAATTACTTCTGTGTCTTTCCTTCAAAATGTACCTGGTAAAAGTAGCTCACACAGCTGTTGCAAAAGCCACTGAAACAGGCTGCTATGGTTTGAATGTTTGTGTCCCTCCAAAATTCATGTTGAAACTTAATCCCTAATGCAATAGTATTAAGAAGTGAGGCCTTTAGGAGGTGATTGAGCCATGAGGGCTCCACCCTCATGAATAGGTTTAGTAACTTTAGAAAAGGGAAAAAGGGAACTAGCTAGGTCCTTTTTGCCTTTCTACTTTCAGCCATGTGAGGACACAGGGTTCCTCTCTTCCCTTTCTGACATGTGAGGACACAGCAAGAGGTACCATTTTGGAATTGGAGAGTAGTCCTCACCAGACACAGATTCTGCTGACAACATCTTGGACTTCCCACACTCCAGAACTGTGAGAAAATAAATTTCTGTTTATAAATTACCCAGTCTCAGGTATTTTGTTATAGCAGCAGGAATAGACCAAGACACAGGTAGATCCTGGGTTCTAGTCTTGGTGTTGCAATTACGAATTGTGACTATGACCTTGGTGAATTGACTTAATGCTTCAGAGTCTTTGCTAAGATTATGTGGACAATAATGTATTTGAAAATCAGAAGGCATTGTGCACATATAGGTGATATTAGTAATTATGGGCATTCTTTTATTCATTCAATTACTTATTCAATAAATATTTATTGAATACCTCCTATGTGCCAGATCCTAGGGATACAGAAAGAAGGAGAGGGAGGGAGACCAGTATTAATAAAACTATGAAGAAAAACAGACTAAAGAGAGGAAAATAAGGAGATGTTTCAGTTATCTGGGTGTTGTATAATAAACCATCCCAAAACTTAGTGACTTACAATAACATGATTCTCTTTCAAGATTAGGAACAAACCAGAATGCCCACTTTTGCCACTTCTATTCATCATAGTGAAGTCCTAGCCAGAGCAATTAAGCAGTAAAAAGAAACAAAAGACAACCAAATAGAAAACGAAGATGTGAAATGTTCTCTGTTTGCTGATGACATGATCTTATATATAAAAAACTCTAAAGACTCCAAGAAACTGTTAGAAGTCATAAATAAATTTAATAAAGTTGCAGGTTACAAAATAAACATTAAAAAATTATTTGCTTAAACTCTTTTTTAAATAAATTTGTTTATGAAAAAGTAACATTTCTACACACCACAATGAACTATCAGAAAAAAGAAATTAAGAAAATAATCCCATTTACAATAGAATAAAAAATAAAATATTTACAAGTAAATTTAACCAAAAAAGTGAAAGATCTGAAAACTATAAAACATGGATGAGAGAAATTGAAGAAGACACAAATAAATGAAAAGATATGCCATGTTTATGGATTAGAATAATTAATATTGGTAAAATATCCATACTGCCTAAAGCTATCTACAGATCAGAATCTATGCAATCCCTATCAAAATCTCAGTGCATTTTTTGCAGAAATAGAAAAATCCATCCTGAAGTTCATATGGCCTTTCAAGGAACACAAGAGCAAAATGGGAGATATTAATTTACCAGACTTCAAACTATACTACAAGGCTATGGTTATTAAATCAGCTTGGTATTGGCACAAAAACAGGGACACAGACCAGTGGAACAGAACTGAGAATCCAGATATAAAACCATCTTCATATAGCCATCTAATCTTTGACAAAGCAGACAAAAACATGCACTGGGGAAAAGAATCCTTATTCCATAAATGGTGCTGGGAAAACTGGATAGCCACATGTAGAAGACTGAAATAGGACCCACACCTTTCACCTCTCACAAAAATCAAATCACGGTGAATAACAGACTTAAACCTAAGGTGTAAGACTATTAGAATTCTAGAAGAAAACGTGGGGAAAACTCTTCTAGACATTGTTCTAGGCAAAGAATTTAAGAAGACGACCCCAAAGACAATCACAACAACAAAAATAAATAAATGGGGCCTGATTAAATTAAAAAGCTTCTGCACAGCCAAAGAAACTGTCATGAGAGCAAACAGACAACCTACAGAATGGGAAAAAATTTTCGCATGCTACACATCCAATAAAGGGCTGATAACTAGAATCTATTTAGAACTCAAGAAAATCAGTAAGAAAAAATCAAACAACCCTATCAAAAAGTGGGCAAAAGACATGAACAGAAACTTTTCAAAAGAAGACCGAACAATGCTGGTATTTTTGAAGAATCAGCATTTAGATTCATTGATTTCTTTATTAGTTTTCTATTCCCTATGTCATTTACTTGTACTATAATCTTTACTTTCTCTTTCCTTCTCTTGCTTTGGATTTAGTTTACTCTTATTTTTCTATTCCATGGTGGAAGGTTAAGTTGTTGGTATGATACCTTTCTTCTTTTTTAATATAGATATTTATAGCTATAAATTTCCTTGTAAGCACTGCTTCACTGCATCCCATGGTTTGGTATGTTGTGTTTTTATTTTCATTCATCTCAAAATGTTTTTCTAATATCTCTTGTCTCTCTCTTTGACCCACTGGCTATTCAGAGGTATGTTGTTTAATATCAACATATTTGAGAATCTCCCAAATTTCCTTCTGCTATTGATTTCTAATTAGAATCCATTGTAGTCAAAAATATATTTTGAATGATTTCAAATTGCTTAAATTATTGATACTTTTTAATGGCTTAATATATCTCTCATAATGAATGCTCTGGGGGAATTTGAGAAAAATGTGTATTTTGCTAATGTTGGATGGAGAGTTCTGTAGATTTCTGACGGATTTAGATGTTTATAGTGTTGTTCTAACTTTCTATTTCCTTTTTTACCTTCTAATTAGCTTTTCTATTATTGAAGTAAGATATTAGAGTCTTCGACTATTATTGTTGAGTTGTTCATTTCTCCTTTCAATTCTGTCGATTTTTGTCTCTCATGTATTTGGAGGCTATATTTGGACGTGCACATGTGTTTATAATTGTTGTATCTTATAATGAAATGACACTTTTGTCATTATAAAATATATTTTTTGTCTCTAATAACAATTTTTGCTTTAATGTCTATTTGATATTAGTACAGGCACTCCAGCTCTTTTTTGGTCACTATTTTGTATGATATATATCTTTTCCATCCTCTTCCAACATATTTGTGTCCTTGAATCTAAAGTGGGTTTATTATAGACAGCATATAGTTAGTTGGATTATGTTTCTTATTCATTATCTAGCAATCTCTGCCTTTTGATTATAGGCTTTAATCTATTTACATTTAATGTAAGTAAGGATGAGGTAAGATTTATGTCTATCATTTTGCTATTTATTTTCTTTACACTTTCTGTCTTTTGTTGTTCTGTTCCTCCATTACTGCCTTTTTTTGCGTTGAATAGGTATTTTATGCTGTATCATTTTAGTTCCCTTCTTGTTTCTTGTCTCTATTTCTTTCAGTCATTTTCTCAGCGTTTCTTGTGAGGATTACAACTGACATCTTAACTTAAAATGATCTAACTTGAATTCATATAAATTTCATTTCAATAGTATATAAATATTTTGCTCCAATATAGCTCCATTCCTTCCCTTCTCCTTTATGCTATTATTATCATACATATTACATCTTTAAAAATTATATTCCTATCAACACAGACCTACAATTATTGTTTTACACAGTTGTCTTTTACATCATATTGGAGAAGAAAAGTGTTACAAAGAAAAATACATGTTTTACTGTCTTTTTTATATACCTATGTATTTATCTTTATTGGTGATCTTTATTTCTTCATGTAGATTTGAGTTACTGTCTAGTGTCATTTTATTTCAGCCTAAAGAATTCTGTTTAGCATTTTTTTTTGTGTGTGTGAAGATGGTCTGCTAGTGACAAATTGTCTCAGATTTTGTTTATCTGGGAATGATGTAATTTCTACTTTGTTTTGAAGGATATTTTTTCTGGATATAGAATTCTTGGTTAATAGATTATTTTATTTCAGCACTTTTACTATCCCACTTCCTTCTGTACTCAATAGTTTCTGATAAGAAGTCAATTGTTAATTTTATTGAGGATTTCTTGTATGTACTTATTTGGTTTTCTCTTGCGGCTTTCAAGATGCTCTCTGTGTCTTTATGTTTTGACAGTTTTAGTATGATGTGTCTAACTCTGTAACCTTTGGTGTTTATCCTACTTAAAGTTTGTTGACCTTCTTAGAAATGTAGATTTTTTTCATTAAATTTGGGAAGGTTTTTTGGGGGGGCCATTATTTCTTCAAATATTCTTTCTGTCCTTTTCTTCTTTCTCTCCTTTGGATCTCCTCTTATAAATATATTTGTATGTTTAGTGGTGTCCCACAGACCTATAATACTCTGTTCATTTTTCTTCATTATTTTTTCTTTCTGTTTCTCAGACTGCATAATTTCAATTAATTTATTGTATTGCTTTCCTATGGTTGCCATAATACATAACCACAAACTTGGTAGCTTAAACAGAAATTTATTTTCTCACAGATCTGGAAGCTGGAAATCTGAAATCAAGATGTTGGCAGGGCCATGCTTCCTCTAGAGGCTCCAGAGAAGAATCCATTTCTTATGTCTTCAAGCTTCTGTTGGCTGTTGACATTCTTTGACTTGAGACTGCATCTTTCCAATTTCTTCACATCACCTTCTCCTGTGTGTGTGGAGTGTGTGTGTGTTTTGAATCTCTCTCTAACTCTCTCTTACACGGACACTTGTGATGTTATTTAGGGCTCAAAGGATAATCTCCTCATCTCAAGATCCTCAACTTAATCACATCAGCTAAGACCTACTATCCAAATAAAGTAGCAGTTACAGGTTCTAAAGATTAGGACATGGACATATTTGGGGAGCCATTATCAGCCTACCATGCTTATCTTCAATTCCCTGATTATATTTCTGCCAGTTTAAGTCTCCTATTAAGCCCCTCTAATGAATTGTTCATTTCAATTATCACACTTTTCAACTCCAGAATATCTATGTGATGCTTTTAAATGTTTGTCTCTTTATTGACATTCTTTATTTGGTGAGACATTGTTCTCATAATTTTCTTTAATTCTTTAGATATGGCTTCCTATAGTACTTTTTTTTTTTTTTTTTTTGAGACAGAATCTTGCTTTGTCGCCTGGGCTAGAGTGAGTGCCGTGGCGTCAGCCTAGCTCACAGCAACCTCAAACTCCTGGGCTTAAGTGATCCTACTGTCTCAGCCTCCCGAGTAGCTGGGACTACAGGCATGCACCACCATGCCCGGCTAATTTTTTTTCTATATATATTTTAGTTGGCCAGATAATTTTCTTTCTATTTTTAGTAGAGACAGGGTCTTGCTTTTGCTCAGGCTGGTCTTGAACTTCTGACCTCGAGCAATCAACCCGCCTCGGCCTCCCAGAGTGCTAGGATTACAGGCGTGAGCCACCGCACCCGGCCCCTATAGTACTTTTAACATACAATATTTATAATAGCTGATTTAAAGTCTGTGTTTATTGAGTCCAATATCTTGGCTTCCTCAGTGACAATTTCTATTGATTACTTTTGTTCACTGTGTGTGGGCTATACTTTTCCTGTTTTTTTAACTAACTCATGATTTTTGTTGAAAACTGGACATTTTACATAATATAGCAACTCTGGAAATCAGACTTCACCCACCAAACTGGGTTTGTTATTTTGTTGCTGTTTTGTTGTTAGTGGTGATGATAATGATGTTGTTTTGTTGTTCTTTGTTTAGTGAGTTTCCTTAACTAATTATGTAAAGTCTTCATTCACTGTGAAATGCAGGCATTGCAGTCTTGCTCAGTTAGCTTAATAGTTAGCTAATAATTGAACAGAAATTTTCTTAAATTCTTTGAACCAATAAACCTATTAGCCTTTGCTTAGGGGGCTCTGTTTGAAATTTGGGGTACATCTTCAATATTCTGGCTTGCAGCTGACAATTCAGCCTTAGCTTTCATGTATTGCTTGTGCAGAGCCTCATGGCCAGCCAGATGTCATATATTAGGGTCTTCTGAGGTCTTTCCTGTGCATCCACACAGCTCTAAACATGTCCATAGTCTTGCAGATTCCTAGAAATATGTTGGAGTTTTTCAAAGTCCACTATGGCCATCTCATTACATGGATTTTCTTAAGTATTTAGGCTAGCCTCTCATTATTTATTTATTTATTTAGAGGATCAGCAGACTGCTTATAGCCTCTCATTTGATCCAACTAGTATCGCTGTCTCAGGCAGATACAATGTTAACCAATTGCCACTGATTTATTTGCTTGATTTCAACAAATCCCTTGGGAATAAAGCTTCGCCTACTGAGCCTGAGCTCCGAATCAGGTCAAATAATGACAAGCCCTGTGAATGGGGCTTTTTCTGGGAAATGTTTTGACAGGTTGAGCAGTGAAAAGTTTCTAGGGATGGGGATTTACAAGGAATGCCAAACCCAGTCTGCTAGGCTGCTTCTTTTCACAGCTACCATGGTTGCAAAGCCACTGGTTTTCAAGGCTTCCATAGAGACCATGATGTGACTTGTGTGCCCTGGCAAGGGGACAGACCTGACCAAATAAGAATTTCAAAAGGCTTCTTTCTTGAAAGACCTATGAAGTTCCTTGAAGGAAGGGTGGGCAAAATATCACCAAGGATTGTGAAATGGCAAGGCTATAACTCAGTTCTTCTCCCTCTCAAATATGATCAACTATGTGGAATATTACATCAAGATCAAACTGCACCAAAGAAAGGGTCAGAGCTGCACATGGCATCTATTTATAAAAGAGGGCTTATGTGACAACCCTGGTTTATTCAAGTCCACAGAAATAGAACTTCCCATTGAAGATCCAACCCAATTCTTCTCTTCTTCACCAAGTCCACTGAAAAGTCTATGAAAACCATAAAATATGTTTGTTCTGTGTGTGTGTATATATGTACATCTGTGAGTGAAATGTCAGAATTAAATCATATTGGGGTAAATGTGTAACTTTGTTTCCATAAGAAATTCAGCCTATACTTTCTTTGTTGCCATTTGACAAAATAAAAGATAATATTTAATTTTTCTTTGGCATAAAAGAGTGATGTAGGTCATAGCCAAGGGCAGCAAGATCTGTCTTCAGATAAGAAAGGATGCCACATAGAAAAGGTTGCTGATGGGTTCTATATAGATTCAGGAAGTAGAACAAGGAAGACATATACAAACTCAAAACAACCTACCGGGAAAAGACTTCAGTTCAACTTAAGAATATAGCTTTCTCCCACCTTGAACTGAAAATGTGACATGTTGTGGCAGGAAATGAGAACCTCTTTCCAGGGCTACTGCATAGGGATTGTATGTAGGTTTTGAGAGTAAGATAGATGAATTATCTTCTGAATCTAAGGTCCTGTGTTCCTATGTACTGGGAAAAGGACACCCTATTCAAAGAATGGTGTTAGGAAAATTGGATAGCCATATGTAGAATAATGAAACTGGATTCATATCTCTCACAACATATAGAAATTAACTCAAGATGGATTAAAGATGTAAATGTGAGACCTGAAACTATAAAAATCTTCAAAGAAAACCTAGGAAAAACTCTTCTGGACATTGGCTTATGCAAAGAATTTATGACCAAGTTCTCAAAAGCAAATGCAACAAAAACAAAAATAGACAAATGGGACTTAATTAAACTAAAAAGCTTCTGGACAGAAAAAGAAATAATCAACAGAGTAAACAGACAACCTACAGAAGGGGAGAAAATATTTGCAAGCTATGTATCTGACAAAGGGCTAATATCCAGAATCTACAAGGAACTCAAACAACCCATCCTGAAAAAAGAAATAGCCCCCTTAAAATGTGGACAAATTACATGAACAGATATTTTTGAAAAGAAGATATACAAATGCTCAAAAAACATATGAAAAAATGGTTAACATCACTAATCATCAGCAAATTAAAACCACAATGAGATACCAATTTACTCCACTCAGAATGGCCATTTTTAAAAAGTCAAAAAACAATGGATGTTGGCATGAATATGGTGAAAAGGAAATGCTTACACACTGTTGGTGGGAATGTAAATTAGTACAACCACTATGGAAAACAGTATGGATATTCTTCAAAGAAGTAAAAGTAGACCTACCATTTGATGCAGCTACTAGGTTTCTACCCAAAGGAAGTCCTTATTTCAAAAAGATACCTGCACTGTTATGTTTATCACAACACAGTTCATAATAGCAAAAATATAGAATTAACCTAAGTGCCCATCAATTATGATTAGTTAAAGAAAATGTGATACACACACAAACACACATATACACACACCATGGAATAATATTCAGCCACAGAAATAATGAAATAATGTCTTTTGCAACAATTTGGATGGAACTGGAGGCCATTGTCCTAAGTGAAGTAACTCAGGAATGGAAAATCAAATACTACATGTTGTCACTTATAAGTGGGAGCTAAGCTATGGATATGCCTGGTCATACGGAGTGGCATAATGGACATTGGAGACTCAAAAGCGGGGAAGGTGTAGGGATGAGGGATGAAAAATTACCTATTGGGCACAAAGTATACTATTCAGGTGATGGGTACACTAAAAGCCCAGACTTCACCACTATACAATATATCCATTTAACAAAACTCCACTAAATATATTGACCCCGCCTAAATCTATTAAAATATAATTAAATAAATAAACAAACAAATAATTTAAAAAACCGTCAACCAAAACAACAAAGCCTCATTTCTACTTTCCTCAACTTCTTCACATTCCTGGGATTTTTTTTGCATTACCTCCATCTTATTCCAGATAGCACAAGATCTCCCTAGTCTTTCTCAAAGCAAATCCATCCCTTTCAGCCTGACTTTCCAGGTCATCTAGAATCAGGCTCACCCCACTTACCCAATTTTGCTGCTTACTTTATCCTAATATAGACCTTCCGTTAGCCTCAGGCCACTCTCTTCATGCTTCCCAACCCATCAACATTTATACCATGAAAAAGAAATTAGTGGATGTAACTAAGCACAATGTGAGTATATAGTAGTGCGGGGAAGGAGAAAGAGCACAGACTCTGGCACCAGCACAGACCTGGAAAGCTGCCTGGGCTCAAGTCCCAGCACTGTGATTTATTAGTGGAGTGACTTTAGGCCAATTACTTAAGCTCTGAGGCTTAGTTCCTTTATCAATAAAGTAGAGCTATTAATGCCTAGCTAGAACAGTTGTTATAACAGGGATCCCATCTATGTTCACTCTAGAAATCAGATAGGACAGAAATGCCAATAGGATGGCCTCTTCAACTCCACAGAAGGAGCCTGTTTGCATGTGAGATCAGGAAGGCTTCTAGGGGAATAGATACTGCAAAAGATAGGAAAGTCAAGAATAATGACTCATTGCTCAGTGGAAGGATTCTGAGTACAGCATAGGGTCTGCCACTCACATTTGCTCAGTCCCTAAGGACTCATTTCTAAGTACTAGGAGAGTGGGCTTCAAGATATCATCAGAATGTTTGTTTGCCTGTGTCACATGGAACTGGTAAAGGGAAGTCTGCTTTTCCCCCTAAAGTGCAAGTGATCCAAGCAGCAAGCAGAAAAAGGAAGCATTGCGCCAGGGAGACAGAGAAAAATGGGGTGAAATGACTAAGACCATGTGGTAATCAGAAAGAATATATTACGAGAATACATGAGAACATCCTGAGGACTCCCAGACCTTTTAAGGAAGTATTTCAAGGGGATAGAGTTCCCACTGAGTGAGTCTGAGTACAGCCAGAAAAATTTTTTGTTTGTTTTTTTCTTTATTGTAGCCCATTTTCCCCGGAAGCTAGTATGACCAAGGGTAAACATGAATGATATGAAGATTCAGTGAGATAGCACTTCACAAAGTTCCTAGCTAAGACCTATCCCTTGGAAAATGTGCTCTCTTTTCCAGGAATGAGCAATTAAAGGTAGGCTGTGCCTTGGTGAGACCTTGTCTATTTCAGGAGTGCATCAAGATGGACCTTGCTGCTCAGATCATCCCAAGGGTTGCTGTTCCCAATTTTTTTCAATGAAAAGGCGCTGGCTTATAAACTTAGCTTGATGCAATAACCTGTATAAAGGAAACCAAATACAAATTGTCATTATTTTTTCTGCAGCGTAGAAGGAGGACAGATTATGTAAAATAAAAATACGTGCATAAAAGGAAAAGCAGAGACCTGTCCAACCTTCAATTTTAGAGGAGCTATGGGACTTGTGCTCAATGGTTGGTGGTAGGGGAGAGGTTAAGGTCAGTAAACCCTGCCCTGTGGCATTATTCTCCAGACATTGACTGGCTGGCCTAGCCAATGACATAGATTTTGAACTTCATAGCAAAAAGGAGCCTTAAGACCATATGGTTTGGTGAGATGCCAGGGTGAGCTAAGCTGCACAGTCACAGGGAAAGTTTTAAAAATTCAAATTCCTGGGCCTCACCTTAGATCTAATGAATCAGAATCTCCAGAGGGTAGAGCCTGGGCACCTGTATTTTTTTAAATATTCTCAAATAATTTTTAATAAAAATTTTCAAGCATATACACAAGCAGAAAGAATAATATAATGACCCCTTACATACCCATTGCCCAGTTTCAACATTTGTCTGCACATGGCCACTCTATCTCCCCTTTAATCATTCATCTTCTCACTAGATTATTTCATAGCAAATCCCAAGCATCATATCATTTTATCCCAAAATAATTCAGTATGTATTTCTAAAAGATAAGGATTCTTTTCTCCCCAACATTACCACAATATTATCACAACTTAAAAAGTTAATAATAATTCCTTAATGTCATAAATACTTAGTGTTCAAATTTCCTTGGTTTTCTTTTATTTTACAGTTAGTTTGCTTGAATTGGGATCCAATTATAGATCCAGAGATTGTATTTGGTTGATTTATCTTAGTTCTCTTTTAACCCATAAATTCTTAGTGATAGGCAAAATAATGATCCTCCCCTCAAAGATTTCCATGTCCTAATCCCTGAAAGCTGTGAATATGTCAGATTACATGGCAAAGGGAAATTACGGTTTCAGATATAATTCAAGTTCCTAATCAGCTGGTTTTAAAATAAGGAGATTATTCCGGATTATCTGAGTGGGCCCAATGTCATCACAAGGGTCCTGAAAAGTGGAAGAAGTAGGCAGACTAAGAGAGTGACATCCTGGGTGGTCACTTCAATGCTGCCTCCTGCACCCTCTGGGCCACAGTCCAAGAGGGTAGGTAGTCACAATTTGGTTTCTATACATTTATGGAGACAGGAATTATGTTAAAATCATAAGTCAATACATGGAAAGCATACATTGGTTTGGCCCAAAAAGGTGAGATATCTCAAAATGGTGGGGGTGCTTATAGGTTATAGGTGGATTTAAAGATTCTTGATTTGTAATTGATTAAAGAAATGAAGCTTTGTCTAAAGGCTTGAATGTTTTAAGTTAAGATAAGGGTGTCTGTTAATCAGAGACAAACCACCAGACATTTATCAAAACTCAAGTGATCTGTTAAGTAAATTGATGGCCTGCAGATGTGGTTTAAACTTTCTCTTCCATGGCCTTAGGTCCTATTAATCTTATTGTTACAAAGAATAACTCCAAAAGGGAGGGGGCATAATGAGGCTTGTCTGACCACTCTTCACCTCATGGCCAGCAACTGAGTTTAAGGTTTCTCTGGGGTCCCCTTGGCCAAGTGGGGACCCCTTCAGTCAACTAGGGGGCTTAAGATTGTATTTCACTCCACACTATTATCCCCATTTTACACATGAGCAAGCAGAGGCCCAGAGAGGTAAAGTAGTTTACCCCAGTCACAAAGATTTCAGATCTGTCTGACTCTGCATTCTTGGATTCCCCACCCATGTCTTCCCTATACCCCTCATGTATCCACCTACAGACCCAAATGTAAGAGTGGTGAACTCACTAGGTGTTCACACACAGGTGGAGAAAGATTTCTCACACAAAGATTAGGATATATAAAAGTAACAAGTTTATTTCACCTTCTCAGAAGGAGAGAGAGTAAGAATGAGAGAGAGAGAGAGAAAAGGGAAAGAATGGGAGAAAGAGAGGGAGAAGGGAGATGGCATGGCACCCAAAAGAAAGAGAAGGGAGGTGCCTGCACTGAGGCCAAGCAGCTTGCCATTTATATGGGGACAAAGAGAAAGGAAAAACAATAGTGGTTGCTGTCAGTTGATAACAGAAGCTGCTGTGGGATGTCAAAGAGTTGGCTTCTCCCCTTTTCCTCTCCCTTGGAGACAGGCTTATCCTTGGGGATGTGATGTTGTCAGTGATCTTGCCCTTGAGATATGGCTTTGGGCAGGAATTGAGGCCTGAAGCTCACACCTCTCACTGTCCACTCAGGACTCTTCAAGGCTGTTAAACAAACGCTTAAAAGCAGTTTAATCTATAGGTCTGGTGAATGTAAAAGAAAAGGATTTACACTTACTCTCTGTCTGCTCAGCTCTTTTCAGATGTCGTGAAAACAGAACCCTGCTAGGTGCCAATTAACAAGAGAGCTCATATGATTGATCTTATCCATTACTGAGAGACTGTGGGTTAAATAATTGTTTTCTGTTATTTTGTTAGCAAAGCTGTCCTTTCACCAAGCCCATCCCAGGTCCTGAGCCAGTCCTTATCAGAGCAGTAACTTAGTCAGTGGCTTCTGCCCACTAAGCAATCAGATTTGGAATTAAGCTGTATTACCACTCAGAGTACTACCCAGGGCACCAGGGCATAAAAGCCACCATTTACTGAGCACCTACTACCTGCCAAATATTTCTTCTAAGAACTCACATGAATTCCTTACAATACTATTTTTCACATTTAGCAAAAGAGGAAAATGAAGTTTAAAAGGGATTATTGAATTGCCCAAGGTCACACAACCAATAAGTGGAAGATCCAAGATTCAAAATCAGATCAGCCTAACTACAAACTGCCCTTCTCCCATAGCTATGCTACCTTAACACATGTGATTCTAAGCACACATGTGGCCTCTAAATGACAGCCCTCATTCCTATTCACTTAGCAGCAAAGGAAGGTGACTAGGGGCTAACCAGAAAATGCTAAAGTCCCAGATGGGTTTGGGGACCATGAATGCGAAGCAGGGCCAGGTAACAAGGGGCTGGTAAGCAGTTCTGGCATTGGGCTGCCCAGGACAACAGCAGCAGAGATCTTTGATTTGGGGGTTCTCCAGGAAGCATGGAGGAAGGACAGGAGACAAGGAAGGAGAGCTGATAGTATTGCCAAGTGAAATGTTGAAGCAATGGACCAGGATGTACAAGCTGGGGAAGGAATGCAGGATGGGATGGACGGACCAGAAATGGGTCCCAGGCCTGAGGCTTCTGTGAGATCCAGGAGTAGGTGGAGAGCAGGGACTGAGGGAGAGAAGAAGGAGACTAGGAAACATGATATGGGTATGCAGGGGCAGAGAGAGAACATGAAGTCATAAGATTTCAGAGGTGGAGCCCTTTTGTTTGTGGGCAGATCTGGGTATTGGGGATTAAGATGGAGCAAAGATGAACATCCTTTGATCTGGAGCTGAAGAGAACAAATTCCTTCTTTTAAGAGATGGACTTTGGGCAGCAAAGGTGGTATATGGGGCTGCATCTCTCCCAAAACATAGTCGACCTGTTCTATAGTGCTGAGCTCCTTTATGCCAAACTCCCCACCACAGCTTATTGGCATGTGGGTCCCCTACATGACATGGCATGCAGTAACAATGGCCAGAGGTTTCCTTTGGTCATGTTGGGAACAGGGTCATTTAGGTATGCCCCAGAGAAGAGGGGAACCAGTAGGAAGACATATGGCTGTTTAGATGAGTCAGTAACCTAGAATAGGCTGGAACTCAGAAGAACTCGGTTCTTGCCCTTCCTCTGTAGTGGACTGATTTGTGACCTTGTGCTAGGCCCTTCCCCTCTCTGGGTTCAATATTCCCATTAGTATGTTGGAGTGAAGGGAAAACTTCCCCTTCACCCTCAGGTTTGCTAAAAAAACAACTCACAATAAAGCAGATTAATAAGAAAAAAGCTAAATTTTATTGTTACCGTGAGCACGGGAAGAATCACAGAGTAATTACACAATATCCCAGTGAGACCCAAATACTTATATATTTTCATTTTAGAAGGGAGGGAGGAGGTGGAGAATATAGGTAATTCTGTTGAGGGGCAATAAATAATTACTAGGGAAAATGAATAGACACTTGGGAGAATGAACGGATGGAAGGAAACAGATTGATTTGTACATGATTTTTTTTGGAAGCTGAATTAACCTGAGAGACAGGCACTATTTTGAAAGTGGATTGCGCCAGGTATGGTTGCATTCTTGATCTTCTTTCCTGTAATAGATATTGAAATAACAGGGAGGGGAAGGAAAGACAATTGTTCTTCTTGATGGGTCTCTCTGGTCTTTATGGAGATAGAGGGAACCCCCCTTCCAATGCCTGTTGATCTCTGAGAGCCTTTAATTCAAAATACTCCTTATACCAAGGAGTAAGATTTTGGGGTTAAATTCCTGCACTCTTTCAAATACAAAGATGAGTTGGACAAAATTTCTCTAAGTACTTTTCCAACTCTAAATTTCTAGGCTTTAATCTAATGGGGTCAGCTGTATAAGAAATGAGTTCTAATGTCTGGCAAGTTATTAAAGAGATTTGAATGGGATCACACAGGGGTTACTGAATTGATTTGTGAAGCATTAAGTTTTGTTGAAGTTTGCTCCCCCAGTTGGCTGGGAACCACTGCTAAGTTTCTTCATATTGATGCTGATCAAGCTGGTTAAATAACATAGTAGTGGCTTCTAAGAGCCCTAGGCTTGTTGAGTACCCATTCTATTCTCAGCCTGCCAGGCAAAATTGAGACTGATTTTTCTCCCTCCATCCCTCCTCCAACTCTGAACTTTAGCAAAAGAAGGATGAATTGTATCTAAATCACCATTTAAAAGATGGATTAAATAGATGCACGAGGAAATCTCATCAGTCTTCCAGTAATCACCCTTCAGCTGGTATTCCAGCATAGCATTAGGTCTCCCCACCCCACTCAACACCTCCCCCATGCTGTGGCCAATCATGACCCATTCTGCAGAATGCTTCTGGGGAAAATAAAAAGGGAGTTTAAAGGGTTTCTAGAGCTGCCTACCATAGTACAGGGGGGAAAAATCTCAAAGGCAGGACCCAGAATCAAGCTGGATATCTACCAGCTTCATCCCCCCTGTCAATAATTGCCAAAGCATAAAATCAGAGAGGGGAAGATTGAGAGCCACAGGGAATTTTCAGCCAGAACTGTACTACTGTTTGGCTGTGGTAGTACTTGGCATGATGTGGTTGGGAAGCAGGGCAGGGGAAGGGAAAAGGAGCCAGTGCCCCATTTCTTATACGGCTTACCCCATTAGATTCAAGCCTAGGAATTTAGAGTTGGAAAGGTACTTAGAGTAATTTTGTCCAACTCATCCTTGTATTTGAAGGAGTGCAGGAATTTAATCCCAAAACATTTCTCCTTGGTATAAAGAGTATTTTGAATTAAAGGATCTCAGAGATCAACAGGCATTGGAAGGGGGTTTCCTTCTATCTCCATAAAGACCAGAGGGGCCCATCAAGAAGAACAATTGTCTTTCCTTCCCCTCCTTGTTATCTGATTTCCCCTCCCCTCATAAGGCAGAGTCATGGCTGGCCTAGCTATATAATACAGAAAGCCTAGTGACCTAGTGACTCAGGTCAAAGTTATATTCAGAGAGGCTGCAACCAGAACACAGAGCACCAAGGCAGCACATTGGGGGGTGGGAGGGTAAACTGAGGTCCCAGAATTGGCTCAATCATTCCAAATCCTAAGGCCCAAGGAGGACCAGAGGTAGGATCAAGATCAAGATTGCAGAGCCAGTAATGTGCATTCAGAAAGGATAAAATTAGAACAAGCGTAGGTCGAAGACAAGGACAGGGATGCTTTGAGAGCCTGCCATAATGGCCTTAAAATATTTATGAGTCATTAGGCACCTAGTGTGTACTTCTTTGAGGTTGGCTTAAATGGCCAGAGCAAAAATGGAGTACCCCTATCTCCAACATGTACGTACTCTTCCCTGGTAAGGACTGGCCCTGGACTTCCTTGGATTTGTTGGTGAAGTAATCTAATGTGTTCTTAGGTGTTGTTAAGATAGAAGGTGGCATTTCACAAGTTTTCATTTGGCTCCTAACCCCTTTACTACACTAGACGTTGGAGCTGGCTATGATGCTGGTGAAAATCCAGAGTTCATCCATTCTGCTTTCCAGTTTTCCATCTCAGTTACCTGGGGCTGAACACAAGGCTAAAAGATGAAAGATGTGCTCTAGGCAGGCCACATAGTGCAGCTGGCAGTGGCAGATAAGTGAATCTGCATAGACAGTGGCAGGTGGAAACAGAATGCTGTGGGGTTTGCTTCCTTAGTAATTGTTTTCCAGTTTTTTGCGGGGGTGTGGCTGATAAAGATTGCCTCTCTAGATAGATTGTCTTCTCTAGTGCTCAGGGACTGAGTGTTGGAAAGTTTCTTCTGGAAACTCCAATGAGTTCTGTAGAAGTTTTCGAGAGTATGCTGCTCAAGCAGGGGCTGACAGGCTGCTGGTGGTGTGCTGTGCAGCGGGGCAACAGCAGGGGTAAATGCTGTCGTCAGGGTAGAATGGAGAACAGCAGCCAATTATACTCAGATACAGCATTGGTGAGGTAAGTAGACGACGCTTATTGTCAGTAAGAAGTGTAGCAGCTGAGGTTCTCTTTTTCTAGGGTATGACTCATCCTGGGTTCTGGTTGATAGGCTAGAAAGATAGAGATGGTGAGGGCACTAAGCAGTACTGTCCATTGTATGGTCACTGCCAAAATCCTGCTTTGGAAGAAGCCTCAAGTCTGTTATTAAGTTCATGGTGATTGTGTCCAGGAGCACTTCCGGCTGAAAACCAGATGGTGGAGCTCTTTGGGAGGCTGGGTTATGCATTCAGGTTTTGGTGTCTGATTTCTTAGATTTGAGTCTCAGCTATAGAACTTACTGCATGACCTTAAGCAAGAAACTCAACTACTTGGTGCTTCAATGTTCTGTAAAATGGGAATAATAATACAACATACTTTTTTGGACTGCTATGAGGGTTAAAGTGAGCACTATGTGAAGCACATAGTTCAGTGCCTTAACTGTAATAAATGCTCACTCAATAAAGAAATGCTATTATATTTTAGCTCTTTTAGATCTGTCTTCACCCCCAGTGGATGTTTCACAAAGGGAAATATTAATATATTAGAAGGCATCAGGTCAAAGGCAGGGCCATCAAAATTCCTACCAAGTCATATTTTTAAAAGGATGTAGAACCCTGCCAGAGTAGCATTAAGCAAAAGGAGTGTATTTCTCTTTGGGCTTCTCTCTTGGAAACACATAAGCAGCCGTTTGTATCTTTGGGGACCCCTGGGCTGGCTCTTCATTTTGCCCAGGTGATGCCATGTATGAGCATCTCTTCCTCCCTCGGTTTGGATAAATACAGCTGCCTGCCTGCTGCGAAGGCAGCTCTTCTGCCTTCTGAATAGAACCCAGACGCCTCCTGGTGGGCAGCGTGTTTATGTGGTCAGGATGTCGAAGAATGCCTGGAATCAGGGTTGGCAGTAGACCAAGGGCACAGACCAAGGGCAGTGTCTCAGGGCGCTTAAAAATGGCAGAGTTATAGGATTTCAGGTATGAAAGGCCAGGACTGTGGTGAGGTGTCAAAGAGAAGGGAGCAGGAATAACTACCACTACACTGGGTGTGCAGAGCTCTGTGGGAGAGGTTCTGAACAGCTGTACCCCATGACCAGCAGGGGGCAGCATCTGCCCAGTTGGCCCAGTGAGTGGGTCAGGACCAGATCTCAAACTGTCCAGAGAGCCCTTGAGCATGCTATGACATGAATTAGAAACAAAAGATGAAAGCTGCTCTTAGCAGAAAAAAAGAAGGCTCACAGCACAGCTGGGCCCAAAGTTGCAGCAGGATGACCAACCATCCCAGTTTACCTAGGACTAAGAGGTTTCCCAAGATGTAGGACTTTCCATTTTAAAACCAGAAAGATTCTGGGGAAACTGGGACAAGTTTATTACCCTAAGTGAGAGTGCAGAGCTATCACCCTCTCTCCAATACTCACTTGTTCTCCTTGGTGCTCTGAAAATTCCACTTGGGTCAGTGAGAGCTATGCTGATTATATCAGAGGTCATATTATAAAGTGTCTTGAATACTGGGAGCAAATTAAGGCTTTAGGCAATGAAGTAATATTACCAGATAGATATTTTATTTTTGCCAATATTTTATTATGAAAATACTGTGAAATATTATAAAATTACAATTAAAAACAGAAAATTTTATAGGTAACACCCATAGTCCCCACCTAGATCCTACAATTAATATTTTGCTGGACTTGTTTTATCACATATCTATCCTCTATCCATCAGTCAATCCACCTATGTTGTGACGCATTTCAAAATAAGTTGCACACATCAGTACACTTCATCCCTAAATATGGATATCGTTAATATTGATATGTACAATAATGAATAGAATTAATATTTTTACAAGTTTTTTCTTTTGAGGTAAAATTTACATACAAATTTGTCAAATACACAAATCTTAAGTGTATCATTCTCTGAATTTTGACATATGTATACACTTGTGTAAACCAAACCTTACCAAGGCATAGAACACTACCACTATGCAGAAAATAGTTAACTTAGCAGGCCTGACTGACTGCTATCCTTTGAAAGGCCTACTTATAAGGTTGGTGCTCTGTCATCTAGGAACTTGAATTTCAAGAGTGTTCTCACCATTCCGTGGTAAGAACGGTTCACTGTGACTAAACTGATTATGCTTCATATCTGCTTTCTTTTGGGGAGTGTGGAATTTTGGTACTGTTAGGCAGAGGGTGGCTATGTGACAGGCCCCCAGTTTTTTTATAAAAAAGCCCCCAATTTAAAAAAAAACCTTCACATTGAGTCTCTAATGAGACAACATTTCACAGTGTTGTCACAGCTAATTGCTGGGGGAATTAAGTGTGTCCTGTGTGACTCCACTGAGAGAGGATTCTTGGAACCTTACACCTGATTTCCTTTGGACTTCACCTTATGTGCCTTTTCTTTTTGCTGATTTTTCTTTGTATCCTTTAAGTGTAATAAAATCATAGTGAAAAGTATGAATGTATGCTGAGTTCTGTAGTCCCCTTAGCAAATCGTCTGACATGGAGATGGTCTTGAGAACTCCCAACACAGCCACTACCCTAGAAAGTTTCCTCATTCCCCTTCCCTGTTATCTCTACCCCTAAGTCCCCAGAAACAAACACTGTCCTAATTTCTTTCACCATAGGCTAATTTTGCCTCTTCTAGAATTTCATATAAATGAAATCATACAGTATGCATTCTTGTGTCTGGCTTCTTTCACTCAGCAAATGTTTTTTGAGAGTCATCCATGTTGTCATATGTATTAATAGCTCACTCCTTTTTATTGCTGAATAATATTCTATGAATATGCCATACTTTGTCCATTCTTCTATTGATGGACACTTGAGCTGTTTCCGGATTAGTGCTGTTATGGATAAAACTGCTATGAACATTCATATATAAGATTTTAGTAGACATATATTTTCATTTCTCTTAAGTACATATCTAGTAATGATATGTACTACTGGATCATAGTGCTGGGTCATAATATAGGTGGGTATTTCATTTTAAAAGAACCTTCCAGGTCTTTTCCCAAAGTGATTATAATATTTTACATTTTTACCAGTAGTGTATGAGAGTATTGGTTGCTGTACATCCTCGCTAACATTCAGTGTCATTGGTCTTTTTTTAAGTAATAGCCATTCTAGTGGGTGTGTAGTGGAATCCATGGTCTGATATTATTTACAAAAGTCAAACATGCTTATTAAAAATAAAACAATTCAGAAGTATAAAGTATAGTAAAAGTTTCACAGTTATAATTCCCCCTACTTACCTCCAACCCCTAACCCTATTACCTATATGGGGCCCTGGGGAAGAGTTGGGTGTTCATTCTTTCAAGTCTTTCTCTGAAGGGGAGTCCCTGTCCCAGCATCAGGGGGCTCTCAGACTTGTATAAGGAATAACTCTCTCTCTCTCTGCTTCAGCCAGGTTGGGATTCCCTCCCCTACACTGGCCAATATGGCCAACTTCCATGTGGGACGATTTCTTGGGAGAAATGCTCTGGCTCCCAGAAATTGAGTATATTGTGGAAGTCACAGTTCCCAATTGGCAAAGTACCTCTGCCATAATTATGCCCTTTGATCTCCAAGGAAAACAACAACATCACTCAGAAACTCAGAGTCAGTTCTAAATGCCGGGGAAATTGACAAGCCTGCATTCCTCCTCCTAATGCTATAGGCCAGAAATGCTCTAGTTCCTGATTTTATCTTTGTCCCTTGTTAAACCTGAGGAGGAAGACGCTGGGCCTTAGGGTTTGGAATAAGCCTTCTCATTCATCCTGGCCATGGTTTTTCTTCTCTTCTTTCTCCCAGGATCCCCTTTGCTTCCTTCTGAATTTTGACCGAATTTGTCCCCCTGACAGCATTACCAATGCACTGCCCTATTTCAAGACACTTTTGCTTTTTTCCTGGACTATTGCAGTAGCCTCCTAGAAGATCTCTCTGCCTCAGTCTCTCCCTTGCATCCACCTTCCATGTTGCTATAAGAAAATCTTCTGAAATAAAGACTAAATTCTTTTGCCCGATATAAGTACTATGTGTTTTTCTGCTTTTCAGCCTTTGATTTTTGCTATTCTCTTAGCCTGGAAAGTCCTTTCTTTTTTGGTTCCACATGCCCAAATTTTTCCCAGCTTTCATGCTGCTCCCTCCATGAATTTATTTGTAATTTACCACTCTACCTGCTCAATCTGGAAACAAGCTCTCCATTGGAAGAATTTTACACCATTCACCTGGGACATCATGGTATCACTTCCTACCTGGTAGTTAAGAACAAAGACTCTTAGGTTGTATAGACCTGAATTCAAATCCTAATCCCACCACTTATTAGCTGTGGGACTAGGGAAATTAATTAAGCAGTTTGAGCTTTACTTTTAACAATAATTACTATGGGGAGAATAAGAGTAATTTCTGCCCCCATAAAGCTTTTGTGAAGTTTTCATGAGAAAATGCACGTGAAGTACTAGGTACAGTTCTTGGCACATTGCAAGTGTTCAATAAATGCCAGCTGTTGTTATTCTTCTGTTTGTCAAGAGTTCAGGAGGAAAATTTGGGAGAGAGATACAAATATGCAGGTGATTATTGTAGAGGGGCTGTTGGAACCAGGGGTATATAATATCTCTCAGAGAATTTGTTGTAAATTGCAAAAAGAAGAGAGCTGAGGTTGGCACCACAGGGAAGATCAGCCTCCAGGAAGCAAGCAGAGCCACAAAAGTCTACGAAGAAGAATACAGACCAGACACAGTGGTTCATGCCTGTAATTCCAGCACTTTGGGAGGCCAAGGCAGGAGGATTGCTTGAGGCCAGGAGTTTGAGACCAGCCTGAGCAACATAGCAAGACCCTGAGTCTAAAAAAAAATAGAAAAATTAGTCAGACATGGTGGTATGCCCCTGTAGTCTCCACTCCTCAGGAGGCTGAGGTGGGTGGATTGCTACAGCTCAGGAGTTTGAGGCTGCAGTGAACTATGATTGTGCCACTGCCACTCAGCAACAGAGCAAGAACCTGTCTCAAAAAAAAAAAAAAAAAAAAAAGAATACGGCCAGGCGCAGTGGCTCACGCCTGTAATCCTAGCACTCTGGGAGGCCGAGGCGGGTGGATTGCTCGAGGTCAGGATTTCGAGACCAGCCTCAGCAAGAGCGAGACCCCGTCTCTACTAAAATAGAAAGAAATTATCTGGCCAACTAAAAAAATATATATATAGAAAAAAATTAGCCGGGCATGATGGTGCATGCCTGTAGTGCCAGCTACTGGGGAGGCTGAAGCAGTAGGATTGCTTAAGCCCAGGAGTTTGAGGTTACTGTGAGCTAGGCTGATGCCACGGCACTCACTCTAGACCGGGCAACACAGCGAGACTCTGTCTCAAAAAAAAAGAAAAAAAGAATACAAAAGAGTGGCTATGTTAGAGGAGAAACCTCTATAGAGGATTGCAAGAAGTCAGGGAAGGTCAACAGATCGACAATGCAGAAAAAGTTAACAATACACAGGACAAAGAAAAATCAAGTAGGATCAGTTCAAGTCCATTGTGAAAGTCATTTGAGATTTCTCAGAGGGTCTCCACGTATTGGGAAACAGAGTCAACTACAGTGATGGGGATGAGAGTAAGGAAGTGGAGACAATGGTCACAGACTAGCTATAGATAGCCAAACTTCTACATAGACTTAAAAGTTTGGCTAAAAGACAAAAGAAGAGAGGGTGGATGTGAGAGATATAGAGTCTTAAGAGGGTGTCATTTTTCCTCTTCCTTCCCTTCCCTTTCTTTCTTTCCCTTTTTTCTAAAAGATGAGAACAATTGAGCTTGTTCATAAGCAGAGGAGAAGTATCCAGGATGGAGGTTGGGGTTGGGAGAAAGAAGAGAAACAAATTGATATAATGAGTAGGGCCTGAGGAAGCAGAAGAGTGTGAGTCTGGACAGAAGTGGAGGGATTAGCTTTGGCTGGCCGAGAGATCAGAGGGAAGGTTATATGTGGATGTAGAGAAGTGTGTCTCATACATATATGACCTTCCAAAGCTCAGCAGGGTGGAAGGTAGGATGCACTCGACATGCAACAGGCCTATTGGAAATGTTAGAGTGAAAAAGGACTAAGGAAAGTTGTGGGGAGACAAGCTGCAAGGGATAGGGACATTTTTTTTCATTACATGAGTTTCCTGATGCACAAATGATAAAGTCTGATATTGGGGCTGAGAGATGAGGGAGGTGAAAGGACAAAGAAACAGAGGGTGAAGAAGATTGCATATGTGTGTGCATATGTTTACACGTATGACAGGATAGCAATTCATCAGAATGTCATTCCCTATAACCAATTAAGTTGAATTAGGTTTACTTCTCCTCCTGAAAAGGCATCTCTTTCTTGTTATCGGTTAGTACCAAGGCATCCGGAAGGAAGCAAGTCTGGGATTAGGCAATTGATGGCACCTCCTCCTGTTTCTCCTGTCTACCGTTCTCCCCACTTTCAACCTAATTTAGGTGAAATCTGTCTAGAGGGGGGTTAGATGACCTTTGCCAGTTCTCACTATCCTATCTCCAGCTTTAGAGACCCAAGCTGAGAGATAGATAAGAAACTATTTATTAGGAGAGAGGGAACTTGTCTAGATGTGCTTCTGGAAGGCTGTGTTCTCAGTGGCCCAGTACCTCCTGGTGGAGAATTGTCTAAGCAGTTGGAGACACAAATTCCGTCCTCTGGAAGCTCAACTCTTAATGGAAAACGAAGGCAGACGAGCAGGGAAATCACCAAAAAAAGTGCCTGCCAAGAGGGCAAAGGCTAGCTTGAACCCTGGATAAGGAGAGGTAACCCCCAGTGGCTTCCTAGTGAAGTATGACTTTGCCTCTGCCTCAGTTTCCCTCCTTTCCTCATTGATTCTCAGCAAGACAAGATTCACATCTAAGCCGTCAAATTCCAAGTCTAGAGAAGGGAATGAAATGTTAAGGATCTACTTGGTACCACGTTCTTTTCTATGCACTTGAGACATAGAAGAATCAGACAGACCCGAATTCAGACACTTGACCCCTCTCAATCTCGATTTTCTTATCTCTAAATTGATGACACTGAGTGTTGCTAGGAAGATTTGATTTGTTTATCAAACACTCAAATAATGCTATGTTTACTTTATAAATGTTACCTCATTTAATCCACGTAATCTAATAAGGTAAATTCTAGTATTATCTCCACTTTACAGATGGGAATACTGAGGTTTCAGAAAGTTAATGAGTTCACCAAAGGTCACATAATTAGCAAGTGGCATTGCTGAGATTTGAATCCAGACTGTCTGGCTTCAGTATCTGTGCTCTTAGCCACCACACTATACTGCCTTCTCTATGTAATAAAATGTGTGAAAGCATTTACCACAGCACTCACCACACTATGAGCATCCGGTGAATGATGCTTCTCTCCTTCATTTTTAAAAATTTCATTGCAACCCCACACAGCAGGTATTATCTCTATTTTATAGACGAGGAAAATGGAGATCAGAGAAGTTTAACAACATGCTTAAGAATGCACTGCTAGTAAATAGAGGATCTGTGATTTTAACCCAGAAACAATTAGTTCCTGGAACAATGCCATTTCCCTGTACTGTGCAGTATGGAAACCACTGAAGTGCACATGGGCCTAGACTACTGATGGGGAGTGCTTGTTTAAAGATAGTGTTCATTCCCCAGCCACAATCAGAAGAGAATATGGTGGAAAGAGGGGCTTCTATCTAGTTCCTAGGAAGGGCCTGTATCTTTTACAACTATTAAACAGACTGAGTGGCTGATGGCAGCAGAGCCTCAGAGTCTCATCATTCTTCAGGAAAGGCACCATGACTCCCAGCTGTCAGGTTTTCCTTTATGGGAGGCCCTACACGGGGACAATCCCTTACCTGTTGAACCCCCTAACCCTTTTGCACATTTGGAATTCTAAGTAAGTCTTCAACATCATTGTCATCACTACCACCATCATCATCATTGGCTTCTCAGGATGTCAGTCATAATTATTATCATCTTCTTCATAGCTACTGTTTATTGAATGCTTTTCATGTGCTATTCTGGGTACTTAACATTGTATTATTAATAGCTCATTTAATCTTCACAATATTGCTATGACTATTAATAGTCCTGCCTCTTATGTGAGAAAATAGAGCCCCAGAGAGGTTAAGTAACTAACCCAAGGGCACATGGCCCTGAGTTAACAGCCTTCTCCAAGTTCACCTTGGGAGATGTTGATCATTATAAACATACTGATAGTTGCTATGGGAAAGCTAAGGACGTAATAGTGACATGGAACTGGACTTAAGAGCAGAACTGCTAAAATCATCTGGCCTTTCCCTGTGGAGTGAGTGTCTGCCATCAGTGTAGGAGTTGTCAACCTCTGGCACAAAGCATGTATACAATCCATCCCTGCTGCGTCAAGCATGTAAAGAGTGCTGCAGCCTGGGTGATTCCCAGATTGGGAGGCCTAGGTTCTAATTGTGGCTTTGCTCTTATGTTGCTATGTGACCTTGGGCAAGTCAGTTCCCCTCTCTGAGCCTGATCTATAAAATGTGGATGATAATACATGCTCTACTAATGATACAGCACTATTAATGTAAGCATCAAATGGGGATGTTGAAGAAGGTGCATTGAATATAAAGCATTTTACCCATATAAAGAATACTTTTCTTACTTTTCTTACTCTTTGGACTCTCCTTCCTCCTCCTTCTCTATCTCCCCAGTACCCCTTGTCTTGTCCTTTTACTCTATTTTTGTTCTTTCTCTTCCTTTCTTTATTCTGCCTTAACTGGGTCTTGGGGTTACCTGCAGCACTGCACTTAGGCAAAAGGAACACAGACTTTAGAGGCAGACAGACTTGGGTCTGACCTGGCTTTTCTACTTTTTGGTTGTTTGTTAGGCAATTCCTTTACCCTTTTCGAGCCTTGGTTTTAGCATCTGTAAAAGTGGACATGTTATAATATCTTCCTTGAAATGTTGTTGGCAGAAAATGTGGTAGATTTTCTGCAAATGTGGCCGGAAACAATTGCTCCCATCTCTGACATGCATGCAGCTCCTCCCATCAAAACATGGAGTCTATTTCCCAACTCTTAAATCTGAACTAGCCCTGTGACTTGCTTTGATTAATAGAGTGCAGCAGCAGTGTTGCTATATGACTGCTAGTTTTGGTTTTCACCTTCTTGGGTGCCAGCTGCCAGGTAAAAAAGTCTGATCACTCTACTGGAAAGAGAGGCCAAATGGAGAAAGAGAGGCCCTGGATGATAAAAGACTACAAAGGCAGGTACTGGGCACCCAGCCTGCAGCTGTTCTAGCCACCCCAGCTAAGTTGCCAGATGAGAGTGTAGCTATCTTTGATCCTCCAGTTCCAGCCAACCTGTCTGAGGCAGCATCACATGGAACACAAATGAGCCATTCCCAGTTAGTCTGGCTCAAATGGCAGAATCATGAGCAAATAAGCGGTTATTTTTAAGCCACTAAATTTTGGGGTGTTTGTTTCACAGCGATAAATGAACCAGAAAGACTAAATGAGATAACAGTGCCCCACCAAGTGGCTGGCAGGTGTAGGTGCTCAACAGACAATTATTACCTTCCCATTCAGAAGTTTCCCTGGGAACTGGCTTGCTTGACTAGTGGTGCTCAGAGATCAAGACCTGTTACCTTCACTACAGCAGAATTGACAGACCTGACCTCCACTGTGCCAAGGATGCAGAGCAATGACTACGCCTCCTATACTTCACAGAGACCTACTGAGGCTAAGATTAAGGTATACTCCTAGTTGCACAGCTGAGTGCCCTCCCTTTGTCTAGGGCGAGCCTGAGCCACCTCAAAAGCAGGCTTGTAGCTGTACAACACCTGGGGTGATAGAGTAATGTCAGGTAAGATGGATTTTCTTTTGATTGGTCATCTAATCTACTTGAACCCAGAGACACAGGAAAGATAAGGAACATTTATTAAGTGCTCACTATGTACTTGGCATTGCTCACCAACCCCATGAAATAGGTGCTATTATTTTCTCCATTTTCTGGATGAGGACAACGAGGCATAAAAAGGTATTATTCAGCTGTTAAGTTCCCTGAGAAGCACTGAGACAGATCAGTGTATAGGATATTACTTAGGGAGCTCTTGGGATCAATACTAGAGAAGAGGAAGGGGAAGGAGAAAGGGAAGGGGGCAGGATTACACAGAGGGAAATGTTGACCTGTAATGCAGTCTTAATGGCAACCTCAGCTCACCCTGTCACCCTACAGGGACCTCTGAAGCTGGGATGCTCCTTCAAAGTTGTTCCCTATTAGATCCCTATAGGTAACCAGGCCTTTATATCCCTGCATCAATCAGTCACTGGATACCTAGGTCCTGATTTCAGGTCCAGAGTTATTTCAACCACTCCCATCATCAAGCCATTCTAAAAGGGAAAAGGGTTTAAAGAAAAAAATGATCATAGAAAAGAAGTAGAAAAAAATGGGCTCTGGAATTGGACAAATACGGCTTCAAATCCTGAAATTTCCTCTTACTAGCTGTTTATCTGTGGACAAGCGATTTAACTTTACTGAGGTTAAGTTTCATTTTTTTGTAAAATGGTGATAAGAATACTTAGCTTGTAAGGCAGTTTTGTAAATCAAATACAATCATTTATATAAAGCAACTTGCACAGGGATCTGGCACAGAGCAGCTGCTAAATAAAGGGAATTTATTATGATAATTGGGTAAAGTATTGTGTCTTGGTGTCTGGCTTCCTCATTTGTAAGTTTGAGTGAATAAGAGTGAAGAAGAGCTACCCAGAAGGGCAAAGGGCATTACATATTTTATATTATCCAGTACACAGAAGGCACTCAGTCAGAATTTACTTCAATGAACAAATGTTTATTTAAAAGGATTTATACAGAGATAACACTCTTACTTTCAAAGAGCAGAGGAACCTTTTATATTATGAACACACAAACACTGTGGCAATGTAAAACTACAGTTAAGGAAGGAAGGAAAAATATCCCCCTTCCCCAGCTAAGGACTAAGACCTGAGGCTAAAATTTTTTCATTTAGCCAGCCTCCATCTTCACCCCTTAAGTTCAAGAATGACTTTGGTGGAGAGGAGAGCTGTGGAGCACAGGGAGCCTGATGCCTTTTCTTTTGGGAAGGGAGGCCACCTGAACAATCTACAGGACAGGGGTGGCCAGAGGCTGTCCTGAGCTGAGGCTGCCTTACAAAAGAAGGCAGACCCAAGAGAAGGAGGGATGAATGGAAAGAAAGTCCCACCTACCTACATTTGTAAAAAGACTGGCACTCACTTGAATCTAAATCCACTTCTCTCCTCCCTGTGACCATTGAGCCAGAGTAATGGTTTGGAACAAAAGCCAACACAGACATCATCCTGGGGCCTCTTTCAGCCTAAGGCAGCCCCTAAAGCAGAACCCTCAGGCCCAGTGACTGAGGCAGTGAATTAGGCAGGACTTGCTGAGTGGGTCTGGCTCCCTGATTTTACTGTGGGGAACTTCTACTACTGAAATGCAAATACTAGAGGTATGGGGGAAAGGCCCACAGATCTCAGGATTCCCAGACACACAGCCTGGTACCTAAGAATTTTAGTATTTCTGGCAGACTAAAGTGGGGAGAGCTAAAGCATAACAGCCAAGCCCCCAAATGAATATAAAAAGGAGGACTTGTCCAAACTCCTGCTGGGCCTTAAAGATGAGATGAAGGTGGGAGCTGGGGAGATAGAAGCACCCAGCCTATTGGCAAGTCCAGTAAGAAGACTGCTGTCCCTTCAGAGCCTAAGGCAAAAGTACAGGAAGGGGAAACACTGAATCCTTTACCTGAAATAAGATGTGAGCCTCCCCAACTCCTCAGACCCTACAGCTCCTTAGGCTCCAGGCCTCAGGCACAAGAGACAGAGAATCACATCCAGGCCTTTTGCCCTTCTCTTAGCTCTAAACAAGGGCAGTAGGTGAAATGTAGGTGGGAGAGAAGGGATCATCAGACACACTGTCATTAGCACCTGAACCACATCTCTTCCTAAACTAGAAATTCCAAGAGCAGAAAGAAATAACAGCAAAGTGAGAGAGGAGTTGTGCTTCCATTACATTAAATAGGAGACTTGGTGGGGTGGGAAGGGTTGTTTCACATCAGGACATCAATCACTCTGGTCAAGGTCTGGGGGTGGGAGATTTATGATCAGCAGAGCTCCATGTGCTCTCCTTCTCTTCATTCATCCTGCTTCCGTTTTGGCTTTTTGGGGTTCCGGGACCGACTCTTGGCTTTACACAGAGGGCATATAGGTGCGTTCCGATGAATCTGCTGGTGACATGACAAGCAGGCCTGGTGGGGGGCACAGAACAAAGTTAGAAGTCAGATTCTTCTAGGCTCAGACTTCTGATCCCCAGGGGCCCAGAAAGCAACTGTGATTTCCCATCAGGAGGGAGCAGTAATCAGTGATTAAGATTCAAGTAAAGATATCAGTGCTCTTGGAGGCCATAGAAAATGTGAGTGAAGGATATAACCCAGTTAGAGAGGGGCATTGAGAAAAAGTATCCAAAACTTAAAAATAAAATGAGAACTACATATCCATTGCAGCATTATACTGGAGCATTGTCTAACAGGCTCACCCAATGATTATTTAATTTTCTAAGCAAAGTTTTTTATGTAAAGGCCAAGATAGTAAATATTTTAGACTTTTCATGTCATATGGTCTTTGTTGCAACTACTCAGCTCTGTTTTACATGAAAGAAAATATAGACAACAGCTTGTATGCATGTTGTTGGCAATAGCTTGCAAATATAAGCATGCTCAACAGAATTATCTGGACAAAGGTCACTTGATTATCTTCACTGGATATAAGGTCAACTAAAACCACCAACTATAGTTAAACAACAATAGCTGGAAGCCACAACATGTGACACTGGTCACATAGACCTGAGCCCAACTGCTCAAACCGCCCCCCCTTAAAAAAACCCTATATTTCTACTTAAAGAAAGGACGGTGGTCTCTTAAGATGCTAGCTGCTGCCCTACTCATTTGCAAGGAATTTAATAAACTAGTCTTTCCTTTTCCTCAAAAAAAAAAAAAAAACATAAGCATGCATGTGTGCCAATAAAACTTTAACAAAAACAGGGAGCAGGTAAGATTTGGTCTGTAAGCTATAGTTTGCTGAATGTTCCTTTGTTTGACTATTTACTGACTGATCAGAGCCAGATTCTGTGATGTTACACTGATAAGCTGCAAATGTTTTTTTGCCCAGTAGAAATGCAAATTATTTCTGTTCAGAAGAAAAGGTAATTACAAAGGTCACAGTTTTATTGCCATGTAGGATATAAACCAGCTCTGTATCTAACTTTGCAAATTTATTTCAGCTTTCCTCTCCTTTCCTGACTATATAAATGTCTGTTCCTCAAATGCTCTTGGAACCAGCTTTGTAATCTGCAGGCATCCTCATTTATGATACATGCTCACTACCTGTTTGTATAAACGTCATGTTTCTAACTTTTAGAATTATACTTTAGCAGGGCCTGCAAATCTCCCTGCATTCTAACCCCTCTGGGGAATGTGGGGTAACAAAACCAGTGGGTCCAACACAGCACACACATGCCACCCCTTCCTCTGTGTCCCAAGCAAAGGCTGTTTAAGGAAGGCCCAAAATACATAAGGCCAAAGCCCAGCCTTCCACGGGCCTTCCATGGCAGGATACTTTGCTTCTTTTACAACCCCTATCCAGCTCACTCACCTTCATAGGCGGGGGCTGCTGCCTGAAGGTGGCCGTCTGTCGAGTGTCTTGCTTCCTAGCCACTTGGAGTTGCTGGGCAGCAGCAGCTGCAGCGGCCAAAGACTCAGGGATGGGGGGTTCCTGAGGCTCCGTCTGCCACTCAGCTTTCTGTTTCTCAAAGTAACTTTGGAAATGAGAGACATTGGATGAATCATTCTAAAATGCCCCTCTTAAAGACTCCGCGCCACAGAACCAAGAGTTGGGCTGTGGCTAACTAGAAAGTTTCTGTACCCTCTCCAGCACAAGGTTCTTCTCCCTGGGTACCCAGCCCATTGTCTTCTGGGAAAGGTAATCTGCTCCTTGGCTCTGATAGACTCAGAAGATCAAGAAATCTTCGGACTAGCAAGGTCCTTAAAGGACATTTAGTCCTATCCTCCATTCTGTGTTCTTTTGTGTATTCCTATTAAGTGCCTTCAGGCCTCTGCTGACATACTTCTAGGAATAGGAAGCTCACCACTTCCATAGGCAACCTTTAGGAAACACTTTCTTCTACTGGGCCAAACTCTGTCTCTCTGCAAGGTGAGCCTAGTTCTTAACCTGGGTCTTGAGATGAAGTTCTAGGCTAGCCCCTGCAGACCATGAAAGCTCAGCCTTTTTTATTTTTAAAGGTTTCTGGATACCCCTTCTAGATCTTGACTTAATATCTGAGAAGCCATAGACATAGTCTTATATTGTCAAAATCACACAAAGAATTTAAAAAGCCATCTAGTAATTCTAGTCTAATCATTCTTCTTCTGTTGTAACAGCCCAGCACAGAGATTTATTTGCCCAAGGTCATGTAACAAATCAGCCATTGAAAGGCCTGGGACTAGGACTAGGTACCTTGACTTTCAGGACAGGTTTTGTGTACATGCCTGTGTGCGTGGCGGGGAGGGGTATGTTGAGGGGACAGGGGGCAGGCAGCTTACTCCAATGAAAGTTTCTCCTCCTCTTCACATAAGTCAGGAAGCCTCTGCAGGCCCAGAGTCATGCGCAGGGCATCCACATGTTCCTTCAGCGGCTTATACTCATCATGCAGCCGCCGGGTAGACTCTAGCAGCTTATTTAGGTCATTTTCAGACTGTTTGATAGTGTTTTCCATCTGGAATGTAGAATGGGGAAGGCACAAAGAAAACACCCCAAGGTTCTTAGAGAGGCCTCTATAGCTGAGTGGATAATAGCACAGGCTCCAGAGCCTGTTCAATCTATGTTCAGGTCCTCAATCTTCCATGTCCTCTTCATATAACTCAGATCAAGCCTCAGTTTCTTTACCTGTACAATGGTGATAGTAATAGTGCCTATCTCATGCAATCTTGGTGCAGATTCAATAACTGAATTCATATAAAGCACTCAGTATAGGGGCTAACAGAGTAAGGGCTCAATAAATGGAAGTTATTGTTCAAATATAGCATCTTAGATCTGGAATGTTTCAGAGATAATCTAGTCCATCCTACCACCACCATTTTACAGGTCAGAAAATGGAGGCTCAGAAAAAAAGGGACTTCCCCAGGAAAATACTTATTAGCGGCAAAGCCTGGATAAATACTTAGGGCATCTACCTCCCAGGCCAGTGGCCTTTCTCCCAGATCAGTGGTTCTCAAAATGTAAGCACCTGGTCAGCAGCATCAGCATCACTTGGGAAGTCAGAAATGTAAATTATCAGGCTCCACCCCAGACATACAAAATCAGAAAATCTGGGGTGGGGTTCAACAATGCATGTCTTAACAGGCTTTCTAGGTGACTCTGATGCATGCTCAAGTTGGAGACCCACTGCCCTAGATTCTCAGCCTTTCTGTGGCAAATATCTTCCTCATTTCATTGGCCCTGTATCCTTGGTTAACTCGCAGTAAAACTGTCAATTCTTCATGAGTCCCAGAATTCTATGATTGCTGACACAGAAAATCCCAAGTATCTACTGTCTAAACCTCATTTATATTTCCTTGAAGATCCTAGGCCTGACAACATCAGGAAATGAGTATTGTCATAAAAATGAGTTTCCCAAGAATGCAAACTTAGCTCCTTCAAAAGTAAATTAAAAAAAAAATTCTATAGGAGTGCAAAAGGCTCATTAAAGAAAAAAAAAAAAGAAAAAATACTTCTCATTGTCATAGGCTCTAAGGGTTGGAAAGGACCTCACAGATTAGCACCTACAACCTCCTTCCTGGTGAACAAATCATCAATATAGCAACCCAGACATGTGACCATTCAGACTCTGCTTGAATAATTCCAAAAGAGGAGAGCTTATCACCTCAGCAATTAGTTCATTTCTCACATTCCAAGAGTCTCAAAGGAGAGGCTAATGAGGAAGGCTTGCTTTGGTAGGCAGGCAGAGATGATTTTGTTCAGTCTGGTTGGAAGCTTTGGAGCACTTTAAGCTACATCCCAGAGGCAGCTGCCTGCTCTGCTTTTCCCCAAGGCTAGCCATCCACTACCAGACTCCCAGAATGAGAGCACATCAGAGCTGAAAGAGCCCTTAAAAGTTATTGAGTCCCTCTCACAATACAGAGAGGGAAAATGAGGCCCAGAGAGAAGGGACTTGTCCAGTGATATACAGTCAGTCAGTGCCAGAAGTAGGGCTGGATCTCAGAACTCCTGGATTCTCCCACTCTACCACAGCCTACACTGATGCCTGCTACCCCAGATTGGCCAGAGCCACATCTACAAGGAAAGGCCATACCACTCACTACTGTGTCTTTCTCAGGGGGCTTAGAGGTATGTTCCAGTCAGCCACATACCACATTGATGTCAGCATGGATCAATCGGAGTTCCTCCACATGGGCCATCTTCTCCTGTAGCAGGAGGTCCATCTCTTGCTTATATTCCTTCAGGTGCCTCTCCTCTGACTCAAGTGCCTCAAATTCAGCCTTCAAGCGGGCCTTGATCTTCTCCATCTGCAGGGTCTTGTTCCTGCAATTCCCAAAAAGCAGGAAAGAGGCCATCAGAAGAAGGGAGAAAAATGGAAGTGGAGTACAGAGTTAGACCCTGAGACAAGACTTTCTTTCTAAGCCATCTTTTCAAGCCTCCTCCTCTCCAGGCAGAGCCAACCTGAAGCCATCCCCAAAAAAGTTAGGAGCTGTTTTATTCTAAGATAAAAAGCTTGCTGTGTCTCAAATGGGGTTAATTTTGTTTCCTTATCAGACAGTTTCACATTTGGGACAAGTTTTAGCTATGAGATTAATTCAAGAGAGAGTACTACTGACATTTAGTGGACATGGGCCAGACATGCATCTCAATGCACATGCAAGTCCCATACACAAAGAACTTCCACCCAAGATGCCAACAGTGAACTCTTGAGAAATGCTAGAGAAGCACTGTGCAATAAACTTTTTGCAGTGATGGAAATGTTTTAAGTCTGTGCTTTCCAATACTGTAGCCATTAGGCACACGTGACTATTGAACACTTGAAATGTGTCTAGTATAATTGAGAAATTGAATTCTTAATTTTATTTAATTTTAATTAATCAAACTTACTTAAACAGCCACATGTGACTAATGGCTCTCATATTGGACAACATAGTTCTAGATGGTCCACTCATCAGTTCCAGAAGAGGAAGGGGAAGGAAATTACTGTGGATAATTTCTTTCTTAGAAAAACAAAAACCTGTTTCTGATTTTTAAGTCCCAATTGTATACTCTCTGGCTCAATAATCTCATATCTGGGAATTTATTCTAAGGAAGTAATTAAAGGAAGCAAAAAATTAATACACAAAGATGTGCTTTCTGGGCTTGGGGCAAAATTAGAATATTTGGCAGCCATTAAAGACTTGTGACAGAAAATGTTGAAGATATGATACTTTGAAAAAGTGTACTCATTAAGATTGCAACTTCAAAATATGCATGCATGTGACTAATCAAGAAAAGGAACTGGCAGAGACTGGCAGGTTCCAAGAGCTGTTGAGACCATTTGAAGCCTGTCTATGGGAGAGGGCCACAAAATTTTGAAGGGGGCCCCTCTAAGGCACATTGCTGTCCTCTCACTGGTTCCCTACTCCCTGGTTCTCAGGACCTGCCTAGCCATTAGCCCCTTATTCAGATTTAGCATCTCCCTTCTTCTGCCTCAGTAGTTGGGCCTTCCCATCTACCCCAGCCTATCCCATGGGTGCTCCAGCTCCACACTCTGATCTCTGGCCTCTGACATCAGCCTGCTTCTGTCTTCAGTCTTTCTTTTCTTTCTCAGCACTCCCTGTGCCTCCTGCCTTAAGAGGTAGCCCTCAATGGCACAGAACCACAGAAAGAACTGTTAGGTAGGTAGGATGGTGGGAGAAATTTTGCTTTCTAAACTAAAAAAATTCTTTTCATGTTATTTGTTTTATTTTGTTTTTTACTTTAAAATGGGGTTAAAAGGTTGGCAGTGCTCCATTTGTAGAGAAGGAAATTGAGGTTCAGGGTAGTAACTTGCCCAGCACCACAGAGATAGTAAATTGAGTATTGGAATTTGAACCCAGGGCTCTCTAACACCAAAGCCTACATATCACCCACTACTCCAAATTGCCTTTGACTGGGGTTACCAGGCTGAAGGACATAAATATACAAGTATCCTTGGTATAGCTCATCCACTGTCTTGCAGAGGGATGATCAATTTGTATTGGTCAGTTATGTATTTACTTAGATCCTTTTCTGTCTAGACTTCTATTCTCCTCCTCTTCAAGATACATACAGAGAAATCTGAACTTTACCTACCTCTACCCCCATTTTACAGATGGAAAAACTGAGATTCATGGTGGCATAGTGTCTTACCCTAAGTAATACAGCCAGTTAGGGCAGTGCTGGGCTGAGAACCTATTTCTGCTGGCAGAGTCACATCATAAAAGAATATACACTTTAGACTCAGAGCTGGTTATAAATCCTGGTTCTGCCTCTGACTAGCTGTTTGCCCTTAGATAATAATAATAACTATATTTATATTTAACTGTATTGAGCACCTACTATGTACCAATTTTGGAGGGTTTACATATGTATATTCATTCAAAAATTATTTATTGAACACCTATCATGTGTCAGGCATTGTACTAGGTGTCAGGGATAGAGCAGAGAACAGGACAGTATATGGACAGGAAGCTTAATCGAATGAGGAAAATAGACCCCAAACACATGGTTACATGTAAAACCATATGATGAATAATAGGGAGGACATGCAGAATGCAATGGAAGGATACAACAAAGGGACCTAACATAGCCTGAGGGACACTGTAGAGTCAAGGGGCAGTCAGGAAGCTTTCCTGAGAACCTGAGGATGTGACATCTAAGCTGAGACCCAAAGAATGAGTAGGAGTTAGCTGATGGGTGTAGGTGGGGACAGAAGAGAGACATCCAGGCAGAGAGAACAGCACGAGCAATGGCCCCAGAGCAGAAGAATATGGCACATTAAAGGAACTGAACAAAGACTAGGGTGGCTGGAGCATCTACTGCAAGAGAGAGAGGGGCCTAAATAAAACTAGGAAGGTTGGCAGGGGCCAAAACACAGCTTGGAGACTGGGATGAGTTAGAAGTTTTATCCTTAGGAGAAGGGAGAATCTTAGAATTTTAAGCAGCAGGAGAGTGACTTTATCTGATCATCTCACTTCATTTCTCTCAGCCTTAATTTCCTTATCAGTAACACAGGAATAATAATAGTGCTTACTTTACAGGTTACATGGTGAGTATTAAATGTGCTAAGACATGTAAAGTCCCCAAAGTAGGCACCACATGGTGGGCAGTCAACAAATGATAGTGCCTTTTCCTTCCCACTCTGCCCAACTCTTCCACCATGATTATCTCCTTCACCACAGTGGTTTGGACTTTGTTACAAAGAGCCTACAGTGAATAGGGTTTGTGTGTGTGTGTGTGTACATGTACCAGTGTGAGTGGCCAGGTGTATTACTGGTTACTAAGATTAAACTAATAATCATTACCAGTAGACACCTCATAATGTCAATATAAATAATGGCATTTTATGGAGCTGAGCCAAACCTTCCTGATTTGTAATCAATTCAATTATGATGACATCAACTACCACTAAACGAAATCAGGGGTGAGAGGTCTCTCCCACTGACACTTAGTAGAAATCAGCATAGAACAGTTATTCCTACTTGGACGAGTGCCTTTTACATACTCCTCTCTCCTCTCTCCATGCCTACTTATGTTTACAGAACTCCATGTTGTCAGGCAGGAGACATTGCAAACTCAGATTAAATAAAAATAAACCAAAGCCTTTTCACCTGGTGGGGTCACAGTTAAGAGCGGCCTGGACATGGAAAATCAAAGACACAAAGCCTTTGTCAAGCACTAGTGGCATTTCCTCTCCCTGGGGAGGAGGGGTGTCACCAGCAAGATGGCAGTCTCATCCTTTGAGTACATGGTACAGGGTAACTGCAATGTTGCCTCCTCCCAAGGTGCTTTGAAGCCTTTGGCAATTGCCCACTGTGGCAAGAAATAGCAAGGACGAGACCCTGACTAAAGGGCAGAAGTGCCAAGACTCCTGATTAGGGGAGGGAAACAGGGTTACAAAGATGGGTTTTGGAAATAACCTCTATTTTCTATTTCTAAAATTAGTTTCGTGGGGTGGGGGAGAGCTTGACCCATGCTTCAGCAGTGTCACTGCAGGCTTCGATGGTGCCACTGTTACCTTTCAGCAGTGGTGTATCAAGGACAGGGCAGTGGGAGAAATCTACCTTCAGTGCAGAAAATAAGGAGGTGCATTGTGTGTAGAAAATTAAAAGATAAAAATAGAACCAACTAAAGTTGTTATATTCTTTATTATCACCATGGACTAACAATCCTAAACAATGTCCACCAAAGGACATCTGGACTGACTCCAGTTGTTGGCAATTATGAATAATGACACTATGAACATCCACCTACAAGTTTTAGGGCCACCATAAGTCTTCATTTCTCTAGCATAAATGACCAAATGTGTAATTGCTGGGTCACATGGTAATTGCAGGTTTAGTTTTTCAAGAAACTGCCCAATTGTTCCAGAGTGTCTGTACCTTTCACATACCCACCAGCAATGTATGAGTGATCCAGCCCCTCCACCTGGCCAGCCATTTTATTATAGCTGTCATAATAGGTATGTAGTGATACCTCAAAGTAATCTTAATTTGCATTTTCCTAATGGCTAGTGATGTTGCAGGGCCAACTGTGAGACTTGAGTATGTGGGATTTTGGTATAGGCAAGGTCCTGGAACCAATCCCCCATGTATACTGAGGGATGACTGTATTTGTTTTCTCGATGTTGAATTTTAAGGGTTCTTCATATATTCTAAATATAAGCCCTTTGTCTGGTATGTGGTTTGAAAATATTTTCTCCCACTCAGTAGCTTATCTTTTCATCCCGTTGACAGGGTCTTTAGCAGAGAATTTAAAATTTTTTTGTACAGTTCAATTTATCAAATTTTTCCTTTATGGACCATGCTTTGGTATCATGTCTAAGACTTCACTGAAGTCTAGATCCTGTATATTTTCTGTTTTCTACTAAAAGTTTTTTGGTTACATTTACATCTACAATCCACTCTGAGCTAATTTTTGTAAAAGATGTAAGGCTTAGGTGAACTTTTTTTTTTTTTTTTTTTTTGCCCATGGCTATCCAATTGCTCCAGCACCATTTGTTGTGAAGACTCTCCTTCTTCCATTGAACTGCTTTTGCGCCTCTCAAAAATTAGTTGACCATATTTGCGTGAGTCAATTTCTGGGTTCTCAATTTTGTTCCGTTGATCTACGTGTCTCTACTTTCACCAGTACCACACAGGCTTGATTACATTAGCATGTAAGTGTTGAAATCGAGAAGCATGATTCTGTCTACTTTACTTTTATTTTTAAAAGTTGTTTTAACTATTCTGGTTCTTGTGCCTTGCCATAGAAGTTTTAGAATAATCTTTCCATATCAACCAAAAATCTTTCTGGGATTTTAATGGAGATTTCATTAAATCTATGTGTCAATTTGGGAGGATTGACATCTTTACTGTATTGAGCCTTCCAAAGCATGAATATGGTTTGTCTCTTTATTTAGATCTTTATTGATTTCTTTCATTAGCATTTTTTAGTTTTCAGCATAAAAGTCCTGTACGTGTTTTATCAAATCTTTGTTACACCTAAATATTTCACATTTTGAGTGATTGTAAATGGTTTTGTATATCTAATTGTGGTTTCCAATATTCATTGCTAGTATACTGACTTATTAGATCTAAGAGTTTTTTTTAAAAAAAATGTATTTGTTTTTGTTTTAGATTTCTTGGGATTTCCTAAACAGACAATGATGTCATCTGCACATAAGGAGTTTTATTTCTTCCTTTCCATCTGCATGCCATTTATTTACTTTTTTGCCTAACTGTCCTGCCTAGAACTCCTAGTGCTATATTGAGTAGCAGTGCTGACAGTGGACATCCTTGTGTTCTTCCTGATCTTAGAGGGATAGCATTTATTCTTTCACAATTAAGTATAATGTTAGCTGTAGGAAGTTTGTAGATGACATTTATCAAGTTGAGGAAGTTTCCCTGTATTCCTAGTTTTCTAAAAGATTTTATCATAAATATGTATTGAATTTTGCCAAGTTTTTTATGTGCATAAACTGACATGATCATGTGATTTTTCTTCTTTAGCCTGTTTACCTAAGTGGAATTAATTTTTGAATAATTAACCAGCCTTATATATCTGGAATAAACTCCACTTGGTCATGGTGTCTGATTCCTTTTATTTATTATTAAATTCTATTTGCTAATAATTTAGCAAAGATTTTTGCATCTCTATTCATGAGGGATATGGGTCTGTAGTTTTCTTATACTGTCTTTGCCTGGAGTTGGTATCAGGAATAAGAACTTCAGAAGATGAATTGGGAAGTGGTTTCTACACTTCTACTTTATGGAAGAGATTGTGAACCATTGGTGTTAATTATTTTTTAAACATTTGGAAGGATTGTCAAGTGTAACTGCCTGGGCCTAGAGATTCCCAGAGAGATTTTTGGGAATTATCAAATCATAAATTCAATTTCCTAAATAGTTGTATAGGGTTATTCAAATTATCTATCTTATTCTGGGTGAATTGTTACAGTGTAACAGTGAAATGGTCCATTTCATGTAACTTGTCCAATTTACATGTATACAATTGTTCATAGTCATTATCATTTTGACATCTGTGGGGTCTATAGTGATAACCCTCTGTTTTATTCTCAATGTCAGTGATTTGTATTTTCTTTGTTAGTGTTGCTATAGGTTTTGAAATTTTACATATTTTTTAAAATAATCTTTTTGTTTCATTCATTCCTCTACTTTTCTGTTTTCAATTTCATTGATTTATGCTCTTATCTTAATTACTTTGTATTTTCTGCTTGCCTTGGTCTTATTTTTCTCTTCTTTTATTAGTTTCTTGAAGTGGGTGATTAGATTATTTATTTGAGGCATTTCCTCTCTCCTAATGTAAGCATTTAGTACTATAAATTTCATTTTCATTACTGCTTTTGCTTTACTCCACAAATTTTGATATTTTCATTTTACTCAGTTCAATGTATTTTTATTTCCCTTGAGACTTTATCTTTGAAACATGCACTATTTAGATATATATATCTTGTTTAGTGTCCAAGTGTGTGTAGATTTTCATGGTACTTTTTTCTGACTTATTGATTTCTAGTTTGATTTATTAATTTCAGAGAACATATTTGGTGTTTTTATTCTTTTAAATTTGTTGGGGATTGTTTTATTTCCCATGGTCCATTTTGGTATGTGTTCCATGGGCACTTGAAAAGAATGTGTAACCTGTTGTTGTGTAGTGTGTTCTACAAATGTCAATTAGATCCTATTGGTTGATGGTGATGTGAAGTTCTATATCCTTGCTGATTTCTGGCTAGATTTATCAAATGTTGATACAGGTGTGTGTTAAAGATTCCAACTATAGTTGGACTGTATATTTAGGCTATACTAAATTTATTAACAAATTTCTTTCTTCAATAATAAATTAACCTTAGCTTACTGTAATATTTTTACTATAAAAATTTTTAATTTTTTTTAACTTTTTGACTCTTTTGTAATAGCACAGCTTGAAGCACAAATACATGTACAGTTGTACAAAATATTCTTTCTTTATATCCTTATTCTATAAGCTTTTTCTATCTTTAAATTATCTTTAATTTTTAAGCTTTTTTTGTTAAAACAATAAGACAAATACACACATCAACCTAGGCCTACACACAGTTGAGATCAAAAATATCACTGTCTTCCACCTCCACATCTTGTTCCACTGGAAGGTCTTTAGAGTCAATAATAGGCATAGAGCTGTCTTCTACTATGATAACAATGCCTTCTTCTGGAATATCGCCTGAAGGACTTGCCTGAGGCTGTTTTAAAGTTAACCGTTTTTTTTTTTTAATAAATAGGAGTACATTCTAAAATAATAAAAAGTATAGTAAATACATAAACTAGTAACATAGACATTCATTATCATCATCAAATATTATGTACTATACATAATGATATGTGCTATACTTTTACATGACTGGCAGTGCAGTAGGTTTTCTTACACCAGCATCACCACAAACGTGAGTAATGAACTGTGCTAAAACATTACAATGGATACATCACTAGGCAATAGGAATTTTTCAGCTTCATTGTAATCTTATGGGACTACTGTCACATATGCAGTCTACCATTGACCAAAACATCATTATGAAGCACATGGCTGTATATACATGTGTGTGTGTATATATACACTTAAATTGTGGTATAGATCTATTTCTAAAATATAGTTTTCACACAGCATTCTGAGTTAAGACCCAGGATTCCCTGCTTCTACATATGGCCATTGACCACATTTTATCTGTCAACTCTTCCAGAGATAGACTCCCATTTTGTTTCCATCTCTTGACCTCCAAAAAAACAACACTTATATGAACAATATCCTTGTACCTTTCTCAGTAATTTAGAGGGGGGATGTGTCCCAGGAATGGGATTTCAGGGGCACAGGTAATGTATATTCTTATTTTGACTAATCAGTATCAATTTGCTCAGCAGGATGGCTATACCAGTTCTCATGCCTACCAGCAGTACATAAGGACTCCCACGTCTGTGTTTGCATCCAGAATGCTGAAACAATGGGGAGGCATTGGGGGTTGCCCCCAATTGGAAACCTGTAGCAGAATGTGCCCTGAGCTGATCTCATTTCCCTCTTAAACAACACAAAGTCTCCCTATCCCTCCAAATTCATTCGCTCTTCTTTGCATAATAAGAGAATCTCTGATTTTCAGCTGGGCATGTGGATATCTGGAATAAGAACTATATTTCCCCACTTCATTCTCAGCTATTTGTGACTATGTAACAACTTTCTGGTCAATTGTATGGGAGCAGAAATGATGTGTGCAATTTCTGGGTTGCGACTTTAAAGGGCAGAACCATTCCCTTTGCTCTCTTCCCACTGGATAAAATGTGTACAACAGTGGGAAATCTTGAACCATATAGGTGAGGGCAATACCCTATATACGGTGAAGCAACAATATAAAAATAGCCTGGGTCCCCAACACTAAGCAACAAAACAAACCACTGATACCTTGTTCTCAGACTGATAATGTGAGGAAAAAATGAACTTCTTTCTTGTTTTAACCACTGATACTTTAGGACGTTGTTGGATTACCTTTAGCAATATACTGGCTAATCATTTATTTTATTTAATTGAATCTAAGATGCCATTGAATGTAAGATGCAGGTTATTTTATGTACTACTAAGAAATAATGCTACCATTTATATTATGATAAATTGCTTTCTTATAATTAAAATTTCTATTTTATACAAATTGAAAGACCTATTATAGACTCATTTAAGAGATTATTTTTATCAGATTTTTCTGATCTGAGTCTTTTTTCATACAAAATAATTTTTTCATTTCATTGGGGAATCATGGTGAAACAATTTTGAAAATATTTTAAATGGCAATTAAACTGAATACATACAGTGGCAACCATGCACATAACTCAATTTAAGGGATGACAATACAAACAACCATGATAAAGTTCGCATGTGCTTAGATATTGACAACATCACAGTTGCATCCTGGCCAACAGCAGTCATAGGGTAGCATGGTTTTTAAGACACATCCTGACTTTAGATTTTTTAATTTAAAATATGTGTGTCTTAAATTATGGAATATCATATTTTAAAAGCAAATTTGGAGAAATTGACCTCACTAGAGTATAAGAAGGGAGGTTGAAGTGGCATCCTAGAATCACAGTGTCTCAGGCCTATGGGTATCTCAAAGGGCATTTAGTCTAACCCAATCCCTCACACTCAGTTCATTTTCAAATTCTCTTTATAGATATATAACAAGCAGGCTTATTATATGTGCTTGTATACCTCCAGTGATGGGGAGCTTACTTTCTTATAAAACAACCCCTTTCTGCTTGTATTAATGGTCAATAAGTTGTGAATACTTTGGTGGATAACACCTAAGAAATATTAGGGTTAAACCAAATGGGATGGGCAAGGAACACATGATTTGGTCATTTGGGGGCATTTGATTCTGTCTTTGTTTTGTTTTATTACCTTTATTGTAGAGGGTTGAATTAAAAATTCTTCTCAGTTCTTGGCATGTTATCATCATTTGTCTAGACAAGGCCTCTCTGTCACTTAATTCCTTCCCTCTTTCCTTCTTCTCTCCTTCATTCCCTCACTCTTTCCTTATTTCCTTCTTTTCTCCTTCCTCCTCTTTTACCTCATTCCCTATACCATTTACCTCCTCTACCACCATAGGCAAACATCCTAAAACATTTAATCTGTATCTATTGCATTCTGTGTGTTCTTGTAAAATATATCTTATTCTTTCATGTGCAACTATTAAATATATATGAACTTCTGTCTTGTTTTAACCACTAATACTTTAGGACTATGTTGGATTAGCTTCATCAATATCCTGGCTAATCACTTATTTTATTTAGCTGAATCTAAGATGCCATTGAAGGTAAGGTATACATTATTTTGTGTACTACTAAGAAAAAAATGCTACCAATTATATTATGACAAAATGTTTTCTTATAATTTAGAATGTCCATTTATACATACTGAAAAAGATCTTGTAGACTTGTTAAAGACATTACGTTTATGAGATTGTTCTGGTCTGGTCTGAGTGTTTTCTCATACAAAAATAACTTTTCATTTCAATGGTGAATCATGGTGAAATCTTGAAGAAATTTTAAATGGCAATTAAATTCAACACATAAAATAGCAACCATGCACGTAACTGAACTGAAGGGATGACAATATTAATAGTCATGGCAAAGTTCACATGTACTCAGGTATGGACAACAACATCATAATTGTGTCCTGGCCAACAGCAATCATGGCTTTTAAGCATTATTAAAATAGCAATGATTTTTAACATAAATTGTGTCTTTAGATTTTTAAATGTAAAATATGTATGTCTTAAATGATGAAATATGAGGTTTTAAAACCATATTTGGGAAATAAACTTGCGTGTCACTTCTAGACAAGATAGGGTAATAGGGATCAGATTTACCCTCTCAGGAGAAATAACCTAAAAACAAAAACAGACAAAATATATGAAAAATAGCGTCTTCAGGGTCTGGTCAGGTTGCAAGGTAGATATCAAAGTATGAGACTTAAGAGTTTCCATCAGACATGTGGAAACTGTGACTCCACATTGCTTTATCTGGAAATCTGAGGCCCAGGCCAAGAGCTTGGGAGCGGACAGTGCTCTTGGCATTGGCTGTATCGAGGGCCATCCTGTTATCCTCTATAATGCATAAAGATAGGGTCTCACTGTTGCTCAGGCTAGTCTTAAACTCCTGAGCACAAGCGATCCTCCTGCCTCGGCCTCCCAGAGTGTTAGGATTACAGGTGTGAGCCACCGTGCTCGACCTATTGAAGAACTCCCTTTAGCATTTCTTGTTGCTGCTGCCTCCTTTTCAGCACTAGATGGTGCCTTAATCCCAAATGGAGACACTGAGGCACACATAGACAAAATAAGTTGCCCAAGGCCACCTGGCTACTAGTAGAGAGAAGAGTAGAAGTGTGATTCTGGTATATGAACATAATTCCTGGAAATATACAATCACCTAGCAACCACGAGGGGACAAGCCAGGGGACACAACTGACAGACTGGGGATGATAGAAGGGAAAGACAGAGGATATACTTGAGACTCTGTCTTATCCAACCTGGGACCATCACACACCTCAGGCCTGAACTGGAGTCTCAGAATAAGCAAGATGATCGAGCAGAGACACCATCTGCCAGAGAGTTTCAGTAAGAAGGAGAAGTTTTAGTTCGAGACCAGCCTGAGCAAGAGCGAGACACTGTCTCTACTAAAAAAATAGAAAGAAAAAAGAGGGCAAAGGACATGAACAGAAACTTTTCAAAAGAAGACAGAATAATGGCCAACATACATATGAAAAAATGCTAAACATCGGTAATCATCAGGGAAATGCAAATCAAAACCACAATGAGATATCACTTATCTGCAGTGAGAATGGCCTTTATGAAAAAGTCCCAAAACAATGGAATATTATTTAGCCATGGAAAAGAAGGAAATTTTGTCATTTGCAGAAACATGGATAGAACTGGAGGACATTATTTTAAGTGAAATAAACCAGGCACAGAAAGACAAATATTTCATTTTCACACTCATATATGGGACCTAAAAAAAAATTGATCTCAAGGAAGTAGTAAATAGAATGGTGGCTACTAGAGATTGGTAAGGGTGGTGGGAAGGGGTAATGAAGAGGTGTTTGTGAAGGGGTAATTCTGTTAAATAGAAGGAGTAAGTTCTGATGTTCAGTGGTACAATGGGGCAACTATAGTTGACAATAGTTTATTGTATTTCAGAATAGCTAGAAGTTTTCAAATACTCCCAACATAAAGCAATGATGAATGTTTCAGGTGAATCATGTCCCAGTTACCCTGATTTGATCATTGTATTTTGTGTGCTTGTATCGAGATGTAACATGTAATCCATGAATATGTACAATTATTATGTATCAATAAAAAAATTAAAAGAAAGCCCCAAAACAATAAATGTTGGCGTGGATGCAGAGATAGGAACACTCATATACTGCTGGTGGGACTGCAAACTAGTGCAACCTCTGTGGAAAGCAATATGGAGATACCTCAAAGAGCTACAAGTAGAACTTCCATTTTATCCAGCAATCCCATTATTGGGCATCTACCCAATGGGAAAAAATACATTCTATAAAAAAGACATCTGCATTAGAATGTTTATAGCAGCACTGGAATGTTTATAGTATCACAATTCACAATTGCAAAGATGTGGAAACAACCCAAGTGCCCATCAATACATAAGTGTATCAATAAAACATCATATATGTGTACCATGGAGTTCTACTCAGCCACAAAAAACAATGATGATCTAGCACCTTTTGTATTATCCTGGATGGAGCTGGAGCTCATTTTACTAAGTGAAGTATCACAAGAATTGAAAAACAAGCACCACATGTACTCACCATCAAATTGGTACTAATTGATCAACACTTATGTGCACATATGGCAGTAACATTCACCGGGTATCGGGCTGATGGGAGGGAGGAGAAGGGAATGTGTATATTCATACCTAATGGGTACGGTGCACACAATCTTGTGGATAGACACGCTTGAAGCACTGACTTCAGTGGGGCAAAGGCGATATATGTAACCTAAACATTTGTAGCCCCAGAATATGCTGAAATAAAAAAAAAATTAAAAAAAGAAAGAAAATATCTGAACATACTTACAACTAGTAAGGAGAGTAAATCAGTAATCAAAAACCTCCCAGGAAGGAAAAGCCCAGGACTAGATAGCTTTATTGGTGACTTCTAACAAACTTTTAAAGAATTAATCCCGCTCCTTTTCAAACTCTTCCAGTAGACTGAAGAGGAGAGAATACTTCCAAATTGATTTTATGAGCCCAGAATTATGGTAATTGATTTTATGAGCCCAGGATTATGCTAATAACAAAGCCAGATGAAGATACCACAAGAAAGGAAAACTAGAGGAAAATATTCTTGATGAATATACATATAAAAATCCTCAGCTGGGCACGGTAGCTGACGCTTGTAATTCTAGCACTCTGGGATGCTGAGGCGGGAGGATCACTTGAGGTCAGGAGTTCAAGACCAGCCTGAGCAAAAGTAAGACCATGTCCCTACTAAAAATAGAAAAAAAATTAGCCAGACAACTAAAAAAAAAATATAGAAAAAATTAGCTGGGTGTAGTGGTGCACACCTGTCGTCCCAGCTACTGCAGAGGCTGAGGCAGGAAGATTGCTCGAGCCCAGGAATCTGACGTTGCAGTGAGCTAGGCTGATGACATGGCACTCTAGCCTGGGCAACAGAGCAAGACTCTATCTCAAAAAAAAAAAAAAAGCTTCAACAAAAGATGAACAAATTGATTTAACAACACATTAAAAGTATCATACACCATGACCAATGGGCTTTATCCCTGGGATGTGAGGATGACTCAACATACAAAAATCAATTAATGTGGTACACCGCATTAACAGAATGAAGGATAACAGTGACATGATCATCTCAATAAATGCAGGAAAAGCTTTGACAAAATTGAACACCCTTTAATTATTTTAAAAAAAACCTCTTTACAACTAAGGAATTTACCTTAACATAATAAAAGCCATATATGAAAAGCCCACAGCTAACTTCATACTTAATGGGAAAACACTGAAAGATCAGGAACAAGGCAAGGATGCCAACTATTGTCACTTCTACTTAACATAGTACTAAAAGTACTAGCCAGAGAAATTAGATAAGAAAATGAAATAAAAGGCACCTAAACTGCAAAAGAAGAGGTATTAATAATATTATCTCTGTTTATAGGTGACATGATTTTATATGTAGAAAACCCAAAAACTCCACACAAAAACTGTTCGAATTAATAAACAAATTCAATAAAGTTAAAGGATACAAAATTAACATACATAGCCAGTTGTGTTTCTATGCACTAATAACAAATTATCTGAAAAGGATATTCAAAAACAATCCACTTACAATAACCCCCCCCAAAATAAGATACTTAAGAATAAACTTAACTATAACAAATTGATTAAATAAATTAAAGAAGATACAAACAAATGGAAAAACACCCTGTGTTCATGGATTGGAAGACTTTACTACCCCCCAAAATTCTATAGATTCAACACAATCCTTATAAAAATCCCAATGGCATTTTTTACAGAAATAAAAAAAATTCTAAAATTCAGTTTACTACAAAAAGTACTAAATAACCAGAACAATCTTGAGAAAGAACAAAGCTACAAGGATCACAGTCCCTGATTTCATAATATATTATCAAAAATACAGTAACTAAAACAGTGCTGTACTGGCATAAAAAATAACATATATATTATGGAAAAAAATAGAGAGCCCAGAAATAAATACACCCATATATAGTGAAGTGATCTTCAACAAAGGTGACAAGAATAAACAAGAAAGGATAACTCTTCATTAAATGCTGTGAGAAAAACTGCATATCCACATGCAAATCAATAAAATTGGACCGTTATCTTATACCATACACAGAAAGCAACTCAAAATGTATTAAAGATTTAACATAAGACCTGGAACTATAAAACTCCTAGAAGAAAACATAGAAGAAAGCTGTATGAATTTGGTCTTGACAATAATTTAATGGATATGACATCAAAAGCACAGGCAACAAAAAGCAAAAATGGACAAGTGGAATTATATCAAACTAAACTGTTTTTACACAGCAAAGGAAACAACAGCGTAAAATGGCAATATCCATAAAGGGTGAAATATTTGCAAACCATATATCTGATAAAAGGTTAATGTCTAAAATACACTCAGCAGAAAAAAACTAATGACACAACATAAAAATAGGCAAAAAAGTTAAATAAACATTTATCCAAAGAACATAAAGATGGCCAACGGGTATAATGTTGCTTATCATCAAGGAAATACAAATCAAAACTGTAATGAGATATTACCTCACACTGGTTAGAATAGCAATTATCAAAACAAACAAACAAACAAACAAAAAACAAAACAACTGTTGGCAAAAATGATGAGAAATTGGAACCCTTATACATTGTTGGTGGCAATGCAAAATGCTGCAGCCACTTAGGAAAACAGTATGGGTGTTTCTCAAAAAATAAAAATACAAATACCATATGATCCTGCAATCCCACTTCTGGATATTTATCCAAAAGAATTGAAATCAGGATCTCAATGACATATCTGCACTCCCATGTTCATTGCAGCATTATTCACAATATTCAGGATACGGTAACAACATAATTGTCCGTCAACAGATGAATGGATAAAGAAAATGCAGTATATTCATACTGTGGAATATTATTCACCATTAAAAAAGAAGGAAATTCTACAATATGTGACAACATGGATAAACCTCGAGGAAATAATCCTAAGTTAAACAAGCCAGTTACAGAAGGACAAATACTGCGTGATTCCGCAGAGAGTAGAATGGTGGTTCCCAAGGGTTGGGAGAGGGGGAAATGTGGAGCTGCTTATTCACTGTGTATAAAGGTTCAGTTATGCAAGATGAATGGCTTCAAGAGATATGCTGTACAACATTGTGCCTCTAGTTAACAATACTGTATTATAAATATAAAAATTTGTTCAGAGTGTAGATCTCAAGTTAAGTGTTCTAACCACAGTAAAATAAAATAAAACAAAAAATACAGGTAACTGGAGACCAAGAAGAAGGGGAAAAGAAAACATTTGAAGAATGAATGACCAAATAAGTTTCAAATTTGATAAAATCTATACATCCACTGATCCAATAAATTCATCAAACTGCAAGCACGGGAAGCATGAAGAAAACCACACCAAGTTATATCCTAATCAAATTATTCAAAGCAATGATTAAAAGAATATCTTAAAGCAGCCAGAGAAAAAAAGGTACAGTACATACAGAGAAACAAAGAATAATGGAAGTAAGATGACAGATGTGTATCATTTTTAAAGTACTAACAAAAATCCCTAAGAGTATAAAATTATTTACCCAGCAAAAATAACTTTGAAAACCAAAAGTGAAATAACTTTTTCAGACATTAGAAAAGCAAAAATATTGTATCACCAGCAAACTGGCACTACAAAAAATGTTAAAGGAAGTCCTTCAAGCAGAAAGAAAATGACAGCAAAGGGAAACATGTATCAAGATAAAGGAATAAAGCTCACCAAAAATGGTAATTATTAATACACAAAAAAATGAGTAGTCTTTTTCTCATTGTATAAATTACTTAAAAAGATAACCAACAGTTTAAACCAAAAAGCACAACAATGTAATAGCATAGAGGCCAGAAAGAGAGAAATAAAAATATAATGTTGCAAGTTTCCTACACTATATCTGCAGTAGTATGAGCTATAGATTGTGATTATTTAAGATGTATTTAATAAACCCTAAAGCAACCACTAAAATAACAAAATAGAGTTGTAGCTAATAAGTCAGAAAAAGATATAAAATGGAACCATAAAAATACAATATAGTATCCTGGCTTAGTTCCTGAAATATAAATAGGACATTTTATTTGATTTCACACTGGCAATACCCAACAAATTAATCTACAGATCCGATGCAATCCTATGAAAATCCCAGTATGGTTCTTTTGTAGAAATTGATAAGTAAAATCTAAAAACTATACAGAAATTTAAAGGGCCCAGAACAGCCAAAATTAACTCCGAAGAAAAATAACAAAGTAGGAGAACTTATATGACCTGATTTCTAGAATTATTATAAAGGTACAGTAATCAAAACAGCAAAGTATTGGCATAAAGATAGACAAGTAGATCAATGAAGCATAGGGAGTTCACAAATAATCCCACAAAGATATGGACAACTGATTTTTGACAAACATGCAAAGGCAAAGCTGGGGAGAAAGGATAGTCTTGCAAACAAATGCTCCTAAAAAACCTGAACATCTATATGCAAAAAAAAAAAAAAAAAATCTTCAACAACCTTGCACCGTATACAAAAAGTAAGTGAAACTGGATCATAGACCAAAATGTGAAAGCTAAAGTAAAATTTTGAAAGAAAACATAGGTGAAAATCTTTGTGACTATAACTTAGGAAAAAATTTCTGTTACATGACACAAGAAGTCAAAATGCATAAAAGAAAATACTGATGAGTTGGATTTCTTCATCAACATTAAAAATTTCAGCAATTCAAAAGACACTGTTGAGAGAATAAAAAGACAAGTCCCAGACAGGGAGAACATCTTTGTAAACCAAATGTCTGATAAAGTATTTGTTTCCAGAAAATATAAAGAACACTCAAAATTCACAATCAGTAAACCAAAAATAATCCCCCAAAACAAAAAACTCAATTGAAAAATGGGCAAAAGATTTCAACAGACACTTCACTGAAAAGGATATATGGGTGGCAAATAAATCCATGAAGACATGCTCAACTGGATTAGTCATTAAGAAAATGCAAGTTAAAACCACAATTAGATACCTCTTCACAGCTCTAGGAATGGCTGTAATGTCTTTTTTAGACAGATAATATCAAGTAATGTTGAAGATGCAGAGAAACTGGAACCCTCTCATACACTGCTTTGGGGAATGGAGATTTGGACAACCACTTTGGAAAATCCCTTTTAAGTATCTTTAAAAATTATATATGTATTTATCATATGAAACAGAAATTTCACTGCTAGGAATCTAAGAAGGAGAAATGAAAACATATTTCCACACAAAGACTTTAATGTAAATATTCAGAGCAGCATTATTTATAAGAGTTGAAAAGGTGGAAACAATTAACATGTTTGTCAACTGGAGAGTGAACAACTAAAATGTGATACATTCATGCAATGGGATATCATTTGTCAATAAAAAGAAATGAAATACTGATACATGCGAAATAATCAACAAAACAATGTGCTAAGTGACGGAAGGCTTACCCAAAAGACCGTATTTGTATAACTTCATTTATATGCTAAGTCTAGAAAAGGCAAATCTATAGAGACAGAAAGTATACTGCTCGTTGACTGGGGCTGTGGGTGGGAACAGAGATAGACAGAAACTGGGCATAGGAGCTGATTTTGGGAGGATGGAAATGTTCTAAAATAGTTCATTGTCATGGTTTTTCAACTCTGTAAATTTATTAAAAATCATTTAATTGTACATTTGAAATGGACGTTTTCTATAGTATGGATTAATAAATCACACTCAATAAATATACTGCAATGGCTTCTTACTGCACCCAGAATTAAATGTAAACCCACAACTCCTGCTGAAAACACATTCAAAGCATGCTCATGTTTTCCCAGAAAAATAAATGACTTGTCAAAAGGCTTGTGTAGAGGGAATGCATTTTTAATGAATTAGTTGCTTAAGGTAGCCAGGGGGAATAAGAAGGGACTTAATGAACAAAAATAAGTGAGGGCTTATTACCCTTGAGGATGATTGTCTTCACTATGCTCTTCAGGCTTAGTATCTAATGCCCAGCCTTCCATACTCTGTCCACCAACTTAGTGTCAGCTATATCAAATCTAAACAAAAGGTCTTTCCTTTCTCTAATCTACACATAGAGCACCATGCGAGCCACTGCTTAGATACACACACATACTAGCTTCCCTCTCTACAACTTTGATCAATCAAACCGATAAAAAAAAATTTATCAAGCAAGTATCATTTATCCAGCAGTGTGCTGGTTCCTGTCTGTGAATGACGAGAAGACCCCTAATGAATTGAGATCAAATATAGAAAATAGAACAAATCATAACTATTATGGTTGAAGTGAAAATAGATCTCCCAGAGTCCTTAACCTCTCTTCAAATCTAACCCTTATCTGATTCTACCTGAGTGGCTATTGATGTATCTTTCTGGAATTCTCAGGGCTCCTAAGAACATTATTTCAAAGCGACCCATCAAATCTATCCTTTTTATTTCTGAAATGAAGAAACAAAGGTCCAGACTTGGAAAAGACTCAGCACAAAGCACACACCCATGCTGATCTGGGTCCTCTAAATGTACATATAGACTTATGCATGAAGCAAATTGAAATCAGGATAATTATAAACATGAGAGGTTTCTAGGCACTGGCACTGTGCCATATTTCTCTCTTTAACTTCCATATCACCTCTCATTACTTTGGACATAAGCAGGGCTCAATAGTTACATTTGGAATGAAAAGAAAAAATGAAGGTAAACAGGTGGTAAATCCAGGGAACTGATTACATCTTCAGTAGCCTCAGAGAAAGAAAGACATTACCATGGGTGGAGAGGATTTCATTCATTCAGTTAACATTTATGAAGAGTCTATCAGTGTCAGGAACTGGGAGGAAATTGTTAAGAAAGGCTTTATGTAAGAAAAGCTTTATTTAATGATAATACCTATTACATTTGTGGTGCCTACTATGTTCCAGCATCTGTGCTTGGCATTTTATAAGCTACTGAATTTAATCCTCATCAGAACCATATAAGCAGGTATGTCTAGCTTCTTTTTTAGAGATGAAGAATTTGAGGTTGAGAAAAGTAAAGTGACTTGCCCAAGATCACAAATTCAGGAAGTGGAAAATGCAATGTTGTGAACCTGACAACCTTCCCATCACACCAAAAACTTTCATCATATGATGGATTTAAAACCATGGAAAACAAGCCAGGAGGCTGAGTTCTTGTCCTGGCTCAGTCGTCAATTTTCAGGGTGAAATAGGACACATTGTGGGACCTCTTCAAACCTTGGAAGTTCTACCTGGAAAGTAGGAGTGGGTGTAGGTTTTCACAGAATTGTTGGGTGACTTCATGAGATGAAATCTGTGGAATGTTTGGCCATACAAGTGAGGAAATCATCCAAGTCATTAAATATGCACTATCATAAGTAAAATTTCCTAATAAGATCCTCCCAAGATGCTAATGCACAGCTGGTGTGGCCACTGAATCCCAGGAAAATCCCAGGATACTTCCTTAGGGTTTCCACAATCACTGGGGCCAGGTTGTATGTAACTTTTGAACCAGTATTCCTCAGCTCCTGTGTTAGATTGTTTGTATTTCTATAACACAGTACCATAGACTGGGTAAGTTATGAAAAATAGATATTTATTTCTCACAGTTCTGGAGGCTGAGAAGCCCAATATTAAGGTGCCAATAGGTTCCGTGTCTGGTGAGGAACCATGTCTTTCCTTCTGATACGGCACCTTGTTGCTTCATTTTCAGGAGGGGAAGAACACTGTGTCCTTGTATGGCATCACAGAAGTACAAAAAAAAAGGCCTATGCTAGTTCCCTCAAGTGCTTTTATAAGGCATGAATCCATTCATGAGGGCACAGTCCCCCTGACTTAATTACTTCCCCAAAGGTCGGTCCTGTTACTACCACTACATGGGGATTAAGTTTCAGCACATGAATTATGGGGGACTTTCAGAACATAGCACATCATGATTCTACAGCCTCTTCAGACAGAGTCCTGGGCCAAGACAAAAACACTCAGATGGATACCTTTTTCCTATGATTTCCTGCTGCCTAATGTGGAATAGGAAGTGTGCCGAGAAGGAGAGGTTCTAGGTCTATGGATCATCCGCTCCTGGGACACACTTGGCAGGCTCATCTGTCACCCAGCTTTAGAAATGACTCAGCCTCAATGCTCACTCAAGAAGCAGGATAGGACAGCTGGGACCTGTAGGCCTTGAGCATGGGGTGATAAAGTGAAAAGATACTTTCTAGTGGAGATGGATCAAAAGGTACTGGAATTTGTTGATGAGTTGAGGGGATGATAAGAAGCGGACAATTCCAGATTATATTGGTATAGGTACAACTCTCCAGGTCTTACTAGTGCCGTGTTTCTCCATGTATGGGTTCTATACCAGAAGCAATGGCATTGCCAGGGAACTTGTCAGAGATACAAATTCTCAGATGCCACCCCAGATCTACTGGATCAGAGACCCTGGGGATGGGGCCCAGCAATCTATTAATATGACTCAGTGGATGTTTAGGTGGAGCCTCATGCATGGTCAAGTTTAACAACCATTGTGCTAATGATTTGGACTGCAACGTCCACAGAGAGAGAGAGAGAAATAAAGAATAATTTCTAGATTTCAGAATGGTGTGTCATTTATTGAGATGGGGAAAACTGGGAAAAGGAGTATGTTTAGGGCTAGGGGTAGAATTGATAATTCTGTTAGAGCCTGTTTGAGATGCCAGTAATACATGCAGAGGGTGGGCAGTTGGATATGTGAGTCTGGAACTCATAGGAGAGATCAGAGATATTGGAAGATCCTTCAGTAAAGGTCTAATTCATTCTAAGTGATGGGCCACCTTGAGTATGGCCCAGAATAGGTGCTCAATAAATGTCACTAAATGAACAAAGAGGAGCCAGCTTTTCCTGCTTACTCCAGTCTGGTGAGAACATCGCCTAAGTGCCACGTGTTCTTTCATTTAATATTTATTTGTTCATCTGAGAACACAGCTACTGTCAGAAAAGCAGGTTTCTTAGAACAGTTCACTTTGAAGACTTTCTTACAGCTCAATACCGAATGCTAACTCCTTTCAATTCTCTCTCCTGTGGTCAGCATTCACCAAGACAGGTGACAGAAGAGCATGTTGGGGCTCCTACAGCAATGCCTGAAGGAAGGAAGGAAGGAAGGAAGGAAGGAAGGAAGGAAGGAAGGAAGGAAGGGAGGGAGGGAGGGAGGGAGGGAGGGAGGGAGGGAGGGAGGGAAGGGACACATGTCAATTCAAAAGTGCATTATAAGGCTTAATAACTTGAGTGCTATAATAAATCTCCCTCTGGGGTTTGGCGGGCTGTGAAAAATGATTCATTTGGACTGGGGAATGAGAAGGTTTTAGACAAGAAGTGGCATTGATCTGGGTCTTCCTTAAAAACTGAGTAGGATTAACAGGTTTGGAATGAGGGAAATACATTCAAGAGTGAAGAATCTGCATAGGGAAAAGTCTGGAGAAATGGAAATATATGAAACAGTGAAGAACTTCTATATGGCTAAAGAATAGGGTGAATGAAAAGGAATAGCAGATAAAATCAGAATGGTGAGTCTGGGCCAGATTTGTGGGGAAGGGGGACATGAATGTTATGGTAACAAAGATAGGCAAATGTGGGTCCAACAGATACATAGTAAGAAATGACATGAGAAATGAATTTCACATTGTGATACAATACACACATATACAGATTTAAAACTGAAACAATTTTCAAAGTATACCTACCACTTCATATGCAATGTATGTTGATAATTTTCTTATTTAAAAAAATTGAAAATGCTACTAGTAACTGACTAAATTTTACAAGTTAATAATAGGTAGTTGCCTGTAATTTTAAAAGACTGTTATATGCAATGGGAAGTCAGTGAAGGTGTTTGAGGAATAACATAATTCCATGCTTTAGGAAAGTAGTTCTCATAACAATATGGATGGCATTGAAGAAAGGTGACAGACTATAGAAAGAGAAGTGATTCTAGAGGTAGAAATGGATACAATATTACAAAATATCCAGGTCATTTATGAAAAAGACCTGAAATGGGGCATAGAGTTCAGAGGTGGAGAGCAGGGCAGGGATTAGAGCAAGATGGTAACAGTAAAAACAGAATTTGCTAAGTGATTGCAGATGAGTCATAAAAGAGAAAGTGTAGTCAACATTGACTTTCAGGTTTCAACCTGAGGTAACCGTGCAGAGAACTATGGCATTAAACCAGAGGTTTAGGGGGAGGAGCTTGATTGTCGTGGGATGAGATGAAGATGTGAGAGTTGGCCAAGCTAAGCTATATCTGTAGAACATCCAGGTGGACAAGCCCGTAGGCTGATATATGGGGCTGAAGCTTGGAAGCGGGTAGGCTGTAGAGGTTGGAGACATGGGTGGTAATATTTGAAACTGTGAGAGTATAGGAGTTCACCCAAAAGAATTTGTAGAGAGAAAAAAGGAGATGAGGGACCCAGGTCAGAGAGCTTAAGAGGATCTACTTAACACCACGATATCTGCTTCCAAGATGAGTTTATTTTTTTCAAGTGAAGAAAGCTCTTTGTGTATGGATATGTGTGCAATGAGGTATAGGTGTGTGCAATATGCATAAATGGATGGCATGTGCACATTAACGAAATATTGCTTTGCACTTGGGGAGCTGGTGAAGGGCTCTGGTTCATGTAATGGTAGCTGTACTCACTTTCTCCATCTCATTATTGCTCTCCTCCCTTTCCCTCTTTACTATCTCCTTTCTTTTGTTCCACTTTTGTCTTTTCTTTTCCACATAGCCACATGCTCCTTCATTACCACTTAAAAGTCCAAGGAATACATGGGCAAAATAGACTAGTGTGGGATTTGGGGGCTGAAGTTTGGAGCATAATGTAGAAGTGTTATTGGGTTGGGAGGAAAGACAGGGGTGGGCATACGGTCAGAGTCAGAAGCGGGGAATGGACTGTGGTGGTGTGAGAGTCCACCCCTCAGAATTGTCCCACTGCAAATTCTCCCATTGGTGTGTGTGAGTGCTGGGTGTGAATGTGTATAATTCTGAGACTGTGTCTGGGTGTGTGTTAGGCTCTTAGCTTGACTTAATTAGGTTGTTAGGTGATAATGCCATCATCATTGCTGCTTCAGCACAGAAAATATAATATTTTTGAAAGAAATAGGCTGTTCTGCTTATAATTTAAGAGATTTAGGATTAGAGCAGTTGAAGAACCATGAATAATGGTTAATCATATAATCAGCACTTATAAGGGTGATTAATGACATTTAAATGAACATACCATGTGAATAGAAGGATATATTCTTTCTTTCCTAGCTGTGTAACCATAGAAAGACTGCCTAATCTCTCCAATCTTCAGTGTCCTTATCTGTAAAATAGGGATAATAATCGCTACCACAAATTTCCAGTGAGAAGATTAATGATTAAATTAGCCAAGAGCTTTTAAATTAGTAGGTGCTTGACAAAGGTGTTAGTTTTTTTTCTAGTTCCTTTTGACTCCTTCCTTTGCTCCTTCCTTCTTTCTACCTCCCATGTGTTTATCTGTCCATATGTGAATATCAAGTATATATTTGTAGTGCTTTCTCCATTTTAAATTCTTAAACCAAGTGGTCTATCATTTGTATATTACTATACAATTGTCAGAAGGGGTTTAAGTCACTTTTGAAACATACACATTTTGAATTGTTATGCCTTCTTCATGGACTGACCGTTTTTCGTTATGTAATGTCCCTCTCTGTCCCTGGGAATTTTCTTTGCTCTGAATCTGTTTTATTTGATATTAATATAGCCATTCCTGCTTTCTTTTGATTAATGTTTATGTGGTATTTAGACAATTTATATTTAACATATTTATTGATACGTTAAGGATAAGTCTGCTTTTTTAATTTTTGTTTTGTTTGTTCTCTGTGTTTTTAGTTCCTGCTTTATTTGCCCTGCCTTCCTGTAGGTGACTTGAACAATTTTTAGAATCTCATTTCGGTTTATTAATAATGTTTTAGAGTGCATTTATTTGCATGAACTTTTTAGTGTTTTCTCTTAGTAATACATTATATACATAATTTATCCAATGGTCTTCTGACATCATCATTTTACCTACTTGAGTGAAGTATAGAAACCTTTCCTCCCTTGTACATTTTTTTCACTCCCTTGTCTATAATATAATTCTCTTAAATATTTCCTCCCACATACACTGAGACCATATTAGACAATGCATAAATATGGCTTCAATCATCAACCATAAGAAACCTCAAGAGAAAAAGGAAAGTCTACTGCATTTACCCATGTTTTTGCTTACTGTGTTCTTCTTTCTTAACATTCTAAGGTTTCTTCTTTTATCATTTTTCTATTTTAAGAACTTACTTTTGTCATTCTTTTAGGGTAGATCTAAATTCCCTTAATTTTACTTTGTCTGAGAATGTCTTGATTATCCCTTAAATACTGAAGGATATTATCACTGAAAATAGAATTCTACATTGACATTTCTTTTCCTTCAGCAATTGAAAAATGCTGTACCACTTCCTGCTAAGGTCTTGTCAGTTTCTAATGAAAAATCTATCAGTCTAATGTTTCCCTTTGTAGGTATAGGTAAGGTATTATTTCTCCTTGGCTGCTTTCAAGATTTTTTATTTTTCTTTCATTTTTAGAAGGTTGATTACAATATGTCCTGGAGTTGATTTCTTTGTGTTGAACACATTGGTATTTGTTCAGCTTCTTGAATCTAAAGGTTTATGTCTTTTGCTCAATTTGAGAAGTTTTTAGTCATTATTTCTTCAAGTACTTTTTCAGTCCTACACTCTTTCTCCTTTCCTTCTGGGAATCAGTTGGCATGAATGTTTAAAGCTTTTGTTCTAGTCCCATAGTGAATTCTATTGTTACATGTTTTTTAAGCCGTCTGATCCTTTTCCTGTCTTCTACACTTTGCTGTTGAGTCCATTCACTGAGTTACTGAGTTTTTAGGGGCTTTTTTTTGTTATTGTATTTTTCAGTTCTAAAAATTTCATTTGTTTCTTTCTTTTTTTTTTTTTTTTTTGGTACATTGGGGAATGAACAGTCTCTTTATTTTTAAATTTTATTTCAAAATATTAAGAGGGTACAAATGTTTATGTTACATGTCTTGAGTCAGGGTTACAAATGTGCCCATCATCCAAATAGTGCTCATTGTCCCCATTAGGTGAGTTTTTGCCCCTTCCCTGTTTTTATGGTTTATATTTCTTTCTAAGACTCTCTATTGATTTGCTAAGATTTTCTATTTTACCATTTGTTTCAATTGTGTTATAATTGCTCATTGAAGTATTTTTATGATGGGTACTCTAAAATCCTTGTCAGATAATTCTAACATCTGTGTCATCTCAGTATTGTCATCTGTTAATACCTGGTATGATGAGTGATTTTTGATTAAAAGTTAAATACTGTTAATAGTATTTAAATCTTTTGTTTCAGCAACTCTCCTCTGACACTCTCCTGGATAGAAGGGGGGCAGTAGAAGTCCAGTTTCTCTACTGGGTTTCTCTTGACATCCAGGTGGGGGAGGGGCTCTTTGTTCCTGCTGATTAGCAGTGGGAGTTCAGGCTTCTCTCTAGGCCTCTGCTGATTCCGTCTCAGCTGGTTGGGGTAGAAACTTCTGATTACCACTGGTAAGGGTAAAAATCCTGGTTCCTGAGGTGACCTCCACTGGGAGTGGTCTATTTTTATTGGGGATGAAAGTCCTTGCTCCCACTTGGTCCTCTGGGTATGGGGTGGGGGTTCCTTTAAAGCTCATTAAGAGTAGAAATCTAGGTTCTCCACTTGCAGGCCTAAGCTTCTTACTAGCTGCACTGTTACTATGACAGCTGGGATTCTACTGCACCAAAGTGTTTCACTTCCTATCTCCCAAAACTTTTGGGGAAAATAAAATTGCAACATATCCCGTCCTTCCCAGTCTTTTCATGGGACATAGTGGGAAGAGGAGGGCCTTTGCAGGCAGACTAAAAAATGTGCCATTTTCAAGCTGTTTGGCTCTGGGAAAGTCACTCAAATTCTCTGAGCCTCCATTTTCCCAACTATAAAGGAAAAATAGGAAGCTCACAGGACTCATGCTGGAATGAGCAAAAGTAGGTCAAAGGCCCTGGCACATTACAGGTTCAATAAATGACTGTTCCTTTCCTTTTCCTCCCCTGCAGAAGGAGAGATGCAACCCCTCCTGAGGAAGAAGAAACCAAGGTGCTTCACCACCACCACCACCATGGGTAGATCTCACTGAGGCACTCCCAGGGTTAAAAATCTCATGATCAAAGCCTTATTTCTTGACATCCTCCACTCCTTTCCCCCAGGTTCTTGGAAAACCCTTCAGGCAGAAAGCCTGACCCACGCCACTCTCAGAATGAGAGTGGGAGCTAGAGCAGGGGCTCAGGCATAGCAGAGGTCCTGGGAGAAGGAAGGCCTGGTGCGAGCCCACGCAGTCAGCCCGCCCAGCGCTATTGTGTTCTGAGCAAGTACAACATCATTGCCTTGCCAAAGCTGCTCCCAGAGCAGTGGGATCACAGACTTGTCAACTCCCACTTTGCCAGCCCGCCTGTCACCTCCGGCCCAGAGCAGCTGTTGTGTTCCCAACATCACAGCACAGCGACTGCGTCTCCAGTCCTAAACGCTTCCATTACCCTCCCGAGCGCGGGATAGGAAGGAAGAAAGTGGCAAATGAATGAAAAGAAGACGAGCGTGCGCCATCCTCTCAGCCCCGCCCGTGAGGATTCCTCTACACCCCCTGCCCGGCAGCCCCTGACAGCAGCCACCAGCCCCAACGCACTAGACTTCGCTCTCAAAAGGTTTTCCCGAGCTCCAGGTTCTGAAGTTGACGGGAGACCGAGGGAAAAAAAAAAAATCTCGACTCCTAAAGAGCAAGGAGCCAAAGACACCTTGGGGCCAAGAAGTACTTGAAAAAAATGTGTCCGTGAATGCCGACCACCGATCCCCATCCCAAGAAGAAAAAAGCTGTCTTAGGACCAACCCGGTATGTCTCCAACTGCGCTTTCTCAGCCACATCTAGCAAGAGGTCGCGCTCGCGCTCGTGCTCACTCTCTCTCGCTCTACTAATCTCAGTTTTGACTATCCCCAGACCCCCTCCTATCCTCACTTCACTTGGAAGTCTGTGGTGAATGGACCCCTTTCCAGTTCTCCTAGGCAAGTAGTCTAACAATAGATACTTTTCCATAGGTAACTCAGCCCTCTTCCACAAGGAGGTATTCGATTTGACCGGGGTGGGGGGACGCTGCAACGTACCACTTACCTGATCTCTTTAATGCTTTCCAATTTGCACATGATTTCTTGCTCATCTGCCATGTTTTTCACTCTCAATTTCACGCCCGAGAAATGTACAAATACACCAGCCAAGGGATACAATAGACACAATGTAGCCACCTCCTCCCGGTTTGGGGCTCTGAGCCTGTGCGGTAGGGACTTAGAGAGGCCTGGGAGCTGTAGTCCGCAGCTCCAGGGCCAGTCAGGCAGCCCGGGGGGCTGCGGGACTACAACTCCCAGAAGGCCAAGCGAGACATGCCAGTTTCTCTTCCTGCAGCCGCACTTTAAATCAATTTGTCACAGATAATTATGTCAAAGGTTGTGAGGAGTGCAAGGGAATGGGGATATTCGTCTGGCCCATGTGTAGAAAAATGGAAAAAACATACTCTTGAAGGCAACTGGAACGATAAGAGACATACTCGTTCACGGCACTCTGGGGGCCCTCACGCCTGCCTACCCACTCCTAAAAGGTTACCAAAGTCGCCAATTATGGCTTGGGGCTGGAGAGAAACCCTGCACTGGAATTAGCTTCTGAGAAGTTGAGTGTTCTAGCTGCTGCCTGAGGACTAAGTAGCTTTGGCATTCAAATAGAGGTGGGGAAGAGGAGGATGGGAGGAGGGTGCAGCTGCAAAAGCTGGGGAAACCGGGGGTGGGGAGGAGGGGTTGGGGAGGAGGACCTCGTTCCTTCCTGCTACCCACATAATTCAACAGTTACTGAATTCAGACTTTGCCAGTCAATGAAGGAAATAGTGAGGGAGTCACTGCGTGAGGCAAAGATGAATAAAAGCAAATCCTTGCCTTTGAGGAGCAGGAGAGACTGAAAAGTTACCCATTAATTACAGTATAGTGTGGTGTCATAATGCGGGAATGGATAAGGTGTAACCTGTGCAGAGAAGATGTAAATAGGTCTCAAAAGTAAGAATTTGCCGGACCATAGAGAAGAATGGGCTTTCCAGGAGAAGATACAACACACAGAAAGAAAGGGATGAGTGATCCAGCATGTCTGGAATATAGGGTTCTTATATGGGGTGTAGAGGTGGAAAAGAGAAGTGGGAGATGTAATATCTAGAAAAAGTACGTTTGAACCGGATTGTGAAGTATGTTGAATGTGAGACTAAAGAGTTTGGACTTAATCCTACAGGCACACTGTTAAGGTAGAAAAGACTAGTAGGTGCTCACGATGCAGATGGAGAAAGATTTCTCATGCAGAGATTAAGATATATAAGTAAAATTTGCTTTATCCTTTAGAAGGACAGAGAGAATATGAGAGAGAGAGAGAGAGAGAGAGAGAGAGAGAGAGAGAGAGAGAGAGAGAGGAAGAGAGCAGAGAGATGATGTGGCATCCCAAAGAAAGAGAAGGGAGATGCCAGCAGAGAGGCCAAGTAGCTTGCTGCTTTTACGGGAACAAAGAGAAAAATAATAATTATTATGGAGTAATTAGCAGGCAGTTGCAAGAGGTCAAGTTGTCCATCTTTCTTGTTTCTTCTGTTCCTGGAGACTTGGTTATCTCTGAGATGTAGTCAGACCTACCACAGGGGATGTGATTTTTGCCCCTGAGATTTGGTTTTGGGCAGGAAACAAAGGCCTGGGGTTTACCCCCCTCTGTCTTGCGGGGAGCTTCTCAGAAACTCCTTGAGGCTGGCAAATGAATTCTGAAGGCTATGAGGTGGTGAAGGTAAAAAGAAAGATTTACATTTCCTTTCTGGGCTCTTTTAAGATGTTTGTGAAAACAGAATCCCAGCAGATTGCCTGCTACTTTGCAACAGAAACTAGCTGCAAAGAATAGGAAGAGCTCAAGATTGATCTTTAGCTGTTATTAGAAAATTGAGAGATTCAAGGCCGCACTAACAAACACATTTATTCAATTTACATTTATTAAGTGTTTACTGTGTGCTAAATAATGCAGAATTATGTTTCAAAGCATGGGAGTGATAAGATTGAAGGAACATCTTAGGGATGTGACTCTGGAAGCAAAGTAGAGAATAATTAAAGGAGACAAGAGCAGGTAAAAAGGCCGTTACTCAGAAAGCACAAATAGTCCCAGAGTGCTGGGCTTTGGGCAAAAAGAAGACCTGACTCACTCCTAACTAAAGATGACTCAGAACTCTCTCTGTTTGACTTTGTCTCTTCTTTTTCTGAGCCTCAGTTTCCTCATCTGAAAAATGGACCTAGTGAGCCCCACCTCAATCACTTGTTGTGAGGACTCAATAAGATCATCCCCACGGTACTGAATACAGGGCTTGGTATTTTGTAGGAGCTCAAGAAAAGTTTGTGGAACATGACTCTCAGGCCATTCCTGGGTGTACACACTGATTTTAAGTGTTTTCCAGGGAAGGGATTAAAGCCCTTCTTTTCTTTGAATCTCAGACATTATAACCTTCAGAACCAAGAAATTCTCCCTGGTGTCTAATCTAACATTTTCCTGATGCTTTTGAAGGTCCCTATCTTACAGTGCCACTAGTTGGCATTTAAAGACCATTGAGGCCGGGCGTGGTGGCTCATGCCTGTAATCCTAGCACTCTGGGAGGCCGAGGCGGGTGGATCCTTTGAGCTCAGGAGTTTGAGACCAGCCTGAGCAAGAGCAAGACCCCATCTCCACTAAAAATACAAAGAAATTATCTGGCCAACTAAAAATATATATTGAAAAAATTAGCCGGGCATGGTGGCGCATGCCTGTAGTCTCAGGTACTCAGGAGGCTGAGGCAGTAGGATCGCTTAAGCCCAGGAGTTTGAAGTTGCCGTGAGATAGGCTGATGCCATGGCACTCTAGCCCAGGCAACAGAGCAAGACTCTGTCTCAAAAATAAATAAATAAATAAATAAATAAAATAAAGACCATTGAATTGGTTGGCCACAAAGCCTGTGAGTCCAGAGTCAAGGACTGGCCCCAACCCTGTCCTATCAAAGGAAGAGGAAAGGAAAAAGCCCCTGTAAGTGCCTGGCATGTTCTGGCTACTGTGCTGAGGGCTGTGTGTACAGTCTATCATTTCATCCACACAACCACCATAAATAGGGCAAGTAGATTCATCCTCTTTTACAAGTAAGAAAACTGACTCAGGGAATGCGGCTTTGCCACGGCTACACAGTAAGTTACAAAGCTAGAGCCTGGGCTCAATTTGGACTAAGTTACTTTCAGATTAATGAAGGGAATGTGTATGAAAAAAAATATGGCAACCAAAAGTAAAATGGGGTGCTGGATGTACATATTTATGTCAAACATAAAGTGCTTTACAGTGTGAGTTAATGCTGGTTTGGGGAGAAGTGCAGGCTGTGTATGGGAATGTGTGGGAAGCAGTTTACAAATGGCCTTTGAGGTTTTTAAACTGTCTCTTTCCACCACTTACTTCCTCTAAGAATCCATACCTCACAATATGCTCACATGTCTGAAAGGGGCTGGATGTGGGTATGTACATGTTTAAATTAAATGTGTTAATGGGTTTACAGTCTGATTTGGCAGTAATTTGGCAAATATCTTGTCTTTCAAGCCTCACCAAAACCCTGTTTCACAGATGATGAAACTAAGGCGAAGGGAGGCAAAGAACTTATCTAAGGTCTCCCAGCATGGCTGACACAGAATCAGGTCTCCTGACTTACAGGCCTGTGTTCTTTCTGTGGCCTCACATGTTCTGTATCAAGTTTCTGATGCCCCTATGGTGTCTGAATGCCTCTGTTACTTTTCAGCCAGATGGTACACTTTAATACAGGGTGCCTGCAGAGGGCCAAGCATGCCTGATGCTCCCAATTCATATATATTAAAGGGAGATTGGCAGTTAATCTTGGAGAGGGAGCCTTCAGACCACCTGAGCTTGAAAGAATGTTAATCCATTTGTAACAATTAAGATGTCCAATTAAAGAGTAATAAACCTCTTAGCTTCCATGGATTTGCCTTGGATCCTTGACCTCTGTAAGAACAGATATCTCACCTGCTCCTTGCTGAGTTGTAAGAAACCAGGATAGCAATGAGAGGGAGAAAGAGGAGGAAACCATAGCCTTCCGCCCCTTCTCCTGAAGCAGCACTTAAAACGGTATCTCCAAGCCAAGCTGGTGGCTTTTCCAGAGTAAGTGTTCAATAACTCTCAATTGATCAGAAGTCTGTAATGGCTGAGACAGTATTTAGGAACTGTGCTAACAGCGAGTTCTAATGAATTATTTCATTAGAAGAACTGGTTGACTTGAGGTAGTAAGCATTTTAAAAGTCTCAGGTTTTTCAGGGCCAACATTGTTCTTATTGCTAAGAAACAGGTAAGGAGGGCAGGGTGTGTTGGGGTGTATACCATTAAAATGCAGGAAATTAGCAAAAGGGAAGCCAGTCAGTCTTTTATTAACATGACTCATCTTTCAGGCAATAGATCAAGATTTTGAAAGTGGAAGTCAGAATGTTTGAATTCACAGATATTTCCCTGTGCTTCAACAGTGAATTGAAGTAAGAGAGGAGGCAGAGATGCAACAACAGCCTTCATTCTGAATTGCCTTTTGAAAAGAAGTTCAAATTATTTACTAAGTTTCTCACCATGTTCCTTAATAGCATTTCTAAGAGAAAAATGAGGCAAAAGTTTTGGATCGTTCAGCCAAAACATATTTATTGTGTACCTATTATGTGTCAGGCACTATGCTAGGCAGTGGAGATCCCATAGTAGATATGACAGACACAGGCCTTGCTCTAACAAAGCTTACCGTTTAATGGAAGAAACCAGCTGTTGAAAAGATCACACATAAATATATAACTATACCCAGAAATCAGGGCTTGGAAGAAAAAGTCTAGGTTCTGTGAGCACACATAAGGGGAGTACTAACTTAGTCCTGGGCAGTGAGCAAGGGGACAGTCAGGGAAAATCTTCCTAAAGGAAGAATCCTGAAGGAAACTAGGCAGGAAAGGATGGAAAGAGCAGGAGGCATCAAGGATTCATTCATGAAATCAGCCAACAAATATTTATTGAGCACTTACCAATTGCCAGGCACTCTCCTAGGTTCCAGAGATATAGTGTTTTACATGCATTAAGTTAGTTTAATCCTTGCAATAGTCCTATGAAATATATATTATTATTACCCCCATTTTACAGAAGAGGAAGCTGAGGCACAGAGAAGGTAAGTAACTTACTCAGAGTCACACAGCTAGTAAGTGGCAGAACTGGTATTTCAATTTAGACAGTCTGGCTCCAGAAGCCAGGCTCTTACCCACTATGTTCTATTGCTTTCCTAAAATCCCAATCCTCAGGAAGTTTACATACTAGTAGGAGGAGCCAGACAATAAATATGGGAAAGAAAAAAAACCAAAAAAATATAATAAGATTAGGTGGAGATAAAACCATAAAGACATTAAATGAGGATAATGGGATAGAATGGTGGCAGAAGGGAGAATGTTTCAGGTAGGATGGTCAGGGAAGGCCTCTTTTTGTAGCCAGGCCCCTTGAGATTTTAGTACTTCAGCATTTTTAGTGACTGACATAATATAAATTCTGACTAGGCCCTTCTTTGCTTGCACGTGATAACTACTTGCTTCCTGCCCAGCACCCCTTGTTTTCACTGTAATTATTAACTGCTGGTGTACTGTTCCTTTGTTAAGCAGGAGGAGACAACTCTAGGGTCACAAGAAAAATTTATGAATTTGTTTTGCAAAAGGAATGAATGCCTTTGAGAAAGTTGCAACAAGCTACTGACACCGAGAAATCTGGTTACTCAAGGTGTTAATCAGAGACTAAAGCAATGCAGACTTCCTCCTTTGGTTCCCAGCAACACATCCTCCCTCATTCCCTAGCCCCATAAAACCTCCCTACTTTATCTCTTTGCTAAAGTGGATCTGAGAGATCTTGCTCTCCTATCTTCTTGTTTTGGCCAAATCGAATAAAGCTTTCTCTGTGTCCAAGCACTGCTATCACAGTGTTTGGCTGCAGCTGTGCATTGGGTGCATGAGCCTGAATTCGGGGTTTCAACAACATCTTCAGAGATGACATTGTAATAGACACCTGAGAAGAAATGAGCCATCCAATGATCTGAAGCAAAAATACTCCAGGCAGAGGGAATAGCCAGTGCAATGATCCTGAGGCAGGAAATGCTTAGTCTGTGAAAGAAGGCAGGCAGGGCTCTGGCTGATTAAAGGGATCAGTAGTAGATTGAGGAGCCAGGTAGGAAAAAACAAGATCTTATAAACAATGGTGATGAGTTTAGATTTTATTCTGTTACATTAGGCATCCATTGAGGGTTTTAAGCAGGGGAGCAACATGATCTAGTTTTTAAACATTACTCTGACTGATGTGAGAAGAATAGATTGTACTGGGCAAGAGTAGAAGCAGGAAAACCAATGAGAAAGCTATTAACAGTTGTCCAGGAAAGAGATGATGGTGGCTTGGATTACAGTAGTAGTAGGAGATATGAAGAAAAATAGACTGATTGGAAACATATTATTGGACACAGAACTGATATGATTAGCTCATGGATGGGATGGGGAAGTACAGAGAGAGAGATGAGATATCTAAAATAACTCTTGGATTTTGGACCTGAGCAATTTGGCAGTGCCATTCACTGAGACAGGAAAGACTGGAAGAAAACCATAGGATATTAGAGCTGGAAGGACCCCCACATGAGGCATATGGAAAAACTGAAGATCGGAAATGATAATTGACCTGCCTGGGTTAGGGAGTTAGGGGCTGAGATAGGTAATCTCATTCTTTACACTCTCCCAGAAAACTTTCATATTCTTCATTCCTTTAACCCTTCAACTGGGGAGGGGGGATTGTTAATTGAAGCCTTACCTAAGATTCCCCCAGTAGATGGGAGTTGTGGGTGATTAGCATATAATTTGCATCTGCCTACATGGCTTGTGCTAGGCACTCTCAGGCAATGTTTCAGCTGAGATTCTTGCTATTTTTGATGCCTTTATGTCACTGAACTTTCACTCTATTCTTTCTCACTTACCCAGTGTCACTGACCTAGATCTCCCAAGTGCAAAGTGCAGGGAACAAACAAGAGATGACAGTGGGGAGCAATGGAGCTACACCTTTTCCCTCTTCAAGTCTGTAAACCCTAGTTTAAAAAACCCTATTATAAAAGTAGTCTAGTGTACATCTGCTGAGTTTTCTTGGCAAATTTTCACTGGCTTCCTCCAGAACTCAAGGGAGGAGAAGACACACTAACTTCTGAGTCCAAGACCTTGGATTCAAATTCCAGCCTTGACACTGTCTCCTGTGTATCCTTGGGCAAGTCGCTTCCCCTACTAGGCCTCAGTCTTTCCCTCTGTAAAACAATGGGTGGAACTCTTTAACGTTCTCTGGAACTTAAAAGAAAATAACTAACCAAGGAATTGTGCTTAAAAGCCTCATTTTGTAAGCCCAACAAGATGTGAAGCTAGGGCCCTCTCTGGTTTGTTTCCACTTGTCGTCCATCCCCCCTACCCCTGGTAGGTGTGAGTCATTTAACCCATTTGCCCTTGTCCTTTCCTATTTATCCTGTTCTAAAGGATGGAGTGACTTTCTCATTTCCTTGAACTTTCTCCTTGTTCCCACAGTACTTGCATTCTGACCAGCAGAGGAAAGAAATCACATGAACAACTGCTTTTGTTGTATATATTTCTTAAATAAATATATGCAGGTTTTCTAAATTTGAAAGTGCTTTCATGGATCAGCTTCTATGAAGAAGCAGCCTAAGAAAACAGGATAGCTGTGTTCAGGGACTGACTGCACCACTAACCAGCCACTCAGGGCCTCAGTTCCCTCACATGAAAACTAACATCACACTGTGTGATGTACTCTGGGGCCTGCTCTAGTGCTGACATTCTGTGTTGTATTTTTTACCAGACATGCTTTAAAAAATTCATCAATTTACTGGGAACATTTGCTACCAATACTTTCCTCATTCATTTCTCATTTACTCAGAATCACTCAACTGGGAGGAGGAGGCAGAGACTTGGGTTTTCTGCCCAGCTTTGCCATTACTCCCTGTGTGATTTTTTGCAGTTCTGCCCCCTTCTCTAGGGTTCTGTTACCCCATCTCTAACATGAAGGGGTTAGAATAGCTGGTCTGGTGTTCTAGATCTGTCATTTTGGGATTCCATCATGCTGTGATTGTGATTGGGTATCCCTCAGGACTGCTGGGCAGCCAAAGGAGCTAAATAACTATCTTTGTGCCTTTTCTGACTCTGGATGTACCCCTCCCCACAAACACAGACTCTGACAATGGTTAGAAGAATTTTCTAGGACTTGTATGTTCACCTGAGTGTGAATATGTTTGCTACTCACTAAATGCTTTCACCTAATATGTTTTATTTTTGCTGCAACAGGTCCTAGCCCTTGTTGGCATCTATGGTAGCCAAGGAATTGGCTGACTGCCAGGCTAGGCCTGTGCTGCTGCCAAGGGAGATGGTCAGAGCCATATTCCCAGGATGACATCACACAGAGGTGGGGTTCCTTCCCTTGGTTTTTAAGCCATAGCACTGTCCTCACCATCTTCTTCTCTCAGTGTATTTCTCCTTCTTTAGCTTCTTTTCCTTCTTTTTCTTTCTCCTGATTCCGAAATAGAAGTACTTCCTGAGGTCTGACATGAAATCTTTCCTTTTCTTCTGTTTTCTCTCTCAGAGAACTGACAGCACTGCATGACCCCTTCAATTCTCACCTCTTTGAGAGTGACCAAAACTGATTGTGTAGCTCCAATTACCTCCAATTACCTTCTAATGGCCTGCTTTATATCACCAGGACCAAGTATGAGATTGGGTTTCCAAAGGGCTGAGTCTTGCCAGGTTCCCTACACATCTTTCCCAGGTTGGAGTACTTTGGAACTATACATAGGGCCTTCCTCACCCTCATAGACAATTAAATAGAGATAAAGTATGAGAAAACACCTAGCATCATACCTGAAATATAGTAGGCATTCAGTGTATTTTAATATCCGTCACCCTTCTCTCCACTTTCCCTAATTCTGAGTTGTTTTGAGAGAGAATTCTTTCAAATTTGGAGAGAATGCAGTGAACAGAAACAGGAGCCACTTAAGTGTTGATCACTTAATACCAATTTGATGGTGAGTACATGTGGTGCTTGTTTATCCATTCTTGGGATACTTCACTTAGGAGAATGGGTTCCAGCTCTATCCAGGATAATACAAGAGGTTCTATATCACCATTGTTTCTTATAGCTGAGTAGTACTCGATGGTATACATATACCGCATTTTATTAATCCACAAGTGTATTGATGGGCACTTGGGTTCTTTCCACATCTTTGCAATTGTGAATTGTGCTGCTATACACATTTGAGTGCAGGTGTCTTTTCTATAGAATGTCTTTTGTTCTTTTAGGTAGATGCCCAGTAATGGGATTGCTGGGTCAAATGGTAGTTCTACTTGTATCTCTTTGAGGTATCTCCATATTACTTTCTGACCTTCATTTGATCTATGTTTGTTTGCCTGTTCATTTTTTTTTCACTTTCTTCTAAAATCTGTCTTTCCTGCAGAGACACTCTGATTGGTGGTTTTTCTCATCCACCATCTTGCCCACTATTTTTGTTCTTAATCTCAGGCTTCCTAGTGGCTATGATCTGAATATTTGTGTCCCCTCCAAAATTTATAAATTGAAATCCTAATCCCAAAGGTGACAGTATTTTTTTTTTTTTTGAGACAGAGTGTCACTCTGTTGCCCGGGCTAGAGTGAGTGCCGTGGCATCAGCCTAGCTCACAGCAACCTCAAACTCCTGGGCTTAAGCGATCCTACTGCCTCAGCCTCCCGAGTAGCTGGGACTACAGGCATGCGCCACCACGCCCGGCTAATTTTTTCTATATATATTTTTAGTTGTCCACATAATTTTTTTTTATTTCTATTTTTAGTAGAGACGAGGTCTCGCTCAGGCTGGTCTCGAACTCCTGACCTCGAGCGATCCACCCGCCTCGGCCTCCCAGAGTGCTAGGATTACAGGCGTGAGCCACTGCCCCCGGCCAGGTGACAGTATTAAGGGTGGGGCCTTTGGGAGGTGATTAGATCATGAGGGTGGGGCCCACATGAATGGTATCAGTCCTTTTATAAAAGAAACCCGAGGGAAATTCCCTGCCCCTTCTGCCATGTGAAGTTACAGTTAAGAAGACAGCCATCTATGAGCAAGCAGGCTCTCATTAGACATGGAATCTGGTGCTGTCTTGATCTTGAATTTCTTGGCCTCTAGAACCGTGATAAATAAATTTATGTTGCTTATAAGCCACTTAGTGATGGTATTTTGTTACCGCAGCACAAACAGAATAAGACACTGGTTATAGGTAAGGGCCTTCCTCTGTCCTACTCCCCTGGAGCCTCCTCTCCTTTCCATTTTAAACCTGCCCTCTCTTTATTTCAGAATAACAGGAAGAGTTACTTGAGCACTAATATGCCAATACTGTGCTGTATGTTTTATCAATATGCTTTCATTTCATCTTCAAGGCAGTTATTATTTCAACTCCCATTTTACAGTTCAGGAATCTCAGCGGGTAATAGGTGAAGCAAATTTGCTCAAAGCAACTTCTAAATGGCTGAGCCATGATCCTACTCACGTATATTTTCATATCATGTGTCTAAGATAATTATTTCACCTTAAAAGGGGTCTATATCAGAATTCTAAAATTTTTTTGTTTCCATTTAAAAATTACCTCGTGTTTTATTTTGCCAGTTATGGAAACACAACTTCACCTTTACAAGATGATTCATCATTGAATAATAAGTAACCTTCATCGAGTGTATACTATATCCTAGGCACTGTTAACCATTTACATGTATTAATTAGCTTGATTCACAGCAACCCTGTGAATTAGGCTCTATTGTTATTCTCATTTTAGAGCTGTGGAAACAGTCACAGAAAGGTAATGCAACTATCTAAGGTAACCTAGTTAATAAGTGACACAGATAGGGTCAAAACAAGCCAATCTGACTCCAAAGCTCCTGTGCTACCACTATGCAATACTCTATATGAGTAAGTTAAATAAAATTTTAGTTTATTATATCTGGGTTGTTCAAATCAGGGTGTTCTTAGGGTATCCAAGAAAAGTTTTGCTTTGTATTATTCAAGTTTCAGAAACCCTACACTCTTTTTTATTGCCAGTTTGTTTCAATTGCCTTTATCTTTTTCAGCCTATGAATTTCATGATTGAAAGGTAGGTTCAGGAACTCAGTTCTCAATCATGAATTATCTGTGATATGCGTTTTGTGCTCTGCTTGGCTTTTTTTCACTGAAGCAATGAAGTGGTGTTAAAGCAACAGAATTCAACAGATACCTATGGTAAATAATTTACCAATTTTGAGGTGGCTTAGTCATAGGTGAAATATTAGCCTCTTAATCCTATTCTTTTATCTCTCACCTCCTTCCATAAAAAGAATTTCATATGGTTTACATAGATACACACATTGCTAAAACCAAGAAATAAAATGAAAGAAGAAACAGAGACAAATGGGAAATAAAGGCATAAAATAAGATAAATACAGGGGTAGGACTACAAAACCAAATCTTGGCATTAATTGCTAGTGGTAGCCACAATTCTATCTCAGAGGTTATTAGCAAAGTCAGAAGGAAATTACAAAATCAGTCATGCTTTTCATAGGATTCATAGGGTAGAAGAGCAAATCAGGATCTCAGGATTCCCTTCACCTTTAAAAAATGGATATTCTAGGTGATATAAGGAAAATCACAGAATAAGTAGCTCCATTCTCATCCTCCTATGGAAAACAACCAGAAACTGTCAGAATCAACTTTATCAGACTCTCAAAAAGTCAAAAGTTTAGAGCAACTGAGAGAATGCTGAATCAAGAAAGAGGCAACTTTAAAATGGTAGGAATGCTGTGGTATACTTACTTGCCTTTTCCCTACTTCCCGCCAAGCTGAGCAGTGGTATGAAAGATAGGAGGCACACTCCGAGTGGGTCACTGGTTCCTGGTTCTGGAAGAAGCATAGCAGACCTTATTTGAAAATTATTAGGTAGGTCTGTTCTAACCTGTCTGGGGGCTACCTGAAGGAATGATGCAAGGTGCTCATTTCTGTTTTGCCTAGCTTGGAATTCATTCAGGCCGGAAAACTAGTGAGCATTGCTCAAACACATGGTAAAGCAAGGCAAATGAACAACCTGCAGATGCCTGAGGCAAAAGATTACCAATTAAATATGCAATAGAACTTAGAGAAAAATCTGGGGAAGAATTTGCTTGGGAAATTAGGGCACTCAAATTACCTGTGTATATTTGAAGGCATTTAGAAAGCCATGCTTATGCCCAGGGCAATATGCATGCTTAGAAAAGGCCTGAGAAGACCTTAGGTTTTCAACTTGGGTTGATCCCTAGATTGAGTGTTTAAAGGCTAAATTCAGGCTAAGTGTTGAAGGAGGGGCCCAGCATAACTCTCATGGCAGTTAATGTGTTAAAAAAAACATAACTCACGTGTTCATGCAAGGCATAGTTGGTTGCCAGTTACAGAAATTGGCTCAAGTAAGAAAGGAGTTACGATAATGATACAGTAGAGAATCTTGTATCATCCAATTAAAAGAATTCAATCACATCTCATGGGACTGGAAACCCTTTCCCTCTCTTGTTCTCACTCACTCTCTGGTGTACCACATAATCTCTTACCTCTTTTTCTCTCGAAACATCTGATTAACAACTGTACTCCTTATTTATCCTCTGCTTATTTATCAAAGTGTGCATAGATAATCATGGCTGTTCAAAATTGGAAGTCCCAGTCTTCTAGTGTACATGACTGTACCAGGTAGGTATGTTTTCAGCAGCAATAAATAGGAAATCTAACTATAGTGGCTTAAATAGGGGTTTTGTTCATTTAATAAATTTAGACATAGGGGGTTATAGATGTTGTCAGAATAGCCTAATGATATCAGGGCCAACATTTCAGTGACCTTCTCCATATGGTTGCAAGATGGCTGCTTCAACTCCAGCCATCATAATCATGTTAATGGCAAGAAATAGGAAGAAAAAGATAGAACAAAGTTCTAACTATTTTTGTCCCATTTTTATCAGGAAAGAAAAGCATTCTCAGAGATGCTCATCAAATTTTCCCTTACATTTCATTGGCCAGAACTAATGTTATGGCCACCCCTAGCTGCAAAGGGAGCAGGGGAAATGAGCCAGGCACATTGTTGACCTGAAAAACATCTCATATCTGCTGGCAAGGAAGAATATGCCAGCTTAGTTCCCTGCAGAAAGTGGCCTATTCTCTGTGTAGTCTAATCCAAGTAAGTGTCTAACCTCCAACCCCGGGAAATCAGGGAACATAATGAGAAGAGCTGCCTTATTGGGGCTGTGCCAGAGATAGCTTCTCTAAAGGAGTATGGAAGTGTCTGTGTAATAGACTTCTAAGATGACCTCCAATGATCCCTGCCTCCTAGGATCCATTTCTTTGTGTAATCCCCTCCCATTGCATGGGGACTAGACTTAGTGACTTGCTTCTGATGAATATAATATGGAAAAAGTCATGGGATATCACATTTAAAATTAGGTTACAAAAGATCATGACTTACCTCTTGCTAGCAGACTATCTCTAGTGACTTTTTTTAGCTTGCAGGTTTTGACAAAACATGCTGCTATGTTGAAGAGGCTCATGTGGCAAGGAACTGAGGGCAGCCTCTAGCCAATAGCTAGCAAGGAACTAAGGCCCCCCAGTCTAACAATCCACAAGTAATTGAATCCTGCCAATAACCATCTGCACTTGGACATAGATTATTCTAAAGTTGAGCCTTGAAATGACTATAGTCCACCCAATACCTTGATAGCTGCCTGTGACAGACCCTGAAGCAGAGGATCCAATCAAGCTGTGCCAATCAAGCAGACCCACGTATACTTTGAGACAATAAATGTGAGCTGTTTTAAGCTGCTAGATTTGTTATGTAGCAAAACTATTACAAAAGGAAATAATGGACATCTCCAGAACATCCATTTAAACATTCTATCATGGGCTGACAACTCATGATGCAGATATATTCTCTTTCACTCTCCCTTCTCCCAGTTGTCTGCGTGTATAGAGGAAAAACTTTTTAATATTCAGGTTAGAGCAGTCAAAAATGGAACTGAATCCTTCATGGGTGAATGAGTTCCCCATCTCTGAAGGTGTTCAAGCAGAAGCTGTATGGACCATCTGTTAGAAATTTTGTGGAAAGAATTCAGGCATCATTGAGTGGATGGCCTAGATCAGTGCTTTCTAACCCTTTTCATATTATAGATAATAATATTTGTATGGCACACTGGGGATAAACAATAAGGCTGCTATCATGGAATGATATCATGATATCATTAGTCTGCTTATTTGGAAGCCCACAACTAGATGACTTAAGGCTTTCACACACTTAGATTCTCCAGAGCAATGGTTCTCATGGTGTGATCCCCAGAACAGCAGAGTCAGTATAACCTGGGTACTTTTAGAATGCAAACTTTCAGCCCTACCTTAAATATACTGAATCAGAAATGTGGGGGTGCTCTGAAATCCATGTTTCACCAAGCCCTCCAGATAAAACTGGGTTTAAATCCTCACATTTGAGCTTTCTGGCTGTAATCTGGGAAAAAGTCACCTTGCCTCTGTGGAACTCAGTTATATCATCCATAAAACTGGCTGAATATGGCAACCCCAAAGATTAAATGATATATAAAGTGTGTAGTGTAGTGCCCAACACATAATAGGCATTCAATAAATGTTAGTTCTATTCCCATAGACAAAAATGAACTGGATTTAAAGAGCATTTATGAACACATTAAGCAGCTTGCCAATTGCATAAAATGACAAAAAAAGCAAAAATCTCCCATAATTTCACTTAATAAAGATGATCATTCTCAACATTACAGTGTCTATCATTCTAGTCTTTTTTCTACACCCAGTTATACTTAGAATAAACTGCCTAAACAGCTTCTAATTGTAATGGCTGTACACTGCCAACTCTTGATTATCTGTTTGTCTACTTTGCAGATCATTGGTGGCAAATTAAAATCCCAAACTAGTTTCCCTCTGCCACACAGCATGTGTCTGTGCTGCCTTCCCCTGCCATCAATTAATATTTGCTTGGGAATGAAAATTCATTTTCATATTGGCCTAAGGGAAACAAGCTGCCAAGAAATCAGAGCCTGCATTCTAGAGCACACTAGAAATAGAAATCAGATTACCTGGGACCTTATCTCTCTCCATGAAGGCAGGACTCTGAGAATTGGCCCCTTAAGCACCTACAATGCTCAAGATATCTTACTTAATTGAAAAAATGAATCAAACACATTCTTTTTTCCAATTTATTTATTTATTTTCTTTTTTTAAATTTCAGAATATTAATGGGAGTACAAACATTTTGGTTACATATAATGCCCTTGCATCACCCAAGCCAGAGCTACAAGCATGCCCATCCCCCATGCAGTGTGCTCTGCACCCACTAGTTGTGAGTTTACCCATCCCCACCACCCCCCTCCCACCCACCCAACACCCAGTGAATATTACTTCCATGTGAGCACCAAAGTGTTGATCAGTTAGTACCAATTGTATTAACTGGACTAGTACAATTGTACTAGTACCATGGCGAGTACATGTGGTGCTTGTTTTTCCATTCTTGTGATACTTCACGTTGAAGGATGGGCTCTAGCTTCACCCAGGATAATATAAGAGGTGCTTAAGAATTCTAGAAGAAAATGTTGGGAAAACTCTTATAGACATCGGCCTAGATAAAGAATTTATGAAGAAGAGCCCCAGAGCAATCACAGCAGCAACAAAAATTAATAAATAGGACCTGATCAGATTAAAAAGCTTCTGCACAGCCAAGGAAACTATCATTAGGGCGACTAGACAACCTACAGAATTGGAGAACATATTTGCATGCTATACATCCGATAAAGAGCTGATAACAAGAATGTATATAGAACTTAAGAAAATTAACAAGAAAAAAATCAACCCCGTCAAAAAGTGGGCAAAGGGCATGAACAGAAACTTTGCAAAAAAGACAGAATAATGGCCAGCAAACATATAAAAAAGTGCTCAACATCTCTAATCATCAGGTAAATGCAAATCAAAACCACAATGAGGTATCACCTAACTCCAGTGAGAATGGCTTTTATCAAAAAGTCCCAAAACAATAAATGCTGGTGTGGATGCGGAGAGATAGGAACACTCTTACAGTGCTGGTGGGACTGCAAATTAGTACAGCCTCTGTGGAAAGTAATTTGGAAATATCTCAAAGAACTAAAAATAGAAAAATAGAAATACCAAACACACTCTTAATGGAGAGTCCAATTTACGAAGGGAGTTAACATAGGCATATTGAGAATTACAATATAGCATAGGTCAGGTCCATTCAATTCAGTTCAAAGTCACAAGTATAGTCTACTATGTTCCAGGCCTCCAACAAAGTGCTGGGATGCAATAATGAATAAGATGCTATCCCACTTTTCGAAGAGCTCACCACTGGGTAAGGACAAGAAATGCATATAGTCCAGATGTTGGCTGGGTTATCCTTACTCCTCAGAGATCTTGGAAAAATTGGTTTTGCGATCTATCATTCCATGATATATGAACTCCTGACTCTCTTATGATTTCTGTGATCATTTGTGGGGCTTATAACTTCTTGCTTTCTTTGGGCTCTGGCCTCTGGCTCCTGTATCTACACATACTGTCTGTATTTTACTCCAATACAATTTACACATAGAACTCAACCCTTCACCAGTTTTCACAAGAAATTTAGGCACAATAAACCTTTCATGACTTCTAGACTTTGTTAAAAATTTGGAGATAACGGGGAAAGCTCAGAACATGAGCCATATGACTTTCTATCATCTTCTTTCTCCTCCTCCCATCTCTTCTCCTAGCCTTCTCCCTTCCAGATTGCTGCCATAGTTCCAAACACTTTCCTCTCAATTATGCAGAGCACTTTTGTCCTCCCCAGGTCCTCCCGACTAACTTGCTTATCCCTAACCAGTAAAGATTTCCAGCCAAATAAAGAGTCCCTTTTTAAAACGAACCACCCCCCATGCAAGGCAGCTAGGTTTATATTTGGCAAATTTACTTTTGCATTATATCTATAAATAAAAGTATTAGCATGGCAGGCCCTGTTAATTGCCTTTGTAATACCCAATCCTCCTTTCTTCCTTGCCATCAGAACCCTAAATTTGTTCTGGGCAGAATGTGACCAGCCTTAGGTGAGATAGTCACTTTTATAGTTTCCTTAAAGTCAGGGTAGCCATGTACCCAGTTTTGACCAATGATTATAAGGGGGAATCAACTGGAGGAGCTCATGGTAAAGCTTTTATTCTTCCAATAAAAGGGGCAGATGCCGCTGGTGCTGTGTCCTTACTCCAGGGAAAGGACTGACTGGCCCCTGTGAAATAATGTACTTACCCCTGGTCTAATCAACTATGGTTAGGAAGTATGATCATGTTGTAATAACATAGCAACTCTTGTTGCAACCATGTAGATGGCAGAGTGGAGGAACAGGATAAGAGTAGAATTCCTAGAGAGAGTTTGGGGTAAATAATCCCATAGGTAGATGCTACAACCAAATTAGAAGAGCAATAGTATTAGGGGTTTGAAGAGATTGTTGGCATTGGACAGAATACTCAAGAATGCTCATATTTTGCCTTACTCTTTCTTCTCAGTTGTTCCCTAAGAACAGAAAAATTTCTAAAATGAGGAACAAAGTACCATGTTATTATTAGTTGGACCTGGGTCCAATACATCTAATACACAGTTCTAGCAAACCTGATTTGAAGTGCATGGCACAAGCTTAAGGCTCAAGAGAGGCTGTTATTTCCTCAATTTAGCATGAATAAAATATTATGTTTCTATGAAGTACAAGGCACAAGAACCTTAGATAAAGAGAAAGAACTTTGACAATCCCAGCAGAATGGGAGGAGGAGCAGCTGAGACCAAAGCTGTGTCCAGCTGCCTGGTCTGAAGATCCCATTCTTCAGTCCACAAGTAAATGTGACCAAAGCAGTGTCTTGCCATCTGGTCTACTGGTTTGCTGTTCCACCCTGTTTAGAAAGAGGGAAGAAAAAGTAGGAAAAGATGTGGGAACCATCTGTTACGGATATTTCTGATATGAGGAGAGCCATCAAGACTCCTCTCCCCTTAGTTTCTTCTGTATTTTATTTTCTCTTAACCTTTTGGGCTTAATAGCCAAGATGATGGTCAGCCATAATCATCCCCCTTGTGGAAGAAGACCCGTGGACTATCAGAGAAGTTCTGTCCCTTCTTTTGTGATACTATCTCCCTGACATTCATCAATCTTTTGTTTATCTTCCCAGGACAAAAGTCTACATAGCAGGCCAAAAATTTACCTGCTATTTTATTTCCCATATCAAATTATACATGCATACATACATATATATATGTATACACACACATACACACACACACACACACACACACACACACACATATATATGTATATATATTGTGCAGCCTGGTTCAGTGAGTACTACATGGTGGCATGGTCCAGATAATGCATCATAATGCAATATAAAATGTCCTACATTTGAACAATATGAAATCCCTCTAAGGATTAAATTTCTGCAAAGATAAAGTCCCACACTGAAACCTGCTTCCTTTGTAGAAATTAAATCTACAAAGAAATTAAAGCCCAAAATTATCTTCTCCCCAATTTCTTATTTTGCTTTATCTTATCCAGAGGTGGTATGACCCAGATGCCTGGATGGAGTCTGGCTTCCTTTAGCAGCTGCATGCTTGGCTCTATTTCACTGGGATTGTAACTCTTCTAGAACTTCTGAAGTTGGATTGATACAACTTCAAGTCTCCCTTGGGTCTCACTTTTCTCAAGTTCCAGTCCCACATTCATAAAATGTAGGACCAAGTGCTTTCAACAATCCTAAGCAAAAATAATGTTATCGTGTTGCTGTTACCAGCCCTATTGTTTAGGGAACGAGGATAGAGAGTCAACAAAAAGAAAAAAGAAAAGAAAAATCTTGGTTTTAACTTGACCTGTATGCCTGTCAGTTTGTGCTAATTGTGCAGTGTCTATAACCTATTAAGTAAAATTCAACTGAGGGAAATTGCCTGTGGAGAGAGCAGGTGAGCTGCCACATTGTTTTCTAAAAGCTTCATGGAATCCCAAATCTTTATTAGCTCTGTGCTGCTACTATTGACACTTATCAAACATGCATCCATGGCAGTATTGCTTTCCCTCACCTTTTGAATTCCCTAGGCTTTGGTTACCTAAATAGCAACACAAAAATTTCTCGTACCATTTAATTTTCCTGCCACAACAGGATGTGACCTGTCCTGGAGCAATATACCATCCTCAGCTCCAGGTGAGAGATGGGGTGAGGTGCGGGAGAGCAAGATACCATCCTTCCAACAAATGCCCAAAAACACGTGAACCAAAATAATTTTTATCTATAGAGGGCCTTTCCTGACTGGCCATAAGGGACTCTGACTTCTAATCTAGCTTATGCAAAAGTACAGCTGCCTCTTCAGTCTGCATTCCCCAAGGATCTCCTACTTCAGGACAGAATCTCTTTTCCTCCTAATACCAGCTGCAACTGTAATTACTAAACATAGGGGGCTGCATGAAATAATTTCTGTGAAAAGCTATGGGAAAGTGTGATTGAGATGTGGCTCACTGGAAGCCTTAGTGAGGTTTTCTAATGGCACTCTGTCCCCAAGCTCAAATCCAAATGTTACTGTTTTCTGACCAGCCATATGACATATGAAGCTAAATTGATTCCCTATCCCTAGGTAGAGAGAAAGAGAAGAGAATAGCTGGAACTGCCTCAAGGTAGGCCCTGGCCCTCTTACAGTATCCACAGAAGGGGGAGAAGAGGGAGAGGAAAGGAAGGATCATACATGGGCATGGGATCTATTTGCAAACATTAACCCACTTATTATTAAATCTGGCATAATCAAGGTCATGCTATCTGACCTATAATATAAATATTCCTTTTTTGGGGGGAGGAATGAAGTAAGGGCAGGGTAGAAAGATAGGTACCTTCCTGGTACAGGTAGAAGGCCTGAGTGCTACCTTCTCTATTACAAATAGAAATTACTAAGGCAAAATGGTGTGAAAAGAAGTACAGTTTTCTAGTCAAAGGGAAAGGAATAAGCAAAGATAAAGAATTGTTGAATGGTATGATACAGAAGAGCAGTATGTTTATTTGTAAGGAATAGCAATTAAACTCAAACTAGCCTGAGCATGAAAAGGAATTTAGAATGAGAATAGAAGAGTATTTTATGGAACCCAAAACCAAGAAGGCAGATCAGCTTAAAGGAATAAGCTGGAGCTAGGAACTCAACTGCTCTCTGGAGTCTCTCCCCCTTTCTCATTGCTGCCTCTCTCTAAGTGTCTTCCTCACCTTTTATAGCAGACCAACTTTTTCTCTTTCCCAGACCATATGGCAGAAAAATGGCTGCTGCCAACAGCTCTGAAGTTTATACTGCTCAACATAAACACGTAACCAGACTGGGCTGAAATCTCTTGGTCTAGATTCCAGATTCCTGAGGAAAGACTATGATAGTCCCAGTTTGCTCAACTATGGCCAAAGGATCACATAATATAAAAATTTCTATAGTAACATTGGGATAGAGCTGGTGGGAAGAGAAGCTCCCAGAGGAAGGGCAATGTTTCAAAGGAGAATTGCAAGTAGTATATTTCTGAGCATTAAGTGGAATGTAGAGAATGGTAGGAGATAAGGCTGAAGAATAGACAGGTTATGTAGAGTAATATGTAGCCTGATGTGTATTCAGTAGGTATTGGGAAATAGGTCTGAAATGTTTATAAGCAGGGGGAAAATTTGGTAATGTTTTCATTTTAGATAATTCATTCAAGAGCAGTATGGAAGATGGTTTGGAAGAGAGGTAAAAATGAAGGTAAGGAGCCCAATTAGGAAGTTGTTGAAATAGTCCTGAAAAAAATGATGAAGGCTTAAATTAAGGCACAACTGATGGCAGTGCAAGTATAAAGGGAAGATAGATATGAGAGATATTTGGGAAATAGAATCAGTAGGACTTACTAACTGAATTAGATGTAGGGGGGCAAAAGAGAGAGTCTGAAGTGACTTTCAAGTTTTTGGTTTGGGTAAACAAGGTAAATACACTAACCAAGTTAAGGAATATAGGACTGTTGGGGGCCTGCCAAGGTTGGGGGTACATCCCTTCTTGTAACTAGATCATATTTTGCTTCTTTTGGTCTCAATGAGACAGAAAGTTCAGGATACCAAGAGGCAGAGCTAAGGCAAAGGTTTTCACGTGTCCTTTATTCACTATTGCATATAATGCCAAGCAAGATACAGATCAACTTTCTGCTTGAAGTAGGCATTTTCAGTTGTATGAACTGTTTTGATTCCTGAAGCTGGTATTGCTCACACAGAGATTGAAGGCAAACTACAGAGGAGTTTTCCCTATAGCAGAGATCTGAGCATCTGGCAGAACTGAAGGACTATCAATTGACTGTTCCAAGAGGTATATGAAGTGTTCTTATTCCTCCCTCCCTCCTTTATTTATTTATTTTTTTCATGGGCAGAAATCTGGGTGAAATGCAGTTACAATTTCCTTTTGCACTATCTGACACAAAAAAGACACAGTCCTTCCTAATCTAGGGATATATACTGATATCTATCTCTATCTATTTGTCTGTCTATCTATCTATCTATCTATCTATCTATCTATCTATCTATCGATCTATCTATCTAGCTGCCACAGTATACTACAATTCCAAGGCAAGGGGTCTTTAAGCAGAGGATATACAGATTCATTCATTCATTCAACAAAGATTTACTGAGGGCTTTCTATGTATCAGGTACTATTCTAAGCATTAGAGATACAACAGTGAACAAAGCAGACAAGAATCCTTGTCTTCATGAAGCCTCCACTCTAGTGATTAAACCTATTCTTCCTTGGTGCCTATATGTGGCCTATTTTTTAGGAAAAGGTACAGAAGTCTTGGCTTAACTGACATAAAACGGCCATAGTCCAGTTCTTTCGTCTGTTTCTGCAAGTAGGTAAAATCATTATGTGACATAACCAGGATCTCCCCGTGGGAGGTTTTTTTTTGGGGGGAGGGAGGAATCTACCCTAACAAAGAAGAATACATTACCATGGGAAGATGATGAATTCAGACATGAACAGGTTGGATTTGAACTACTTGGGGGGTATCGAAGTGAGGATGTCTAGTAGACAACTTTGGATCTACTTATCTAGATCTCAGTAAGGAGGTCTGAGCTAGCAATATATATTTGAAGGTCATCCATGCATAAGTAATAGAGTACGAAAAACAGAACAAAAGAAATAGGCCAAGGGTAGAACCATGGGAAACAACAATATTTAAGGTGTGGGTAGAAGAAAAAGAGTCCATGAAGGTTACACAATGAAAAATATAAGGAGGAAGGAAAGGAACAAGAAGAATGGATGTCTGGGAGTCAAGTGAGTAGAGAATTTCACAGCAGACCAATGTGATCAACACTCTCATACATGGCAGTGAGGTCCAATAAGAAAGGGGCTAAAAGGTACCTATTGCATAGAGAAATTAGTTAGTAATTGGTGTTCTTAACAAAAGAAGTTTTAATGAAGAGGTAGAGGTGAAATCCCTATTACAATGGTTGAAAGGTGAATGGAAGTGAAGGAATAGAAGCAGTGAATATAGATAACCACTTTTGAGACCTCTGGGTGAGAAAGAAGAAAAGGTGAGAGGGTAACAGGAGACACTTCTAGGAAACTAGAGGAGGCTCAAGGATCAAAGGAGAATATTTAAGAATGGTCGATCCTTGAGGCTGAGGAGAATGATTTAGTAGAGATAGAGAGGTGTAAGGTATTGGAGAAAGAAAGAAAAAGTGATAAGGTCAGATCTCTGAGGGGCTGGGTGAGACAAAGATCAGGAGCTCAGATGGAAGATTTAGTTTTATAGTCTATGTGAGACTGGAGGGATAAAGGTATAATATGGGAGCGGATGTAGACTGTAGCTGAGAAAAATTCCTATTACCTTCATTTTTTTAAGGAATGTGAGTAATGAAGTTATCAGGTGGGTGGTGGGTTTGGTGAGTATGTGATAAAGTTGTCAGTCATAGTGGAGAATGGTTAAGGTTTGGAATAATAGCTGAGGAGAATTGGAGAGGGACTGACCAAGATAAAGTAAAAAGAGTGTCAAGTGGTGCTAAGATGAAAAACTAAATCTGTGGTGACATCAATTTGCATTAAAAGATCAGTGACTTTCTTCAGAGGAGCTGGAATGGAAACAGTGAACAAAGGATGAAGAACTACAGCATACAGACATACAGGGTTCAAGTGTTTGGATTTCTGAGAATTACTCCAATTATGGAGGCCCTTTATATTATAGGTCAAGATGAAATCATCCAAGGGGCTTTCTCAGAAACTTTATCCAAAGTCTATCCCCAATTTCGTACCCTCTTCCTTAAATACATCTATCAATTTATGATATTTCATTTACGTTAACTGATATTTTGTCTTCTTGCATTGTTAGATTATAAACTCTTTGGGGCTGGGGAACTATCTAGTATTTGTGCCAGATCCCCAAACAAGTATTAATAATGAACCTTGCCCTTGACAAATATTCTCTCCTTGACCAAATTGGAGTCAGGCTCTTCTGAGCCCTCTCAACTAAGCCCTGACCTTGGGCTCTGTTCTTGGCCCTCTTAGTTCAGTTTTAGCAAGAATTCTGCTGAGTCAGTTTAGTGAAAATTCTCCACCCTTGGTTTCTGATAACCCTGGATATCTGATCAGATTCCTCATCTTCCACCCTCCCTATCTTATCACCCTGGTCTGCCTTTAGCAAGAATTCCCCTAGACTTGATGTTTACTTTTACTACAGTAATTTTCTATCCACTGATCCCCACCCTGCTCCTTAGTTATAAATCCCCACTTGTCCTTGTTGGAGTCAGAGTTGAGCCCCATTTCTCCTCCCTACTGCAAAACATTATCATGGTAGTCCTCCTTGAATAAAGTCTTCCTTACCATCTTTAACAAGTGTCATAAAAAATTTTTTCTTTAACACCATATTTAACCATCAAATATAGACCTTTTTCAAAATCTTTGACGTGGCATATAAGGCATTTCACAATTTGTCCCCAACCTACTTCTCCTATACTCAACTCCATTATACCCTTATGCTGCCCAGCACCTAAATAAATATATAATATGTGTAAGTCAAACTTTTTTACTTTTTCTGAACACATCATCAACTTTCAGATTTTCTGGGCTTTTGAACATACTTTTTCCTTTGCATGGGCTATTCTTATTGCCTTCTGGCAAACTCCTACTCATCTGTTAACACCCAGAGCAATGTCACCACTTCTATGACTTTCTTATTTATTTAAGAAGGATTTCCTCTTGATCTACTAGGTGCATCTACTGTGCCAGCACAGAGTTTGGTTTCTGAAGAACCCATTGACTTGTAATTGTAAAGGTAAATAAAGGTGAATAAAGGAGAAAGAGACTATTTCCTCTCCCTTAGCTTCTTAGAGTATCTCTTTGGGGGACATAGTGAATCTTTATTCTTTTTCTAACTTTTGGAATATAGAACAATTCTCCAGCGACTGGAGAGTCTCAGTTTCCAGTGTTACAATGCACACATGTTTCCAAAGTGATGAATCATATTTCCCTTTGAAATGTAAAGGCATGTCTTCAAGGTTAATGTAGAAGCCCATCTCAAAGTGTTACCATTTGTCTTTTAGAAAGACTAGAGGTGTCTTTCTGGAGGTGAGAGAAGTTTTATTACTCTTTTGGAATAAGTCCATGAACTAAACAAATAGTTCAATTCCCAAGTGAACTTTGTATTTGCTTTACTGTATACATTGTGTGGAATTTATCTTGAATTTGTAATCTCTTGAAGGCTACCTTCATATACTATGTTGTGCTTACTGAATAATAAATCAGCTTTCTTTTTTAAAAAATATGTATTCTTTTTAGAGATGGGGTCTCACTATGTTGCCCAGGCTGGTCTCTAACTCCTGGCCTCAAGGGATCCTCCTGCCTCTGGAGTAGCTGGGATTATAGGTGTGAGCAACCACACTCAGCTATAAATCAGCTTTCTTTCTTTCCATATTGATATGGATAGGTCTTCTTGTTGGCAGGAGTTTTTACTTTGCCAACGGTAGAGGCAGATACATTTCTGTGGGTAAAGAAGCTTAGATTTTGTCTTGAAATCCCAGGGAAAAAAATATTGAAGGAGTTTACATACAGCAGTGACATAATTCTGTATCTAGAAAGGAACATAGAAGAATTAGACTAGTAACATTTTATATATTTATTACTCTGTTTCACTGTAAACATAATACATATGTACTACCGAATGTAATGAGTTCAATAAGTGAACAGAGAATACAGGTTTTATGTGATGAAATACAGGTCTTAGAAGACATAAGCAAATTCTGTTAAAAGTCTGTTCCTGTGAGTTATTGATGGTCATTGGAAAAGGCTGAACACTAGGGAATTGTCTTCCTTTGAACCTATTATAAACGGCATGTCTGTACTACATGGAAGGAAAGGTATGAGCTGTGTGAGAACCCTATCCAACATCATTGCCACATTCACAGCTGTAATACACACTCTCCATGTTATGCTCTTCCCCATTAATTATGGCTTGTTGATTATCTCCATCTGATACTTCTATAATATTTAATTAGTCCTAGAGTGATTCACTCTTTCACTTTTCCAATTGTTCTTTTCTTTCTTCAACATTTTCTGGCTGGTCCTCATGAAATTTCATGTTAGGCTTATAGTCCATTTGAGCTTTCCATGAAAGTGTCAATTAGCACTTCTAGGGCTTCTCAGAGTTCTTACACATGGTATGGTACAGCTATTTTTACACTTCTTAAAATGTTTAAATCTTTTATTAAATAAACATCCAGCAGGGCAAATTTTGTATGTTTATGCATTGTATTAAGTTCAAAATTGGTGACATATTTTTATCATTACATATTACAGAAACTCTAAGCCTAATTTAAAAAAGATGTAAGTCAGCCTCCATAAAATTGCACAAGTTTTGTATATACTCACTGCCTACATGTCAATTCTCAGTGTAAATATTTTAAGATTAATATGTGTAGTTTTGGAAGGATCACTGCATATTTACATGTCCATTAATTGGAGGGTTCATGTAGATTTTTTACCCCAGTGAACCTTGAGGAAACATATCTAAGTGCTTTATAGATCTAGATGTATCTCAGAAACTGCAAGAACAGGTCTGTGGCTGAGTGACTAAGGGGGAGTGTGGAAGGAGCTAGGGCTAGAAAAATAGACGCAAGATCTTAGAGGACTTTGAATGTTAAGCTAGGGAGTTTGTACTTTCTCTTTTATTACAGGCAATGAGGATCTATTGAAAAATAACTAAGTACTTACTCTGTGCCAGAGTATAAGTTATGTATGTTAAGTGCTTTATATGCACTCTGTCATTGAATCCTATTTTTACTATTCTATAGTTACTATAATTATCCCCATTTTACAGATGAGGAGGCAGATTCAGAGAGGTTAAGCATCCTAGCTCAAGGAAACATAGCTACTTGGTGGTGGAACAGAAATTCAAATTTGGCTTTAATTCCAAAGCCCATTCTCTAAATCAGAGGGAAGTGAGAGTAGATTTGCGTTTTATAAAGATCACTCTGGTAGAAGCATGAGAATGGGAGGCAAGTCTAACAGCAAAGGCAGGGAGACCAGAGAGGATGTTGTTGCAGTATTCAAGAACTGTTAGGCCCTAGTAAGGGGGTTGTCCCATAACCATCTGAGTTATGCAGACGAATGACATGGTCAGTGAAGTTATTTAGAAAATTCTGGCAGCCCTGTGAAGAATGGATTGGAGGAAGCAAGACTAAAGGCAGCGAGATAAGTAGGGAGGTTGCTGGGACTGTCACTTTCAACCTCCGAGGTACCTGTCTAGGGGTTGGGAGACGGTCGTGTCCCAAGTCCCTGGACCTTTTTCGAATTTCAGAACACCCTGGACCTCTCCCTACCCACCCTTACCTTGACGTCGCTCCATCTAGGCCCTAGGAAATGAGGTTTTATGCACTTTTCTAGGTCGCGGACCGGCTGGTCCGAGCTCCGACAGCGGCGCCAGCGGTGGCTGCGGTCGCCGGCGGGGGTGGGGCGCATGCGCGCGGTTGCTAGGCAACGGCGGTCGGGGCTCCGCGGCGGTATAGGCGCCGGGGCTGTGTGTGTAGGCAGCAGCGCCAGAGGAGGAGGAGCACGAGGATGCAGCTGCGACCGCGGCCCCAAGAGGGAGCCGCCGCTGCTCTGTGGCCTCGGGGGCCAAGGGACGGCAATCAGGCCTGGGGGTCGCGTCGCTGAGGGGGCTGGGGCGGCGGTCCCGCCAGAGGCTCGGGCCTAGTATCCTGGGAGGGTCCGGGCCGCTGGGCGAGGGCCTGCCCCCCCATTGCTTCCCCTCGTCCCTCCACGTCGATGGTGGTGAAGTTGGCGGCGCCAGGGAGCAGAAGGCATCAGTCTGCCTCCCCTTGCACTCATCTCCTCTGGCCCCAGCTGTTGGACACCTGCGCCGCCGCCTCCTCTAGCCCGCTGAGCCCACCGCCGGCGGCGGGCGGGGGAGGGGCTCCCCCTTGCAGGGGCTGCGTCGAACAGGGCGACGACCCGGACCTTAGGAGAGTAGGGTGAGTAGTGGCACCGCACTCGCCTGATGCTGGGGCGCCTTTCCGGCCTCCGGGCCCGGGAGGCAAGCAGCGAAGGGTTGCTTTCTCCTGCAGAAGCTTCTGATGTCTCTTTTACATCTGCTTGCGGTTCTTTATTGCATTTGAGGTAGTTTTGCTTCTCAGAGCCACCACTTTCTGATCTCAACCCCGGCGTCCAGGAATGCGGGGTCGGTGCTTAAGGCCTGGCTTTGCTGCTTAGATGCCATAGATGCTAATTCTAGGTACAGTCACGCAGTCTGGTCCCTGATTCGGGGACAGACTCTTCCAGTGCCTTGCTCGCCCCTTTCCCCTTGCTCTGACTTTTGCTCTCGGGAGGCTTAGCTTGACCACAGGCTTTTCAAGAGCCCATTCCCTGGGCTGCTGTCGCTCCATGCCTCAAGGCTTGAACAGATGGCTAGAGTGGCCCCTTACTTTTCAGTGTAGTTGCACTCGTGTGCCAAGAGCTTCTGAAAGCTTTGTGCCTGGCTTCTGACTCCTGACTCCTGACATACAAGAGTTAGGAAAATAGTACTTATATTTGATAATAATAAACTAGCAACATACACTCCACTTGACTTCCAAAGCGCCATCAAACTTGAAGAGAAGTAGGCAAAGAGTGGCTATTGATAACAGGGGAAACAGGTTTTACGAACTAACTACTCTTCATCCAGAATGACATACTTCTTTTTTTATAAATATGATGATGAACCTAAAATGTCCTTAATAAAAGAGAGGATGGGTTGTGATTTATCTGTTCTTCCTGAGGTAGCCCACAGTTGAAAATAGTTGCCTCTAGAAAATATTGGCATGAGACACCTGAAGTGGTATTTTGGACAAGGTGATTAGATGAGGATCTAAAATTGTGAGGTGCTTTTTTGAAAATTAATGATATTATCTTTGATGAATGAGGTTGTTTCCTTAAAAACAAATGGTTGAAAAATATTACAGTTCACAGCTGATTCCTTTCAAAAGTTGATTGAATTTAAAATAACTAATTATTTTGATTGTTAAGATACTTCTGTGAATGGACAATAAAAGATAGGTTCCTTCTTTTATTTGGTTCTCTTGCCACCCTACTGGTTTTTAAGCCATTTCAGGTTTCTTTTATTGAAAAAGAAATGTGAAAAAGAAGTGCAATAATGGAAATGCTAAATTTAGTTTTTGGTAAACCCTTTTGAGCTAAAGATTTTTAAAAATGATATAGATGTCATTTGTGATTAGATGACTTTATTGAATGAATCTGTCAAGACTGCCAACTCTCTGATAGTTTTGGGTAAAATGCTTTGCTTTGGCAGCTTTCATGCTGTTTCAGGTTCTTTTGTGTATGATTTAAATTAAAGAACAGTATAATTCTAGTACCACTGCAAAATAATCTTGGACCTCAGTGAATATTGTTTGTTTTGTGCATTAGCAAACTGACATGCTTCTAGTTGCTAGACTCCAAAGTTAGAGATGTTTTTGTTTTGGAAAAGCTTTTGACGAATTCAGGTCTGAATCATTTGAAATAATAATGTATCATGTGAATACTTCCTCTTTACCTTCACATATTTTAATATCTGAGCAGTAATTTGAATCCAATTTAGTATTCTATTGTAATGAGTGTGGCTGTGAAGATCTCACATACTCAAGAGCTTTTGCCTAGGGTGTCATAACCACATAAAATAATATTGATAGCTCATTTTGCAAGTGCTGTCAAGGCGCTTGATCAGTGAAATCTGGAATGAGATTTTATTTATTTATTTATTTTTAAATTTCAGAATATTATGGGGGTACAAACATTTTGGTTACATATAATGCCCTTGCATCGCCCAAGCCAGAGCTACAAGCATGCCCATCCCCCATGCAGTGTGCTCTGCACCCACTAGTTGTGAGTTTACCCATCCCCACCACCCCCCTCCCACCCGCCAGCACCCAGTGAATATTACTTCCATGTGAGCACCAAAGTGTTGATCAGTTAGTACCAATTGTATTAACTGGACTAGTACAATTGTACTAGTACCATGGTGAGTACTTGTGGTGCTTGTTTTTCCATTCTTGTGATACTTCACCTCAAAGGATGGATTCTAGCTTCACCCAGGATAATATAAGAGGTGCTTAAGAATTCTAGAAGAAAATGTTGGGAAAACTCTTACAGACATCGGCCTAGGCAAAGAATTTATGCAGAAGAGCCCCAAAGCAATCACAGCAGCAACAAAAATTAATAAATAGGACCTGATCAGATTAAAAAGCTTCTGCACAGCCAAGGAAACTATCATTAGGGCGACTAGACAACCTACAGAATTGGAGAACATATTTGCATGCTATACGTCTGATAAAGAGCTGATAACTAGAATCTATATAGAACTTAGGAAATCAACAAGAAAAAAATCAAACATCCCCATTAAAAAGTGGGCAAAGGGCATGAACAGAAACTTTGCAGAAGAAGACAGAATAATGGCCAGCAAACATATAAAAAAGTGTTCAACGTCTCTAATCATCAGGGAAATGCAAATCAAAACCAGGTGAGATATCACTTAACTTCTGTGAGAATGGCTTTTATCTAAAAGTCCCAAAACAACAAATCCTGGCATGGATGCAGAGAGATAGGAACACTCATACACTGTTGGTGAGATTTATTTTTAAGTGATTTTCAACAAGTTTTTATTTTTTAGCTTCTACTGAGTGCCCACTATTATACGAGGTATTGTGGAGAATAGAACAGAAACAGGTCCCAGAAGTTAAATCGCTTACCCTTGGGGAAAGAAAATACGTATATGAGACATCATGGTCAACAATTGGAACATAAAGTAACTAAGAGTAAAGAGAGATCACTGGAGCCTGGAGTTTGTCATAGAAAGCTTCATAGAAAAAGTCAGACTTGATTTGGTTCTTCATAGATCCAAAGGGGTGGAATTCAGCATATCATGAGCTAAGGCACTTGATTTTCTAAGCCGTATGCATATAATTCTCCTGGATAAACCTAAAAGAGGAAGAGACTATCAGTGGAAATTAACTGTTTTGGAGTAGGCATAGTTTTCTATGATAAATTACATACTAAATAAATATAAATAGTTTTACAAATGTATATGTAATAGAAGTCAGACTTAAAAATAATCATCTGATTTCCTGGGGCGAGTAAGAATGTTTAGTAAGAAGATACACAATATTAAGCTTGCATATTTTTATAATCTGTACAGTTTTTACTGTCTACTAAAAGACAGAATCTTAAGTGTTTCATACAAGACTAGTCTGATTAGTACAACCTTAGATTATTAATATGCTCCAAAGACTATTTCTTGATAAAATATATTAGGGAAATTCTGTAATCAACATGCATTTTGGTTCATTAAAGTATATGATAAGTTAGTTTTTAGTACTACCTTTTAGTACTGCTATTGCTATTTTCTGAAAACAAAGGGAAGTTGAAGTTCTAATATAATGTTATTAATAATGCATGTGTTAATAATTGGTAGCTAACATCAATGTTTAAACTGTAATTACAAACCTCTGCAAAACTTATTTTAGTGCATTTCTAAGAACTTTTTGTTGTATTGAGAATTAGTTATATGACTAATGGCTTTTAGTCAACCATTGTTAGTTGATGTTTGTACACAGAAAAATAACAAAACATACTGCAATTATATCAAAAGAGAGATATGTCTTCCAACAGAAATTCACATATTTGAATTCTAAATACAAAGAATTCACAGATTGACTCTCTGGAACAATATACCTAAACTTGAATTTTTTTAGGCTTCTATACAACATCTTGTACCTTTTATTTGATATCTTTTGCTGCCAGCAGTGGTCTTCTTTGATTAAAGTTATTACTGATAAACTTTATTTCACAGTAGCTAATAGTTTTTAGGCTCAACAAATCTAATCGTTATTTTGAGCATCCTCTACTTAGAACCTCAGTTATTGGTTAAATAGTAAATAAACAAGTTATGAATTAGATAACAGAATGGTCTTCCCAGAGACAGTCAACAAATAGCTATGATTATTATTGGAAATTAATCAGTTAACAGATAAAGACATATATTCAGAAGGCATTGGGGTAAATCTCCTTTGCTAAGCAGGTATTGCACATTTCTGTTCTTAGCTGCTTATGCCTATATCAAAGGAAGATCTTCGGAAAGACAACTGGTTAATTAAAATGATGGGGAAACTGTTGAGAAAATTAAAATTACCTTACATGTCAAGTTCTAAGTCCTATGGTGGTTTAAGGCAGGTACATATCTTAGTTAAATTGCTAAACCTCAGTTGGTGGCAGCATGTGAAATAGGGCAAGGAACTGTCAGTGTCTATTATAATAGAGTCATCATTCTCAATACTTTTACCTAATTACTGAGTTTGGAGGCAAAGCAGCATTACACTGAGTATCAGTGATGTATCGATAAATTCTAATTTTCCTTAAATATGTAGTTTTTAAAGTGTTACTATATTCTAAAATATGATCTTTATTATGTCAGTGGACCAAAAATTTTCCCAGCTGAACACATCTTAGATTTTATGATGGAAATTTTGGGGGTAAATGGCTTTTATGCAACAATTCTTTTCAGAGCAGATTTTCCTGGAGCACAACTTTTTTCACTAAATGAAAGATATCTGTACCCAACTCAATGTAGGAAGAAAAGTGGAGAGTAGAATTCCTTCTTAAATTGTGGTACTTATAAACAAAATAAAAGAAAAACTTTCATACACAAGTTGTAAACTAATATTCAAAGGAAATATCTCACACAGCTATTCCCTTAATATCATTTCTTATGAATTGTTAACTTTTTAAATTATTGGCATCTACAAGTTCTCCTGTGGTCTGATTAATTCTTATTTTCCTAATGACAAGTGCACCACTGGGACTTGACAGGGAGACTAATTTTGTTACTGATGGTATTCTACTGTAATAGAAGGTTTTTGTAACAATTTTTTTGAGATAAAGTCTCCCTCTTTGCTGGGGCTAGAGTGCTGTGGTGTCAGCCTAGCTCACAGCAACCTTAAACTCCCAGGCTCAAGCAATCCTCTTGCCTCAGCCTCCCAGTAGCTGGAACTATAGGCATGGGCCACCACATCCAGCTATTTTTTTTTCTATTTTTAGTTGTCCAGGTAATTTCTTTCTATTTTTAGTAGAGATGGGGTCTCGCTCTTGATGAGGCTGGGTTTGAGCTCCTGACCTTAAGGGATCCTCCCAACTTGTCCTCCCAGAGTGCTAGGATTAAAGGCGTGAGCCACCACGCCCAGCCTATAACCATTTTTAGATGCAATAATATTAACTGAAACCTGAAATTGAATTTTGACATGATTAATAATGAGAAAATGGATGTTTTTAACAACGTTCATTTAAAACCAATGTATAGTATTAGTATCTCCATAACCTTTCATAGCCAGAGTTACATAGCTCCTTATTATGCTTACTTTCTGTACCTCATATCCACTTTTCCTAACTACTATAGATATCTGTTTATTCTCACTGTCACTTCTAAGCTACTTCTGTGGCCCCTAAATGAGTTTCATAAAAAACATTTATGTTTTTTAAAAGTTATTCAGGAAAGATTTTCTGTGATAGACTAAAAAGCCAAACCCATGTTGGATAAAGTGTATTTGAACTGGGTGATTTGACTAGAAGTAGCAGCAAGGAAAATAATTACCCAGGTTCTTTTAAAATACTGTGTCTAACTCAGGCAATTTTTGAATCACTAGATTTTTATTTCAAAAATAATTTGTTTTCTTTATTGTAGGAAGTAAAAAGTCATAAGTTATGTTCTTCCATAATAAAAGTAGGGATCGTTTCATCTGGATTGAGTCAGAGTTCATAATTACATTTGTACCATCTAAACTTTCTGCAGTTATACTTAGGGGTTTTTTTCATTTTAGAATAAAAAGGCATATCTTCTCTATTTTTCCATTGTCTTATTGCCACTACTTTGTATTTATACAGCATCTTTCATCAGAGGAATTCAAATAATTCTTTATATATCCTGTAACATTTCTTACCATCCACCTAGATGGTAAGATATATTACTTATATAAGTTTGATTCCACAGGTCATATATAAGCCAGTCTCATTACTTAAAAGTTGCGCCTTGCCCTTTGCAGGGCTGGGCATATATCATATACTAATACATTTAATGGTTATTGCTGAGTTTAATCTCTAAATGTGCACATAGAACCTTATATTCTATTTCCCTTCCTGTATACTTTGAAGACTATCATTATTAACTGGGTTGTTTTTGTTTATTATTAATATCAAAAGATTTAATTATCATGGATTATATTGTTAGTTTTGCCAAATTGGTCCAGATACTTGTGAGTTCACAAAAACAGAGAAAAAAATAGAGGTAGAAGAAAAATGGGTGTTAAATTTTATGCTTCATTTTTTTAATTTGCAATAATTTAGAGAGAATAAGTCTAAAATGGTTGATTTTGAATTTTAGAATATTTTTTATCAACTGCAGTTTTTATGGTTTCCTTGTACGAGTAGTAACCAGAACTAGGTAACAAAGTATTACCCTTAGGAATCTTGCTTTAATAAATAGACAATAATGACTTATAGATAGAGTATCAATGGATTATATGTAAAGAGATATTTCTAAAGTACTTAAAGGTGCTTGGAAGCATTTATTCTTTAAGTGGTTTTGGTGTCCTTTCTATTAATGCTATCTTGTTTTTTAATTTGTTTACCAAACTCTATGCAAAAATAATCCCCAAATCAATTTAACCTCAGCCCCTATCTGAATTATCATTAATTCTGAATGAGAATGGTCCAAATTACAATATAATAAATTTCATTAATTAGGCTCTACTAATCAAGATTTTGTTACAGTCTTGATATGTACAATAGTCATGCTAAAAATGGATTATACTCTATAGGAGAAGCAGCCAGAGTCCTACCAGAGATTTGAAGTATTGGAGATTCTTTACTGGGTATCAGAGTACTGATACTGAATTAAGGTAAGTGCTAAGAGGGATGAAGGTAGGAACACCTAGATTTAGATATTTAAAAACATCTTCTAAGTGCTGTATTACTAATTAGGGCATTAATTAGGCTATTTTTGAGAAAAGAGATTTGAACATCCATTAATAGTGTAAGCAAAATTGAGGCAATAATTATGTTAAATTGCTTTCAGATGTTTTAAAAACTACAGTAGCAATATTATCTGCACGTGAATTCTGTGAACTTACAAATCTTCTTATCAATTCATCAGAGTAAGAAAAGTAAAGTGTGCATTAAAAGTTACACCCAGAATTAATGTCTTTTGCAGCAATTTGGATGGAACTGGAGACCATTATCCTAGGGGAAATATCTCAAGAATGGAAAAACAAACACAACATGTACTCTCTAATAATTTGGAACTAATCGATGGGCACACATGGGCACAGAGAGAAGTAAAAGTCATTGGCAATCAAGAAGGGACCGGGGCAGGAAGGGCTAAAACCCTACCTAACAGTACACTGAACACTGTTTGGATGATGGTCACACTAATAGCCCTGACTTGGGCATTATAAAAACTATCCATGTAACAAAAACATTTGTACCCCCTTAATATTTTGAAAGAAAAAAAAGAAAAAAAACTTACACCCAGTAATCTTAATATGTTGATGGTGTTATCACAGCTCTGAGATCAGTAAAACTTCAGGACCTTCTTCTTCCCCTGTTCTGAATTAATAATCTTATAATGAACGCATGCATATTGATACTGATTTATTCTATTTATGTGATGATGCAAGAAGCACTAAAATCTACCATTTCTGATGTTCTGGGATGAAATTCTTCTGACAAGAAACTGGATCTTCCAGTCTGGTTAATTTTAACAAGTTAACCAGAACAGAGCACAGCTACACCTAATATGTCATTAAGGTTATTAAGTATGAAATATCCGATTTCCATAAGTACTGTTTGACAGTTGATATCTCTGACATTTCACTTTGACACTTCTATTATTTTTATTGTGAACGTCATCCTCAGTCTTTCAAATACACATTTTGGCATGTATATTATCTTTCAGTTTTTTTGTTTGTTTGTTTGTTTTTGAGACAGAGTCTCACTGTGTTGCCCGGGCTAGAGTGAATGCCGTGGCGTCAGCCTAGCTCACAGCAACTTCAAACTCCTGGGCTTAAGCGATCCTACTGCCTCAGCCTCCCAAGTAGCTGGGACTACAGGCATGCGCCACCATGCCTGGCTATTTTTTTCTATATATATTTTTAGTTGGCCAGATAATTTCTTTCTGTTTTTAGTAGAGACGAGGTCTTGCTCTTGCTCAGGCTGATCTCGAACTTCTGACCTCGAGCAATCCACCCGCCTCGGCCTCCCAGAGTGCTAGGATTATAGGCGTGAGCCACTGCACCCGGCCTCTTTCAGTTTTTTTTAGAGAAATTTTTGTGAAACCATGGATAAGTCAAAAATTCGTGTTATTTTTGAATATGAGTTCTGTCATGGAAACAATGCCACGAGGACAGCTCGAAATAACAACAAAGTGTTTGAGAAGAATGTGGCTAATGAATGCACCGTATATTATTGATGGTTTGAGAAGTTCCGTACTGGTGATTTAATCTTGAGAATGAGCCATGTGGGCGACCTGAGACCAAGGTGGATAATGATGAGCTGAAAGCTGTAGAGCTGAAAGCTGTAGTGGAAGTGAATCCATCTCAACCTATGTGTGAATTAACAGCAAGGTTTGACATTAATCATTTGAAACAAATGGGCAAGATAAAGAAGGTAGATAGATGTGTTGCACGTGAATTAAATGAGCGTCAGAAGAGAGATAGTCTTGAAGCCTGCCTTTCTTTGCTCTTGTGACATAAAGTTGAACCATTTCTACACCACATTGTTACAAGTGATGAAAAATGGATTCTTTTTCACAATCGCAAGCATTCGGCACAATAGTGGGATAAAGATGAAGTGCTGAAACACAGTCCAAAACCAAATGTTTGCAACCCCTGTGGAAATCAATATGGAGATACCTTAAACAGATACAAGTAGACCTACCATTCGATCCAGCAATCCCATTATTGGGCATCTACCCAAAAGAACAAAAGACATTCTATTGCAAAGATGTCTGCACCCGAATTTTTTGTAGCAGCACAATTCACAATTGCAAAGATGTGGAAACAACCCAAATGCCCATCAATACATAAGTGGATTAGTAAAATGTGGTATATGTATACCATGGAGTATTACTCAGCTATAAGAAATAACGGTGATATCGAATCTCTTTTGTTCTCCTGGAAAGAGTTGGAACTCATTCTACTAAGTGAAATATCCCAAGAATGGAAAAATAAGCACCACATGTACTCACCATCAAATTGGTTTCCCTGATCATCACCTAAGTGCACATTTGGGAATAACACCAATTTGGTGTCAGGCAGATGTGGCGGGTAGGGCGAGGGGATGGGTGTATACCTACATGATGAGTGCAATGTGCACTGTCTGGGGATTGGACACGTTTGAAGCTCTGACTCTGGGGGCGGGGGGTAGGGGGGCATGGGCAATATACATAACCTAAACTTTTGTACCCCCATAATAAGCTGAAATAAAAAAACCCCAAATGTTCATCATAAAAAGCTAATGATGTCTGTTTGGTGATCCAATGCTGGTATTATCCACTGTAGCTTCATGAAACCTGGTCAATCAATTATAGCAAATATCTGCTGCTTCCAATTGGATGAATGATGAAGATTCTTGAGATTAAGCAGTGAGGTTGGTCAATAGAGACAGGACAATACTCTTGCAAGACAATGCTCGACCACATGTTACACAAACGATGCTGCTCAAACTACAGAAGCTGGACTTGGAAACTCTCTGTCATCCACTGTATTCACCAGACCTTGCACCAACTGACTACCACTTCTTCCAGCCCTTGGATCACTTCTTGTAAGGAAAAAATATTCAAATCTCAACAGGCTTTGGAAAACACCTTTCATGATTTCATCACCACTTGCTCTCCAGGCTTCTTCACTGCTGGCATAAACAAGCTACCATTAAGGTGGCAAAACTGTGTTGATAGTTTAGGTGCATACTTTGATTAATTGTACTGCTTCTTGATTGAGATATAATAAAATGCACTTTTGATTCAAAATTAGACATTTAATATTAAATGACCTAATATTTACCACTGATGTTCTTTTGACAGGGAGGAAAAAGCTAGTTCTTTGCTTCATGCCTTCTATAGTAATGATAGTTTGCCTCTACTGTGTAACTCATTGCTCTACTTACAGATTTTAGATCTTAGGAGTAAGAGCAAGGGAAACAATAACAGAGGTTATTGGATTAACTGGAATAAAAATTTAGCTCTTTGAAGTTTTTTAACTAATTAGTATTCTCTCCCTCTCCCACCTCCTTTGCCATTCCTATGACATGTGTGAAAAAGCTTTGCTGTGTGTGTATTTATGGATGAGAGGAAGAGAGACTGAGTATTCATATAACACTTTTCTCATAGCTAAACATCAAATGCAGAGTAGGAATTAGAGAAATCTATTTAATTCTTAGTAGTCTGTGCTAACAGAGGGGAGTACAATCTTAGAAAAAAAATTAAAATCATTTTTTGGAAGGTAATTTTATATGTACATTTGAATATGAATGTTTCTAATCTAGGTAGTCCTAGAGACTCAGTTAACCAAAGGCTACGGAATACAATCACTTGGCTAATGGATTTTCTAATTAGCTAAGGATTAATCGAAGAATTTAATAAAACTGGGGCAGGAATATTTTGCAGAATACGTCCAGAGCTTTAAGTTTTATGTAATTTGTTTGTTGACCATTGACCCAATTGTGTGCATCTTGATTAAAGATTTCTTATTGTGTAGATAATAAAGGTCTACTTCAAACTAGCTTAAAGCAAAAGAAACAAAACAAAACAAAAAAAACGTTAAGGATAAGAGAAAATCTCATGGAACCCAAGGGCAGAAAGTGTAGTCTAGGTGCATGAGGTACCTAAACTAGGATGACAGGCTGTCAGTAGCTAAGGAAACTTTCCTCCCTCTTTCTCTTTTCCCTCAACTTCCCTGGGACAATAGGGTCTTTTGTTTATCTTTGTTTCTTTCAGTGTGTCTACTTCAGTTTAATTCATTATCACTCCCTCAGCACATAGCCAAACATGGTTTACTCAAGAGCTACCAAGTTTACAAATTCTAAATTCAGCTAAATTCAGGCAATCAGTAGAGACTCAGTATCTCTGAATCCTAATTCCCAATTCTGAATGACCCAGTTTGCACCACATGTCTAGCCAAAATCAGTTTATCTATATCTGGAGGGGCAAGATCATGTCTTATAAATATGGCTATTAGGTCCCAACCCTAAATGAGAGGATGTACAGTTCCAAGAGAAGGGGAGGTTGTGGGCCAAAGAGAATCTCAAATAGTGTCTACCATGAAGTATAAACTGTGATGCATGGAATATATATCTATAAAATATATTTCTAACAAAAACCAAAATAGAGCACATTTGCTATATGCTTAACTTCATTCATAGAACAAGAATGAACATTAAAGATCATATTATCTAGCCTCCTCATTTTAAGGAGATGGAAACTGAGGCCCAGAGATAATTAAAAAAATATAAAATTTATCCAAGGTCATACAAAATGTTACTAGAAAAGCTGTGACTAAAATCCAAAGCTTGTGGTTTCTAGTTTTTCCTAGATACATCCCAATAACCAGAATATCTGATAAAATGGTAACACACTTTAAAAGAAGCCTCATAAAATAAACAGCACCGTTAAATGGATATTTTTGTCTAAGTAAAGTAAATATAGAGGAAAAGCAAAACCATTGTCCCATGTCATTAAAACAAAAACATAAAAATATCAGAAATTCAAGGATAATATCTAATTTCTTTCAAAAATAGAGTTGTAAAAGATACATAAAAAGATTATGAAGAGCAGTGAATATGATATCTTGGCTACTGGGAAACCTAGATTGTAAACCAAATCAGATTTTTTCCCTTTTGATCTATACATTCATTCAACATTTATTTATTCAGTGTCTGCTACATGTACAGGCCTGTTTTAGGGATGCAATGGTAAACAGAACAAAGTTCCTGCACTCATAGAGTTTGCATTCTAGAGGATGATACAGACAACGAATAAGCAAATAATATATAATATATAATGTCAGGTAGTGATAGGAGCCATGAGGCCAATAAAACAAGACAAGGGATAAGGAGCATATGGTGCTATTTTAGATACAGTGGTCAGGAATGGTGTTTCTGATGAGGTGACATTGAGCAAAGACGTGAATGAAGCAAGAAGCAGGATGTGTGAATATCTGGAGGAAGAACATTTCAGGCAGAGAGAATAGAATGTGCAAAGGCCCTGAGGTGGGAACTTGCTTGGCATGATGAAGGAATAGCAAGGAGGCCAATATATCTAGAATGTAGAGAATGAGGGAGTCAGTAGTAAAAAAAATAAGGTAAAATATGTATTTTGAAGCAAAATCACATAGACCTTTGCAGGACAAAATAGGAGTTTTAGATTTCACTCTATGTGACAGGAAGGCATTGGGAGGTTGAGAGAAGAAGAATGACTTGATATGATTTATCTGTAAAGATATTCTGGTTTCTGTGTGAAGAGGGCAAAAGAAGAAGCAGGGAGACCAATTAGGAAGATGTTACACTAATCCAGAGGAGAGAAAATGGTTGGATTAGGGTGGTAGTAGTGGGGAAAGTGAAAAGTAATCAGATTCTGAAGATACATACACATACAAAAATACATATATAAATACATATATACAGGCATACCTCACAGATACTGTGGGTTTGGTTCCAGACCATCACGATAAAGTGAATATTGCAATAAAATGTCGCACAAATTTTTTGGTTTCCCAGTGGATATAAAAATTATGTTTCTACTATACTGTAGTCTATTAAGTGTATAATAGCATTATGTCTAAAGAACAATGTGGATACCTTAATTGAAAAATATTGTGAAAAAATGTTAACGATTATCTGAGCCTTCAGTGAGTTGTGATCATTTTGCTGGGGGATGGTCTTGTCTCAGTGTTGATGACTGCTAACTGATTAGAGCGGTGGTTGCTGAAGGTTGGGGTGGCTTGGCATTTTCTTAAAATAAGACAACAATGAAGTTTGGCACATAGATTGACTCCTCCTTTCATGAAAGATTTCTCTGTATCATGCGATGCTGGTTGATAGCATTTTACCCACAGTAGAACATCTTTCAAAATTGTACTCTGTCTTCTCAATTCCTGCTGCTGCTTCTCAGCCCTGCTGCTGCTTTGTGTGTGTGTGTGCACGCATGTGCCCTTTGTTGACATTTCAACAATGTTCTCAGCATTTTCACCAGCAGTAGGTTCCATCTCAAGAAACCACTTTCTCTTATCCATAAGAGGCAACTCTTCATCCATTAAAGTTATACGATGAGATTGAAGCAATTCAGTCACATGTTTGGGCTCCATTTCTATTTCTTTTGCTATTTCCACCACATCTGTCTATAGTTACTTCCTCCAGTGAAGTCTTGAACTCCTTAATGTCATCCATGGGGGTTGGTATTAACTTCTTCCAAACTCCCGTCAATGTTGATATGTTAAATCTCCTCCTCTGAAATATGAATGTTCTTAATGACATCTAGAATAGTGAACACTTTCCAGAAAGTTTTCAATTTAGTTTTCAATTTTGTCCAGATCCATCAGAGGAATCACTGTTTGTGGCAGCTATGGTCTTACAAAATGTATTTCTGAAATAATAAGACTTGAAAGTTGAAATTGCTTCTTGATCCATGAGCTTCAGAAGGGATGTTGTGTTACCAGGCATGAAAACAACATTGATCTCCTTGTACATCCCCATCAGAGCTCTTCAGTGACTAGCTGCATCGTCAATGAGCAGTAATATTTTGAATCTTTTTTTTTCTGGGCAGTATGTCTCAACAGTGGGCTTAAAATATTCAGTAAACCATGCTGTAAACAGATGTGCTGTCATTCAGGCTTTGGTGTTCCACTTACAGAGCACAGGTAGAGTAGATTTAGCATAATTCTTAAGGGCCCTAGGATTTTCAGAATGATAAATATAAGCATTGGCTTCAGCTTAAAGTCACCAGTTGCATTAGCCCCCTAACGAGAGTCAGCTCAGCCTGTCCTTCTCCATCTATGAAAGTCCTAGATGGCAGCTTCTTCCGACAGAAGACTGTCTAATCTACATTGAAAATCTGTTGTTTGTTCATCAGTTATTTTCTGAGTAACTTACTGGAGCTTTCTCCATTAGCACTTGCTGTTTTGCCTTGCACTTTTATGTTATGGAGACGGCTTCTTTGTTTAAGCCTCATGAACCAACCTCTGCTAGCTTCCTACTTTTCTTCTGCAGCTTTTTCACCACTCACAGCCTTCATAGAATTGAAGAGAGTTGGAGTTTTGCTCTGGATTAGGCTTTGGCTTAAGGAATGTTCTGGCTACTCTGATCTTCTGTCTAGACCACTAAAATTTCTCCCTATCAGCAATAGGATGTTTTGCTTTCTTAGCCTTCATGTGTTCACTGGAAACACACTTTTAATTTCCTTGAAGAACTTTTCCTTTGCATTCACAACTTGACTAACTATTTGGTGCAAGAGGCCTAGCTTTTGGCCTATGGTGGCTTTCAAAATGCCTTCCTCACTAAGCGTAATAATTTCTAGCCTTTGATTTAAAATGAGAGATGTAAAACTCTTACTTTCACCAGAACACAGAGGCCATTGTAAGGTTATTAATTATCCTAATTTTAATATTGCTGGGTTTCATGGAATAATTTGGTCTTAGCAGAGGGAAACAGATGGGGGATAGGTCAGTCAGAATACGTACATTTATTGATTAAGTTTGCTCTCTTCTATGGGTGTGGTTTGCATTGCCTCAAAACAATTACAGTATAACATCAAAGATCACTGATCATAAATCATTGTAGCAGATATAATGATAATGAAAATGTTTGAAATATTTTGAGAATTATCAAAATGATACAGAGACACAAAGTGAGTGCATGTTCTTGGAAAAATGACACTCATAGGCTTGCTCTAAGCAAGGTTGCCACAAATCCTGAATTTATAAAAAGCACTGTATCTGCAAAGTGCAACAAAGTGAGGAGCAATAAAATGAGGTATGCCTGTATATTATTTGAGAAATAAAGATTCATAAAAAGTTATAATCAATGTACAGGGAGATCCTGTTCACACTTCACCTAGCCTCCTTTAATGTTATGTTGCATAACTATAGTATACCATCAAAAACCAGGAAACTAATGCTGTTCTTATTCAGATTTCCTCACTTTTGTAAGCACGTGTGTGTGTGTGTGTGTGTGTGTGTGTGTATAGCTCTCTGCATTTTTTCTATGCATAGTTTCATGTAACCATCACCACACCAAGATGTTTAATTGTGCCATTACCACAAAGGCTCTCTCATACTAACCATTTATAAAGCCACACTCACCTCCTTTTGCCCCTTTCCAAACCTCTGACCTCTACTCTGTTGTCTGTCTCTGTAATCATGTTATTTCATGAATATTATGTAATGTTCCTCTTTCTCCCTATTAATTTTTTTTGCTTGGAAATCCACTTTATCTAATACTAGTATACCTACTTTTGCTTTTTAAAAATTCATGTTTTAATGGTGTATCTTTTTCCATTCATTTACTTTCAGCCTACCTATATTGTTATGTTTGAAGTCTTCAACATAACAATATAGGGATAGTCTTCAAGTCAAACCTTGCTTGAAGACAGCATATAGCTGGGCCAGTTTTTTTAATCCATTTTGCCAGTCAGTATCTTTTAATTGGTGCATTTAGACTATTTGTGTATTAAAGAAATTATTGATATGTTAGGGCTAAGTCTTCCATTTTTAAAAATTGTGGTAAAAACCACATGAAATCTACCATCTTAACAAATTTTTAAATGTACAATTTAGTATTGTTAATTATATGCATATTTATGTACAGCAGGTATCTAGAACTTTTTATCCCACATGACTGAAATTGTATACCCATGTAACAGCATTTCTGTATTTCCCCTTCTCCCCTGCTTCTATAACTTTGACTACTTTAAATACCTCTTAATAGTGAAATCATGCAGTATTTGTCCTTCTGTGACTGATTTATTTCACTTAGCATAACGTCCTCTGGGTTCATCCTTGTATGCCTGGATTATATGCCTGGATATGACAGGATTTTCTTCTTTTTTAAAGTTGGATAATATTGCATTATGTGTATATACCACCTTTTATATATCTATACATCCATTGATGGACATTTAGGTTGTTTCCATCTCCTGGCTATTGTGAACAATGCTACAATGAACATGGGAGTTCACATATCTCTGCTAGATACTGTTTTCAATTCTTTTCAATAAATGTCCAGAAGTAGGATTGGTAGATCATATGGTAGTTCTATTTTTAATTTTTGAGGAACATCCATACTGTTTTCCATTGTGGCTGTACCATTTTATGGTCCCAACAACAGTGCACAAGGGTTCCAATTTTCAGTAACGATTGTTATTAACGTTTTCTTTTTAAAATAAATTTTCTTGTGTAAATTTAAGGTTTATATACATGTAACATTATAATGTTGTGAGGTGTGTATATGTATAGTAAAAATGTTACTGTAGTGAAACAAATGAACATATCCATCATCTCATATAGTTACCCATTTCCCCCATGTGGCAAGAGCATCTTTAATTTACTCATTTGGCAAAAATCCTGAATATAATATACTGCTATTAACTGTAGTCCTTATGTTGTAAGATCTAATGGCCATTTTAGCAGGTGTGAAATGATAACTCATTGTGGTTTTGATTTGCATTTTTCTGATAATTAGTGATGTTGAGCATCTTTTCATATGCCTCGTGGCTATTTGTCTGTCTTTTTTGGAGAAATGTCTATTCAAGTCCTTTGCCCATATTATAATTGGGTTATTTTTTTCTTTTGAGTTGTATGAGTTCATTCTGTATTTTGGATATTAACTCCTTATCAGTTATGTAGTTTTGCCAATATTTTCTCCCATTCTGTATATTGCTTTTTAACTCTACTGATGGATTTCTTTGCTGTGCAGAAGCTTTTCAGTTTGATTTAATTCTACTTGTCTATTTTTGCTTTTTTTTTGCCTGTGCTTTTGATGTAATATCCAAAAAATTACCAAGACCAATGTTATGAAACTTTTCCTCCATATTTTCTTCTAGAATTTTTATAGTGCCAGATATTACGTTTATGTCTTTAATCCATTTTGAGTTGCTTTTTGTGTATGTTGTAAGATAAGGGTCCAATTTCATTCTTTGGCATGTAGATATCCAGTTTTCCTGGCAACATCTGTTGAGAAAACTATCCTTTCACCATCATGTAGTCTTGACTCCCTTGTTGAATCTCATTTGACTACATGTGTGTTTTTATTTCTTGACTCACTATTCTTTTCCAAATTGGTCTATATATTCATCTTTATGCCAGTTTCATACTATTTTGATTACTGTAGCTTTGTAATATGTTTTGAGATAAGGGAGTGTGAGATCTCCAGCTTTGTTGTTTCTTCTCAATATTATTTTGGCTATTGGATAGGGTCCTTTGTGGATCTATATGTATTTTAGAATTGTTATATCCATTTTTGTAGAAAATGGCATTGGGATTTTGATGCGGCTTGCATTGAATATTTAGATCACTTTGGGTAGTATGGACATTTTAACATTATTAAGTCTTTTAATCCATTAATACAGGATGTCTTACAATTTATTTGTGTTGTCTTTAACTTTTTTTAATTAGCATTTTGTAGTTTTCAGTGTATAAGTCTTTCTCTACCTTGGTTAAGTTTATTCCCAAGTTAGTTCTAACAGGTTTTGTTTTGTGGAGTCTTTAGGATTTTGTACATGTAAGATCATTTCATCTGCAGACAGAGATAATTTTACTACTTTTCTGATTGGATGCCTTATATTTGTTTATCTTCTCTAATTGCCCTGGATAGGATTTCTAATGCCATGTTGAGTAGAAGTGGTGACAGTGGGCATCCTTGCCTTGTTCCTGATCTTAAAGGCAAAGTTTTCAGTTTTCTACCATGGAGTATGATGTTATCTGTGGGCTTTTCATATATGGCCTTTATTTTGTTGAGCTGATTTCCTTCTGTTCCTAGTTTACTGAGAGTTTTTATTATGAAAGAGTGATGAATTTTTGTCAAACAATTTTTTCTATATCTATTGAGATGATCATGCAATCTTTATTCTTCATTTTCTTAATGTGGCATATCGTATTAATTGATTTTCATATGTTCAGCCATCCTGGCATCCGAGGAATAAATCTCATTTGGCCATGTGGTATAGTCCTTTTAACATGCTGTTGAATTTGGTTTGCTAGTATTTTGTTAAGGGCTTTGCATGTATATTCATCAGGGATATTTATTGGCCTGTTGTTTTTCTTTCCTTGTGGTGTTTTTGTCTGGCTTTGTTATTAGGGTAATACTGGCTTTATAAAATGAGTTTGGAAGTGTTACCTCCCTTTAGATTTTTTGGAAGAGTTTGAAAAGGATTGGCATTAATTCTTCTTTCAATTTTTCATGAGATTTACCAGTAAAACTATCTGGTTGTGGGCTTTTCTTTGTCGGAGGCTTTTGGTTATTGATTTAATCTCCTTACTAGCCATAGGTATGTTCAAATATTCTCTTAATGATTAAATTTTGGTAGGTTTAGGTTTCTAGGAATTTATCTTTTTCTTCTAGGTTATCCAATTTGTTGGCATGTAATTGTTCATATTAGTTCCTTATCCTGTTAATTTGTGTGGCATTGGTTATAATGTCTCCTCTTTCATTTCTGATTTTATTTTAGTCTTTCCTCTTTTTTTAAAGGTTTGTCAATTTTGTTCATCTTTTCAAAAATACAACTTTTAGTTTCATTGATCTTTTCTATTGTTTTTCTCTTCTTTATTTCTGCTTTGATCTTTATCATTTTCTTCCTTCTGCTAACTTTACTCTTTGTTCTTTTTCTACTTCCTTGAGATTTAAAGTTAGGTTGTTAATTGACATATTTATAATTTTTTAATATGAATATTTGTCTCTATAAACTTACCTCTCAGTATTGCTTTTACTGCATCCCTTAAGTTTTGGTAGGTTGTGTTTTCATTTTTGTTTGTCTCAAGATATTTTTAAATTTTGATTTCTTCTTTTACTTACTTGTTCAAGAATGTGTTGTTTAATTCACATATTTTGACTTTTCCAATTTTCCTTTGGCTATTGGTTTCTAGTTTCATTCCATTGTGGTTGAAAAAGATACTTGGTATGATTTCAGTCTACTTAAATTTGTTAAGAATTGTTTTGTGACCTAATGTGATTTATCCTGGAGAATGTTTTTATGTGTATTTGAGAAGAATGTGTATTCTGCTGTTGGGTGCAATGTTCTATATATATCTACTAGATTCAATAAGTCTATAGTGTTGCTCAGATCCTCTGTTTCCTTTTTGATCTTCTGTCTGCTTGATTTGCCCCTTTTTGAAATTGGGGTTTTGAAATCTCTTACTAATATTTTGTTACTGTGTATTTCTCTCTTTGATTCTGTCATATATTTGTATGCTCTGCTGTTAGGTGCATATATATTTATAATTGTTATCTCTTCCTTTTGAACTAACTCTTTTATCATTATATAATACCCTTTTTTGTCTCTTGTGATAGCTTTTTATTTAATGTCTGTTTTGTCTGATATAAGTCTGGCTATTCTTTCTTGTTTGCCATTTGCATGAAATATCTTTTTCTGTCTTTTCACTTTCAGTCTATGTGTATTCCTCAATGTAAAGTGAGTCTCTTGTAGACATTATATAGTTAGATCTTGTTTTTTAATCCATTTAGTCACTCTGTCTTTGGATTGGGGAGTTTAATGTATTTATATTTAAAACAATTATTAAAAGAGTAGAACATACAATTGCTATTTTCTTCTTGTGTATCTTTTAGCTTTTTCATTCCTCTTTTCCTCTCTTGCTGTTTTCTTTTGTGTTTCATTAATTTTTTTTTGTAGTGACATGTTTGGACTCTTTTCCCATTTTCTTTTGTGTATCTTCCTTAGGGATTTTTATGGTTACCATGGGGCTTACATATTAATAAAACATCTTGTAGTTATAGCAGTGAATTTTAAGCTTTTAATAACTTACTTTCAAATACATAAAAAAACCTCTCCCTTCACACTTTATGTTATTGATATCACAAATTACATCTATTTATATGGTATGTCATTAACATATTTTATACATTTGTCATTTACCTTCTATACTAGCATTAAAAGTGATTTATGTACCTTTTCAATATTACAGTATTCCATCTTATCTATATGTTTACCTTTACCAATTGGCTTTATACTTTAATATACATTCCTGCTGCTTTCAGTCTGCCTTTATCTGAACTTTAAAGGATTCTCTTTAGCATTTTTTGTAAGGCAGATCTACTGGTGATGAACCTCCCTCTGCTTTTGCTTATCTGGGAAAGTCTTTTTCTTTTTTGAAGGACAGGTTTTCTAAATATAATATTCTTGTTTGACATTTTTTTTCATTAAGCACTTTGAATTTATCATATCATTCCCTTCTGGCCTGTAATGATTCTGCTGAGAAATCTGTTGATAGTTTTATGGGGCTCCCTTTATGTGATGAATCACTTTTCCTTCTTTCAAAATTTTGTGTCTTTGACATTTGACAGTTTGGTTATAATGTATCTCAGTGTGAAGTTATTAAGATTCATCCTCATTGGGTTCTGTTGGGCTTTCCGTATGGAAGGCAAAAAGGATGTCCATTTCCTTTCCCGGATTTGGGATGTTTGAGCCATTAGTTTTTCAAATAAACTTTCTGCCTCTTTCACTCTCTTCCTCTTTTTTTATGTCCATAATGTATATATGCATTGCGTCCCGTAAGTCCCTTAGACTTTCTCAAGTCTTTTTTATTCTGCTTTCTTTTCACTCCTCTGACTGATAATTTGAAATGACCTGTCTTTGAGTTTGATGATGCATTTTTCTGTTTGATCAAGTCTGCTGTTGAACCCCTCTAATGAATTTTTAAATTTAGTTATTATACTCTTTAGCTCAATTTTTTTCTGTTTGGTTCTTTGTGTTTTCTGTTGATTTGTTGATATTCTCATTTTGTTCATGCATCATTTTTCTGAGCTTGCTGAGCATTTTTATGATGGTTATTTTGAATTCTTTTTAAGATAATTCCTATACCTTCTTTACTTTAGGGGCAGTTTCTAGACATTTATTTTGTTGCTTTGCATCATGTTTCCTTGTTGATTCATGTGCCTTGTACCTTTGTGTTGGGATCCACGCATTTGAGAAAATTTCTACCTCTCCAGATCTTTATGGACTGGCTTTGTACAGGTAAAGATCTTCAGCAGTCAGCCTAGTTAGAGATTCTAGAGACCTCTATTACCTTTTTTTCTATGGATACTTCTTCTCTGGACTTGTGTATGTAAATTCCGAGTTAGAGGCATTTGCTGGTTTCCCTTTTTTTCAGGAATTCATAATGTCTTGCTCCCTCTAGTTTCTGTCTGTGGTACTGCGAGTTCTCTGGGGCTGCTGTAGGCTGCCCATCTTCCTTTACTTCTTTTTTTTCTATTTTTTAAATTCAGGATATTATGGGGGTACAAACATTTTGGTTACAGGTAATGCATTTACCTCGCCCAAGCCAGGTCTACAAGCATGTCCTTCCCCATACAGTGCGCTCTGCTTCCATTAGTTGTGGGTTTACCCACCCCCACCTGACCAGCACCCAGTGAGTATCACTACCATGTGAGCACCTTAGTGTTGATCAGTTAGTACCAATTTGATGGCAAGTACATGTGGTGCATGTTTTTCCATTCTTGTGATACCTCACTTTGAAGGTAGGGCTCAATCTCTATCCAGGATAATAGGTGCTAGTTCACCATTGTTTTTTGTAGTTGAGTATTATTCCATGGTGTATATATACCACATTTTATTAATCTACTCATGGATTGATGGGCACTTGGGTTGTTTCCACATCTTTGCAATTGTGAATTGTCCTGCTATAAACATTTGAGTGCAGATGTCTTCATTATAGAATGTCTTTTTTTCCCTTTGGATAGATGCCTAGTAGTGGGATTGGTGGATCAAATGGTATTTCTATTTTTAGCTCTTTTAGGTATCTCCAAATTACTTTCCACAGGGGTTGTACTAATTTTCAGTCCCACCAGCAGTGTAAGAGTGTTCCAATCTCTCCAAATCCGCGCCAGCATTTGTTGTTTTGGGACTTTTTGCTAAGGGCCATTCTCACTGGGGTTAGGTGGTATCTCATTGTAGTTTTGATTTGCATTTCCCTAATGATTAGATGTTGAGCACTTTTTTGTATGTTTCCTGGCCATTAGTCTGTCTTCTTTTGAAAAATTTTTGTTCATGTCCTTTGCCCATTTACTGATGAGGTTATTTGATTTTTTTTTCTTGTTGATTTTCTTAAGTTCTATATAGATCCTTGTTATCAGCTCTTTATCAGATGTGTAGAAAGCAAATATTATCTCTCATTCTGTAGGTTGTCTATTCGCTCTAATGATAGTTTCCTTGGCTGTGCAGAGCTTTTTCATTTGATCAGGTCCCATTTGTTTATTTTTGTTGCTGCTATGATTGCTTTTGGGGTCTTCTTCATAAATTCTTTGCCTAGGCTGATGTCTAAAAGAGTCTTCCCAACATTTTCTTCCAGAATTCTTAAGGTTTCATGCCTCAGGTTTAAGTCTGTTATCCATCATGAGTTGATTTTTGTGAGAGGTGAGAGGTGGGGATCCAGTTTCAATCTTCTACATGTGGATATCCAGTTTTCCCAGCACCACTTATTTAATAGAGATTCTTTTCCTCAATGTATACTTTTGTCTGCTTTGTTGAAGCTTAGATGACAATGTGAGGATGGTTTTATATCTGGGATCTCCGTCCTCCTGCTCTTCTAGAGTGTGCTTGGTCTTATCAGTGCTTTGAATGTCCTAATACAGAAACAAATTCCTTATAGACAGCTCCCCCAAAATCTAGAACATTGGACACACACTCCACTCTTCTTTCCTTCCTCTCTGATGGAGAGGCCACTGACCTGTATTAACCTCTGTCCATTCTACTGTGTGTTCTGTGGAGCAGCAGCAAGTCACCCAAATCCCTTTTGTTTTCAGTGGCAAAATATTCCAGGTGTTCTTAGCCATCTGAGACAGGTAAGACAGGGAACAGTCTCTCAGGCAGCTCCCTGAAAAGCCAGAGTGTTGGACACACACTTCAACTCTTTCTCTCCCAGAGAGAAGCTGAGAATTGAGAGTTTTCACTCTTTTGTTCCATGCTGAGCTGGGGGGAGGGACTGCGGTAAGTGTGTACATACTAGTCCTAACTTCTGTCTTTGTTCCCACTGACTTTCATCCTGGCACCCTTTTCCACCAGTGCCCAGATGCAGTCAAGAAACCTGTTCCTCAGCCCCCCAGAAATCTGGATGTAGGATATATGGTTCAGTCTTTTCTTTCCCTCCCCAGGGAGAAGCCAAGAGTTTGGAGTTTTCTTCAGATGGTGCTATGCTGAGTTGGGCAGAGAGACCATGGCAAGTGAGTACCATATATTTTCCTACCGGCTCCAATATAGCTGGTTTTAAGATTGCCTGGAATGCAGGAGTCCGTTAACTGGTTTCTAGATTTCTCTTGAAGAGAATGGTCTATGTATTATTGTTGAATCTGTGTCTTCAATGGGAGAAGGAAGGTCTCAGGGCTTTCTAGTCCATTATCTTGCTGGAATCACCCATCTCCTTTTCATTATTTGTTTTTGGCTTGTTTCTTCTGTTTCTTCTTCTTTAAATACTTTTTCAGGCCCATATTCTTGCTCATCTCCTTGTGGGATTCTGATGATACAGACATATGTTTGGTCTTTTGTTATTGCCCCACAGATCCCTGAGGCTCTGTTCTTTTTATTTTTTCATGCTTTTTTTCTCTTTGTTCAGATTGGGTAAATTTTAATGATCTGTCTTTGACCTTACTGATTCTATTCTTTCTCATCTCTATTATTGAGTCCATCTAGTGAGTATTTTTTTAAATTTTGACTGTTGTATTTTTTCAATTCTATAATTTCCATTTCGTTCTTTTTTAATAACTACTATTTCTTTGGTGACATTTTCTATTTGCATTTGTTTCAAGAGAATTTCTAATTGCTTGTTGAAGCATTTTTATGACAGCTTTAAAATCCTTGTCAGGTAACTCCAACATCAGAGTCATCTTGGTATCAATGTCAGTTAATAGTCTTTTCTTATTCAAATTGTGGTTTTCCTAATTCTTGGTATGAGGAGTGATTTTGTATTGCATCCTGGACATTTTGGTTACGATTTTAGGAGTCTCATGATCCTGTTTAAATCTGTTTTAACAGGAAATCAGCCTTTGTAGGTTTAGAATATAGGTTCTGGCCTACTTTTGTGTGTTTTAGGTACAATGACAGTTTAGTTTTCAGAGCCATTTCAGTGCTGTTCTGATGTGTTTTGTTCTTCTGATACTGCTGCAACTCCCATTCATTTCCAGTTCATGCTACCTGCTGGGGCATAGAGCACTTTTCTGGGCCACCTGGTCTCATTAGGCCACTTTACCCTACAGAGGTTGGGACAGAAGCCACTGAGACTGGGTCTTCTTATGCCACTGCATGGAGGACTAGAAGATGGTGGTGTCCCAAGTGTGGAATGGAAAATTAGATAGATATAGCACTTCTCTGCTTCCACTGCAGACAGACCAGCCTGAAAGCACCACAGGTATTGAGCCAGAGTTCGATTGGCCTGCAGGGGCTTCACTGCTCCCTCTGTGAGCCACTAGTGTCCTTGATGTGGATCAAGAGTTAGGATGGCCCACTTGGGTTTTGAATATTCCTCTGTGGGCAGATCAGCCCACCTGCTGTGGAGATTGGGTCTGCCAGGGGCTTCATAGCTCCCTCTCTGTACCAATCAGGTTATCCTCAGGTGCCTTGGTCATAGAGGAGACCATAGAGGAGAGGTTGGGGCTCCCCAGTAGGTCTCTGCTGGGCTTCCTTTTTCCAAATACTTAGGTCAGAGAAAGCAGGTTTCACTTCATTGTTGTTGTTGTTGTTATAGTTATTGCTGTTTATGCCTGTTGGCATAACTTTGGATTGCAGGCCTCCCCAATGCCTAGCATGGGATATGTAGGAGATAAAAAGAAAACTCAGGGAATTCATAGCATTGTTGTTACTCTAATCTTGAGGTCCCCAGTAAGTGCACCTTATTCTTATATTTTGGAGTTTTAAAATTTTGTTTATTCAATTATTTCTGAAGTATTTAGTTGTATTTAAAAGGGAGAAACAGGGAAACGTGGGTCTATACCGTCTTGTTCCAGAGATTCTAGATATATTTTAAAGGTCAAACTAACAAGATTTGGTGATGGATTGCATCTGGAGTGTGAAAGAAAATCAAGGCTGGGTCCAAGGATTTTAGCTTGAGCCACAAACAACAAAGTGAGTTATGGCACCATCTACTGAGAAGGGAGAGACAAGGGGAGGACTAGCTTTGGTGCAGCTGGGGCTAGGAATTAAGTAAGAGTTGTACTGTAGATGTGTTAAGTTTTAGATATTCGAGTGATGATCTCTAGTACACAGCTGGATTTTTAGGGATAGAAATATAAATTTATGAGTCATCAGTTCATAAATTGTATTTGTGGGCATGAGACTTAATAAAATTACTCAGTGAATGAGTGTAGAATAGAGAATAAATCCAAGGACAAACTCTGACACATTCCAATGTTCAGAGATAGAAAGAAGTAAAAGAATCTAATAAAGGACATGAGAATGAGCAACTAGTAAGATAGGAGGAAAGTAAGAACAATCTATTGTCATGAAAGCCAAGTGAAGCAAGTATTTCCAGAATGAAGGAGTGATCAATTGTCACAAATGTTGCTGAGAGATCAAGTAAGATGAGGACTGATGATTAGCTATAGAATTTGGCAATATGGATCGGTGACCTTACTGAGGTAGATTTCATTAGATCCCTGAAATTAAAAGATTGATTGGATTGGGTTTAAGAGAGTGACAAACAAGGTTATGAAGACAGGGAGAATAGATAACTCTCTGGAGGAATTTTCTACAAAAGGAAGCAAAGATATGGACAGAAGCTGAAGTGTTTTTTAATGGGTGATAGTAGAGTATGTTTGTGTGTTTATGGGGATTATTTGATAGGAAAAATATTCATCATACAGGATCACGAAGACTTAGATCCAGTGTATAAGTGAAGAGGTTGGTTTTGGGAGGGGGAACAATTTATTTGTTATAACTGGTGGAGAGGCAGAAAATATCAGTACAGGTAGGATGGGAAACTTTCTGTTATTTTCTATTTTTTTAGAGATAGGGTCTCGCTTTGTAACTCAGGCTGGAGTGTGGTGGTGCAATCATAGCTTATTGAAGCCTTGAACTGCTGGGCTTAAGCAATCCTCCCACATCAGCCTCCCAAGTAGCTGGGAGTACAGGTGTGTGCCACCATGCCTGGTGGCAGATGTTATTAAGTTAAGGATCTTGAGAGGGGGAGATTATTCTGGACTATCTGGGTGGGCCATAATGGTGTCAGAAGCATCATTATAGAGAGAGGCAGAGGGAGATGTGACCAGAGAAGAAGGCAATGTGATGACTGAAATAAGATGCTACACTGAAGATGGGGGAAGGGTCCAAGGAATGCAAGGACTTCAGCTTTGGAAGCTAGAAAAGGAGAGTCTCTGGAGGAAGTGTGGTCCTGTTGACACATTGATTTTGGCCGAGTAAAATTGACCTCCAGAATAGTAAGAGTATAAATATTTGTTGTTTTATGCCACCAAGTTTGTGGTAATTTGTTTTAGCAGCCATAGGATGCTAATACATACCTATTATGCTTCATCTTGTTATTTTTGGCCCATTATTCTAGCCTGTCACAAATCATTTTGCTTTTTTTTAGATAAAGGTTTTGCATTTTTAGATGTGGAGTACTAGTTATGTACCCGGTATAATGCAAGGTAATGTTACTTAAGAGTATCTTACTCCTCTTGATGATACTTTATATAAATATTATTAACTCCACTTTTAGATGAAAAAAACTGAGGTTTGTATTTGTCCAAGATCATACAATGAACATCTGAACAGTCTCTAAATAGTGATTTTTAGTGAAGAAATTTGTACATGTGTGGAGACAGGGGTTATATGGGAACTCTCTGTACTTTCTGCTCAACTTTGCTATGAAACTAAAACTGCAGTAAAACTAAAATTTATTATAATAATTAAAAATAGCCGTAAAAGTAAAAAAAAAGGTCCGACTGCAAAGCTTGTAGAGGAAGCAGTGTTCGGCTACAAGTTTGTATGCTTTCAAAACCAATTATTCTTTCCATTATACCAATGGTTTTCAGAGTGTGATCTAAGGACCCGCAGGAATTGATGAGACTTCCAGGAGGCTCATGATGTCAGAACTATTTTCAAAGTAGTGCTTACTAAGATATTATTTGGCTTTTTATTACTGTGTTGATATTTCCACCGATGGGGAAAAAGCAATTATATCTTAGCACAAATGAAGGCAATGGTACCAAACTTTACTCATAATTATTGTATTCTACTTTACCACACACTCATAGTAAGAAGAAAAAAGTCAGTTTCACTTAAGAATGTTCTTACTGAAACAATTAAAATTACTGTAATTTTATTAAATCTTGACCCTGAGTACATGTCACTTAATATTTTTTTTTATGACAAGATGGGAAGTATACATAAAGCACTTCTGCATAAAAAAGTAGGATGATTGTCTTGAGGAAAAACACTTGTGTGTTTGTGTTGTGAACCAATCTAAAGGAACAATAAACAGAAAAACTATGGTTATTCAGACTTAGGCATTTTACAGATATTTTTTTCAAAAACAAATGAAGTGAGCCTGTCACTTCAAGACAAACAACTTTGAGTATTTCTTACCAATAATAAAATGAAAATTAGCATTTTGGAAAACTTGTATGTATCATCATGAACTTGACAGCTGCCAAATACTGAAGAACTTTTCTTATGAGATCATTGGTGATATTAAATGAAGTGTTTTTTTATGTTGGATAATGAAATGGGTCAATATATGGAATATCTTCATAACTCAGACCACATATAGGACAATGGTCTCATAACATTATATAATAGAGCCGAAAAATTCCTATCACTTAGTAACATCATAGCCATCATAATGTCATAGGGCAATACATTACTCGTGTGTTTGTAGGGATTCTAGAGTACACAAAGGTACTGCACTTCCAGTAATTTAAAAGTATACCATATACAATTATTTACAGTACATAATACTTGACAATAAATGACCATTACTGGTTTATGCATTTATTATACTATATTTCAATCATTATTTTAGTGTACTGCTTCTACTTATTTAAAAAAAAGTTAACTATAAAACATCCTCAAGCAGGTCCTTCAGGAAGCATCCTAGAGAAAGGTATTGTTATCACAGGATATGATAGCTCTATGTGTGTTACTGTCCCTGAAGATCTTCCAGTGGGGCAGGATGCGTAGATGGAAGTCAGTGATATTGATGATTGCGACCTTGTGTAAGCCCAGGCTCACGTGTGTTTGTGTCTTAATTTTAACAAAAGGGTTTTAAAAGTAAAAAAAAATTAAAAATATAAAAAATCTTATAAAGATACAAATAAAGAAAAGATTTTTATACAGCTATACAATGTGTTTGTGTTTTAAGCTAAGTGTTCTTCCAAGAAAGTCAAAAAGTTAAAAAAATTAAGTTTATAAAGAAGTTACAGTAAGCTGAGATTAATTTATTATTGAAGAAAAAATTTTAATAAGTTTAGTGTAGCCTAAGTGTACAGTGTTTATAAAGTCTACAGTAGTGTACAGTAATGTCTCAGGCCTTCACATTCACTCATTACTCACTCACTGACACCACCGCTTACAATCCTGCAAACTCCATACACGGTAAATGCCCCATTCAGGTGTACCATTTTTTATCTTTTATATCATACTTTTACTGTATCTTTTCTATGTTTAGATACACAAATACTTGTCCTTGTATTACAGCTGCCTATGGTTTTCAGTACAATAACATGTTGTACAGGTTTTTAGCCTAGGTGCAATAGGCTATACCATATACCCTAGGTGTGTAGTAGGCTATGCCACCTAGGCTTGTGTCAGTATGCTCTTATGATATTTGTACAACAAAATTGCCTTAACAACATATTTCTCAGAATGTATCCTCATAGTTAAGCAACACAATACTCTACTCAAAAGCTGCCCATCTGATGACTAAAGACCCCTTCCTCTGTGACCTCTTTGTTACCACTGACCTAGGTTTTCATCACCTCAAAATGGACTACTAAAATCTACTAATTGGTCTTTTTCCTTTTATTCTCTGTTCCACGGTGCTTCAAACTACACTTACAGCCACACTGCACATCCTTGCCTCATCTTCTAATGAATTAAAAAGTTCTAGCAGCACTCCACTCTCAAGAGCTAAAGTGTAAACATTCAAGCCTGGTATTCAAGGTTGTCCTAATCTGGTGACCTCTAATGTTTTGTACTCCCTAATCTACTCCCCAGGTAATCTCATTTACCTCTCTTTTTTTAACTACCAACTAAGTTACTAATGACATCCATATCTAGACCTCCGGTCTCAGCCTACATTCTGAGTATCCATCTCCACTTGGGAGTGGCAGGTGCCACTTTCATAAGCACTTCATAGGCTCTGGAACCAAACTGGGTTTGCATTTCAACTTCAACTCTTGCTATCTGTGTGACCATGGAGAAGTTAATAATCTCATCTGAAAATGGGAATAATAATAATTGTACCTACCTCATAGTGTTATTATGAGGATTAAATTAATTAATACATGTAAATTGCTTAGGACAGTGCCTGTCATATGGTAAGTGCTCAATAAATGTTAGCTCAAATTATAATTTTTATTATTCACGCAACTGAATGTATCATCTTCCTGTCTGACTTTTTCCTTCTCCTATGTTCCTTGCCCATCATCTAGCTAGTCTCTGTAACCAAAATCTTGGGAGTTCTAACTGCCTTCTTCCTTTTCTCTTTAATATATATTTAAATCAAGAACCAAGACCTAGTGATTTTATCCCTATTATTCTTAGTTCTTTTTTTTCCTTTTCTATCACTATCACCTATACTCTATTTTCAGGGCTTCATCTCCTTTAAGAACTATAATAGGCCGGGCGCAGTGGCTCAAGCCTGTAATCCTAGCACTCTGGGAGGCCAAGGCAGGCGGATTGTTTGAGCTCAGGAGTTCGAGACCAGCCTGAGCAAGAGCAAGACCCCATCTCTACTAAAAAAAAAAAATAGAAGAGAATTAACTGGACAACCAAAAATATATAGAAAAAATTAGCTGGGGATGGTGGCGCATGCCTGTAGTCCCAGCTACTCGGGAGGCTGAGGCCATAAGATCGCTTGAGCCCAGGAGTTTGAGGTTGCTGTGAGCTAGGCTGATGCCTCTAGCCCAGGCAACAGAGTGAGACTCTGTCTCAAAAAAAAAAAAAGAAAAGAACTATAATAGCTTCCTGCATAATCTCACTTCCTCTGATTTTGTCCTCTTCAAATGTGCCCTTTAAACTACCACTAGAATAATATACATAAATGATAAATTAAAACAAATAAATGAAATGCAAACCTGACCAAGTCATGTCCATATTTACAATTCTTCAATAGCAATCCATTATGTATAGACTTAAGTCCAAGCGCGATGCCCACCATATTCCTCTCTATTTATCTAATTTATTAATATATCTACTACCTTATCTACTTATCTAATTTCTACCTTTCGAAGTTATTAGTGATTAGTTAATGCTGATAAGACTTACTGTAGCATTTGTGCATCCCTTTATCTATATTACCTTTCATTTCATTTCTTATGAAAATATCTTCTTGCCCAAGTTAAGTTTTATGCTCCTAAAAGTCAAGAACCGTAGCTTATCTCTTTATATCTGTTCTTCATTATTTTCTAAATGACAGGCCACAAGCAACGAAATCAATTTAGTGGCTCACAACTAGCATTTTTAATAAAATGAAATAGAATATGAAATATCAGAGAGCATTGCACATTACAGAAAGGGTAAAAATGCCAGTTATAAATTTATTGCCTTCCCCTCCAAGTGTCCTTCTCAGTAGCCTTCTCTAGTGTGCAGTGACCAGCAGCATGTAGCACCTCCCCATGGGAAGCTTCTTTCTGGCATACCCTTAGGCATGGAGTGTTATCAGTGTGGCTTCTTCCCATAAAGGCTTCCCTTATCACCTCCCAAGCAGTTTCCCAGCAAGTATAGCTATCATGGCACCTCCCTATGGATGGTTTCCCCCAGTACCCCCTTCAGGTAGCTTTGTAGTGAGTTCCAAGGTAGGGTACTTCTTCATGGATGACTTTCCCTAGCATCTCAGAGAACAGTTTTCCCAGATTCTCTGAGTATCACTCCAGTGTAGCATCTCAGCTAACTTTTCCACCATCCAGTGTGTTGCAACCATACACTTTCTAACAAGGTCTGGATCTCAGTCCTAAGGCAGGAGGAAGGAGGGTCTTACAATTTGTTTCTTTCCTGGGTGCTCTATCTTAGCCCTAACAGTAGTAGCTGCTCCCTATGTTTATTATTCCTATATTCTTTAGAGTTCTATTTCTTACTAGCCAATCTCCCACTACTCTAATCTCTTCTTATAGTTCATAATTCTTTGTGCAAACTTTCCCTGTTCAAATTACCTTGCTGTTTCTATCTCTTGATTGAACATTTACTGACACAATAAGCATTGTTTTATAAACTTTTTTTTTTTTAAGCTGGCAATGAGCCAGCCAGGAGTCAGACCTGGTTATAAACTTTTGTATCAGTTTCTGTGTGTGTTGTGGGGGAGGGTACAATGGCATGACTGTAAAGTACATTTCTTACTATGGGTCATAGTTTAAAAGTTTGAAATTTCTACCTCATGCATAATGGGTACCTAATAAATGAAATGAACACAAGTTAGTTCTAAATTCAGTTTAAGAAAGACAGGAATTTCTCAAAAGCAAAATTATTATAAAATAATTTAAAGGGATCCTTATAAGAGAGAAAATAGTACTTAAACAAGCCATATGAACCATCAAATAGGTCTTAAGCAGCTCTTTAATAAAGTCACCTTTAAAATGAAGATATATAAGATACAAGAAGGGACATTTGACAAAGGATGAGAATACAAAAGTCACAGCACAATAACTCTAAGAAGTGTATTGGGAAAGCTAAAGTCCAGAGTAAAATAAGGGTTACAAAAATGCTAATAATAATACAAGATGACTTATTAAAGGTAAGATAAGAACAAAAACACCCACATAAGTAATGGGCTGACTCTTTGGGGCATATGGTAACATATTATCAGATGACAAGGCAGAACTACTCAACTTCAATTTTGGTTCATTTTCCCTATGAAGAAGAATGATTATCAAACTAGAAAGGGCAGAACAAATATGGTTATGAGAGAATTGAAGTACATTATGATACATGAGGAGAAAGTAAGAAAATATCTATCTGTTCTAAAATAATACAAATTTCCAGGACTGGGACACTGAAAACAAAACTGCTACATGTTTGAAGATCGGAGAGGTGCCTAAACACTGGATATAAAGTTTTCCAGTTTTTCTAAAAGGGAGGAAAGGGAAAAAACAAAAATTATATAAATTATAGAATGGTGAAAGTAATATGAAAGCTCTGCAAAATTCTAGAATAAATTACTAAATAGATGGTTCATGAATAACCTAGGAAGGAAATTGGTGTTTAACAATAGCCAGCATGAATCCAATAAAACTAGTAACAAAACTTTGCTTTGTTAGACTGAAAGAGCAATTATATTCCAGAGACATGCTGTATCTTGTTTAGTTAAATATTTGACATATTTCCATTGATACCCCAAAGGTAGAAAAATTAGACGAATTTGTAACTGGTAGAATATAAAGAAAGGATAGGTTAATAAATTGATATCAACTTGGAAAAACATATCTCGGAACACAATAGCAAAGGCTCCATTCTTGGCTTTTTCTCTTTAATAATTTTAACAATAACTTATGGATAAAGAAGGCATGCTTCCTAAATCTGGTTTGGATGGCTAGGAGGATGCATAAGGTAACATGATATAATACAATATTCTCAATATTTTTGGTCTCGGGATACGTTTAAACTCTAGAAGAGTTTAGGGGATTCCAAAGAACTTCTATGCATGTGGATTCTATCAATATTAACCATATTAGAACTGAAATTTTTTAAAATATTTATTAACATATTTACATAGCAATAAGCTATTACATGTTAATATAAATAATACATTTTTATAAAAGATAATTACCTTTTACAAAACAAAAAATTTAGTGAGAAAAGTGGTATTGTTTTATACTCTTGAAAATCTCTTCAGTGTTTCACTTAACAAAAAACAGCTGGATTGTCTTATCGGCTTCTGCATTCAAATATGTTGCAAAACATTGTTTTGGTTGAAATTTATGCAGAAAATTCCAATCTCATACAGATATGTAATTAGAGAGAAGTGGTGTATTTTAATATCCTTTTCAGAAAATTGTGGATATTCTTTATGCTATACCAAAACTCAGCAAGTGATAATTTATATTTTTTTAGTAAAATAGTAGGGTTGTTTTCCCTTCTTTTTACTTCAAAATATTAAGGGGATACAAATGTTTTTGTTACATGGATATCCTGTGTAATGGTTAAGTTGGAGCTTTTAGTGTGCTCATCACCAAAATCGTGCTAATTTCTTAAAGGTTGGTTGCAATGTGGAATCTGAAATCATATCAATGAGCTTTTAGTACAACAAATGAACATTTGTTGATCTGTCTTGCACTTTGACTCACGTATTTTGACACTCTGTTGTTAAGCACATATACGTTAAGGATTGTTATGCATTCTTGGAGAATTGACCCCTTTATCATTATATAATGCCTCTCTTTATCCCTGATAATTTTCTTGACTCTGAAGTCTGCTCTGTCTGACATTAATATAACTAATCCTGCTTCCTTTTGATCAATATTAGCATGGTATATCTTTCTCCATCCCTTTACTTTTAATCTATATATGTCTTCGTATTTAAAATGAGTTTCTTGTAGACAACATATTATTGGGCTTTGGTTTTTGATCCACTTTGACAATCTCTGTCTTTTATTTGGTATATTTAGACTACTGACATTTAAGGTGATTCGTGATATAGTCCAATTAACATCTAGCATATCTACCATATAACATACATAAATGTCACTGTTTTCTATTCATTGCCCTTGTTCTTTGTTCCTATTCTTGACTTCCAATCTCTTCTGCCTTTGATGATTTTCAATGAGTATGTACACAATTCTATTTTCCCTCCTTTCTTAGCATATCAATAATACTTCTTTTACTTTTTTCAGTGTTGCCCTAGAGTTTGCAATATACATTTATAACTAATACAAGTCCACTTTCAAATAATACTATACCATTTCACAGGTAGTACAAGTACCTTACAATAACAAAGTATTCCTAATTCTTCCCTCTCATTCCTTTTGTCGTTGCTGTCATTCATTTCACTTACACATAAGCTATAATCATTGAATACATTTTTGCTATTATGATTTTGTGTAAACTGTTATCTATTGTGTCAACTAAGAATAAGAAAACTAAAAGTTTTTTATTTTACTGTCACTTATTTCCTTCTCCAATGTTCTTCCTTTCTTTATGCAGATACACGTTGTTGACCTATATAGTTTTCTTTCTCTCTGAAGAACTTCTTTCAACATTTCTTGCAAGGCAGGGCTACTGGAAACAAATTCCAAATTTTTGTTTGTCTGAGAAAGTATTTCTCAATTGTTTTTTTTTTTATTAGTAATAGAGTCTCACTATCTTGCCCAGGCTGGAATGTCATGGTTATTCACAGGCGCAACCATGCACACTACAGCCTCGAACTCCCAGGCTCAAACGATCTTCTGCCTCAGCCTCCTGAGTAGCTAGAACTACAGGAGCATGCCACTGTACCTGGCTCTTCTTCACATTTGAAGGATAATTTCTCAGGGTACAGAATTCTGAGTTTATGGGGGTTTTCTCTCAACACTTTAAATATTTCATTCCATTCACTTCTCACCTGCATGGTTTCTGAGGAGAAGTCAGATGTCATTCTTAACTTTGCTTAAGTAAGGTGCAGTTTTTCTCTGACTTCTTTCAAGACTTTTTTTTTTTTTTTTTTTGAGACAGGGTCTCTCTCTGTCACCCAAGCTAGAGTGCAGTGGTGCAATCACAGCTCATTGCAACCTCAAACTCCTGGGCTTGAGTGATCCTCCCACCTCAACTTCCTGAGAAGCTAGGACTACAGGTGCATGCCACCATGCTCAGCTAATGTTTTTGAAATTTTTTGTAGAGATGGGGTCTCACCATTGGCAAGGCTGGTCTTGAACTCCTGGCCTCAAGCACTCCTCCCACCTTAGCCTCCCAAAGTGCTAGGGTTATAGGAGTGAGCTGCTGTGCCCAGCCTTAAGACATTTTCTTTATTTTTTTTATTTTTTGTAGTTTGAATGTGATGTGCCTAGGTGTAGTATTTTGTTTTGTTTTTATGGGTTTTTTAGTGTATTTTTAATTTTTTGATCTTTATGGATATATAATAGTTGAACATAATTATGGGATACATGTGATATTTTGATATAAGCATACAAAGTGTAATTATCAAATCAGGGTAATTGGGATATCCATCGCCTCAAGTGTTTATCATTTCTTTGCTTTAGGAACATTCCAACTATACTCTTTTAGTTATTTTGAAATATACAATAAAATTATTATTACTTATAGTCACTGTATTGTGCTACCAAACACTACATCTTATTCCTTCTCTCTAACTGTATTTTGTATCCATTAATCAACCTCTCCTTATGGCCCCCAACAGCCTCTGATAACCATTATTCTACTTTCTATCCCATGAGTTTAATTCTTTTTTAGCCCTCATATGAGTGAGAATATGTGATATTTGCCTTTCTGTGCCTGGCCTATTTCTCTGACATAATGTCCTCCAGTTGCATTTATGTTATTGCAAATGACATGATTTGATTATTTTTTAAAGGCTGAATAATATTCCATTGTGTATATGTACCACCTTTTTAAATTTTAAATTTGTTCTTTTTTTAAAATTTCAAAGTATTAAGAGGGTACAAATGTTTTTGGTTGCATGGATCGCTTTTGTAATGCTTGAGTCACAGCTGTAAGTATGCCCATTACCCAAATAGTGTTCATTGTACCTGTTAGGTAGATTTTTGCCCCTTCCTTTCTCCCCCCTTCCCACCCCCCGCTTGTTTTCCACTAAGTTTTACATTCCTCTGTGCACATGTGTACTCATTGGTTAGTTCCAGTTTAATAGCAAGTACATGTGGTGTTTATTTTTCCATTCTTGGGATACTTCATGTAGGATAATGGTCTTCAGTTCCATCCAAATTGTTGTAAAAGGCATTAATTCATCCTTTTTATGGGTTAGTAGTACTCCATGGTATACATATACCACATTTTGTTAATCCACTCATGAATTGATGGGTACTTAGGTTGATTCCACATCTTTGAAACTGTGAATTATGCTGCAATGAATATTCGAGTGCAGGTGTCTTTTTGATAAAATGATGTATTTTCCTTTGAGTAGATACCCAGTAGTGGGATTGCTGGGTCAAACAGTAGGTCTACTTTTAGTTCTTTGAGGAATCTCCATACTGTTTTCCATAGAGGTACTAATTTGCAGTCCTACCAACAGTGTATAAGCATTCCTTTTACTCTGCACAGCCAACCTCTGTTGTTTTGGACTTTTTAATAAAAGCCATTCTAACAGGGACAATATGATATCTCATTATGCACCATATTTTCCTTATCTGTTCATCCACCAATGGACACTTAGGTTGAATCCATAACTTGGCTACTATGAATAATGTCACAATAAGCATAGAAATATACATATCTCTTTGATATACTGATTTCCTTTCTTTTAGATATATACCCAGCGGTGGGATTGCTGGATCATATGGTAGCTCTTGGTTTATTGAGGAACCTCCATACTGTTCTTCATAGTGGACCTAATAATTCACATTCCCACCAACAGTGTATGAGGGTTCCTGTTTCACCAGTGGATGCCAGCATCCATTATTGTCTGTCTTTTTGAAGAAAGCCATTTTAACCACAGTGAGGTGAGATCTCATCATAGTTTTGATTTGCATTCTTCTGATGGTTAGTGATATTGAACGTTTTCTTCATGTACCAGTTGGTTATTTGTATGTTTTCTTTTGAAAAATATCTATTCAGATCTTTTGCCCATTTTTAATCAAATTATTTGGTCTTTTTTTTTTTGCTATTGAGTTGTTTGAGCTCCTTATGTAATCTACTTCTCAATCCCTTGTCACATCAATAGTTTGCAAATATCTTCTCCCAATCTATGGGTTGAGTCTTCACTTTGTCAATTGTTTCCTTTGCTGTGCAGAAGCTTTTTAGCTTGATGTGGTCCCATTTGTCCATTTTTGCTTTGGTTGCTTATGCTTTTGAGGTCTTACCCAAGAAATCTTTGCCTAGACAAATGTCCTGGAGTGTTTTTCCAATATTCTCTCCTATTAGTTTCTCAGTTTCAAGAATAGAAAACTCAGAAATAAATCCATGCATTTACAGTCAATTCATTTTCAACAAAGATGCCAAGAACATACATTGAGGAAAAGACAGTCTCTTCAATAAATGGTGCTGGGAAAACTAAAGATATACATGTAGAAGAATGAAACTAGACTTTTATCTCTCATCATGTACAAAAATCAAATCAATATGGATTGAAACTGAAATCTAAGACCTGCTTTTTTCTTTTTTCTTTTTTTTTTTTTTTTTTTTGTTTGTTTCTGACATTTATCCTGCTTGGGTTTCTCTGAGGTTCCTGGATCTGTGATTTGGTCTCTGACTTTAATTGGAAAAAATCCTCAGTCATTATTGCTTTAAATATTCCTACTGTTGCTTTCTCTCTTTCTTCTCCTTCTAGTAGTCCCATCAGGCATATGTTATATGTTTTGTAGTTGTCCCACAGTTCTTGGATATTCTAATCTGTTTTTTTTTCAGTCTTTATTCTCTTTGCTTTTCAGTTTTGGAAGTTTCTACTGACATATCTTCAAGCTCAGAGATTCTTTCCTCAGCCATATCCAGTCTATTAATGAGCCAATCAAAGGCAATCTTAATTTCTGTTATAGTATTTTTTATTAATATCTCTAGGATTTCTTTTTGATTCTTAGGATTTCCATCTCTCTGCTTACATTACCCATGTATTCTTGTGTGCTATTTTTCCATTAGAGACCTTAGCATATTAATCACTGTTATTTTAAATTGCTGTTCTCATAATTCCAACATGTCTGCCATATATGACTATGGTTCTGATGCTTGCTCTGTATCTTCAAACTATATTTTTTGCCTTTTAGTATACTTCGTAATTTTTTGTGGAAAGGTGGACATGACGTATTGTGCAAAAGGAACCATAGTAAACAGGCCTTTAGTGATGTGGTAGTAAGATGTGTGGGAAGGGGAATGTTCTACAGTCCTATGATAAGATCTCAGCTTTTTAATGTGTCTGTCCCCCTGCATTGTTTATTTCACAAGTGCTGCTGAGTTTTATCATCTCTTTAGGTGGGACAGGATAGCTAGAAGGGACTGGAGTTGGGTATTTCCCTTCCCTAAGGTCAGTTAGGCTCTGACAAAACCCCACTAGGTTAGTCTCTAGTAAAAATAGTTTCTCTTGAGGGCAGTTGTTAAAAAGAACAGAATGTTCTGGCATATTTTAGAAGGGCTACTTTTCCCCTTCCACTGCCAGAAGCACAAAGAGATTTCTCTCTGATCTTCATTGTGAGAACCTGGTAGAGTTCCTGGTTCAGGTTTTCCTCACCTAGTACTGGTCCCTACAGATGTGTCGAAGTGTGGGTCTCTTTTCTGGCAAGATATGATTCTCTGCATCTCCCTCTCTGTCTCTCTAATCTTAGAGGCAGGAGTTTGCCCCATGGCCTCAGTTATCAGACAGATATAAGAAGGGTTGTTGTTTTTCAGTACCTGTTTCAGGAAATAATTGAGAAAAACCTCTCTGGTGTGGCTAGAGATTTAAACATCCAGATACAAGAAGCTCAGAGAATTCCTGGGAGATACACTGCAAGACAAACTTCACCAAACCATACAGTAATTAGACTATCTAAAGTCAACATAAAAGAAAAATCTTAAAAGTAGAAAGAAAGAAGCATCTAATTATTTCTAAAGGAAATTCCATCAGACTAACAGCAGACTTCTTAGCAGAAGTCTTCCAAGCCAGAAGAAATTGGAGTCCTATAAAGTCAGATTAGACAAAAAATTAAGACCCGCACCTTTCACCTCTCATAAAAATCAAATCATGGTGGATAACAGACTTAAACCTAAGGTGTGAAACTATTATAATTCTAGAAGAAAATGTGGGAAAAACTCTTATAGACATTGGCCTACACAAAGAATTAGGAAGAAGATCCCAAAGGCAATCACAGCAGCAATAAAAATAAATAAATGGGACCTGATTAAACTAAAAAGCTTCGGCACTGCCAGAGAAGCTGTCACGAGAGCAAACAGACAACCTACAGAATAGGAGAACATTTTCGTATGCTACACATCCAATAAAGGGCTGACAACTTGAATCTATTTAGAACTCAGGAAAATCAGCAAGAAAAAATCAAACAACCCTATCAAAAAGTGGGCAAAGGACATGAATAGAAATTTTTCAAAAGAAGACAGAAGTATGGCCAACAAACATATGAAAAAATGTTCAACATTTCTAATCATCAGGGAAACGCAAATCAAAACCACAATGAGATAACACTTATCTTCAGTGAGAATGGCCTTTATCAAAAAGTTCCAAAACAATACATGTTGGTGTGGATGCGGAGAAATAAGAACACTCATACACTACTCGTGGGACTGCAAACTAGTGAAACCTCTGTGGAAAGCAATATGGAGATACCTTAAACAGATACACGTAGACCTACCATTCGATCCAGCAATCCCATTATTGGGCATCTACCCAAAAGAACAAAAGACATTCTATAACAAAGATATCTGCACCCGAATGTTTATAGCAGCACAATTCACAATTGCGAAGATGTGGAAACAACCCAAGTGCCCATTAATCCATGAGTGGATTAATAAAATGTGGTATATGGATACCATGGAGTACTACTCAGCTATAAGAAACAATGGTGATATAGCACCTCTTGTATTTTCCTGGAAAGAGATGGAACCCATTCTACTAAGTAAAGTATCCCAAGAATGGAAAAATAAGCACCACATGTACTCACCATCCAGAATTCTTACACTGATTCCTTCCCATCTGGCTCAGATGTTGCTTCTTACCTCTAGATTTTTGTTTGGATAATGACACACCCTGTTTTGTCTCTGAGCCAGTAGGTGGTGTTTGTGGGTGACATTCGACCACACCCTGTTTAATGAGTCAGTAGATGCAGTAAAAACGTGTGCAAATTAACCTCCCTGTCAGTAGGTGGCACTTGCTAGGAGGGGTAAGCTGCAGTCTTCTTTTTGGGTCCTGTAACCAGCTCTTGTTCCTCTGGAGAGGCACTGTAGTGCGTCAGGTGAAGGGTTCAGATCTGGGACTTCCAGGTGTGTTCTTATTCTCTACTTCAGCTAGGGAAGGTGGGGGAGTGAAGTTTGGCAGGGCTGGTTTGGGTGAGCCTGCCCTCAAGCTCCACAAATGCTGTTAGCAGGGGTCAAAGGTCTGTTCTCTACTTTTGGGCAGAGCTACCAGGGAGGGGCTCAAATGGCCCCAGTCAGCCAAAAAGTATGGGTGTGGAGGTTGGGCTGAGACCTATAGTCTGGAGCAGACCTTGCTCCTTTCCACCTTCTCCTTTTCCTCAGTTTCTCCTGGGCCTCTGCCAGCAGGCGGGACCTCAAGCCAGTGGATCTCCCCTGGCTGTGATGCGGGCCAGGACATTCCCTGCCCGGGATCGCAACCTTAGCTGGGAGTACAGCCCTCCTGTGGGAGGAGGGTTGCCTCTCAAGCATGCTCATCTGCCCCTGAAGCTACACACAGCTCAGTAGGCTGGTTCACAAATATCCCTTCTGTGCCCCCAGGCAATGTGATCAAGACCTAGGTATTTGGAATCTGGTCAGCAGGCCTGTCCCATGGGCCCCAGAGATCAACTCCTGACCCTGCCATGGAGAAGAGTGCTGGTCTAAAGTCATCCATGGGGTTTCCAAGCTGGATCAATGTCTCTCGGCCTCAGGATTTATCCCACTCTTCTGGAGTCACCAGGCAAGCAGTGCCTGGGAGGACTGGCGGGTAGGGAGCTCATAGTCTGAGTACCCCTCAGTCTGATACAAGGCTCCAAAAGGAAAGGTCCCATTCTCTGCAGATGCTTCTTGGTGGTGGCCACATTATCTCCCTCGGCAGCCACAGGTAGGGAAGGGGAAGGGGAGAATGAGGCAATATGATGTCTGCAACCGGCTTGGGTCTGCAGTGTGGGAGGTGTCCTGAGGGAGCTGGGAGCCTGACGCCCTGTCCGCAAGAGGCTCACCACTCATTGGCAGCAGCTGTCTCTGGGCTGGTGTTACCAGGTCTCTCCAACCAGTCAGGAGCCCACCAGCAGTCCGAGATGCAAGGGAAGGGAAATTTAACTGCCCCACCTACCCTTGTCACTGGCCTCCAAGCCTTTCAGAGGCCTTTTTCCTTCAACAACTTCTTCCTCCACAACTTCTTCACATGGAGTCTCCTGTAGCTTCAGGTACTCTTCCTTCCAATCGTTATCTGATCTATGTTTGTCCGCCTTTTTATTTTTTTCCACTTCTAAAATCTGTCTTTCTTGAAGAGACACTCTGGCTGGTGGTTTTTCTCGTCCGCCATCTTGCCCAACTCCCTTATTATTTTGAAATATAAAAAAAGAAATGATAAAGCTGACATTACAACAGATAACACAGAAACACAAAAAATCATCAGAGAGTACTATAAACATCTCTATGTGTACAAAGTAGAAAACCTAGAGGAAATAGATAAATTCTGGTAAACACAAAACCTCCCAAGCTTGACCCAATAAGAAATAGAAATCCTGAACATACCAATAATGAATAGTGATATTGAATCACTAATAAAAATCTCCTAACAAAAAAAGCCCAGAACCAGACAGATTCATAGCTGAATTTTACCAGATATCCAAAGAGGAAATGGTACCACTCCTACTGAAACTGTTCCAAAAGATCAAGAAGCAAGGAATCCTCCCCAGCTCTGCCTATGAAGCCAGTATTACCCTGATATCAAAGCCAGGAAGGACACAACAACAACAAAAAAACTACAGAAAAATATCCTTGATTAACATAGATACAAAAATTCTCAACAAAATAGTAGCAAACAAAATTCAACAGCACATCTAAAAGGTAATACACCCTGGTCAGGTGAGTTTCATTCCAGGAATGCAAGGATGGTTCAACATGCACAAGTCAATAAATGTGATTCACCACATAAACAATGAAAAACAAAAAACATATGATCATCTCAATAGATTCAGAAAAAACATTTGATAAATTCAGCATTACTTCATGATAAAAAGCCTCAACAAAGGTAGTGAATGAAACTGAACCCCTGTCTTGTACCATATACAAAAATTAACTCAGGATGGATTAAAGATATAAATGTAAGACCTTAAACTATAAAAATGTTATAAGAAAACCTAGGGAAATTTTTTCTAGATATTAGCCTAGTCAGAATTTATAACTAAGTCTTCAAAAGCAAACACAATGAAACCAAAAATAGGCAAATGAGGCTTAATTAAAAGCTTTCACACAGCAAAAGAAATAATCAACAGAGTAAATAGACAGCCTAAAAGAGTAAGAAAATATTTGCAAAATATGCATGTGACAATGGACTAATATTCAGAATCTATGATCAACTCAAACAACTCAACAAGAATAAAACAGCCCCACTAAACACTGGGCAAAGGACATAAACAGACATTTTTCAAAAGAAGACATACAAATAGCCAACAAACATATGAAAAATGCTCAACATCACCAATCATCAGAGAAATGCAGATTGAAATCACAATGAGATATCATCTTACACCTGTCAGATTGGCTCTTATTAAAAAGTCAATATCTTATTAAAAACAGATGTTGGAGAGAATGCAAAGAAAAGGGAATGCTTATACACTGTTAGTGGGAATGTAAATTAGTATAACTTCTATGGTATACAGTATGGAGATTTCACAAAGAACTAAAAAATAGATCTGCCATTTGATCCTGCTATTTCACTACTGTGTATCTACCCAAAGGAAAAGAAATTATATAAAAAAGACAGCTGTAATCATATATTTACTGCAGCATTATTCACAATAGCTAAATCATGTAATCAACCTAAGTGTCTCTCAACAAGAGATAGGATAAAGAAAACGTAGTATATATGCATGGACTGCTACTCAGTCATAAAAAGAACGAAGTCATGTCTTTATGTAACATGCATGGAAATGGAGGCCATTATCTTAAGTGAAATAACTCAGGAACAGAAAGTCTAGTACTGCATGTTTTCACTTAGAAGTAGGAACTAAACAATGTGTACATGTGTACATACAGAGTGGAATAACAGACATTGGAGACTCCAAAAGTTGGGTGGGAGGGGGTGAGGGATGAAAAATTACCTATTGGATACAATGTACACTATTCTCCTGATGGGTACACTAAAAGTTCAGAATTCACCACTATACTATATATGCACATAAAAAACTGTACTAGTACCCCCTAAATCTATAAAAATTAAATGTAAATATTTTATTTCATTTGAACATTAAATTTATCCTACCTTGTTAAAAACTAGCTATTAACATCTACCATAAAGAGGTTTTAGAATGTTGGTAGGAATTATATAAGTCTGAGAAAGAGGTATCTGCATCTTTCCTTTGACAAGTAGCTCTGTGTGAATACTTATGTACTTGTAGTTATGTTCAAAGATTATTATAGCACAGGGTTAGGAAGATTTCTAGAAAACATGAGCAAGAGTCCCATAGCAAAGTTTTTCAGATATATTAAAAAATCATAATATTTGTCCTTAGGCCACATATAGTTTAGTTGGAGAAAGTGATGAGAAAAAGTAACAAAAATAGAGAACATAGAGGAAATGAAGTTCTTTAAACCAAGCTCTATTCTGATGTTATAAAAGTAACATATTTGTTGTAGAAATCTTCAAAAAATATAAAGAAGAAATCAATAAATCAGTAAATAATCACTAACTCATCCCCAACTCCCAAGTTAACCACTTTTATCATTTTGGTCCATATCTTTTCTTCTTACCACATTGCTCTACATTAATTGAGATCATACTGACAAAAAAATTTATTCTCCATTTTCATTTAACATTCTTTTTACTTGAAAATTTCCCCCATGTCATTAGAATTATTTGTAAACATTTTATGGCTGCATAATAATCAATTTAATGACTAAAGAGGTTTAGCATCCCTAATCCAAAAATCTGAAATGCAAAATGCTCCAAAATCTGAAATGTTATGAGCACTGATATGATACCGCAAGTGGAAAATTACACACCTGACTTCATATGATGTTTTGCAGTCAAAACTTGGTTTCATTAGCAAAAATATTAAAAGTATTGTATGAAATTATCTTCAGGCTATGTGTATATGTTGTATATGAAACATAAATTAATTTCATATTTATACTTGGATCCCAAAGCCAGGATATCTTATGTGTATGCGAATATCCAAAAATATGAAAAAATTTAAAATCTGGTCCCAAGCATTTTGGGTCAGGGATACCCATCCCATACTATGATTTACTTAACCATTTTTTTATTGTTAGACACTTAGACTACTTATTTTTCATATTATTATTATAAATAAAGTGTGATAAACCTTTTGGGCATAAATCTTTGCATTTGGGATGTTTTTTAAAGCATAGATTTTAAAAAGTAGATTTAAATTTTTGATATGTATCATTTATTTGCTTTCAAAAAGTATTGTATGACTTTATGTTCCCACCAATAATGTATGTAATTATTAAAGATGGAATATTTTTAAATGTTTATTAGCTGTTTATATTCTCTCTTTTGTGAATCGTTGTTGCTCATTTTTCCTTGACATAACTTCTAAAATGTTTATTCTAGAAACAAAGAACCACAGAAAGGAAATTTCAACTCAAAGTGCCACACGAGCACTCATTAGTGAGGTAGTGAGGAAAGCCATGCCAGAAACATATCATTATGCCTTTAATATTATTTATAACTGTGTTAACAAACTGATGATGATAAATGGTGTTATTGAGAACCACTGTTGTTCTCAGTAGAAATAAGGAACGAATTAGTGAGCAAAAACTAAAAAAGAGATCTGATTACTATAGGATCAGGTTAGAATATAAAACTTTTTCAGAGGAGGTGACTCTTGAAACATGTATTGAATGAAATCATGGTTATTATTTCATTCATTCAACACATATTTATTGTGCAATTTTCTATATGGTAGGCACTGTTCTAGGCACTGGAATATAGCAGTGGGCAAAACAGACTGAATTCTCTGCCTTCTTAGAACTTTAACATTCCAGACCATTGCTACTCATAGTCCATAGACCAGCATCATAGCATAACCTGGGAGCTTGTTAAAAGTGTAGATTTTTAGATGCAACTTTAGACTTCCTGAATCTGCATTTTAACAATACTCCCAGGTAATTATCATACATATTAAAGTTTGAGAAGCACTGATCTAGTGGATTTGATAGGCAGCAGAAGAGTAGTCTGGGAAGAAATAGCATGAGCAAAGGTATGGAGGTTAAGACTGAACAAACTATATTCATTTGTTTTTTTAATTAAACCCCACTTTAACTTCAAGTGTATATAGAGTTGCAAATTGTTATCCAACATTATAATACATAGGTAAAACCAAACACACAATAAACTGATGTTAAGGAACCTAACCTAAAAAAGAAACACAGTAATATGGAATTGCAAAACAAGAATAATAGAAACATTTACCCATAAAATCCTGTATGCAACATTAATGTAACACTAAAAAAGAATTTGTTTAGATAACCATAAGTGAACAAAATATATTGAGGGTGTTGAAAAGATCAATTTGGTAAGAGGTAAGAAAGGTTTACTAAGTGATAAGATATGTGGGGGTTTGAATGATAAAAGCTTAGATTTCATCAATCTTTCCTCAGGTAGAGTTTTTCAGTGGACAATTGTATATTGAATCTAAGATGCAGAAGAGAAGATAAGACAGGAGATATATATTAACATTTGAGAATTGCAAAGTAAGAGGTGAGATTGGAAGCTATAGGTGCTCCTAGGAAGAGGTTTTAGAGTGTGACAAGAGAGAACTAAGAGCAGAACTTCATGAAATACCAACATTTAAGATGCAGAAAGAAGAGGAAACCATAAAGGAGACTGAAAAAAATTAGCCAGAGGTAGAATGGGAACTGGAAGAGCTAGTCCTAAAGCTAAGGGTATAAAGAGTTTCAAGTAATAAAAAGGAATATACAATATCTATTACAATAGAGAACCTAAGTAAGATAAGGTATGAAAAATGATTATTAGATTTGAAAATTAGGAGGTGATTGGTGACCTTGGCAAGATCATTTTTAGTGGAATTATGGGAATGAAAGCCATAATGCATTCATTTTAAATATAAATGGGAGGTAAGGAAGTAGAGATTATGAAAGTAGAGTCTTTCAAGAAACATGGATATGAATGGGGAAGAATAATGTAGAATCCAGCTGTGTAGAGAAGATCAATCTCTCTCTAACATTCTCTCTCAGCTTGTTTTAAGATGGGAGAGAACTGGGCATGTTTACATACTGAGAGGAAGGATCCAGTAATGAAAATAATAGTAGTTTTAACATGTATTTAATATTAATACTTACTCTATGTCAAGAACTCTGCTAAGTACTGAGCATATATTATCTCATTTAACCATTACAGCAAACTTATGATAGAGATGGAGGTGAAGTGACTTTTCTGAGATTGTACAAGTAATAAGTACTAGAGCTAGTATTTGAACCCAAACAGTCTGATTAGCCTATACTCATATTCACGAAGCTGTTCTGCTTCCCAAATAGAAAAAAGTTAGGTAAAAGAGATAACTGATACAGCAACATCCCTAGAGGATATGGGAAGACATAGGATTCAGAAGTATTCAGAAGTAGACTATAGACCTTATACATTAGGAGGGACATCTCTTTCTCCCAGGTAAAAAGATGTAAAGATGGGCACATATATAGATATGTTCAGGGATAGGAGCTGGGGGACTTTATAACTATGTGCTTAATTAAAATTGCAAACCCGCCCTTTAGCATTCCCAATCGCTTTAATCCTTGTCTCCATCTGATATATAATGTATTCACTTACTTGTTTATTATTTGTATCCTACCCCAAATGGTAATCCAATACTCTTAATGAAAACAGTGTCAGTGGAAAAATGGTAATGAAGCCAAATTGAGATAAATTATCACAAATGATAATTGAAGAAATTTATACATTGAATTTAGACCACTGTTTTAAGAAGGCTTATGGTGACTCAGAAGGGAGGTGGAACAAGCATGTGGAGGTGGTAGTATCAATAAGAAACTTTTTTCTTTTAGGATGGAGAATACTTGAATATGTTATAGGCTGAGGAAAAGGAGCTACCTGAGAAAGAAAAATAAAGGATACTAGAGGGAGTAAATCATTGATAGAAAACAGTCTTATGGGTGCGGAAACAAGTTCATATTTGGAGAAGTTAGCCTTATTGAGGAGGGAATACTTATCCCTTCCTGGAGGAAATGAAGATGGTAAAGGTGGATATATCTTTACAGTTACAGGTGTAATTGTTTACTATCTGTCTCCCCAAATAGAATATAGAAAGAACTTATCTCTATTGTTCAGTGTTGTATCCTTAGTGCCTGGCTCATACCTAACATATAGTAAATGCATACCATTTTTAGTTCAGTGAATGAATATTTGAATGAATATTCATAGGTAAGTTAGAAAGGAAAGAATTTGAAGATGTTTTTACCTGATGCCCATTATTATATTTGTAAAGTAGAAAAAGAGGCAATCTATGGGTAAATAAAAGTGGGGTGGGTAGGCTAGTTTTAAATTTAACTTTGTGAAGAATTAAAATTGGAAGTAAATAGACTAACAAGAATATTTGGAATCCTAGGTGAAGTTGAATTTTCCCTGTTTTGAACTCCTTCTTATATATATAGAGCACTCAAAACATTAGCACATAGTTAGTGTTAAATACATGTTAGTTGCCTCCCTCCTCCTTCCCCTGATAGCATTGGGCATTTTAGCACTTACTTGTTTAACGTATATTATCTCAGTATTTCCACATTGTATGCTTCTTGATAGCAGAGACCATGTCTTATATTAGTTTTATTCTGGATCCTCTTTCCTCTTTGACACAATAGTGACGACAATAGCAACATGAGTAAACTCACGATTGGTATAGTGTTTTGTAATTTGCAAAGCCCTTCTGCATAGGTTATCTCATTTGATCTTTTGTACAACATTGCATTGTGATGAGACTTTAATAGGTAAGGAAACTGAAGCATGGGAAGATTTAAAGGCATGCTATAGATTTCACAACAATCAAGTGAATGAACTGAAATTCAAATCCTGCCAGGTAGTAAACCTCAATACATACTGAATCTGTGAGATATTACAGATGTATTTTATGATGGATGGACTTGGTAGACTAGTAAAGAGGACAATAAGACATAATGCTGGTGGATGCTGGGACCTTTTAAATAGCAATGTATAAATTGAAAAGAGAAACTGGGAAGGTGGTTAAATAATGAGTTTAGATTTTGACATGTTAATTTTCAGGTATTACTGAAATATCAAAGAGAAGATGAGCTATAGGAGTCATTCTGATCCATTCAGCTCTATACAGCAGCTATCTTTTAAAAATACATCTCTGATCATGTTACTGCCCTAGTTAAAACACTACAGTAGCTTTCCATTGTACTTAGGATAAAATTCAAGCTCATAACACACTCTGTTAAATACAAAACCATCTGTGATCTGCTCCCTGCCAACCTCTAGAGCCTTCCCTCTGGTCCCGTTCTTCCCCTTGCCCACTATGATTCAGCCACTCTATCTTCCTTTCAGTTCCTCAGATCCAGCTCTTTACCTAACTCCTATGCATCCCTCATTTCTCTGCTTTCATGTCACTTCCTTCTAATCTAATCTAGTACACTTGTAACCTCTCACTTGCTCCTTTACTTTTTCCTCGAAGTACTTACCACAGTTTATAATTTTGTATTTGTTTGCTTAAGGACTGCCTCCCTCACTAGACTGTAAGCTTTAGAAAATAGAATTAACATCTATTTTGTTTGCCTCTGTATCTCTGGCACTTAGAGCTATGCTTGGTACATAGTACACTTTCATTAAATATGTGTTGATTGAATGAATGAATCTAGACTTCTTCACTATGAACGCAAAACTCTTTCTAACAGCCTGGATTGCCTTTGACATATGGTAAATTTTTTTGAAGGGTAGAATTAAGTTTTTTTTAACAGGATACTACAGAATCCATCTAGTTCAAATTTCACATAGAATTAAGAAACCCGAGACAGACAGACAGAGAGAGAGAGAGAGAGAGAGAGAGAGAGAGTTTTTGAACAGTTTGTACAATTTGGAACTATTTATAATTGAGTTGTAAAAAGTACTGCATTACAAATCACATCTAAAAAGATATCTTACTAGAGAAACAGTAGAACAAACTTATATCCAACATGGTATGAAACAAACTATTTAAGCTATACCTAAAACTGAAAGTCTAAGGGATACAGTCCTGAACTGTAGTAATCAGAGGTAGATTTTTGACATGACGTTCTTTTTTTTTTTTCTTTTTTTTTTTTTTTTTGGAGGCAGAGTCTCACTTTGTTGCCCGGGCTAGAGTGAGTGCCGTGGCGTCAGCCTAGCTCACAGCAACCTCAAACTCCTGGGCTTAAGCGATCCTCCTGCCTCAGCCTCCTGGGCAGCTGGGACTACAGGCATGCACCACCATGCCCAGCTAATTTTTTCTATATATTTTTTTAGTTGTTCAGATAATTTCTTTCTATTTTTAGTAGAGACAGGGTCTCGAACTCCTGACCTTGAGCGATCCACCCGCCTCGGCCTCCCAGAGGGCTAGGATTACAGGCGTGATCCACCACGCCCGGCCTGACATGACGTTCTTTTTTATGAGTTTTATTTTATTTTTAATTGACACATAATTGTGCATATTTACGGGGTACAATGTGATTTATTGATATATATATGTATTTTTATTGCAGAATATTACAGGGGTACAAATGCTTTGGTCACATAAATTGCCTTTGCACCACCTGAGTCAAAGCTACAAGCACCTACCATTTGATCCAGCAATCCCATTATTGGGCATCTACTCAAAAGAACAAAAGACATTCTATAAAAAAGACATCAGCACTCGACTGTTTATAGCAGTACAATTCACAGTTGCAAAGATGTGGAAACAACCCAAGTGCCCCTCAATCCATGAGTGGATTAATAAAATGTGGTATATGTATACCATGGAGTTCTACTCAGCCACAAAAAAACAATGGTGATATAGCACCTCTTCTATTATCCTGGATAGATCTGGAACTCATTCTACTAAGTGAAGTATCCCAAGAATGAAAAAAAACAAGCACCACATGTACTCACCATCAAATTGGTATTACCTGATCAACACTTAAGTGCTCATATAGTAATAACATTCACTGGGTGTTGGGCAGATGGGAGGGGGAAGGAGGGGATGGGTATATACACACCTAATGGGTGCATTTTGCACCATCTTGGGGATATACATGCTTGAAGCTCTGACTTGGGTGGGGCAAGGGCAATATAGGCAACCTAAACATTTGTACCCACGTAATATGCTGAAATAAGAAAACATTAAAAACAAAAAGAAGTTAGGTCAATTGAGATAATCCAGTCTGTGGAGCAGAAAGAGAAAAGAATGAAATAAAATGAACAGGCCTAAGATACCTGTAGGACATCAAGTGTACCAATATACAAGAATTATAGTCTCAGATGGAGAGTCTAGAGAGAAAGGAACAAAAAATGAATAAATAATGGCCCAAAATATCTAAAATGTAATTAACGGCTTAAATCTATATATCTGATATGCTCAAGGAATTCCAAGCAGGATAAACTCAAAAGAGATCCTACTGTAAGAAACAACAGAGTCAAATTTTCAGAGAACCTTGAGAGTAGAAACAGAAGTGATTTGTCAAATACAAGGGATCCTTAATACGATTGACAGTTCATCTCTCTTCAAAAACAATGGAGGCCAGAAGGCAGTGGAATGACATTTAAAGAGCTAAAAGAAAAAACTCCTCAGTCAAGAATTTTATATCAGGCAAAACTAATCTTCAAAAATGAAGGAGGAATTAAGACATTCCCAGATAAACAAAAAATGCAGAAGATTGTCACTCATAGGCCTCCCCTACAAGAAACTGGTAAAGGGATTTCTTTAGGCTGAAATGAAAGGATTAGACAGTAACTTGAAGCCATATGAAGAATTTAAGGGCAACAATAAACATAGCTCCATAGGTAAATATAAAAGCCAATATTGTTATATTTTGACTTTGTAACTCCTTTTTAATCCCTATATGATTAACAAGATAAATGCATAAAACAATAATCATAAATCTCTGTTTATGGGTACACAATATGTAAAGATGTGATTTGTGTCAAAATCTACATAAAGGAGATAAGAGGTATAAGGAAGTAGAGTATTTCTATGCTGTTGAAATTAATTTGTGTTAATTCAAACTTGATTTTTATAAAGTTAAGATGTTAATTGTAATCTTCAGAGTAGCCAAAATTGAAAAAAAACTTAAAATACAGAAAAAAGTCAAGCAGGGGTTCAAAATGATGAACTAGGAAAAAAAATCAATTAATTATAAATAAGGTGGTAATTGCGGAATTTCTAATTAAAATAAATAGCAGAAGGAAAACTGGAAAATTCACAAATATGTAGAAATTAAACAACACTCATAAGTAACAAATGGATGAATGAAGAAAAATACAGGGAAATAATAAAAATCTTTGAGATGAATAACAATGAAAACAACATAAAACTTACGGATTGTCAATGAAAGTAGTGCTCAGCAGTAAAGTTTTTGCTATAAATGTTTAATTCAAAGAACAATCTGAAATCAATAGCCTAACTTTAAACATTACAGAACTAGAAATGGAAATGTAGACTATACCCAAAACTTGGAGAAGGAAGTAAATAATAAAGATCAGAACAGAAATAAATGAAACTGAAAAATGAAAAACAAAAGAGAATCAAGGAAACTAAAATTTGGTTCTTTGAAAAGATCAGCAAAATTAACAAGCTTTTAGCTGGCTGACAGGTAAAAAAAGAGAGAAACTACATGTAATTGAAATCTAAAATGAAAGTGTAGATATTATTACAAAGCTTATAGCTATAAAAAAGGTTATAATGGGATTCTATATATGAATGGATTTGATAACATAGATGACATGAACAAATTCATGGAAGCACAAACTACCAAAACTGACTCAAGAAGAAATAGAAACAGATCTACAACAACTAAATATATTGAATCAGTAATAAAAATCTTCCCTACAAATTAAGGACCAGGACCATATAGCTTCATTGTTAAAGTCCATCAAGCAGTGGGATATACTTTATCTCAGGAACAACAGGGTGGTTCAATATACAAAAACCAATCAATGTAATACACCAGAATATAACAACTCTTACTCAGAAAGAAAAACACAAACAACTCAGTTAAAAAATGGATAAAGGGCTTGAATAGATATTTGTCCAAAGAAGATATATGAATCACCAAAAACCACTTGAAAAGATGTCCAACATTACTAATCAGTAGGGAAATGCAAATTAAACCCACAATCAGATGCCACTCACACCCACTAGCATGGCTCTAATAATAATTTTAAAAAGCATAATACATTGGTGAGGATGTGGAGCAATTGGAGCTTTCATACATTTGCTGATGGAAATGTAAAATAAGTATAGCTCTTGTGGAAAACAGTTTGGCTGTTCCTAAGGAACTTAAAGTTACCATGTGACCCAGCAGTTCAATTCTTGGTGTGGAATCTTCAAAAAGGATTGAAAACAGAGAAGAAAAAGATGGCGGAGTGGAGGTAACCTCCTGGATTCCTTCTTCCAGAGAGGGAGGCATAGATCTCCATCAGCTACACATGAGTGGATCACTCCCCCGCAAGAACAGCACTGTGAATCAACAGAGAATCAGCGTGAGACACAAAAAGCAGGAAAAAGAAAAGGTGAACCAGAAATAAGATCACGAAAATCTTGAGACTGCGAGACAATCAATAGAGTGTAGAGCGTGGGTTGGCTGCGCCTGCCTCACCAGCAAGTGAGATGAGATCAGTCCCACAGGAGAATGTCTTGACTCTCCACTGGCCTCCACACCCACTCAGACATGGATCTGCCTGAGTTGTTGCAAAATCACTGCTTGAGACATGGGGCTCTGTGGAGAGGAGACATTAGCAGGAAGCATCTTGAACTCCCCGAGCTCTGTGCCAGGACTGCACTTGGTGGGGGAGGGACTGGTCTGGGTCACCGCTGGAGGCAGTTGGGAGACAGGTAAATTGCCTCTACCACTCAGCGGGTCCAGATCAACGGAGGTGAAAACTAATTAGGGGACTCTAACCTGAAAACTGCTGCGGGCTAATAGGCCTGCTCAGGGTGGATCAGAAAGAGCAAGAGCTCCTGCTGAACAGGCATGAGATTTTGGAAGGGTGACATAAAAGAGACAAATGGGTATCCTGATGACTCAGACCCCTGACCTCGCACCTACTGACCCCTGAACAATCATCCCCCAGTGCTGGCGCTCTGCAGGCGGGCAGTCGCCATTTTCGGTGTCCACAGCCTAGCTGCTGTGGTGTGATATGGTCGGGCAGCTCCCTTCCCCCAGCCCGGGGACTCTTGCTACGAGCTCTGCCCTTGTGCGACCTATGGTCAATGATCCCATTTTGATGTGTGAACTTTGAGTGCTCCACCAGTCCTGAAAGACTAGGGCCTGGATCTTGCAGGCACTGGGCTAGGGTAGACCATTGCCCCTGGGATGTGCAGCCACTGGGGTGTGGGCCGAACAGTGGCACCACCCCCTCCCCCTAGCCAGCATCTTTCAAGCGGAAGGTGGAAGGCGCCACCTCTGGAGATAGGGAGAGACAAGAAAAAACCACTTTCTCTCTGCAACCAGTGTGAATCTTGGCTGCAGATCAAAAGTTGTCAGCCCAGTGACTTAACTCATCATACCTGTTTTAGGTCAAATCAAAATCCTGGGGCTGGACCTTTATCTCCAGCTGGCCGCCAGCATTGGGATCAACAGCCGGGGGGGAGGGGGATACTGGCAAGAGGCCAAAACAGGCTCCCCAAGTAACCCCTCCCACTAGGAGCAGCCCCCCAACTGTGGTAGAAGAACCCTGAACAACACATAAGTGGCTTCCCCCTAGTGACAAAGGAAGCAAAACACCTAGGCTGTTAGGCAGCCTAGGAACAGAGCCTTCACAAGGCATGTTACTTTCCAAATGAAAGCTGAAAGGTGGGAAGCAACCATTGATCCAGATGGGAAGGGCTCAGTGAAAGAACTCTGGAAGTATAAAGAATCAAACGGTAAACACGCCCCACAGAGGAACACCAGCACTCTAGCAATGGACATTAACTAAATTCAGAATATTAAAATGTCAGAAGAAGAATTTCAAACATGAATTGTTAGAAAACTGAATGATATGTGAGAAAAAAATGGATAACACAAAGAAACAAAAAAAAAATCCAAGACTTGGAAGAAAAATTCACTAAAGAAATCAAAATATTAAAGAAAAATCAAACCAAACTCCTGGAAATGAAGAATTTTTTCAAGGAACTACAAAACATGGTGGAAAGCCTCAAGAGCAGGGTAGATCAAACAGAAGAAAGAATCTCAGAGATTGAAGATAATGCCTTCTAATTAAATAAGTCAGTCACAGAGATAGAGCAAAGAAATGAGAAAAGACCAGAGTCTGCAGGAAATGTGGGATTATATGAGGGTTATGGGCATTCCTGAGGGTGAAGAAGATAAAATGCAAGGGTTGGATAAGCTATTAGAAGATATACTTGAGAAAAATTTTTCCAGGCCTTGCTAGAAATCTAGATATACAGGTACAAGAAGCCCAAAGGACCGCTGGGAGATCCATTGCAAATAGGAAGACACTAAAAAGGCCCTTCTTCGAGCTGTAAGGAGAAAGAAACCAGTAACATACAAAGGAAACCCCATCCAAATAATGCCAGATTTCTCAACTGAAACCTTACAAGCAAGAAGAGACGGGGGCCCCATTCTCACTCTTCTGAAACAAAACAATGACCAGCCTAGAATTCTGTACCCAGCAAAGCTAAGTTTTGTATACAAAGAAGAAATTAAGACATTTTAAGATAAACAAAGACTGAGGGAATTCAGCAAGACGAGACCAGCCCTCCAAGAAATACTCAAAACAGAGTTGCACATGGATTAGAACAAGAAACACTCACAAATGTAAAACTACTCAAAAGCTAAAGATCAAAGGATAGATACCACAATGGCTCAAGGGAGAAAACATAGCAATGAAGTTCTACCCAACAGGATGAACAGAAATCTTCCCCATTTATCAGTTCTCTCAATAAATGTAAATGGCATAAACTCCCCACTCAAGAGACATATGCTGGCCCAATGGATAAAAAAAAAAAAATACAAGCTGAGTATCTGCTGTCTTCAGGAACCTCATCTAACCAGCAAAGATGCATTTAGACTGAAAATAAAGGGGTACTAATCGATATTTCAAGCAAATGGAAGCCAAAAGAAGGCTGGTGTGGTGGTTTTAATTTCAGATAACTTAGTTTTTAAACCAGCAAAAGTAATGAAAGGCAAAGATGGTCACTGTATAATGGTGAAGGGTACAGTTCAACAAGAAAACATAACTATATTTAATATGTATGCATCCAACGTAGGTGTACTGAGATTCATAAAGCAAACCCTACTTGATCCAAACCAAATGATAAACAGCAAAACTATAATAGCCAGAGACTTCAACACCCTGCTGACAACACAGGACAGATCCTCCAAACAGAAAACAAACAAAGAAATAATGGACTTAAACAGAATGCTAGAACAAATGGGCCTCACTGACATTTACAGGACGTTCTATCCAAAATCCACTGAATATACGCTCTTGTCACCACGTCATGGGATATCCTCTCAGATTGACCATGTCTTAGGACACAATACCAATTGGATATCAGACTGGGATGGGGGTGGGGGAGGGGATGGGTGTATGCCTACATGATGAGTGCGTTGCACACCCTCTGGGGAATGGTCATGCTTGAAGGTGCAGACCCGAGGAGGTGGGGGGGGAGGGGATGGAGGTATGACTACATGATGAGTGCCAGGCGCACTGTCTGGAGAACGGGAATGGACGCGCTTGGGACTCTGACTCGGGGGGATGGGTGGGACATGGACAATGTATATGACCTGAACTTATGTACCCCCATGATGAGCTGAAATAAAAAAAAGAAAAAAAAATTAAAAAAAAATAAATTGTACGATACATCTTCTCCGATCACAGCAGAATAAAAGTAGAAATTAACCCTAACAGAAATTCTCATTTCTATTCAAAGTCATGGAAGCTAAACAACCTTCTTCTGAAGGATTATTTTACAAATGAGGAAATCAAGACAGAAATCAAAAGATTCTTTGAACTAAATGACAAAGGAAACACAAGTTATCAAAATCTGTGGGACACAGCTAAAGTAGTCCTGAGAGGAAAGTTTATTTCCATAAATGCCTATATCCAAAAGACAGAAAATTTACAAATAGACAACCTAATGAATAGACTCAAAGAGCTGGAGAAGGAAGAACAGACTGATCCCAAACCCAGCAGAAGGAGAGAAATGAATAAGATCAAATCAGAGCTAAATGAAATGGACAACACAGAAACCATATGGGAGATTAATAAAACAAAAAGTTGGTTCTTCAAAAAGATTGACAAAATTGACACCCCTTAGGCTAGACTAACCAAGAGCAAAAAAGAAAAATCTCTAACAACCTCGATCAAGAACATGAAAGGAGAAATTCCAACCGATGCCACAAAGATACGAGATATCATTTATGAATTCTACAAAAACCTTTATGCACACAAACTGGAAAATGTGGAGGAAATGGACAAATTTTTAGAAACACACAGCCTCCCTAGGCTCAACGAGGAAGAAATAGAATTCCTGAACAGACCAATATCTAGAACTGAAATTGAAACAGCAATAAAAAACCTTCCCCCAAAGAAAAGCCCCAGACCAGATGGTTTCACACCCAAATTTTACCACACCTACAAAGAAGAACTGGTGATTATCCTACAAAAGTTATTCTATGACAACAAGAAGGACGCAATCCTCCCCAACACGTTTTATGAAGCCAACATAACTCTGATACCAAAACCAGGAAAGGACGCAACAAAAAAAGAAAACTATAGACCAATATCCCTTATGAATATAGATGCAAAAGTTCTCAATAAAATCCTATCAAATCGAATCCAGGTGCTTATCAAGAAAATAATCCATCACGACCAAATGGGCTTCATCCCAGAGATGCAGGGATGGTTCAACATACGCAAATCTATAAATGTAATTCACCACATAAATAGACCCCAAAACAAAGACCATATCATCCTCTCAATAGACGCAAAAAAAGCATTTGACAAAATTAAACACCTTTTTATGGTAAGAACGCTTAACAAAATAGACATAGATGGGGCCTATCTAAAAATGGTACAAGCCATATATAACAAACCCAAAGCCAACATCATGCTGGATGGGGAAAAATTGAAAGCATTCCCACTTAGAACTGGAAACAGACAAGGTTGCCCACTGTCCCCACTGCTATTCAACATAGTGCTGGAAGTCCTTTGCAAGAGCAATCAGGCAAGAGACCAGAATCAAGGGTGTCCAAATAGGGACAGAAGAGATCAAATTCTCACTCTTTGCTGATGATATGATATGATATCTAGAAAACCCCAAGGATTCAACCAAGAGACTCCTGGAATTGATAAATGAATTCAGTAAAGTCTCAGGATACAAAATCAATACACACAAATCAGAGGTATTCATATATGCCAATAACAGTCAAATGGAGAACCAAATTAAGGACTCAATATCCTTCACAATAGCAACAAAGAAAATAAAATACCTAGGAATATATTTAACTAAGGAGGTAAAAGACCTCTACAGGGAGAACTATGAAACACTGAGGAAGGAAATTGCAGAGCATGTAAACAGGTGGAAAACAATACCATGCTCGTGGATCGGAAGAATCAACATTGTTAAAATGTCCATACTACCAAAAGTGATCTACAGATTCAATGCAATCCCTATTAAATTACCAACATCATTTTTCACAGATATACAAAAAAGAATTTTATGCTTTCTATAGAACCAATGAAGACCCCATATAGCAAAAGCAATGTTAGGCAATAAGAATAAAATGGGAGGTGTTAATTTACCAGACTTCAAACTATACTACAAGGCTGTGGTTATTAAAACACCTTGGTATTTGCACAAGAACAGGGACACAGACCAGTGGAACAGAACTGAGAATCCAGATATAAAACCATCCTCATATAGCCATCTAAACTTTGACAAAGCAGACAAAAACATACTCTGGAGAAAAGACTCCTTATTCAATAAATGGTGCTGGGAAACCTGGATAGCCACATGTAGAAGACTGAAACAGGACCCACCCCTTTTACTTCTCACAAAAATCAGATCACATTGGATAACAGACTTAAATCTAAGGTGTGAAACTATTAGAATTCTAGAAGAAATTGTGTGAAAAACTCTTATAGACATTGTCCTAGGCAAAGAATTTATGAAGAGGACCCGAAAGGCAATCACAGCAACAACAAAAATAAACAAATGGGACCTGATTAAACTAAAAAGCTTCTGCACAGCCAAAGAAACTGCCACGAGATCAAACGCAACCTACAGAATGGGAAAAAATTTTCGCATGCTACACATCCAATAAAGGACTGAGAACTAGAGTCTATTTAGAGCCGAGGAAAATCAGCAAGAAAAAATCAAACAACCCTATGAAAAAGTGGGCAAAGGACATGAATACAAATTTTTCAAAAGAAGACAGAATAATGGCCAACAAACATATGAATAAATGCTCAACATCTCTAATCCTCAGGGAAATGCAAATCAAAACCACAATGAGATATCACTGAACTCCAGTGAGAATGGCCTTTATCAAAAAGTCCCATAACAATAAATGTTGGCATGGATGCAGAGAGACAGGAACACTCATACACTGCTGGTGGGACTGCAAACTAGTGCAAGCTCTGTGGAAAGCAATGTGCAGATAACTTAAACAAATACAAGTAGACCTACCATTTGATCCAGCAATCCCATTATTGGACATCTACCCAAATGAACAAAAGACATTCTATAAAAAAGACATCTGCACCCGAATGTTTATAGCAGCACAATTGCAAAGATGTGGAAACAACCAAAGTGCCCATCAATACATGAGTGAATTAATAAAATGTGGTATATGGATACCATGGAGTACTACTCAGCTATAAGAAACAACGAAGATATAGCATCTCTTGTGTTTTCCTTGATAGAGCTGGAACCCATTCTACTAAGTGAAGTATCCCAGGAATGGAAAAATAAGCACCACATGTGCTCACCATCAAATTGGTTTCACTGGTCATCACCTAAGAGCATGTTTAGGAATAACATTAATTGGGTGTTGGCCAGATGGGAGCGGGTTAGGGGATGGGTGTATACATCAATAATGAGTGTGATGTGCACTATCTAGGGGATGGACATGCTTGAAACTCTGACTTGGGGCAGGGGCAAGGGCAATATACATAATCTAAATTTTTGTACCCCCATAATATGCTGAAATAAAAAAAAAAGAATTGAAAACAGGTTTTCAAACAAAAATTTTTACACAGATATTCACAGCATCACCATTTACAATACCCATCATTTTGAAATACCCATCCATCAACTGACAAATGGATAAATGTGTTATATACATGCAATCGAATCTTACTCAACAATAAAAGGGATGAAGTATTAATACATGTTATAATGTTAAGGAATATTGAAAATGTGATGCTAAATGAAAGAACCCAGATGTAAAATGTCACATATTGTATTGTTCCATTAATATGTAATATCCATAGTAGGGAAATACATACAAAGAGAAAGTAGATTTGTGTTTGACAAGTATTGGGGGTAAAAGGAAATTGGAATTGTCTGCTTAGTGTGTTCAGACTTTCTTTTTGGAGTGATGAAAATGTCACTAGATGGAAATGATGTTTAGATAACATTGGGAATGTACTAAATTCCACTGAACTGCATATATTAAAGTGGTTAATTTTATGTCATGAATTTTATCTCAACAATAGAAAGGCATTGTTATTTCTTTGTTCCCTTTTCTTTTTTAAATTAAAAATACAAATTGTATATATTTATGGTGTACACCATGATGTTTTGATATATGTATACATTGTGAAATGGCTACAGTAAGTTAATTAGCATATTCATTTTCTCACTTATTTATCATTTTTATAGTGAGAACACTTAAAATGTCTCTTAGCAATTTTCAAGTATATAATACATTGTTATTAAGTATAGTCACCATGCTGTACAATAGATCTCTTGAACTTATTAATATTTCTCTTCCCTAATTAAAATTTTGTGTCATTTGGCCAACATCTCCCCAATCTTCTTGCTCATCTTAGAGGAAAAATGTTCAACTTTTCACCATTGAATGTAATGTTAGCTGTTGGCTTTTGATATCTGTCTTCTATTGTGTTGAGATACATTTCTTCTATACCTAGTTTGTTGAGAGAGTTTTTATCATGAAAGGATGCTGAATTTTTTCAAATGCTTCTTTTCTGCATCTATTAAGATCGAAATTCCTGGGATAGTTTTCACAGAAATAGAAAACAAAATCCTAAAATTCACATAGAATCACAAAAGACTCTGAATAGCCAAAGCAATCTTGTGCAAAAAGAACAAAGTCAGATGCATCACACTATCTGATTTCAAAATCTTCAAAACTATAATAATCAAAATAGCATGGGACTGGCATAAAAAGACATATAAACCATTGAACCAGAATAGAGTACAGAAATAAATACATGCATTTGTGATCATTTGATTTTCAGCAAAGATGCCAAGATCACAGAATGGGAAAAGGATAGTCTCTTTAACAAATGGTGTTGAGAAAACTGAATATCCATATGCAAAAGAATGAAAATGTACTCTTATACCACACACAAAAATCAATCCAAAGCACATTGAAAACTTAAACAGAAAACCTGCAACTGTAAAACTCTTAGAAGAAAACAGAGAGCGAACTTTGTTCTGGGCAATGATTTTTTGGGTATGATACCACAGGCAACAAAAGCAAAAAGAGACAAATGGGATTACATCAAACTAAAATGATTCTGCACAGCAAAAGAAGCAATCAACAGGTGAAAGGCAACTTGGACTGGGAGAAATATTTGCAAACCTATGTATCTGATACACAGCTAATATCCAGAATGTATAAGGAACTTCTACAGGTCAATAGAAAGAAAGCAAATAATCTGATTAAAAGTGGGCAAAGGATGTGAATACACATTTCTCCAAAGAAGACATACAGATGGCCAACAGGTGTATAAAAATATGCTCAACATCACTAATTGTCATAAGGATACAAATCAAAACTGTAGTTATATATTACATCAAACCTATTAGGATGGGCATTATAAAAAAAAAAACAGAAAATAACAAGTGTTGGTGAGGATGTGGAGAAAAGGGAACCCTTGTTCATTGTTGCTAGAAATGTAAAATGGCAAAGCTGCTATGGAAACTGTATGAAGTTTCCTTAAAAAATTACAAATGGAAATACCATGTGATCCAGCTGTTCCACTTCTGGGTGTTTATCCAAAGAATAGCAATTAACCTAAACTTTTGTACCCCCACAATAAGCTGAAATAATAATAAAATAAACAAGTATAAACAGGTGACATCAATTGTAAAAAAAAATTTAAGATGATAGCTGTCATTATGTGTTTTTTACTGCAATAAAAAAATGGAAAAGGTTAATGAGAACATCCTCAAATCAGTTCAACCTATTTAATAAGTACCAACTTTGTTCTATGCCTTCTATGTAATACATACATGTATTTATTATAATATGTATTTATTATAATATAACATATATTTAAAAGATACCCTACCATTAAGGAACTCATAATATAATGGAGAAGACAGATAAATAAACAAGCAATAGCAGAGTATTAAGTGATACAGTGGAGATGTCATGGGGAACCAGAGGAGAAAGCATTTAAATCTACCCAGACTTAGGGAAGTACCATTTTTCCAGAAGAGGTAACATTTGAGGTTAGTTTTTAAAGGATGAGTTGGTAAAGTGGGAGGAGGAGAGTGAGAGGGAAACGGACATTTCTGGCAGAAAAGAGATTATGCAAAAATAAGGATTCAAGAAATACAATGACACTTTGGGAGAGTTGTATGTAGTTTGGCATACCTGAAGCACAGAGGAGTGTTAGGTCACAGGAGATGATGCTACAAAGATAGTCAGGGGCCAGATTATAAAGTTCCTGTACTTACATTCCCACTAGTAGACAAATAGGTCAAGAAGAGAAAGTTTGGCCAAGGCAGAGATATTAGGCATAGAGGGAAGAGTTTAAAAATTATTATGGATATAAAAGTGACAGCAGCAATGAATATTCCAAAAATGAAATTAAGTAAACAATTCCTGGAGAAATAACAGGTTTTGTGAGAAAAGATGAGGTCAACTTGGGGCATATTGTTTTTGCTGTGTTTGTGGAACTTCCAGGTTGGTATAGCTCAGGATTCCTTAAAATCAGCATTATTGATCTTTTTGGCTGGGTCATTCTTTGTTGATTGGAAGTGTCACGTGCATTGTAAAATGTTTAGCAGCATACTTGGCCTCTACTCACTAGATGCCAGTAACACCCTTAACCAGTTGTGACTATTAAAAATATCTTCAGATATTTTCAGTGTACTCTGGGTTAAGTTGGGGAGATTTGAGATTTGAGATTCATTGGCCTATATTTTGTAGCTGAAAGTATGGGCAAAGATACGATCATTTAGCGTGTGCATTGAAAGAAGAAAGAAGAGGGCAGAACCCTCTGGAAGACAGATGTTTGCTTCTGACTCTGAAAACTCTATTCTTAGTACATATCAGTGAGCTCCCTCTACTCTAGGATTGTTGATATGGGAGACACAGTGGTATATGTTAGTTCCCTTTCTTGTTCCCTGACCAACTTTTACTTATTCTTTCCTTCTCCCACAAATGCTATTCTATCAGTTCACATATACAGGCAGTCCTTGGGTTACAGATGACCCCATTTAACGGTGTTCCATAATTACCAATGGGCTCCCAAGTTTCCCTATAAGAATAATTTATAATTAAATAATTAATAATTCAGGAGCTAGTTTCTTCTGTACATGTAAACACACCTGCGTGGTGTAAGCAGTTCGTTGGCACAGCATCTTTATGCTAGCAGCTAGTCTCAGTATTTATATGGTCACTTATGCACAGCATCAGTTTTGTCTTAACTTTTTTTGATTTTGTAAGTCTGTGTTTACGTTTATAACTATGCTTCCAAAGTGAAAGTCCACTGCAAGTCCAGGTGAACCTGCAGCTAAGAGAAAGGTGATTACAGTGGAAAGGAAAGTAGAAATAATAAATTAGGAGAAAGGCCAGATTACATCATTCATTGGGAAAGCATTAGGCTTCAGTTGCTCAACTATCAGAACAATTATATAGGATAAAGTAAGAATAAAGGAACAAATCAAAGGAAGTACTCCAATGAAAGTGTCAATTATTACTAACCAGCATAGTGGATTAATTACTGAAATGGAAAGATTATTATTGATTTTGTTAGAAGATCAAAATAAGCATAACATTCCTATTAGCCAAGCATGGATAAAATACTAGTTGAGTGTTAACCTTTAATATTATTTAAAAAAAAATTTTCCTATTACCTATCTAATTTTTTTTGTATGAGATTGTTTTTATGTTCTGTTTGTTTGAATTAAAAGAAAGGGCACAATAGTTTCTGTAACTTATTATTAAGCTCATTATTATTACAGTATTACTGTTAGAGCTGGTTCCCCTCGGCCCCGGGAACAGAAAGACAGAGTCACTGAGGCTGCAAAGGCAAAGGAGTTTTATTTTGACTAGCTCGAGCTAGGGTCCAAGTCCCAGAGCACCAACGCAGTGGTCTCTTTACGAAACAGGACCCCGCCCTGGGGTAAAAACAAAGCTTTTATACTTTTTTTTGCTGGAGTCTGTTGCTAGTTATTTCTGATAAGAGACTCTTTCCCAAGAGATTCCCTCCCAGGAGATTCTCTCCCCAAGGACACTCGCCCTGCACAGCCGGCCTCCCTATCAGGAAGCCACCTGCGGTGCGGTTTTTTTCTTTTTTTAACTGCGTTTGAGCATGGTTTTAGCTCTTTATCGTAATCAAGCAATAAGCAAGCAAGCTTTGTGTACAGAAGCAGAATTTGGCTGTTAGCTAAGAGCAAAACAACAAGTCACCATCAAACACACTAAAATATTGTTTTAGTCCTATTCTACATTACACTATATTATTATTCCACATGAGTCATTACAGTATTGTTATTATTATTATTATTATTATTACTACTACCATACATGCCCTATTCATTGGGTATCCAAGTCACATACAAATTTGACCTGAAGATGTTCTCAGGAACGTATCTCATCTATAATCTAGGAACCACCTGTGTCCCTTCTAAGGAGATTTTCCTTAAAACTCATCTCGAGACCAACCTCATCCACTCCATTCATTCCTCCTCTTCAAATCTTTTGTTGATTGTAAGGTGTTCCACATTGCGTTGTACCAGTTGTAATTGTATACTCAGACTCTTAAAAATTTGCATATCTTGTGCCTTGCATTGCATCTCCGAAGTCCTTCTGTCCCTCCCTCTTCAAATATTCCTGCCAATTTGGTCAACACTATCAAATGTTATGAGATGCCTAGAATTTTCTTATTATAATTATTTGAAAAATAGGGGCTCTATCTTTAAAAAGTAATTTTCATAGCTATTGAGTCCTATTAAATGCTAGAAGTAGGACATTATACCTCTATGAGTCCAGTGGAGTCATTTGGTTACTTCCAATGAATGAAGAATTAATTATATAGTTTATTTTTTAGAGACAAGATATCACTGTATCTCCAGGCTGTAGTGCAGTGGCCGCAGCTCAATTGTGACCTTAAACTCCTGGGCTTCAGCTATCCTTCTGCCTCAACCTTCTGAGTAGCTGGGACTATAGGTGTGTGACACCATGCCTAGCTAATTTTTAATTTTTTTTGTAGAGATGGGGGTCTCACTATGTTGCCAAGGCTAGACTTGAGCTCCTGGCCTCAAGCAATCCTCCCACCTCAGCCTCTGAAATTGCTGGGATTACAGGAATGAGCCACTGTGCCTGGCTATGTAGTTTGTTTTAATATACATGCAAAAATCCTATGAATTGCCTGTCTACATAACTTATATTCCATCCTAATGGTTATCAGAGAATTTAATGCCCATAGAGTAAAAGGACAAAATTAGAATTATCCTAAAAGCAATCTGGACTGGGAAGTAGGATACTGGAATCTACCGATAAGATCATGAGTAAATTACAGATCTTTACTGAACCTCAGTTTCCTCAATTCCAACATGCATTGGAACATTCCAACATGGCTAGGCTAGATCAGTAGTCTCAAACCTACCTGCACATTAGAATCACTTGAGGAACATTTTTCTTTTTTAAATCTCATCTCTACCCCATACCAATTGAATTAGAATATCTTGGGATGGTTTTTTACCCCCAGAGATTTGAAAATATGTCTGGTATTTTCTTAATTTTTCATAAATTTTCCTGTGTACTTTTAACACAGCCAAAGTTGACCACCATTGCATTTCATGATCTCTAAATTACCCCAATTCTTGTGTGTGTGTGTGTGTGTGTGTGTGTGTGTGTGTGTTTAAGCCAAATTTTGAGTGAACCTATATCTCTGAAGTTCTAATAGAAGTTAATTAATAATATGTCTCAGTATGCAAATATTGTTTTATATGCAATTTCCCAAAAATATAGCAAATGATCAAAGTATGATAAAGCTATATGTATAGCTTATATTATCATGTACTTAATTCCACATATCTTTGTAATTATTTGTTATGGCAAATACGTATTTTCTCCTTCAACTAAATTATAAACTGTGAAAGCAAGGCTCATCTTATTTATTTTTTAGACTCCTCCATAGAAATTATAAAATTTCTCTGCATTCTAAACAGGATCTAAATATCTATTTGTTGAATGCATAAATTGAATACAGCAGTCCCCTATTATCCATGGTTTTGCTTTCCATGGTTGCATTTACCCATGATCGTTCACAGTTTATAATTTAGTTGAAGGAGAAAATACATATTTGCCATAACAAATAATTACAAAGATATGTGAAATTAAGCAGACAAAAATATACACTAGGGAAAAGAAACTCTTTTGAATAAATGGTGCTGGGAAAACTGGATAACTACATGCAGAAGATTGAAACTGGATCCCCACCTCTCACCTCTTACAAAAATTAACTCACGATGGATAACAGACTGAAACCTAAGGCATGAAACCTTAAGACCCCCAAAGTAATCACAGCAGCAACAAATATAAATAAATGGGACCTTATCAAATTAAAAAGCTTCTGCACAGCCAAGGAAACTATCAGTAGAGTGAATAGACAACCTGCAGAATGGGAGAAAATATTTGCTTTCTACACATCCAATAAAAGGCTGATAACAAGAATCTATCTAGAACTCAAAAAAATCAACAAGATAAAATCAAACAACCCCATCAATAAATGGTCAAAGGACATGTACAGAAACTGTTCAAAAGAAGACAGAATAATGACTAGCAAACATATAAAAAAAGCTCAACATCTCTAATCATTAGGGAAATGCAAATCCAAACCACAATTAGATATCACCTAACTCCAATGAGAATGGCCTTTATCAAAAAGTCCCAAAACAACAAATGCCGGCAAGGATGTGGAGAGATAGCAGCACACTTACACTGCTGGTGGGACTGCAAATTAGTAAAACCCCTGTGGAAAATAGTTTGGAGATATCTCAAAGAGCTAAAAATAGAAATAATACCATTTGATCCAACAATCCCACTACTAGGCATCTACCCAAAGAAACAAAAGACATTCTGTAATAAAGACATCTGCACTCGAATGTTTATGGCAGCACAATTCACTATTGCAAGGATGTGGAAACAATCCAAGTCCCCTTCAATCCATAAGTGGATTAATAAAATATGGTATGTGTATACTATGGAGTACTACTCAATTACAAAAAACAATGGTGATCTAGCACCTCTTATATTATCATGGATAGAGCTTGAGCCCATCCTTCAAAGCGAGGTGTCACAAGAATGGAAAAATAAGCACCACATGTACTCGCCATCAAATTGGTACTAACTGATCAACACTTGAGGTGCTCACATGGTGGTAATAGTCATTGGGTGTTGGGGGCTGAGGTGTGTAAACTAACAACTAATGGATGTGGTGTACATTGTATGGGGGAAGGGCACACCTCTAGCCCTGGCTTGGGTGAGGCAAAGCCATAACTTGTAAACAGAATGTTTGTACCCCCATAATATCCTGAAATTAAAATAAATTAATTAAAAAAAACAAAAATAGGTGAGTACAGTACAATACAGTAAGATATTTTGAGAGACAGAAAGAGACCACATTCACACAATTCCTATTACTGTATATTGTTGTTATATTTTTGTTAGTTATTGTTGTTAATCTCTTATTGTGCCTAATTCATAAATTAAGCCTTCTCATAGGCATGTATATAGGAAAAAACAAAGTATATCTAGGGTTTTGTGCTGTCCACAGTTGTAAGCATCCACTGGTGGCTGATCTTAGAACATATCCCTCCTTGATAAGAGGGGAATACTGTAGTGTAATACTTTATGTTGACCACTTGCACTCTGCTTATATTGACCACATAATCTTACCTTCCTTAGTAAGCATTATGCTCTAAATATCTAAATTAAATTAATCTTATCCATCATAACTACATTTGATTCTTTATTTTACATATGAGACTGTGGTTTTGGTTTTCCACCCAACATCAATTTCTATAGAGAACTGATATTTTTAATGAGGCTTTGGTAGAGCTTACCTCACTTTCCCCTCTGCACAAAGAGTAGATATTTGATCCAAATGTCCTATCAGAATGCTCCATTCCCTTGGCCACAGTAATTGGTTTAGTAATGGGCATGCAACCTAGGATGGGCCAAGTGGAAGCATGGGGTGGGAACAGAGAATATTAAAGAATGAGTAAATAAGCCTGGGCTTTAAGGAAACACTGTTTAAAAACTGCTGCTTGACCCAAAATGTCATGAATTGTTTGGGGAAATATCCTAAAGTGAGGCTAGGTGATGATCAGTGAAACCAATTTGGTGGTGAGTACATGTGGTGCTTATTTTTCCATTCTTGGGATACTTCACTTAGTAGAATGGATTCCAGCTATATCCAGGAGAACATAAGAGATTCTATCATTAATCGGGTGTCAGGCAGAAGTGGGGGGGAGGGGATGGGTGTATACATACCTAATGAGTGTGATGCGCACTGTCTAGGGAATGGACACATTTGAAGCTCTGACTCAAGGGGATGGGGAGGCAAAGGCAATATATGTAACCTAAACTTTTGTACCCCCACAGTATGCTGAAATAATAATAAAAAATAAAATAATAAAATAATAAAAAAACATTAAAAATACACATTCTCAAAAAAAAAAGTAAGGCTAAAATGGAGTGAGGACAATCATATGTTATTTTGCAGACCAAATAGAGTATATTGTAAAATAAGAATCTTCATTAAATTAACTTTTACCATTCCACAGTCTATGGAAGAGTTAAATAACATTTTTACAAATAGCAGCAAAAATGCACGATGATATTTGTTACTTTTATAAATAGAAATTGTTCACAGCCGTTTCACAGGGAAATTTTGAGCTCACAGATGATCCAAGATGAGCTTTATTTTTAGGCTTAGGAAAATATCAGATAGTTTCCTAGTAACCTTATCTTACTTGTTGAAAAAATTTAAAGTTGTATTTTTGCCTATTACCGATTTATTTGATATTATTTGTAGAAAATAGCCTAGATTAAAAGAGTATGAGATGTCAAAGGAAAGAGATCCTCACAGAAGAAATTTATCATGATAAATTATTGTTTATAAGTCCTTAACACCTACTAAATAAAACTCAAATTCCTGTTTTGTGGTATTAAAGGTCTTCCACAATCTGGCCCCATGCTTCCCCTCTAATCTGCTATTTCATTATTGTTTTGGTCTACATGAACTCTCCAGTACCTAGAATAAACATTGTGCCCTTGCTCATGCCATGCTTCTAATTTTGAATACCTACTCTGTTTTTCTTACCTTTTAATTTTTTTTTGGTACAATTACTATCCATATTCCCCCTTCTGTCTGCCCCCACACAGTTTCGCCTGTTATTAACATCTTGCAGTAGTGTGGTACATTTGTTAGAACTGATGAACCAATATGTTATTATTAACTAAAATCTATAGATTGCACTAGGGTTCTCTGTGTTGTACATTCTATGGGTTTTGACAAATGTGTAATGACATGTTTCTGCAATTACAGGATACAAAATAGATTCACTACTCTGGAACCCCTTCACTACCATTAAAATCTCCTGTGATTCACCAATTCACCCCACTCTTTGTCTCTCCCATAGAGCCCCTGGCAACTGCTGATCTTTTTGCTCTTTCCATAATTTTGCTTTTTCCAGAATGTCATATAGTTGTAAGTGTACAGCATATAGCCTTTTCAACTTGGGTTCTTTCACTTACCAATGTGCATTTAAGGCTCATTCATGTCTTTTTGTGACTTGGTAGTTCATTTCTTTTTATTGCCAAATAATGTTCCACAGTATGGATGTACCACATTTGTTTATCCATTCACCTATTGATGGATATTTTAGTTCCTTCCAAGTTTTTGGCAGTTATGAACAAAGCTGTTAGAAACATTTGTCTATAGATTCTTGTGTGAACATAAGTTTTTAATCCATTTGGATAAATACCAAGGAGTACAATTTCTGGATTATATGGTAAGCCTGTGTTTGACATTGTAAGAAACTGCCAAATTGTCTTCCAAAGTGGCTGTAGAATTTTGAATTCCTACCAACAATGAGTGAAAAGCTCCTCTTGCCATACATCTTTACCAGCATTTGGTGTTTTCAGTGTTGTAGATTTTTTATGATTTTACTAGATTTGTGGTAGTAGTTTTATTTTTAATTGAATTTAATCTATTTATTTCAATTGACAAATTAAAATGCATATATTTATGGTATGCAACATGATGTTTTGATATATGTGTACATTGTGGAATGGCTAAATCAAGCTAATTAACATAAGCATTACCTCACATACTCATCTTTTTATTGTGGTGAGAATGCTTAAAAGCTACTCTTGTAGCAATTTTCAAGTGTACCTATGTTGGTATTAACTATATTCAGCATGATACACAATGGTAACCACAATTCAACTTTTAGCTTTTATGGGTTTGACTTTTTTAGATTTCATCTGTAAGTGAGATCAGGCAGTATTTGTTTTCCTGTGCCTGGGTTATTTCACATAATATTAATATAATGTCCTCCAGGTTCATCCATGTTGTTTCAAATAACATGATTTCCCACTTTTTAAAGGCTGAATAGTATTCTAGTATGTATATATATACCACATTTTCTTTATCCATTCATCTGTTGATGGACACTTAGCTGATTCTTTATCTTGGCTATTGTGAAGAATGCTGCAATGAGATATGTTTTCAATATATTTATTTTATTTCGTTTGTATGTATACCTAGTAGTAGGATTATTGAATCATGCAGTGGTTCTATTTTTTATTTTTTAAGTAACCTCCATACTGTTTTACGTAATGGCTATGCTAATTTACTTCTTGGTAATAGCCATCCTAACAGGTATGAAGTGGTATCTCACCATGGCATTGCTTTGCATTTCCTTAATGATTATTGAACTTGAACATTTTTTCAGATACCTATTGGCCTTTTATATGTCTTCTTTGGAGAAGTGAGTTTTCAGGTTTTTTGCTCATTTTTTAATCGAGTTATTTGTTTCTTGCTACTGAATTGTAGGAGTTCCTTCTTTATATATTTTAGATATTAACCTCTTATTAGATGTAAAGTTTGCATATATTTTCTCCCAGTCTGTAGGTTGGTATCTTCACTCTGTTGACCATTTCCTTGCTGTATAAAAGTTTTTTAGCTTGATGTAATCGCAGTTGTCTATTTTTGTTTTTGTTGTTTGTGCTTTTGGGGTCATATCCAAAAACATCATTGCCCAGACCAATGTCATGGAACTTTTCCCCAACTTCTAGTAGTTTTACAGATTAAGGTCTTACGTTTAAATCTTAATCCATTTTGATTTGATTTTGTATATGATATGAGATAAAGGTCTAATTTCAACCCTCTGCATGTAGATATCCAGTTTTTCCCACATCATTTATTGAAGAGACTGTCCTTTATCTATTGTGTGTTCCTGGCATCTTTGTCAAAAATCAATTAACCATAAATGCATGGATTTATTTCTGGGCTCTTTGTTATGTTTCATTGGTATATGTATCTTTTTCTGCTAGTACCATACTGTTTTAATTGCTATATCTTTGTAGTACATTTTGAAATCAGGTACTGTAATGCCTCCAGCTTTGTTCTATTTGATTAGGATTACTTTGAGTATTTGACATTTTTTGAGTTCCATACAAATTTTAGGATTTTTTCTATTTCTGTGAAAATTGTCATTGGAATTTTGATGAGGATTGCATGGAATCTGTAGATGGCTTTGGGTTGTATGGACATTTGACATTATTGATTTTTCCAATCCATGAACATGAGAATTTTTAGTTTTGTCTTTTCTAATGGTTTTAATCAATATAGTTTCAGAGTATAGATCTTTCACCTCCTTGGCTAAATTTATTCCTAAATATTTTATTTTCTGTAGCTATTGTAAGTACTATTCTTTTCTTAATTTCTTTTTGAATAGTTCATTGTTAGTTAAAAATCAATGCTATTGATTTTTGTTTTGATTTTGTATTGTGCAACATTACTGGATTTGTTTATTAGTTCTAACAGCATTTTGGTGTAATCTTTAGGGCTTTCCATACATAAGATTATGTCATTTGCAAACAGAAAATTTCACTTATTCCTTTTTCATTTAGATGCCTTTTATTTGTTTTTTAGCCTAATTGCTCTAACTAGAATTTCCAGTACTATGTTGAATAGAAGTGATGAGAGTGGGTATCCTTGTCTTGTTCCTGATCTTAGAGGGAAAGCCTTCAACTTTTCACTCCTCAGTACAATGTTAGCTGTGAATTTTTGTTATATGGCCTCTCTTGTGTTGAGGTACATTTCTTCTATACCTAATGTGTTCTAGATTTTTCCATGAAAGGATGTTGAATTTTTTCAAATGCTTTTTAGATATCTATTGAAATGATCATTTATTTTTTATTTAATTTTAAAATGTGAATTATGAGATTTGTTGATTTTTATGTGTCAAATCATCTGTGCATACCAGGGATAAATTCTACTTGGTCATAATGTATGATTCATTTAATATGCTGTAGTAATTGGTTTGATGGTAAAATGTTGACAATACTTGCACCCGTGTTCATCAGGGATATTAGCCTGTAGTTTTCTGTTCTTGTCTGCCTTTGGTATGAGGGTAATAATGCTGGCCTTATAAAATGAGTTTGAACGTGTTTACTCTTATTCAAATATTTGACATGTTTGAGAATTATTGCATTAACTCTTCTTTAAATGTTTAGTAGAATTCACAAGTAAAATAATTGGTCTTGGGTTTTTCTTTGTTGGGAGGTTTTTGATTACTGATAGCATGTCCTTACTCATTACTGATATGCTCAAAATTTTCATGATTCAGTTTTAGTAGTTCGTATATTTCTAGGAATTTATCCATTTCTTCCAGATTATACAATTTGTTGGCATATAATTGTTCATGTGAGTCTCTAATAATTTTTTGTATATCTGTGGTGTCAGTTGTATTTCTCCTCTTTCATTTGTAATTTTGTTTATTTGAGCTTTCACTTTTTTCTTGGTTAGTCTAGTTAAAGATTTGTCAATTTTGTTTATTGTTACAAAGAACACTCTTAGTTGTGTTGATATTTTCTAGGTTTTTTTAGTTCCTATTTCAGTTATTGCTGCTCCAATATTAATTATTTCCTGTATTCTGCTAAATTTGCTTTTATTTTCTGTTTCTTTAAGTGTAAAATTAGTATGTTTATTTGAGATTTTTCTTTTTAAGTGTTTATTTTTAGGCTTTTTAGTTCTATTCTGTTGATTTATATATCTATCCTTATACCAGTACCATGCTGTCTTGGTTACTATAGATTTATAGTAGTTTTGAAATTTGGAAGTATGAATTCTCCAAGTTTGTTCTACTTATTCAAACTTGTGTTGGTTATTTTGAGTCCATTGCTTTTGTATATAAATTTCATTTTTTGTGATATGAATTTTTTATTTCAAAATATTAAATAGGTACAAATGTTTTTGTTACATGCATGTAGTGTATAAATGCTGAAGTTAGGGCTTTAGTGTTCCTGCCACTAGGACAGTATTCATTGCATCTGATAGGTAAGTTTTTATCCCTGACCCCCTTTTCACCCTCTCTCCTTGTTAGTTTCCAATACTCTTTATATCTCTTTGTGCCTGTATGTATCAATCATTTAGTTCCTACTTATTAGTGAGAACACAATGTTTATGTGGTGAATCACATTTATACATTTGCGTTTATTGAACCATCCTTGCATCACTGTGATGAAGCTCACTTGGTCACAGTGGATTTTTTGTTTTTTTTTTTTTGATGTGCAGCTGAATTCCGTTTGCCAGGATTTTGTTGAGAATTTTTGCATCTATATTCATAAGGGATATTCGTCTGTAGTTTTCTTTTTGTTGTTGTTGTTGTGTTCTTTCTTGGCTTTGGTATCAAGGTGATAATGGCTTTGTAGAATGAATTGGGGAGGATTCCTTCCTTCTCTATATTATGCAATAGTTTCTGCAGTATGGATACCAGTTCTTGTCTGTAGGTCTGATAAAAATTTGGCTGTGAAACCATCTAGCCCAGGACTTTATTTTGTTGGGAGATTTTTTATTGCACCTTCAATTTTGTTGCTTGATATTGGTCTGTTCAGGAGTTCTATTTCTTCCTGATCAAGCCTAGCGAGGTTGTGTGTTTCCAAGAATTCATCCATTTCCTTAACATTTTCAAGTTTATATGCATAGAGATTTTTATAGTATTCAGAAATGATATTTTGTATTTCCATGGTATTCCATCAGTTGTATTCCAACTGTATTCCATCAGTTGTAATATCTTGTTTTTCATTTCTGATTGAGCTATTAAGGTCCATTATTTTGTTTCTGGTCAATCTAGTGAGAGTCCTGTCAATTTTGTTTATCTTTTCAAAGAACCAACTCTTTGTTTCATTAATCTGCTGTATATTTTTTTCTTGTTAATTTTGTTTAGTTTTGCTTTGACATAGTTATTTCTTTTCTCCTGCTGGTTTTAGGATTGGTTTTCTCTTCCTTTTCCAATTCCTTGAGACAATTCATTAGATTGTTGATTTGTGATCTTTCTGTCTTTTGGATCTAGGTTTTTACAGCTATGAATTTTCCTCTTATGACTGCTTTTGCTGAATCCCACAGATTCTGTTAACTTGTATCTCCTTTGTCATTTAGTTACAAGAATCTTTTGATTTCCATCTTAATTTCATCCTTGACCCAATAATCATTCAGCAGTAGGTTGTTCAATTTCCACAACTTTCTGTAGAGTTGAGTGTTTCTGTTGGAATTTTTTTCTAATTTTATTCCACTAAGGTCTGAGAAGATACAAGGTATAAATTCTATTTTTTGAAATTTGTTGAGACATGTTTTGTGGCCTAGGATATGATCAGTCTTAGACAATGTTCTATGAGCTGATGAGAAGAACATATATTCAGTAGTTCTGGGGTAGGTTGTTCTGTGAATGTCTATTAGACCGCTTTATTCTAGATTTTCACTTAAGTCCATTGTTTCTTTGTTTATTTTCTGCTTGGAGGATGTGTCCAGTTCTGGCAGTGTGGTCATGAAGTCCCCAGGTATTACAATGCTGCTGTTTATCATTTTGAGTTTATCAAGTAGGTTTACTTCATGAATCTGGGTGCACTTGTGTTAGGTCCATAAATGTTTAGGATTTTTATGTCTTCATGTTGAATTTTTCCCTTCACCATTACATGACTATCTTTGTCTTTCTTTACTTTTGATGATTTGAAGTCTATGTTATCTGACATGAGAATGGCTACACAAGCTTTCTTTTGGTTTCCATTTGCATGGAATATTGTTTTCCATCCCTTCATCTTGAGTCTGAGTGAGCCCTTGTAGGTTAGATGTGTTTCCTGGAGATAGCAGATACTTGGCTTATTTTTGTTTGATTTTTTAATCCATTCAGCCAGCCTATGTCTCTTTAGTGGGCAGTTCAAGCCATTCACATTTATTGAAATAATTGATATGTAAGGTGGATTTCTGTTCATCATGTTGAGTAGAACTTTACTGTTTTGTTTTTCCTGTTGAACCATTGTAGAATCTGGGCTCTAAGCTTTAGCTTTTGGGCAATTTTACACTGGTGGGTGTCTATTGTACTGATCAATGTGTAATGCAACTCTGAGTACTTCCTTCAGGGAAGGTCTGGTCTTGACAAATTTCCTTAGTGTTTGATGTCTGATAAAGTCTTTATTTCTCCCCCATATAAGAAACTTAGTTTTTCAGGATACAGAATTCTAGGCTGGCCATTATTCTGTTTAAGAAGACTGAGAATGGGGCCACAGTCCCTTCTGGCTTGTAATGTCTCAATTGAGAAGTCTGCAGTTAGTCTGATGTGTTTTCCTTTGTATGTTACCTGCTGCTCTTACCTTATGGCTCATGGAAGTGCCTCTTTTATGTTTACTTTGGCCAGTCTGATGACTATGTTTCATGGTGATTTCCTCTTCATGATGAATCAGGGGTCCTTTGAGCTTCTTATACTTTGGATATATGGATTTCTAGCTAGGCCATGGAAATTTTCCTCAATTATTTTCTCAAATGGGTTTTCCAATCCTTGTATATTTTTTCTTGACCCTCAGGGATGCCTATCTTTCTTATGTTAGGCCTGTTTACATAATCCCATATTTCTTGTAGTCTTAGTTCATTCCCCTTATTTCTCAGTTCTTTCTCTTTGACCAATTTGTTTAACTCAAAGGTGTTGTCTTCAATCTCAGGGATTCTTACTTCTGCCTGATCTAGGCTATTATTAAGGATTTCCACTGTGTTTTATATTTTCTTGAATGAATTTTTCATTTTCTGAAGTTCTGTTTGATTTTTTAAAAATAATTTGGATTCTTTAGTGAATTTTTCATTTACTTCCTACATTGTTTTTGTGGTTTCTATGTGTTGTTTTTCCATTTTCTCATGTATTTCATTGAACTGCCTTAGATTGTATATTCAAAATTCTTCATCTGTCATTTCAGTCTTTTCAATTTTGGTTATATTCATTGTTAAGGAGTTATTGTTTTCTTTTAAAGGTATCTTTCCCTCTGATTTTCCATGTTTCCAGAGTTCTTTCACTGATTCCTTCTCATCTGGCCTCTCTGTCAAGGCCTGGGAGTGCTAGGCTTATTGTCTTGTCTCTAGGTCCCCAAAGATTGATCTCTGAGCATGCCAGGGAGAGGAATGTTGGTCCTCAGTTTCCTATGGGGTGTTCTAGCAGGTTTGATGAACCTCTCAGGTTACCTCTGACCTGGTGTCTTCACCTCTTCCCAACAGTGTGTAGTGAGTTGGGTCCCCTGATTAATCTTGGAGGTGGTGGGTGGTACTTGTGAGTATGATTGAGCCGCTCCCGTTTGCTTAAATTGGAAGGCATTATGCTTATATATAGGGTTGTTCCCCCTGTCATTGATTGAAGTTTGCATGGAAAAGCCAGCTTCCAAGATGGTCTTTTGTGCCTGTGGTAAGCTCTGGTCCCCCTGGTGGGACACACAAATTCCCCAAGCTTTAATAGGGACCCTATAGCTCCCAGGGTATTGCTTGATCTCTACTCCCTTTGGGGGAGGGGAGGAGCAAGACAAATCATGGCTGTATTGCCAGAGCCTGAGAGGCTTTGCAAAGCCTTTTTGGGGCACAGAGGTTGCTTATCTGGCCACTAGTGGGAGCCACTGGTATGAAGTTCAGGTCAATTTCTTTAAGCTGGGAAGGCTGTTCTTGAGGGAGCACCCTAATTGGTTGAGTGCTAAAGCCCTGGGCCAGGCTCTTTCTCCCCTTGTCCACTAGTGCAGTTTCTCTGCAGGATGGAGTGAGTGTCCTTTTTATTCATTCCCTGGAACTCCACACCACTTTCCTATGAGATCAGTCCAAATGAGTTCCCTCACCAACCAAAACCAGCTGTCGACCTACCTCTCAGTCTGCGTGTATGACCCACTAGCGTGGATCTCCATGGGACACTGTCAGGCAGCGGATTCCCAATTGTGCACGCCTGTTCTGCCACAAGCCCCCAAGGGGAGACAGATAGGCATCTTTGTCTGCAGGGCCCTCTGCTAGGGGCACACTCCTGCTGGGGAGAATCGGTGGCTCACAAGTTCTTAACTCAAGCTGCACTCCCTCTTGTAATGAATGGGAGAAAGGTCCACTGCTCCCATTTACCTGGCATGTCCAAGGCATTTGGTTGTCATGGGACCATGGCCTAGGCTAATTCACTTTGATTTTCACACCCCTATCCAACATTGTGGCTCTCCAGCAGGGGTGGGGGATGGTCATGCTCACAGACCATTGTTCCTCAGAGCTTCTCCACAGTCTCCCATTGGATATGTCCATGAGGGCTTCCTTGCCACCTGAGTCTGGGACCAAAACCTATCCCCTGCATCTCCCTGCACTGCTTTCGCATCTGGGGGTCACTCTTCTGACCCACCTGTTGCCACCAGCAAGCAATCCTGTGAATTGCTGGTGAGCAGGAAGCTTGCAAATTGTGGTGGCCCTCCTCTAAGTGGCTGGCTCAGCTGGGAACATGCACCCACCATAGAGAAGCAGCCATTCTTGTGCTTCTTGGTTCAGAGTATTCTCGGAGTGGCAGTGGGTGGGGAGTGGTCACGGCAACAAGCCGGAACCTGCTAAAATGACTCTTTCTGATGCCATGATTGGAGGAGTTGCAGAGGAGAAGGTTTCTAGGTGTAAAAAAGCCAGCATTCTGGTCTCCTGTGGCACTGTCCCATGGAGTGTTTCTTTTGAACACCCAAACTCCTGGAGATCACTGGTTCACCCTGCTGTTTTTGTTGAGCTGCCATGCCTGGGCTTGTGGAGGGTGCAAGCACCTCCAATGTTTTACGTCCCACTCTTCACTGAAGGTACCTATATTGGGGAGGGGAAGTACCCCTTACCCTTTCACTGGGCTCCAAGCCACCCTGGATTTGTTCCATGCCGCTGTCTTCTCTTCTCTATTTTCTTCTTTCTCAATTTCGCAGTTTTTCTCAGTCGGGCCCCCAGACATCTCTTTTATTTCTCTCTGTGATCTACTCCTGAGCTGCAACTGCTCTTTGCTCTTCTCAGTCCAATATTCTACATTCCAGCTGGGGGAATCTGACAAGCGATGTCTCTAGTTGGCCATTTTGGCTGACCTTAATTTCATCGTTGACCAAAAGGCCATTCAGCAGCAGGTTGTTTAATTTCCATGACTTTCTGTGAATTTGAGAGTTTCTCTTATAATTGATTTCTAGTTTTATTCTACTGTGGTCTGAAAAGGTACATAATATGATTTCAAATTTTTCTGAATTTGCTGTGACTTTTTTGTGGCCTAAGATTTGATCATTCTTGGAAAATGTCCCATGTACTGATGAGAACAATGTATATTATGTAGTTTTTAGTACAGTGTTTTGTAAATGTTAGGTCCATTTGCTCTAAAGTCCAATTTCTGTCCAGTTTTTCTTTGTTGATTTTCTGCTTTGATCATTTGTCCAGTTTGGTCAGTGGGTTGTTGAAGTACCAGGCAATTATTATACTACTTTTTATTTCTTTGCTTAGATCTAGGAGAATCTGTTTTATGAATCTGAGAGCTCCTGTTTTAGGTGCATAATATATATATTTAGGATTCTTGTGTGTTCTTGATGAATTGTTCCCTTTAGCATCATGTAATAACCATTTTCTTTTTTACCATTGTTGATTTAAAGTCTATTTCTTCTGATATGAAAATGGCTATACCTGCTCACTTTTGGTTTCCATTTAGGTGGAATATTTTTTCCCATCTCTTTACCTTGAGTCTTTGTGCATTCTTGTGAGTTAGAGGAGTTTCTTGAAGACAGCATATATGTGGGTTGTGATTTTTCATCCATCCAGCCAGTCTATGTCTTTTAAGTGAAGCATTAAGACCGTTCATGTTCAGTGTTAGTATTGATTTGTGCGGTACTGTTCTGTTCATCATGTTGAATGATACATACTTTATTGTTTTGTTTTTGCTATTGTTTTATAAGAGCTTTGATCTTTAAATTTCAGACATTTTTACCTGGTTGGTTTCTATTGTTCTGTTCCACATATAGTGCAGTTTTGCTCATTTTTTTTTTTTTTTGGTAGGGCAGGTCTAATAGTAACAAACTCCCTTTGTGTTTGCTTGTCTGGAAAAGTCTCTATTTCTTCATCATTTATGAAATTTAGTTTTGTAGGATACAGTATTCTTGGCTGGCCATTGTTCTATTTAAGAAAGCTAAAAATGGGGCCATAATTCCTTCTGGCTTTTGAGGTCTCTACTGAAAAATGTGCTTTTAGACTGATGGGTTTTTCTTTGTAGGTTGGTTGTTGCTTTCGTCTTGTAGTTTATAGAATTTTCTCCTTCATTTTGACTTTGGCCAGGTTGATTGCTATGTGTCTTGGGGATGTCCTAGTTGCTGTGACTCTTCCCAGTGTTCAATGACCATCTTCAATGACCATCTTGTATCTGGATATCTCAATCTCTGGCAATATCAGGGAAGTTTTCCTTAATAATTCCCTGAAATAGGTTTTCTGTGGTTTTCTGTTTTCATTCCTCTTCCTCAAGGATACCAATAATGTTAATATTGGTTCATTTTACATAGTGTTATATTTCTCTGAGTGATTGTTCATTGTTCTTTATTGTTTTTTCTGCATCTCTGACTGGTTGGATTAATTTGAAAGCCTTGTCTTCAAGCTCTGAGATTCTTTCTTCTGCTTGGTCTATCCTGTCCTTGAAGCTTTTTGCTTTATTTTGAAATTCCCTAAATGACTATCATTTCTTTAAGTTTTATTATATCCTTTCTTATCTTTCCTTTCACTTCAGTGAGTTTTTCATTTTTTTCATTGTTATCCTAAAATAATTTTTTGGTTTCTTTGTGTTGGTTTTCACCTTTCTCATTAATCCCATTTACCATTCATCTGATTTGCCATCCATATTCTGAATTCTACTTCTGATATTGATACAAATTCTTTTTTGGTGCGGGGTGCCATTGCTGTAGGTGTATTGTGATCTTTTAGAGATATAAAACTAGCTTGTTTTTTCATGTTACCAGAATTCTTTTGCTGGTTTTTTTTCATCTGAAACCTCTTCTCTCAACTCAGGGCAGATAGGTTTGCATTGTACTTGTTCTCCTTTGCTGGGACCTCTCCATCTGTGTGAGAAGAAGGAGAGGTTTCTATTTGGCTAATTTGTGTCCTATTCCAGAAGACTGATCTGGCAGGAAAGTGACATATGCAGTAAGATTTTGTAATGTAGCTTCTCTGTGTTTCCCTGTTCCCCTGCTGTTGTCACAATCCAAGCTCTTGCTGTGAGATCTTTGTGCAGAGTGTTGGGCTGGTCTCCAGGGTATTGTTGGAAGGGAAGCTGAGGCAGGGGGCTGGGTGTGTCTCTCTCCATGGAGGCTGGCACTGTGGGAGATTACATTGCCCAGGTCTCCCCACAATAGTTGTAGTGCCAGCTGGGCAGTTGCCATGGGTGTCAGGGCTGGGGGCATTTGCTCTACCCAGATCCAAGTTAGATGGTGGCATATGGTGGGGGGAGGTTTGTGGCTAGTGGGTCCATGACAGAGCACTGGACTGTAAGCATGGTGTCACACAGGATTGTGGGGTCATGCCCCTTGGGTATTGTGAGAGGCCATATCCCTTGGATGTGTCCCACTATGTGGCACACAGGGTTCTGGGGGCATGTTATTTTGGGCATCACACAGGGCTGGGGGGCCTTTTCCACTAGGTTGCATGTGGGGCCATGGAGGCACATTCCACTGGGTGGCACCTGGGGGAATGGGACCCCTGCTACTGGATGATTAGAGCTGTCCTCACGCAAGTCCCACTGAGATTGTTAACGTGGGACCTCTGGAGTGATGCTGGACCCTGGTCTGTTCTAAGTCCCCAGAGGGGATGCTTTCTCCCAGTCATGGGATGTGTGACAGTGTCTGCTCTCCATGCTCCCTCCCTGGTCCATCAGGGGCAATGTGGATGCAGTTGCAGTGAATCTGATCCCTGTGTAGATCAAGTTGCCCAAACCTGAGAACTCAGAGTGGTGTCAGTTGCAGCGACCTGGAATAGAAGCCTGCTGGTCCTTGCTGAGCCTGCTTTCTTGTGCAACATTACTGCACAATCTCCAGGCTGTACCCTGATCAGTACACAGGCTGCTGCTGGTGGTAGTAGTGGTGGTGGTGGCCCTCACAGCTCAGGTCACAGAGTCTGCAGGGGGAGTGTGAAGCCCTGGGTTTCTCTCCTTTGTTCCTTTCCCATGTATGGGTGCCTCCCCTAGGTACCATCCAATCATGTTGATTATATCTCCCCATTCACGTCTCCTTCACTTTGAGTGTCTCCTGTCACCTCTCTGATGATTTATAATGCTCTCTCCAAGAGGGTCAATCTGTACCTGGGCATCTGCTTGTAACTTTTGAACCTTTCCTTAAGAGTGGCATTTGCAGGCTGCTTCTAGTCTGCCATCTTGGCCTAAATCCTATTTGAGGTTTTTATTTCTCCTAGGGTGGGCATTTATTGCTATAAACTTCCCTCTTAGAACTGCTTTTGCTCTACCTCATAAGTATAGGCATTTTTGTTTCCATTTATTTTGTCTGACTGTATTTTTTTTATATCTCTTTGATTTGACACATTGCTTGTTTGGGGTGTGGTTTAATTTCCACATCTTTGTGAATTTCCTGATTGTCCTCCTGCCATTGATTTCTAGTATCATATCAATGTGGCCAGAAAAGATACATGATATGATTTCAGTCTTCTCAAATTTTTTAGACCAGTTTTGGTCCTTAACGTATTATCTATCCTGGAGAATGTTCCATGTACTCTTGAGAAAAATGTGTATTCTGCTACTGATGTATAAAATGTTCTGTATATGTCTGCTAGGTCCATTTTATCTAAAATGTAGTTTAATTCCAGTGTTTTCATATTCATTTTCTGACTGGAACATCTACCTAGTGTTGAAAATGGAGTCTTGAAGTCCCGTACTATTATTCTGTTGCTGTCTTTTTCTCTCTTCAGATCTATTAATGTTTACTTTATATATTTAGGTACTACAACATTAGGTGCATATATATTTACAATTGTTATATCCTCTTGAAGAGTTGACCCTTTTGTCATTACATAATGACCTTCTTTGTCTCTCATGACAGTTTTTTAAATAAAGTCTATTTTGTCTTATGTAAGTATAGCCAACCCTGCTCTGTCCTTACTGTTTGCATGGATGTTTTTCCATTTCTTCACTCTCAGCCTGTTTGTGTCCTTAAAGGTAAAATGATTCTCTTGTAGGCAGCATGTTGTTGGATTCTGGTTTTTACACATTTAACCATACTGTCTTTGATTGAAGAATTTAAGCTATTTACATCTTGTTATTATTGATAAGGAAGGACTTATTATTGCCATTTTGTAAATTGTTTTCTGACTGATTTTTAGTTCCTTTTTCTTTTCTTTCTCTACTGTTGTCTTCCTTTGTGATTTGATGTTTTTTGGTAGTGGTATGCTTTGATTCCTTTCTCTTTATCTTCTGTGTATCTAAAGAGATTTTTTTCTTTGTGGTTTCCATGAGGCTGACATAAAATATCTTATAGTTATAATCTTATATTATAAACAGATAATAAATTAACTTCAATTGCATGCCAATCTACACTTTTACTCCCTCTGTCTCATTTTATTATTGTTTTCCCAATTTACATATTTTCCTATTGTATATCCATTTGTAAATTATTGTAGCTATAGTTATTTTTATAGTTTTATCTTTTAACATTTATACTGGAGTTCAAAGTGATATACATACCACCATTATCATATTACAGCATTCTGTATTTGACTATATACTTACTTTTATCAATGAGTTTTATACTTTCACACGTTTTCATGTTATTAATTGGCATTCTTTTTTTTTCAACTTAAGGAGCTCCCTTTAACATTTCTTGTAGTATAAATCTAGTGGTGATTACCTCCCTCAGTTTTTTTTTATTGGGGAGAAAGTCTTTAATTTTTCTTCATATCTGAAAGACAACTTTGCTAGGTATGGTAGTTTTGGTTGGAAGTTCTTTTTCTTTTAGCACTTTGGATATATCATTTCACTCTTTCTTTGCCTGCAAGATTTCTGCTGAGAAATACACTGATAGCCTTATGAGGGTTCCCTTGCATATGACAAGTCACTTTTCTCTTATTGCTTTCAAAATTCAATCTTTGTCTTCTACTTTTGATAACTGTATTATACTGTGTCTCAGTGTAATCTTTGGATTGATCATGTTTGGGGATTTTTTAACTTCATGACCCTGGATGTCCATATCGCTCTCAAGATTCAAGACATTATCAGCCATTATTTCTTTAAATAAGATTTATCTCTCTTTTCTCTTTCTGAAAATACTAGAACCTGTAATTGGTTCACTTGATAGAGTCCAATAAATTCCATAGGCTTTTCTTCGCTCTTTTTCATTATTTTTTCTTTTCAGAACTCTGACTGGTTAATTTTAAATGACCCATCTTCAAATTCACAGACTCTTTCTTTTGCTTGATTGACTTTTCTGTTGTACCTCTCTATTGTATTTTTCATTTCGTTCATTTTATTCATCAACTTCAGAATTTCTGTTTTGGTCTTTTATTTGTGATTTCTTTCTTTTTGTTGAAATTCTGGTTTCTTTCATGTATTGTTTTTCTGAATTTGTTGAGTTGTCTCTCTGTGTTCTCTTGTAGCTTGTTGAGCCTCATTAAAACAAATATTTTGAATTCTTTGTTAGGCAATTGATAGCTGTCCATTTCTGTGAGGTCAGTTACTGGGAAATCATTGTTTTTCTTTGCTGGTGTCATATTTCTTTGACTTTTTGTATTTTTTGATTTCTTGTGCTACTGTCTTCACATTTGAAGAAGCAGTCTCCTATACCAGTCTTTACTGAATGGCTTCAGGAGAGAGATATCTTCACTGGTCATCCTACCTAGGGATTCTGCATGTCTCTCAGAACTTTTCTGTGGATACAACCACCCTCCTCCTCTTGTTCTCTTATGATGGGGGATATCTTAGGATTTGTGCCTTCTCTTAAACCCACAAATCCATGCCAGTTCTAACATCCTTCTGTTTATTTTTCCTAGGGAAGTGCCCTGAAGTCTTCAAGGTTAAGCTCCTGCTCCCCATCTAGTAGATTGAAGCTGCCTGTCCACATGTGCATATTAACAATCTACAGAGGCTCGTGTGTAACATATGCAGGGGCACATGTAGGGCACCAGCTATGGAGAAGAGGGGCACACAAAATGCTGGAGAGAAGCCTTTACTGGTTGATAACGTCCACAGATGATGCATTTTATGAGGTTCATAAATAGGTCTCTTAGTGGAGCTCACAAGGTGGTTTGAAGAAACTGTGGCCCTTTGTTGAGTTCTACAACCTTGTTGCTATGAGCCCTGCTTATTTTCCTTGCTCCTAGTTTCACCTAGAGTATTAAGTCATGCTGATCCCATTAATTTTGTAGGTGGATCAAGAAGGAATTGGGCCTTTTCATACAGCTGGGCAAGCTGGGCATTCACTACATTCTCTCATTCATCCATGTAAGATATCACAGGCTGAGGAGGTCTCTCTTGGCACTGAGCTTTTCCATCTTCAGAGATGGGTGACACAAGTAAAGTGAAACTGTTCTTATTACTTTCTTCAATGTGTCTTTTCTCAGATTTTTTGCTCCAACAAGGTGCTGAGACCTCTCTGCTGGACTCCTGGGCCCCCACAAAGGTACTCTTATCCATAGGTGGTTAATAAAAGCAGTATTTCTTTAGGAAGATAATGGCTAAAAACTCCTATTCTATAATCTTGCTGGTATCCATAAAAATCTGGTTATTCCCATGCTTCACTGAGTCATCATTTCCTAGATTAAACTTCAAATCCTCTAACATGGCCCATTGTTCCATCCATTATCACGGTACTTAGAGTTTCCATATTCACAATGCAGTTTCAAGCCACAATGCTTTTGCAAATACTGACTCCTCTGTGGACTTTCGCCTATATCCCATTCTACTCCCATCTACCTGCATAATTGGATGAATTTCTATATATCCTTCAAGGTCTACCAAGCATATCCTTCTTTGTGAAACTTTCCAGGCTCTAAGTAAGCCTACCTCTTCATATATGCCTTGGAAATGTCTTTAAAGAATAGTTTGAATTTTGAGAAGAAGTAGGATGAATTTTAGAAATAACTTGAAACAATCAAGGTGAAAACTAGTTAACATCACACTGTACTAAGATTTTAGATATCCATTAGTTTTTCTAGTGTTGCTAGAGAATATATGAAAGAACTTCATGAAGGAATTTAACTTCTCTGTGAGTCAGTTTTCCTACCTGTAAAATAATAATGCTGAATTAGATGCTCTTTAAAGAGACTCTTGCAATTCTAACATTACTGATTCTGTGGTTGCTGCTGGGAACAGAGAGGAGGTTAACTTAACTTGAGTCTGTGGAGAACTGCTGGTCATAGCAAGAATGTGAGGGAACTGCAAGATCAGGGAAAGAACCACCCAGAAGGATAGAGGGAATGGACACTGGAGTTTACAGTGTTTGTATAAGTATTTTTTTCTCTCACCAGCTAAACTGGAAATCCTTATAGTGCATAAAATGTTATGTAGAAGACTCAAAAGAGTATTACCCCAGTTATAGGAAAAATTGACAATAGACTAAATACTGCACTTGTCCTTCTTAAGAAAGTTAAGACCAGAAAATATCTGTTTCAAAGTAACATAAAAGCACGCCTGAATGAAAGATCAAGAATATCTATAGGCATACAAAGATATCAGTAACAAATAAGGTACAATTTACAATGTGTGACACTTGATAAAAAATTACAAGTTTTGCAAAGAAGCAAAACTATGATTATAAAAAATATGATTATAATGAAGAGAAAAATTAATTGAAATTTACAAAAAATTATGTAATTAGTATATAAGGCCATTACAACAGTTATAACTATATAGTTATAAGTATATAAAATATGTTTAAGAAGTAGAGGCCATATTGCACATTGTGAGTATTGACTTTAAACATATAAAATGACTGAAATCAGTCTTCTAGAGATGAAAACTAAAATATCTGGGATGAAAAATAAACTGAATGAAATTAATAGAAAATTAGACATTGCAGGAAAAATATTTGTGAATATGAAGATGTAGCAATATAAACTATCCAAAATGAAACGTAGGGAGGGTGGGATAAGGAGAGGTTGCTCAACAAAGTTACAGTTAAATAAGAGGAAATAAGTTCTGGTGTTCTATTGCATAATAGGCAACTATAGTTAAAAATAATGTATATTTCAAAATAGCTAAGAGAGAGGATTTTTGAATGTTCTCACCACAAAGAAATGACAACTGTTAGAGCTGATGGATATGCTAATTACCTTGATATGACTATTATACAATCTATACATATATTTAAACATCACACTGTACCTCACATATAGGTAGGATTCGTATGTATCAATTAAAAACAAAATAAATCTAAAAAAGGGGAAAAACAAAAAATCTAACTGATGCACAGAGAGTAAAAAGACTGAAAAAAAGAACAGTATCCATAAGCCATGAGACAACTTCAGGTGTCATAATATACATGTAATTGGAGGCCTAGAAGGAATGGAAATTGGAGAGGTGTGGGGTAGAACAACAAAAAAGAAATTACTTGAAGAAACATTGCCCACATTTTTTTTAATTTAATGGGAACAATGCAGTCATTGATTTAAGAACCTCAGTGAATCTCAAGCACAAGAAACATGGAGAAGACAATACAAAATTTCATCATAATAAAATTACTTAAAGCCAGTAAAAATTGAAATTCTAAATATCAGGCAAATATAAAATATTAATCAAACACAAAAGAAGAAAGAATGATATCAGACTACTCACCAGAACCAATATGAGCTAGAAAAAAATGTGGACAAACATACTAAAAGTACTAAAAGGAACTAAACTATCAACCTAAAATTTTATACCTAGGAAAAGTTTTTCAGAAAGGACGGTGGATACTTAGGTATACATAAGCTGAAAGAATTCATAAATAGCAGACCCACACTACAAGAAATATTGAAGGAATTTCTTAAGGTATAATTAAAATGACTCCAGATGGAAATATGGATCTATACAAAGGAATGAAGACCACTGGTAATGGCATTTTTATGTATACCTATGAGGTTTATTATATCATTATACAAATCTCTTTGAAAGATAATTGTTTAAAGCAAAAAATATATATTCTACAGTTTATAACATGGAGAACTAAGTATGAAATAATAGCACAAAGATGTGGAGGGGAGAAACAGATGTGCAGTTTTGTAAGGTTCTTATACTATATGTGCAGTGGTATAATATCACTTGAAAATAGAGTGTAATAAGTTAAATACATATGCTATAAACCTTAAAGCAAGCATTAAAAACACACACACAACAGAGTTTTAGATAATAAGCCCACAAAGGAGATAAAACGAGATCAGCAAAAAATTCATTTAATCCAAAAGAACATAGAAAAAGAGGAAAAGGGGAACAAATAACTGATGGGACAAATTGAAAACAATTTCACAGAAACAAACTACAATCATATAATCACATTAAATGTGACTATTATAAACAACCTAATGGAAGACCATTAAACTGAATAAAAAAGATGCACTTCATTCTACTTAAGAGGAAATCAGTTTTAAACAAAGAGGAGAAAATACTTAAAAGTAAAAAGACAGATAAAGATATAACAAGCTTACTTTGCAGAAGCCTGTTTAATATAGCTGACTTATGACTACTCTCTTTGGAAGGACCTTCTTTCAAGATTGGCCTTTCACTGGCATCTGGGAACCTGGATTTCAGGAGTGTTCTCACCATTCCCTAACTGATTAGGGTGGCTTGTTGTCTCTAGAATGTATGTGCAAAAATAAGATTTATGGTAAACACCTGGTTTCCTTCTGGCAATCTGGAATTTTGGTGCATGCTAGTCAAAGGGTGTTTTTGTGATCAGCTTCCAGTAAAAGCTTGGGGATTTTGTGTTAGAAAACAATGCACAGATTTTCATTGCTGAGAGAAAGGTGCGTTGTGTGCAACCCCTCCTTGGAAAGAGAGAACATGAGGAAGTGTATATGTTAATTCTTCAGACTCTGCCTGTGTCTTCTTCTGCTATGATATTCATTTATATCCTTACTAGGTCACTGTCATGAATCTTAGCCATTTGTGCAACTATATGTTGAGTCTTTTAAGTCCTAAAATGTCAAGGTGGGACCCCAACAGAGTAATCAAAACATTGGAGACCACCTATATTGAAAGAAGATAAAGGACACTTTAGAGGAAAGAATATTATCATGGGTAAAGAATGTCAATTCATAATTATAAAGGTGTTAATCAGAATACAGCAATCTTAAAACTTTTATGAACCTAAAATTAGTGTTTCAAAATGTATGAATCACACAATGGAATAATACTGGCCATAAAAAAGAGTTAAATCATGTCATTTACAGCAACATGGCTGGAGCTGGAGGTCATTTTGTTAAGTGAAATAAGACAGGCACAGAAAGACAAAATATCGCATGTTCTCACTCATATGAGGCAGCTTAAAAAGTTGATCTCATGGAGGCAGAAAGTAGAATGGTAGATACCACAAACTAGTAAAGGTGTGTGTTGGGAAAGGAGGATAAAAGAGAGGTTGGTTAATAGGTACAAACAGTTAGAAGGAGTAAGTTCTAATGTTTGATAGCAGAGTACGATGACTATAGTTAACACCAACATATTGCATATTTCAAAATAGCTCGAGGTGATGGATAACCCAAATACCCTGACTTGATCATGACACATTCTATGCATATAACAAAATATCACATGTACCCTATGAATATGTACAAATATTACATATCAATAAAAATGTATAAAATAAAGAGTGATAGAACTTTCCACTTAGAACTGGAAGAAGACAAGAATGCCCACTGTCACCACTTGTATTCACCATTGTGCTGGAAGTACTAGCCAGAGCAATCAGGCAAGAGAAGGAAATTAAGGGTATCTGAATGGGGAAAGAAGAGGTCAAACTATCGCTCTTTGCTGATGATGTGATCTTATATCTAGAAAACCCCAAAGATTTCATCAAGAGACTCCTGGAATTGATAAATAAATTCACCAAAGTCTCAGGTTAGAAAATCAATGTGCACAAATCAGTAGCATTCCTATACACCAAAAAGATTCAAGCTGAGAATCAAATCAAAGATTCCCTACCTTTCACAATAGCTACAAAGAAAATAAAATACCTAGGAATGTATTTAACCAGGGAGGTAAAAGATCTCTTCAAAGAGAACTATGAATCATTGAGGAAGGAAATTGTGGATGATTGTAAACAAATGGAAAAACATATCATGCTCATGAATTTGCAGAATCAGCATTGTTAAAATGTCTATACTACCCAAAGTGATTTACGGAAACAGTGCAATCTACATCAAAATATCAATGTCATTTTTTGCAGATCTAGAAAAAATAATTCTACACTTCATTTGGAACCAGAAAGAAGTCCAAATAGCCAAATCAGCCTTAAGCAAAATTAACAAATCTGGAAGCATCACTTTACAAGACTGTAAGCTATACTGCAAGGCTGCAGTCTACCAAAACAGCATAGTACTGGCACAACAATAGAGACATAGACCAATGGAACTGCACAGAGAACCCAGGTATAAAACCATCCTCATATTGCCATCTGATCTCTGACAAAGCAGACAAAAGCATACACTGGGGAGAATAATCCTCATTCAATAAATGGTGCTGGGAAAATTGGATAGCCACATGTAGAAGACTGAAACAGGATCCACACCTCTCACCTCTTACAAAAATCAACCAGAATGGATAATAGACTTAAACCTAAGGCAATGAAACCAGAAAAATTCTAGAAGAAAATGTTGGAAAAATTCTTCCAGACATTGGCCTATGCAAGGAAATTATGAAGGAGACCCCAATGGCAAATAAATAAATAGATAGATGATACATAGATAGATGATAGATAGATAGATAGATAGACAGACAGACTTGATTAAATTGAAAGGCTTCTGCACAGCGAAGGAAACAATCAACAGCAAATACACAACTTACAGAATGGAGGAAAATATTCACATGGTATACATCCAATAAAGGGCTACTAACCAGAATCTACGAAGAACTCAAGCAAATAAGAAAGAAAAAATCAAACAACCCAATTAAAAAGGTGGCAAAAGACATGAACAGAAGCTTTTCAAAATAAGATAGACAAATGGCCAATAAACATAGAAAAAATGCTCAATGTCACTAATAATCAGGGAAATGCAAATCAAAATCACAATGAGATATCACATAACCCCAGTGAGAATGGATTTTATCAAAAAGTCCCCAAACAATAGAAGCTGGCATGGATTCAGAGAGAAAGGAACACTTTTACCCTGTTGGTGAGACTGCAATCCAGTACAACTTCTATGGAAAGTAATATGGAGATACCTCAAAGAACTAAAGGTAGACCTACCATTTGATCCAGCAATACCTGTACTGGGTATTTACCCAAAGGCAAAAAAAGACATATATTATCAAAAAGACACTTTCACTTGAATGTTTATTGCAGCACAACTCACAATCACATAGATGTGGAATCAACCCAGTGCCCGTCAATTCATGAGTGTATTAATAAAATGTGATATATTTATACCAGGGGGGTACTAAGCCATTAAAAAGATTAATTAATATCTTTTGTAAAAATCTCGATGGAACCAGGGACCTTTTTTCTAAGTGAAATATCACAAGAATGAAAAAACAAACACCACATGTACTCACTGTTAAATTAGAACTAAGCAAATAGCACTCGTGCACCATAGGAAGTAAAACTCAATGGAAATCAAACAGGTGGGGGTGGAGGATGGTATAGGTGAAATCATATCTATCATGTACAATGTACATTATCTGTATGATGAATACACTTATAACTTTGTCTCAAGCAGTACAAAAGCGATCCATGTAACCAAAACATTTGTACCCCCATAATATTCTAAAATTTAAAAAAGGACAAAAAAGAATGATAGAAATGCAAGGAAAATGGATATATCTAAAATTATAACTAGATATTTCAACAGCCTTCTCTCAATTATTGATAGAATAAGTAGACAAAAATCAGTAAGGATACATAAGTCTTATATGAGTCTTATATATCGTTATATAAGGATATATATATATATATAAATAATGTCACTGTTACTCAATCTAATTGACATTATAAATATCGTGTTCAAGAGCAGAAGAATGCGCATTCTTTTGAAGTATACATGAAATATGTACCAAGATAAAATATATTTGTGGCCATACTATAAGCCTCAGGTAACTTAAAAAGAATCAAATTATACACAGTATATTCCCTGACAATGGAGTTAAACTGGAAAACAATAAATTTATAAATATTTAGACACTGAACAGCACAGTTTTAAATATCTCATGGGTCAAAAAATCAAAGTTTAAAAGTATTTTAAGTTGAATGAACATGAAAATACAACCTATGAAAATTTGTGGGATGTAGTGAAAGCAGTACTTAGAGGGGAATTAGAGGCACTAAAATGCCCATTTTAGAAAAGAAAAAAGGTCTCAAATCAGGAAAGTATGAGAGAAGATACAAATTACCAATGTCAGGAAGTAGTGAGATAATAATACTACAGACCCACATATAAATAAAAGGATAATAATGGAATATTATGAATGACTTTATGCCAATATATTTGATAATTTAGATGAAATGGACAAATTCTTTAAAGACAGACTACCAAAGACCACTCAAGGAGAAATGAACAAAAATATCTAGTATCTATTAAATACATTGAATTTGTAGTTTAAAAACTTTCCACAAAGAAAATCCCAGACATGAATGGTTACACTGGTGCATTCCATTTGACAATTAAAAAAGAAATTATATCAATTCTACCAAAATTCTTCTAGAAAATTGAAGAGGCAAGGATACCTTCTAAAAAAAGGCCAGCAAGTCTTTCGTGCCAAACTCAAAGAAATTACAAGACAGAAAAACTACAGACAAATGTCATTCATAAGTATAGATACAAAAATTTCTAACAAAATTTTAGCAAAGTGAATAAAACATATATGCACAAGATAAAGTATTATTACTAAGTGAGGTTATTCCCAAGAATGTGAAGTTGGTTTAATATGTTTAAATCAAAAAAGTGTAGTTTGATGTATTAATAAGTTGAAAAATAAACCGTTGATTATTAAATAGATGCAGAAAGAGCATTTAACAGAATCTAACATCCATTCTTAAAATCTCCCAGCAAACTGTGAATATAAGGGAACTTCATCACCCTGATAAGTGCCATCTTTGGGAAACCTACAGCTAACATCATAATTAATGGTAAAGAACTGAATGTTTTCCACCCAAGATTAACAATAAGGCAAGTATCCTGGTTTTACTCCTTCTACTCAGTGTTGTACTGGAGGTTCTAATTAGTGCAGTAATCCAAGAAAAGCAAAGAAAAGGTATCCAGATGATAAAGAAATAAGTTAAACTGCCTATATTTGCAGATTACATTTACTTGCTATGTAGAAATTCTAAGGAATCCAATAAAAATACTACTGGAAGTAAGAAGGTAGTTTCATCTGGTTACATTTTATGACTTTGCCTCACCCAAGTGAGGTTTAGAGGCATGCCCTTCCCCTCTACAATGCTCACTGTGTCTGTCACCCTTAGTTGTGAGTTTGCCCCCCCAACCCTCTAATCCCTGGAGAGTATTACTACCATGTGAGCACCATAGTGTTGATCAGTTAGTGCCAATTTGACAGCGAGTATATGTGTAGACTATTCCTCTGATCTTGTGATACCTCACTTCAGATAATGGGCTCAAGCTCAACCCAGGAAAATATAAGCAGTGCTAGATCACTGTGTTTATTGCAGCATTATTCACAATGGCCAAATTATGGAATCAGCTTAAGGGTTGATCAAAGAATGAATGGATAAAAATGATGTGGTGTATGTACACAATGGAATATTATTTAGCCATGAAAAAGAAGGAAATTTTGTCATTTGCAGAAACATGGATAGATCTGGAAGACATTATTTTAAGTGAAATAAACCAGGCACAGAAAGACAAATATTTCATTTTCACACACATATATGGGACCTAAAAAAAATTGATCTCAAGGAAGTAATGAATAGAATGGTGGCTACTAGAGATTGGTAAGGGTGGTGGGATGGGGTAATGAAGAGGTGTTGGTGAAGGGGTAATTCTGTTTAATAAAAGGAAGAAGTTCTGATGTTCAGTGGTACAATGGGACAACTATAGTTGACAATAGTTTATTATATTTCAGAATAGCTAGAAGTTTTCAAATGCTCCCAACATAAAGCAATGATGAATGTTTTAGGTGAATCTCGTCCCAGTTACCCTGATTTGATCATTGTTTGTTGTGTGCTTCTATCAAGATGTAACATGTAATCCATGAATATGTACAATTATTATGTATCAATAAAAAAATTTAAAAAGAAGGTAGCTTCGTGACATTGGAATATACATTATTTATGTAAAAATCAACCATATGTCTACAAAATAGTTATGAATGATCATAAAGTGAAATTTTAAAAAATTCATTTATAGTAGTGTCAAAATGTGAAATTTGGGGGCAGTTTTGACAATGATGTGCAAGACCCAAAACTACTGAAAACTGTCAAGATTGAAAAGTATAAAATATTGCTGAGAGGGGTTAAAGAAGATCTATATAATATATCATGTCTTGGCCGGGCACGGTGGCTCACGCTTGTAATCCTAGCACTTGGGAGGCCGAGGCGGGTGGATTGTTTGAGCTCAGGAGTTCGAGACCAGCCTGAGCAAGAGCGAGACCCCGTCTCTACTAAAAATAGAAAGAAATTATATGGACAACTAAATATATATAGAAAACATTAGCCAGGCATGGTGGTGCATGCCTGTAGTCCCAGCTACTCGGGAGGCTGAGACAGTAGGATCGCTTGAGCCCAGGAGTTTGAGGTTGCTGTGAGCTAGGATGATGCCACGGCACTCACTCTAGCCCAGGCAACAGAGCGAGACTCTGTCTCAAAAAAAAAAAATATATATATATATCATGTCTTATTTAATAAAATGCACAATATTCACAAATCTGAAGACTTAGTATTATTAAGAGGTCGTTTTTCCTCAACTTGATCTACAGAATCAATGAAATCTCAATCAATCCTGATAAGATTTTTTATAGAAATTAACAAGGTAATTACAAAATTCATATAAAAATGAAAAGTACCTAGAATAGTCCAGACTGTTTATTGAAGTTGGAAGATTCATACTACCTTAACAATACTACAGTAATTAAGACAATGTTGGTATTTATATCAAGAGAGTAAATTTATTTTAATGGAAAAGATTAGAGACTTCAAAATAGAATGACAAATACATAGTGAATTGATTTTTGACAAATTTTCAAGGCAATTCTGTGTAAAAAAGATAAAGTTTTCAAAAAAACGTCTGGACAATTGGATATCCATATATAAAATATGAACTTTGGCCGGGCGCAGTGGCTCACATCTGTAATCCTAGCACTCAGGGAGGCCTAGGTGGGCGGATCGTTTGAGCTCAGGAGCTTGAGACCAGCCTGAACAAGAGCAAGATCCCATCTCTACTTAAGAAAATAGAAAGAAATTAGCTGGACAACTTAAAATATATAGAAAATAATAGCTGGGCATGGTGGCACATGCTGTAGTCCCAGCTACTTGGGAGGCTGAGGCAGGAGGATTCCTTGAGCCCAGGATTTTGAGGTTGCTGTGAGCTAGGCTGATGTCACAGTACTCTAGCCTGGGCAACAGTGAGACTCTGTCTCAAAAAAAAATATGAACTTCGAGCCATATCTATCACAATATACAAAAATACTAAAAATGAATCATATATCTAAATGTGAACTGAAAAATATAAAATTCTATGAGAAAAGGTAAAAGAAAATACTTGTAACTGTGTGTTATGGAAATATTTCTTAGATATGACATTAAAAGCACTACCTATAATATATAATTGATAAATTGGATTTCATAGAAGTTCATAACTACTGCTCTTTGAAAGGCACGGTTAGGAGAATGAAAAACAGGAGAAATATGGCTGGGCATTTTTGAAAATCATATGCCTGATAAAGGACTTATATTTAGAATATATGCTAAAACTCTCCAAACTTAATATTTAGAAAATAATCCAATAAAATCAACAAAATATTTGAATGTCCACTTCATCCAAGAAGATATGGAAGGCAAATAAGCACATGAAAAAATGCTGAGCCTCATAAGTATTAGGGAAATGTAATTAAAGCTATAGTTTAATAATACTACTCACCTATTAGAATTCTAAACTAAAAAAGACACACCATACTAACTGTTGTCAAGGATATGGCATAACTGGACCTCTTATACAACACTTTTGGTAGCAATGTAAAATGACACATACACTTTAGAGAACAATGTGGCAGTTTCTCAAAAAGTTAAAGATATACCTACCCTACAACCCAGCTATTTCACTCTTACATATTTAATCAAAAGAAATGGCAGCATATATCCATACAAAGACTGATTCACAAATGTTCACAGAAACTTTATTTGGAATAGACAAAAACTGGAAAACAACTCAAATTTCCTTCAATTGATGAATGGATAAAGACATTGTGGTCTACCCACACTATGTAATACTAACCAATAAAAAGAAATTAACTGTCTTCAACAAAATACTTACAATTCAGTAGGGAAAGATAGTGTTTTCAACAGATGGTTCTGGGACAACTGTATATCCACAGGCAAAGAATGAAATTGGGTACCTTCTGCATACCATACATGAAAATTAACTCAAAATGAATAGTAAACATCAATGTAAGAGCTAAAACTATAAAACTATTAGAATAAAACATAAAAAATAAACTTTTATTACTCTGGGTCAGGCAATGGGATTTTAGATATGACACTAAAGGCATATGTAAAAAATTAAAAAATAGATAAATTGGGCCACATCAAAATTAAATCTTTTCTGCTGCAAATCATACCATCAAGAAAGTGAAAAGACAGTTCATAGAATGGGAGAATATATTTATAAATCATTTATCTAATAAGGGTCTTGTGTTTGTGTTGGTATAAAAGAATACCCAAGGCTGAGTAATTTGTAAAGAAAAGAGGTTTATTTGACTCATGGTTCTGCAGGCTATACAAAAAGCATGACACCAGCATCTGTTCAGTTTCTGGTGAGGGCCTCATGGTGCTTGCACTCATGGCAGTAGGTGAAGAGGGGCCAGTGTGTGCAGATCACATGACAAGAGAGGAGGCAAGAGAGAGAGGAGGTGCTAGGTTCTTTTTGACAACCAGTTCTTGTGGTAATTAAGAATGAGAACTCACTCCTGAAAGAATTGCACCAAGCCATTCATGAGGGATTTGCCCCCATTACCCAAACACCTCACACTAGGCCCTACCACTAACATTGGGGATCAGATATCAACAGGAGACTTACCAAGGCCAAACAAACCATATCAAAACCATAGCAGGTCTGGTATACAAAATATATAAAGAACTTCTACAACTCAGTAACAAAATGACCAACAGCCAAATGAAATGATGGGAAAGAATTTATTATTTATTTATTTATTTATTTATTTTGGAGACAAGGTCTTGCTCTTTTGCCCTGGATAGAGTGCCGTGGCGTCAGCCTAGCTCACAGCAACCTCAAACTCCTGGGATTAAGCAGTCCTTCTGCCTCAGCCTCCCGAGTAGCTGGGACTACAGGCATGTGCCACCAAGCCCAGCTAATTTTTTCTATATATTTTTAGTTGTCCAGATAATTTATTTCTATTTTTTAGTAGAGACAGTGTCTTGCTCTTGTTCAGGCTTGTCTTGAACTCCTGACCTTGAGCGATCCTCCCGCCTCTGCCTCCCAGTGTGCTAGGATTAGAGGCATGAGCCACTGCGCCCGGCCCAAGAATTTAAATAGATATTTCTCCAAAGAAGATGTACAAATAAGTGATCAACAAGCATATGAAAAAATACTCAACATCATTAATCATTAGGGAAATGAAAATAAAATCTACACATGTCTACTAAGATGACTATAATAATAATGAAAAAATAACAAGTGTTGGCAAGGATGTGGGGAAAATTGGAATCCTTGTGCATTGTTGGTGAGAATGTAAAGTGGTTTAGCAGTTGTGGAAAACAATTTGACGGTTTTTCAAAAGATTCAACATAGAATTACCGTATGATCCAACACTTCCCTTTATAAGTATACACACATGAAAATTGGAAACAGGTGTTTAAACAAAAACATGTACATAAATATTCATATCAGCACTATTCAAAAAGCACACAGCCAAAAAGTCAGAAAAACTCAAATGTCAATCACCTGGTGAATGGATAAATAAAATAATATTTGTCAATAAAAAGGGTTTCAGTACTGATATATTATACAACATAGATGAACCTTGACAATATCATCCTGAGTGAAAGAAGCCAATCACAAAAGACTACATATTATGTGGTGAAATTTATAAGCAATGTCCAGAATAGGAAAATCTATAGAAAGAGAAAATAATTAGTGATTGCCTAAGATGGAGTAGGTGTGGTGGTGGTAGGATGGGTAGTGACTATTAATGGGTACTAGATTTCTTTTTGAGGAGACAAAAGTATTCTAAAGTTAGATTGCGTTGATGGTTGCACAGTCCTATGAACATACTAGAAAACATTGAATTGTATACTTTAAATGGATGAATGATATGGTATTTGTGTTGTATGCTAATAAAATTTTAATATTTTTTTAAGAAAAATGAATGAACTACTGATATATACAGCAACATGGATAAATTTAGAAATAATATACTAAGTAGAAGGTGGCAGACAAAAGTATGCACATTGCACATAATTCCATTTTTATAAAATTTTAGAAAACTCAATCTTAATAATGTCAGAAAGTTTTAATAGATCAGTTGTTTCCTGGGGACAGAAGTAGTGATAATGATGAATTACTAGGCATTATAATGAAATCTGTGGGGATAACCAGTATGTTTATTATCTTGATTTTAGTGATGATTTCATGTATATGTCTCAAAACTGAATTTTTTCATCTAGATCCATTTTTCAGTATGAAGACAATAAGCAGACCCACTCAGCATACACAAATTCAGGGAGCATACCTTTGAGAACTCGTAGAAAAAACTAATTGAATGCAAAATCAAGCCAAATATAATATGCATAGAAATAAACTAAGCATTTGTGAAGTCATATATAAATGACTGATGGTGAGCATTGAGTATATTTAAACTAAAGCTAAGCAACTATGAAAATGTATGTTTACCAGTGAATTAAAATTGTATAAAACTTGATAACATAAAAATAGTAATATAGATAACCAAAATCAGGAGATGGGTGAAGGGAATTAGTAGAAAATATAAGAATGCTTTCTATGTGCCTTGATGTCTTTTAAAAAATATATATAAGAATGCTAATACTCTTATCTTTCAAGCAAGGAATTGATCGACAATGTCTGAAATTGAAACAATACTTTCATTTTAGAGAAAAATATATAATGCAATCACATTTTAATATAATGATTATTTCATGCCTCTTTACCCATCCATCCAAATTTTACATATATACATAGAAAAATAGTTTCAATGATGATATTTCTGAGTGGTCAGGTATAGGGTGATTCTTTTACTTTATTGAACTTTATTGTTTTAATGTTTATAATTAATATGTATCATTTTTACAAAATGAAGGAAGCATTTGGCTTATAAAACATGATTCCAGTGTTTGTAGCTTGAGAGACTAGAAGAGTAAAGAAGATGGGAAGGCGAACACATAAATTGTTTAGCTTTTGCAAACTTAAAGTGTTGCATTTATTTTCTGTGAAGTTGTTCATTGTTGCTTAGAGTGGATTTGAATTCACTGTACAATTCTATTTTCTTGAAGAGGATGTAGCATTTCATAAGAATGCTGACGGAAGAAATGGCGAGAAGGATACCTTGGCTAAGGTGAACTCAGGGAATTTGTGGGAGAAAATGGGATGTGTATAGAAGACTTGTAATTGAAAGTAGTGAGACTCCTAGAATGTACAACCTTTAGTGTTCCTGCAAAAGAGTAAAGAAATAACTTCATTGGGACTTCATAATTTTTAATTATCACAGGGATTTAGTAATTAGTCCTAAAATTTAAGGATGTAAATAATCCTTTGCTACTTCTCATGACTTTGTACTTACAATACAAGTGATTTACTGTCATTTAAAAGTCTCTTCGAATAGACATATACAACAATGGAATACAACAGAAACAAACACTTGCATGTATGTTCAAATGATGTTTGATAAAGGTGCTACAATCATTCAATGAGGAAAGGATAAACTTCAACAGATGGTGCTGGGAAAACTGGATACCCAAATACAAAAGAATCAAGTTAGACCCATACCTAATACCTCATACAAAAATTAACTCAAAATGCATCAAAGACCTAAACATGACACCTAAAACTATAAAATATTAAGAAGAAACATAGGGGAGGAGTTTTATGACATTGGCTTTTGAATAACGTCTTGGATATGACAGCAAAAGCACAGACAAAAGTAAAAATAAACATATTTAATTTCACCAAAATTAAAAAATTTTGTGTATCAAAGGACTTTACCAATGGTGTAAAAAAACAATCTGGAAAATGGGAGAAAATATTTGGAAATCACATATCTTATAAAAGGTTAATATACAGATTATATATAGAACTACAACTCAATAGTAAAATACTCTAAATCATATTTGCACATATTGGGGGGTACATGTGATATTTTCTTACATGAACAGAATATGTAATGATCAAGCCAGGGTATGTAAGATATCCATCACCTCAAGTATTTATCATTTCTATGAGTTGGGAATATTTTGAGCCCTCCAAGCTATTTTGAAATATATAATACATTGATGTTAACTACAGTCACCCTATTCTTCTACGGAACATTAGATCTTAACTTCTATCTATCTGTACCCATTAGCAACCTTTCTTCATCCCACTTACCCCCACACACATCCTTCACAGCCTCTGGTAGCCATCATTCTACTGCCTACCTCCATTTCTTAGCTACCACATATGAGTGAAAACATGTAATATTTGTTTTCCCGTGCCCGTCTTATTTCACTTAACAGAATGAGCTCCAGCTCCACCCATATTGCTGAAAATGACAGGATTTTATTCTTTATTATGCCTGAATAGTATTCTAATTCTGAATATATACCACATTTCTGTGATCTATTTTTACATTGATGGATACTTAGATTGCTACCATATCTTTGCTGTTGCCAATAGTATAATACTACAGTAAACATGAGAGTGCAAGTATCCCTTTGATATACTGATTTATTTTGCTTTGGATAAATACCCAGTAGTGGGATTACTAGGTCCTATGGTAGTTCTATTTATAGTTTTTTGAGAAATATCCATACTGTTATCCATAATGGCTATACTAATTTACATTCCCACCAACAGTGTATAAGAATTTCCTTTTCTTTGCATCCTTGCCAGCATGTGTTATTTTTGTCTTTTTAATTATAGCCATTCCAACTGGGGTAAGGTGATATCTCATTGTGCTTTTGATTTGTGTTTCCCTGATGATTAGTGATGGTGAGCATTTTTTCATACACCTGTTGTCCATTTGTATGTCTTCTTTTGAGAAATGTCTATTCATGTCCTTTGCCCAATTTTTTTTATTTCAGCATATTTTGGGGGTATAAAAGTTTAGGTTACGTATATTGCCCTTGCCCCCCCACCTCCCCGAGCCAGATCTTCAATCATGTCCATCCCCTAGACGGTGTGCATCACACTCATTATGTATGTATACACCCATCCCCTCCCCCCCCACATCTGTCCGTCACCCAATTAATGTTATTCCTAAATGTGCTCTTTGAATGGAATTATTTGGGTTTTATTTGCTGTTGAGTTGTGTGCGTTCCTTGTATATTCTGGATATTCCTGCCTTATTTTATCAGTAGTTTACAAATATTTTCTCCTATTCTTCTGGTTGCCTCTTCATTCTCCTGATCGTTTCCTTTGCTGTGCAGAAGCTTTTTAGTTTAATATAGTCCTATTTCTATATTTTTCTCTTTGTTGCCCGTGCTTCTGAGATCTTAGTTCTAAAATCTTTGCCTATACCAATGTCCTAGAGTATCTCCCCTATGTTTTCTTCTACCAGTTTTATAGTTTCAGATCTTACCTTTAAGTCTTCAATCCATTTTGGCCGGGCGCGGTGGCTCACACCTGTAATCCTAGCCCTCTGGGAGGCCGAGGCCGGTGGATCACTCGAGGTCAGGAGTTCGAGGCCAGCCTGAGCAAGACCCCGTCTCTACTAAAAATAGAAATAAATTATCTGGACAACTAAAAGTATATATAGAGAAAATTAGCCAGGCATGGTGGCGCATGCCTGTAGTCCCAGATACTCGGGAGGCTGAGGCAGTAGGATCGCTTAAGCCCAGAAGTTTGAGGTTTGCTATGAGCTAGGCTGACGCCATGGCACTCACTCTAGCCTGGGCAACAAAGTGAGACTGTGTCTCAAAAAAAAAAAAAAAAGTCTTCAATCCATTTTAATTTGGTTTTTGTATATGGTGAGAAATAGGCATCTAGTTTCATTCTTCTGCATATGGACATCCAGTTTTTCCAGCACCATTTACTGAAGAGGGTGTCCTTTCCCCAATATACTTTCTTGGTGCCTTTGTTGAAAATTAGGTGGCTGTAAATATGTGTACTTATTTCTAGGTTCTCTATTCTGATTCATTGGTCTATATATCTGACTTTATACCAGTGCCATTCTGTTTTGGTTATTATAGCCTTATAATATCTTTTTAAGTCAGGTAGTGTGATGCCTTCAGTTTTATTCTTTTGTTCAGTATTGTTTTGTCTATACAGGCTCATTTTTGGTTCCATATGAATGTTTGGATTATTTTTGTGAAATATGACATTGGTATTTTGGTAGAGATTGCATTGAATCTGTGGCTTGATCTGGGTAGTATGGCCATTTGAACAATATTAGTTCTTCCAATCCATGAGCATGGGACATCTTTTCATTTGTTTGTTTCCTGTTCAAGTTTTTCATCAGTGTTTTTTAGTTTTCCTTGTCAAGGTCTTTAATCTCATTGATTAAATTTATTCCTAGGTATTTTATTTTCTTGTAGCTATTGTAAAAAGTACTTCCATTCTGATTTCTTTTACAGATAGTTCATTATTGGTGTATACTCCATGTATATACAACAGGAATAGGACAATCTCTTCAATAAAGGGTGCTGGGAAAACTGGATATCTATATGCAAGAGAATGAAACCAGACCCCTGTCTTTCACCATATACAAAATTCAGCTCAACGTGGATTAAATACTTAAATGTAAGACCCACATCCATGAAAATATTAGAAGAAAACATAGGGGAAATATTTCAAAACATTGGTTTGGGCAAAGATTTATGGAGAAAACCTCAAGAGCACAGACAACAAAACCAAAAATAGACAAATGGGATTGTAGCAAAATAAAAAGCTCTGCAAGCAAAGGAAACTATTACAAGAGTTAAGAGACAACCAGAAGAAGGGGTGAGAATATTAGTAAACTATTTATCCAATGCAATCTAAATTCTAATTTACAAGGGATTAATATCCAGAATATACAAGGAACTCAACAGCAAAAAAATCCCCAAATAACCCCATAATATGCTGAAATAAAAAAAACCCAAATAATCCAATTAGAAATTTGCAAATGCCCTGAAAAGACATTTCTCAAAATAGGAAATACAAATGGCCAAAAGGTATATGAAAAAAATGTTCAAAATCATTAATCATCAAGAAAATGCAAATCAAAACTACAGTGAAGTATCATTTTCTCTCAGTTAGAATGGCTATTAAAAAGGCAAAAAATAACAAATGTTGGTGAGTATGTGGAGAAAGGGGAACCCTCATACACTGTTGGTGGGAATGTAAATTGGTGCAGCCACTATGGAGAACATTATGGAGGTTCCTAAGAGACCTAGGCCAGGTGCAGGGGTATATACCTGTAATCCCAGCACGTTGGGAGGCTTAGGCATGAGGATAACTTGAGGCTAGGAGTTTAAGACCAGCCTGGGCCATATAATGAGACTCCATCTGTAGAAAAATATTAAAAAACTTATTTGGGCATGTTGGCATATGCTTGTAATCCCAGCTACTCAAAAGGCTGAGGTGAGAGGATCACCTGAGCCCAGGTGTTCATGATTGCAGTGAGCTGTGATCAGCCACTACACTCCAACCTGGGTGACAAAGCAAAACTCTGCCTCAATTAAAAAAAAACTAAAAATAGAACTATTAATACCATGTGATCCGTCAATCTCACTACTGAGTATATATCCAGAAATAAAGGAAGTCATTATGTCAAAAAGATATCTGCACTAAACATGTTTATTGCAGCACTATTCACAATAGCCAAGAGATAGAATCAGCTTAAATCTCCATCAATGGATGAATGGATAAAGAAAATGTGGTATATATAAAACAGCATAGTATTCATCCATAAAAAAGAATGAAATCCGGCCGGGCACGGTGGCTCACACCTGTAATCCTAGCACTTGGGAGGCCGAGGCGGGCGGATCCTTTCAGCTCAGGAGTTTGAGACCAGCCTGAGCAAGAGCGAGACCCCATCTCTACTAAAAATAGAAAGAAATTCTATGGACAACTAAAAATTATAGAAAAAATTAGCCGGGCACATGGTGGCACATGCCTTTAGTCCCAGCTACTCAGGATGCTGAGGCAGAAGGATTGCTTGAGCCCAGGAGTTTGAGGTTGCTGTGAGCTAGGAGGATGCCATGGCACTCACTCTAGCCTGGGCAACAGAGCGAGACTCTGTCTCAAACAAAAAAAAGAAAAGAATGAAATCCCATGATTTGCAGCAACATGGATGAATTTGGAGGACATTATATTAAGTGGAATAAGCCAGGCACAGAAAGACAAATACCTCATGTTCTCATATGTGAAAGATAAACAAAGTAGATTGTATTAATAGAATAGTGGTTAGTAGAGACTGGGAAGGGTAGGGTGGAGTTTGGTTAACAGATACAGAACTACACTGGAAGAATAAGTTCTAATGTTCCATTAGCACTTTAGGGTGACTATCATTAACAATAATTAAGTGTATATTTTCAAGTAGCTAGAAGATTGCATTTTGAATTTTCCCAGCACAAAGAAGTTATAAATGTTTGGGGAGATGGATATGCTAATTACTATGATTTGATCATTACACAAAATATACATGTATCAAAATATAACACTGTATCCCATAAATATGTACAATTATTGGGTGTCAATTAATAATACTAAAAGCAAAACATTTTCAAAAATAAATGCATAAAATAAAAATAAATAAATAAAATCTTTAGTGAGGTGTTTTGTATACCAAAATAAAATACATTTGTTTAATGTCATATAACCAATTTTTTTAAATGAATAACTGTTTTTAACTTAAATATAAAAATAACCTGAGTTTACAAATAACTTGTTTGATATTTTTAGATTATCTTCTTTTTTTGAGATAAATTTTATTGACATTTGACATTTATTATTTTTTTTACAAATACAGGTATTTTCAACACTTGCTGTCTTCTGAATCATGTTTTTTCTCCTACCATTCAGTCGTGACTCTCCTGAAAAGAGGTGTTTAGACAAAAAGGCCTGGTTGCTAAGCAGTGGGTATCAAAAGCTTCAACTCTTAAAGTTATAAGGTACAGCTTTCTTTCTTTAAATTTTAACAATAATCCAATACAACATAAATTCTAATTTACAGAATAAGCCTGTGTTTGAATGCTTGAGTTCAAATTTGAATATCAGTGGAAACAGTTGTTGCATTGTCTTTTGATTATGAAATATAAAAAAGTTTATGAGTACAAATTGTGCTAATTTCAGAAATTATTCAGTGGAATGTTCTGAATTTACATGGCATTTTCCTATATTTAAAAAATACCGTATTCACCTTTCTATCACCTCATGAATAGTTTTTTCAAGATGGTAATATTGTCATAGCTATACTTTCCTTTTTTATGGCATTTCCATATTCATATGCTTTGTCTAATTCGATTTGAACCTCACAACCACCTAAGGAATATAAGACAGTTTTTGTGACCTCTTTTTGTTAACTGAGAGACTTGAACCTTAGAGAGGTTAAGCTACTTAGAAGCATAAATTGTTAGGATTTTAAGATCTTGGCCGGGCACAGTGGCTCACGCCTGTAATCCTAGCACTCTGGGAGGCCAAGGTAGGTGGATTGCTTGAGGTCAGGAGTTCGAGACCAGCCTGAGCAAGAGTGAGACCCCCGTCTCTACTAAAAATAGAAAGAAATTATCTGGCCAACTAAAAATATATATAGAAAAAATTAGCTGGGCATGGTGGCGCATGCCTATAGTCCCAGCTACTTGGGAGGCTTAGGCAGTAGGATTGCTCAAGCCCAGGAGTTTGAGGTTACTGTGAGCTAGGCTGACGCCACGGCACTCACTCTAGCCTGGGCGACAAAGCGAGACTCTGTCTCCAAAAAAAAAAAAAAGAAAGATCTCTGAGAGTGGCCTCTTTCTTTGACAGATGAGGAAGCTGAACCCCAAGGAAGTCACACAGCTAAAGAAGTTATTACCTTTATAACATACCTATTTATTACAGAGCTAGGACCAGAATATACGTCTCTGAAATCTTAGTTTGGTATGCTTGAAACAACCTAGAATCTGTCTCTAAATGGTAGTTGTGGATTAAAAAGTGTGTACACTTTGTTAATTTCCTAAACATTTCTCCTATATTAGAGAAGTTAAATAGATCAGAACATATATAACCTGTACTTTTAAACTACCATTACGTAAGGATAAATATTTACTGAATACATAGTATGTGACAGAATGATACTAAGTGCCAGGGATAAAAGATGAATAAGACACTGCACTATTCTCAATTTACACTCCACATTTACAATTTAATGGAGACGTAGACAGATAACTGTGAAATTCTGTATTCGTTTTCTGTTGCTGAATAAGAAATTAGCAAAAATTTAGCAGCTTAAAACAACACAGGGTCATTATGTGACAGTTTCCACGGGTTAGGAATCTGCGCATGGCTTTGCTGGGTTCTCCACTCAGGGTTTCACAAGACTACAATAGAAGTGTCTGCTGGGGCTGGGATATCCTCTGAGCCTCAGTGTCCTCTTCTTAGCTCATGTGATTATTCGTAGAATTACTTTCTTTGCAGCTGTAGAACTCATGGTGGTTTGCTTCTTCAAAACTAGCAGGAAAAAAGAGTCTCTGATCCTTTAAGGCTCTGACCTAGATTCTAAAGACCCCTGATCAGGTCAAGTCCACCAAGAATGTCTCTCTTTTAATTAATTAAAAGTTAACTGATTAGGAACTTTAGCTATATCTGAAAATGATCCCTTCACCTTTGCCATATGATGTAACCTAGCCATGGTAGTAACATATATTGTATTCACAGCACATATCCAAACTCAAGAGGAGGGAATTATTCAGGGCATGTACACCATGGGATTGCAGAGATCTGGGGACCAACTTAGAATTTTGCCTACTACAATTGCAATCAAATTATGGATTAAATTTTATTTTAAATCTAATAAATAAAATTTATCTAACATAGCTTTACTTTTGAGTCTTAAATGTATCAATGAAACCTAGCAATCATGTTTAAATTTTATTAAATTTTAATTACAAAGGAATGTAGAAATACACTCTTGGGTGTAGAATGATGGTTACCAGAGGCTGCGAAGGTAGTTGAAGGGAGGAATAAAGTGGGAATGGTTAATAGGTGAAAAAACATAGTTAGGTAGTTAGATAGAACGAACAATATTTTATAGTACAACAACGTGACTATAATCAACAATAAGTTGTGGCATACTTTAAAATAACTAAAAGAATATAATTGGAATGTTCCTAACAGAAAAAATGATAAATGCCTGAGGTGATGGATACCCCAATTACCCTTATTTGATTAATACACATTATATTCCTGTACCAAAACATCACATGTACCCTGTAAATATATATAAGTATTATATACCCATAATAACTAAAAATAAAAAAAAGTAAAAAAGAAAAAAAAAGAAAAGAAATACACTCTTGGAAAAATTCAGGCCTTAAGGATAAAGCTGAAGTTCCCCAGACCATCATCAATAATTCTAGTCTCATCCCCAGAGGAAACTGCTGTTAATAGTTTGGTGCAGATCCTTTCAGACTTTTACTCATGTGTATTTATATATGCATGTATTAACAAAAATGCATAGTATTATTTTATACATTGTCAACATATGAATAGGATAATGCTATGCATATTGTTTTACATTTGTCTTTTACTTAAAAATACATCTTTATTTTTTCAATGCCAGCACAGATCATTTGCTAAGTATTTCTAAACAACTACCTAATTTTTCATAACATGGATATACCATAGTTTATTTTACCATTTCTCATTGTGGACATTTAGTTTGTAATTTTTCACAATTTAAAATATTGCTGCAATGAGCCTCCTTGTATAGGGTTGCTTTTGCATATGTTTAAATGTTTCCCTAGAGTAGATAACAAGAAATGAAATTGTTGGGTCATAAGGAATGCACTTACATTTTCCTACACTGTACAAAGTTAACCAGTTTTCATACCCAACCTTTTTTGTGTTTTCGGACTATAGTCTCCTTTGTGCTTTTTATACCTCAGGTGAACATAGTTTGATTGATATAATTAATCATTCTTGGCCCAGGCTCATGCCTGTAATCCCAGCACTTTAGGAGGCCAAGGTAGGAGGATTTCTTGAGCCCAGGAGTTCAACAAAAGCCTGGGCAACATAGCGAGACCTCATCTCTACAGAAAATAAGAAAAAAAATAGCCAAACGTGGTGCATACCTGTAGTACCAGCTACTTAGGAGGCTAAGGCAGGAGGATCACTTGAGTCCAGGAGTTTGAGGCTTCAGTGAGTTATCCTCACACCACTGCACTCCAGCCTAAGCAACAGATCAAGACCCTGTCTCTAAAATAAAAATAAAAAAAATAATTAATTATTTCTGTCAATTCAAATACTAGTTCTCATTTTGTACATTTTTAATATCTATACATGTCTGTGCCTATCTCTTTTATTCTTCATTCTGTCCTATTCACTTTTCTCACCTCCCTTTTAAGCACACACAGACACACACATATTCTATGTGTGTCTTGTTCTATCCTTTGTATATTTGTTTATATAGCCATAGACAACATATAGTATTTTATTTTGTGGTTTAAAATTATATAAAGAATATTATGCTTATTCTTTTGCACTCAACAATTTTTTGTTTTATTGAAGTATAATTTACATACACTGAGGCTTACCCTTTCTAGGTGTAAAGTTCTTTGAATTATGACAAACTTACACAGTTGTGCAATGGCCACCATAATCAATATATAAAATAGTTATGTCACCCCCAAAAGTTTCTTCATGACACTTTGTATCCTCTCACCGCTTCATTCTTATCCCCTAGCAACCACTGATCTGTTCTCTAAGGCTATAAGTATTGCCTTTTCCAGAATGTCAAGCCTGGCTTCCTTCACTTCGCGTATGCTTTTGAGATTCCTTTGTGTTGTTGCATGTATTAGTAGTTCATAGTTCCTTTTTTGCTGAGTATTATTTCATTGTATGGCTTTATCACAATCCAATTTATGGACATTTGGGCTCTTTCTGAAGTTTGGCCATTATGGATAAAATTGCTATAAACTTCCACATAGAGGTTTTTAGGTACATGTGACTTCATTTCTTTTGGGTAAATATCTAGGAGTAGGATTCCTGGGTTGTATAGTAAATTTATGTTGAACTTTATGAAAACTTTTAAAACATTTTCTAATGAGGCTGAACCATTTTACATTCACAACAGCAATGTATGACAGTTCTAGTTATTCTGCATCCTTGCCAAAACTTGTTTCTTTTAAATTCAGTTCTTTTATTTATTTTAGCCATTCTAATAGGGGTATAGTAAGATCTTCTTGTGTATTTAATTTGCAAATACCAGTGATGTTGAATATCTTTTCATGTGCTTATTTTCTGTTTGTATATATTCTTAGTAAAGTGTCTGCTTAAACCTTTACCTATTTTTTGTTGTTATTTTGTTTTCTTATTATTGAGTTTTGAGAGTTATTAATATAGTCTGGGTACAAGTCATTTGTCAGATACACGTTTAGCAAACATTTCCCCCAGTTTGTGATTGTTTTTTCATTTTCATAACAGTTTATTGCAAAAATCAGATGGGTTTTTAAAGTAGACTTTAGTTTTTAGAGCAGTTTTAGGATTATAGAAAAATTATACAAAAAGTACAGAAAGCTTTTATATACCCATTTTCTACCCTCCCCCACAGTTATTATTAACATCTTAAATTAGTGTAATACATTTGTGATAATTGCTTAACCAATATTGATACATTATTATTAATTCAAAAGTCCATATTTTACACTAGGATAATTCTTTGTGTTATACAATTCTGTGAGTTTTGACAAATGTATAATGTCACACATCTACCAATATAATATCATGCAGAATAGTTTCACTGATCTAAAAGTTCCTGTGTCCACCTAGTTATCCCTACCCTCCTTCTCCTGAACCCCAGGCATTCATTGATCTTCTATCTCCATGGTATTGCCTTTTCCAGAATATAATTTAATTAGAATCATAGAGTATTTAGACTTTCAGACTACCTTCCTTCATTAAGAAAAATGCATTTAAGTTTCCCGCATGTCTTTTTGTAGCTTACCTCATTTTATCATTGAGTACTATTCCATTTATTATTGTGCCAGAGGTTACTTATGCATTCATCTATCAAAGGACATCTTAGTTGCTTCTAAAGCTCTGGAAATTGTGAATAAATTTGTTAGAAACATTCATGTGCACTTTTTTGTGTGAACATAAATTTTCAATTCATTTAGGTAAATGACAAGGAGTGTTATTGCTGGATCATATAGTAGGCTGTGTTGGACTTTATAAGATATTGCAAAACTGTCTTCCAAACTGGCTGTACCATTTTACATTCCCAGCAATGAATGAGAGTTGCTCTCATCCTGGCCAGCATTTGGTCTTGTCAGTGTTTTGGATTTTAGCCATTTCTAGTAAGTGTGCAGTTCCCTAATAACATATGATGTTGAGCATCTTTACCATGTGTCTATCTTCTTGGTGAGTGTTCAGATCTTTTGACAATTTTATTTTTTTTATTTAAGCATAATATGGGGGTACAAAAGTTTAGGTTATGTATATTGCCCTTGCCCCCCCTCGAATCAGATCTTAAAGCGTGTCCATCCCCTAGACGATGTGCATCACACTCATTATGTATGTATACACCCATCCCCTTCCCCCCACATCTGCCTGACACTCGATTAATGTTACTCCTAAATGTGCTCTTAGGTGATGATCAGTGAAACCAATTTGATGGTGAGTACATGTGGTGCTTATTTTTCCATTCTTGGCATAGTTCACTTAGTAGAATGGGTTCCAGCTCTATCCAGGAAAATACAAGAGGTGCTATATCACCATTGTTTCTTTGTTTTTTAAGAGATTAGTTTTTAGAGTTATTTGTACATTTTGAATACTAGTCCTTTAGCAGATATATGGTTTGCAAAGATTTCTCTCAGTCTGTGGCTTATCTTTTCTTACTCTTAACAGTATCTATCACAGAATAGAAGTTTTTTATTGATGTCCATCTAATCAATTTTTTCCTTCAGAATTATACTTTTGGAGTTGTTTCTAAAATGTCACACCAAACCCATAGTCACCTAGATTTTCTGTCATGTTATCATCTAGAAGCTGTATAGTTTTGTGTTTTAAGTCTGTGGTCCATTTTGAATTAATTTTTCTGGAAGAGGTCTGTGTCTAGAATAATTTTTTTACATGCAGATGCACAGATATTCCCACAACATTTCTTAAACAGACTATCCTTTATTGTACTACTTTTGCACCTTTGTCAATGATCAACTGACTGTATTTGTGTGGGTCCATTTGGGGGCTTTCTACTATATTCCATTGATCTATTCATCTGTTCTTCCACCAATACCGCACTGTCTTGATCACTGTAGATTTAGAGCAAGTGTTGATGTTGAGTAGTATCAGTGTTCTAACTTTATTCTTTATTACTATATTGGTATTATGTGTCTTTTACCTTTCAATGTAAACTTTAGACTCAGTTTGTCCATCAATGGATCCATCATTGAATAAAGGGATAAACAAGATATGGTCTATCCACACAGTGAAATCTTATTTAGCCATAAAAAGGAATCAAGTACTGATATATCAACAGCATATATCATAGCTATACCTTGAAAACCTTATGTTAAATAAAAGAAGCCAGACACAAAAGGTCACATATGATATGATTCCATTCCAATGAAAATTCCGTAATAGGCCAATTCACAGAGACAAAAAGGATGTTAGTGATAACCAAGGGCTGGCAAGATGCAGGAATGGGGAATGACTTCTTAAGGGGTACTGGGTTGCTTTTAAGGTGATCAACTGTTGTGGAATTAGATGATGGTATTATTACACAACACTTTGTATATATGAAAAGCCACTGAATTGTATACTTTTAGTTACAATGGCGAATTTTAAGTTATATGACTTTTACCTCAAAAACATGGTTTTGAAGTAAAGTTAATATTATTTCATGGAGTAGGTGAGGATTGGGAAAAGCTGAACATAAGTAAAGAAACTCACCATATTTTTCATAAAATTAAGTCTAGCTTTAATGTGTTTTAATGACATATATGAATTTATTTCCCATTGTAAAATATAACCTGGTCACAAAATTATGTAATGAAGCCCTAAGTATTTATCTATATTTTTAACCACAAATAGATAAAAGTATAAGAAAATTGAAGGATGATATTCTTCTTATTCTTTTTATTTATTTATTTAATTTAAAAATATTATTGTGGTACAAATGTTTTCAGTTACATGTATCAATTTTGTCATGCTTGAATCAGGGTTATAAGTGTGCCCATCACCCAGATGGTGGTCACTGCACACATTAGGTAGGTTTTTTCCCATCCCTTCCACCTCCTTTCCCCCTGCTTGATTTCTACTGAGTTTTACTTCCCTCTGTGCACATGTGTGCCCATCTGTTGGATCCAGTTTAATAGTGAGTATATGTGGTGTTTGTTTTTCCATTCTTTAGATACTCCACTTAGGATAGTGGTCTCCAGTTCCAACCAAATTGTTGCAAAAGGCCTTAATTCATCCTTCTTAATGGCAGAGTAGTATTCTGTATATTCGTACATCACATCTTGTTGATCCACTCATGAATTAGGGAACTTAGGTTGATTCCACATCTTTGCAATTGTGAATTGTACTGAAATAAATATTTGAGTGCAGGTGTCTTTTTGGTGAAATGAATTCTTTTCCTTTGGATAAATACCTAGTAGTGGGATTGCTGGATAAAACTACTTTGAATTCTTTGAGGAATCTCCATACAGTTTTCTGTGGAGGTCGTACTAATTTGTAGTCCCACCAACAGTATGTAAATATTCCATTCTTTCTGCATCCATGCCAGCATCTACTGTTTTTGGAATTTTTAATAAAAGCCAGTCTAACTGGGGTAAGATGATATTTCATTGTGGTTTTCATTTGCATTTCCCTGATAGTTAGTGACCTTGAGCATTTTTTCATATGTTTATTGGCCATTTGTCTATCTTATTTTGAAAAGCTTCTCTTTGTGTCTTTTGTCCACTTTTTAATAGGGTTTGTTTGTTTTCTTGCTGATTTGTTTGAGTTCTTTGTAGATTCTGGTTATTAGCCCTTTATGGGATGTATAGCTTGTGAATATTTTATCCCATTCTGTAGGTTGTCTATTTGTTCTGTTGATTATTTCCTTGTCTGTGCAGAAGCTTTTTAATTTAATTAAGTCCCATTTATTTATTTATTTTTTGTTGTTGTTGTGATTGTCATTAGGGTCTTCTTCATAAATTCTTTGCCTAGGCTGATATCTAGAAGAATTTTTCCAACATTTTCTTCTAGAATTCCTGTGGATTTATGCCTTACATGTAAGTCTTTTTTTCCATCTTGAATTAATTTTTCTGAGTGGTTAGAGATATGGATCCTGTTTCAATCTTCTGCATGTGGCTATCCAATTTTCTCAGCACCATTTGTTGAACAAGGGCCTCTTTTCTTCGGTGTATATTGTTGTCCGCTTTGTCAAAGATCATTTGGCTGTATGTGGATGGTGTTATCTCTGGGTTTTCCTTTCTGTTCCATTGGTCTATGTCTCTATTTTTGTGCCAATACCATCTTGTTTTGGTTACTATATCCATGTAGTATAGTTTGAAGGCTGGTAGTGTGATGCCTCCAGATATGTTCTTTTTGTTTCAGATTGCTTTGGCTATTCGGGATCTTTTCTGGTTCCAAACGAAGCATAGGATTATTTTTTCTAGATCTGTGAAATATGATGTTGCTATTTTGATAGGGATTGCATTGAATCTATAAATCACTTTGGGTAGTATGGACATTTTAATAATGTTAATTCTTCCAATCCGTGAGCATGCTATGTTTTTCCATTTGTATGTGTCATTTGCAATTTCTTTCCTTGGTATTTCGTAGTTCTCTCTGTAGAGATCTTTCACATCCTTGGTTAAGTACATTCCTAGATATTTTATTTTCTTTCAGCTATTGTGAATGGTATTAAGTCCTTGATTTGACTCTCATCTTGACTGTTATTGATGTACAGGAATGTCACTAATTAGTATATGTTGATATTGTAGCCTGAGACTTTGCTGAATTTATTTATGAATTCCATTAGTCTCTTGGTGGAATCGTTGGGGTTTTCTAGATATAAGATCACATCATCAGCAAAGAGTGATGGTTTGAGCTCCTCTTTCCTGGTTTGGATACCATTGATTTATTTCTCTTGCCTGATTACTCTGGCTAGGAGTTCCAGAACTATATAGTGACAGTGGGCACCCTTTTCTTGTTCTAGTTCTTAGTAAGAATGCTTTCAACTTTTCCCCATTCAAGATGATGTTGGTTGTGTGTTTGTCATATAAGGCTTTTATAGTCTTGAGATATGTTCCTGTGCCTAGTTTGTTGCCGGTTTTTATCATGGAAGGGTGCTGAATTTTGTTGAGTACTTTTTCTATATCAATTGAGATGCTCATACGGTCATTGTTTTTGCTTCTGCTTATGTGGTGAATCACATTTGTTGATTTATGTATATTGAACCTTGCATCCCTTGTATGAAGCCCCCATGGTTGTGGTGGATTATTATTTATTTTTTGATGTGCTCTTGAATTCAGTTTGCTAGTATTTCACTGAGGATTTTTGCATCAGTATTCATAAAGGATATTGGTCTATAATTTCCTTTGTTTGTTGTGTCCTTTCTTGGCTTTGGTATCAAAGTAATACTGGCTTCGTAGAATGAGTTGGGGAGGATTCCCTTCTTCTTTATGTTGTGGAATAATTTCTGCAGTATGAGTACCAGCTCTTCTTTATAGGTCTGATAAAATTTGACTGTGAATCCATCTTACCAGGGCTTTTTTTTTATTGGAAGATTTTTTTATTACTGCTTCAATCTTATTGCTTGTTATTAGTCTATTAAGGAGTTCTATTTCTTCCTGGTTGAGTCTTGAGAGGTTGAGTGTTTCCAGGGATTTGTCCATTTCCTCTACTACTTTGAGTTTATGTGTGTAGAGATTTTTATAGTATTCACAGATGATATTTTGTATTTCTTTCAGTTTTCAAGCAACACTGGAGAGGACCAGTGGGCTGGGTTCTCTCAGTTTGAGAACACCTTAGTTCTCTGCAGGTATTTAAAAGGATAGGTTTGAGCCCCACTCTCTGTGGAAGCCCCATCAGAGGGGAAACAGCAGCTCCTGAGAGCCCCAGCTCAAGCACCTCTTTTGGCAGCCCTGGGTTGGGGAGGGGAAGGAGAGAAAAAGAGTCTGTATGGAGGAAAGCTAGCACTCTGGTCATCTCTGTCTGTCTCTCCAGAAGGCAGCCCACCGAGAATTTCCAGGCTCTGGAGTCATGCAGATTTCCCAGGATCCACCAGCTCCCTGTGGCTCCTGAAGTCTGGGCCAGAGTTGGGAAATGCCTGTGTGAGAACAAGCAAGATGAGAACTGAGGTGCTGAAGCCCCATGGAGAGGACAAAGATGTACATTGGGTGGAGAAGCAATATGTTGCCTTCCATCTTTGCTCAGGTCTGTGGTGATGAGAAGCACCCAAGGAGGCTGGAAGGCTGGTATTTTGTCCTTGAGAAGCTCACAGTTCACTGGCAGCAGCCGCTTTAGGGCCCATGAGGGTGAAAGTTCCAGCAGCTCAGGAACCTGATGACTCCCAGTGATGTGAGGAAGGGCGAAACAAACTGCTCCACCTACCCTTTTTGCTGGACTCCAAGCCTTTCGGGGTTGACATCTGCCAATATCTTGCTCCTTCTTGCTCTGCTCCAGTTTCTTCCTGTGGAATCTCTTGTAGGTTTTGGCGCGTTTCCCTTGAAATTACACCTGATCTATAATTGTTCATTTTTTTGCTTTTAATCTAAAATTTTCCTTCTTTCTGAGATGATTAGCAGCTGGTATCTCTGGTGGTCAACTATCCCATCATTCTTCTTGAGGTGGTCATGAGGAAGCATCCAGTGGCCAGGTACTAGGAGTTTGTGGGTGGTAGAGCTACAGTGAGGGACACCCTAACTCCTCTTATTCTTTTTTTTTTTTTTTTTTTTTTTTTTTGAGATGGAGTCTCACTCTTTTGCCCAGGCTAGAGTTCCGTGGCATCAGCCTAACTCACAGCAACCTCAAACTCTTGGGCTCAAGTGATCCTTCTGCCTCAGCCTCCCGAGTAGTTGGGACTACAGGAGTGTGTCACCATGCCTGGCTAATGTTTCTACATATTTTTAGTTTTCCAGCTAATTTCTTTCTGTTTTTAGTAGAGACAGGGTCTTGCTCTTGCTCAGGCTGATCTCGAACTCTTGAGCTCAAGCGATCCTCCTGCCTTGGCCTCCCAGAGTGCTAGGATTACAGGCGTGAGCCACCACACCACCAAAACTCCTCTTATTCTTGCTCTGTGTTTGATACCCATATTCAGTACAATAAATTGAACTGAATTTTTTGAAATTTCAATTAGAGATTTTTTAAAGTTTTTTGACATTTTAAATTTGAGATTTCCTTATGTAATGGAACTACATTCACCTTTTTAAAGTGTGTATTTGGTTTCCAAGGTAGATGGAGTTTAAGGGATCAGATGAGTGATCTCTATGGTAAGTAAAACATAATAAAAATAAATGATATTGGTAGCCTAGAAACATAATCAATTTTCACCCAGATATCAGGTTATAACATGATATTGTATGGATTTCCTCATTTAAATAACATCTACTGGTGTTATGGTTTGAGTGTGGTTTTTTCCCCACCAAAACTTGTTCTGAAATTTAATTGCCAGTGCTGCAGTGTGGGGAGGTAGGGCCTAGTGGGAGTTGTTTAGGTCATGGGGGCCTATCCCTCATGAATAGGTTAATCCTATCTTATGGGAGTGAGTCAGTTCTCAATCTCCCAGGTTGTTGTAAAGTGATGTTCCTCGTCCTGTTTGGTCCCCCTTTGCACATGTTGGCTTCCCCTTTGACTTTCCACCATGTTAAGATGCAGCACGAAAGCCCTCACTAGACACTAAGCAGATGCCAGCACCACACTCTTGGTCTTTAAAGCCACCAGAATCATAAGCCAAACAAACCTCCTTTCTTTTTAAATTACCAAGCCTCAGGTATTTTGTTCTAGCAACACAAAATGGACAATGGCAACTTGTATTTCAATAGTAATATAGGGTTACTCTAACATAGACTTCTGATAAAATAGCAAAGCAGTTTTTGTTTGGAAACTGATGCCTCTAAAGTCATAGATGACTTCACAAAGGGAAATAGGTGAGTATTAAAAATTCACAATATAGTGCCAATTACATTTTGTTCTATAGAAATTATAAGCATTCCATTTCTATTCGTAAAAAGTGCTGCAATAATAAGGCAGCTTGATCTCATAGGCAATAAGGTCCCAGGTAATGGCTGCATAGAAAAGTATATATCATGGCATTTGTTTTGGTGGTGGAATATAGAAAATAGAGATCATTAAAAAAATGTTTCTATCCCCTCAAATTTTCATTAATTAGGATAAAACCATATAAACATTTTCAAAACTGCTGATGAGTTGAATATATTGATGAATTCTAGATAATGTCCTTCAGGGGACATTACCTAGAGTTTAGCCTCATGGAAATGAAAGACATAGGAAATAGTGCCACATACTCCTTTATGTCTGATCATCGTTTGTCTTTTTTTTCTTTTCTATGCACTGAACAAAGCTCTTGTGTTTTTGTTCATTTATTCGGCATCTATCTACTTAGCTGCTAAACCATGCATTATGTTAACTATTGGGGATACACAGATTAATAAGATCCAAGGCAGTTTTCCAACATTCTTTTCTTCTCTTGTCTTTCTTTCTTAGCAATCTTTTATTCCATGACTTTAATAATGACCCATATGTGACAGACATTCATGAGCTCTGATCTTTCTCACCGTGTTCCAGTCCTATGTTTCCAATTTCCTAATGGATATCTTTCTAGATGTCTCATTGACAGCACAGATTATACATATTCAAAACAGAATTTACCATCTAATCTATCATAATTTAAATTTTTATATTTTTTAATTGTTGGAAAATATACATAACATATAACTTACCATTTTTTAAGTTACCATTTTAACCATTTTTAAATGTGTAGTTTAGTGGCAGTATGTACATTCAAATTGTTGTGTAACTGTTACCATTGTCCATTTCCAGAACTTTTTCATCATCCCATACTAATACTCCATACCCATGAAACAACTTCCCCTTTCTCTCTCTCCTCCAACCCCTAGAAACCACTGTTCTACTGTCTGTGTCTATGAGCTTGACTACTCTAGTACCTCATATATAAGTTGAATAATACAATATTTGCCCTTTTGTGTCTGGCTTATTCATTTAGCATAATGTCTTCAAGGTTCATCCCTGTTGTAGCATGTGTCAGGATATCACTCCTTTTTAAGGCTGAATAATATTCCATTGTATGTATATGCCACATTTTCTTTCTCCGTTCATCCACTGATGGACAGTTGGATTGTTTCCACCTTTTGGCTAGTGTGAATAATGCTTCTATTAACATTGGTGTACAAGTATTTTTTTAGTCCCTGCTTTTAATTCTTTTGAGTATATACATAGGAGTTGAATCATATAGTAATTATGTGTTTAATTTTTTAGGGAACCACCTTAGCATTTTCCATAATAGTTACACCATTTTACATTCTCAGCAGTAATGAATGAGGGTTTCAATTTCTCCACATCTTTGCCAACACTTGCTATTATATTTTCTTATGATGGCCATCCTAATATATGTGAAATGGTATCTCACTGCGGTGTTGATTTGCAATTTCCAAATAATTAAGGATACTGACCATGTGCTTATTGACCATTTGTATATCTTCTTTGGAGAAAAGTTTATTCAGTATTTTTGCCCACTTTTTAATTTAGATTGTTTGTTTTGCTATTTAGCTACAGGAGTTGTATATATGTGTGCATATATATATATTTTTTCCTGAATATTAATCCATGTTTGTGTATATATATATTTTTTCTGGATATTAATCCCTTATCAGATATGTGATTTCCAAATATTTTCTCCCTTTCTGTGAATTTCCTTTTCTCTCTGTTGATAATGTCCTTTGATATACAATTTCTTTTATTTCAGCATATTATGGGGGTACAAATGTTTAGGTTACGTATATTGTCCTCGCCCCGCCCACCGAGTCAGAGCTTCAAGCGTGTCCATCCCCCAGACGGTGTGCATCACACTCATTATGTATGTATATACCCATCCCCTCCTCCCCCCTCCCATCTGCCCAACACCTGATAAATGTTATTCCTATATGTGTACTTAGGTGTTGATCAGTTAAAACCAATTTGATGGTGAGTACATGTGGTGCTTATTTTTCCATTCTTGGGATACTTCACTTAGTAGAATGGGTTCCAGCTCTATCCGAGATAATACAAGAGGTGCTAGATCACCATTTTTCTTATAGCTGAATAGTACTCCATGGTATACATATACCACATTTTATTAATCCATTCATGTATTGATGGGCATTTGGGTTGTTTCCACATTTTTGCAATTGTGAATTGTGCTGCTATAAACATTCGAGTGCAGGTGTCTTTTCTATAGAATGCCTTTTGTTCTTTTAGGTAGATGCCCAGTAATGGGATTGCTGTATCAAATGGTAGATCTACTTGTATCTCTTTAAGGTATCTCCATATTGCTTTCCACAGAGGTTGCACTAGTTTACAGTGCCACCAACAGTGTATGAGTGTTCCTATTTCTCTGCATCCATGCCAACATTTGTTATGGGACTTTTTGATAAAGGCCATTCTCACTGGAGATAAGTGATACCTCATTGTGGTTTTGATTTTCATTTCCCTGATAATTAGAGATGATGAGCATTTTTTCATATGTTTGTTGGCCATTATTCTGTCTTCTTTTGAAAAGTTTCTGTTCATGTCCTTTGCCCACTTTTTGATAGGGTTGTTTGATTTTTTCTTCCTGATTTTCCTGAGTTCTAAATAGATTCTAGTTATCAGCCCTTTATCAGATGTGTAACATATGAATATTTTCTCCCATTCTGTAGGTTGTTTGTTTGCTCTTGTGATAGTTTCTTTGGCTGTGCAAAAGCTTTTTAATTTAATCAGGTCATATTTATTTATTTTTGTTGTTGCTGTGATTGCCTTTGGGGTCTTCTTTATAAATTTTTTGCCTATGCCAATGTCTAGAAGAGTATTTCCAACATTTTCCTCTAGAATTCTTATAGTTTCACGCCTTAGGTTTAAGTCTGTTATCCACCATGAGTTGATTTTTGTGAGAGATGGAAGGTGTGGATCCTGTTTCAGTCTTCTACATGTGGCCATCCAGTTTTCCCAGCACCATTTATTGAATAAAGATTCCTTTGATATACAATTTTGATGAAGTTCAATTTATTTTTTCTTTTGTTTCTTTGTCAAGAAATCATTACAAAATCCAATGTCATTTTTCCCCTATGTTTTCTTCTAAGAGTTTTGTAGTTTAAAGTCTCATATTTAGGTACTTAATTCATTTTGAGTTACTTTATTTATATGATGTCAGGTGAGGGTCTATCATTATTCTTTTGATGTGGATACCCAGTTTTCTTGGCACCATTTTTGAAAGACTGTCCTTTTCCCATTGAATGATTTTGGCTCCCTTGTTGAAAATCACTGGCCCATTTATGGAAGGGTTTCTTTCTGGGCTCTCTATTCTATTCCATTTGTCAATATATCTGTTTTATACCAATACCACATTTTTCTGACTGCTGTAAGTTTGTAGTAAGTTTTGAGATAGGGAAGTATGAGACCTTCAAATTTATTCTTTTTCAAGACTGTTTTAGCTGTGCAGGGTCCCTTGAGATTCCATATGAATTTTTGAATATTTTTTCTGTAAAAAAATGTCTATGGGATTTGATAGGCATAGAATCAAATCTTTAGAATCTATAGATTGCTTTGGGGGGTGTTGCCTTCATTTTTTTACCTCATTTTTTATTATTTCAGTATATTATGGAGGTATAAATGTTAACAATATTGTCTTCCAATCCATAAGCACAAGGTATATTTCTATTTATCTTGTAATCCTCTATTTTATTTCAACAATATTTTAGAGTTTTCAGTGTACAAGTTTGGTACCTTTTTGCTAAAGTGTTTTTCCAATTATTTATAATTTTGGATGCTGTTGTACATGGAATTGTTTTCTTAATATCCTGTTCTAATTTTATTAGTGTGTAGAAACACAACTGATTTTTCAGTGGTGATTTTGTACCCAGAAACATTACTTAAATCTGTTATTAGCTCTAGTTGTTTTTATGTGGATTTGTTAGGGGTTTCTACATATATGATAATGTCATTTTAAAACATATATAATTTTACTTCTTCTTTTCCAATTTAAATGTCATTTATTTCTTTTTGTTGCCTAATTAGTCTGGTTAGGTCTTCTAATACAAAATTGAGCAGAAATGGGAAAAATGGGTACCCTAGTCTTATTCTTGATTATAGAGGAAAATATTATAGTCTTTTTACCATCGAGTATCATGTTAACTGTGGATTTTTCATAAATGTCCCTTATGTTGAGAAAATTCTCTTCTATTACCAGTTTTCTGAGTGTTTAATCATGAATGGATATTGGGTTTTGTCAGATGACTTTTCTGCATTGAGATGATTGTGCATTTTTTCCTTAATTTTATTAATGTGGTTTATTGTACTGATTAAATTTTTATGTTGGACTCTTACACTCATGAGATAATCCCACTTGGTCAGGGTGTATAGCTTTTTGAATATGCTGCTGGCTTCAGTTTTCTAGTATTTTGTTGAGCATTTTTATTCCTGTATTCTTAAGAGACATGGAATCCACGTCCATCCATCCCTCCCAATCCTATGTGAACACAGCCAAGTTTTCCATGTCTGAAAACATGGCACCCTGGTGTGAGGTGCCCACAAGGACTGCTGGAGGCTGCAGGTAAGGTGCCTAGCAAGACTATGAACAGCTAGCTCAGATCCAATTCATGGATTTTCGCCGTGGAAATCCAGCACCAAAGCTGTTGCTGATGCTATTAGAACAAGACTTGGCCCAAAAGGAAAGGAAAAAACAAGTAAAAATGGAAAAGGTGATATGAGCATTACAAATATTACTGCCACCAGTCTGAAAAAAATACAGGTGTTACATGCAGAAGCCAGAATGCTGGTGGAACTGTCTAAGGCTCAAGATATAGAAGCAGGAGATGGCACCACATCAGTGGTCATCATTGCTGGCTCTTTCTTAGATTTCTGTAACTAGCTTCTTCAGAATGGGATTCATCCACCCATCATTTCAGAGTCATTCCAGAATGGTTTTGGAAAGGGTATTAAAATTTTAATTAACATGTCTTGATCTATGGAACTGAGTTACAGAGAAACTTTGTTAAATAGTACAACCACATCATTGAACTCAAACGTTGTCTCAACATTGAAGTCTACTTTCTCCAATGAGTGTAAATGCAATGCTGAAAGTGGTTGATCCAGCCACAGCTACCAGTGTAGATCTTAGAAACATTAAAATAGTTAAGAAATTTGGTTGTACAATTGATGACTATGAGTGAACACAAGGGCTGGTTCTTACCCAAAGGTAGCAAAATCTGGCATAGCCAGAGTTGAAAATGCTAAAATTGGGCTTATTCAGTTTTGCTTATTTGCTCCTAAAACAGATATGTATGATTAAGTAATTTCTGACTTACCCAGATGGACCAAATGCTGTGATAATAAAGAGCCTGTATTCTAAATTTAATAAAGTAAAATTTTAAAATAGGATGTAATGTCCTTCTCATACAGAAGTGTATTCTAGGGGATGCTCTTAGTGATTTTGTATTACATTTTCTAAACAAAGTTAAGATTATGGCAATTAGGGATATTGAAAGAGAAGAGATTCAATTTGTTTGTAAAACAATTGGAACCAAGCCAGTTGCTCATATTCACCAATTCACCGCTGGTATACTGGGTTCTGACCAGTTATCCAAGGATGTCAGTTTAAATGGTTTTGGCAAATTACTCAAGATTGAAGGCTTTGCAAGCCCTGGATAAAAAGTTATGGTTGTTGTTCATGGCTCTGAAAACTGATGATTAAAAAGCTGAGTACTCCATTTATGATACCCTATGTGTTTGTTACTCACTGTTTAGTGACAAAGAGAGCTCTTATTGCAGGAGGTGGTGCTCAAAGAAGTCAGAGTTAGCCCTACAATTAATTGAATATTCATTAACATTGAGAGTTATGGAATCGTACTGCATTCATGATTTATAGATGATGTGGGAGTCACTCCATCTACACTGGTTGAAAACTCTCGTCTGGGTCCCATTTCTACAATAACAGAACTAAGAAACTGGTATGCACACGGAGAGAATACTACAAGCATTAATGTCTAAAATAGTGGTATTTTTTAACATTTTAGAGGAAATCGTTGTCCAACCTTTCTTGTTTTCAGTCAGTGCTCTGATCCTAACAACTAAAACCCTCTGAGACATTCTGAAAATTGATGACATGATAAACACTAGACAATTGGGATAACACTAACTGACTGGTACCATTATTACCACTAACAGTGTGGCTGGAGTGGAAGAAGGTTGTTTTCTCTAAAAATTCTCAGGCTTAGACTTCCAGTTAGCATTTGCTTGAAATGGTATTGACATAATTTAAAGAAAATATTATTTGGTTTCAAAATTTTAAAAAGTGTCAAACAGACATTATGGAGCTGAAGAATATAATAACTGAACTGAAAAATTCACTAGAGGGTTTCAACAGCAGACTAGATTAAACAGAAGAAATGATCAGTGAAATAGAAGACAAGGCACTGGGAATTATTTGGTCAGAGTAGAAAAAAGAATGAAAAAGAGTGAATAAAGCTTAAGGGACTTATGGGACATGATCAAGCCAACCAATATATGAGAAGTCTTCCAAAATTGATGGAAAATATGTATTATGAAGAAAACTATGCATGGATTTCAAAAAAAAATTGCATTAAAATAAACTCATCCTAACTTATTATTACATATCTGAACAGGATCTGGTTTGAGGCATTAAAAAGGGTGAGATATCAGTATGAACAGAGGCTGTATCAGAGCAACATGAATTCTGCTAAACTTAAAGCAAGAACAAACATAAAATATATGAAGGTTGGGTGGAAGAATGGTGAAATCATTGATACTTCATGAAAAGTTTACAGGGAAAATGGGCCAAAGAAATCACCAGTTTACAAATCCATATCTCACTTTAAGAAGCATCGAGATGATATTGAAGATGAAGCCCATAGCAGCAAACCACCCACAACAATTTGCAAAGAAAAAAAATTCATCTCGTACGTGACATAAATTGAAGAGGATCGTTGACTAGCAGCAGAAACAATAGCCAACACAACAGACATTTCAATTGGTTCAGCTTGCATAATTCTGGCTGAAAAATTAAAGTTGAGCAAATTTCCCACTCAATGGGTGCTGAAACCATTGTGTCCATGTCAGCTGCAGACAAGAGAATAGCTTTCAATGGAAATTTTAAACAAGCAGGCTCAAGATCCTGAAGAATTTTTTCAAAAAATTGTAACAGAGATGTAACATGGCTTTACCATTATGATCCTAAAGACAAAGCACAGTCAAAGCAATGGCTACCAAGACATGGAAGTGGTCCAGTCAAAGCAAAGCAGACCAATCAAGAGCAAAGGTTATGGTAACAATTTTGGGGGGATGCTTGAGGAATTTTGCTTGTTGATTTATTGGAGGGCCAAAGAATGATAACATATGCTTAATATAAGAGTGTTTTGAGAAAGTTAGCCAAAGCTTAAGCAAAAAAAAAAAAAAAATGCCCAGGAAATCTACATCAGAGTTCTTATCCATCATGACAATGCTTCTACTCATTCCTCTCATCAAACAAGGGCAATTTTTTTAGAGTTTTGATGAGAGACCATTAGAAATCTACCTTAATTTCCTGATTTATCTCCTTCTGACTTCCGTTTGTTTACTAATTTTAAAAAAATCTGTAAAGGGCACCCATTTTGCTTCAGTTAATGATGTAAAAAATACTGTGCTAACATGGTTAAATTCCCAGGACCGTAATTTATTTAGGGATGGACTAAATGGCTGGTGTCATCACTGACAAAAGTGTCTTGACCTTGATAGAGCTTATATTGAGAAATGAAGTTTATATTTTTAATTTTTATCTTTTAATTACATTTTTTCACAAACTCTTTGAAGTTCCTTATATGCATTATGGAGTCCCAGAGGGAGAAGAGAAAGAGAAGGTGGTAAACACGTATTCAAAGAAATAATGGATGAAAACTTCTCACACCTGGGGAGGAAATGCACATCCAGATCCAGGAAGATCAGTGGTCCCCAAATGAGGTGAACCCAAAGAAATCCATAGAAAGCCATATTAGAATCACGTTGTCTAAGATCAGAAACATAGAGAAAATTTTGAAAGGAACAAGAGAAATGTGACTTGTCACATGAAAGGAGACCAATAAGATTATCAGTGAATTTTTCAGTGGAAACATTGAAAAGCATAAGTGGTGGGATGATATATTCAAAATGGTAAAAGAAAAAAACCTCCAAACAAGGAGAGTATACCTGCCAAAACTATATTTCAAAACTGAAAAATAAGTAAAGACTTTCCCTGACAATCAAAAGCTGAGAGAGTTCATCTCCCCTGGACGTGCCTTATAAGAAATGCAAAATGGAGTTCTTCAAATATAAACAAAATCATGCTAAACAGTAGCAGGAATGCATAGGAAAGTATAAAACTCACAGATACAGGTAAATAAATAAACAATCACAGAATATTTTAATACTGTAACAGTGGCAGGTATATCACTTTGGGTTCAAGAATAAAAAGGTAAAAGACAAAAGTATTAAAAATAACAGTGTAAGAATAAGTTAATGGATACACAATATAAATGATGTAAATTGTGACATCAACATAGTGTATGGAGGAAGAACTAAAAGTATAGAGTTATTGTATGCAATTGAGGTAAAGTTGATATCAACTTCAAATAGACTGTCATAACTACAAGTTGTTTATGTAAACACCATGATAACCACAAAAAAACCTATAAAAAATAAACAAGAGTAAAAATGAAATTAAAGCACATCAATTAAAAAAATCAATGAAACACAAATGAAGACGGCATGAGGAAAAGAAGGACAAAAGAACTATAAGAAATATAGGAAACAACAAAATGGCACTAGTAAGACCTTACCTATCAATAATACTTTAAATGTAAACTCCCCAGTCAAAAGACATAGAATTACTGAATGGACTTTTTAAAAAGACCCAAGAACAAAAGACTTACTTTATTTTTTGGCTTACACGACAAATTTATTTTCTTACGGTTCTGGAGACAAGAAGTCTGCAATTAGGGTGTTAGCATGATTGAGTTCTAGTGAGGGTTCCTTTGTGGCTTGCAGATGGTCATCTTCTCACTGTGAAGAGATTTACTTCAGATATAAGGGCACAAATAGGGTGAAAGTCCAGAAAGGGAAAAAGATAATCCATGCAAATTATAACCAAAAGAAAGAGACTTTAACTTAAAAAGATTCCTAAGTGACAAAAAGGGACATTATATAATTATAAATTGTCAGTTCACTGGGAAAATAAAACAATTATTAATATATATGTGCCCATCCTCCAAGCACCAAAAGATATAAAGCTACATTGACAGAACTTAAGAGAGTAATGGACACACATACAATAATAGTAGGACACTTCATTAGCCCACTTTCAATAGTTGATAGAATATCCAGACAGAAAAATGAATAAGGACACATTGAACTTGAACAACACTATAGACCAAATGGACCTAACACATACATACAGAACATTACACCCAACAACAGTAGAATATACTTTCTTCTAAAGTACACATGAAACATTCTTCATGATTGATCACATATTAAGACACAAAACAAGCCTTAAGTAGCTGAGAAGATTAAAATCATATCATTTCTTTTCTGACCATAATGGAATAAAGTAGAAATCAATAGCAAAAGAAAAATGGGAAAATTCACAATTATGTGGAAATTAACAAACTATTGAGAAAGCAATGGATCAAAGAAGAATTTGAAAAGGAAATTAGAAAGTATTTGAGACAAATGAAAATGAAAACCAATGTACCAAACCTTATGAAATGTAGCAAAAGCAGTGCTTAGAGGGAAGCTTATACAAATAAACACCTACATTAAAGAAAAGAAAGATCTCAACCTAACATACACCTCAAAGAACTGTAGAAAGAACAAATTAAGCCCAAAGTTAGTAGAAAGAAAGAAATAACAAAGATTACTACAGTGAGATAATGTGTTGCCCCAGATAAAATGACTTTTCTCAAAAAGACAGGCAATAATGCCTGCTGGCAAGGACGTGGAGAAAGGAGGGCCCTTGTACACTGTTGGTAGAAATATAAATGAACACAGCCACTATGGAGAACAGTTTGAAGGTTCTTCAAAAACTGAAACTAGAATTACCGTATGATCCAGCAACCCCACGGCTGAGCATATATCCAAAAGAAAGGAAATCAGTATATTGAAGAGATAGCTGCTCTCCTATATTTATAGCACTGTTCACAGTAGCCAAAATATGGAATCAAGCTAAGTGTCCATCAATAGATGACTGCATAAAGAAAATGTGAGATATACACACAATGGAATGTTACTTGGACACAAAAGGAATGAAATCCTGTCATTTGCAACAATATGGATGGAACTGAAGGACATTATGTTAAGCAAAATAAGTCAGGCACAGAAAAACAAGTAACACATATTCTCACTCATATGTTGGAACTAAAAATTGGAACTCATGGAGATAGAGAGTAGAGTGGTAAAGAGGCTAGGAAGGGTGGTGGGGAGGGGGTATAAATAGAATACAACAATTTTATATTAATAATAATTAAACACAAAAAATTAAAATGATATTAGAGCAGATATAAATGGAAATAGAGACTGGAAAAATCAATGAACCTGAAGATGTTGGGTTTTTTTTCCAGAATGTTACAGGGGTTTAAATATGTGGGTTACATGAATTGCTTTTGTACAGTTTGAGTCAAAGTTATAAGTGTGTTTCTCACCTCCTTCGTTAAATATATTCCTAGGTATTTTATTTTCCTTATTGCTATTGTGAAAGATATTGAGTCTTAGATTTGATTCTCAGCTTGACTGTTGTTGGTGTATAGGAATGCTACTGATTTGTGTACATTTATTTTGTAACCGAAGACTGATGAATTTATTTATCAATTCCAGGAGCCTCTGGGCAGAATCTTTGGGGTTTTCTAGCTATAAGATCCCATTGTCAGCAAAGAGCAATAGTTTGACCTCTTCTTTCCCTATTTGATTTGCTTCTCTTGTCTGATTGCTTTTGCTAGGACTTCCAGCACTATGTTGAACAGAAGTGGTGGCAGTGGGAAAGTTATCAAAATCTGTGGCATTCAGCAGAAGTAGTCATAAGAGGAAAATTCATAGCCATAAATGCCTACATCCAAAAGAAAGAAAGATCACAAATCTACAATCTAATGAGTTGTCTCAAGGAATTGAAAAAGGAAGAGCGAATCAATCTCAACCCCAGTAGAAGAAAAGGAATACCTATGGTCAGAGCAGAACTAAATGAAATTGATAATGAAAGAATTATACAAAAGATTAATGAAACAAAAAGTTGGTTGTTTCAAAAGATAAAATTGACAGGGCTCTTGCTAGATTAACCAAAAACAGAAAAGAAAAGGACCCTAATGAACTCAATTCGAAATGAAAACAACTAATGGACACAGTGAGCATTGCTGGGGGAAAGAGACATGCCTCAAATCATGGTTTGGGTGTGGCAAAGTCATAAAATGTAATCATAATGTTTGTACCCCCATAGTATCCTGAAATATATAAATAAATAGAAATGAAAAAGGAGATATTGCCACAGAAATACAAAATATCATTTCTGGATACTATAAAAATCTCTATATACATAAACTTGAAAACATTGAGGAAATGGACAAATTCTTGGAAACCCCCAACCTCCTTAGGCTCAATCAGGAAGAAACAGAACTCCTGAATAGACTAATATCAAGTAACAAAATTGAAGCAGTAATAAAAAGTCTACTAGAGAAAGCAGTGCTGGACCAGATGGTTTCACAGCTGGTTTCACAGCTGCAGAAATTACTTAATAACATAGAGAAGCATGGAATTCTCCCCAACTCATTCTACAAAGCCAATATCGCCTTGATAGCAAAGCCAGAAAAGGACAAAACAATAAAGGTATTTATTACCTATTCACAATATGAATTTAAAACGTAGGGATGTCTTACCAGGAGACTGCAAGTATTCCCTCTGCACCATGGTGGATCTTGCAACTCCCACTCCACTCACTCCTTGCTCAGTGAATGAGTTTACCCTTTAACTTGAGAGGAAGGGAATCTTCCCCACCTCATTCTATGAAGCCAGTATCACCTTGATACCAAAGCCAGGAAAGGATACAACAACAATAAAAAAACTACATACCAATATCCCTTATGAATACAGATGCAAAAATCCTCAATAAAATACTAGCAAACTGAATTCAAGAGCACATCAAAAAAATAATCCACCATGATCAAGTAGGCTTCATTCTAGAAATGCAAGGATGATTCAACATGTGCAAATCTATAAATGTGATTCACCACATAAATAGAAGCAAAAACAAAGACCATATGGTCCTCTCAATAGATGCAGAAGTGGTTGTTTGAAAGAATAATGTTGGCAAACCCATAGGTAGGCTGATTAAGAAAAAAAGAGAGAAGACAAATAAAAGTAGAAATGAAAGAGGAAACATTACAACTGGTGACACTGAAATGAAAGGATCATAAGAGACTATTATGAGTAATTATATGTCAATAAACTAAATAACCTAGAAGAAATGGATAGATTCCTAGAAACATACCAACTACCAAGACTGAATCATGAGGAAATAGAAAATATGAAGAGGCCTATAACTTGTGGGGAAATTGAATCAATAATAATAAAATCTCCCAACAAAGAAAATCCCAGGACCAGATGGCTTTACTGGTGCATTCTACTGAACATGTAAGGAAGAAATTAAAGAAGACAGAAATAAATGGAAATATGTCTAATGTTCATGACTTGGAAGACTTAACAGTGTTTGCACAAAGCATTTTACAGATATAATACAACCCCTATTAATATCCCAGCATCATTTTTATGGAAATACAAAATGATAATTAAATATATATAGACACCAAGGCTCCCAAATCACTGAAGCAATTTTGAGCAATAAGAACAAAACTGAAGACTTCATACCTCCTGATTTTAAAACATGTTGAAAGATTGAATGCTTTCCTACTAAGATCAACAACAAAGTAAGAATTCCACTGCACCACTTATATTTAACATTATACTAGAGCTTCTAGTCAGTACAATAGAGCATGAAAGTTTCAAGGATGCTTGGTCAGTTTACAAAAATCAAACGTATTTCTACATGCCAGCAATGAATAATCAGAATTTGAAAAACTAACACTATTTTCAGTAGCATAAAAAATACCAGATACTTAGGTGTGAGTCTGACAAAAGAGGTGCAAGACCTATACACTGAAAATAAAACATTGCTGAGAGCAATTAAAGGAGACCAAATAAAATGAAGTGATATACATTATTCATAAATTAGAACTCAATTTTGTTAAGGTATCAGTTTTATGCAAATTGCCTTACAATAGATTCAATGCAATTTCAACCAATTTTTTGGCAAACTTTTTTTAAAAAATAAATTGACAAACTGATTTTATTTTTTTTTTATTTATTTTTTTCTTTTTTTTTTACTAGGACCTCTTGCCTGGAGACAAACTGTTTTTAAAATTCATTTGGAATTACAAAATATCTAGAAGAGCCAAAACATTTTTTTTGATAAACAGTGTAAATGCAGAGTGTGATATTGGCATGAGTGTAGATGAATTTCTCAAAAGAAGAACATAGTGATTCCAGAAATAGACCTACATACAAATAATTGACTAATTTTCAATAAAAGTGAAATATTATGGAGAAAGTACAGTTTCTTCAACTAATGGTGGCAGAACAATTGAATAGCCATATGCAAAAAAATTGAACCATATCTCAAAAAGTTCAAAAATTAACTCAAAATGGAACATAAACATAAATGTAAAGTGAAAATTTAAAAGATAAACTTTTAAAAAAAGATGAGACATAATTTTTATGTTCTTAGTTTAGATGAAAATTTATTAGATCTGACATCAAAATAATTATCCATAATTGAAAATAATTAATGAATAGAACTCATCAAAATTATTTTTTCTGCTATGTGAAAAACATTTATGAAAGAATGTAAACACAAACTATGGATTGGGAGAAAATATTTATACCTCACAAATGCAATAAAGGATATATAAAATCTGAATAATAAATAAGCAAATAACCAAGTACACAATGGGCAAAAGTCTTGAACAGGTGCTTTATCATGAAGATATGGAGATGACAGTTAAACACATGAAACAATGCTGAACATCATTACTCATTAAAGAAATACAATTAGAACTACAATGAGATACCATTACACAACTATTAAACTGTCTTAAATTTAAAAGTATCCCAAGAATGGAAAAATAAGCACCACATGTACTCACCATCAAATTGGTTTCACTGATCAACACTTAAGAGCACATATAGGAATAACATTAATCGGTGTCAGGAAGGTGGGAGGGAGGGAAGGGGATGGGACTCATTACATACATAATGAGTGTGATGCACACCATCTGGGGGATGGACATGCTTCAAGCTCTGACTCGGGGAGGGGAGGGGGTACAAGGGCAATATACATAACCTAAACTTTTGTACCCTCATAATATGCTGAAATAAAAAAAAATTTAAAAAGTTGATCATAAGAACTTTTGACTAGGTTGTAGAGCAACTAGAACTCCCATACGTGGCTAGTGGAAATGTAAATTCATCCAACACTTGGGGGAAAAGTTTGGCCTTATTGAAATGTTAAGTGTACACTTACTTTGATCAACCATTCCATTCTTAGATGTTTACCCAAGAGATGTGAAAGTATATGTGCATACAAAGATTTGTATACAAATATGAATAGCAGTTATACTTGTAAAAAATGGAAATAACCCAAAGATCTATTAACAGGTGAATAAATAACAAAGTTGTTGTATATACCTACAATAAGATAACACTGAGCAATAAAAAGTAATTGTTACTGACATGCTACAAATTGGATAAATCTCAAATGATTATGCTGATTGAAAGAAGCTAGACAAAATAGAATATTTGCTGTGTTATTCCATTTATATAAAATTATATAACAGAAAATTCAAGCTAATCTATCATGACAGAAAGAAGATAAGTGGTTGCCTGGGGATGGAGAATCAGGAGGGGCAGGAAGGATGGACTACAATGAAGCTTGAGGAAATCATTGAGAATAGTGGATATATTCACTTTTCTTGATTGAGGTGATAGTATTCTGGGTGTAGAAATATGTTAAAACGTATCAAATTGAAGAATTTAAATATGTTCAGTTTATTTTTATCTAGTTATTTCTCAATAAAGATGTTAAAAGTACTTGACAGTCATTAAAGTAATATAACACTCCAGATACTGAAAAATGTAAACATAATATCTACTATCTAATAATAAATTACTAGACCTGAAAAGCAGAAATATGTGACTACAAATTAGAAAAAAAAATCAGTCAAAAGAAAAACACCCTCAAGTGCCTGGATTGTGAATTCTCAAAGACTTTAAAACATCTATTAGAAATAGGCTCAAGGACATAAAGGTAATATGAACTTTATGTACAGATAAATAGGCAATGCAAAAGTAACCTAATGGAAATTTTGGAACTAAGAAATGCAATATTAGAACTTTAAAAATTTGAGGGGCTCTACAGCCAATTATACAGTGAAGAATAAACAATCACTTAATTGGAAACATAGCAAGACAAACTATCTGTAATGAATCACAGAAGAAAATAATCCAGAGAAAAAATGACCATTCCCTTTAGTTATCTGTGAGACAGTATCAAGAAGTCTAACATGTGAATTTGTAGTCCAGGACAACGTACAGATGTTTTAAAGTAAATCATTGTTCAGGGGAAATACAACAAGATAGCCAAGTAAGTGTAGCGGGTGCCCACCTCTTCCTCAGAGAAGAACCAAAATATCGAAAAGGTACCCTCAGTTTGAATAGATTGGGAAAGAATGCTGGAATATAACAGAGAGGCAATGGGAGACACCAAGGGCGAAGGAAAGAGAAGTGGGTCTGCCCGCTCGGGGTTGTTGTGAGCCTTGAGTGAGCCCTTGGATCTGGACCCAGGGAAGGAGTAAGTGAGAGACCCAGTACTGCCATGGATCTTTATAATCCTAACTACAGAAGATCTCCTCAACACCTCCAGGCCACCAGGCTGGTATAGGGAGCTGCATGGAAATTATGCAGAGGCACTGCTCGAACTTTGTGAGGTTTTACAGGCTTCTGAACACCAGGCAGTTGCTGTGTGGAGCCATTCTAGGAGCCCATCCCCCAAGGCTCTGAGTCCTGCCAAGGCCACCTCTGCCACTGCATGCTGCTGGGCCAGGGAGAGAGAGAGGAGACCGGTTACTCTTATATGCCCAATTCAAGTTCTGCTGCCACAGCTGTGGGCTACTGTAAGACCAAGGGGCCTCTGGACCACATACTCATCACCTACCCCCCACCCCCCATCAGCTGCCTGCATAGCTGCTTCCATGGAGAGGGGCATTCCATTTCTGGTAGCAGAGCTGCATAACTGTCATTGACTTGCCTGAGTGTTTCACTGTCATTCTGGAACCATCTCACCCCTCCCTGTCACAATCAGTGCTTAAATGTATGAGGCCTGCTCCTGTCCCCCCATGGCTCAATCATGTCATTGAGGGACATGTGAATGAGATCTACAATCTGATTCAAGTGGGGGTGGAGCCCCCACAGTCAGAACTGAGAGAAAATTTTGGTGTGGGTTTGTGCTGTGGCATGAAAGTGGAGCACCCATCCCTTCACAGGAACATCCTGGAAAGTGTGCAACCTGCAGTTTCTGTCCCTGGTCAGGGAGCCTTGCAGCCTGGGACAGCTTTGCAATCTGAACACAGACTGCTTGGGACTGGCTTAACTGGTTTGGCCTGCTGGTGATGGCTGGACGCCAGGGGGAGATAGGCCGCATCAGGGGAGTGGGAGCTGAGAAGGTCCCACTACTTTCTGCTGGGCTGTGGATTCTGGTCCACCTCTCTCCCCACATGCATGTTCTTTGCTACAGTAGAGGTGCCTTCGCCTTTCCTAGAGGCTTGCCCCAGGGGCCTGCAAACTTCCCCCGAGCCCCCATTGGGCTCAGCTCATGCTCTTGCCTTTGGGAAGACTGGACATGAGTTTGCCTGACCCAGCACCACCTGATTTTGCACCCTGCTACCTCAGCAGCAGAACATAAGATAGGAACCCCTAAGAGTTCCAAGTCCCCACCTGAACCATCCAAGTACTTTTCCATATTAACTAATGCCAAGCATAAATCTCACCACCACTGCAGCTGGCTCTCTCCTATAAGTTCAACCTACAGGCTGGGAGTTCAACCTGCACAGGCCATTACTACGTTTGCTACACAATTGTATGGCGCTTGGCTAGCTCTTTTCCACAAGTGCCACCTACTGGCTTGGAGTGTGAACTACATGACCCAGTATAATTCGGGCTGATAGAAGTACACAGTGCTAGGGAATGAGATAAGCTTCTGGAGACCTTCATCTCCTCTTCTTGGCAAGAGGCAAGGAACCTCCTCACATGTCTAGTAGACAACCACTACAACCTAAAAATAGCATTTGAGAAAACCACCACACTAAGGCTATCTATAACCAAGGAATTCATACAGACCCTTGCCCCCCTAAAAGCCCAAAGGTCCATACCCAACATGAGCTACAGTCACACCCTTAAGAGGGTTAAAAATATACCATCCAACAAAAGAAAATTTGAAAATAAGAAACAGAAGCTTCTCCAGATGAGAAGGAATCAGCATAAGAATTCTGGCAGTATGACAATAGAGTGTAATGACCCCCCTATAGGACCATGCCAGCTCTCTAGCAGAGGTTCTGAACCAAAATGAAAATTCTGAAATGACATATAAAGAATTCTAAATATTGATTATAAGAGAGCTCAATGGGATCCAAGATAGAGTTGAAAACCAATAAAAAGTAACCATAAAAACAATTCAGGATATCAATAAAAAATTCATTAAAGAGATAGATAATTAAACAAAAACAAAGAGAACTTATTGAAATGAAAGACTCATTGAAGGAATTACAAAATGCAGTTAAAACTTCAAAGAATAGAATGGACTAAGCAGAATAAAGAATTTCAGAGCTTGAAGACAGGTTTTTCAAATTAACCCAGTCAAACAAAAATAAAGAAACACGAATTTTTAAAAAATTAACAAAGCCTTTGAGAAATATGGAATGATAAAAGGTGTTAAAGTCTATGAACATTTTGCTGAAGGAGAAGAAGAAAAAGTGTGAAAAACCTATTTGATGGAATGATTGAGGAATGCTTCCCTGGTCTTAGATGAAATTTAGACATCCAGATATGAGAGGCTCAGTAAGCATCAGAGAAATAAATTGCAAGACAGACTTCACCAAGGGATATAGTCATCATACTGTCTAAAGTCAACGTGAAGGGAAAAAATTAAAAAGCAGCTAGAGAAAAATGTCTAATCACCTGTAAAGGAAAGTCCATCAGACTATATAACATAAGACTTCTCAGCAGAAGCTGTATAAGCCAAAAGATATTCTTAAAGGAAAGAGCTGTCAGACAGACACAAATTCTGTATCCTACTAAACTAAGCTTTATAAATGAAGAAGAAATAAATATAGTCTTTCCCAAACAACCAAAGGCTGAGAGAATTTGCCAACACTGGAAAAGCTCTACAAGAAATACTCGAGGAAGTCCTAAACATAGAAACAAAAGGTTGATACTATCATAGAAATACATGAAACTATAAAACTCACAGGCCTCATGAAATAGTTATACAACTGAGAAAACAAAACAACTAGGTAACATTATGACAGGAATAGAACCTCCCATATCAATATTAACTTTGAATGTAAATGGACTAAATGCCTCCTTAAAAGATATAGATTGGTGGAATGGATAAAAATATACAATCCAAACATATATTGCCTACATGAAACTCCATTAACTGGTAAAGCCTTTCATAGACTCAAGCTAAGCGGGTGGAAAAAGATATTTCACACAAATGGAAACCAAAAGTGAGCAGAAGTACCTATATTTACATTATGTAAAATAGACATTAAATTAACAAGAGTAAAAAAGAAAAGAGAAAGGTCATTCTATAATGAAATGATAAAGGGATCAATTCAGCAAGAAGAAATAACAATCTAATTATATATGCACCTAACACCAGAGCACCCAGATTCATAAAACAAATACTACTATACCTATGAAAAGAGACATACAACAATACAATAATAGTGTGGGACTTCAGCACTCCATTGACAGCATTAGACAGATCATCAATGCAGAAAATAAAGAAACAGTAGAATTAAACTGGACTGTAGAACAAATGGACTTAACAGACATTTACAGAATATTCTATCCAACAACTGCAGAATATACATTCTTCCCATCAGCATATGGTACTTTTTCTGAAATAGATGATATGTTAGACAACAAAGCAAGTCTCAATAAATTTTTTAAAAATTCACAGTCATATCAAGTATCTTCTCAGATCACAGTGGAATAAAACTAGAAATCAATTCCAAGACGAACTATCAAAACTATACAAAGACATAGAAATTAAACAACCTACCCATGAATGATCTTTGAGTCAATAATGAAAACAAGGTGGAAACTATAAGAATTCTCGAAGTGAGTGAAAATAGTGACACAAAATATCCAAACCTTTGACATACAGCAAAGGCAGTACTAAGAGGGAAATTTGTAGCATTAAATGCCTACATCAAAAAGATAGAAAGATCACAAATTTACAACATAACGTCACACCTTAAGGAACTAGAAAAACAAGAACAAACGAAACCCACAGCTAGCAGAAGGAAAGAAATAAAAAATAACAGCAGAACTAAATGAAATTGAGACCAATAAAACAATACAAATGATCAACAAAATAAATAGTTGGTTCTTTATAAAAATAAAAAACAAACGATAGACCACTAGCTACATTAACCAAGAAAAGGAATGATTCAAATAAGCTCAATCAGAAAGGAAAAAGAAGACATTATAACTGATACCACAGAAGTACAAAAGATCATCTGAGACTGCTATGAACATCTCTATGCCCATAACATAGAAAACCTAGAGGAAATGGATAAATTCCTGGCAAAAAAAAAAATCCTCCCAAGCTTGAACCAGGAAGAAATAGAACTCCTGAACAGAACAATAATGAATAGTGAGATTTAATCAGTAATAAAAAATCTCCCAAAAACAAACAAACAATAAAGCCTGGGACCAGATGGATTCACTGCCAAATTCTACCAGACCTATAAAGAACTGGTACTAATCTAACTGAAACATCAAGAAGAGAATACTCCCTTACTCATTCTATGAATCCAGTATCACCCTGATACCAAAACCATGAAAGGATGCAACAACAACAACAAAAAAAAAACTACAGACAAATATACCTGTTGAACATAGATGCAAAAATCCTCAAAAAAGTCCTAGCAAACAAAATACAAGAGCACATCAGAAAGGTAATACACTAAGATCAAATGGGTTTTACTCCATGGATATAAGGATGGTTCCATAAATATAAGTTAGTAAATGTGATTCACCACAGAAACAGAAACCATGTGATCATCTTAATAGATGCAGAAAAAGATTTGATAAAATTCAACATTGTTTCATGATAAAAACCCTCAAAAAATTAGGCATAGAAGGAACATCCCTCAAAATGATAAAATGTGTATATGACAAACTCACAGCCAACAAATGGGGAAGAGTTTAAAGCATTACCCCTAAGCTCTCTAAGTACTAGAACAAGACAAGGATGCTGACTTTCACCACTTCTATTCAACAAAGTACTGGAAGTCCTATTCAGAGTAATCAGGCAAAAGAAAGGATGTCCAAGCTGGAAAAGACAAGTCAAATTATCTGTTTGCTGATGTTATGACCTTATACCTAGAAAACCTTAAACATTCCTCCAAAAGACTACTAGATTTGATAAATGAATTCAGTAAATTATCATGTTACAAAACCAATGCACATAAACCTTTAGCATTTCTGTACACTGATGATAGCCAACCTGAGAACAAAATCAATAACTTAATCCAATTTATAGTAGCTGCAAAAATAAAAAAACAACCTCAGGAATATATTTAACCAAGGTGGTGAAAGATCTCTATACGAAGAACTACAAAACACTGATGAAAGAAATTGTAGATGACATAAACAAATGGAAGAAGTATCCTGTGCTCATGGGTCGGAAGAATAAATATTGTGAAAATGTCCATACTGCTCAAAGAAGTATGGACATCTACAGGTTCAATCTACAGGTTCACAGCAGTTCCTATCAAAATACCAATGACTTTCCCTGATAATTAGTGATGCCAGTTCAGAGGGCCACTTTATAATCTATAGTCAGACTGATGCCAGCAGGTTTTTCTTTGGGTTATAGATAGGTGTGTTTCCCATCAGGTCCCTGGACAGGCAGCACTGCTCCCAGGCATAGTATAACCTGGGTACAGGTTGTACAACGTTGTGACTTGATATATGTTGTGAAATGATTACCCAAATCAAGCTAATTAAAACATCCATCACCTCACATAGTTACTGCTTTTTTGTGTGTGATGAGAACACTTAAAATCTACCCTCTTAGTAAATTTCAAATATGCAATACAGTATTATTAGCTATAGTCACCATGCTGTACATTAGATCCTCAGAACTTGTTCATTTTAAAACTGAAACTTTGTACCCTTTGTCCAAAATCTCCCCGTTTCCTCCAACCCCCTTCCCCTGGCAACCACTACCATTCTATTCTCTGCTTCCATAAGTTTGACTCTTTTAGACTCTACATAAAAGTGAGACCATAAAGTATTTGTCTTTCTGTGTCTTGCTTATTTCACTTAACATATTGTTCTCCTAGTTCATCCATTTCTGGCACTCTCCATTATTTTTTATAGATCCAAGTTCCCACCTGATATTTTTATTTAGGCTGAAGAACTTTTTTTCTCACATATCTTGTACAGGTCTTCTAGTGAGGAATTTCCAAAGTTTTTGTTTGACTGAAATGTATTTATGTCACACTTGTTATTGAAGAACATTTTTGGTAGATATAAGAATTTAACAGTTTTGCTTTCTTTCAGTGCTTTATTAAAGATTGCATTAAATTGTATTTTAGATTATACTGTTTCTTACAAGAAATCAGGGTAAATTCTGATTTTTGCCCCATATAGGTAATGTGTTTTCTTTCCTCTGACAACTTTAAATGTTTCTGTTTATCACTATTTCAAACAATTTAATTATGGTGTGTTTCTGTGTGGCTTTCTTTGTATATTAAATATATTCTAATTCAGGTTTGTTGAGTTTCTTGGATCTCTTAATAATGACTTTTTATTTTATTTATTTTTTTAATTTTTTATTTGTATAGATTTAGAGGTTATAATTGCAGTTTTGTTACATGGATATACTGTGTAATGGTGAAGTCTGGACTTTTAGTGTACCTGTCACCCAGATAATACACATTGTACTCAATAGGTAATTTTTCACCCCTCACCTCCTCCCACTGTCCTACCTTTTGGGGTCTCTAATGTCTATTATTCCACTAACTATGAACATGTGTACCCATAGCTATCTCCTACTTATAAATGAGGACATGTAGTATTTGCTTTTCCATTCCTGAGTTACTTCACTTAGAATAATGGTCTCAAGTTCCATCCAAGTTTCAGCAAGAGACATTACTTCATTCTTTTTTATGGCTAAGTAGTATTCCATGGTGTGTGTGTGTGCCTGTATATCTCACAATTTTTAATACAATCATCAGTTGATGGACACTTGGGTTGGTGTCATATTTTTGCTTTTGTGAATTGTGCTATGAGAACAATAAGAGTGCAGGTATCTTTTTAATAAAATGATTTCTTTTCCTTTGGGTAAATAGCCAGAAGTGGGCTTGCTGGATCAAATGGTAGATCTATTTTTAGTTATTTGAGAAATCTCAATACTGTTTTCCATAGAGGTTGTACTAATTTACATTCCCACCAAGATTGTATAAGCATTCCATTTTCTCCACATCTGCATCAACATTTGTTTAGTTTTTACTTTTTAATAATAGATGTTCTGACTCGAATAAGATGGTATTATTTCATTGTGTTTTTAATTTGAATTTCTCTTATGATTAGTGATGTTGAGAAATTTTTCATGTGTTTTTGACCATTTGTATATCTTCATTTGAAAAATGTCTGTTCATGTACTTGGCCAACTATTCAATGGGGTTATTTGTATTTTTCCTGTTCATTTGTTTGAGTTCCTTGTAGATTGTGGATATTAGTCCTTTGTCAGATGCTTAGTTTCCTGTTTACACTCTTGATTGTTTCTTTTGCTGTGCAAAAGCTTTGTAGTTTAATTAAGTCCCATTTTTTTAATTTTTGGTTTTGTTGCATTTGCTTTTGGGGTCTTAGACATAAATTCTTTGCCCAGGCTAATGTCTACGAAAGTTTTGCATAAGTTTTGTGAAAGTTTTGCATTCTTCTAGAATTTTTTGCTGTGCAGAGCTTTGTAGTTCAATTAAGTCCCATTTGTTTATTTTTGGTTTTGTTGCATGTTTTGGGGGTCTTAGACATAAATACTTTGCCCAACTAATGTCTGAGAGAGTTTTGCCTAGGTTTTCTTCTAGAATTTTTATAATTTCAGTCTTACATTTAAATCCTTAATCCATCTTAAGTTTTGTATATGGTGAGAGATAGGGATCCAATTTCATTCTTCTGCATATGACTATCCAATTTTCCTACCACCTTTTATTGAATAGAGTGTCTTTTCCCCATTGTATGCTTTTCTCTGATACATTGAATATCAGGTGGTTGTAAGTATATGGCATTACATCTAAGTTTCCTATTCTGTTCAGTTGATATCTATGTCTATTTTTAATATCAGTACCATGCTGTTTTGTTTACTGCAGCCTTAGATAATCCAAGTTAGGTATTGTGATGGCTCCAGCTTTGTTCTTTTTGCTTAGGATTGCTTTGGCTACTCAGGCTCTTTTTTGGTTTCGTATGAATTTCAGTATTGTTTTTTTCTAATTCTCTGAAAGATGACATTGGTATTTTTTTCCAGATTTATTTAGGTATAATTGACACATAAAATTGCATATATTAAGGTGAGGGGTGAAAAATTACCTATTGAGTACAATGTGTATTATCTGGGTGACAGGTACACTAAAAGTCCAGACTTCACCATTACACAGTATATCCATGTAACAAAACTGCAATTATAACCTCTAAATCTATACAAATAAAAAATTAAAAAATAAATAAAATAAATAAAAAGTCATTATTAAGAGATCCAAGAAACTCAACAAACCTGAATTAGAATATATTTAATATACAAAGAAAGCCACACAGAAACACACCATAATTAAATTGTTTGAAATAGTGATAAACAGAAACATTTAAAGTTGTCAGAGGAAAGAAAACACATTACCTATATGGGGCAAAAATCAGAATTTACCCTGATTTCTTGTAAGAAACAGTATAATCTAAAATACAATTTAATGCAATCTTTAATAAAGCACTGAAAGAAAGCAAAACTGTTAAATTCTTATATCTACCAAAAATGTTCTTCAATAACAAGTGTGACATAAATACATTTCAGTCAAACAAAAACTTTGGAAATTCCTCACTAGAAGACCTGTACAAGATATGTGAGAAAAAAAGTTCTTCAGCCTAAATAAAAATATCAGGTGGGAACTTGGATCTATAAAAAATAATGGAGAGTGCCAGAAATGGTAATTATGTGAATAAATATTAAAAACTTTTATATTTCATTTTTTCAGTTCCTTAAAAGATAGTTGAGACTTCTGCTGCTAGAAATATATGGAGTAAGCCCACTGCAGTTTATCCCTCCTAACAAGTACAACTAAAATTTTTGGTCAAAATACAAAGTGAACTATCTGAGGACTGTGCAAAGTAACTAAGGGCCAGCATATTGGGGAGTAAATAAAAACTTGAAGAACAAACAGTACATTGGCAACGAGTTTCTTAGTTTTCCCCCTCTTATATCCCTCAAATTTAATCTCAAGACAAGCTGAAATGGTGAACTACATAACAGAAACAGACAGCAAAACCTCTGAGAGGATCCCATCTTTCTGGTCAGAGAGTTGAAAATAGAGGCCTCTGTGGGGAAGGTAGTGTGAGAGGAATCACTGAGGTTGTATTTTTTTCTCTTTTTTATTCTCAGCCCTTCTCCAAGGCCAGCCACAGTAATGAATCTGTACCACTTTGGTGGCAGCACAGGCACCAAAAATTATGAGGAGAAACCCCATGTATTTGGATGGAAGAACCAGAAAAATGGGCCCCCACTGTACAAAGATCGGGGAATCACTATTATTATTTGTCTTAGTCTTCTCAGGCTGCTGTTACAAAATGCCATAAACTAGGTAGCTTATAAACAACGTAAATTTATTTGTCACAGTTCTGGAAGCTGGGACATCCAAACCCAAGGTGCCAGTATATTTGTTATCTGGTGAAAGCTCATTTTCTGATTAAAAATGGTGCCTTGTCTCTGTGTCCTCACGTGGCAGAAGGGCACAGCAGGTCTTTACAGCCTCATTTGTAAAGGCACTAATCCCATTCATGAGGGCTCCACCCTTATGACCTAATGACCTCCCAATGGTCCCAGTCCTCCTACCATCACATTGGTCATTAAGTTTTTAACATATGGATTTGGTGGGGGAGACACACACATTCATACCATATCATTATTATTTTCTGTTTTTTCACTCACTACATCACCCTGATGATGGCCTAGTCACATAAATGTGGAGGCTAAAATGATGACATTATACCTTTTTTTTTTACCCAGATAAATCAGGAAAATGGCTCCTACAATCTAGATAATTTGGGGGACATTCTTGAGTGGAGAGAGCTAAAGAAGTGCTCTCTTAATTCTGTGTATGAACCAATAAAAGCCAAGGTTTATCTCCCAAGTTGTGGATGCACACAATGTAACCAAAGAAGCATAACAAAGGCTTTAAGAACTGGACTATAGTATCAACTAATGCCTTAGTCTCAGACAAAATCCTGAGTGGCACGTACAAAAGGCAGACCCAAACAGCTTATCAAAATCTTTCCAAACATAAATGACATTGTTAACAACTACATATAGAAAGTGAGACAGAACTTGTTATCTGAATTTAAACAGGTTACTTGCCTGCTAAAACAAGCGAAAAATCAAATTTCTCAGAGTTTTTAACAAGACCTAATAATATTAATATAATATTCAAAATGTCAGGAAAACAATCCAAAATTACTTTCCATAGGAAGAACGAGGAAAATCTGATCATTTCTCAAGTGAAAAGATAATTGAAAGATGCAAACTTTGAAATGACCCAGATGATGGAATTATAAGGCAAAAAACTTTAAAGCAGCTATTATAACCATGCTCCATGAGGTGAAAGTGAATACTCTTGAAATGAATGGAAAAATACTAATCCTCAGCAAAGAAATGGAAACTATTTTTTAAAATGAGAATATTAAAACTAAAAAAAAAATCTGATGAAGTTTTTAGAAAAAACACTGGATAGAATCGATAGAATGGATATGTTAGAAGAAACTGTCAGTGATTTTTGAAATAGAGCCATAAGAAGTATGCAATCAGAAGAACACAGAGAAAACATTTAAAAAAATCAGATGCTCAGGGACCTGTGGGACAATAACAAAAGATGTAGCATTTATATTAATTGAGTTCCTGCTAGAGATGAGAAAGTGCAGAAAAAATAATATTTGAAGAAATAATGGCTGAAATTCACCCCAAATTTGTTAAATACATACATTTACAGATTCAAGAACCTCAGGAGAAACTCAAATAAAACCACACCCAGACACATCATAATCAAACTGCTGGAAAACCAAAAGTTAATAAAATATGTTGAAGACACACAGAGACAAATGACACATTAAATACAGGGACAATGATTCAAATTACTGCTGATTTCTCATGAGAAACTATGAAGACAGGGGAACAATATCTTTAAAGTGCTGAAAGAAATGAATTATCTACTCAGAGTTTCATAACCACAGAAAATATTCCTTAGGAATGAAAGTGAAATAAAGACGAAGGAAAACTAAGAGAATTTGTTGTCACCACACCTTCTATAAAAGAAATGCTAAGAAAAATAAGTTCCTTAAGTTGAAGGGAAATGCTAGCAGAAGAAAAATGAAAATCCAGGAATGAAAGAAGAGAAACACAAATGGTAAACTTATGTATAAATATTATAGACTATTTTTTTCTCTTAAATTCTTTAAAATATGTATATCTATTGAAAGCAAAATTTTTAACTGGTCTGGGAGAATTTCCATTTATGTAGATGTAATACATATATCAACTTTGCTATAAAAGGGGAGAATAAAGGGACCTATATGGTTGTAAGGCTTCTATATTTTATTTGAAGTGGTAAAATGTTATTATCTGTTAACTTTGAAGAGTTAGGTATATGAATTTTTCCCCTAGAGCAACCATTAAAATAATACATAGATATAGCCAAATATTCAATTTATGAATTAAAATGGAATAGTAAAAATTATTTTAAAATACAAAAGAAGTCAGAAAGCAGGGAGTAGAGGAACAAATAACACAGGCAGAAAAATATAACAAATGGTAAGCTTAAATTCAGATATGATTAATTTGTATTTAATTTGTACAATTAAATGTCTCAACTCTATGCTTTATAAAAGAAACCCACTTCAAATATAATGATATGGATTGATTAAAAGTATTGGAAAGATAACTGTGTGGTTAGAAAAAATAATAAATTGTGGGTTTTGTATCATATCTGTAGAAGTAAAATATATGATAATGACAGCACAGTAGGTTTGGAGGGGAAAATGGAAATATATAGTTTTAAGTTTATTGCATTATAGCTGAAGTGGTAGAATACCATTTGAAAGTAGATTTGACCAGCAAAAGATAAACACTGTAAACCATGTAATAAAGACTGCAAAAGGGGGGGAAATAGAGCTAATAAAACAACAGAGGAGATAAAATGGAAAAACCAGAATCAATAGTGTCTTAGTCTATTTTGTGCTGCTATGACAGAGTACCTAAGACTGGGCAATTTATAAAGAATAGAAATTTATTTCTCCCAGTTTTGGACAATGAAAAGTCCAAGATCAAGGTGCCAGAATCTGATGGGGACCTTCTTCCTGCGTCCTCACATGGAAAGGCAAGAGGAAATGGATTCTGTGTCCTCACGTGGCAGAAGGGCAAAAGAGATCTAACCCCCTTATGTAAATGCGTTTTATACTATTATAGCATTAATCCATTCATGAGGGCTTTGCCCTCATGACCTAAAAAACTTCCAAAAGACACTACCTCCAAACATCGTTGCATTAGGGACTAAGTTTCCAACACATGGATTTTGGAGGACACATTCAGATAGTAGTACATAGTAAGATATCACTGCACACTGACTAAAATGGCTAAAATTCTAAAGTTTGAAAATACAAAGTCTTGGCAAGAATGTAGAATAAATGGAACTTTCATATATTTCTGGCAAGAAGATTATGAAATGATAAAACCATGTTGAAGAATTCTTTGGAGCATCTTATAAAGTGAAAAACACATTCTACCTTATGCTCCAGCCATTACATCTTTAGGTGTTTATACAAGGTAAATGAAAATATATGTCCACAAAAATATTTTTCACAAATATTCATAGCAGCTTTATTCACAGTAGCCCCAAATTCAAAACAACCAAAATTTCCATCAACCAATGAATAAACAACATGTTGTAGTCATACAATGGAATACATTCATAAATGAAAAAGAATGAACTACGAATGCCAAAAAAACCATGGATGAATCTCAGAAACAGTATTCTTATATGAAAGAAGCCCAACATACAAAAGCATATACTGTATCGTTCGATTTATTATGTTCAGGCAAAAGCAAAAGTAACTTATAGTTATAGAAAAGAGAGAATTGATTGCCTGGGGCTGGGAGTAAGAGAAAGACTGAGTGCAAAATGGCAAAAGGGACATTTTTGGGGAAATAAAAAAATAAGCTTGGAAATTTGCTCGTTTTCCATGTTTTTTTTTTTTAGTTTTTTTTTTTTATTTCAGAATATTATGGAGGTACAAACATTTTGGTTAAATATGATGCCTTTACCTCACCCAAGACAGGGCTACAAGCATGCCCTTCCCCCATACATTGTGCTCCACATCCATTAGTTGTGAGTTTACTCACCCCCCACCACCCCGCTCCCACCTGAACTGCACCCAATGAATATTACTACCATGTGAGCCCCTTAGTGTTGACCAAGTAGTACTCATTTGATGGTGAATACATTTGTTGCTTGTTTTTCCATTCTTGTGATACCTCCCTTTGCAGGAAAAGCTCAAGTTTTACCCAGGATAATATAAGAGGTGCTAGTTCATCATTGTTTTTTGTAGTTGAGTAGTATTCCATGTTGTACATATACCACATTTTATTAATCCAGTCATGTATTGATGGGCACTTGTTCTCTGTCTTTTCTCTTTTTTTTTCAGCTTATTATGGGGGTACAAAAGTTTCTGACTCGGGGGGGACATGGGAAATATACATAACCTAAACTTTCATTTTCTATGTTATGGGACAGTTTATTAACAAAAAGGTTATAATTAAAGGTTTGGCAAAACTCCTTAAGCTGTAACTTTGTAATTTTTCTATGTCTTTTTTAATTTTTATTTTTATAATTATAAATTGACAAATTATAGTAGTATATATTTATGGGGTAAAAAGTGATATTATTTATGAATACAAGGTGAAATAAAATTAAGGTAATGAATATATACAACACCTCAAATACTTGTCATTATTCATTGGGAGAACATTTGAAATTTACTCTCAATGATTTTGTAATCAATAATACATTATTTCAAATGTTTTCTTCTAGAAGTCTTATAATTTCACGCCTTAGGTTTAAGTCTGTTATCCACCATAAGTTGATTTTTATGAGAGGTGAAAGGTGCAGATCCAATTATAGTCTTCTATATGTGGCTATCCAGTTTTCCCAGCACCATTTATTGAATGAAGATTTTTTTCCCCAGTGTGTGTGTGTGTGTTTTCTTCTCTGCTTTGTCAAAGATTAGGTGGCTATATGAGGATGGTTTTATATCTGGGTTCTCAGTTCTGTTCCATTGGTCTGTGTCCCTGTTCTTGTGCCAGTACCATGCAATTTTAGTTACTATAGCCTTGTAGTATAGTTTGAAGTCTAGTAAATTGGTGCCTCCCATTTTATTTTTTTTGCCTCAGATTGCTTTTGCTATATGGGGTCTTCTTTGATTCCATATGAAGCATAAAATTATTTTTTCTGTATCTGTGAAAAATGATGTTGGTATTTTAATAGGGATTGCACATTGGCCTAGGCAAAGAATTCACAAAGAAGACCACAAAGGCAATCACAGCAACAACAAAAATAAATAAATGTGACCTGATCAAATTAAAAAGCTCCTGCACAGCCAAAGAAACTATCACGATAGCAAACAGACGACCTACAGAATGGGAGAAAATATTCTCATGCTGCTACACATCCGATAAAGGGCTGATAACTAGAACCTATTTAGAACTCAGGATAATCAGCAAGCAAAAGTCAAACAACCCTATCAAAAAGTGGGCAAAGAACATGAACAGAAACTTTTCAAAAGAAGACAGAATAATGGCCAACAAACATATGAAAAAATGCTCATCATCTCTAATCATCAGGGAAATGCAAATCAAAACCACAATGAGATACCACTTATCCCCAGTGAGAATGGCCTTTATCAAAAAGTCCCAAAACAATAAATGTTCGCATGGATGCAGAGAGATAGGAACACTCATACACTGCTGGTGGAACTGCAAACTAGTGCAACCTCTGTGGAAAGCAATATGGAGATACCTCAAAGAGCTACAAGTAGAACTACCATTTGATACAGCAATCCCATTACTGGGCATCTACCCAAAAGAACAAAAGACATTCTATAAAAAAGACATCTGCACTCGAATGTTTATAGCAGCAAAATTCACAATTGCAAAGATGTGGAAACAACCCAAGTGCCCATCAATACATGAGTGGATTCATAAAATGTGGTATATGTATACCATGGCGTACTATTCAGCTACAAGAAACAATGGTGATACAGTACCTTTTGTATTATCGTGTATAGAGCTGGAATCCATTCTACTAAGTGAAGTATCCCAAGAATGGAAAAATAAGCACCACATGTACTCACCATCAAATTGGTTTTAACTGATCAACACCTGAGTGCACATATAGGAATAACATTTATCAGGTGTTGGGCAGATGGGAGGGGGGAGGAGGGGATGGGTATATACATACATAATGAGTGCTATGGGAACCGTCTGGGGGATGGACACACTTGAAGCTCTGACTTGGGGGGAGGGAGGGCTATGGGAAATATGCATAACCTAAACATTTGTGCCCCCATAATATGCGTAAATAATAATAAAATCTCTTAGTATGTGCTGTAATATTTACTGATTGATTTATATTTATAAATGAAGATGCACATTTATGTTATACATGTGTGCCACTATATAATATGTACATTATAAGACATCTGCAAAATAAAAATGTTCAAAGGATGATAATGTAAATACAGTATAAAAAGTTCTATTATAAATTTTACTATATCCTAGTGGATTGCAATTTATACCCTACTTTAGAAACCCCTGTTCTAATTAAAATAAGAATTGTTCACACTTGGTGAATACAGTATTTCTTTTCTATTATTAAAAGGGTTTCTGTCTGTCCCCCGTAATAATTACAGCCAAGCCCTGTAACTTTTTGTCAGTAATATTTACTATTAAAGCCTAATCTAATGAAACTTTTAGTGTATTTTTAGCTCTTTTGATAACATTTTCTGTTTTGCCTGCTGTTTGTCACTACCACAAAGAATGTGTGAAAATAAGCACTGTGTACTACTGTAAATCCAATTGTGTATCTTTAACCTTAGTGTCTAAAATTGTAACTTTTTTCTTAGCTGAGCAGCAATTGGAGTAGAATCATGTGTTGATATTTCCTTCTTGTTATTTACAAGTATATAAGACTTACGGCAGGTTATATGGTAAATATGTAATAAAATATATTTCTTGGAAAATTAATAAGTTTTTTCCCACTAAATAAAATGTAGGAATATTTATTACAGGTGGAGTGACTAACCAGGTTTAGAGTCTGTTTTTCAAATAGGTCTGCATGTTCTCCTGAAGTAGAACACTAACCAATAAAAAGTTAAGTGTCTTAAAAGCAATTTTTAAAAATCATAGTTACTTCTGGATTTTAATATAAGGCAAGTCCTTTATTATTTCCTAAATTATTTTGGCTTTAAATGTTTTCATTTTTTAAAATAAGAAGTCTCCCCTGAAATAAAGCCTTCTCAACTATCCACGTCAGCTATTGTTTATGGTTCTGCATGCTTATTAGTTTCAAAACAAAGTATCCTGGGTGGCTAAACTGAAAGGCTTTGTAAGTAATTCCCAGGTGGCTGAGAATTGAGTTCATATTTCATGTTGTATGAACTAGGGCTATAGTTATGTGGTCTAAGTTCAAGATGTTTCCTGCTCTTTTTAAGTGGGATTTGCCAGTGAAAATTAAAGCCATTTGCACTTTCTGTAAAGAGATTATTCAGTTTTTCCTAGTCTGTGTTCGTTCTGAGTAAATTAGGTTGAAGATTATTTATAGATTGTTACTGACCAACAGGATTTACTTTGTTCCCTTCTGTAGTTTCTAGATTGCTTGTCTCTTCATAAATTAGTATAACAATTATTTTTTTCATATTTTTATTTTTTTATTTTTTATGTTAGCATATTATAGGGGTACAAATGTTTAGGTTACGTATATTGTCTTTGCCACACCCAAGTCAGAGCTTCAAGCATGTCCATCCCCCAGACGGTGTGCAGCATTAGGTGTGAATATACTCATCCCCTCCTTCCCCCCACCTGCCCAACACCCAATGTATGTTACTACCATATGTACACATTAGCATTGATCAGTTAATACCAGTTTCATGGTGAGTACATGTGGTGCTTATTTTTCCATTCTTGGGATACTTCACTTAGTAGAATGGGCTCCAGCTCTGTCCATGATAATACAAGTGCTGCTAGATCACCATTGTTTTTGGTCGCTGAGTAGAACTCCATGGTATACATATACCACATTTTATGAATCCACTCATGTATTGATGGACACTTGGGTTGTTTCCACGTCTTTGCAATTGTGAATTGTGCTGCTATAAACTTTCGAGTGCAGATTTCTTTTTTATAGAATGTCTTTTGTTCTTTTGGGTAGATGCCCAGTAATGGGATTGCTGGATCAAATGGTAGTTCTACTTGTAGCTCTTTGAGGTATCTCCATATTGCTTTCCACAGAGATTGCACTAGTTTGCAGTTCCACCAGCAGTGTATGAGTGTTCCTATGTCTCTGCATCCACACCATTTATTGTTTTGGGACTTTTGAATATATTTAACTAAGGAGGTCAAAGATCTCCACAGGGAGAACTATGAAACACTGAGGAAGGAAATAGCAGAGGACATAAACTGGTGGAAAACCATAGCATGCTCATGGGTCGGCAGAATCAACATTGTTAGGTTTACATCAAAACCAACATTTCACAAATGCACTTTTAAGGCATAATAAGGGTTAATAGTCTGGACAGTGTAAATGGTTTCTTGGCACCCATAATGCAAGTAACAGATAATCTAGAGATGTGGACTTTATTGCTATATGGGAATTACATTTAAATTTTAGGGCATTTTACATAAAGCAAAAATACAGACCTAGTAAATTTGGCATATTCATTAAATTATCTTTAATATTTTTTCTAGAAAGCAGGTGATGTTTGTATCCATGATGAAAATTTTTATACAAAACCTACTGCCTCAGTCTAGTCCATTGAGAAAATTAGTTTCTATTGTCTGAGTAACTCAAAAAAAATTATCACTTTGAAAACTTGCTTTATCACACTAAAGTAAGTTCAGGCTAGATTTAACACTCCAGAAGTTTTTACAAATGCCTGTTTTTATAAAATTGCCATTGCTTCTAATTTAGAATTTTATTTAAAAGGAAGAGAATATACTTTCACTAATGCCCTTACTGTGCCAAAACAAAGTCTTAAAAAAAAAAAAAGAGTAGGCACCTTCATAATTATGAGGTCGCTGAGGTAGTGTTCAGGATTCTCTGTGTCAGTCAATAAATATAAGAACTACAGTGTTTAAGTATTGTGGATGGTTACTCAGTGCAGTGTGTAGCCGAGTCCAACCAGAATGCCTGTAACCAATTTTTGAAACCATTATAGATACATAAACACTGAAAAATAAACCAAAGAATCATAGTATATCTTCTCCTTAACTTTTGTAAATCATGTTTTATGGATAATGTTTCATTTTTCCCAAAAGGCTGATATAGTTCAATCTTTTGAATATGTCAGTGTTAATTTTGAGTTGGCAAAGGTAACCTAACCAACTACCATTATGTTTTGGTACTAAAGGATATACCTTTCAATAAAATTATTGAAATGCAAAAAAAAAATGTCTATACTACTCAAAGTGATCTACAGACTTAATGCAATCCCTATGAAAGTACCAACATCATTTTTTGCAGATCTAGAAAAAATAATTCTATGCTTCGTATGGAACAGATTTTCATTCTGATGAAACTGATCTCTAGGAATTAATGTCCTCAAAGATTTTAAATTTATTTTTATCTTTATTTTGTAGAGACAGTCTTACTATTTTGTATTTTGGCATAATTAATTTTGTTTGGATGTCATATGATTTTGGAAAAATCCAATTATTAGATCTTGGTACAAGTAAATAACTCACAACAAATGAAAAAAAATGGAGCTCATATTTTTGCTAATCCCTACGTATACACTAATTGTAACACAATGGATCAAATGATGGAACGGGTCAGATCCTACCTTAAAATTAATGCAAATTGATGCAGTTTTGCTGAGCTCAAGAGGTTGAGGGTTGGAGTGGTGAATTGTCCAAAAAGACGCAAAGAATCACTGTCCCTAGTTGAAAGAGGGAAAGATGGGAAAATCTATAAAAGAAAAAAAAATAATAAATTGGACTTCATAAAAAATAAGAATCCTGCTGTTCAAAAGACCCTATGAAGACAATGATAAGACAAGACACACACTGGGGGTGTGAGGGAATATTGGCAAATCACATACAAGACAAGACTCACACTGGGGGTGGGAGGGAATATTGACAAATCACATACCTGATAAATGACTTGTATATGACATATATAAAGAATGATTAAAATTCATTAATAGAAGAAGTGACATCTAATGAGTATATGTTTCTTTTGGGAGGATGAAATCTTTTGAAATTAGGTAATGATAATACTTGCACAACTCTGAATCTATTAAAAGTCACTGAATCTTATAAAGACATGCCTTGTTTTAATTTCATTTTATTGCACTTAGCGGATACTGTGTCTTTTACAAGTTGAAGGTTTGTGACAACCCTGCATAGAGCAAGTCTATTGGTGCAGTTTTTCCAGTAGCATGTGCTCACTTTATGTCTCTGTGTTACATTTTGGTAATTCTCACAATATTTCAAACTTTTACATTATTAGTATATGTGTTATGGTGATCAGTATATTTGATGTTACTATTGTAGTTGCTTTGGGGTGCCATGAACCACTACCTTATGAGATGACCTACTTAATAAACAGGATGTGTGTGTGTGTGTTTGCACTCTAATGTTTATTGTAGCACAATTCATAATTACAAAGATGTAGACTCAACCCAAATGCGCATCAATTCATGAGTGGATTAGCAAAATGTGATAGATGTACACCATGGAATACTACTCAGCCTTGAAGAAGGATGAATTATTGCCTTTTGCAACAATTTGGGTGGCACTGGAGACCATTATCCTAAGTGAAGTATCTAAAGAATGGAAAAACAAACACCACATGTATTCACTGTTAAATTGGAACGAACCAGTGAACATACATGTGAATAAAAGAAAGTAAATCTGAAAGGAAATCAAGCAGCGGGGAGAGGGATGGAGAGGAGGGTCAAAAAACTTACCTAACAGGTACAGTGAACACTATCTGTGTGACAGGCACACTTTTAACCCTGACTTGAGTATTACAAAAGCAATCCATGTAATCAGAAACATTTGTGACCCCATAATACTTTGAAATAAAAAATATAAGGAATAACAAGGATGTTAAACTGAGTGAAAAATACCAAAAAAATTGTGTATGTGTTCTGACTATTCCACTGACCATCTGTCCCCCCATCTCTCTCCCTATCCTCTGGCTTCCATATTGCCTGAAACACCACAATATTGAAATTAGGCCAATTAATAACCCTACAATGATTTCTAAGTGTTCAAGTGAAATGAAAAGTCACAAGTCTCTCACTTTAAGTCAAAAGCTAGAACGATTAAGTTTAGTGAGAAAGGCATGTCAAAAGCTGAGATAGGCTTAAACTAGGCTTCTTATGCCAAAAACTCAAGTTATGAATGCAAAGGAAATTTCATGAAGAAAGTTAAAAGTGCTACTCCAATGAACACATGAATGATAAGAAAGTGAAAGTTTTAGTTGTCTGGATAGAAGATCAAACCAGCTACAACATTCCCTTAAGCAAAAGCCTAATGCAGACCAAGGCTATAAATCTCTTCAATTTTATGAAGGCTGAGAGAAATGAGGAAGATGTAGAAGAAAATTAGAAGCTAGCAGAAGTTGGTTTATGAGGTTTAAGGAACGAAGGCATCTCAAGTGACATAAAAGTACAAGGTGAAGCAGCAAGTGCTGATGGGGAAGCTGCAGGAAGTTACCCAGAAGATCTAGCTAAGATACTTGATGAAGATGGCTACACTGAACAACAGATTTTGTTGTTGTTTTTTTTTTTTATTTCAGCTCATCATGGGGGTACATAAGTTCAGGTCATATAGATTGTCCATGTCCCGCCCATCCCCCCCGAGTCAGAGTCCCAAGCGCGTCCGTTCTCATTCTCCAGACAGTGCGCCTGGCACTCATCATGTAGTCATACCTCCATCCCCCCCCCCACCTCCCCGGGTCTGCACCTACAAGCATGACCATTCCCCAGAGGGTGTGCAACGCACTCGTCATGTAGGCATACACCCATCCCCTCCCCCAACCCCCCGTCCCAGTCTGATATCCAATTGGCATCCTTCCCTGATGTACATTTAGGTGATGATCAGGGAAACCAGTTTTCTGGTGAGTACATGTGATGCTTGTTTTTCCATTCTTTGGATACTTCACTTAATATAATGGGTTCCAGCTCTCTCCAGGAGAACCAAAGAGATGTCGTATCATCGTTATTTCTTATAGCTGAGTAGTACTCCATGGTATACATATACCACAGTTTACTAATCCATTCGTGGATGAAGAACAGATTTTGAATATACACAAAACAGCCTTCTATTGAAAAGCAGCCATCTAGGACTTTCATAGCTAGAGAGAATTCAATGTCTGGCTTCAAAGTTTCAAAGGACAGGGTGACTCTCTTGTTAGGGGTTAATGCAGCTGGTGACTTTAAGTTGAAACCCATGCTCATTTACCATTCTGAGAATTCTAGGACCCTTAAGAATCATGTTAAATCTACTTTTCATGTGATCTATAAATGTAAAAACAAAGCCTCAATGTTTACAAACACACTGTAAACATCTGTTTACAGGATGGTCTATTTAATACTTTAATCCCACTGTTGAGATCTACTTATCAGAAAAATATTTCCTTTTAAAATATCACCACTCATTGACAATTTACCAAGTCACCGAAGAGCTCAGATGGAGATGTAGAAGAGTAGTTGTTTTCACGCCTGCTAAGACAGTATCCACTCTAAAGTCCGTGGATCACAGGGTAATTTCAACTTTCAAGTCTTATTATTTAAGAAATGCATTTTGTAGGACTACGGCTGCCATAAACAGTAATTCCTCTGATGGATCTGGCCAAAGTAAATTGAAAAATTTCTGGAAAGGATTCACCATTCTAGATGCCATGAAGAACATTCATGATTCATGGGAAGAGGTCAATATATTTAACAGGAATTTGGAAGAAGTTGATTCCAACCTTTATGGATGACTTTGAGGGGTTTAAGACTTCATTGGAGGAAGTCACTACAGATATGGTAGAGACAGCAAGTGAACTAGAATTAGAAGTGGAGGCTGAAGATGTGACTTAATTGCTGCAATCTGATGATAAAACTTTAATTGATAAGGAGTTGCTTCTGATAGATGAGCAAAGAAACTGGTTTCCTGAGATGAAATTTACTCCTGGTGAAGATGCTGTGAATATTGTTGAAATGACAACAAACAATTTGTTGATAAAGCAATAGCAGGGTTTAAAAGGATTAACTCCAATTTTGAAAGAAGTTCTACTGTGGGTAAAATGATATCAATCAGCATCGCATGGTGTAGAGAAATCTCTTGTGAAAAGAAGAGTCAATGGATGTAGCAAACTTCATTGTTATCTTATTTTAAGATATTGCTGTGGACATGCCAACCTTCAGCAACCACCACCCTTATCAGTCAGCAGCCATCAACATTGTGGTAAGAACCTCCACCAGCAAAAAAAAATTAATGACTCACTGAAGGCTCAGATGATCGTTAGCATTTTTTAGCAATAAAGTATTTTTAGCTAAGGTATGTACATTGTTTTATAGACATAATGCTATTGAATATTTAGTATGCTATAGTATAGTGTAAACATAACTTTTATATGAACTGAGAAACCAAAAACTTCGTGTGACTCACTTTATTTTGATATTTAATTTATTACTATATTCATTTTATTGTGGTGATCTGATATTTACATGGTATGCCTGTATTTTAAATAAGTTTGTTGTATGTTAAGTGAATTATATCCTAATAAGTCTGTTTTGTATAAACTCAATAGCAAAAACCACAAATAATTCAATTATACTGGACAAGTGATCTGAATAGACATTTCTCTAAAGAAGATATACAGATGGTTAACAGATACATGAAAAAAATGCTCAACGCATTAATTATCAGAAAAATGCAAATAAAAGCTACAATGAGATATCATCTCACCCAGTTAAAATGGCTTTTATCAAAAAGACAGATAATGACGGATGCTGAGGAGATGTGCACAAAGGAGAACCCTTGTACATTCCTCATGGGAATGTAAATTAGTACAGCCACTGTAGAGAACAATATGGAGTTCTTCAAAAGACTAAAAATAAAGCTGCCATATGATCCAGCAATTCCACTACTGGAAATATATCCAAAAGAAAGGAAGTCAACATATCAATAAGACATCTGCACTCCCATCTTTATTGTAGCACTATTAACAATAGCCAAAGTATGGAATCAACCTAAGTGCCCATTAATGAATGAATGAATAAATAAAATGTAGTGTATATACACAGAGGAATATTCTTCAGTCATAAAAAGAATGAAATCCTGTCTTTTGCAGCAAAATAGATGGAACTGAAAGTCATTATATTAAGTGAAATAAGCCTAGTACAGGAAGGCAAATATCACATGTTCTCATTTATAAGTGGGAGCTAAAAAAAGTGGATCTCATGAAGACAGAGAGTAGATTGTTAGGTATCAAATGCTGGGAAGGGTAGGGGAGAGGAAGTATGAAGAGAACTTGATTAATGGGTACAAACAAATGATTTGATAAAAGAAATAAGACCTAGTGTTAGATCAGTTGGATGACTGTAGTTTATGATAATCTATTTTATATTTCATAATATGTAGAAGAATTTGAATTCTTCTATTATAATCATTAACATAAAGAAAAGACAAATATGTAAGGCAATTGATATCCCAAGTATACCAATTTAATCATTACAAATTATATGAAAGTATTAAATTATGACATGTACCTGAAACTATGTACCTTTATTATGTTTCAATTAAAAAAGAAGAAAAACTGAATAATAAGGAAAACAATAGCATAATTTTAAAAAACACAGGCAAAAGCTTTGAATAGACACTTCGCTATAAAAGAGATAGAAATGGCAAATAAACACAGGAAAAGATGTTCAATATCATTAGTCATTAGGGAAGTGCAAATTAAAACCACAGTGAGATACCATGACACACCTATTTGAATGGCTAAAAACAAACAAACACAAACAAAAAACATATAAAATGTTAGCAAGGATGTGGAGCAACTAGAACTCATATGTATACTGCAAGTGGGAATGTAAATTGATAAAACCATTTTGGAAAATAGTTTAGCACCTTCTGAAACAGTTAAATGTTCAGCTACCATATGAAGCAGTCATTCCATTCTTAATGGAAATGAAAGAATATATCCATACAAAGATGTGTATGCAAATATTCATAGCAACTTTATTTCTCAAACCAGAAATAACTCATAGGGGCATCAACACTTGAATGAATAAACAAATTGTGGTATGTGCATTCCAGGAGGCAGAAGAAAAAGTGTACTAGAGATCAGATGACCTGTATTACAGTCCTGGAGTTTCATGACTTAGAATAAGTAACATAATATTTGAAGACCTCAGTTTCCTTACTTAGGTAATTGAGAAAATAATATTTACCCTTCCTATTTCCTATGTTGGTTATAAAACTCAGTGAGCTGAATGTAAGGAATTGTCTGGTAAGCTATAGTTTGTATGACATTTTTATTGGTCTTTTAACTTCTTTTTCTAGTTGAATCTATGAAAATATATTTTCTGAAATTTTAATTTTTCTTATAATTTTTCACATATAAAATAAGGCTATTACCTTAAAGCTCCTTCTTTAAATCCTAAACTAATAATTGATAAACTAGTCTCAAACTAATAATTGATACATTTTGACCTTCTTGGATGCTAGCAAAGAATATGGCAAGAATATCATGACTGTTGATCTTTTAGCACATTTATAATATTTATGCTTAGTCTTTGAATTCTGTTTCTTGGCTTTTTGCCTCTAATAAAAGATTTTAAGGCACTAAAATATCCAGTCCATTTCGTATTCTTTTATGGCCAAACTCAAGTGAGGCCTTCCAACTGGAGTATATCTTTATTGTAAGAAAATATGATTACTACTAACACATGTCAGACTCCAAAGTTGTGCAGGTTTCTTCTCTCTGTTTGGCTTATCGACCCTCCTAAAAATAATTTTTCTGTAGTCATTCTATGACAAAGACACCTGTACCCGAATGTTTATAGCAGCACAGTTCACAATTGCAAAGATGTGGAAACAACCCAAATGCCCATCAATTCATGAATGGATTGGTAAATTGTGGTATATGTATACCATGGAGTATTACTCAGCTATAAGAAAGAACAGTGATATGACATCTCTTTGGTTCTCCTGGAGAGAGTTGGAACCCATTATATTAAGTGAAGTATCCCAAGAATGGAAAAATAAGCATCACATGTACTCACCAGAATATTGGTTTCCCTGATCATCACCTAAATGCACATTTGGGAATGATACCAATTGGATATCAGACTGAGGTGGGCGGTGGGGGTAGGGGATGTGTGTATGCCTACATGATGAGTGCATTGCGCACCATCTGGGGAATGGTCATGCTTGAACGTGCTGACTCGGGGAGGTGGGAGTGGGGGGAGGGGATGGGGGTATAACTACATGATAAGTGCGAAGCGCACTGTCTGGGGAATGGGCACGCTTGGAGCTCTGACTCGAGGGAATGGGCAGTACATGGGCAACATATGTAACCTGAACTTTTGTGCCCCCATAATAAGCTGAAATAAAAAATGATAATTTTTGTGTAAGAACATAAAATTGTATGAAGGTAATTCCACCAAATAAAATATATAAAAGTTATTCAATCATTAAACAGCATTAGGCTACTTAATACTCTCAATTTGGATCTGGCTTTTGTTGACTTAAACTATATTAATGATTTACTACATATGAACTGACTATTGTAGTGATATATATGCCTTAGTACATACAGAATGGAAAAAAAATGCTCAAGCAGGGGAAAGGTGTTTTGTCCTATCAGGAGGAAATGTTTTTTGGTTTGTCAGTTGTACAAAAGGGGATGTTTCTTCTCTCCAACTGATGGAAATAGGAAATATGTTTACTTCACAAATGGCTTCTTCTTTTAATAGAGAGTTGTTTTCTTCTTTGTGATCATCATCTGTCCTGTTAAGTAGCCCTTTAACTTGCTCATGAAATTTAAAAAATTCTTGAGATCATGTTGTGTTTGTTTATGTACTTATTCTTTGCTATTGCTAGATCATGTTTATTTCAATTTGCTCCTCTCTCTCTCTCTCTCTCTCTCTCTCTCTCTCTCTCTCTCTCTCACTCTTGGTCTCTTGCTCTCTTCTGTTGAATCAGACAATTGTGAAAATTGGATTTCTGGAAAGCTAGCAAAGATTAATACATTTCTTAACCATCTTCACTACCTTCTATATTCTACCAAGATTTAACTCTAAGGGGGTTATGTGGTTAAGTCACCAATTCTGTTTGTTTTTACCCTTCTACAAGGAAGTAGCATAAATATTCAATTTGCAGGATACCACTGCTTCTTTTAAGGACCATGGGTTTCACAGGGGAAACTTGGAAGGAGAGATAATGATCACCTATCTCCTTCATCCTGGTCACACAGGAAGGTAGGTGAGTAGCAGCTCTTCTAGGATACATATCCATGTTTGCACCATTATGTGGCTCACTGTAACTGCTACCTCAAAACTTTGTTTCTTATCCTGTTTGCCCATAAGATGACAGTCAAATCATGGAAATATCTGCTATTCAGTAATGAAAACAAAAAGCAAAACTTGGGAGGTCAGGAAAATGCTTTCTTCCTTGAGGATCTTATAAGCTATTTAGCATATATTTATTGAACATCTACTATATGTGAATCATAACACAGGGAGAGAGGAGTGAGACTCATCTGTCCTCAAGAAGATCAGTATAGCAAAATGAAAGCTACTGAGAACCTTCTTAATGTCCTTCTAGACTCCAGAGGCAAATCTTGAGCCTTTTCTTGGCTGCCCAAAAATGTAGTAGTATTGCATCATTAAAACTGTAGAATCAGAAGGTGCCCTCTCAAGATCAGATGTAGTTAGACAAGATTGACTCTTTCATCATGACAGCTGTGACAACAAAAAGCTACAACTAACAACATATTTGGTGGTATTGCCAATTCAGGTGTCAGTTCCTCATGAGAATAGAGTTCCCCACAGATTGATAATGCCAAGTTGGGCACTAACCCTAAGATCCCTATAAAATATAGATGCAGTGTCAAGTTCAAAACAGCACCTCAGTCTTGAACAGGATACACATGCAATAGAGAGTCATAGGTATATTTGCATAAAGCTATCTGCCATTTTCTTGAAATTCACTTATGTCTAAATAAACTGTAGAATACATTCTCTAATGATTTCAGGTTAAATATTATTACCAGTTTCTTCTGTCTTGATTTTTAACTGATTTTGCACCTATCCAGTATCCTTGACTCAGATGTCTTATTCACACAGTAACCAAATTTTCTGAGACATTCTTAATTTCAAGCATTTTTACCCAGTGTCCTTCCAAGCCATCAGAATGTCCCAGAAATTTCAATTCTTTCAACATCCAGGCTATATGTTCTATATTACACTTGGCACCAAGAAGCAACACAAAAACCTGCACGTATCAGATCTTATGGCCTGATTTGGAGTTTGAAAAATACAGTCACTATACTACTAAAAGTAATATGTAGGGAATGGGAAAATTCCCAAAACTAGGGAGTGGGAAAAAGGATAAGGCCATTTACAAACCTTTGTTAGGCTACACTTTGCTCCTTGACCATGGTTTAAGGCTCTAGCTTCTAGATAGAAAACATGCTTTGAACCACTTAAAATTATAAAATGTCAATTGGTTATTAGTATAATGATTTAGCATTTTAAATTTTTCATAAATATTATTTACTCATTTATTTTAGAGTGAGGTGAAAAGGGATGGGTAGAATGTTCAAGGTTATTCTCATCCAAGTGTCTTTTGTGTTTCAGTCAACTTTGTCAACTGCACATATAACTTCTAGTTAATTAGATCATGTATGAACTAATGGATAGAAAAGTCCCCCTCAAAAGTTTAGGTTACGTATATTGCCCTTGCCCCCCACCCCAAATCAGAGCTTCAAGCATGTCCATCCCCTAGACATGCACATTGCACAGTGATATGCTGAAATAAAAAAAAAGAAAAAAGAAAAGAAAAGTCCCCCTCAGGGTAGAAATCTGATACATTTCATTTCAAGTGATTAAGAATTAACGTTTATTCTATGACAAAGACACCTGTACCCGAATGTTTATAGCAGCACAATTCACAATTGCAAAGATGTGGAAACAACCCAAATGCCCATCAATTCATGAATGGATTAGTAAATTGTGGTATATGTATACCATGGAGTATTATTCAGCTATAAGAAACAACAGTGACATGACATCTCTTTGGTTCTCCTGGAGAGAGTTGGAACCCATTATATTAAGTGAAGTATCCCAAGAATGGAAAAACAAGCATCACATGTACTCACCAGAAAATTGGTTTCCCTGATCATCACCTAAATGCACATTTGGGAATGATACTAGTTGGATATCAGACTGAGGTGGGGGGTGGGAGGAGGGGATGGGTGTATGCCTACATGATGAGTGTGTTGCGCACCGTCTGGGGAATGGTCATGCTTGAAGGTGCTGACTCGGAGAGGTGGGGGGTGGGGGGAGGGGATGGAGTTATAACTACATGGTGAGTGCCAGGCGCACTGTCTGGGGAATGGACACGCTTGAAGCTCTGATTCAGGGGGATGGGCAGGACATGGGCAATATATATAACCTGAACTTTTGTACCCCCATAATAAGCTGAAAGAAAAAAAAAGAAAAAAAAAAGAACATTTATTCTAAATTGTCTTTTAAGATTTTTGATCTTATTTTGTTGTACATAAAAGCTCAATGAGGGGAAATAATCATACCTAATCTGCAAATTGTGCATAAGGCTCTATATAAAAAGACTGTGCTACTTTTAATGAAGTATACATATAGTAGTTCTGCTTAAATTCACCATTCACTTGTGGTTTTCTTTTTAAATCATTTCATTTATAATAATTTATAATTATAAATATAATTCAGCTATTATTCTTTTAGGCCAAGTCTTATCCACAGTCACAAGATAAGTTTTCTTAGGCCTGTGGAAGGAATATTCTGTGTCAGTATGTATGAGAGACTGTGAAAGAATGCTATACCTCAGATTAACACAATTATTGAAGAGAACCCTCAGCCTTTGAGATCCAAATCTCTTTCTGCTCTGCCGATAGTACTGAGCTTTAAATGGGTAAAATGTATTTCAGGGGTCAATTTATTGAGTTCCCACCTTAGGTTTGCCTTCTGCTCATGGGACTCTATTGGAATCTCCTTTGTCCAAGGCTTCGGACTCTGACATTTCTGCCTCAGCAGCAGAGGATAAAAGACATGTTGTGATGGATGAGGCGCAAAAGTAAGAAATACAGATGTGGACTACAGGCCTCCAAAGAAGAATTCAGCCTGCTGAGGATCTATGCCAGACACTGGAAATTTCTGAGGTATTAAGAGGTGGGTACTTTGGTGGTGGTGGTTGGTGTTCTTGTATGTTGAAAAGGGTAGACTATAGTGAGAAGATGATCTACATAAAATGAAAAGTTGAGACTTTTTATTTATAAGAAAGTTAAGCCTTCTTCCAGAAAGATTGAGCTATCAAAACATTAGTGAAAATCTGAAGAACACAGCTAATAAGATTATTTTGGGGGGTTGAAAAAAATTCAGGCTTTTGGAATCAACAGAAAATCAGCCTAGGAGAGGGTGAGAGAAAAGTAACTATCATATTATTAAGGTTTACGGATCAAATACCAAGAGCCTTGCATGTGTTATCACATTTAATCCTTATAACAATCCTATGATATAGGTATTATTATCTCCATTTTACACATAGAGAAAACAGTCTTGAACAGGTTATTTGACTTGCCTGTTGTGTTTAGGGTTGTATTTTATTTATTTATTTATTTTTTAATTTTAGGAAATTAAGGGGGTACAAACATTTTGGTTACATGTTATGACTTTGCCACATCCCAGCCATGATTTGAGACGTGCCCTTTCCATCCCGACAATGCTCACCGTGTCCATTAGTTGTGAGTTTTCCCACCCCCAACCCCCCTACCCCAAAAGAATATTACTACTGTGTGAGCACCTTAGTGTTGATCAGTTAGTGCCAGTTTGATGGGGAGTGTATGTGGTGCCTATTCTTCCATTCTTGTGATACCTCATTTCAGAGGATGGGCTCAAACTCTATCCAGAAAAATATAAGAGGTGTTAGATCACCATCATTTTTTATAACTGAATAGTATTCTATTGTATACATGTACCATATTTTATTAATCCACTCACATATTGAAGGGCACTTGGGTTGTTTCCACATCCTTGCTATAGTGAATTATGCTGCCATAAACATTCGAGTGCAGATGTCTTTATTATAGAATGACTTTTGTTCCTTTGAGTAGATGCCTAGCTACATGCAGAAGATTGAAACTGGATCCCCACCTCTCACCTCTTACAAAAATCAATTCTAGAGGGATAACAAACTTAAACCTAAGGCATGAAACCTTAAGAATCCTAGAAGAAAATGTATGGGAGACTCTTTCAGACATTGGTCTAGGCAAAGAATTTATGAAGGAGACCCGCAAAGCAATCACAGCAGCTACAAAAATAAATAAATGGGATCTGACCAAATTAAAAAGCTTTTGCACAGCCAAGGAAGCTATCATTAGAGCGAATAGACAGACTACAGAATGGGAGAAAATATTTGCTCTCTACACATCCGATAAAAGGCTGATAACAGGAATCTATCTAGAACTAAAAAAAATCAGCAAGAAAAAACTCAACCCCATCAATAAATGGTTGAAGGACATGAACAGAAACTTTTCAAAAGAAGACAGAATAATGGCCAACAAACATATAAAAAAAGTTCAACATCTGTAAACATTAGGGAAATGCAAATCAAAACCACAGTGAGATATCACCTAACTCCGGTAAGATTGGCCTTTATCAAAAAATCCCAAAGCAACAAATGTTGGCGAGGATGTGGAGAGATAGGAACACTCTTACACTGCTGGTGGGACTGCAAATTAGTGCAACCTCTGTGGAAAAGAATTTGGAGATACCTCAAAGAGCTACAAGTAGAACTACTATTTGATCCAGCAATAGGGTTGTATTTTAGATCCAGGTCTCTCTGACTTCTAACAGTATGCTTAGAAAGAACTAAATATCTAAGAGAAAACTATGACTATACTATTTCGTGATTTTCTTTTGAAGGATTGTGCCTCTTCTTCATTTTAGTTTTCTGAGGAAAGCTTTTCACATGGTATATTTAGAAAATGCTTTAGCAACTCCAGTATATACAATTTTTTAAAAAAAATGGCACTAGAGAAAGAAGCAACCATTCTCAGGAATAAAGCATCTGAGGTTCTTTTTCTTTTCCTTTTCCCTTCTTCTGCATTTTTCCATATATTACATAAATGGGAACCAAAATTTCCAGAATAGCTACATCCTTTGTAAGTGTAGAAATGAAGCCTTCCATTTTGAGATTTATTTAATTTATTTAGCTAAATTAGCAATGCAATGTTCATTCTGACTGATTTTAGACTCCTGTTGCATACGTTTGGACACTTGATTAGTCTAAGGAATTGAAGCCTATGTTGTTTTTATAATTTAGATGTATTTAGGTAGTTTCAAAGACAGGTTGAGATATAAGTATATTTGTGTTAAGTTACAACTTTTAGAACTTCTTCCACATGGCATTTATTAACTTTTAGTCACATCTTTAGTAATATTTTTCAGAATTTGTTAAATATGCCAAAAAAATTATAGGCAATGGTGGTGTAGTGGCAAGATCCCTTCATTTCAAGTCAGAGAATCTAAGTTGAAATCTCAGCTCTGCTTCCTATTTACTGACTATGTAAATTTGGGCGATTAATTTACTCTCTGAGCCTCAGTTTTCTCATCTGTAATATGACAGTAATTATTACCTCACATAGTTGTTGTGAGAATACCTTGAGATAATAAATGTGAAAGTACTTTGTAAACAATAAAACTCTATCATAATGTGAAGATAAATGGAATAAAATAAACCCTAATGGAATACATACTACATGCTGGTCACTAACTTATTTTCTCTTTGTTGCTTCCAGCAAGACCAAGACCTGTATATATGGGGTATATGCCCTCCAGCCTTGGGTCACATTTCCTGACTCTCCTACCTACTACCCCAGGAGCCATGCAGTAATTTATAACCTACTGGCAGGAAGGTTAAAATGTGTGGTAGAATTGCCTTCTTGGTCATTCTCTTCATGTAAAGTGATCTTTCCCCAAGGAGAAGCCCAACAGTTCATATTAATACCTTTGTTCAGAGCAATGAAGGGAAAGTTGGGAATGACAGTAGTTTCATAATACTGTCCAACAGAACCATCCAGGTGAGACATTATGGTAGAGTAGGAAACGCACTGAACTAGAAGAAAAGGGACCAGAGTTCCAAAGTCCTTTTTCCCTCTTGGCCTCAAGGTCCCCCTCTGTACAGTGATATGAGATGGACGGGATTATCTTCAAGGTCTATTCCAACATCAGTGTTCTATGATCTTATGTTTAATTATAATAGAAATATTCAAATTATATAGGTTTTAAGATGCCATTTTATACCTCAAAAAGGAAAAAAATGCACACATTTCTGTGTTGTGAGTTATAATAAACATCCACTTACATTAATAGCTTTATTGGGGGTTATAATCAACATAGTCTTTTATATTTTCAAAGTGCTTGAAATATCTAGCATCTCATTTGAGTCACAATAATGACATTTCATTATTTATCTTCACATAATAAAGTAAAAAACTGAGGCTCAAGGAGGTTAAAAGGTTTTCATAAAGTCACATAGCTAGTATATGAGGGGTCCAGAAATCCAACTGTGGTCTGTCTCTAAACTCAGTGGTTTTTTCCTCAGTAACAATCTGCCCAGATGATTTTATCCAGGCTTAGCATAAGTGAAACTCATCTGGAAAATGAAGTAAGAAGGGAAGAGTCACTGTTTTTTAAATATGTTAAAAGTTAAGCATAAGGGCAATTTTTCATATTCCTTAATAAAATTCTTCACACTAGAGACTAAAACTGTGAACCACATGCAATCGAGTATACAAATAAACTATAAACGCATTTTTCAGAGCCCTAGAGATTATAAAAGATTAAAGAAATAGCATTTATAAAGCTCTTTAATATCATTTGAAGAAGGTGGGTATTTAAATATAATATTTAGGCCGGGCACGGTGGCTCACGCCTGTAATCCTAGCACTCTGGGAGGCTGAGGCGGGTGGATTGCTCGAGGTCAGGAGTTCAAGACCAGCCTCAGCAAGAGTGAGACCCCATCTCTACTAAAAATAGAAAGAAATTATCTGGCCAACTAAAATATATATATAGAAAAAATTAGCCGGGAATGGTGGTGCATTCCTGTAGTCCCAGCTATTGGGGAGGCTGAGGCAGTAGGATCGCATAAGCCCAGGAGTTTGAGGTTGCTGTGAGCTAGGCTGACGCCACGGCACTCACTCTAGCCCAGGCAACAAAGCGAGACTCTGTCTCAAAAAAAAAAAAAAAAAAAATATATATATATATATATATACATATATATATATATAATATTTAGAGCTATTAACCCTGAGGCATACAATAGAAACAGAAAGAATAAAGGATGGAATATAAAATGTCCCTTTATCTGGGGATCATCCATGATAGTCCGTGTGTCAGTATAGACTATTTGGCAACTGCTACACTCCCTACTTTTCCTTTCCCCTGATTCTTTATTTACCCTTCCACCAAAAATAATTGCAGACTTTAAGGAGTGTAAAGTGAGTTATATCTGTCAATGAATGTGGTGACTGTTTGTTATCAGTGTCATAGCAACAACAAAAGTCACCAATGGAGATTTTGTGCCTAAAATTGTTATTAATAATGATTTCAGAAAATGTATAGCTTCTGGGGGAGCCTATGCATTAAAATCAAAGAAACTCCATTTCTCTGTTTGACAAATAAATGGTTTGAGAAAATGAAAGCCATTAACTTGCTTGTTAATATGTTAAAAGTTTTAATCAGATCCAGCAAAACTATTAGGAAATTTGGCTATATTAGATTCAAATAATCTGGAAGATGAGCCTCAATACGATGAGCCTATATGGAGATGATTAGCCTATATGGAGAAGTCTAGTATACCAAATACATGAATTCCAAGCCTTTCCAGTAGTCCATGGAAAAGTAGATATCAAATACTATGAACCAAACTCTGTTAGGGAGGCAACAGATATAGGCACTACTGTCATAGGTCTTGCAGCCTAATTAGGGACATACCAGAAAGAAAAAGAAAGGAAGGGAGGAAAAGAAGGAAGGAAACCTTATATCCATTTTCTTATTTGATAAGCAACACTAGCTTATAGGGTAGGGATTGTTATCCTCATTTCACAGATTGGGGAAACTCAGGTTCAGAGAACTTAGGTCACTTGTCCAAAATCATACAGCTAGTATGTAACAAGGTTGGGAATCAAGCCCATTGATTGTAAAAATCTACACTTTGTACATTGCTGCATTTCAACACACAGGAAAAGATTGACCAAAAAAGAAAAGCACTTAATATTTTGTTTTTGAGACAGTGTCTCACTCTGTTGCCTGGTTAGAATGCAGTGACATCATAGCTCACTGCAACCTCAAACTCTTCTCGGCTCAAGTGATCCTCCTGCTTCAGTCTTCAGAGTAGCTAGGACTACAGATGCACACCACCACACCTGGCTAATTTTTAAAATTTTTTGTAGAGCAGAGCCTTGCTATGTTGCTCTGGCTGGTCTCAAACTCCTAGCCTCAAGTGATCCTCCTGCTTGGCCTCCCAAAGTACTAAGATTACAGTTTGAGCCACCATACCAAGATGAAACATGACACTTTAGTGGTAAAATATATAGAACTAACTTTAAGTGCAATACGAATTCAGATAAGGGAGATCTGAATTCAAGTTGTATGTTAATCAGTCCATATTCTCCTCATGAAGGATATAGTTCCTAAGGTGGGCCTCATAGATTATCTAAACAGAGAAAAGGGGGGAAAAAAATCTCTCTAAGTCTGTTTCTTCATCTATAAAACAGGGATGATGCCCCACAGTACCACTGTTAGGATTGAATGAGATGGCATATGTAAAAGCATTTATCAATGTAAACTGTTATTACTACTTACCAAAGTATGAAAGTGGTAATGTATGTGATGTGTGTACATAGAACTGACAGTGAGGAACTGCTTTAAGAATAGGGGACTCTACTACCATCAAATCAGAAAATTATAAAGTCTCAATGTAAGAAGGGACCTCAAAGGTCATCTGGTCTAACCTCCATCTGGCACTTGTTAAAAAGGTCTGGAGTCTCTTAAGGGAACTTATTTGTATCTTTTTATAGTATTTCCCTCCCAAATTCTGTTAATTTTAGACAATAGTGGTACAGATTTTTCCATCGGTCTAACAAATTGTCTTGAATTCACCTTTTCCTTTAGTTTTAAAGAATTTAATAATGTTGACTGAAGTAAAAGTATTATATTTATTTCCATGTGGACTCTTCAAAAATATGGGAACTGGAAGACAGGAAGACAGTCTGCTTAGTTCTATTCATTGTTTCTGAATTGTTCTCCTAAAAACAGAGTCTAGGATCTTTGCATTCCTAAAAAAAACTCTGACTCCTTGAGGGAGATGTTTTAACACAAAGCAAACAAAACGGAGAGAAGAGCCCATAGCTTCCTCTTTCAGCTCACTTAATTCTGCAGGTTAATATCTACCTAGATGTTAATTTACTTTGGGGAAGATCCTGCCGCTAATTTGGATCAGATTGGACATTATAGTAGGTTATCATTTCAAGGTAGTAAGTCCTCAGAGTAGGGATTAATTCCAAAGGTAATGTTAGTCATTTATCTACAGCTCCAAACATACTTTCTAGGGAAACAATACTACAAATGGAAATACATGTATAATTTTTTTCCTCCCATATACCTTTTTTTAATAAATATTTTTTATTTCAGCATATTATGGGGGTATAAAAGTTTAGGTTATGTTTATTGCTCTTGTCCACCCTCCCCCACACCATATCAGAGCTTCAAGCATGTCCATCCCCTAGGCGATGCACATCGCACTCATTATATATGTATACACCCATCCCCTCCCCCCACCCACATCTGCCTGATACCCAATTAGTGTTATTCCCAAATGTGCACTTAGGTGACATTTAGGGAAACCAATTTGATGGTGTGTACATGTGGTGCTTACTTTTCCATTCCTGGGATACTTCACTTAGTAGAATGGGTTCCAGCTCTATCCAGGAAAATAGAAGAGGTGATATATCACCGTTATTTCTTTATTATTATTATTATTATTATTATTTCAGCATATTGTGGGCGTACAAAAGTGTAGGTTACGTATATTGCCCTTGCCCCCATACCCCCCCGAGTGAGAGATTCAAACATGTCCATCTCCTAGACAGTGTGCATCGTGCTCATTATGTATGTATACACCCATCCCCTCCCCCCCCAACATCTGCCCAACACGTGATTAATGTTATTCCTATATGTGCACTTAGGTGATGATCAGTGAAACCAATTTGATGTTGAGTACATGTGGTGCTTATTTTTCCATTCTTGGGATACTTCACTTAGTAGAATGGGTTCCAATTCTATCCAGAACATAAGAGGTTCTATATCCCCATTATTTCCTATAGCTGAGTAATACTCCATGGTATACATATACCACATTTTATTAATCCACTCATGGATTGATGGGCACTTGGGTTGTTTCCACATCTTTGCAATTGTGAATTGTGCTGCTATAAACATTTGGGTGCAGATGTCTTTTTTATAGAATGTCTTTTGTTATTTTGGGTAGATGTCCAATAATGGGATTGCTGAATCAAATGTTAGGTCTACTTGTATCTGTTTAAGGTATCTCCATATTGCTTTCCACAGACATTGCACTACTTTGCAGTTCCACCAGCAGTGTATGAGTGTTCCTGTCTCTCCACATCCACACCAACATTTATTGTTATGGGACTTTTTGATAAAGGCCATTCTAACTGGAGTTAAGTGATATCTCATTGTGGTTTTGATTTGCATTTCCCTGAGGATTAGAGATGTTGAGCATTTTTTCATATGTCTGTTGGCCATTCTTTTGTCTTCTTTTGAAAAAATTCTGTTCATGTCCTTTGGCTACTTTTTGATAGGGTTGTTTGGTTTTTTCTTGCTGATTTTCCTGAGTTCTAAATAGATTCTAATTATCAGTCCTTTATCAGATGTGTAGCATGTGAAAATTTTTTCCCATTCTGTAGGTTGTTTATTTACTCTCATGACAGTTTCTTTGGCTGTACAGAAGCCTTTTAATTTAATCAGGTCCCATTCATTTATTTTTGTTGTTGCTGTGATTGCCTTTGGGGTTTTCTTCATAAATTCTTTGCCTAGGCCAATGTCTATAAGAGGCTTTCCCACGTTTTCTTCTAGAATTCTAATAGTTTCACACCTTAGGTCAAAGTCTGTTATCCACCGTGATTTGATTTTTGTGAGAGGTGAAGGGTGTGGGTCCTATTTCAGTCTTCCACATGTGACTATCCAGTTTTCCCAGCACCATTTATTGAATAAGGATTCTTTTCCCCAGAGTATGTTTTTCTCTGCTTTGTCAAAGAATAGATGGCTATATGAGGATGGTTTTATATCTGGATTCTCAGTTCTGTTACACTGGTCTGTGTCCTTGTTCTTGTCCCAATACCAAGCTGTTTTAATAACCACAGCCTTGTAGTATAGTTTGAAGTCTGATAAATTAATACCTACCATTTAGTTCTTTTTTTTTTTTTTTTTTTTTTTTTTGAGACAGAGTCTCGCTTTGTTGCCTGGGCTAGAGTGAGTGCCATGGCATCAGCCTAGCTCACAGCAACCTCAAACTCCTGGGCTTATGCGATCCTACTGCCTCAGCCTCCCCAATAGCTGGGACTACAGGCATGCACCACCATGCCCGGCTAATTTTTTCTATACATATTTTTAGTTGGCCAGATAATTTCTTTCTATTTTTAGTAGAGACGAGGTCTCGCTCTGGCTCAGGCTGGTCTCGAACTCCTGACCTCGAGCGATCCACCCACCTCAGCCTCCCAGAGTGCTAGGATTACAGGCGTTAGCCACCGCACCCGGCCCCCATTTAGTTCTTATTGCCTAAAATTGCTTTTGCTAAACGGGGTCTTCTTGGGTTCCATACAAAGCATAAAACTATTTTTGCTATATCTCTGAAAAATTATGTTGGTAATTTCATAGGGATTGCATTGAATCTGTAGATCACTTTGGGTAGTATAGACATTTCAACAATGCTGATTCTTATAATCCACAAGCATGGTATGGTTTTCCACATGTATATTTGCTCTGCAATTTTCTTCTTCAGTAATCCAGTTCTCCCTGTAGAGGTCTTTTACCTCCTTAGTTAAATATATTCCTAGGTACTTTATTTTCTTTGTTGCTATTGTGAAGGGTATTGAGTCCTTAATTTGGTTTTCCATTTGACTGTTATTGGCATATATAAATGTCTCTGATTTTGTGTATTGATTTTGCATCCTGAGACTTTACTGAATTCAGTTATCAATTCCAGGAGTCTCTTGATTGAATCCTTGGGGTTTTCTAGATATTATATCATATCATCAGCAAAGAGTGAGAGTTTGGTCTCTTCTGTCCCCATTTGGACACCTTTGATTCTGCTCTCTTGCCTAATTGATCTTGCAAGGATGTCCAGGACTATGTGTAATAGCAGTGGGGACAATGGTCAACCTTGTCTGGTTCCAGTTCTAAGTTGGAATGCTTTCAATTTTTCCCCATTCAGTATGATGTTGGCTGTGGTTTGTCTTATACAGCTTGTGTCATTTTTATGTAGGCCCCGTTTATGCCTATTTTGTTGAGTGTTCTTATCATAAAAGGGTGTAGAATTTTGTGAAATGCTTTTTCTGTGTCTATTGAGAGTATCATATAGTCTTTGTTTATGCTTCTATTTATGTGGTGAATTACATTTATGGATTTGCATATGTTGAATCATCCCTGCATGTGTGGGATGAAGCCCACTTTGTTGTGGTGGATTATTTTCTTGATAAGCACCTGGATTGGATTTGCTAGGATTTTATTGAGAACTTTTGCATCTATATTCATAAGGGATATTGGTCTGTAGTTTTCTTTTTTTGTTACATCCCTTCCTGGTTTTGTTATCAGAATTATGTTGGCTTCATAAAATGTGTTGGGGAGGATTCCATACTTCTAGATGTTGTGGAATAACTTTTGTAGGATAAGCACCAGTTCTTTTTAGGTGTGGTGAAATTCGAGTGTGAAACCATCTGGTCTGGGGCTTTTCTTTTTGGGAAGGTTTTTTTATTGCTGTTTTGATTTCTGTTCTTGATATTGGTCTGTTCAGGCATTCTATTTCTTCCTGTTTGAGCCTGGGGCAGCTGTGTCTCTCTAAAAATTTGTCCATACCCTTCACATTTTCCAGTTGGGGTGCATAAAGATTTTTGTAGAATTCATAGATGTTATCTTGTATCTCTGTGGCATCTGTTCCAATTTCTCATTTCATGTTCCTGTTGGAGCTTATTAGAGATTTTTCTTTTCTGCTCTTCGTCTAGACAAAGGTGTGTCAATTTTGTTTATCTTTTCAAAGAACAAACTTTTTGTTTTATTAATGTCTCATATAGTTTTCCTGTTGTTCATTTCATTTATTTCTGATTTGATCTTATTAATTTGACTCCTGCTGGGTTTAGGATCGGTCTGTTCTTCTTTCTCCAGCTCTTTTAGTCTATTCATTAGGTTGTCTATTTGTAAATTTTCTGTCTTTTGGATATACATGCTTATGGAGGTAAACTTTCCTCTCAGGACTGCTTTAGCTGTGTCCCACAGATTTTGATACCTTGTGTCTCCATTGTCATTTAGTTCAAAGAATCTTTTGATTTCTGTCTTGATTTCCTCATTTATAAAATAATCATTCAGGAGAAGGTTGTTTAACTTCCACAACTTTGAGTAGAAATGAAAATTTCTGTTAGGGTTGATTTCTACTTTTAATCCACTGTGATCTCAGAAGATATATGGTATAATTTCTTACTTTTTTTTTTTTTAGTTTTTTAAGACATGTTTTGTGTCCTAGGATATGGTCAATCTTAGAGAATATCCCATGACCTGGTGAGAAGAGCATATATTCAGTGGATTTTGGATAGAACGTCCTGTAAATGTCAGTGAGGCCCATTTGTTCTAGCATTCTGTTTAAGTCCATTACTTCTTTGTTTATCTTCTGTTCAGAGGATCTGTCCTGTGCTGTCAGCAGGTGTTGAAATCTCCAGCTATTATGGTGTTGCTGTTTATCATTTGGTTTAGATCAAGTAGGGTTTGCTTTATGAATCTGGGGGCACCTGAGTTGGGTACATACATATTAAGTATAGTTATGTCTTCTTGTTGAACTTTACACTTCACCATTATATAGTGACCATTTTTGTCTTTCATTACTTTTGTTGATCTAAAAACTAAGTTGTCTGAAATTAAAACTGCCATGCCAGCCTTCTTTTGACTTCTGTTTCCTTGAAATGTCAATTTCCACACCTTTATTTTCAGTCTATATGCATCTTTGCAGGTTAGATGAGTTTCCTGGAGACAGCAGATACTTGGCTTGTATTTTTTTATCTATTGGGGCAGCCTGTGTCTTTCGAGTGGGGAATTGAAGCCATTCACATTTATTGCGAGAACTGATAGGTGGGGCAGATTTCTGTTCATCCTGTTGGGTAGAACTTCATTGCTATGTTTTCTCTCTTGAGCCATTGTGGTATCTGGCCCTTGATCTTTAGCTTTTGTGTAGTTTAACATTCGTGAGTGTTTCTTGTGCTGGTCTGTGTGCAACTCTATTCTGAGTACTTCTTGGGGGGCTGGTCTGGTCTTGGTGAATTCCCTCAGTCTTTGTTTATCTGAGAATGTCTTAATTTCCCTTTTGTATACAAAACTTAGCTTTTCTGGGTACAGGATTCTAGGATGAGCATTGTTCTCTTTCAGAAGAGCGAGAATGGGGCCCCAGTCTCTTCTTGCTTGTAAGGTTTCAGCTGAGAAATCTGGTGTTACTCAGATGGGCTTTGCTTTCTGAGTTACTTGTTTCTTTCACCTTACAGCTAAAAGAAGGGCCTCTTTAGTGGATATTTTGGTCAGTATGATGACTGCATGACATGGTGTCTTCCTATTTTCAATGAATCTCCCAGGGGTTCTTTGGGCTTCTTGTACCTGTATTTCCAGATTTTTAGCAAGGCCTGGGAAATTTTCCTCAATTATATCTTCAAATAGCTTATCCAACCCTTGCCTATTATCTTCCTAACCCTCAGGAATGCCCATAACTCTCACATTAGGCTTCTTCACATAATCCCACATTTCCTTCAAACTCTGGTCTTTTCTCTTATTTCTTTGCTCTATCTCTGGGACTGACTTGTTCAGTTGGAAGGTGTTATCTTCGATCTCTGAGATTCTCTCTTCTGTTTCATCTACCCTGCTCTTGAGGCTTTCCACCATGTTTTGTAATTCCTTGAATAAATTCTTCATTTTCAGGGGTTCGGTTTAATTTTTCTTTAACATTTCAATCTCTTTAGTCAATTTTTCTTGCAAGTCCTGGATTTTTGTTTTGTGGTTTCTTTGTGTTGGTTATCCATTGTTTTCTTGCATATCACTGAGTTTTCTTACATTCCATGTTTGAAATTCTTTTTCTGTCATTTTAGTGTTCTGAATTTGGTTAATGTCCATTGCTGGAGAGCTGGTGTTCCTCTTTGGGGGTGTGCTTTCCGTTTGATTCTTCATACTTCCAGAGTTCTTTTGCTAATTCCTTCCCATCTGGATCAGCTGTTGCTTCTTACCTTTAGATTTTCATTTGGATAATGACACACCCTGTTTAGTTTCTGAACCAATAGGTGGTGTTTGTGGGTGAGATTTGACCACATCCTTTATGATGAGTCAGTAGATGCAGTAAAAGTGTGTGAAGAATGACCTCCCTGTCAGTAGGTGGCACTTCCTGGGAGGAGCAGGCTGCAGTGCTGTTTGGGGGTCCTGTAACCAGCTCTTGTTCCTTGGGAGAGGCACTCTAGTGCCTCAGGTGGTAAGTGGTGCTCTGGGACTTCCAGGGGTGTCCTTATTCTCCACTTCAGTGGGGGCAGGTTGGGGAGTGAGTCTGGGCAGAGCTGGGTTGGGTGAGCTTGTCTTCAAGCTCCACAAATGCTATTAGCAGGGTCAAAGGTCTGTTCTTTGCTTCTGGGCAAAGCTGCCAGGGAGGGGCTGGAATGGCCCCACTCAGCAGGAAAGTCAGCATGTCGGGGTGGGGCTGTCTGAGACCTATAGTCTAGAGCAGGCCTTGCTCCTTTCCACCCTCCCCATTCCACAGTTTCTCCTGGGCCTCTGCCAGCAGGCAGGACCTCAAGCCAGTGGCTCTATCCTGACTGTCATGCAGGCCAGGAAGTTCCCTGCCCAGGATCACAGCCTGGGCTGGGTGCACGGCTTTCCTGTGAGAGAAGGGTTGCCCCTCAAGGATGCTGATCTGCCCCTGAAGGCACACACACTCAGTAGGGTCATTCACAAATATCCCTTCTGTGTCCCAGGGCAATGCGATCGAGACCTGGGTGTACGGGATCTGGTCTGCAGGCCTGTCCCCTGGGCCCTGGAGATGAATCCCTGACCCTTCCCGGGAGAGGAGTGCTGTTCTCAAGTCACCCACGGGATGCCCAAGCTGGATCGATGTCTCTCCACCTCAAGATTTGCCCTGCTCTCCTGGAGTCACCAGGCAAGCAGGACCTGGCAGGGCTGTTGGATAGGGAGCTCACAATCTGAGTACCCCTCAGTCTGCTGTAGGTCCCCAGAAGGAAAGATCCCATTCCCTGCAGATGCCTCTGGGTGGTGGGTAAATTTTCTGTCTCGGCAGCTGCCAGTAGGGAAAGGGGAAGGGAGAATAAAGCAATATGGCACCTGCCGATCAGCTTGAGTCTGCGGACTGGGAGGTACCCCAAGGGAGCTAGGAGCCTGGTGCCCTGTCCACAAGAGGCTCATGTCTCATTGGCGGTGGCAGTCTCTGGGCTGGTGTGGGCAGGTCTCTCCACTCAGGAGCCCACTCACAGTCCAAAAAGCAAGGGAGGGGAAATGTAACTGCTCCACCTACCCTTGTTGCTGGTCTCCAAGCCTCTTGGGGCCCTTTCTCCTTGCAGTTCTCCTCTGCAACTTCTTCCTGTGGAGTCTCCTGTAGTTTCAGGCACTCTTCCTTCTGACCCTTGTCTGATGTATGTTTGTCTGCCTGTTTATTTTTTTTTTTTTTACTTTCTTCTAAAATCTGTCTTTCTTGCAGAGACACTCAGTCTGGTGGTTTTACTCATCTGCCATCTTGCCTTATCTACATGTATAATTTTTAAAAAGTAATTTATTGAGGTGGAATTTACATAACATAAAAGTAACCATTTTAAAATGAACAATTCAGTGGGATTTAGTATATTCAGTGTTATGCAACCATTTCTGTATAGTTGCAAAACATGTCCTTCACTCCAGTGTAAAACCTTTTACCCATTAAGCAGTTTCTCCAATTCCCCACTGCCCTTAGCCCATGGCAACCACCAATCTGTGTTCTGTATCTATGGATTTATCTATTCTGAATATTTCATGTTTATAGAATCATACAATATGTGACCCTTTGTGCCTTGCTTCTTTCACTTACCATAATGATTTCAAGATTCTTTGAAGGTTTTCGAGAATACTGACTGCCAACAACTGTAGGAAATGGGAAGTGAAATAGTTCCTAGTCTAGGGATGGACACGTTTGAAGCTCTGACTCAGGGGTGTGGGGGGGGCAAGGGCAATATACGTAACCTAAACTTTTGTACCCAGCAATATGCTGAAATAAAAAAAAAAAACAGTTCATACTCTAAAACATGGCATTCACTTAACCTTTCAGGAAAACTGAATATGTACGTAGCTGCAAATGGTGGGAACCAAATTCTTGGAAGGATAAGGTGAGCTTTATCTGCATTCCAGAGGATTAACCAGAGTCAATGTTTGACACACTTATCATAGGAGCAGGATGAGTCTCTGAGAAGGATTTGGAGATCAACACAGGGACTGGGACATAAGGGTATTGGGGAGGAGAGATTGTCACATGGACCTTAAGGCTTTCTCTCTCCTTGTGTCTGATTGCCTCTCCTATCCACACTAGCCCTTCTGTGATGACACTGAAGAATTGGGGACTGGGGGCAAGAAGGATCGGGTATAGCAGGAGGTAAAAGTGGCTCCAAGAAACAGTAAAATCCACACAGGTGAAGGAGGAAGAAAAGGTCATATTTTAAGTTGTGTACACAGAAGTATTAGGGGAGTTCTTGTGATTTCTTGATTGGTCATTCCTCTTTAAGTGAGAGAATCTTCTCATGCTAATAAATTTTGGATGCCTGTCTTACAGGAAGCTCTACAAGGAGTATGGCCTGCAGAGACCCAGGAGAGCTGTCTACATATCCAGCTTCTCTGCCTGAGATTTTTTTTTCCCTTTAAAGAAAGCAGAATAATATAGAGAAATCGAGTCAGATAGACCTAAGTTCAAATCTGGGCCCCACCACCAAGTTAGCTACCTGTGTGATCTTTGGCAATTTCATTCACTTCTCTCAACCTTAGTTTAGTTATCCTCTATGAAATGGTGATAATATGTGTTTCAAAGTATTGTGAATATTACATAAAAATGATCTTGCTTTTTAAATGTCAGATATTATTGTCACCACCTTTGGGTTGCCTGAGTTTCAGTTTCAGATAACCCTCATTTATCATTTGATAAATGATAGGGTGGTTTTCAAAAATGAATTTGTCAGACAATTTAAGCATTAGTATTTAAAAATTGACCCTTGGTGGAAATATTTCTAAAATATACTATACAATTCTATACCTGCTTAAACCATAATCTCAATGGAATTAAACCTCTTCATGATGAATGGGGGTCATTATTGATGAGCACCCATTATCATTCATTGCTATCATAGAAGATACAATGATAGCCCACAAGCACTGGGAGACTGGAAGCCATGGGAGAGGGGCAGGATTGAGACACATAAGGTTCTCTGCACTTACACTCAGTAGTCTAAGAAAAATATATTTGTTTATTTCTTATGTCTCTTTTTTTATAGTTTCTGTTTTTTCCCCTCATTCTCAGCATGTCAGAAATTACTTCTTGCTGTTAATGGTATACCTACCTCTGGCTACTCCCTTTCTAATTGTTCCTGATAATATAGACCGGGAAACCCAGATAACTAAACTGATTATAATTATGTCAAATGTAGTGATTTTCCTATTGTGATCCCTGAACCAGTAGCATAAACATCACTGAGAAACTTGCTAGAAATGCAAATTCTCAGGTCCCATGCCATATTTACTGAAATCAGAGAACTCTAAGACAGAGCCCAGCAACTATTTTAACAGGCTCTTCAAATGATTCTGACGTACATGACTTTGATACTTATTGCCCTACTATACTTGTTAATATTTCACATTCTTAGGTCTCATTCCAAGAGATAAGATTTTATAGATCTAGGGTAGGACCTAAAAGCCTTAACTTTTTAACCAGTACCCCAAATTATTCTGATGAAAATTGTCAGAAGGCACACTTGGAGAAACATTTCCCAAGCCCAGACCAGTGCTCCTCAAGCCTACATAGGGATTTTGTTAAAATGCATATTCTGGTTGAATAAGTCTGGAGTTCAGCATTTTTTAAGTATTTTTTAAAATAAGGTCTAGCTCTGTTACCCAGGCTAGAGTGCAATGGTACAATTATAGCTCACCGCAGCCTCAAATTCCTGGACTTCAGTGAAGTGATCCTCCTGCCTCAGCCTTCTGAGTAGCTAGGACTTTAGGCACATGCCACAATGCCTGGCTATTGTGTTTTTTTAGAGACAGGGTCTCACTATGTTGCCCAGGCTAACGTTGAGCTCCTGGCCTCAAGTGGTCCTCCTACTGCAGCCTCCCAAAGTGCTGGGATTACAGGTATGAGCCACACTGCACCTGGCTTGGAGTTCAGCATTTTAATGGGCTCCAAGGTGATATCTATGTTACTGGTTAGTGAACCACACTTTGAGTAGTAATTAACTAGGACCTTATATAGTAGATACTTTGTAAGTGTTTTTATTTTATTTTGATTCTGAATTTTTTTTTATTTCAGAATATTATGGGGGTATAAAAGTTTAGGTTACATATATTGCCCTTGCCTCTCCTCCCCCAAATCAGAGCTTCAAGCGTGTCCATCCCCTAGATGGTGCACATCCCACTCATTATGTATGTATACACACATCCCCCCCTACATCTGCCCTACACCCGATTAATGTTATTCCTAAATGTGCTCTTAGGTGATGATCAGTGAAACCAATTTGATGGTGAGTACATGTGGTGCTTATTTTTCAATTCTTGAGATACTTCACTTAGTAGAATGGGTTCCAGCTCCATCCAGGAAAATACAAGAGGTGCTATATCACCATTGTTTCTTATAGCTGAGTAGTACTCCATGGTATACATACATCACATTTTATTAATCTGCTCATGTATTGATAGGCACATGGTTTTTTCTACATCTTTGCAATTGTGAATTGTGCTGCTATAAACCTTTGGGTGCAGATGTCTTTTTTATAGAATGTCTTTTGTTATTTGGGGTAGATGCCCAATAATGCGATTGCTGGATCAAATGTTAGGTCTACTTGTATCTGTTTAAGGTATCTCCATATTGCTTTCCATAGACGTTGCACTAGTTTGCAGTCCCACCAGCAGTGTATGAGTGTTCCTGTCTCTCTGCATCCATGCCCACATTTATTGTTTTGGGACTTTTTGATAAAGGCCATTCTCACTGGACATAAGTGATATCTCATTGTGGTTTTGATTTGCATTTCCCTGATGATTAGAGATGTTGAGCATTTTTTCATATGTTTTTTAAACACAATTTTGTCTACAAGTAAAAACAGTATCAGCCTTCCTTGATTTTGCAAAATGTGCTATTTTCTCCAAATAAAGTATTTCCAAGGTTGTTTATTCATACTTATTATATATTTTTTTTTTGAGACAGAGTCTCACTTTGTTGCCCGGGCTAGAGTGCTGTGGCATCAGCCTAGCTCACAGCAACCTCAAACTCCTGGGCTCAAGCAATCCTTCTGCCTCAGCCTCCCAAGTAGCTGGGACTACAGGCATGCACCACCATGCCTGGCTAATTTTTTCTATGTATTTTTAGTTGTCCATATAATTTCTTTCAATTTTTAGTAGAGACGGGGTCTCACTCTTGCTCAGGCTGGTCTCGAACTTCCGAGCTCAAACTATCCACCCGCCTTGGCCTCCCAGAGTGCTAGGATTACAGGTGTGAGCCACTGAGCCTGGCCTATACTTATTATATTTTAAAAATTGAATTAAAATTAATTATATACTGTCAGTTAGTTGGCTTTAAGTACAGAATGAAGGAGCTCTTCTATGAGTAAAGTTGTGTGTGCTTTATTTCCTAGATGCATTTTCATCTTCTTAGGCTCCTCAGATGCATTCTATTCTTCTGGATTTTAAGTATACCTCCAGTAGGGAATAGGTAGCAAAGATTCCCTACCCAAAGGGTCCAAATTCTATGACAGATTAAACCATTCTCTGTGGAACTAAGATATATGCTGCTCTTTCTCTAGTCTATACTACTCTCAGCATTTATCTCTTCCCCTAAGGGTATTGATTGGTAATCCAAGCCTTTTCCCATGGGCAAGATCATTTGTTTTCTCAGAATGAGCATCCTAAGTATTTCATCCTTTCAAGAGAGAATGGGACTCTGAGACAGATGTTGGTGCTTATCCTGGACTTTGGCAATCTCTAGCCTTGTCCCTATAGAAAGAAAATTCCTTGATACGGATTGAAACTCCTCAGCATTTACCATGTGAATTGCTTTCAACATTCCTATTACCCAGGGAGTTTGTGTTGTTTGCTGGCTTCTTCACAAGGAGTGAAGACAAATAAATGGTAAAGGTTGTCAATGTAAAAAGCTTTTCATTTCTTCTATTTCAAGATGGGTAAATGACTTCAGAGCATGAATTCTAAAGTGAACCCAGGACCCTCAAAATATTTCAGTATTGTAATTGGTCCTTCCAAAGTGTGGTGTGTTGATTTTCAGGGTTGCCAGAACTGAAGATGTTTTTATGAAATGGACTTCAAAAATTATTTTAGTTTATTTTGTGGAAGAGCCAACCTTAATGTTGTTGTAGGTAAACTATAATATCATGTATTTGTTACTACACTCTCCCTTTTTACTTATTTCCTCTCTTCTTCTTATGCTATTACAATAGTATAGCGGAGCTGGGATCAGACAGACCTGGGGTTCAAATCTAAGTTTGTTCTTTTCTAGCTGTGTAGCCTTGAGCAAGTTAGTTAAACTTTGTGAGCCTTAGTTTACTATTCTGTACAATTAGGGTAATAAAATCTATATTGCGGGGTTGTAGTGAACATTATAAATAATATGTTTAATGCATCTAGCATGATGTCTGTTACATAGTAAGTGCTTGAGAATTAGAAACTGTCATTGTGGATAATAATGTTATTACCTGCCCTCTTCATTTCACTAGATTGTTATAAAGATAAGCTTGGATGTGTGTAAACTTTGCAAATTATAAATTGCTATACCCAGTACTATACCTTATTAATATTCAACCAACGTTATTTTCTACTAATCCAATAGATACATACTGTCCACTCCAGGTGGATCTTCTCACTGTACCATCTAATACTTTTTCTTATTCTATCCTTATGCTGTTACCCAACTCTTTCATGTCTTTCACCCATCACAGTGAGTTTCAAATATGTTCGGGTAGCAGAGCACCTGAAGTCATGATTCTCCTTGTAGAATTTCATGAACTAGCTTTATCATACATAAAATAGTTATGTATATGATTACAAAAATTTATTACTATTTTTATTTTGTATTTAAATATGGAGAAGCTGTAGTAACTGTCAAAAATTAAGGAAATGTATAGAAGGGGAGTTTTGAATTGAGGTAATGCTATCTTAATTGTTTTGCTAATTGAGAAAAAAATCACCATTTCATTTAAATAGTGGAATACCCTGGCCCATTGTGTAGAATCCCAGTGTTTTAGTGAAGGAATTTGAGATACACTGGTCTATTCTTCAAAAGGTTAGCCATCCTGTGATGGATAATTTTATATTCAAAACTCAGTTTTATTCCTATAAACTTTCAATGAGCATCCTTGAGCTCTGTGACCACTCTTCTCCATAGGCCAGACCTTACAGGAGAACTACAGTCACTGAATTATGAACTTAAATACAATGGGAGTAAGTGGACCCAGGGTGGCAGGAGCCTAGTGATCACACTTCGCTGACAAAGGCAAGGTAGATGTGGTTACCATAATGGACAGCAGAGTCAAAGCAACAATCAAAATACTCTGAATCACACAGACATATGCTATTGATCATGGTGTTCCTAGAAGTGAAATTGATAGGAAGCCTACTAAATTCTTACTTGATCTGTATAAGCAGAAAATTTTTAGGTCAAACAAATAGAAGTCTTACCTAAACTATGAAAATAGAGAGACACAGACCCTCAGTCAATTCAAGACTTGAGCCAATTTATGAACCCAGATGCCCTAGAGCGGAGGCCAGGCCCCCTTGAGGAAGGATCCTGGTACACTACCAAAAATTTATACTGTTAATCTTTCTCCCAGCCTTCCCCAAAGTAACCTGTGGCCTTTAACTAGAGTAACAGTGCACTGGAGAAAAGTAAATTTTCAGACCTTCTGGTGACTATTGAAGATTAAATATGAACAGATCCTAATTTTAGGAGACTCAAGATGTCATTGTAGCCCATCAGATACAATACCTATGGTTATTTCCCCAGTTCCAGAATGCGTAATTGGAATAGACATACTCAGCAGCTGGTAGAATCCCCAGATTGGTTGCCTGAACTGTGGAATGAGAGCTATTAAGGTGGGAAGGGTCAAATGAAAGCCACTAAATCTGCCTCTACCTAGAAAAATAGTAAGTCAAAAACAATACTGCATTTCTGGAGAGATTACAGAGATTAGTGTCACCATCAAAGACTTAAAAGATGCACCGGTGGTGAGTCCCACCACATCCCTATTTAACTGACCTGAATCTTGGAGAATGACAGTGGATTCACACTTGTGGTAGCAAGATGGTGGAATAGGATGTCTCAATGCTTGTCCCCTTGCAGAAACATCAATTTGAACAACTATCCACAGACAAGAATATGTTCACAAGAGCTAAGGAATCCAGGTGACAGATTACAGTTCCTGGGAGTAGCACAGAAATAAGAAAAGTCACATTGAAGAGGGTAAAGGATAATTTCACATTACCTATATCACCCCTCCCCCAAATTCAGGCAACACAGCACAGAGAAGGAAGTAAACACCCAATTTTGCCCTAGACTCTGTGCCAGGCCCATCCTAGTGAAACCCAGTGCTGGGTCAGTCCCTCTGGCCCCAGAACACAGGTACACCCCAGTATACCCAAACTCTGTGCCAGTCCCCATGGCCCTACGATCAAGGCCAACACCCATGGGCTTAGCCTCCAGTTGCCCCCTGTAGACCCAAGTACTGGGCCAGCACCAACAGGCTCAGGTTCCAGAATGCCCAAGGTATATCCAGCCTTCCTCCCAGCCCCAAGCTTCAGACCAGTCCCCAAAGTCCCAGGTTCCTGTGGACTCAGAATTTAGGTCCATTCCACCAGACCCAGAGTCCAGACTTGCCCCAGCAGACCTTGGTGCCAGGCAAGCCTCTACATACCCAGGATCCAGAAACACCCATGTGTACCAAGCCTCCAGGCCAGCCCCTACAGACCCATGATCCATGTCTACCCCATAGACTCAGGCGCTAGGCCTACCTTAGCACCAGAGCAGCACCCATAGTCTCAAGCTCCAAGCCCATCCCCATGGACTCAGGCACAAGGCCCATCCCAGTGCTAGACAACTCCTTGTAGAGTCAGGCTCAAGGCCCATCCCAGCACCAGATTGGCCCCTACAAACACAGGTTTCAGGCACATGCTCAGATTCAGTCAACAGGTCCACCCAGTGGATCCCAATGCAAGGCCAGCTGCTATGGGCCTGTTCCAGGTCCACCAACCTATTGACCCAAGCATTAGGTCAGCCCACCTAAAGACTCCAGCAGCAAGACTGCCTGTGGACCTCACTAGATAGCCCACCCAGAATCTCTGAATAGGCTGATTGGCAAAGGGCTTTCTCTGCCAGATCCAGTCTTTAAAGACTGGAATACGCATCTGTTTCTTCAAATGTGCAGACACCAATAAATGGCCACAAGGATTATGAATAGTGAGGGAAACATCACACCACCAAAGGAATAAAATAGAGCACCAGTAACCAACCCTAAAGAAATAGAGATCCACAAACTGCCTGACAATTCAAAATAATCATCTAGAAGAGGTTCAGTGAGCAATAAAAGAACATAACTAGAGGAAATCAGAAAAACAATACATGAACAAAATTAGAAGTTCAACAAAGAAATAGGAATCACAAAGAGAACCAAAAAATTATGGAAAATTACAGCCTAACCATAAGCTTAAATGCTAATTACATTTACTGTACCAAATATCGTTTCATTGTTTGAGCAAATGAACCATCCTGTGGTACCTGACATGAAACTATTGATCATGCAAGTGCCTTTTTTCTCCATCCCTGTCAGTGAGGCCCACAAGAAGCAGTTTGCTTTCAGCTGGCAAGGGTAGCAATACACCTTCACTATCTTGTCTCAGAGGTATATCAACTTGCCAGCCCTATACAAGAATTTAGCTTGCAGGAACCTTGATTTTCTTTTCCTTTACAAGATACCATACTGGTCCATTACATTGATGACATTATGCTGATTGGACCTAATGAACAAGAAGTAGCAACCACACTAGACTTATTGATAAGACATTTGCATGTCAGAGGGTGGGAAATAAATCTGACTAAAATCCAGATGACCTTTTCTGTGGATACCAGTCAGCTACTTTCCCCAGACATTCCTGTCATCACTCGATAGAATGATGTGGTGGCAGGGATGGAGATTATGCCTGGGCTCAGCAACATGGATTTCTACTCACCAAGATCAACCTGTATACAACTACCTCTGCCCAATCTGTGGGCTGCAGAGACTAATTCTGAGTCCTCCATATAGCATCAATACTTGGGGTGATCAACCAAGTTACCTGGTAGCAGCTTGCTTACATTGGACCACTTTCATCATGGAAGGAGCAGCATTTTGTTCTCACTTGAGTAGACACTCTGTAAATGGATTTGCCTTCCCTACATGCAATGCTTTTGCCAAAACTACCATCCAAGGACTTATAGAATGTTTTATCCACTATCATGGTATTCCACACCGCATTGTTTCTGCTCAAATAACTCACTTCATAGCAAAAGAAGTACAGTAACTGACCCAAACTCATGAAATGCATGGATCTTACCAAGTTCCCCATCATCCTGAAGCAGCTGGTTTGACAGAATAGTGGAATGGCCTTTTGGGGATTCAGTTACAGTATCAGCTAGGTGGTAATTCCTTTCAGTCTGGGACAAGGTTCTCCACAGGACTGTATACGCTCACAATTAGCATCCAGTATATGGTGCTGTTTCTCCTGTAGCCAATATTCAGGGGTCCAGATACCAAAAGGTGGAAATGAGAGTGGTGCCACTCACCATTGCCCCTAGTGATTCGCTAACAAAATTTTTGCTTCCTGTACCTGAGGCCTTATGCTCTGGTGGCCTAGAGGTCTTAGTTCCCAAGAGATGAATGCTTGCACCAGGAGACACAACAATGATTCCATTAGACTAAAAATTAAAACTGCTACTTGTTCACTTTGGACTTCTAATGTATCTGAGTCAACAGGCAAATAAAAGAATACTGTGCTGGCTGGGGTGATTGATCTGGACTACCAAGGAAAACTGAAGTGCTACCCTATAATGGTGATAAGGACAAGTATTTCCGGAATACAGGAAATGCATTAGGGTATCTCTTAGTATTATCATACCCTGTGTTAAGCTCAATGGAAAACTATAACAACCCAATCCAAGCAGGATTAGCAATGCCCTAGACCTTTCAGGAATGAAGGTTTGAGTCGCTCCACTAGGAAAGGAATCAAGACCAGTTTGATAAAGACAAGGGGAATACAGAATGGGTAGCAGAAGAAGGTAGTTATAACTACCAGCTATGATGATGTGACCAGTTATAGAAGCAAGGATTGTAATTGTCATGAGTACAGTAGTCCCCCCTTATCCACAATTTTACTTTTCAAGGTTTCAGTTACCTGCAGTCAACTATAGTGTGAAAATATTAAATGGAAAATTCCAGAAATAAACAATTCATAAGTTTTAAGTTGCATGCCTTTCTGAGCAATGTGACGAAATCTCATGCCATTCTGCTCCATCCTCCCTGAGATGTGAATCATTCCTTTGTCCAACATACTTATGCTCTATGTACTACCCACCCATTAGTCACTTGCAGCTGTCTTGGTTATCAGATCAACTGTCAGGGTACCGCAGTGCTTATGTTCAAGTATCCCTTATTTTACTTAATAATACTTTACTAATAATGATTATTAGTTTTTGTTGTTAATCTCTTACTGTGCCTAATGTATACATTAACCTTTGCCACAGGTATTTATGTATAGGAAAAAATTTAGTATATATAGGGTTTGGTACTACCTGTGGTTTCAAGCATTTACTGGGGGTCTTGGAATACATCCCCTGCATATAAGGGGGGACTGCTGTATTTCTTCTTGTGTTTAGAATATATCTGTGTATTTTTTATACATATATGTATAGCAAATATATCTTTGTTTTTATCCCTTTCTTAATATCTTATCATATAACATAAGATGCATTAATTTATTACCATAATATTTAAATATTGGGTAATTTATATTATATTATTTCCTTGGTAATTTTACTTCAAAATAATTAAGTTATAAGATATCAAGGAGAAGAATAAACATGATTCAAGGACTTTGCCACCTCTTCTGGTGAAGGGATTAATTCATTTTTAGTTGTACACAGGACACTTATAAGGTGGACTTATAATCTTTTTATTGTCTATATTTGGAGATTAAATATGGTTTAAGATGTGTATGGGTGTCAAGTTGACAAAGGTATGGACTTGTTATGGTAAGTTTTGTGAGTCAACTTTCCTAGATCACAAGATGCCCACATATTTGGTTAAACATTTTGTCTGAGTATGTCTATTAAGGTGTTTCTACATAAGATCAGCATTTGAATCTGTAGACTGAGTAAAACAGATTGCCTTCCCCCATGTGAGTGGGCATGATATAATCCACTGGGGTAATGAGTTGAACAAAAAAGCAGAGAAAGGGAGATTTTATGCTCTTTGCCTGACTGTTGAACTGGGGTAGTTTTCTTCTGCCCTCAGAGTGGAATTTACGCCATCAGTTCTCTGATTTTCAGACCTTCAGGTTTGGACTAGAACTTACACCATCAGTTCTATTTCATGGGCCTTTGAACTTGAACTGGAGCTATGCCACCAGCTTTCCTGAGACTCCAGTTTCCAAATGGCAGATCATGGGATTTCCCATGCATGAGCCAATTCCTTAAAGTATCTTTCCCTTTCTCTCCCTCTCTCTCCCTCTCTCTCTCTTTCTCACTCCTCTCTCTCTCTCCCTCTCTCTCTCTCTCTCTCTCTCTCTCTCTCTCTCTCTCTCTCTCTCTCATGGAGTCTCCTCTTGGTATGTTTCTCTGGAAAACCCTGACTAATACACCTCCATTAAAGCCAAACTGTTCTTCAGGAAGACTACCCTGATAATTGCAATCCTCACTGACCTGTCTTTTCTGAACTTTTCCCTAAGTAGAATCAATACCATGAAATAGACTGAATTGTTCTCTGAGAGTTTCATGATTATTAATTTCCTCACTCTGACTGTAAAACAAAAAGCAAGAGAAAATACATCTACTGAATGTCTAATGTGTTCCAGCCAGTGTACTAGTTCCTTCATATACATTATCTCATACTCTTTTCATAAGAACCCTTTGATGTAGGTTTTATTATTCCTAATTATAGATGAGGAGCCTAAAGATACAGGTCACGTAAGTTAGCAAGTGATAGAATCAGTATTTGAACCAGGAGCTATATGACTCAAATGCTTTAAATCTTGAGTTAAGGAAAAGGAAGAATCCATGTGTATGTGACAAATCGAGTTATTTTTTGCTCAGACATTTGTAAGTTTTTTTTTTAAGTATCTCATAAACAGCATATTACTATATGGTTATATAGGCGAGATGAGAGTAAGGAAATATACTTAACTGATTAAGTTCAGGACACTTTCTTCCTTTGTGAGGTATTTACACAGTTGTTTTTATCTGACATGTCAAAGAAGATGTACTGAGTCCAAAGATTTTTTTTTGCTGACTATAGTGTGTTTTAATATTTTTGGTTCTCCAGGTTGATAAAGGGCTTGGGGGCCAAGGAGATGGCTCCAGTAGGGATCATCAAGAAGCCCAGAGCATGCATTCTGATTTGATATCAATCTCCCACTGTTGAAACTGCCTCACTGACTCTACTGTTATGGAACATAGAAAGCATAGAAAATCTGGAAAATCAATCAGAGGGGAGGATGGAAGGAAATAAAAAGCAAGCATCAGGTCAGAAGTGGCAAGGTCAGGGGTGAGAACATGGTTTGAAAATCTCACCCCAAGTGTCAGTTTTTCTAGTTCAGTTTATGGCTCTGAATTAATGTTGGCATCATTCATTAGTTAAAATGTGAGACTCTTAGTCTCAAAGTTGTGGGTTTGTGCTTCAACTTGGATACCTCATTTGAAGCCAGGTAGAGTGTAAAGAAGATATTTGAGTCAGATAAACAGGTGAGTCATTTTTCCTCCATGTTGGAGATTTGAATTGGAGTTTCCTCATCTGTGAGTGGAAGTAATAATATACTGCTGAGACCCCCTTCCAGAGTTATTGTGAAGATCACATGAGGTAATGTAGGTGAAAGTTCTTTGTAAACTCTGAAGCACACATAACCTATTTATTGTTGTTTAACAATCATCATTTTCAACTGGAAATACCACAGGGCTGGGCATCTAGACACCTGGGTTGTCATCCTAGCTCTACCCCTACCTAGATGACTCTTTAGGTCCAAACCTATTTTAAGGTTTTCCACAATTCTCCTTATACTTTTTATTGTTAAAAGGAAGACAATGTTTAACACTCACACATAAACTATCAATTGTAGGTACAAATTATTAACTGTAAGAGTTATCTTTTATTTCTTGAAAAGTAAAATTTTGTATTATAAGACAAGCTCAATAGATATACTTTGTTGTTAAGGTGTAAAATAATAGATGGTGCAATTCTACCAGACATTTTAGCATGGGCTCAAGACCTTTAAGAAATTAACCACTTTTAGAAATGTGATCCAAATGTTGAAATCAAAATAAAAATGTAGAGATGGATCTCTAAATTTTATGCTTTATTTAGGAAGAAATAATTACAATTTGGGGCATACACACAGACTAGGTGGTCTTTCGTATGTCTAAAAAACAAAGAGAAGGTTAGAGGTTTTACTTAAAAGGAGCAATGTTACATATTGCTCTTTGAGAAAGTTTGTACAGAGTAGTCGCCCTTCCTTCCATAGCTATGGAAGGGAAATATTGAGAGTGGGGAATATGTAAGAGAGGGAATGGCTTGAAAAACTTCACCCACTCTTTTGGGAACTGCAACCTGGCCTGCATCCCTGAGGCAGGTTAAGCCTTTTGTTAGAACTCCCAGGGTGCTGGGAGGTTAGCTACACTCCCAGCAAAACAGGCCCCAGGCAGGATCATCACAAGAGATTTGGAAATAATAGACACAGATAAACAATAGAGACAGAGACAAAGTGTAGTTTAAACTGATGGGGCAGTCAGGGGTCCTACAGCATTCCCATGAGCTGTGAGGCCCTGAGTGAAGTCCCACATCAGTATTTATTGATACAGCAATTAGTTGTTAGTGGTTACAGATTTGTGTGTACATGTCATTTGTTTAGGTTTCAAGGCTCCCCAAAATTTTCTAGAGATCCCTTATGTGAGCAAATGGTTACAAAATTTTTCTAAGATAAACTTCTAAGTCCTAAGTTAAGAATAGACCTAGCTGAGTATACAAGTTAAAGATAAAACTGTCAATTAGCAGAAAAGCTAAAACAGAAATATAGAGATCATATATTTCTTTATCTAGTTTCTCATTAACTGAGACATGTGGTTAGGAGTGAAGCAGGAACTGTCCTTGAAGCTAGTTGGTGTGTGTAACATCCATTTGCCATAATTCATTTGGTGAGAGGCCTCGGGGATTAACCCCTGCAGGAAGACTAGGTTGATTAATTGTTTGGCAAATGGGACAGTGAGAAACAATATGATTGGCTTGATTATTTGTTATATGAAATTTTTAATTAAACCTTTAGTATTAATATGAGTTAATTGATGAAGTTGAGTTGCCTCTTGAACAGAACCAACAAGTAATTGATCTATTTTTATTTTGCCAGCTGCCTATGGGCCTGGAAGATTAGTATGAGATCTGATATGAGTAATAAAAAGTGGAAACTGCCAACTCCGTATAATCAACTGAAGTTGTTGAAGCAGCTTGGGAACTTCATCAGTTTCTGTAATAGTAACTGTTTCCAAGGCTAGAACTGCTTGTACAGCATATTGTGAATCAGAAACAATACTAAAAGGCAAAGTAATATCTTGTAAAAGCTGAGTAACAGCTTGTAGTTCCACCTTCTGTGCTGAATTATAAGGTGTGGTCCACACTTTAGTTAAAGGACCGGAATAACCTGCCTAACCACTGCTGCTGCCATCAGTAAAAAAGGTAGGGACATGAGGTATAGGCGTGGATTTCACCAATTTAGGTAATATCCATTGAGTTAATTTTAGAAATTGGAACAATTTGTTTTTTGGATAGTGATTGTCAATTGTTCCTACAAAATCAGATATACCTGATTTCCAATCCACATTTTGTTGTTAAGCCATTTGAATTTGTGAATTAGTGAGAGGAACAACAATGTTTTCAGGATCTTGGCCACTTAGTTGTTTTAGTCTTTGATGGCCTTTAAAAATAATCTGACCAATTTTGTCTAAATATGTCATAAGACGTTTTTGTTGTTTATGTGGGAGAAAAAAGCATTCAATTATACCCTCTTCTTGAATTAAGGTAGCAGAGGGAGAATGTTCTGATGGATAAACGATTAAATTCACTCTTTTTTCAAGATTCACTCTAGAAAGTTGAGCTTTGTGAATATGAGATTGAATCCACACCAATTCCGCTTTCGCTCCCTGAGTTACCTTACGAGGACTATTTAGATCAAAGTCACCCTTCAGTATACTAAACAAATTGCTTAAAGCATAAGTGGGAATTCCTAACATGGGTCTAAGCCAACATATGTCTCCTAGTAGCTTTTGAAAATCATTCATAGTTTGTAGTTTCTATATGTATTTGAACCTTTTGAGGAACTATTTTATTTCTATCAATGAGAGACCCTAGATAAGTAAATGGGTAATCCTGTTGGACTTCACCTTCAGCAATTATTAAACAAAATTGAGGCAATACTTGTCTGGCCTGTTGGTTTAGTTGCTCCAATTTTTGTTTAGATGAACATGCAGATAAAATGTCATCAATATAACGAATAATATAACTATGAGGAAAACAGTTTCTTAGTATTTCCAAAGGCTGATTGACAAAATGTTGGCACAGAGTCAGGCTATTAAGCATGCCCTGAGGCAAGACTTTCCATTGGTACCGTTTAGTTGGCTGTTGATTGTTTAAAGCAGGAATGGTAAAGGCAATTTTTTCTCTATCAGATATTTGTAAAGCGATTATAAAAACGCAGTCTTTTAAATCTACTATTATAATATGCCAATCTTTAGGGATCATAGTCAGAGATGGGAGTCCCGGCTGAAGAGTCCCCATTGGTTGTATAATTGCATTGATCTTACTTAAATCAGTTAACATTCGCCATTTGCCAGACTTCTTTTTAATAACAAATACAGGGGAGTTCCATGGACTAGTGGACTCTTCTATATGTCCTGCTTGTAATTGTTCTTCTACTAACATTTGAGAAGCACCCAATTTTTCCTGGTTCAGCAACCACTGCTCTGTCCATATAGGCTTTTGGGATATCCATTTTAAAGCCAATGCATAGTGGTGCCCTTCAACAGCAGTGGCCGCTATCCAAAATTTGGATAGCCTAAACCATGTCGAGAAGAGTGCTCTTTTGGTGCCACAAAAGTCTTAGCCCCTTGGCCTTTGTTATCCAAACCAAAACAAGGATTATAATTCATATTAAGCATCATTTGCTTAATGGGAGCAGATAGAGTAGGTATACTGATGTAAGCTCCCCATTGTTGTAACAAATGTCTTCCCCATAGATTAATAGCTATGTCAGCCATTTAAGGTTTTAAGGTGGCTGTCTGTTTATCAGGGCCACAACAATTTAATATTTGTTGACTTTGAAATATATTAGTCATAGTTCCCATTCCAGTAAGTACCATAGGGACCTGTTGTAAAGGCAAAGCAGTTGGCCAAAAGCCTTTAGAAATAATTGTAACATCATCTCCAGTACCTACAAGTCCAACAAAAGATTTGCCATTTAATTTGATTTCTAGTTGAGGTCTCTGGTCATTAATAAAAGTTTTCCAATATACTTTAGTTCCAGTACTTCCAAACACTCCTTGTCTTTGAATATTAGATTTTCCAATTTGCATATAAGGTAATAACAGAAGTTGTGCAATACGGTCTCCAGCCTGGATAGGATAATCAGAAGTGGTACTCATCATGACTGAAATTTCTCCTGAATAGTCTGAATCAATTACACGCAGATGCACTGAAATTACTTGCATAGTAAGAGTACTCCTGCCAATGATTAACCCTACTGAGGCTGGAGGAATTGGGCCAAATACACCTGTAGGTACTTTGCATATGCCAGCAGATGGTGTAAGAAGACCATTATCACGAGATAGCAGATCAAATGCTGCACTTCCACTCGTGGCTGGTGATAGGTCAGCCACCTTTAATTTTGTGGGACCAAGGTTTGAAATTGTTGTGGGGGTTGCTGGCCTGGGCTGTCTATGGCCACATTGTTCTGAGTTTGCAGCTGCCAAGTCGGGAACTGTTGGACAAGGTCATTTCCTGTATTGTTTTTCTTGGGGCCTGGGGTGGGGCCCCACCTCCCCCATTCCCTGGTCCGTAAGGGAGTAAGCATCAGCATGAAGTTTAGCCCAGTGGTGCCCTGTACCACAGCGTGTGCAAAGTCCTGGAGCAGGACCAGCCAGCTGGCTATTGTTAGTTGCTCCCTGGGGTGGTTTACAGTCTTTTTTTCAAGTGACCTTTTTGGCCACAATTAAAACATTTAGAGGCTGATTTTTGTCCTCTGGGGCTTTTTCCCCCGGATAGCCTCAGCCAACAGTTGCATTTTATAAGTGTCTGACCCGACATCCCAACAGGCCTTTATATATTCCTCTAAAGGAGCACTTTTGGACTTTAAAGGGCTCAAAAGCTGCTGACACTCTGAATTAGCGTTATCAAAAGCCAACATATGTAACAGCATATTTCCTAAATCAGGAGGTCTAACCATTTTTTGCACATCTTGCAATCTAGTAATAAAATCCACATAAGGTTCATTAGCAGTTTGTTTAACATTTACACAAGAAGGCATAGTTTGTCCAGGTGGGGTTATCTTTTCCCCATGCTCTAAGATAGCATTGCTGGACTTCAGCAATAGCCTGATCATCATATTTCAATTGAGCATCTATGTCAAATCATTTTCCTTGTCCTGTAATTTGTGCCGCTGAAATATCCGTTGGCAGATCTTGGGACTGATTAAGGCACGCTTGCTGATGAGCCTCATCCCCCCACCAGGTGGAGACAAGACTGTCCTAGCGAGCATTTCCCAATCCCGAGGAATTAATCGTCCTACTTGAGCCAATCCCTCAAGCAAGCCCTTGGTGTAAGGAGAGTTTGTACCATATGAGACACAGGCTTGCTTTAATTCTTTGAGAGTTTTAAACAGAATAGGCTCATGAACACAGCGAGGAATCCGAGGTGTTCATGCTGCCCCACCCTGATCATCAGAATCTGAGCTTGGCTGTACTATAGCAACCGGGAAAAGATAAGTTTCCAGGTCTCCTTTTAACTGTGCCTCCATAATACCTCCTAGAACTCTTGTTTGTTTTTTAAGAGCCTTCTTTAAAGCCTTTTTCAAAGGAGGATCATGTTTCAGGGAAACATCTGCATTAGAAAGCAGTGGTACTGCAGGCCAGAGCTTAGAGCAGCCAAGGAGGAGGAAGCGTGGGAAATCTCTAGCTACTGTTTCCTCCCTGTTTCAGTCTCATAAGGAGCAAAGGGAGACGGAAGCAGAAACTCATCTTCAGAATTTTTCTGCTCCTCCATTCTTTCTATAGACCCATATTGAGGGCCGGCAGCCAAATTTAATGGCTTTCTCTCATCCTAGCCTGACGTATACGGAAGGTTGTAAATACAGTCCTCCTCCAAATGAAAAACAGGCTCCAGATCTTTCACCGTGTGTATTTTAGGACGGGAGTGAGCCATCTCGCTCTCAGAGTCTGAGTCTGATTGAAATGGTTGCAGAGCCTGAGTAATTAAGGAGCAGAGTTGCCATACAGGGAGAGGGACCTTCTCTCTTCTCCTATATGTGCGTCGTAAAGCTCTGACTGCCAGCCACCATTGCTGTAATCCAAGCATACCAAGAAGGGGAAACCAAAGACAGTGTTTGGAAATTAAATGAAACAGTTCCTTGAAAGTTTTCTGCTTGGCAACCACCCCAGAACTGTATAACAAAGTCTGCAACAATTCAATGTACTCAGTAAATTTAGATATATTCTTCCCCATGTTTCCCTGACTTGACTAATTCCTGGAGCCAACTCCCCCTCCTGGGTGCCATGGCTCACAGCCTTCTCCAGGTCTCTTGCAACTCTGCACAGGAATCTCCTTCACTCCAGTGAAGTCTTCTGCCTTTAGGACCATGCTCTGTGCCAGTTGCTGAGAGTTAGCTACTCTCCCAGAAAAACAGGTCCCAAGAAGGATCGTCACAAGAGATTTGGAGATAACAGATACAGAGAAATAATAGAGACAGAGACAAAGTGTAGTTTAAAGTGATGGGAGAGTCAGGGATCCTACAGCATTCCCATGAGCTATGAGGCCCTGAGTGAAGTCCCGCATCAGTATTTATTGGTACAGCAATTAGTTGTTAGTGGTTATAGATTTATGTGTACATGTAATTTGTTTAGGTTTCAAGGCTCCCCAAAAGTTTCTAGAGATCTCTTAATTAATTCTATCTACATGAGGAAATGGTTACAAAATTTTCTAAGATAAACTTCTAAGTCCTAAGTTAAGAATAGACCTAGCTGAGTATACAAGTTAGAGATAAAACTGTCTCATGCCTGTAATCCTAGCTCTCTGGGAGGGGGCAACAGAGTGAGACTCTGTCTCAAAATAAAAACCTGTCAATTAGCAGCAAAGCTAAAACAGAAATATAGAGATCATATATTTATTTATCTAGTTTCTCATTAACTGAAACATGTGGTCAGGAGTGAAGCAGGAACTGTCCTTGAGGCTAATTAGTTTTGGCTGTAGGTGCCTGCTGGGCTGGCATTCTTTGATCAATCCTTAACCTGTGACCCCATCCTGAGCTCTGTCTTACACAAGCATCAGGCGCTGGCCTCCAGGTTTCCAGACAGGAATCACCTTGCATTTGCCTCTGACGAGAGAGATGCCCCCCTTGTTGCTAGGCAGCTTCTGGTCTGTGAATTAACATGCTCACAGATTCCTTCAAGGCAAAGCCCTGAAAAACTCCTGAAACATTACATGTCTCTTAGCCCTATATTCCAACACCAGGGGATGCCAGCCCCCCAGGTGGGCAGCTGGCAGAGTTCAAAGGCTTTGTTTTTGGCAGAGATGAGAAAATTAGAATAGTTAACCACAATAATTGCCTGGAGCCAAGAACCTTTCCTTTAAAAGCTCTTATTTCTGCCTATGTTCAGGAAATTTGGGATTTTGAGACCAGAAGGTCTACCATATTTCTTCTTTTGTTGACAAAGTAAATTCTCTTTCCTTCTTCCTCAAACTGCTTGTCCTCATTCTTCTGATATGCCCTCGTGGACAATTGGCCGAGCTTTCAATAACAAGTTCATTGGCACTAGTAAGGGTTTGGGGAGCTGACAAGCTCAAATTGGTGAGTGACAGTGATGACTAAAATTAGTCTTAGAGTTGCAGCAAGTTATTTCAGAAACTATAGATAAAATTGGTCTCAGGTTACAACAAGCAGGTTCAGCAGTAAGGCTTGAAGAGAGAATTACATTCTTGGAGCAATGTTTTGTACTCTGAGTGCTTTTTGCCCCTGGCTTTTTGATTCTGCTTTATAGTTGGCTGTAACAAGAATGAAACAATACCTATGTTCAACTTTCACACAAGATTGAATATACAGGAGATCATCTTCCAGGATGACAGTATAAGGAGCTCCAGTGACATGTTGCCCAGTGAAACTGGTGAAAGATTTAAAAAAAAAAAAAAAAAGACTTAAAGCCTCTGCAAATGATTCCAAGAGAAAGCAAATTTAGAAACATTCAAGAAAATCTATGAACATTCATCAAGAAAGGTGAGAGTCTGGTATTTGAGCCAAGACCATGCTCTCCGTAACCACCCACCCACCATCAGCTAAGCAAGGTAGAAATTCCTCTCTGGACTGCTGTAGTCAAGAACCCACATTTACCTCTCCCCCCAGCTCCTAGCCAGAGAAGTGCAGGATCTGAGCATTTCCTATTCTGCCCCCAGCTGCCTGTGACTGAGACAAATTCCTGGGAAAGTGTAGTACAGAGGTAGGGGCTCTCTTCTGTCCAATACCCATTCATGGTACAAAGTGCCTACCTTGGTCATGATGCGCTGAGAATGTTGGGACTCTGATAGTCCTTCCCCTAGTTAATTCCATGCCAGGAGAAGCAAGCCAAGAGGATCACAGGTTACTATGCATCCACCAAGTACCCACCTACTAGAGAGGGAATGTCACTCAGAAAGATGGTAGCCATTGTGTGCATCCTCAGTTCCAAAGCCCTGGCAAAAAGATTTTGTCTGGAGTAGAACCAAGCCATAAGACAGATAGCTCTTAGTCTTTTGCCAAGGGAACTGACTTCATTTATAACAAAGTATGGAGAAGTTTAAACCTGAAGTTGCTTCCAAGAGCAGTGGAGATTGTGGTAAAAGGCAATTAGGAGGATGTTTGTAGATCTAATGAAGCTACAGCATAGACGATAGGCTGGCTAGCTTACAGAAGAGAGCCAGGGAATGAGATGTCTTGCGGGAGGACTGCTAGGGTGAGAACAAATACTGAACCCTGATCCCAGAAATTATTTCACCAAAAGTGCTGCAAGTTGGTTGGATTAGTTTGTAGAGCAACATATGCCCTAGGGCATTATTGAAAATAATTGGATAATCAGCCAGAAAGTAGTGGAGTTAAAACAACTAGCTGTGGTCAGGGAAAGAGAGGATGAGAGCCCTACCAGTACTACTGGCACACAGAATTACTGTGGGCACACCCAAAGCTGTGCCTCTCTGAGGAGCAACGTCAGAGACTTAACATTATGAGGGTGGGGAATAGAATTCACAGCAATAATCCAAGTAGTCAATAAACAAACAAATAATAAAAGACCCTAGGGGCAAGGGGTAACTGATACCCAGAGTTGCTACAATATGATACCTAAAACATCTAGTTTCCCACAAGAAATTATGAGGCATGCAAAGGAACAGGAAAGTATAACTCAAATACCAGGAAAAAAACGTAGACAACAGAAACTGCCTGTGAGAGGAGACATAGATAGGATTTAAAAGAAAAAGATGATAAAGTAGCTATTTGTTATGGGTTGAATTGTGCTCCCCAGGATTCATATGTTGAAGTCCTAACCCCCAGTATATCAGAACGTGACTTTATTTGAAAATAGGATCATTTTAGATGAAATTATTTAGGTTAAGATGGGATCATACTGGAGTATGGTGTACCCCAAATCTGATATATGACTGGTGTTCTTACAAAAAGGGGTAAATTTGGACAGAGAGACAGTCACACAGGATGAATGCTATGTGATAATTGGAGATATGCCACCGCAAGCCAATGAAATAACATGAGCTAGGAGAGAGGCCTGAAACAGATTCTTTCATCACATCTTCAAAATGGGCATGCTTTAGACACCTGTGTCAAAAATGTGTTGATTGTAAGTGTGTGGGTTTATTTCTGGGTTCTCTATTCTATTCCATTGGTCTATGTGTCTGTTTTTATACCAGTACCATGTTGTTTTGGTTACTATAGCTTTGTAGTATAATTTGAAGTCAGGCAGTATGATACTTCCAGCTTTGTTCTTTTTGGTTCAATATTGCTTTGGCTATTTGGGCTCTTTTGTGGTTCCATACATATTTCAAGATTATTTTTTCTATTTCTCTGAAGAATGTTTTTGGTATTTTGATAAGGACTACATTGAATCAATAGACTACTTTGGGTAGTATGGACATTTTAACAACATGAATTCTTCCAATCCATGAGCATATGATATCTTTTCATTTTTGATGCCTTCTTCAGATTCTTTCATCAGTGTTTTACTTTTTGCTGTAGAGATATTTCACTTCCTTGGTTAAATTTATAAAGTATTGATAGGAATGGGAAGTAGGGCAGCCACTATGGAAAATAGTATGTAGGGTCCTCAAAAAACTAAAAATAGAACTACCATATGATCCAGCAATCCCACTGCTAGTAATATATCAAAAAAAGGAAATCATTATATAAAGGAGATGGCTGCACTCCCATGATTTTTGCAGCACTATTCACAACAGCTAAGATACAGAAACAATGTAAGTGTCCATCAATGGATGAGTGAATTAAAAAATGGGGTATATAGAGACAAAAAGATGGCAGAGTGGAGGTAATCTCCTGGATTCCTGTTCCCAAAGAGGGAGGCATAGATCTTGGTCTGCTACACGTGAGTGGATTGCTCCCCTGCAAGAACAACGTTGTGAATCGATAGAGAATCAGTGTGGGACACAAAAAGCAGGAAAAAGAAGAGGTGAATGGGAGATAAGATCACGAAAATCTGGAGAGTGCAAGACAATCAATAGAGAGTAGAGTGTGGGATGGCTGTGCCCACCTTGCCAGCGAGTGAGGTGGGATCAGTTCCACAGAAGAACATCTTGCTTCCCCTTGGCCTTCACACCCACTCAGACAGGGATCTTCCTGAAGTTGGTGCAAAATCACTGCAGGAGACTGGGGCTCTGTGGAGAGGAGACATTAGCAGGAAGCATCTTGAACTCTCCGAGCTCTGTGCCAGGACTGCACTGGGTGGGAGAGGGACTTGTCTGGGCTACTGCTGGCAGCAGTTAGGAGACAGGTAAATTGCCTCTACCACTCAGCGGGTCCAGATCGATGGAGGTGAAAACTAATTAGGGGACTCTAACCTGGAAACCACTGCAGACTAATAGGCCCGCTCAGGGTGGATCAGAAAGAGTGAGAGCTCCTGCTAAACAGTCATGAGATTGTGGGAGCGTGACAAAAGAGACAAGGGGGCATCCTGATCACTCAGCCCACCAACTGAGCACCTACCAACCCATGAACAATCACCCCCCAGTGCTGGTACTCTGCGGGCAGGCAGTTGCAATTTTGGGGGTACACAGCCTAGCCAATGTAGTGTGATACCATGTCGGGAGGCTCCCTTCCCCTAGTCTGGGGACTCTCATGATGAGCTCCGCCCTTATATGACCTACAGTCAACGTTCCCATTTTGATGTGTGAACACTGAGTGCTCCCCCAGTCATGAGAGACTAGCACCTGGATCTTGCAAACACTGGGGTGGAGGAGGCTATTGCCCATGGGATCTGCAGCCGCTGAGGCGCTGGGCGAATAGAGGCACCACTCACTCCCCCTAGCCAGCATTTTTCATTCAAAAAGTGGTAGACACCACCTCTGGAGATAAGGAGAGACAAGAAAAAGCCACTTTCTCTCTGCAACCAGTGTGAATCTTAGCTGCAGAACAAAGGTCATCAGCCCAGTGACTTAACTCATCAGACCGGTTATAGGTCAAATCAAAACCCTGGGGCTGGACTTTTACCTCCGGCTGGCTGCCAACAGTGGGATCAGCAGCCAGGGAAACAAACCCTGGCAAGAAGCCAAAACAGGCTCCCCAGGTAACTCCTCGCACCAGGAACAGCCCCCCCAACTGTGGTAGAAGAACGCTGAACAACACATAAGTGGCTCCCCTAGTGACAAAGGAAGCAACAAACCTAGGCTGTTAGGCAGCAGCAGCGAATTGCCTTGTCCCCACTGGAACACAGCCTGCACAAGGCATGTTACTTTCCAAATGAAAGCTGAGAGGTGGGAGGCAACCACTGATCCAGATGGGAAGGGCTCAGTAAAAGACCTCAGGAAGTTTAAAGAATCAAATGGAAAACACACCTCCAAAGAGGAACACCAGCTCTCTAGCAATGGACATTAACCAAATTCAGAACACTAAAATGACAGAAGAATTTCAAACATGGATCGTTAAAAAAAACTCAACGATATGCAAGAAAAAAATGGATAACAACACAAATAAACAACAAAAAAATCCAGGACTTGGAAGAAAAATTCACTAAAGAAATCGAAATATTAAAGAAAAATCAAACCAACTCCTGGAAATGAAAAATTTATTCAGGAAACTACAAAAAAATGGTGGAAAGCCTCAAGAGTAGGAGAGATCAAACAGAAGAAAGAATCTCAGAGATCAAAGATAACACTCTCCAATGAAATCAGTTAGACACAGAGATAGAGCAAAGAAATAAGAGAAAAGACCAGAGTCTGCAAGAAATGTGGGATTATAGGAAGAAGTCTAATGTGAGAGGTATGGGCATTCCTGAGGGTGAAGAAGATATAATATGCAAGGTTTGGATAAGCTATTTGAAGATATAATTGAGGAAAATTCCCCAGGCCTTGCTAAAAATCTAGACATACAGGTACAAGAAGCCCAAAGGACCCCTGGGAGATTCATTGCAAATAGGAAGACACCATGTCATGCAGTCATCATACTGACCAAAATATCCACTAAAGAGGCCCTTCTTTTAGCTGTAAGGTGAAAGAAACAAGTAACTCAGAAAGCAAAGCCCATCCGAGTAACACCAGATTTCTCAGCTGAAACCTTACAAGCAAGAAGAGACTGGGACCCCATTCTCGCTCTTCTGAAACAGAAAAATGCCCATCCTAGAATCCTGTACCCAGAAAAGCTAAGTTTTGTACACAAAAGAGAAATTAAGACATTCTCAGATAAACAAAGACTGAGGGAATTCACCAAGACCAGACCAGCCCTCCAAGAAGTACTCAGAATAGAGTTGCACACAGACCAGCACAAGAAACACTCACGAATGTTAAACTACACAAAAGCTAAAGATCAAGGGCCAGATACCACAATGGCTCAAGAGAGAAAACAGCAATGAAGTTCTACCCAACAGGATGAACAGAAATCTGCCCCACCTATCAGTTCTCGCAATAAATATGAATGGCTTCAATTCTCCACTCAAAAGACATAGGCTGCCCCAATAGATAAAAAAATACAAGCCAAGTATCTGCTGTCTCCAGGAAACTCATCTAACCTGCAAAGATGCATATAGACTGAAAATAAAGGTGTGGAAATTGACATTTCAAGGAAACAGAAGTCAAAAGAAGGCTGGCATGGCAGTTTTAATTTCAGACAACTTAGTTTTTAGATCAACAAAAGTAATGAAAGACAAAAATGGTCACTATATAATGGTGAAGTGTAAAGTTCAACAAGAAGACATAACTATACTTAATATGTATGTACCCAACTCAGGTGCCCCCAGATTCATAAAGCAAACCCTACTTGATCTAAACCAAATGATAAACAGCAACACCATAATAGCTGGAGATTTCAACACCCCACTGACAGCACAGGACAGATCCTCCGAACAGAAGATAAACAAAGAAGTAATGGACTTAAACAGAATGCTAGAACAAATGGGCCTCACTGACATTTACAGGACGTTCTATCCAAAATCCACTGAATATATGCTCTTCTGATCAGGTCATGGGACATTCTCTCAGATTGACCATATCCTAGGACTCAAAGCATGTCTTAAAAAACTAAAAAAAAAAAAAAAAATTAGAAATTATACCATGTATCTTCTCAAATCACAGTAGATTAAAAGTAGAAATTAACCCTAACAGAAATTCTCATTTCTATTCAAAGTCATGGAAGCTAAACAACCTTCTCCTAAACAATTATTTTATAAATGAGGAAATCAAGACAGAAATCAAAAGATTCTTTGAACTAAATGACAAAGGAGACACAAGTTATCACAATCTGTGGGACACAGCTGAAGTAGTCCTGAGAGGAAAGTTTATTTCCATAAATGCCCATATCCAAAAGACAGAAAATTTACAAATAGACAACCTAATGAACAGACTCAAAGAGCTGGAAAAGGAAGAACAGACTGATCCCAAATCCATCAGAAGGAGAGAAATCAATAAGATCAAATCAGAATTAAATGAAATGAACAACACAAAAAGCATATAGGAGATTAATAAAACAAAAAGTGGTGTTTCAAAAAGATTAACAAAATTGACACCCTTTTGGCTATACTAACCAAGAGCAAAAAAGAAAAATCTCTAATAACCTTGATTAGGAACATGGAAGGGGAAATTCCAGCTGATGCCAGAGAGATACGAGATATCATTTATGAATTCCACAAAAACCTTTATGTACACAAACTGGAAAATGTGGAGGAAATGGACAAATTTTTAGAAACACACAGCCTCCCTAGGCTCAACCAGGAAGAAATAGAATTCCTGAACAGACCAATAACAAGAACCGAAATCAAAACAGCAATAAAAATCCTTCTCAAAAGGAAAATCCCCAGACCAGATGGTTTCACACCCGAATTTACCACACCTACAAAGAAGAATTGGTGCCTAATCTACAAAAGTTTTCCACAACATCGAGAAAAATGGAATCCTCTCCAACACATTTTATGAGGCCAACATAACTCTGATAACAAAACCAGGAAAGTATGCAACAAAAAAAAGAAAACTACAGACCAATATCCCTTATGAATACAGATGCAAAAATTCTCAATAAAATCCTAGCAAATCCAATCCAGGTGCTTATCAAGAAAATAATCCATCACGACCAAGTGGGCTTCATCCCAGACATGTGGGGATGATTAAACATATGTAAATCTATAAATGTAATTCACCACATAAATAGAAGCAAAAACAAAGACCATATGATCCTCCCAATAGACTCAGAAAAAGCATTTGACAAAATTCAACACCCTTTTATGATAAGAATGTCTAACAAAATAGGCATAGATGGGGCCTATCCATAAATGATACAAGCTGCATATGACAAACCCACAGCCAATATCATACTGAATGGGGAAAAATTGAAAGCATTCCCACTTAGAACTGGAACCAGACAAGGTTGCCCCCTGTCTCCACTGCTATTCAGCATAGTGCTGGAAGTCCTTGTGTGAGTAATCAGGCAAGAGAGCAGAATCAAGGGTGTCCAAATGGGAACAAAAGAAATCAAACTCTCACTCTTTGCTGATGATATGATATAATATCTAGAAAACCCCAAGGATTCAACCAAGAGACTGCTAGAATTGATAAATGAATTCAGTAAAGTCTCGGGATACAAAATCAATACACAAAAATCAGAGGCATTCATATATGCCAATAACAGTCAAATGGAGAACCAAATTAAGGACTCAATAGCCTTCACAATAGCAACAAAGAAAATAAATACCTAGGAACATATTTAACTAAGGAGGTAAGACACCTCTACAGGGAGAACTAGGAAACACTGAGGAAGGAAATTGCAGAGCATATAAACATGTGGAAAGCCATACCATGGTCGTGGATCAGAAAAATCAACATTATTAAAATGTCTATACTACCCAAAGTGATCTACAGATTCAATGCAATCCCTATTAAATTACTAACATCTGGCATGGATATGGAGAGACAGGAATACTCATACACTGATGGTGGGACTGCAAACTAGTGAAACCCCTGTGGAAACATTATGGAGATACCTTAAACAAATTAAAGTAGACCTACCATTCGATCCAGCAATCCCATTGTTGGGTATCTACCCAAAAGAACAAAAGTCATTCTATAAAAAAGACATCTGTACCCTAATGTTTATAGCAGCACAATTCACAATTGCAAAGACGTGGAAACACCCAAATGCCCATCAATTCATGAGTGGATTAGTAAAATCTGCTATATGTATACCATGGAGTATTACTCAGCTATAAGAAATAATGGTGATATAGAATCCCTTTTGTTCTCCTGGAGAGAGTTGGAACCCATTCTATTAAGTGAAGTATCCCAAGAATGGAAAAATAAGCACCACATGTACTGACCAACAAATTGGTTTCCCTGATCATCACCTAAGTGCACATTTGGGAATAACACCAATTGGGTATCGGACTGAGGTGGGGGGTGGGGTGAGGGGATGGGTGTATACCTACATGATGAGTGTGATGCACACTGTCTGGGGAATGGACATGCTTGAATGTTCTGACTTGGGGGGATGGGAGGTGGGGTGAGGGGATGGGGGTATGCCTACATGATGAGTGCAATGTGCACTGTCTGGAGAATGGACACGCTTGAAGCTCTGAATTGGGGGGATGGGCAGGACATGGGTAATATATATAACCTGAACTTTTGTACCCCCATAATAAGCTTAAATAAATAATATAAAAAAATTACCAACATCATTTTACACAGATATAGAAAAAATAATTTTACTATTTTTGTGGAACCAGAGAAGACCCCATTTAGCAAAAGAAATTTTAGGCAATAAGTACTAAATTGTAGGTATTAATTTACCAGACTTCAAACTATACTACAAGGCTGTGGTTATTAAAACAGCTTGGTATTGGCACAAGAACAGGGACACAGACCAGTGGAACAGAACTGAGAATCCAGATATCAAACTATCCTCATATAGCCTTCTATTCTTTGACAAAGCAGACAAAAACATACTCTGGGGAAAAGAATCTTTATTCAATAAATAGTGTTGGGAAAACTGGATAGCCACATGTAGAAGACTGAAACAGGACCCACACCTTTCACCTCTCACAAAAATCAGATCACGGTGGACAACAGACTTAAACCTAAGGTGTGAAAGTATTAGAATTCTAGAAGAAAATGTGGGAAAAACACTTATAGACATTGGCCTAGGCAAAGAATTAGGAAAAAGACCCCAAAGGCAATCATAGCAACCATAAAACTGAATAAATGGGACCCAATTAAATTAAAAAGCTTCTTGGCCAAGGGCGGTGGCTCACACCTGTAATCTTAGCCCTCTGGGAGGCCAAGGCGGGTGGATCGCTGGAGGTCAGGAGTTCGAGACCAGCCTGAGCGAGACCCCGTCTCTACTAAAAATGGAAAGAAATTATCTGGCCAACTAAATATATATATAGAAAAAATTAGCCGGGCATGGTGGCACATGCCTGTAGTCCCAGCTACTCGGGAGGCTGAGGCAGTAGGATCGCTTAAGTCCGGGAGTTTGAGGTTGCTGTGAACTAGGCTGATGCCACAGCACTCACTCTAGCCTGGACAACAAAGTGAGACTCTGTCTCAAAAAAAAAAAAGAAAAGCTTCTGCACAGCCAAAGAAACTGTCACTAGGGCAAACAGACAACCTACAGAATGGGACAAAATTTTCACATGCTACACATCCAATAAAGGACTGATAACTAGAATCTATTTAGAACTCAGGAAAATCAGCAAGAAAATATCAAACAACCCTAACAAAAAGTGGGCAAAGGACATGAATGGAAATTTTTCAAAGGAAGACAGAAGAATGGCCAACAAACATATGAAAAAATGCTCAACATCTCTAATCATCAGGGAAATGCAAATCAAAACCACAATGAGATATCACTTAACTCCAGTGAGAATGGCCTTTATCAAAAAGTACCATAACAATAAATGTTGGCATGGATGTGGAGAGACAGGAACACTTATACGCTGCTGGTGGGACTGCAAACTAGTGCAACGTCTGTGGAAAGCAATATGGAGATACTTCAAACAGATACAAGTAGGCCTACCATTGGATCCAGCAATGCCATTTTTGGGCATCTACCTAAAAGAACAAGACATTCTATAAAAAAGACATCTGCACTCGAATGTTTATAGCAGCACAATTCACAATTGCACAGATGTGGAAACAACACAAGTGCCCATCAATACATGAGTGGCTTAATAAAATGTAGTATATGTATACCATGGAGTACTACTCAGATATAAGAAATAATGGGGATATAGCACCTCTTATATTTTTCTGGATAGAGCTGGAACCCATTCTACTAGGTGAAGTATCCCAAGAATGGAAAAATAAGCACCACATGTATTCACCATCAAATTGGTTTCACTGATCATCACCAAGGGCACATTTAGTAATAACATTAATCAGATGTTGGGCAGATGTGGGGGATGGGCTGAGGGGATGGGTGTATACATAATGAGTGCGATGCACACCATCTAATGGATGTATAGGCTTGAAGCTCTGACTCCAGGGGGTCGGGGGCAAGGGCAATATACGTAACCTAAACTTTTGTAACCCCATAATATGCTGAGATAAATAAAATTGAGTATATGTACACAATGAAATATAGCTCAGTCATAAAAAAAATGAATTCCTATCATTTGCAGCAAAATAGATGGCACTTGAGGTCATTATGTTAAGTCAAATAACCCAGGCACAGAAAGACAAATATCACATGTTGGCTTTTTATGTGGGAACTAAAAAAGTGGATCTCATGAAGATAGAGAGTAAACAGTTATTGTCAGAGGCTGGGAAGGTAGAGGGGAAAGAGAGGGTGAAGAAAAGTTGGTTAATGAGTACAAAAATAGAGTTAAATAGAAAAAATTATTTCTAGTGTTTGATAGTACAGTAGGGTGTGTATAGTTAAAATAATTTATTATATATTTCAAAATAGCTAAAAGAGAAGAATTGGAATGTTCCCCAAAACAATGTAAATATTTGAAGTGCTGGATATCCCAGTTACCCAGATTTGATCACTACACATTGTATACATGTATTAAAATATCACATGTACACCTAAAATATGTACAACTACTATAAATTAATTTTTAAATGAGCATGGCCTGTTGACAACTTAATCTATGACTTTCAGCCTTTAGAACCATGAGAATATTTTTGTTGTTTAAGCCAGTCAATTGTGGTGTAGTCATACCTTGTTTTATTGCTATTCACTTTACTGTCCTTCAAAGATATAGCAGTTTTACAATTTGAAGGTTCTGTGATAACCCTGCATTGAGGAAGTCTATTGGTGTCATCTTCTTAACAGCATGTGCTCACTTTGTGTCTTTATGTCATGTTTTGGTAATTTTCAGAATATTTAAAGATTTTTAATTATTATTATATCTTTTATGGTAATCTGTGATCAGTGATCTTTGACATCACTATTGTGATTTTTGAGGGGGCACCGCAAACCCCACCCATATAAGATGGCAAACTTAATTGATAAATGTTGTGTGTGTTCTGACTGCTCCTACCAACTGTCCATTCTTTCATCTCTCTCCGTCTCTTCTGGCCTCCCTATTCCCCAAGACACAACAACATTGAAATTAGACCAATTAATCATCCTAACTTGGCTTCTAAGTCAAGTGTTCAAGTGAAAGGAAGAGTAGCATATCTCTCACCTTAAATCAAATGCTAGAAAAAATTAAGCTTAGTGAGGAAGGCATGTGGAAAGCTGAGACAGGACAAAAGCTTGGCCTGTCGTGCCAAACAGTTAGCCAAGTTGCGAATGCAAAGGAAAATTCTTCAAGGAAATTAAAACTACTATTCTAATGAACATACAAATGATAAGAAAGGAAAGCAGCCTTGTTGCTGAAAGGGAGAAAGTCTGGATAGAAGATCAAACCAGGCATAACATTCCCTTAAGCTGAAGCCTAATCCAGAGCAAAGCCCTAATTTTCTTCAATTCCATGAAGGCTGAGATAAGTGAGGAAGATGCAGAAGAAAAGTTGGAAGTGAGCAGAGGTAGAGTCACAAGATGTAAGGAAAGAAGCCATCTTTATAACAAAAAAGTACAAGGTGAAGCAGCAAGTGCTGATGGGGAAGCTGCAGCAAGTTACCCAGAAGATGAGATGGCTAAGATAATTGATGAAGATGGCTACACTAAACAACAGATTTTAAATATCAAAACAGAATTCTATTGGAGGAAGCTGTCATCTAGAATTTTCATAACTAAAGAAGAGAAGTCAGTGTCTGGCTTCAAAGTTGCAAAGGACAGGCTGACTCTCTTGTTAGGGGCTAATGCAGCTGGTGACTTTAAATTGAAGTACATGCTCATTTACCATTCTGAAAATTCTAGGACCCTTAAGAATTATGATAAATCTACTTTGTGTGTGGTCTATAAATGGAACCACAAAATGTGGATGGCAACAAATTTGCTTACATGTTTACATCATGGTTTACTTAACATTTTAAGCCCACTGTTGAGACCTACTGATCAGAAAAAAATATGTTGGAAATGCCACTGCTCATTGACAATGTACCTGGTCACCATAAAGCTCTGATGGAGATGTATAAGGAGATTAATGTTTTCATGCCTGCTAAGACAACATCCCTTCTGCAGCTCATGGATCAAGGAGCAATATCAACTTTCAAGTCTTATTATTTAAGAAATACATTTGTAAGAATATAGCTGCTATAGATAGTGATTCCTCTGATGGATCTAGGCAAAATAAATTAAAATCTTTCTGGAAAGGATTCACCATTCTAGACGTCATTAAGAACATTTGTGATTTATGTGAAAAGGTTAAAATATCAACATTGCCAGGAATTTGGAAGAAGTTAATTCCAACCCTTATGAATGACTTCAAGGGGTTCAAGACTTCAGTAGAGGAAGTCAACTGCAGATGTGGTGAAATAGCAAGTGGACTAGAATCAGAAATGGAGCCTGAAGTTGTGATTAAATTGCTGCAATCTCATGATAAAATTTTAATGAATAAGAAATTGATTCTTATGGATGAGCAAAGAAAGTGAGTTCTTGAGATGGAATATATTCATGGTGAAGATGCTGTCAACATTGTTGAAATGACAACAAAGAATTTAGTATTCTAAATTTAGTATTACATAAACATAGTTGATAACACAGTGGCATGATTTGAGAGCATTGGCTCCAATTTTGAAAGAAGTTCTGTGGGTCAAATGTTATCAAACAACATTGTATGCTACAGAGAAATCTTTTCTGAAAGGAAGAGTCAATCAATCGATATAGCAAACTTTATTGTTGCATTATTTTAAGAAATTGCCACAGCTATCCCAGCCTTCAGCAGCCACCACCCTGGTTAGTCAGCAGCCATCAACATCGAGGCGAGATTCTTCAACAAGAACATTATGAATTACTGAAGGCTCAAATGATTATTAGCAATTTTAGCAATAAAACATTTTTAATTAAGTTATTGTTTTTTTAGACATAAGATTATTGCACACTTGATAGACTACAGTATAGTATAAACATAACTTTTATATCAACTGGGAAGCCAATGAAAATGCTTGACTCACTTTATTGTGATATTCACTTTATTCCAGTGGTCTAGAACTAAACCCACAATATTTCTGATGCATGCCTCTACTGGCACTTAGCTGGCACTATAACTGTGTCTTTAAAAAATGGATACGCTTGAAGCTCTGACTCAGGGGGATGGGCGGGACATGGGCAATATATATAACCTGAACTTTTATGCCCCCATAATAAGCTGAAATTTAAAAAATATATAAAAATAAAACCATTATTCTGTTCTATCAAGCCAGCTGCTTGAAGACTGTGGGGAACATGGTAAAACCAGTGAATTCTGTGAGCATGAGCTTATTGCTCTTCGTTTTCTGTGAAGTGAGTTCTTTGTCAGAAGCAATGCTGTGTGGAAAATGGACAGTGGATAAGGCATCCTGGAATTCCACAGACCGTAGTTTTTGCAGAAGCATTGCATGCATGGAAAGCAAGTTCATATCCAGAATAAGTGTCTATTCGAGTAAAGGCAAAATGCTGCCTTTTCCATGATGGAAGTGGTCCAGTATAATCAACCTACCAACAGATAAATGGCTGATCACCCTGGAAATGTTGCCATATAAGGGGAGATAGTGTTGGTTTCTGTTGCTAGCAGATTGGGCACTCTGTGGTGGCCTTAGCCAGGTTGGCCTTGGTGAATGGGAGTCCATACTGATCCTATGCATAACATCCATTCTTTCACCAACACCCACTTTGTTCATAAGCCTATTGGGCAATGAGCGGAGTGGCTGGGTGGAAAGGCTGACTGACTGGTGTCCACAAAATGAGTCATCCACTTCATTATTAAAATCTTGCTCTGCTGAGATCATACTTTAGTGAGCATTCACATGGGACACAAATATTTTTGTGTTCTTTGACCATTCAGAAAAGTCTGTCCATGTACCTCCTCCCCATGTTTATTTTGTCAACAATTTCTCCATCATATTGTTTATAATTCCCTGATTATACAGCCAAACCATTGGCTCTAGCCCATGGATTGGTATATAATCACATGCCTGATCATTTCTTCTGTCAAGAAAAGCACCAGGTATGGTGTTCAAATTTCTGGCCACTGGGAAGATTTCCCTTTAACATTGTCTTTCAGGGATGTCTCAGAAAGGGGCTGTAGTCCTACAGCTGTCCACCTTTGGGTGGCCCATGAATATCATGCAGAACTGTCTGTAAACCAGGCAGTTCTTTCAGCTGATTGTAGGGTGCTCCCCCTGAGGTCATAAGTGTAGGATGAGAGAAGACAGTGTAGCAGGAATAGGAGCCATGGGCATTTGGGCCACATTTTTCTGTAACGTGTGCCTTCAGAACCTGTTTGGGATGGATCACACATATACCACTTCCATTTTATTATGAAGTGCTATTGTGGGTGCCCAACAGTATAGCTTGATGGGTAAGATAATACCCAGTTCATGATAGGCAGCTCAGGTCACATGGTAACTTGGCAGCTCATGATTGAGCATTTAGTTTATACTAAGGCCCAGTAGAAGACTAAAAGCAGTCTCTCAAAAGGAGAGTAGTTATTTGTGGATTATGGCAAGGCCTTGCTCAAAAATTCTAAAGGCCTTCACTGTGATTCATATATAGGGGCCTGCCAAAGTGATTCATCTGGTGGATCTGAGCAAAGTCAGTTGAAAACCTCCTGGAAAGGATTCATCATTCTAGATGCCGTTAAGAACATTCATGATTAAACAGCATTCCTATCTTCTACTGACCCCTCCAGCACCATTGGATCTGCTGGATATTATAGCCCGTGTGGCTGAGCAGCCTGGAGCAGTTGCAGAACATTCTCCTGTTCTGCCCCACCCCCCAAGAGAAAACTAGAAGCTTTTTGGGTCACTAAAATGGGCCAGAGTAAGACATCCAAATGTGAAATATGTTACTTATAAACTCCAAGTAGGCCCACCAGGTGTTGTGCCTCTTTCTTGGTTGTAGGAGGGCCAGATGCAACAACTTATCCACCTTAGAAGGACTATCTTGACATGCCCTACATGACTGGGCCACTAGTAATTTCACTGGGGTAGAAGGTCCCTGAATTTTAATCAGATTTATTTTTCACCTTCTGACATGCAAATAACAATAAGTCTAGTGTAGTTGCTACTTCTCACTCACTAGGTTCAATCAATATAATATCATCAATGTAATGGACCAGTATGATATCTTGTAGAAGGAGAAAGCAATCAAGATCCCTACAAACTAAATTATGACATAAGTCTGGAGAATTGTTATACCCCTGAGGTAGAACAATGAAGGTCTATTACTGGCCTTGCCAGCTGAAAGCAAACTGCTTCTTGTGGGTCTTATTGACAGGTATAGAGAAAAAGGCATTTGGCCAGGTCAGTAGTTGCATACCAAGTACGAGGATATGTGTTAATTTGCTCAAGCAATGAAACCACATCTGGTGCAGCAGCTCCAATGAGTCATCACTTGTTTAAGCTGATGATAATCTACTATTATTCTCCAAGAGCCACATGTCTTCTGCACAGGGAAACTAGGCCAGTTGAATAGGGATATGGTGGGAATCACCACCCCTGTATCTTTCAAGTCTTTGATAATGGCACTTTTCTCTGTGATACCTCCCAGAATGCAATATTGCTTTTGATTTATGATTTTTTAGGTAGAGACAGTTCTAAAGGCTTCCATGAGGCATTTCCCACCATAATAGCCATCGCTCCACAGGTTAGGGAACCAATGTGGGGATTCTGCTATCTTCTGAGTGTGTCTATTTCAGTTATGCATTCTGGAACTGGGGAAATAACCACAGGATGGGTTTGGGGATCCACTGGGCTCACCACGAGATGGACCTAAGCTAAAACCCCATTAATCTGCTGACCTCAATAAGCTCCTACTCAGTCTAATGTGCCACAATGACATTTTATGTCTCTTAAAATTAGGATCCGTTCAGATCCAGTCTCCAGTAGTCCCTGAAAAGTATGATCATTTCCTATTCCCCAATGTACAGTTACCCTGGTAAATGGCCATAGGACACTTTGGGGAAGGCTAGGAGAAATATTAACAGTATAAATTTTCAGTAGTTGTGCCAAGATCCTTTCTCATGGAGACCTGGCCTACCCATCATTCAAAAGGTTCTGTGTCTATAAACTGTCTGAAGTCTGGGAATTAATTGAGGGGGCATGATTCTCTGCTTTTATGATTCAAGTTAGACTTTTGTTCACTTGACCAAGAATTTTTCTGCTTACACAGATCTCATAAGATTTCAGTAGGCTTCCTATATATTTTATTTCTAAGGATACCATGATTAACTAGCCAATACCCTAAGTCTTCATGAGTCAGACTATTCTGATTGTTGCTTTGACTCTGATGTCCATTATGGTAACTATGCCAATCTTGCCTTTGGCAGTTGAGTGCTACCACTTGGCCTCTGCCTCCATGGGATTCTATTACTCCCATTGTATTTAAGTTTTCCATTTGAGTGACTGCAGTTCACACTGTAAGGTCTGTTCTACAGAGAAAAAAAGTCACAGAGCTCCTCAAGGATGGGATGCTGGGGCTCCTCTCACAAATCTATTTCTCAAAGTATTGGTGAAATGTATGTCTTTTCAACCCTCCCAGTGCAGGTAAGTAGGTTTTAAGTGACAAATCCACATCCACTCTCATTCCAGTCTTCCTAAGCCTTTGAATCCCTTCCTCTATGTTAAACCAAGGGAGATTGGGCATCTCCAACTGGCTCATAGGACCATCTTTTAATCCATGTTTTAGTCAACCAACCAAACTGTTAGAGGCCTTTCTGATTCTCTGAGCTGCTACATTACATGCAGAATATCTGCTTAGTGGAATTCTATCAATAAATTTGATATTTTTTGATAATGAAGGAAGGAAGTCTATGTTCCTTCCACCATTATCCCACACTTTTAACATCCGTTTCCACACATGTTCCCTTATTTCTGCTTGTATAAATTAGAAATTTAAAGTAGTTCTTTTGGAATGTAGTGGACCTACCTATGGGCCACACATTGTACCTCACCTTTAGGGGCCTTCTGGGACTTGAGTCTAGGTATAGGTCTACAAGAAAAGAGGGGTGGTGAGGTGAGTCCTGAGGAGAATCAGCATTATCTTGCTTGGCAACTGCCTCAGGGGAAGCCATTACCATTTCCTCAGGCAGTGCAGTTAGTCCCCTCACAGAGGTGGTAAAGCCAATATCACTATGGGTGGAGAGGCTACTGCCACTAAGAGTGGGGATGCTACTGTCATTAGGGGTGGGGATGACACTTCCACAGGCAAAAAAGACTTATCAGAATGTAGAAGCTCAGTGTCCCCATCTTTATCTTCCCACACATCCCCTTCCCAACCTACAGGATCCCATTCTTTCCCAATCAAGGCCCTCACTTTAATAGTAGACACCCTGCAGGGTTGAGTGTTCATCTCTAATTGCAATTCAAGTATTTGCATAATGAAAAATTATGTTTGATTTTGATTAATTCCTCCCTTTGTCTATAGGAGAAAAGATTCAGGGCATGCCTAGAAGCTTTTAAGTCATTTATGTAGTGGTTGAGCTGAGAATTCAAATCCCTGAGGTTATTCTTTTACCACTTATTGTAGTGACATTAGGAGCAAACAATTATATTCCTTAGTTTTCCAAAATATTTGAAAGTATCATATACAGAGGCACTAAATTCCTTGTCTCTTATAAGTGGTTGATTAGGAATATACAATGCAGATATTTTGCATGTCTCTATAAACAGTTCATGCCATGGACTATTTCTGCTCTCTGTACTATTGGAAATAGAGTCCTTAGCATTTTTAAATCTAATCAGATTAGATAGCCAATTCTAAAAAATTCCCAAAAGAATTTCAGAGCTTGAATATAAGGCTATAGAATTAACCCAGTCAGTCAAAGGTGCAGAAAATAAAAAGAAGAAGAATGAATAATCAGAAATATGTTACTATGTAAAAGAAGCCAAAAAAGGAGTTATAAATATCCCTGAAGGAGCAGAAGAAAAATCAAAAACCATGAAAAACCTATTAACGGGAATTATTGAGGAAAACTTACCTGATATTACCAGAGATTCAAATATCCAGATACACAATGGTAATCAAACACCAGGAAGATTTATAGTAAATAATACATCACCAAGACATATAATCATCAACCTGGCCAAAGTCAAAGTGAAGGAGAAAATTCTATAAGCTGCAAGATGAAAGCAATAACTAACCTACAAAGGAAAACTCATCAGGCTAAAATCGGACTTCTAAGCAGAGACCTTACAAGCCAGAAGGGATTTGGGCCCCATTTTCAGTCTTCTTAAACAGAATAACTGCCAGCCAAGAATTTTATAACCTTTAAAACCTAAGTTTCATAAGTTATAGAGAAATAAAGACTTTCCCAGACAAGCAAACACTAAGAGAATTTGTCGCTACTAGACCTGCCCTACAGGAAATGCTCAAAAGTGCACTATACATGGAACAGAACAAGAAGTACCTAATGGGGTAAAAACACAGAAAAGTTTAAGCTCACAGATCTTATAAAACAATAGTACAAATGGGAAAACAAAACAACAAGGTATCATTCAACATGACAAATGGAACAGTATCCCACTTATCAATACTGACACTGAACGAGAATGACCTTAATATTCCACTTAAAAGATATAGACTGGTGGAATAGATGAAAACCTGCAACCCAAATATTAATATATGCTGTCTTCAAGAAACCTATCTAACACAGAGACTCAAGGTGAAGGGATGTAAAACAAGTATTCTATGCAAAGGGAAACCAAATGTATGCAGGTGTAGCTATTCTCATATCAGATAAAATGGACTTTAAATAAACAATGGTAAAAAAAGTCAAAGACAGTCATTATATAATGTTAAAGGGAGCAATTCAGCAAGAAGGCATAACAATCCTTAAGGTGTATACACCTAACAGAGGAGCACTCAGATTCATAAAACAAATTCTACTAGATTCAAGCAAAGAAATAAAAAGTAGCATCACAATTGCCAGGGAGCTCAATACCCCATCAACAGAACTTGACAGATCATTGAAACAGAAAATCAACAAGGAAACACTGGACTTAAATGACATTCTAGAACAAATGGACATAATAGACATTTACAGAACATTCTACCCCAAAACTACCGAATATACATTCTTCTCATCAGCACATGGGAAATTTTTCAAGATTGATCATATATTAGGCCACAAAACAAGTGTCACCAAATTCAGAAAAATCAAAATCATTCCATGTATCTTCTCAGAATACAGGGGAATAAACTAGAAATTAATTCCAAGAGAAACTCTGAAATTCAAACAAAGTCATGGAAATTAAACAACCTGCTGTTGAACAATCCTTGGGTCAGTGATGAAGTTAAGATGAAAATCAAAACATTCTTCAAACTGAACAACAAAGGGTACATTGGCTTTCAAAAATCTATGGGATAAAGAAAAAGTATTGCCAAGGGGAAAGTTCATAGCCTTAAATGCTTACATTAAAAAAGATAGAAAGATCACAAATTACCAACCTAATGTCATATCTGAAAGAACTAGAATAAAGAAGAGCAAACCAAACCCAAAGCCAACAGAAGAAGAGAAAAAACAAATCTCAGAGCAGAACTAAATGAAATGGAAACAAACAAAAAAACAAAAAAAAAAAACCACAAATGATAAACGACAAAAAAGTTGATTCTTTGCAAAGACAAACAAAATTGATAGACCACTAGGCAGATTAAACAGAAATAGAAGAGAAAGCACTCTAATAAGCTCAATCAGAAATGAAAAAGGAGACATTACAACTGATACCACAGAAATACAAAATATCATCCATGAATACTATGAAAATCTCTATGCACATGAATTAGGAAACCTAGATTAAATGGATAAATTCCTGGAAACACACACTCTCCCAAGCCTGAATTAGGAAGAAATAGAAATCCTACAGACCAATAATGAGCATCATAATTGAAGCAGTAATAATAAGAATAATAAAACTCCTAACAAATGAAACCCTGGATGAGATGGATTGACAGCCAAATTCTACCAGACCTATAAAGAAGAACTTATACTTACCCTACAGAAATTATTCCCTAACATAGAGAAGTTTGGAATGCTCCCTAACTCATTCTATGAAGCCAGGAAAGCACACAACAATAAAAGAAGACTACAGACAAATATCCCTTATCAACATAGATGCAAAAATCTTCAACAAAATTCTAGCAATCCAAATTTAACAGCACATCAAAAAGATCATTTGCCATGATCAAGTGGGTTTCATCACAGGTATGCAAGGATGGCCCAACATATGCAAATCAATAATTGTGATTCACCACATAAACAGAAGTAAAAACAAAGACCATATGATCATCTCAATAGATGCAGAAAAAGCATTCAGTAAAATCCAGCACTCTTTCTTGAAAAAACCCTCAACAAACTAGCCACAGAAGGAATTATAAAAGCCATATATGACAAACCCACAGGCAACATCATACTGAATGGAGAAAGGTTGAAAGCATTACCCCTAAAAAGCTACACCAAGACAAAGATGCCCATTGTCACCACTTCTATTCAACATAATACTGGAAGTTCTAGCCAAAGCAGTCAGGCAAGAGAAAAGAAATAAAGGACATCTAAATTAGGGAAGAGGAGGTCAAACTATCCCTGTTTGCCAATGATATGATCTTATATCTAGAAAACCCTAAAGACTCTACCAAAAGACTCCTAGAATTGATATATAAATTCACCAAAGTCTCAGGTTGCAAAATGAATGTAAATAAATCAGTAGCATTTCTATGTACTATTGACAGTCAAGCTGAGAGTAAAATCAAAGGACTCAATACCATTTATAATATAATAGTTGTAAAAAAAGTAAAATACCTAGGAATATATGTAACAAAGGAAGTGAAAGAACTCTGTAAGGAAATGACACAAATAAATGGAAAAACATCCCATGTTCATGGATTGATAGAATCAACATCGTTAAAGTGTCCATACGACCCAAAGTGTTTTACTGATTCAACACAATTCCCATCAAAATATCAACATCCAATTTCACCAATCTAGAAAAAAATAATCCTAAGCTTCATTTGGAGCCAAAAAGGAGCCCAGATATCCAAAACAAAAGGAACAAATCTGGAGGCATCACATTACCTGGCTTCAAATTATACTATAAGGCTAGAGTAATTAAAATAGCATGGTACTGACATGAAAGTAAAGACATATACCAATGGAACAGAATAGAGAACACAGAAATAAAATCATCTATCTACAACCAACTGATCTTCAACAAAGCAGACAAAAACATACACTGGGGATAAGACACTCCTTTCAATAAATGGTGCTGGGAAATATGGATAGCCACATGCAAAAGAATGAAACAGGACCCTATGTAGCCACATACAAAAATTAATTCAAGATTGATTAAAAACTTAAATGTGAGGCATGGAATGACAAAAATTCTAGAAGAAAACATAGGGGAAACTCTTCTGGACATTGATTGAGGCAAATAACTTATGACTAAGTCCCCAAAGACAAATACAGCAACAACAAAAATAAATAAATGGGACTTAATGAAATTAAAAACCTTCTGCACAGCAAAGGAAATAATCAACAGAGTAAAAAGACAACCTACACAATGGGAAAAATATTCATAAACTATACATCTGACAAAGGACTAACATCCAAAATCTACAAAAAACTCAAACAAATCAGCAAGGAAAAAACAGAACAAATCCATCAAAAAGTGGGCCAAAGACATGAAAAGAATTTTTTCAAAGAATGTAGACAAACGGCCAACAAGCATAAGAAAAAAATATTCAACATCATTAATCATCAGGAAAATGTAAATTAAGATCACAATGAGATACCACCTTACTTCTGTCAGAATCACCATTATGAAAAAGTCAAAAAACAATAGATACTGGTGTGGGTACAGAGCAAAAGGAATGCTTATACAGTGTTGGTGTGTCTGCAAATTAGTACAACCTCTATGGAAAACAGTATGGAGAGTTCTCAAAGAAATAAAAGTAGACTTACCATTGGATCCAGGACTCCCACTACTGGGTATCTACCCAAAGGAAATGAAGTCGTTTTATCAAAAGGATACCTGCACTTGAATGTTTTTTTTTCCCACACAAACAGCTTTTATTGCAGAAAAGAAGGGAGCTATACAAAGCAAGAGTACATTCCATAGAGGAACAAGTAAGTCTCCATGAATGGAGAAAGACTGCACTTGAATGTTTATTGCAGCACAATTCACTATTGCAAAGATATGGAATCAACCTAAGTGCTCATCAATTCATGAGTGCATAATGAAAATGTGGTGTGTGTATATATGCACACACACACACACTCACACACACACACACACACACACATACACACACAGCATGAAGTACTACTCAGCCATAAAAAGGAATAAAATAAATAATGTCTTTTGCAACAACTTGGATGGAACTAGAGACTGTTGTTATCCTAAGTGAAATATCTCCAGAATGAACAAACAAATGCCACATATTCTCACTAATAAGTGAGAGCTAAATGATGGGTAGCACAGGAACAAAGAGATACAAAGAACACTGGAAACCCAGAAAGGAGGGAGGGTAGGAGAGGGGGTTAGGGGTACAAACTTACCTATCAGGTACAATGAACACTATTCTGGTAATGGGCACACTAAAAGCCCTAACTTTATCTTTATGCAGTGTATCCACATAACAAAAACATTTGTACCTCCATAATATTTTGAAATTAAAAAATGATTAAAGGCCAGGTGCAGTGGCTCATGCCTGTAATCCTAGCACTCTGGGAGGCCGAGGCAGGACGATCGCTCAAGGTCAAGAGTTCGAGACCAGCCTGAGCAAGAGCGAGACCCCGTCTCTACCAAAATAAAGAAATGATCTGGGCAACTAAAAATATATATAGAGAGAAAAAATTAGCTGGGCATGGTGGCACATGCCTGTAGTCCCAGCTACTTGGGAGGCTAAGAAGAAGGATTGATTGAGCCCAAGGGTTTGAGATTGCTGTGAACTATCTGACACTATAGTACTCTAGCCAGGGTAACAGAGTGAGACTCTGTCTCAAAAAAAAAAAAAATGATTAAAAAAATTGGGAATGTTTTCAGCCATAATTTCTTTATATAAGCTCTTGGCCCAATTTTTTCTCTCTTTCCTCCTTCTAGTACTTTTATAATGTGTATATTGGTACACTTGATGGTGTCTCGGAAATCCTGTTGGCTATCTTCCCTCTTTTTCACTTCCTTTACTTTTTTTTCTGACTAAATAATTTCACATGACCAGTCTTTAAGCTTGCCCATTGTTTCTACTGTTTGGACACATCTGTTGCTAATTCTCTTTGTGAATTTTTCTATTTAATAATTGATTTCTTCTGCTCTAAAATTTCTATTTGATTCTTTTTTATAGTTTCTATCTCTGTGTTGATAATCTCAATTTGTGGCTTATTATTTAATTTTATTTTTTTATTTTTTTATTTCAGCATATTACGGAGGTACAAATGTTTAGGTTAGGTATATTGCCTTCACCCCACCCAAGTCAGAGCTTCAAGCATGTCCATCCCCCAGATGGTGTGCACCGTACCCATTAGGTGTGTATATACCCATCCCCTTTTCCCCCCTCCCATCTGCCCAACACCCATTGAATGTTATTACTATGTGGGCACTTAAGTGTGGATCACTTAATACCAATTTGATGGTGAGTACATGTGGTGCTGGTTTTTCCATTCTTGAGATACTTCACTTAGTAGAATGGATTCCAGCTCTATCCAGGATAATACAAAAGCTGCTAGATTACCATTGTTTTTTGTGGCTGAGTAGAACTCCATGGTATACATATACCACATTTTATTAATCCACTCATGGATTGATGGGCACTTGGGTTGTTTCCACATCTTTGCAATTGTGAGTTTTGCTGCTATAAACATTCTGGTGCAGATGTCTTTTTTATAGAATGTCTTTTGTTCTTTTGAGTAGATGCCCAATAATCGGATTGCTGGATCAAATGATACCTCTTTGAGGTATCTCCAAATTACTTTCCACAGAGGTTGTACTAGTTCATTTAATTTTCTCTCTGTGTTCTCTAGTAGTGCATAGAGCTTCTTTATGGTGATTTTGTTGAATTCTTTCTCAGATAATAACTAGGTCTCTGTTTCTTTAGGGTCAGTGTCTGGAGATTCATGTTGTTGTTTTGATTGGGCCATGGTTCCCTGTTTCTTTGTGTACCTTTTTTTTTCTTGTTATTGTTATATTTGGGGGGAAAAAACAGCTACCTTTTCTAATCATTATGGACTGTCTTCATTCATGGGATGAACTTTAACAGCTTGGCCTGGCTAGACATTCTGGGAATTCTCACACCTTTTATGAAGATGCATCTTCTTTGGGTTTGTGCATGTAATTTCCTAGTCAAAATCTTGCCAGTTTCTTTTCCAAGAGCTTATAGTCTCTTGCTCCCTCTGGTGCCTCACTGAAGTACTGTAGGTTCTCTGGAACTTCTATAAGCCACTAAACATTCTTTTGTTTTCAGTGGCTCTCAGGCATTGAAAGTATGTTGGTTCCTTGCCACCAGTATGAGTCAGGCATGACAGAAACCAGTCTTTTGAGAAGTCTCTGGAAAAGCCAAAACGTTAAACACACATTCAGCTCTTCTCTTTTCTTCCCACTAGTGAATCCATGAGCTAGTTGCTTTTTCCCAGTTATAGCAAGCTGTGTCAGTGTCTGTCTGTGGTGTTAAAAGTTACTCAGGGCTGCCAAAAGCTGCTGAGCCCTCTTTTGATCTCAGTGGTCTCTAAGCATTCAAAGTATTTGCATTCCCCCTAAGCTCTCAGAGCCAGGTGAGGCAGAATCAGCCCTCAGGCAGCCATTCAGAAAGCCAGAAAGTTGGACATATGTTCTACTATTCTCTTTCTTAAAGAAGGAACTCTGTGTTGGGCTTTTCCTCCCAACTGGGAGATGTGCCAACTTGAGGGAAGGCTGATATGGATGAAATGTAAAACATTTTCACATGCATTTCAATGTAGATGTTCTTGGCTTTGAGCTTGCCTGGGATGCTGTGACTTCCTAACTGGTTTCTTATGTTCTCATAAAGGCTTTTTGGACTGTATATTCTTGTTTAGTTAGTGTTTTTATAGGGGACTGAGTCAGAGGCTTCCTATTTTTCCATCTTGCTCATGTAACCATATTTATGTGTACAGTTCAATGGTATTAAGTACATTCACATTGTAGTATAACCAATCTCCAGAATTCTTGTCATCTTGCCAAACTGAAATTCTATACCTATTAAACAACAATTCCCCATTCCTCCTTCCCCCCAGCCCTTGGCCACCACCACTCTATTTTCTGTTTTTATAAATTTGACTACTTTAAGTACCTCATATAAGTAGTTTGTCTTTTTGTGACTGCTTATTTCACTTAGCATAATTTCCTCAACTTCATCCATGTTGTAGAAAGTGTCAGAATTTTTTTTTCCCTTTGAGAACAGAATATTTTACTTCATGCACACACCACAATTCCTTTATTCATTCATCCATCAACGGACACTTGGATTGCCTCCATCTTTTGCCTATTATGAATAATGCTACTATAAACTTTGGTGTACAAATATATCTTCAAGGCTTTATTTTCAAATATTTTGAGTATATACCGAGAAGTGGGAATTCTAGATCCTATGGTAATTCTATTAAATATTTTTCAATTTTTGAGAAAGCTCCATACTGTTTACCATAGTGGCTGCACCATTTTACTTTCTCAGCAACAGTGCACAAGGCTTTTAGTTTCTCCACATCCTCACCAAGACTTGTTATTTTTTGGTTTTGCTTTTTTAAAATAATAGACATTCTAATGAGTGTGAAATGGTATTTCATTTTGGTTCTGAGTTTCATTTCCCTAATGATTAAATGATGTTGAACATCTTTTCACATGTGCTTATTGGCTATTTGTATATCATCTTTGGAGAAATGTCTGTTCAAGTCTTTGGCCCATTTTTAAATCAGATTGTTGTTGATTTTGTTGTTACATTTTAGAAATTCTTTATATATTCTAGATATTAATCAACTTTCAGATATATGATTCAAAATATATTCTCCCATTCTACAGGTTGCCTTTTCACCGTGTTGATTGTATCCTTTGATACACAGAAGTTTTTAGTTTTAATGTAGCCCAGTTTATCTATTTTTACTTTTATTTCCTATGCTTTTGATGTTATATCCAAGAAATCATTTACCAAATCCAATGTCATGAAGCTTTTCCCCTGTTTTCTTCAAAAAGTTTTATAATTTTAGGTCTTATGTTTAGGTCTTTCATTCACTTTCAGTTAATTTTTGCCTGTAGTGTACAGTAAGGGTCCAACCTCATTCTTTTATATGTGGATATTTAGTTTTCTCAATACCACTTGTTGAAAAGTCTGTTCTTTCCCCATTGAATTATCTTGGCACCCCTGTTGAAAATCATTTGACCATTTATATGAAGGTTTATTTGTGAGCTCTCCATTCTATTTCATTGGACTATAGGTCTATCTTTATGCCAGTACCACATTATTTTGATTACTGTTATTTTGTAATATGTTCTAAAATCAGGAGGTGTAAGACATCCAACTTTCTTCTTTTTCAAGATTGTTTTGGCTATCTTGGGTCCCTTGAGATTCCATATGAATTTTATGGAGTATTTTTTTTTTCTGCAAAAAAACACCATTGGGATTTTTTTTTTTTTTTGAGACAGAGTCTCACTCTGTTGCCCAGGCTAGAGTGCCGTGGCATCAGCCTAGCTCACAGCAACCTCAAACTCCTGGGCTAAAGCAATCCTCCTGCCTCAGCCTCCCGAGTAGCTGGGACTACAGGCATGTGCCACCATGCCCAGCTAAATTTTTCTATATGTATTTTTAGTTGTCCATATAATTTCTTTCTATTTTAGTACAGATGGGGTCTCGCTCTTGCTCAGGCTGGTCTTGAACTCCTGAACTCAAACAATCCACCCCTCTCGGCCTCCCAAAGTGCTAGGATTACAGGCGTAAGCCACTGTGCCTGGCCTCCATTGGGATATTGATAGGGATTGCATTAAATCTGTAGAACACTTTGGATAGTATTGATATCTTAACATTATTCAATCTTCCAATCCATGAATAAATATGCAGAGTTTCCTTTTGAGATGATGAAAATGTTCTAAAATTGACTGGTGTGATGGTTGCATATATCTGTGAATATACCAAAAAGCACTGAATTGTATGTTTTGAATGGATAAATTGTACGCTATGTGAATTACATCTCATTAAAGTTATTTTTTAAAAAGACTGAATATACAGTGTCTTCACCAACATCTGCACCTGCTGCTTTTATGTATGCAAAGACATGGTTTGATGTGCTGTATATGAGTTCAGAACATTTCACGTGGTACCTAACTTTGTAATAAAGATGGTTTTATTATTATAGTTTATAATATATCATTTTATCCTCTCAAAACTCAATTATGTAGGTAAGGCAATTACTGTTATCTCCACTTAACACATCAGAATACTAAAATGCAATGAATTTATGGGACTTATATAAGATCTTATAGCTATGAAGTAGCACAGCTAAAACTTGAACATACATCTGACTATAGTGTCGGCACACTTCCCACTACAACACACTACTTATAATGACATATTAATTTTGGAACCTTTTTGAGGTTAGGGACTATTTATACATTTGTGTATCACAAATAATTCCTGGCCTATAGAAAGTACTTGATAAATATTTACTGGGTTTTTAAACTCATCCTTACGTATTGTCTTATTTAATTTTTACCGTGACCAAATAGATAGTGTTATCCTCACTTTTTGGATATTGAAATTGATGCTCAGATGGGAGGGGAGGGAGATGAAAAAATAAAATAAGATAAAATAAAATTGATGCTCAGAGAGGTTAAATAATTTTCCCAGAGTCTCATAGTTATAAGTATAATCAAGACTATAGCTTCTTAACAAGCTTTGAAATTAGGAAGCAAGAGTCCTCCAACTTTATTCTTTTCTTATCAGATTATTTTGGTTATTCAGGCTTACATTTCTGTATAAATTTTAGTATCACCTGGCCAATTTTGCAAAAGAGACATCGGGGATCTTAGTATGAATTGCATTGAATGTGTAGATCAATTGGGGTAGTATATTCATTTTAACAACATTAATCTTCCATTCCATGAATATGGAATGGATTTTCATTTATTTAAGGCTACAATTTATTTCAATTAAATTTTATAGTTTTTGGTGTGCAAGTCTTACATTTATTTGTTAAATTTATTACTAAGTATTTTATTCTTTTTGAAGCTATTGTAATTGAAATTGTTTTCTTAATTACATTTTGAGATTGTTCATTGCTAATGTATAGAAATAGAATTAGCTTTTTATATTGATCTGGCATTCTGCAACATTCCTGAAATTGTTTGTTAATTATAATAATTCATTTGTGGATTCCTTAGAATTTTCTACATAAAATATCATGTCATTTGCAAATGGAGTTAGTTTTACTTCTTCCTTCCTGGCTTGGATGTCTTTTATTTGTTGTTCTTACCCTACTGTCCTGGCTAGAACTTTAAGAACGATATTGAATAGAAGTGAAAAGAGTATTTGCACATGTTTTGTTCCTGAGATTAGGGGGAGAGTTTTCAATCTATCACCATTGAGTATGATGTTACCTGTGGGTTTTTCTTAGATGCCCTTATCAGGTTGAGGAAGCTCCCTTCTATTCCTAGTTTGTTGCATGTTTTTATTATTAAGGGATGTTGAGTTTTAACAAATGCTTATGTGTGTAATTTTGATATGTTCCTACATTTGATTTGCTCATATTTTGTTGAGGAATTTGTGTCTGTATTCATAAAGAATATTGGTCTATAGTTTCCTTTCCTTATGATATCTTTGTCTTATTTTGGCTTCAGCATAGAACCCCCAGCACCTGGAGCAGTGCTGAGCAGGGAGAGAATGAAAAATTAGAACTTTCTAGCTTCGAAGATCCAAATTGGCATAGTGATTTCATAATGTGGAAGGGCAGCTTTTGGATCCCCTCCTAGTGACAACATCTAGATAAGAGAGGAATGCAAGGCCGGGAGCTGTGGCTCACGCCTGTAATCCTAACACTCTGGGAGGCCAAGGCGGGCGGATTGTTTGAGCTCAGGAGTTCGAGACCAGACTGAGCAAGAGCGAGACCCCATCTCTACTAAAAATAGGAAGAAATTATATGGACAGCTAAAAATATATAGCGAACAATTAGCCGGGCATGGTGGCACATGCCTGTGGTCCCAGCTACTCGGGAGGCTGAGGCAGGAGGATCGCTTGAGCCCAGGAGTTTGAGGTTACTGTGAGCTAGCCTGATGCCATGGCACTCTAGCCCGGGCAACAGAGTGAGACTCTGTCTCAAAAAAAAGGGGGAAAAAAGAGAAGAATGCAAGCCGAAGAGCAGTACTACTTTAACATCATGTTTCAACAATATAGTTGTTGGTAAATCAACCTATCAAGCTTGGGGCATGATGAACAACTGGTATAGAACTTTATAGTTTATAAATAGCTTTTACGTGTTTCACATTTAATCCTTACAAAATCCTATGAAATAGGTACCATCATCATTCCCATTTTACAGGTGAAGAAACTGTGGCTCAGAGAGGTAACATGGTTTTCCCTAGATCACGTAATTAATCATGGTAGGGTTAGGACTATAATTTAAGTCTCCTGACTCTCATTCTACTACTGTAGTTGCTGCTTATTATTAAGTGGCTCATTCCACTCTCTGCTATAGCCAATAGTAACAATATCTTACATTTCCACAATTTCACAGTTTATAACATCCTTTCAACATCCATATTCTTATTTTATCCTCACACCAGTCCTCTCAGCAGACAGATAAGAGTATCCTCATTTTCTGGGTGAGGAAACTGAGACGCAGAGGTGATGTGACTTGCATAAAATCACACAGCTCTACTAAGTAGTAGAGGAAAGATTTGAACCCAGATTTCCTGACTCCAGCTCCAAATGCAGAAGGCTTCTCACTAAACTCAGACTCTTTTTGCTGTTCCTGTATGGATCCTTGAAGGATCACTTGCATCTTAGGTTCATGGGGCAGCCAGGAGAGTACCTGTGTCATAGTATTGCTGACATGCTATTTGATATAACATATATTGCATTATTAAGCATTCCTTGTTCTGAAAGCCTCTGAAATATTTTTAAAACTATATTTCTTATGACCTTCACTGGCCACAGAAGTACTCCTGATGCTGAGATAGAACAGAGCAGTTGTTGAAAAAAATCAATACATAACTGTCTGAGAAAAGAACTGAAAACAAGTAGTGTGTTGATTGAAATAAGGAGAATTAAGGCTTATGAAAGCCTGGTAATCTCTAAGACCCTTCTATTTCCCCTTTTCCTTGTATTCCCATTTGCCTCCCAGTGCATCTTGAATTTCATCTTCAAGATTTTCAGAGCTAACCAGACTTCAGCTGATAACATCATGGCTGCAATACTGGAGCCACCCCTCAGAATTGCCCTGATCATTGTGTCCTTTCTTATTTTAGTCTAATGATTTGAGTATAAAGACAGAAAATAGAATGTACTCTATACCACTCATTTTGCCAAGCAATCAAATTGGGGAGAATCAAGAAAGATCAAGCCCATTGTCATTAACTGAATGGGATGCTCAAGATATGTTTATTGCTATTAAAGTCATAACCAAGGCACTATTTTTTCCAATTTACTGTATATTATGGGATGACACAGCCACATTTCCCTATAGCTTTCGATCAAGAATTTGGGGATGGGAGAAGGTGTCACAGACAGAAAAAGAGAAGGAGGAGAAGAAGGAGAAAAGGGGAAGGGGAAGGAGAAGGAGAGAGAGAGAGACAGAGACAGAGAGACAAGAAACTTCACCAGTGAATCATAGAAGTGAGCGTGTTCTCTGGAGAAGCCACTTTCATAACAGCTCCTCAGACGTCACTGAACAGTTACTCTAGCAGAGACCATCTCCTATAGCTTATGATGCAGCTTCCTGCATGAATTTCAAATGATCTTTCTCTAGACCTTCTTCATATAGAGAAAAGAAAATAGTAAGTATGTAACCTACAGCTTTCTTGTTCTTCTGGAGTGTCAAGCTCTAGGAATGTTTTTGTGTGGGGGAGATTGAATCCAGTATAAATTAAGGTTACATTTGTCAATGTGGTTTTAATTAGTTTGGACAACAATTAAACAAGAGTATGTGTAATGCAAGATGATTTAGATGTGCTGTGGACATTGGTCCTTCCTAATGGGATAAGTGGCAGTGAAAGGCAGCAGGAAAATGAACCCTAGTTCAAAACCGGGGGATAATTGGTCTTGAAATCAAATCATGTGTCTATTTTCTTTGAGGTCTTAAAAGGATGAATGGATAATGAAAGTCAACAGACTGTTGCTTTCCTATAAACATTTTGCGTAAAGCATCAACATTTGATGTGAAAGAGGGGGGACAAAAATTAAGGTAGTTTAATCATGCAAAGCTTTTGACTGTCATTTGAAATGAAATCCTAAATTTTGAATAAGCTCAGTTGTTTTTAGTCCCAGCTGTGACAATTTTTGCTGTGACTTGCATCATATTGAGAATGCATTGAAGATAAAAGGTAAAAAAAGAAAGAAAAAGCCAATTTTGTTTGGAGGATAATGTAAAACAAGACAAGCTGACAAGTGCTCTTACTGCTAGAGGGAAATCACACTTTTATAAGCCACAGAAAATATGCTATTTCTTAGAATTATTTCTTTGCTAAGTGTTACCACCTATAAACCATTCGACAGCACACAAATAGGTAGGGGTAATTGGAGGTTGAGGAAGCAATCTTTATCTCTTTTATGATATAATTGCTATATGTGATTGATTTATTATAAATGAAAATTGGAATATTTGAATTTTGGATTTTTTTCAGAGTGCCTTCATGTGAACCTTTTTCATTTTGAGAATCAGTAAAGTTTTCAACCCCTTTGCCTCTCAAGCATCTGAGAAAGCCTTCACTTTGTATTTCTCCCTGAAATTTGTGTAACTTCTTTAGCTGATGTGCTTGACACAGTGAATTGGAGGTGGGCTATAAAAGTCATAACATCTCAAATCTGGATTTTGTAGGTAATGACATGGCTCTATTGAGAGCATGCATGCGAAAGCACTTAGGCAACTCTAAGATGCAATGCAAATGTAAATGATTGTTCATATTTTATCACCGTTGTTGAAGTTTCACAATAACTCTTGTTCCTTTTGTCATTTTAAAGTAAAATGTGATGGTTTAATACAATACAGATTTGAATTTCTTCTCTTTCAAGCTAATTCTAAAAGCAGTGGTCCAATGCAGAGAAGAATAACCAAAAAAAAAGCTTAGTATTCTTATGATGACTGAACTATAGTCATTTCTCAATTATTTGGGCCCCACAAAAAAATCCCACATAGCAGATAATTTTTGATATGTGTATTTACTTTAAGTATTCCTTTTATGAAAAAAAAATTGCTAGAAGGGGGAGGGAAAGGCAGCTGTGTAAGCAGGTGTCCCTAAGTCTGTACTAAAACATGCATTCCCAAAACACAATAAAGTGGCTTAGCCACCTACAGATAATTGATAATTTACCATTTTATCACTTGGCCACTGCTGGGTAGCTCTGGCCTACCTAGTTATTGGGCTTTTTGGAACATTTCCAATGGTTTTGTCTCAGTATACATGGCCAGATGTTTCTATGTCTATATAGGGTGTCATTTGGCAGACTTTGGAAAAGATGAGGTAGAGTTTGTAGTAGAACCTGAAGATTGATCTTAGAAAATTGTTCTGTGCAAATGCAAACTGAATGGATTGTATTTCGTAATAAAAAGATTAGGGAAGAAGGAAGAAAATAGGAAAAGATTTGATCTTTTTTTCTTGGTGGAAATTCTTTGAGGTCACTTTTATTTTAGTACATTTTGCCTGCATATGTTTCTCTGCAGTTTTTTAGGTTCAGATGCAAGTTTGCAATAATTTGCTTAGTTTATTCTTAAGTTATATGCAAGCTCTGTACCTATAACATGTAGCTATTTGTTGACAAAGGTCTTAGCTTCTTAAAACAAATTGCATCCAGTCCTATAATTTCATCTGACTAATGTGATCTTCCAAAGTATGCCAGTCTTTAATGAATTTATTTGTGTTTTTTTTTCCAATCAGTAACAATGAACGATAACAACTCTTTTCCACACCTGTCATAAGTAGTAGCTAGAACATCATCTTTGAAACTTTTCTCCCCAGTCACCTTCCTTTTTGGGCAAAAGCAACAATTTTCCTTGAGCCATCCTCAATGCTTTCACTTATCACTCCTCACCAGTAATATTAGGTATAAGGTGTTGACTAAGGCACTATATCACATTAATCTTCATATATTCATAATTTTAAAAACCCTTCCCTGCCCAGCAAATTTTTACTCCTTCCTTTAAGTCTCAACTCATAGCTCCCTATACCTTTTAACACTTAATCACTTAGCCACAGTTTATAATTATGAAATATATAATTATTTGATTATGGTCTGTTTCCATTTCCCACCAACATTATTATAAGCTCCTTGAGATCAAGATATTTGTCTATTTTTATATCTCCAGCCCCTAACATGTTTCCTGGTATACAACTGGCACTAAGTAAATATTTTTAAATGAATTAATAAATTAATGAGTCAACAAATGACTTTATATATTATATCCTTCTTGAATTATTCACTAATCTCTTCAACCACTACCCCTGTATCCCACCCTACTGACAGAGTTGAACATTCCCTCTTCTGTATGTCAATGGAAATTTGCCAGTTAACTTGGGTGATCAACCATACATCCAGGTTTTCCTGGAACATCCTCAGTTTATGCTGATTGTGTCTACATAATTGTTAGCAAACACTCCCTTCATTCTCAAAAGTATCCTAGCTTGAATTGTAATTGCTGTTCTCACCCTCTATAAAACTGTATTTCAGTACTTCCTAGGGCCACTCTAGCCGATATTTTGCTAGTTTGCAAGTTCTTTGAGGACAGGCTCAGTTCTGGTTTCTCTTCCTAACCCAGGGGCTTAGCACAGTATGTAGCACTTGGTGACTGTTCTTTTGAATGAAAAGACATTCCTTGTACCTTGTCTCAAGAAGTTCACATTCTGAAACAAAACAAAACAAACACACACACACACACACACACACAACACATGACACCCACTTACATAGGTTTTTAGCACAGACAACCAACATTTTTCTTAAAAACTTCTTGCTTAAGGCTTTGTAAGGTTATTCCAAGTTTATTTGTACTAAGTTATTTATTTCTCTTCTACTTTAGGTTACTGAGTAGGAAACTTTTGCAATAATAACTAGTAATCTCAATGAAGGTTTCCTATATTTGTGGGATTTTCTCTGATTTTAAATTTGCTATTGTATATCTACATGAACATGGTGAATGTGTTCACACCAATGTCAGTTTGGACAGAACTAAACATCAGATAGTGGAGAATGAAAAACATTCTGTGGTTCACTAGCTAAGAGTAGTCAAACTTGTCTTTTACAAGTACCATTTATTTACCAAGAAAATATACATGTAGTCTTATAAATGGTTGGTTTTAAGTGACTTTGGAGCTTTGAATAAATGTAGGGGGAAACATTTGTACACTGGAAATTATTTTGAAGAGAATAAAATTTAAGTCAGATAGTAAATGTGGAATGTATACAGGAAATGGGCTTTTAAAATTCAAATAACAAATATTAATGCAGAAGTGAAAGTGAAATGGCTGTCTATGTGTTGGCTAATTCATTAAGGGAAAAATTTAAAGTCACAGTAGTAGTGTAATCATTAGAGAAGTCAGTATATGGGGCCTGAAAGTCAGTTCTGAGAAGTCACCTCTGTGTGACTGTGTTTCCAAATGTGACTCCTAAAGTAAGCATGCAGTTGTCCATAACAGTCTTCAAACTATTAGTGGCTTTTCTTCTCACTTATAGAAATAGGACTGAGGTATAACTGGAAATCCCTGGTACACTGGTCATATAGGTAGCCTGGTTTTAGACGGGTGAGCACAGATGCTGCCTGAAGACCTCATCAGTGCTCACAGGTCTACAGCCTGGCCTGTCAGACCTCTTTTTTATTGAAAAAAAAAAAACTTGTTGGTGTCTATTGCCCCTTTTATATGTATATGTATATTGAGAACCTACTGTGTTCTGTTCACTTTTCTAAGCACTTGCCTTACACATCTTATGTAATCCTTACCCTGTGAGGCAGCTACCAATATCCTCATTTTACACATAGGAAACTGAGGCTCAAAGAGAAGAAAACACTGTGGCCCGATGAGAACTGAAACCTGCCAGGACAGACAAGGTAGGTGAAAGGAGGGGTTTAGAAATAAAATTGTCCATAGTTCTCTTCTGTAATTAATATTCTTTTAAATATATTCTGGTTTCTCATGCGAGTTGTTTTTGTCCTTTTGTTTACCAATTACAATAAATAAAAGAGGCTGAAGATACATTCAGGAGTATATACACAGCCCTTTCCTTATCTAGAACACACCTCTTTGTTACCCTTACAGCCTACTTCACTTATTTGAAAGCAAATTTAATGGTTGTCTCCCTAGTAGATGGGGTTCCTGATATTGTGCAAAGAGTAATTCTAGAGAGGATGTGTTCTTTAGGAGTAGATTTCAGCCTTATCAAGGAAGATCTGGTGTGGGATCTGGGAATACTTCCCTGGCAGAAAGGAAGAAGAGAGTCTTTACAAGATTTTATATATATATATGTGTGTATATATATATATATGTATGTATATATATATTTGGATATATATATTATTGAAATACAATGTTTCTCTTTCTCCAAGTTGTTGTGATAAGCAGAAAACTTTAGCAATTTAGTTATTTTTTTTGTGTGTGGGAGATTATAGCATTATTGCCACCACTGAAATTTGTATGTCTAAAATCATTAGAGAATTAAGGACTCCATATTTTTAATGTGAGCCTACATCATTGTAAGCAGAAAAATCAAATGCCAGAGAACCTGTAGTTTCTTAGGAAGAAACCTCTGTATTATAAAATTATTTTCTAGAAGTTTAATAAACATGACTGTGGTATGTATGTTTATTTGTAGGGACTGCTAACATCTGAACACACCAAACCAAACAAGCAAACTCTTGCACCATTGCTACCACAACATTTTATCACAGAGGAATGCCACTGTATGTGGATTACAAGCAGGCTAAAAAGAAAAAGAACTGATTAGACCCCAGACTGCCCACTGAACGGGATGACGGCCACAGCTGCAGTGGAGACACCAAAAATGGAGAAGAGTGCCTCCAAGGAAGAGAAGCAGCAGCCGAAGCAGGACAGCACAGGGCAGGGCAATCCTGATTCTGAAGAGTGGATGAGCTCTGAGAGTGACCCTGAACAGATAATCCTTAAGAGCGGTGACAACAACAACAAAAGGTGTCAACCTGGGGATGGTCAGTTGAAGAAAAAGGAGATATCCACCAAGCCACATCGTCAGCTCTGTCGATCACCCTGTCTGGATCGCCCAAGCTTCTCCCAGAGCAGCATTTTACAGGATGGTAAGCTCGACTTGGAGAAGGAATACCAAGCCAAGATGGAGTTTGCTCTAAAGCTGGGCTATGCAGAGGAACAGATTCAATCCGTGCTCAACAAGCTGGGCCCAGAATCACTTATTAATGATGTGTTGGCAGAGCTTGTCAGACTTGGTAACAAAGGTGATTCAGAAGGGCAGATCAACTTAAGTCTATTAGTGCCTCGTGGGCCCAGCTCCAAAGAGATTGCAAGCCCTGAATTGTCTCTTGAAGATGAAATAGACAACAGTGATAATTTGAGGCCAGTTGTCATTGATGGAAGTAACGTAGCAATGAGGTAAGCCCGGTATGTCTTTTTTTCCCCGTTTCTTTAAAAACTGCCCTGAGCTCATAGAAATCATCTGCCTTTACAAAGCACTGTAAGAGGCCCATGGTTGTTATATGTGGCTTGTGTTCCTGTAGGTGGACAAAGGCTAAAATGATCCTTCCTTTGCCTTTTCTCTCTCCTTTGAAATTGCTGCCAATTTGTTTTCAAGTGTTCTAAAAGCAGCTTAGACATAAGTGTTGCTTCAAAGGAGCTAGCCATTCAGCTTTTTTTTTTTTTTTTTTGAGACAGAGTCTCACTCTGTTGCCAGGACTAGAGTGAGTGCCGTGGCGTCAGCCTAGCTCACAGCAACCTCAGACACCTGGGCTTAAGCGATCCTCCTGCCTCAGCCTCCCGAGTAGCTGGGACTACAGGCATGCGCCACCATGCCCGGCTAATTTTGTCTATATATTTTTAGTTGTCCAGCTAATTTCTTTCTATTTTTAGTATAGACGGAGTCTCGCTGTTGCTCAGGCTGGTCTCAAGCTCCTGAGCTCAAATGATCCACCCACCTCGGCCTCCCAGAGTGCTAGGATTACAGGCGTGAGCCGCCGCGCCTGACCAGCCATTCAGCTTTGTTGCTCTTGGAGTCTGCTGTCCCAACCCTACTCAGCTACTCATCCTGAAAATGCTATTTTTATAATGTCACTTGGGGGGCTTACTTAGGAACTTTCAGTAACTCCCAATTGCTATTCTACCAAGTTTGGATCCCTTTCCCTGGCTTTAAGTTTCTTTGTGATCTGGCCTTCCCCTCCTCCCATTTGATTGCATCTCTCACACTTATTGCATTTACGTCAGTCTCTTTAATGGTCTCCATGTAAATTATGCTGATTTCTAACCCCACTACCTGCGTTCATGTCATTTCCCAACCTAGAAGTGATCTCCTCCTTATCTTCATACCCATCAATATGCACCACTTCCACAATACCTTCTTGATTTTTCAGATCCCAGTGACTGTTTCTGAGCTACAGTGTCTGTGGTAGGCTAAATGATATCCCCCCAAATATGTCCACATCCTAATCCCTTGAACCTGTGAATACGTTATCTCACATGGAAAAAGGGATTTTTCAGATGTGATTAAGTTAAGGATCTTTTTTTTTTATTTCAGCTCATCATGGGGATACATAAGTTTAGGTCATATGCATTGTCCATGTCCTGCCCATCCCCCCGAGTCAGAGTCCCAAGCGCGTCCGTTCTCATTCTCCAGACAGTGCGCCTGGCACTCATCATGTATTCATACCTCCATCCCCTCCCCCCACCACCTCCCCGGGTCTGCACCTTCAAGCATGACCATTCCCCAGAGGGTGTGCAATGCACTCGTCATGTAGGCATACACCTATCCCCTCCCCCCACCCCCCATCCCAGTCTGATATCCAATTGGTATCCTTCCCCGATGTACATTTAGGTGATGATCAGGGAAACCAGTTTTCTGGTGAGTACATGTGATGCTTGTTTTTCCATTCTTTGGATACTTCACTTAGTATAATGGGTTCCAGCTCTCTCCAGGAGAACCAGAGATGTCGTATCATCGTTATTTCTTATAGCTGAGTAGTACTCCATGGTATACATATACCACAGTTTACTAATCCATTCATGGATTGATGGGCACTTGGGTTGTTTCCACATCTTTGCGATTGTGAATTGTGCTGCTATAAACATTCGGGTACAGGTGTCTTTGTTAAAGAATGTAAGTTAAGGATCTTGAGATGGGAGAGATTACCCTGGATTATTAGGGTGGGCCCCATCTAATCAGAGTAGAAAGAGATGTGATGGCAGAAATAAGAAACTGGAGTGATGTAAGAAAGGGGCCTGAGCCAAGGAATGTGGGTGGCCCCTAGAAGCTGAAAAGGGTAAGGAAACATATTCTCCTCTTAAGCTTGCAGAAAGAACACAGCCTTGCCACACCACCTTGATTTTGGACTTCTGACCTCTTAAACTTGCAGGAAAAGAAATTGGTGTTGTTTTAAGCCACTAAATATGTGGTAATTTGTTACAGCAACAATGGGAGGTTAATACCTATAGTGGCTTCATACTCTATTCCATATTCTCTCATATAATTGTTTTTATTTCATGTCAGAGAGCCTTAGAAATCCCTTCTTCTATTTCCCAAATGAATTGTCATCCAGCCTTGGCTTAAAAATTCCCAGTGATCAGGAGACTATTTTCTACTGAGTCCATCATTGCTTGATGGACTTACTGGAATCCTTAGACTGTAAGCAATCAGAACAAAGTAAAAAAGCCTTACTCTAGCAAGTTTCAGATTAGATTATCGCATTGTCTTTGAGGGAAAATTACTGATTTATGTGTTTGATAAGTTATTGATGAGTCCCATTTATTCTACAATCACATTTCACATGATCAAAATTCAGTGCTATTGTCTGCTTATGAATTTGTTATTGCCATTAATCTAAATTCAGTTTGTTTTCCCTGTTAGCTGTAACTTTACCATGAGATTGGTATTTCTTAAACAAACTACATGTTAACATCTGTTGTTCCTCAACATGTTGAATGAGCCTGCATTGAAATTATGATGCTTTGTTTGCCATTGGCAGCATTTGTTTAACATTTACAGTAGTGGTGTATCTATGATTCATATACCAGTATATGCTAAGATTCTGAAGGGTACATGCATTCTAAGAGCTATCTTCTTTGGGAGGAAAAATCCATTTCAGGGGAATTAAGGCTTTAAAACGTAAATGCCACCATATTCTTTGTTAAGTCTAAGGGAAGCCCAAACATTTGAACCCTACTAAAAAAAAAAATTGCAGAGGGAGAGGCCAGTGACCCATCTGCTATGCAGAATTTGGCTTGGGAACCTGGATCATAATATATTTCTAAGCTAGTTTATAGGACAAAGTGAGCTGTGGTGTTACCAAGATATTCTGTGACTTGCAAATCTTTGGGCAAAAACGGGTCACTTATAAGCATTACTTCATTTTTTTAAACATTTATTCATTCCTTAAATATTTATTGGGCCCTAAACTTTGATACTGGGCCTTTATGTAGGTCTTCATTGCCACCTGGCTAAATGGTGAAAGTGCCTTCTGATTTTTATTGGGCATTTGTTGTGCCTCATGGAATATTTCAATGACATACTTTTAATATATTTTAATAGGATACTATAGGTATGTTACATTTTTTAACATAATTCTCAGTGTGTTAATAAATTTATATCAGAATACAAATGCATCAACAATGTTTGTCTCTGGATAGCAGTAAAACAGTTGGATTTGTGTTTTTTCTTTATATTTTATGTATTTTCCACATTTTATACTATAAGCTTATATTACTTTTGTAATGATGAAAAACTGTTTTTTTTTTTTTTTTTTTTTTTTTTTTGAGACAGAGTCTCACTCTGTTGCCTAGGCTAGAGTGCCGTGGCATCAGCCCAGCTCACAGAAACCTCAAACTCCTGGGCTCAAGCAATCCTCCTGCCTCAGCCTTCTGAGTAGCTGGGACTACAGGTGCGCACCACCAAACCTGGCTAATTTTTTCTATTTTTAGCAGAGACAGAGGTCTTGCTCTTGCTGAGGCTGGTCTTGAACTCCTGACCTCAAGTGATCCTCCTGCTTCGGCCTCCCAGTGTTAGGATTACAGGCATGAGCCACCATGCCTGGCCTGAAAAATATTTTTAAACAAAGAATTTGGCAGTATAAAATATAAAGTTGGAGTGTCTAACATCAAATGTTATTCTTGTATTTATTTCTGGACTTAGACTATGTTTGGGAGATGATCACACTTCATAGCACTGCAGAGCCGAATGAAATTCCATCCATCCCCTTCCTCCAAATCCTCCTGCTAATGGCAATTCTGATGGTTTCCCAAGTTCTGTTATTCTTTATACTTACCAGCACTGTAACAGTGGGAAAAATCACAACTGGACATCTTCCTTCCTGCCTGTTTCATGCTGGGGTTATCCAATATTAACCCTTTAAGCACTGTGGCCTTTCCCAATTTCCCTCTTATTCAATTTTTTAGAAGCAATCAGTGGTAGCTGTCTCTAAGGCTACCTTGGAGTATATTGGCAGTTAAATATATTTTTCCTTTTGTTTCTTACATGCTTTCAATTTTCAGTAGAGTAGTATAATTGCTTTATGGTACTCACTGGGGACTTTTAAATATGATTAGCGTATGCTTGGAAATGTTAACAAACACATTTAACAAATTTTTGCAGTGTGCCTCAAGAGTGATAAGACAGTGGGAAGTCTTGCAGTGTATGAATTCATGAGGCCCCTGAGATTATATATGAATTCACCCAAAGGGAACAATATAATTGAATCTAATTTCTGTTGTAGTTGAGCAAACTAGTTAACAGTGAGAAGGTGAGGAATCTAAAGCGAGAGCCCCATCACCTGGTCTTAATTAACCTTCTAACAAAACAGTTATTTTCTTCTGATCAGTCTTGTTTGACAAAGAATATCCACTTGATTGTAATAGAATTGGTATAATTATGCCAATTTATTTTACCACCCAAGCATCTTAACTAAATTTAGTGTAATTTATGTATATGTCAGGACACCAGATACCATGCTAAAAGACATAATTTTCACAAACTAGGTACAAATCGGGTGCACCATTTTTGAGTTTTTAAGGTGATGGCAAATATATCTTTCCCCAATTTATCTGCTAATTTTCCCTCTTCCAATTTCTATTCCAATGAATTCTGTTTGGCTTTTAAGTTTTCACAATGTTTATTCTTATAAGTAATTCTAATAGAATTCTTTCTCTTTTTATATCATGTTCTGATTATAAAAAGAATACTTGATTTTTTGAAAAAATGTTGGAATTAGATGAAGAAAATGAGTCACTTACAAAATAATAATTTTTATTAATATTTTGGTGTATCTCTGATGCTTTTTCTGAGCTTTTACATTGACTTTCTTCTACAAAATTGGGATTGCATTATATATAATCTGTATTCTTTCCTTTCTGTTTTAGAATTATATTGTGAGCATTTCCCACCTTTTTTTTTTTTTTTGAGACAGAGTCTCTCTCTCTTGCCTGGGCTAGAGTGCTGTGGCGTCAGCCTAGCTCACAGCAACCTCAAACTCCTGGTCTCAAGTGATCCTCCTGCCTCAGCCTCCCAGGTAGCTGGGACTACAGGCATTTGCCACCAAGCTGGGCTAATTTTTTCTATTTTTAAGTGTTTGGCTAATTTATTTCTATTTTTAGTAGAGACGGGGTCTTGCTCTTGCTCAAGCTGGTCTCGAACTCCTGAACTCAAGCAATCCTCCGGCCGTGGCCTCCCAGAGTGCTAGGATTACAGGCATGAGCCACCATGCCCGGCCATTTCCCACATCTTAAAATTTTTAAGAATACAATTTTTGTTGGTACATTATATCAATTAAATGGACATATGTAAGAAGGGTTTTCAGTGAGCATTTTTGTGTCTTTTTTGCTGTCAATGTTATTTTTAAGATTAACATAAATGTGCTTAAGACTCATCTCCAATTAATTGTCCATATAAACTTTATGTAAACTTCTTTACATAAAGAATTTATGTAAAGAAGCTAGCAAGATAGTTTGGGGAGAGGTTGATGGTCTCAATTTAGATAATTATTTTTCTAAGTTGTTAAGTGTATATAAAATGTTTTAATTAAGCATATTTTTGATAACACCTCATCTGGTAACACCTCTTCTTTTTTCGTCTGTTGTGAATATCTGAATCTTTGAAAAGAAGGCAGCAGTAGAAACAGAAAAAGAGGAGAAAAATGGAACTAGTGATAAGAGATAGCCCCAGGGCTGCAATAAGTTGGGAGTTGTTATTAACCATCCATAGCCTTGAGTAAAGTTTGTAATAATGATGCCAATATTTGTAACAATTGAATAAAAAAGAATTTGATTTGCTTTTTAAAAAAGAATACATCCATTGGGATCAAGAAAGACAATATCTGGTCTTAATCCCTCAGTACTAAGAAAAAGCCTGTTTTGCATATTTATTTGCTATTTATTGTCAGTTCTCTGTCCTCTTATTCTCTATCTTCCTAAAGTCATGGGAATAAAGAAGAATTCTCCTGCAGAGGAATACAACTTGCTGTGGATTGGTTTCTAGATAAAGGCCATAAAGATATTACTGTATTTGTGCCTGCATGGAGAAAGGAACAATCCCGCCCTGATGCACCAATTACAGGTACTATCTAAAATAAGACATTTCTTCTCATCTAGAGGCAAAACTAACAAGATAGTTTGGGGAGGAGCTGATGGTCTCAATTTAGATAATTATTTTTCTAAGTTTTTAAGTATATATAAACTATTTTTTATTAAGCATATTTTTGATAAAGTGATCCAAATGCAACCATCATTGTTTTGTGGCACATGGCAGTTAAATGGAGAAAACTTCAATTCAGTAAAGGATAAAGCACAAAGTTGAAAAAAAAGGACTCCAGTCCTCTGAGTATCAGCTCTTGCCTGATGTGCCTAATGAGAAAATCCAGTGAATGGCAGGCTGAGCTGTATGTGGAGCTATTTGCCATCTGCTGAACGGGCTCTCGAGCCTCAGTCTGAGAGTAGATCCTGGCCCTGCTCAAGGCCGGCCATCAAGCTTTCTCTCCCCAGGAATTAGGAGGCCAAAAGCAAAGGGGGTCAATACTCAGATGCTATAGCTTGATGTTTCACCTTAGTTTTGGCTTTTCTTCAGGCAGAAGCCAAAAATGTAAGTCCCTAGGAGTGATGGTATACTTTCCTCCTGACAGACACATCCTCAGCATACTGCCCTGTTTTCTTTAACAGCCAAAAAGCTGGTGCTTTTGCCAAAGGGCAAAACAAGCATCAAGAATGCTAGGATATCAGTGTTACTTCTCACTCTTCATGATAGTTTTTTTTTTTTTTTTTTTGAGTCAGAGTCTTGCTCTGTTGCCCGGGCTAGAGTGCCATGGCATCAGCCTAGCTCACAGCAACCTCAAACTCCTGGGCTCAGCCTCCCAAGTAGCTGGGACTACAGGCATGTGCCACCATGCCCGGCTAATTTTTCTGTATATATTTTTAGCTGTCCATATAATTTATTTCTGTTTTTAGTAGAGGAGGTGTCTTACTCTTGCTCAGGCTGGTCTCAAACTCCTGAGCTCAAACAGTCCGGCCGCCTCTGCCTCCCAGAGTGCTAGGATTACAGGCGTGAGCCACTGCACCGGCCTTCATGGTAGTTTTTAAAACTTAGGTGTCATTGAATCCAGTTCCTTCATTTTATAGAAAAAAAAAAAAAAAAACCCTGAAGTCCAAAGGGAAAGGTGACATGCCTAAGGTCACAATCCAACCAGAAAGAGAGCCTGCTTTCCCTCTAAGGGCAAATAATATCTTGATCTAGTATCAACTTTTGTATTTGTAATATGGAGATAATGTTGTTAATTTCCAAAGATGTTTCTGCTTTATAGCATATAACCATATTTCGACAGATCAAGATATTCTACGTAAACTGGAGAAGGAAAAGATTCTTGTCTTCACGCCATCCCGAAGAGTCCAGGGCAGGAGGGTTGTCTGCTACGATGATCGGTTCATAGTCAAACTGGCTTTTGATTCTGATGGCATCATTGTGTCCAATGATAACTACCGAGACCTTCAAGTCGAAAAGCCAGAATGGAAGAAGTTTATCGAGGAGCGGTTGCTGATGTATTCTTTTGTGAATGACAAGTGCGTTTCTTTCCAGTAGGCCTATAACCTAGTTATCAGTAGGAATAGATTTCATTTCATTTCAGTAAACATTTACTGAACACTTACAGTGTACCATACATTATGCTGGTTGCCATGGAGATAAAAGGCTGGATAAAAAATACGATTCACCCTTACGGGATGCAAAGTGTAGTGAAGAAGAGAAAGAGACAACCACAATGTGTTGTGATAAGTGCTACAGTTAAAGTTTGTTTTAATTTCTTTGTCTATATGAAGCAATAGGAAAAGGCCTCCCAAAGGAGATGACATTTGGGATGCAGTTTAGAGAGGAAAGGGGGCTGCTAGGCATGACAGGGTGAAGGAGACATCATGAATAAAGCTATGAAGGTGAGAAAGTGGGTAGCATGTTGGGGGGACCAGCAGGAATGCCAGTATGGCTGGCACATATAGTTCATGGAAGAATGATGTATAGAGAAAATCATCCTTTCTGTATGATCAAGTGGAACCAAGGGAAGAACTGCCAGATTAGCAGAAGATAGACTTGAGGGAGGAAGGGCCATTAGAATGCTGTGACAACAGTACAGGCAAGAGAGGTGATGGAGGCCTGGACTCCTGGTAAGAGGTAGTAGGGACAGAAAGGAAGACGTTCACCCCTGGTTTGCTTGCTTTCAGATTTATGCCCCCAGATGATCCTTTAGGACGCCATGGCCCAAGCCTTGAAAATTTCTTAAGAAAGAGACCTGTTGTTCCTGAGCATAAGAAGCAACCATGTCCTTATGGTGAGTACCTGTGTGCAGAACTGAGTTCTGTACTAAGGGAAACATAAAGGACTCTGAATACTTTTCTCTTCCAGGTTTCCCTTTCAATGGGAAATCCTCATTTGTCCACTTTCTATGAGTTAGAGTTTGTGTCTTCATGTGCTCTCAGTTATGTATTTAAAGAAAAATCTTAGATATCGCATGAGGAAAAGGTAACTAGAATTGAAGGGAAGATTAGTTATCACTTGTGAAAATAACTTATGTGCTGGGAGCAGGGAAATGCAGAAACCTACATGGCCTATGGAAACAGAAAGGGCAATGCCAGACTGGGTTTGGCCCCCAAAAGAACATGTCTCTCATGCAGGTGGCTCAAGCCTCTGTCAACTAATACTACCCCTTTCTTCTAATCTGTACGTTCAAATTTGCCTTCAAACTTCATGTTCATTTCCTTTTAAAAAATATAGTTTCCTAGAGTATTCTGACACTCTTACCCAAGTCCCTCTGATACAAAGTTTGTGAGCCTAACAGTGCAGCATGGGCTTCTTGGTCTGAGGCTACCTTGGATGTTTTCTTTTGGGGAATAATCCTTTGTTTTATGGGGTATTTTGGTTTTTGTCCTCAACATTTAAATCACAGAGTACATTCATGTTCATTATCTCATTTAATCTTTACAATGACCCGAAAATATAGGCATGATTATGAACCTTGTTTACAGAAGAGGAAAACGAGGGTCAGAACATAAAGTAACTTACCAAGATCACACGGCTAGTAAGGAACATAGCTGGAATTGAAACTCAGGTTTGACCGGCCTCCAAACCTGTGCTCTTTGCACTGCACCATGCTGCCTTCTGTTACTCTACACTGCCTCAGCATGCAGATTACGCCTAAGCAAAGTAATACATTACTGGAAAATTAAGCCTAGTCAACTGCTCAGCTCTTAGTCTTTACTCTGCAATTTCCTCCCCAGCTTTCCACTTCTTCCCTCTACCCTCACAGTGTGTGATGCCTTCTTGGTGTTGTCCATCTCTCATCTTTATGGACAGTTAATTTTCTGCCTTAACCCAAAATAGTAAAACCCTAACCTAAGTGACCAGATTGTTATGACAGTTTCTGGCACAGAGGGTTACACCACTATGAGAGAGAGTCTTACCCCAAGGCATTATTTTTCAGGCAAAAAATGCACCTACGGCCACAAGTGCAAATACTACCATCCGGAGCGGGCCAACCAACCCCAGCGTTCGGTGGCTGATGAGCTCCGCATCAGTGCCAAACTGTCCACAGTGAAAACCATGAGTGAAGGCACCCTGGCCAAGTGTGGCACAGGGATGTCTAGTGCCAAAGGTGAGATAACCTCAGAGGTCAAACGTGTGGCCCCCAAGCGCCAATCAGATCCCAGCATCCGGTCCATGGCTGTGGAGCCTGAGGAATGGCTGCCCATTGCCCGTAAGCCTGAGGCCAGCTCTGTCCCCTCGCTTGTGACCGCCCTAAGTGTCCCCACAATCCCACCTCCCAAAAGCCATGCAGTGGGTGCACTCAACACCCGTTCAGCCAGCAGCCCAGTGCCAGGATCCTCCCATTTCCCCCACCAGAAGGCCTCATTGGAGCACATGGCCAGCATGCAGTACCCTCCCATCCTGGTTACCAATAGCCATGGGACCCCTATTAGCTATGCTGAGCAATACCCAAAGTTTGAGTCCATGGGGGACCATGGCTACTATTCAATATTAGGTGACTTCTCCAAACTAAACATCAACAGCGTGCATAATCGAGAGTACTACATGGCTGAAGCAGACCGGGGGGTGTATGCCCGGAATCCCAACCTCTGTCCTGATAGCCGAATGAGCCATACCAGGAACGACAACTATTCCTCTTACAACAACTTGTACTTGGCTGTAGCTGATGCCCATCCTGAAGGCAGTTTGAAGCTGCACCGCTCAGCATCTCAGAACCGTCTTCAGCCTTTTCCTCATGGTTACCATGAAGCCTTAACACGAGTGCAGAGCTATGGCCCAGAGGATTCTAAGCAAGCCCCCCACAAGCAGTCAGTCTCCCACTTGGTCCCCCAGCACCCAGCAACTGGAGCACGTTCCAACTGCCCTGGAGACTACCCTATGCCTCCCAATATCCATCCTGGGGCAAGCCCCCAGCCAGGCCGTGCCCTGGTGATGACTCGGATGGATAGCATTTCTGACTCCCGCCTCTATGAGAGCAACCCCATGAGGCAAAGACGACCTCCTCTGTGCCGGGAACAGCATGCCAGCTGGGACCCACTGCCCTGTGCAACCGACTCCTATGGCTACCACTCCTATCCCTTGAGTAACAGCCTCATGCAACCATGTTATGAGCCAGTCATGGTACGGAGTGTGCCTGAAAAGATGGAGCAGCTTTGGAGGAATCCTTGGGTTGGGATGTGCAACGATTCCAGGGAGCATATGATCCCAGAGCATCAGTATCAGACCTACAAGAATCTTTGCAATATTTTCCCTTCTAACATCGTCCTTGCAGTGATGGAGAAGAATCCCCACACAGCAGATGCCCAGCAACTGGCAGCCTTGATTGTTGCTAAGCTTAGGGCTGCACGTTGACATGACATAGGACTTATTCCTCTATAAAAATATGAATATTGGTACTAATAATGCACTAATACCATGGTTATAGTAACTAATAATTTGTGTTGCGCTTTACAAGTTCCAGAGTGTTTACATCATTTAAGCGCATAACAACCCTGTGAGGCAGGTCTTACTAACATCCTATTTTACAGAGAAAGAAGCTGAAACTCAGTGAGATTAAGTGACTTGCCAAGGTCACACTGCTAGGAAATGACCAAGTCAAGACACACACCCAAGTCCTCTGACTCCAAGTCCCATCCCCTTTTGCACTGCACCATGCAGGTAATGGAGGACAAAACCTAGGGGGAGAGGAGTAAATGCAAGAAACCCCAAGGGATTCTATTACCAGCGTTTTCTTAGTCACACATTCTGTATCACAAAGTATGGATGATGTATCCAATTTAGAGAGCAAAAGCATCAGGATCACATAGTATATTGAATTAACCATTTAGGTTTTTTAAATAGGAATATTTAAAGTTATTTAAAAGTAAATGCATACTTTATTGCATGGCTATCTGATCATTCAATATCTTTATTAACCAAGCTATAGGGTCACATTGAAGCTTCTAGAGCTATATTTCAGACCTATTATTAGCAATTATATTGCATGTATGAATGTATATATTTGGTTTGAGATGTGTGTGTATCTCTGTATAACCTTTTATATAGTGAGAAGATAGGCGCTACACAGTCCTTAGTCTACAGCTGTATAGATCATTAATCTGACTTGATGATTTTGTCATATTTCATAGTTTCAACTAGTTTTGAGGGTGAAATTACATGCCAATATTTGAACATCGCTTTCTTAGGCACCAGAGCAAACCAGCTCTATTTCCTTTGCACTTTTTACTTGCCAACATTTATTAACAGTTTTTAGCTTCCAAGTCTCTTCACCTCAGCAAATTAGGGATCAGGTTACAGCCTTCTTCTGCAGAGCTGATGGTTAAGCTCAAATTCCCAGCATAGTACGTGTGTGCTACACAAGCTCCGAAGAGTTTGACCAGGACCAAGGGTCTTACTACCACATTCTACTCCCCTTATCCCAGAAGAGAGATGACAAAACCCATGTGGCCATTAAATGGTGAACACAAAAGCTTCAGTCAAGGAGGGACTATTGGATGCTCTTTGGACTTCTGACCTATGCAGTATTCAACATCACAGGATGAAATGTAATGGAGGACAGTGCATAGCCATGTAATCCACTTTCTCCTGCTCTCCACCCTTTGGGCAATAAGGTCAATCATTGGTGGAGCAGAATTCCTGTAGGACCCAAAACCAGGGGACTTTCTAGGTGGGAAAAAGGCAGCTTCCAAAAGGGGATGCTGCATCTCTGCTAATAGCTGGCTCAGTTATGCACTTGAAATCCATGCAAAGAGGGTACACCTGCTGTTAGATAATTCTTAGATGCATTACTAAAGAAGGCAGGACTTTTGGGTTGGGCAGCAACTTTTGCGCAACTTGTATCTTGCTCAGGGTGGGAACCTTTGTAGCTAAATGCCTCTAGAAGAGGTGTTTATTGTTTTTTTTTAAGCTGCACAAATGAACCCCCTTTTTTGAATCCATTGTATATTTCAACATTTTGAACCATGACCAGCTCACTATTTCTTGAGCTGGAACTTGCTAACTTCTATGGTCGTTTTTTCATGAAAGTTGAGAAGGCCTGGCCTTGGCCTTTTGTTTTCTTCATGAGAAGGTGTGACACTGCCTATAAATGTTTCTTACTGTGAAACACTCCGAATGTGAGGCTGTAGTCAGGGTTGTTTCTGGTGGTTTGATAAAGGCTTGCATGCTGCTTTCTGTCTCTGTCCAAGTTGATTAATACTGCATCTCAACCAATGTTTCTCTTCAGTTAACCACAGCTTCACATTCATCTCCTACCCTCTAATCTTCCCATACCCAAGCATACTGATAAAGTATAAAAGTATCTTCTATCAAGTAGTTCCAGAGAGTGACAGTTGCCACTGCAGTGCTTGTTATTTCACACAAACACCGTTTCATACCTTCAACTTCTTGAACTTTCTAAATCTCCCCCATGTCTAAATCAGGGTATTTGACAATCTCAGATGACTCTAATGCCTTTGTGCCAGTTACTTCATCTTCCTACCAAAATCATCAATGGCACTGTAGTATCCACTAGCTATACAATTTACAGGGAAGCACAAGATTAATCTTGTCAGCTGCAATTCATCTTGAACTTGTTCATATTTAGTACTCAAAAAATTTGCAAGCTCTTCCCAATACACAAAATACTTTTAAGGCAGCATATGTATTTATTTCCTAAAAACAATTGTCATTCTTCTCTCATGAAATGTGTATGAACCAAAGCGGCTAGGAGCAATGCCTCAAATAACCAGAAATGACCTTTTGTTGATACAAATTGTATCTCTTTTTTTCCTGATTGTATAGAAACAAATGTACAAAACTCATCTTAAACTAGGTTTGGTACTGAATTTTCACCATATTTGTGGCACTGTGTGTCACAGGAAGTAGCCCAGGGGTTGTGAGGGAGCTTTTATTTCCAAAGGGCAGTAGTAGTTTGTAGACAAAGACAATTTTTCAAGGTGTCTTTATTACTAGGTGCACATTTATTGTGTGTACAATTGCAAACATTATATTGCATACATTCTTTTTAGCCTATTAAATTTAATATGTCCTTGCAAAATGGATTTTATGTAAAAAATGTGTTAATGAATCATCTGCAAGAATCTATAAATGGAGCTGTACAACTATGAATGCATAAATCCAGCTTGGTTTTTAAGTTATTAGAGAAACATTTTCTTTATATTGAGGTCTACACACTTCTTGATTTTTCCACTTTGTCTGTAATTATAAAACAGCAAATAACAAAGAAGCATCGGGACCCCCTCAGCTCCCTTGATAATAAAATGAAGCTTCCTTCACGGGGCTAGACGTATGTCCTTCAGGATACTTAGTTACCTCTAAGCACTCAGCAGGGGTTACTGCACAGTGTTTTGTGTGGTTTTTGAGAAGCAGTATATTTTGCAAGAGGTGCTTTGTAATTTTAATTCTTTCACTGATTTTCTGACCTTATAGCAAGTCTGTGCCTGTTCAGGCCTTAGATTGTAGATTTTGTATTTTTTTTTCTTTTTGTGATTTTATTGTTGTTGTTTCCATTGCAACCTAAAGGAGAAGTGTGACCCTGCAGTGGCATGGTCAATCCAGGGCACCCTTTCTGTAAGACAGCTCAAAGGAATAGAAACCGTTTCAAAGTTAACATTGAGCCACTGCACTGTCTTAAGGTGCCCAGTATGGAAGGGAGAATGGCAAATGCCTTATGGAAATGGTCTACAAAGCTTTTCTTCTTCTAAGTAATGAAACACATAGCATGATTTTCTCTCTCTCTCTCTCTCTCTCTGCTAGTTTCCAGAAGAATACTTGTCTAAAATTCATTTTTTCTATTTTGGAATAAATTATCTTTATGCAGTAATGCAAACACTGATATCCACTAACCTTTGGCACCGAGTTTTCTTCTAACATAGAAGAGTTCACTTTGAGAGGTGCTCAGTTACCATTCTATCTATGCTGTAAGTATGGGACTTTGTACAAACGCCCTCTTTGAGGGCCAACAATTTCAATACACTTTGTTCTACTCTGTGAACCAAGTCTGGATCTGCACAGGGAAAGTAATGCTGAGTTGTCCAAAGAGCCCTGCTCAGGTCTCCTCCTAACCCTTCTCTACATTCCCCTAGTTTGCTTCTCCTCAGGTCTGATACTGAGGAGTACATAGTCTTCAACAGAAATGGCACTATGGTTAGTTCTCATTGGAAACCAAACCAGTGTATTTCTGGAACCTGCTTGTCTAAAGTAGTCAATGCCTTTGTAAAGACTCAGCACATTCAATATCTATTGTATTGTAGCTAGCTATATACATAGGCAGATTGACTATTTTTAGTCCCGGTTTGTGTATCATTGAGCTATAGTAGTTTGCTTTATCCATTTGTGGGATTAAACAATACTGTTTAATGGTTGTAAACTTTTATAAAACCTCTTTGGGTTTTTTATTTGACCCAAACATAATGTAAGTCTCAATGACAAAATACACAAAGCCAACAGAGGTGAGTGAAAATATAGCCCTTCTCCAGTTTTGTCTACCCCTATAATGCATGTGCAATGCTTTGTAATTTGTTCTTACTGGCATGAATATGCTATGGCTACTTCATGTGGTTTTAATTTGTTTCGCCTATAATTGTGATGGAAAATGCTGTATCACTGACAACAATGAACTGTAACTACACTTATTTACGGCATAAACTATCTACTAACCACTCACGGCTCTGTTTCTTTAAGAACACCAACAACAAAAGCCATACCACACATACATAGACTCCAGTTTGCTCCTAAATATTACATTTCTGTCCTTGCAACTTGCATCTTGAGATAAGCTATAAGGGCAGGGATCCCACCCAAATGAGTTAATCTTAATTTTACTATAGTAATTATATGCTCTCTAATTTTTGAAGACTAAAACAACTCCAAGTGCAAGTCAAACAGGTATTTCCCACAGGGCAGGGCTGGGTCTCCAACGGTAGGTCAGAACCTGATGGCAGGTTCAGGACCCAAACTTAATTTCTGTACACAACCTGTAATTTCTCCCCTGAATAGCTTTAGGGCCACAGAGACACCATTTGCTGAGCCTTAGCCAGAATATCAGAGCCAGAAGGGACCTAGCACCCTACACTTCACACTTAGGGAGTGCTTAGCTACATCAACCCCTTCAGGTTATAGTGTGGGAACTTAGGCTCCAAAGAGTGCTGAAGAGATTTGATCAAGGCCAAAGAGCCCTTTATCACAGTGGTATCTTCCCTCAGGCCTCTCTGGAGCCTCCTACCCAACGCCCATAGCACTCCAGGCCAGTCTCATTCTAAAGGCAGGAGTGGAGGCTTTGGAAGGGGCTGCTCTTGAATGTGATATGTCTTTTTAAAATCATCCTCCATGGGACTAAGAGTGCTCATCTCTCCCCACCCTTTTCCTCATGTCTTTCTTATTCTTGCTGCCTCCTCTCACGTTCCTTAGGCATACATGTATCAAGTTCTCACTGGGTACCAAATAAAGGCCAGGGCTATATTGGGCTAGGCAGACAGAAGAGGAAGAAACAGTCCTTGTCTTGGGGAATTTGCACTCTAGTGGGCGAATGAAGCACACTCAAGAGAATAGATTAAGATATTCAGACTTCCTTGGAGGGCAGTGGCAGCATGAGGCTAAGGAGAATGGTAAGAACAATTAGAATTCCATGAAGAGACAATTCAATGTTCAATACTTCTGCCCTAATCACAGATGGGAAATCAACTACTCTGGCCATATCCCTCTCCAACTCACTTCTCTGGCCTCTTGGCCTACCAAGCCCTTCGTATCACCATGTTTAAATTATCCTGGACCCTGCACTGGTACCCTCAACCATGATCTTTCTCAACCTTTTCAGACTTTGACCTTCCTTCTGCTCCTTGTTCTGACTAGTAAAGTCTTGCCTTTGAAGACGCAGTGCTAATGTTACCTCCTCTATCAATCTGTCCCACCTCCTGGTCCAGCCATTAGTCCCTCCCCCAGTGGGAATTGCAGAAATATTGAAAAATACTTGTCACTTTCTTATAATTATGTTGGCACACAGTCTCCACACCACAAAACAAGGAGTTCCTGGGGGGCAGGAACCATGTTCTTCATCACTGATGAATTATTTCTATCAGAGAGAGGGGTCTCTCAATTACTGCTGTTGAATAATAATATAATCTATGCTCCATTCCCTTGACCCCCATCCCTGTTTTCCCGTTGAATGTGAACATTTCAGAGACTTTTTCTAATCAGTCTCTGATTTCTAATCTAAAGGAAAAGGTCCGAGGGCACCAGGCTAAAGTTGCTTCTGGGTAGCTCTACCTCCCAACCCGCACCCCCAGGTTTCAAGAGGACTCCAACCAACAATGACCATTGGCTTTTACTCTCTCTGGACCTGAACTAGAAATGAGCTCAGATAGTCTGCTCCTCATCTTTAGCTCAGTCATCGAGGGCCATGGGAAAGGACTTTGTCCTGGGATATATGAAGACCTGGGTCCTGAGTTCAAGGCTCACCAACCTTGGCATAAATCCATACCACTCACACACACAAAGCTTGGTATGTTTTAGACAGCACTTTCCCATCTATTATCTGTTTTGATCCTTAAAACAAGCATGTGCAGCAATTATTATCCTACTTCTACAGATGAAGAGACCATGGCATGATTTGCCCAAGGTTGCTCCTGTTAAGTGGTGGAGCTCACCTGGAATCCATGTCTTTGGACAGCTTTTTCCTCTTATACCTGCAAGTCTCAAACTTCAGTGCACATCAGAATGAACTGAAGGACTTGTTAAACCATAGATTGTTGACCAACCCTCAACCTTTATGATTCAGGTCAGGAGTGAGATCCAATAATTTGCATTTCTAACAAGTACCCAGGTGATGCTGTTAGAAGAAAACACTGATATACGCCAACCTATTAACTTATTCTGTGGCCCTGGGCAAATCCCTTCCTTTTTGTCTGCCTCAACTTCTCAATGCATATAATGAGGAGGCTAGACTAGAATGTAACTTCCAAACCTTATTTTTTTAGCAGCAAAACCCATCTTTCAAAAGAAATCTTACAGATGATTCTAATACATACACAATGGATAGTCAGGGCTGCTCTGGTGCAGAGGTGGAGGGAAATCAGCTTGCAGGACCCATCTCTCCACAGAGCGGATGCTGGTACACCTCCCAGAGCACATTTGCAAATCCCTTCAATAGATGTGACCTAGATGCTCTTTGAGGGCTCTTCCCAGCTGACATTCCAGGATGCTGAAAGACTTTTAGCATTTGCCATTGTGAGGGGAGACTGGAAAAGTTGAAGGGAAACTGACTGCATTAACCAGTGCACAAGACTGCTTTGTCCATGCCATGGGCCCACACAAGAAAGGAGATCTTAACCCTGTTGGGCTAATGGAACCCCTTTGACAATCTAATAAAAGCTGTGGGCCAGCTCCCTAGAAAAATGATGATATATACATACACATAATGATATTTAGTACATCCTTTCAGGTGTTGACACCCTAGGGGTCCTAATGTCTTTAAACCCTTGATTGGGCCCTGACATAGCATTTCCAACAAATTCCTTCTTGGCATTTTCTTAGCATAGTCTCTCTCCTTCCTTTCACCATTTCTTGGTGCAGACACTTACAGAAATCCCTTAAGGTAACTTGCAAAGGCATCATCAGGTCATCACTTAGTGACTGTCCTTCCTCACTGGACTGAAGGAATGCTCTTGAGGGGGAGAAAACATGATTTATTCATCCTTGTATCTTGGCAGCTCAGGGGAGGCACTCTAAGGTGAGGTGAGAATGCCTGAGGAGATAGGGTGACCACAGAGAAGGGGCTCTGGGTCAGTCCCTAAGACATTTCTCTTGCTCTAGTGCCCACCACAGGGAAGCCCATTCTATCTTTTCTAGGCCAAAAGAGTGGAGAATTGACAAAGAGAAGATTCTCTCTGGCTTTCAACTGATAGTTGGTGCCCAGTGAGGGCAGGTGGGGAGATGAACAGGAAGCCTGCTGGGTAGCAGCAGGAAGGCCATGAATAAACTACCTGGCTACTGGCTGGGCTCAGTGGCCAACTGTGCTTCTCCTCTGGGGCCTGATACCTCCAAGTGAGCTGGCACCATACTACAGCAGAAATGGTTTGAGGAGTCAGGCAGAAGGTATGGGTAGAGCCTGGTTGTGGAAGCAATCAGGGCCAGTGGGCCCATGGGGCCTCAGGACCTAGCTCCTGCTCAAAACCCTGTTATGATCCCACCTTCTCTGGAGCTCCCACAGTAAAGGGGAAACTCATTGGTCTGTCCCAGCACCCATCTCCTTCATCTCACAAACACCAAAATGACAATTACCTGTTTATTGTTTTTCAAAACAAAACAAACCCAAAAGACATTCAAAATTCCACTGTGGTGGAAAGCTGCGTTGATGTGGCTGATCCGGGTTGTCTCTCAGGTTGTCTCAGGGAGCATCAGGTACACTGGGGCATGGGCTATTGCCCTGGCAGGGCTGGATGAACACTTGCACCAGGGCTGGCATCAGAAGAGCTGCAGGCCAGTTTTGAGCCCATGCAGCTGCCCCTGGCTCCAGAGAAGGCCTTCAAAGTTGCTGCTGCTGCTGTTGCTGCAGTTGCCACTGCCAACACCACAGGTCAGGCCCAGGGTGCTGAAGAGAGAGTGGGAGGTCAGTCAGGGAAGGAGGCAGCTTTAGGGTCTAGTGAGGCCAAGGGTGCTTGATGTGTGTATCTGTGGGAAAGGCCCACCGTCCTGCCTTGCTTTATAAAGTAGACAATGGAGGAAATCTGAGAGACAACTTCAGATGAGCCCCAGGGATGGCTCTGACTTCTTCTCAGTTGAGGAATGGATGGAAGAGGGAAGGAATGGAACTTTTCAAGTGAAGCTTTATGCATGCAGAGTCCCACTACATAAACTATACTGAAGCAGAGCTATTTGGGTTGAGGTAGGGGAGGGGACCCTATACCATCCCACCCCCAAGAAGACACTGAAAGTGGCTTCTTTAACAGGGCCTCCTTTCCAGGCACTAGAGCTTGGGAGCCCAGAAGACTCTGGGCTGAATCCCTTGCACACCCAATAGATGGCTATAAGTGGACCAAGGCCTGGCTCGAGCTGTAGGGCTAGGCCCAGTTCCCATTCCACAATTGCAAGACTGCTTCTAGAGAGGGTAGCTCTGCCCTCCCTTTCCTGGCCCTGCTCAAAATACTATTGCTTCCCCTGCTTCCTTGCAGGTCAAAGGTCCTTGCAGCTGGATAAGGGTGATAACTGAGAGCAAAGCCATCATCCTTCCCTTCAGGGAGCTGAAAAAACCCTTAGAGATGATCTAGTCTCAACCCCTCCCATAACTCACAACCCTACATACAAGGAAACTGAAGCCCAGAGATGAGAAAGGACTTGCCCAAGGCCACAGAGCCAAGTCAGGGGTGGAGCTGAGATAGGAACAGGGGTGGGCATGCCCTCCCCAGCAAAGGAAGCCTCCCTGCTACATGGGGTGTGGGGAGCTGGGCCGGATCAGCTTACTGCTTGATTGAACAGCTCCACCCACCCACGCTGCACCCTTGATACCCTGTTGCTCACAGAGCCAGCCTTACCCAGGACCGGACTGGTTGGGACTGAGGGGAGAGGGGGCCTCTGTCTCAGACATGTGAACCTCACTCCCATCTACATACCACCTGGCTTCCTCAGCTGCCTCCTCTCTTCTCCAAAGAGGTCTGCTGCCCTCTGTTCTCAGAGTCCATGGTGTTGCCTTGGGCATGGCCTGCTTCTGGGGCCCCTGGGTTCTATAGCCCTCTCCCAGAATGCTCATCTCCCAGGGAGTGGGCAGGCAGTACAGGGATAAACTCTCGATTTCAGGGGCCCACAGGGGTCTCTCTCCGGTACTCACAGGATTCTCCTGGTCACAATGGCCCAGCATTCCGGAATGTATAGGCCCTCTGGATGGGCTCCTTTGTGTTACCAGCATAGCCCCTCGGCAAGGGCTGCTTGGTTTCTGGCTCCCTGTTGACCCAAGGGCTCCCACACCTGTGATCCAGAGGTGAATTTCGAGGGAGAGCATGGAGCCCTGTGCAGGCCTTGCTACCAAGATGCCTGGACAGTGTGGGGAAGCCTACTGATTACTCTGTGCACTTTTGGACAAATCCCTTCCCTTTTCTGGGCCTCAGTTTTCTTTTCAAGAACATGAGAAAGCTGGATTAGGGTATCAGTTCTTGACCTTTTAGGAGCAGTGGACCCTTTAGAGAATCCATTGAATGCTATGGACCCTTCCCTTCCCAAAATGCACACCCATGTATGCACCCACCATCCACCCACCTACTCACACACATGAACTGAATACAATCTGAGGGGTGCCAAACCAGCTTTGCACAGCTACTTCACTGGCTCCTCACACTAGGGACAGGGAGTCCTGGCAAGGGCCCAGCCAGGGACTGGAGCTTATACTTCACTCATTTAGGCCGTGACTAGGACAGCTACCTCCCCCACCCACCCCACATTGTTTCCTTCTCTCCCTCTCGCAGGCAGCAGAGAAAGGGAATGAGAGATCCTGCTGCCACGGTCACTTACCCAGTCTTGCACATTGGTGGTTCCAGCCGCTGCTCTAGCACAGGCTGGTCCAAAAGATACATGGTGTCATAATTCTCCAGCATGAGCTCTGCTGGGTCTTCGGTCTGACCTGGCATTCGGCCTAGGGGGAATGTGTCCCATCGCACATCTTCTGTGGAGCAAAGGGAGGTGGCAACAGTGGGCTGATGAGCTGGTTCTCTAGTGCACAGGCACACCCGCCCTGTCCAACCACCCACCCCACTCAACCTGCTCGGCATGGGCGGGATCTCTGGGTTTCTCCACCTTCACTCCTTTTTGCATCACTTTATGAGCTCCTCTCCACCTAAGTGCCCCACGACACGTTGCACACTCTACCACACATTCTTTATGGCCCTTTTCCCCATCGATATGTTTACACACATACAAAAACACACACACACAAAAAAATCAGACGCAATTTTGTTCCTCTTTGCTCTTCTCCCACTTCCCCAGGCATGTTCCCACACAGACAACATCTTCAGATGGGGCCGTATCACTGCCTCAGCCTCTCACCCTCACCCCTATTTCCCTGCCTGTGTAGACACACATACACACACACACCACATACACTCTCTCTCTCTCTCTCTCTCTCCCCGCTAGAGGGCCTGGAGGTCCCAGAATTCCCACAGCACCCCTCCCTGCCCCAAACCCATGGATATTTCAGAGCATCTGAACAACCTAGATTTCCTACACATCTACATGCACACACACACCCCACCTGTTTGAATGCCACATCCTTTCTTAGTAGCCATGCCTGCAGAGAGGCACACATACACCCACGCCCACCTCAGGGTAGACTCTCTCTCAGAGGTAGTTTGCTCCCCTCCCTGCTGCAAGGACTTCTTGCCCCCAGATGGAAAAAAGAGAACACCCCTCTGGAAGGGCTGTCTCACTGTACATGCCACCCCCCATGGCCAACCAAGTATGTACATGGAAGCACACATACCAAACTGTGACTTACTGAATGTCCCCAGTTTCACCCCCTGCCTCATTCACTGGCACATAAACCATGAATCTTCAGGTCCCTGCTCCCCCACACATTATGTACACACACACAGGAGGAGCACCGGCAAAGGGGAGAGGGAAAGAGAATGCCCTAGCCTTTCCACATTCATACCCCTCACCCCTCACACACACACACATGCAGATACTCTACTTTAGGATGGGCCATGCCAGGCCCTGCCACCCCCTCTGTCTTATCACTTAGACACCCTCCACACAGCATATTAAATCCCCCTCCTCATCCTTACACAAATGCATTAAGTGTTTTCAGATGAAGCCCTCACTAGTGAGCTCCATGCAGATTTTGTTCCTGGCCTCCTACATCTCCCTGGTACTCAAAGAATTCTCCCTGTTGTAATGGCCCTGGCATTCTGTGAAGTATCAATCCCCAACCAGCTTTTTACGTAACCCGGGGAGAAGCCCCTCAGGAAGGGCTATGCCCACCCATCCCTCTCCACTGGCTCTCTTACAGGAAGCTGTTGCTGTCTTAATGCCTTGCATCACCCCATGATACAGACACAACTTCATGCACAGAGGCCACTTCCTATATGGGCTCTCTGTCACTGACCTGACCATCCATCCCACTATTAACATGCCTAACCCTGTCTATGTCACTTTTGTGCATATCCCATCAGTGACAGCACAGACACACAGGCCACCTCTGGATGGCTGTCTCGCTGCCAGTTCCCATGTCCCTCCATAGACCCCCATCTCTCACTGCTGCCACTTCTCTCCCTCATACAGATACCTCTTGGCCCTCATGGGTCTCGGTGGCCCTGCCTCCTCTTCCAAAAACACATGACTGTGCATGCATGGTCACATAGCTGCATGACAGCTCACTTTACCATGACTTCTCCTTTCACTGCCCCTTCTTTTCTCTCTTCCACATACACACACACCCCTGCCTATGTCAATATCCCTCCCTTTCAATATTTAGAGAGACCCCCCAAACATAGACCTCCTTGGCCTAAGAGATTTCTGTCACCATGCCATGGTTTGTCCAGCAAGTACAGACACACAAACACTCATACACACAGACATAAATGCATCCCCCCACCACTGACACTAGGGCCTTTACACCCCAGCCATCCCGCACCCATCCACACAAGGGCAAAGGCCACACCTTTCCTCTTAAACGAATTCACTGCCTCCCCTCTTGCTGCCTGCCACTGCCTTCCCTACACTATACCCAGGCCCAGCTGTTCTCCCTCCCTCCCTCAGGCTCCAACAGAGGCTGGGCCCCTGCCTCTAGTGTGTACATGTATGTACCTGTGTACGTGTACACATGTGCCCATGCACACACACCAGCCTGTTCTGTCATTCCTTCTGGGTCTCCCTGCTTTGAGCTTCTTGCTACTTAACCTAAACAAGAATACTCCAAAGACGACCCTCAAAGGAGAAGATTTCTATCACCAACCCTCCCTGCACCCCCGTCTTGGCTTTGGTCTCACTAACTTGTGTGTTCACCTGAAAACCACAGTACTGCTTAGTCTCTCTTCTGATTTCACTTCTCTGACTTCATGCCCTGTCCAATATAGCAAAATCCTGTTTCACCACCAGCCAGCCTCCATGTGTACACACACATGTACAAATACATAGAAAGCAGTCGGTGTCTCGATGCACATAAAAACACGTGCAGAACCATATACATATTATACCCCATTCCTCTTGCTTTCTCCTGCCTGTGTTACGGCCCAGTGCCCACTCCCACGCCATCGCCCCAGAATGTGTTCTCTACATAAAGCAGCCAGAAGGCTGACAATGGCCCCTGGTGTGCTCATATACTCCATCCTAAGGGGAAGGGAAGCCAGCTATCATCCACATACCAGGCTGCCTCCCAAGCTTGCCTCACACTGGTAACACCTCCTGCTACTTTCTGTCTCTTTCCTAGGGTGAGGGAAACCTCAAAAACCAGCCAGAGAGGGAAGAAATTGGTGTGGGGACAAAGTGGATAGCAGCCTTCTTACCTGAGCTAACCTGCCATGCAGAACCCTGCAGAGCTTCTCTTTTCTGAGCCAGGAGCCTGGCAATCTCAGCAGTGGGGGACTCCTGCCCTGTAGAGAAAGGCCCCACCTCCATTCTGTCTTCCTCTTCATCATCATCTTCATCGTCATCTTCATCATCATCCTCATCATCCTCATCATCATCTTCATCATCATCTTCGTCATCCTCTTCATATCCTTCCTCTTCCTCCTGGTCATCATATTCTTCTTCCTCCTCTTCTTCCTCTTCCACCTGGTCTTGAAAGACCTCTTTCTCTTCCTTCTCCTCTTCCTTGACATCAAGAATGCTGCCCTGCTCCTCCTGCTGCTGCTGGGCCTTTGCTTCAGACCTGAGGCTGGAGCTAGCTGGTTTGAGGCTCCAATACAGGCTGTCCAGCGTATACGGACACTTCCCAATGGCAGAGGCCTCGGAGCCCTCCTGCACCAAACTGTTTTCTCCATTCTGGGTATAAATGGAACAGATGCGCAGCAGCTTCTCCTGCTCCCCGTCTGGCAGGACCTGCCCCATGGCTTTGAAGATGCTGAGCAAAGGGAGGGATGGGATAGGAAAGATTCAAAATCTCAAGTCACTTCACACCCCAACACTCTAGGATTTGAACTTGGTATCTGAGCTTCCAGACCTGCCTCTGAAAGGCAGTGCAGTAGAGCAGACAGAACATAGAAGCAACAGAACCATGGACCCTGAACAAGCTCTGTGGTTCATCTCTGTGCCTCACTTCCATTCTCAGTAAAATGAGGACAATAATGGTACCTAACGTATAGGGTTGTTGGAGTAAATAAGAAAGCTCACATAGGATGCCTGGCACAGTGCCTGGCACATAGTGGGCATGCAATAAATGATAGCTATTAGTCTGCACCAAGATGCTATGTAAATACACAAACCAGCCAACAAACGTGCAGGGCTGGAAATGAGAATGGCAGATCCCTCTCTCCTCTGGCCTAGCTGAGTAATCTGTCCTGAGCTCCAAGGATATGCCTGGAAGTGTGCTGGGCTCCTTCTGCGTGGAGCACAAAGTGTGATCCCTATACGGCAGTAGCTACAGCCCAGCCTGGAATGGAAAAAAAGAAAAAAAAAGCTGCAGTTGACAAGACGAAGCAGGATATGGGAGGGAGGCCAGATGAGCACTGCAGACCTACTGCGGGTACTGCGCGGTTAGGGGAGGCAGAGAGCACGAGGAGGGCAGGAGATACCAAGGGGGGCTTCATGCAGGTGGGGCCCAGAAGGCCCACAGACAAGAGCGAGCACCGGGTGCTCCTGTGTGCGGTGACAGTAACCCAGCTGGAAGACATGGCCAGTGCTGAGGAGCCGTGGGAGGAAGAGAAAGCTAGGAAGGCGGGTGAGTGAGAGAGTGTGTGTGTGTGTGTGTGTGTGTGTGTGTGTGTGTGTGTGTGTGTGTGTGTGAGTGCGTTGGGGGATGAGGGGAGTCACCTGCCGACTCTGAGCACAGGTGAAGATCACCATGGTGACAGCCATGTGGAGACTGGCCATGTGGAGGGTGGCCTGGACAGGGGGGCCTGGAGGCAGGGAGACCAGGGAGGAGCTTGTTTCCATGGTCCAGGGCAGAGTCGGGGAGGGCTCACTAGGACACGGGCAGTGGAGATGGAGGGAGAGAATCTGTGAAGGACATACAGAGAGCAGGGCTTGGTGACCCATGGCAAGGTCAGGCAGAGAGTTAAAGATGATGACACCATGCACACAAAAGACAGTGCTAACAGCCAAACCACCAACAGATACAGAGATGCTGGGAAGGAGAGCTCAAGGGGAGGAAAAGGGTGATCGCCTCTCACAGAGCCTCACGTAGAACCTGGCACCAAACAGGCACCCAGTCTCTGTGGGACACACGGGTAGGGTGGAGGGATGGAGAGTTTCCTTCTAGATGTATCGAGTTGGAATTGCAGGCAGTTCCCAAGGGGCCGTCGGCTCAGTGGGCTGCTTTCTCTCTGGGCACACGCAGACTGGTCACTAGTCAGTCGGATTAGGGCTGGAGGCTAGTGGCTCCAGTGGGAGACTCTCTCTGCAGAGCTAAGTTCATATTCCAAGAGAACACCGGCTTGAATTAAACATACTAGCTGTCTGGGGGAAAGCTCTTTAAAAGTTTCCAGCTTTATCAGAGGAAAAGCCAGAGAGAAACTCTGCCCTCTCACGGTGGCCCTTTAGTGTGATTAATATATCTCGAGCTGTCTAGTCTGACCACTATGGTGTAGTAGGGGTGATACAAATCTTAAAACACATCCCATTCTTTACGTATGCCTGGTCACAGCTCAGGGTGATGGAACTAAAGTGGACTTTGGACTCACACAACCTGGGCCCAGATCCCTGTTCCACCATTAACAAATTGTGTGACTTTTAGGTTAAGTCAAGTCACTCCTCAGAGCCTCAATGTCTTAACTGTCAAATAAGGGTATAATACCTCTACCTCCCAAGATTGCTGTGTCAAATTAAATGAAATAAGCTCTACAAAAAAAAAAAAAACAAACACAGCACCATGCCTGACAATTGCCAATGATATTTTTATTCTTTCTCTGGGGAAAACAAAAGCCAAGTTCCATGTGTGTCTATGACAGATGCTTTCTGCAATAGTACAATCTAGTGGAGCATTATAGAAGAGAATGGGACTAAGGACAGGCTATTAGGATCCTGGTCCCAGTTCTGACTTGCAGCACAATACCTGGGCAAATCCTCTGTTCCCCACTGTGTGTAATGGGGTGATTAGGACTATATTCACTGATTATCTGGGAAAGGCAGGATCTGTGCACAAGGAATCGTACCCAAGTGAGTCGCTGTTACTGCTGGCATGTGTCGCATCCCTCTGGTATGCTTGGGTTGGGAGATCTCTGTGGTCCAGACTTCTCCGAGACCAGCAGCTTCCACTCTGCAAGCACTTAGGATTGGAAAGTACCTTGAAGGCCACCTATCCAACCCCTCCATGCTGCTCTTTTCACTCCCTCCCACCCTGCCGTTACATAGATATGCCATGTTCCTTCTGGACTTTGAAACTTCCTTTATTCTTTCTCCTGCTTGAATCATTCAAATGCCTCTCTGTTGCTCTTTCTGACTCCTTCAGGCCCTTTTGGTTCTCCTCCCAGTTTCCCACCCATCCATGTCATTTCTAGCCTAGAGCACACACATCTGGTGATATGACTCTTTGGTTCAGTTCCATCTCCTGGAGGTCTTGCCTTGACTGACTTTGTCTACAAAGGACACATTTTTTATCATATAAATCCCTCTGTGCCCCAGTTGTGATCAGGGTTCAAGAAAGACCTCCGGACTCGATGGGGGATCAGGGACTAAGAGGGTCTTGTCATCCAGACTCCCACTTCATTCATTCCCCAGGCACTCCTACCAAGGACAGCAATGCTGGCAATAAGACAGCAGAGCAGAGTTCAGTTCTGTGTTTACTGAGGCCTATTTGGGTCCTGGACTTGTGTGGTGTGCTGGGCACAGGCAGCAAATGCAGAGCCCTTGAAAAACTTAGTCTGATAGAGGGAAGGAGACACTAGGGGAAGTAGACACAGCAACACAAAACCTAAGATTTGGGAAGTATCTGAGAGTTAACAGGACAGGGTAGATGGTGCCGCCATCAAGTGAGATAAGCAACAAAGGAGGAAGATTACTTTGGAGTTAAAGTGGGGAATAAGATGATCAATTCTCTTTTGGTCACAGTGAAGCACCTGTGGGCCACTGAAGGGGAAATGTCCAACATGCAGTTGAGTATAGGAGGCTGAATCTTAGGGGAAAGGCCTGGGCTAGATAAAGATATTTGGGCCTCAGCACTTTATAGAAACTAGTAATAAGCACAGGCATTTCAAGGAGGGAGTGGTAAACAGCATCAACGTAGCCGACACAGAGACTGGTAAGGGCCCACTGGATTTGGTAATTAGGAGGTCAAAGCAACTCTGGGGGTGAATGCCAAATTGCAGGAAGTTGAGGAGTAAGAGGGTAGTGAGGAAATCGAGACTGTTGAGTATAAACTATTTTGAGATGTTCTGATGGGATGGAGGGAGTGATAAACTGGTAATAACAAAACAGAGCGATGCAGGGTCAAAGGAGATTTCGCTTGTGTTGCTGTGATTGTTGTTTTGTTTTGTTTTAAGGTGAGAAAAACTCAGGCACGTTCATAGGTTGAAGAGCAAGAGCCAGCAGAGCAAGCGAGAGGCTGGGGTGAGGCCCCAGCAATGCTGGCTGAGGTGGCTCCAGAGCACAGGTCGAGGAGCAGGCTTTGAGGCGGGGCAAGGCCATCTCATCCTGAGACTGGCGAGAAGGTTGAGTGCAGCCACAGATCAATTCACGAGGGCTGGACCTCAGGTCGAGGGGGCCCTGCTGGATGCCTCCATGTGCTTGAGGAAGCTAGGGTGAAATGGGAGAGGGGGAGGGGCTTGAGGTGAGTGATAAGGGTGAATAGTGAATAGTGAATAGATAAGTGAATAGTCAGGGAATGGGAGAGAAAGTGGTTGGTCAGAAAACAAAAGTTCAGACAAGCAGAACTGAGGTCTGGCCAGAGATTAAAAATCATACCTCTGCTGTGGCAGCAATCCACAGGGCTATGTGGTTTTCTCCAGCAGAGCTCAGCTACCCGGGATGAGGAGCGGGGAAAGCAGAATGGGGAGGATCAATCCCAGCTTGGGAGTTTGCAAGTCAGAAACGGCCAAAGGATGGGCAGAGCTGAGGATTCTGATGGTGAATGGCTGAAGTGATCAACCACAGAGAGGATCAAGAAGCAAGGTCAAGGGGGATAGGATATGGAGGGATGGAGGTCTGGATGCAGGCAAAGAGCAGATGTCATGGGATGTGAGGGTGAGCAATAGAAGGACAAGAGGTGGTGGTCACCAAGTGGGATGCTGGGATGTCAGCTTTCAGAGGTGGAACAGCTCTAAGAGATAGAAATGGGTTGCTGCGTGTAGTGGAGAATGAAAGTCACTGGAGTTGAGGAGCTGTAGAGTGTTGCATGGGCCACCCAAATGAAATAGATATTGCTGCAGAAAGCAGGAAGAGAATCAGGTGCTAAAGGTTTCCATGAGTATGAGGGAAGTGGCTCAGGGTCAGGAAATGACAGAGAAAAGGAAAGGGAGACAACCACAGGTATTTACAGGAACCAGTGCAATATTCAGTTTGACCACAAAACGCAGGGTGGATTGGGTAAAGGGGACTCACAGGAGGTATGGCTACCATGATAGGTTGGGCCAGAATGAAAAAGATCTTTGAACGTCAGGCTAAGAAGCCTAGACTTCACCAGGAAGGCAATAAAGAGCCACTAAAGGTTGCTGAGCAACTATCACAGGTATACTTCGGGAAGATAATAGAGGAGACAGCACTGGGCTTGGAGTCAGAAGACCTGGGTTCAGTAATAAACAGCAGCTACCATTTATTGTGCACTTACTCTGTGCAGGCCACTGTGCTAAGCACTCTAGGGGGATTGTGTCATCTATTCGCACACTAGACTCGGTTCAGTAGGGTCTTAAGCTGTATGATCTTAAGCAAGAATATCCTACCCTCCCCTCTCTGGACCCAGTTCTCCCATCTGTCAGTGGGATGGGGACTGGGCTAGATTGTCCTTGAAAAGGCCCTTCCAACTTGGCCATTCTAGGGCTGTGTGGCTTGCAGGGCCTCACCCTCTTACCAGATGAATTCAAGAGACTTACAGCTGAAGGAGTTGGGGGCTGGCCCAGCAAGGTGAGCCCAAGCAGGACTCCACCACCCGGGGCCAGTCAAGGGAGGCGGAGCAGCTGAACAGCCTCCAGCTCCTTCTTGCTTCCCACTGGTTTGCAGAAAATCCGCGAGCATTCCGTCCTGAGAGAGAAGACAGCACCTGAGGAGAAGGAACCAGTGAGCCCCCCACCCAGCCTTTCATCTTGAAAAGTTTGGCTCTGTCCTTCCCTACCCCCGCAACCTATACCTCCTAACTGCTGAAAGCATTCAGGGCACTTTGACCCAGCCCAGTTTAGTTGGCTCTGAGAAGAAAAAGGAAGAGGGAGAATTGTTCACTGCTGCTGTGGGGCCCTCTTGGGCAAACCTAAACCTTTAACAAGGGAGGTGTCTGCCTGGTGCTTCTCAGCAGAGAGCTGAGGACAGTGGTAGATGCTGCTCCCTGGGCTGCCTTAGGCCCTAAGGCTAGAGCTAGTCTCCCTCACCAGTCTTGGTGTTGGCCACGATCAGTTCAACAGTCCATCTGAGGATGTAGCTGGATCGGATCCCGCTGTCCCCCAAGGCTGGCAGCTCAGAGAGCATCCTCTCCAGCAGGGCCTGTGTGAAGGTCTGGGAGTGCAAGCCCCTGAGCAGGGGCTGCCAGAACTGAGAGAATGGCTTTGGCACCAGGATGTCACCCAAGTCCATGTTTTCTGGTTTGTAAGGGATACCGTTGGGGAGGGGCAACAGGAGAGAGAGAGCAAGAGCAGGGGGGAGAAAAGAAGAGAGGGCGAGGGAGAGAGGGAGAGAAGGAGAGAGCGAGCGCACGCACCAGAGTGAAAGAGTAAGAGAGAAAGAGTGTATGTGCACGTGTGTAAGCCAGCCCCACCACCCCCAACAGAGTTGCCACCCCGCAGAACAGAAGGAAAGAGGAGAGCAGAACAGCAGGGAGAGAGAAACAGTTAGTATCTGACAACCAACAACTAACTCAAAAAGTATAAAAGAAAAAGAGCTCTGCTTCTAGCTTCAGCTTTGTTAATAACTCACTGTGTGACTTTGCATCAGTACCTTCCCCTCTCTGGACCTCAGTCTGACAATCTGTAACATGAGGATGTTGGACTAGATGACCTCACAAGGCCCTTCCAGTTCTGTTGTTCTAGCTCTCTAGCTAGTGGCTAAATCACAATTAACATGGCACAATAATGGCATTAAGACCCCCACCCACCCTCCCCACCCCATTCTAGACTACCTAAGGACAGCCCCACAACTGCAAATCAGTGGAGTTACATGTTCTGTTCACAGGAGTGTTCAGGGGCTTCCAGAGGCCATGGTATGGCAGGACACAGACCTCACCCCCAGCCCACCTTTGGTGCTCCCGCCCAGGAAACATAAAACCCTAAGACTGCAGTGATCCCCCAGGACCCTACCTTCATAGTCTATCTGCAAAGCTTCCAGCTGCTCAAATGTGGGGATGAGAAAGCCGTCATCTAGAAAAGCATCGAGCACAGCCTCCCTGGAATAAGAAGATGCTAGTTTAGCAAACTGAAGCTGGCAGAAGACACTCTCCTACTCCCTCACCTACCCCCAAGGCAGGTAATACCTCTTGGGGGGAAGTGGGCAGGTAGGAGGGGGTAAGAAGGCAGTTGACAGATCTCAGGCTTCGGCCTCCTGGGTCAAGGGCTGGGCCTGAGGCTTGGATCAGTGGGTTTTGAACAAGCATTGACCAAGTACATGCTGATCTAACACCCATAATGAGGGCAACAGCGGCTACACAAGCCTCAAAACACAGATGGGGAAAAGTCCCAGGTCCACAAAAGAAGGAGTTAAATGTCTGGGATCATGGAGTCAAGGGCTTTTAGACTTCAGTTCCTACTTGGGTCTTTTTGTTTCTGACCATTCTCCAGTCCCCTCCTCCTCCCCTTCTTCCAGGCTGCGTTCTTTTAGATCCTCGAAGTAGAAACCTTGGAGATTCAATTGCTGCACCAAATATGATCCATAGGCCTTATTTCTGGGGACTCTAAGAACTCAGGAAAAGTTAGAGGGGTTGCACGGGTAGGCTATAGGAATAATCACTTATCTCCATCTAGCTCAAACCTACACCAGCAACAGCAAGCTGATTCCTCCGGAGGTGGTGGCTCCCCAAGAGACTCCCTGCTATGGTTTGGATGTTTGTCCCCTCCAAATCTCATGTTGAAATTTGATCCCCAATGTTGGAGGTAGGGCCTAATGGGAGATGTTTGGGTCACAGGATCAATCTTTCATGAATAGCTTGGTGTCATCCTTGCGGTAACGTTTAATGAGTGAGTTCTTTATTAGTTTCCTCTCCCACTCCAAGAGCTAGCTGTTAAAAAGAGCCTGGCACTGCCCCCCCACCCCTTGCTTTTTTTTCTTGCCATGTGACATGTGATCTCTACACACACCAATTCCCCTTTACCTTCTTCCATGAGAAGTGGAAGGCGCTTACCAGAAGCAAATACCAATGTTATGCTTCTGCAGAACTGTAAGCCAAATAAACCTTTTTTCTTTATAAACAGTCTCAGGTATTCCTTTATGACAACACTAACTGGACACAGACACTCTCTAGGCCTGGGGAGAGGGGAAAAGAGCTTAGATGTCCTAATACTTAGAGTTGACATACTCAGATCCCTCCCTGAAGCAGATCAAGCTTGAGGAAATAGCTGTCCTTCCATCTATCTCATGTTGGGTCAACATTGGAGAAGAATGCTTAAAGGAGCCAACCAGCTGCCTGCTCAGCACTACCAGGCAGACACTACTGTGGAGGGGCACAAAGATAGTTTTCCCAGCTGCTAAGGAGACCACCATCCACCCTTTTGCTGAAGGGTGGAGCCAAGAAGCCTAGGCTGGGCAGATACCAATAAAACACCTTTGGAACTAGTATCCTGGGAATGAAGAGAAGACTCCAGGGATAATTGCAGCCTACATTGAAGACTCCCATCCAGGCCCGCTCTGCCACCTATACCACCTAAGCACACTCTCTGCTCCATCCCAGATCCCTTCAAACCTTTCCCTAGCCAGGAAGGTCTAGCAGTGCCTCCACAGGTTCTTAAGGGAAAGTTCCCCAAAGCCCTTTCTAGCTGAATTTAGGTGGAAAGCCCCCAAGAGCTAGGGAGAAAAGAAGAATGGGTACAGATACTATTTGGATTGAACTAAGCACTATTTTTTAGAAAAAAGAAAGCTCATGGCCATTCTGAGAGAAGGCTCCTCCTCTGTCCCCTGAACCATGACTACCCAGAGAATGATGACACCCGCCAAAAAGAAGTTCGAAAGAAAAGACTAACAGTGCCCACCACGTATCTTTTACCTCAGACTTGGACAAGGGCTAGGCAATAAGGTTCAAGAACTTTTCCCAGTTGCCAAGAGCTCCACATCCCACCTGACAGAGAGGAAGAAGGTTGGCCAGGGGATGGATAATAGTGGGCATTCCTGCCTCTAGCCATTCTAGTGACTCAGAGTATGCAACCCCCACCAGAGGGTCACGCCAAATGTAGGGTCCCTGTGTGAGGGATCAGGATTACCCCTGGGATTTTGTACAGAAGAAGCCAGCAAACTAGGATATGCAAACAGATTTCAGTGGAGCTGCTACCCTCTACCCTAGAGAATAGGCAGCCCTTGGTTACCTAGTTACACACCTGTTCTCCCATGTAATGCCCTTGAGCTCTGCCAGGATGCATTCTACACGTGGGGACGGGTTATTCCACACCTTAATGGACTGAGGTAAAAGCCTAAATTTCTCCAGCACCTGCCAGCAAAGAGGGTCCCATCAGAAGGCTGGTTCAGCCAGGCAACCCACCCCCACCCCTCCAAGCTCCCTGCCCATAGGACTCTCAGCACTGCCCTGCAGGGGATAGGGCAGGGCATGCAGGGGTAGGCCCACAACTCCCCTATTGGCCCTGGAACTAAAAATAACCTGAATCTCAAATGTCAGACGTTCCCCTCCTCCTCCTCCTCCCTTCTTTCCTCCCTCCACTGAATTTCCTGTGGCTCCCAACAACCAGATACCCCAGTACTTAGATGACTGAATTAGGCCAAGGGTCAAGGGGAGGCAATGGGTTATAGAAGAAGAAAGAGAATCAGAAAACCCAGGTTCTATCATTAACTGTATAATGTGACCTTGGGCCTGTCCCTTTACTCATCTATGGCTTTAATTTCTTTGTCTGTGAAAAGGGAGGGTTGAACTAAATGGTTTCTGAGCTACCTGCCTTCTTAATAAAATAGCACCCCTTTGCTCACCTGATCTAGGAAAGCTCTTTCGCCCCCCCCCACCCTGCTGGTCAGCTGTGGGACTGCAGGCCCGTACAACTACCCATTCCCAGTTGTTCCCTACCACCCACCCAGTGGGGCAGACTATCCACAGACTTCATCATCTGCTCCCATCGGTGTGGAGGATTAGCCAATTGGACGCTGCTCCTCTTGTCTCCTTCCTAGTTCCCCCCTCTCTCTTTCTGAGAAGTTCTCTCATGCTTTGCCACTTTTCTTTCAAATTCCTTCTCAACACTTCTCTCAGGTAGCTGGCAAGAGGGAAGAAATGGCTGGGGCAGATGAGAGCACACCAGGTCAAGGGCACTTTCTCACCTTAAACTGTTCCTCTTCATATGACACCAGCAGTTCTCGGGCTCTTTCTGGAAACAGAAGGGAAGACAAATATGACTGCCAGCCCAGATCCATGCTCCTGCTGGGCTCCTCTTGAGCCCTTCTCACCTCATTTCTTGAGTTGTAAATTGGGAACTAGAATTCCTTCCCCTCCTACTTCACAGGGCTCAAGGAAGATGGTTTATGGAATCGAATGTGATAGCCACTACACTATGGAAACTAGCCAGGGAAGATAGTTTGTGACAAACTTTTTAAGCTGGGACTCACCACGGCACCAGAGGAAATGCTGAGTCAGAAATAACCAGTGCTAACTCTAAGTCTGAGCCTTCCGGGCTCATGGGCCACTGTCTGCCCCCTAGGACACCTACCATATAGCTCTTTATGTCTCAGAGCCTTTTTGTAAGAAGAATCCATGTCTTCACTGCCTTTGCTGTCACCATTATCCCTGACAGCTGAGTCTTCATCTTTCTTATTGTCCTGAGGCTCTGGTTTCTGTTCTGTGATGTCATCGACAATGAGGTTCTCATCTTCCTCCTGGTTCTCTTCATCTGTCTCTTCCCCATCTTCCTCCAACTCCCAGGTGTCTCTCAGGCTGTTCTCCAGTTGGCGGCACCAGTAGGTCTTCTGGAGCCAATCCAGGACAAAGTAGCACCCTAGAGTAGAGGAGAGAAGAAGACAGTGCCATAGGACCAGCCACAGGCAAGCAGCTAGCAGGCCCCGAGACATCTCAGCCCCCAGCTTCAGCTTGTGAGCGTTACAGGAAGGTCCCAGGGAAGGGGCTTGGCTCCAAGACTCAAATCTCAAATATCCAGAAGCAGCCTCTCTCACTCTGGGTTATCCCTGTTCTTTGCCTTCTGCACACCAGCACCTTTCCTAGAAATAACTAATACTAGACTTAGAAACAGGATGCCAAAAATAGCAAGGGGCTGTGAGAAAACTAGGATACAGCCCCACTAGCTAGTTACATGGCCTTGACCAAGTCTCTTCCCTTTTCTAGATCTCAGTTTCCCCATCACGAGGGATGAGGCTAAATCAGGGATTCTTAACTGGGATGGGGTGGGTGGCCGAAGAACTCCTGGGTTCATGACACTGTTGATGGCTCATGCTTCTCAACCCACCCCTCTCCCCCCACTAGGGTGAGGGGAATGAGGCTAACGAGGCACTACTCCCAGGAGCAAAATTTAAGGGGAGGCCAAAAACCTCTTTAGTCAAGGTATCAAAACAGAATCAGAACAGTACCCTGCCAAGCCATGTTGGAGCCTGAAGCAAAGGCGAAACCAGTAATAATAACCCTGTTTTGGGGGGGTTTGTTTGTTTTTGAGACACAGCCTCACTCTGTTGCCAAGGCTAGAGTGCCTTGGTGTCAGCCTAGCTCACAGCAACCTGAAACTCCTGGGCTCAAGTGATCCTTCTGCCTCGGCCTCCCAAGTAGCTGGGATTACAGGCATGCGCCACCATGCCCGGCTAATTTTTTCTATATATTTTTAGTTGTGCAGCTAATTTATTTCTATTTTTAGTAGAGACAGGGTCTCGCTCTTGTTCAGGCTGGTCTCGAACTCCTGAGCTCAAACGATCCTCCCAACTCGGCCTCCCAGAGTGCTAGGATTACAGGCATGAGCCACCACGACCAGCCTAATAACCCTGTTTTATTTAAAATTTTGATATTTTATCCTGGATTTTTCCACATTATAATGTTATTTATTTTGATTACTGAAACTTTTGCCCCCCTCCTTAAATGTTGTGCCCAAGGTAAGAGCCTCACTTGTGTTACCCCAGTCCCAGCCCTGATCCCAGGTGCCCCTTCACTCCCGGGTACCCCCAATCCCGGCCCCAGGGCTTAACTGAGATAGGTATACCCCCTGGAGACTCACCTCTGCGACAGTCATTTATATGAGGCATTTTCTTGTGGGTCAACTCATGGCGAAGTTCGACAATCCAATCCGGAATGTTCACCTGATTATAGGGGAGGGCATGAGTATAAAATTACAAATATTAAAGTTGGAAGGGACCCAAAGATGAATTCACCTGATCCCCCCACTTCATTTTCCACATAAAGAAATTGACTCCAGTCATAGTAGCAGAACCAGTATTAGAAACCAGGTCTCCGGATTCTTTTTACTGTGCTGTGGAGGTGGTATTGAAAATCAGAAAAGGCACCCATCTTCCCCAATCACCAACTGCCCTCTTCCAATAAAGAGATTCCTGTGAATGAGCATTAATAATGACCTTCCTCAGCCTCCCTCTGCCCTATCCCTCTCCCTGGGTCCCCTTTACCCTTCCCTCCCTCCCACACCTCCCGCAGGAAGATCCCCCGGATAACTAAGAGCATGCCTGCCTCTGGGACCTCTACACACTTCATATACTCACTCAGGGCAGGAATGTATGGCATTTTTATGCTACTGGGCTGAGCTGTCTCCTCCCTCAGACTGTTATCCTAAGGGTAAGTGCTGTAACTGCCCCCTCTTTCCTGTCCTCATCTGGTGGTACATTCTGGCTCCTGAGTTTCACTGGGCCATACCCAGCAAGCTGGGCAGGCCAAGCCCTCTGAGAAACTAGTCATGAGCGATGGAGCAATGCTGTTTCTTTCAAGCGGGAAGCTGAAGCTCTGCGGTTCTTGCTGGACTTGGCTGATAGTGAGGGGATGAGCTAGTTTGACCATGTGCCCACATTATCCCATTCCCCATTCAGTAAGCCCTCTTTAAGAGAGAATTGAGCAAGTCCACTTTATCATACGCACCTCCTGAGCCAGGAACTTGAGAGGGAGCCTGGAAAACTTTGTCTTCCTCTCCGAGATAAGATTCACAAACCTGGGGTTGGGGGAGAAATAAGTGGCACAGCCCAGGGCACTGTTTTACTCAAAACACCTTGCTGAGTTACTGACACCTTGCATTTCCACAACCTTTCCACTGACTGTCCTGTCCTGTTCTTATGGTTGGTGTCAGCCAGAGCAGGGACGGTTCCATCCACTCCAACACTTACTGAGAGTCTGCCCTGTACTGAAGCCATACAGATGAATAGGATGCTGCTCTGGCATTGAAGAGTTCGGTCTAGGATAAATAACCATGACATAATAACATATTACACTAAAATGTAATATACTATAAATGCTACAAAAGACTACATCAGATGATAATGTGTAGCACAAGGGAGAAGGTAAGAAAAGCAAGGAAGGCTCTCAAAGCAGACAAGAGGAACAGTATATGAGATGAGCAAAGACTTTGACGGATGAAAAAACTCAGTGGGAACCTTTTTCCCAATGTGTATGAGACAGCTAGAACCACTATGAGTCACTTTGTAAGTCAGGAACTCTGAACTCCACTTTCACAACTCAGCAACTTTTTAGTGTTCATGGGGGAGAGAAGGGGAAAAGGGTGGTGCTAGGTATAGATGGGGGTAGGGTTGGAAAGTCCACATTAAATCACAGGCAAGGACATAGACCAACTCAGAAAAGTTCCTCTGGGTGATGAGTTAAAGGGGAAGAAAAAAATATCAGACCCATAGAGAGATCACCTGCTCTGAACGCCCCTCGACTCCCATATTCCAAGGAAAGAAAAATGGAAGAGAGAAGGCTTTCAGGAAAAGGGAAGAAAAAGAAGAATGTGTTGACGGGGGTACCAAAAGCTGTCAAGTCAAGCAATAATCACAGGCTGACCCACACGCAGGGTTTTCCTTCAGGTGGCACCTGAAGCCAAGCTTTGCGTATCACTTGCCTCCCCCACTCCCCGCCCCCCAAGACAATCCCCACCCTTACCCATGCAGGTCTTACCTGACCAATGCCATGCCATAGAGCAGTCTAAGTTCATCAGTGCCCAAGCCACCAGTTACATCCATGAGCTTACAGCGTATCAGGTCAGCAGTAGAAGCCACTGCCAGGGGCAGTTCGTTGCCTAACCTAAAGGGCCACAGTCCAGCACCATCATAAAGGCCCCTTACACTGGTCCACCCTCCACCTCAGAACCTAGGTTGTTGTAGGCTATTCCCATCATATACTGAGTCAAGAGTGCATGAACAGACACAAAACAAGAAGGTGGAAGGTGAGAGGGCAACATCCGTGAGACCCAACAGTATACAAGGGATGAGGGGCTGGCTAGGGTGAACACAGAACACCTAACTGCCAGACTGTAAATCAACAGTTGTGTGGACATGTCCCCTTTCTTTCAGCCTGAAACCCTCAACCCATTCAGCTAGAGAAGCCCTTTATCCCTCACTAATCTGCCCGCCAACTCACTCTTACCAACTGGACTGAGGCGCCCAACTAAAACATGATTTTGCAGGCAAGACTCCCTCCTTGCCCTCCCTAATTCAAATCGGAAATCCAACCTAGAGTGCTAACCTACTCCTTAAGCCCTGGATCAGGCTCCACTGGTCCCTCTGGGACCCTACTCAAGTTGGGAGAAGGTCACTTTTCGGAGGTAAGGGGTAAAGCTCATAGATATAACAAGAGAATTATTGAGGCACAACCCCTTATTTTCCAACCACAAACGGGATGACAGCAAGAGCTTGGCTGCGGCTTTACCTCCAGGCACTTGAAGAGGGACAATAGGCAATTTAGGGAAAGCCTGGGCAATACGGCCTTATAGAAACTCGACAAAGAGGTGAGGCGCCACCAGCACTCAGGAAAGAAGGCGGAGCCTGCCGCCTTACCTGCTTCTCCACACGGTGATGCGGTTCAGCGCGTAGCGCTGCAACTTATGGTCATCACAGAACAGATAAACCGTCACCTGGTCCCACTCGGCCCTAGTGAGCCAGGCGACCACGATGCTCTGACCCCAGAGTGGCGACGATTCTTTCACTTTGACCCACTTTCCGTACCACGCACTCCACATGAGATCCATTCCCGGAGACCCAGACCTGGCCCGAGCCGGAATTCCCACCAGACACTGGGCTCAAGGCCAGGACCCGTGCCAAGGCGCTCTGCACAGCCTTCAGCTCAACGTGCTACCCTCACTCCAAACCGCACCGCGCCAACAGCCAATTGGAGAGCGTGACCCCTACGCAAGCCCGCCTTCCAGCGACAGCGTGACAAATAGGAACTTGAGAGTTAGTGGCCACCGTAACCACATGTGAGGTTACGTGTTCGCCGGAGGAAGTGTTCTTCTCGCAAATAAACACTGACAGGTACAAGTGGTCAGCTCCAAGGTTCCGCTAATTTCCTGATTGCTAACGGGCACGAGACCTGACGGAATGTGTCTGGCCTGCAGGAGGAATTTTACTTTGCGCGCATTGGCAGGCAGCGGAGGGATTGTAATCAGCCAGTGTACTTCCTGGAAATGTGATTTTTAAGTATGTTTTTACTGCCATGAATCAGGACCTCACCAAGTAAAACATTATGGACAATGAAGCGAGACTACAGGGCAAATATCTAATATCTAAATAAATAAAGTTGGGTTGAAAAAAAAATCTACTTTTTTGGCAGATATCCAGGGGACCTGCCTTCTAAATTGGTATCAGCCTGTTGCACAGTGATTATAAGGCCTGCATTACTGGGATGAGAGTTATCTTGAGAGTATAGACACCTGGGTTCTGCTCTTATCTTAATTTTGCCACTAACTGTGTGGCCTTGAACAAGTCTCTGCGCCTCCCTGGGTCTCAGTTTTCCCATCTGTACTGTGAGGGTTGTAGACTCTAGATTCTCTTTGTCAACGGAAAAGAAGCCAAACTTTATAAAATAGTTTAAAGGGGTTTATTCTGAGCCAAATTTCAGGAGCATGACCCAGAGCCACACTCAAGAAGTCTTGAGCAAGTGGACTTGCTGTGGTTAGATTACAGTTTGGTTTTATACATTTCAGAGAGACAGGAATTATAGGTAAAGTCATAAATCAATACGTGGAAGGCATACATTGGTTTTGGCTCCAAAAGGTGGGCCATCTCTGGGGGGGGTGCTTACAGGTTATAGGTGAGGTTAAATATTCTTTGACTTGTAAAACATGAAGCTTTGTCTAAAAGGCTTGGAATGTTTTAAGATAAGGATGTCTGTTAATCAGAGACAAGCTGGGACATATTTGTTGTGTAAATTAAGTACCTGCAGGTTTGTCTTGCATAGCCTTAGGCCCGTCAATGAGTTACAAAGGATATTTACAAGAAGGGTGGGGGGGCATAATGAGGCATGTCAGGCCTCCTTGTGGCAAGCAATTCAGTTTTAGGGTGTGTTCTTGGCTAGGAGGGGTCCATTCAGCCAGCCAGTCAGGGGGAAGGGAGAAGCCTCAAGATTTTATTTTAGTTCACATCTTCCATAGATGAAAACTGTAGGATTTTACTCTGTCAATATTCCACTGATATGTTGGCTTCAACATTCCCAAAGGTATACTTAGTTCTTCTGCATAGTTTCTTGGTATTTTGGAGTTTTGGGAGGAAAGCAATATTATGAAGCCTTTCTGATTTTACAGGTTGGCTAAAATGTGTTTAGGACTCTGTCCCAATCCTCCTCACAGAACTTATTTTCCAATCTAACACTTGAGAGAAAGATAACTGTTAGCCATCGTAACAGCATTTCTGAGAGTGGCCCTTTTACACTTTACAGCAGCAAATCTCAATCCATTCTCTGTATGTGCTTTCTCCAGCCAACGTCTCCTAAGATGTAGTCTGCTCATGGTTCTTGACTGACAGTTACTCTGTCCTGAGCAGCCATGCCAACTAGTAGGCCAGGTGTCTGCTAGAAACCAGATATCCTTTTACCTGCACGATCTTGGCTGTGTTTGGGCAAAGAAGTCAGAGAGATGGTTCATATGATTCCTCAAGATACAGTCCAATCAGAGGAGCTGCCAGATCTGCAGCAATTATTCACTCACATTTTGGGGGTTTGTAGGCTAATCATTTTGCATAGTGCTTTTCAGGTAAAGAACTGTATTTTCCCCCTTTTCCGCCACATGGAGCTAAAGTTCTCCCTATTCCATGTGTTCCAAGAAAACTTGGCCAAATCACATAACAAGAGTGTCATGTCTTTCTTTATTTCTTTTTTTTTTTTTTTGAGACAGTCTCACTCTCTTGCCCGGGCTAGAGTGCCTTGGTGTTAGCCTAGCTCACAGCAACCTCAAACTCTTGGGCTCAAGCAATCCTCCTGCCACAGCCTCCCAAGTAGCTGGGACTACAGCCATGCATCACCATGCCCGGCTAATTTTTTCTATATATTTTTAGTTGTCAGGTTAATTTCTTTCTATTTTTTAGTAGAGACGGGGTCTTGCTCTTGCTCAGGCTGGTCTCGAACTCCTGACCTCCAGTGATCCTCCCGCTTGGCCTCCCAGAGTGCTAGGATTACAGGCGTGAGCCACCACACCTGGCCAAGAGTGTCATGTTTAACATGTGGCAAGTGGGGCCTGAGACCTACTGAGAATTAGGGATTAGTGGATCAAGTGTGCTAAATAGTAGTATCTTTAAGGGAACATTTTATTAGTTTCCCCCTATGGCTGCTATAGCAAATCATTACAAACTTGGTGGTTTAAAATTACAGAAATTTATTCTCTCATAGTTCTGGAGGCCAGAAGTCTGAAATCTGTATTACTAGGCTGAAATCAAGGTGCTGGAAGGTCCATGGTTCCTCTGGCTGCTTTAGGGGAGAATCTATTTCTTGTCTTTCCAAGTTCTGGTGGCTGCTGGTATTCATTGGCTTGGAGCACATTATTCCAATCTTCAAGGCCAACATCTTCAAATTTCTCTCTGCTCCATCTTCGTTTTACCTTTTCCTCTGTGTGTGTAAGATCTTCCCCAGCCTTCCTTTTATAGGATACATGTGATGGCAGTATAAGAGCAAAAGTAACTCCATGACAGGCTAGGCTTCCTGGAATAGGCCTAAGTTTCCGTTTCCCGGCACGGGCCCTCCCCTTCCCCAAAATGACACCGATGACCACCAGAGGATCCCAAGACTTGGAGCCGACCAATCAGGAGTTAACGTGACCATGGAACTGACCAATCAGGAGCTGACACGGTCAGCCAGTCTTGAAGGAACAAATGAACTGAGGGAGGGAGGGGGGATGGTGTGCCCAGAGTATGTAACCCACTGGAAAGTATAAAAGCTTAGTTTTAGCCCAGGGCGGGGTCCTGCTTCGTGGAGAGGCCACTGCGTTGGTGCTCTGGGACTTGAACCCTAGCTGGAGCTAGCCAGTAAACTCCTTTGCCTTTTGCAGCCTCGGTGACTCTGCCTCTCTGTTCCTGGGGCCAAGGGAAACCGATTCTAACAGCAGGGCCCACCCAGATAATCCAGGATAATCTCTACATCTCGAGATCTTTAATTTAATTACATCTACAAATAACCCTTTTTTTTCTTTATTTCTTTTTTTTTTTTTACCATATATAGTAACATTCAAGGTCTCAGGGATTAGGATGTGGGTACTTTTAAAGGAGCAATTTTTTCATCCTACCACAGGCACTATGGATCTGTCCCAGCACATGCTCAAGAATCCCTAGGCATATGGTGCTATAGGACACTTCTAGCTGTGCCAGTCAGCTTGAATTAAATAAACACTATTTATGAATATTAGGCTCCAAGTCTAAGGCATTGCCCATGAAATCTGAAGTTAATCAAATTTGTCTTCAAATTACTGCTTCCCCTTGTTTGTTTCACCATTTTCTTCCCTCCAACCTCACCTCACCCCCATTTTGTGCATCCCATTCACCTAGAACAGTCCTGTGGCCCCTGGTGAGCACACACTTGTATGATGATGTCCTTCAAGTACCCAGCTCCAGTTTTCTGTGGGGCTCCAGATACATTTAATCAATCATGTGCTGTACTCACATAGAGCCCGCAGGCACCTCAATATCAATTTGTCCAAAACTATAACACTTTCCCTCCAAATCTGCCCCTCCTCTTATATCCTTCCATCCCAATAAATGGCAACATGCCACACAGTCATCCAAACTTCTGTCTCTGCATTCTGATAGCCTATGCTTGAATTGTGGTTTCACCACTTACTATCTGAAACCTTAAGCAAGTTACTTAACTTCTCTATGCCTCATTTTCTTCATCTGAAAATGGAAATAAGAGCACTTATTAATAGTGATCATGTAATAGTCTCAAAGGACTATTGGGTGGATTAAAAGAGGTATATGGAGAGCTCTTAGAACAGTACATGGCCCACTGTAAGCACTTAGAAATATTAGCCTATATTGTTATTAACATATTCATCTTCCACTATTCCACCTCCTCCTTCATCCTATGCACACCCTTCTCCAGAAACTACATAATCTGTCTACATACTATCTTTTTAATTAGCTTTCTCCTTTTCATCCTCATGGCCACTGCCCTAGTTCAGGGCTTGGTTTTCTCTGGATCACTGTACTACCTTCCTAACTGGTCTCCCCACTAAGAGAAGGGGTCTCATAAACTAGAACCTCATCTTGTTAAAATAATAAATTCCTAGACTCCTTTCCTGAAACAGTAGGCATTAAATGGCTTTCCAAGGGTTTCTACAATCTAACTCAAACCTACTTCATGTCCAGTTACTTCTGTCACCCACCACCACCACCACATTGAAGTTACTGCTTGCCTCTGAATATGCAAACCTCTTTTAAGCCTCTATGCCTTTATCCATCATGTTAGCTCTACCTAGAACACTCTCCTTTTTTCCTCTTTCCTGCAAATCACTATTTTATCTTTAAGATTCAGGATCCTTTATCAAATCCAGTTTTCCCAAGCAGAGTAAATCTGTCACGCTCTTCTCTGAATCTCTACAACAGTTTGTACATCCTTCTATTGGAGGAAAAGAGGGAAACACTTATTGAATGCCTACCATAGCTCAGGTTTTATGCTAAGTGCTTGACAACATTGAACTTCATGAGAGCCCTGGGCTCCAGGAAAGCAGCCACAGTTGAGAAATCCTCCCACCTTTTTGTGTTCCAAAGCCAATTGCAAAGAAACATGCTGCCCGGGAAAATTCCCTGAGATAAGATCCTCTCCATCCTTCCTGACCCCCTCAAGATTTGTGGATGGCTCCCTTGTTTACCTGTCTCTCTATAAAGCCCTAAATTTCTTTTCTTGGAGTATTCTCCCTGTGGCAATAGCCTGAATAACATCATCTCCTTAATTGCTGAATGCACTTTGTCTTTTCGTTTTTGTTCTCATTAGTTTACAGACAAGAAAATTGAAGCTCAGCTGCATGGACAGTCTAAGATGGTACCATTAAGAAAGGAGGAAAATGTGATTCTCTCCCAGGTCTCTATAGCTCTGAAGCCTAGGATCTGTCCCCAACCCCGGCCATGGGGCTATGATTTACCTGTTTACAAAGAGCTTCAAGAGCAAGGAACCCCAGTGCTTAATACAGTCTTGGGCCCCAATTATCTTTAATGCTTATTTGCTGAATGAATTCCTGAATATACTACTTCACTTCCCACTAAGGAGGTGTTGCAATATTTCTCAGACTTTTTTTTTTTTTGATAAAGAGAAAGACCCCAAGCCTATTTTTTATAAATAGGAAGGCAAAACAAAACAAAACAAAAAAATAGGAAAAGCTAAAATGCTGGGCCAAAGGAGAGACAGTGCCTTATCCAAAGGAATGGGCCCTCTGAGGAATTTCGGATTTCAGGCCTGATTGTGGGGATGGGGGGGCTTACATCTGTGAACTATTAATAAAATACAATCTTAATCCCCCCAGCTGATTGAATGGATCCCTTCATGTCCAAGGGAACCCCAGAAATACCTTAAAGCTGAGTTGCTGGCCTGAGAAGGGAGGTCAGACAATATTAGTCATGTTCCAAGAAGAATATCCTTTGTAACTCATTACTAGGCCTAAGGCTATGCAAGACAAAGCTTGAACCACACCGGTAGGTCCTCAGTTTTCCCAACAGATCTCATGAGTCTATGTCTGGTGGCTTGTCTCTGATTAGCAGATTTCCTTACCTTAAAACATTCCAAGCCTGTAGACAAAGCTTCATTTCTTTAACCAATTACAAATCAAAGAATCTTTAAACTCACCTATAACCTTGACCCCCCACATTGCCCCCACCCCACCCCAGTCATTTCGAGATGTCCTGCCTTTTGGGGCCAAACCAATGGACACCTTCCATGTATTGATTTATGACTTTATGTGTAATTCCTGTCTCCCTTAAATGTGTAAAACCAAACTATAACACAACCATAGTGAGACCACTTGCTCAAGGCTTCTTGGGCATAGTTCTGAGTCATGGTCCTCATACTTGGCTCAGAATACACCCCTTTAAATTATTTTACAGAGTTTGTGTTATTTTCCATTAACACATCCCTTCCCAAACCTCCAGGCTTCCAAAGCCCTAAAATGGCAGAATTTCCTCAAAGAAGTAGATGATCCACTTGAGAACAGAAACTCTGTTTCAATAGATGAGGCACATCTGATGTTCTATCCAACAATACCTCAGAACCAGGTGCTGGGCCAGATAACACATCTCAAATTAACTGCCAGTTTCTGTTGTTGGATCCTCTCCAGAATCAAATAGCCTCCCAATGAAGGGACCACCTAGGTCATCTTACCTAGTTCCCTACCTAAGCAAATTGTATCTCAGTGAAATGGGAAACTATGCATTCTTAAGGATTTGTTTTAGATGCTAACAGTGCTCACAGTAGAAAGGTGTTCATGTTTATCCTCCAACTTTCACACTGCATTAGCAACATGGTTTCTCTCAGCTCTCTCCAAAATGACAAACGATAGATTCAAAGTTCCCACTGTCCCCCACCCCACCCTGCCCAACAATCTACATAATTGGAATCTCTTCAAATCCTCAGATTATGTATTTCTTTCCTAACAAAGCTAGAAGCTTCTCTAGTAGCATGGAGGGTTAGATTGGAGCAGTGCAAGGTAGCTGAGAGAGGGGATCATCTCTTTTAAGGAGTCTTTTTAGAATCTTTCTAAGGCAGTAGCTTTCAAACATTTTTGAATCCAGACTCATTGAAAGAAATAGATTTTACTTCATGATTCATTTCACACATACATAAACATAACTGAAACAAAAGTTCCACAAAACAATACTTACCTTTGCTAAATGCAATTCAACTCTAGTTGGTTTCATTTTTTGAAAAATGTTGGTCATCACATAAAGGAGTCATGAACATATAGCACTAGTACCTGCAAACCAAATCCTTCAATTGCCATATTCAGCCTGGACACCAAGAACTGAAACCACACTTTACTGTCTACATTAACATGACTTTGCTATTCTACTATCTTCATTAGCATGACTTTACTTTTGCAAGACTTCCTTGCCCAGGAAAACGGCATCATTGTTCATTATGAGGACATCCCCAACCACCAGGAAAAATTCATCAACTTTTCAATGGAAAACATCAATAGAGAGTTTGAAATTCCCTAAGAGTCTTTGAATCTCTCACATCAAAATTCTTGCCTTCCACCAATCCTGGACTGTTCTATCACAATCCTTACCTAGTCCCTGCATTGAAAGACCCACCTCAAACCAAATTTCCAATGCTAAAATTCTGACCTTGCTTTCTCTCTCTAAGGTACTGCTAAAGCTTTGCAGAGGTGGTGTTCTCCTTTACCCCGGTACACTATAAATTCCACTTTGCCTTATCAACAAGCTATGTTGATGATATTTGGGAAGCCAGCTTTTGACACACCACAGGATGCAGATATAACATGGGGTTTGTTGGAGGAAAACTTACAAGCAAGCAGAGAAGTAGCAGAGTGCACATAGTCCTCCGAATTCTCCTTGTTCCATGGCACAGGCTGGTCACAGATATCTGTATGAACTACAGTAAAAGTCCCAGGAAAGAGGGGCCTGACTAGCCAGCAGGCCAACTGTGCCACTATGAGCACTCCAACAGAACACAGGCTCCGCCTGCACACTGGGAAAAGGGGGTAGGGGACACCTAGTATCTCCAAGTAACAAGAAATGTATCAATGATCTCCCAGATCAGGAACAATGCTAGGGAGTGTGCATGCCCAGGGCCAAGGTCTGCATACAGAGTGCCCTAGGAACAGCCTTGCCTGCCAGAAACGCTGACATCAGCCAAAGGACTTATCTTTCCACAACTGGCTCAGTCCAGTGCAGCCAACTGTCTCAGTTAAGCTGAAAAGGGGGAGAAAATGAGCCTCCCCGGCCATCCCGATTTGTTTTGCATCAATTACCCCGGAAGTGATTCCACAAATGACTATAGGATTGCAGCCTGCAGTTTAAAAAGCACTGTTCTCACATTTGGGGTAATTAATATATTTATCATATTGATTGTAGCCATGGTTTCACTGGTGTCTACATATACCAAAACTCATCAAATTTTATAGTTTAAATATATGCAGATTATTATATGAAAATTATAACTCATTAAAGCTATGAAAAATTAATAAGGGGTGAGTGAGAGTAAAGTGTATAGATGCAACAAGATTGGTTGTATGTTGATAATTGTTAAAGCTAATTTTGTCTATCTTTGAAAATTTCCTACTTAATTTTTAAATGAATTTTACCACACAAATATGCCAAAAAAAAAAAAAAAAAACATTCAAAACCCAAAAACCTGTTCTTAGGGTCTGAACCATGGCGGCATGGTTATTATAAGGACAGTAGAGAGTGAAAGAAGCTCCAAAGCTCCAGCAAACACAAGTTTCTTTGGAGCCTTCTGTTACTCTAATGAAAGAATGTTTTTCTTTTTTGAGACAGATTCTTGCTCTGTCACCTTGGCTAGAGTGCAGTGGTGTCATCATAGCTCACTGCAACCTCTAACTCCTGGACTCATGTGATACCCCTGCCTCATTCTCCTGCCCCATCCTCCCAAGTGGCTGGGACTACAGGTGTGCGCCACCGTACCCAGACAATGTTTTCTATTTTTAGGGTCTTGCTCTTGCTCAGGCTGGTCTTGAACTCCTGATCTTAAGCAATCCTCCTGCCTTGGCCTCCCAGAATGCTAGGTAGGATTACAGGCATGAGCGACCACAACCGGCCTGAAAGAATTTCTAATATCCTAACAACAGAGAATAAATCTGGGGACTAAGTGACATTCATGCATTCAGTAATTCACTGAAGAAATATTAATTGAGCACCCATATGTGCTAGACATTGTCCTAGGCACTGAGGATGCAGCAGTGAACAGAACAAAGTCTTGATCTTCATGGAACCTACATTCTAGTGAAAGGAGAAATGTAACCTACAAGAAAACAAATACCTGTATGATGTAATTTCAGGATATGAGGTATGAAAAAAGAGGAAATGGGCTTATAGGATAAAAGAGTAGCAGGGAGTTCAACGAAGACCTCTAAAGAATGGGATCAGGCCGGGCACGGTGGCTCATGCCTGTAATCCTAGCACTCTGGGAGGCTGACGCGGAGGGATCACTTGAGGTCAGGAGTTTGAGACCAGCCTGAGCAAGAGTGAGACCCTGTCTCTACTAAAAATAGAAAGAAATGATCTGGACAGCTAAAATTATATATATAGAAAAAATTAGCCAGGCATGGTGGCGCATGCCTGTAGTCCCAGCTACTCGGGAGGCTGAGGCAGAAGGATTGCTTAAGCCCAGGAGTTTGAGGTTGCTGTGAGCTTGATGCCATCACACTCACTCTAGCCCAGGCAACAGAGCAAGACTCTGTCTCAAAAAAAAAAAAAAAAAAAAAGAATGGATTCAATCTAGAGTTGGGAGTAAAATATTGGAAATGGAGACAGACAAAAGAATAGAAAAAGGGGATTAAATACTAGAAATGAATGTTACTTACTGGATATTAGAAGCAAAATGCTAAAGAGAGGGGAAGTATTTGCTCAAAAGAAAAGTGCCAAAGGCCCTTCCCCCACCCCTACCTATAGACGGGATAAATGCAGGGTTTAGGAGGCTGAATCCTAAGGGATTGTGGCTCAGTAGTCCAGTCTTGACAGAAGCTCAGGGACCTTTAGGCAGGAACCAGCTGACCTGTCTTTTTCACAGGTAAAAGAAGTATGTGTAGCTAGCTCAGGTATAGAAAATAATACATTTAGGATTAATTCCTTTGCTTTAAGGTTTAGGAACACCCCTCACTAGTCTTAGCCAGATTTAAGGACAAATTTCTCAAGTCCAAAGGCGTTGGGGGAATGGGAGCTAGGCAGTGAGGCTGGAGAGATAGGGTTGAGATGACAGGGAGTCAGCAGCCCAGGACCACAGAGAAAGAGAGATGGTGGGAAGGTCTATAGCTTCTTTTTTCTAATACTCCCCTAATCCCACACCCTATCATGTGCCTTAGGATTCTCAAATTCCAGGATATTAAGAGGGACTGTCTGGTGAGATTTAAGGGCACATAGGTGTCAGGAGGTTGTGCTGGCCTGCACCCAGTACTACTTCAGCATAATGTGGAATGGCCTGCTTGGCCTGCAAGCCTCAGATTCCAGAAAGTGCACTGACATTAGTTCTGCACTAGGTGGCAGGACACCCGAATTCCTGTCCCTCTTTCCCCTCAAGATAGTGAAATAGACCCTTTTCAGGGCTTCATTTTTTTTTTTTTTTTTTTTTTTTTTGAGACAGTGTCTCACTTTGTTGCCCGGGCTAGAGTGAGTGCCATGGCGTCAGCCTAGCTCACAGCAACCTCAAACTCCTGGGCTTAAGCAATCCTACTGCCTCAGCCTCCCGAGTACCTGGGACTACAGGCATGCACCACCATGCCCAGATAATTTTTTCTATATATATTTTTAAGTGGCCAGATCGTTTCTTTCTATTTTTAGTAGAGACAGGGTCTCACTCTTGCTCAGGCTGGTCTCGAACTCCTGACCTTGAGCGATCCACCCGCCTCGGCCTCCCAGAGTGCTAGGATTACAGGTGTGAGCCACCTCGCCTGGCCTTGGGCTTCATTTTTTCCATCTGTAAAATGAGAACTTTGGGCTAGATTTTATCAGCAGGCCACCTCTATGATTTTCTACAGTGCAAGATGAGGCCCCTCTTGGGAGCTGGTTTTGGCATCAGGGGGCTGAGGACATTCTTATGGATGCCAAAAGCTGGAGGGGTGGGCCCACTGCCTCCCCATGACTGACTATTGTCTTGGCAAGGATAACTTACCACTCTTATCCTTTTTACCATCATGCTGGTTCCTTGTGCCCTGTTTGCGTGCATGCACACATGTATGTGAGAAGGGGTGCGGTAGACTGCAGGGTACAAAGCCAAAATGGATTGAGAGACTGCAAACCCGATTTTTGGAGACTCCACTTCTCCAAAAATCTATAGCATGGGCTGTGTCTTATCATGCCAAAAGTGTGATAAAGCCAAATGAAGTGACAAACAAAACGTCTTTCAGTGGCATGGCAATATTGTAAGGAAAGAGCGGGATCCAGAGTCAATTAGCCTGGGTTTGAACCCTACTTAGGCCACTTTCCAGATTTTTGACCTTGAGCTACTTATTCCAAATCTCTCAGTCTCAGAGCCTTTAGTTGTAATATCTATTGGGCTAGTAATATCCATTAGCCCAGGATTTTTCAAACTCAGCAGTATTGACATTTTGGCCCAAATAATCCATTGTTGGAGTTGTCCTGTGCATTGTAGGATGTTTAGCAGCATCCCTGGCTCCTACCCACTATATGCCAGTTACACTCACTTCCTTCCAGCTTGTTGCAGCAAAAAATGCCCCTAGACATTACCAGATGTTCCCAGGGGGTACAATCACCTGTGGTTGAGGACCACTGCCCTAGACCATAGAGTTATTGGAAGGAATAGACATGAGAAGCATCTTGCAGTTTGTTGAACCTATGTATTTTTTAAAATAAATTTTTAGGCATTTTATTAGAGAAATAAAAAGTATATTTGTTTGTGAGTCAAACAAATGAGGTCACAGGATGGTTGGATTATGCCTTTATTCGGAGAGTTGAGAAGGGATGACTGATAATAGAACCATCAACTATCCCAGTTTGCAAGGTCTGAGGTGGTTTCCCACAATGTGAAACATTTAGTGCTAAAACCAGGAAAGTCCTGGGTAAATCAGGATGTCGCTCTAGTCAAAGAAAGGCACCACCAGTATGTACTACATGCCAGGCACTTTGCTGGGCACTTTACACATATTGTTTAATCCTGGCAGCAAGCTTGTGATAAAAGTAATATCTTTATTTCCAGAAGCAACTGAAGCTCAGTACAATAGAATGGTCTAGCCACTTTGATAGGCATTTGGGCAAGACCACTCAAAGGAGATGCGAGATGGTTTCAGGTCTTTCAAAACCCCAGTGGGACAGCCTGGACTACCTTCCATCACACTCTGAGGTCTTCTTTTCCCTCTGTCCTTGACCCAGGACACACAGGAGACCTACCAGAATGCAGCCAGTGACTTCTGGTGACAGTATCAATACAAAGTTCTGAACATATGCCCACATCTTCAGCATGAAGTGAGCTGGAGTGGGCCTTCTGAGAGTACCAGAATAATTATCCCCAAGGGTAAGGAGATGGTCATGAAGAAAGGAAAGGGGGAGGCTCAGAAAGATGCATCTGCAAAATTGTCTTGGTTGCTTCCGAGTCATTACCCCTTAAGTAGGAGAAGGTGGAGGGGGAGAGGTGAGTAGGGTAACTCAAGGCAGGAAACAGACAGCAAATCCACTGTGCCATTCTGGAGCTCACATTTCCTTAGTGCACCATCATTTTCCAGGAGTTTTTAGCATCTCGCCCCAGCCCCTACCAAAAGGAAAGTTTTGTCCCTAGAAAGCTCTGCCTGATGGTCTGGCATCACAATCCCTTGCCAGGCCTTTGGGAAGGAAGCTGTCTTTCCCAGGATGTGGACCTTTCTTAAGGGAAGTCTGGGGCTTTCTCTGCTAAGTGTGGGAAAATCTATCTCTTCTGCTCCCTTGCCTGCCTGTATTTTGGTGTCCTAAACAGCTTTCCTTGCTCTATCCTTAATAATTTGAAAGCAAATTTGCATTTGATCCTAGTACCCACAGTGGAATCTGTGAGCTGCTCATTTTATCCCCTATGCGTGCTTTTTTTTTTTTTTTTTTTTTTTTTTTTTTAGACAGAGTCTCACTCTGTTGCCCGGGCTAGAATGCTGTGGCGTCAGCTTAGCTCACAGAAACCTCAGACTCCTGGGCTCGAGCAATCCTCCTGCCTCAGCCTCTCGAGTAGCTGGGACTACAGGCATGCACCACCATGCCCGGCTAATTTTTTCTATATATATTTTTAGCTGTCCGTATAACTTCTTTCTATGTTTAGTAGAGACGGGGTCTCGCTCTTGCTCAGACTGGTCTCGAACTCCTGAGCTCAAACATTCCGCCCACCTTGGCCTCCCAGAGTGCTAGGATTACAGGCGTGAGCCACCGCGCCCGGCCTATGTGTGCTTTTTGATCAAAGGCCAGCATTTGTTATAGTGCTCCTGTTTGCCTAACAAGAACTGCCCACTCTCATCACAGCTTTATCTGTTCCTCTCTGAGACCAAGGTTACCAGAAAATAATGTTCTTTGATGTCCTCCCTCCTGTTCCTTCTCCCTGGTCTCTGGACAGCCAGAGAGACTTCAGAAGGGGCAGTTAGGAGGCATGCACACAGGAATCCACTCTTACACCTAAAACTTCTGTCACAAACTCTCCGAGACACATACTGTGGAGCTAGGAGGACCTTCCTTCAGAAGATCATCCAGTTTAACTCTCTTAGCTTACAGAAGGGGAGGCAGTGATAACCCAAAAGGCCAAGGGCCTATCCTAGGATCACTCAGCGAGTTGGGGACTAGGCCTGAAGCTAAAACCCATAGCCACCAGAATCTAAATTTTCCTTTGGAAGACTTCTTACTTTCTGAATGTCATCCTAACCCTGGTGCACATGGGGGATTGGAAGTTCTAGCCAGGAGTCTGGCTACTTAACACCCTTCCTTATCAGTCCGCTGATTGGAAAGATCAGTGTCTCCACCGAAATACGTAGCCCTAGCAGGACAGCCTTGGAGTGGGGAAGGACAAAGCCAGATCCTCAGAGGGATTGGTGAAGTGACAGCTATCTCAGTGGCTCTTGCTGCCAAGTGTGATCCTGGATATAATTCATTTGCCTAGCTTGGCATAATTAAGTTAAAGAATTGACTTTTCTCTATTTAAGCTTTTTTTTTACTTTCATAAATCTTTCTTAAACTACTGCCACACACCAACGGGCAGCAGCAGTGTTAAGACTAAGGGTCTGAGCAGCTTCTCTAGTTTCTTTTGTTTGTTCATTCATTTCCTGGACATGTGGATCGTGATTATAAGCACATGGTGTACAGTATGTTGTCTGTTGGAAAATTGTTTTCTTAGTTTTCATGAAAGAATCAAATAAAGAGCAGGAACTTTGAAGATTCCCATAGATGAGGATTCTAGCCCCAGCTTGAATTCATTGCATAAATCTGGCCAAATTGCTTAACCTTTCTGAGCCTGGCTTTCTTCTCTAGCTGCAAAATAGGTCTTATCATACCCACTTCAGTGTGTTGTTGGAAAGATTATATGAGATGATGTGGGTAAAGTGCTTAGCATAGTGCCTGGCACATAGGCTGAATTTCTGCTCCGTGAATAGGGCCTGTTAACATCGTTGTAATGTTGCTAGGTGTTCTGATAAAAGCACTGAGAGAGATCTCTAGGTATGCTGCTCCACTCACCTAGGAAGCAGTACTCCACCCCCATAAACCGTGTCCCAGCTCCCCAACGCCATCTTCTTCTATCCTTCAAAACTAATTTTGGAGTGTGGTGAGGCAAAAGGGAAGCATAGCGATTAAAAGTTCTCCTTGCTTCCTGATAGCCTGGGTACATTGTTCATATCATGGGTATGTATCATTATCTCTGCTTTTTTGCATCGTTTTATAATTATCTGTTTATGTCACTGTGTCTGTCTCACTAGACTTGAATCAAGTCAATGACTATCTTAATATTTTCTGATCCTGCAACGCCATGCATTAAACCTGGGGCAGAAATGGTATACAGGGAATATTTGAATAAATTAACAAATGAATGAGCTCCCAAATTCTACAGACAGAATACTCAGGCTCTTTCTGATTGTAAAAGGGTCCTTCTCTCTCCTTAGCTTACCATCTGTAGGGGGAAAAGAGTGCAGACTTGGGAAATCCAGATGTTTCCTGTAAGAGAAGCCATATTGAGAAGGTTTTTTTTTTTTTTTTTTTTTTGCCTAACCCATCCATCCCACTCGAATTTACTTTTCTTTTCTTTTCTTTTCTTTTTTTTTTTTTTTTTTGAGACAGAGTCTCATTCTGTTGCCAGGGCTAGAGTGCCGTGGCATCAGCCTAGCTCACAGCAACCTCAGACTCCTGGGCTCAGCAATCCTCCTGCCTCAGCCTCCTGAATAGCTGGGACTACAGGCATGCACCACCATGCCTGGCTATTTTTTTCTATATATTTTTAGTTGTCCCACTAATTTCTTTTTATTTTTTAGTAGAGACGAGGGTCTCGCTCTTGCTCAGGCTGGTTTCAAACTCCTGAGCTCAAACGATCAGCCCTCCTCGGCCTCCCAGAGTGCTAGGATTACAGGCGTGAGCCACCGCACCCGGCCTCAAATTTACTTTTCATTCCTCTTTGTGTCCACAGAAATTTCCACCTTTATTCTAGTACTTAAAGAACATAGTCAATCTTAGAGTAAGGCAAGTTCTATATTTCAGTTACCCCTTCAGAGTGGCTACTCCTGGATGTTGGGTCTGGTTTTGGAGCACTGGCACTGACTTTTGAATCTGACAGGTCTGGACTAAAATATCTGGCTCTGCCGGGCGCAGTGACTCACGCCTGTAATCCTAGCACTCTGGGAGGCTTAGGCAGGAGGATCGTTTGAGCTCAGGAGTTCGAGACCAGCCTGAGCAAGAGCGAGACTCCGTCTCTACTAAAAATAGACAAGTAAAAAATATATAGAAAAAATTAGCCGGGCATGGTGGCGCATGCCTATAGTCCCAGCTACTCAGGATGCTGAGGCAGAAGGATTGCTTGAGCCCAGGAGTTTGAGGTTGCTGTGAGCTAGGCTGAAGCCATGGCACTTTTAGCCCAGGCAACAGAGTGAGACTCTGTCTCAAAAAAAAAAAAAAGAAAAAGAAAAAAAAATCTGTCTCTACCACTCATTTACTGGTTGTATGACCTTTGACAAGTAGCTTAACCTCTTGAGCCCACTTTTTGCATTTGTAAAATGATGAGATAATACCTCCCTTGTTGGGTAGTCATCAAATTAAATAAGATAATGTATGTAAAGTGTCAACCATAGTGCTTAGCGCATAATAGATATTCAACCAATCTACTTATCATTTGTTTATGAAAAATAACAACCACATTACAAGGAAAAAATGTAGAAAATAGAGAAAATAAGGAAAAAAATTACCCCTAGTTCTACCACCATAACATAATAATGTTTGGTTTTGGGGTGTCTGCAGGCACCCTGTCTTATTCATCTCTATAGTCCCCTCAGTGCCTGGCTGAGTGTCTGGCACATAGCAGCCACTCAATCAATGTGTTCTGTTCAATTGGCTTAGAAGAGAGAGGTAAATAAATGGCAAATATATGCAGAGACCTTGACAGTTTACAAAATCCATGTCCACTGTCACATTTGTTGCTCACAACAACCCTTTGAGGCTACTAGATTAGGCATTGTCATCCCTCCAATTTTACTGAGGAAGAAATTAAGATTTAAAAGGTACAAGTGATTTGCCTGAGTCCACACAGCCAGTAAGTAAATGGCAAGACTGGGCCTTTGGACCAGGGTTTCTAACTCCAAAGCCTGTGGACTTTTGCTACTGTCTATTCTTCTCTCCCTGGGCCCAGCCCTCCCTGAGAAGCATAAATTGCCATCCCTGGGGTCTAATGTTTCAAGGGAAACTGCATCCCCTCTTTACTCTTAGCCCCTGAGACTTGGGAAGTAGAGACAGTGGTAGACTGAGAGCTGAGACAGGGAGGGCCTTGTATCTGCCAGCCCATAGAAAGGAGAAAAGGGTGCCCAGAGGGGCCTGAGGCCATTTCCACTGGGGGTAGGAGAAGGGGAACGCGGTTTAAAGAAGGTCCGTTTGTTGATCTGGATGACTGGGGAGGGATTCCAGGCCACTTTAGGTAATCTCCATCTCCTGTGAGTGGGGCAGGCCTGTGTTCCTGAAACAACCCCACTTCTGCTCTGCCCCAGCTCTTAGCCACCCAGTCTTAATATTTCAACCCCCACCCTAAACTGGAGAACTTTTTAACTGATTTCAGTCGAGCTAAGCTGGGGTTTAAAGAAACTTCCCTCATGCCCCATACTTCAGGCCCAGTTTCCATCCCCATACGCTACTGAAGGAAGCTGATCACATGCCCCTGTGAGGTCCTCCCTAGCCTGTCTTGGTTATTAAGATCTAAGTGTGCAGCTTGTTTTCTCAGATTGATGAAATGTCCCTGCAGATGCTTGTGGTGAATCCCAGATGGCAGAACCCCAGCAGGAAGTCAGCAAGTGTGGATACAGCTGTACGGCTGTACAGGGGAGTCCTTAGAGAAAGGTATTGTAGGGGAGGGAGTAGGAGGAGTGGGACAGGCTGGGGAGGCATGGCCAGGTTCATCTGCCTGTTGCATCAAATGCCACGTGGATTTGAAGAAAAGGATTCTCAGAATGTTCAAATTGTCATGGACTTCAGAGGTCTTATCCTACCCCTGACCCAGAGACTTGTTCAGGGTTAGTTAATGTCAGAGCTGGAACCTCAATGCAAAGCATGGAAAAATGCCTAGACAGTGCCCAGCATGGAGTAGGAACTTGAATGTTCATGTCCTTTCTTTATCCTGATTTTCTGGCCAGGGTTCTCTTGTTTTTATTTTTATTTTTATTTTTATTTTTTTAGAGACAGGGTCTTGCTCAGTCACCCAGTCTGGAATGCAGTGGCACAATCATAGCTCACTATAACCTCAAACTCCAGGGCTCAAGCAATCCTCCTCAGCCTCCCGAATAGCTGAGACTACAGAGGTACATGCTACCATCCCTGGCTAATAGGGCTCTCTTTATGGTGACCAACTTGTCCTGGTTTGCCAGAGATTTTTCCAGTTTTAGCAATGAAAACCCTGAGTCCTGGGAATCCCCATCAGTCCTGGGCAAACCAGAAAAGTTGGACACACTAGTTCTCTTACTGCTTTCCTCTCACCACCTTGCTTCCCTTTTGGAACTTCAAGCTTACACACAGGGTTGGAATTACTTCTCGGGAAACTGAAATTTGGTTTTTTGTTTGTTTTTTTTTTTACCTGAGACTGGCATGTTTTACCAGTATTATGTCTTTAGATTTGTAGATCAATTCACGATTTTTGAAAGCTTTTATAGGCATCATCTAGTTTAATCCTTCATCTAGCCCTGGGAGGAGGGTGCTCATCAGCCCGTTTTACAAATAAGGTATCTGTGACTCAGACAAGTTAGATAGCTTGCCCAATGTCATACTGTATGTCCATGGTGCAGGGTCAGGGTGGTCAAGCAAACCCAGAGCTTCTGACATCAGGCTCACTGTGTTTCCCACAACACTCTCCATTGTTTCTCAAAATTTTCTAGAATCTGTGACTGCACTCTATTGAATCTTTGAGGTTTCTGTAAGGTTTCTTTGAAGTAGCCGGCGCCAGAGAAAGAAAGACGAGCAGAGTAGAAAGGGATAAGTAAAGAGGATTTATTGGAGCACTCCCGGGTGGGGGTAACAAGTCCCTGAGAGAGAGGGACCCGGGCGAGCCTCAGGGGACCCACGGAGTGGGACCAGGGAAGCCACGCCACCCAGAAGTCTGAGTGGGTTTATATAGGTTCTTAGGACTGGGGGATGGGAGTTTCTTCGGCCAGGAGATGTCGGTGCAAGGAGTGAGGAATTTCTTTGTTTCAGCTTTAGGGTGGGTATTCAGGAATAGGAGGGGCTTCTTCTTTTTTCATTAGGGAAGGGAGGGGTACCTGCCACCAGTCTTACATTCCGGCCTTTTAGTGATAATAGGGCACCGAGGTCTTTCTGGCTACTTCCTGCTTTTGAGGGGCATAGTAGGGGCTTTGGGCCGAAGTTGGCTGGTGGAGGGGTGACTGGAAGAGGAGAGTAGGGATGAAGAAGCGTCTGGTTTACTGTTACTCTGTAATTCCTGCAGGCGGCGTTGGAGAAACTGTAAAAGACAGGGGGCAAAGAGAAAGATTAGGCAAATGGTGACAATGGGTCCTATTAAGGGTAACAGCCAAGCGGCTAGTGGGGACTGTATCCATCCAAACGAGGAAGTACTCTGCCCGCAGCGGTTGTGTAGCTCTTTGCTCAGGGTGTCGAGTTTGTTTATGTTTTGTTCTATAAGCCTGACTCTTTGACGTAGTAGCAGCATTCCTCGCGGAGGAAAATGCAGGTTCCTCCTTTTTCAGCTGTTAATATGTCCAGGGCCCTCTGGTTTTGGAGAGCTACGTGAGCCAGAGAAGTCTGTTGTCTCTGCAGGGAAACTAGTGATGCGGACGTGGTTTCCAGGGATAGCTGTAGGCGATCTGCAAAGTCTTGGGCAGAAATGACACTGTGGCCCAGGGCGCCTCCTGCAATCCCTGAGGCTGCAATGGAGGAGACCATGCTGAGACCCACCGTGACCGGCAAGAAGATGGCTTGTTTTGAGCGGGGTCCTGGGAGAAGCCACCCGAATTCAGACTCACCGCATAGAGTTAATTGAGGGACGACCATGACAGGGAAACAAGGACCCGGGGTGGATGTATTGACGTAGCAGGTAAGTGTTCCGTTGCACAAGGAGAACTGTCCTGGAGCAGAAGACGTGGTCGTGGTCACAGTATGGTTAGTGAGACAGTGTCCATGAAGTTGTAGGCTGGGGTCAGTGAGGGTGGTGAGAAAGCATACGTGATCTGCATTAAGGTTGGCCTGTGGGCTCAGGTTCCCATAGGGGAACTCGAGTGAGCGGAGTGGAGCACAAGAGACCCGATGAGGGAGTCTTTTAGGGGATAGAAAAGTTTAGGGGAACAGCGGCCAATAGGCAGTCATTGAAGGGAGGCACAGAGGAAACAGTGGGAGACATTAGAGATTATTTTGGAGGAGTTTAGGAAGGCGAGGGTATGTTAAATAATATTTAGCCAGGAGGTAAGAGGGGAAAGTTTAGGGCTGGAGGAAAGTTGTCCTGCTAGTTTGTTCTGCTTCCAGAATATCGATAGATATTTATTTGAACCTGTGTCTGGTGGGCCAGGACGTATTCACGGCTGACATGAATAGTCACTGAAGGGTAATAGTCATATATTTTTTAGTATACTTTGCCTGTGACTTTAATTTGCAACACTGGTCTCAAGGGTAGAGGATATCCGTGTGAGAGATATCTGAGTTGGTCTCTGGAGGCTGAGGCAGGTCTGTCTGCATGGGCCTGGAGAAGTTGCCTGAGAGGCAGAGACAATGGCATAGGCTGCCCGGCGTTTGCCGTCCTCACCTGTGACAGAGCTGCCATCAACAAAGAAAGTTAAGTCCCCTGTAGGGAGTGGATTATCTGAGAGATCAGGTCTAGGGGTAGTGGAGGCTTCAACCGTTTCTGAGCAGGAGTGTGAGGACAGGGTTAGGCAGGGAATGGGGAGCAGAGTGGCAGGGTTTAGAGTTGGGAATTGAGATAATGTAATGGTGGGATTTTCAATAAACAAGTGATGGAATTCCTGTAGTCTAGATGGAGTGAGGAGGGCTAAAGAGTGGTGAGTTAGAAGGTCCTGTAAACGGTGGGTGGAGAAGACATGTAAGTTCTGTCCCAGGGAGAGTTTCAGGGCCTCCCTGGTGAGAGTAGTGGCTGCTGCTAAGGCGCGGAGACAGGGTGGCCAGCCACGGACCGTGGTGTCCAGCTGTTTGGATAAGTAGGCCACTGGGGTGGAAATGGGAGTAGGTCCCAGAGGTTGGGTGAGGACGCTGAGGGCCAGCCCCTGGCGCTCATCCATGTAGAGGTTAAAGGTTTTTTAGGATGAGGGAGTCTTAGAGGGGGTGCTTGTAGGAGAGAGACTCGAAGTTTTAGGAATGCGTGGCAGACAGCCTGAGGGTTTAAGAGAGGGCCAGCGGAGGCATCATGTGCTGCCTCATAGAGGGGTTTGGCAAGGAGAGAAAAGTTGGGGATCCAGTGTCGGAAGAAACCAACAAACCCGAGGAAGGACAGAATTTGTTTAGCAGTGGTGGGAGGCTGGAGGTTGCGAAGAGCCTGCTGGTGAACAATAGTGAGATGTCAGGAAGTGGGGGTGAGACTAACTCCAAGGTATGTGACAGTAGGCTTAAACAGCTGAACTTTGGAGGGGGCCTGTCATTGACATAGTAGTAGCATTCCTCCTGAAGAAAGATGTAGATCCCTCCTTTTTTGGCTGTCAAGTAGATTTAGAATTAAAACACTTTTGTGGTTTTATTAAGAGCAAACTGGTATTTTAAGAATACCTTGTGATTTTAACCAAACCTTTCTTTCTTTAATTATAGCTGACTCAACCATACATAAAATTCTTTCGTAAATTCCTTCTACGAACTCGGTCACAACCTATACAGACCATCTACAACATACTTGGGCTTTCTTTTTTGTCCTAAATTTCCTCTTTCTCAGATAACCGGCCATTCTGTTCCAGGACAAAAAAGTCACTACACAAGATCCTTCTCCACACAAATTATTCTCTTGCTGATTTTTTAACAAAAATACATTTCCATGTTCATAGCCTTTCTACATCTCTTTTTTTTTACCTTATTAGTTACCTTCTATCTTGGTTTTATTTTTCCCTCCACATCTAGGCTTTGAATCAATTTTTAAACAACCTCTGAATTAAACAGAATTACACATATAATTTCTTTAATGTAAACTCGGGGGTCTACCAGTTCAGACAGGAGAGGGTATGTAGGGCTTGGTAAGGCAGGAGAGGCTGTGGGCGGAGCTGAGGAATCTGGAGAGAGAGAGAGAGAGGAGGAAGGGCGGAGGCTCCAGAGGAAAAGTGGAGGGTGGTGTCCAGCTTGGTTAATAAGTCCCTTCCCAATAGCAGAGCAGGACAGGAGGGCATGATAAGGAAGGAATGGGTGATGGGACAGTCATCTATCAGGCAGGTTAGGGGACCAGTGGTGGGGGGTTGAGAGGGATTGCCGTCAATACCCACGACCGACACCTGGGGAGGATAAGTAGGGCCTGAAAAGGAAGGCAGGACAGAGTAGGTAGCTCCCGTGTCAACCATAAAGGACACTGCTTTACCCGCTACCTTGATTGTTACCCTGGGCTCGGCGAGGGTTATTGGGGTCACTGAGTTGAGGCCTCTTCAGTCTTCAGCAGCCAGACCCAAAGCTGCCATCGGCAGGTCTAGGGATGGAAGGACTGACCCTCCGGACTTCTGTCCCAAGGGGCAGTCACTTTTCCAGTGTCCCTCTTGACCACATGCCGGGCAAGGCATGGTGGGTGGAAGTGGCTGTGGGCACCACTTGGCCCAGTGGCCTTCCTTACCACACTTGAAACAGGTGCCTGGTGGAGCGCGGCTGGTCGCCTTAGACGAGGTCAACGGTTTCGCAGGTCCCCCAGGCCTCAGGGCTGGAACCAAGGCTTGGGCCTGAAGGTGTGCCTTTTGGTGGACACGGGCCTCCCTTTGGGCCTCTGCCTGTTCATCTCAGGAATTGAAGACTTTAAATGCCATGTTCACCAGGTCTCGGATAGGGGTCTGAGGGCCCTCCTCTGCCTTTTTGAGTTTCTTTCTGATGTCAGGGGAGGACTGAGTAATAAAGTGAGTTTCAAGGACAGTAGTCGCTGCAGGGGATGTAGGCTGTAGGTGGGTATATTGCATAAGGGCATCTGTAAGGCGGCTGAGAAAGGCTGCAGGGTTTTTATCTGCCTGCTGAGTGATTTCCCTGAGCTTATCATAATTTACAGCATGGTGGGCGGGGGCCTGGAGGCCGGCAAGGACACACTGCAACAGGTGGTCCCTCTGCTGCCCAGACACACTCCTTTTTTATCAGTAGTAAGCGTAGAAGATGGTATAACAAAAATATCATGCCAGGTAAGGTCATATGCCTGTGTCAGGTAACGGAACTCTTTGGTGTGGGCTGTAGGGTCATTAGAAAACGAACCTAGGCACTTTTCAATCTGAGAAAGGTCAGAAAGGGAGAAGGGAGTATGTACGCATACAAGCCCTGCGTACAAGCCCTTCGGTGCCTGACACCCCCTGTAACGGACAGAGGAGGGGCTGGTCCGAGGGGCCTGCGTGGGAGCGAGTGTGCTGGCTGACTGGAGACGTTGCGGTGAGCAGCTGGGTGGTGTGGGAGGATGGGCAGGCGCCTGTGGGTATGGTGGGGGTCGGATGGGGGCAGGGCAGAGGGAGTCGGGTAGATTAGAGAAAGCAGAAGGGGCCTCTGAAGAGACGTCCGGAGGAGAGTTAGAGAGAGAAGAGGCGGAGGGCGGTGGGGGAGCCAGCACAAAGAGAACCTGTGCAGGGTGGCAGGGCAGACAGAGAGAAGGACGGGAGCACAAACAGAAAAGGGCTTGGACATATGGGATCTCCGACCATTTGCCATTCCTGCGACAAAAGTTATTATGGTCTTGCAGAATATTGAAACTGAAAGTCCCATTTTCAGGCCATTGGGAGTCATTGTCCAATTTATACATTGGCCAGGCAGTATTGCAATAAAGAATGAGGCGCTTGGGCTGGATGTTTAAATCCAGGGCCTTCAGATTGGGCAGCAGACACCCCAGGGGCGTCTCACGGGGAATTTTGGAATTTTGGTCACCCATGTCACCTCAACCCGGATGGGGAAACAGCCAGGAACAGTTTCCTGGAGGCAGCAAAAGTCTGGGGGGACGTCTCCACTGGAGACTAGAGTGCCGGCATGGAAAGGGGTGAGAGGAATTCAGGCGTCCCTGAATAGCCTCAGCCCCTGGAACAGGGGAGCCTCCAATGTGGGCCCACGGTTCAACAGACAGGGAACAGCTTCCCGGAAGGAACGGAGGCTCCTGGGGGATCCGGGTTGGGAGAACACAGGGTGACTCACCCAGGCCGAGGTAGTCACTCAGGGACTCGTAAGCAGTCAGCGGAGGTCCCGGCTGGAAAGTGAGAGTTCTCGGAAGGGGGTGGCGCAGCCAGGGCCCCAGAGCGGGCCGGCGCAGCCAAACACCCCTCCCTGGTTTCAGCACCAAATGTAAGGTTTCTTTGAAGTAGCCGGCGCCAGAGAAAGAAAGACGAGCAGAGTAGAAAGGGATAAGTAAAGAGGCTTTATTGGGGTGCTCCTGGGTGGGGGTAACGAGTCCCTGAGAGAGAGGGACCCGGGCGAGCCTCAGGGGACCCACGGAGTGGGACCAGGGAAGCCACGCCACCCAGAAGTCTGAGTGGGTTTATATAGGTTCTTAGGACTGGGGGATGGGAGTTTCTTCAGCCAGGAGATATCGGTGCAAGGAGTGAGGAATTTCTTTGTTTCAGCTTTAGGGTGGGTATTCAGGAATAGGAGGGGCTTCTTCTTTTTTCATTAGGGAAGGGAGGGGTACCTACCACCAGTCTTACAGTTTCATCCCTGAGGACTGAGGCCAGGGCTATGCATCTAGTGTGTTTTCAGCCAGAGGGCTGCCTGTCTGCCTGGCATCTTTGTGTATGGTAGTGAGATGAGGAACAAGGGAGGGCTGATGTCTTGGCTTGATGTCTTGGAATGTTTGCAGAATCCTTCAACCTTGGAACCTTGAGTTCCCTCTCTATCTGCTGATAGCCTTCCCCTCTACCCCCTCACATTACCACATCCCTCAGACTTCAGTTATAGTTCTGGTTTTTTTTTTTAGGCTAAACCTTTGCATGTACTATGGGATTGTCCTGAGGGCATGAGGCAATGCCCACCTAGCGCAGGAGTACCTCACTCAGCAGCCTGCTGGACATGTGTCATGAATATGTATGCCAGTGGGAAGTGAGTGCTCTGGAGCATGGTTGGGGAACCCAGCTGGCTGCAGTCCTCTGAAACACCTCTGTATCCACACTCCATAACTCCATCAGTGTTTCTGAGCTTGGAGGTTGGGGGAGGAGACCTGGGAGGGCACAAAGGGCACGGGCTTGGGAGTCAAAAGAACAGAAATAGACCCTAGCTGTGCCCCCAACTTGTTGCATGTATTTGGGCAAGCCACTGTACCTTTCTGGGGGTCAGTTTTCTTCTGTGCATAATGCAAAGAATGATCCCTGAGGTCCCTGTCAGCATCCACATTTTATCACCATTCTAGTCTCTAATTTGAGCTCCTCTGGGATTCTGTCCCTTCAGAAATGATTATGATTGTTAAAAGTAATGATAATAACTATCATTCCTTGAATACTTAGACATTCACCAACCCAGTACACATGGTCTGGATTGGAATCCAGCTCTGTCACTCACCAGTTGTGTGACCTTGAGCAAGTGACTCAAACTCTCTGTTCCTCAATTTCTCTCATTTGTAACATGAGAAAATTAGGAAGTGGTAAGCACAGTGACTGACACTTAGGAAGTTAGATACTATTATATAAACTATCATTTTAGTCTTCTTAACAGCCCTAATGAGCTAGGGACTAGAGTTATAATCATCCTATTATACAAATGGAAGAAATGAAGCCCAAAATAGTTAGATCACTTTCCCAATATCACACAGCTAGTTAAGATTGGGAGGCGGCTTCAAACCCAAGCAGTCTGATTCCAGAGCCTACTCTCTTAACACCTGTGCTATGAATTTCAAAGCTACCCAGAAAGGCAGTGAGTCAGTGGCAGGCCCAAAGACACCAAGGCAGGACAGGAACAAATGAAGAAGAACTTCTGCCTGAGGGAAGGTCTCCCTGAGGAGTCAGTCTCAGCCTCCTTGGGACCTGGGAGGGAAAGGGCCAGGGGCTTAATTCCTGTCTATTGCAGTGTGGAGGGGCCACAGAAAAGCTCTCTTCAATCCAGCAACATAGTTTGACAAAAACTTCCTTCCTCTCCTCCCCACTTGACCCAGCCTGACCCCAGAGCCAGGAGAACCTCCCTTAGCCAGGTCTCTCAGCCCCATGGAAAATGTCCCCCGCTGGGATTGATAGTTAGGTCTTGGAGTAGCTCCACCTGCCCTCTCTGGACAATAATAATACACTCATGAATTTATAAGCAAATCATTGTTTTCATACATGTACACTACTTTAACTGTTTATAAAGCATTTTCTCACACATTTCCCTTGATCCCCGTAACTACCCTGGGCAGTGAAGCTTCTCTCTCATCTTATCACTGAGGAAACAAGCTCCTAATTGAAGTGATTTGCCCAAGGTAACATCACCAGCAGATGTGGGTCCCAAACCCAGGCCAGTTGCCTCTTGTCCCACCATGAGAGACATGGAGGGAGAGGAGAACAGGAATTGGTAGTAGGAAAATGTGTGTGTGTGATGAATTGTTTTAGAGAAAAAAATGTGCTCTCTTTGATTCTAACTGATGCTATTTGCTTCTGTGACTGTGCTTGCTTTTAGTTGTTTGATAAATATAGTTAATCAGAATGAAAAACAGGTATAAGAGCAAGGGTAACTCCATGATAGGCTAGGCTTCCTGGATGTGAGAAGCTAACAGCCTAGTTCTGCTTCTGTATATACGGCTTGCTTGCTTGGCGCTTAGCTTAAGTGGAGCCATGACAGGCTTCACTAAAGTTAAGGAAAACAAGGCCCCAGGGAGGTAACCGCAAGTTACTTTCTGATAAAGGGCTGGAGAGTCCCCTCCAACCAACTAATTAGATAAGAAGGGCAAGGCATGATCAGCACGTGAACAGCTTGTGCATGGCGTATGTTCCCAGTATTGCTTGAAACCAAAAACTAAAAGGTATGCAACAACAGCCCCCCACCCCCCCACCCCCCGTCGCGGACCCTCCTCTTCCCTGAAATGACGTTGACCACAACTGGCGCCGGCGCCGAAAAGCCCGAGGCTTACAGTCAACCAATCAGGAGCCAACACGATCAGCCACTTTTAAAAGAACAAATAAACTAAAGGGGGATGGAGTGCCCAGTGTGTTGGGTACAGATTAGTGTGTCGTGTGCAGACTAACGTGTCGTGTGGAAACTAACATACAGAAAAGTATAAAAGCTTAGTTTTACCCCAGGGCAGGGTCCTAGTTTGTGGAGAGGCCACTGCATTGGTGCTCTGGGACTTGGACCCTAGCTCAAGCTAGTCAATAAACTTCTTTGCCTTTTGCAGCCTCGGTGACTCTGTCTCTCTGTTCCTGGGGCTGAGGGGAACCGGCTCTAACAGAGGGAACCAAAAGCTAATTCTTATACATAACCCTGTTTTGTTCCCTTCCCTCTCTGCCATCCTGGGAATTGCCCTGACTGTGGGATTGGCAGCTTCTGGCACCTGAATCTGACCTGTGCTCTTTGAGAAGAATTCAGCAACAATGTTCTAAACCAGGTGGCCACACTCTAGATTCAGTGTGTACTACTCCCAGGAAGAGGAGAAGGGTTTTGGACAGCTGACCTCTAGGAACCCCCCATCCTTCTTCCAGTTTCCACCTCCCGTCTTCACTTTGGCCTGTCCTGGAGCTGTTCCCAAAGGGGGCTGCTATTAGGTTAGTGTGGGCAAGGAGCTTGAGTTGCCCCCACTCACTATCTAGTCCTTTCCCACCAGAAGGGGCTTTGCAAGGACCCCATTGCTGCTCTTGAGGGAAAGGTAGTTTGCTGTGCAGCCGTAGGTCTCACTTGGGAGGTGAAGGTAGCTAAGGAGGTAGTGCAGTCTAGGGAATGCTTAGGAGCTGCAGTTTCTGTGCCTCTGAATTGCCAGCTCTTAGGGATAGGCATGTAAATCTGAGGCCCTTGATCTTTTCCTTTTTGTCTGATGGAATGGGTCTCCCAAGGGCTCGTAGAAACTGAACTCTTACTTACTCATTCTTACTTGTGACCTAAGTTTCCTTTTAGAGTGAGCTCTGCTGCCCTCTGTGAATAGGCCTATGGGGTGGGCTTGAGGAGGTAGACAGTAGAAGAGAAGGTGCTGATCCTGTTGCCATCAAGCATACCTGCTGCCATGGCCATAAGCCCAGAAGTGGGCATTGTTCCCTTCACTCTTCACTCAGGTCTGTCCCCACAGGGTCCTAAGGACCATTCAGCAGAAGTAGACTGGCTGTGCCCTGCTGCTCTGCTCTTACCACATGGCAGCATGTCTCCAGGACAACCTCTTAGCGCTGGCTGACTCCCTTGCCTCCCACATTGTGTTTTACTTCCAGAATAGCCACTGGGTACCTGGTTCTTTCTCTTCTTTCTCTTCTCCACCCTGCCGCTCCCCATTCCTCTGGGTGGCAGGAGACTGAAGAGCCAGAAAGCCTGGGTTTTGACCAGACTCCCTGCTCTGGGACTCAGTTTTCTATCTGTTGAATGGACACTTACCCCATCCCAGACTGACTCTGAATCAGGAAGCTCTCTTCCTTCTTGTGGCCTTGATTAGACAGCAGAAACCCCCTGTACCTCTGTCTCAGTAGGTTTCAGAGTCCTACATCAGGACTGTAAAACTAGAGCCTTAATATTCATTCATTTAAAAAAATCATTCAACAAACATTTATTGAAGCTTATTACACAGAAAGTGCTATGCCAAACCCTGAGGAAACAGGGATGAGTCAGACATAATCCTTGCCCTCAGGGAACTCACATAACAATAGGAAGATAGACAGACTAACAGAAAACTTCACTGTTGTGTGATTAAATGATATGATAATGGGAAATCCAGGGGCTTGTGAAACATCAACGGAAAAGAATCCAAACTTGGTAAAATAATTTTAAAGAGATTTATTCTGAGCCACATTTGAAGACCATGACCCGAAGCCATGCGCAAGAAGCCTTGAACAAATGGGCTCGCTGTGGCTGGCTAACAGTTTGGTTTTACACATTTCAGGGAGACAGGTAAAGTCAAAGTCATAAATCAATACATGGAAGGCATACATAGGTTTTGGTCCAAAAAGGTAGTCCATCTCTAAGAGGGAGGCTTTACAGATTATAGGTGGGGTTAAAGATTCTTTGACTTGTAATTGGTTAAAGACATGAAGCTTTTGTCCAAAGGCATGAAATGTTAAGTAAGTCTGTAAATCAGAAACAAGCCACCTGACATATATTTGTTGTGTAAATTGAGGACCTGAAGGTTTGTCTTGCATAGCCTTAGACCTGTTAATGAGTTACAAAGGATATCTCCTAGAAGGCACTGGGCATGATGAGGCAAGTCTGACCTCCCTCCTAGTGGCAGGCAATTTAGTTTTAGGATATGCCTTTTGCCAGGAGGGGTTCCATTCAGCCAGCCGGTGGAGGGGGCGCTGCTTAAGATTTTATTTTAGTTCACAGAAAGTACCAGGACAGAGGGGACGTCTGAACTGGACCTAGAAGGATGAAGGAGCACAGTCTACCTTAGTGGATAAGGGTGGGAGGAGGGGCAATCAAGGCCAAGGTGAAAAGCTGGAGTCAAGGTTCAAGGCCTGGGTGGGCTTATGTGCCAGGGGAATGCTGAGTGGCTGGTGGTGGCTAGAACCTCTCTCCTCCCCTGGTGGCTGGAGGAGGGGAGTGGTGGGAGATGAGAATAATCAGGTAACTTTAGGCTAGACTTGTCAGGTTTTAGCCTGAAACTGTCGGTTCTTGGCACACTCAAGGTCGTAGAACTGACCAGACATGACCAGACAGGCCAAAGTTAGGCAAACATGAAAATGAGGTTTATTGAGGAGAGAAAGATAGGATTATAGGGCAAGAGCAAGATATAGGTTTGCAGAGCATGGTACATGCACCACGGATGACAAGTGGACCCATTGTCACAGCTGGGCAAGCAAAAAGGAAAGGCAAAGAGAGAGAGATTGGTTATGGTCTGCAGTCTTATTTTATAGTGCCTGGATAGGGACCTTCCTCGTGCTTCAGAGGTCACCAATTTGATTGGACAGTTGGGAGTCACATGACCTGAGCCTTAACTATGCATGTGGGTTCTAAGTGACTTTCCAGACTTTATGGTACCCCTGCTGCTTGGCCCATGGGCTAGAGAGTCCTCTGCATTCTTTTGCAGCTGGCATGCCAGGTTCTGATTAGCAGATTCGTAGGATATTCCCTCCTCCCCCAGGTATGGAGAATTAGGGTGGGGCAGGACCAAGATGGGGGCAACAGCACCCACTTTCATCCCTAGGAGACCTGGAATTCCTCACTATCTACCTGACAGAGTGCTGTGAATTTGGTATCCTCTAAGAGGGAACCATTGATAGTTTTTAAGCAAAAGTTGTTACATATTGAAATATATGTTCCCAAAAGGGAAGTCTAAAAGCAGTGAAGGAAGGTAGACTAAAAAGTGAAAGGAGGGAGGAAAATGGGTTAGGATGCAGTGACTGGCCCAGTTTCAATAATGACTCTCCTGTGAGGGATGGGGTTAGAAAGATCAGAAAAATCTTCAGAAAGCAAACTATGCAAAACTAGAAATGTGTTGAGTCTCTGCTGTAACAAATTACCACAAACTTAGTGGCTCAAAACAACACAAATTTATTCTCTTGCATTTCCGGAGATCAGAATTCTAAAACCAAGGTGTTAGCAGCCTTCTTCCAGAAGCTTCAGGGGAGAATCTGTTTCTTTACTTTTTCCAGCTTCTAGAGGTTGCCTGCATTCCTTAGCTTCTGGCGCCTTCCTCCATCTTCGAAGTTAGCAACACAGAATCTTTCATCTCTCTTTCACTCTGATCATCCTGCCTCCGTCTTATAAAGATCCCTGTGGTTACATTAAAGCCACCCAAATATTCCAGGATAATAATCTCCCCAGCTCAAGATGCTTAATTTAATTGGATCTACAAAATCCCTTTTGCCATGTAAGTTAACATATTCACAGTTTCCAGGGATTACGATGTGGACATCTTTGTGCATATGTGTTTCTGTGTTGCAGGAGAACACTATTCAGCCTACCACAACCATTTAAATGGGAGAATGAAGGAAAGGGAGGAGTTGAGAATTATTTTTAAATGTTTTATTATTGAAATTTTCACACATATACAAAGTAAAAATAACAGTATAATAAATCCCCATGGGCTGGGTGCGGTGGCTCACGCCTGTAATCCTAGCACTCTGGGAGGCCGAGGCGGGTGGATCCTTTGAGCTCAGGAGTTCAAGACCAGCCTGAGCAAGAGCGAGACCCCGTCTCTACTAAAAATAGAAAGAAATTAGCTGGACAACTAAAATATATACAAAAAAATTAGCTGGGCATGGTGGCGCATGCCTGTAGTCCCAGATACTCGAGAGGCTGAGGCAGAAGGATCACTTGAGCCCAGGAGTTTGAGGTTGCTGTGAACTAGGCTGACACCAAGGCACTCTAGCCTAGGCAACAGAGTGAGACTCTGTCTCAAAAAAAAAAAATAGATCCCCATGTAACCATCACCCAGTATTAGCAATTGTCAACATGTCAACAGTCTTGTTTCAACTCCTTTTTTGGGCAGAAACGTTTTAAAGGAAATCCCAGGCTATCATGTCATTTTGCTTATAAATACCTCATTATGTATCTCTAAATATGAAATTTGTTCATAACCATCTTGCATTTAATTATGCTTGATAAAATTAACAATAGTTTTTTTTTTGTTTGTTTTGTTTTTACTGAGACAGAGTCTGGCTCTGTTGCCCAGGCTAGAGTGCAATGGTATCAGCCTAGCTCACAGCAACCTCAAACTCCTGGGCTCACGTGATCCTCCTGCCTCAGCCTCCCGAGTAGCTGGGTCTACAGGCACACGCTACCATGCTCGGCTAATTTTTTCTCTATATATTTTTAGTTGTTTGTCTCATTTCTTTCTATTTTTAGTAGAGACGGGTGTGCCTGGCTAATTTTTTCTATATATATTTTTAGTTGTCCATATAATTTCTTTCTATTTTTAGTAGAGACAGTGTCTCACTCTTGCTCAGGCTGGTCTCGAACTCCTAACCTCAAGCGATCCACCTGCCTCGGCCTCTCAGAGTGCTAGGATTACAGGCATGAGCCACCGCACCTGGCCAACAATAATTCTTTAATATTACCTAATACTAAGGATGACTTTGTAGGGTCTCCTGGGCCAATTTTTTGGCTGGTGATGGCATTCACCAAAATGGGGGTGGGGAGGATGAGCAAGTTTTGAGGGTGAGGAGATAATGAGTTTGGTTAGATAAGTACAATCAAAATTGGGAGATCACTGAATGATTAGAAGAGAAAAGGGACTTCCAAAGGGAACATGGCACTGTTAGGTATTTACTTGCAGTTTGGAGGTACATATAAATGTATAGCTTATCCTTTGAGCTGGTCAAACCTGTGTTAGTGATAATGTTGGCTCCTCACTTGTTTGTAGCATGTGGCCATTGACAAATCCATCATTTCATTTGTCCCTCACAACATTTTGAAGTAGCAAATGCAGATCTTATTCTACCCAATTTTCAAGGAGGGAACAGAGGCTCAGAGAAGTGAAGTGACTTGCCCAAGAATGTCTAGTAAATGGCAGAGTTGGGATTCAAAACCAAACCTCCTGATTTACCTTTCTGTGTCTGAGGTAGGGCCCCCTTAAGCACCTCCCTCTTCCCTCCCCAGCTGACCAGTGCCAACATCTGCTTCTGGTAAGGGTTTCAGCCTGCCTCCACTCATGGTAGAAGGGGAAGGGGAGCCAGCGTGTGCAGATCACATGAAAGTGGAGGGGTCATAGGGGGAAAGAGGGCTACTGGGATGGGAGTCAGGCTTTTAGACAGTCATTGTGGGAGTTAGAGGTCTAGAATCTAGACAGAAAGCCAGAAGGTCTGCCTGTTTGGCCTTTTTCAAAGCCAAGTTGCCTACCCCTCCTGGGACTTCACTTCTGCTTTCCTCCATGATGATATGGGGGCTCCTAACCCCTTTTCCCCTTACCCCTTTCTATCTGGTGGCCCTAGGAGGAACATCTGAAGAAAAGTTTCTTGACATTTATTCTGATGCTATTCACAGCCACCAATAGCAATGAGGAAGCTGAGAGTTACTGGTTGCTCCAGAAACCACAACTCACCCAGTGTTTCAAGGGGAGGAATGATAATGACCTTGGTATTGAAGGTCCTCCTAATCTTTATTAATAACCTTCCCTAACATGTGTTGAGCTCCTTACAGTCTACAGGGTGTAGCTGTAGACTGTAGCTTAGATCCTCTGAGCAACCCTTAATAATTGAGAGGGAAAATTTTATTTTGCTCAGTGTTTTATAGGTGAGATGCCATGAAATGAATCAACTTGTCTGAGGCCACACAACTAGTAAGTGGCAGACCTGGAAATGACCCTCAGTAGTCTGCTTTCCCACTTGGAATCCCTTTCCAAGGCAACATATCACCAGCGCCCCCACCTCACTCCATCCCAGAGGAATGGTGAGATAGAATGGCAAGGAAGGATTCATGATTCCAAAGGTGCGATAGTTTGGATGTTTGTCCCCCAAACCTCATGTTGAAATTTGATCCTCAATGTCAGGGTGGGGCCTAATGGAGGTGTTTGGGCCATGAGGGCTGATCCCTCATTAATGGCTTGGTGCTATCTTCACAATAAAGTTCTTGTTCTATTAGTTTCTACAGTAGCTGGTTGTTAAAAAGTCTCTGGCATCTTCCCTCTCTCTCTTGTTTCCTCTCTTGCCATGTGATCTGCACATGCTGGCTCCCCTTCCCCTTCCACCATGAGTGGAGGCAGCCTGAAACCCTCACTGGAAGCAGGTGTTGGCACCATGCTTCTTGTACAGCCTGTAGAACCATGAACCAAATAAACCTCTTTTCCTTATAGATTATCCAATATCAGGTATTCACCCTCCACTTTCACATGCCTCCACTCAGGTCATCTGCACACCCTTCAGGTCATCTGGGGAGGTGCTGAAGGGGGCCCCACTTTAGACACAGAAAGCTAAGTCAGAATTGCTATAAATTCCTTTACAGCAATACAAATGGACTAAGACAGAAGGGTTAATCCTCTGTGATCCAAGACCCCACTGTTCATTCTCTAGTTCCTCTGAGGACATAGGGAAAGGGACAAAGGGCATCTAGACTGTTAGGACAGAAGGCTAGCTAGAATAAATGGGCTTAAGTGATCCTCCTCCATCTCCTTGCTTTCATCTGGGTACAGAACTCAGGTGTGCTGGACAGATGGACATCTCTTCTGTATTGAAAGAGTCCTGGGCATGAAAACTTCACTGTCTCTCTGACATTTGTTCCAAGATCGAGTGCCAGACAAAGAATTCCTGTTTTGAGTTTGAACCTTCACTCTAGGTATCTGCTAGTCTTGCTTTCCTAATATGTAAAGCAGGGATAATTATAATGTATAGTATTTTGCAGGTCTATTATGAGGATTTAATGTTCTCCAAAATTTTTCAGCTAGAGACAGATAAGTGGGGCCATATTGGTTTATTCAATTATTCCACATGTATTTATCGAGTACCCTATGACAGGTATCCTGCTTAGCACAGGGAACACACGGTACAGAAAAAGCAGACAATGTTTTAGCGAGTGAGTCTAAGAGACTCTTTTGTGGCAAGCCCTAGGTTTCCTTAAAACAGGGGTCCCCAACCTATGGTGAGTTGTATAATTATTTCATTATATATTACAATGTAATAATAATAGAAATAAAGTGCACAATAAATGTAATGCACTTGAGTCATCCTGAAACCATCCCACCCCCGCCCAGTCTGTGGAAAAATTGTCCTCCATGAAAATGGTCCCTGGTGCCAAAAAGGTTGGGAACTGCTGCCTTAAAACATCTTGTTTTAACATAAATATCCATAAAAATTTTCTACTCTAAAATGTTCTGTTCAAGATTAAAATAATATTTTCAATTATTGACCATGGAGGAATATTGGCCTTTCAAAAGATGCACTATGTTTATTGTTTGCTTTCACAGAACCCCACCTGGCACATGATGTGTGAAAATAACAGTTAGTCTTTATTGGATGATTACTGTGTGCTAATTCTTAAATGCTGAATGCATGTTAAACTTATTTAAATTTTATAACACTATATTGAGGTAAAAGCTATTGCCATCTCCTCTTTACAGATGAGGCGGTAAAATGGCTGAGAGGTCAAGTCAGTTATCTGAAGTCGCTCAGCTAGCAAGACTAGAATTTGAACTCAGTCCATTTGGCTCCAAAGGCCATCTTTTAGCCACTCCATTTACTCCTTTGAGATTGAGGTTCTACAAGACCCAATTTCATAGAAATGTGAATGGGAGACCCTGAGATCTTTTCTGAGGGTGAGTGGAGTGAACAAGAAAATGGACAAAATCTTAGGAGATGCTTTAGTCTCATACTCAAATACTGGCTTGATGAGCCCTGTGTGGTGCTTCTCTTTGCTGTGCCTGAGGTGGAGAGGGATAAGAGGGGAATGAGGAGTGCCCTTTGCTAGGGTTCTAGAAAAAAATGCAGGAAAGCCTGTGGCCTTAGTTTGACACTTGATGGAGACTCTTCAGTCAAGACTGAAGTGGAAAGACCCAATTATCAGATTCCCTGTGTAACTAGCAAGAGGCGAGTGGTGGGTTAGGAGTGCAGGATAGTAATAATAATAAACATGCAGGCTACATGCAAGTATATTTGCACTGTAAGTGGTAAAGTATGTAAATAGGAGTGGTGAATATGTAAATAGGTATATGTATCTATAAATATTAACACGTGTGTCACTATTTAATGTACAGTGTGTGAATGTGTATATTTCTAAACACATATTGTGCTTTGAGGCCACATAATATGTTGTGTGAATGGCTGTGCCAAGTTGTTTTTGGACTGAGGGAGGCTAGGAAGAAAGAAAGCAGGAATGAAAAAACAAAGTATTAGGTGAGCTCATTTATATATATGTATGTTTGTTTATGTAAATATCCAAGCCTTACAACTTGATAGAACCTCACCAATTACAAAGGACTTTGACATCCATCATCTTACAACTCCTTTGTGAAGTGTATAGACCAAGTTTTATTGTCTCCATTTTCTAGATAAGGAAACAGAAGCTCAAGAAAGTTATGTGACTTTCCCAATGTCATACTGTAAATGACAAAGAAGGGACTGATATCCATGTTTCCAGATTTCCAACACAAGTTCTCTTTTCATTCTTCTGTCCTAGAAGCAGTGGGGTGCATTTATTTGTATCTCATGTGATTCTGTGGACATGTGGCTATGTATCTGTGGGAACTCCTGGACAACAGGGGTTATGAACTGCTTCACTTCCAGAATTCTTACAGCAGGATCCTCCATGGTAGAAAGTGAATGTATATGTAAAGTAAGAGAGGAAAGAAGACAAAGAGAATAATGGAAGTTATGGAAGAAGAAAAAAAGTAGAAGGAAAAATTGAAAGGAAAAAATAAAGAGAAAAAAAGGGACAGAAAGAAATAACACACACTGGTACATGGGTTGATTAAAGAAAAGAAATGATTTTATGTGGTTTGAAAGGCCTTTCAGAAACAGAAGATAAACCAGAAAGAACATGAACTTAGAACTCAGAGAAACGGGGGGTGAGGCATAATTCACTTCCCACTTAAGAGCTCTATTACTTTGGCTGAAATTACATCCCCACTAAGTCTTAGTTTACTTTCCTGTAAAATGGGGTTACTACATGCTCACTTTTAGGGTGATTTGTGAGGAAATTTGAAAAGAGAAAATATGTTTATGGCACCTGACAACAACTCAATAACTTAACATTCCACACCTATGGTCACTCCACTGAGAGCCTGGAGCCCCAGCCATTCCCTGGCTTATTCATCTCCTTTCCCTGCCAGGTTCTCTGTGGGCAGATGGTGCAGGTCTTGGATCAGGTGCTCCAAGGCTTCCTCTTTGAGAACCCTGACTCCATCATGGTGCAGGTACAGGCCTCCCTGACCCAGGAGGAGTCAGTCAGCCTTCCAGAGAATGTTGGCTCCCTGGTAGAGGTGGGAGGAGGGAGGAGGGAGACGGGAGGAGGTGGTGTGTAGAAGTGGTTAAAATCAGGTTTGAATTCAAAACAAACAATGACAAAAAACCTTGTGGATAACCCACTAGTTCTTAGCATGTGGATAATTGAGAGTCAACCATGTCCTCTGACCCTGTCCTGACCCTTTCATTATTTGGGTTAAATACCCCCTGGGCCCTTGCTAGCTGACCCTTGGCTCCAACTACTTCAGTGCACCAGTCAGGCCTGAGGTGCTTATACAGGCCTGAGCTGAAAGGCTCAAGTTCTCCATCTCTCCCTGATTCCCTTTCCTCTCACGTTTAGCACCTGATACCCTCGATGAGTTCTACACTCCCCTATGAACAGCAGGGGCCGGGCTGGTGCCCTCTTTCTCAAGTTTTTCATGGAGCCCTTCAGCTATAATGTGAATCTGGCTGATCTTTAGCCCTTACCTACTCTTCATCCCTCTTTTCCCAACCTGGCCTGTTTCTGGGCCCCCTGGATAGGACCGTCTTTGTACTTTGGGCTTTTATCTGTCTTTTTGCTATCCCCAGGCTCTTCTGAGCCCTTCTGCTTTTCTCAGAATCTCCTCCACTTTCCTTCTTCACTTCCTTCTCTTCAACTTGCTGAGTTTGATTATAGTCTGGGTGTCTTAAGTGGTCTGGTTCATGACCCTTTGCAAAAGGGATCTCTGTCTGCCAGTTCTCAGGGCAGGTAACTAGCTCCAAACATCAGGCCAATTTCAGAAACAAGTTTGCTTTTCTTCTTTCTCTGCTCTTCAATCCCTCCCTCCTTTCCAGTCTTTCAACAAGCATATGCTGAGTCCATTCTATGTGCCAGGTATCGTGCTGGGAACTAAGAAAACAAATGGATTAGATGGAATTCCTGCCCTCAATGAGATAAGCACCTCCCCAACCCAGGTCTTTGCCTCTTTCTAGCAATGTGTTCTTGGGCAAATTATTTAACCCCTCTGGGCCTTGCTTCTTATATAACTAAAGTTGAAGGCAGAATACAAGTGGCATAAGGGAAACCAGAGGGGATTCAGAAGAGGGAGAGATCAATTTTATCTCTAAACATCAGGGAAGGTGCCTTAGTCTGTTCCTGCTGCTATAAAAAAATGCTATAGACCAGGTAACTTATAAAGAACAGAAATTTATTTTTCACAGTTCTGGAGGCTGGGAATTCTAAAATCAAGACTCCAGCAGATTTGATGTCTGGTGAGGACTGCTCCCTGATTCTGAGATGTCACCTTCTTGCTGTATCCTCACATGGTAGAAGGGCAAAAGGGACAAACACTGTGTCCTCACATGGCAGAAGAAATGAAAAGGCCAAGCAGCTCTCTGAATCCTCTTTTGTAAGGACATTAATTCCATTCACAAAGGCAGAGCCTTCATGACTTAATCACTTCTCAAATGGCTCCACCTCTAAATATCATTGCCTTGGGATTTAAGTTTCAATGTATGAAGTTTGGAGGGACACATATATTCAAATTATAGCAAAAGGTTTCGTGAAAGAAACTGTATTTAAGGTAGGTGTTACAAATGGGTAGAATTGCAGTTCATTTCTCCATCAGCCAGGAAGGAAGGGTTAAGGTTTGCATACACATCAAGGATAGTAACTACCATGACTTCCAGTGCTTTGACAAAACCTCAGATGCGTGGCCTCCTGGCCAGGTGCCCGTGGTTTCATATTGCTGGAGCATTCCTTGTATCCCTAGGGTTGCAGCTTTCCATAAGTTTGCTGTGGCTGAACAAAGAAAGAATGCAAGTGCAGATTTCTACAAAAATTATGATTCTATGAAAGATTTTGAGGAGATGAGGAAGGTGGTATCTTTCAGAGTACAAAGTAATTTTGGAATATAAAGAATTTCTTTGGGTAGATTTACATAGAATTTAGTCACTGACCCGTGTTCCTGAGCTATGACTATGTGGGCTGAGGAATAGTTTCTCTTGATAAATAAACAATTAACAAATACTATGACAAAATTGGATAGAATTATGATGGATGGAGATTAAGAAGAGAGCATACCATGTGAATGGGACCATGTAAGCAAAGGTGGGGTAGTAGGAAAGCACGGTGGAGGAAGAGGAGTGGATAGAGAATTAGGGTCAGAGGATTTGGGAGTTTGAGACTGATCTTGGAGACAATGATTACTGCCCTGTCTGTCTCCAAGGGCTATTTTGAGGATCAGGTGAGATAAGAAAGATGAGGGATATGGATTTTTTTTTTTTGGATATAGACTTTAAATCTAGGTGGGGGCCAGATCTTAGAGGTCCTTAAATGCTACACTAGGGGTGTGGATTGCACGGAGTTATTTTGAACATTTTGTGTATTTTTAATTGCAAAATACATGCCCATTGGTATAAGAGTCAAATAATAGAGAAATGACTGAAATAAATATATGCCCACCCCCCACTTCCCCTGAGTAACCACAGAGAATAGTTTGAGGTACAGCCTTCCAGACCATTCTCTATGTATGTCCAAATATCCATATGTGTGTGTGAGCATGTATGTATGTGAACAAAGGAAATGCATGTGAAAACATGGGAGTTTGTAGTGAGGTTGTATGTGGGTATGTGGAATATATGTGAATGGTGGGAGGTTGTGGTATCTGGGAGAAAAAGTAATATATATGAATGCATTTGTATCAGAGTGTGGCGTGTAAGACTATGGGGGGATATATGTGAAAGTATGGGCATGATGTGTTTATAGGAGCTTGTGTGAGCTTTGAGGGTATCTGTATGTGAGTGAGAGTATATGCCAGTGTATGAGGTGAGTGTGTGTGGTATGGGGAGAAAAGAGCATGCATTGGTTCATGTGTATGAGTACAGAGAGTAAATTAGTGGAGAGCTACTTGGGCAACCCTACTTATGATCCTTAGCTCATAGCATTCAGTGAAAGCTTTCCTGGGATGTGGCACTCTAGGATTAGGAAACTTGTTATTTCTCCCTTTCAGGCCCTGTGCTGAGGTGTACCTTCATTTAGCTCCATACACATTCCCTTCTGGCAGATAAAGATAACCTCTGAGGAGTCATAACTCTTGACACTGTCCAAAATCCTTTCTCTCATCGAATTCTCACAAGAGCTTGCTCTCTTCACTGTATAAATAGAGAATGCAAGACCTTCTTAGAGCATGGGCCTTGGAGGCAAACAGACCAGGAATGAATTCCTCACTCTGATATTTCCTAGTTGTGTTAGTTTGCTAGGGTTGCCATAACAAAATACCACAGACCCAGTGGCTTAAAACAACAGAAATTTATTTTCTCATAGTCTGGAGGCTGGTAGTCCAAGGTCATGGTGTCAGCAAGGTTGGTTTCTTCTGAGGCCTGTCTCGTTGGCTTGCATATGGCTGCCTTATCACTGTGTCCTCAATATGGTCTTCCCTCTGTGGAGGTGCATCCCTGGTCTGTATGTCTGTCTGTCTCTCTTTTCCAATCTCCTCATCTTCAAAGGATACCAGGTGGATTGAATAAGGGCCAACCCTAACAGCCTCATTTTAACTTAATCATTTCCTTAAAGGCTCTGTCTCCAAATACAGTCACATTCTGAGATGCTGGAGGTTAGAACTTGAATTTTGGAAGGACACAATCAACCCGTAGCGCTAGCTGTGTGTGACCTTGGTTAAGTCACTTCACTTCTCTGCACCACAGTTTCTCCCTGGGGTAAATGGAGATAATCAGAGGTGATATTTAAAATATTTATCATCTGGCCAGCTACAAACTTTGGTGGCCTTAGTGTTAGAGCAGAGTCCTGGAGGACCCTGCTATGTCAAGCCTTAACCCTTTGGTTGCTGTATTGTGTGGAGAAGTCCAAGGGAGGGGAGGTTCCACAAAGGGATCAAGGTGGTAGCGGTGGGAGTGAAGAATTTTTTCAATATTTTTTTCTGCAACATAATTCACAATATTGTTCAATATTTTAATAACCTGTGAAGCTCTATCTGGGCATACCACCCAAATATCAGTCCTAGTGGAGATAATGCCTACTTCATTAGTGTAATTCTATACATACATGCTGACCTCTTCCCCAAACACTCACCTTGGTTTCTCTAAGGAAATCTCACCAGACTCAATTGTAGGGTCTCAAAAACTCTGCTGCCCTAAGGCTGAAGAGCTCTTCTCTCCTCCATAGTACACCATGGAATTCACCAAGATAGGTACCTGATGGCTGTTTGGGGCATGGTCTCTGGGAACCCCAAGGAAGACATCCATCTCTATGCCCTAGGAGGACTGTTTTATGTCCATACCAACATGGTGCAGCAGAAAGCTAAGATTCCAGGCCAGATGCAGTGGCTCACGCCTGTAATCCTAGCACTCTGGGAGGCCAAGGTGAGAGGATTGCTTGAGCTCAGGAGTTAAGAGACCAGCCTGAGGAAGAGTGAGACCCTGTCTCTATTTTTTTTAAATTAATATAAAAAGAAAGCTAAGATTCTGGTTGGGGTTTAACTATCTCCTCACCAGTTCCCTCTCCATTGTGGACTTCACTCTTCCCTCTTTCCTACAAAGGGTTAGACTGTCCAGTGTTCTGTGAAAGCCTTTGTTGGGAAGCAGAAATGAACTTGAGTAGTAGTCAAGTTAGAGGAGTCATCCCTCTTCCTCATAGGAGACTCTTTCTTGTCCCTGGAATCTGTTTTATCCCCTCTTTCCTTTCTTTTCCAGAGGCCACAAATGAGCCATCTTTGGCAAGGAAGCCAGAGAAGGATGCCTCCTGTCACTTGACTGAGGGCCACAGCCCCATAGCTCCTTATCTTCTGACTCTTGCCCCACTCCACTTCTGATTGGGCAGTGTAGTGGAGGGGGCGGGGGCAAAGCCTTTTCTTGGGGTTGAGGGCTCATTAATGGGAACTCAGGCCAAGAGGGATAATGTGAAATTTCAGGGCAGGCTGTTGACCCGAAGCCCCAGACGGTTTAGCAGGACCTAGGTGAAAGGCAAAATCAGTTTCACTACCTGAGCATGCCTGAGGCTGTCTAACAGGGCTCTTTTGGAAAGCTGAGGCCAAACTGAGAGAGAGAGGAAAAAGCTGCATCACAGGGGCAGCCCAGTCAGAGGTGACTTTGGAGGTGGAGCAGGAGATCCCAGAACATTCTAGAAAGTTGCTTAAAAACAGATCTCAGTGGCGAAGGTAGTGGTTATGAGCAATGCTTGCTGGGATGAGGGTTTAGGGAAGATGGATAATCCAGTCTCATCTCTGGTAAAACTATGGAGTCTCAGTGAGACTACCTTGCAAACTAGTGGGGCATCTTCTTTGTCCCCCCTTGAGTTGCTGTGACTGTCTAATATGGAAAGAGCACTGGACTTGGAGCACTGGTCTTGGCTCTAGCTCCAGCTCTGTCACCGACTTGCTGTCTGACTTGGGCGAGTTTCTTCTCTTCTCAGACCTCTGTAACATGAGAGGGGAGACTCCTTGGTCTCTGAGGGGCCCTTGCTCTATCATCCTGAGTTTCTGCATCAGTGGAGGTTGGGTAGGGTAGTGTAGGGTAGTAGACCAGCCTCTGCCTTTCAGCCTCTACCCCGAAGCTTTGCCTCTTAGAGTTGGGGCCAGTAAGCCTGAGAGAAGTCATTCGTCCCTTCACCTTTGCCTCCCAAGGGATGGCTCACTGACCCTCATTCTCCCCAGTTCTCAGCTACTCCTGCTTCCTCACATACAACTAATGTTCCTGTCTGTCCCAGGCTTTTAGGGAACACTTCATCCAGTGCCACCTGAGGAGCTTCATGATGACTTTGTTTGATAATCTGCTGGACAGCTTGATCTTCTGCGCCCACATGGCTGTTAAGACAATAGGCACCATCTTCCACGTGTTTGGGGACCACCTGGATGAGGTGAGATATCCCCTTCAGAGTCTCTCTCACTATCAAGGGGGAGGGGGTCATGTAGAGAAAGGGTTCAGCAGCACCTCTGTGCATTTTTACCACCCTGGGTGAGACTCCGGAGAAACAAGACATCCTTGTCCTTGAGAGTGCATTCATAAAGAATACTCGTACAGTGCTCTGCCTCCAGGCCCTGCTAAATTAAACTAGTTAGCACTGGCAGCAAAATATGTTTATGTTTGACCAAGGTACACTCACACTTTGACTTTAGCCTTGTCCCTCTCCCAGTGAAAGTGGCAAAGAGAAGACTAAGGCATTACTGTATTCACTCTTTTTTTTTTTTTTTGGTAGTAGGTAAAAGTTATTTTAAAGTTAACTGTTTTTTTTTTAATTTAAAGGCAATATGTGCACACAGTAAAGCATTTAAACTGTACAAACAACCAGATTACCAGGTTCATTACACAAGGGTACTTGCTCCACTTGTAACAGTTTCTTGTGTGTTCATTCCAGAAAATGTTAATGTTTATACAGAACCTTTTGTTTCGTTTTTTTTGGCTTCAAACCAAACACACTGTTCTCTACCTTACTTTGTTCACTTAACTGTATTTGGACTGACTACTTTCCATAGCAGTGTAAATATATTTACCCCATTCTTTTATTTTCTTTTTAAAAATTTTTACCTCATTGTTTTAAATAGAGATATACAAGGAGGGAACGCGGGACGTGGGGCGGTGCTCTGGGCGGACCGCCGAGGGGCGCGCGCGCTCGGAAGCCGCAGGTTGGCGGCAGAGGGGCCATGGCTGCCACGGCTCTGCGAAGTGGCGCGCGCGCTCTGCACCCCGCAAGCGGGCTTCTGGGAACTTGGCAGACGCAGATTAGAAACACTCACCAGTGAGCCTCATTGTTATCCTTCTGGGAACTCATTCCCATGAGACAGCGGACTGAGGTGGAGCTCTCCTTTGAGGAGAGTGAGCGGAGAGCTCTGCTTCTGAAGAGGTGGTCCCTGTACAAGCAGCGGGAACATGAGATGGAGAAAGACGCCATCAGGGCCATGCTGGAGGCCCACCAGGAAGCTCTGCAGGAGCTGCAACTTGAGTCGCCAGAGCTCCACACCGAGGCCATTAAGCAGGACCCCGGCCTGTTCCCCTTTGAGAAGAAAGGTTCAGATTACACACCACCAGTCTCTAACTATCAGCCCCCTGAAGGCCGGTACAATGATATCACCAAGGTGTACACACAGATGGAGTTCAAGAAATACAATTGCAGGCAGCTGTCCTCAGAATACACTGCTTCTGGGAATCAAAATGACCAGGGTTCAAGTCTGCTTTCCAGAGAGTCAGGCATGCTGTTAATAAATACAGGTTTAATAAAAAAAGGGAGATATACAAGGAGGTAGAGTTTACATCATAATTTAATTAAACAGTCCCTAAATGATGAACATTTAGGGAAACCGCCACCCCAATCTCTTGTTACTAGAAACAACGCCATAGTGCCTATCCGTGTACGCATGTCCATGCACAAGTATGATATATCAGGAGTCTAAATTCTATTCCTAGGAGTATAACTGTTGTGTCTGTTAGGCATAAGAATTCACCCTCCCCAAATTTCCATCCAAACCTCCTATAAAACCCACCCTTCTCCCCTTCCTAGGGGTGTATTAGGCAGTAGCCCTTGCCAGACCCTAGGGAGATAAGGGAATGAAATGCAAAAAGGGAACTTACTTTTGTTATCCCTCTTGATAAGGACAATGCTTATCCCTCCCTCCCTCCGTCCCTCCCTCCCTTCCTCTGGGTTGTTCCCTAGGGAGATAAAGGAATGGAATGCAAGAGGGAACTTACTTTCCTTATCCCTTCTGGTTGTTTGAAAAGAATTTATTTACTCCTCCCAGGAAAGCCCTCTATAAAACCCAAGGCTCTTCCTTTTTCTCTTGTAGATGCCTTTTTCAGCCTCCACCCATTTGCACCCAGATGGTCAAAATAAACAGCATTTTGTTACACATGAGGCTTTGTGTGTCTCCTTCTCAGCTCCAAACCTAACAGTGTCAAGGGTGTGCACACTTAGCATTTTTTATAGAAGTTGACAAATTGCCATCTAATGAGATTGCCCAGTTTATGTTCTTTTTTTTTTTAAAGGCTGGTCAAGTAGAGCAGTGAGAGTGGAGAAGGAATAAAGGAATCTGTAACTGGTGTGATCAATTAGTTGTAAACACCACTGCACTCGGCACTTGGACCAACCCAATTTATGTTCTTATCAGCTGCATAGAAGAGTAACTATTTCTCCACACTGTCACTAACACTGGGTATTCCCAGACTTCATAATCTAACGGGTGAAAAGTGACATCTCACTTTAATTTGAATTTCTTTCATTATGAGTGAAGATGAGCATTTTTATCAGTCATTGATCTCTCTTTCTGTGCACTACCTGTTCATGCCTTTTCCCATTTTGTATTGTTATTCACCTTAATCTTATTGACTCACATGATCTCTTTGTTAGTGAGGAAAGTAATCTTCTCTTGTCTGTTTTATGTATTGTAAACATATGTTCCTACTTTTTTGTTTGTGTTTTGACTTTATGTCATACATATTTTTTGTGATGCAGAAGTTTTAAATGTTATGTAATAAATGCATCAATATTTTCTTTTATGACTTTTGAATTTTATATCATTTAGTGCTTCTTCACATAGAGTTATACAAGTTTGTTTGTTTGTTTGTTTGTTTGTTTTGAGACAGAGTCTTGCTCTGTTGCCCAGGCTAGAGTGCCATGGCATCAGCCTAGCTCATAGCAACCTCAAACTCTTGGGCTCAAGCAATCCTATTGCCTCAGCCTCCTGAGTAGCTGGGACTACAGGCATGCGCCACCATGCCTGGCTAATTTTTTCTATATATTTTTAGTTGTCCAGCTAATTTCTTTCTATTTTTAGTAGAGACCAGGGTCTGGCTCTTGCTCAGGGTGGTCTCGAACTCCTGACCTTGAGGGATCCTCCCACCTCAACCTCCCAGAGTGCTAGGATTACAGGCATGAGCCACCTCGCCTGGCCGAGTTATACAAGTTTTGCCTGACTCTTTCTTTCTTAACATTTAAATCTTAGATCCATCTGGAACTGTCCTTACTTTATACTTAACTTTCCAAGACTAGCACTCCTAAATTTGTTTATTTCACTCTTGCTAGTGCTTTTCAAACATTTCCAGAAACAGACATCTCACAGGGGAGAAAAGTGTCCTTGAGACCCTGAAGATCTGGGGAGGAGATCTGTTGCCAACTTCAGGTTCAACATTTTTTTAAGCCTTATGTTTTATCCTAAATAGTTATGTCAGTTTTGCATTATATTCCATGTTATATCTATGTTCCCTTTACTACAAAAATAGAAGTTTAAATTATTTGTCCATTGAATGAAAGTAGTGCCCCAAGAAGATGGGCCATCATGCCATGTTTAATCTGTGACTTCATTGCCCCACCCTAGCCTCTTGTGTGCACACAAGCACTGCTGTGTTCTAGGGTGGGGATGGAGTTGCTGTCCTGCTATCCATACTTTGGAGTAGCAAAGCCTCAAGCTGTTTGTGTGTAGTCAAAGTATGTAGCCATTAGAGGAGTATATATAGCCAATTGCACCTTTATTAGTTTCCTAGGGCTGACGTTACATGTACCATGAACAAGGTGGCTTAAAACAACAGAAATTTATTCCTATACAGTTCTGGAGGCCAGAAGTCTGAAATCAAAGTGTTGGTTCTTTCTTGGGACCTCAGAGGGAGAATCTGTTCCACATCTCTTTTTTAGCTTCTGGTGATTGTTGGTAATCCTTGGCATTCCTTGGTTTGTGGTGTTATAACTCTAATCTCTGCCTCTATCTTCACATGCCATTCTCCCTGTGTGTCTGTGTCTCTTTTCCTCTTCTTATAAGACACCAGTCATATTAGATTAAGGGCCCCATCTAACTAATTACATTAGCAATGACCCTATTTCCAAGTAAGGTCATATCCTGAGCTTTTGGGAAGGACTTGAATGTGGTAAGGGGACACTATCTAACCTAGTACAATATCTTTCAAAGAACAGGGTGACCTTGGATTATGCCTGCCATATCTTCCTGCCCACTCATATGTTCCCACAAAAAACCTCTTTTTAATTTTTTTTTGTTTTGAGATAGGGTCTTTCTCTGTCACCCAGGGTGGAGTGCAGTGGCACTCAAGTAGCCGGGACTACAGGCATGCACCACCACAGCCAGCTAATTTTTAAATTTTTTTTTTTGTAGAGATGGGGTCTCTCTATTTTGCCCAGGCTGGTTTCTAACTCCTGGCCTCAAGCGATCCTCCTGGCTTGGCCTCCCAAACTGCTGGGATTACAGGCAAGAGCCACAGCATCTGGCCTTCTTTTTAAAATTTTATTTTAAACTTTTTTTATGGAAAAATTTAAATGTACATAAAGGCCGAGAGAATAATGTAGTAGATGGACCCCATGTATCAACCATTCAGCTTCAATAATTACCAACTAATAGTTTGTTTCATCTATAGCTACTCCCCACTGAATTATCCTAGACATCATGTCATTTCATCTGTAAACACTTCAGTATGTATTTCTAAAAGATAAGGACTTTTAAAAAATTCTCTCTCTCTCACCCTTGTCACATATTAAATAATTTCTTAATATCACCAAATAGCATATCAGCATTTATATTTCCCCGATATGAAACATCAATCTATGAAGACAGTTTAATAAATTGATGTTTTCATTAATATCAGTAATTTGTGAGGAATGTATGAGGAATTTGTATGGAAGATGCCAAGCCCTAGTACTTGCTCACAAATCCTTAACCATCAGCACCTAAACCTAGAGATTCTTTCAGCCTCTCTCTCAAACCTTGTCTTTGAGTCAGACTACTGCCTTAATTAACTTTTTTACTTCCTTAGCCAGATCTTGTGGGAAATATAACTCTCCTTCTTTAATTCTCTTCAAAACTAGCCACTTTCAAAAAATCGCTTCTGAAATATACAACTCAGTATTGTTAACTATAAATTAAAAAGGAAAACAAAGTTGTTTCTGACAATAAGTATAGAATTCTGCCAATTTCAGGTTATACTATAAGCTTTTCTAGAAGAATTTCTCTTCTGGGAGAAAAAAATACTTGGCTTTTTCATAGGAAGCACTTTTTTTTTTTTTTTTTTTTTTTTTTTTGAGACAGAGTCTCACTCTGTTGCCCGGGCTAGAGTGCCTTGGTGTCAGCCTACCTCACAACAACCTCAAACTCCTGGGCTCAAGGGATCCTTCTGCCTCAGCCTCCTGAGTAGCTGGGACTACACGCATGTGCCACCATGCCCAACTAATTTTTTCTATATGTATTTTTAGATGTCCATATAATTTCTTTCTATTTTTAGTAGAGACGGGGTCTGGCTCTTGCTCAGGCTGGTCTTGAACTCCTAAGCTCAAACCATCCGCCTGCCTCGGCCTCCCAGAGTGCTCGGATTACAGGCGTGAGCCACCGCGCCTGGCCAGAAGCACTTTTATTTTCTTTATTATTATTATTTCAGAATACAAAAGTTTAGGTTAGGTATATTGCCCTTGCTCCCACCCCGAGTCAGAGCTTCAAACGTGTCCATCCCCCAGACAGTGCTCATCGCACTCATTATGTATGTATACACCCATCCCCTCCCCCGTCACATCTGCCTGACACCCGATTAATGTTATTCCTGAATGTGCTCTTAGGTGATGATCAGTGAAACCAATTTGATGGTGAGTATATGTGGTGCTTATTTTTCCATTCTTGGGGTACTTCACTTAGTAGAATGGGTTCCAACTCTATCCAGGAGAACATAAGAGATTCTATATCCCCATTATTTCTTATAGCTGAGTAATACTCTATGATATACATATACCACATTTTATTAATCCACTCATGTGTTGATGGGCACTTGGGTTGTTTCCACATCTTTGCAAATTGTGAATTGTGCTGCTATGAACATTCGGGTTCAGATGTCTGCACCCAGAAGCACTTTTAAAAACCCAGTTCACGGGCCAGGTGCAGTGGTTCATATCTGTAATCCTAGCACTCTGGGAGGCAGAGGTGGGCGGATGGTTTGAGCTCAGGAGTTCCAGACCAGCCTGAGCAAGAGCCAGACCCCGTCTCTACTAAAAATAGAAAGAAATTATCTGGACAACTAAAAATATATACAGAAAAAAATAGCCGGGCATGGTGGCACATGCGTGTAGTCCCAGCTACTCAGGAGGCTGAGGCAGGAGGATTGCTTGAGCCCAGGAGTTTGAGGTTGCTGTGAGCTAGGCTGACGCCATGGCACTCTAGCCTGGACAACAGAGTTAGACTCTGTCTCAAACAAACAAAAAAAAAAAAAAAAAAACCAAAAAACCAGTTCATGTGATTTTTCTCAGAGGCCCACAAAACTGAAGGGTAGATGATACATTTCCCTCAAACTCACCCCATGCACAGCCCATGCTGCCCCCACTTCCAGTGGCTGGCATTGGCAGTCAGGCTTACCAACAGCTGTTCCTCATCCACGTTGCCAAAGTGAAAGCGACTATGCTGAGGGCCAATTCCCACCTGGCTTGGTACCATATACAAGAACTTTCCCCCATCTTTCTGGAGTTTTCTGCCACCATGACCAAGTACTGGGCTTCAGTCCTGACTGGTCACAACCTGTGGGGACAGTCTTCCTGGAAAGAATTAGGTCAAATATGGCTGAAGGTGTTAGTGAAAATCCTCTCAGGATTGAGGCTAGAATTCCTCATATCTCAGAGTCTAGGCTTCTAGGGCTATGGTTTTCATAATTTTTGACAGAGACTCACAATACAAAAAATACATTTTACATCTCTCTCTGTCTCTCTCTCTCTCTCTCTGTGTCACACGCACACATACACACACACCCCTTGAACAAAAGTTTCATGAAATAATACCTACTCTCACTATGTGTGGTATATTCTGAACTTTTTCATTCTTATTTCATTAATAAAAATCTGACCTTTTAAAAGTCTATTTCAAAACTCACTATAATTTGAGAAACATCACTCTAAGGAGGGCCTAAGAATTCAGTCTTGCTTAAAGACCCTGAAATCCATTTGCCTAACAATTAATTCTTTGCTTGAAAAACCAAACTAAACTGCAAATTTTCTATTGGTACCTGCTATCATCAGAAAAAAATCCAATTTAGTAAAGCATTCAAGGCCCTTCAAAATCAAGCCTCTATCCATCTTTTCAGACTTAGCCCCTACTTTCTGCCTTTCTACTCTGCCTCATGTTTTAGCTCATGGAACTCTTCATTATTCTGGAAACCACCATGCATTTTCATGCCTCTGTGCCTGCTTCTGTACATGGCATTTCCTCCACCTTCATCATTTCTGTCTGGAAAACTACTCATCATTCAAAATCCAGTTCAAATGGACCCTTGAAACTGTAAGGCAGATCTAAAGGTTGGGCCACTACATCTCTTGAGCTCCTGGAACCATCTTGGCTAAAGTTGAAACCCTTAGAATTCCACCCCCTAGACAAGGCCCTGGCCATTATCAGCCACTCTAGAGCTCTGTTTGGCTCAGAGTGGGAGCCAGCAGGAGCCCCAGTCCAGGAGTTTGGGGTTAAACCTGAGAACTCTGAGCCTCTCCCTAGAAGGCCCCCAGGTCCCTCCACAAAAGTCCCTGCAAAAAGTCCTCAGGCTTCCCCTTTCCTCTGGCCAGCTTCAGCTATGGAGCCAGTGTACCCACCTTCCTAAGTGCTGGTTGTGGTACCTTGACATTCCTGCAGCACTGATTTTCCTCAGTTTTGTGGCTCAAGAGGATTTAGATTCTCTGTTCTGGGGCCATGGTGGAGTTATGCTGTCCCCATATTCCAGGAATCCTCTTGCATTCCATCAACATGTACCATACTGAGAAGAAGAGGCACACAATTGTGGCCATAGTCTTCTTCACTATGGTAAGAACTACCACTATCTCACACACAGCAGCCAGGAGCTGGCCTAGGACAAGTAATGTGTATCTGCCTCTAAGTCTAACTTGCTTTTCTGCAGCACTTTGCTCAGCATCATATTGTGTGACTCTAACCAGACATAACTCTGGGCCTTGGTATGATCATCTGCAAAATGAGGGGTTCAGACTAGGGAATATGAAACCCATAGTATTTAGGGCAAGAAAGCTCCTGGGGAGATCCCATAGAAGTACTCTTGTCCTCTCGAAACCTTTTGGCTCCATAAAGAGAGCAGATACCAAGCCTCTGTTCCCACTCTTGTAGGAGCAGACTTGGGATGATCCAGGCAAGCTTGGTTTGGTACAGATGCGAGTCTTTTCTAGTCCCTTCAGTTCACTCTCTGGCATGTGGTTCCGGTGGCCATTTCTCCTCTGAGATCAGGTGGTGGGGTGGTGGCAGGGCCACTGAGAGCAAAGGTGTCTCCTGCTCTGGGGAAGACTCAGCTCAGCTGGCAAAATGTGATCTGGGAGGCCTTTCTGGGTCCCAAGACCTCAGGGACTGACTTTTTCAGCTTTTTGAAGCTCTCTGCTATCCAAGCTGTTGCCTTGAGACTCGGTTCTGAGCTACCTGCGTAAAGGGCATCTCTGACAGGAGCATGATGGTGAGGCTAATGAGTCTGTATGGCTTCAACAACATCTGCTTCTACACCCTGGAGACATTGAGTACACAGGGCCCAAATGTGGGGTGGGGACCTGAACAGAGGGAGGAAGGGAAGAATGCTTTGGCATTACTACTTCAGACTCCATTTGGCAAAGGCCATCTTCAGGGAATGGGGAGGCTGGGGCAAGCAGGTTTTCTCATCATCTCCCTCCCCTTGCTGGGAAGGCACTAGTGTGTCCCATCATAGGCAGTGTGGCTTAGTGGAAAGACCCCTGGCCTTTCTGTTAAGACCTGGGGGATCTTAGGCCTATCTCTGGGCACTTAGGTTAGATGCTTAACACTTTTGAGAAAAGCCTAGTCTTAGATTCAGCTACCCTACATTCTTGTCCCAGATCTGTCCCTAACATACAGTGTGACCCTGGCAAGTCTCTTTACCTCCCTGAAATTTATTTTCCCCATCTGTAAAGGGTTTGTATTAGATGCTTTATCACTTTGCTTTAAGAGTCAGGACACCTAGTTTCTGGTCTCAGGTCAACCATTGATTTGTTGTATGACTTTGGGCAAATCTCTCCCTGTCTTTTGGCCTCTTGTAAGTTTTCCCATATGTAAGTGGGGAGGGATGCATTTGGATCCAGGGATCTCTGAGGGGCCTTCCTGATCTAATGTTCCATGTGTCTGTGCTTAATGACCCAGAGTAGTCTCCTTTGGGCCTAGCTGCCAGCCCTCCTGAATGCACTCTTTGATAACAATGAGAAGGTGATTTTGGCCAGCATGAGTGCCCTGTCAGACATGTTCTACCAGTTGGGCAAGTACCACATGTGCACCTGGGCCTTGACATCACTCTCTGCTTCTTTGATGACATAAAATGTGAGAAGGGAATGACTGCATGTGTATTTGGGAATGCATGGAGCTATGTGAGTGTGTTCTGTGGAGGTTGTAGGTGGGTGAGCCAAGTGTGCAGTGCATGGGTACAGTGGAGAGATGGAGACTCACACTCTGCCTCTGAGCCCCAGGTACATGTACCACTCTGAGAGCCTCTTGACTACCCTCTCCACTACCACCTCTCCTCTAAGGCAGAATCAAATTAGCTCCCAGAATCTTTTCTCCAGCCCTCCAGTGCAGGGGTCATGACACTTTTTCTATAAAAGGCCAGATAGTAAATATTTTAGACTTTGTGGGCTATATGGTCTCTACTGCAACTGCTCAACTCTGCTGTTGTAGCACAAAAGCAGCCACAGACAACATGTAAATAAATGGGCATGGCTGTGTGCCAACAAAACTTTATTTCCCCAAACAGGCGACCAGCTAGACTTGGCCTCTGGCTTGTAATTTGCCAATCCCTGTCTAGCGTGACACTGAGCCAAATGAATTATGGGCATTTTCTGTTCATATTTTTCTCTTCTACCACGCCAAGGGCAAGGACAGGGACTTAGTCATCATTTCTTTAAAGTCCAATGTCAGCCAAGGGAGTGGAAATTTTCAATTTGACTAATAATTATTAAACACCTATTAGGTCCTCAGCCCCCCACTGTGTCCCAAGAGCATACACGTGCTAAGTAGTGGCACATGGCAAATGTCTGTTGAATTGTTGAACTTAAACATGTATAAATAATTGTTGGAGCTGGGTGATGGTTCATAGTGGTTCATGTTACTATTCTCACTAGTTTTGTATACTTTTGAAAATTTCCATATAGAAAAGTTTAAGAAAAAAAAAGAAAAAGGGTAGCAAAAAAGAGTAGGAAGCAAGGAAGTTACACAAGAGACCTAGGAGTACTTACAAAGTAATATAAAGTATTAGTACCTGTAAACCAATATGCTGGGTGTGTGAAGGGAGTACTGGATGTGTGTAGATAAGCACAGAGGGTGAGAGTGTGTGGGAATGAGTGTGGTTGTTTGTCTCTGTGCCTATATATCATTGTGTGGGTGTATAAAGGAATACGGTTGTGTGTGTATGCAAAAGAGGTATGGATGTGACAGACTGTGGACATATTTATGCACAAAGGGGATGGGTGTGAATGTTTTTGAGTGTGGCTGGTTATATGTACAGGTTTGGCTGAGAGAGAGCATGTGTGTGTGTGTGTGTGTGTGTGTGTGTGTGTGTGTATAGTGTGTGAGAGTCTGTATGTTCAGGGGTGTGTACTTGTGGATATTTTATGATTCTGTATCACACATGCACATACATCTGCGAGGGGGGTGAATGTGTTTCTGATCCAGGAGCAAGTTGAATGTATAAAATAGTGCGAGAAGTGTCTTAAGACTGAAAAAGGATCTGCACTTTTCATCTCTCACAAAAATGCGCACTTCTCATCTCTGGCGATAATCAACTCAAACACAGGACTGACAGAGGACCTGCACATTCCACCTCTCACAAAAATCAACTTCAACAAAGGATGCTTAAAATAATGGTGAAAAGTGTTACTGTTCTTAAAATAATGGTGAAACGACGGTGGAATAACACTTAAAATAATGGTAATTTCAAAGGTTCTAGTATCAAGTATTGGAAATACCCAGTTAGCTGGGCCTCAGCATAGATTCGTCTGCCAAAACTATCTTTGGCTCTGGGCTGATGAAACAAATCATATTACAATTATGGTGAAAAGTGCTATAGTGTTTTAAAAAATGGGAAATAATTCTTATCATGACGGTTATGTCAAAAGTTCTGCTACATAATTCTTGGAAATATCCAATTACCTGGGCCTAAACACAGATTAATCTACAAGAACCATTTTCGATTCTGAGCTGATGAATCAAATGATTCTTAAAATAATGGTGAAACTATCATGCACTCAATGTGTATGCATGCCAAGGGAGTAATGGTGCCTAGGGCTATGAGTCTGAGAGTACTATGTCCTGTACTTCTCGATTAGGGGGCAGATGTTGGAGTGCTATGGAAATGAGTTGGCATGGCTGTGCTTGGGCGGAGACGCATGAGAGTCCTCGATGCATAGTCCTCATCCCCCACAAGAGGGAGGCTGTGTCTGTGCAAGGCTGTCCCTGTGTTTGGAAACCTGGTAGTCTGGAGGACAAGAGGAATGAGACCTTCCTTCACAATCAGGCTTGCCACATGCTTATTCCTCTGCTCTTTCTTTTTCCTCACTGACAAGAATAAAGAAGTGGTGAAGGTGAGCTCACAGCACTCAACTAATTTCCCCTATGTTCCTCTCTCCCTGTTCCCTTCTCCTCCTCACAGTTCCCCTACCACCCCAGTGTCTATTGGCAGCAAGCTCCAAGTTGGTCTCTAGAGTCACTGGATGCTCTGTTCCCTATGGTAGACTAAGGACTATTCCTCCAAGCAGGGAGGCCTACGTAGAGCCCACCCTTGTTCCTGGGGCCTAGCTTGTTAGATAAATTCCTCAGTGAAAATGTAAGTTGGTTGAGACCCACCCAACTGCCTTGTCACTTCTCTCCTCCAGGACCCAAAGGTCTCTTGTCCTGTCTTATCCCTTTTCCTCTCTCCCCTTCCCACTTACCATGGTTAGGCCTGGGCCAGAGGCCCACCTTACCTGCTCCTCCCAGAAAATGGAAGAGGATGTCAGTGTGTGACTGGGGGAAAGCAACTGTTGGAAGACTCCTAGAGCCTGGGGTCAGAGCAGCTGCCCAGCTCCCTCACGTTAGCCTCCTTTTCTTGCTCCACAGACTGCCAAATTCACCTTCTTCCACTGTGCCAATTTTCTCCAGTTGTCAGAGCTCCAGAAGTTCTTTTGCTAGATGGTCTGGGATGGGGGCCTGTGGACTCTGCAAAGTGTCTGGAAGTTTTGTGTAAAAATGGATTTAAGGATTTAATGGTTGAGGCCAGACAAGGTTTTGGCCAAAGGCCTGGGCTTCAGATTCTCTTATGCCTCTCTGGGCTCCCTGGGGCCCATGCCAGGATTTCATGGCATGGCAGCTGGGACCCTGGCTTGGCCCAAAGATAACTAAGCTCTAATCCTGGATCCAAGCAAGCCTATCTTTGTATCCTTTGTGTAGGTGGAAAACATGTTCTGCAAAGTACATGTCTTTCTCTCCCAGACTATCAGCTGTATCCATTGCAAGCAGCTGATTTACACAGAGCTACAGGCAGTCCCGTATATTGGTACACAGGCTTGAGGGATTCCTCTTCCACACCATCTCCACCATTCAGGCCCTGACACCCACAGTCCTCCTTTCCTTATTCTTTGGGTCAGGTTCAAGCCCTGAATGGTCTCATTCTCCTCAGTCTCTACCCTAGCAGTGAAAATATAGGGATAGAACACTGGCTTGGGAGTTTGAAAAATGTAGATTTGGTCCTTCCTAATTCTATAATCTTGGGCAAATCTCTTTGCCTCTCTGGCCCCAGTTTCCTCCAGTTATAAAATGGATTTATTATAATTTGCCCTTCCCACTTCCCAGGGCAGTTGGAAGGAGGTGGTCTTTGAATGCTGCATATAAGTGTGTTTACGTATAAAATAAGCTAGATGACATATAGAACTGATTTCCTGTAGAAATTAGAGTGTAGGCATCATAGAGGTAGAAATACTTGTAGAATAATATGGAAATGACTTCTCTGGTCTTCAGCTGACAGCATAGTTGATTTTTGAAATCTTCTATACAGCCCCACTCACAGCATATTGCCTCTTTTGGGAAATCCCTAGTTCTAATCCTAAATCCCGTCTCAAATTATTACTGCATTCTTTTGGGGTTTTGAGGCTGGCTCTGGTTGCTCAAGGAACATCTGGGAACCTCTGGATTGGAGAGAAATGACTAGCCAAGATCCTCCCTTAACCCTTTTCTTCCCTGGTTTTTGTTCCTTTCAGGACACATGGCAAACTTGCTGTCTTGTGCTGCTTCCAGGGTTGTGGATAAAAAGGGTTGTGTCCTTCCTGTTTGAAAGTAAGGCCTGAGCAGTGAGTGATCTGGATTGCTTGGATGGGGCCAAGGGGACAGAGGGTATTCAGGGTATTCGCTTGCTTTTTCAGGGCTCAGAATTGGGGTTCTGTATTCTAAAGCTGCCTATTCCAGCTTCCTCTGACATGGCTAAGGGAACATTGGGGTCCCCTTTATCCCAAAACTATCCCCTACTCACCTACCAGGAAGCTGAAAATCCACCCTTGGAAAGTTCCTTTGTGTTAAGGATTTGATTTATGGTTACAGAAGGCTCCTGGTAGCCTTTCTTTCTTGTCTTCCCCAAGTCAGGGAAATTAGCTGTGGATGACTTGCTGGAGCAACTTCCCTTTAGGTTTCTTCACCTCCAAGGCAGTGGTGGTAGAGAGGAGAGAGGAGCAGTGGCCTAGATGGGCCCTGAGATCCCTCTTGCAGGTATAAGAGTCTCCCTCGATAATGCATAATTTAGCAGAGCCATATTCATTAGGTATCCTGTTGGTGGAGTGTTTTCATGGAAGTTGGGAAGGGGTCTTCACATTCTGGCTCCCTGATCACTGAGGAGGCAGGCCCTATCTATCCAGATGTAGAGGTGCTATCCTCTAGTTAGACTAGATGACAGCCCCGCATGAGTGCAGGGGCTGTACAGGGTGGTCCTGTGCTGAGGGTTCAGCTCCATGTCTATTTTTTTTAGCTCCCTATGCACAACCTTCTCTTTTTCCTTTTTCCTTAACTTCTTTTGTCCCTTTATTGTTACTTACTCCTCTCCTTCCCAACAGCCCTCCCCACCATTCTTATATTGTTTTGTTTCCTGCCTATCATTCCCTGGCCACGAGCATCCAAAACAAATACTCACAAGTGCATTCAATGACATCTGCTGCACAAAAGATGGCTCTCTAACTCCTGGGGGAGAACCAAGCAAAGTGGAGAAGATACAGATGTTGTAGAGCAATTCGTTGTTCCCAGGGTCTTCATAACTCAGTTGAGGTTCCAGTGAGAATTAAGTTGAAAACCTCAGTTGAGAAAGACCCCGTGCCCCGCCCTGCCCTGCCCTGCTTTTCCTTTCCTTTTCCTTTCTTTTCCCTATCCTTGCTCCGTAGAAAAATCCCTTACTTTCCTTTTCTTTAAAATTGACAGAGGCTCCCTCACCAGGGGTAGCTTCCAAGAGGGGAGCAGAGCAAGCAATAAGAGGACTGCTTTCCTCAGCAAGGAAATGGCTCTCTCCTCCCCTCAATGTTTCTCTAAGTCAAGAGAGGGAAAGAAAATCATTTCAATTCTTACTTCTTCCTTGGGTATCTCCAGGGACAGATGGTTACTGCCAAAGCTAGTGAGTAGGTGGTGAGTGGGTAGGCTGGATGAGAAGAAGCCCTGTTAGCCGAGGAGTAGCAGTGTAGTGGGGCTGGGCCCTGGATTAGGAGTCCAGAGCCCTTCATATTTCCATGGGAGATAGATGAAGAAGGAGAGAGGGAGGAAGGGAGAGAAGGTGAGGGAATGAAATACTAGGCTCCAAGCTGTTTCCCACAGGATCCTGTTCTTGCTTAGAGGTGGAGTCCAGGCCTGGCAAGGGCAGGATGGACAGAGGGAACAGCTGTGCACATGGGATGGGCACAGGAGTGAATGCTTCTGTCTTCCATCTGAGCATCCAGATGAGGTGAAAACAGCAGAAAACCAAGTCAGGCCCAGACTTAGTATCTCCATGACTCAAAAATAAGGGGTGGAAAGCAAAACCTTTAGTTGGAGGAACTGTTTATTTGGTCGCCTTCATGCCAAGCTCAGCTGATTGTTTTACAGTGAATCAATCAGGTGAATCAAGTTGACCAAAACTGACCAAATGGTCTGCTTAGTTTTAATGCCATATAGACAATAACTTTTCCCTGGGTACCAGTTTTCCTAATAGTAGTCTTATGTATGATGACTATTGCTTATATAAAACAACAACACTGATGGAATTATTTTTAGGGTTAGCTTCTTTGGTTCCGGTTACCCCTTCCCCAATCCCCAACTCCAAAAGTTTCTCAGTGCTGGAAGCAAGTTGGATTCCTCTTTTTCTAAAAAATTTCAGTCTTTGACATTCTGCAGAAGGATGAGGAGTTTATCCACAACATGGTAGCTGCTAACCTGGATGGCCTGCACCCCAAATTGGGATCAGATCTCAATGCTGCCACCTCTTAGCAGCAGTCAAACTCCTAATCTCAGACTGGCTGGGTATCCTTCAAGGCTTCTGGGTCCTATGGAGATGGCTTTCCCTCCCACCCCAGCCCTACCCACCCTTTACATCCTTATCCTGGCCCAGATGCTTTTCTAAGATAAAAGCTTATTTTTAGCACTCCGTGGTTTATTCTCTCTTCCCTTTGCTAAGGTGATTTTGTCCCCTCTGCCCTTGAGTCTTGATTTTGCTACAATGTAAGAGGGTATCTGATGCAAACCAGCTAAAACCAGCTACAGCCCCCAACTTGGGTAACAGTAGGCACCCCAAAGTCAGATGCCAGCTCTTCTCTAAACTCAGCCTAAACCCTGGGTTTCTGGTTCAGGCCCCATATCTAATAGGCTGTGGGCTTTGGACAAAGCCTGTCTTAGATCATAGTGATTTCCGAGTTGCTGCAGATGTTTGAGTACTGCTACTCAGTCACTGGAAATGGACATTATGTGGTGGAAGGTGTTGAGACTTGAATATCAAAAGGTAATTTTGACTAGAGTAATCTGAGATCCCTCCAGAACTGAGATTTCAAGTCTAATTTCATCTCTCTGAGCCTCAATTGTCTCATCTGGAAAGTGGAGATAACTCTCCATGTCCTGCCAATCTCACAGAGCTATGGGGTGCTAACTGGATGGCCATCCGGGTAGTAACCTGTCATAGCCAGATTGCCCCTGTGTACTAATTGAGTATTAAATATTGAAAGGTGGTTGAAGTATATGGATGGCTATACTTCAATTTTATATCTGTGGATGTAAAGAGCTTAGACAATGAGTGGTAGAATCATCCCAGCTCCAGAAACAGCACCCCTGTGGGGTGAGGGGACAACTCCAGAGGACAATGGCATCATATGCTCTGGGCCTGAGGAGCAAAATAGATGGAAAAGGAATGTGAAGTCTGAGCCCATGGTGTGGGAAAGGGTGTCTTGCTCTATTCCTAGGAATTCTAAGTCAACCAGGAAATTGATTTTCAAGATCATTTCATTTAAACATCATTTGACAGCATAAATTCCACCCCAGCCCCTCAAATATGCTTTGGCCCCTGCCTGAGCCCCTGTCATGCTCCCCCAGTGCTCTCCATTTTCTATCTCATTATCATCCTTTCCTCCCCTCACCGAGGTTTCTAAGCACCCCTCGCTCCCTGGCCTGCCAGCAGCCAGCTCACTCAGGTCCCCCTCCTTTGGACAGATTCCTGACTCACAACCCAGATGGAAGAGGAACGAATCAGGATTCATTTAACAAGGACTTTTGCCAGATTTGTTGTTGGGCCACTGCCTGATTTTCAGTCATCTGCCCCCAATTTCATTCCAGAACTGGCTAGGGCCAGGCCTCACTTTCTTGGCAGCCCAACTCCTCCCCTGCTTTCCTTCCATCCAGGCATCCAGCCATAGGCCAAATGGGGTCAAGAATGATGGCTCATTGGAGGGGCCAAGCAGGTGGCCCTGGCCTAGATTCAGCCCTAGGGAGCTTCATGTTTTCTCCTAAATTTCCAAGAATCTCCATTCCCAGATGAGGCATTCTGTCAGATCTTGGCAGATGACAGCAAACCTTCCCCCTCTTTCCTTCTTTTGCCTGAGGCTAAACTTCATTTTCCTCTGACCTATAATGTAGAAGATTCCTGCTAGGAGCTGGACCAGGAAGGCTTGGAGGAGGAGTGAATTAGAGTGCAGTTCTATATGCAAAGAGGGAAAATTTCAGCTTCTGAACCTCCTAACTACCTTGTTAAAACTCCTATTGAAAGAATCTGGAGGTGTCCACCTCTCTAGCTCTGAGCTCTCTTTGTATCTTCATATTCTGGGTAGAGAGGCCCTGTGCCAGGCTGTAAAACCAATTCTTAGTAGGCCAGATATGGCAAAGAAACACTCAGTAAAGCATTCAGCCCAGCATCACAGGCCTAAGGAACAGATTTCAGAGCTGCTTCAGTGAAGGAAGGTCTGAGTCCCCTCTTCCAAGCTCCTTTAAGAAGTCTGACTCTAGCTCCCAAACTGCCTGCTGTCTCTATTCTCCACCCTTCCTGGTGAAGACGCTGGACAACATGGTTGGGTCCTACTTCCTGCCTGCAGAAACTGGAACTATGTGGATATCCTGTGGGTTATTTCTTGAAGGTGATCTCCCTATCCCCTCATCCTTCAGAGTGTGGCTGGGAATTCCACTTTCGAGGAACAGGACCATTAGGTGAAGCTAAGCCTCTCAGCCACTGTGTGGCACCATTTACCCACTTTTCTGTGCAGGCTAACGGGAGGTGGCTGAGAGCAAAGCAAACCAACCTTAAAAACCTAAAACCTTTTCAGGAATCTAGTTCTGACTAGGTTACTAATATGATGATGGTACTTTTCAAATTCTTTGCCCTCTATGAGCCTCAGTTCCTCATTTTGTGAAATGGGAGGCAGATGGTGGGGCGGGTCACTGAAGTCCCTTCCAGCTTCATAATTCTACAAGTATGTGAGTGTACTCTTGACAGTCATCTGAGTGATGCAATTTTGGGCCTTCAGGCCACACAGAGGGTGAGTACAGAAAAAAGAAAAAGGGCCAAGGTATGTGTGTGGGGCTAAGGGTGAGGTGGAGGGGGTCATGGAAGCTGGAGTGCTCTGCAACACATGGTGCCAGGGAAAAGATAAAGGAGCCATTCATTTGCTGAGTTAACACTGGCTGACCATGAACTGGATGCCAGACACTGTGTGATGGAGGCAAAGCTGCAGTGGTGGGTGGGAGTGGAGTGAATGATGGGTGGGACACAAAGGTGAATAAACCCCAAAGGTTTACCAGCCAGTAAGGAAGTAGATGAGTAAACAAACAACCAGTACACAAGGGAAAAATGGAGTCTGTGCTAAATAGAATTACAAACTGCTGGAGCTAATAGGAGGAAGGAGGGATAAATGCTGACCAGATGATAAAGAAGGTCTCACAGAGGAGGAACCATTTTAGCTTTGAAAGATGAACAAATGTATGTGTATGCATGGGTGGGGGGAAAGTTAGAGAAAGGAGGGGCAAGAGGGGGAGGGAAAGGTAGGCATTCTAGACAGAAGGAATGGCTTAAGGAAAGAGGGTGATGGGTACATTTATACTGTTTTGGGGGAATAAGAAGTACTCTAAGTGGCAGGAAGAATGGAGTGAGAGAAGAGTTCACTTTTCACATGCCCAGCTGTATAGAGTATAGGCGACAGGATCCCAAGATGTGGACAGAATTTTAGTCCCCCAGCTTGGGGATAGCAAGACCCACTCCTTTACACATATACAAGGCTACCAAGGAACAGTTATGGTGAATGGGCTGGGCAGACCTGACTGGAAGCATGGTAGCTCAAAGGAGCAGGGAGCCTGGGATGGCACCTGAGGGAGACTGGTCCTACTGGAGAGGATAGTCCACTCTCCTACTCTCTCCTGAAACCCAGATGGTAGAAACTTTAAAGTCCTGACCTATGAGGAACAGGAAGAGGCCCTGCTTCAAGGATGGGAGAGCCATCCTAGGAGGCCTGGAAAACTGCCTCTGCTATAGCTGCCTGGGCAGAACTAGTTACCAGTTTGTTTCCAGTTAAACCTCACCAGCCAGGGGCAAATAGCAAAAGGGCTGAGGCTTTGCAGGAGCTGTCATGAGTTTGATTAGGATAACAAAGCAGGGGGGATTTAGATCAGATTTACGGAAGGCAAAAGTCTGTGTTCTGAGAAGTGAGAGATCTGGTAACCATAAGAAGTTATAGGCCGGCGTGGTGGCTCATGCCTGTAATCCTAGCACTCTGGGAGGCCAAGGCGGGCGGATTGTTTGAGCTCAGGAGTTCGAGACCAGCCTGAGCAAGAGCGAGACCCCATCTCTACCAAAAAATAGAAAGAAATTATCTGGACAACTAAAAATAGATAAAAAAAATTAGCCGGACATGGTGGTGCATGCCTATAGTTCCAGCTACTTGGGAGACTGAGGCAATAGGATCACTTAAGCCCAGGAGTTTGAGGTTGCTGTGAGCTAGGCAGACGCCACAGCACTCTACCCCAGGCAACAGAATGAGACTCTGTCTCAAAATAAATATATAAAATAAAAAATAAAAAAAGAAGTTATAAAATGTGCTTATTCAATTGCTGATGAGTGTCTACTCAATGTCAGGCACATGGCTGCAGGGAGGAATGTAAGGTGGGGGGGTTGGAAAGATAAATCAGATATGGCTCAGCCCTTGGAGAACTCACAGTTGAGATGGCTATGGTAGGCAGAATAAAGCCTCCCCTATAGATGTCCACGTCCTAATCCCCAGAATTTATGAATATGTTATTATATGGAAAAGGGAAATTAAGGTTTCAGATGGAATCAACATTGCTAATTAGATGACCCTAAAACAGAAAGATTTCCTTGAATTATTCAAGTAGGCCTAATGTTATCATAAGAGTATTTATTGTAAGTGGGAGAGGGAGGAAGGAGAGGAGGTCAGAATGAGGAGGTGTGAGAAAGATTCAATCTGCTGTTGTTGGCTTTGAAGATGGAGGAAGGGGCCATAAGCCAAAGGATGCAAGAAACCTGTAGAAGCTGGGAAATGCAAGGCAATAGATACTCTCCTAGAGCCTCCAGAAAGGAATGGAACCCTGCCAACACCTTGATTTTAGCCCAGTGAGATGTGTGTCCAACTTCTGACTTACCAAACTGAAAGAATAAATTTATTTTGTTTTAAGCCACTAAGTGTGTGGCAATTCATTATAGCAGCAGTTAGAAAACTAATATAATGGGGGCAATGGACACATACATAATAATGTTCTAGTATGAAAAGAGCTCTAGGGCTTGGCGAGGTGGCTCATGCCTGTAATCCTAGCACTCTGGGAGGCCGAGGCAGGTGGATAGTTTGAGCTCAGGAGTTTGAGACCAGCCTGAGCAAGAGCGAGACCCTGTCTCTACTAAAAATAGAAAGAAATTATATGGACAACTAAAAATATATATAGAAAAACTTAGCTGGGCATGGTGGTGCATGCCTGTAGTCCCAGCTACTCGGGAGGCTGAGGCAGTAGGATCGCTTGAGCCCAGGAGTTTGAGGTTGCTGTGAGCTAGGCTGATGCCATTGCACTCTAGCCTGGGCAACAGAGTGAGACTCTTTCTCAAAAAAAAAAAAAAAGAGCTCTAGAAAAAAAACCCAAAGCAGGTTGTGAGAATGCAGAGAACAGGATCCTGTCTTGTGGGGAAGGAGTCAAAGAAGTCTCCCTCAAAGCAGTGAGATATTGGAGATAGATATGGAAGAAAAAGTAGATGATACACAGCTGGAGGGGATGGGACAGTGTCCTGAAGAGAGAAGGACACTGTGTGCAAAAGCACCAGGCATGAACGAGATTGGCAGGTTTAGGGAAGCAAGAGCAAATGGGCCGGAGTGGCTGAGAGGCAGGATATGTGAGAGGAAGGGGGCAGGGGCGGGGGAGAGAGAGGAAGTTGCTGCCTCTACCCTTCCCACTCTGAAAGTCCCCAATGTCAATGGAAAAGAACTCAAGCCTTGTAAAATAATTTAAAGAGTTTATTCTGAGCCAAGTATGAGTGATCATGGCCCAGTGCCACATTCAAGAAGCCTTGGGCAAGTGGACTTGCCATGGTTGTGTTACGGTCTGATTGTATACATTTCAGAGAGACAGGAATTACATGTAAAGTCATAAATAAATACATGGAAGGTGTACATTGGTTTGGCCTGAGAAGGTGGGGCATCTTGAAATGGAGGGATTATAGTTTATAGGTAGATTTAAAGATTCTTTGATTTATAATTGGTAAAAGAAATGAAGCTTTGTCTAAAGGCTTGGAATGTTTTAAGGTAAGGAAGTCTACTAATCAGAGACAAATCACCAGACATATACTCAGACTCACAAAATCTGTTGGATAAATTGAAGACCTGCAGGTGAAGTTCAAGTCCTGCCATGTATAGCCCTCAGCCTGTTAATGAGTTACAAAGGATAGCTCCAATAAGGAAAGGGGACATGATGAGGCATGTCTGACCTCCTTTCTCATGGTCAACAATTCATCTTTAGGATATTTCTTCAGTCCCCTTGGCCAAGAGGGGGTCCATTCAGTCACCTAGGGGGCTTAAAATTTTATTTTAGTTCATACCAAGTGCTCAAGTTATTGTCTGCCTTTCTCTGCTGAGTTAAGAATCTGGCTCTGTAGAACTGAGATCTGCCATAGCTGAATTCAAAAGTCCCAATACACCTTTGTGTTTGTTACCAGTCCCCTCCTCCCTCATTCTAGTTATGAAATCCACTGAGGGGACCACCCCCCTTCACCAGCACCACAGCAAGGCAGTGATGCAGAGGGAGGAGGAGCCAGGAACCTACTTGCATGTCATGAAACTCTCAATCCAGCTCAGCTCTGGCCCTGAGGGATAGGCTAAAAGGGTGTTGGATTGTAGTAGGAATATGCATTCCTCATAGAAATTTCTGGTCTGGTAATGGGAAAGAGGCATGGGGTCTGGGCCATGGGATAGGGTGGGGGTGAGGGCTGCCTTGAAATTTTTGAATCATCTTTGTGCTCCATTGTCAAACTTTTATCCGTAGCAAAACAGGAGACTAGCCCAATCCCCAGGGATGGGGTCCTGGAGGTGGGGGTAGGGGAATAGTGGGAGGAGGGGATGTGGCTTGTCTCTAAGGAGCTGGGGTCTCTGCCAGTCCTGGCACAGGCCACAGGCAAGCAGGCATCTCTCTTGTTCCCCTGCCCCTCCCCTTCTCCCATCCCTACCGCAAACCTTGACACCAGGGCCTCTGGAGAAAAGGGAAGAAAAATAAATGGGCAGAAACAGCTGGATGCAGCCAGGAGCACATCTGACCTCCCAGGCTGTCTCCTGGTCCTGGCTTTCCCCTCCCCCTACACCCCTTCCTACTTCTCAGGCTTCTGATAGGAGGACTGTAGTGGAGCTTGGGGGAAGCTGGGGAAATAGAGTGGGGCTGAGTGGGAGTTGAATGGGGGGAGAAAGTTGTTCCAAATATTAACTGGCCTTGTAAGGTGGCCTCTTGGCTGAAGCCTGACCACCTAACTTCCTGTTTTTCCTCCAGCTGCCTCCTCCCCTCCCTCTGCTCTAGGCTGGAACTAAGCTGAGGAAGGAAGGAGGAGCAGCAAATTTGGCTGGGGTCGCTTGTCTGAATCCCTGTAGGCTGAGGGCCAAGACGTCCTCCCTAAACAAGCAGGCGGTGGCGGGGGGGGGAGTCACATATAGCCCTGGGTGGGGTTGTTGCCTCTCTGCACTTGCTCTTCTGGTCACAGCAGGAACAAGAGGCTCCCGGAAAACCCCAGCTCCTTGCCAGCTCTTCCATGAGCACACCCTGGTCCTGGTGCCTAAGATCTCTCCATGCAGGAACAGCCACAAACTCCAGAGGTGGTGGCAAAGCCAGCCACACCACCCGCTCCACTGCCTCCAGCCCTGCCACCCAGCCAGCTGCTGGTCCCGTCACTGCCAGTGTTTGTGGACCACGCAAAACAGCCAAGTGAGTGAGCAGGGGCTGGCCAGGGGTGTGGGGAAGTTCCTGGGGAAGGGCTGGGGGTGCCTGCCTGTGCCCTCTTTTTTTGCCCTCAGGGACAAAAATGAAAGGCCCATGCAGACTGCTTGTTGGGGGTAGGGGACACTGAAATGTTGGTCTGGGTAGGTGTTTTGACCCTTCTTGTTTTGCCTTTCTGTGCTCTTCTCATTCTGTCTTCTCTGCTACCGAATCTGTTCTTATCCCTCTGTTCCCAGGCAAGGAACTCATTAAGCCCAAAGCAATTTTAGGACGCCCAGTAGAGAGACCCACAGAGGCTGCTGCTGCTGATGCTGCTGGTGCTGCTGATGAGTGCCCGGGACCGGGCGCCAGGGGAGTTGGAGTCAAGAACCATCACTGTCAGGTCTGCCGACCCCCCAGCCAGTTTCTCAAGTCAGGCACCTCCTACTCCCTGTGGAGGCCTAGGGATTTCTGAGGCCCTCCAGCTTCCCTTGTCACCCCCGTCTTCACTCGTCATCCCCTGCACTTAGCCTCCCTTGGTGGCTCCTCTTTGTATCCCCTTCCCCATCCCATCCCACACCCATCCCAAGTTTTCCAAGTGACAACAGGGGATTAAGAGACATCCCTGTTCCCATCTTGGTCATTTAGTCTGCAGTTGCCTGTCTGTGACTTCCCCTGCTGTATACTGTGGCACAACTGTTCTCTCAGAGCCACCAGGTATCTACCAAGAGCCCCAGAAAGACATCTGTTTCCAGGCTAGGCTGTTTTTTCTCCTGGAACTGCTGGGCCAAGGAGAGACTCTGGCCAGTCACTGTGATCACACCTGAGAACTTGCTGTCCTCCTGATTTCTGAAGACCCAGGCGGAAGAGGCAGCCCCCTCAGCTCACTGCCTAGGGTAGCCTCCCTTGGGTACCTGGGCTGCCCTCAGCCCCCTCCTTGCCCTGGCCAAGCCTGGGAAGGGAGAGGAAGGCAAGAGGACCGCATCCTAACTGCTGTCATCCCTCCTCTTGCCAGCGGATCTGAGCCAGCTGAGAAGCAGGCTCACAGTTTGCCATGGAGGGCTTGGATGATAAACTGAACCTGAATGTGGGGGGCATACGCCACAAGACCTACATCAGCACCTTGCGGGCCTTTCCAGGCACCCACCTCTACAAGCTGACCGAGACGTCCCCACCTGGCACGCCAGCTGCTCAGGATCCACTGGTCCGAGAGTTTTTCTTTGACTGCAATCCTGAGCTCTTTAGCTATGTGCTGGGCTACTACCATGCTTGGCAGTTGCACTGCCCTACTGATGTTTATCAGGATGTCCTAGAGGAGGAGTTGGCTTACTGGGGCCTGGTGGAAGTGCCACTGGTACCTTACTGCTGGCTAAGTGGCAGGGAGACTCGTACCCAAGACTTCCTGTCTTGGGAGGCCTGTGAGAATGCCCACACAGATGAATGCCTTCTGCTGAACCCCATCGAAGGCCAAGGCCTGCGGAATGCTTGGAAACCATGACTCTGGGTAATTCTTGACCAACTCTGATCTTCCCTAGGGGCCAAGGTAACTCATTAATAGTGTGTGGCACCATGCTAGACACTTTTACTCCCAAAGGGCCCTGCCAAGTTGCCACAATGGCAAAACACGGGGCATGGTGCTTGGGACCTGAATCTATAGACTCCCAGGACAATTTGAGGGCATCCCCCAAAAAGGGAGGCAAAGAAGGGTGGGAGTATAGAGATGGTTGGTAAATGAAGGGGCTTCTGACATGCCTCTTTTCCCTCAGTACCTTTCCCTGATCTCTACACTCTTTGCCGTGTGTGCCCTGGTCATTATCTTCTGGGAGACAAAGGTCCAGCTGGATTACTTGTCTGCCAACTTCACTCCTATGGGACAGGGGGTGGGGGTGTGGGGGCACCAACAGCAGCAGCAGCAGCTACTGCTGCCACAGCAAAACAACGGTTTTGTTTGCTGCCGTGCCCCACACCTGCTCTACCTGGAACTGCTCTGTGTCTTTAGGTTTGGAACTAAGCTCTTTGCCTGGGCCATTTCCTGCCCTGATATGGTGCGCTTCCTGTGCAGCCCTCTCAATCTGGCTGATATCTTGTGCTTGTTCCCTATGTTGGTGGGTGACAAGGCTGAATGGCAACCTCGTCTTAGCCTAACCCTTGGGGCCATTTGTTCTATGTCCTCAAACTGGTTCGTCTCCTGGGCTTCCTTGAAAAGTCCTTGGGCCCAAGGGTCCTGGTTCATACTCTCCATTTTTCCTGGAACGAGGTGTGTGCCTTTCTCCTGATTTGGGTGGATGAAATCTTATTCTTTGGCTTGCTCTCCCTCTATGGGGAGCTCTTGGGCTTGTCCACCCTCAGGTCAGGGTGAACCTCACTTTGGAGACATCTATACATGTCTCTAGTGGACTGTTATAACTCTCACCACTGTTGGCTATGGAGATATCTGCCCTCTTTCTGCCTCTGGACCAGCTCACTGCTGCTGTTACAGCTACCGTGGGCATGTGCACTGGTGTCTTGCTGGTGCTTGTGCTCCTGGTCCACTTCCAGCACTATTATGCTGTAGCCCTGGCTTGCCAGAAACTAAGGCCCAGTGGGGTCCTATAATGGGCCCATTGGTCAAGAGGGGTGGATCCCACCTTCCCTTCCTTCCTCTTACCAGTTGTAGTTACAGATAAGAATTTCTGGCTTTAGATTTGGCAAAGAATCATTCAGGAGGAGCCCCAGGTCATGGCAATTCTTGTTAGAATCAACTAACCATGGCCAAACTCTTCCCCATGATCCAGGGGGCACCCTGGAGGAAAGGGTTTAGGGGCAAGGCTAGCTAGGCCTCAGCTTTCTTCTGCCCCACCCAAGGCCTTTCTCTTGATCCTAGAGTGACCAAGAAGGATAGAGGGTAGTTCTTCCTGGATTGGTGCTATATCCCCCTCTCAACCAGCTCTCTCCTCCCGTGCCCTCATCCTTGCCCTGCCTCAACTAGACCCTAATCCAGATGGGGGACTTTTGAATGATGATAGTTGTAGGATATCAACATCGGTTGCCTATGGGTATCAGTGGTTGGCTGTGGGTATCAATAGCAATTGTCTGTGTCAGCAACTGGTTATGGGTATTGATGATGACTGGTAAATTTAGTGCCCAGGCATAGCCAGATTGTAGCATTGCTCCCCATACTGCTCCTGGTACAAATGCCCCTTAGAGTCATAAGGAGGCTTTTGAAGATTCTCAGAGACTTCAAGCAGATGCGGGTCAGCCAGGTCTGAATCCAAAGCACTCTAACTGCATGACCTCCTCCTCATCCCATTTTATTCTTGCCCATTCCTCCTGTCTCCTCCCCTTCTCTGTTTTTTCATAATATTTTACAAATAGTATTAGCCATCATTAATCACAATATATTAGTCAATATTAGCCATAGTATCTCAGCCACAATAACAGTGTATAGTCACTAATAGACATGAAAAGTTATCGTAGCACATTACATGGACAGGAACCAGGAAACTGGGATTGTCGGCAAGAATAGTAAGCAATTTCCTTTTCCAGATTTTTAATACATATTTTTAGATTTTACTCATTTATAATTCTTTTTTATTTTTCCAAACACTTTTTAGTACCCACAACGGGTCTACCTCCAATCCTTGCTGCTATAGAATAGTGCCACCTTCCCACCTCTTCTTCTACTTTTTTTTTTTTTTTACTACCTGTGTGCTCTTCCCTTCTGGCTTTTCCCTGTGGTGCCTCCCACCATGTATCTCTCTTGGAACTGGCTTCCAGGAGGGAGAGAAAGGACATCCACAGGTCTGACTTCAAATCAAGCCACTGGGTTATCTGAAGAAGTACCCCAAGCACTTGGGCTGAGCTGGGAGGTTGAATTGAGCCATCACTGTTGCTGAAGCTGTAAGCGTAATTCTGTTTACCAAGTGTTTAAATAAAATATCCTTTGAAGTCTCCATTCAAGGGTCTGTAATTTTTCTGGGAGAGGCTTGTGGCATCAGCAAGGATAAGGGCAATAATAAATAAACTAATGACAAGATTGTGTGGGAAAATCATCTGATAGGGTAAAAAGCAGTCTTTTAAATCTTAATTGTGTATGTTCCTCACAAAAAACTATTATCACTCACAGACACTTTGGGAGAAAAAAACCTTTTGTTTGTACTGAGAACAGAGTGAGGAAGGGAAGGAAAAAGGTCCAGGAGATGAGGAATAGGAGACTGTTCTGCTGGTGGAAACCCTGGGTACTTATTGGAGGTGGGAGGTTGTAGGTGGAGAGATTTCCGTTTAAAGAGTACTGAGAGGGGATCGGGATTATGGCAAAACATCAAAGACAATCTCTACCTTCTTGTCGCTTACAAGTGGAAGATGTTGAAGTAATTTGCTGCTTTCAGAGACCATTCTAGTCCACTGACTTTAAGTTAAAGATGGGAAAAATGAGGTCTAGAGAATGGAGGGGATCTCCCCAAGGGCACAAAAGGAAATAGTGGCAGAGCTGGGAGTTCTGTCACCTCAGAGCAATACTGTATCAATCTTTGTCAACTCACCAACGTCAGAAATGAGTGATTTGAATTTACAACCAAAAGTAGAGAAGACTGTACCCTTGTTGCAGGCAGCAGCAATGGTGGCAGTGGGATGAGGGAATGGGAGTGGGGCTAGGATGTTCTGGAAAGGCTTGGAAGCTTGACTGAGTAGGCTGAGATGTTGGGGCTGAAAGGACCTTTGGGAATAGCTGGGCCCTACTTGGGTAGGGTGAGAAAAACACAGAATGGCAGAGAACATTATAAAAAGAATCAGGTAAAATATCAGGGCTGGGAGAAACCTAGAAGTTCATCAAGTCCAATTCTCTCCTGTTTCAGGTAGGGAAATGGGGGCCCAGAGAGAGGCTGGGCTTAACCTGGTTTATAGTGAGTCAGGAACAGAACTAGGGCTACAACCAACCCTGTCACACAGGAAGAAACACTGGCTTATCGTTTTCCCTCTTGTATCTGGGTTTAAAATCAGACTTTTTAACCAAGGAAGAGAGAAGGGGGAGGAAAGTCCAGGGTTTCATGGCCTGCTTAGTACTTCTCTGATGAAATATTACAGAATGACAAAGATGAAAGGCTTAGTATGCACTTATTTCTGTAACAAAACCCTATATCTGAATCCATCCTAAGTCTCCAGCACATAATACCCTGCAAGACTGAGTCCAAAGAGTCCCTCAAACTTAGTGATAGCCCAAGACTGAGCCCACAAAATCCCCTAGACCTTAGGGCCTTCCCTGAATACTGAGAACTCCCCAGTATTTAGTTTCTTTCTCATGATTGGGTTCTCACTTCCATACTAAAGTCATTCCTTTCTTCTGCCCAGGCATGAATTTTCTATCCTATGAGGAGGGCAGGAGGTAGATGGAGATGCTGAAAAGCATGTTAATTTGATCATCTCCTGCCATATGTTAAGAAGAGTTCTTTGCCTCACAGGGGAAAACTTCTCAGCCATGGAACTAACTTATTCCTATACTGACTCTCACAACACAGTCATATTCCACCCCTAAACATTCATCCACATTCCTCCAAATCTACCCACTCTGCCCATGGCAGAAACCCCACTGGGCCACGGTTTCTGCACAGCCTTGGAAAGCCTTTTGTTTCTGGTGGCTGGGAGGGAAGATCCAGGTTCTTAGTGCACACTTCCTATCTAGATCCCTGTCGTTAGGAGGGGCTGGGAAGTCAGTAAGCCAACCTGAGCCTGTGTCAGGCCCTATCTGGTGAAGCACCCACCTGTCTTCTGTGTCTCCCTCCAACCTCAGGTCTTTTTTTTTCTTTTTGAGAACAGAGTCTTGCTCTGTTGCCTGGGCTACAGTGCCGTGGTGTCAGCCCAGCTCACAGCAACCTCAAACTCCTAGGCTTAAGCGATTCTACTGCCTCAGCCTCCCGAGTAGCTGGGATTACAGGCATGTATCACCATGCCCGGCTAATTTTTTCTACATATATTTTTAGTTGGCCAGATAATTTCTTTCTATTTTTAGTAGAGATGGGGTCTCGCTCTTGCTCAGAATTGGTCTCGGACTCCTGACCTCTAACGATCCACCTGCCTCGGCCTCCCAGAGTGCTAGGATTACAGGCGTGAGCCACTCTGCCAGCCCAGCCTCAGGTCTTTAGCAATTGCCTTAGCAGGTCAAGTCTAGCCGGGCCTGCACTTCCAGGTCAGATACATAGAGGGCAACCACTGCTAGTTTATGAGGAATTATTCTGGGTGTGGCCTCTCCCTCCCTTCACTTCCTTTTCAGGGTTTGTAAAATTCTAGAGCCACAGGCTGTCAGAATTAGAGTTTAGATAACTTATGATAAGTTTAGATAACTTATGTTCAGATTCTTTATGATAAAGATAGAGAAATTGAGGCCCAGAGAAGGGGTGAGACCAGTCTAAACTCAGACAATGATTCACTCTGTGGCAGTGAGAGCTAAAACCCAGATTTCCTGAATTCTAGTTCAGAACTTTTGAAACACACTGTTAAGCATCTAGTCCAAATGCTTCATTTTATAGTTGTGAAAACTGAAGCCCAGAAAAGAATTTGTCTAAGGTCATACAGTCATCGTGACAGAGTTAGGACTCAAACCTAGGTCTTCTGAATCCCAGTTCAGGACTCCTGAAACATAATACTGGGCATCTAGTATGTCCTGTTTTATTTTTTTTACAAGGCTCAGAGAGGGAATGCCATTTGCCTAAAGCCACAGAGTAAATTAGTGACCGTCAAAACTAGAACTCAAGTCTGGCTGTAGAACTGGGACTGAATGGAAATTGCGGACTTTAACTTCTAGTCTCCCAGAAACCCTAATGACTTAGGGACCCCAGCATCTCAGAATTAAATAGCAGATGTAGGGATGCAGTCCTTGCTTAAGCTGACTGTTTAGTCTCCAAGAGGCTGGAATCTAGGGCACAGTATGTATATGTATGTGTGTGGGGGGGGGTCCTGTCCACCCACATTCTATCCCCCCATCCCTACAGAAAAAACTCTCAACAAAAGGCTCACCTCATTTCTCCTCTTCCAAGGCCTCTGGCTGTGAGAGAGAGAGAGAGGATGACTCACTCGGCGCCCACAGTCGCCGCTGCAGAGAACATAATTGCTAGCTGGGACATCACCATAGCACCCAGCCATCACATTTGCAGAGTGCTGTCTTGTTTTTGTCAAAGCTCTTTCCTATTCCTTTTTTTCCTTTTTTTTTTTTCATTTCAACTTCCTCAAGCCCCAGGGAGCCAGATATCATTCCCCTTCTTTTATAAAGAAAAAAACTGATTTATGGAGGCATGTGGGTGAGTGAGGAACTGAACAAGTTAAAACAGACTGAGACTAAATCTCTTGATCCTTTGATTTCCAAGTTTCTGTAATGCTCTGCATAAATTACCCAGAGCCCCAGAGGAGGCACCAGTGTCCCTCAAGTGCCTGATGATAATTAGCACCCTCATTTATTAATCACTGAACTGTATTGGGCTTTCATTGGAGACAAAGGAGACCCAGACTCTGTTCTTTTTTTTCAGAATATTATGGGGGTACAACTGCTTTGGTTACATAAATTGCCTTTGCACCACCTGAGTCAGAGCTACAAGCATGCCCATCCCCCAGACAGTGTGCACTGAACCCCTTGGTGTGACAGACCCTGTTCTTAAATGTTCACAATCTGTATATTGATTAGGTCATCACCCTGCCCATAATACTCCTCAGGCTTCTCTTCTTCTATTGGCAAAATAACCTCAACAGTGCCTTTCAACTGGTGGCATTGAGCCAATTTTATCATCTTTTCAGAGCACTTGATTAGGACTAAGGAAACCAGCATTCTAGTTACAGTTCTTTCATTAGTTTACTAACAATGAGTCAGTCCTCTTCTGTCTGTAGGCCTCAGTTTTCACATCTGCAAAATGATGGGAGGGGGAGTAGGAAAGTGGTTGCTAAGAACCTCTGGCTCATATCATCTAGGAAGTGAAGACCTTTTATGATCTGTGAACAGTATCCTTTCTTTGGGTGAATGGCTGGAGGGTAGGAGCCAGCTGGCCCTGCTATGAGACCCTTCACCCTGCTGCCTTCCTTCCTAGCTTTGTGAGCCCCTCTCAAATGGTGGGGAACTTGAGCTTCTTGAGGACCTCAGAGGAACCCTATTTCTACCTCTATTTATTTTCTTTGTCACCAGTTTATTAGTAGGATTTTTATTTTTTATTTTTTATTTTATTTTTTGTAATTTCAGCTCTTCATGGGGGTACAAAAGCTCAGGTTATATACATTGTCCATGTCCCGCCCATCCCCCTGAGTCAGAGCCTCAAGCATGTCCATTCTCCAGACAGTGCGCCTGGCACTCACCATGTAGTCATACCTCCATCCCCTCCCCCCACCCCCCACCCCCCACCTCTCCGAGTCAGCACCTTGAAGCATGACCATTCCCCAGACGGTGCGCAACACACTCATCATGTAGGCATACACCCATCCCCTCCCCCCACCCCCATCTCAATCTGATATCCAATTGGTATCCTTCCCCGATGTGCATTTAGGTGATGATCAGGGAAACCAATTTTCTGGTGAGTACATGTGATGCTTGTTTTTCCATTCTTTGGATACTTCACTTAATATAATGCGTTTTAACTATCTCCAGGAGAACCACAGAGGAAGCACCAGAACTACTTTGGATTGGAAGCTATTCAGCCATATTCTGGGGTTGGGGGTGGAGCAGAGAGGTAGAATCAGAGACAGAGAGACAGAGAAGGGAGAGAGGCATAAAGGCAGAGAGACAGAGGGGGGGAGACAGGTGGGGGAAAAGAGGGAATGACTAAGAGAGACAAAATGAGAGAAAGAAGAGCGAGAGTTAGAGACAGACAGAAACAGAGCCAGGAAAACAGAGACAGAGAGAGGGAGAAATAGAAGAGAAAAGGAAACATACAAAGAGATGAGAAGAGAAGAGGATAGGGAGAAGAGAGAAATGGGGGGGAGAGAAAGAGAGAGAATAGATATGATAGTAGACATACCTAGTCCCAGATGGCCTCATGAGAGGAGCTGCATAAAATCCTGCATCTTGAAATAATAGAATCCAGAACTGAAAAGACCCTTGAAAATAATCAAGGACGGAGAGGGGTTGAGAATTGCTCATAGTCACACAACAAGCTGGTGGCAGTGCCAGGACTCAAACCCATGCCTAGAATAGGGTACCTCAAAACAGATCAACCTGAAAGTCCAGAGGCCTGGGGTTTGTCAGTCTGTCTTTTCAGGACTGTGGGCAATGCAGTAACACAGGAAGAGTGCCAGCACATTGTCTGCCCCAGAGGAGGTACTGGCTGGCATCAGGGAGTTCTGACCTCTTCCTGAATCAGCTCTCCTCTGAGGACTGAGACACACATGCCTGTCAAGGCTGACTGGGGTAAGTTCAGTGCTTTTGGGAAATTAGAGGCAGACTTTATGGAGAGGGTTACATTGGGGTTGGGCCTTGAGTGATGAAAACATCAACTGAAATTTTAATGGCAAAGGTGTAGTTATCCTTTAAAAAATTCAAACAACCCAAGAAAATCTAAAGTGAGTAGGATTTTGATAGGTGCAGAAGGGGGTAGTCCCAGCCTAAGGGAATAGCACAGGGGGCAGGAGTGTTCAGGGCAGGCATGGATAGGGAGCTGAGCAAGGTGCAATTGGCCTTCTGGAGGACAGAGGTCATGGAAAAGGGCATTGGAGCCCCAGGTTTTTTCACTCCCCATGAATGACAGGTGTCTAGGTTGGCTTGTGCTGGCAGTGGCGAGGAAAGGGAAGATTTTGAGCAGGGATGAGGCAAGAACAGGACTGAGCTCTAGAAAGATTCCTTCTGGCAGGCAGCACCATGGAAGATGGATTGGAGGAAAGATATTGACATCAGGTAGCTCTAATAAAAGATCTTTGCTGTAGTCCAGGAGACAGACAGATGATAAAAATCTGATGTGGTGTGGTGAGGGTGGGTATGGATGCAGTGGGTTAGGGGTGGCTTTCTAAGTCTTTCTTAGAGAAAATACTCTATAGGATTTGAATTAGGACCATTGCTGGGGAAAGAAGAAGAGAGATGAGCAGGATGTCAGAAAGCAGCCCCCCTAGAACTCCCAGACAGCTAGATGTCTTTTCCTAGCTTCTAGTTGTAGAGTGTGTGTGTGTCTTTTTTTTTCTATATGTCAGCTGCTCTGGGAGTGTGTGTCTGCACATTACTTTGTGTGTTTCCCAATGTGTGTGTGCAACCTCTTGCATGTGCAGCCTCCTGTGTGTGCATCTGTGTATGGATGTGCATCTCCAGGAGTCTAAATGTATCTGTACCTTGCTCTGTGTGTGTTTCACCTAATCCATGCTGTGGTTAAATTGATCGGCTAAAGGAATGACTTTGCATTGCCTTGTGCATCTTTGGGTATAGGAATAAGCCTCCTTTCCCCCAAACGTGCACCTGAATTCTTTTTGCTAATCTAGGCTATAGTGAATTTGATTGGTTAAAAGAGCTATTTGGAGTTGCCTGTGCTCCATGACACAGCTATGGCTTGAAATCCAATTACTGCTGGCTGCAGGAATTACCATAATGTGTTTGGCTTGATTTTCCAGACAATAATTTAGGACCTTGCCACCTCTCTATGCAAATCTACCCAGCTAAATGAGAACCAGAACTGGGAAACTTTTTTGCAAACAAAACTCTGGCCCAATGAGAACTCTCTGCTGCCTTGTAAAGGGAGTGGGGAGGGGACTGCAGCCCTGAAGGACCCCACACCCCTGATTATTGTTTGATTCTGCCTAGTGACAGAGGTATGGAGTCCACACAGGCTTCAGGTCTCTTATAGAATTTATACCATTCCTTTCATTTTCCTTCCATTCCAACCTGTGAAATGGGGAGTGTTTGCATCATGCTTTCTTTTCATCCCCAAGAGCCACCAGCTCTACCAAGCACAGTAGGCACTCAATATTTGCTGTCTTGAATTGAATTGTAGTTGTCTCAGCCAAGGCCCAGAGAGAAGGAGGAATTTATACAAGCTCTCACAGAGGAATTTGAACTTGAACCCTGGTTTCTGTAGTTCCTGTCAAGAACTCCTGCAATACATAATGAGTACAATGTGCACCGTTGGTGGTATATTCATGCTTGAAGCTCTGACTCGGGGGTGGGGAGACGGGACAAGGGAAATATACATCATCTAAACTTTTGTACCCCCATAATATGCTGAAATAAAAAAAAAAAGAACTCTTGCAACTGTATCATCCTGCCTTGTGATAGCTCAGGTTCAGATCTCTGGCAGCGGATGAGTTATACTGCTCTGACAAATGTGTGACTGGGTTCAGTCTTTTTCTCTCTTTGGGCCTCAGTGCTTTCATCTGCACCATGAAAAGATTAGGCTACAAGATCTTTTCTTGTTTTCTTTTTCTTTTTCTTTTTTGGACAGAGTCTTGCTCTCTTGTCTGGGCTAGAGTGCCATGGCATCAGCCTAGCTCACAGCAACCTCAAATTCCTGGGCTCGAGTAATCCTCCTTAGGCTACAAGGTCTTGAAAGGGCCTTCACAGCTCTGTTTCTAGGAATTTGTGATCAACACCGAGAACATAAACCTGTGGGCTCTTGGGTGGGGTGAAGAGGGGAGGAAGCAGTTAGGGCCTGTCTCAGAAACCGTGTGTCACACCCTCCTCCCTCTCCCTTGACTCCAAATCTCCATTAAAAGAAGCAAAATAACTTTTCCGGTTTGGGAAATCTTGTTCTGACCCATAAGCCACTGGGCCTCTGGGAAGTGAGACAGCATGTCCAGCCTACAGCCTCCTATGCCTTATAGGGCTAGAAAGGCCTAAGTGGCTGGCTGGGCAGGTGGGGAATGGTTGGCCTGGAGAAGATCCCCATTTCCAAAGGATCTAACCTTGGTGGGGAAGGGAGGTGACTACCACTCAGCCCAGGGCAGGTTGGCAGGCTGGGCTGAGCTGTTGTGTTCTGGAAAGGCCAGGAATGATGTCATGGGACGCTTTGGGCTGCAACAACAGGAAACCACTGAGTGTTTACATTGGCTCACAGAGCTCAGGCGGCCTGTTTTTTTCTTCACTTCCTCAGTCTATCTGTTTCCTCTGATTCAAATACTATGAAGAGGGACTCACTGCTCAGGCTAGGGAAAGCGGAAGGGAGGCCCAAGAAGAAAGAGCCTCCTTCCCAGCCCAGAAGGCCAGATGATTGAGAGGGAAGGCCAGCTTTACCCCAGCTGGGGCCCTGCCAAGGACAGACCTTAGGGTAGGGGAAGCAAGGCAGTTAGGGCCTGCTCTGAATGCTCTACAGCTTCACAGAAAGCAACTTCAGAATTCTTCCTGAGAACCAGGTTCTAAACCTGGAAGCCATCTTGGTCTCCTCAGATCCAGTCACTGAGTCTTGTGAATTACATCTAATCAAATCCATTTTAACCAACAGTGGGTTTGTGTGCAAAGTCCTGTGTTGTGCTGTGTGTGTGTATCTGTGTGGGAGACAACATAGGTAGTGGTGGGATACAAAGATAAAAAAGACAGTTATTGCCCTCAAGGAATTGACAATAGAGTGATGGAATGGCAGTGGGATGTCCCCCATCTGTTTCATTCTCTTCATCCCCAAGGCTGCTGCCCCAGTTCAGGAACACCCATCACTTCCCATCTGCATGCAGCAGTCTCTTAATGGGTCTCCCTGTTTCCAGTCTTTTCCCATTCCATGCCTCCTCCATAATAACACTAGAGTGACTCTGACACACTTCTCTAGCCCCATTATTTCCCATCAAGCCACATGGGCATTTGGCAGGGTGGCTTAGAGTGTGGACTTGGTGCCAGGCAGACCTTGGCTTGAATGCCTACCTTACCACTCATTATTGCCTGTGTGACAGTAGGCAGTGGGTTTACCTTCCCAAACACCTATTTCTCTAATCTTAGCTTCTTCATCAGCAGATAAAGCCTGTCTGCCCCACAAGGCTGTTATGAGAATTAAATGAAATAATTTATGTATGGTGCTCAGCCCTAGTTAACACTTGATAAATGGTAGCTGTCCCTTGGATGTGTTGTGTCATTTCTATCTCAACTTTTTTTTTTGAGATGAGGTTTCATTCTTTCACTTAAGCTGGAGTGCAATGGTGTGATCATAGCTCACGGCAGCCTCCAATTCCTGTGCTCAAGTTATCCTCCTGTCTCAGCCTCCCATAGCTGGGGCTACAGGTGCATGTTACCATGCCTGGCTAATTTTATTTATTTTATTTTATTTTATACAGACAGGGTCTCATTATGTTGCCCAGGCTGGTCTCAAACTTCTGGTCTCATGTGATCCTCCTGCCTTGGCCTCCCAAGGTGCTGAGATTACAGGGGAGAGCCACTGCACTTGGCTATCTCAACTATGTTACGTCATCTGAGACAAGCTCTTTTCTCTTAAAGATTGCTGTAACCAGTGGGGACCTTAGAGACCACATAGAAGAGTCTAATCACCCCACTGAGGCCACAGAGAGGGAAGCATGTGTTTAAGATTACACAGAAAATGAATTCCAGCACCACAACTAGAACACTTTACAAATATTCACCCATTTCATTCTTACAACAACCTTTTAAGGTAGTTACTATTTGTTATTTATTCTTTATTTATTTATTTGAGACAGAGTCTCACACTGTTGCCCAGGCTAGAGTGCCGTGGCGTCAGCTTAGCTCACAGCAACCTCCAACTCCTGGACTCAACCGATCCTCCTGCCTCAGCCTCCCAAGTAGCTGGGACTACAGGTGCTCACCACCATGCCTGGCTAATTTTTTCTATTTTTAGTAGAGACAGGGTCTCACTCTTGCTCAGGCTGGTCTCAAACTCCTGACCTCAAGTGATCCTCCAGCCTAGGCCTACCAGAGTGCCAGGATTACAGGCATGAGCCATTGCACCTGGCCAAGGTAGGTACTAATATTAGGTCCATTTAATATATGAGGGGACAGGCTCAGATAGGTTATATAACTTGCCCATGGTCACACAGCTGGAAATGACAGATCCAGGATATGAATCAAACTAGCCTAACCCCAAGCTACTGAACACTTGAAATGTGGTTAGTCAAGTTTCTTGAAATTAAGGAACTTAATTTCTAATATGATTTTATTTTAATGAATCTAAAGTTAAAATTTAATAGCCACTTGAAGCTGGTGGACATGTTGGACACTGTCCATGTTGGAGAGTGCAGTTCTAGTCTATACTGCTTCTCCAGATTCCGAAAGGACAAGAACCATATCTAATACACATTTATGTCATGACAATGCCCAGCACTGTGCATGGCACATCTACTATTATGCTCAAATTTGGCTAAGTTAGGAGGCTTTTGTGATACAGGCAAGAAGGGAGATTACACTGTGGTAGTCACAGTCAAGATAGACATAAGGGGATATATTTGAGAGATCATTATCATCATAGTCACTCTCATTATAGTAAAATTAATAGGTAATTAATTAATTAAGTGCTTACTATGTGCTGGGCAACTATTCTAAGTGCTTTACCTGGATTAATTCATTTGACCCTTACAAGAGTTTTATGAATTAGGCATAGGTACTATTATCATCATCCCCATTTTGCAGATGAGGCCACTGAGGCACAGAAAATTTAAGTGGCTAGAAAGTTGCAATTGCAGAGCCAGGACATAAACCAAGGCAAGCTGGCTTTAGAACCCAATGTCTTAACCACTGCTCTATATTGTGCAGAAGGCAGCATCTGTGGGACTCAGTGTTGAGTTAGATGTGGGGACTAAGACCCGTCAAAGATGACTTATGTGTTCCTTGGTCAGGGAACTCTGGGTATATAGTAGGACATTCATGCAACTAGGGAACATTGGAGCAGAGGACAGATGTACAGGGAACAACATGAAAACTTTGGTTTGATTCATGGTAGGGTTGTGGTGCATGTGGGACATACAGCCAGCAGATGGTTGGCCATATGGGTCTGGAGCTCAGAGAAGAGTGCAGGGTTAGAGATAGAATACTGGAAATTGTCTGCATAAAGGAAGTATTTGAAGCCACAGGAGTAGATGTGATCCCACAGGGGAAGTGTGTGGTGTTAATAGAGGTCAGGAAACACTATGCACTAACAAAAAGGAGGAGTTCTCTGATAGTGGAACTTGAGGTAGAATGAATAGGCTCCTTTTGAAGGTGGCAGCAGATTGGCAAGAAATAAAGGGACCAAGTAGGGAGCAAGGAGGGAAGAGAAAGGGACTGAACTAAACATCTTTCCACGAAATCTGCTCTTTATCAGTAGTCTCTGGCTCAGTGAATGGCTCCATCATCAGCAAAATTGGGCAAAATCAGAACCTAGGGGTCATCTATGACCCTTCATATTCAATCTGTTATTCAATCTATTATCAAGATCTGCTGGGTCTTCTTTCAAAATTTATGCTGAACCTGACCTCTTCTTCCCACAATCACCACTACCCTGGTCCAAGCCACCATCACACTTAGCCTGTATGATTGAAGTGGCCTCCTTCCAGGTCTCCCTACTTTCATCCTTATCTCTCCAAGATAAATTTTCAACCCAGCATCCAGAGTGATCATGTTAAAACAAAAGTCAGTTCATGTCACTCCTCTAATCACAACTAGCCTATGGCTTCACCAGCACACTCGGGACTTTATAATCCTATTAAAGATGCCTCACCCTTTCTCCTGGGCTCCAGATTTGTGTTTGACTTCTCCATTTGGATGTCTCATTGGTAAACAAAAGGTAGCCAAAACAGAATGTCTCCACCCCAAAGCCTGTCCCTCCACAATCTTCCCTACCAGGGAAAAGTGACACCACCATCCACCCAGGTAAGAAGTCAGAAATCCTAGAGTTATCTTTGTCTCATTTTTCTTCATTAACCCTTCACCATCCAGTCTCTCAGCAAGTTATGTTACACTTAGAATATATCCCTAACATAGCCACCTTGCTCCCCATTCACTTCCCACCCATCAGGTCCAAGTCCCTATCATGTATCACCTGGATGACTTGGCCTAGCCTTCTGACAGGCCTTCCTGCTTCCCTCCTTCTGCCCTACAACTCATTCTCTACAAGGAAGCCGGAAGAATCTTTGTAAAACATAGATCCTGTCATTCGCCTGCTCAAAACCTTCCAGTGCCTTCTTATCACATGAGGATCACAAGCCAAACTCTTTATCATGGCCCACAAGGGCCTACATGATCTGGCCTCTGCCAATATCCATCTCCCACTACTCATTCCTTTTCTAAACAGAATCTAGCCACTCTAATAGTTTTTATGGTCTTTGAAAAGCTCAAGCTCTTCATCATCTTCTCTCCTTACTTATCACCTAATTCATTCCTTCCTCAGGCCTTGGCTCAGATAGTCACTGGTTCTGGGAGACTGCCTCCCACATTCAAGACTAGGAAGTTCCTTCTGAGTGTCACTCTCACAGCACCCTGACCTCTTCCCTTGCAGCACCAACCCCAGGTTCAATTATTGGTGTGATTGTCAATTTAATGACTAGATTGTAAGCTTCATGAGGACAGGGACTGTCTATTGTAGAACTCTATCCCATATGCCTAGTATGGTGCCTGGAATATAGTATTAATTCATTTGCTCATTTATTCATTCAAAAATGTTTATCAAGCACTTATTAATTGCTAGACACGGTTCCAGGACCTTGAGGTACAAAATAGGCATAAATTACATGCCCTTATGGAGCTTAACATTCTGGGGGGCCACACAGTGAATGGCAGGTATTATATTTGATATTTATTGGATCTGTGATCCTAAGCCTGAGTAGAACTGTATTACTTAGTTTATTTAACAAATATCTGCTGAGTATTTTCAGTGGATCAGGTACTTTGCATCATTTCATTTAATCTGTGAAACAACACTAGGAGAGAGATATCATCATTAACCCTATTTCTAGGACAGAGTAACTGAGGTCAGAGAGATTTAGCAACTTGTCTTAGGTCATACACCTAGCAAGGAGTCAAGTGCAGGTAGTTTGACCACAAAGCCTGACAGCTTACTCATCACACTACAGCACACTGTTTTTGACACATCAGTTCTGGGCCTAAAATAATACAGAGGAACCCCTGCATGGCCCCTGACCCAGAGGGAGATGTTGAGAAGATGCAACCCCACAGAAAGATCCAGCCTAAACCAGGCCTGATACCGCCCCCTTGCCCTCTTTATCCCCTATGGTGATAATGTAAACCTCATAACTGGCTTCTTTTTGGCAGATGGTGAAGATAAAGACACACAGTCAGTGAGGGAGTCACCCAAAGGCACATTGGCAGTGAAGAAAGACCCTGACACCCTTGTATTCAAGGGATCATGGAATAAGGCACTGAGTGTTAACCCCAGGAAGGAGGAGGGAAATGGTGGTGGCTATAGAACAAGTATCCATTGTCAATCTTAAGCCTGGGTTCCTGGGGAAGGTCCTGCCTCCAGGAGGTCCTTGCTATGCCAGACCATTCCCTGCTCTCACCTCCAATTCCTCCCTACCCTGGGCCGAATGTCTGGAAGACAGGAGGCAGAAGAGATGGTTCTGGGGTTCAACCTATCCCATCGTAAAGGCAGATATAAGGAGAAGTCTCTAACACTGAAAAAGGGGCACCATGCAAGGGCAGGTAGAAAGGGGCATAGCTCTACCAAACTGACCTTCCCTGAGATGCAGGGCAGAGCTCTGATGGTCACCTCTACTAAGTGATTACAAATGCCACAGCGTGGCAGAGACAGGCAAAGGAAGGGGCTGTGGGAATTGGCAATTTCTGGGTATGGCCTGATTTGGGCCTCTCAGTGGGTATGAGACTGTGTGTGAGGTCTGTATGTGAGTGAAATGAAGACAGCCTGGCATGGAGACAGGGCAGGACTTCGGAGAGGAGATTGGGAGGCAGGTGAAGCAGAGTGAGTGAAGAATCTCTGTGCCTGGTTTTGTTGCTAGAACATAGTTGTGACTATGTATTACTAAGAGGTGAATTTATACTTGAGTGGGTGGGTGGAAGGCATGGCGTGTCATATGCATATCCCATGTGGGCGTGTGTATATGTGTGTGTGTGTGTGTGTGTGTGTGAAGTGCTGGATGAGGGGAAGTTGTGGGTTTCAGTGTCGTTGTAAAGTCTGTCTGGATGTACCTGATAGTTTCTGCATGGTGTTCAAGGAACACGAGATATAGGTAGTGTGTGCGAGGGAGACGTTATATGTGAGATATGCAAGAGAAACATGGGGTGAAGCATGCAGTGTGTGCTGAGGCTTGTGGAAGGGTACATTGAGGTGAGGTGTTGGCAAAGTGCACGGAACACTGGCTATGTGGGGTGTTCAGGAGTTGTGGAATGGTCTAGGTGCACTAGGCACCTTCAGTGACCTTAACCATATCTCTCTGAACCTCAACTTCTCAGCTTGTACCTAGAATACTACCTAGCATGGTTCTTCATAAATGGCTATAGTAGATCACAGCAGTAACAGTAGTACTTGTTGTAGCTGTTATTACCATTTCTCTCTCTTTTTTGGTATTTTTTATTGTGGTAAAATATATATAACATAAAATTTGCCCATTTAACCATGTCAAGTGTTCATTAATTACATTCACAGTGTTGTACAAGCATCACACTTATCTATTTCTGAAACTTTTTCTTCATCTCAAAAGGAAAGTCTGTAACCATTAAGCAATAACTCCACTCCCTGCCTTCCTCCTGCCCCTAGTAATACCTAATCCACTTCCTGTCTCTATGAATTTGCCTATTCTGGATATTTCATATAAATGAATCATATAACATTTGTCCTTTTGTTTCTGGCTTATTTTATTAACATAATGTTTTCAAGGCTTATCCACATTATGGTATGTATCAGAACTTCATTCTTTTTTTTTTAAGATTTAGGGCCTTGCTCTGTTGCCCAATCTAGAGTGCAGTGCCGTGATCATAGCTCACTGTAAGCCTTGAACTCCTGGGCTCAAGCAATCCTCCTGCCTCAGCCTCCCAAGTAGTTAAGACTACAACTGCATGCCACCATGCCCAGCTAATTTTTAAACTTTTTGCAGAGATAAGGTTTTGCTGTGTTGCCCAGGCTGGTCTCGAACTCCTGGCCTCAAGTGATCCTCCTGCCTCAGCTTCTTGAAGTGCTGGGGTTACAGGTATGAGCCACCATTCCCAGCCAAAACTTCATGTCTTTTAATGGCTAATATTCCATTGTATGTATATGCTGTGTTTTATGTATCTATTCATCTGTTGATGGACACTTGAGTTGTTTACACATTTTTGGCTATTGTGAATAAAATTGCAATGAACATTTGTGTACAAGTATCTGTTTGAGTCCCTGTTTTCAATTCCTTTGGGTATATACTTAGGAGTGGAATTGCTGGGTCATATGGTAATTCTATGTTTAGCTTTTTGAGGAACTGCTAAACTGCTTTTCACAGCAGCTGCACCATTTACATTCTCACCAACAATGTACAAGGGTTAGAATTTTCCCACAACCTTGCCAACACTTACTTTCTATTCCTTTTTAAGTTTTTAATATTTATTCTATTTTTAATTATAGTAAAATACACATACCATAAAATTTACTATCTTAACATTTTTTAAGTATACAGTTCAGTAGTGTTAAGAACATTCATATTGCTGTGCAAATAATCTCCAGAACTCTTTTCATCTTGCAAAACTGAAACTCTATACCCATTAAAAAAACTCCCCATTTTGTCCTTCCCCCAGCCCCTGAAAACCACCGTTCTTCTTTCTGTCCCAATGAATTTGACTACTCCAGGTATCTCATACAAGTGGAATCATACAGCATTAGTCTTTAATTTTTTTTTTTTTTTTTTTTTTGGATACGGGGTCTCACTCTGCTGTCTGGGCTAGAGTGCAGTGGTCCAATAGGGCTCACTGCAACCTCAAACTCCTAGGTTTAAGCAGTCCTCCTGCCTCAGCCTCCCAAGTAACTGGGACTACAGGAGTAAGCTACCATGCCAGGCTAATTTTTGTATTTTTTTTTTTTTTTGTAGAGATGGGATCTCGCTCTTGCTCAGGCTGGTCTTGAACTCCTGGATTCAAGCACTCCTCCCGCCTCAGCCTCCCAAAGTACTGGGATTACAGGCATGAGCCACCATGCCCAGCCTAAATTTTTTAAAAAAATTTTATTTGTACAAATTTATGGGGTACATGTACAATTTTGTTACATGCATAGATTGTGTAGTGGTCAAGCCAGGGCTTTTAGGTTGTCCAGCACCTGAATAATGTACATTGTACTCATTAACTAATTTCTAATCATTCACCCCCTCCCACCCCCACACCCTTCTGAGTCTCCATTGTCTTTCATCCCACTCTCTACATCCGTGTGTACAGTTTTAGCATCCCCTTATGAGTGAGAACATGTGATATTTGACGTTCTGTACCTGGCTTATTTCACGTAAGATAATGGCCTCCAGTTCCATCCATGTTGCTGCAAATGATATGATTTCATTCTTCTTTATGGATGAATAGTAAGTATACTATTGTGTGTATACACCACATTTAGTGTTAGTCTTTATGTGACTGGTTTATTTCACTCAACAAAATGTCCTCAAGGTACATCCATGTTGTAGCTTGTGTCAAAATTTCTTTCCCTTTTAAGGCTGGATAACATTCTATTGTTTATATGTATACTACATTTTGTTTATCCATTCATCTCTTGATGAACGCTTGGGTTGCTTTTATCTTTGGATATTGTAAAAATATGCTGCTATCAACATGTGTATACAGGCCAGGTGTGGTGGCTCATGCCTGTAATCCTAGCACTCTGGGAGGCCGAGGCAGGAGGATTGCTCGAGGTCAGGAGTTCGAGACCAGCCTGAGCAAAAGCGAGACCCCGTCTCTACTAAAAAATAGAAAGAAAGTAGCTGGACAACTAAATATATATATATATATATATATATATGGAAAATTAGCCGGGCATGGTGGTGCATGCCTGTAGTCCCAGTTGCCCAGGAGGCTCAGGCAGGAGGATTGCTTGAGCCCAGGAGTTTGAGGTTGCTGTGAGCTAGGCTGACACCATGGCACTCACTCTAGCCTGGGCAACAAAGCAAGACACTGTCTCAAAAAAAAATGCATATACAAATATATCTTTGAGACCCTACTTTCAATTATTTTGAGTATATACCCAGGAGTGAAATTGCCAGATCACATGGTAATTTGATTTTTAATTTTTTGAGGAACTGCCGGGCGCGGTGGCTCACGCCTGTAATCCTAGCTCTGGGAGGCCGAGGCGGGTGGATTGCTCAAGGTCAGGAGTTCGAGACCAGCCTGAGCAAGAGTGAGACCCCGTCTCTACTAAAGATAGAAAGAAATTATCTGGCCAACTAAAAATATATATACAAAAAATTAGCCGGGCATGGTGGCTCATGCCTGTAGTCCCAGCTACTCGGGAGGCTGAGGCAGTAGGATCGCTTAAGCCCAGGAGTCTGAGGTTGCTGTGAGCCAGGCTGATGCCACGGCACTCACTCTAGCCCGGGCAACAGAGCGAGACTCTGTCTCAAAAAAAAAAAAAAAAAAAAAATTTTTTTGAGGAACTGTCATGCTGTTTTCCAAAGCAGCTATACCATTTAACATTCCCACCAACAGTGCACAAAAGTTCCTATTTGTCTACATCGTCACCAACAGTCCATTCTTTTTGGGTTATAGCCATCCTAGTGGTTGTGAAGTATTAATAGTATCTCATTGTGGTTTGGGTTTGCATTTCCCTAATGACTAATGATGTTGAGTATATTTTCATGTATTTATTTGAGACTTTATGTCTTCTTTGGAGAAATGTCTATTCAAGTTCTTTGTCCAGTTTTTAAATTGAATTGTGCTATGGAAAGCACAAGTTGGAAACTTAATCCTCAATGCAACAGTTGGGAGATGGGCCCTAATGGGAGGTGATTACTGTGCCCTCATGAATGAATTAGTGGTATTATCAGGGGAGTGGGTTTATTATGATAGGACAGGGTTCATCATATAAGAACAAGTTTGGTCCCCTTTTCTCTCTCTCTTGTCCTCTTGCCTTCCACTATGTGATGACACAGCAAGAAGGCCCTTGCTAGATGCCAGCTCCTTCATGTTGGACTTCCCAGCCACAACTGTAAGCCAATAAATTTATGTTCTTTATAAATTACTTAGTCTCAGATATTCTGTTATACCAGCACAAAATGAACTAAAACAGGTTGTTAATCTTTTTGTTGTTGAGCTGTAGGCATTCTTTGTATATTCTGGATATTAAACCAGATATATATTACATATAAATATCACATATATGATTTGCAGATATTTTCTCCCATTATGTAGGCTGTCTTTTCAGTTTCTTGATAATGTACTTTGGTACATAAATGTTTTAAATGTTGATAAAGTCCAATTTACCTATTTTTTTATTGCTTTTGGTGTCATATGTAAGAATCCATTGCCAAATCCAAGCCCATGAAAATTTACACTTATTTTTTCTTCTCAAAGATTTATAGTTTTAGCTCTTAAATTTAGGTTTTTGATACATTTTGACTTGATGTTTGTATATGGTATCAGATAAGGGTCCAGCTTCATTCTTTTGCATGTAGAAATCCCACTGTCCTAGCACCATCTGTTGAAAAGACTATTCGTTCCCTATTAAACAGTTTTAGCAACCTTGTCAAAAATTGATTACCCACAGATGTTGGTATTCATTTCTGGTCTTCTCAGTTTTATTTCACTGGTCTATATATATGTTCACACATATGCCAGTACCACACACTCTCTTGATTACTGTACCTTTATAGTAAGTTTTGAAATTGAGAAAAGTGTACTCCAACTTTCTACATCTTTTTAAAGATTGCTTTGGCTATTCAGAAACCCTTGTAATTCCTCATAAATTTGAGAATTGACCTTCCCATTTCTGTAAGAAAAAGGCTGTTGGAATTTAATGGGGATTGAACTGAATCTGTAGATCATTTGAGATAGTACTAGTGTTTTTAAAAGTCTTCAAGTCTTCATGTCAATTCACAAGAGCTGCTTTCCATTTATTTAGGTTTTCTTAAATTTTTCTGCAAGGTTTTCTAGTTTCAGTGTACAAGATTTTCACCTCCTTGGTTAAATTTATTCTTAGGTATTTTATTCTTTTATATGCTATTTTAAATGGAATTGCTTTCTTGATATCCTTTTTGGAGTGTTCATTGATAGTAAATAGAAATACAAATGATTATGTACATTGACATTGTACCCAGCAATTTGGCTGAATTTGTTTATTAGCTCTAAGCATTTTTGTGTATTCTTTGGGATTTTCTATATATGGGATCATGTCATCTGTAAATAAAGGTAGTTTTACTTCTTTCCAATTTTGATGTTTTTTGTTTCTTTTTCTTATCTTGTGGCTCTAGTTAGAACTTCTAGTACAATGTTGAATAGCAATGATAAAGGCAGGTATCTTTGTCTTGTTCTTGATCTTAAGGGGGAAAGCTTTCAGTTCTTCACAATTGAGTGTAATGTTAGCTGTGAGTTTTTCACAAATGTCGTTTGTCATGTTGAGAAACTTCCCTTCTATTCCCAGTTTTCTGAATTTTTTATCATGAAAGGGTGTAGATTTTGTCAAATGTTTTTCTGTCTCAATTGAGATAACCATGTTGTTCCCCTTTGTTCTGTTAATGTAATGTATTATATTGATTTAGTCTTCTTATGTTAAATGATCCTTGAATTCACAAGATAAATTCCACTTGATCATCATGTATAATCCTCTTAATATGCTACTGGATTTTGTTTGCTAGTATTTGGTTGAGGATTTTGGCATCTAAATTCATAGTATTGGTTTGTGCATATGTGTGTGTGTGTATATATATATATATTTTACTTTGAATGTTTTCATCTGGCTTTAGTATCAGGGTAATTCTGGCTTCATAGAATGAGTTAGGAAATGTTTTCACCTCTTATATTTTTTGGAAGAGTTTGAAAAGAATTGACATTAATTCTTCTTTAAATCTTTGGTAGAATTTGTCAGTGAAGCCATCTGGTTCTGGGTTTTTCTTTGTTGGGAGGTTTTAGAGCACTGATTCAATCTTTTTACTTGTTATAGGTATACTAAGCTTATTTATTTATTTTTTAAGTCACTTTAGGTAATTTGCTTGTTATTAGAAATTTGTCCATTTCATATAATTTGTTGGTGTACAATTGTTCATTGTATCCTCTTGCAATTCTCTTTTTATTTTTGCAAGGTTGGTAGGAATATCTCCACTTTCATTTCTGATTTTACTTACTTACGTGTATATTCCCTCTTTTTTTTCTTGGTCATTCTAGCTAAAGGCTTGTAAATTTTGTTGATTTTTTTAATGAACCATCTTTGCGTTTCATTGATTTTACTGTTTTTCTATTCTCTATTTTATTTATCTCCACACTAATCTTTTTTTTTTTTTTTTTTTTTTGAGACAGAGCGTCACTTTGTTGCCCTGGCTAGAGTGAGTGCCATGGCGTCAGCCTAGCTCACAGCAACCTCAAACTCCTGGGCTTAAGCAATCCTACTGCCTCAGCCTCCCGAGTAGCTGGGACTACAGGCATGCGCCACCATGCCCGGCTAATTTTTTCTATATATATTTTAGTTGGCCAGCTAATTTGTTTCTATTTTTAGTAGAGACGGGGTCTCGCTCTTGCTCAGGCTGTTCTCGAACTCCTGACCTCGAGCGATCCACCCACCTCGGCCTCCCAGAGTGCTAGGATTACAGGCGTGAGCCACCACGCCCGGCCTCCACACTAATCTTTATTATTTCCTTCCTTCTGCTAGCTTTGAGTTTAGTGTGCTCTTCTTTTTTTTATTCCTCAATGGGTAAAGTTAGTTTATTGACTTGACGTCTGTCTTCTTTTATCATGTAGACATTTAGAAATATAAATTTCCCTCTGAACACTCTCTTTAATTCATTGCATATATCTTGGTATGTTGTATTTTCATTTTAATTTATCTTTAAGTATATTCTAATTTCCCTCATCATTTCTTCTTTGACCTTTTGGTAGTTTATGTTGTTTAATTTCCACATATTTGAAAAATTTCCAGTTTTCCTTTAGTTATTGATTCTAGCTTTATTCCATTGTGGTTGAATAAGAAACTTTGTATGATTTCAATATATTTTTTTAAGACAGAGTCTCACTCTGTTGCCCAGGCTAGAGTGCCATGGCGTCAGCCTCGCTCACAGCAACCTCAAACTCCTGGGCTCAAGCAATCCTCCTGCCTCAGCCTCCTGAGTAGCTGGGACTACAAGCATGTGCCACCATGCTCAGATAATTTTTCTATATATATTTTTAATTGTCCATATAATTTCTTTCTATTTTTAGTAGAGATTGGTCTCGCTCTTGCTCAGTCTGGTCTCGAACTCCTGAGCGCAAACAATCTGCCCGCCTTGGCCTCTCAGAGTGCTAGGATTACAGGCATGAGCCACTGCGCCTGGCCTGATTTCAATATTTTAAAAATTTATTGGGACTTGTTTTATGGCCTTACATATGGGCTATTCTGGACAATGTTCCATGTGCACTTAAGAATAATGTGCATTTTGTTGTTGTTGAGTGGAGTGTTCTATATGTCTGTTGGATCTATCAGGTGTATACTGCTGGTCAAATCCTCTATTTCCTCATTTATCTTCTGTTTAGATGTTCTATCCATTATTGAAAGTAGGGTATTGAGACTTACACTATTATTTTAGAACTGTATATTTCTCCTTTCAATTCCATTAATGTTCATTTTATATTTTGAGGTTTGAACTCTTTGTTGCACACTTTATAATGATTATATATTCCTGATGAATCACCCTTTCAGCAATATATCATTTCCATTCTTTGTTTCTTATAACAAGTTTTGAATTAAAGTGTATTTTTTCAGATATTTGTATTGCCACCCGGCTATCTTTTATTTACTATTTGCATGGAATATGTTTTTCCATCCTTTCACGTTCAACCTATTTGTGTCTTTGGATATAAAGTGAGTCTCTTGTACACAGCATTTAGTTGGATCATGTTTTTTAACCATTCTGCCAATCTTTCCTTTTGATTGGATAATTTAATCAATTTACATTTAAAGTAATTACTGATATGGAAGAACTTACTTCTTCCTTTTTTATAGGGTCTTTACAGAGGTAATACTTCTACCTTTTTGCTATTTGTTTTTTGTATTCTTTTTTGTCCCTTTTAAATAAGTGTTATCTTTATTGATGTTAAAATTTTAAAATATATATTCTTTTCTGATATTTTTAGTTATTTGTCCATGTTTTCCTTTAGCTCTTTGAACATATTAGTATAATTATTTTAAAGTCTTTGTCTAGTAAGTTCAATATCTGGACTTCCTCAGGAATGATTTCCATTCATTTATTTTGCTCCTTTGAGCAATACTCTCCCATTTCTTTGTATACCTTGTGATTTTTTTTTGATGAAAACTGTACACTTGAATATTATAATGTGGTAAATCTGGAAATAAAATTCTTCCCCTTCTCCAGGGTTTGCTGTTTTGTTGGTTGCTGACAGCTGTTGTTTTCTGTATGTTGAGTGACTGTCCATACTATTTTTGCAAAAATTTTATTCCTTGTCATGTATGGTCACGAAGTTTCTGGGTTTAGCTCATGTTCAGCTAGCGTTTTCACAGAGATGTCCTTGAATGCCAGGAGCTAAAAGTAAAACAAAAAACAATAAATAACAACAGAAAAGCCCCTCCTCCACAAGAGAAAACCCCCCAAAATGAAAACCAAACACCTTTCCCAGTTTTTGTAGATTGGCTCTGTGCTGGGCAAATCTAACACATAGCCAGGCTTGCACTGAGCCTGAGGTGAACGCTTAGTGTGGCCTGAGTTCTGAGTTAGGCAAAACAAAGGCAAATAATTATGTCAGTCCTTCAGGTAGCCCCCAGAGAGGTTAGAACAGACCTACACCATAATTTTTGGATAATGTCTGCTATGTTCCCTCTGGAACTAGGGACCAGGGTCCCACACTAGGAATGTGGGTTGCCACTGCTTTAAGACTACCACTGTACCCAGGATGGGGTGAGACAAGGGCACGTAAATACACTACACAGCTCTCCTACCATTTTAAGTTGCCTTTTTTCTTGATTTATTTGGTTGCTATAAACATGTGACTGTTTTCCAGATTTCTGAACATGTTGGTTCTGACAGTTTCTGCTTGTTTTTTGGTGTTCTTGTGGAAAGATGAGAGCTTGGAGCTGCCTACTGTGCCATGTTGCTACATGATCTGTCATTTTTAAGTAACAGCTTTATTGAGATTTGATTGATATACTATCAAATTCACCCTTTTAAAATGTACAATTCAGTGGTTTTTAGGATACTCACAGAGTTATACAACCATCACCACTGTATAAACTTAGAACATTTTCATCACCCTAAAAAGACACTCTGTATCTTTTACCAGTCACTCCCATTCCCATCACTCCCCCTACCACAGCCCTAGGCAACCACTAGCCTGCTTTCTGTCTGCATAGATTTGCTTTTTCTGAATATTTCATATAAATGGATTCATACATTATGTGGTCTTTTGTTACTGACATCTTTCACTTGGTGTAATTTTTGCATGGTTCATCTGTGTCATAGTATGTATCAGTACTTCATCCCTTTTTGAAAAAAGTTGAAGATAATGGTAGATTCACATGCAGTTGTACGAAACACTACAGAGATCCTCTGCAATTTTTCCCCAGTTACCTGCAATCATAATATCTTGTCCAACTATAGTACAATAGCAACCAGAATATTGACATTGATACAGTCAAGATATAGAACATTTCAATCACCACAAGGATCCCTAACATTGTCCTATTACAGTCACACCCACTTCACATCTGCCCCTACCTGTTTTTTGTTTGTTTGTTTGTTTGTTTTCTGAGACAGAGTCTCGCTCTGTTGCCCGGGCTAGAGTGCTGTGGCATCAGCCTAGCTCACAGCAACCTCAAACTCCTGGGCTCAAGTGATCCTTCTGCCTCAGCCTCCCGAGTAGCTGGGACTACAGGCATGTGCCACCATGCCTGGCTATTTTTTGTATATATTTTAGTTGTTTGGCTAATTTCCTTCTATTTTTAGTAGAGATAGGGTCTCGCTCTTGCTCAGACTGGTCTCAAACTCCTGAGCTCAAACGATCCACCTGCCTCAGCCTCCCAGAATGCTAGGATTACAGGCGTGACCCACCGTGCCTGGCCTTCTACCTGTTTCCTAACCCCCGACAATGGCTTTTTTGTTTTCTGTATATATAATTTTGTCATTTTAAGAATGTTATATAAATGGAGTCTTACAATACATAACTTTTGGGATTGACTCCTTTTTCACTCAGTATAATTCTTTTGAGGTCTATCCAAGTTGTTGTGTGTATGAATAGTTCATTCCTTTTTATTGCTAAGCAGTACTCCATGTTCTTGATGCACTACCACTTGTTTAACCATTCACCTACTGAAGGACATTTGGGTAGTTTCTAGTGTGGTGCTATTCTAAATAAAACTTCTATGAAAATTCATGTACAAGTTTTCAAGTGAATAGAAATTTTCATTTCTCTGGGATAAATGCCCAAGAGTATAATTGTTGAGCTGTGGTTTGAATGTGTTCCCCCAAAAACCATATGTTGGAAACTTGATCCCCAGTGTAATAGTGTTGGGATGTGGGCCTGATAAGAGATGCTTAGGATATGATGGTGGAGTGAGTGGATTAATGCTGTTGTCTCAGGAGTGAGTTCGTTACTGGAGTGGGTTTGTTATAAAAGGGAAACTTTGGCCCCCATTTACTGTCTCTATCTTGCCCTCTCTTTGTTCTTCCCCCATAGGATGATGCAGAAAGAAGGTCCTTGCCAGATGCTGACCCCCCAGTCTTGGACTTCTCAACCTCCAGAACTATGAGTCAATAAATTTTTGTTCATTATAAATTATCTGGTCTGTGACTGAGACATGCTGGGTCATACTGTAGTTGCATTATTAGTTTTGTAAGAAACTGTCAAACTGTTTTTTGGAGTGACTGTATCATTTTATATTCTCACCAATGACTGTATGAGTGATTCCATTTCTTCACAACCTTCATGGCTTCAGTTTTTATGTTTCTTCCCATCCTTGGGTGTTGTCACTGTTTTTTTTTTTTTCTTTTTTCTTTTTTAGTTATTCTGATAGGTGTGTACTGATGTCTCATTGTGTGACCTGAGTTACTTCATAGTACCTAACTCAATGGAATTCATATGAAGGTTCATATGTGTAAAGTGTCTGGTATAGTTAGATAAATGTTAGCTATAATTATTATTACATAGATGGGGATGACATGGTCCCTGCCCTCAAAACAGTCACTACCTCATGGAGGATAAAGAAATGGAAACAAATAATGTCAATCAAGATTGATAACTGTAGGAGTCATGATCCAAAAATTATGGGACCCAAAACTGAGGATGGAGGATAGTCAGGGAAGATTTCCCAGGAGAGGTGATCCTTGGCTAAGCCTTGAAGGATAAGTTAGCTTAACTAAACAAAGGAGGGGCTGGCATGAATGCATTTCAGGCAGAGAGCACAGATAGAGTATAGTACAGTAGCCAGAAGTTCAATATGGCAATAGGTCAGGGAGGTAGAAGTTGGGGAAAAACCAGAGATGAAGCTGGGGAGGATGTGGTAAAGGACTAAGCAAGGACTTATATGTTATAAAAAGGAGTTTATACTTCACCCCACAGGCACTGGGTAGCCATAGAATCCCCAAGAATGACATTTGGCCATGATAGAGACTTTTTTGGCACCTCTCACCTTCTAGAGCTTCCAGACCAGATGCCTGCTGGCAAGGAGCTAACTCTTCCCTGAGCCCCTGATAGGCTGGCCATGCTCCCTTTTCAAGGGTTTCTGTTACAAAAAGCTCTTTACATATTAGGCATATTTACAATTCTTTTCTAACCCATCACCAAACAAAGCCCAAACATGACCATAAACAATTATTCACATCTCGGTTCTTATTAAGACAATAAACTAAGGCCGGGTGCGGTGGCTCACGCCTGTAATCCTAGCACTCTGGGAGGCCGAGGCGGGTGGATTGCTCAAGGTCAGGAGTTCGAGAACAGCCTGAGCAAGAGCGAGACCCAGTCACTACTAAAAATAGAAAGAAATTATCTGGCCAACTAAAATATATATAGAAAAAAAAATTAGCCGGACATGGTGGCGCATGCCTGTAGTCCCAGCTACTCGGGAGGCTGAGGCAGGAGGATTGCTTGAGCCCAGGAGTTTGAGGTGGCTGTGAGGCTGATGCCACAGCACTCACTCTAGCCAGGGCAACAAAGTGACACTCTGTCTCAAAAAAAAAAAAAAAAAAAAGACAATAAACTCAGATTTTCAGTCTTTAACTCCCTGCCTCAGTTTTCCCTATATTTCCCCAGGCCTCCCATAGGCTTTCTTGCTCTCGCCTTCTGTTCTTGCTCTAGTGAAATCCAGAAAGCCCTGGACTGAACAGGAGACCTACATTCCAGGCATGGTCTGCCACTGACTGGCTGTGTTGCCTTGGGCCAGTCTCTTCCTCCTCTGAGACTTAGTTGCCTCATCTCTATAAGGTGGTATGTTAGCTTTAGGGGTATAATATTCTCTAAAGTTATTTGCAATAATAGGAAGAAACTCTTCTCACACTTGTAGTTTCCAATAGCTCACTCTCATGTAAACTTCATGAGAACTCTAAAATGATGGGCATTAGTCCTGTTTTATTAAGAAGGAGACTAAATTTCAGAAGGATGAAGTCATGTGCCTAAGGTTACACAGTTATTCAGGGATAGAGTTGGGCCTTAAATCTACATGCTCCAAAGCCTTACCCCCAGAACACACATCCCTCTCTCCTGTTCTTGACCAATCTGTTTCACTCACCTCCCTGCTTCTCCTGATGGGTCCCTACAACCACCACCTCCCAGAGGAGAGTTTTTTTGCTGAACAGTTTCTACTTCTGTCCAGAGACCCAAGAATCCTTGTCCTGGCAAAGGTGACTGAGAAGGAATAGTCAGAGAGACATTGAAATAGGTCCATGAGGGGGGGAGCATGTCCTTTTCATCACCCTACACTGCCACCTAGAGCCATGGTGGCAGGGCCAGTTGAAGACTTCAGAGGCCCTAGATAATGAACAGATTGTGATGCCCCTGCCCACATGTAATTCAAAATAAAAACAACAATAATCCATTGAAATCAGTGTAAAGAAGTTCATGAATGTTTTGATCTTTCTCATTATGATTAATTTAAAGTGTTTTTAAATATCAAGTAGGAATATATTTTATTTGGGGGGCTGGATTTTTGTGCACTTGCTTTGAGGGTGACTATGTACACATCTGCAGTATATGCCAGGTGTGAGTGCCTGATGATAGTACCATGCAAATATGAGGGCTGCTTGGGCTCACTGCCTTCTTACCTTGAGTCCTCTGTCTGTCATGGCCTCTGGGGGCCCTGTCAGCACCCCTCGGGCATTGGACTCCACAGATACCACCCCCAGGGCTCAGCCCAGGCTTCCAGCCACAGACCGTTGGCTTGATGCAGAAATTTAAGATGGGACAAGGAACTGAGGCTCCCTTTCTTTTCTCTGACTCTTTCTGGCTCCCACTCTCCCTTTTTTTCTGCCTATTTTTGACTCTATATATCTATTCCCCTCTTTCTCTCTGAATTTTTCTTGTCCTCTATATTTCTTTCTATCTCTGAGTCTTTCTCCTTCTTTGCCCCAGTCTCTTAGGCTCTGTTTCTCCTTCTGTCTTATCCTTTGTTTTTTTCCCTGCCACTCTGTCCTTCCTTCTCTCTGTTCCTCATACCCCAGTGTCTCTTTGTTTCTTGACCTCTGTGGGTGTGTGTCTCAGTCTCAACTTCTCCCTGTCTTTGTCTTATTTTCTTTCCCATCCCAGAGCCCACAGGGACCTTCAGAGAGGATAAACTGCTACATCCTGGGCTCTGTCTCCAGAGGAGTTAGGGATGGAGACTTAGGGCTAAATTTGAACTTTTTGGCTTGGGTGGGGCCCTCCAGAAGGCAGTTAAGGAAGAAGGAGGGAAAACTGGCTTATTCAGTCAGGGGATGGAGCCTGGGGTGGGAACTTGGCAAAGACTGTGAGTTCCAACGTTCAGTCAGTGTCCTGGCCCTACACTTTGACTGAGGCCTTGAGGCTATTTCTGGAAGGTTTCAAAATATCCCAGAAGGCGTGTCTACCCTCTCCATTCAGCCTGGGATGCCAGAGGATTCATGAAGGATAGAATAACTGAGGCTAGCCTTGCATTCTTTCTCAGCTCCCACCACCTACTGAGAAAACAATAGTAACACTGCCCCAGATTGGAGGGTCATGGAAGAGAGGGCAGTAGTAGCGGCAGATCACAAGCCAGTCAGAGACTGGGAAGAGGTGAATAACATGCCTCAAATCCCAATATCCCCAAATCCCAAAATATCCCCGCTGGAAGGAATCCTAGGGGTTAGCTAGTCTCACCCCTTCAATATTTATACGTGAAGACTGGAAACGGCACTATTAATATCTCTCAAGAAGGAAGGAAGAAAAAAGAATCTCTTAAGTCCATTCATTCCCTTCACCTCTGCTCAGTTTACTCATTTTTGGCATGGATTGTTGCAACAGCTTGGTTTCTTTGCCTTTAGTCTCTTCCTGGGCAGTCTAGCTTCCACAGTGGCCAGAGAAACCTATTGTATTTTGGGGTAGGGTAGGGGTGGAAAAGCAGCCCTGACCGCGTCACTCCCACTTCAAGCCTTCACTAGCCCCCAGTATCTATTGGATAAAATCCAAAACCTCTTAGCCTGACACACAAGCCTGTTTGTGATTTAGCCCCCATTCACCTTTCCAAACTGTTACTTGCTGTGTTTCGCTTTGGAACTTTCCAAACTCTCTGCCACCATCCTAACCTGACATTCTTCCCTCTCTCTGTCTCTGTCTCTCTCTCTCTCAAAAAAAGTTAACACATGCCCACAGGTAGAAATTCAGACAGCATAGTAAAACGAAAAGTAAAACTCCTCAAGCTTTCCGTGCCCTACTCCTGTCCAAAGATAGCCACCTCCCAACTCTCTGACCTAACCCCTTACTATTCTCCACTCCCCGCCCCTCACAGTGATCCAGCTATAAAGGGTCTCCTTGATGTTCCTAGAACATGTGAGCTCCCACCTTAGGACCTTTGCCCTTGTTAATTCCTCTGTCTAGATTGCTCTTTCCCCAGATATCTCTCTTCTTCCCTCAGTTCCTTCTTGTTTCTACTTGTCACCTTCTCAGTGAGGCTTTCTCTGACCTCCTTTATCTAAATTTGCAACTTACCCCACATCTTTTATTTCCTTCCCTGCTTTATTATTTAGCACTTGTCACCATCTAACAAACTATGTATTTGACTTATTTAATTGTTTATTATCTGTCTCCCCTACTAGAATGTAAATCCCATGAGGGCAGTGATTTTTCACCATGTCTCTCTCCCCAGTACCTGATAGAGCACCTGCCACATCGTGAGTTTTCTTTTTCTGTTCTCACTATGCTTTGGCCTATTAAATGGGTTTTCAATAAAATATTCATTGACTAAAGCTCAACAGAAGATAACCATAACTTCTCTTATGTATTTTAGACTACTTCTAGATTCTATTCTGATCAATTGTTTGTTCTTTCTTTGGTAGAACAGTTTTTTGTATTTGATGTATGCTCTCATACTTCTGGCTTCTGTACATACTAGTACCTCTGCCTAGCATAAATTTCCCCCTCCCTGTTCTATGTGGAGAACTCTTGCTCACTCTTCAAGTCTCAGCTTAAGCTCCATTTTTTTGTGGAATCTCTTCTGCTTCTGTAAGCCTGAATTAGATGCCTTTCCTCCATTCCTCCATAGCCTTTCTGCTATTGTATAATTACCCTGTGCCTTGATCATCTATTTAACATATCTGCTTCCTCTACTAAACTATACGTACCCTGAGGGACTAAGAATTATTGATAGTGGCATCCCTGGTACCTAGCATAGTGTCTGGCATTCAGTAGGAACAGATGTAATCAGACAGACCTGCATTTGAATCCAGCTCTGTCACTTCCTGGCTCTGTGACCTTGGGCAAATTACTTCACCTCCTGAACCTCAGTTTCATGCCCTGTCATACATGCATCATGATACTCACCACATGGTGCTGTGGTGAGGATGCAATGAAACAATTCTACATGTATAAAGTGCTATAACAAATGTGAAGACCTTTAGTTATCTCACTTGCTCCTCATGAGGGATGTAGGGCAAATTATGAACTCTATTTTCTAGAAGAACCAACAGAGGTCCAGAGAAGTGAAAGTGAACTTTCCAGTGTTGCAGGGTAAATGAGTGGCAGAGCCAGAATCCAAATTTGAATCTCCCAGATTGGAAGCTTGCTCTTTGCCTGCGAATTGGAAAGGACATGGCTCCAGATCTCCTGGCTCCTAAGCCAATATGTGGGTATTGTGTAGTGCCCTCAGAGAAGACTGGCACCCCCTGGACAACATGGTTTGCCCCACTGAAGGAAACAGAGAGCAGTTTCCCTTTCCCTCCAGTCCTCCTTAACCCAGGGGTTCTTGGTTACCTCAGCTTCTCAGTCAGATAGCAGGAGGCAGTGTCTCACTGTTTGAGGTTGGAAGGAGAAATGTAAGAGCTTTATTCAATGAGGAGCAACTGAAGGCTTGGCCTGCCTGTGGAGAGATTCTGAGAGGGAAGGTGGGCACAGGAACCACTATACACAGTACCTACTGTTTGTCAGCCACTTTATCATGTGTCCATTAATTCAGATAACAAATATTTACTGAACACCTATTATCTGTGAGGTGAACACTGAATGCTGGGGGTGCAGTAGTGAATGGGACCCGAGGGAGAGGATACAGATGGTAAATAGGTGATAACCATAAAGAACACATGGCAGTCTTCACACTTTATGGATGAGGAAACTGAGTCTCACAGAGGACAAATACATTGTCCATTGTCCACATCAAACAGCTAGTGCTGGAATCCAAAACACAGATTTGTTCAACTTTAAACCTGATACTGGCTGGGCGCGGTGGCTCACGCCTATAATCCTAGCACTCTGGGAGGCTGAGAAGGGAGGATTGCTTGAGGTCAGGAGTCCAAGACCAGCCTGAGCAAGAGGGAGAACCCACCTCTACTAAAAATAGAAAAAATTAGCTGGTGTGGTGGCACATGCCTGTAGTACCAGCTACTCAGGAGGCTGAGACAGGAGGATCGCTTGAGCCCAGGAGTTTGAGGTTGCTGTGAGCTAGGCTGATGCCACAGCACTTTACCCAGGGCAACAAAGAAAGACTCCGTCTCAAAACAAAACAAAACAAAACACCTGATACTTTTCTTCTACACCATCCCACCTCCCTGAATCTGCTTCCTCCAAATCATTTTCCTTACCTACCTGTCTCAGTGCTTAAAACATTAGAGATGTATTCCTGTGGGATAACACTTGCTTCTCAAAAAATTCCTTATTAAAATGTCAGGACAGTATCCTTGATGGCCCAATATTAGCATATCTTAGTTTATCAACTTTAATCTATTAGTCACCTAGCAAGAAATACAGGGGAGTGGGCACCAGATGGTGAGTTCTGATGGAGGGCAGAGAAGGGAGGCGGAAAGAAATAGTAGTTGGAATGAGAGCCTAAATGTACTAGAAGGACATAGGGATTAATATTTTTATAATATTGGCAGGACAAGAGAAATAAAAGAAATACTGATAGTGTTGACTACATACAAATAAAGAAAATATTTTGTATTACAAAAATTAAATTAAAGCAAAGTCAAAAGACAAACTGTGAAAAATGTTTGCAAGATATTTGACATACAAGGGGCTGGTATCCTTAAAACATATCCTTAAAAGAAATCTTATAAATCAATAATAAAATGGGAATACTTCAGAAAAAAATCAAGCAAAGGATATGAGTGAACAATTCATAAAAGAAGAAATATATGATCAGGTGTGGTGCTCACGCCTATAATCCAAGTGCTTTGGGAGTCTAAAGCAGGAGAATCAGTTGAGGCCAGGAGTTCAAGACCAGCCTGGGCAACATAGTGAAACCCTATCTCTATAAAAAATGAAAAAAATTAGCTGAATGTGGCAGTGCATACCTATACTCCCAGCTACCCAGGATGTTGAGGTGAGGGGATTGCTTGAGCCCAGGAGTTTGAGGTTACAGTGAGCTATGATCGACCACTGCACTACAGCCTGGGCAAGACAGCAAGATCCTCTCTCTCTCTTTCTCTCTCCCTAAATATATATATACACACACACACATATATAATATAATATATATATTATATATATAAAATATATATGATTAACTTAACACGAAAAGATGCTCATCCTCATTAGTAATTCCTCACTAGTAATTAAATAAAGAAAATAAAGATGAAGGGTTTTTTTTTCAATTTAGCATATTGACAGAGATTACAATGACTGAAGATACTCAATGTTGATGGGCATGTGGGGACAAAAGCACTTGTATGTATTGCTCATGGAAATAGAGTTAGAAAACTCTCTCTGAAGACTGACAATACGTATCAAAATTTAAAATTTGTTGGCCCTTTGACCCTTGAGGAAAAATGTGGATGAGTATGTAGAGATATATGCATAAGGTTATTCATAGTAATGTTTGACAGTGCAAAACTGAAAACAACCCAAGCATCCTTTTATAGCAGAATGGTTAAATAAACTATGGTACATTCATGCAATGAAACACTATGAAGCTGGCCGGGCGTGGTGGCTCACGCCTGTAATCCTAGCACTCTGGGAGGCCAAGGCAGGAGTATTGCTCCAGGTCAGGAGTTCGAGACCAGCCTGAGCAAGAGTGAGACCCCCATCTCTACTAAAAATAGAAAGAAATTATCCAGCTAACTAAAAATATATATAGAAAAAATTAGCCAGGCATGGTGGCGCATGCCTGTAGTCCCAGCTACTTGGGAGGCTGAGGCAGGAGGATCGCTTAAGCCCAGGAGTTTGAGGTTGCTGTGAGCTAGGCTGATGCCACGGCACTCTAGCCCAGGCAACAGAGTGAGAATCTGTCTCAAAAAAAAAAAAAAAAGAAACACTGAAACACTATGACCCCACTTAAAAAAGTGAAATATAGTTATATTAGTTGACATGCAAAGATGCCCAAGAATGCTGTTGAGTAAAAAAATGCAGGTTATAAACCAGTCCAGAGTGTAAATGGTGTGTGTGTATGTGTGTGTGAGTGTGTGAGTGTGTGTGTGTGTGTGTGTGTGTGTGTGTGTGTGTTATCCTGGATTATATTAATTAAAATATTTCTAGAAGAAGGGAGGTAACAGTTTGTTTCTACATTGGGAGGAATCCTCCAGGGTCCAGGTTTGGGCATGGCATGTTAAAAGGCAGGTGACAAATTGGAGTCTGCCCAGAGGGAAGTAAGTAGGCTCAGAGAGAGAGAAAACAAGTCAGGGAAATCGTTGAAGGATCTGGGGACAGAGAGGACAGAAATCCTAAGGAAATGGATTTTGACTTAAATAAAAGAATCTCTTTGAATGCTCCAGCTCTCCTGTAATTGAGTAGGCTATCTAGCTAGGAATAGGGAGTGAGCTTCTCATTACTGGAGGTATGCAAGGAGATGGCCAATCAGTTAGATAACTTCTGAGTCCATTCCCTTCTAGTTTTTGAGAGTCTCAGACTTGATAAATGTTGCAGACTTGCCTGCCTGGGGCTGATGGGAAAGGCAAGGGCAGGGGCTCCAGGGATTAAAGCCCAGTGGGACCTGCAGTGAGTCAGAGCAAAGGCCACAGTCAGCCTGACTTTCCCCCCCTTTCCCCTGAGAGAGATCTCCTCTCCCCTCCCCTCCCTGACCCAACCCGGGCTCCCTGCCCCACCAGCCCTTCCCTTCTCCCATAGCATTTGACCTGTAGAAACTGCAGGGCTTCTGCCACTGAGATTGGAATTCCCTCCTCCTCTTCCCTCTTTCTGGGTCAGAGAGTTTAAATTGGCCTGTTATTAGGCTGAATAGGTAGGCAGTTACCTAGATGATGTGATCCCAAGGGCACTAGACCTATCCCCCATTTCAAGATACCTCCCAAATGTCTGATTTTTCATTAGTGCTTTGTCCTTTGAATCTTGAATGCTTTCCAAAATTCCTTTACAAAAATGCCAATAATTCCGGGAAGGGGATCACCTTAAGCTGCCAGGAAAGGGGAGGGGTGGGGGAGGGTTTCTGCATTCTGCACAGGGCCACTTCTGAGTATCTAGAGGAAGTTTTGTATGCCAGGAGGCTGGGCAAGGCAAGAGGGGGAGGAAGCCTTTAGGGAGGAGTTTTTCTATCCAGGGGCCCAAGTACTCTGTGGTTAAAGCTTATAACAGCTAGACTCAGTAGTTCCTAGGCTCCACCACACATTCGAACTGCCCAGAGAGTTTTTAAAAATACTGATGCCCAGACTTCACTCAAGCTAGAAGGTTCTGATTTAATTGCCGGAGGGTGGGGTCTGATAGTTATTTTTGTACAACTTCCCAAGTGATTCTAATGTGCAGCCAGGGCTATGAGCCACTAAACATAGAGAAACCTAGCCAGATGTAATCTAGCTTGAGGGAGAAGATACAGGGGCTGGGTTAGCCTCTTGGTCCCCTGTAGGGAAGGACCCACGGGGAAGGAATGGTACTACTGCACTGCTCCCCAGCTACAGCCCCTTGCCTCAAAGGTAATTGAGGGCTGGAGGGCAAGTTACTTGTGTAGGGTGACCAAACTTTCTGGTTTGCCTGGGACTTTCCGGTTTTAAAATTGAAAGTTCCACATCCTCGGCAAACTGGAAAGGTTGGTCATCCTACACAGGGTGACTGAAAGTATTTAAACCTTAAGTCATCTGAGCACTGATTAGGACAACTACTTTCTCTCTGTTGGTTTTCTCTGCTGTGAAACAGGGCTAGCCTTTAAATGCTTGTTCTGCCTCTCTCATTCGCTGCTGTAAAATAGAATAACATTAGTAAAAGGGCTCATTGATCTGTAAAGCACACCTGGATGGAATGTTATAAATAATATGCGGTACCTGCCAGGCTGAAAAGGTCATAGGATGCCTGCCAGTTAAATCTGTAATGTCTATTGAGGTGGCAGCCTGGCTGTCATTTATCCTTTCCTTCTTTCCCATGGGTTTCTTTACCTCATCCCCCAAATCCTGGGATATCAGAGCTGGAATGGACCACAGACACCTCTCAGTCCCATCCCACCATCAAACAGATGGAGAGATGGAGGCCTAGAGAGATAAAATGACTGATCCAAGATCATACAGCTCATTAGCAGCAGAGCTGGTGTTCAAACTCAGCACACCATGATGCCTAGCTCCTTCATCTCAGAGTTGCATATTACTGCCCAACCACCTCTTTAGCCCCCGTAAGCCCATATGTCCTTTTTGGGGCACTGTATTTTTACTTCTCACACAAACACTCTCTGAGTACAAGGAGAAAAAGAAGCTCAAGGGACTGTGGGAGCTCAGGGCAGGGGAACGGAATTCAGCCTGGGGAAGTAGCTATGAACTTCTCAGATGAGGTCACCTGAGACTAGAAGAAAAAGTAATAGTTCTCCAGGTAAACAGGGGAAGCCAGCAGGGAAAGAACATTCTAGGCAGTGAGAATAACATGTCCAGTGGCCCAGAGGAAGCAGAAAACATGGCTTTTTGGTCCATTCCAGGGGTGGTATGACTGGACAGCAAGGTGATGGGTAGCTGGACAGGAGATAAGGCTTATCATATATCCCCTGCTAAGGAGTTTGGACTTTAGTCTGTAGTTGTCAGAACATCATTGAAGGGTTTTAAGCTAGGGTCAGATATTTAATGCTCTTTAACCACTTATAACTCCAGGACAAACAGAGAGAGATTAATAAAACAATGGGAAAGTTACAGAATTACCCTCAATCTCAGAACAAGATTAATACTCACTCTCCTGGCCCAAACTGAGTACTGGAACTGATGCCTAGCCCAGCCCTGACTCATCCCTAGGACACTGGGCTGGGAGGAGGCCCAGCCCCACCCTTGCCTGTCTAGGCTGAGTCTAGGCTAAGTCATGTAGACTCTGGGCCTAGGCTGGCAGGCCTTCAGGCTGTCCCTCCCCAAGTATGCTTCCTAGGCTGCTCTAGGCCAGGAGCCCAGGACCCTTCTGTTCTGGGCCAGACAGGTACTGGCCCCTGACAATGTATCTCCCAAGATCTCTGCTTTGGTTGTTTCCATTGGTATCAGTGGAATTTTCCCATCTCTCTTCTGGACTTCACGTAATGATCCCTCCAACTCCCAGCTCCCATAGCACAGAGTTCTCTTTCTTTCTGCCCCATGGGTTTTCCCTGAAGCATGTTTTTTTTGGAAGTTGGATGTCCAAATCATTATGGGAACACAGAGAAGAAAGGGAGTTTCTATGGAGGGTGGGGGTGAGGGGGGTGGCTCCACAGAAAAAATGACATTTAACTTGGGTTGTGAAGGGTGAGTAGGAGTTGGTCAGGTGGAAAAGGATTATAAAATTGAGGGAGCAGAAGGCTTGAAGGCACAGAACTTTGAACCTACATGGGGATGCTTAGGTTTGGATCCAGCATAGAGAAAATGCATGGTGAGGGATGGGGGAGGGAATATTTAGATTCCCAACTACCTCCTGGGCCTCTCCATTTCTATGGTTCATGGGTACCTCAAATTCATCATGTCTGAAAACTTCATCCTCTTCCCTCTGCTCCACAAACTGGTCCTTTTCTAGGGCTTCTAATGACTGAGTCCTATCTATTCTAAGTCTTTAATCTTGCTTTAATTTATCCTGTTCTTTCCATTTCTAAAACTGATCAAGCATCCCTAATCTGAAATGCTCCAAAATCCAAAACTTTTTGAGTACCAACTTGATGCTCAAAGGAAATGTTTATTGTAACATTTTGAATTTCAGATTTTTGGATTAGCGATGCTCAACTGGTATAATGTAAACATTCCAAAATACAGAAAAATCCAAAAACCAAAACACTGCATGCCCCAAGTATTCCAGATAAGGGATATTCAACCTGTACTACTATCCAAGTCCAGAACTGAAGAATGAGTATGCCTTTTCCTTTTCTACAATAAAAACCAAGTTTCTCTTTTTACATGGACTCCAGGATCCTTAGTGTCAAATTCACAGCTCACCTGCATGAACCCTAGTGGCTTCCATGTCTGCACTCTATTCTTACTAATTTATCCTCCTTCCTTACTCCATCAACAGAGTTCCTCAGTTTTGACTTCCTGATCCTGACTTCTCTCATTCTGATTTTAAAACTTTATTTATTTTTTATACTTTTATTGCTTTCCTGTGGTGTGTTACCTCAAATCATTTGTGGAATGAGTTGAGAGATGGTTGATTTGAGAGGTGGCTGGCCCACAGGAGATAAAATAGCTCAGATCATCATTATTTTTTGCCTGATCTATTATCATGGCTTCTAAACTGAGTTCCATATCCCCTATCCTACCTAGTCCCCTCCATTCTGTCTTCCTCTGGCCTACAAAATTATCCTTTCTAAAAACAAAACCTGGCCAGGTCACTCCCTTGTTTTAAAACCATCATCAGTTTCTCATTACCCTGAGGATAACATTCAAGATGCCTAGTATGAGGTGCATGGTCCTTTGTGAATTTACCACCTCTTATTCATTTGTACTGATTCAGTACCAACTATACTGTGTGCCAAGCACTGTTCTAGGCACTGGCATTCAATAGTAATAAAAAACAGACACTATTCCCACCCTCATGAAACTTATGGTATACTTGGGGATACAGACATTAATCAACTCAAGACTCAAATAAATGTATACTTAAAAACTGTGGTAAGTTCTCTGGAGAAGGGTGGTGAGTTCTCTAAGGACACATGACAGGGGTGCTGACATATGGTAGGTTTTAGAAAGTTCCACAAGAAGTGATATTTTATCTGAAGGAAGGATTGGATTAGGGTTAGCTAGGTAAATGGTGAGGGTGGGTTAGCATGTACCTTCCTGCAGAATAAATGGTATGCAAAGGCTTTCATGGAGGATGGGTTGGAGGAAGCATGACAAATTTTAGAGGCAGAAAGAAGGCCAGTAGGGCTGGAATGCAAGCAGTGACAAGGAGAGTTGGTTGAGAGATAGCCTAGAGAAGCAGGCAGGAGCTAGACCAAAAAGGGCATTCAAAGGCCATGACAAAGATTCTGTTCTTCATCATAAGAGCAAAGGGGAGAAGTCATTTAAGGCTTTTAAGCTGGGGTGTGACATGATTTTACATATTTAAAAGATTCCTCTGGTTACTTTGTGGAGAATGGATTGGAGGAGAACCAAAAAGAATGTGGGGAGATCAGTTACAAACCTGCTGCAGTTATGGAGAGAAGCCGGCGGATATGAGAACTATTTAGGAAGGCTCATTGATAGGACTTGGCAATGGGTTCAAATGGGAGAGGGATGAGGAAGAAGGAGTTGTTAAGGATGACTCTTAGGTTCCCAGAGGGAACAGGCTTGAGAAGGAAGATGAGAAGGGTTTTTGGAAATGTTGATGTGGAGGCATCTGTAAATTGGTGCCCATTTGTCACATAGATCTAGTGCTCAAGCCTCACCAATCTGCTTGCAGATCTCTAAATTTCCATGATGTCTCTTGCTTTCTTGACTTTGTAGATCCTGTTCCTTCTCCCTGATATGTCATCTTCATTACTCCCTTTCCCCTCAAACCCCATCCCCACTTTCTAGGAGGAAGTTGTCTTAGTCTGTTTGTGCTGCTATAACAAAATATTAATACCTGATGCTGAGTAATTTACAAATGGTAGAAATTTATCCCCCACAGTTTTGGAGGCTGGGAAGTTCAAGATCAAGGTACTGGCAAGTTCAGTGCCTGGTGAGGGCCTGTTCTCTGCTTCCAAGATGGTACCTTGAACACTCTGTCTTCACTTGGCAGAAGGGACAGAGGGGCAAAAAGGGGCCTAGCTAATTCCCTCCAGCCCTAATTTATGAAGGCAGAGACCTCATGGCTTAATCATCTCCTAAAAGCTCCACCTCTTAATACTGTTGTATTGAGGATTAAGTTTCTACATGAATTTTAGAGGGGACACAAACATTCAAACCACAGTAGAAGGAGTAGCTAGAGGACAGTCTCCAAGATGTGAATGGGCAGGGTGTTGTGTGTGTGTGTGTGTGTGTGTGTGTGTGTGTGTGTGTGTGTGTGTGAATATAAAAGAGCTGAGGAAGTATAGTGGTTAAAAGTGTGGACCCTGTATAAGAGCATCTGGGCTCATATTCTTCTGTCTTCAGGTGCCAGTGACCTTAGGCAAGTTATTTACTCTCTTTCAGCTTCAGTTTCCTCATCTATAACAAGAGGATAACAATAATATCTAGTGTTTGAGGTTGTAGTGAGGATTAAATGAAATAATAATGCACATCGAGTATTCAGCAAAGTGCCTGATGCATAAAAAGCACTCAACAGATATTGACCACTGTTATTATTGTTGAGCATTTGTGTGTGTGCAGGGGGTAGGTGGGCATGGGCAATGAAGATACCAGTCTGACTAGAGAAATCCGCTTGCATCTAAAAGGAGAGATGTGGCTGCAAATGAGAGGTGGGGCCTGGTTGTGGATGGGGAAAGAATGCCAAAGATCACACTGTCCATAAGTCGCCAAGTAAGCACTGAAGCTTATTCTGGAATGCCAAATCCTGTGACCTTTCTACTCAACTTACTGCTTCTTTTTACCAGAAAGAAAATTCAGAACAAGTGGTTGTTAAAAGGCGGGGTGTATCACTTCAGCAGGGAGAAGGTGGAAATGTTCAAGACATTATCAAAGGGAAGAGGTAAGATAGGTCAAATGTATGTGAGTTTGTGGATATAGGTGGTAGTTAAAAATATATATTATTGGGTTTGGTGTCTGAAGAGCTAGGTTCTAGTTCAGCTCCTATATTTATTGGATGTATGGCCTTAGGCAGGGAACATACCTTCTCTTAGCTTTTTTATAGTAGGGCAAGGAATCCCTACCCCACCAAGGCAAGGAACAAATGATGAGATACTAAGAAATAGCATGTGGGAAAACAGGCCATTACCACCACTGCCCATAAATAACATATGCACAAGCTCCTGGCATCGCACATGGCACATACCAGGTGCTCCAGAAAAGGTTCTTTGATAAGACTCAGCATCTGTGTGTGTGTGTATGTATAAAATATGTGTGTGTGTTTGTATGTGTGAAAAAGAAGAACCTGTGTACATTCTTGTGTGGATAGACAGGTGACTAATATAGAGTCCACAGGCCTCCTTTTCTGAGAAATAAAAAGTTGTAGGTGGTATTTCAAGGCTTTCAGCTTCTCTCTCCTACCAGGTACTATCTGGGAAGGGGTTGGCCTCCTTTGGGCTCAGCCTTTGGATGAAATGTCACCCCACATTGAGGGGCATTATGGAGAGAGAATATGTAAGGCATGCCCAGACTTCATTCATTTATTTAACCCAACCAATATTAACCAAGGTCCTACTCTGTGACAGGTACTATAATGTATGCTGGGGCTAAGATGGTGAGAAGAACAGACATAGTTTCTGCCCTTATTAAAATCATGGTCTAGTAGGGGAGTATAATAGTTTTCTATAGCTACTGTAACAAATTACTATAAACTTAGTGGCTTGAAACAACACCAGTCAATTTTCTTACAGTTCAGGAAGTCAGAAGTCTAAAATGGATCAGCAGGGCTGAGTTCCTTCTGAAGACTCTAAGAGAGAAGCCATTTCTTTTCCTTTTCCAGCTTCTTGAGACTGCCTGCATCTCTTAGCTTGTGGCCTCTTCTTCTATCTTCAAAACCAGCAATGGCAGGTCAAATCCCCACATCACATCACCCTGATCTCCTCTCATGCCTCTCTCTTCCACTCTTCCACATATAAAGACCCTTCTGATTACATTGGGCCCACCTGGGTAATCTAGGATAATCTCTTCATCTTGAGGTCAGCTGATTAGCCACCTTAATTCCATCTGCAATCTTAATATCTCTTTGTAATATAATATAACATAGTCAAAGGTTCTGGAAATTAGGAAGTGGACATGTTTGGGGACCATTATTCTGCCTACTACAGGGAGATAGATATTAAATAAGTAAATACATAGATAAAATACACTATTGCAAACTATAGTAAGTGCTGTGAAGGAAATAAATCTCTTTGATTGATAATAAGGTATTGTTGGTGCTGTTGTTTTCGTTGGGGGCATTCTATTTTAGAAAGAATGGGCAAGGAAAGAAGTGATATTTAAACTGAGACCTGAAGGAAGGGAAGGAGCCAGTCACGCAAACAGCCAGAGGAAGAATATTCCTGGAAAAATGTACCAGGCAGAAGGAACAGCATCCCCAAGGACTCTAAGGTGGGAAAAGGTGTGGCACTGAACAGGAAGTGGAAGCAGCCCAAGTCTAGCCTTGCCTAGGAAGTGGGAGAGCTCAGGCAACAGAAAACTTTGCAAAAGTGACTGAGATGATAAATGGGTAAATGTGATGAGGTGAAGCAGTTTCATTACTTCCATCTCCAATTCCCATGCAGTCTATGAGTTCAGAGTCCTGGGGATAGGAAGCAGCCCCCCTAGCCTGGCAGGCAAGCCCATGGCCCCTGGGGTGTGCTGTACTGATCCAGACCCCTGGAAGATGGGAACAACTAGAATGTAAAGCACCATTGCTGGTGCACTCTCAGCTCGGGGATGCAGCCAGCCAGTGGGTGGATGCTGACGGAGACTTTTGCCCAGGGACCCAAGATGATCTCTTTTTCTATGGGAAGCATCATCAATCAGGAGACCTGGAACTGGGCAGGTTTCTGAGAGATCAAAAGAGAATACAAACCACAACCATTGCCTTCAGAAGCTTTTGTTGCAGATATGGAACCCATATTGCAGGAGGAATAAGACCTCCCCAGTTTCCAGGTCAGCCACTGGACAAGAGAAGTCTGCATTTCTCCTGGGTCTCAGATGCTGCCCTGAACCATGGTAGGTACTCATTCCAGGTTTGCTCTCAGCAGAGAGACCCACCAGCCAGTCTCTGTACCCTTTTTCCCCTCCCTAAAAATTTCTCTGCTTCTATTTTTAGGAGATGTTCCCAAAGCATCAAAACTATAGGATCATTCATCTTTTTTATTTTATTTTTTACTAACTTGCTTGATCCTTATGGCTCTTGAGTCTGGAGACCCTGTGGAAAGAACCCTGGCCTGGGAGTCAGGAGAACTAGGTTTCTCCCTGAGCAAGTCCATTGGCTTCTTTTGGCCTTAGTTTCCTCACATATAGGATAGGGACATATAACCTAGATAGTGTTAATCCTAAAATAATATTTTCAGGTTCTGATTTCTGTTTTTATCCTTTCATGAGGTATGAGAGAGGTGGGTTTAGGCAGTGATGAAAGACCACGTTCTAAGAATCAGTGGTTCCATGAGTTAAACGCAGAGCTCTCTCTCTTCTCCCAAATATTCTGATATTTAGAATAAATGTCCAGACCAAGTCATCAGGCAGTACATTTAGGGATTTGTTGGCCTGAGAAATATAGAACCAGACCTCTTGTTCTTCAATCCCAAAGCTTGGAGAAGCAGAGGCTGAGGAGTTTGGGCATGGTTAGTATTTGAGGGGAAACGAGAACAGCATCTCCTCTGCCAGCACCACATCCTCTGGAGTCATTAGGGAAGCCCAGGAATACATGATGTGGCTGGCTCGGAGGGGCACTTCAAACCTGTGGGAGGGCCCTGCATTTTCTCCACTGAGACACAGCTACATATGGACTCACATCTGCATGTACACACATGGTCAGATTGAATATAAACCAGTGTCTTTGGTGCAGTGTGACGTAGGGGGAAGTCTCTTAAAATATATTTAGGGATGTTTGAGACCTGCATTTCTCAGGTAAAAGAACGTTAGAATGTCTTCTGGTCTGAGACCAGACCAGAAGGGGGTAAGGAATGAGAAAAAGTGTTTCAGGAAGGTGAATCGTGGCAGAAAGGGGCTACTACATATCAGGCTGACTTGGGAATACATATTAGGCTCAACCATACACACACAAGCAAATTGACAAACAAACAGGCAAGCATGGAAGCATATGGACAACACACATATGGCCAGAGAGGCACATGTGGACCCAGGAAGACTCTGGCACCTACATTTGTACCCCAAACACACGTAGCTATGATCATCCTTTTTCCATGTGCGAGCACTTTATGGTTTGCAGAAACACTTCTCATATCCAACCTTATATATCCTCCTGACAACAATCTTGGGAGGTAGCTATTATTATTACTGCAGTTTTTACAGATGAGGAAACTGAGGCTTGGGTTAATCAATGGATTTACCTAAAGTTATCGAACTAGTAAATGGCAAAACTGAGACTAAAACCAGGTCTTCTGGTTCCAAATTCAGTGCTCTTTATACTATCTCACGCTGTTTTCCAGGTGGCACTTTCTCTCTCTTTCTCTCTCTCAATCCTATATAAGAAAAGATCATGCAGCCATCTTGCTGCATATACATAAAAGCATATGCATATAAATAATGCATATAGATCTAGAGTGGCCAGCTGGGGTTGTTGGGCTATGCTCTCATAATGATCTCAGTATGAGGGAGGGGTCTGCTCGAAGCCCTGAGCCATCCTCTTTTCAGAGCATTGTAGGTAGGAGCTTTCTATCCTGGGCCAATGATTTTGATTGGCCCTACTAAGACGAAGCCTTTGATCCCCACACCTCAACACTTCCTTGTGTACCACTATAGATTTTTTCCATTGGTCCCGGCTCTGCCCCTTAGCCTTCAGAAGTCCAAAGACATAGACAACATCCTCCTGAATCTTCTCTTCTCAGAGTCAAACATCCTCAGATCCTTCAACTATTCCTCATGTATCCTGGGTCCCAGCCCCTTCTTCAGCCAGCTCACTCCCCTATGGAAAGACCCCAGTGTATGTGTGCCCCCCTTAAAGTGGGGGGCCACAGCAGGATACAGTTCTTCAAAGGAGGTCTGACTAGGGAAGAAAAAAGCCGCACTGTCCCCTTCCTCCTAGATGCTAGACTTCCAGGTTTAAATTAACTCTCCTTGCAGCCAGAACTCACTGCTAACATTTATGGGGTAAGGCCTCAGAGGTCTTTTTAGCTATGCTACTACTAAGCCATATCTGTCCCATCTTTTCCTCATGAGGTTGGCTGTTTGGACTCAAGCACAATCCTTACATTTGTTCTACTTTTAAGGTTTACTATTATTTGGGCTTGTCATAAATTTGGATTCTGATTCTTTTGCCCATCCTATCAACATTCTCTTCCATATTCCTCTTATTTTCTCCTTTCTTCTCTTCTTTCTTTTCTCCTTCCTCTCCCTCTTCCTCCTTCTCTTTCCTTTTTACTGTTTTATATAAAAAGTAATTCATGCTCATTAAAAAGTCAAAGTATATACAAATATATATATATTAATTAAGAAGTAAAAAGTCTCCCTTTACTCTCCTCTCTAATTCCAGTCTTCTCTCCAGAGATGACCACTGCTATCAGTTTGCCATACATCTTTCTCCTTTTCTGGGGACTTATAAATATATGTGTAAAAGTATGGATATTTTAATTCATAAATGTAATCATACTATTCATGTTGTTCTGTGACTTACTGGTGGATCAAAAACTTCTTTTCATGGTAGCTCATGTTTGCAAAAGGTTGAAAAGCATCCTGCTGTATGGCTGTACCATGATGTATTAATATTTAATCAGTGCCCTAGTGATTGTCATTTAGGTTGTTTCCCTTAATTATAACAGTATTGTAGTAAATGTCCTTGTAAATGCCTCTTTGTACACAGTGCAGTGTTTTTCTAAGGTAGACTGGTAGCAGAGCTGGCACAGTGTGTGTGCGTGTGGGTGTGTGCGTGTGTGTGTGTGTGTGTGTGTGTGTTGCTGTTGTTGTGAGTTGTGAGAGAGGGAGTAATGAGGTAGGAGATTCTGTTCCATTGGTCTTATCTCCTAAGAGAAGAACTTGAGGCAATGTGAAGGGGAACTTGGGCCCTTTGAGAATACGGACATAATACAAGTTAGTAGGTCTACAGGGCTGGAAATGAGAATGGCAGATCCCTCTCTCCTCTGGCCTAGCTGAGTAATCTGTCCTGAGCTCCAAGGATATGCCTGGAAGTGTGCTGGGCTCCTTCTGCGTGGAGCACAAAGTGTGATCCCTATACGGCAGTAGCTACAGCCCAGCCTGGAATGGAAAAAAAGAAAAAAAAAGCTGCAGTTGACAAGACGAAGCAGGATATGGGAGGGAGGCCAGATGAGCACTGCAGACCTACTGCGGGTACTGCGCGGTTAGGGGAGGCAGAGAGCACGAGGAGGGCAGGAGATACCAAGGGGGGCTTCATGCAGGTGGGGCCCAGAAGGCCCACAGACAAGAGCGAGCACCGGGTGCTCCTGCGTGCGGTGACAGTAACCCAGCTGGAAGACATGGCCAGTGCTGAGGAGCCGTGGGAGGAAGAGAAAGCTAGGAAGGCGGGTGAGTGAGTGTGTGTGTGTGTGTGTGTGTGTGTGTCTGTATGTGTGTGTGTGTGTGTGTGTGTGTGTGTGTGTGTGAGTGCGTTGGGGGATGAGGGGAGTCACCTGCCGACTCTGAGCACAGGTGAAGATCACCATGGTGACAGCCATGTGGAGACTGGCCATGTGGAGGGTGGCCTGGACAGGGGGGCCTGGAGGCAGGGAGACCAGGGAGGAGCTTGTTCCCATGGTCCAGGGCAGAGTCGGGGAGGGCTCACTAGGACACGGGCAGTGGAGATGGAGGGAGAGAAGCTGTGAAGGACATACAGAGAGCAGGGCTTGGTGACCCATGGCAAGGTCAGGCAGAGAGTTAAAGATGATGACACCATGCACACAAAAGACAGTGCTAACAGCCAAACCACCAACAGATACAGAGATGCTGGGAAGGAGAGCTCAAGGGGAGGAAAAGGGTGATGGCCCCTCACAGAGCCTCACGTAGAACCTGGCACCAAACAGGCACCCAGTCTCTGCGGGACACACGGGTGGGGTGGAGGCATGGAGAGTTTCCTTCTAGATGTATCGAGTTGGAATTGCAGGCAGTTCCCAAGGGGCTGTCAGCTCAGTGGGCTGCTTTCTCTCTGGGCACACGCAGACCGGTCACTGGTCAGATGGGTTGGAGCTGGGGGCTAGTGGCTCCAGTGGGAGACTGGGAGAGCCTTTCTGTGGGGCTAATTTCATATTCCGAAAGGACACTGGCTCAAATTAAATTGATATTGGCTGGCTGGGGGAAGCTCTTGAAAAACTTCCAGCTCTATCAGAGGAAAAGCCAGAGAGAAACTCTCTGCCCTCTCACAGGGGTCCATTAGTGTGATTAATAATAAATATTCCCAGACACTCGATACTGGCAAGATGCCTTATAACCATTGTTTATTATTACCTACTCACTATCTCAAGCTGTCTGGTCTGACCACTAAGGTGCAGGGGTGACATGAATCTTAAAATATATCCCCTTCCTTAGGTATGCCTGGTCACAGCTCAGGACTGAGAAGGTCACAGTTTCAGCCTGATGGAATGACTTTGGACTCACCACCTGGGCCCAGATCCCTGTCTCACCATCAACAAATTGTGTGACTTTTGGATAAGTCATGTCACTCTTCAGAGCCTCAATGTCTTTATTTCTACTCTGAAAGTTCTTATGAGGGTTATATGAGGTTAGATGTTGAAATGGCCTTTCCAATGCTCAGCACATGGTAGGTGCCTCATTAATATTATCTTCTAGCCTTTTACCCAAATTCTAGCTTTTGTGCCCAAGAAGTGGGTAGAAGACTGAGTATGGTTAAAAGCAAGATTTTCCTACTGCTGCAGTTTGTACTCTCAGCCATATTGTGCCATGACGGGGATCTCTTTCTTTTGGGGAGATAATAGCATATTCTTTAGCCTATTCTATTATTTGTGCAAGGGGCAGAATTAGTCAAGTATTTGGGCTGCTGACCCACAGGAAGGAAAAAAGAGAGAAGGCCTCAGAGTGTGTGGCCTTAAGCTGATGTTTGTCTTCATCTCTGATACATTTCCCTTCTATGAATGGAGGAGAAGAACAGTCTCAAGGCTTAGTTAATTCCTCCCCCAAGGATAAGCCAAAAGCAAATGTGCTGAGTGAAGCAGAAGAGATCTTATTTAGATATAAAGAAGGACTTCTCAATAATAATGAAAATGAAAAGCATCCCTCAGAAAATTCTGAGTGACAAAGAACTTTCAGCTGCTACCATCCAATGGATTAATTGGCGGGGGGTGGGGGGGGTGGGAAGTGGTGGTGGTTCTTTATCCAAAGTATCCCTGGGATTCAGGACCCCCCCCACTCAGTTCCTCTTTGGTATTGCCTTTCCTGCACTGCACCGTGTACCCTGAAAAAGGAATGTCACTGAGAATGCAGAAGCTTCTTTATTTCAGTGAGTTTAGATCTAGGATGGGAACGATATATGGGGAGGTGATCAGTGTCCAATTTCATTTCTCTCTTCAGCTTGGCATAGGCTTTCACATTAATCAGCCTCATGCAGGTTTTGTTTTGGTTTTAAGACAGCTTCTTGGTCTGTCACCCAGGCTGGGGTGCTGCAGTGGGTCAATCACAGTTCGCTGTAGCCTCTTACTGCTGGACTCAAAAGATCCTCCTGCCTCAGCCTCCCAAGCAGCTGGGACTACAGGCATGCACCACCATCCCTGGCTGATTTTTAAATTTTTTGTAGAGTTGGGGTCTTGCCATGTTACCCAGGTTGGTCTCAAACTCCTAGACTGAAGCAATCCTCCTGTTGCAGCCTCCCAAAGTGCTGGGATTACACGTGTGAGCTGCTGCCCCTGACCCTTATGCAGTTCTTGCTTACCATTCCCTTGACTTTGGTGGTAAGACTTGCTGCAGCTCCAGAACAACCCCAGTCCCTAAGGAATCCTGAGCCTTTCCAACTCAACCCCAAGTCTGGCCCTAGATCCCAAGTCAAATCTTTTCCTTTTGCATGTCCTGCCTCCTGATTTAGATGAGCCCAGCTTCTTTGGTTTCCAGCTCCAAAACGTCCCTGTACCACCCTGTGCTCATACTGGCCCTCACTTATATATACTGCTTGAAGAAGATTTGCCTGTGCCTTCTGGAACTTTCTGAATTCAGCTTATCTAAAAACCTAAGTCTCTTCATACCTTTTACTTCCCTTTCCCACGGTAGGCAACCTACGTGTGGATGTTTAGCCTTTATTTCCATGTCTTCTCTCTACAAACACTGGCATAAACCTCATCACATCTAAACTCAATTGTGGGAATTACTCTGTTTCCAGGAATTTTGATCTAGCATTCAATTCCCATAGGATCATAGAACGGGTAGGGTGGGGAGATCAGAAATTAGGGCCATATAGGCATAAAGTAGTTTACAAGACGTAGGAAACAAAATTGTGTTTCCTTTGCCATCTTGAAGAACAAGAGGGCACCCTGGCTGCCTCTGCTCTACTCTGGAGACAGGAGGATAACTGAGATGAGTCCTTCCTGGCTAGAGGGTTTCGAGTCTAACCTCCAAGCAATGTCCAGCTGCTTGACTATAATAACCAGCTTCTTTCAGGTGAGTGGGAAGGGGGACAGTACTTCCCTGGTTCTAGCCCTCAAAATTTCTTTTTTTGGCTGAATCCATTCTCCACACTACTTGTCTGGCCTTGGGCAAATATGATACTTTCCTCTTTCTGATCCTCCATTCTCCTGAACTGGACTAAACAGTCCTAGACTAAATAGTCTCTGATAGTTTATGTTCTCCCTCCATTTTCCACCCTCTCCTCCCCAGGGGTCCAACTCTACCATTCTCCCTTGGCTCCTCTTTCCCCCACTTCCTTAGCTCTCCCACCCTCTAACACCCCCCAGCCCTGCTTGGACTCCTGTGCCCTCTTTCCGTCTTAGTAATGTGTTCAGTTGCTTGACACTCTCTACTCAGCTCTCCTGTGTGTGGGAGTGGGGAGAGGGTTGGCATGGGAGGTGTGGAAACTCAGGGGGTTTCCACTTTCAAGAAAGTTGGAGTCTCCAACCAAGTTCCCCTCCTCCTTTAGGCATTTAGCGTGGTGCTAGTCCCCTGTGAGCTCTAGGTGGACATGAATGAAGGAGTCAGTGAGTTCCTTGAACTTCTGGTGGAAAAGGACCATGGAAGTAATAAAGAGTGTGATTGGCTGCCATTGCTACCCCTGCTGCTGAAGCTTTCTGGTGAATGCTGCTCTTCCTTGGGGACAACTGCTCACAGAGACTGGGCTTTTCAGGGAGTGCTGTTCTCTCGCTGGACAAATGCTCAGCTAAAGGAAATGGTCTTGGCAGGGAAGTTTGTTTGCCCTACCATCCATCAATGAGTCTTGGCAGCAGTGAGAGAAACTGAGGCATATTCGATCATGGACAGAGTTGAATTGGGAAAGCATAGGAGAAGGGAATAGGACTACTGGTTCCTGAGTGCAAATACAAGACTAGCCCTTATGCAACCTTCTTAGGCTCATCTATTGTCCTAGGAAGTTTACTTCCTTTCTCATCCTTTTATAATTTCAGATGGGCAAAGGACCTTGGAAGCCTAGGAGTCCATTCTGGCTACAGAAGAGGAAACTCAATCCCAGAGAGGGGAAGGGACTTACCCAAGGCCACACAGTGGTCACAGGGTGAGTTAATGGCAGAGCTATGAGTAAAAGCCAGGTGTCCTGACCACCTCTCTCAAATATCCTTTCCACTGTTCCAAGCTGGTTCATCATCCCTGAGGTATGTGGTGCCTTTTTTTTTTTTTCCAAAGGATATTCAGACCATGCTTCCACATGGCTGCTAGTGGAGAGGAGAAAAAATGACCATGGTTAGCCACTTTCAAACTAAAACTCAGACTTAACCAGATGACTGCAACAGTCTAGAACACTGCCATCCTGGGATTCTGTGACCTTGACAAGAAGTAGAAAGGGAGCTGGCAGATAAACCCCAAGGGAGTGGACTGAGGGGGCATCTAATCTGAGGGAATTATAGCGCCATCCGAAAGTGAATGTGTTGGGAGACAGGCCAAAACCAGTGCGCTGATTTGAGGAAGGTGAAGACTGGGGTTTGGAGGAAGGGAAGTGAATAGAGGACAGATATGTGGAAAAGGATCTCAATTCTGATGAAAATGAGAGCTGAGCAAGGATGGGGAGGAAATATGGTGGGAAAAGGGTCCTGCAGAAGAGAATGGATGAAGTGTTGGAGAAGCTGAGGCAGTTTAGCCCAGAGAAGATAAGTTTCCTGGGGATATGAGATCTTCAGGCCTCTGAAGAGCTACTGGGGACAGCAGCGGATCTGTTTGGCCCTAAGGAGCAGGGCCTAGATCCACGAGTGGAAGCCACAGAGAAAAGGAGTTCAGATACACACAGGAAAAGCTTTCTAAGAATTAGGGCTGTCTTGAGAGGGAATGGGCAGCTTTGATAAGTAGTGAGCTCCCCATCAGTGGAAAGTTGGAGTCAGGGGCTGCGTAAGCATCTGCTAGGGTGCAGCCCAGGGGCCGGTCGTATGTGGGGGTGGGGCTGGATGCCTGGGACGTGGAGGCCTAGGGGCTGTTAGGTGGGGGGGATAGGATCAGGGTGGGTCTGAGATGGGGGTGGAAGCTCTCCTTGGGCCGCTCAGGCCCCGCCTGGCCCCCCACGTGGCCAGGGGCTGGGCTGGGCTGGGCTGGGCCGGGCTGGGCTGGGCTGGGTTGGGCGGGGCGAGGCCAGCGGCCGGCGGGGAGGCGGGCGCGAGGGCGGGGAGCGGTGCGGAAGCCGGGCCACATAAAGGAGCGGGCGGCGCGACGGGGGTGGCTCTTTCCTGGGTGGGGTTTGTGAAGTCGTGGCCCGTTAGCAGGCAGCCGAGCACTCGCCCGGACGCTAGAGAGGGACCCAATCCGAGCCCCTGGCCCCCGAGTCCGACCCGTGTGTACAGCGCGGTCTCAGAGCTGCCTGACAGTTCTAGCCAAACTTCACCAACTCCACTGCCTTTGCCGCCACCATGCCCAAAACGGTAAGTGCCGCGGGTGGGCACTGTTGACCCCGGGGGCTCTAGCAGACCCTCTTAGCCCTTTGCTGATGGCAGAAGGCTTGGCCGGCCACTAGCCCGCCGGGGATGCCGCGCCCTCCGCCAAGGCCTGGGGTGAGGAGGGACGGGAGTGGGGTCCTGGGGTGGCGCGCCCTCAGGAGTGAGGGGTGTCCACTGTGTGGACAGGACGGGGCCAGCCTCTTTTTCAGGTTTCAGTTCCCTGCCTAGGGATGCGACGGTGGGGAAGGCTCCGTTGTGAGCTTGGGGTCTCCCCTTTCCCCTGATGGGCCGTGGGTGCAGGAAAGAGAATTCTGCTCCAGAGGAGAACACTTTCCCCAGCCCAGGAATTGGCATTTTTCTGGGACAAGGGTGCCACTGTCCAAGAGGGGCCATGGGAACAGAGAAGCCGGGAGGAGGGTGGGAGTTGCTCAGGGTGGATCCCACACCCCCACTCACCTTTCCCACAGCCTCCCCTGGTGGCTCCAGCTGTTTCCCGTTAGGTGAGGAGAGAGTTGTGGAGGGACTCATCAGCAAGGCTGCTTGCTTTTACTGGAGAGCGCCTACACTTTACTAGGCACTAGTCTCAGGGGAGGCCTACCCCATCTCCTAGGAGAGAGGACTGGTTTCTTCCTCATCTCCACCCACCAGATCCCTGCCCTTCCCGTTACTTAATGCCGCTCTGTCCCCTCCAGACTGTTCTGTGAAATGTGGGTTCTCTCCTGTGAGGCCACACCTTTCTAGAGTGGTGGTTGATTCTGAGATCTGGTCTCCACCACACTGGTTGTTATGAGAAGAGCAGAAGCCTCCAGGGAGTTGGGCCTAGGGGGGCCGGATGCCCATGAGGGAGGAGTGGGGGAGGGGTGTGCCTGACTAATGAGCTCTGCTTGCGTTTGTGCAAGTCATGCCAAATGGCTGCTGGGGCCCTTCCCTTGCTCAAGAAGGCCTAGTGACCACTCTGGCTTGAGTCCTTTAGGCGAAGCAGCTTGTTGGGCTGACGTGGGCTATGCAGTGCTCCAAGACCCGTCTCCCTAGGACTGCCTGAGCCTTGTAGAGCTGAGATAGTGACTAGTAGCCTTGAAAAGAGCTGAAGGCCCCTGGGATGAGAGGAGGAGAGTGGGGGGACCCAGTTCTTTGGGTTCCTGCTGAGCTTTACTTGCCACGTTGCTGTATTCCTGCCTCACCACCAAGTCATTCTTGCCTTTCCAGAGCCCTGTCCTTCAGAAACATCAAGGTTTCAACAAGTATGTGCTTTCACCATCTCTCTCTGTTAAATTGCTGGTGTTTTTATGACGTGAGGATTTTCCGCACTTTCTTCCCAAACCACCCCCCCCAAGTGAGAATGGTTTTGCAAAGAGAGGGGAAAAAAATCCACTGTCTCTGCCAACACAGCGATTTATAAAGATACTTCCAGGAGCTTCTCTTTGGGTCTGTCTCTCTGTGGTTGACTCCTGACTCCTCTTAAGGTGTGGCTTTGCCTGAATAGTTGGGTGGATCTCTGGGAATAGGCTTTGCTCCATGGCCTCTCTTCCCTTAGGGGCATATCTCATCCTTAATTCTGAGATATCCCACCTTTAAATACAACTTGAGGGTCCTGGATGTTGCCTCACAGTTGTATTAACCATCTCATCTCAGTCAAAATTGGCAAAGAAGACAGTGGTGATCCTTTTCCTGGGTATGGATAGAGATTGGAGTATGTATGAGCTGTTTGGTGTCAGGCTCATACTCCTGGGGTACTGAAAGTACCTGAAGACTGAAGATATTTTTATGCAGATGGATTGAAACTTGAATCAAATTGGAAGGAGCCAGCTGAGTTTTGATAGACTGGAAGCATTAGAGAATTTTTTATGCTGTTTGACTCAAGGAATGGTCAACTTTTAGGAAAAACAACTATCATGCCTGTTAAGACGATAGAATCTTAACCTGAAAGGGACTTTGGAGATTATCTTATCTAGTAAACCCTTTTTCTTTTTTAAGCAATGAGGCTATTTAACCCTACAGGAAAAGACCTACCTAAGGGCACATGGTAACTGAGCCAGAATTGGGTTCAGGCTTTCTGATGCCCATCCTATTGACCCCCCTAATCTGACCCAGTGATTGGGTTATTGAAGTTTGAGTTCTCTCTCTTGCCTAAAGCAAGTTGCTCCCTGTTCTCAGGCCTTCATGGTCCTTACATAAAAGGAAGTGGGTAATTTGGGCAGAATGACCCACTTTGTGTGGTCTTCTGGTAAGATTTGGGAATGTCAAAAGGTACCTCCTGTTACTTTTCTCATTTCTCATCTCAAGGCCGAGGTATCCAGGGACACACCCTGGGGTTCACTGAATACCAGCCAGTAACTTTAATGAAGAGGAGACATTTTTCCTTTCTCCTCTTCTTCACTGGTGTGCTTTAGGTTATTTCTGGAGTACGGCAGACAAGAGAACGGTAGAAGAACCCATTTATTCATATGAACCATGCCTGCGGTCTATCCAGGGTTGGTTTCACTTTTTTAGCCAGTTGTCTCTCCTAGTCAGCCCAACCTCCCTTAAAGCCGTTAAAACATGCCTCATTGCCCTCCCCCACTTCTTGCCATTCTTGGACTCTGCTTCTGGTTGCCAGTTTCCTGAGTCTGCTTTACTAGCCAGGATAGAGAAGCTTATTAACTGCCATCTATACTTTCTGGTGATGGTGACAGTGTGTGTGTGTGTGTGTGTGTGTGTGTGTGTGTGTGTGTGTGTGTGTGTAGACAGAGAGAGTCTTTCTCTTTCCCTACCTTCTTTAACTTTTTTAAGATCACAAAGTCTTTGGGGCTCTCTTAGATTCCCTAAAAAAAGATTGTTTTGAATTTTCAAGATGTCCTTGAGTTTTTGGTTTCCCTCCTTAGAATTTATTAAGTGTTAGAGTTGAAAAGGCTCTCCACAACTGTAAAGTCCAACTCTTCTCATTGTATAGATGAGGAAACTAAGACCCACAAAAGGGAGACACTAACCTAGACTGATACAGCATGCCAGTGGCAAAGTTAGGACTTGAATCTAGATCTTAGTTAGAGGGTTACTCTTGGTAAAATCTCTTTGATTTTCTGGGGTTTTAGCCTTCTATCAGTAGGTCAGGGGAAATGTGATCAAGTGGCCATTTGATTGGGCCATCAATGTGAGCCCAGTTCCTTAAAGTATTTGAAGGCTTCTGCATTCAGCTAAATTTTAACAGGGCCTGCGTGGACTGTTGGTTCTCCTGCCATTCTTAGCATTGTTTGAGCCACTCAAGTGGCACTAAAGGGGTACTTGGTAAATAGGAGACAGAATCTCAGTCTTTTAACCCTTAAACCAGCCTTGCCTGCAGGGTGGGGCCAGGGATCAGGAATGGAGGATATGTGAGAGAAGATCTTGCATCTCTCCACTTCTTTTGGTTCTCTAGTTCACCCTGCCTTTTGTGAAAGTGTGGATGATAGAGACAGAGCAGGAACCATCTTGGGGCTTTACTTTAGGCTTGTCTTTGAACAGCCTTCTGGGCGGGGAGGGGTTGCTGGTGGGGCAGAGAGGCCTTTGTGGGATCCTCTAAGACAGTGGTCCTCAAACCTTTTTGGTGCTAGGGACTGGTTTCATGGAAGACAATTTTTCTACGGAAGGGGTGGGTGGGGGTAGGGTGTTGTGGGTGTATGTGTGGGTGGTGGTGTAGAGCTCAGCGGTGATGCACATCAATTTCCTAACAGGCCACAAACCTGTACTGGGCCATGGCCTGGGGGTTGAGGACTGCAGCTCTAAGGCACCAACTAATTACACTCTTTTGTGTTAGGCTTGGAGAGGGAAAGGTTGCTCTATGAGTCACTCATAGAGGTAATATTGACCATTAATCTGCTAAGTTTCCATTCTTCTTTTTATTTTTATTTTTGAGACAGTCTCACCCTGTCACCCAGGCTAGAGTGCAGTAGTGTCAGCCTAGCTTACAGCAACCTCAAACTCCTGGGCCCTAAGCCATCGTCCTGCCTCTGCCTCAGTCTCCTGAGTAGCTGGAACTACAGGCACATACCACCACACTTGACTAATTTTTTATATTTATAAAAGAGGTGGGGGTCTAACTCTTGGTTAGGCTGGTCTTGAAGTCCCGACCTCAAGCAATCCTCCAGCCTCAGCCTCCCAGAGTGCTAGGATTACATGGGTGAGCCACCACATCAGACCAACTTTCCATTATTTTCTAGCTGCCTGTAACAGTAACTTGTTTTAAGGGTGGTGTTATTACTTTTCTCTTGCCTCCTCCTCTCATCTGACTGCTTTACTGAATGGTGGAGCTGGAAGGGACATTTAGAGGTCATCTGGTCTATCCCCCTGCCTCCAAATCTAATTCTCTCTGAATGAAATGAGATGACAGCTACAATTATTTTGAACTCTGTTCTAATAGTGTTGCTTGGCAACAGCCTGTCTTAGGTCCCTTTGTATCTTCATGGAAGTCCCCTACACTGGAAATTCTAGATTCAGGGTCCCCAAAGGGGAGATCTGGCTACAACCACTAGCAGGGTTGGGCCTTTCATAGCCAGACCTGCTGAAAATTGGCATTGCTATAGGTTGGGAACAGTTTGTTTCTGATCTTTCAAAGATAGAATTGAGTTTTATCTTGTGTCTCTTTCCTAACTCACAATCTTTTCTTGCTCTTATCCATCCCATTATTCTTTGCCCCAAACAAAAAAGCAGAGTACAAAGGTGGTCTCCTTTGGGGCAGTCTATTGGTCAAGTGAAAGGGGTGGTCTTTTCATAATTGACTGGCTTTGCTGTTTTTCCCTCTTCCCATTTCATGCTTGATAGAGCTGAAAAACTTTTCAATTCCAGGTTCTTTTTTTTTTTTAGAATTGTATTATAAAACTTGTTTAATGTTATCGTTTTATGTATCCAGAAAGACAAAAAATAAAATGCAATAAAAAACGAATATGGTCAGTAACTTATCTATTTATTTATTTATTTTTCTCTTTGTTTTAGTTGCAGCTTATTATAGGGGTACAAATGTTTAGGTTACATATGTTGCCTTTGCCCCACCCAAGTCAGAACTTCAAGCGTGCATCCCCCAGATAGTGCACACTGCACCCCTTAGGTGTGAATATACCCATCACCTCTTCCACCCCAACCTCCTAACACCCGATGAATGTTACTACTATATGTGCACATAAGTGTTGATCAGTTAATACCAGTTTGATGGTGAGTACATGTGGTGCTTGTTTTTCCATTCTTGGGATACTTCATTTAGTAAAATGGGCTCCAGCTCTATTGAGGATAATACAAGAGGTGCTAGATCACCATCGCTTTTTGTGGCTGAGTAGTACTCCATGGTATACATATACCACAATTTATTAATCCACTCATGTATTGATGGGCACTTGGGTTGTTTTCACGTCTTTGCAGTTGTGAATTGTGCTGCTATCAACATTCAAGTGCAGATGTCTTTTTTACAGAATGTCTTTTTTTCCTTTGGGTAGGTGCCCAATGATGGGATCACTGGATCAAATGGTAGTTCTACTTGTAGCTCTTTGAGGTATCTCCATATTACTTTCCACAGAGGTTGTACTAATTTGCAGTCCCACCAGCAGTTTATGAGTGTTCCTATCTCTCCTCATCCAAGCCAGCATTTATTGTTTTGGGACTCTTTGATAAAGGCCATTCTCACGGGAGACAAGTGATTATCTCATTGTGGTTTTGATTTGCATTTCCCTGATGATTAGAGATGTTGAGCATTTTTTAGTATGTTCATTGGCCATTAGTCTATGTTTTGAAAAATTTCTGTTCATGTCTTTTGCCCACTTTTTAATGGGGTTGTTTGATTTTTTCTTGTTGATTTTCATGAGTTCTATGTAGATTCTAGTTATTCAGCCCTTTATCAGATGTGTAACATGTGAATATTGTCTCCCATTCTGTAGGTTGTCTGTTTGCTCTTGTGACAGTTTCTTGGCTATGCAGAAGCTTTTTAATTTGATCAGGTCCCATTTATTTTTATTGTTGATGTGATTGCCTTTGGGATCTTCTTCATAAATTCTTTGCCTAGGCTAATGGATATAAGACTTTTTCCAACATTTTCTTCTAGAATTCTTATAGTTTCATGCCTTAGGTTTAAGTGTGTTATCTACTGTGAGTTGATTTTTGTGGGTTCTAGTTTGTGGTACAGGAGCTGTCACTTTGGAGGGTTAGCTCAGAATTCCGTAAATTTGGAAGATGGGTGTTGGGAAATGGAAAATAACATGAACTGAGAATTTTTCTTCTATTTCCATGTAAGAACCTCTTTCCTGTCCTCAGTAAAGTGATCCAAATGAAATGGGCCTTTAGGTGAGTCCTTTCTTCAGGCCCTCAGTCTCTCAACCTTGTCATGAGTTTACCTGGGAACTTCCAGTACTCATGTTCTGGAGAGCCTTGATGGTACATCCTTCAGCCTCCTATTTGTATGTTCATTCCTTCAGACATTCTTCAACATTTGAGCACCTTCTATGTACCAGGCAGTGCCGGGAATACAAAGTTGAATAGTGCTTGTTAAAATGTATCTTCTTATCCCCCTACTCTTCTGGAGTGCTGTTTCTTCCTGATTGTTGAGTTCAGAATTGAGTGTTTCCAGTTTGGGGGTTGGTTTGTTTCATTAGTAGATCTGACAAGAATACTGGCATAGGTACTCGTGGCCATTTCTTCTTGAGCCTACGGAAGGGAAAGGGCTGTATCTTTCCTTACTGAAGAAAGAAAGAACCCAAGTGAGATTATCTTATGAAGGCTGTGGGTTGACTGAAGAGGCCTGGACAAACACCAAAAGCTTCATAGGTTTCCCTGCCTTTTGTCTCACATTTCCCAATGCCTGCCTGCCTGCCTGACAGTAGCAAAGATCCCCTATAGTTCTGTTGAAAGGCCAGGAAGCTACTAGGGTATGTTTCAAATTTTCTTCTAACATGGTAAATGTGGTAGTTAGATATATTGGTAGATAATGAGAAGCTCATGGGTATAAAAAAAAAAAAAAAAACCTCATAAAGTATCTATCACCAGTGAGCTGAGGACTGGCTATTGTGGGGTACAGCATTTCAAAGGCATCTGTATTAGGGTAACCCAGAGCTTTCCTAGCCTTAAGCTTCCCTTTAGCTGATTGTTCTGGATGTTCTACATTTCTCACAGGAGTGTTTGAACCACACAACAACTGAGCTGGCTTTAAACCTTCTAGTTTAGTCTTTATGTTTTAGATGGGAGCACCAGAAAAGGAACAGGATTTCAGTGAACTGGTTATACAGCCAGGACTGAAATTCAACTTGGCTCGCCCCCAGTATAGGGTAGGAACTTTGAATGCTTGTCTTCTAAATGACACTCACTGCAGTATGCTCTGTGCTTGCAGGTGACTTGACCATGGTGTTATGGTCATGGAAAGAACAATTCCTTTTGAGTATGTAGAGTTACTTAAGGGCTTCTCCGTATGGAGATGGTTCAGGCCCTGACCTTATTTTAGGAACTCCTTATAGCAATTCCTAGGAAGGTAAGCATTCTGCTTTGGCTGTGAAGGGTGGTGGATGACAGATGTGTGGGCTGAAGGGAAGTGGGGAGAGGAAACCAGCCTCTAGCCGCTAGCCACTTGCTCTCCTAAGAGGCTTTAGGGATTAGAGTTATTTCTTCTCCATATTCATAGCCAGAGAGATTAGGCAGCTTGTTCGGGGTCACATAAAGTTGATAATAGTATTGCAAGAGAACTTGGATTTCCTAAATTCCAAAGATGGTGGTCTGTCACTGGACTTGCCTGCCTTGGAAGGATGACTCTTTTCACCCAGGGAGCACAGACTTCCAGAGAATTGGCTCTGTGGTTATATTAACATGTTGGCTACAGTGGAGTTCCCCTAAATAGCTTCTGCTGTAGTAGGTCTCAGTGAGTGGGTGACTTAGTTCTTCTGGGGCCTCAGATGACTTTCTTCTCTTCCTGCCTTCACCTCACCCAAATTCCCTGCTTTCTCTTTGCACTTTTAAACTTTGAGCTCTGACCTCTTTGAATTCTGACTCATTGCTCCAGCTTGACCTGTCCCTTGAGTTAGGAGAATATTATGGTACTTTCCTTTCCAATTTGGTGACAATATTTGTTGCTGTAGCAACCATTTGAATACCAACTAGAGTCTCCTGGCCTCAACCCTTACCACTTACCTCTAGGTGCTTGTAGGCCAAATTGGAGGCAGGTAGGGAGGACAAAAAGGACATTTCAAGCCTTCATAGAAAGGGAGCATAGAATGGTGTTGAAAAGCACAGACTGTGGAACCAGACTGCATGGACTCAAATCCCACCTTTGTGACCAACTAGTTGTGTAGCCTTGGGCAAGTGACTTAATTTCTTTAACTCATTTTTCTCAGCTATAAAGTGAAGATAATAATAGTACCTATCTTATAAGGTTGTAAGGATTATGTGAGGCAATTCATCATGTACGGTGCTTAGAACTGTGCCGAGCATCTAATAAGAAACAAATGTTAGTTGCTATAATTATTTATTGAACTACTTACTATATGGCCAACCCTGTGCTAGGTGAGATGGGTAAGAAAAAAGGCAGGAAGTTGCATTCTCACCATTTATTGAGTGGCTATTATATACTATTTACTGTTAGGCATATAAATAAAGGAATGGAGGACATAATTGCTGCCTTCAAAGATCTCCTATTTAATTTGGGGTTTAGGGCTAACTCACTTTAAAACAGTTTGAGAAAACTATAGACTTTGCATGATATTTTCTATAGATTTTGAGACAAAGGGGTTTGCTGGTAAATGTACAGGGCCTTGAAGTATGTGTACTCTTGGGGGCAGTGGCCATTTTGAGTGGGAGGGTGATGTGGTTTTGGTACATGAGCATAAACCAGGTGACCCTAGGCCAATGCCCTCTTTAAAATGAATTTGTCTGAAATAAAGGAAGGTTTGAGGAACAGATTGATTGTTTCAAGGGGAGCCACAGAGAGGTACATGTAAGCATAGACCAAGTTGCTCTTTCTAGAGTCAGTTGAAGCCAACAGTCCTTTCTTAATTTGCAAACCTTCTACAAGGGTCTTTGAGGGAGACTGTACCTTGGGTTTTACAGAATTGGGTGAATTAATCTAAAATAATTTGTTGTCTTTTTTGCCCAAGGAGGTATGTGAGAGGGCCCTTCCTTCATGCATAGAGTTTGGTGATGACTCTTTAAGTCAGCAGCCTAGAAACAGCTTTCAGTTCTCCCAATGGCTTTGATATGAAGTTAGATATTTGGGAAAGGGTGGAGATGGAGGGAAGAGTTCTCAGTGTGTGGTTGTGATAGGTGGTGGAGTATGGCATTTTCTGGCCTGGCCTAGCTGCAATATCTGGACCTTGAATTTGGAGAAAGAACCTTTTGGGCCACGTTCAAAGCATAGCCTTTGGCTGTGTCTGATGACAGAGACATTAGATCTGATGCTCTTTTCAATGGGCTTGTTGAGGCATAATGTGAATATTGACATAGCTCCCAGGCCACTGGTATAGTGAAGGGCTCTGCACCTGCTTAACAGTATTATTTTGCCAGTTAGTTCCTGTGATTAGTGACTTTGAAGATTGATACTTCTTCCTATCCCTGACAATCTTCTTCTACCTTGTGGGAATTTGATAGATACTTTGTGTGGCCAGGGTACTGGTCAAAGCCTATTTAAGGAAGAATTGAGATGTGATAATCTGGTTATATGACATAAAATATTGTCTGAAAAATCTTTTCCTGGGTATATATTTGGGAGGTGACAGGGGCCAAGGCCTAGGAGGGAGAACAAGGCATACCTGATAGGCTTGGTTAACATTTCCTTCTTTTTCTTTAGTCCTAGCCTCCCTTAAATACCTAGGAAGGATCGAGTCTTATGTTTCTTAAGTGTGTTTAGATAAGGTTCCTGATCTTACTCTCTTGGTCTAGTCTGCCCTACACCCTCACCCCGCCCCTGGTCCAGTCCTTTTTTCAGAAATCTCAGCCTGGACGTTTGATGAAGTACGCCAAGAGGCTCTTTCTTACCTGTTGTAATCTTTAACTGAGGTTTACTATTCTGTGGTATGGAGTTGGAGGGTGGGGGTCAAGGTAACAGCCAATTTGGGTGTCATTACTTAAGTTGTACAAATCTTTGCTATCTTCAAGGGTTTTACTGAGCTAAACTCCTCTCCAAACATCCTTGTAGGTAACTTGTGGGAGACTGACTAATTCCCTTACTGAGAACAAAAGTCACATAACCTCTTTGCCTATGAATCTTCCCTTTCCCCAACATGAAAATATCAGAAATGCATAAAGGGAGTAGAACAAAGCCCCCTTCCCTCAGGTTCCTTATTCTTTTTGGTGCCTGGTAGATCTAGCATATGCTTGGTGGAAACATCTTCCATTTTGCTTCAGAGTTACACTACACTTCTATGATTTGCATATTTGGAGAGCTGCTCCAGCAGGGCCTGAGGTGGGACTGGGGAAAATTTAACCTAGTTGCCTTTCTCTCTGCCATAGTCTGGGCATTTTCCTACGGTTGGGAGTTTGCCTCCTGGCCTTAGGCCAGTTGCCAAAGGAAACCGATGACTAAAGGCTTCCTCCCTGCAACGTCAGCTTCTGGAACCTTTCCTGATGATTCCCTACCAGTCAAGTAGGCCTTATTTGGCTATTTTCTCCCCCCTCAAATTCCCCCCCCAACTAGTCTCCTGTTCTCCTTTGGTAGAGGGAACGCCTTCTTCAAATTTATACAATACCACCTGCAAACTTTTCTTTTCTCCTTGTTTAGCCTTAAGCAGAGAGCAGTGGGGAAGGAGGGAGGAAGATGGGAGACCTCTGGAATGACTGTGATTTCTCCACCCTGCTTTCTTATCTCTCCTTGCTTTCTTGACCCTGCCTGGTCACCTCTCTCCAGCTTCTTACCTAGATCTCTGACAGCCTAGGAGTGGTATTGCTTAGCCTGAAAAGGCTCAAAGTGTGGGGGTGGGGTGGGGCTAGGGCTCTCAGCATTTGAAACTATTCCTTTGGAGTAGGTAAAGCCTTCCAGTTGGTAAACCCAGTTCTTTGTGTGGGTGTCTGTAGTATGCCTAGCCTTCTTACTTGGCTTTCCTGAGTGGGCTGGGTCCAAGGTCCCTCTGCTTCTCTTCCCCAGTCCTAAACCATCAAGTCTTAGGTTGGAAAAGCTGAGCTTTTGACACTTACATCTTGGGGCTCCTGTCTGGATATCTTTTTTTTTTTTTTTTTTTTGTAAATGCCTTTTAGTAGAAATGGTACAATCGAAAGAATAGTAGACTGAATCAGGATATCTGGTTTTTAGTCTCTGCCTGTGTGACCTTGGGCAGGTCACTTTTATGAGCCTTAGTTTTCTTATCTGTGAAATAGAGACATTGACTTTTTAGGACATTCTGATTATTTGTGTCTAGTCTTTAAGAGAATAGTAAGGGGTTCTTGGAAAGAGTTAGAACAGAGCAGAGAGCAGTAACTATTTGAAGAGGTTGCCCTCTCCCATTTAGAATGGCATTGAGGGTGTTTTCTACCCCAGCAACAATATGTAAACAGCCCCCTCTATTTCAGTGAGCTCTGCTCTGGAGGTATTGGGTCTACCTACCACAGAGCTCGCTGTGGAGATCCTGGCTTGGAGAAACAGCTGTTGACTGAGTGCCTTGGGTGGGGCCTTGGAGTCTAGCCTGAAGACTACAGTTGCTGGCTATTTTTGGTCATTGGTGACTCAAGGAAGAATAGAAGACACTTGCATTGGTCATTTTTCCATCAAGGAAGGGGAAGACCAAGAAACAAACCCAAACTGAATGTAAATGAGATTTGACTTCCTCTACCCTTTTCCTCACAACATCCCTCTCCATAGAGCTATGAAATTGCTTTTGACTGAGTCTCAAATTGCTAAGCTCCCCTTCCTCTTCCTCTGAGTCACTGGCATCTATGTTGCCCTTGGATGGGGAGAGCTAGGTGATGTGGGCTTGGGTGGAGCAAAAGGGAGGATTTTCTAGCCAAGGAGATTGGCACAAAGTAAGTGTTGGGCTTTGAACTGATCTTGCGTTTTGTGAATGTGCCTTCCTTTGGTGTTCGACCTGTAGATCAAAGGAGAGGGATTTCTAAATTTTCTGTGAGGGCCTGCTAGGCTGATAGGGCATAAGCAAGTTCCTGGGAATGGTATACCCTTGGCTGGATCTGTTTTTACCCTTCCTCCTCCTCTTCTTTCTCTCCTTTTCACTGACATTTTGTCCAGTTATTGCTTGTGAATCAAGGATCCCAGGCCAGATCTCAGCCACATAGGAGTTGACCGTGAACATGAACCTCACCTGCTCCGAGCACCCTGGAAGGAGGGCAAGATAGAAGTCTTGACATCTGTTATCCTTCCTTTAGAAACAAGTTCCTAGGGTCGTTTAACCAGATAAGGCTTAGTCGGATAGAGCTGGGCAGTGCTGTTGGGAGGAAGATTTTTTTCCTAGCATTGAGCTAGAATGGCCTCTAGGGTATACAGGAGCTTGCTGCTGGAAGCAGCTGCCTTGCTCACAGCTCCTCATTCTTCTTAGCGGACTCATGTGGGTTGTTAGGGATGCCAACCGCAGGTGGTTCATCAAAATGCCTGTTGATGAGGGAGGGTAGGCAAGCAAGTAGAGGGAGGAGATGGAATGTGGAGTCAAATTGAAGAAGAGTGGTTCTTTATTTTTATATTTTCCCTCTTTTTTAAAACCCAGCATGGCATATGACAAAGTTTAGCAAATAGAGGGAGAAATCGTCCCAAACCCCATCATTTTAATATAGCAATAGTTGTTTGTATTTCTTGTCATGTCTCATATATGTACCTTAGTTTTCCATGGTGCAATCATAGTGTACATTAAAAAATCCTACTTTCCCCCTTTTTAACATATCACTAAAAACTTAGATAAATGCTATTTCATTTTAAAAATGAATACTTTAATGGCTTTATAAAATTCTATCCAGTGGCTATGCCATAATTTATTTAACCATTCCCCTTTTGGGAGGCAATAAGATTACTCTCAGCATTTTCCAGTATTTAGAACACTGCAGTGAATGTGAACAAGAGAAAATATAAACCCCTTAGCTTGTCATGTAGGGAGGATCCTTTGGTACCTGGCCTCATTCTAGCTTCCTCTCCACACTCAGCTCCCACTTATTCCCACATGTATACCATGCTGTAGCTTTGTGGAATCAAGGTTCCCCAAGTAAGCCATACCTCTTTTTAAAAGAATTGTTGTAAAGCCATACCTCTTCTGTCTTTCTATTTTATCCTCTCCTTTTTCTTTCAGCTTGAAATGTCAGGTGCCTCTTCTTCACCTCCCCCAACTCCATGTCACCTCCACTGAAAGCCCTTTTTTAATATTCCCAGGTAGTATTAATTGTACCATCTTCTGTGTGCCCACTGTACTTTCTAAGAACTTCAGTTATGATACTTACTACGTGATATTGCAGGCATCTGGGCTCCCAGCCTTTCTCTTTCAGTAAACTTGTGGATTTGAAACCTTCTAGCTCTCCCTGCCTCAATAAGGGGCCATTCTCCAAGTAGAGGTGTTAAGAATGGAAAAACCTTTGAAGAACATTTAGTCAGTGAGAGACATGGTGACAGAGAAGCAGTAGAAATGTATTCAAGAGATCCAACAGTGTCAGGTGAGCACCTAGTAGGGCATATTAGGCACTAGTAATAGAGAAAATATACCTTGGAGAAGGGGAGAGTACATTAGCACCTATAGGGAGGAGAGGCCTGAATGTAAGTGTAGAGAAAGCCTAGCTGGCCTTGACTCATTAGTGCAAACTTCTTAAACCATTCCAGATCACAGTTTCTCATATTTAGAATGGAAAGATTAATAGCACCCTGCTTCTTAGGATTATGGTAAGGATTCATTCAGTGCACTAATGTATCTGAAAGTGCTCTGTGAGGTGTGAGGCACAGAGGAGAGAGGATAGACCATGACACTTCAGAATTTTTTCCAGTTATCCTCTTAAAGTTCTGTCCTGTGTGTGATTCCCATCAGTCCTCTGAGCCCAGAATTCCAGATGGTAGTTTCTCTGAGCCCCACATAGGTACTCCACAGCCTGGTTCTTTTTAGTAAGTGGTATGCAGGGAAGAACCGTCTCTCCACTCACCTGAGCAGTATGGCTCTGACTGGTCCCAGCACTGCCCTACTCAAGAATGGCTACAAGAGGCTGGGGAGGGAGGTACCACCTTCTCCTTAGCTCTTTAGCCTCAAATAAGTGCTACTAGAGTAGGAGGTTTCCTAATGTCTCTTTAGCTGGAGGTAGAAGTATTTATAGAAGTTGCTGTGAAACTGGGCATTTTTCAGGTCTCCTGGCCCTAATCCTGTCATTCACTGTTAGGAGAACAGATCTTCTTGTCTGTCACTGACTATACATTCTTCATAGGCCTGCCCATCCCACCTGTCTTGGGCAAATAGCTCATGAGGAACCATCCAAGCCAGATTCAAGGTCTTTGGGTGGAGATTTTTGATCCTAGTATATTTCTATTTTCACCATATACTACCCATGGCTTCTTGCTGCTGTCTTGGTCATCTTCAAATCCCCAGTCAATCTCATGATTGTATGTTTTTGTAAGCAAGTAAATAATCTAAGCCTGTGAAAGATCTATTGGTCAACTGTAAATCAACAAGGGGGAGGGACTTGCTTAACGTCACATAGTGAGTCAGAAGCAGAAGCTGGTCTTGAAGCCAAGACTCTCAGGAGTATATTCTTTCCATTATATCAGCCTAGCCCACTAGAGTGTAAACTTCATGAGGACAGATGGTTTCCCACTACCCATTGTATCCCCAGTACCTAACACAGTACCTGGTATAGAGTAGGTGCTCAACAAATATTTGTTGAATAGGTATGTTATTAGCTACTATTGTCAAGTTGTAATTATCATCTTCAGACTTCTTTAGCTACACCTACCAGAAAGCCAAACAACAATTCCAGTTGTTAGAACTGCCTAATGTGTACCTAGCTGGCAGAGTGAAGCAGACTAGTACCAGGGAATGGGAAGGCATTGTCCCTCTTGTGTACCTTGGAGAGTCTGTTTATCTGTAAGTGGCCAGCTTGTTCACAGCCAATTTCCACTCCTTTTTCCCATGTCTTCACACAATACAGTAGTGTTCATGGCAACGGGTAATATTTGAATCAAAGCTTTCAGTGGATTCTAACAGGCAGCCATGCAAGCATTTCTCTCTGCTTTGTGAAGCACCCCAGAGTTTGGCTGTAGAGTACATATTTGAGGCATTACTCAGTTTTAAATTTTTTTGTGTGTGTGCTGCTCATTATGGCATAGCCAGCAGGAAGGGCTGCATTGTGTAATCTAATCCTGAGAGGAGTGTGCCCCTAAAGTTTGGGAATTGGGTTGGCCCCTGTGCTCAGGGATGGGCAGAGCCAGGCACAGATCAGGGAGGATAACAGGGAAGTCCTGGAGATCATTATGTTGGAGTGGGTACCCAGTGACTATGCACTTCTGCTGTTACTGCTGTTGCCCACCGAGGCTTCCATAGGGCCCAGATCTGCATATCTTTGCAGATTTGAGCATGTTTTGGTTAAGGTAGGCTAATTTCAGGGGCAATAGGAAGACTTTTCCTCCCATCCACTCCTGAGAGAGGGGTGTGGCCAGCATTTAAGAAGTATAGGTTTAGGCTTACTAGGTAAGATTGGCTGCCCTAAAATAGGCCGGGTGTGGTAGCTCACGCCTGTAATCCCAGCATTCTGGGAGGCTGAGGCGGGAGGGTTGCTCGAGGTCAGGAGTTCGAGACCAGCCTCAGCAAGAGCAAGACCTCGTCTCTACTAAAAATAGAAAGAAATTATATGGACAGCTAAAAATATATAGAAAAAAGTTAGCAGGGCATGGTGGCGCATACCTGTAGTCCCAGCTACTCGGGAGGCTGAGGCAGGAGGATCGCTTGAGCCCAGGAGTTTGAGGTTGCTGTGAGCTAAGCTGACGCCATGGCACTCTAGCCAGGGCAAAAGAGCAAGACTCTGTCTCAAAAAAAAAAAAAAGGTTAAAATGAAGGTCACCTTGTCTTCAAAGGACTTTTCCATCTGTTTTTTCAGTGTTGAGCTAGACACCATACAAGGAATAACAGATAGTCTCTGCCGTTTGGTATGGCACACTTAAAGATGGACTTTATTTATTTTACAATTTTGGATTAAATTTTTCATTATGAAACCACTACATATTTGCTGTAAGAAATAAGACAGCACTGAAAAATATAAAGTCCCTATCTTCTGCCTCTACTCTCCAGAGAGAAACACCATTAACCAGTTAGTTATGTGAACATAGACTCTGGATGCATTCATATATGTAAACCTTTAAACACACACACACATAGTGCAAATCCATGTTGTTCTGTGACTGGCTTTTTTAACTTAGTATGTGGTGGCCATCTTTTTATGTCAAATCAGATTTTTATGTATGAGCTCATTGATAAGCAAATTAACAAATGGGTGGAACACTTAAAATCAACACAAATAAAGGGCCCATCCTCTTTATCAAGTGGAAAATAAAGAGAACATTGTGAGGGTTTTCCTACCTGAGGCTTTCTGAAGAAGGTGGGATTTGTGGACTCTTCTGTCGGGATGAAGGTTGATAAGAGCTGCTCCCCTTTCCAAGCTCAGTAGGCCGCACCTATGGAGATTACTGTGATTTCATCTGTATCTAAATGATCTTAGTGGAGTGATTGGTGGTAGGATAAACCACTTTCCTGTACTTAACACAGTCCCCTCTCTGTTCTGTGGTTTTGCCAGTTTGGGGTAGTCTGATTCTGGACAGTACCTGACTGAGAACCCTGCTCCTCAGAAGACCTCTGCTGGAGTTGTCTGAGGTGAAGGAAAGAAGCTCTGTGTGTGTATATGTGTGTTGGTGGGGAGCACATGCCTTTCCAATCTTCCCCAAAGAAGAGCAGTGGGAATGCCTGTCAGTCATCAGTGAAGCTGGATTAGAATCCCCCCAATTATACATACCAGGAATCTCGTCCAGGTGATGGAAAAATGGAATTTTACAGAGTGCTCAGCTATAGCTGAGCTACCCAGTTGAAGAGTTCAGGAAGATAGTGATTTGTGAAATACAAACACACACATGATATATTTTGGGAAAAAAATTCGAGGCTTGTATCTGCTGGTCCTGGTCTTAGAAGCTTGCTAGCTTGAGGGCATTTATCATGTTGTAGGAGCCAGGCCAGGAGAGGAGAAACAGAAGCAGAATTACCAGAAATGCTGGCTCTCATCTGCCTACTCATGGCAGGCCCTACCCTTCTCTTGTCTTTTTTGTTCTTAGACTTTTACAGTGGGTGGAGCACAGCTCCTACTTGCCCAACCTTTAATCCTGGAGCCTCTGCCACCAGAGGTTGATCCTGACTGGGCCAGGCCTACAGGCTACTTTCAGGCATTTTTGTCTTTCCCTTCAGACAAACAGGGAGCTGCCTGCGGACTCTTGAGTGATTGGAGCTTTCCGAATCTTTGTGGGGCAGTCAGAGCAAAGTTCTCAGCTCAGTCTCTAAAAAGGGAAAGGTAATGACATTTTAAAGAATTTTTTTGGCTACTTGAGAAGGCATGGATCCAAAGCATCTCTAGGCATTTAGTTTAGGCCAGGCTTGTAGGAAGATCTGTGTTTCAATATTTACTTACTGTGTGACTCTGGGGAAGTCCCTTAACCTCCCTGAGCCTCCCCTTCTCCCACTGGTAATGCTAGTCTCAAGAGTTGATGGGAAACCTAGATAAGGTAACATTGGAAAGCCCTCAAATGTTCTGTAGAAAATCAAGTGTACAGGTTTCAAGTGCTCAGAGAAGTTTAAATCATGCTTTAATATCCTCTGTTGATAAAGGCAGTAGAAGTATGTCAGTAGATAAAAGACTTTCAGCTCACCATTAAGAATGGTTATGATCCCTAAAAGGGTAAGACTTGGTTATCAGGAAAAGTTCACTTCTGTGGAATGGCTCATTTATAGAGCATTTAGGATAAATGAGGCATTGCCATATAATCAGCTCTCAACTATCCATGACAAAACTTTCTTCTCCCTGCTACCTGTGGATGGCCTTTTGTAAGCCACAGTGAGCTCAGGGAATGCAAACTCTTCTGATAGTCCAAATAACACCTAATTAGTTAGGTAAACATGCTCCCAAAATTCCCAAGTGAAGTGGTTAGATTGCTGTTGCCAGGTTATCCATAGAGTGTTACTCTTATGTTGATGTGGTTAACTGACCTTAGCTACAAGGAAAATGGTGAACTTTGCCCTCTGGAGCTAGGAAAGTGATAGGCATCTACTTCTCAGGTCATTTGCATCATCACTGACCATCCCTCCCGGCTGTGAACTCAGGTAGGGATAGCAAATTTATGACACTGGGATGTGGAAGGAGGCAACCCTTCAAAGATTTGAGGTAGAGAAGACCACATGTGAAAGTGTTCTGAATGGACTGTTATTCTGGGGAGAGTTTGAGTAGTTCTCTGTCTTCACACTCTACTGGGATTCAACCTTTGGCAGGAAGAGCCAAGGCTAAGGAAAATCTTGATAGAGCCATCAGGGACCTCTCTGGGAAAGTTCCTCTGGAAACTCTCACTGTTTTAGCAGCCTAGAAAAGGAAATTCTAGAGTTAGGAAGCTAGGAAGAAGTTCTAAGTTTAGGGGACAGCTGCCTGCTTTCCAAGTAGTTCCATATTTGAAACAGCTCAGTCAGATGTGAATTGAAGGAATCCCTTTACAGGTTGGCTGGCATTGCCCTGTAATTTTCTTCTAGTGTCGAAATAGTGATAATTGTTTACGTTTGTAATATGCTTCCTAGTTGGATGGAAAGCCCCTTTTTATTGCTGTTATTATGTCATTTGATATTCATCAACTCTCTCCAGTTGGCAAGTTAGGAATTATTATGGCTACTTTTATATGGGGAAACTGAGGCTCAAAGATATTAAGTGACTCTGCACAGGACTTGAGTGGGAGATAGAAGACTGGTTTTAGACTATGTGCAAGGTGGGGTGTGAAAAGAGAAGACAAGTGTTTCATAAAGGCCTGGACTTAAGCTCCTGTCATGGTTAGGCCAGAGTTCTGAGGGTAGAAAGGAAGTTTCAGCTTTGAATGTTTGGCCCTTCCCTTATTCTAGTAGCTGCCTAACATCTCTTCAGTCTCTCTTCTAAAAGATCATGAGTCAAGAATAAAGTTTAGAGAGAATTCTAGCAGTTGGGGACTGCGTGGGGATGGCTACCTGTTATGTTGTTTGTGTTCTGCCTGCTCAGGGCTTTGCCTGACTCTTGTTTTGCAGTTGGCTTCCTGTGTTACCATTCTTGCTAGTTTCAGACTATTGCCTTAAAGGCTAGTTGTGCTTTCCACCTAGTTGAGCCAATACCTTACTTGGATTTGCCATGCTCCCGAACACATAGGAGTTACTTGTTAGCAAGTGAGAATTGTTTGGGGTTTGCTTAGACCTAGCTAATGTAGGATCTTGTTTGTATCTTGGGAGGAGCAAGAACATTGATCCAAATTCTTGTTGAGAGGAGGGAGTATTGAGGAATCGTGGATAGGGTACTCTTTTGGAGTTCAAAGAGCTGTGGTTTAGTCTGGGCCCTGCTGCTGGCTTCCCAGGGCAATCTTGACCAAACCCTTGTCTCTTTCTGGGCCATAATCTGTTCTGCAAGGGGTTGATTTGGCTAATCTCTGAGGGCTATTCCTACTCTGAAGTTCTATGATTTATTCAGAAATGTTACATTCCCCTAACAGTGGAGGCTGGTCTGTCCCAACCTGGGTAGAAGGATGGTGGCACACATTTCAGAAATGGTTGTGTTCTGTGGGAACTGAGCCAAGTGGGCAAATCTACCAGCTCTGAAAAGTTTAAAGTGGCCAGCTTTGCCTGGATTTTAGAGGGGAGACCTTTATAAAAAGGCCTTGGGCATGTTAGGGAGAACAACTGGATGGAGGGGTGGGCAGGCAAGGGTGGCAGGCATCAGTCTAGGCCTGATATGGGTGAGAAGGGAAGAGGTGCTCCGGAGGGATAGTTCTTAGGGAACCCACCAGAAACAGACGATGGACCGACATCATGGGGTAGATGGTTTAGCATAGTCTCTGGGTAGGCAGTTTCTGGTCACAAGCAGTTGATAAGCCCTCAGGAATGTGACACTGTCACATGGGAATGTGTCACTAGAGCAGCCAAAAGCTGTGCAGGCAAGGAGAGCCTTTTCCCCTTGTCACTATTCCCTCTATGTGTAGGGTGGGAGGTTCTTAAAGTTGGGCCATAGAGACTATATGTGGCAAGTGAATAAACCAAGTTCATAATGGCAGATAGGCCCGGTCCTTTAGAGGAAGGAAAAGTTGTAATGATTGCTTGATGTCAAAGCATGTAGGGATGGATTTGCTAGGGCTGATACATTTTAATTTTTTCTTGAAGACTTGAAGCAAGGTTTAGAAAAGGAGAATTTGAACTCAGGACCCTAGGGGCTAAAATGAAGCTGAATGTTAATTTTTAGAGCTGCCTTTCTTATAGTAGGGGGCTGCGTTTTGCATGGAGCCAGCTAGGCTCCCTGCCTTCTGATCCACTTTGGCCAGGGTGTGCCCAGGGAAGTCTAGCTTGCCTGTACAATTGGTCTTGTCCAGTTTGTAAAAACATGTAGACTCTTGATCAATTGGTCTGGGTTAGGGCTTTGGGCATCAGTATTTTTAAAGAGCTCCCCTAGGGGATTCTAACATTGGACAAAGGTTGATAACTACATCTCTAGTGGAAGCCTCTCCTTGTTATGTGCAAGAAGACTGAACCTGAGAAAGAGGAGGGAGACGTGCCCATGCCCACATGGCATAGATACAGCTGATCTGAGCTGAGACTTGGTCCAGTGCTCTTTCCACTCTACTCTAGTAGCTTGGAGTAAAGGTGGCCCTGACAGATCAGTTGGATATCCTCTAAATTTGGCCAGAGGGCCTGGAGGAGATAGGAATTATGCCCCTCAACCCACAAGTGCTAGAGGAAGGGGTGGGGTTTGAAGTAACTAACTGGACCCAAGGATAGTGAGCAGCCCTTTTAAGAGAGTGAGTTCACTGTCTGGGCATGTGCAGACCAGCGGTCAGGGGGAGGAGGGAAGGATAGGACAGGATGGGAGGTGAGTAATGCTGTGGGAACCAAGGCATTCAGTTAGTGGGAACATTACAGGGAGTTGGTGAGTAAGAGCCCAAGGACCTGGTGACTTCACTCCCCATGTGGAAGTGCTAAGCTGGAACCCTGTCCTATGTCCAAAGCAGGGTGTCTGAGAACTGAGGACTACTTGTTCTCTGTTTCCTGCTTCAGCTGGATGGCCTTTACACCTGCCTAGGGAGTGAGCCCAGCCATATAGAGCAGCCTCTTCTATGCCCTGGCCCCTGCTGCTCTTATCCTTTCAAAGTACATCAAGCTCTCCCACATGTCCTGGTATACCGTGTCACAGTGTGGTCTTTGATTATGTCCCCACTGTTTTATGTGTGGCACCCCAATTAGAGAATAAGCTTCTCCTATGGTAGAAAAGGGGGCCTTGTTCCAAGTCCTCCCAGGGGCATGGGAAGGTGGTTACTGTAGAGAACCAAGCATCACCAGGAACACGCTTTGGGTTTCTTTTCTCTCACCAGTCTCAAAAGGAACTTTTTATTTGGGGAGAAAGGTGACCGGGAACTTTAGGGTAGATGTAGTACAAACTTCATTCTGTGACATCCAAGAATTATATCTTTTCCCTACTAGATGGGGAACACCTTGAAGTAAGGGCTTGTCATAATCTCTGTATTCCCAGTACACAGCAAAATGTCCCCACACTTTGCAGGAGTTCAATAGCTGCTGAATTGGTTTAAGGCTATTTCTACTCCTATCCTTTCCCTTGAGTCAGGTTAGATTCCCTAGAAACCCTCTATCTCCTGGCTGAAGACTGTGGAAGCTAAGGAAAGAGGAAAGGGCTGCATCTTAGGGTTCCTGCCTATGGCACCCCTTGTATCCAGAAGTTTGTAACTACAGTTCTTAGCAGTAGTTGACATTTTGGGTACACATGCTTTCACATATACATATTTTTCTTTCTTTTCTTTTTTTCTATAGGAGGGACAAGTATAAAGATCCAGAGTGGGAGGTTAGATGGTAGACTCCTGAATAGTTCCTTTTTTTTCTTTGAGACAGAGTCTCGCTCTGTGCCCAGGCTAGAGTGCCTTGACATCAGCCTAGCTCACAGCAACCTCATCCTGGGCTCAAGCGATCCTTCTGCCTCAGCCTCCAGAGTAGCTGGGACTACAGGCATGTGCCACCATGCCCAGCTAATTTTTTTCTATATATTTTTAGTTGTCCAGCCAATTTCTTTTTATTTTTTTAGTAGAGACGGAGTCTCGCTCTAGCTCAAGCTGGTCTCGAACTCCTGAGCTCAAATGATCTGCCCGCCTTGGCCTCCAAGAGTGCTAGGATTACAGGCGTGAGCCACCATGCCTGGCTTCTGAATAGTTGTTTCTCTCACCACTTTTGAGAGAAGGGCCATCCATATCATGAGCATCATAGATCTACTCCAGAAAAGAAAGGCCTGAGTGCAGTGTTGGCCACTAATGGAGGTATTTACCCTTGGAGCTTTGTAGTTGACATTAGTTTCATTTTTAGCCTGTCCCTCTCACTGAGTTTGGCATCTCCAACTTGATTTCCTTTTATTCTCCAAACCTGTTTTGAGGGTATAGGGAGAGAAGCAAGCCATGTATGTCCCTTTGTTTCTTGAGCCCGTAATAAACCAGCTACTAGGAGGGGACCCCTTCTTGCTTCTTTCTTCCTTCTTCACGCATGCCTCTTGCTCTCTGAGGTCAAGAGTTTGAGCCAGAGGCCTGAGGACCAGGCACTCCATGGCTCAGCCCTTGGCCTGGGGCCTGCTATTTGGGGGGATCAGCTTGGCCCAGGGCCTTCCTGGTATGTGAATGAGCTTTTGGGGAAGATGGTCAGTAGTCTAAACTTATTATCTATTTTCCCCCCAATGCCTTTGTATAGGAAGGAAGTAGACTACTCTGTATGATTATTTGGCATGTGGGCCGGGTCTCTGGCTAACTTTCAGATAAGACCTTTACTGCTCATCTTCTACGGAAAGTAGACTGTAAAGAGAGCTTCAGGTTTGAGGCCTTGCAGATAGTCAGTAGAGTTATCAGCCTACCAATATTTGGTCTAGTCTATGAATTGGCAAACTTGCCTGTGGAGCCTATTTTTGTGTGTACTGTAAAAATAGGTTTTACATTTTTAAAAAACATCATTTTAAAAAGTAAAAAGAATATGTAACAGAGACCATATGTTGCCCATAGATACAGTTTGTCAACCCCTGGTAGTCTATGTTTTAGCCTACCAATTTACTATATACTCATTTTGTATATATTCATTGCTCCTTTATAGTCATCTCTTTGCTGAGCCAGACTCATTTGAATCCTTTGAATCCTAGTTTATGATTGGGCTGCTTGTAGCAAATCATAAATCCCTTCCATGTTGGTTACTAACTAACCAAACCACTCTGTATCCTTCTGGTGTACACTTGGGGTTCTAGCCACCTGTGGTTAACAATAAAATTATATCCTTCTTGGAGTGGAAAGAACCTGTGAGATGATGCTTTCCTCCCGCTCACTGTTCCTTTGTAAAACTTTGCTTTTCATCTCAGATGGTGCCAAATCTAGTAAGTAGGCAGCTGCTGTTGATAGTAATTAAAGAGATTTGAAAACACAAACACAAAAGTCCAAATCTGTATTCAACAGGAGATTCCAGAGCTGGGGCCAGCTCTTCCTGTTCCTTCCCTTACACTTCATCTGTGGCTTTGTTGAGCCTCCTAAATTAAAACTGGCTTTTTGAGAAGGTGCCTCCTTTGTGTTGTTGTGGGACCACACCTGGACAGAGGGAATCCCGGGTACTTTTGGAGCAAGACACTGAGACCGTTTGGAGTTCTGGGAGTGATGCTACAGTGTAGCTCTTGTGATAGACTAACCCCAGACAAGGAGGCATTCTCAGCTCCATCTGTAGCCCTTACACGCTTTGCACTATGTTGGCTATTGTGTGTTATGTGGGTATATGCCTGTTTGGGTACCCCTACCCATTCATGCCAGATCTTTGGGAATCCTGGAGTGGAGGGAATATGGTGCCAGTGCTAAGTCATTCTCCTGGAAAGGTCAGGATTCTAAGAGGAGTTGTCCCAGGTCTTCTCTGAAATGCCTTCTTTTTTCCCTGTTGCTGTGCCTGCCTTCCTCAAACATACGTAGGATTGTTGATGCCCACCAAGCTCCAGGCTACTAAGCCTGGGAGACTCAACCACTGGGCTTCCTGACCAGCGGTAGCACTCAGGGCCCAAAGAGGTGAGCAACACTCACCTGGGCTGATTGTCCTCTCCCCTTCCCCAGTGTCCTGCACCTCTATCCCTAGTAGCATAATCGGTGTGTGAGGAATGTGCAAAGATGCTTCTGCCTTGTTAAGGACTGAACGATATTTGTGGGTAGTCAGTGAGTAAGGTTGATTTAAATGGTTTTTAGGTGACAATTAATGGTGAACTTCCCAAGTGGAGTTGCCTCAGGTCTTCCTGTGAGTTTTTTGGGATCAGGGTCTGGTCAGGATTGCTCAAGGTGATTCAAGAGCAGGGAGAGCGGTAGCCATAAGATAAAGGTTGTAGGCCAATATTAGAATTGTTTTCAACCATTATGTATAGCTGCATTACCTTGGGTAAGGCATTTAACTTCTCTAAACCTTGGTTTCCCTGTTTTTAAAATGGAGGATAGTAATGATACCCACTTCAATGGGATTTATGAGAATTAAAAGAGCTCAAGAGTGTGAGAGTATATTTGGTGGGGTACTCGCAATATTGAAGGTGCTTGATAAATGTCCTGTTTCTCTAAATCTTTTTCATCATATTTTGACCTTTTTAAATATTTGAGATCAAAGAATTTTAGGACTCAAGTTCTGCCTTTAATTTGTAAGTGTGCCCCCTGGGCTGTGCTATATCTGTATTTTTTTTTAATAGATGAGGAAACTGATACTTGAAACAGTGATGCTGATGACTGGCCTAGTTTGTGATGAACCCCGCCATGCCATCTGCTGCAGTTCATTTTCAGGGAACAGTCTGAGAATCTGGGTGGATGGTGGGTGTTTCTGTTGCTTTATAAAGATGAACCCCAGCTTTGGGGAACCTTGAAAGTCCCAGGATGAGTTAGTAGGGGAAAAGGAGAGGAGGTATACGAGACCTGGGGTAGAAAGGATGGTTATGGGGTGGGGAGAATGGAGGATGTGCAGAGTAGAAAATGACTAGAGGAACCCTTACTCAAGAGGGCAAAGCAGTTTGTGAAATCAGTGGGGCCCCTCCCTTTTGCAGAAGCCAGGAGGCCTTGGCTGGGGCCCACCCAGGCCTTTGCTATGCTGATAGCTTTCACTTCTTCTTCTTCTTTGTGTGTGTGTGTGTGTGTGTGTGTGTGTGTGTGTGTGTGTGTAGTGTGGGTGCAGGGGGATCTTAGTCTGGTTGCCCTTCCAGGTCTATCTGTAGGTGGACAGGTTTTTCCACGTGGGATTGAAAGTGTGCGGTAGTGGGCTCCCTCCAGTCTGAAGAGTGAGTCCCCTGTGGTCTGTGGGAGCTAGAGTGGGGAGTGCTCATTAAGCTAAGCTAGTGTCTCACTGGGGCTATGCAAACAGAGTCAGCTTCCTACCTGTATCTTGAACATTAGGCCTCCTTGTCTGGCTTTATCTTCAGGGATTTCTGTCTCTGCCTATGGCACACCTCTCCCCCAAATCTGTTGAGCTGATGCTGAATATAAAGGGGGCAGGAAGGTCTCTCATTCATTCTCTTTTGAGAGACTCTGGGAAGAGGGTCAGGGAGCTGAGAAAGGAAGATCTTTAAACTCATGGCTTTGGGAGGGTTTTCACTTGGCATATGTTTCTTTGTGGCATTTGGAAGGCATACATAGTGTTTCTTGCCTCTGTGTCTTGTACATGCTGTCTCTACCCAGAACTACATGACCTCTCCTTTTCCTTTTTTTCCTGTGAAATCCTCATTTATCTTTTGGGAAAGGTCAGCTCTTTCTCAAGACACCTGCCTTTTCACATCCCCTTGTCTCCCCACCTTCCCCATTATGGCCAGGATACCCTTTCTTTGCATTTCCACAATCCCCTCTGCTTATCTCTATCACTGACCTTGCTGTACAGAATGGTAATTCCCCATTCAGTTGTCTGCATGTTGCCTCCATCTGACAAAAAATATTAATACTCTCAAATGCCCATTCACTCTCTTACAAACACAGCACACAGACATTAGAATTATCGCAAAGTCTGGTCCATAATGGATGTCTGAAAACTTGGTGGTATATGAAACCAGTATGTCTAGTATATGTGTATATATGTCTGTGTCAGGGTTGTAGGCCCTTCCTGAAACACTGAGGTAGGTGAGAGGTAGCCTTATTTGCTTTTCCAGGTCTTGCTAGAATTGTAGGTAGATTTTTAGGGTTTGCTTTGAATTATGGAACAAGGTATATTGCCTGGGCCATTAGGGAGGCTGCTGAGTAATTTCTGTAGAGAGATTCTGGTGGGCATCTTTACTGTTGCTGTGTGAAGAAACTAGACCAAAGTTGGGGGAATTGGGAGAGGGTACTTATTCACCCCCAAAGAATTGATATGTGTATGTGTGTGGGGGGCTGAGTGGGTTCATGCATGCTCACCTCAGCATTAGGGGATGTGAAGATTATATGTTTGTGGCGGTAGGGGTGTTAAAAACCCTGGTATTGTTGCTGGATAGGTTAAACAGTTTCTACTGGTCTCAGTAAATTGGTAGCTGAGCTTGTGGTTTAGAGGGCAAGATGTGGCTTTATTGACTCAAAAAAACAAAGCCACCTTTTAGAAAAGTTATCTCAAGTTGTGTAGGGACCAAAAGTAATAAGCTAGATGCCATGTGTTCTCTTATCAGTCCTCCCCCTGCCCCCAACAAAGGACTTTTCCAAAACAATCATAGATCTACAGAGCCTGAGAGCATAATTTGGGCCCTCTATGCCTTTGCTTCCAGGAAGGTGGCCGTAACAAAACTGAAGGCTATGAGATAGTGGCTATAAACACAGACACCTGGGGAAGGTTATGAGGCTACCCTTTAGCCATCAGCACATCCACTGGAGGTAGGTATTTTCAAGAGTCAGTATTTTCTTAACACCAATGTGATAAACCTTGTTCCTTGTTGGGGGCAAGAGCTGGATTAGGCTGTAGGATTTGGTGTTGAGGAGCAACAGGCTGGGTGGGACTGGGGATATCCTGCTTAGGAGTGGCTGGCCAAAGTCCCCCATAAAAGCCCTGCCACACTGAAGGTCTGCATTTAGTGAGGCAGTGCTGTGGATTGACATCTACCTTCCAACTTCTCATCCTGGAAGAGTAAGGAGGCCCTCCCCGAATATTCAGATGGAATGTTCACTTATATTATTTGCTATATTTACAGGCTGGGAAAGGAAGACAAGGGGGAACCAGGGAGTCATCTGGTTAAAGAGGAGTGAAGTGAGATTCTACAAATGAGTGGGTTCAGGCTGTGGTACCCCCTCACTGCCTCTTCCTCTTTGAAGTTTGTCAGGAGAGCTCTTCCTATGGGTCTGAAATCATTTTATTTTCTGAAGTGGTCAAAGCCACTCTAGGCATAATTAAATCATGCTGCTTAGCAGAAATGTTGATGCTGGCATCTAAAACCCATGTGTAATGAGACTGAGTGACATTTGGAAGCCTTTATAAAATATAATTTTATTTTATTTTTACATCTCCTGGTTCGTTAACCAAGGAAGACCATTGGCATGTAGTCTTCTAGTCTCCAACTGTAGGAGAAGCTGCTCATTTGTGTTTTTCCAGAAAATCCATGTTGTCAGAGTCTTTGGACAATCATCATCTATCTCTGGGCATGAATCCTCCAAATGTGGAAGGTGCTCCTAGTATTGTTGTTAGCTAGTCACCTTTCCTGTCCCTGTCTGTGAAAATGGGGGATTTACTGCAGATTATTCAGCCTGGTCAGGTAGAGAACTCCACCTCCCTCCCCAGTCAACCAAAGCCTCCTCTAGGGAGGGGAAGTGTGGTAATGACATTATCTTTCCCCAGGCAGCCACGTGTTCTCCGAGAACAGGATGTGGGGAGGGCTGGGCCCCAGTCACAGGGTATGGGGGTGGGCACGGGAAAATGGGTTGACGGTGTGGCCATGAGGATTGGTGCTTGCCTCCTTGGCTTTGAGAGGCATGAAGAGCCTCTGTATTCTTGAGTGTTCACTCATGTGTTCACCTCACTGCTACCCATGGCACATCCATATTCTTATCCTAAGAAAGACTGTACCTTTCTTAAGTATACTTGTGTGTAAGAAGGACAGCTTTTTGGCTTGCAGAAACTCAGTGGGGTGGAGTAGGCCAACGTAGGGTGCTCACTGTACCAGCCCATGCCTTGTGACTCCCTGTGACGGCCTGTAGCTATGGGCCATTTTGGCAAGGTTCTACTGGGGAGCTAGGCCCCAGTAGAGAATGGGACTGCTTTACTGCTCTTTTCCAGGGCCCTAGTTGTTCACCTCCTGCCAAATGGCTCCTTAGCACACTGAGTTGATTTGCATGTTCAGCTTCCTTTCAGGCCCCATCGTCCTCTTTTCCCTGCCCCCATTACTTCTGTTGGGGACCTTTGGAGATGTGCTGCCTGGGGTGGGGAAAAGAGGATGTAGCTAGCTTCCTGTGCAAGGGAGGGTGGGGCGCCTGCCTTCCTGCCTGTCTGCCCAGCTGCCATTCACCCAGTGCTTGAGGAACTGCCTGAAGAGTTCAGTTCCGAGTCACCAGAGTCTAAGAGGCTCTCTGGGACATAGGCATGGAGCTTTGCTCATGCTGGTCTCTCTTCATAATTCTCCACCATGGGGACAGCTAGGCATTCTTTTCCTGAAATCACAATGCTGAAAGGGACTTTAGAGGCCAACTAGTACAACCACCTCACAGATGGGGAAATGGAGGCCCAGAGAGTCCTTAAAGTCCTATAAGGAATCAGTGGCAGAGCTAAGATGAGTAGAATTCTAGAAGGTAATACCTGGAGCTCTCTCCCTCCCCCCATACTGCTGGTCCAGAGGGTTGTAAACTATTTGGCTGAGCTGCCTGGTGAGCTGTAACCTCCCTTTGATCAGAACAGCTTTACTTTTATGTCCTTCCTTCTTTCTTTGTGAGACAGGATCTCCCTCTGTCACCTAGGCTGGAGTGTGGTAGCGCAATCACAGCTCACTGCAACCTTAAACTCCGGGGCTCAAGAGATCCTCCTGCCTCAGCTTCCCAAGTAGCTGGGACTACAGGTGTGTGCCACCATGCCCAGCTATTTTTTTATTTGTTTGTAGGGTCTTACTATGTTTCCCAGGCTGGTCTCAAACTCCTGGGCTCAAGTGATCCTCCTGCCTCAGCCTTCCAATGTGCTGAGATTACAGGTGTGAGCCACTGCACCCAGCCTTCCTTCATATCTTGAAGTTTTGTGTGATTTTCTTTTTGGGAAAGTGAGGAGGCAGGAAGCTGCTAAAATAGTAACAAAGTTGAAAACCACTGAGCAATACCTACCTATTATAGTTGGGAACACTGAGACCTAGAAGGGGAAGGGAGTGTCCCAAGTTCACTGGGACCAGACCCAATTTCTGGACCACTGTTCTTGGCTGGTTGCTCCCAGCTAATGATGTAGCTCCCTCTACTACAAGAAGGACTGCCCCTACCCTGTACTGCCTTGCTCTTCTCCCATCCCAAGGAGAACCCCTTTTGTAGTACCCTACAACAGAGCTAGGAGGCAGAGGCCACTCGATTTCTTGGGTGAAATAAATGACAATAGGCAAGCGTTTGGAAGGATCTTATTGTAACCTTAAATAAGGGAAACTTAGAAGGGCAAAGAATAGTGTACTAGTAGTTGAGGAGACTGGGGTTCTAGTTCTCTCTCCTTCAACTTGAGCATGTTGTTTTTCACATCACGAGCCTCCATTTCTCCCTTCTGTAAAATAGCACTTGTCTCTGCCCTGGCTTTCATGCAGGATTGAATTCGGTGAGAGAAAGCATGTGGGCAAGTATCTTTTTAAAATGTAGAGCACTGTGTATATGGGGCTAGGATGATTATTGTATACAGGTGAGCCAGAGGCCCTGGAAGAATCTGGATTGGATATGGGGTTGCAGGAGAAAGGAACTAAAATTTATCAAACATCTACTACATGCTAGGTACGAAGCCAGGTGCTTTTCTATTAGTAAAGGAGATAATATCATTCTTACAACAATCCTGTGAGGTAGGTATTATAATATTACTTCCATTTTACTTGTAGGGAATCTGAGGCTTTAAGAGGTCTAGGTACTTGTAACGCCTCAGGGACTCCCTCCAGAGTCCAGGCTATCTGTCAGGTATTTGTGAAGAGACCTTCAGAATGTACTATGGTTTCTACTGACCAGCCCACTTCCTGTCTTACTCCAGCCTCCTTCCTCTGGTGGGGATGGCACTGTGTCTTGTTGCCTTAATGTCTCAATCCTGAGCCCTTTATCCTCGGCTTTCCTTGGTGGTACACCAGGCACAATTGGGTGCCCTTGTTTTGGCCTTTAGCTGATGGGGGAGCCCTATGAGTCAGCCACCTTTTGGCTGACAATAGGGCCCTCCTACTACCCAGGGGTGCTGGTAGTAGGAGAGCCAGGGATTTGTAGCTAGCTAGACCTAGTTCTTGGTCAAGGTCATGCAGCCAGAAGATGGCATTTGCTTCTTTTCTTTGAGAGTCAGTTTCCTCATTAGTAAAATGGGTTTAAGGATGTTTATCTTGTATGTTTCTCATGTCCAGTGATGTGCTGGTAAATGTTTAACAATCAATTCTTTGACAAAGCCATGATTTGTACTGTTTGTCAACTCCCATGGTGTAAATACGCCATGGCTGATTTGAAGCTACTGACACAAAGTCCTTGATGGAGGAGTTGGGAAGAGATGTGCGTGATCAGCTCTAGTGCGAGCTGGTTCCAGTGCACCATTGCTAGTCATACCTATCCTAGACTCCTGCCCTCATCCTTCCAACCTGCTTACACCTGCATGCAAATGCAGCACCCTTTCCTCATGCCTCTTCTGTTCTCCAAGTTTCCAGAACATCCAGGAAAGGGAGAGCATCATTTATGGTCTGTTCCTTGCCTAAAAGTTCTCCCAAAAAAGAGTGAATGTGAAGTGTTTAAGAGGCAGAGAACTCAAGAGAGCTTTGGGGCTCTAATTAGAGCATTTTTATCAACGTGTTGTTTTGGCTCCTGAGGTATCTGCACTGGCTGTTTCCTCCCACTGTCTGATTCTTAACTGGAAGGGAGGATGGTTGAAGACTCTGAACAATGGCCTGATGGCTTGACACACTTAGCTATCTGATTAGAATTCCAAAGTTTCCACTCTTTCTCCTGTTTGCAGAGCCTACTTTGCTGGGTCCTAACTTCAAGGTCTCTGTCATGGGGATCTCTGGGCTAGAACACATTTTGGGGGACCAGACCTTTGGTCCTATTCTCTCATCTCAGCAACATCTGTACAAGATGATGCTTATTTCAACTTTTCATATGGGAAGAATCATCCAGGGCACTTGCTAAAATACTAATTCCTCAACCCCTCCTCTGGAGAGTCTGTTTCAATAAGCTTGGAGTGGCATCCAGGAATCTGGGTTTTTTGACTAGTGCCACACGTGATTCTTTTGATCAGTTAAGTTTGGGAGACACCTCATTAAGCACTGCACAGCACTCCTGCCAGGGTGGCATCATTATGCCCATGTCACAAGTGGGGAGTTTTGAGAGCTCATGGCTTATTATTGGTAGAGCTAGATCTTGAACCCAGGTTTTCAGAATACAAAGCTATGTTTTTCCTCCTATAGACATTACTTTAGTGCACAATAGTGTATGTGGTGGTGGGTAGGGATGATTCTAGATTGGGAGGAGCCAGCATAATCCCTGCCCTACTTTGCAAATAGGGAGGCCAGGGTGCTGAGTGATCTGGGGGCGGTAGCAAGACTGACTGCATCTTTGATCTTTTGTAGAGGTGGGCTCTGTTCAACCAGGCCCAGTGGCCCAGATGTCTCTGCAGTTACTCTTTTCTTGCTGTGTTTCCCTTCCATCGGGCATCCTGTAGTCATATGAACACCAGGCCATGAAAGGCTGATTGGTTTGTGGAGCTATAATCTATGCCAGGGGCTTCCAGATCTGGCTGGGCCTTGGAATTATCTGAGACTCTTAACTTCTCATGCCGGGCACTACTGGGTGAGGCCAGGGAATTTGTATTTTAAAAACTTATCCCAGGTGATTCTAATGAGCTAGTTTTCAGATCCAGCTTGTAATCTTCTGGATACCATCTGAGTGAGTTTGGAGGTCCTGGTGGGTTATGTTGAGGAGTGGAAACTTGTGTATGTTGGTGGGACATAACTGGAGAAGATGGCAAGGGAGAGTTGAGAATGAGGAAGGAAGATCAGGCAGCCTTTGAAAAGAATAAGGTAGCATAGGTACTCCTATTGTGTTCTGCCTCCCCATAGGGTTCTGCTTCTTGGAGGAAATCCCCATCTCTCCTAAGAGAGAAAGCATTTAAAATAATGCAGGAGTATGTATGTCTCTAACTGTTGTGCATAGCTTCATATTATCTAGCCAACTAGAAATCTAATCACATTTTTAGAGTTTGCCTCCAAGGAGAAAGAGTCCTTTATGCTAGAAAGGCTCTTTGAAGGTCTTCTTGGGCAGCCCCTATCCCTCAGTAGTCAGACAGGTTTTTGTTTTAAATCATTCCTGACAGGTAGGATATTTGTAATAGTATGGCTAAAAGGCGAGGGATCAGTAATCATCATATTCTACTTATAATGTATCAGGTACTATCATGTCTATTATTTTAACTTAAATCTCCCAGTAACTCTGTAGTGAGGTTGATATTATTAAATTCATTGATTAGGAGACTGAGTTTTAGAAGGAGGAGGGCCAAAGAGGCTCCAAAGCCTCTTTTTACCATTCCACGCTTTGCCCCTCAAAGAGCTGCGACCATTATATCTAGGACAAGGGCTCTAATTTTGTGGATTCCCCAGATATCAGGTTTAGCTGTCAACTTACCAGCAAGATAGGTATAAAGTCTACCTTAGCCTAGCCCTGGGGTTGAAAACAGAGCTTTTTAACTAGGCTTGGAAGCCTCCCCTTGCTGCTGTATAGTTGGCTGATACTGGCTTTAGCAATTTTAACACCGAGGGTTACAGGATGGGGCAGAATTCCCACGAGCAATGGGTGGAACCCAAGCTAGGGCTTGGATGAGTTCCAGTGTACTTCAGAGATGTGATGCTGGAGATTGCTGGGGTGTGTTCCTGAGCAGAGGTAGTGGAGCCCTCTTCTGGTGTCCTGGGCAGAGCTGGCATCTTCAGTAGCCAAAAATGGTCTGTTTCTAGTCTACAAATACTTCCTGTGAAACTTGCTGGCAGGAAGCTGGGTCAAGCAGGAAACTGATGTGAGAGAGTGAAGCCCAGCCGGGTGTGGCCTCAGAGAGGGACTTTGCCCATTTGGAGACTTACTTTATTAACTATGGGCCTGCTCCCTTTTATTTCAGCAGCTTTGAAGTTTTATGGGAATTGAAGAAATTTGTTGTCCTTGACTGCCTGGATACAAACCCATTCCTCAAATTCTCTGCCTCTTTCTCTGCTCTGCACCCTCCTCAATCCCCAGCTTGAGTCTTGGCTATGCCTGTTACTGGGTTTCTTCCCAACCAGTTGCTATCCAAGTTTTTGCAAAGGAAGCTGTCCTGGAAACAGGGCTCTCTGAATTTCATTCCATGTTGTTATAAAAGATTTAGTCTTCCTAGAATGGGGTGGTGGTGAACTTCCCAGAGGCTGAAAGTTACGCCTAACCTTTATTGAAAGCTTGGAGTTTTTCATGGAAGAAAGTTGGTCCAGCCTCCTCTACATTGTCTCTTCAGATCAACAGTAGTGTGTGAAGTGTCTACTGTTTTCTAAGTGTCAGGGTGACACTATGGCTTGTTAAATAGACTAGTGTATCAAGAGCCAGGTTTTTAATTCCTTCTCCCACACTGCCTAGCAGCTGTGTGGCCCTGAGCAAGTACCTCCCCTTTTCTGGACCTCAGTTTCCCTAGATGTATATTGTGTGGATGTGAACATTTGAATCAAATGATCTCTGAGGTTCCTTTCAAGTCTGACAGTTTGGGATTCTGGACTGTTTATTATCTTAGAGAACAGGGATGAGAAATTCAGATGGGAGAAAGCCAGATGAGATTCTAGGATGAGTGGGTTGAAATCATGAGGAAGTGTAAAGAGGAGGAATGGCCATGCTAAGGAGATGGTTGGACAGTTACATGTGCCTAGGAAGGAGAGATGTGCTGGGGTAGGGGAGTGTTTGCTCTTGGTGTATGGCTTGATTTTGAAAGGGAGACTTTGAATTAGGTGTATTCACTAAGGAGCTAGTTTTCTTCCTGACTTTCACATGTGGAGAGAAAAAGAGGGGGGATGCTACCTAGGCCTGAGATTGAACAAAAGGCCATTCAGTTAAGGCCGGATTAATGAAGAAACTGCAGCTTGCTAGGGTGACATCACTGTTTCTGATTTTTTTTTTTTTTTTTTGAGACAGAGTCTCACTTTGTTGCCCGGGCTAGAGTGAGTGACGTGGCATCAGCCTAGCTCACAGCAACCTCAAACTCCTGGGCTTAAGCGATCCTACTGCCTCAGCCTCCCGAGTAGCTGGGACTACAGGCATGCGCCACCATGCCCGGCTAATTTTTTCTATATATATTTTTTAGTTGGCCAGATAATTTCTTTCTATTTTTAGTAGAGACGGGGTCTCGCTCAGGCTGGTCTCGAACTCCTGACCTTGAGCGATCCACCCACCTCGGCCTCCCAGAGTGCTAGGATTACAGGCGTGAGCCACCGTGCTTGGCCTGTTTCTGATTTTTTTTTTTCAGCTTTGGCATCTGCCCTGAGCTTTCCTCCCACAGTGACAAGGTGGTTATATTCCTATTGCTGAGAGGGGTTGGTGCCCCAAACATATGGTAATTGCAGGAGTAACACCCAGTCTTCCAGTTAAAATGCTTCTTGGAGAGCTTTTGGACGGCAAAGCTAGGCCAAAGCAAACAAAAGGGGACCCTTGTCTCCCATGTCCTCTGGAGCAGTTAGAGTGGTTGAAGAACTACTGATGACCCATTAAGGTGTGGGTGTGGGGATTGGGTATGGTTCTCCTTTCTAGAAACCACTGGGAAAAGGCACAGGAAAGGTTAACTCCAGGTAGGTGTTACTGGCTGTGTTGAGGGTCTGGAAATGGGCAGGAGGAGGTCAGAGCCGATACCAGGTACTGTTTCCAAGTCAGTAGGGAAGAGGCTGATTTGGTGGGAAGTTAGTGAGGGGGAGGGGGAGGGGGGAGGGGGAGGGGAGGGGGAGGGGGAGGAGGAGGAAATGGTTCTTAGGCTAGAGAGTCAAAGCAACCCTTGTTTTTCCCCTTATGGAAAACAGCTGCTTGAGCCAGTGTTGTCATCCTAAGAGGCAAGATAGACCAGGCCCTGCCCTGCCCTGGCCCCAGTCCTGGCAGCAGGAAATGATGGGTGCTAGAGCCTAAATAACGGGGAATAGCCTCTGAGATGATTAAGGTGGTTTGGGTGACACTGTGGTGACTATTCTCTGGCCAGGGAAGAAACTGGAGTTCTAGGGTTATCCTGGTAGGGCTCATCCTTCCTCTGCGTCCCCTCCCCCACATATACTTGCCTCCTTCTCCACACCAGTGGCCACACTGAAAGCCCAGAATGGGTAGGCCCTCTGGGAGAATGGGGCTGTAGCAGGTGGGAGGTGAGGTCATTGAGCTCAGACCCAACTGGGCTGACTTACACCAAGCAGTGTTTCCCAGATGTGCCCAGGCTCCCTATGCCAGAGTGTTTGGGCCTTGGCCAAAATAGTTGCCAAGGCAGTATCTGAAGACAGCAGCAAAATCAGCATGACCAGAGAGGTGGGTGGAGTTGTGGAAGGAGCTCCAGGAATGTCCAGAAGACCCGCCTCCACCACTTGCTGGCTGAGTAAATGTGGCCTCAATGATGTTAAGTGAGACTGTGGGTGATGGGGCTGGCACATTGTTGACATTCAGTAAGTGTTCATTTCCATCCTTCTGTCACCTTCCGCTATGTACTTTAGTTTTCTAATCTCTGCAGTGAGGCTGATAATGCTCCTCCAGCTTGGAGGTCCATGCTTCAGGCAAGTTACTTGTGATTATTTGACTCCTCCTTTGCTTTTCCTTCTTTCTCTTCCAAACTTCTCTCCAGGAAAGAGACATCTTATAGTTCAGTGACACAAGGCAGATGAGGGAAAACCATTGCCAAACCCCTTTTCTGTGGCTGGGTTACTGTTCACCTGGGTGTTCCTGGCTCTAGGCAAAGAGAGGGTCCCTTATTTAAAGCTACCAGGCCCAGAGACCAAAGTACCCCAGCTTCTGGTGCCAAGGCAGAGGTAGCATCTGGTCTGGTTATTTTCATATCTCAGGCTAGCCAACTGGGGACACGGGAGAGATCCCAGTTTGTTGAAGGCTTTGGACACTGGACCACCAAGATGAGTTTGTTCATACTCAGTGAAGGGATTAGTGTGGGAAGTTTCTGTGTTGAATTGTTCAATGAATAACAGTAGGTTTATTGTTCTTGGGCAAGGGGTGGGAGGGCTAGTGTGTGTGAGAGGATGACATTCCCCACCCCAAACACACACACACATATACACACACACACATTTTTTTATTCGTTTGTTTCTTAAAGCCTTAATATTCTCCAGAGACAGTCTTTGACCTCAGGCTGTGCCTAAATTCCCCAGGCCCTGGATTAGGCAGAGATTTATCTGTATGAACAGTTCTCTGCTGGGGACTACATCTTGAAATGCTACCCGACCCAGGTCAGCTTCTCTATTGCTGCCAAGCTGAAGGGCTGCCTGGGAACTTTCTGCTGACTTTGGATGCTTCATTTTCAGATTCTTCCCTCCCAAACTAGACCACTCTCTTATCCTCAGTGAGAGAGCAGAGGCCAGGCCCAAAAGGAAGGAAGTGGGTACCCCTTAAGGATGAGCATCCAGTGGGCCCTGTCATCTGGGCCTGCAGCTCATCTTGCACTCTTGGGTCCCAGATTCATCTAAGAGAGAACAAAGCGACCTTCTTTTATCAGGACTCCTACCCTGCCTATCACCTTCAGGACCCAGTTGTTATTACCCGTTTACCCCTGCCCTCTGACCTTCAATACACATTTAGAAAACAGGAGAGCACAGACCCATAGCCCTGTCCTCATGACTTACATTTTATTCTTCTTTTTAACTTTTTATTTTTTTAGTTGACACATAATAATTATACATATTTATGGGGAATATAGCAGTGTTTCAATACATACAATTTATAGTGATCAGATCAGGTTAATTAGTATATTCATTATCTCAAACATTTATCATTTCTTTGTTTTGAGAACATTCAATATCCTCTCTTCTAGCTATTTGAAAATATAAAATATATCAATGTTAACTGTAGTCAACCTATAGTACTGTAGAACACTAGAACTTATTCCTCCTATCTGGCTATAATTTTGTACCCTTTAATTATGCTCTATGCCCCGCTATGCTCTTCCTATGCCCCACTTCCCCCTACCCTTCCCAGACTTTAGTAACCTCTGTTATCCTCTTAACTTCTATGAGATCAACTTTTTTAGCTTCCGCATATGAGTGAGAACATGTGGTGTTTAACTTGCTGTTCCTGGCTTATTTCAGTTAACATAGTGTCCTCCAGGCTTATCCATGTTGCTTCAAATGACAGGCTTTCATTCATTTTTATGGCAGAGTAGAATTCCATTTTATATATATATATATATATATATATATATATATATATATATATATATATATTATTTATTTATTTATTTATTTATGTACCACATTTTCTTTATCCATTCATATGTTGTTGGACATTTGGATTGATTCCCTATCTTGGCTATTGTGAATAGAGAGAGTTGCAATATACATGAGGGTGCAGATATCTCTTCAACATACTGATTTACTTTCCTTTGGATAAAGGAATCATATAGTAGTTCTATTTGTAGTTTTTGGAGGAACCTCCATACTGTTCTCCATAGTGACAGTACTAGTTTACATTTCTACCAATAGGACTTACATTTTCTTCTTCTTCTTCTTTTTTTTTTGAGACAGAGTCTCACTTTGTTGCCCCGGCTAGAGTGAGTGCAGTGGCGTCAGCCTAGCTCACAGCAACCTCAAACTCCTGGGCTTAAGCGATCCTACTGCCTCAGCCTCCCGAGTAGCTGGGACTACAGGCATGCGCCACCATGCCCGGCTAATTTTTTTTTTCTATATATATTTTTTAGTTGGCCAGATAATTTCTTTCTATTTTTAGTAGAGACGGGGTCTCGCTCAGGCTGGTCTCAAACTCCTGACTTCGAGCGATCCACCTGCCTCTGCCTCCCAGAGGGCTAGGATTACAGGCGTGAGCCACCACGCCCGGCCCTCACATTTTCTTCTGAGTTAAGTGGAGACAAGGATGGAAGTTCCTTTGTGTTTTTTTTTTTTTCTTTCTAATTTTTTTTTTAAACCTAAGATTGTCTCCACAATGAAGTTCAGGAAACCTCAGGCTGCTATCCCTGGAGAAGCAGCCACAGTGGAATGGTAGAAATTCTGAGCAGGGATTCAGGAGAAACAGGTTCCAGCTGGGTTTCCACTGGACACCTTCAGATTTTAGGGCCCTTATTCTGGGGTGACGCTCTAGGAAGGAGAAAGCATGGCCAACACTAACCTCTCTGATATGCTTATTCCTAACTAAGGATGGGCCCTTCTTTACTAACTGATTTACTTAAAAAAAATTCTTTAACAAATATTTGAGTGTCTACCATGGGCCAGCACTGGACCCCACCCTTGGTCAGTACCCTGAAGATGCTAGATCAACATGACCTGCGAGAGACACGGGCTTGCTTCCTTTGACAATTCTTTCCAGTAGTTCTCTAGGAACTACTAGGTTGTGGAATGTTTTCCCTGGAGTCCCTCTTTCCTTAGTTTCCTTCCTGGGTGCTTTCTTCCAAAAATCACAGTTCTGATTCTGCCCCACCCTGCCCAGAACCTCTAGGCTGGCTGGCCACTGCCAAGAGGATTAAGGGTCAGCTTTCTGGTGTAGCCTTCAAGGCCCTCTACCTACCTTCCCAACCTCTCTGTCCACTCTTCACTCTGAAGGCCTCATTCACCCTGGAGTAGGCCTACATACTGCTTGTAAATGGACCATCTGCATCCCTACCTCCCTCTTGGCCACCACACATATTCGTTTCTCTACCTGGGACTTTTGGGTACTCTTCCCCATACCCCCACAGTCCCTCTTTTCCAAAATCCAGCTTGTCTTTAGGGACTAGTGCAAATATCACTTTGAACTATGGTTCCTAATTTCCAAAAAAGTTTTCCTTTGTTCTTCTGTTGTGGTACTTTTCAGGGTCTCTCTTGTACATTAAGGTTTTCCTGATATTCAGTAAGTGACTTGAGACCAGAGACTGGTTCTGCAGCTCTATTCCAACCATAGATCCTTTTTTTTTTTTTTCTGAGACAGAGTCTCACTCTGTTGACCAGGCTAGAGTGACGTGGCATCAGCCTAGCTCACAACAACCTCAGCTCAAGCAATCCTTCTGATTCAGCCTCCCAAGTAGCTGGGACTACAGGCATGCGCCACCATGCCTGGCTAATTTTTTTCTATATGTTTTTAGTTGTCCAGCTAATTTCTTTTCTGTTTTTTAGTAGAGACGGGGTCTCGCTCTTGCTTAGGCTGGACTCGAACTCCTGAGCTCAAACGATCTGCCCGCCTTGGCCTCCCAGAGTGCTAGGATTACAGGCGTGAGCCACCGCGCCAGGCCACCCACTATAGATCCTTAAACATTGTGTTCCATTAATATTGGGTGAATTGAAACAAATTTATAGGAGGTTTCTTAACCTGGAGTCCTCAGACCTCCATGGGGTCCATGGATATAATTTGAAGTGGGAAGGATTTGCAAATTTAGATGGAGCAAAATTATGTGTTTTTTTTTTCACTAACCTCTCTCATTTGTAGTTTAGCCTCTCTTTCAAATATGAATGTAGGCCAAAAACAATGCAGTAGCAACTTCAGTATCTGTGACTTTGTTACTAACTCCTAGGCTGTAGAATGTTTCCCTGGAGTCCCATCCCTTTCCTTAGTTTCCTTAACTAATAAAAGTTTATATATAAACTATATAAAATAGTATTTTATGCCATGATTTTATTATAGATTTCTCAAAATATCATTTATGCTCAATATAAATTTGAAATTATTCTAACTAAATATTCTAATAACTAATTATTCTAATATTTCTAATATTCTAATTCTAATATTCTAATATTCTAATTCTAATTATTCTAATAACTAACAAATAAGACCTAGTGCTAGGTAATTACTTAAAATGATAATAAATAACCACATATTATTAAATTTTGATAACTATTTCAATATAATTGATCTCCGTGTATCTATTTTATGCGTTTACAAATATTCAAAGAAGATTCACTAGATAGGCAAGAAAGGTCCCTGGCATAAAAAGGCCAAGATGTAAAATGTCTCCATCTCTGTGTGTATATACTGTACTATATCTGTCTATTTCTTATATCCCTTTGCTCTCTTTGCTTGGTACCTGTTCATTTAGCCAACCTCTTGTGTGAGTACCCACTGAATCTTGGGTACTAAAGAGGTAATTCTAAGTAAGACATAAATCTTGAGGTAAGAATGAAGTCTAATGTACTAAAAAGCCCACTGTACCCTTTCCACTCTGTCTCGTCTCCTTAGTCACTGATATTTTGAAGTTGCCCCTAACCCAGCTCAAGGGTGATTTAAGGCTGGATATAGCAAGATGCCTCCCCAATTTTAGTCCATTGGGCCTCATTCTTCCTACTTTATGAGGGCCCGTTTTATAGCGGTCACTGGATTGGCAGGAAGCCTAGGGTAACACCGAGTCAAGGTGGCTAAACTTGCCTTACTCCCACTGGGGTACTTGCCTTACTTGTTCCTGCCTTCAGGGTTTTTCCGGTCCCATTGTCAATCCTGAAATAGATTTCCTCCCTGGCTCCCTAGTGAGATTTATTTACAAAGTTGTTCCCTGGGCCTGGTCCTCATCAGAATTGTTTAGCTGGCAAAATGGCTGTCTGGCCCCCTCTTCCCTGCTACCTGACCCCTGTGCTCAGGAAAGTCCCAGAGGTTCAAAGACAGATAAGGTTTAATGTTTTACCTACTCCGTGGGGATTTGCATCTTTGGCAATTCTATTTCTGGTCTTTTCCCCCAATAGTATAAGTAGTATGTGACCATCCTAGAAAATGTAGATTAGGGGTTTCTTTAGGTTAAAGAAGAGAGAAAGCACTCATAAGATCACCACCCCAAAACCAAGCCTAACACTTGGACGTGATTCAAATCATCCCTGTATGTATACTTTTTACAAAGTTGAGCTCATGCACTATATGAAAACTTGTTGTTTAGACTTCCTCACTTACTATTACTAAAATGTCTTCCCTGGGCATGAAATAGTCTTCATAAAGATTTTATATGACCATATAACAAGCCATCTTGTGGCTGGGTCATATAGACTACCTACTTAAGCAAAATGGCTAACAATTTAAAAAATTTATCTTTGATTTCTTTTAATGGAAGACTTTTGTACTTTGTAAGAGGAATTTAGCATATTGGTTTAAATTGTGAGGTTTAGATTTAGACCTAGATTTAAACCCTGTTTCCTCCACTTAATAATAACAATGTGACTTTAGACAAGTATCTATTGCTTTATCCACAATGTGGAAATAATACTCTCCACTTCACAGGGTGATTGCTGGTATTAAATGGAGTAGCACATATGAAGTGCCCAGTGAGCAGCAAGTCTTGACACATGAAAGCTACTGCCTATTGTTATTACTACTACTACCATCACTACCAAGTTTTCAGCCAAAGGAACAAATCTCTAATTATGAAATTTCAGCTATCATTAACCTGGGTTAAGGAATCTATTTGTAAAGGTGGTGGATACTTTTTCTAGTGCCTGTGAAATCAGGTGTGTGGCTGCCTGTTACTTTGGTCTGGGCCTGTGCCTTTGTCCCTCTGTCCCTTTGCCCCTCTGTTGACTTGGCTTTGGTAACACCTCTGTGCTTCTCACACCCCCCTCTGTTGAGGCCCTCTTCTTTTCTTGTGCCTAGGGAGACCAATGAAACATAAATACAAGAAGTGTTAATGATGCAAGGCTGTAGAACCACAGATATCAAAACTGAAATGGTCCTTGGAGATCACCTAGTTTAACTGGTTTCCCCCACCCCATTCCTACTTTTGCACAGATGAGGGAAACTAAGGCCCAGGAAAGAGATAAGAGATATCTAAGGTTGTGGATTGAGCTGGTTATAGTGCTCGGCTTGGAACACAGTGTTCTTTATCCTGCTCTTAGCTTGCTTCTGCAATTATCTACCAGTGCTGTAGATAATCCAAGCTGTATATCAGAGGTAAGAAGAGAATGCTGTGGGCTGGAGCTGGCTAGTGTAGGTGGGGAAGACTTCCTGAAAGAAGTATAGTTAGCACTTACTTCCTCTTGGTTGTAAGCTGTTTTGCATTTTTGTTTGCCCCCTGGTAAGTATTGCCCTGTGACTGTGTTTTTTGTTTCCAGTAAGGTGGTTGGGAGCAGGGGCTGGGTTATTGCTTGTTCAGGTCAATATTCCCACCAATATCTAAATTTCTCAGGTTCTAAGCATCCTAGTTTTCTCCTCTGTGGTTGAACAGAGATATTTTTCCCAGGCTCTATTGAACACAGAGCCAGACAACTAACCTGCCTTTTTTAATCTCATCCTAGATCAGCGTGCGCGTGACTACCATGGATGCAGAGCTGGAGTTTGCCATCCAGCCTAACACCACTGGCAAGCAGCTGTTTGACCAGGTAAGGCAGGGACTTATTGCTCCTTAGCCTACCCCTCTTCTCCCAATAGCTTCCACCATAATGTTAACCATCCATGCCTTCTGCCTCTTGTCAGAGAATCTCTTTCCCTACTCACTCCAGCATAGGTCAAAACAAAGGCTGACTATGGCCTTAATAAAAAAGGGGGCCTTAATAAAAAAGTTTAACTTCAGCAACCTGTATCCCCTGGCCCTGATTAATCCTACCTTTGATAGGAAGGGGTATGATTCTGTGCTAGATACATTACAAATGTTAGCACATGGAGCCTTCCTTTCAGCTCTGAAAGATGTAAGTTATGGCTTCTCCATTTTAATGAGGAAGATCAGAAGTTAAATTTAATTGCACCCAGCTGGTATCTGGTTGGGATTTGAACCCCACATTCTTGCCACTGTACCACACAGCCTCCGTCAAATTTTTTTGCTTCCTAGTAGAAGGAAACCAACTTATTCTCCCTGAGGTGGTGAGCTCAATGTACATTTCTGTCAAAGGAATGCTGGACTTAGGATGACACTGGGGGTGATGGATGCAGTGGAAGGGTACTTCACCTCCTGCAGGCATGCCATGGAGATAACTGCTTACTCCCTTTTGGTAATGTCATTTCCATCTCCAACCCAAGGGGTATCCCCTCACTCTGAATCACTTCTGTCAGAAAGGATGTGCTATATAATAACCAGGTGGGAACTACAGAGTCTTTTAGCATTCAAACACTCCCCAGGGACCAGGAGAATGTGCCATCTGTGGCCAGATTTCTAGGAGCAAAAATGAGGCTCCCATTTCCAGAGACTGGGACCTCACAAGATGCGCCATTATCCCATTTTTCCACCAGCCTCTGGTGGGGTGAGGGTCTGACTTATTGTCCAGGATGTTGGAGCTGCATATTACCTTGATAGAGTCTCCTGGCCCTCTTACTTCCTTTTCTCCCTTGCTCTCTGGGTCCCTTTGCTGTATGAGAACTTCCCTGGGGTTGAGGAGGGGAAGGAAGAAAGGAGGAGGAGGCTGTGTTCAAATGGGTTAATTCTATTGCTGTGAATATTCCTGACTGGTTAGAGGAAAGATAAGTGTGGAATGGAGATGGGGGTGAGACGGGGCTGTTTTCTATTCAGGTCTCTATGTAAGAGGAAGGAAGGGATGGCTAGAAATCTGAAGGCAGCTTGGACATGCCCTCTAAGTCCCTGATGTTACACAGAGTGGGGAAAATTATTGTCTGTGGCTATTACAGATGATAGTTAACATTTGTCCAGGGTTTACTGTATGCCAGGTACTATATTTGACTATCATAAAGCCATGTGAGTACAGGAATTAGTACTGGCCCATTTTAAATATGAGGAAACAGCATTCTTATCTTCCTAGCTAGACCTTGGGGAAATTATTGAACCTCTCTGGGATGGTATCCTTATACCCACCCCCAAAAGCCTAATAACCTACCTCATAGGCTTTTTGTTAGTATGTTATGTTTTATTTCTTGCCTGTTACCCAGAGAAACTGGTTATGGTGGCATATAAGGATGCCTAATCCAAACAGATAAATTAGAAAGAGATGAGAAAGATAATAAGAAAATACAAATAGAGAAGAGATTGTTATGTAAAGCATCCAGCATGTAGTAGAGATGTAATAAATGATAGCTCCCTTTCCAATACCGTGATGCTTCTTGTCTCATTAATGAGCTAAAGTTGGGAGATGGGCTTAATGATCCTCAGAATATCTAACTTTCGATTTAGCTGAAACTTTCTTCTTCTCTGGAATTTGTTTTGTCTTTGTTTTGTTTAGAATGGTGAAGTGTAATCATTCATATTTAATTTGTGAATATACAAATTAGTCTGATAAATATTTAAATACATATTTACTACAATTAAAGTAATGTGCTGACATTCACAAAGCTCACAAGTGATTACATTGCTAGTCTGGAATGAATGAATGCATCCTGATTATATTAAGGTTTTACATTCTCTCTTTGCATGCAGGTTTTATATTGGAGAGTTTCCCATCTGTAGTGTCTAAATTATCTTTCCAATCTGGTTATCTAAAAAACTTTATCTCTGCCATTTATTTCTGCATTCCATTTTTTTTTCTCTTTCATTTTTATTCTCACTATTTCGATTTCAGTCAACCCTTTTCTGTAAAAAAGAGGGGAATACCTCCCCTGACTATGATCAGCTGTTGGTGTATGTGGGGGTGGGGCTAGCTGCCAGGGGGCATATCTCTTCTAGACAGGCTTCTTACTGTCTCTGGGACAAAAGGGAGGAGGTGTCGATATAATATGTAGGCTTTTAGGCCCTTTGTTTTAAACAGCAGTATCATTCTGGGCAGCAGCTATAGAGGGGAGGGTGTCAGTCAGTGCAGATTTTATGGTCCAGCTGGGAGCCAGAGGCTCCTTTGGCTTCTACCTAGACTCCTTCCCAGGGCCCTGATTCTGCTCACTCCCCCTCCCAAACCAAATGACGCCATCCCTTGCCCTAAACACTGGGGGCTTTGTTCCTTTGCATTGGAGGGGGACGTCTGCGGAGGGTGAGGAAGGCACGATTTAGAGCCTGGGGCAGAAAAAATCCTTGAACAAAGAGGTTTATTAACTTTGAAAAGCCGCAAGGCCTGGTAATTTTTTGTTAGTGTTGGTTTGGTTTGCGTATTGTGGGTGTGGTTCTAAGGGAAGCCCCAGATGGTAGGGAGCCCTAGCCAGATTGGTGTGCTAGTTCTAAAAGCTACTGCTTCTCATACAAAACCCTTGAGAGACTTGAGTTTTTCATACTGGTTGGGGAGAGGTGAGAGAGGAAACCAGGAAGTTCGTGACTTCCCATCTAGAATATCAGTGTTGTCTTGAGAAGTATCATTTATTTATCTACTAGGGACTATCCCTGGCTAGGTACTTTCACCTCTCAGAGGTAGGATTATTGTGAGGATTAAAGAGCATACTGTATGTCGTGTAGTTAGTAAATTGTGACATGGAGTTTTGAATATAGCTCTGGTTGCAAAACTATACCTTTCCTCCACTGCACTACTATGCTTGGGGTGAATGAGGGTGTTTAGTTTGGAGAAAACTCAGGAAAGATGTATTCTCTGTCTTCAGAATGAACTGTCTTAGAAAGGAGGGTACAGTCACATTCTGTGAGGTCAGAAGAGTCAGAGCTGGGACCTCATAGGTGAAAACTACAGGGAAAAAGGTTTGAGCTCAAGACATTGAACATTTTGGACCTCTTGAGGCTAAGGCAGATCAGGACGGGAATCTGCAGAGGTATGCATTCACAGGCAGTTGGGGGATGTGAGCTCTTGTCTCTCTCTAACTTGATGAGACATAAGGGAGGAAGTCTGTTCTCTCTGGCCCTTGAGACCATCATTCAAGGAGGCCCTTCTTATCGATCCAGGGCCTGGGAGGAAGGAGCTGGCCTCCTTGGGGAGAATTGACAAAAGCTTGAGGACCATCCTGGAACCTAGCAGTCATCTGGCTGATGACCAGAGAGGAAGCAGACCGGAGAGGAAGCACTCTCCTTGGCACCAGTGATAAATAACAGGCAACAGTGGGATGCCATAATTTGAGGAGGCCCAGGGCCTGGTGGAAAGGGAAGTGGGGCCCACAGTTCCTCCCATTTATATCTGTTTCTTTTTGTGAGTCTGCTTACAGTTAGAGAGGAGAGTGAACATGTTTTGCTAGAGTGATTCGGTCACTTGCCTCAACTTCTGAAGCCTGAGCATCTTCAAAAGGCTCTTCATCATAGATTATATAGGTGCTGCTAAGGGGCAGTGCTGCCACTATGAGTTCCACTTTGAGAACCCTCTGTCTGGCTGCTCCCCACCCAGGGTCTCTATCTCTAACTATAGGCTACCTTTACCTGTCCTCTCCCCTCAAGGTCTTTGAGCTCTAGGACAGAGGCGAAATCTCAGCATACATTCATTCATTTGTTCATGGACTCATTCAATATCGACTGAAGGGTTATTCTGTTAAACACCATCTCTGCCCTTAAGGAACTTGGAATTCCTTACCTATAGAGGCATAGAAAAGCATATTCCACTCTCCTCCCACAAAGAATGAAATAAGCACCCTTGAGGCTCAGGTTGCATGGGGTGGCATATAAGGCATAGGATCTGGTGTCAGCCATAGGTTCAAATTCTGTCCTGCTACTTAGCTGTGTGACCTTGGATGGCTCATTTAGTCTCTCAGAACTTTCCTTTCCTCAGTAAAATGATAATCACACTAATCTCAGAGATTTTGTGATTTAATCCTCAAATAAGTAAAGTGTCTGTTGTATAGCAGGCATTGTAATGTTGGTTGTTATTAAGGGCTAAATAAGTAGGTGGAAATTGCCCTGGGAGTTCAGATGAGGGAGCTGTGAAATCAGGAAGCTTTTCTGACTCAGTAAAGTACTTAAGACTCAAAGACTCTGCATTGAGGACAGCAAACCTTTCTCTTCTTTGTGCTGTTTATATTTGATAAAATAACTAATATCTGTTGTTATAATAGTAGCATCACCATCTTACAGATGAGGGACTGAGGCTTAAAGAGGTGAAAATATCTGTTTAAGGTCACATAGCTAAGAAGTGGTATAACTGGGACTTGAACCAGGGAATGTAGCATTTTCAGGTTTTCTGGTGCATTTATCAGCTGTGTCCTCTGCAACCACATCCCACCCCTTTGCCTGATTCAAAAAATTAGAACCCCACCAGCTGAGTGTGTTCTCTGTTATAGAGCAGGTGGCCACTTGAGCACAGGTAGTGTGGAGTAACAGAAGCAGTGATGGTGGTAGCCCTTCTTGGAGCTTTCCATTTGTGCATTTATTTGCTTTCAGGTGAGTGGCTGATGGAGCTGCTGCCAAGCCTGTAATGGGATCTCAGTGGGCCTCAGGTGTTTGGGCATTGACGCAGTTTTGCACATCATTTCTCATGTATTTCTCCTCTTTAGGCTTCAGCCTTGCTTCCTGATCCTGCTCTGGGCTTCTGAAGTGGCTGGTGACATCATTAGTTTGTTTACTCAGATAGATGCATGGGGATAGATATAAGGAAGGAGGCTCTTTGCTTCAGAACTGACCTGACCTCCCCTTCCCTCTACAGACCCCAGATGTAGGCTGCCTCCATATATAAAATCAAGCTCAAGGGGGTTATTTCTTACATCTAGAAGCTCCTGGTAACTAGTGAGGATTTTCTCAGAGGCAAATTTCTTCTGCTCACTGGACCTCAGTTTTCCAGTTTATGTTACTTGAACCTTATAACTCTCCACAGTCTGTTTTGGGGATTTTTGTGGTGGGGCTGAGTAGAATCCACATCCTCCAGTTTCTTAAGCCAGTGTCTTACAAACTGAAGTCCTAGTCCCTCTAGGTGAATGTGCCAGGTTCTAGGAGAGACATAAAACTGAGCTAAATATGATTTACTATCTTGGAGCATCAATTTTACTTGTAATAATTTTAAAAATTCAATATTTAAGGAGTAGCATGTAAAATTCGCATAAATGATTAAGACTAAACTTGAGGCTTGAAAGAAATTATGGCTGGCTTATAGCCATTTACTTATTATCTCCTCCCACCCCATCTCACCCTGCCCCCTGTATCCCCTGGGTATATACATTAATTATTTTCTACTTAAGGATTTCTTCCATGGCAGCTTTGAGAAATACTGGCTCAGATCAGATGAGCTGGTAGTCTGGAATCAAAGGGAGCTAAGAAAGAATTTTTTTTCTCAGGGATGGAGCCATTTCTCAGAGTAGAATGATAAAGACCCTAGTCACTGGAGCCACAGAGGTTATTCCTGGAACTGGAAGCTAGATGCTTCTCTCCCACTTGAAAATGAGGTTTCTCTTTTTTTAAGAGTGGAGGTCTCAGCTGGAAGCAAAGCTGGAAGCAAGCAAAGCTTGGCCTCATTTCCATATCCTGAGACTTGGAAAAGGGGCCAAGAGTTGCATGATTAAATGGTTCCCAGTACCCCATGGACCTTAATTAGAGATTTCCTTATAGTTTGGGGTCAGGGGTCATCCCTTTGTGTCCTTTGTTCTTTTTCAGTCTCAAGTCTGACTTCAGACCATATTTCCTTCCCCCCACATCCTCACTTCCTCACTTTGGGACTTCAGTGCAGGCTGAGAGATATTGCTCATCTCTTCAAGCCCTAGAGGCTAGGGAAGTGGAAAATTTATGTTTCTGATTTCTTTATGTTTACAAAGGAATCATCAGTGCTCAGAGAGATCAAAATCCCTCACTGATTCTGAAATCTTTCTTTTGACATCACTTTAGCTATTGTTTTGTCTGACTTTTCTGAGCTACTCTGGATCTCAGAACTACTTTGGTCCCCATGATCCTCCTCCTCTCATCACACCCATACCCATACCCATCCCACCAGTGAAACAGACAACATGGTGCAAAAAAAGGCAAAGGAGCTCACTCCTGGATCTCTAGGACTGTCTGTGCAGTCTGTGCCTGCCTCACTTCCCTTCAGTCCTGGGAACTCTGAGCCTCTACAACTGGCCTATTTGTACAGGCAAAGGCTGGTTGCTGCTTGTCTTAGTCTGTTTTGTGTTGGCATAGAATACCTGAGACTGGGTAATTTATAAAGAAAAGAGGTTTATTTGGCTTATGATTCTGGTGACTAGGAAGTCCAAGAGCATGGTGCCAACATCTCCTTGGTTTCTGGTGAGGGCTTTCATGCTGCTTCATAATGTGGCAGAAGGTTAAGCCATCCACAAGGGTGAAGCCCCCATGACCATAACACCTCCTATTAGGCTCCACCTCTTAATGGTTCCACCTTCTAACATGGCTGCACTGGCAGTTAAACTTCAACATGAGTTTTGGTGGGGACAAGCCACATCCAAACCATAGCACCACTGTACTAGTTCTGTTCCTAGTCTGCCCCTTTGCCCCCTGACCTAGTATCCTGGCCCTAATGATCCGTCTTTTCTTTAGCGTCTTCAGTGGGGTTCTCAGTCTCTTTGTCTCTGTCTCTCTCTCAGGGCTGGATTGTTTCTTGGAACTTGCTTCTTCCCACCAATTGCATCTCGACACGCTATTTTTCTGCAGCCCTGTGGGAAATCATTAGAACTGTTAATTGGGCCTATCTTAGATCTATGATGAAATAAGAGGTGCTTTAAAAATTCTTTCATGTTCGCACCCACCTGCCCCCTGAATCTTTTGCAGAAAGCCAATGTCACATTTCAACATACGGTGTAAGCCACCATGCCTGGCTTGGACTATTTTTTTAACCATTTACAAAATAACCTTGTAACCTAATTAGTAGAATGACAAAACTTAAGAGAAGAAAGAGATCATTTAAGCCATACCTCCAGTATGGATAGATGAGGAAGCTGAGGCCCAGAGAGGGAAATGTGCTACTTTAAGATCACATAGCTAGTTGGAGATAGTACTAAGGCTTTGGCTTAGGTTTCCTGATATCTGATTCAAGCTATGAAGGGAAAGGGTGACCTGGTGAGCAATGAAGGTTGATGACTTGGGGGCATAGCTTTTCCCCAAAGTGGTTGTTGCCTGGGCCTAGTGGGAAAGCCAGGAAACATATCTAAATGCAGAGGTGGTCAAAGTTCATTATATGGATGGGATATCTGGGCCAGAAGAAAGACAAGGCAGTTAGTCACTTGAGAACCCCAGGGATCCTAAGCTCCTGTGAGCCCTTGGCATTAGGAGATAGCATGCTAGAGAAGAAAGGGTACAGGCTTTGGAGTCAGACACATTAGGGTTCTATAGCTCTGTGATTTTGTATTATTATTATTTTTAATCAGGAAGCCCCCTGAACCAGAATAGGTTCAGAGAGACTCCTGGTTCTGTGATTTTGGATAGGTTCCCTCTCTAAGCATTAGTTTCCTCATCTATTAAATGGGGATAATTGCTATCTCACAAGGTTGTTTAGTGTTCAGTACCTGGCATGTGGCTTAATAAATATGAACTACTTTTTCCTTGGGGGTCTCTGAATCTCTAGATTGTAAACTCTAGGTGTGACTGTGGGGCCTGACTTTGGATGCATAGTAGAAACTTTACGGATACAGTGGAGGGGTATATGTGTGTGTGTGTGTGTGTGTGTGTGTGTGTGTGTGTGTGTGTGTGTGTGTGTGTGAGATGTGTGTGTGTTTTGAGGTGAGATATTAATTTGTTCACAGGGAAAGAGATAATAACACTGGGTCCGTGTTCCCTGCTTCTATCTCTAGGTACATTTCTTAGATTCTCTATTCACCTCACCCTAACCCTCCACTTCCATCCCCCCAAAAATAAGAAGAGATAAAGAAGACTACCTGATGCCAGGCTGACCTCATTGGGATGTGGCTCAGCTTCATTGCTGCTGTCCCCATGGTGGGCATGCTGGGGTTGAGCTGACAGCCAGACCATTAACATGCTAATATCAGGGACTAGAGAACAGACCTCATCTATTTTTTCCTGGCAGGCCTCCCTTTCCTGCCCACTGCTCAGCCAAGAGGCCCAGAACAACAGGGGTTCCCTCAGTTACTATACTGAGGTACCTGCCTTGTTTCCACCTTTATTTCCACCCTTACCCTGTGTGAGTGTAAGAGGAATCACAACTGGGCTCTGATCAGAGCTGGGAAAAAAGCATCTTAGCACCCAGGAACAGCACAGCTTCAGGGTGTATAGATACCACAGTCTCTGCTTTGACTTATCAAACATTCCTTCTTGGGGTATTATAAATGGGACTCAGTCTTAAGGGTGTGGGCATTACCCCCAGTTGCTAAAGATAAAGGACAATATATGGGAGCAACCCAGGAGAACAAGATGCAGGAGTTAATCCAACTGTCTCCACCTTCAGTCTTTAATCCATCCTGGCAGTGGGAAGTTGCATGGCATTGTAGAGGGAGGGAGGAGGTCTCAGAAATTTGAATGGATTTGGAGTCAAACAGACCTGGTTTGAATTTTGACTCTGCCACTCACTACTTGAACCTTGGGCCAAATCATTTCATCTCTCTGAACCTCACTTTTGCTATCTGTAAAATGGGCCTAATTGTAATTGTATCATAGGGCTATTGTGAAAATTAAAGGAGATAATGGATGTAAGGTTTTTGGTGGGTATATAGCAGTGCTCATAAGTAATAGATACCTTCCCTACCTGAGCAATACTTTGTTCAGAGAGATGCTGACATTAGTTCTGGATTGCTGCCCAAGTATATTTTCTTGCCAGACTCTGAGCATATTAAACCCTTTAAGGGCAGAATCTATGTTGGCTTAAACCTTTGTATTGTCCTCTGTGCCTGGCGCAGGGTAGGTTTTTAATCAATAGTTGTTTTGTGTTTTCTCTTCTAGGTGGTGAAAACTATTGGCCTGAGGGAAGTTTGGTTCTTTGGTCTGCAGTATCAGGACACTAAGGGTTTCTCCACCTGGCTGAAACTCAATAAGAAGGTAACTGCTTACCCCTCTGCTGGTTATGGAATTCATTTCTCCACCAGAACTAGCTCAGGGGGTTACCAAGTGCTAGTTGGCAAACTCAGGGTACGTAGGGCTGTGTTTGTCATTGGGTGGTCTTTTGACCACCTGAATCAGAATAAGGGCAGAGAACTTAGCCAAGGCAAAATTCTTGTTCTGTCTCCACTTTGACTTCTAACAGTGAGAGTGGCCAGAACTCAAGGAAGAATCCTTTCCTTCCCACTGGGAGCTCTGTCTTGAACTTTGACTTGTTTGGACCAAAACCATTAGTGGCTTTTCAAGAGGGGATTGGTATCCCCTTCTTCTTTCCACACTGAAGGGCTCTAAGAGATTTATTAAACAGAGAGCCACAGACTCTTGAACTAAAAAAAAATCTTAAAGATCTCATAGTCTTATGACACCCCTACCCCACTGGTCAACTGATGCCTGAACTTCATATAGATGCTTCTTTCTTTCTTGATCTTCTACATCAATTGGACCCCAAATGGGATGGTTTAAGTCCATTAAAGCTTTTTGCTCCAAGCAACATCTATACAGGAACATGGCAGTCTTTGATCTTGGTATCCTCAACCTGGCTGACCTTGTCCTTAGAGGTCTCCCTACTGTCCTGTGGCATGTTTCTCTGATTATGTCTAGGGGGTGAGTGCCCTACCTTCTGCTGGTAGAGTCTTATTTTTCTAAAGAGATGAGACTTTTTCTGGACAAATGCGGAGCAATTAGGAATCAGTTTTAGGCTTTAAAAGAAGATCAAGTTTGTGCAATTTTCAGGCCTCAGTCATAATCCCAGTCTTTACCTTGCTAATTTATGGAATTGGAGGACACTTAAAAGACGAGCTCAAAATAGGAGCTTATGCCGACCCTCAGAGTTTGGGGGCAGTTGGTTATATTGTCAGATAATAGTGGCTTGAAGGCTTCTGACTGTCAGTGGTTGTTAGGTAATTTCAGGAAGAGTTTCCCAACAGAAAGTGATTATAGATAGGGGATTGAGTCCCCAGTGAAAGTAATGTCTCTTGTCAGAATTACTAGCTGGGTTGCCACTTGGCTCTCTGGAATTACCCAAATTGATGACCTTTAAGTGTTTTTTCCCTACCCTACAGCCACTACCCCACCCCTAAAGCCTTTTTGAGAACCTATAACCCCTTGCTGCTCCCAGGTGACTGCCCAGGATGTGCGGAAGGAAAGTCCCCTGCTCTTCAAGTTCCGGGCCAAGTTTTACCCTGAGGATGTATCTGAGGAATTAATCCAAGACATCACACAGCGCCTGTTCTTTCTCCAAGTGAAAGAAGGCATTCTCAATGATGACATTTACTGTCCTCCTGAGACTGCTGTGCTGCTTGCCTCCTATGCTGTCCAGTCCAAGTATGGCGACTTCAATAAGGAGGTGCACAAGTCTGGCTACCTGGCTGGAGACAAGTTGCTGCCACAGAGGTGAGGTGGTTCCCTGGCCTTCTTAGCCCTGGCCAGAGGGGGCTGCACCCTAGGGCTGACCAATCCCTGCTGCACAGAAGCTGCCAGATCTGTTCCTCTCCACTACAGTCTGTCTGAAAACCGTGTTATGCTGCTCAGAGAGACACATTTGCATATAACTTCATACCCTGTTGTTTCTCTGGCTCTGCAAATAAAAAGTCTTTTCCCTCCACTCTGTCTGCCTGATTACAGAACTTCATTACCCTGGAGGCAGGTGCTTATATAGCCAGAGATGGATTGATTTGTTTTTCTCCTCCCTGGTTCTATTTTCTCAATCCTTTTCACTGATTTAGTACTCTTATATCAGAAGTTAACATGGGAGAGATAGAAATGTGCAAGTCAGGGATATGGGGAGCTCAAATAGTCTTTTAATATTGATAACCAGTGTACGAAGCTTTCTGCTTCAAAGTTGAAAGCCCTCAAACACTCATTATTTTTGTTTTAGAATCACAACAACATACAATGAATAAGGCAGGCATTATCCTTATTTCTTGGCTAAGGAAATAGAGGTGCACAGATGCTTATACTAGCTTGCCCCATCTCCTACAACTCATTTGAGGCGGAGTGAGACCTGGAACACAAGTCTCTTAATATTTTAACCCTGGGTTTTTTTTCTGCTGCATCCATTGGCCATTTCCATAGGCTTTTGGATTAGAAGAAAAAGCCTTTCTTCATTCTGGGAGCCCCAATCCCATTAGAGCTATGGCATATGTACAACCTACCAGAAGGTATTAGGGATAGTGGCTGTGACCTGGGGTACCCCCTGAGTCATTGCTATGATATCTGAGATGGAATGTTTAATCAAGCCTTGTTTACAATCTAGTAGGCCTAGGAGGTTGGGCCTGTTGGTTTCTCCCAAAGCCATTTGGGTTCAGTTCTTTGTTCTGTAGCCAAAGGCTGTCCTCTCATCCCTGGGTAGTAGTCTTATAAACACAAACTGTTGATCCCAATAGGATCTAGGAGATAGTGTGCCTGGCTCTGTGAGGCTCATTCCTACTCTTAGCTCCCTAAGTCAGTGCAGACTCCTGAAACATTACTGCTCTGTTTGGGGACCACAGCACATTATTGGATTTTCTGGATAAAGGTACAAAGGAAGGTGTTCCTATTGTCTTTTTTTGGTCATCCATTCTTATAGCTCTTCTACCTCTCAGACAGTTCCTTATGTCTAATTTAATACCTACCTGCTGTAATTTCAGTCTACTTCCTGTGTGACCTCAATGGACCAACTCCACATCCTCTTTCCATCAACCCCTTAGAAAGCTAAGTGGGTTTTCTTTTCCTCCTGCAGTTGGGCTTTGTGCTTTAAAATACTTATCTCCCGTTGTCTTTCCAGAGTCCTGGAGCAGCACAAACTCAACAAGGACCAGTGGGAGGAGCGGATCCAGGTGTGGCATGAGGAACACCGAGGCATGCTCAGGTAAGCCTGCCCAAGCAGCCATGGGCCCCACTGCCCTTATAGAGGGAAATGAGAGTGGGTTCTGGGGAGAAGAGGCATATGACTGGGACATTGGTGGATGTTGGAGAAAGAGGGACAGGAATGATACTGGCACTTAAAGAAAGAAGGCAAACCGGAACAATTATAAGGCTGTTTGTTTCTTTGTTTGTTTTGGCAAATGGTGGCAACTGGTAACCCAATCCGTTTTGACCATAGAGAAATGGAGGGAACTCAGGATCCCCAGGGAGCTGCTAGGCCACCAGGGACTCCTCCCCAAGAAGGAAATGGAGGAGCTCTCTAAATACGGCAAAGCATTTGGGGATTGTCTAGTTGAGGGAAAAATTTCATTATTTTGCTATCACTACCCTATCTGAGCTCTGCTAAGAGTGTGCCTATATAAGAGGCTGTCACAATGAATGGGAGGAAGAAAATTGCTTCTGTGGCAGCTAACATGCTAGAGGCTAGCAAGTGTCAATCCACCCATATTCCCTTTGGCAGCATCAGACCCTAGATTTTTGTCAGCAGGTTTGTTTTGCTTGGCAAAAGTCATGCTGTGCTCTGTTCTCCATCGTCTGCTTGCCTTTTGTCCCCTTCCATACTCCTGATAGCAAAATACTTGTCAGAAGTACAGAGCAAGCAGGCTTTCTATCTTCCTGGATCTAATTCACAGGCTCCCCTATGTGGTCTCTCACTCTGTGTCATTTAGGGAGGATGCTGTCCTGGAATATCTGAAAATTGCTCAAGACCTAGAGATGTATGGTGTGAACTACTTCAGCATCAAGAACAAGAAAGGCTCAGAGCTGTGGCTGGGGGTAGATGCCCTGGGACTCAACATCTATGAGCAGAATGACAGGTATACCGAAGACCTCTCTTAGTTTACTGGGCCTCTCTGACATCTAGGTCTTACCCCTTACTGTGTAGCAGGACTATATCTTTTAGGTCCAATCTCAGTTCTTTTTCTACCTAATTTAGTCTAGCCCAGATAATTTCACAACCTCCCTCAGGCCTCTAAATCCTATATTAACTAGACTTGCACAGTTCACTGTGGTAGCCGCTAGCTACATGGGGCTAGCGAACAGTTGAATGTGGCTAACTTGAATCGAAATGTGCTGTAAGTGTGAATTATACACTGGAATTTGAGGACTTAGTGTGAAGAACAGAATGTAAAATATCTCATTACTATTTTTAAAAATGTTGATTTACATGTTGAAATGATAGTATTTTAGATATATTAGGTTAATTAAACTTATTAATTCCAATTATTTCTTTTTACTTATTTTCATGTGGCTAATAGAAAACTAAAAATTATATATGTGACTCTCATTATGTTTCTGTTGGACATTGCTGGCCTAGAAACTATTTTGTGTTGATTAAGTGGCTTTTGGTCTATAATCCTTTCACTATAGCCTTATCTTTCTTGCTTATATTTTTCCCTTAGTCTTGGTGAGGATGGAGATAGATTATTATTCCATATAACTCCTGAATCTTGGAGCTCATTATTTACCTTTTCCTTAACTTTTACAACCTCAGTTAGAAGAGTCTCAGTTAAATGGGGGTTGGGGATTTTCCTGAGGAATTGTTACAAGATCCACGTCTCAACCAAAAATACGACAAAACAAACCTCAGAGATTGGAACAAGGAATCATGTGTTGGTTGTGGTATCAGGAGGTCCTTTGTGCACCCTCAATGCTGGCAACTGACCTGATGGCTTGTGATGACACTGGCTGAACTAGCATTGAGTCTACCTCCTCAAGGGAGAAGTTTGGGGTTGGGGGAGAGGGCAAGGTACTAGCCCTTTATGTCCTTCTTGTCTTGGCCTTGTCCTGATGTTATTGGTCTTCATTTCTACAGACTGACTCCCAAGATAGGCTTCCCTTGGAGTGAAATCAGGAACATCTCTTTCAATGATAAGAAATTTGTCATCAAGCCCATTGACAAAAAAGCCCCGGTGAGTGACTTCTTTCTCTGGCCAAGACAGGTACTTGCCAAGGCCTCAATAACACTAGGAGCAATGATGTCATTGTATTTTTCTCTTTCTTTTCTGATGCATGCATGTGTGTGTGCATGCATGTTGTGTGCACATGCATGAACAGGAGGCACAAATGGAGATTGGGGATGGAAGGAAATGTCAATGCCAAGAAATGGCCAGGAGGCATCCTGTACCTGGTGCCACCCTGCTACCTGTCTCCCTTGCAATAGATGAGGGAGAGCCACAGGCAGTCTTAAGTGCTGCTTCTTAGTTATTGTTATCTGCTGCCCTGAGGCTCTGGGGTAGAAACAGAGAGTATGTTTTCATCTTTCCAAGGGCCTCAGAAAGAAAGTGGACACTGTTCACGTATTTATCTTTAATTGTGGAGAAAGGGCAGAGCCAGTAGAAGTCCACATCCAAAGATGATCCTCCAAACTTGCTTTTTGGTATAACTTTACTGCTGCCTCTCAGACTTCTCTCTGGAGCAACCCAAGACCAGTAAAATGCTTTGGGTCCACTCATTCCTCTAACATACTCACCACATTTCTCACTTACTCAGTTGCCTGTGGCTGACAAGACTGGACAGCTGGTGATTGAGAGTAGGATAGGAAACTGAGCTGAGGGTCTCCTCTTCTGGTGTACCTCATGTCCAACAAGGCCAATGGCTGTGTTGAGCCTGACCCTTTTTGTGAGGGCTCAACCATTCTTCCCAGCCCTGAGGTATCTGAACTTTCCTGTTAGGGACGTTACATATGTTATCTCCTTAAACCCTCAATAATATGGTCAGGTAGGTAGTAGCATATTCATTTTATAGCTGATGAAAGTAGGGTTTAGAGAGATGGGGAGTGATTTGCCAAAGATCACACAGCTAAAAGTGGTAGAGCTAGGATTTATACCTAGGTCATTTGACCTTGAAAGCCTGTGCTCCTTCTACTGTACCTCAATCTATGTGAGATGGTAGAAGTTTGGGGTCAGTGGCAGAGGAGGTGGTGGTTAGCCTGTCAGCTGGTGACTTTTAGTCCAGTGGTATTTGTAGTAACAAACATAAACTCAATGGATTTTCTTGTGTGTGAATGTGTGTGTGTGTGTGTGTGTGTGTGTGTGTGTGGTTTTTGTATTGCTGCTGTGCTCAACTTTCATCAAGAAAGGTAAGTAACAAAGCCAGCTGAGATCAAGGCCTTGTTTAAGAAACAACCAGGACCATCAATGCTTAGGAGATTTATGTATTTATGTATGTATTTACAGTCTACCTTGTTCCAAAAAGAACTTAAGGGGCTAGGTCTAGGATATGCTTTTAGGAAATTATAGAAACAGTCCAGCCACCCATATTGCACCCACCAGGGTATTATGCAGGGATTATTTGGCTTCTAAAGAGGTCCCCTGAGACCCAGGAGGATTCCTAATTAACAGAGAAAGACAGTTCAGATCCCTCAACTTGATTAAGGGTAATTTAGGATGCTTTTCATAAACAAAGGTTGAAAGAAATTATGGTTTAGTGGGAAAAGCACTGGTTTCAGTGTCAAGAAACCTGGGTTTCTCTTCTTGGGTCTGCCACTGACATGCCGTCTGACCCTGGGTAAGTCACTTCACCACTCTAGTAATTAGTCTTCCCATCTGTAATGTGAAGAATTGGATTAAAATGATCTTTCCAGTGCTTTTGGACTTAGCTTTTCAGAAGGCAGAAGGTCCCTCCAAACCCTTTCTGATTGTTGTTTTCCCACCAGGACTTCGTCTTCTATGCTCCCCGGCTGCGGATTAACAAGCGGATCTTGGCTCTGTGCATGGGGAACCATGAGCTGTACATGCGCCGCCGCAAGCCTGACACCATTGAGGTGCAGCAGATGAAGGCACAGGCCCGGGAGGAGAAGCACCAGAAACAGATGGAGCGGTAGGTACTGCAAAACTGGAATGGGGGCCAGGGATGGAGCAAGGAAGCTTCTCAAAAGTGCATATCCTGATAAGGCAGGACATGAAGCCAACCTAGGACTGGGAGAGAGTGCTATGTGCTCCCCCTGCTCCCCATTCAGTCTCAGGCATCCCTGTTCCTGGGAAGCAAGCATAAGAAGCCTAGGCTTTCAGAGGCTTATAGAAGGGACAGGCATTTCACAGTTCCCCATTATCTATGACTTTCATGCTATTGATGGGCTAGGCAGACTTTGGGTTGCTCCAGGCTAACCGATCAGTATAGTGGCAGTAGTGGAGGGCTCCATGCACATTTAAACTTGGATTCACAGGGCTTTTTGAGCAGAGTTTGACAGAGCCACCAAATTTTTCCTACAAAGCCCCTAGTCCTTGCTCCATAATCTGAGGCTCAGCAGCATCAGCATCAACTTGGCAACTTGTTAGAAAGGCAAGATTTGAGACCCTACCCCAGACTTACTGATTCAGAATCTGCATCTTAAGATCTCAGGTGATCATTTCTGCAAGGATTTGCCAAAAGACCTGAAAACATCCTTAATCATTAGGGAACTGCAAATCAAAATCACAATGAGGTGCCATTTCACACCTACTAATATGCCTATAATAAATAACAACAGAAAATAACAAGTGTTGTTGAGGCTCTGGAGAAATTAGAACTCATGTGCATTCCTGATGGGAATGCAAAATGGTTCGGCCACTGTGGAAAACAGTATGGCAGTTCCTCAAAGAGTTCAACATACAATTACCATATGTTTCCACAATTCCACTTCTAGGTATATACCCAAAGAATTGAAAATAGGTGTTCAAACAGGTACATGCACATGTATGTTCATAGCGGTACTATTCACAATAGCCAAAAGTGAAAACAGCCTAAATGTCTACGAATGGATAAATCAATAAGCAAATTATATATACATACAATGGAGTATTAGCCAATCCTATAAAGGAATGAAGTACTGATACATGCTACAAGGTGGATGGACCTCTAAAACATTATGCTCAGTGAAAGAAGACAGATATGAAAGGTCACATATTGTATGATTCCATTTATATGAAATGTCAAGAATAGAAAAATAATAGAAACCAGAATGTCGATTATTGGTTTTCAGGGGCTAAGGGAAGGGAATATGGGGAAAAACCACTTAATGGGTATAGGGTTTTACTTTGGAGTGATGAAAATGGTTTGGAACTAGAAAAAGGTGGTAGTTTCACAACATTGTGAATATACTAAATGCCACTGAATTATTCACTTTAAAATAGTTAATTTTATGTTATGTGAATTTTACCTCAATAAATTATCCTAGGTGATTCCTATGCATGTTAAGGTTTCAGGAGCACTACTCTAGTAGGTACTATGTCATAAAGAGTTTGGAACCTTGGGAAGCTTCTAATCAAGTAGGCTGGAAAAGACTCCATGTATGAGAGGTTAGACACTAAAGTTCACATTTATTCAGAAACAATGTACCAAGATTGAGGGGGGCAGTTTACAGAGCTGGATCTGGCAGGAACCTGCCCTCTAGGCCCTCATAGTCTAATAAGGGAAAGAGGAAAAATAATATATACCAAAGGCTGTGTCATTCATTCACTTAATTAATATTTATTGAGCAGTGAAAAAAAAAAACAGACCAAAAATCCCTGCTCTCATGAAGCTAGCATTCTAGTGGGATGGTAAGAAGTGCTATGGAGAAAAATAACAGGGAAGAGGGATCAGGAGAAGGGCAGGCCAAGTATTCGGAGGGCTCAGAGGGAGAGAAGACATCCAGCCAAGGGAGACAAGAAGCCTTCCTAGAAGAGGTGCTAGGGCAAAGAAAAGGAAATACTTATTCCAGGTTTGCAAAAAAATTTGGGAATAAGGAGACTAGAGATTGGCTTTAGGGCAGACAGAGTTAGACCTGAGGACCAATGCCCTAGCCACAGAGATTAACAGACTTGTAGCGCAGCATCCCAGCACAGAACCAAAACTTGTTTCCCTATAACTCCACAAGGTAGACAGGGCAGGACTTACTAGATTATTTTACAGATAGGGGAACTGAAAACAAGAGCAAAGCAGTGACACAGCTAAGGTCACCCAGTGGGTTAGTGGCAGAGCTAGGATTCTAGTTTGGGTCTCCTGACTCAGGGGCAAGTTGACTAGGCCCTGAGCAAACTGGCCCACATTGGGGCTATGATGTGAGGACAAGGATGTGGAAATAAGGGAAAGTGGCCCAAGCTTACAAGACCTGGGTGTGTTGGCAGGATGGGGGCTGAGGGACCCAGGGCCAGGGAGCCTTGGGAATCCCCAGGTTTTCATGCAGTCTTACAATCCTGTTCCATATGTTTTTTCTCCTTTTCTAGTGCTCTGCTGGAAAATGAGAAGAAGAAGCGTGAGATGGCAGAAAAGGAGAAGGAGAAGATTGAACGGGAGAAGGAAGAACTGATGGAGAGGCTGAAGCAGATCGAGGAACAGACTAAGAAGGCTCAACAAGGTGAGGCTTAGAGTTACCTTGGAGATTGGGTTTTTCCCAGAGCCTGACTCTGTGAGCTGGAGACCCTTTTGTCTGAGCTGCAGACTAAGACAATGTAGTTGAGGTGTGCCACAGAATAGATGAAGGATGGGGCAAGAAGAGTGCTCAAATCCTTCTGCCAGCTGTGCCCTGGGGTGGAGCATTTCCAGGACAGAGGCTAGTGTATCATCTTCATCTCTGTGTTCTTCACTACGTTTTCCTCTCTTTTTCTGCTCAGAACTGGAAGAACAGACCCGCAGGGCCCTGGAACTTGAGCAAGAACGGAAGCGTGCCCAGAGCGAGGCTGAAAAGCTGGCCAAGGAGCGTCAAGAAGCCGAAGAGGCCAAGGAGGCCCTGCTGCAGGCCTCCCGGGACCAGAAGAAGACCCAGGAACAGCTGGTAAAGCTGAGGATGGGCTGGGATTGTGGGACCTAAGTTCTCTCCTTTGTCTGCCTTCCTATTTATAGCTACCTCTGCCTACAGGGCTGGCTCTTTCCAGCAGGCTACTACTCCACAGGCCTTTAGCAGATAGCTCATTCAGAAACAAGCTGAGAAGTCACTGATGTATCCCAGAAAGTTTTGCAGTCTCCCCTAACTCTTAGTTTTTATTTACTTTCTTAACCCTTGGAGATCTGAGCTAATGACCTGGCAAAGGAAAGGGAAGGGGGAAAGAAGGGATTCACACTTAATTGAGTTCCTACTGTAGCTATGTTAGCAATGTCTCCCTTTTCCTTACTTCTTTATTTCCTCTTCCTAGTAACCCTAGGGATTAACCTCATATGGGATAATATTCCCAGAAAAGAAATTAGGGCTCAGGGAGGTTAAGGGACTTGCCAAACGTCACACAGTAGTAGCTGACTAAGGATTAGAACCCATTTCTGCCTCCATTTGAAGGGTTTGTTCCCTGAAATCACATGTAAAACTGTGTGTGCCTTTGGGTGGGGGTGGGGTGGGTATCCATACTCTGATCACAATTTCCAAGGTTTTTGTGACTCAGAAGATAAGAAATTCCTTTGCATATGCTCTTACCCTATACTGTTTGAGATAGGAGTAGAGGGAACTAAGGCCTATCTCTCAGGGGAAGCCTGTCATTGGAGATTTGCCTAAGGTGTGCAGGTGTGCATAAGCTTTTTTCCCTTGTTGAGATCACCTTGTGGCTCTTAAGTGTCTTTCCTATATTTGTCCTGGGAAGTGTCTTAGTGGAGCCCTAAGTGTTCTAAGATAGTAGGAAAGGATCTACCACTTCAGGAAGTGACCCAGTAATCTCCAAAACTTTACTGAGGCCCCTACTGCATACTTGGTAATACTGAGAGGAGGTTGGGGGGAGATAGGAGGAAGGGAGAGAGATGACGGTTGCTTGTTGTCAGGAGCCCTACAGTCTAGGTGGGGAGCTCTGACTTGTAAGGAAGTAGTGGATGGGGAAGATAGGACTGGAGTGGAGTGGCCTATAAAAAGAGTCTCCAAGGCAGCAAGCATGTGGAGCAGCAAGTTCTCCATGGTTCCTTGGAGGAACTGTGATTGAAGACACCTGGGCCCTCAGGACTAGAAACTCAACTCTCACAGGCTTCCAATTTATCCATAGGCCTTGGAAATGGCAGAGCTGACAGCTCGGATCTCCCAGCTGGAGATGGCCCGACAGAAGAAGGAGAGTGAGGCTGTGGAGTGGCAGCAGAAGGTAAGCCACAATGCCCAGAGCAAAGCACTGAGGGAATGGGTGCCATATGTGTAGGGACCAGCTCCTTAGATTCTTTAGGTTTGGGCTCCCTCCCCTTTCCATCCTTCCTTGACAGCATGCATTTGGGAGAAGACATTCAAGGCTTCCTCAGATACTTCCCAGAATTCCCCAATACTCCTAGGAAGTAGATATAATTCTCCTGTTTTACATCTGAGGAAACTAAGGATCAGGCAGATGAAGTGAGTTGTCCCACCTGGTACCTGCCTCATGCCAGACCATCCTAGGCATGCATTGGATGCCACAGGTTACCTGGTCTGATTGAAGGACCTTCTCTCCTTCTGTCATTGGATAGGCCCAGATGGTACAAGAAGACTTGGAGAAGACCCGTGCTGAGCTAAAGACTGCCATGAGTACACCTCATGTGGCAGAGCCTGCTGAGAATGAACAGGATGAGCAGGATGAGAATGGGGCAGAGGCCAGTGCTGACCTGAGGGCTGATGCTATGGCCAAGGACCGCAGTGAGGAGGAACGGACCACTGAGGCGGAGAAGAACGAGCGTGTGCAGAAGCACCTGAAGGTATCCAGGCAGGGTGTTGACTTAATTGCCCATGGCCTTCCCTAGACAATTATGGGAGATAGATATAAGAGCCTGTCCCAGTGCTATACGGGAGCCTGAGCCTTTCTCAAGTGACAGCTTTAAGGGTAGGTACCTCTCGCTTATTAATCAGACCCTGGGCCACCTATTCCTTTTTTTTTTTTTTTTTTTTTTGAGACAGAGTCTCGCTTTGTTGCCCGGGCTAGAGTGAGTGCCGTGGCATCAGCCTAGCTCACAGCAACCTCAAACTCCTGGGCTTAAGCGATCCTACTGCCTCAGCCTCCCGAGTAGCTGGGACTACAGACATACGCCACCGTGCCTGGCTAATATTTTCTATATATTTTTATTTGTCCAGCTAATTTCTTTCTAGTTTTGGTAGAGACAGGGTCTCGCTCTTGCCCAAGCTGGTCTCAAACTCCTGACCTCGAGCAATCCTCCTGCCTTGGTGTCCCAGAGTGCTAGGATTACAGGCATGAGCCACCGCGCCCAGCCCCTATTCCCTTTTTGATTTACTTTATGCCCCACCTCCCACCTCAACTCTATTCACCTCTTAACATTGAGAAAATATCTAGCTGATAAAATTCCTACCTTAATCTTTGGCACATTGTTCTACTCTCAGAAGATACCCATTATCAATTTGTCCCCTAAGTTTGTGGATTTTTTAAAAAATTGTCGCCCCACTACAGTCCTAAAAGGCCTGGAAATGGCTCCCTCTCTTTCCGTATATATTGGGGGAGGGCATTAGAGAGAGAGAGAGAGAGAGAGAGAGAGAGAGAAAGAGAGAGAAAGAGGAGAAACAGAAGAGAGGAGAAATCTGGTCAAATGACGACAGATAAGATGAGAGGAAACCACTGACTCCTGCTTCCCCTTGCACCCTCACAGGCCCTCACTTCAGAGCTGGCCAATGCTCGAGATGAGTCCAAGAAGACCGCCAATGACATGATCCATGCTGAGAACATGCGACTGGGCCGAGATAAATACAAGACCCTGCGCCAAATCCGGCAGGGAAATACCAAGCAGCGCATTGATGAGTTTGAGTCCATGTAATCAGCGCTCAGCCTCTAGGGACCCCTGTTCCCTTCTTCCTTGTCCCCATACTCCTACACCCTCGCCTAACTCACACTGTGCTGGAGCCACTAACTAGAGCAGCCCTGGAGTTATGCCAAGCGTTCAGTGCAGCTAGGAGACCAAACCTTGCTCTTACTTTCCTGAGCAAATAAGTGGCCCACTATGGTGCCAATGGAACCTCCTTTCCCCTGTCTTTCCCATTTAATCTATCTTGCTAGAATATACCACTTCCCCAGCTTAGAGGCACTTCCTACTTGATTTGGCAAATACCCCAACACTTACTGTTGTTCTATGGGAGTCAAGTGTGGAATAGGTTGAAAGCTAGCCCCCACCCCTGCCCCACCACTGCCTTCCTCTTCAGGGTCCTGTGATTTGCAGGGTTGGAGTATCACAGGGTTTAGAGAAAGAGGCAAGGCCCTGGCAATCTGCTTTAGGATGCCAACTGACCTGGGATTTGGCCTCCCAATGCCCATCCCTTTTAGAGTTATTTAGGCTTTGTAATGATTGGAGGATAAAGAGATGTTTAGTCATTCTTGTTTCTACCTCCTAGATTGGGCCTGTTATAAATTCAGTCCCAATAAGCCTTATCCCTGAGTTTAGGGATGCAGTTTCTCCCCAGGGTGGGATAGGGGGAGATAATGCCTTTAAGAGGCTTCACCAACATCCTAGAAGGCCATTGGCTCTTTTCTAATTTCAGCAAGGCTGAGTAGAAGATCCTGCCCCAATGCCTTATGGGAGCCTAGGCCTGTTTCAAGTGAGCTCTATGGCCAGAGGTACCCCTTCCTTATTGTTCCAGATCCCTGGTCCCTTCTTGGGATCTGCCCCTCCCCTTCCAGTCTCCAAATCCCCTCCAGCTAGAATAGTAGGAACGAGTACCCAAAAGCCCAACCAGCCCTATCAGGACTCTTGCCAAAAAAGAGTAAATGTTCACACCTGGCTTCAGTATTTTCCCTGCCAGGGGTTTTAGGTCACTTCCTCCATCAGAGCTACTTGGGCCACAGTTCCTGCTTCACAGCCATCTGGGCCTTGGTATGGTGAGCCCTAGAACTTGATGCCAGTAGGCTCAACTGGGGAGTTGGGGAAAGAAGCTGAAAGAAGCCTATTCCCCTAATCCCACAGTTTACTCAACCCTCTCAGGTGCCCAATACACCCTTCCTGTCACCTCCTTCCAAGGAGGTGACTGAGCCCTGCCTCTGTTTGACAACCCTCTAACCCAGGTCTTGCTGCCAGCTGTGCTGTCCCTTGGAGCTGTAACCAGAGAGCTGCTAGGGATTCTGGCCTGGTCCTTTCCACACCCTCATGCCTTACTCTCAACCCAGAAGCAGCCCTCTCCTCCTCTCTGACTCATGTGTGCTCTTTTTCTTTCTACCAGTATTATATATTCTAGTAATATCTAACTCAATATTGATTTCTGCCTTTCTTGCTAATGCACCATTAGAAGATATTAGTCTTGGGGCAGGATCATTTTGGCCTCATTCTTTTACTACCCCCACACCTGGGATGCATATACTATATTACAAAAGGATATTTTGCCAAAAATATTAATGTAGGGGGCTTTCAGTATTAGTGATGTCATTTGTCACTATAGGTCATACAATCCATTCTTAAAGTACTTGGTATTTGGTTTTATTGTTCCTGTTTGCCTTCTCCCCAGGGTTCAGTCCCCAAGGGGCCATCCTGTCCCTCCATGCAGTGCCCCTCACCCAGAGCCTCCCTAGATCCCCTTTCCCATCCTACCCCTCTATGCCTGACCTTGGGTAGTCTTGCGTGCATTGCTGTGAATTATATTGACACTCACTTGGTCATATACCCTATGTTGGCTAAATTCAAACCTGAAATTATGGGGCAATCAAGCTGCCTTAAGGGCAGTAACCCACCCCCAGGGAGGCTGGGGAGAAAGGTTAGATTTTGTATTCAGGTGTTTTTTTTTTTTGTGTGTATTTTTTGGGTTTTTTTAAAAATTGTTTTTGGAGGGGTTTATGCTCAACCCATGTTCTATTTCCGTGCCAATAAAATTTAGGAAGACTTCACTGTGACTCAGTCTTTCTTTGTGATATGGATAGGTGGCTGTAAGATATTTTTCTGTAATTTCTACTCTATGGACCACCTTCCCATCCTTGTTCTCATTTTAGTTCTATGTGGAGGCGGGATATGACTATCCCCATTATATACAGGAGAGAATGGGCTCAGAAGAGTAGAATAACAGCCTAAGGTCACGGGACTGTCTGTAGGTCCAGGCCAACTTTTCTGGTGTGGATATGGGACCCACATTGACCATGTGATACCCCTGGACTTGCTTGGCATTGGGACCTAGGAGCTACTTCTTTGTATCTTTGGACTTCTCCTGGGGTGGTCAGGCCCTGTCTTCCTTCTTTGTCGAGAAGTCCTCTAGGCTTGTGCCACCTCCTACTACTCTCACTTATTGCAGTGATGGTAAAGCTCATGGAAACAACCTTGGGCCCTGTTGCAGAAGGCAGTGGGGAATGGAATGTGTGTGAAGTGAAGATGGAGGGTGAATGTATGTACAAAAGCTATTGGGTTGTATTTTATAGTCTATAAAACATGTATAAAACATTTTATAGCCTAGATATGGTTATCCTCATTTTGCAGATGAGGAAGCTAATGCCCAGATAAAACTTCAATCTGGGTAGTCCTGGACCTCGTACTCTCACTTACCAGCTCCCTTCCTGGTGAGCCAACTCTTACAAGGAAAAAAAGTAAGTTATCACATATTTTGTGAGTGTTAAGCAAATCCTCACAACAACTCTTTGAGGCAGTGGCTACCAAACGTGTCTGCACATTAGAATCTTTAAAGATTCCAAAGCCCAGACCATATTCTCAGATCAAATTATAATCTCTAGTAGTGGGATAAAGGCACAAGTATACTTGATGATTCTAGTGTGTCCTGAGGGATGACAGACATGTATAGGAAGAGCATACAGTTGCACAGCTTCAATTCTAAGGTAGCAGAGAAAATTCTAGGTTTCTAGAACATCAGTGTAGGAGGGGGCCTTATGATTATCTGCTAATGATTATCCCAACTGTGGTTGTTGCCTTGGAGAGTGAAAGGGTACTCCAAACTCAACCAGAGGATGTCCACTTTTGTATGTTAGGCTGTATATGTGTAAATAATATTTTTTTAAAAGGGGAAAATAGCTGGGCATGGTGGATCACACCTGTAATCTCAACACTTTCGGAGGTTGAGGGGGATTGCTTGAGATCGGGAGTTTGAGACCAGCCTGGGTAACATAGCAAGACCCCATCTCTACAGAAAATTAAAAAAAAATTAGCTGGGCATGGTGGCACACACCTGTAGTCCTAGGTACTAGGGAGGCTGAGATGAGAGGATCTCTTGAGCCCAGGAGTTCGAGGCCACAGTGAATTATGATCATGTCACTACACTCCAGCCTGGGCAACAGAGTCAGACCCTGTCTCTAAAAACAAAAGTCGGGGTGGGGGGAATGGGGACTTCTTCCAGGAAGATGGATGTGGTAAGCTGGATAATGGCATCCTAAAGTTGTCCATGTTCTAATCTGTGGAATCTATGAATATGTTACATTACATGGGATGTGATTATGTTAAGAATTTTAAGAGAGGGAGAGGGTGCTATATTATCCAAATGGGCCCAATATAATCATAAGAGTCCTTAAAAGATGGAAGAGGGTCCAGAATCAGATTTAGAGATGGTATGTGGCTGACTTTGAAGGAGGAAGAGGCCATGAGCCAAGGAACGCAGGTGGCCTCTACAAACTGGGAAAGTCAAGGAAACAGATTCTCTTCTAGAGCCTCTAGAAGAGATGCAGACACCCTTCTGACACCTTGACTTTTAATTCAATTTTAGCACATTTTGGACTTTTCATCTGACCTCTAGAGCTATAAGGTAATAAATTTGTGTTCTTTTAAACCACTATAATATTTTTCTCTATTTGTTGAAATTCTCTGTGCTTTTAAAAAATAACCTGTTTTATTTATATAGAATTATAAATTACAAACTATCATTTTGCTCAATACTTGTAACCACCACGTGAGGCAGACATGCTAGAGGGTATTAGCTCCATTTCACAGGCAACAATGGAAACACTGTTCCCACATTTAGTATAAGACAGCTGGGATTTAAGCCCTGGGCTTCCATACCCCAATTGCTTTTTTCCCATGACTTTAGGATACATCATTTTAAAGTAATCTGATTTCACAATGCTTTAAAATATAAGAGTAACATCTGTAACATCTATTGCTGGCAGGTAAACTCTGGAGCCAACCAACCTAATTAATTACCTTATAACCTGGCACATTTTAAGGTACTATTATACCTCTAACTCAATTTCACAGCTATATTTGAGGGCCCCATGATCCCAAATTGCAGCAAAGCTGACCTGAGAGGACCAGGGACACAATGGTCAAGCATACTTCCAAATTTAACCTAGGCCTGGCACATCCTCACCAATTGCTCAGATGGCAAGCTGAGGCAACCAAGTGAAGGCCCACTTAGAAGTGGACACTGATGAAAAAACACAAGCAGTATCAGACTGACTTCTTTAAGGTTAACATCCTCAAAAAGCCTATTGCTGGTCTACTACATTACCAGCAGGACAAGGGGCAATAACTCTGGAGTCCAGAGTATGCAAGAAAAAGGTCAATTAAGCTGCCTACCAGGTGCCTAAAAAGCCAAATAGTGCTAAGTTCATCCATGCCAAACCAAGAAAATGGTTCATTCCTTCCTGATCTTGGTTTTAAGGAGAAAGATGATCATCAGAGAAACCAGGAAATTCCATCCTGAACCCCAGGGGTGGGGGGTGGGCATTTCCCAGACTTGATGGTGCAAGGGGCAACACAATCTGCCACTGTGAAGGGGAAAAGCTATCTTGGTCAGCTTTGATCTTCCACAAGACAATGGAACCAGAGACTAGCAGGATCAGGGCTTGGGTGATCAATCCTGGGAAAAGCAGGACTTGCTCACATGAACACCCTAAAATTGTAAGCAAAATTTTGAGTATATGCATGCACCTGGCAAAGTGGTTATTCATTCTCAAATCCTGAACTTGAGAAAGAGACTAAACCAATTGCAGGGTAGGATTCAAAAGCCACCAGATACACTTAGAGCTAGCCAAGTCTGAGAGCTCTCAAAGCCATCACTGAAAACTTGGAACGTGGATTCAAAGAGACAACTGAGCACTTGTTTTTGCATTCTCCTTCCTAATTGTATTTCAAGTCTTTTCAAAACAAAGATTCAAGTATGCACTTGGGCTTGGACCACATTGCAGGAGTCTTAGAGATCCCTGTACACATGCTTGAGTCATTCATTCACTAATGTTTAACCTCAGGATAGAAGATCTGACAAAGCAGGACTCCTTTCTCCATGACACGTGCTGATTTCAGAGGTGGCAGCAACCAAAGTGGAAAGCACTGGAATTATTCCTTGGAACTGGACTGTGATGAGAGGTTCCTGCCATGAGCATAACCTACTGTCTTTTCCCTGACCCTTACCTTCCAGTTTTTGAAGATAGAGCAGAAAATAATCTTCTCTTGAAGATACTTGATAACAATTTCCAAACCAAAAACACATGCTCCCAGTGCACTGTGCTTTCAGGCATTCTGGGTCTAGTTCAGCTGGAGAATGAGCTGATTGATGTGTTCGCCCCAATAGCTAGGTGAACCCATCTCCTTGAGGAAGCCCACTTTATTCTTGATTGTGTGACAGGCTACTGAGAGGTGGAAAGGACACAAGAACTATGAGAGCTCCTGGAAATATTTTCCCAGAAAGGCAATTTCATGAATGAGATCTTCCAAGCAAATGACACCAAACTGTGTTGTCTGTCAGAGGGATGGTCTTATTCTTGACCTTGGCTCGTCCACATTTCAAGATGAGTTCCCGGACAGACGTCAGATTTGGAAATCCCCAGGTCACATAAGGTTCCACTGCATGCAGCAATTTTAGGCTCTGGGGTGTGACTCTGACAAAGACACCACTGAAAATTTTCTTTAGGAGAAGTCTTGAGATGGTCTTTTGCAACAGTAAACTCACTTCATTAACCCTTTGTATGCATACAACAAAGGCCAAGAAATGTTTATCTGGCAATTCCAAGGCATGAGGTTTTACTTGTAGTGGTCTGAGGTACACCCTGTTGTGTTGCTGCCACCAACAATTATGTAGAAATGATTCTAGTTGCTTAAACCTGTGCCCTTTTCCTTTCCTCTGCTCCTTCTTTGCCAAAAGTGCCTGCTTTGCCTGGGTGGTTTTAAGGGCTTAATAAGCCTTCCTCTTTTTCAGGAGATTTTCTGGAACCAAATGGATTTTTTTGTTTTCTTTCCTCTTGCCCCACCATCTTTCTAGTGTTGCAGCTACTGATCATCAAAATTCTCTATTCTTAAAATGACAATGTTAGAGAAATGAAGAAGGTAGCATGTTAACAAGGCACTGTGTGAGAGAAGTGGGTACGGTAAGAGAGAGCAACAGGAGGGAACCTTGTGGTGATCCTCTGTGCCTTAACTGTATCAATGTTAATGTCTTGGTTGTAATATTGTAGGATAATTTACAAGATGTTACCACTAGGGGAACCTGAGTAAAGAGCACATGGGATCTCTCTTTATTATTACTTTCTTTCTTTTTTTCTTTTCTTTTTTTTTTTAAAAATAGATTTAGAGGATACAAGTGCAGATTTATTACATGGATATATTTCATAGTGGTGAAGTCTGGGATTTTAATATACTCATTACCTGAATAATGTACATTGTACTCAATAGGTAATTTTTCATCTCTCACTCCCTTCCCACCCTCCCACCTTTTGAAGTCTCCAATGTTTATTATTCCACTCTGTATATCCATATGTACCCGTTGTTTAGCTCCCACTTATAATGAGAACATGTGGTATTTGATTTTCTCAGTTGTTTTGCTTAGGATAATGGCCTCCAATTCATGCGTCTTGCTATAAAAGACATGATTACATTCTTTCTTATCACTGAGTAGTACTCCATGGTACATATATACACCACATTTTCTTTATCCAGTCATCTGTTGATGGACACAGAGGTTGATTCCATGACTTATCTATTGTGAATAGTGTTGTGATAAACATATAAGTGCAGGTGTCTTTTTAATGTACTGATGTGTTTTCCTTTGGGTAGATACCCAATAGTGGGATTGCTGGATCAAAGGGTATATCTACTTTTAGTTCTTTGAGAAATCTCCATACTATTTTCTTTAGAGATTGTACTAATTTACACGCCCACCAACAGTATATAATCATTCCTTTTCTCCGTATCCTTGACAGCATCTGTTGTTTTTTGACCTTTTTTTTTTTTTTTGAGGCAGAATCTCACTTTGTTGCCCCGGCTAGAGTGAGTGACGTGGCATCAGCCTAGCTCACAGCAGCCTCAAACTCCTGGGCTTAAGCAATCCTACTGCCTCAGCTTCCTGAGTAGCTGGGACTACAGGCATGCACCACCATGCCCGGCTAATTTTTTCTATATATATTTTTATTTGGCCAGTTAATTTTTTTATTTCTATTTTTAGTAGAGACGGGGTCTCGCTCAGGCTGGTCTTGAACTCCTGACCTCGAGCGATCCACCCGCCTTGGCCTCCCAGAGGGCTAGGATTACAGGCATGAGCCACCACGCCCGGCTTTGACTTTTTATTAATAGCTATTCTGACTGGTGTAAGATGGTGTCTCATGGTTTTAATTTGCATTTCTGTGATGATTAGTGATGTTGAACATTTTTCATATGTTTTTTGGCTGCTTATATGTCTTCTTTTGAAAAATTTTCATGTCTTTTGCCCACTTTTTGATGGGGTTAGTTTTTTTTTTCTTGTTGAGTTTTTGTATTCCTTATATATTCTGGATATTAGTTCTTTGTTGGATGCATAGTTTATAAATATTTTCTCCCATTCTATAGGTTGTGTGCTTACTCTGTTGATTATTTCTTTTGCTGTGCAGAAACTTTTTAGTTTAATTAAGTCCCATTGGTCCATTTTTTATTTTGTTCCTTGTGCTTTTGAGGTCTTAGTCATAAATTCTTTGCCTAAGCCAATGTCCCAAAGAGTTTTTCCTAGGTTTTCTTCAAGGAGCTTTATAGCTTCCAGTCTTACATTTAAGTCTTTAATCCATCTTGAGTTAGTTTTTGTATATGGTGAAAGATTGGAGTCCAGTTTCATTCTTCTACATATAGCTATCCAATATTCCCATCACCATTGACTGAATATGGTGTTCTTTCCCTAGTGTGTATTTTTGTTGACTTTGTGGAAGATCAGTTGACTGTATGTATGTGGCTTTATTTCTGGTTTCTCTATTCTGTTCCATAGATCAATGTATCTGTTTTTATACCAGTAGCATGCTGTTTTGGTTTCTTCTACAGCCTTGCAGTATAATTTGAAGTCAGGTAATGTGACACCTCCTGCTTTGTTCTTTTGCTTAGGATTGTTTTGGCTATTTGGGCTTTTTTTTTTGGTTCCATATGAATTTTAGGATTAGTTTTTCTAATTCTGTGAAAAATGACATTGGTATTTTAATAGGAATTGTGTTGAATCTGTAGATTGCTTTGGGCAGTATGGTGATTTTAACAATATTGATTCTTCCAATCCATGAGCATGGGATGTTTTTCCACTTACTTGTGTCATCTACAATTTCTTTCATCAGTGATTTGTAATTCTCTTTGTAGAGATCTTTCACCTTCTTGGTTAAATACATTCCTAGGTGTTTAATTTTTTTTGTAGCTATCATAAATGGAACTGAATTCTTGATTTGGTTTTCTGCTTGATGTTGTTGGTGTATACAAGTACATGTAAATCTACAATGTTCTCAATATTTAAAAAGATTTAATTAAAACAAATAAGGGGTAGAGGTGCTCCTAGGTATATATCTAAGAGGAATGAGTATTTATGTCCACCAAACACATAGTGGTAATATTTTTAATAACTCCAATCTGGAAACAACTCGAACTTCCATCAAGAAGAAAATGGACAAAACTATGCTATATTCATTCATACAGTGGGATTTCACTCAGCAACAGAAATAAATGAACTACTGATGTGTATAACAATATGGATAAATCTTACAGATGTTATATTGTATAAAAAGGAAAACACAAAAAACATATTGTATAATTCAATGTATATGACGTTCTAGAGCAGGCATGGTTGCTTGGCGCTGATGTGGGAGGAACTGACTGGAAAGGGGCACAAGGAAAATTTCTGGGGTCATAGAAATTTTCTTGGACAGGATGATGGTTACAGGGTATAAACGTAGGTAAAAATTTGTGAAGTTTTATGTAAATTGTAAATCATTTTATTAAAAATAAAAGGGGGGCCGGGGGAGGTGGCTCACGCCTGTAATCCTAGCACTCTGGGAGGCCGAGGCGGGCGGATCATTTGAGCTCAGGAGTTCGAGACCAGCCTGAGCAAGAGTGAGACCCTGTCTCTACTAAAAAATGGAGGGAAATTATATGGACAGCTAAAAATATATATAAAAAAAAAATTAGCCGGGCATGGTGGCTCATGCCTGTAGTCCCAGCTACAGGCTGGGGCAGAAGGATTGCTTGAGCCCAGGAGTTTGAGGTTGCTGTGAGCTAGGCTGACACCACAGCACTCTAGCCCGGGCAACAGAGTGACACACTGTCTCAAAAAAAATAAATAAATAAAAGGGGGACCTCCCTGTTACGTTTAAAGAAGTCACCCTCCCCAAACTTCCATCCAAACCGCCTATAAAATCCACCCCTCTCCCCTTCCTAGGGGTGTATTAGGCATACAGCCTTTGCCAGACTCCTAGGGAGATAAGGGAACTTACTTTCCTTATACCTCTTGATAAGGACTAAGCTTATCCCTCCCAGTTGTTCCCTAGGGAGATAATGGAATGCAAGAGAGGAACTGACTTTCCTTATGCCTCTGTGTTGTTTGAAAAATATTTACTGTAAAGGCCCACTAGAAAACTTATGTTTGCTTGCTAGATGACCGATGTCCGCTTGACCTAAGTCTATAATTTAAACCTGTGTTTGATCGCTAGGTGACGTATGTTCGGCTTGACTTATGTCTGTAAGTGGAAAGATGTACTCTGCAGAGATAAAACAAAGCAATTAACTTGTAACTAATTGTTTAAACTTTCCAGCTGCCTGTCGTGAAATTTATTGTGCTTGCTTGATGCCTGAAAGAATGTTCCTTAATTGGTGCTATCTGCTTCTGTAAACCTGCTTGCTTAAAGATTGTAACCGAAATGGGGGGGCGGGGTCCGGTCCGAGGCTGGTCCCAGACCCCACAGCTGTAGGAAAGATGATATAATGTTGTTTCTACCACCATGCCTAAAGTCACGTAGCTCTAACTCAGGGTAATATAAAACCTTCTTGTTTTTTCGGCTCAGGGCCATTCTCTGTACCTGTATCCTAACAGGGCAGAGGGTGGTCGCTGGCCAGCTAATAAAGACTCATAACTTGGCTCAATTCGGTCTCTAGGTGGTCATTTCTCGCACTCCATACTATAACATTTACTCCTCCCAGAAAAACCCTCTATAAAACCCAAGGCTCTCCTCTTTTCTCTCTTGGATGTCTTTTTCGGCCTCCACCCATCTGCATCCAGATGCTAAAAATAAACAGCATTTTTGCTATGCCTGAGGCTTCCTGTGTGTGTGTCTCTCCCTTGGCTCCAAACCTAACACTCCCTCACTGCAAAAGTTTGAAAATATCTAGAACTGTGGTTCTCAAATTTTAGTGTATCATTATCACCTGGTGGTCTTCTTAAAACAGATTGGTGGGCTCCACCTCCAGAGTCTAGGTCTGAAGTGGAGCCTGAGAATTTGCATTTCTAACAAGTTTCCATCGGGTGTTGTAGCTGCTGGTCCAGGGACCACACTTGGAGAGCTGCTACTCTACAGTCTATAGTAGACCAACACTGGTACAGATGGCATCCCAGAGAGAGAAGAGACTTGTCTAAGGTCACACAAGCCATCAGGCAGATATAAGCCTTGAACTTGCTTCCAGACTCTTTTGTCTGGGCCTTCAAGGCCTGAATCAGGCCTTTCCTATTCTTCCAAGACTGCCTTCACCTCCCACCCAGGAATAGTACTTCTTTATTTTCCTATAGCCCTTAATTATAATGTCTGGGCAGGAAGGGACCACACAGGCTCATGGATCCAGTCTTTTCTCCCCATTTTATAGAGTGAGAAACTGAGACCCAAGAGTCCAAGGGACTTGCCTACTGTCACAGTGTTAGATCTTGGCCTAAAACTGTCTCCTGCCTCTGTCCAGAGCTGTACACAGTTTACCATGGAGCATTCTTCCTATCTCAGCTGCTTTGCTTCCAATCCTCTGCCCAAAGAACACCGCCCCCCCACCATTTACATATCTGTGCACAGGTGATAGCTCTTGAAACTTTTAGTCAATATATTTTATGTCTCATCCAAAAAAAAAGTTCTTAAGGGAATGGGCCACACTGTGCCTGGATCCCTTTCTAAAGCTGATGTGGAGGGCTTCAAGCCTGTTGCTCTCTGAGCACATCCTTTCCCTCCTTGCCTTTTCCAGAGGGGCCTTGATTTTTCTCGTTTAACCTAGACCAGACCCTGTCTTCACTCTTCTCTCCCTACTGTCCCTTTAGTGGTCTAGAACACAAAGCTGAGCAGGTCATTTCCTTGCTCAAAACCTCACACTGGCTCCACCTTGCAAAGGAAGCCAAAATTCCTTAGCCCAGGGGCATTCATTGCTCTTCACTGTTTGACTTGTCTTATCTTCCACTATCCACTATAATGTATCTTCCTCCAGTACTTTACATTCCAAGCATATTAGACCTGGCATCCCTCAACTTCCCAGACTTGCTCATGCATACATGCCTTTGTAATAATAATTATAATTAATGTTTACTGAGCATTTACTTTAGACACTGTTAAGTGTGCTTTACAGTTATTACATCATGTTATATTCACAACATCTCTGAGGCAAGGGCAATTATTACAGATGAGGAAACTAGGGCACAGAGAAGCTAACTAACTTGCCTAAGGTCACATAGCTTAGAGCAATAAAGGGAAGATTCTAATGTTTCCTGGAACGTCAAACTCAGAATAGCAAATATATTATTTTTATTCTTGCCTCACTCTGCTCATCTTCTAATGTTCCTCTCTTACTTGCTGGCACCACTATTCACTTATTTTCCCAGAATAAGAGCCTGGATATTTTCCCTTGACAATTCCCTCTCCCTTGCCCTGTCCCTGTGCCCAATCTCCTGCCTTCTATTCTGCACCCTAAATAGCTTTTTGATGCCATATCTACTTTCCTCCTCCTCTGCTGCTGGGACTGTTGCCTCTAAGGAGTGGCCTCCTCACTAGATCTACAGTCTGCTTTCTATCTTCTGCTGCCAATAACCTGCCAGAAACCCCTACCCCCCTCTCACTTTCTTTGTTCAGCTTCTCAACTCCTACCTGAGTTGGTCTCACATTTCCTGCAAGGCACAGGTGATCTTACCCAGTTCAGTGACTGATTACTGCCTATTCACTCATAACTCCTATGTTTATCTCTCTAGTTCCTGAGAAAAAAACTTCTATCTGAGGAATGCAAGTCCTTTAAATTATCAGGCCCAGAAAGACATTAAAATGAGACCACAGTCATATCCTACTTGCCCTGTTTGAGCTATGTAATCATCTCTTGAAAGTGCTTGCTATTGCCACAAGTGGCTATAAATTAACCTAAGAATGTCATACCAAACACTAAAACCCACACCCTATAGCTTAACAATAAATATTATTTCTGCAAACGAGGGAGAATTCCTGACAAACAACTTTGAACCAGCCCACTCCCTTTGCCTCATTTTTGCCTTTAAAAATCACTGGAACTGCTGCTAATCAGAGTGCACATTCAGGGAAACTGGAATCTATGCTCCTAGGTTGCACTACTTAAGCTTGGCTTAAATAAACTCTCTACTTATATTAATTTTGCCTTTCTTTTTGGTCAACATCCCTAAGTCTCTCTGGGTTCAGGTTGGAAATCCAGCTGCTCCCTTGATACTTCCACCTGCATATCAGATAGGATTCTTAAAGTTTACTCAGTCAAAGCAGAACTCTTGATTTTTCTCCCAAACCCTTTTCTCCCTCTGTTGTCCTCACCTGAGTAAATGAATGATACAACCATTTACCCAGTTGCTCAAACCCCTCAAATCAGGGAACCATCATTCCTCTTCTCTCACTCCTACATCCAATCCATCAGTGAGGCCTGTCCAGTCTAGTTTCAAAGATGATTCCAAACACCACTTCTTACTTCCTACAGGCCATCACCTAATCTGAGCTACTATCACCTCTGGCTAGGACAATTGAAATGACCTCCCAACAGGTCTATCTGCCCTCACTCTTGCTTTTCTACAGTCAATTCTTCACATAGCAGCTGGAGAAATCTTTAAAAAATGTACATTAGGTTATATCGCTCCCTTGCTTTAAACCCTCCAGTGGTTTTTTTTGTCACACTCAGAATGAAATTAAGATCTGTACCATGGCCTACCAGGCCCTGTGTGATCTGGTCCTTGCTTACCTCTGATTTCATCTCTTACTATCCTTCCCCTGGCTTACTATGCTCCAGCCACATTGCTCGTATTTCTGTTCCATTAATATCCCAAGCTCATTCCAGTAACAGGCCTTTAACTGTTCCACTGTCTGGAATGTTGTTGCCAGAGAACTTCCTATGGCTGACACCTTATCATTCAGGTCCCAGCTCACAGAGGTCTCCCTTATCACTCTATCTAAGGTAGACCCCACCTCCCAGTTTACACATACTCACCTATAATAGCTAACACATATGCCTTACAATATGCCAGATACTGTTCTAAGCCCTTTTCATAAATTAAATCACCTTTGCTATGTTCCTATGAGATAAATATTGTTATTGCCCCATATTATAGATGAGTACGGACACTAAGAAACAGAAGAGTTAAACAACTTTCTTAAAGATACATAGCTATTAAGGGGCTAAACCATAATTTGAACCCATACTCTATCTCATTATCCTGTTTTAATTTTTTCATAACATTTCTTACTAACTGAAATGATCTAATTTATCTATTTTTGATGTTTAGTTTATTACCTGTCTGTCCAACTAGAATATAACTTCACAAAGGCAGGGACTCTTTTGTTCACAGCTGTAGCCTCCAAAATTACCTGGCATACAGTAGGTACTCAATGTTTGTTGAATGAGTAAATGGCTCCTCCCTGGGAATGTGTGGCTTTCTCTAGTTGGGATGATCTTTCCCTTTCTTTCTGAATTCCAACATCCAATTTTCTAGGACCAGCTTCAGTCCTGCTTTCCCTCAAAAGCCTCCTGCTCACCCTCCCCTTTTTACTCCTGTACCATATTGTCTGTTCCTCCCCTGGCTTCAGCTCATGACTGAACTGAAATTGAATGGCCCTCTTTCATGTGTGCACCTGCATTGTGTCTTCCCAACTATATGGCAAAATCTCTCCAAACAGGGGCCATGTCTTTCTTATCACAAAATCTTCCACTGCAGATCATGCTTGGTACATAGGTTCTATTAATACATAAAGACTTGTATAAATTAGTAACTCCATTTCTCTAAATGCATTACCTGGCTCTTCAGATCTTCACATCTTCTGTCAGTACAACTGTCCCCTTCACCCTCTTTGGTCTAGAGGTATCTTTGGTGGGTTTTGGGTCTATGTAAATAGAGAAGGTTGGCAGCAGCTGTTTGAGCTGCCATATAACTCACTGTTTTTGGCAAATGAAAAACTGTTCAAAGCAGGTCTGCATTTCTGAGGAGAAGGTAAGGTAAGGGTCTCATTACTGGTGGCAGGATTCAGTCTCCTCCAAATAGAAATGGGCTCGTGGCAAATTATCAAAAATGAAGACAGCTTCATAAATCGTTCCTTGCAAATGCAGTATCCTTTCAAGTGAAACCCTCTCCCAAGTGCTGTCTGTTAGGGGTCCACTGAGTTGTGTGTTTTGCGATCAATGCAGAGCCAAGGGGTTGTTGCTAAAATCCACTCTTAGATGCATTTCCTGGAGACAGGAGTTACTCAGCTTATAATTTTTTATCCACTCATCCAGTCTGTCTCTTTAATGGACAATTCAATCCATTCACATTTATTGTGAGGATTGATATTTGGGGTAGATTTCTCTTCATATTGTTGGGTAAATTCTTATTGTTTTGTTTTAACTCTCGAGCCATTGGCAAGACCCATTGGACCCTGTTCCCCCTTAAGGTAGGGATACAAACAAGATAGATCATAGCTGGTGCCTGCAAGCTTGGGTGTGTGTGCTTCTATGGTTGCTTGATTTGCCACTAGGGGGAGCCGCTAATATATTATTCAGGGCTCTTTCACCACACTTTAGAGGCTGCTCCTGATGGGAGGGGTCAATTGGTGCAAATGCTGACGTGTCTGGCTAGGATTTTTCTTCCCTATCCGTAAACCCCAATGCTGGCAGCTGCCCAGACATGGATAGCAATCCCTAGAGTTATGTTCTTATTAGATGACCTAAGCCGCTCTGGCAGGCTGAATCAACAGGCTGTCTACTATTGCTCAGTACCAAGACCCTGCAGATTCTCTCCTGTTGCACAGAAAAAGTGGCTTTTCTCACTTCTCCCCACATCGAGGGCAGAGCCCACCGCCTCTGGTGTGAAAGTCACCAGGGTGGGGGACAGGTGTTGCCTGAGACTGCTTCACACTCCAGCACCTCTGGGGTGGGGATCCCACAGATGGTGGCCACCCACCCCTGGAGAACTAGTGTTGAGGGAAGCACTCAAGATTTGCCCACCAACACCAGCCTGGCTAGCCGAATCAACAGGTCGTGGACTATTTTTCTGCACCAAAGTCCCATGGATTCACACCAGCCACACAGAGAAAGCGGGTTTTCTCACCTCTCACCACTTCCAAGGGCAGATCCCGCTGCACCCTGTAGAAAAGTCCTGGGCTGGGGCGCTAGCACTGGGGGCAACCACTCAGGATTTGGCAGATGCCGGTTTGGCAGCCTGAATCAACAGGCCACCAGCTGTCCCCTAAGCATCACAGTCCCACAGTCTCATGTCTGCATAGCAGTGAGTCCTGCTCTTTCTGTCCTGCCCTGAGCTGGCTGAATCATCAGCAGTTTCCAAGGGCAGAGCCCCCTTTTCAGCATTCACCTCCTTTGTTTTCATCCCACTGACCACCAGAGGCAAAGGTGCCTGTCTCTAAACTCCCTTGCCCATGGGAAGTGACCCCTCAGACAAATCCCTTCCCTGCCCAGTGCAGTCCGAGCACAGAGCACTGGGGAATTCAAAATGTTTCCCGCTGTTGTCTCCTCTCCACAGAACCTGTCATCCCGTGACACGACTTTGCACCAACTTCAGGCACGTCCCTGTCTAGTGCGTGTGGAGGTCACTGGAGGAACCAGGCTTCCTCCTATGAGTCAGACCACACTGCACTGGCTGGCTGGGTAGACATGGCCATCCTACACTCTATTCCCTATTGCATAACTTGCACACTCCAGGTTTTGTGATCGTATCCCCCATTCACCTTCCCCCCCACCCCGTGCTGCGTGTCCCACGCTGTTTCTCTGCAGATTCACAATGCTGTTCTGGGGTGGGAGTGGGGGAGCAATTCACTCGTGTGTAGCTATCTGAGTTATTCACCTCCTTCTCTGGGAGCAGAGAGCCAGGAGGTCACCACTAATCCACCATTTTTTTCCTCCTTAATTTTTTATAAGGTGTGAGGTAGGATATTCAGCTTCATTTTTTTGTATTTGTATATCCATTTGTCCCAGACCCATTTTTAAAAGAGATTATTCTTTTCCCCATTGAATTGTCTTGGCATCCTTGTTGAAAATCACTTGCCTGTAAATGTGAGGCTTTATTTATGGACTTTCAATATCTTTATGCCAGTACCACACGATCTTGATTACTGTAGCTTCATAGTAAAATTTGAAATTGAGTGGTGTGAGTACTCCATTTTTGTTATTTTTTAAAGATTATTTTGGCTATTCTGATACCCTTCAATTTCCTTATGAATTCTAGGATCAACTTGTGAATTCCTGCCAAGGAGTCATCTGGGATTCTGTTAGGGATTGTGTTGAATTTATAGATCAATTTGGGTAGTATTTCCATCTTAAGAATGTTAAGTCTTCCAATCCATGAACATGGCATGTATTCATATTTATTCAGGTCTTCACTGCTTTGTTTCATTAGTATTTGTAATTTTCAGTCTGCACTTCCTATAAATGTTTTGTTACAGTTATAACTTCTTTTGAGTGATTGTAAATGGTATTATGTTTTTAAATTTTGATTTCCACATGATCATTTTTACTATAAATAAATGCAAATGATTTTTGTGTGTTGATCTTGTGCCCTATAACCTTGGTAAATTCATTTCTTAGTTCTAATAGGATTTTGTGGGTCTCTCAATATTTTATATGTAGATCATCATACCATATGTAAACAGGGACAATTTTATTTCTTCCTTCACAATCTGCTTTCTTTTTTGTTTTTCCTTGCTTTATTGTGATGGCTAGAACTTCCATTATTATGTGTAAGAAGAGTGGTAAGGGTGAACATTCTTGACTTGTTTTTAATCTTATGAGAAAGCATTCGATCTTTAATCATTAAATATCACGTCAACTGTAGGTACAATGTAGCTGCTCTTTATCAAGTTGAGGATGTTTCCATGTATTCCTGGTTTCCTGAGAGTTTTTTTTTATCATTAATGGGTACTGAATTTTGTTGAATGGTATTGCTGCATTAATTAATATGACCATACAATTTGTCTTAAATATATTGATATAACATTGATTGGTTTTCAAATATCTAAAGAGCCTTGCAGACCTAAAATAAATCCTACTTGATTGTGGTGTATTATTCTTTTTATAGACTGCTATGGTCTGAATGTTTGTGTCTCTCCAAAATTCATATGGTGTAACCTAATCACCAAGGTGATGATATTAGGTGGAGGTGGCCTTTTGGAGGTTATTAGTGCCCTTATAAAAGACCTCAGGGAGCTAGCTATCCCTTTCAACCATGTGCCATCCTTCAATCAGAAAGCAGGCTGTCAACAGACAATGAATTTGCTGGTGCGTTAATCTTGCACTTCCCAGACTCCAGAACTATGAAAAATAAATTTCTGTTTTTTGTAAACCACCCAGTTTATGATATTTTGTTATAGCTGCTTGAATGGACTAAGACATAGACTGTTGGGTTAGATTTACTTAAATTTGAATGAGGAATTTGGCATCTAATTTCATGAGATATTGGTCTGTAGTGTTCTTGGTTTGCATTGTCCTTAACTGGTTTTAGTGTTAGGGTAATACTGGCTTTATAGAATAAGTTGAGAAGTATTTTCTCCTCTTCTACTTTTTTTTGGAGAGTTTGTATAAAGTTGGTGTTAATTCTATTTTAAATGTTTGGAAGAATTCTCCAGTGAAACCATCTGGGCCTGTAGATTTTTCTTTCAGGCTCTTTTTAATCACTAATTTAATTTCTTTAATAGCCATAGGAATATTCAGAAAGAACATTTAATCTTCATTGAGTTTTGATAGCTTATGATTTTTGAGGAATTGATCAATTTATATTTCTTGTCAAATTTCTAAGTGTAGAATCTTTTCATAGTATTCCCTTATTGTCTTTTTTAATAGCTGCAGGATCTGTAGTGATAATCCCTATTTTATTCCTGACATATGAGCATACCATCTCTTTTTAAATCTTTTTCAATTTTGTTAGAGGCTTATCAATTTTGTTGATTTTTTCCCCTGAAGAAACAGTTCTTTGTTTCATTGACTCTTTCCTTTGCCTTTTAACATTACATTATTTTTTTGAGACAGGATCTCACTCTGTTGCCCTGGCTAGAGTACAGTGGTGTCATCACAGCTCACTGCCCCCTCAAACCTGGCTCAAGCCAACCTCCCACCACAGCCTCCCAAGTAGCTGGGACTACAGGTGCAAGACACCACACCCACCTAATTTTTCTATTTTTTGTAGAGACAGAGTCTCTGTGTTTCTCAGGTTGACCTCAAACTACTGACCTCAAGCAGTCCTCCCACCTCAGCCTCCCAAAGTGCTAGGGTTATAGGCATGAGCCACTGTGCACAGCCTTTAATATTAAATTTTATTGATTTTTAAAATCTTTATTAATTGTTTCCTTTTGTTTACCTTGGGCTTATTTTGTCCTTTTTCTAGTTTTTAATTATTGCAGTAGGAACTTTTAAAAGAAAAAGACCTTTTTAAATGATGTAAACATTTAATGATGTAGCTTTTCCTCTCAGCATTGTTTTAAACTGCCTGCCACATATTTTGATATGTTACATTTTGTTTGCATTAAGCTCTATGTATTTTTTAATTGAGGTAAAATTTACATAACATTAAATTAATCATTTTAAAGTGTATGGTTTAGTGACATTGACCATGTTGTGTAACCATAACTTCTATTTAGTTCCAAAACATTTTCATCCCTACAAAAATAAACCTTAACCATCAAGAAGTGACTGCCCATTCCCTGTTTCCCCCAGCTATGGGCATAAACTAATTTGATTTCTGTTTCTATGAATTAACCTATTCTGTATATTTCATGTGAATGGAATCATAAATTATATGTGACATTTTGTGTCGGGCTTCTTTCACTTAGCATAATGTTTTTGAAGTTCATCCATATATCAGTATTTTTTTATTTTAAAGTCTATTTTGTCCGACATCATTATAGCTACTACAGCTTTCTTGTGGTTGCTGTCTTCATGATGTATCTTTCTCCCCATCTTTTTACTGTCAATCAGCTTGTATCTTTGAATCTAGGGTGTGTCTCCTGTAGAAAGCATATATCCAGTATGATAATCTTTGTCTTTGATTGGATTGTTTAATCTTCTCACATTTAATGCTGTTACTGATATGGTTGGACTTAGGTCAGCCTTTTCACCTTTTGTTTTCTATATGTCTCATGTTGTTGTTGTTTTTGCTATATTCTTCCTTTACTGCTTTCTTTTGCATCAACTGAATATTTTCTAATGTAGTATTTTAATTTTAAAATAATTTTTCATTACATATTTTTGAGGGTTTTTACAGTGGTTGCTCTAGGGTGTACCATATACACATTAACTTATTAGAATCAGCTTCAAATTTATACAAGCTTAATTCTAGTGACATATAGAAATGCTGTTCATACATAGCTCTATTGTCTTCCCCCAATTTGTGATATTATTGTTATATGTATTATATCAATTAATATTACAATTCCAATAACACATTTTTACTATTATTATTTTATCATCTGTAGTTATTTCCTTAGTTCACTACAGCTGCAGTTTCATCCACTTCTTTTGTACTATTACTGGAAAATGTAATACACAAAATTACATTTCTATAAATTAAAGGCCCAACATTAGATTATATATGTTATTTTATATAATTGTTTTTAAATCAGATGAAGAAAAGAGAAAACTATGCAATTATACTGTCTTTTATAATTACATAATTGCCTTTACCAGTACTCTGTTTATTTGTGTGGATTTGAATTACCATCTGGGGTTACTTGCTTTCATCCTGAAAAATTTCCTTTAGTATTTCTTGTAAGGCATGTTTTCTAGCAACAAATGTACTCAGTTTTTGTTTATCTGGGAAAGTTTTTATTTCACCTTCAAGTTTGAATAATAGCTTGACTGGATATATTAATAAGATTCCTGTTGACAGGTTTTTTTTTTCCTTTGAGCAGTTCCAGTATTTTCCCACTGCTTTATGATCTTCATTGTTTCTTCTAAGAAGTTATCTATTACTATTATTGGGGTTTCCTTGTAAGTAATGAGTTATTTTTCTCTTGCTGCTTTCAAGATTTTTCCCTTGTCTTTGACTTTCAGCATTTTTATTATAATGTGTCCATTTGTAGACCTCTGTGTGTTTATCCTCCTTGAAGTTCATTGAGCTTCCTCAATGTGTAAGTTATTATTTTTCAATAAGCTGAAGTTTTCATTATTCTTCAAATATTATTTCTGCTCCATTCAAATTTTTTTCTGCTTCTTTCTCTCATCTCTCCTCCTGATTACGCATATGTTGGTGTGCTGACTGGTGCCTCTCACATTTCTCTGAGACTTCATTTTTCTTTTGTTTAATGTCATCAAATATTTCAATCTTTCCCTTTAAGGCTTTTAGATTTCCTGTCTAGCTTAGAAAGATCTCTACTCCCAGTTCATAAAAATATTTTCATATATATTTTTTAAAATTTTAGGTTAATTAGTTTTACATGTAAACATTAAATTCATTTGAAATTAATTTCTTTTTTTATTTCAGGATATTATGGTGGTACAAACATTTTGGTAACATGTAAAGCATTCGCCTCACCCAAGCCAGGGCTACAAGTGTGCCCTTCCCCCATACAGTGTGCTCTGCCTCCACTAGTTGTGAGTTTACCCCCCCCACCTGACTGGCACCCAGTGAATATTACTACCATGTGAGTACCTAAGTGTTGCTCAGATAGTACCAATTTGATAGTGAGTACATGTGGTGCTTGTTTTTCCATTCTTGTGATAACTCACTTTGAAGGATGGGCTCAAGCTCTATGCAGGATAATATAAGAGGTGCTAGATCACCATTGTTTTTTGTAGTTGAGTAGTATTCCATGGTATACATATACCACATTTTATTAATCCACTCATGTATTGATGGGCACTTGGGTTGTTTCCACATCTTTGCAATTGTGTATTGTGTTGCTACAAACATTTTAGTGCAGATGTTTTTTTTATAGACTTTTTTTCTTTTGGGTAAATACCCAGTAGTAGGATTGCTGGGTCAAATGGTAGTTCTACTTTTAGTTCTTTGAGGTATCTCCATATTACCTTCCATAGAGGTTGTATTAATTTGCCTCCCACCAGCAGTGCATGAGTGTTCCCAGCTCTCTGCATCCATGCCAACATTTATTGTTTTGGGACTTTTTGATAAAAGCCATTCTCACTGGAGTTAAGTGATATCTCATTGTGGTTTTGATTTGCATTTCCCTGATGATTAGAGATGTTGAGCACTTTTTCATATGTTTGTTGGCTACCTTCTTTTGAAGAAGTCTATCTTCTTTTGAAGAAGCCTATCTTCTTGTGAAAAGTTTCTGTTCATGTCCTTTGCCCACTTTTGGATGGCATTATTTGATTTTTTTCTTATTAATTTTTCTAAGGTTTATATAGATTCTACTTATCAGGCCTTTATCAGATGTGTAGCATGCAAATATGTTCTCCCATTCTGTAGGTAGTCTGTTCACTCTAGTGATAGTTTCCTTGGCTGTGCAGAGCTTTTTAACATCGAATCAACATTTACTTTCTTAAGTGTGATAATACTACTGTGGTCATATAGGAGACTATTTATGTTTTGGAGATACAGGCTGAAGTATTTATGGGTAAAATTACATGATGTCTGCAGTTAACTCTTCAAATGGTTTGGCAAAATGTGTGTGTGTGTGTGTGTGTGTGTGTGTGTGTGTGTGTGTATGTGCCCGCACACACGCGGAAATAGATGGAATACAGGTATTAATTGTATTATTTATTCAACTTTTCTGTTAATTTAAAATTTTCCAGAATTAAAATTTTTTGGGGAAAAGGACCTGTAAGTTGCCCTCTACAGTGCTTATCGTATGATAGATTATCAATAAATATTCCCGAGGAGGTCTGAAAGGCTGGTCTGACTGTGGATGACATTGAAGTGCAGAAGAGCATAATCTGGCGCTACTTTAACTTCCATCTTTCCTTCAGGGTGGTTGAGAGGCTGAGTTTGAAAAGTATTAAGTCCTTTCTTGGCCGGGCGCGGTGGCTCACGCCTGTAATCCTAGCCCTCTGGGAGGCCAAGGCGGGTGGATCGCTCGAGGTCAGGAGTTCGAGAACAGCCTGAGCGAGACCCCATCTCTACTAAAAATAGAAATAAAAAAATTATCTGGACAACTAAAAATATATATAGAAAAAATTAGCCGGGCATGGTGGCGCATGCCTGTAGTCCCAGCTACTCGGGAGGCTGAGGCAGTAGGATCGCTTAAGCCCAAGAGTTTGAGGTTGCTGTGAGCTAGGCTGACGCCACGGCACTCACTCTAGCCCGGACAACACAGCAAGACTCTGTCTCAAAAAAAAAAAAAAAAAAAAGAGAGAGAGAGTGAAAAGTATTAAGTCCTTTCTAATCATGAAAGGGGGACTAGCTGGGTCCCCCCAGCTGGGGACTGGGTCCCACATGCTGAGCTCCCACATGCTGAGCTCACGGATACTACCATCTATTTAATGAGTGCAACTGTATGCCTGTGCACCAAAGGCGGGCAGCTCTGTCTCCTGGATGAACAGGAGAAACAAAATGTCAGGGACCCAAAATTCTGGTGGTTAAGGAATGCAGTAGAAGAGCTGGTGCTAAAACAGCAGAGACACCAACTAACTTCCTCCTTCAACTGGAAAAGATGTAACAGCCTGAGTCTCCTTGGATGGATGGATGGTAGGACCACCATTAAGGCTGGGCTCCAAGGACAATGCAGTTCAATTATTTTGGAATCCACACAAATTAATCACTCTACTTGTACTTGAACACCACCAGGATTGTAGAACTCACTTTCTCTCAAGGCAGCCTGTTAGTTCCCCTTTCAGAGGACTCTGATTTTAGGAAGTTCTACCTTATACTGAACTGGAATCTGTTTTCTGGTCTACTCCCTCTGATCCAAGATAGCAGAAACTCATTCTCCTGTGGCTTCTCTGTTTCAGGATAAACAGCATCTACTCCTCAGACCCTTTTTCTTTGAGACCTGGATTCCTACCTTTCCCCAGCCTGTTTACTCTCTTACACTTACTGTCCACTCCTAGTTTGTCTATAGTGCGTCAAAGTGTAGGGCACCCAGAACTCAACCCCAATCTGCTGGAAAGCTTTATCACCTCCCTCCAGTTTAGATTCTGGATATTTCTAAAAATTCAAATGCACTGGACCAAGCCCATCCTCGGATGCTTCCAATAGCCATGGCTGAGGAAACAATACATGAACTGGCTTTCCTGTGAATCCCAAGACCTAACTGGGTGAGAAGAAACGACTGAAACCAGAGGGCGGTGACAATCAGCAAGAAGCTTCATGTGCCCGCCTCTTTCCCACAAGAAGGGTCTGCGAAAACAGGAAGTAGTGGCAGCATCGCGCATGCGTCTGTCGTATAGCTCTAGGGCGCGGCGGCCCCACCCACTGGCCCAGCAGCACTTCCTGGATAGATCTGACGGGTCTAGCGGCTTCCTGACGCACAGGGCTGCAATCTCCTTCCGGTTGCGGAGTGTAGGACAGGGGCTGGACTTTTGTGCCAGCCACCGGCAGTTAATTGCCTCGCGGGCGGGGCAGGCTCACCCGTAGTGTGTGAATTCCCGCCTCTTCCTCCCCACTGAGTCCTGTTTGCTTAGCGCCTCTCTTTCTTGATTGTCATGGCTGTTATAGCGCTGTTCATTGCTAAAAAGAGAGGCGGGAGAGATGAAGAAGCAACTCTAGTTTCCCACTCGGACCCAGAATCCTCTGGTTAAGAAGGGAAGACTGTGCAGGAAGCGACTCCAGTTAGAAAGGAACAATTTATACCTTGGCCTCTGTACCTTATTTGCTTGAGTTTTCACGCCAGTCAGTCACAAACATTTATGGAGCACATAAAATAAGAGAGAAATACGGAAGAGTTGGTTTCTTCTTTCAAACAGTTCACAGGCAAGGATAGAGGGACTGAGTTGATTATTACCCAGTATAATCAATGTTCGTAAAGACGGATTAACTAAATTTAGGAGGAAGTGAGAGGACAGTGGGTCTTGTGAGTGAAATAAATCAGCTCTCTGCTATCTCTCTGCTCTCTCCCTCTCTCTCTACCTAGCTAACAGGTGCCCTGCTGAACTCTGTTTCCACAACATCTCAAAGGACCCCAGCCAACAAAAGGAAATGTAAATTTTTTTACAGTTGCTAGACCCATTGACTAAAACTACCTTTTAGCATCTGTTTCTATAGCCTGGAGTAGTTCCTGAGAAGCTCCTGGGTGACTGCATTGCTGACAATCTCCAGACATCAAACCGAGCCCAAAATCATACCTTCAGGGCAAGGTCACTTTATCCCTAAATCAAAGGGAACCGATGCAGCAGTTTCACACAGCAGATTCCGTTATCTGCTTGCAGTTAAGAAGAAGGCCCGGATATGGCAATTCACAACAATTAACTATTTTTCTCTTTGTCCCCCCAAAAGCAACAAGCCACTTGGCCTAGCTGCTGGCATCTCCCTTCTCTTTCTTTGGGATGCCATGCCCTCTCTCTGCTCTCTTCCACCCTTTCTCCCTCTCCCTCTCTCTCTCATTCTCTCTGTACTTCTAAAAGATAAAATAAACTTTTTTACTTTTATATCTTAATCTCTGTGTGAGAAATCTTTCTTCACCTGTGCCATGAGCACCTACTAAGCTTTCCACCCTAACAGGAAGCAGCCTATTTACCTTGAGAAATTTGGGGAAGATTTCACATTTAGGATGATACTTGCAGTGGGTTTTGAAACTGATCTTGCCAGGCACAGAAGCATGGATAGAGAATGCTGGTATACTGAGGGAACGTCATGTGCAAAGGGAAGAGATGAATGAAAGAACATAGCAAATGGTTGATAATTTGTAATTGTCATGGATTAGGAAATATGTCAATGTGAGGAGGGAAGAGGATAAATGGGGTGAGGATAGATAGGAAGTTTGGGATATAATTTTGATGTTATACTTAGAAGTTGGCCTTATCCTGTTGATGATTCAGAATCATTAGATAAATTCTTATCAGAAAAGTGGCCAGGCATGGTGGCTCATGCCTGTAATCCTAGCACTCTGGGAGGCTGAGGCAGGAGGATCGCTCAAGGTCAGGAGTTCAAGACCAACCTGAGCAAGAGTGAGACCCCGTCTCTACTAAAAATAGAAAGAAATTAGCTGGACAACTAAAAATATACAGAAAAAATTAGCCGGGCATGGTGGTGCATGCCTGTAGTCCCAGCTACCCGAGAGGCTGAGGCAGAAGGATTGCTTGATCCCAGGAGTTTGAGGTTGCTGTGAGCTAGGCTGATGCCACGGCACTCTAGCCCAGGCAACAGAGCAAGACTCTGTCTCAAAAAAAAAAAAAAAAAAAAAGAAAAGAAAAGTGACACTAACCAAAGTGTAGAGGATGAACAGAAAGTTGAAACTGAACTTGTGAAAGGGAATTTTGTTAAATAAAAAATTGAATAAAGGAAACAAAAAAGGAAATATATACGTTATAAATACATGAAAACAGAAGAGTAGAGAATGTATGTCTAAAGAACTAAACTTTAGTCACAGGTTGCCTTGGCTGACCTAACCACTGACTGTATAGACCCTGAGCAGATGGTGGAAGTGGCTCTGATAGACTTTTTTTTTTCTGAGACAGGGTCTTGCTCTGTTGCCTGGGGCTAGAGTGCAGTGGCATCATCATAGCTCACTGCAACCTCAAACTCCTGGGCTCAAGCAATCCTCCTGCCTCAGCCTCACCAGTAGCTGAGACTACAGGTGTGCACTACCATGCCTGGATAATTTTTCTATTTTTTGTAGAGACAGAGTCTCACTCTTGCTCAGACTGATCTTGAACTCCTGGCCTCAAGCAATCTTCCCACCTCAGCCTCCCAAAGTGCTAGGATTACAGATGTGAGCCACAACACCTGGCTGGCTCTGACAGATTTTGGTTCAGACAACCAATGCATATTGAGAAATTATTATATGTATGGGGACATGCTATGCAATTTTACATAATTAGATGATTTCCATTTGGTTTTTGGATATCAAATTTGATTATTCCCCTATACCAGGTTAATACTTGGCCTCCATCTGCACTTCCTGCCCCAATCTGGATGTAGGAGAAAACATACTAGGCCAAGAATAAGAAGCCCCTGATCTAGTTCCATTTATCACTCTGATCTGCTGTGTGACCTTGGGCAATTCCTTTCCCCTCTTTGGGCCCTACTTTCCTCATTTGTACAAGGAAGGATTTGTATTATCTCTAAGGACACTTCCCATTCTGTCATACAATTGTCCAAATAAGTAATACAGATGTAGTGAGTGCTACATAGATTCTGAGCAGAGAGAGAATCCAATGGACTGAGATGATCAAGGAGGGCTTCTTGGAGGAAGTGAAACATGAGCATGATCCGGTAGAAAGCCAGGTATGTCTTTCATAGATTATTTTCCCTTTTCCTACAGCACTAAAGAGCTGAAAGGCAGGAACACTTGTACTTAAAAGTATACTATAGTGAAAAAAATCATAGGTTTTGGAGTTGGCTGAGCCTGGAGAGGAATCCCGGCTCTGTCGCTATTATGTGACTTTTCAGATTCTTTTTTTTTGTAAAAGCAGGATAATAATAATATCACCTTGAGAGGGTTTCTGGAAGGTGAATTTATAATTGGTAGTGCTTAGCATAAGGCCTAGAGTAGATGTCCCATATGTGGCTTTTCTCTTCATTGCCCCTTTCCTGTGCCTCTCTGCTGTATGGTTTAGGCTGACCCAGGGCTGGGCACCCAGTGGGCTCTCCATCGATACTAGCTTGTTCATAATTCAATTTGAAGGCTGAGGCTGTAGTCAGGCCTATGGAGGTACCTAAACTGTTTTTGAACTGGTAAGTGGGTGTGTGTGGTTTGAAGGGTGGCTATTCTCCCAGTACCAAAACATTAATTCATCAAATAAATCAAGTCATCATGTAAACAAGGTCCCTGCTGTTGCTCATGGCTTAGCAGGGACTGGGAGTTCTTGCTAGCAGAGGGAGGAAGATTATCATAACAACAACTAACTGAAAATCATAGAATCTGGAACTGAAAATATAACCTTTTTTGATATTTTCTAAATAATAACAATTTCACATAATCAACACCACATAGAGAAGGAGAGCTTACCCTGAGGCCGTGTTTTGCTCCCTGAGCTGCTGAAGGAGGTTGTGCTGAAAAAACAAAAACCAAACAAACAAATAACAATAACAGCAATGAAACTCTTTGAATATAAGTAACTGGAAGGCTGAAATCATGTGGTAGGCTGGGGGAAGGGAGGTATGGAGGGTGCAGTGGGACAGAGTGGGAGGGTGGGAGGGAGTCTCATGTAACAGAAATGTCCATACTCACCCACATATGTGCATAACCCTCCTCTCTAACCCAGCAGAGTAACGTGTGTATGTAAATATGTACTGCTCCATTCCAAAGGAGCAGATGTGCACACAGATGTGGATGACAGAAAGCAGGGGCTTTGCCACTGCACGAGAGAGGGAAGCTGATTGCCTGAAACATCCCCAACATGACACCAATGTGCAACTGACATCTGATTCTGCTCATTGCTGTCTCTGACCCAGAACAGAAGGAAAACCTGAAAGAGTCCACGAATGGTTCACTTCAAGTCTCTCATTGAATATATGCGGCAACTGGAGTCCAGAGAGGGAAAGGGACTTGCCCAAGGACACACAGAGAATTGGTGACAGGGCCCAGACAAGAAAAATCCAATTTCCAGATATAATATGTAGCCCAATAGTGTTTCCCAAATTGCTGTACTAGCACCACTGGTCTATAGTATGCAACACATTTTTAGATGGTATATAGATGACTTTTTAATTTTAATAGTTATGTATATCTATATATACTGTTTTAGGAAAAAAATCACTAGCAGATCAGAGCAATGATTTTATACATAGTATTGCTTAAGATATGGCAGAAATTGTGAAGGTAGTATTCCAAGGGCTGTGGTTTGTGAAACACTGTTGTGGTATGAAAGGTCTTGAAGCCAGCCAGGCTTGGCTTGAATTCTAACTCAGGTGCATCCTACCATCATGAGTCCTTGGTCATATTACCTTCATTCTCTGAGCCTCCAATTTCTCATCTATAAAATAGGGATAGTGAGAGCTACCTCCAAGGTAACTGTGGGGATTGAAAATAAGCCTGTAAAAATACTTACTAAAGCTGAAAATATATGTGCTCCATGACTCAGAGATTCTACCCCTGGGGATACACTCAATTAAAGTGGGTGCTTTTAGCTTCATTGATCATTTATTTCCAACAGCCATCAAGAAACTGAGGCCTTCAGTCCAGCAGTCTGCAAGTAACTGAATGTTGCCATTAACTACATAAATTTGGAAGTGGATATTTTTCCAGTGAAGCTCCAGGAAGTGAACCGCAGCCCTAGTCAATATCTTGATTTTGGCTTTATGAGACCCTGCAGCAGAGGACCCAGACATGCCATGCATGGACTCCTGACCTACAGAAGCAATACAATAGTAAATGTGTGTTATTTTAATCTGCTAAATTTATGGTAATATTATTACACAGGAATAGATGACTACTGCAATGGAACAACATGAATAGATTTCAAAACATACTTAGTGAAAGAGGCCAGACAAAAAAGTGTACATATTGTATGATTACATTTACATGAAGTTCAGGCATTATATATTCATATGTTATATGAACAGCAGGTAAAACTAATCTATGGTGATAGAGCTAAGAATAAGGTTTACCTCTAGGAAGTTATTGAATGGATGGAATAGGCACCAAGGCTGCATCTGGGGATGATAGAAATGTTCTATGTATATCTTGTTCTGAGTGTTGACTACCCAGGTGTATATTTTTATCAAAACTCACCAAATGTACAGTTGAAATTAGTGTACTTTACTAATAGGTATTTTACTTCAGTACAAAATATAGTAAAATAAACTCAGGAAGCTGAGGCAGGAGGATTGCTTGAGCCCACGAGGTTGCAGTGAACTATTATGGCACTACTACACTCTAGCCCAGGTGCCAGAGTGAGACCTGTCCAAAAAAAAAAAAAAAAAAAAAAAAAAAAACCAGAAAAAAATAGCAAAATAAAATGCCCTTTTTAGGAGTTAGAATTCAATAAAACTGCAAGCATGCACTTAAAGTGGTTAGCAAAATGTGGGCTTTTGATATATGCCCTGGTCCCAGGGCTCATTCCATCACTTCACGTTGTTTTCCACCTCTTCCTCAAATGCCTAAGGGGTAGTGGAGTGGATGGGGTAACCTGTGGGGCAGTAAGCTGGAGAGACCCTACTATTTTTAGCTGGAGTTCCAGCCCACTCAGAGGTGTTCCAGCCATCCTACCCTTTTCTTTCCAGCTCTGAGGATCACCAGCATTCTCATTATGAATGATGAGTGGCTGACAGATGTGCTGAACCTGGCAAGATGGAAGATCGGAAGTTGGAAAACCTCAGACCACTGGAGCCAAGTACATCAACCTTACCAAACCATCCACCTCAACTGGCCTCACACTCAGCTACATATGGTGGCAAAAGCCTGACACACTAAACATACATACACACACATGCATGCACACATACACATATATACACACAGTTATCCAGCCAAATTCATTTGGATTTTGGTACAAATCACCCAAATAAATCTTTACTTTGGGGGTTTACTTAATGATCAACTCCATGTAAGGATCAATGGGGGACTTCAAGCCTCACTGTCATCACACTGACCTTTAAGCACGATCAGGAAGATCTAGTGAGATAATAGGGGAGAAAACACCTGGAAAACTGGGACACAAGATAAAAAGAAGCATTGGCAGCAACTCCTTGTACATACTAAGTGCTTGAGTAAGGTTTTTTCAAACCAAAACAAACTGAGAACTGATGTCCCTTGCCACCTTTGTGTGTGTGTGTGTGTGTGTGTGTGTGTGTGTGTGTGTGTGTGAAGCATACCTGTTATTGATGCCTTGTTTCTGCCCTGCCACCACTATTCTGTGTATAGTTCCAGCTGAGGTTCCAGCCAACATTTGAGTTGAAGATGCCTCCACAATGATGATCTATAGCTGTTGAATAACCTCCAGCCTTAGAGTCCTTCCAATTCTCAAGACATTGTGAAACAGAAACAAGCCATCTCTACTGTGCTCTATCTCAATTCTTTACCCACAGAGACTGTGAGCATGATAAAATGGTAGTATCACATCTCTCAGTTTTGGGGTGGTTTGTTAAGCAGCAATAGATAACTAGAATATCTACCTTCCTCACTAAGCTGAGGGCTTCTTGTATTGAGTGGCTGTCATATTTGTAACTTTAGTGCCTAACACAGGGCCTGGCATGCATTCATAGTCAGTAAATGTTTGATGTACTGATTTGGGTTGAAATCGTTGTTTGATGGATAAGTGAATGGATAACAGAATGGATGAAGAAAGCCAGGCCAAGGTACAGGTGAGCAGCAGAGCATAAATAAAGCTGCAGATAGGGAGAGGAAGAAGGCATGAGATGTACTTGGAAGCACCCAGTCTCCTAGGGAGAGACAGGCCTGAAAAATAGAGAAAGGATCAGATGGACACAATCATTAAGGAGAGCTGGGTTATGTTTGGGTGAGCACTTATGATGGGTTAGAGTAACAGAGTTGCACTGAGTATCCTGCTAGAACCCTGCAAACTTCAGACCAAAGAATTGTGAAACGGCTGAGACGTGTCTGTGTGGTATTGGGGCAGAAAGCTGGTCCTCTTTTACTGAGACCTATACTGACACTCAGATGGAAGCTCATCTGAGTACCAGATAGGGCTCAAGGAACAAGGAAAATCCAAAGAGAGGCTCATATACTCTCAATGAGATGCTGATAGGAATTGCATGCTGCCTCCCACATAATTCTGTTATTTTTCCTATACAAAGATGGTATATGATTCTACCTCTGTGTCTCTCATAATGATCCCCCTAATCCATTCCCACTGCCACTCAGTTACATAGCTCAACTTATTTTCTCTCACCAGGCCTATTGTTATGGGAACCACATTTTCCTAAATGAAAATCCACCTAGCCACAGAATCTGATATGGGGACTAATACTTGAACTAAAAAAGAGACAGAATATATTAAATCAGGATTGTTCTGGAAAATCTGAACGAAATGAGGACCTTCACTGTTTAAATAAATCCTTAGCCAGCACAATATCCACTTTTCCTTTCTGGATAAAATGGCTTGATTATTCATTTACTCATTCATTCAACAAGCATTTATTGGACATCTATTAACTATCATGAACTGTGGTGGGCACTGAGTGGAGAAAGAATAAAAAAGTATGAATGAAAAAAGTTATAGGATCTAAGGAACTGATAATTTTTCAGTGAAGATAGACATTTAAACAAATAGTCTTGGTTGAGTTTAGAGTCTTGGTGAATTATCTGAGTAGAGATAACCAATGGGTATTTGGAAATAGAGGAAAGACTTTGGAGCGATGCAGAGGGTGAGAGGAAGAGACATGGAACTCCTTTGAAAAGAAGTGAAAATTCATACTGGTGGGGAAATGAGAGGGCCAGGAAGAGAGTTTAGAGAAAAGGTAGAGTCTGAGGAGAGAACGTTGAGGTGTGCCTACATTTTCCAAAAGGAAATTAACCAGTGAAAGATAAATGGTGCAGTCAGGAAAATTGGTGAATAAGGAGAGGGTTAGTAACATTTATTGAGAATCTGTTATGTGCTTGGGATTTTGCCCTTTATTTCTCCTAATAATCTCACGAGGTAGGGCTTTATTTGCTACATTTTAGACATGAGGAAACTGAAGTTCAGAGAGCCTAAGTGATTTGCCTGGCATCACAGAGTAAATAGTAGGGATTCAATACTCTATGTCCATTTTCAGAACTTACCCATCTAATGACCTGAATTTTTGGCCTGCTATTATTAGAAAGAAGCTGACCTGTCTGGCTCCAAGAGCTTGGTAAGATACCCCAAAACTTCATTAACTTGCTATCATACTCAGTTCATTCCTTCTGGCATCCTTGGCCCAAAACACTAAAAGGCCTATGACTCCAGCACCCTTATCTATGCTGCTAGGGAAATATAGATTTAGGGCCTGAATCTTACTTGGGACATTGGATCTGATTTTTGTCTTTGAAAATAACCCTAAAAACCACACAGATCACCACATATAGAATTGTGTGTGTGTGTGTGTGTGTACATATATGCATGATGGGTGAAGTCGAAAAGTCACCATGAGGGTCATTTGCACCAGAAAAACAAGGAAATCTGGAAGAGGAGGGAGAGAAACAGAAATATGTGCTAGAGTTAAGGTATCTCTAGACCTACAAGTCTCTCCCTACCCAGAGGGCTTAGGGCAAAAACAAGAACGGTAAACAGCCTTTGGTGTTATGGAAGGGGCATTCAACTTGAAATCAGATCTCAATGTTCAGTATCTTCTCTGTAACACACAAGTGAGAACTGGGATACATCTTGTCACCACTCTGACCCTCAGTTTCCTGCCTCAGTTTCCTGACCCTCAGTTTCCAGTTGTTCTGAGACAGAACAACTGGTGTCCAACATCACTACAGGAAGACTCTGTCTGCAAAATTTGTATGGGAATCCAGGTTCAGGGACCATAGAGAATTTTCATCATCTTGTCTGGAATAACTCAGCCTCTGGCGCTCTTGTCAAACTGTGATGAGAATTTGCTTTAGAGTTGCTTAAAAAACAAGAACATATTTGTCAGTTCCCAGCCCTTGTATAGCACCTGGTGGCCACAATTCTCTCTACCGCTGCTTTTCCAAACAGTTCCATTTCTACTAGAACCCAATGTCTGAACATCCAGGCCTGGTAGCTTCTAGTGCCCAGCTGCTTTCCCTCTGCTCAGCTCAGCATCAATGCTCTCTGACCCCAGAGCTTGTGAAAGATGGCCTTTCAACTTCCACAAAGAAAACCACTGTCTGGAAATTATTATATATGTTTTCTTTCCTTTTCTTCTTTCTTCTCCTCTTTGCCAGTAGTAGGGAATCAGAAGAAGAGCCAAGCAGAGATGACAAGGAAAATTTTCTCTGTGTAGTTACAAATTGCTTAGGGGTTTCAGAACAGCTTATTTGTCATTATGCTTGTTGCTAAGGTAAATGTTCCAGGCTATGAGAAGACTTATGCAAAAGTATACATGTTTGAGATTAAGACTAAATGATGAATGATGTCAACCAGGGGCATGTTTATTCTCTAAAGTAAAGGGTAATCACTTGTTAGCTAATGTGAGACATGATGCCTTAATTACAGGGAGTGTATTCTATTCCACTCAACAAATGCCTTATGAGTTCAGGCCCAGATCTGACTCCAGATCTGTGATCATGAGCCAATCACTTCTTCTCTTTGGGTCTCAGTCTCCCCATGTATACAATAATATCTGGATCTTCCTTAGGGTTCCTTCTGAAACCAACATATCAGAGACATATGTTCGATCTTTATTGCTGGGGGTCTTAGCCACAATGAGGACCATGGAAATTTTGAGATATGAGATGGAGAAAAGTTAAAAGAACACTAAACTTTGAGTTGCCATTGTTAGTTCTTACACTAACAAACTGGGCTACTGAGGAAACTACTTTGTTTCTCAGTTTCCTTTTCCTCATTTGTAGAACAAGGACTAGATGATTTCTAAAGTTCCTTCCAACTTGGAAACTCTGTAAATGCATAAACTTTCTATAATAAAGGCCCTGTTCCAGGTACAATGGGGGCATAATTGGATAACACATAATTCTTGCTGCCAAATAACTTTACATGTAGGAGGGGAAATGGATGCATGTTGTAATTGCCCCTCTTACCTCCTTTGGAATCCTTGGCCCAATTCACAAATACTTGGCCCATTATCCAATTCAAAAATCCCTTTGGATGCCCCATTTTCTAAGAGATTAATTCACCAAATACATATTGACATGCTAAGCATTTAAAGACCAGTTGTCTAAAGACACACTCTCTATCTTCATATCTTAACTCCCTTGTCTGGAATTTCAGTCTGGCTCCAATCTAGCTTCTTCAATCCTTTAATGTACCCTTGTTCTCACATAACATGTACACAACTATTATGGTGCAATATATCTGTCATTCTCCAGGTGATCACTTAGCTCCTGGAGGGCCAGGACTAAGTTTCAGTCGTTTCTAAGCCCTTCACATGGGACCTGATACATAATATATGATGCATGTATGGTAAGCAAAAGAATAAATCAGCAAATGAATGAAACACATGTAATATAAGGTAGACAATGATCAATGCCATAAGTGAGAGGCATAGATAAAGCATAGAGGAGTCTCAAGCATCTCGTAACTTGTGGCTAGTGGAATTAGGGAAGGTTCTATGGAGAAAAATGTTATGTGACAGTGTCATTAAAGGTAATTAAAGTTTCATCTAGTGAAAGATTCCAATGGAGTGAGCCAAGTCAAGACAATAGAACTATGCAGAGGGGTATGTTCAGAAACTGGGGAACAGTCCAGCTTCGCTGTCCCATGGAGGGTGATGAAAGAGTAAGGAGGGAGATTGGCAAGTTTGTTGGGGCAAGATTATAGTAAAGCTTGAGAACCAGGATGAGGGTTTTGAACTTTCATCTGTAGGCAATGAAGAGCAACTGGTGGCTTCTGAGCAGGCAAACACTAATTCAAGGTGCACTTAATGAAAAGGACTGCAGAAGTGGTGCGCACAATGGACTGAGGGTTTGTGCAGTGACATGAGACAGTGTCAGAGGCAAGGAGACAAACTCTAGACCCTGCTGTGAGATGGAAGAAGTGTGGCATTCTAGCATGCTTGTGAGAACTCAAACACATCATAATTTAGTCATTAGACACCAACAATCTCATGAAGAGTGGTCTTATTTCTAACAAATAAATAATGAATCATTCTTTCCAGCTGCGAACACCCCATATATGTAGTGTCAATCACGTGGGGAGTAACATACCAAACCTAACAGGGGACTCAAGTTCTGACTGTGTTTCCATCAGGACTGGCTCATGTGTGACTTGGACAGTCCAGCTGTGGGCTCTTCCCTTTGCTATTGGGGAAAATTTTCCTGCCATAACATTGCCCTCTAGTGGTCATTGTTCTTCCTACAACCCGAGGTACACTTAATCCAACCTAAAACTGTTCCCTTCCTCAGGAATCCCACAGTTTTCTGTCTCTCTCTCTTTTCTCTTTCAGCCTTACACCCTCTGCTCTCTCCCTCCCTTATTCCATGGTGGAGTGGAGTGAGTGAAGCAGACAGGACTAGAGAACATTAGCCCCATGTTACAGACAAAAAAACTGAGGCTTAGAGAGAAGTTAATTTGCTGTACACATTCAGCTACAAAGTGACTCAGCTACAAAGTGGCTGCATTAGAATTCAAAGGGTATCTCTTCACTTTGAATTCTTGGTTCTTTGCAGTTTACTTTCCTCCCTCCTTACTTCTCTCTTCCTCCCCCTTTCTTCCCTTTCCACAAATGCCAAGTGACTTTTCTGTGTCAGGGACAGTATTAGGGCCTAGAAACAAATAGATCGTGTCTTAAAGGGAGTTCACAGTCTCTCAGGACAGAAAGACATATAGAAATTATAATCCAATGTGATTAGAGCATTGATAGAGTCATGTTAATGTGTTGGGTCACCAAAGATATAGGGTAACTTACCTGTCAGAGAAGAGGGAGAAGGGAAGATGATTTCTGGCCAAGGGACCAGGCAGCACTTAAGGCACAGGTTTGGGGAAAGTATATGGCATTTGCAGAGAAAGGGTAAAAGGGTGAAGGTAGGGACTGAGGCCTGGAGCCAGATTGTGACAGCTTTTGTGTGCCAGTCAGAGTACTTTGGACTTCAGCCTCTCTCTCTCTTTACATAATTCCTGAAGCTTACAAGCAAATACATTTTCTAGGATATTGCCACCCCATCCACACTAAGCTGTTTAGTTTATTTGTCAAACAGGCCAAAAAATAACAAAACAAGTTATTTTTAAGCTTGTCCAGAGGTACAATGTGAAGCCAGGACTAAATGGGATCAAAACCCTGGTCTCCTGCCTTCTAGGTCTCCTGATGTTGATGAAAATGGGGAGGGGAGCAAATGTGAACAAAGTAACTCAGAAATAATGAGACAGATTGCAGACATCTGGACAAGCCTCAGGTGAATCAATATGCAGACTATGTCCTGTTTGCTCTGGCTTTTACTTTACCTACAGGTCTAGAGGTTGGGTGGGAAGCAAATGTTTGTTCACCAAAGTATATTTATCCACTGACCTCCAGAATATTTTCAGGGATGGTTGCAGTTCCATTGGAAACATGCAGGCCACAACACATTAGCCTCAAACCACACAAAAATTATCATATTTCTTCCAAATAGTACTCCTTCTTTTCCCATATTTTATTTGGGTGCATGTATTAATAATTATCAGCCTTTCAACTCTCCCTCCTCACATGTATGAGGCTTCCCATGGACAAAGCCCTTTCACAACCATTGGGTTCTTCAACAGCCCTGAAAAGTAAGTAAAGAGTAAATTCAGCTCCTTGTTTTGCAGAAGAAGAAACAAAGGTTCAGAGATGAACTTACCCCCAACTAAGGGAAGGAGGCACGAGACTCCAACCAAATTCAGTGCTGTTGCTACCCCTCCAGTTCCTGCCAAGAAATGTAATTAAATGAGTACTAAAGCCACATGCTTTGTGAAGACTCATTAACAACACTTTAATTAACATGCCTCACAGTTAATTTCCATTTCCTGCATATTTTCTCCATTCTCAGGGTCCTGAGACCCAGAGGAATCACACTGAGCCATTGCTCTGGCCATTGTGACATGTTTCCGCTTTGAGCCAAAATCTCAATAAAAGTCCTTCTTATCCTGCAAAGCAGGGCTCTTCAGGGAGAGAGAGAACCCTTGGAAGTGCATGGTGAGTTGAATAGCATTTATGCCTATGGATCCAGGAGCTGGAAATATAATATGTAGTTAACTTATTTTTTTATCACCAGATAAAACAGCCCTTGTAGCTTCTGCCTTTAGCTGCTTCTCTTTGATAACTGACTTTCTCTTTGTTTGCCTGATCTAAGGGGATGAGCCTCAGGGCTCTGTTCTTCTCTAAATGCTCTTTCTCTGTGTGTCTTATATCTCTGTCACTCTTTGTGTGTATTTCTGTCTTTAAGAGATCTAATCTCCTTTGTGCTGAGACTTCTACATCTCCTATATGGTTCCAAGCCATGTACATATAACATGTCCTTTTGAATACTCACAAAACACTATAAGGTAGGTGTGTAGTATTATTATCCTTTTTAACAGATGATGAAACCAAGGCCCAGTGACATTAAGTTACTTGCCTGAAGTCACACAATTTGTAAGTGGCAGATCTGAACCCAAGCAGTCTGATTCTAGAGCCAGTCTAATAAAGCACCATCCATTTTGTCTTGCTTTTAATTTCATGGCCTTTCACTCCTTGCACCCTGTCCCAATCAGTTATCCTAGTAAGCTAGGTTTGTTCCATCCCTTATATCTTTGCTTAAGCTGCCCCCACCAACCATTCCCTTCCCATTTCTCTGTACCCATACAGATATTTACATGCTTAATTCAAAGTTCTCCGCAAAGTCTTCCATAAAAACTCCAGAACACCTGACAATTTCATTGTGGTTAGCATGGAATGTTAGAATGTCTTTTCATTGATCTCTTAGTATTCAGGCATAGATATCTTTTCAATTCTATTTTCACTTTTTCACTAGCAGAGACACCTCTTTGGTGGCACTCACATAGCTTTAGCACAGTACCTGGGCACATATTTCTAGTGAATCCATTTTCCAAATCTAAATAAATACTGGTTTGACCATAGGCCAAATTACTTGAATATGGATTAAATGGTTTCAGTCCACATGATAGACTCTGGCTTGTGCAATAAATACTTGTTCAATTAAATAATCAATTGCCTTATCAGTTAATCACTTCAAGTTTATCAGCAGATTAAGCTATAGTATTTAGTGCCTACTAAATGCCAAGCACTGCACTGGGCAATATCACACACTTTTCATATAACCCTTGCAGTATCCTGAGAATGGCTTCCCACTTACAGAATTAGATAATTCTTACTACTTGAATGTGAAAACATTGTTACATGTCAGGACACTTCCCATGGGGGAGGGTCTCACCAAAGTCAATCTGTAATGAGAGCTGTCCAAAGCAGGGCAGAGTTGAATTCTCTCAGTGTGGAAGGACAAGAGCTCTATTCCCATCCCCTTTTAAAGGGTTGCAGGATAAGATGACGCCTTATTATAAATTAGGACAAAGGTTGGACAAGGGCTCTTAGGAGAATCATGAAACCAGCAAAAGGACTTGTTTTTTTTAAAAGTTCTTTACATAGATAGATAGAAGGAGATGTGTATCTATATGGGTGTGTGTGTGTGTGTGTATGTGTGCATGTGTGTGTGTGTGTGTGTGTGTGTATAATTTAACTTATTTAAAGGGTCTTTATAAAGGAACTTATTTAAGGTAGAGAAATATTTTAATAGAGAGATATTTTAATGGACCACATTAAATGTTCTGGGGAGTGGCCAGATAAATGTGGTATAACTGTAAGAGATATTATGCAGCCATCAACAACCAAGATTTCAAAGAATATTTAGCAACAAGGGGAATGCCAATTTTATGATGTTAAGTGAATAAAAGAGGACACAGTATAAAAATATGATCTCAATTAAGAAAAAACAGAATGCACACACACACACACATACACACTCAGAAAAGGGACTAGAAGGATATGCACCAGAAATGTTAACTCTGTTTGCCTCTGGGTTGTAGGATTTTGGATTGTTTTCCTTTGCATATATTTTGTTCTCTATCCTTTCAAAGTTTTCTGTTCTGAGCATGTTTTACCTCTATAGTAGCAAGGAAAAGGAAAAGTATTTTACAAGAAAAGAAAGTTTGAGTGTGCATTTTTGCGTGGGAGGGGTGGTAGAAAAATACCAATGGGAGACAAAGAAAATAAGATGGTTCTTGATGCTAGGAGACAGGGAGTTGGAAGAGAAGGAACGAAGCCTAAGTTAGCTCATTGAAAGGTAGAAGTAGCTGTTTAGAAGATTTGAGGCTACTTTGTTGCTTTTCAGAAGGCATTTAAAACCAGAAATGGGTATATTGGAAATGATTTTTCTGTGTTTGTATGTTCTGTTAGTGGTAAAGGTTGAGGAGAGAGGGAGTGGGTGTCTGGGTAAGGTGGTAGCAGCGGGAAGTACAGTGAAGGAGACTCAAACACAGGTTTAACCTTAGGGCAAGGATTTGGTTTTAGTCTTGCCACTCCCACCCCCACCCCCACCCCAGTGCTCTGTACAGGGCCAGCCTGACACAGAATAAGCTGGTCAGTGTTTGTTGACCGGAACTCTGAGTGGCACAGAAACAAAGGCCCTTCGACTTAGAGATTTCCATCTAGCCATCTAGGCCTTTCCTCTGCTTCACTGTGTGTGTGTGTGTGTGTGTGTGTGTGTGTGTGTGTGTGTGTGTGTATGTATGCTGTTTCCTTATATAGACAACATACTTTATTTTTTAATTTGTTTTGTTATACAAATATTACATATTTGTTATACAGATATAAAAATATAGGTAAGCAAATAAAAAATAAAATTATCTACAATTCCACCACTACGACCATCACCCAAAGATAACTCTGTAAACATCTTGTTGTACGTCCTTCCAGACATTTTTCTGTGGGTATATTTATTCTTGTAATGTGATCATGTTGTTTTATAAACTATTTCTTTTCACTTAGCAATTTAACATAAACATCTTTCCAGGTTATTTAATATCTTTATTTTTGAAACTTTTAAAAGTAATTTTTAGGTACTCAAATAATATCTTAATACAGTCTCCTTATAAAAATTAATATAGACAAAACTTAATGTCTTCTTTGATCACCTGTCCCACTCCTGTCACAGTCCTGGTCCCTTCCCCCATTCTTCAGAAATAACCACTATTATCATCTGTTGTATATTCTTATAGGTGGATCTCTAAAGATTTTTATACAACATATATATTCATAGGATATATATGACATTATTTTGAGTGGTAGGTATGGTGCTTATTTTCTATACAAATAGTATACTGTACATTAGATATCTAGACATAGTCCATTCTATTCAATTCTATTAATTTAGTACATGATATTGTGTAGTATAGATGTATCAATGTTTATTCAACCATGTCACTATTGATGCAGATTTAAGTCATTTCCAATTTTTCACTATTACAAATAGCATGGAATATTCTTGTCATGTCTCTTTGTGCGTATTTGTGGGAATATTTCTTTAGGATAAGACACTAAGGAGAGAAATTAGTAGGTTATTGGATCCATATTTTATTATCTTAGCTTTTATTATGAAAAATTTCAAATATATGTAAAAAAGTACAAAATTTCATAGCAAACCCCGATGTGTACTAAACTCAGCTTCAACAATTATCAACACATGGCCAGTCTTATTTCATTTATACTCCATTCACTCTCTCCCCAATACACATTACATTATTTTTAAGAAAATCATATCATTTGGATGCATATTTTAAAATATATTATATACTAAAAAATTGCCTCCAAAATGGCTGTACCAATTTTAACTTTCCTCAGCAGTGTTCCATACTTTTGCCAATCAAAATTATAAAACTTTAAAATTTCTACCAAAAGGAGTATTTCATTGTTTTAATTTACAATTCTCTGACTATTAGTGAAACTGAGCATCTTTTCATATCTTTACCAACCATTTGTCTTTCCCCTTCTATGAACTGTATGTTTTTCCATTTTGGTTGACTTTTTCCCCGAGTTTCCTATTTTGTTGGTGTTTTTAATCACATTAGATGTTTATAAATGAAATACCACTAAATTAATATGTATTAGCATTTTGAATGTTATTGGGCAAGTGGACTTTTCTAGCATCCATTTTATTCATCTATTTGTTGAACACCTGCTATCTGCAGACTCTCAAGGATACACTGTTGAGCAAAAGAGAGATAGTTTCTGTCCCATTGAAACTTATAATCAGACTAGTGGGGACGACAGACATTAATTAAACAATCACATATATAAATATATAATTATAAATAGTTAGAAGTATTGTAAAAATAAAGCACATTGACCAAAATGCTTGAGGTGGACCATGGGGTAGACTGGAATAGAGAAATGCTGGGTAGCAGATGCTCCCATTTAAAAAAAAGGACCATAGCCAATAGGAAAGGGTCTCATCTCCTAAAAGCACTCCTTCCCTAGGGCTGTCTCTCATTAGCCTTAAGGTCACCATCTGCTTGAAAGATAATGTTTTATGAAACAAAGTTAGCTATAAAAATGCTGGCCAAAATGGGTGATTTAGCATTTTAATGTGAACCTCTGGCCAAAAGTGAAGTAGAGACTATCCTCTATATTCCCAGTATCAAGCCCACTGCCAGAATTCCTCTAGGAAAGCTGCAGAAACATGTGATGGATTTCAGTTGTGACTTGGGGAAATCCAATAGGACTGTGCCCTCCATCCACTAGAGCACTATCAACACCAGCAAGAGCATGAGCAAGAGCAACAATGTAAGCAACACCAAGGTCAATAGGAACAAGAGCAGCAACATCAAAAAGAGCAAGAACAGTATCGACCACAGCAATAAGCAGTATCAGGAGAGAAAATGGTACAGACACCTCAGACTCTTTTGTACCTACTCTTTCAAGAAGTCAGTAACACTATGCTCAAGGATGCTTTCCACCTCTTTGCTTCTCTACAGTGAGAAACAACCTTCAGCCTCACGATACGTGTAATGAAGACTAAAGTGTGGCCTCAGAGTGTGATCCATCAAACTCCAGTTGTTTCACTGGAAAGACACTATCCACCATGAAGAAAACCACAATATAACTCCAAATAGTTATATAAGGACAAGTCCACAGAATTGGGGAAGTGGTTCATTTCATCTGTTTTGTACCTCTGCATTTCCACCCTTTCCATGTTGACTATGAGAGCCCCACTTAGGCTTGGAACCTAGGAAAGCCTTTCTAAGGCAGAAAGTGGTTTGAGCTGTGGTGGGTGTCAGTGGCCTAATGGTTGCTGCTTATAATGCCTTACAACAAAAAAGAATGATCTTTACTTGACTTGACTAATGACTTTTAAGACCCCAAAGCTTACAAGAGAGAAGAATATAAAACCCCAAATTCTCTAGGCCTCATGGCCCTCTGGCTAATGAGAGTTTCCTGATATGGCTCAAGACTGGACTCCAAACAGGTCTGGGCTGTGATGAGCTTGAAAGCTAGGGCTGCTCCAGGGGAAGGTTTGAACCCATAGTCATCTCTAGGGAAATGTGGGGGGCAGGGGCTGTCCCACTTTGTCAATGTTACCCTCAGAGTGTGATGCACAGAAGGGAAAACATTCTGTCTATGGTCTGACCAATGCTAAGTAGAGAAGTAGATCAAGACTGTCACCTCCCTGGTTCTGGACATTGCATTTTTGTGAATGCAGCTAAAGATGGCATTAGCTTTTGGCCACCACATATCACCACTGACACATACTGAGCTCACTGTCCTTCAAAATCCCTAAGCTGTATTACACTTGCTATTTCTAAGCCACATCTCCTTCATCCTGGATGTGTGTGTGTGTGTGTGTGTGTGTGTGTGTATGTGTGTCTTTGTGTGTATGTGTGACAAGTTTAGGGAGTAAAGAGGGAGAGATCTACAGAGAATTCATAACAGAGTAAAAACTGATCCAAGGGCCTCCCAATCAATCGTTCAAGTGTTTCTACCAACAGATGACTATGGGCAGAGAGTGGGCATCAGAGGGGTGTCACCATGGGTTCAAGGTCTGAATTCAACTTGGTAAGATTAGAAACTCAGTTATTACCTCATAGAGTTGGTCAGGCACAGGGGCACTAACTCCCATTCTCCAGAAACAAAGTTGAATTACCGACACCTGCTATTCATCCAGTCTGGTCTGTCCTAGAATGATGTTGCTCAGAGAGCAGACTTGAATGCAAAGGGGTGTTTGAAGAACAGAAGATTAAGGCAAAATGGCTTGGACACCATTCTGGGACATTTTCCTGAAGCTGAGGTAGCAGGATGAATTTGTCTCTCCACCTTTTGGGAGTTTTCTGTTTCCATGGAGCAGATTGAGCCATAAACTCAATGTCCCCTCTCTTTGCATAGTGTCAGAGCCACACTGACACATTCTTTTGTTTTTATCTCCTCTTTCTCTAACTTCCATGGAGACACCCCCACCCACTGCCTGGCCAGCCACTCCTCAGTTATGACAACATGATAGTAACCACAGCCAAGTTACAATATAATTGAGTAGGTTACTGTTTTCTGTATACCAAATTCCGTTCCTGCTATGTCTTACTAAAGTTTGGACTTGGGACATGACCTGGTCCCTCGATGGAGACTTGAGACACATCCGATTCCTGTCACATCAGTAATATGCATTCAAATGCTTTCTCCGGCTCAACTCTTTCTGCAAAGGTCTGAGCTCATAGGTTCCTTGTTGATTTTGTTTGGGTCAGTTTCTAAGAGCAGTTTTGTCTACTTGGTCTCTCCATGAGCAAATAAAAGAGCTGGGGTTAGATGGAAGGTGTTCCCCTTTTGGGATCTGGCACATCTTCACAATAACTATCCAAAGCTCAGATCCCCCAGAACTGATAATAATCAGCTCTTACATTTTGTTTCATTTAGTCACTATAAGATACAAGCCAGATATACATTATCACCCTGTTCATTGATGAGAAAACCAATATTTAGAGAGACTGAGGACCTTGTTTAAGAGTAACACATCTAATTATGAGCAGAGCTGAATCCAGGTTTCTTGATTACAAATCCAGGGCTTTTCTGCCTTTTCATTTGTTTTTACCTAAAAGTTGCTAGGAACTCCCAACCCATGCTACTCCTTCCAGGGCTGTCCTGTCTCTGACTCCTTCTGGGGACCTCACAGAAAGGGAAAAAAAACCCATGCCATTGTCAAAATTACTTGGTACTGTATCCATACATAAAGTAGAAGACATAGGAAGCTGGCTTTATAGTACAGGCTCTGCTGCCCATAAAGTGACCGGGTCATAGTGGTTAAAGAGGAGGAGAGAGACCCTAGTAGAAGAAGTAGTCCCTTCCTTTGCCAGGGACTCATGATGACCTGAGAGGGGCATTAGTGGACAGTAGACTAAAGAAATGGTTTCTGCTTATATTAATTTGCTAGGGCTGCCATAACAATATAGCACACACTAGATGGCTTAAACAAGAGAAATTTATTTTCTCACAGTTCTGGAGGCTAGAAGTCCAAAATCAAGGTGTCAGCAAGTTTGGTTTCTCCTGAAACCTCTCTCCTTGCCTTGTAGATGGATGCCTACTTGCTGTGTCCTCATATAGTCTTTCCTCTGTGTGTGTGCATCCCTGGTGTCTTTTTTTTTGTGTGTCCAAATCTCCCCTTGTTATAAGGACACCAGTAAGATTGCATTAGGGCCCACCCTAACAGCCTCATTTTAACTTAATAACCTCTTTAAAGGCCCTGTCTCCAAATACAGTTAAATTCTGAGGCACTGGGGGTTAGGGCTTCAACATATGAATTTTTGGGGGGAGATCACGATTCAGTTCATAACACTGCCCTTTGTTCCCTAGAGACTGGGCTAAAACTAGTCCACCTTTTAGGTTTAAATAAATAGAGAGCAGCTGAATAAATAAGAGACACATAAATAAGATAGTTTTGAGATGAAGAATATGGGGTAAGAATATCCACTGTTATCTAGTACTTGCACCTCTTCCCCCCAGGTTCCAGTTCCTTTACTCCAGGTGAGTCTAGAGTTTCAGGGTTTCTCAGTAACCATCCATTGTCTGCTTGCTAGTAGTATCTTGGGTTTTCTGCAAAACTGTCACTTTTCTTCTTTTGGCCAAAATCTAATTCCTTGAGAAAAGTTTGGGTTCTTGATTTTCTAGAGATGAATATGTAAAATGGGAATTACATCTGTATGTACAGATCTTTGATCCAGAAATTGAAAATTTTGTCTTTAGGAAGTGACAGTCACAAACATGATGCACATAGATTTCAGACTTCCCAGCATAGTCCAGGTCCAAATATTTGGTCCTGTTGCTCTTGTAACCACATGCACATTCATCAGACTGGTTGTTCTAATGTAGGTTCAGAACATATACTTTTGAGATATGCTAAATGGGTTTTAGTATTCCCTTTAATAACTTTTCAGTGTTTGGGGGACAAATTCAAACTCACCGTAGCATTCAAAGCCCTCAGTAATGCAGACCTGCACATCTATCTAGATTCATCTCTTGCTATTCCTCAACATAAATCTTGCACTCAAACCATACAAAAGTTTGGTCACTCAAACTTGCCTGTCTGTTCTACATATTCACATGTTTGGACATGCTGCCTTAGGACACTCTTCTAGAATGCCTATGATGCTCTTTTTCTCACCCTTACCTGTAATCTGCCTGCTATTCTCTCATTTATTCTTCAAGTTATAGTTTAAATCTTTTCTGTGAAACTGTTCCTGTCCTCCCTAGAAAGTCAACCACTCCTTCTGTTTTGCCACTGTGGGTTATACCTACTATATTATATATTGTACTTGAACATATTATGGTGATGAGCACGTTGGGATGACTGGAACACTCTATTTAGTTGGCTATATTCCCCACTAGACAGGAACCTGGCTCAGAGTAAGTACTCATGTGTTTGCTAAATGAATGAAAGAAAGAATGGGAAAAGGGCATTGCCAAGGATGAGTGCCTGCCCCTTCATATCTTCCAGCATAATCAACACAATTTCTGTGATTAAGATGATGAAATGGGAGTGAGGTAGGGCCAATATATGTGGTTAATACAGCTCAGCCTAGGCTTCTAGCTAGTTTAACAGTTATGGGACCTAATCTGATCAAAGCCAAATTTCCAGTGTTGGGTCCCAAGAAGACCAGTCCCAGTTTTCAGATTAACCTAAACCTCCAAAGGTATAAGTAGTTGAGGGAAGGGAAGGAGGCCTGACAGACATGTTCCTGGACAGACCAGATATCATGCTGAGGGGCCCAGAGAACCTGGTTCCTCCCACTCTCATCACCATCCCAGGGTCCCTGAGGCGACCCTGGGAGACCAGAACATTGCCACATTGATGGGGAAATGCCAGCCTGGAAATTGCCACATACAGACCTTGGGGAGGCAGTATGGGGGTGCGGTGGGGGGTGGCAGGATGGTACAGAGAGACTGATGCAAAACCAACTGTCATTCTTGAGCAACTGAGGAGGTATGGGCTAGAAGTCCAGACTGTTGCTGCTGGGACTTCCCTTCCACAATGACTCTGCAGTCCAGAGGCTGGGGAGGCGGTTATAGAGGCTACCTCAGGCCATGCCTGGGGTAGGGGTGGTGGCAGATAAGCCACCCACCCATGAGTTCTCTCTCCATTCTACTCCCCTCCTTCACATCTATTCTTACATCAGATCTGATGATAGTCCTATAATATAGGCAGGGGAAAGATTATGACCTCTGTTTTACACTTGAGGATGCCAAGTCCCAGAGAAGTGGGACATGAGGCAGTCTCTTTCCATACTCAACTGTTCAACTGCCCTTACCTCATGGCCATTCCATGCCCAGAGTCTTTCTCTGACTTGAGTCTCATAGACATCCAACTTAATTGCTCTTTAGCCTTTCCATGCCTTCAGCTTCTCAATTTCAATGCAATCATAACATGACCCCAGTGATGTCAACTCCTCCCAGCCTAACTTATGTTTTGTCAGGGACACCATTCATTAACTCACTAGATATTATTAAATACCTCCTACTATGCACCAGGTACTATGCAAAGCACTATTCAATACAGCAGTAAACAAGACACAGTCCCTGTTTTTCTCATAGAGCTCCCAATCACAAAAATGTAGTGTCTAGAACCAGGGAGGTGGCCAGCAATAAACATGTAAATTGACCAAAAGTATATTATTCCAAACAGTAGGGAGTGCTATGAGGGAAATGAGTAGGGTTCCAAGTCTGTGAGGGAAAAGGAGTAAGGAGAGCTATTTTAGCTTGTGTTCGCAAGGAGGCCATTCCATGAGGAAGATATTTTAAGCTAAGACCTAAAGGGTGAGAAGGAGATAGCCATGGGAATTTCAAAGGCCCTGATACAGGAAAGAGCCAATGGTGTTATCTCGGGTCCCTTTGACAGTATGACTGTGCCTTTAAATGCCAGCAAAGCTTTTCTTAGTAGTAGATATTTCCAGGAAAAACAGAAACTTCAGCAGAGTGTTTTGAGTGGATAAGGCTTATCCTAGTGGGGACAGAGGCCCTGGAAGGGGGTTAGATATAAAGTCCTAAATCTATGTGCTTTTCTGGGAGGCGGGCTGGTATTTCAAATCCATTTTCATTTACTTCCAATAGCCCTTTTTGCTGCTGCTGTTTGTCCTCCTCCTCCTCCTCCTCCCCCTCCCATTCCCCCTTCTCTTCCTCCTCCTCCTCCTCCTCCTCCCCCAACATTTTTTCTTCTGGATTCTGCAACTCAGAGTGCTCATGGTGGCTAGAACCTGTTATAACCCGAGACCCAGCCTCAGGCTTATCCTAGCACTGGTCCTAATATCTATTCCAGACTAGTGGAGAGTATAGGAGAAAGTGAAGAAGAGAAGGAGAGAAAAATAAAGAAGAAAGAAGGAAGAGAAGATGGGAAAGGGACAAGTAGAAGAGGAAAAGGAGACGAAAAGAAATCAGGGTAAAGGAGGAGAAGATAACCTCCTTTCTTTGACTAGTAGGCTCACCAATCCTGCTTCACCATGGAAGGAATTTCTCTAAGGCCCAAGGCTTTTCCCATGAAATAGTATTTGACCTTGATAAGAACACAGAACATTGGTTACAAAGCCCCTCAAATTGATTCCCTCAACAAAAATAACTGGACCTGAATCTTCCAGAGTCCCCCAAGCCCACTGCTGTTTCTACCAGGGAGAAGGCAGAGCTCTTTTTGCATAGGGGTAGGGGCAAAGTGAGATCCTCCTCTTCCTTTCTCCCCAACCAAAATAAAATGTTTCCCCTGAAATTTCAACCAGTAAAATCACCATATAATAGATTAGCCATCTGGAGAAGTCATTAAGGGGATAGGAGCTAATCACTAATCAAAGTGAAAAAGAACAGGGCCTTTCAGAAATTGGAAATCTAATTATGGTAGACTCTGAAGAGGTCTGATTCAATGTTAAAGAAGTTGTAGAAGCCTCATCAACAGGATTAACTCAGCTGCAGAAGGGTGAGTGGGGATTTTGCATGGAGACTGGAAAAAAAAAAAAAAAACAGTGCCAAGAGCTTAAAGGCCAAGAGCTTAAAGTGGTCATTGTATTCATGATAGTGTCTAAGGGACAGAGAAAAGACAGAAGTGACCCTGACCCTTCCTTTCACCTCATTTTAGTTGAGGAGGATTGGAGAAGGGAAGAGTTCGTTAATCACATCTAACCCACTTTTTCCTGTCCATGTTCTCATCAAGCAACTTTCTGATGAATTTGGCTTTCAGAATAGATTTTCCCAAGCAAGAGAGAAATTGCTGTTCAGCCAACAAGAGCATTCCCAGCTGTTTTGGGGGTTGTATTTGCTCTGGAATTAAAACAAAATAAAACAAAATGAACAGAACAAAGAACCTCTCTGTGTTACATCTGCTTCTTGTGAGTTTCACTTGCATGAGTCAGTTCATGGAGAATGGTCAGGTCAACTCCAGGTGTTTTCTCACAACTGGACTTTGGGGTTATGTAAAACTGAACCCTGTAGTCCATGGTGAAAGATCTCTGCTTGGGAAGTACACCCCATCCTTGGAGGGCATTCCTCTCTCTCTCTCTCTCTCTCTCTCTCTCTCTGCTATGTCAAGAAGCCAAGTCCTTTATTTTACAAATAGGGCCACTGAATCCCAGATAGGGGAAGAAACTTGCCCAAGTTTTCACAGTGGGTCCGAGGCAAAGCCAGAATCTAGGCCTATGTCAAAGCCTTGTCCTACATAGCTTCTTGTCCTACACCATTCTATGTTTACATTCTATAATCTCTTTATTGGTCTCTACTTCAGGATCAGGTTCTATGACCTCTCTGAAAAGCAGTCCTTAACTCAATTAAATTTAACTTTCTTAGTAATTCTACAAGGAACTGAGGTCTACTTACATCTTTTCCTTTTGACATTATACAACATATTCTCTTCTTCCAGCCTACTCAGCTTTTCCCCCTGTTTCTGGTTTCTATTTCCTCTCCTTCCTTACTTAAGGTTACAGGAATGTAACCCCGATTGAAACTGTGTTTGTCTCTTTTCAAATTTTGTCCCATTATGTCCATAGGAAGAAAGTAAAGGTTTAGGAGACATTGCTTCTCACCCAGTTGCTGTGTTGGCCTATCTTCACCTCCAGCCAGACACTGATTCCCAATCTTTAAGTAAAAGTTATTGTGTTCTAGGTATGGAGCCTAAAAAAAAATACCCCTGCCATCTGAAGATTAGAGTGGAATTGGAGTTGTGAACTAAATATGTATGGAAAGGATCCATGAGCCCAGATGGGGTCAAGCCATAGAACACAATTCTTTCTTTAAACAGGCATTTTTGTCATATACATATTTTTTGAGACAGGGTCTTGCTCTGTCACCCAAGCTGGAGTGCAGTGGCAGGTCATAGCTCACTGCACCCTCGAATTTTTGGTCTCAAGCAATCCTCCTACCTCAGCATCACAGGTAGCTAGGACTATAGGCATGTGTTACAACACCTGGCTAAATTTTTAAAAATTATTCTGCCAAGATGGGGTCTCATTATGTTGCTCAGGCTGGTCTCGAGCTCCTGGACTGAAGTGATTCTCCTGCCTTGGACTGCCAAACTGCTGGGATTACAGGCATGAGACATTGCATCCAGCCTATTTTAGTCAGAATTAACCAACTTTTACAGAAAGTCTTCTTCATGCTGGAACTTGCCCTAAGTTCTTGGAATCCAAACATGAGCAAGTTAAGGCTGGTACCTTGTGGAGTGCACCTTCTAGCCATGTAAACAGATAACCTAAATGCAATGTGATCAGGCTGTAATTTAGGTACATACAAAGTACAGAAGACTTTGTCTAGGGAAACCAGGAAAGATTTCCAGAGACAATAATTGAGCTGGGCCTGAAGAATAAGTGAAGTGCAAGGTCTCCTGACAGGATAGATGTGAAGGAGCCAGGGAGTTTTTCAGTTCCACAGAGAGTCATGTGTAAAGGCCAGAGGTGTTCTAGAGTATAAGGCATGTTGCACTTGGAATATAAGATGGGTGGAGAAGGATCAATAAATAAATTGTGGACAGAATGTGAAAGGTCCTGATCACCTGGCTGACAAATCATGAACTTTAAGACTCAGGCAATGAAGAGCCACTGATCCTTCTTCAGTGGTGTAGTAACACCACCGAATCTGTGTTGATAAAAGATTATACTGGCAGTAAATACCAAACTTTAAGGAGAAAGACATTACTGGCTGAAAATGAACATCATGTTCATCTTTTTTTTTTTTTTTCATTTTCATCTTCATCATTAGGAACAACATTATCCTTTCCCTCAATACAGGCACTCTGGGAGCTGACCTTATCACCCTACTTTCATTCAGTTAACAATTTCTAAAAAGATGCTTACTCTGTGCCAAGCAGTGGTGATACAGAAATTAATTTAAACAGAGATCCTTGTTCTTGAGGGAACCTGCTACTAATGAGGAAAAGGCAGAACATAAAATATCACACAACAAAGTAGTGTTATAATCAGAGTATTAGTAAAAGTATGTAATGGTGGTAAAAGATGACTGATCTTTCTAGCTTGGATTCCCTCCATGGAGATAAGGATCACGGGATAATGAGCAGGTTTGTTTGAGGTATATGGCCCAGGACATGAGGGCTTAGACATTCAGGGAGATATGTTCAATATTCAATTGGATCTACTGATCTGGGGGTAGGGGAGATAGAAAGAGAGTAAGAAAGCACACAAAGACACAAGAAAAAAGATAAAAGTACAGAGCACTGGGAAACACTAGCACGTAACAAGGAGCAGGAAAAATGAGAGGAACCATTATGAGAACCAAGGAGAATGGTTAGGAGAAAAGGTGAATCACATGACTGTAGGTAAACAAATTCAATAATTTTCACTGAGCACTATTTTGGATCAGGTGCTTCTCTAAGGACACAAATGAAGAAGACAGTCCCTGCAATTAACTATGGTCCTCTGGCATGATGTTGATCCTTCCATCTCATCTGTACCATGCTTGTGTGGCTTCTGATTGTGGAATTCAGTCTTAAGAGGGAGGATGTCCTCTAAACCAGTTTTTTTTTTTTTTTTTTTTTTTTTTTTTTTGAGACAGAGTCTCGCTCTGTTGCCCAGGCAGTAGGATCGCTTAAGCCCAGGAGTTTGAGGTTGCTGTGAGCTAGGCTGATGCCATGGCACTCTAGCCTGTATATTTTTTAGCTGTCCAGATCATTTCTTTCTATTTTTAGTAGAGACAGGGTCTCGCTCTTGCTCAGGCTGGTCTCGAACTCCTGAGCTCAAACAATCCACCTGCCTCGGCCTCCCAGAGTGCTAGGATTACAGGCGTGAGCCACTGCGCCCGGCCTCTCTAAACCAGTTGATGACAGGTTTTAAGCAAGAAGGAATGGACAACAGAGTCATCTGCTGTAGTGACATTGAGGGGGATGAGTGTTAGCACAGAGGCTTTGGCTTTGTTGATTAGTAGGAGTTCATGGTAATTTAGTGACAGAAGATAGCAGAGTCAGTGCAGAAATGAGGATAAATAACAAATAAAAAGCTAGGTTATTATAGGTTAGGAGGTTAAACAGTGAAGCAATCTATGAAAACTACTTTTTTGAGAAGAGTGTATTAACCCGATCTGAAGAATGATGTAGTGGGTGCTGAAAAGAGATTTTTTAAAAAAGTTGGTTGTGACTTGGGTGTGTTGACAGACTTAGAGATCAACAGATGAGGGACCAAATAGAATGATGTCTGAGAAGAAGCCATTGGGTTGATGACTTTTGTGAGACCAGTGCCAGTAAGGTGGTGGAAGCAGGCGAAGCAAAAATAGTAGATTCCAGTTCTAAAACCCCTTTTCTTGGCTTAGGGGTCAACATGAGAAGTTCAATAAGAACCACTAGAAGTTGGAGACTGCAGCTTGCAACTCAGGGAAGAATGCTTGGAGGAGAAGTAGGATAAAAGGAGAGGAAGTTGACTCAAACCACACCAGGCATGGTTCAGATGAGATGGGAGGATCAACTTCCTGTCAGAGGAGCACAGCTCATGGCAAGACAAGTGAGAGAATCTTCTTATTTGTGATCCCTCAAAACTCAGAAATAATTTTTTATTCCTGCTTTGGAATAAAAAATGGTATAGTCCAGCCTGGAGGCAGTGGAAGGGACTAAAATGGTCCTTCCAAGTGGCATATGGTATGTAAGACAGTAGTAAAGTTGGTTTGAACTCCAGATCAGCTGATTGCTAAATGACTTGAAGTAAGTCATTTGACCATTCTGAAGTTCAGTTTTCTCATCTATGGAAGGTGGGACAATAATTCTCACCTCGTAGAATGGTTATGAAGATTACATAAAAGGATGTGCATAAAGCATCTAGCACAGTGCCAGGGATATAGTAGCCATTCTTCAACTGTTGTCTCCCTTCCCCCACTTCCTTTGGTTCCCTAATCCTGTCAACACAGTGTGCTGGAGTCTCCAGCCCCACCCCCTGCCCAAACCCCTGCCACCTGTCTTTCCTGTCTTTATTGTTAATAGTTAATGAGAAGATGGGAAGTGGATGCTGGGAATCCATACCACAGTGTCCAAGAGCTCACTATCTCCTGGGTAGAGTCAGGCTGGCCAGAGAGGCCTACAGAGACTCCACCTCTTCCCCCTCTGCCTCCATCGCCAATCCTTACAGATGAGCCAGGCAGCTTTGAAGATATCTGATATCATCAGTGGCTCAAAGAAGCAGGCCTAATATATGGCTAGAGGCACTCCCAGGTTCTGAAACACATCTTTCCTTGTCAGAGATAGATGGTATATATTTTATACTAATAAAAGCAAATCCCCCCACAAGTCCCATGGGGACTCAGGTTCAGGCTCAGGTCCAATCTCAAAGAAAGCTTCAGCAAGGGCCACCCATGGAGGCCCCAGACAGGTCCAGAGAAATCCCTGGCCACATGAGAAAAATCATCCCTCACATTTGTATTATCATTTCGTAGTTTAGAAAGCTTTTTTCATATATGTTAGGTTAGAATTTATATACATATATAATGTAAATATAATGTTTAAAATATAATAAATTATATGTAACAAATAATATTTATAATAATAAAATAAACTGTAAATAATTAATAATATAAATAAATATAACATAATTAATATTAATATTTTATATGCACACACATATATAAGGCCCAGAGAACTTTACTTAGTCTAGATCATCCTTCAGGTCTCAATTTTAAACATTTTTTGAAGAAAGACTTCCCTAAACTCTCATACTAGATTAAATTAGGTTTACTATTATTTGGTCTCATAACACCCTATATTTATCCTATGCGACACTTACATTTTTATTCTGGAATTCTTTAGTGAGTGACTGTCTCCCTTATTTGAATGTGAGTTCTAAGAAGGCAGGGCCCTGGTTGGTCTTGTTATTTTTGGTATTCCTGTTACCCAGATCATTTGACAAATCCATAAATAGGAGACAAGGGCTCTTAAAGACTATCAGTCTACCCCATTTATAAATGGGGTAGACTGATACCCAGATCATAGGAGGAAATATCCCAAGATCATACTATAAGTCATGGCACAGCTGAGTCTGGAACTCAGGTCTCCTGACACTCTGTCTGGGGTTGTTCACAATGTACCTTCCATCCTGATTGCTTCCATTTCCCAGGTCATCAGGAAGGGAATGTCAAGGTTTTCAGTATTTGGATGTCATCTCATTTTTTGGCCTGCACTGTAGGAAGAATTCTTTCTCATCAATAAATATTTATTGAGCATCTACTATAAACAAAGCAGTTCTAGGCACTAGGGATGTAGTTGTGAATAAGATAAAAATTTCTACTCTCATGGTGCTTACATTCTAGTAGGGCACATAAACAATAAATAAAAATATAAAACACTAGAGGCAAAGTCAAAAGGCAAATGACAAACTGGTGGAAATATTTGCAATTCTTATTACATACAAAGGGAAAATCTCTCTAATACATGAAGAACTTCCTAAATCAATTAAGAAAAAGAAATCAGCAGCTCAATTAAAAAGTGGGATAACAGACATGGTTCCTGCCCTCCTGGAGCTTGCACTCTAGTGGAAGAATCCCTATTTCTTCAAGGCTAGAGGGAATAACTAGGCTGCAGGGTTTGAGGGAGCCAAAGGACAAGGTGAGTCCTTGGGTATCCCCTGTCATGCCATCTTAGAGACAGAGCTAATAGAATTCTAAATCCCAGCTCTGCCACTTACTAAATTTGTAACTTTGAGAGAAGTTGCTTAATTTCTTTGAGCTTCAGTGCTCTCATTTGTGAAATGGGAATAATTCTTATTTTACAAGGTTTTTGAGAGGGGTAAGTGATATAATAGATATAAGAGTAGGTGGTACATAATAAGTACTCAACAAAAGTGTTTTCATTCCAGTTCCCACTCTTATTCTGCCTAGAACTGAGAATAGAGGGCAGTGTTCCTTTTTGTGCCAATATGTAGCTTTTCTATTTCTTACCTTGCATTATCTGGCCTTGACAGGAGTTCTCAGATGTCCCACTTCTTTGAAATTCCATGAAGTACCAATTTATTAGGAATTGACTGCCTCCTACATCAGTGCCAAACCCAGTTCTAGCAAATGTTTAGCTGTGGTGGGAGTTCAGAGTTGGGTCAAAATTTTCTTTTTGTTTTCCAAAAACCACCATCCTTGCCCTTCTTTTACTCAGAGGAAATATTAGGAAGATGAAAGTGGTTTGTGTGTGCCAAGTCAGTGATAACAGGGGCACTCAACCCAGTTTGAATTAGAAAAAAATATGTATATTTATATATATATATCTGTATATAAATTTAATTTTTTATTGTAAAGGGTAAAAAGTGATGTTATGATTTATGAATATAATGTGGAATAATTAAATCAAGCTAATTAACATAGCCATCACCTCAAATACATATCATTTTTCAAATAATTTGACATTTATTCACTTGGCAATTTTGAAACATGAAATACACTATTGTTAACTATATTCACCCTGTTGTGCAGTAGATCTGAAAAATGAAAAATAAAAACACTTATTTCTCTTGAGACTTTGTACCCTTTGACTATCATCTCCCCATTTCTCCCCACCCTCAAGCCTCTGTAACTACCATTCTATTCTCTGCTTCTATGAATTTGGTCGTTTTAGATTCCACATATAAGTGAGGTCATGTGGTATTTGTCTTTCTGTGCCTAACATAACCTCTAATTCCATCTATGTTGTTGCAAATGACAGAATTTCCTTCCTTCCTTCCTTCTTTGCTTCCTTCCTTCCTTCCTTTCTTTCTTCCTTCCTTCTTTCCTTCCTTCCTTCCTTTCAAGATGGGGTCTCACCATGTTGTCCAGGCTGCTGGAGTACAGTGCCTATTCACAGGTGTGAATATAGTGCACTACAGCATCAAACTCCAGTGATCCTCCCACGTCAGCCTCCCCAGTAGCTAGGACTATAGGTACATGCTACCATATCTGGCTCCTTCTTTTTAAAGGCTGAATAGTGGGAATAAATATTTTAAAGAAATGAAGTTTTGTTCCTTCCAAATACTGCATTTGCAATAGGCTATTGCAAGTCAGTTCCTCATTCCTTTCTTCCTTGTCCATTCAAAACTGTTGCTCTTACTAAAAAAAAAAAAAACTTAGGTGGACCATTATAGGAATAAATAAGAATGGTTGCTTAGGGTCACTTCAGTTATTTCTGCCATAGATGGAAGCTTCTGAAGGACTGGGAGTAAGTTGTGGGGAGTGAGGTATAGAACCAGTTTGCTTTTCTGTCTTTAAACAACTCTCTGGAAATCCCATCCTATTTACTTAATTCATTTTGTCTTTCTAAGAAGCTAAACAAAGGTCAGCATCACCTCAGCCCCTGTCTAATGATTAAAAATTGGAAATTAATGATGTTTTCCTGGATAAAACTGCCCTTATAGACTGAGAAGATAACTGACTTGAATTTGACATTTCCTAGCCAGAGACATGTATATTTATTTATAGACTGATGTAAAATTTCTACCATTCATAAATTGTTGCATGATATTTAAATTCTGCCTCTGCCATTTCCTAGCTATTTAACTTTAGGCAAATGACACAACCTTCCTGAACCTCAGCTCCTCATCTGTCAAATGGGATAATTATAGTTTCTCTCTCATAAGGTTGTTGTGAGGATTACACAAATATATATAAAGGGCTTGAAACAGTGGCGGCACTTAATAATCCTACAATACTTGTTCATTATTGTTATTACAGTACAAAATGGATCTCTTGGTAGGTCTAAGTTCTTTGCTTGGTTTCTTCCAGAACACATTTGTTGCACTGGATAAGCCTCTGGGTCTCTCTTATTCTTGTACATCTATGGATATTCAAAAATGCTCTTAGGCTTATATTTGCCCTATTGCATGGGTAACACAAGTTCATTCTTCTATTCACACAAGCTCACCATGTTCTTTCCTACCTCTGCACTTTTACTCATGTTCTTTATTCTGCCTGGAATGCATTTCTCTGACTATCCATCCTGTTATCCCTCAGGCTCTTTTAAGAGGCTGCCTCTTCTGTGAAGTCACTAATCCAACCAGTTGGAATTAACTTCTTTCTTCTTTGTCTCCATGGCCTAGATTCCAAAAGTCCTATGCTTGGATATAGAAGGGGACTGCATAACCTATACCCTTTCTGGCTTCTCATGTCTCATTGGATAAGTCCCAAATCTTCAGCATAGCATACGAGGCCATGCTTCCTCAGTTTAGCCCCTTGCTTAACTCTCCTACGTTGCTCTGTGCTATTTTTTTCTTTACTTACTCTATTCCAAGCCACATCAACCTCCTTATCTTTTTGGAATATGCCACATTATTGCCCATCTCAGAGCCTTTACACATGCTATTTCTTCTGTCTGAAACTGCTTTTCGTCCATTAAACACTTGGCTCCATTTTCAGTGTCACATCAAAAGTTACTTCCTTTGAGAAGTTTCCTTGACTTATCCAATGTGTTCAGTAATTGAATCTAGTCCACACTCATTGTAGAGATGGAAATATGAAGCCCAGAGAGGGAGAGGGATTCGCTCAAGGTCACACAGAAAATTAGTGGCAGAGAAAATATTGTATATAGGTCTCCTGACTGCTGGTTCACTGCTCTTTTCCGTACATGCACCTCCACTATTGTACCCATTCCTTGAACATGCTTATGTAGCAGTCTGGCTCCTGGACTAGGCTGTGAATTCCTGAGGGCAGGGACCATATGTTATACTTGTTCTGTTCAATATGGTAGCTACTAGTCACATGTGGCAATTGGACACTGGAAAAGTGGCTAGTCCAAATTGAGATGTACTATAAAATACATACTGCATATCAAAGAATGTAAAAATATCTTATTAATAAATGGTTACATTGTTTACAGATTAAGATACCATTTCAGATGCATTGGGCTAAATAAAGTATATTACTAAAATCAGTTTTACCTATTTATTTAAAAATTGTTTAATGTGGCTACTAGAATACTTGTAGCTCATGTTACATTTCTATTAGATTATTGTATATTTCTGTTCTGTTGTATATTTTTCCCCTTGATGCAAAGCATAAAGCTTTGTAGCCAGTAGGTGCTCGGCATACCCTTGTTGAACAAAGCTGAGCTCTAGACGGTGGGTTAATTGCTGCCATTGACCATGTCAATATCACTGGCTTTGTAGGAAGCCTCACAGTGAAACCTCAGGCCAAGGTATATAAGAAGTTCTTCAGTCCTGGCCTGGAGCTGCCCTACATATTGCATCAGCCTCTGCGTTCCTTTCAAAGGAAGCCCCAGTGCAATCCTATGCACAGCAATCAGCAGGGTTGAGGTGGTGTGTGTGGACACCAACCTCTTGCACAGGAAGTGGCCTTAGCTTTGCAATTGTCCCTAGGGCCTCTTCTTGAAAGTTTTCTGAAAGGAGGTGGGGTTGAGTGAACAGGGAGATAAACTTGAAGTGAAGGGGAGCCTTCTAATCTCCCTCATGGAGGTAAGGTAAACTAAGGAATGTGGGGACCTTGGGCCATGAGGTCTCCTTCCTTTGCTTATGCACTGGGCTCATTCACTTATTTAACTCACAGTTCTGGGGTAACTATTCCATTCTTGGCCCTAAGAAGACAGTAAAGATCAGGCACAGTCCCTACTTTGGGCAGTGCTTGATCTCCTGTGAGAGACAGACACATAAACGCAATGTGGACAGTTTTTTGAGACTAGAGGAAGGCAAGGTAGGGAGCAACTAATTTTGCTGGTGGTGGTTAGAGAAAGCTTTCCAAAGACAGTGAACATCATTTTTTTCTCTCTTTCCTTTAAGATCTAGTTGAAATCCTACTCTTCTAGGAAGCTTTCTAATTACTACCACTTCCTCATTTCCTGCCCTGGAAGAAATATGTCTTTTTTTTTTTTTTTTTTTTTTTACCAACTTCTTGATGGCACTTCATACCTTTTTCAAACCTCTTGTCACATTCTGTAGAGTGACATAGTTCCTTGGGTGCATGCCTGTCCCCTCCTCCCCTCTAGCCTGAGAATCCCTCAGTGTGATGTTGTGACTGAGGCTCAGACAGGCTATGCATGATTGTTCAAGGTCACATAGTTACAGAGCTGGGGCTATAACCCAGGGGCTATAACCTAGGATCTAAGATGCTGGGATTCTGACTCAGTGTTCTTTCCACTCCAAGTGCTGAGTGAATAAATGAATGTGTCTACAGTGCAGGATTCCAGCACTGCCTGCTTGCTCTACTTCACTCTTCCCTTTTCTTGTGTCTCCCTCCACAAGCACAGTTATGGCATAGAGCATCCAAAATAGGAGGACTCTGTGTCTTTTTGTTGCTCTGAGAAGCATCTTGGACAACAGACTTAAAAGAAAAGACCTCTTTGTGCTGTTATTGCAAACTTAGCCTTTCAGCATGGTTTCTGTTTGTGCGGTAAAGAACTCCAAGGAGCCCAATGACCAACTTGTAGATCCTTCTGGCTTCTAATGCTCTCTTTCATGGACCTGCTGTGGGGCTCAAAATGGATCCCATTAATTAATACTTTAGGTGAAGATATTGTCTTCAGAAGACCCTTGTTACAAAGCCTGTAGAGTACCTTAACTGATAGGGAAGAAAAAAGGAGTAGGTAGCTGAACTTACTCAATCTCTATGGTGTGAATAGGGAGGAGGGGAGTCACTTCCTAGCAAAGTATCCACAGGACCACCCTGCTTTTGTCCTAGGCTTTAGTTAGAAACCAAAAAGAAACAGGAACTGAATCTTTCTAAAAGCCAGATCTGGGGAAACTGGTCTTGAGGCCTAAGCCAATAAATTATTCTGGTAGGAGGAAGTTTTCTACAGAGCAGTGCTAATACAAATGACTGCCTATGCCAGGCCTCAGGCCTTGCAACCGCAGGGAAGCCCACAGTCCATAAGGAGAGATAAGATGGAGGTAGTCATAAAGGAATCAGGGAATATTTGAATTGGAGAGGTCACCAAGACCACCTAGTCCAACCTGTGTTGCTCAAATGGGGAACCAAAGATCAGGGAAGGAACAGAGCTGGGACTAGGGCCCAGGGCTCCTGGCTCCCAGGATGTGATATTTTCTCTTGAACCTTAATATAAAAGACTGTATGTAGCTTAGATAGATTATTCACCAGGGTTTGAGTCTGCCCAGGGCCCTACTCCTGCCAGTGTACGCTGAGGACTGGGACTTGGCATTGTAATCATTGAAGGCTATCCCAAGTATACCCTGAAAGCATTACAAGAATTACCTCTCCCATCCTCCATTTCATCAGAATTCATGATGGAGGGCACTGCATGATGGGAATCTATCGTATTCCTGGCTGTGAATGGGGACTTCCCAGGGATAAACATGAGGCACTAGAAAACCACTCACTTTCCTCTCATACCTTTTATGTCTCTCATTCAACCTGAAGGTCACAGTTGAACTTAGAGGTCTGGCATTATCTTTTTTTTTTCTCATGGTCAAATACTTTCCTCTCCTTTCCTTGTAGCCAATGAGGGAAGGTAGAAAAAGCCTAACATTTGAAGTCGGACCTGAGTGAAAATTATGCCTTCTCCATTATTTCCTAGTTTTGTTTCCTTAGGCAAGTCACTTTATTTCTATGTGCCTTCATTTCCTCACCTATAAATAAGGATAATGATAATACTATACCAGAGGGCTGTTGAATAATGAGATAATACATGTAAAGCACATAATAAATACTCTAATAAGTGTTAGTTCCATTCTTTCTTTCCTTCTGAAGCCCCCTGGATGCCAGAATGTAACCTATGGTTATAGCTGTATCCCAGGGCCAGCTTCATAGGCATGTGACCTGTGTAGTTTCACAGGGCCCCATGCTCAGAAGGATCCCACACCTGTTTTAATGTTCTGCTGTCACTACCTTGAAATTCTTAATTTTTAAATAAGGGACCCATCATTTTCATTTTGCAAATTATGTACCTGGTTCTGTATGCCAGAAGAGAAGTTGGAGGTAAAATGAGTATTCCAGGACCAGGAGGCATTCTGACAGAGTGTGAGAACACATGATCTAGAGCCTATAGAAATGAGTTCAAATTCCAGGTTTGCCACTAACTTGCTTTGTGATATCAGGCATTTCCTTTCATCCCTCAGAGGCTCTGTTTCTCAATTTTGACAAACGATATTTTCATTAGATAATGCCTCAGCTCTGACATTCCAGTTTTCCCTCAGTTACTTTGGGGAAACCTCCCTGGCCTAGAGGTAGAGCCTAGGAAAGCCAAGGGCCTTTTTCTCCCACTCTCTGTAGTATGGGGAACCAGTGTTTGTTGGAGATCAGCTGGGAGTGGGTGGGGGCATGGTAGTGGGGACTATTGCTGCAGTAGTAGACCCTTTCACAACAGCACTGTTTGTCATGTTGCACCCAGATTTCCGTTGGCTAACCTCAGCCTTATCTTCCTCATTTCTGTTTCCTCTTGAGGACAGCAAGAGCCCTTCAAAACACACGACCTTCTTGCTCACAGCATAAAGCTGAGTTCCCTCTGGCCTCTGCAGGTTGTCTCAGCACCAGGAACCCGTGTCTCGGAAGAGACATCACTCCAGTGACAGGTATAGTATCCATTTGCCCTCTCTTCTTAGATTCCTAAGCTGTGGCAGTGTCCATGGCAGTTAAGGGTGGCTTGAATTGGCCCACCCCATTCTCCTCAAACCTTCCTCAGAGATCTGCATCAAGAGTGGGACAGAAGAAGGTTCCCATTGGCCTTCTATCCTGGAGCTTCTAGTGGTGGGGAGAAGGGGGAAGAATATTTCCTACCCAATCAGGATGTTTAGGAGACAGTCACATGGAAGTGAAGTTTTCAGTGGTCCCAGGAGTCAGGAAATCTGAGTTAAAAGGGCTGATCTTGTCATTTACTCAATGTGTATCTTTGGGCAATTCCTTTCTCCAATCTAGAACTCATTTTTTTTTGGCCTGTTTTCCAAAAAGAGGAGAAGAAGAATCAGACTGATGCTGTCTAGAGACTTAGCTTTTATGTCTCTTATTTTGATGGTTGTCAGCCTTCTTTTAAGAAAGGAGATGAGAGTGTTGCTTGCATATACATCTCTGGGTGGAGCTGAACATACCCAAGAGGAGAGCTGGTGGTGATCCATGTAGCACTCTGTGAGAGGTATGACTCAAAGATGAAAGTCTCTTTCTTCTCTAGTCTCATCTTTCACTCCTAGAATTTCAAAATTGAAAGGACTCTTAGAGACCAGGTCCATATGAGAGAGACTGAGATCCAGAGAGAGGAATAAAGGTACTTGCCCAAGGTCACACAAAGAATCTGTGACAGAGCTGGGTCTGGATTCCTGGGCCTATCCTCTTTTGCTGTACCCTAGGAGGACTGAGACACTAAGCAGCAGGACCTGCCCTGTTAACTGACCCAGGTGGGCCTCATACTGGGAGCAGTCTAGAGTTTTTTAAGGCATGGTCCTGAGGACTTCTTCTTTTCCTCTACTTCTCTTTAAGATACTTGGTTCACTATGGGTGTTCAGAGATTCCCAGATACTTACTTATACCTCCTTCTCCAGGCTTATCCCCTCTAATTCTCTCCACCAAAACTGACCCATACTTTACTTTAATAATAGTGGCTTTGTGGTGCTCTCCAATGGAGGATTTAGCATTTCAGATAGGTATAAATGATATTTCAGGTAGTATTACAGACCAAAGGAAGAGCTTTGAGAATCCCTTAATATTACCCCACATAGGTAGCCATCTCTTCTATTAGTCTGGCCAACCTTTCTCAACTGAACCTGATTTTCTTACATATGTTCCATTGGAGAGAACAGCAAGAGTGTCAATGAAATGAGACTAGTTTAAGCTCCTCCCATCGATACTGGGGCAACATCATCTATAAGTATCCTCAACTTCCAGTGTACTAATAATCTTTATCCCCTTTCATACCTCTCTTCCAGGCTTTCTGGGGTGGATGGACTCAGAAAGAGCAACCAGGAGGCTATGAACACCTCCAGGATATCCAGGTGTTCTTACTGGAGTTGGTAGCCAATGGAAGTGACCATACAAGAAAGGCACCAGTCTATTTCTCTTTTCCTGCCGCCCTCAACTCAATTTCTGTTAATCAGCTTCCTTGGCTAGCCTCCACCCAGCTTCAGGGGCTGAGCCAAGGTCCACTCAGAGCTCCTATATGGGAGGCTCTGGGAAGCTCACCAAATACTTTTCAGCAACCCTTCCAGGTAAGTTTTCTTGTCCCCATTTCCAGAGAGGATAACTGAAACCCAAAGAAAGACTTGCCCAAGCCATGATTGGCTAGTTGATGGCTAAGACAGCATTAGAACCCAATTAGAACCCAAGTTTGCCTGATTCTTTCCACTATACCATATCTGGTGACCGTGACTGCTGCTTTTGCTGCTGGGAGGCTTAGGCTGGATTGGGTAGGTAGAAAGGGAAGTGAGGGAGTGGAAGAGCCTTAGCTTTGTGATTATTACCAGATCTCAAATTCGAGGGGCATGTCATCCCTTTACATTCAACTAAAAGAGTTGAGGGGGAAAAAATGACTGTTTTCTTGCTGAAAGAGAAGACTGAATCCATCTGCCTTGCCTTGGCTGGGACAGGGCTTTCTGGTCTCATGGATCAGTTTTTCATTCCTGGTAACTTTGGGATGTTTGCCACTTTTCATGCCAGTATTTAACATAGACCAGCTACTTTCTCACAGATCAACTGCCACAGCTGGGATGGGCAAGAATTTGACACAAGCAACTAGCATTTTTAGCAATAGGATCTGAGTGTTGCCAAGGGAATTCTCCCAGAAGTTTCAGGGCTGACCCTGCTCTTGGCAACTTCCTTGTTGTCCTGGTGGCTGTGGGTTCAAGGATCTCAATGCCACACTGCAAAGTCCACTGCGTGCTTTTTGCCCTCCTTGTTGATATGTCTCCCTTTTTCCAGCAGGATATACAGAGAAGGGAGTTAAAAAGACCAATGAGGAAAGCTACTCACTTCCCTATTCTGGTGCTTCGGTTGGTCCCTTCAGCCTCAGCAGGTTCCCTGGGGCTCAGGGTGTGATTTCATCCCTCCTTTCTTTCTCTTTTCCTCCAGGGTCACATCTCCAGGAGGATATTATCTCTCCACAGAAGTCCCTGGCCCAGCCTCCTGCAGTGCCACGCTCCGTGTATTTGACAAGCTGAGTTGGACACTCAGTGTGGTAGAGTGTCAGTTTGTCAAATACCCCAAGTGCGGCACATGCCTAGCAGCTCCAGGCCAGAGCAGATGGGATACAACAAATAGACTGCCGGCTGGATACAAGAATGCTTACCAAACACCAAGCTCTCGGAAATTATCTTCCACGACTTTGAGGGAACTGAGGCATTAAATCCAAGGGTGCCAGGGCAAAAGTGAGAGCTACAGCCTCGGCTATGTCTACACACATTGTTTGAGTGCTGAGGGAGGCACAATAGTCTTGAAAAGGTGTAAGGTATAAGGGGCCCAGTGATAGAAGTGCTCTTTGATTTATTATTCTTTTCTTCCTTCACATTCTCCTTCCAGAACCTCCCAGCTAGGACACCAGAATTCTCACACAAGCATCATAGCTGGCTTATGTGAGAAAGCAGGGCTTAGAAACCCACTTTCCTGATAGTCTCAGCTCCTAAACACAGCTTGGCCTTGTCTACTTCCTTCCTTTTCCTCATGCCTTTTATTCTTCTAGGAACACCTCCATTTCTTTCCGCTTATCAATTCTTCCCCACATTTCTTGGTCTAGCCAAAGTTCAGACTCTCCAGGAACTTTTGAAAGTCAACCTGTGCTTTTTCCTTCTCCATTCGCAAAGCACTGCTTGCCCAGGTCCTGTTATATGTCCCTTTATCTCTTACTTCCCCGTAGCACCTCTTGAATCGTTAACAAACTCTTGCAGGAGATATTCTTGAATTCCCCAGTAGATTGTGAGCTTCTAGAAGACAAAATTATATTTGATCACTGTTTCCTTCAACCTCCCACAATCCAGTACTTTGGTAACAGAAAATACTCCATAAATGTTTACTGATTGATTGACTTTACACTAGTGCATTAGCTTTGGGCCTTTGGGCCAAATGCCATGTCAGATTTTGTTTAAAAAAATCAAACTGTGGATAGCACAATGCTATAGGGCATGCAAGGTAGTAGCCAACATGGAAAGTTTTTTTCTTTCTGAGAAATAGGGCCAAAGGTTGGAGGAGGAGGGCAAAAAAGTACTCGCAGAGGGAAAATAAGTTTTGGAATTACTTGGTCACACAAAGTTATACAGGTGATTTATTGTAGAATTTTTCAGACCCTTTAATATTCTAGTGTTACACTGGGAACCCCAAAGAGAGACCTTTGCCATGCCTATCTGATCATGGAAATTTTTTTTCATGTGCTAGCTCCTTGGTCATTGTTTCATGGAACAAAATTTGGGAAAGTGCCCTAGGGAAACTTCATACCTTTCCTCTTTTCTGGAGATATTCCCTTCTTTTCACTCCTCTGCTTTTCCCTGAGCAGCCACCTGCCTAAGACAGGTCTCCTGTTATCACCCCATTTTTGTTTAGCTTATCCTACAGCTTTGGGCTACTTCTATTCCTAGGAATCCCTTACTGGCTTATATTGTATGGAAAAAATTATCAGTTTGGGGGCAAGGGTGACCTCCAGAAGTTTCCTGTTGTAATAAATATATGATTCTAGGCGTTCACGGGCTTTTTGGTTTCTGTTCTACCACTAACTTTGTCATTGTCCCTCTTTGGGATTCATTTTCTTATTTGTAATATGGGAGTGTTCGGACCAATAATCTCTAAGCTCTTTAAGATGAAAGACTCTGAGATATCCCTGGGGGTCCACAGCTCCTATGGAGTGAAGTCCCTGAACTTGTAGCTCCTTTTACCAGTGGAAATGCAGCTTTGATTTCCTCCCCAACCCCAGAAATTCCTTTTTGTAAGGGTAGTAGAAAAAGGTAATGAGTGTCTTCAAAGGCTGTGGGGTATGGACACAGAGCAGTTTCATGAAGGAAGCTGAGGTTTCCATTGAGTGGTGGCCCTGTTTCAAGGACTTGTAAGTGTGATGGGGAAGAAGAAGTCACTCCTTTTACCATGGAAAGCTAGCATCTGGGGATGAGCAAAATGCTGAGGTTTTTACCATGGACTTGGCAGGTTGGGTGGTGGTGAAGCAGAGGACTCCTTGTTCACTTTTGTGTGCTATTTTGACTTCTGTAATCATTCCAAAAGGGGAGCAGCTCCTGGTGAAACCTGAGCTGACCCTGGGCTGCACTGGAACCAGAAGTGGCAACATGGCAGCTTCCATGAACAGTGTGGAAATTGATTTGACATAAATTACATCAGAGAAAGGAAGCAGGGTAGACCTGACCCAGAACAGGTCCTTATAAGGGAACCTGATTTAAAGGTTCATGAATGTGCAGACACACACACACACACACACACACACACACACACACACACACACACTCACACACATACTGCTAGGCCCATTCCTTCTTGAGGAGAAAGACTTCCTTGCTCTTACCCCCACCCCACATTGTAAGAAGGGGAAAGAAACTAAAGATGGATGACCTATGAAGAATGCAGATACTCCAAGATTTGAAGATTTTAAGATTCAAAGAGGTGGAAATCCTTGGGGGTAGTGAATCTATAATTTGGAAAGAAGGAAAGCCCTTCATCTCTGCATCCATAGGCCCTTTAGACAGAAGAACTCCTTCTGTTTCTGGCTTCTCATTGACCTGGGAATAGTCATCCAGATGAAACTGACAGGATGATGGGGAGGGGAATGGAAACCAGGGTAGTTCTGTTTAACCAAATATTCATTGTACTCTAGCTGGGCATACCTGTGGAGTGAAATTGGGGTGCCATGGGTGGGAAGGGAAAAACCAAAAAAGCAAAGGTACCATCCATACTCCCAGGAGCTGAAATCATCTCAACTACTCTCACTTTAATTACTTTTGGTAGGTGCTACCATACCTTGAGAGAAGATCCAAACAACTGAGATTGCTATCATGATTAATTATTTATTGAGCACCAAAAGAATACCAGAGCACTAGGCTTACAGTTCAAGAGCAAAACAGCCCTGTCCTGTGACATGACAATCTCAATTAAAAACTGTCTGTCCCTGGAGAAAGGGAAGTGATCCTTGATGCAGCTGGTCCCCTGAGCTGGCAGATTTGAGCCTTCCTCTAGTCTTCTGATGGCAAGAAGCCAAAGTTGAGTGGTACCTGGAGTCACGATGATGAATTCTTAGTGCTATGGGCACTTCCCCTCTGGTGTCTGGAGAGGAGCAGCAGAAGCCCCACACAAGGATACTAGAAGAGCTCAGGGCCAAATCCAGCAGCCGGCTTGCTTGTGACGCATATGGCAAATTCTTAGGCAAAGCCAGTCACTCTCAGGGGTCCCAATGTTGCCAGGGTAGACACTTTGGGCTATCCAGGAAGAAAGATAGCAGGAAAGGAGGCCATGCAGAAGGCAGCGACTGAAAAGGCAATTATGTCAGCAGACCCTGGCCTGGCGGGGCGTTTTTAGCAGACACTCTTGCCCTCAGTGGCCAGAAGCTGATGATCCAGAGGAACTGTGTGCAGCAGGCGGGCGTAGTCACCGTTGATCTGGGCGATGATCTGGTACTCTTGGCCCAGGTAGGGCTCATCAGAGTAGTCGTTGTCTAAAGCCTGGGAAGCTGGCTCATCCCTGGAGCAGCCACTTGCGAAGATGGCCACCCTCATGGTTTCTCCAGAGTTGCTGGCCTCCCTGTTATTCACCCTATGGCCCAAGAGCCCACCACCCATGAGAAGGGGCTTGGGGCTAGGACCTTGATTTCCCACCCTTCTGCCTCAATTCTTGCCAACTGACCCTGAGGCTCCTGCTACCCAGAACAGAGGGCTGGTGGACCTAAATTATATTGTGTGTTTGATGGGGCAGGACAAAACCTCTGAAGGTGCCCCAGAGAGAGAAGAAAACTGTGTCCTGATCCTGAAGGCCTCTGGCCTTAGGATTGGTTCTTGCCACACCCCCTTCCTCCATGTTTCCTGGCAGTAACCAACAGAATTGAGGGTAGGAAAAGGGTCAGATGATGGAAGAAGAGAGGCTATCTTACCTGGCCACTTCATAGACATGCTCTAGAAAAGAAGGAGGAATCAGGTCAGAAGTTTCTATGGGGAGTGGACAAGGGACAAGCACGGACCCTGGGTACCAGTCAAAAAATGAGGGAAGGGGAGAGTGAAAGGGATTTCAATATATCTCAGCTTTTCAACATCTGGGAGGTATTGGGGAGAAAGTTGAAATACAGAGATGCAGATTTATCAGGAGAAGGAAGGGGAAGTACACTTGGTCACTGTCCTCTTTGGCATCTCTGGCTCAAGCTATTGAGCTGTAGCAGATGCTGGGCACAAATGGGGGGAGGACACTGAAACTGGACCTGCTCTCCACTCAGGAATCTTACCAAAGATTACCAGAGAGTCCTTGTGGGAAACTTGGCTGCTAGGCCAGAGACCAGGAAGAAGAGGCTGGATTAGTCTGATGCCAGGAACCATGGCCCAAACCACTCCCTAAATGCAGTCACCCCCACCCTATACCCAGGAAAGTCCCTGGAATAGGCCACCATTGCCCCCTAGTGTCTGCGGAGGAGAAGTGTCCTATATTCCATACAGGCACAAAGGCTTAGCTTGGTACAAAGGTGACTGTCTCTTGATACTGCCCTCTAAGTGCTTATACTCTTTCAGCGGTGCAATTGGAAATGCATGCATTAAACTACAACAAAGTAAACAGGGCAAGCCACAGGCCTTCTGCCTTGTGGTAGAGCCCTGCATTTCCATGTCTTATCTTCACTATTGACCTGGGAGTTCCTGTACTGCAGGGACTATGCCTTTTTCATCTTTATATGCCCAGTGCCTGGCACATAATAGGTGCTCAGTAATTATGTTAAATTGAATTGATACCCTGATGCTGTCTCGCTTATAAAGAAAAAGAACATAGGAATTCTAGGAAGGCAATCCAGGAAAGGAAAAAGCACGAAGGTGCAATGTGTAAGGCCTATTTGCTTGTTTGACTCCAGTGACTGAAAATGAGAATAGGTATAAGGGAGTTGTGGGGGTTGAAGATAGGCTAAAGCCACATCACAGAGGGTCCTAAATAGAAGGCTACATTTTGACCTCTATCTCCTAGGCCATGAGGAGCTATGGCAAGTTACTGAGAGAGAAACAATTTAAGTTGGTTACGGTTTATGCCCAGCTTCATCAAGACTATATGATAAATGGTTTCCTTTTAGTGCTCCTGGGGTTTGTGGCCATTTCAAGTATCTCTTCTCCCAAGGTTAGCCTCATGGGTCATAGCCATGCTAACTGGCCAAGGCCAGAGCTTACACTTGAGACCCTGGAGAAGGAAATACCCAAGGCTCCCTTCTCATGGTGGAAACCCATGAGACCCATGGTGCCAGGCTATTTGAAAGTAGGAGATACTACAGGGAATGAGACAAGCTAAATGCTAGGCAAAATGACTAGTGCAGTGGGACCAAAGAGTAGTTAGGTTTTTCTTTTTCTTTCTTTTTCTTTTTAGAAATAGCATCCCAATTTTCTTTTTTCTCTTCTATTGGCTCATAGTTGTCAGATGGTTCTGACAACTGTGCCTTCACCATGCTACTTCCCTGCTTAAAAAATTTTGGTGACTTTTAGTGCCCTTGCAAGGCCTAGTGAAGAAAGTCTAAATTCTTTAGCCTGGCATTAAAGGCCTTCTAATATCAGGAATAAACTTTCCCTGTGTATTTCCCCATTGCTCATCTACATAAATTTTCTTTATTGATGACCTCATTCTCAGTTGTCTTTTAGGCCTTTTACATTTTGCTCATGTAGTTTCCCCTTCCTGGAATATTGTTCCCTTACAAATTGTTTTCATCTTCCAAGGCCTGGTCTAAGCTTCATATCAAGGATGAGCACAGTGGCTGATGCCTACAATCCTAGCACTTTGGGAGGCTGAGGCAAGAGGATCGCTTGAGGGCAGGAGTTCGAGACTGGCCTGGACAATATAGCAAGACCCCATCTCTACAAAAAATAATAATAATAAAATTAGCCAGGCATGGTGGCCTGTGCCTGTAATCCCAGATACTTGGGAGGCTGAGGCAGGAAAATCACCTGAGCCCAGGAATTGTATGCTGCAATGAGCTATGATCATTCCACTGCATTCCAGCCTGGGCAACAGAGTGACACCCTGTCTCAAAAAAAAAAAAAATCTTTCACCTCCTTCTGAAAGCCATTGCTAATTACTTCAGCCCTGACTGACTCTCTTCTCCTCTGGATCCATTTAGCATTGATTGTCTTCTCCAGGTTTTAAGTCCACAGCCTTTATTGCTATGTATTGTTATTGATCAACTCCATGCTTCTACCTTGAATCTCCTAAATAAACTGTAAGCAACTTGAGGGCATGGATTGTGACTTCCTCTTCACTTGCATCCTTGTGAGGTAACTCATTACAAGGATGGCTGTACTTGGCTGGGTACCAAAACTTTGTGCATTTACTTTCATATGTCTTATGTCATTGTTTGCTTGAACATCTGTCTTCCTGCACCCCTACTCTCACTCCCAAACAAGGCTGGAAACTCCTTGAAGTGCCTAACACAGTCCCTAATATGGAGAGTAGGATCAAATATACTTCCAGAAAAAATTAATGAGCAAAAGTCACCCAGCCGTATTCATCACTCACCCTGTTGGGATGTCTTCCGGCAGAACATGATATAAGCCATGGTGAAAACCACCATACAGCACAAAGAGATGATGAGGATGATAGCAAAGATAGGCAGGCCCTTTCCTGGAAGGCAAAACAAAAGCAAGTGGTATCTGGTTGAAAATAAGGCCAGGAACAGAAACTCCAAGGATCAGCCCAGACCAGCCCAGGCTTCTTTCTGTTTCATTTTTCATTCTCTCCTAACCTTCTTAGCTAGCCAGAGAGACAAAAAAGAAAAAAAAAACCCTCCAGGTCCAATGAGAAAGATTTGAGAAAAGCTAAAGATGCCATGTGTAAACAGATTCTTCCAGGCTCATTGACTGATGGCTGATTGACCTGGGCATTTGAGGTAGTTCTCCATGCTTTCTGTGGGACCAAGACAAGAGGTTTTCAGCTTCCCTTAGAAAGAAGAAAGTAGTATTCTGACTTCCCAGCTTCACAAAAATGCTATCTTCTTGAGATTCTGGTCAGTTACTTCTAGCCACAATGGTTCTTCCCCTCACATCCTCTGGGCAAGTCCTCAGCCTCCTTCTTTCTCAAAACATATTTCCACTGAGCCACCTGGGGTACATATTCACATTATGCCTAAAAGCTGAAGGAATCCACTGGACTGGGCTTACAGTCCTGGATCTGTTATTTACTTTGTGTATGACCGTGGTAGGCAGAATAATAATCCTTCAAAGATGTTCACATCTAAATACCTGGAAACTGTGAATATGTCAGTTTACATAGTAAAAAGGAATTAAGGTTGCAGGTAGAATTAATAATTAGCTGGTGTTGAGATGGGAAAATTATCCTGAATTATCTGGGTGGGCTCAATATAATCATAAGGATCCTTTTAAAGTGGAAAGGAAAGACAGAAGTGGAGGTCAGAGTCAGAGGGAGATTTGAGAATGCTACATTGTTAGTTTTGAAAATGGAGGAAGAAAGTCACGTGAGTAGCTTCTAGAAGCTATAAAGGACAAGGAAATGGATTCTTCCCCAAAGCCTCCAGAAGGAATGCCACCCTGCTGACACCTTGATTTTGGCTCAGTGATAACTGTGTCAGACTTCGTATCTCTAGAAGTATAATAGAATACATTTATGCTGTTTTAAGTTACTAGGTTTGGGTTATATTTTTACAGCAGCCATAGAAAAAATGAATAGCATGACCTTAGTCAATTTTTTGACTGTCACTAGGCATTAGTTTACCTGTAAGCTCAATGGAAAAATTTGATGATGTCTAATGTACTTTTAGCTATAATATTCTGAATCTAGGGGGCTAGGTCAGGGGACAAGGAGGGACAGGGAAAGAAATTTCAGTGCCTTTAGGATTTGCTGCTACAATTGGCTTTGTTTTTACTTGACTCCAAGATGTTCTCTCATAGGAATCTGGTATCTGTGGTCCTGAGAGCTTATTGTTGGAATGAAGAGAACCCAAGCTATTAAATAAGCTAGTGCAGATCAAAGAAAGATTCCCTCTTAAAGGTGGTCAAATATTGGAAAACTGGATAGAGAAAATAGGGCATAAGCTCAATATCTGAAAACTTAGACTATTTCCATGGTTATCTTCTCATCTTCCCAAACTAACTTTTCAAGAGGCATCTTCTAACTTCCCTTCTCCCAATGAATGCTGCTCTGGGGGAGGCACGGAACTATGGAAGCCTTCAAGCCAAAGGTGCAAATGCAAAGGTGGAACACAAAACATGTCTGAGCTATGTCCAGAGATAGCCAAGAAGCTCTGCAACCAGGAAGGGAGAGGTACAAAGGGCATTCACAAGTCTATCCTCAGTGATACACAGCCAGAGAATGAGACCAGGAGTGATAGTCATCAAACTATTTAACACCAACCAATCACAACAAATGCCTGCTGTAAACCTGGAGTTTCAATGGTCACCTGACATACCAGGCATTAACACTTCTGTTGCAGGACCATAGAGTGATATGGAGAATTCTGGGGGATGAGCCATGGGAGCCCAGGTGATAACAGGGAGCTCAGGGATTAAGGGAAACAGCTAATTATCAACTGGTATGAAAGTATTTTATTATTTTAACAATCAATGCAGTCATGTCAGTGCATACTAGCCGATTATCAGCTCCAGGTTAAGCACAAAAGATTTCTTTGGAGGTCAGATCTCTGAGAACCTGACTTGGGGATCTGTGAGACTTAAAAGGAATCAGAAATCAGCTGCAAGCTTCTTGGAGAGCCTTGGTGAAGAGCTCAGGCAATGCCATAATTCTTACCTAGCCCAGTGCTCATCTCCTCTAGGAGAGCTGTCTGAGGCCATGATGATCTTATCCTTGTTCTTGTTCAGAATGTTTGGGAAGTGTATTACTATGGCATAGAGAACAAGCCAAGAACACATTTAATACTCCCCTTAATCCTGCTCTGACTTTGCTCATCCCTGGATCTGTACCTCTGCTTCTCCATCCCACCTACCCCACCCATCTTCAGTGCCCTTGATCATTGCCTGGCACATAGCAGGTAATGGTTTGCAGAGTTGAATGCCATAGAACAGTGTATATAGTGGGAAGCTTAGGTCATAAACCTTGGAGCCAAGAAAGAAAGATAAAAGTCTTGACATTGTTCTTACCTGGCTCATTACTGGTCTCCCCAAGGTAGCCATCTATGTCAGTCGTCTGGTTCCAGGATGGGTTCACTGTAGATATTGCTATAGCAACAGAGAATTAGGGTCAGAGGACTCTCTTCCAACCTGGGGCTATGAGGTAGGGGATGGCTGCAAAGGTTGGGACCCTTCTCTGGGCATCTGTGCTGGGCTTTCCAGAGTGTCTGGCCATGTCACCACCAAGTACTATGAGGTGAGGTATCTTAGTTTCTTACAGTTAGGGATGGGCAATGGGAAGAAGGCCCATAAAGGAAAGATACACCGCAAATCATATGGTAAGTCAGAGTAAGAGGAGAACAGAATTCAGTGTCCTCTTGTCTTGCTTTTCCAATGTGAGTATCCTAACTCTCTCTTTCCTTTGGCCTCAAAACTTCTCACAAAGAAGAGTAGATGTTTATGATCCCACTACTTTACTACTCTTAAGTTCTTACACCTTTCTTTTATTTCCATTCCTTTACTTCCACATTCTCTCTGAGGAACCCAGTGACCTCTCATTCCCCATGCAATAAGATTGGTGCTCCTCCCTTGGTTTTCATGACACCATTTCAGATCTCTTCTACTTATTCAAATCCTATTAAAACTCACCTTCCAAGAGGGATTGCATGGTTGTAAATGCCTCAGTCTTGGTCTTGATTGGCTTTGAGGAATCTGCAAGGAAAAGGGAGCCCGGTCAAGGGCTCTGGTACCCTTGGATGAATAATTGAATATCCTAGGAAAATTGAGAAGTAAGTATAGGCCAGTCAGGTCCACACATGGACTTGTCTCAACACTTCCCTCACGATGCTGGTGAGTCCTGTGTTGCTTGGTTATCCTTCACACATGAATTTAGGACAGGATTTTTAACCCGGGGTCCAAAGATCCCAAAGTAATCTGTAGCTAGAGTTCAGAGGGTCTGTCAACTGGGATGGGAAAATGTATTTTATTTTTGATAATATTAACTGGGATTTAGTGATTCATTCCTTGAAAGAGAGTTGGGAAATATGATAAAGAAGGTGGCAGTGGGTGACATCAGTGAAAATGGTAAAGTAATGACCTCTAAGAATTCACCCTTTAATAAAATTGATGAGATAACTGGAAATATTTGACATAATCAACATTTTTTTCAGAAGTTTGGAAATTAGCCAAAGGTTTTCAGCAACTCAGGGAGGATTTATGGAATAAAAATATCCCAATTTTGGTAAGAACAGCAAGGTTGGTATTGTTTTAAATTATCCTAGTCCCCTCATCCCTTCACAGCTCAGAGGTAGTCATGAAAATAAAACCCCATTCCAGGTGCTAGAGTGAGAAGAATAGATTTAATTTCCAAACAAAAATTGTTATTATTTGACCTGTCTGGTGGTTCCCTGAAAGACCTTACTCAAAATATTTCTTTTATTGGTCTTCCAGTGCTAAAAGAAGCCTCTCCCCAGGGATGGGGAAGCATTTGTTACGTAGCTGCCTGGGGCAATGGATAACAGTTGGGGAACACGAGAGTCTAACCAGAATAACTTAAAAGGAAAAGCTGAAGAATGAGACGTCCATAGGGACTTTGAAAAGCTCTGACACGTTTCTGGGAATCTAGAAGGCCACACACATCCATAGGGCTGTGTGCCTGCTGAGCAAAGACATGAGAAGGCCATAAGCTCCTCCCTCTGGATAGCCTTGAGTCTTTCCATAAGCGGGAAGTAAAGGCTATGGTACAGTTGTAAACTGCCTGGTCGAGTGTTGAAGACATGACTCAACTGGCAACACATCCCTTTGGTAAAGACTAGGAGATTTATTGGTTCGAGGCACTTAAGGAAATCTTGATCCAATCATTGGCTGGCCATGACACTAACCAAGTAAAGACTTCAGTGGCCATCCATGAGAAAGAATACAGAAGACTAAACAGAAATACTTCAGAAAAGTCACTAAACAACAACAACAGCAACAACAAAACAACTACTACAACAAGCAGCCAACAATATCCTTGAAGAGAAAGAGAATCAGAGTTTCCACACTATATTATTTTAAAAGTTCAGTTTTCAGCAACAAAAAAATAAGACATGCAAAGAAACTGAACACATATCCCATAAACAGTTAAAAAAGTTCAATCAGCAGAAACTGTCCCTGAGGGAGCACAATATTGGATTTACTAGACAAGGCAATTTAAATATGTTTAAAAAACTAAAGAAAATCATGTCTAAATAGCTAAAATAAAGAATGAGAATGATTCAAACCAAATAGAGAATATCAGTAAAGAGACTGGTATTATAAAAAGGAACAATATAGAAATATTGAGGTTGAAATTTACAACAACTGAAAGGAGAATTTCAACAAAGGGGAGAAAAATCCACTAGATACTATTTGAGCAGGCAGAATAAAGAATCAATAAACTTGAAGATATGACTGTTGAAATTATCCAGTTAGAGGAACAGAAATAAAATAAAATGAATAAAAAAATGAATAGCACCTCAGAAACCTGTGGGACACCATCAAGTGTACCAACATATGCATAATGGGAGTCTTAGAAAAAGAGAAAGAAAGGGGCAGACAGAATATTTGAATATATAATATAAAAAAATCCCAATTTGATGAAAAACAATAATCTGCAAATCCAAGAAGCTCAACAAACTTCACGTAGGATAAGCTCAAAAACATCCACACCTAGACATATCATAATCAAAAGCCAAAGCCAAATATAGAAAATATTGAAAGCAGCAAGAGAGAAGCAACTCATCAGGTACAGGAGATTCTCAGTAAGATTAATGCTAGTTTCTCATCAGAAATAATGGAGGCCAGAAGACAGTGGGATGACATATTCAAAGTACTAAAACAAAAAACTTATCAATCAAAAATTCTATATTCAGCAAAACTACCCTTCAAAAATGAGGGAGAAATTAAGACATTCCAAGATATACAATAACTGACAGAGATTACTGCTAGCATAGCTGACCTATAAGAAATATTAGAGGGCATTCTTCAGACTGAAATAAAAGGACAGTGGATAGTAACAACATGAAGAAGTAAAAAGGCACTAGGAAAGGTAATTACATAAGGAAACATGGAGTGTAAAGGTATTTTTTGTTTGTCACTCCTTTCTTTCTTTTCTGATTTACAAGACACTGCATAAAGCAATAATTATAAGTTCACGTTGATATGATTACAAATATATAAATATATAATTTGCTACAATAACAGAATTAAAGGAGGGGGAATGAAGCTACATAAAATCAATTTTTTTTGAACTATTGAAATTAAGTTTCTATAAATCCAAATTAGATTGTAAGTTAAGAATCAATGATGGCTGGGCACAGTGGCTTATACCTGTAATCCTAGCACTCTGGGAGGCCGAGGTGGGAGGATTGGTTGAGGTCCAGAGTTTGAGACCAGCCTGAGCAAGAGCAAGACCCATGTCTACTAAAAATAGAAAAAATTAGCCAGGTGCAGTGGCTCACACCTGTAGTCCCTGCTACTTGGGAGGCTGAGGCAGGAAGATTGCTTGAGAAGGCATTTGAGGCTGCAGTGAGCTATGAGATGATACCACTGCACTCTAGCCAGGGCAACAAAGTGAGACTCTGTCTCAAAAACAAACAAACAAACAAATAAACAGAAAAAGAATCAACAGTAATCCCCAGGGCAACCATGAAAAAAGAAAAAAAACTCAAAATATATAGTAAAAGAAATAACAAAGGAATTACATAGTACACTAGAGATTATCTATTTCACACCAAAGTCATAAGTAATGGAGGAACAAAGAAATAAAAAAGACATAAGATATATAGAAAACAAATGGGATATGTCAGACATACATGCTATCTTCTCAGTAATTTCATTAAATGTAAATGGATTGAACTCTCAAAGTTAAAGGCAGAGATTGACAGAGTGGATTAACAAAACAATCCAATTATATGCTAAGCAGACTTAGGGTTCAAAGACACAAATGGTTTGAAAGTAAAAGGATAGAAAACAATACACCATGCAAACAGTAACCACAATGGAGCTGGAGTGGCTACAGTAATATCCAAGAACATAGACTTCAAGATAAAACTTGTTATAAGAGACAATGAAGGACATCTTGTAATTATAAAAGTATTAGTCTATAAATAAGACACTTCAATTATACTCCTAACGACAAAGCCCCAAAATACATGAAGCAAAAACTGATAGAATTAAAGGGAGAGATAGACAATTCAACAATAATAGTTTGAGTCTTTAATATCTCATTTTCAATTATGGATAGAACAATTAGAAGATCAGCAAGGAAGTTGAAGACTTGAACAACACTATTAACCAACTAGACCTAACAAACATATACAGAACACTCCACACAAAAATAGCAGACTACACATTATTTTCAAGCGTACATGGAACATTATCCAGCATAGGCCATATTTTAGAGCATAAAACATATCTCAGTAAATTTTAAAGAAGTAAAATAATATGAAGTATGTTCTCCAACCACAATTAAATGAAATTACAAATAAATAACAGAAACTAATTTTTGAAGAAGAAATAGAAAACCTGAAAAGACAGACCTTTAACAAGTGAAAATATTATATACTAATCAAACAACTATCCATAAAGAAAAGGTCATGCTCAGGTGGCTTCACTGGTGAATTCTACCAAATATTTAAAGAAAAATTAATGCTGAATCTTCATTAATTATTTAAAAAAATTGGTGAGGTAATACTTTCTAACTCAGTATGTAAGACAAGTATTATTCTGATACAAAAGCAGACAAGACATCAAAAGAAAAAAAAAACCTAAAAAACAACATCCTTATTGATATATATTCAAAAGTTCTTAAAAAACACTAGAATAACAAATCCAGCAGTATATTGAAAGGATTATACACCATGACCAAGTGAGATTCTTTTGAAAATTGCAAAGTTGGTTAACATACAAAAATGAGTCAATGTAATATACTCTATTAACAGAAAAAAGGAGGAAGAAGCACACAATCATCTTAACAAAGAAAAAACATTTGACCCAATCCAACACCCTTATATAATAAAAACATTGAACAAACTAGGAATAGAGGGAACTTTCTAAACCTAATAAGGGGCATCTACAAAAAAACCCATAGCTAACATCAAACTTAATGATGAAAGACTTAATGTTTTCTGTGTAAGATCAGGAACAAGACAAGGATGTCCATTCTTGCTATGTCTCTTCACCATTGTACAGGAGGCACTAGCCAGAGAAATTATTCAATAAAAAGAAATAAAAGTCATGCAGACTGGGAAGGAAGAAATAAAACTATATTTATTTTTATATGACATGATCATATATAGAAAATCCTTTAAAATCCACAAAACAATGACTAGAGCTAATAAGTGAGTTTAGCAAGGTTGCAGGATAAAAGATCGGTATAAAAAACAAGTTGTATTTCTACAAATTAGCAACGAACAATCCAAAAATGATATTAAGAAAAAGTTCCATTACTCCAGCATCAAAAGTAATACAATTCTTAGAAACAAATTTAACCAATTGGGAGTCCAGAAATAAACCTATGTATCATTCGTCATTGATTTTCAACAAGGCTGCCAAGACCATTCAACAGGAAAGCATAGTCTCTTCAGCTAATTGCACTGGGACAAATGGATAACCACAAGGAAAATAATGAAATTGAGCCCCTACTTAACACCATACACCAAAATTAACTCAAAATAGATCAAGCATAAACATAAAAAATAAAATTGTAAAATTCTTAAAAGAAAACAAGGGTGACTCTTCATAAACTTGAATTTGGCAATAAATTCTTAAATATGACACCAAAAACACAACTATCAAAAGAAAAAATAGATAAGTTGGACTTCATCAAAATTAAAATCTTTTGTGCCTCAAAGGACACTGTAATGAAAGTCAAAAGACAAAATATAGAATGTGAGAAAGTACTTGCAAACAATATATCTGGTAAAGATCTAGTATTCCAAATATATAAAGAACTCTTATAGCTCAACAACAAAAGAGCAAACAACCCAATTTAAAAATGGCTAAAGTATTTTAATAGGCAGTTCTCCAAAGAAGGCATACAAATGGCCAATAAGCACATGAAAATATGATTAATATCATTAATCATTAGGGACGTGCAAATCACAACCCCAATGAGATACCTTTTCATATCCACTTGGATCTCTATTGTTTAAAAAATAAAACAGAAAATATCAAGTGTTGGTGAAGATGTAGAGAAATTGAAATCCTCGTATATTGCTGGTGGGAAGGTAAAATTGTGCAGTCACTTTAAGAAAGAGTTTGGCACTTCCTCAAAAAGGTAAACATAGAGATACTATATGACCTAGCCATTCTACTCTTAGTCATATGCCTAAGGGAATTGAAAACATGGAGTATTGATACATGCTACAGCATAAATTAATTTTGAAAAAATTATACTATGTGAAAGAAAATAGGCACAAAAGGTCACATATTGTATGATTCAACTTATATTAAAATATCAAAAATAGGTAAATCCTTAGAGATGGAAACCAGATTAGTGTTTTCTAGGGGTTAAGGAATGGAAAAATGGAAGTGATCACTTTCTGGGTATGGGGTTTCCTTTTGGGGTGATTGAAAAGTTCTGGAATTAGATAATGGTATGGTTCCAAAATCATATAAACCACTGAATTACATACTTTAAAATGTTACATTTTTTAGTATGTGAAGTATATCTCAATGCAAAAAGATTTCAGTGAAAGATCAGTAGAATTTCTTTAGGCTGAGAAAGACGAAGAACACTGTAGGCAGAGGGAATAGCATGCTATGTTTCAGATGTGAGGAGTTACATTGGAAGATAAGGCTGGATAGGCAGGCTGGGGACAGACTAAAAGAGTTTTGGGTTTGTTCTTTGAGTTGAAGGAATTAAGGGGAGTAAAAGAAGCTTTTGGAAAAAAGAAGTAAATATTGCTCAGTCTAAGCTTTAGGAAAATAATTCTGACAACAGTGCGGTAGGATTTTTTAAGGTGAGGGAGTAGCATATTTTGTCCATTCATTTACAAATACATTATTTGATTAGTGTCAAATCAATACTTTGCTGGACTCTAGAGAACAGCCATGAAGTATACAGGCAGAATTCTGCCTCTTGGATTTTATAATATAGTGATATAAAATAGATACTCAATAAATGTTGAATAAGTTAATGGTTTGGTAACATGTATGGACATGGGAAGACCATTTAGAAGACTACTGAAATTGTTCAGAAAGAAGATAATGAGACCATGAGGGTATGGGAAGAGAAAGGAGAAGCTTAATAAGATATCTCATTTCGTAGTTAAATTTATAGCACTTGGTAATCTTGATGATTATCTGACTGTGAGAAGTAAAGGAGAAGGAGGAGTCAAAGATACTGCCTTGTCTCCTAACAGGTTTGAGGAATAGGTTTGGTGAGTAAAAGGTAAGCACACTTTTGGACAAAGTGAGATTAAAATGAAGCTGTCCAAAATGTAAGTAGAAAATGGGATCTAGCACTCAGGAGAGAAATTACACATAAAATTACGGTTTGAGAGTCATCAGCCTAGAGGGGATATTTGAAGCCAGAGAAGTAAATAAAATCTTCTGATAATATAGAGAAACATGAGGAAAGGAATATAAACTAAGTCCTTTATTTTTGCTTCTATTTATGTGGTTAATTACATTTATAGATTTTCGTATGTTGAACCACCCCTGCATCTCTGGGATGAAGCCTACTTGGTCATGATGAATTATTTTTTTAATAAGCACTTGGATACGATTTGCTAGGATTTTATTGAGAATTTTTGCATCTACGTTCATGAGAGAAATTGGTCTGTAGTTTTCTTTTTTTGTTGCATCCTTTCCTGGTTTTGGTATCAATGTTATATTGGCTTGGTAAAATGTGTTGGGGAGAATTCCATCCTTCTCAATATTGAAGAATAGTTTATGTAGGATGGGCACCAGTTCATCTTTGTATGTGTGGTAAAATTCAGGTGTGAACCCATCTGGACCAGGGCTTTTCTTTTAGGGAAGGTTTTTTATTGTTGTTTCAATTTCAGTTCTTGATATTGGTCTATTCAAGAATTCTATTTCTTCCTGATTGAGCTTGGGAAGGCTGTGTGTTTCTAAAATATGATCCTCTCAATAGATGCAGAAAAAGCATTTGACAAAATTCAACACCCTTTTATGATAAGAACACTTAACAAAATAGGCATAAATGGGACCTACCTAAAAATGATACAAGCCATATATGACAAACCCACAGCCAACATCATACTGAACGGAAAAAAATTGAAAACATTCCCACTCAGAACTGCAACCAGACAAGGCTGCCCACTGTCCCCATTACTTTTCAACATAGTATTGGCAGTCCTTGCGAGAGCTATCAGACAAGAGAGCAGAATCAAGGGTGTCCAAATAGAGACAGAAGAGATCAAACTCTCACTCTCCGCTGATGACATGATGTTGTATCTGGAAAACTCCAAGGACTCAACCAAGAGACTCCTGGAATTAATTAATGAATTCAGTAAAGTCTCAGGTTACAAAATTAATACACACAAATCAGAGGCATTCATATATGCCAATAACATTCAATCGGAGAACCAAATTAAGGACTCAATACCTTTCAAAATAGCAACAAAGAAAATAAAATATCTACGAATATATTTAACTAAAGAGGTAAAGGACCTCTATAAAGAGAACTATGAAACACTAAGGAAGGAAATTGCAGAACAAGTAAATAGGTGGAAATCCATACCATGCTCATGGATTGGAAGAATTAACATTGTTAAAATGTCTGTACTATCCAAAGTAATCTATAGATTCAATGCAATTCCTATTAAATTACCAACATCATTTTTCACAGATTTAGAAAAAATAATTATACACTTTGTATGGAATCAGAGAAGACCCCGTATAGCAAAAGCAATTTTAAGCAATAAAAACAAAATGGGAGGTATTGATTTGCCAGACTTCAAACTATACTACAAAGCTGTGGTGCTTAAAACTGCCTGGTATTGGCACAAGGGCAGGGACACAGACCAGTGGAACAGAACAGAAAATCCAAATATAAAACCATCCTCATATAGCCATCCAATCTTTGACAAAATAGACAAAAACATACTCTGGGGACAAGAATCCCTATTCAATAAATGGTGCTGGGAAAACTGGATAGCCACATGTAGAAGACTGAAACAGGACCCACAGATTTCACCTCTCACAAAAATCAAATCACGGTGGATAACAGATTTAAACCTTAAATGGGAAACGATTAGAATTCTAGAAGAAAATGTAGGAAAGACTCTTACAGACATTGGTCTAGGCAAAGAATTTATGAAGAGAACCCCTAAGGCAATCACAGCAACAACAAAAATAAATGAATGGGACCTGTTTAAATTAAAAAGCTTCTGCACAGCCAAAGAAACAGTCACGAAAATAAACAGATAGCCTACAGAATGGGAAAAAATTTTCGCATACTACACATCAGATAAAAGACTGATAACAAGAATCTATTTAGAACTCAGGAAAATCAGCAAGAAAAAAATCAAACAATCCTATCAAAAAATGGGCAAATGACATGAATAGAAATTTTTCAAAAGAAGACATAAGAATGGCTAAAAAACGTATGAAAAAATGCTCAACATCCCTAATCATCAGGTAAATGCAAATCAAAACCACAATGAGATACCACTTAACTCTGGTGAGAATGGCCTTTATCAAAAAATCCCAAAACAACACATGTTGGCGTGGATGCGGAGAGACAGGAACACTCATACACTGCTGGTGGGACTGCAAACTAGTGCAACCCCTATGGAAAGCAATATGGAGATACCTTAAACAGATTCAAGTAGACCTACCATTTGATCCAGCAATCCCATTATTGGGCATATACCCAGAAGAACAAAAGTCATTCTTTAACAAAGACACCTGTACCCGAATGTTTATAGCAGCACAATTCACAATCGCAAAGATGTGGAAACAACCCAAGTGCCCATCAATCCACGAATGGATTAGTAAACTGTGGTATATGTATACCATGGAGTACTACTCAGCTATAAGAAATAACGATGATACGACATCTCTTTGGTTCTCCTGGAGAGAGTTGGATCCCATTATATTAAGTGAAGTATCCACAGAATGGAAAACCAAGCATCACATGTACTCACTAGAAAACTGGTTTCCCTGATCATCACCTAAAAGCACATCGGGGAAGGATACCATTTGGGTATCAGACTGAGATGGGGGGTGGGGGGAGAGGATGAGTGTATGCCTACATGATGAGTGCGTTGCCTACCCTCTGGGGAATGGTCATGCTTGAAGGTGCTGACTCGGGGAGGTGGGGGTGAGGGGATGGAGGTATGACTACATCGTGAGTGCCAGGCGCACTGTCTGGAGAATGGACACGCTTGAGGCTGTGACTCAGGGGGATGGGCGGGACATGGACAATGTATATAACCTGAACTTATGTACCCCCATGATGAGCTGAAATAAAAATAAAAATAATAAACTAAGTCCTTGAGTACATTTACAATTAAGGGGTGAATGAAAGAAGAGCCAGCACAAAAAGGTCTGAGAAAGATCAGTTAGAGGTCTTAGGAGAACCAAGAGAAAGTGGTGTCATTGATAGCAGTGGTTGAAAGAATTTTGAGGAGGATGAAATGGTCAACATGTAGCAGCATGTCAACTGCTACAGAGATGTTCAGGAGGATGTGTGTGAATGGTGAGGTCTTGGGCTTTGGTGATTTGGAGGTCAATGATGACCCCAGTTTACAAAGTTATGTTGTGGGGAATTAGGAGGTACAGCTGGCGGAAGCCACCTCTTGAGAAGGTTAGTAGCAGCCATAGGAGAGATGGGGTGGCAGATGAAGAGAAAGATTTTTTTTTTAAATAACACATATATGTTTATAGACATATATGTTCACACATATATATAGCTTGCATACATACATATATACATATATATATATATTATACATGCATATATATTGGACTCAGGTAGAAAAGAAAGGGTGCGGCAGGGCATTGCAGTACCTGAGGTTAAGAGTTCAGGAGGAGGGGTTTGCTGTAGAGAGCACCAAAGTACACCTTACTCTGAGCCAAGAGGAAATGGGTAGGGAAATGTGAAGGCACAGAGGAGGATAGTTGATAGAATTCACATCTGAAGAGGGTCTGGATCTTCTCAGAGAAAGAGGTGATTTCATCTTCTAAGAGCACAGATGGGAGCTTGAAATAAGGTGGAAATGTTCTGAACAGATGCTATAAGGAATAAGACAAAGATGAGCAATAGATTGACAAACAGCATGGGGGCAGGGAGTGGATGTTGCATAGCATTAAACTAAAGTGGGGCCAATGCATACCTGTATTTTGTTTTGTTTTGTTTGTCAGCAGAGCTCAGCAGTTTAAGAGCATGAGCAAAGGCATGGCCTATAGAGCCATTCCAGAACTGAAGAACAATACAGAAGGTGAGGTGCAAGGGTGAAGGGTTGAGAGCTTTGTAGGACAGGGATGAAACAAGGTTCCAGGCTCATGGGACCAGGTCAAGGTGGACAAAAAGAGTGTATCTTGGCTCAGAGAGCAGGGATGCATGGAAGGCTGAAACTTCTCTTAGCCTTAGTTTCCTTATGTGTCAATAGAGGGTAATGGCGAGCACTGCCTAATAGCATTGTGATAAACATTGACTGTGACAATAAATAGATGGGCTGGTTGGCTGTGATCAAGTTCCTACCTAGATGATCTGGAAAGTAACTCATGGGAAGGCAAGAATGTTCTATTTATTTTTTTACACAAAGTACACATTCTTGGGCTTTCTGGTCATGCCCTGCTCTCTCTGCTTGACCAGGCTGTCAGCTCTCAGAGAACTGGGACACTGTTCATATAATTCTCTTAGGGTGGACCACCTTTTTTCCCCCTGAAACTAGCAAACCAAGATCTACAGTACACACATCTTCACTACAACTCAACTTTGGGTAACAAATCCCTCCAGGGAAACACAGGAGTATCAAACCAACATCAGTCTCCTAACCCAAATGGTGATAGTCAGTTTTCTCACTTTTCTTATCCAGAACTATCCTCAGAGGACAGTAATTTTCAGGTGGTTCTGTGGGTAATTCCCTAAAAGCAGTTAGTTCCCAACATGTTTGGCAATGGCAGCTTTGTTGGAGTTCGTATCTTCCTTTCCAAAGAGCTCTCTTGAAAAGCAAGAATACTCATCTGGATGTATCACTGCTGAGCTCTTCATTTAAACCCCAGTCTGCAGTTTTTATGTGCATAGTTTGTAGTGCTCCCAGGATAGTGCTGTAAGAAATATTCAGACCTTGATTAACCAGATCCCATATTGATGGAGACTCAACCAGACCTGGCAGTTGGCTTTAGAATGGGCTGGGGCAGTTAAAAGAAAATATGTAGGGTAGGGGCTTTATTTCGTAAAGCAAAAGCAACCATGATCAAACAGGCAAAAACAATTACTAAAACAAACAAAAAGCAGAAACAAATTAAAAAAAAAAAACAGTTTCCAAAGGGTTCCCAGGATCTGATATAGATTCAACCATGAGAAACAATCAGACATAGTGGAAAGAGCATGAAATTTGAGTAAAAATCCGGATTTGTATTTCCTTGCTGTGAGCCCTTGCCTGGACAAGTAGATTCCCCTTTCTGACTCTCAGTTTCCTCTTCTGTAAAATAAGAGTAATGATAGCTATCTCCTGGGACAGTTGTGGGGATTCAATGAGAAAAATGTGTGTCAGTTTCTTGTATTTGTATCTCGCAAATATGAGGTACCTAGTAAATGTCACTTTTCCTTTTACCATCTGTATTTACTTAACCTGCAACGTGACAGGCAATCTCTAACCCTATTGTTTCTAGTCCCCAGTTTTTTTTCTTTGTGATTGTACAGCCATTTACTACCTGGGACCCTACTCCCCCAACCCTTCTCTGGCATAAGGGCATATTTTGAGGTATCTCTGGTTCAAGATAGTCTGTTAGATGTTCATCAGGAGAAAGGGCTGCTCACCTTTGACCACAAACTTCACAGTGTCGCTGCGCTGCTCAGAGCCAACCCGGCCCTTGGCGGTACAGAAATAGGAGCCCGAGTCGGCCACCACTGCAGGCTTGAAGAGTAAGGTACTTAAGGCTGCTACTTTGATGGGTTCCTGGTCATTGGTCTGTTCCTTGTACCAAACATAACTGATGGGAGGAGAACCTCGAGCCTGGCATTGAAGGCTAATCCTCATTCCCTGGGGCACCGTGAAGCCATAATTGCTGCCAGTTGTCACTGTGGGCTTGGAGACAGAAACTGCAAAGGAAAGACAAGAGAGGAGACTCTGGGAAGTCATAATAATATGGGGACACAAGGCCAAGTCATTCCTTCTGGGTGTAAGGGCATGCATATATCTGCAACTGGAACTATAGGGGGCTCCTGACTTGGGAAGAAAGAAGGCAAAAGGTCACTGCAAATAAAAATAGTTCCCTTTGGAGCATTAGGTACTTTTTGCATTATCTGGGGTTTTGGATTCTCCAGAGTTAAAAACCAACAGACTTTAAAAAAATAATATACTATGTATTTTTTCCAGGCTTAAGTAGAGTTTTTGGCTTATCTGCAGCTTTGCATTACCAGGACCAGACCTTTGTAAAATTGTCAAGCCAGTAAAGCTTATCCTGGCTAACCTCTGCCTCCTTTCCCCCAGAGATTCTCTGTCAGCATCTATCTACTGTCCAATATACTGACCAGACATAGTCATTTTTATGACTTTTAAGGCCCAGAGCCCAAGGAGGGCAACCAGGCTATGGATTCTGAAATTTCTGGGACACCTGAAAGGGTAGAGATTTGAAGGCCAAGGACCTTTCCCAACACTTCTTATATTATACCATGGGAGGGATGACCCTGAGAATCCTCTCCCTGTCCACTTCCTCTGATTAGCATATATAACTGAAGAGAGCCTATGTACAGATAAACAAAAGTCTCTGGGTTTCTCAGGAGTTTCTAAACTTACACTCCTCTGTTGGGTCTTTGCCTATCAATGCCTTCCTACCCTCACAGTGACTCACGTTTCTGGACACGGAGCTCAATGATCTTATCTCTCACCACTCGGTTGCCATCAGGGGTCTGCCAGGTAACTTCACACGTGTAGTGGCTCTGGTCATCCATCTCCAGGGTACTCAGTTGGAGGGACACATTTCCTGGAACCTCATGGCTCACATGCAGGCGGCCCCGGTACTTTGCCTGCTGAATATGGTCTCCAGAGGAGTCACGTAGAAAGATAGTGACTGGGTATAAGCCACGTTGTACCAGCCACTTCACCAAGACTTGGGTGTAGCCTTGCAAGGGACCATAGGTGCAGGGAATATACACATCCCCTTTCCAGGGCCCTGTCACGTTCTCTACTGCTTCCAGGATGGGATGACCTGAAGAAGGGGAACAGAGGAAAGAAACAAACATAGATGGCATACACACCTGGGAACTAGGGTGACAGTGGCAGACCCCAAAAAGTTTCTGAGAAACACCCTTCAACTTTCTTTCTATCACACTTCAATGTTCCTGTGCCCTTTTGTTCTCTTCCAGCCCTCCCATCAATCAGAACCAGTCCTCAGAAGGAAAGCCCTTAATATTGTCTAGCTCTTGTGAGTATTAAGTTCTTTTTACTTTTTCATGTTACTACCTTGCTGTGAAGTGATCCTTGGTAAGTCACTTCCCATTATGGAGGACCCATGTTTTTCACCTGTAATGTGGAGAGTTTAGGTGGAATAATCTCTAGGGATTTTGCCAATGCTAACATTCTGCAAGTCTATGAAAAAATTTTCTTTCAGTATTTTCCAAAAGAGGTGTAGGACCAAAAATGCCAAGCAGTGGGGTCTACACTATTTCATTTGGTCTAAATACGCACCTTGGGAAATGTGAGGGCTTTAGGGTTGAGCAAGAAAGGGCCCTTTGCCCTCTTATTCCCTCTTTCTCCCTCAAAGGGCTCAGTGATTGGGGTCCTAACCCCAATGTATCTCTGGAAGAGACACGTGAAGGGGGCAGGAAAAAGGCAATTCTGAGGGTGGAACCTGGTGTGAGGAAGAGGCCTAGGTGTGCATTCCTCCTTAACAAAATCATCAGTTATTGTGAAGTTTGAAACCTTCACTTTGTAAGCCTGACTGCTTTTTCTGATTTCTCTTTTCTTTGTTTATTTCCCTTTTGGTTTCTCTTAGTTCTCAGCAATGATACATTGGAAAATTCCACCCTGAGGGGGAAAAGATTTTGTCCATGCTTGGTCTGAAGAGGAAAAGGGTCTGAGTATAATCCTGGAGCTGGCTGTGGTGGAGATGGTGGTAGGAGCAAAGGGAGATTGCTCCTTGACATGCTTGGGTGGGAAACTGAGGGGGTAAAGGTTGGAAACATTGAAACAGCCATTGCCTCCCAGCAGAATTTTCCATCCATAAGCTCATATGTTGAGTGTTTTGTGTTTTATTTAACTGGGGCCAGCAGTGGGGGTGGGGGTTGTATTTAGGTAATGTCTTTATATCTCTCCTAGGAGAGGTGGTTTCAAAGGTGTGAGCTATTATTGAATAAAAACCTTTTAGTTAGCTCAGAATTCCCAAGCAGATGAAAGATGACACCTTTTGGATGGGGTAGGAGTATACTTTCTAGCTCCCAGAATGTATTATGAAGCATCAGGGCTTCTATCAATGGGGATACTAAAGTTGGGCCTGTGCCCTACCAGGGACTCTTGAAACATCAACAGCATATTTTGGCCAAAATTAAGGCTTTGAGAAGAAAAGAATAAATAAACATAATTCCATATTGCTAGATCCACCACATAATCCCTGGAGAGTTTTAGACTTGGCAGAGAACAGAACTCAGACCCACAAATAGGAGTACAAGAGGGATAGATCTTCGTTTGCCCTAAAGATAAACTTTGTAATTAGTCAGAGCTGCCTATAGGTGGACTAAGCTGTCCGGGGAAGTTCTGAGCTTTGTTTGGGTCTTGAACAGCATTACTCTTTAAGGTCCCTTCTAATTCTGGATAGTCCACTGCTAACAGACTATAATGGAAACAGAAGTTAAATAATTACATGTTCTAACTGGTGGTGAATTTTCATTGAGCATTGAGTTTCACTGTGCTGTTGATAGTTCATGTCTCCCTGTGCATGCAGTTACAGCTTATCATCATGATGGACATATGTGCCCATACATATTTTTGGCCACATGCAAGCATAAGTATACCATCCTTAAGCCCCATGAAAACTATTTGAGCCTCTTGGTTTAATGGGATCTTTCCCATTAATCTCTCTCTGGCCTTCCTCAATCTCCCTCCTCCCCTCTGAAAAGCATTCTCACAATCCCCTCCTGGGTAACAAAACAGTATTCTGCAGTGAGGACATCTGGAGCAGCTGAAAATGCCTTTGTCTATGCATGTGCATGTCTTCCCTCTGACCTTGGGGGAGCTGCAAGGCCTGGCTCGCATTTCCTTCTTTGGGAATTTGCTGGAGATTCTTACGTAGTCCAATCTGGCCTGTCAAGAACATGGCCAGCTAGTCCTAATTTCCCAATTTTGAAAGTCACTTCTGTAAGTAGGTCAGGTTCGACTCCTCCATCCCAGAAAGGGGGCATGGGACACAGTTGCTAACTAGACTTCCCATAATGGAGTGGTTTTCCCCCCTTTTACTTTTTTCTTCTCCTCTTCCTCCTTCCAACCATTTTTTCCATTGTGCGTCTGTTACTCCTTTTCTCCCTTATTCTTCTTGTTCTTCCTCTTGTCTTCCTCCTCCTGCTTTATTTGTATCATAAAGAGAGAGTGGATGATATGCACAGGGTATCACAAGAAAGAGGACATTGTATTAGTCCTCCTGTTCTCTGATCTCCAAAGTGAAGGAACCCACAATAGCATTGACTTATACTTTCCTATCTTTGTGGTGCCCAGAGAACCTAGAAAAACACCTAGTAGGAGCACCTTGTGAGATCCTTGTGAGGAGGGTAGTGAAGAAGTGCACAATGTAGTAAGAATAACACCAATTTAAGTCCAAGGTTTGCCTTACCATGCATTTCTCTGTGTGATCTTGGGTAAATTACTAAACCTGTCTGAACTTCAGGTCATGATCAGTAAAATGAAAGTAATAATAAACATTCCATGGAGGGTAATTGTGAACATTAAATGAGTTCATAAGTGTGAAAGCACCTAGCATATGGCTGGCATTCAGTAGGTGCTGGATAAATGTCAGTCTTGTCATATGCCCCAAGTGAAACTTCTCATATTTGTCTTAATTCTTTCTATCCTATAGGAGTCTCCAATATGTCTTCCCCTGGGTAAACAGATTCATTTGGTTGGATCACTGTCAGCCTTAGTATTGATATAAAGGAGAAGTTATCACGTGAGATGGTAAGAAACCACCCTCCATAGCCTGATAAAATCTACTCAGTTATAGGCAGGTACTAAGCCACCTATGGATTGTAGGGTAGCCAAAGAGACTATAGCAGTCTGTGTCTTCAATAACAGGGCTGGCTTGGCAGCCAATGTGAAATGGTGGCCAAATTCAGCAATATTCTTGACTTTCCTGGAAGATTGGGTAGGAAAAATCCATTTCAGGAAAGCTCCACCTCTTGGGGTAATTGTCTGCCCATTATGGATACCTCAAAACCACCAAATGTTGAGCCACTTGGTATAACAGGGGTTGGAGTACCAGGGAGGGTGGAATTTGGCGACTTCTGGAATGGCAAAGCTGGAAGGGCTTTTAGAAACAAATTAGGAGAATTCCCTCATGATACACATGGGTAAGCTGAGGCCCAGAGAGAGAAAGATGGTCACCCAAAGTCACACAGATAGCAAGGTCAGAGCTGGGTTTGGAGGCCTAGAATACAGACTTTCAGATGCTACACTGTTTACTTACCTTCTTTACTTATTAAACCACTAGCCACAACTGAACCAGCAACCCATTACTTTGGCCTACCTGGTTTCAGGGTAGGTATTTCTAGGGTTAGTTATTATTCCCCTGACTGCCTGAAAAAGAATGCTCTCATCTGCCAGCTGCTTTCTGAAAAGCCTTGCCCAGAATCTCAGAGCCTTGCTCTTCTCCCTTAAGGAACAATTAGGTTTTCTTCAAACACTGGCCTCCCTCAGGAGAAAGACCAGGGCTGGACATTGACCCAATGGGCTTTGTTGATGTAGGGTTTGCCTTGGGAAAGAAGGGATGATACTGGGCCTACTCTGGTCCTGGGACTTGGACTTAGAAAAGCAAAAGTCTGGGGCCTGTTTAATGGTCCTGAAGTAAAGAAAGGCCCAGTTTTCTAGGTGAAGGTCCTTTTATAGGACACATTCTGGGTCTCTTTCTGAATCTTTCTCCTTCCAGCATTATAGACAGGGTGAGATTTCTCATGTTCCCCTCCCCCCCACATCTGACATCTGTCCCTATCCTGGGCTGCCTCCTGGAGAGAGGATTAACTTAGATCATAGATGTTTATAAAATGCTTATGTTTTTATAAGATGTTTAAAAATGTTTGTAAAATATGAATGTTAGGACTTCTTTTATCATAATTATTTCAACATGTGTCTTAGTCCCACAGGAAGAGGCTAATAGCCGATTCTGGCCCCTAGGGGCTTCATAGAAGTTGAAGCCATAGTCCCACAGAGTTGTCCAGCTGAGAGGCCCCTTTAAGGCCAGCCAAATCAATCTCCTGGCTGTACAGATGGGTGGGGGACACTGAGGTCCAGGAAGAGGGAAGGCACTATCAGCCATTCAGTATATCCTGAGCTGGGTCTGGAGGCCTAGAATACAGGCTCAGGTCTATCGTGTAAGCTCCTATGCACAAATGGAAGGCCAGTTTCCAGGGATGGACAACCTCACAGGCAGGGGAAGAAACAAAACACATGTGAGTGCTCACATGCACATGCATGTGCGTGCACACAGACACACACAGAGGATTTAAATTTAACATTCATAAAATATTCTCCCAAGCCTCAGGCCTGCCTCTGTGAGTCTCAGCCCAAACCAACAGATTTAGAGAAGGTAGAGAGGTAAACTATAAAACATATTAGAGAATGAAAATACTTAGCTGTACAAAGAACACTATTTTTCAGGAGAATTGACTCTGATGCTAATGCTCTGTGGTCTGGGTCAAATTCTCTTCCTTCTTGGTTGATTTGATTCAGGATGTTTTCTAGCTCTAAAGTTCTTGAGTTTGATGAGTCACAGAGCCCCAGGATAGGGTAACCTAATCTGAGACATCTATGGAAAGTTGGATTCTTTCTGACCCAAGTGACATCAAACTAACACCCTATAGTCTTTTACTCTAGGAAGATGAAAGAAGCAGGAGTGCAGCAAGAATTCCTATAACTTATCTTGGGTATCACTTAGCTCTTACCAGGCATAGTTTCCTGAAAAGTCATACCACTTCTCAGGGGCGTAAATGAGGGTAGAGGAAGAACCAAGGAAATAATGCTACTATGGAATAGTCCAGCCTCCTTTGGGATATGTGTCCAGCCCACACAGCCCATATAAAACAAGTCATATCAACAGGGAAGTGAGTTAGTCCAGGAGGGGTAAGAAACCAAGTCTTATGAAGGCCAGTTGAAGAAGGTGGGGCTGTTAAGCTTGGAGAAGAGAAGATCCAAGTGGATATAGTGTCTGTCCTCACACATTTGAAGAGCTGTGAGAGGGCAGAGGGAGCAGCTATGTCCTGTGTGGCTCCAAGAAGCAGAGCTGTGCCTTTTAGATGGAAGCTACAGGGAGGTGGATATAGTTCAACACACTAACAGTTGGAGCTGCTCCTGGATAGTCTAGATGGTCTCGGGGAAATAGTGAACTCCAAGTTCCTAATGTGTGTGAGCAGATATGGCTGAGCACTTGTTCATAACAATGAAGGTTGGTATTTACTTCTACAGTCCCATCCAACTCAGACCACACTTCTTCTTTGGGAGCTGTATATCTTAACAGGGATCAAAGCCCAAGTGCAGAGAGGTTAAGGCTAATGGTAGAATTTCAGGTGAAAGACAGCATATGGAAGAGGGATTTGGGCAGCATTGGGAACCTTCTTGATGTCCCTGAGATATAACAAGCACTACAAAATCATGCATATGTTTTCCAAGAGGTAATACTTTTAAATGTCTACCCATACTTGTCTCCTGGCTTCTTCAGCAGCCATCAGTGACCCCCTTCCCTTCTGCCCAAAGCTAAGAGAGCCTGGAGAGTAGGCTGAGAACACTCACCTGCCCAGCAGGAATAGGCTTTCCTCAGTAGGCGTTCAACACCAACCCCCCAGTCTTTTGCCTGAGCCAGCAGTGGTAGCGAGGCCCACACTTGCTGCCTTACCATAGGTGACCACTGTTAGGTGGCCCAGGAGTAGCAGGCTTAGTAAGATCCCCATCACAGCCAGAGCCACTTCTGTCCTTTCTTCTAGCCTCCTGATGCCGAAGAGGCTTGAACTCCTGGTGGCTGCCAGTGTCTGTGCCTGCTCACTTCCTTTCCTTCCCTATATCACTCACTCAAACTCCTAGTCCCATCACACATTCCCCTTACTTCCCTATTTCAGCACAGGTCACATGGGGCACCCCTTTCCCCCCCTGCCTGGGGTTGGAGGTTCCACAGTGAGTGAAGCAATTCCTCCCCCTGCTAGGGTATTGACTTGACTTTCCCTGGAGCCAATGGGGCTCTCTGGTCTTTGATCTCCCAGGCCATGTTTATTTTGGGTCCCCTCCACAAGACTTGGAGGTTGGGGGGTGACCTTTGGGATGAACCTGGTCACTCCAGTATGGGGGTGTTTTCTTTTCTGGTGGGCCCAGGGAGAAGAAATCAACTTTGATAGCCTATGCAATTTTCATCAGTTGTACTGTTAACCCCTGCCTGCTCAGCCTATACAATGGACAGGGTGTCGGGGGTGGGGTGCCAATGGGTGCCTGTATAAGAGCTCAGTGTGTGAAAGGGCTTTCTACACATCAAAGCTTGAATAATTGGCAAGCCCATGGATAAGGCTGCTATGGGTGAATATACGCCATATCTCATGTTGGGAAAGCTCTTTGAATCTATCTCTCCAATAGCTCCACCTCTCTGGTGATAAGGAAGAATCCATATCCATTAATGTTCCCCATGCTTTTTCACAGGAATCTATTATTTACTTTTTAAAAGAAGTTAAGCCTAACCTCCAGTGCACCAGCTCATTGGTCTGATAGTGGTATGCTCCATTAGGTTGATGTTTTCATTGGCTTCCAATTGACCCTTGACCTACAAGAGAATAACAGTAAACCTCCTAGCAAAGTTCAACTTCTCTGGAAATCATTCCTCTTCACAGGCTCCAGAGTGACTGTAATTTCATCAGCAGTCTAACTCTAAGTTTGATACCGCCCACAGTCTACTAAGTTTTGAAAATATAAGTACTTCCAAAAGGACAAATACACATCCACAAATTCATACTGTACTGTCAGTAACATCTAAGCTTAGTTTGCTTTACGATTGGAGCGATATGAGAGGACTTGGTTGGGGGAGGGGAGAGCTTGTGAAGAGAGGGGGAGTGGGACTCTAAAGAGAGACATACTTGCCAAAGGGAGTCTACATATAGATGATTTGGGACTGTGCAAGGGCTAAGAGGAGATCCCAGAACTTCAGGCCCTATTATCACATGGAATTCTGTCAAGCCCCTCTGCTTCTTGGGTCTAATCCCCCTTAGCTGATTGTCCCTTGTTTTTTGGCTACTACATTGAGTCCACCTCACTGTAACATTTTAGCCTTTCTTTCCCATTGGGTATTCACTCAGGGAACTCTGAACTTCGGAGAATTCTCCCTTTGTATTTTCCAACCAACACCCTACAACCACCATTACCATCCCCCCACACCCTCCCCTATACAGCTTTTCCTACTAAAGAGCTAGAAGCCCATGCACCACTGAACTGGTGTCAGTTTCTGCCTGGTCTTGTGACTGTGTATCTTTTGAGCTGCCTCTTGCATCTTGTTAGGACCTCCAGGATCTGAGGCTAAAGAAATATCCTGGGGAGCATGTACAGCATTTCTCTGGGGAAGACTTCCAGCCTTGCAGTAGTGGGCTCAGTAGCCCTGTTGATCAATAAAAACTGGATGGGGAAGTCAGGAAACCTGAAGATAGGCCTGGCTCAGTGCCCACTTCATTCTGAAGCCTTGAACAAGTCATATCTCTCTGAACCTTGGCTTCCTCGATTGTAACATGAGCATGATTTGACTCAATGCTTGTATTTTCTCAGATTTTTAAAAATCAAACTACACTATACATACAATAACAGCTATAGCAATGATAGCTACTATTTTTAAATCTTTTACTCTTCTAGTCACTGTACTAAGCACTTTTCATGGATTATTTCATTTGGTTCTCACAATCCCTCAGGTGGGTGTTATTGTACTTATTCTTGTATCTTTCCCTGTCACTCTTTACTCCCTTATACTGCTTTTCTTTTTCTTTGTAGAACTTAATACTACTTGACATACTGCATATTTACTGGCTTACTTGTTTGTCATCTGTCTCCCACTCTGGAATGTAAGCCTTATGAAGGCAGGCAATTTTGTATATCATGTTCACTGCTGTTATCCCCTGTGTCTAAAACAATGCCTAGCATATAATAGACACTCAATAAATATTTGTTGAATGAATGAATGAATTGAATAAAACCCCACTTTTACAAATGAATCTGAGGCCCAGAATAGTAAAATCACTTACCTGTTTAGAAGATGAATAGACAAGATTCAAGCTCCTACCTATATATCTCCAAAAACAATACTGTTAGGTACCACACTATTCTGCTTCTTTATTACCTTTAATAACCACTTATACAATAGCTCTAGACCTTGCCTGGATGTTCTGGATGTGTTGAGAGAGAGAGAGAGAGAATAAATGTTAGACATGGTCTCTGGCTAAGTGAGATTTTAGCATAGATAAAGGCAAGACACACATGTTTGGACACATCAATGGGCACACACACGTACACACTAATATAAGGTGGATTATTAATTGAAATTTATTAATAAAACTTTAGGCTGTCTTTAGTGAGTGCCATAATAATGTGGGAAGGCTTCACAGAGTAAGTGATACTAAAACTACTATTTATAAAACTCCTGCTTTGGGCTGGGCACATTACTCCTAGGCCTTACTTTGCAAGGAATACATTATGAATACCCTTTTATGATTGAGAAAACTGAGGTCCAGAGGAACCATGGAACCTGTCCACAGTCACAAAACTGGTAAGTGGCAGAAACGAGATTTCTCATCCAAGTTGGTCTGTTTCTAAAAAGTTTTCTTTTTATCCTCCATGCCACAGGGCTATACTTGAGCTAACCCAGAAAGAATGGGGTGGTTGAAGAGAAGAGGAAAGAGAGATGGATACTTTAATCCAGGGAATTCACCTTTTCTTTATCTTCAAACCCAATGCTGCCTGGGATGATGGTTTGCATGTGATAAGAGTTCATAGATGTGTGGGTGAGTAGCAGAGAAAACAATGCATACTCTTTGAGGCCTAGTATCCAGAGGTCACCATGGCTCCATGCCTACTTCCACCCCCATAGCCCACCTTCCCGGAAAAAGGTTGAAAGGGAAGGTTGGAGCAATTTATGTGTGCAAACATCACTTGAGACCCTCCTATGTGTATGTGCACCTTGGGCTTAGGCTTGGCTTAGCTGGAGGGAAGTAGTGGTACAAAGTGGATGTCTAGACAGGTCTTGCTCAAGGACACACAAACACACACAGACCCACAAATAGCACATATAACATATATGTACAGACATACATGGCCATCATATGCATAGATATGAAAATATGTATACATATAAAATATGAGCACACTGACACACAAGACACAAAATATACAATAGGGGCACACAAGCACATAGGACACAGACACATAAAACAGGCATGCAGACACACAAATACACAAAGTCATGCACACAGACGCACAAAAACAAGCATTAAAACACAGATCCATACACTCTAGCAGAACATAGGCAAATAACACATGCATATAAGCATATGAACACTCATATAAAAACACAGATACAACATATACATACACAGAAGCACACATATGAACATCAACCCAAATATGCATAAAAGATACGCATGTGGGTTTAAAAGTAAACTGACAATAAGAGGCCTTACATACAAAGGGACAAGGGAGTGGCAGAAACTCATTTGTGTGATAGGAATTCAGAGGCGTTAGTAAAACCCATGGACTTCAGTGCTGTAGGAAGTCTTTTTAGAGGAGCTGGAGTGTGGGCAGGGGTATGAAATTTGTTTAGCATTGGATAGGCAAAGAGAATAGGGAAGGAACTTCTGGTAAGTGGTAGAGGGAGAGCCAAAGCCCAGAGGCAGTCAAGGGCAAAAATGAGTCTGGTGAAGAAGAAGAAAGTGAGTTGGACTTCAGCTTGACGTACATGTAGAAAAGGAGGGGAAGAAAAAGCTTGGCCAAATTGCGGAGGGTCTTAAAAATCAGGCCAAGATTTCTAGATTTGCCCTTTTAGGCTTTTATGTGAGCCGTAGAAGGTTCTAGAGTGGAACAAGGGCCTGCTACTTCTGAAATTAGTTTTTTAGGACCAAATCTGTTGGCTCTTATCACATGCACACCATCATACCAGGAAGCATTGGATTTGAAGATAAAGAAAAGGTGAATTCCCTGGATTAAAGTATCCATCTCTCTTCCCTCTCCTCTTCAACTACTCCATCCTTCCAGGCTTAGCTCAAGTATAGCCCTGTGGCATGGAGGATAAAAAGCACAGTTTTTGGAAACAGACCAACTTAGATGAGAAATCTCATTTCTGCCACTTACCAATGAAATAGGGTGGGAAAATAGGAAGCAGGAAAATGGGAGACTAATTAGACTATTGGTAGCACAATAGAATGGAAAGAGCATTGGAATGGGTATCAGGAGGCCTGGGTTCATCCCCATCTCTAGGCCTGTGTCCCGATCTATACCCTAAAGGTGCCATATTCACCCAAGGATTTTCAAATTATGTTCTGGGGATCCGTAGGGGTCCTATAGGAGGGAAGAGAAAGGGAATGGGGAGAGAGAGACTTAGGTGACTGGATTTCAAACAATGATGTGTTGGAGCCAACTTGAATTCTGAGAACTGATTGTGTGAATTTCTTCTCAACTCTGTGATCAGTAATACAATGTTCTTAGTTTGAAATAAACCATGATGGGAATATTTGCACCATGAAAATTGCGAATGCCACAATCCAGGGCTTTTTTATTTTTGCTGAGGGCTGATTCATAAAACATTTGCCAGAACACTATTGATTTCAACTCTTCAAACTGACTTTAGCCAGAACAAATCTTATTTGATGTGCTAGAACTACTGGGATTCTAACATATCATTTGACTAAAAGGGGTCTATGATTTGAATGGTTTGAAAATCAAAGCTATATCATATCATCAGCAAAGAGTGAGAGTTTGATCTCTTCTGTCCCCATGTGGACACCCTTGATTCTGCTCTCTTGCCTGATTGCTCTCACAAGGACTTCCAGCACTATGTTGAATAGCAGTGGGGACAATGGGGAACCTTGTCTGGTTCCAGTTCTAAGTGGGAATGCTTTCAATTTTTCCCCATTCAGTATGATGTTGGCTGTGGGTTTGTCATATATGGCTTGTATCATTTTTAGGTCGGCGCCGTCTATGCCTATTTTGTTAAGCATTCTTATCATAAAAGAGTGTTGAATTTTGTCAAATGCATGTCTATTGAGAGGATCATATGGTCTTTGTTTTTGCTTCTATTTATGTGGTGTATTACACTTATAGATTTGCATATGTTGAACCATCTCTACATCTCTGGGATGAAGCCCACTTGGTCGTGATGGATTATTTTCTTGATAAGCACCTGGATTCGATTTGCTAGGATTTTAAAAAGACTCCTGGAATTGATAAATGAATTCAGTAAAGTCTCAAGATACAAAATCAATACACACCAATCAGAGGCATTCATATATGCCAATAACAGTCAAAATGAGAACCAAATCAAAGACTCAATACCCTTCACAATATCAACAAAGAAAATAAAGTACCTAGGAATATATTTAACTAAGGAGGCAAAAGACCTCTACAGGGAGAATTATGAAACACTGAGGAAAGAGATGGCAGAGCATGTAAACAGGTGGAAAACCATACCATGCTCGTGGATCGGAAGAATCAACATTGTTAAAATGTCTATTCTACCCAAAGTTATCTACAGACTCAATGCAATCTCTATTAAATTATCAATATCATTTTTCACAGATACAGAAAAAATAATTTTACGCTTTGTATGGAACCAGAGAAGACCCCATTTAGCAAAAGCAATTGTAGGCCAATAAGAACAAAATGGGAGGTATTAATTTACCAGACTTCAAACTATATACAAGGCTGTGGTTATTAAATCAGCTGGGTATTGGCACAATAACAGAGACACAGACCAGTGGAACAGAATTGAGAATTCAGATATAAAACCATCCTCATATAGCCATCTAATCTTTGACAAAACAGACAAAAACATACATTGAGGAAAATAATCCTTATTCAATAAATGGTGCTGGGAAAACTGGATAGCCACATGTAGAAGATTGAAACAAGACCCGAACCCTTCATCTCTCACAACAATGAAATCACGGTGGATAACACAATTAAACCTAAGGTGTGAAACTATAAGAATTCTAGAAGAAGATGTGGGAAAAACTCTTATAGACATTGGCCTAGGCAAAGAATTTATGAAGAAGACCCCAAAGGCAATCACAGCAACAACAAAAATAAACTGGACCTGATTAAATTAAAAAGCTTCCGAACAGCCAAAAAAAACTGTCAGGAGGACAAACAGACAACCTACAGAATGGGAAAAAATTTTCACATGCTACACATCCGATAAAGGACTGATAACTAGAATCTATTTAGAACTCAGGAAAATCAGCAAGAAAAAATCAAACAATCCTATCAAATAGTGGTCAAAGGACATGAATAGAAATTTTTCAAAAGAAGACATAAGAATGGCCAAAAAACGTATCAAAAAATGCTCAACATCCCTAATCATCAGGGAAATGCAAATAAAAACCACAATGAGATACCACTTAACTCCGGTGAGAATGGCCTTTATCAAAAAATCCCAAAACAACACATGTTGGCGTGGATGCAGAGAGACAGGAACACTCATACACTGCTGGTGGGATGCAAACTAGTGCAACCCCTATGGAAAGCAATATGGAGATACCTTAAACAGATTCAAGTAGACCTCCCATTTGATCCAGCAATTCCATTATTGGGCATATACCCAGAAGAACAAAAGTCATTCTTTAACAAAGACACCTGTACCCGAATGTTTATAGCAGCACAATTCACAATCGCAAAGATGTGGAAACAACCCAAGTGCCCATCAATCCACGAATGGATTAGTAAACTGTGGTATATGTATACCATGGAGTACTACTCAGCTATAAGAAATAATGATGATACGACATCTCTTTGGTTCTCCTGGAGCGAGCTGGAACCCAGTATACTAAGTGAAGCATCCAAAGAATGGAAAAACAAGCATCACATGTACTCACCAGAAAACTGGTTTCCCTGATCATCACCTAAATATACATCGGGGAAGGATACCAATTGGATATCAGACTGGGATGGGGGGTGGGGGGAGGGGATGGGTGTATGCCTACATGACGAGTGCATTGCGCACCCTCTGGGGAATGGTCATGCTTGAAGGTGCAGACCCGGGGAGGTGGGGAGGGAGGGGATGGAGGTATGACTACATGATGAGTGCCAGGCGCACTGTCTGGAGAATGAGAACGGACGCGCTTGGGACTCTGACTCGGGGGGATGGGCAGGACAAGGACAATGTATATGACCTGAACTTATGTACCCCCATGATGAGCTGAAATAAAAAAAAAAAAAAGTTTACTAATTTGCCGGCAATTGAGGAGAATAGCAGACTCTCATCTTAAAGCACCATTGTCCTATATATAAGCAGAAATACAGAGCTTTTAAAGGGAGTTTTCATCTTAGAGATATTGCTGTTTAACTATAGTTGATGGTCCTGATCAACCACATCTCCAATAAAGACAATCTTGTGACCTTGGTTGAGAGGTCAACAATTCCCGTTAAGCCATCTCCTGTGGTACAAAAAGACAAAAAACACTCCCTTGCCCCTCTGATCACTGGCTTCAGGCAGGGATGCAGGTTCTATTTCCAAAAAACGGTGAGAGGGTTTAAAGAGACAGCTCGTAAAACATTTTACTCCTTTTCATGCTTTTACCCCTGTTACACATGCACACAGAATGGGGGAAAAAAAGAAAAACAAAAGATGAAACAAGTATATGTCATCAGCCCTTCTTTTTGACTGAACAATAAGAACCAGTGTTTCTTGAGCTCTGGTTCTTAAGGTGACAGAAATAAAGGAAGTGAGACAGTTGTGGTGACTGTGAGTGGGTGGATGTGATACTGCCCAAATTTCATCACTTTCCTATTTCTACCCACTGACTTGAAGAGTTGAACAAGGGACACTAATAAGTCAAAGCCTAGCAAGATCCCTGGCAGGCTAGTCCTGCCAGCCTTTGTCCTGGTCTCTTTTGAATGGACTTGCAATTTAATTCCAATTAATTGTGCCAAAAGGCTTGAGTACTTACTGTATATGCCAATCTTCTGTTAGATATGTCACAGAAATTGTCCCCTTCATTTCTTCATAACATCTTTGTGAAGAAGGTACTAATTTATTCACATTTTACAGACAAAGAATGTAAGGCTCAAGGACTATAATCACTTTCTTGAAGCTACATAGCTAGTTTGAAGCAGAGGTGGGAGTTGAACCTATGCAGTCTGTAGATAGAGTCCATGTTCTGGCTACCACTGTCCAATACTGACTCCTATACTATGAGTTTTATCTCTAATTTTGAGCCCAGCCAAGGGCCTGGTATGTGCTGGTTACTTAGTGTCTGTTAGGTTTTACCAAATTGATTGTAGAAGGCACTATACTAGGAATTTAAATACTATAAAACCATAGGGGAATGAAGAATTAAATCCCCCAGAATCAGGAAAGGCTATGAGAAGGAGGTGGTGGCATTTGAAACACACTTTGAGGACTCAGTAGGTCTTTTATAGGAAGAGTTGGGGACAAATGAGGGGGTTATTCCACACTGAAGTTCAGGGTGAAGCAGGACTTTTGTGTGGATGAATGACTTCTCCTTTAGCACCTCCAGCCTTGACTAATTTGCTAGACTGCAGACTCCATCCAAATGTGAGCAGCTGTTTTGCCTCAGGACAAGATTTGACCTATGCTGTTCCCAAATCCATGTAATTGAAAATTATGTAATAAAATTTCTCCTGTATTAAGCATAAGTTTTTCATTTCCTGAACACATACCATCCAGAGGATTTCAAATGTCTGTGCCTATATTAGTAGGTAGAAACAAATAAGTTGGTATTAAAAGTTCTTTAAAAAATAGGCAAATTACTAAAGGGTTAGAAGATATGTTAGTTGTTGCTTAGGGCTGGAATACAGGGAAAACTTTATGGTCTGTAAATTATATATCAATAAAGCTGTTAAAATTTATTAATTACAGTTTTAGAATAATTTTAATGGCCTAGGAAAACATTTACACTATAATGTTAAGTAATAAAGCAGAATATGAAACTGTACATAAGCCATAATCCAAACTAGGTTAAAAATATGATGGACTTGCAGATAATGTTTAATTTTTTCTCTTTTCTGTATTTTACAATTTTTTCTAATGACTCCAAATTTATGCTCTTTCATATTGCACAACACTGTCCAGATTAACACAAGGGGAGAGTAAACTTTTTCTAGTGCATTCCCTTATGCTCTTGCAAAGCCATGGCCTTTCACATACCCAGACTGTTTCTGTGCTTTAGGGACTGGAAAGTGGAAGTGGAACCCCCTATGTTCTGTTCTGGGACATTTCTGGGCTGAGCTAAGAGTAGCTGGGTGTCCTGCTAGGTCATGGGCTTTCACTAACCACAGAAGTTGAGAACCCTTGAGCAAATCAAATCCTTCTATCTCACTGGTCTTGGAGCAAAGCAGAAGTGGCAAAAGCTGACAAAGCCCAGCTGGAGCAGGGATGTTGAAATGGACACAGATAACATCCCTTTATGGATGTGACCAATATAAATGTTCACAACTTCTGCTCCTACACTTACACTTTCTGTTAACTTATACTTAATCTTTGAAGTACTGGATACTCTCTTTTCCCTTGTCCTCTCTTTCAGGTGCCTCATTGTGCTGTTCTTTTTTTCATCTCCTGTTGAGGTTCTGTGTAACTCACAGCTGAACTACTTCAAGTGTCTCCTCATGGGCCTAGATATCTCAAATTTATGTTTAAAGTAATTCCAACTAATTATATTTTTATTATCTTTTCCTAGTCCTCAAAACACTTCTTCAACTCCTCCTTAGCATCTGGCTTTATTATCCAAGGCCTTAAACCTGGATGTAAATAGTATAGGGACAGGTAGGAGTGGGGAATACAAATATAATTTACTTCTAATTTTTATTGTATGCTAGACTGTAAGCTCTGTGGGGCAAGGGTCTTGTATATTTTATTTACTTATATGCCACAAGTGCTTATAACCATGCTTGGAACCTATTAGGTCCTATTCAGAGCTCAATAAATATTTATTGCATGAGTGAATGGATGAACATTCTAAGATCTTGTGGTTCATTTCTTTCCTTTGTAGTACTCATATAGGAACCAAACCTTCTCTTTAAATCTTAGAGGTCATATATTCCAAGGAATAAGACTCTACAATTTTTCTTGAAAACCTCTTCCAGTTTCTAAAACTGCTCACTGTTCAGGAGTATATTTTTTTGTTCATGTTCTCATTCATTCTGTGCCTGACCCTGAGGTGGCACCAGAAATACAAAAATGAGTACAAAACATTCCTGCTTTTCGGAAATCCAGAATTCAGAGTGGGACATAAACACATAGCAACTAAGTAGACTTCTAGGCCACACACAATAAGTGCCATGTAATGTATACCAGATAGTCCAGGAGTAGAGAGAAGAGAGATCACCTTCAAATTCCAGTATAGAATATCTTTCCTGTGACAGCTTGCCTTAAGCCTATTAAAATCTTAGCAAGTGCTAAGTTAAATGCTGTTTGACATAGCTTCCAAGATTTATAGACAAAGATACTCCCTTCCCTTAATAGTCCATCCTCCAGCTTTTTCTTCTCTATAATATATAATCCTAGTTCCAATAGCCTTGCTTTAAAAGCCATGGTATCATGGCCTTGAGCACTTTTTTGCGAGTATTTACTAGGTTTTCTTCATAAGAACTAACTATTCTAGTATGCTGTTGTTACTGAAAGCTTGGCACTTGTCCCTGAGGCTGCATAAGAAGAATTAGTACAAGTGGTTTGAGAAGAAGGAAAGAGGAGCTTATTAATTTGCCATCAAATGAGGAGGATGGAGACTCCTGTCTAAAATGCCATTGTCCTACTAATAAGCAGAAATACAGAGCTTTGTAAAGGAGGCCTTTCAGCTTCAGGCAATTGATTTTCAACTGTAGTTGATGATTCTGATAGCTCCATCTCTCAGGACTAACTGACCCATGTTCAACTGCTGTTCACATGGAACCCTTCTCCACCCTTTGGAAGGGTGCTTGCCTATCTCTGCCAAAGATAATCCCGTGACCTCTGCCCAGGACAGTTTTGCTGAGCCATCTCCTGTAGCACAAAGAATAAAGGATGTTCCTCTACCCCTCCCGACCAGTTGCTTGTGGCAGGGATGCAGGTTTTAGTTCTCCAAAAGGAGTGGGAGATGTTTTAAAGAGACAGAAAATATTTCTTGCCATTTTATCAGGCCATTCCTTCTGTTACACTGTGATGGTCAACCTCATGACTGAGGAGTTTGGAAATTCAAGCACTCCCAGAGGGTGAAATGACTGAGATGGAGAAATGCCCTTATGACCTAATAGTGAAATCACTCCTCCACACCCATGGAGCATGGAGCAACTATGGTGGTGTGGTAAAAGGGTGAAAATGGGGCACAGAGAGGGCAGATGGAAAAAACAATAAAGACAGAATTAAAAGGAATCACCAAAATACCCACAGTTGCGGAGGTCACCACCACTTGCACTTCCCTGATTGGCTTGGTCACTATCACCTAGATAAAATGTGGGGATAGTCAATTTATTCCTGTGCAACTTTGTAAGGCTGTTCCTGGCTAGCCCTAATGAGGATCAGACATGAACAGACAGATTTTAAGGCCCAGCTACCTGGGACAAAACTGGTTCAATGAAACTGTACTGATGCTGAGCCATGTGAGGAGATGCAAAGTGTCCAATGGTAGATGCTGCTTCATCAATATAAATGGATCACATAACAAGTCAAATGCAGCTGCTGCCCATCCCCACTTTGGAAGCCGTTACAAGGGAAAATCTTCTCAAAGCCTTACAGTTAATGATACTTCCATGTAGCAGTCTCCCTTTAATTGCTATATTCTCTCAAAGTGAGAGCTATACATGACTGAAATGTAAAAAATAAATAAATAAACAGCATTTTCAAGAGCACGTTGTTTTTTCGAAGGCTTGATAAACACTTTATACCTTTCAGGTACTAGGAAGAAACATATACTTCTCATGCTATCTTGGGGCACAAATCTATGCTGTTGCTGCTTGAAGGAGCTTTAAGGTCTGGTTTTATTCTAACTACCTCAGGGTAGGTTCTCAACTTTATGGATCCAGTCACTATTATCAATTCTGATGAATGGTGTTAAGTTAGTCAATGATATAAAGCAGTGTCTCTCAGTCTTGGCTACACTTTAGAACCATCTGGAGAACTTCTAAAAGTTCCAACATCCAAATATTACGTCAGACAAACTAAATAGAAGTCTTTAGGAATAGGTCCCAGACATCAGTATTTCGTAGCACTTCCCATCTTATTCCAATGTGTGGCCAAGGTTAATAACCACTGCATTAGAGTAAACATTTCGTAAATCTTAATTTCATTTGAGTTACTGTGGTGAGAAAGATTAGCTAGCAAGATTTCCAGAGATTATCATTTCTCCTTCTTACCCCCTTTTTGGTATGGGCATACATAACAAATACTATCCTTGGAAATCAAAATAAGTTTCACTTTATAGTCAACTTTGTTGGAATGTACATATGTCATAAAACAAGCTTATCAGGCTAAGGTAAAAAAGCATTAGAATAGGAAACTTCTGGCAATATCATATTGAGTTCTTACTTTTGCAGGTCAGCACAGCAGTATAGGACAAATATGAATAAATATTTAAGGAAATGAATGAGTACTGGAAGGCAGAATAAAAGAAAGAATATGAAGTGGTTAACAGCATTTCAATCATAAAAAACCAAAGGGAGACTGTTTTGTTCGGTCTGCGGATAGCTCCCAAAATAAAATGGGATAGGTTCAGGTTCTTCAAAAGACTTGAAATGGCCTTTTGCTCTATTTCAAGCATTTGCCTCAGGCATATTTCTTGGTTCTAAGTGGAATGATACAAACTGAGTACCCACCTTAGAAATTTCTTTGATGTGGAGGCAATTCTTTTTCCCAAGATCTTGTAGTTCTATCCAAGCACTATAAAATAACTACCTCTACTCAGCAGATAGCTTGACTGATAGTTTATCCATTTTGTCATTCAACAAACATTTATTGAGGGACTACTATGTTCTAGGCACTGATGATACAGGAGGAACAAGACAAAATTGCTGCTCTTAGAATTTAGTCTTGTTAAGAGGAATGGACAATAAACAAGTAAACAAATTTTCTTTTCTACTTTTCCTCTTTGGACTTAACACAATTACATACCTGTGTTGACTCTCCTAAGAGACTAAGATCCATTAGGTCTGGTGCCCTGTCTTGTTAACCACTATATCTCCAGTTCTTGGCACAGAGTAGGCCCTTAGTAAATATTTGTTAAATGAAAGGACTCAGGGCAGTAGAAAAGCAAATGGTGGTTTATCACCTTTTTAATTGATGAGTTTTAATTTTTTTAAAATTGTTCATTCTCTTCTGTCTTTGACAATAGCACAATGGTCAAGCAGTCAACAAAGACTTATCTTTGCCTAAACATCTTGGTGTGTAGAAAAGGCATTTATGGAAAAGGAACCAAGATTTTCCTCCATTGTTCTAAAATCACATCTACTAGTACTCATTTCTGAAGGACAATTCCCTGAGCACAGGCAAACTAAAAAGGGCTAAGGCATTTGTTTGAAAGCTTTCCATTGCATTAGATGAAGCCTTTCAAAATTTTAGATACTAGGGGCAGCTGTTAGTAGCTTCTAAGTCTTCATTAAGGAAGTGAGTTAATACCAAAATATATTTCATTATACATTTCAGAATGCACAAATTATTTCTAATTTGGGGGAAGTTACAGCCCCCTATATAACTGAGTTTTTATCTAATGGAACATTTTATCCTTTTACAGACATGTGCCCCCAGAGGAATGTCCATAAAAGCAATTAGGTACTTGCTTGGCTTAGAAGGGACCATGACTCTTCCGGGGAGAAGAGAAGCAAGGCCCATATTCTTGAAACTTAGTGATCTGGCACCAGGACAATTTACCCAGATTACTTTGTGATGGTCATACCACTCAACACAGTGATTCTTTTACTTCTATAGGCTGTCAAAAGCAATGCAATTATAGGTTTAGGAAAAAAACTTACCAAAACCAAACCAAACCAAACCCAGGCTCATTATTCATTTGGTAAACATTAAGGCCTCTCAAGTCATTTGGTTTTTTGTTTGTGGCTAGCAAAAAAGTATGCTGACGAGTTCATTACCTACATAGGATGGGCTGTGAGCACTAAGGAAACAGAACACATTTGGTAGACTTGTAAATGTTTGATTCTTAAAGTTATCCAAACTATAGCCAGATTATTCTTACAGTATGCTAATTTTACCTCATTTGTTCCTCAAATCTTCTTGGTTGCTTCCTATTGCTTATCAGATTAAAATATAAACTCTGGAACTATGGACTTGGAGATACTGCCTAACTTACTGATCTCTTTGCTCCTATTTGTAGTCCCTGTATGCCATTCTTACCTCCAGTTTTCCTCTATTATTTCTTTAAAACTCAATAGCCTTTAAGGACTAAGCTTGAAGTCTGTTTCTCTGTTTATCACAGAATCACCTATTAATCCAGCTCACTTTTGCTCATGCTTCTTTGTGATATATATGGCTGTGTAATGTTTTCACCTTGCATAGAACCATACAACCAGAGAGCACTTAGTCTAGGAGATTTTTTCTGAAGTGCAAAAATTGGTTCAAACATAAGTTCATATATATGTGTGTTTTACGTAGTCTCATATCTGCGTGAACATTTGATCTAGAAGCTGTATTCCTTTTTGTCACAGGGACCAGTCTACCCCAAAGAAGTGGACACCATGAAATGCACACTAAGTTCTTTATTAACTTTATGGAACATGTAGACCAACATTATAGTGACAACAGAAAACTTTTTCAATTTATGAAGTATGCTAGGTTCACTCCTACATATCAGCAGCTCAGTCCTGAGTAAAATGAAGCCTGGATTTCTTGAGAATTTCAAAGATTGTGTAAACCATTATATTTAAGTGAACATGCTCTTTTTAAGATATACTGGCTGAAAATAATGAGAAAATCTTTCCTGGCCGGGTGCGGTGGCTCACACCTGTAATCCTAGCACTCTGGGAGGCCGAGGCGGGTGGATTGTTTGAGTTCAGGGGTTCGAGACCAGCCTGAACAAGAGCGAGACTCTATCTCTACTAAAATTAGAAAGAAATTATATGGACAACTAAAAATATATGTAGAAAAAATTAGCTGGGCATGGTGGCGCATGCCTGTAGTCCCAGCTCGGGAGGCTGAGGCAGAAGGATTGCTTAAGCCCAGGAGTTTGAGGTTGCTATGAGCTAGGCTGATGCCACGGCACTCTAGCCAGGGCAAAAGAGCGAGACTCTGTCTCAAAAAAAAAAAAAAAAAAAGAAAGAAAGAAAGAAATCCTTTCCTTTCCTTTTAAGTTAACTTCATTGAAGAGGCTATGGAGGCACATGTGGAACATTATGAAATAAAATGAGCATAAAATAAGTAAATACATAGGGAGAGTTTAACATATAAGAGTAAAAAAATGGGTAATTTATCTTGTTTAAAAAAAATTAAAGATTCTGTATTCATTTTAAAAACCTAAAATCATGCATATGTTTTAAAATGCTCCTTCCACTAAATAGATGATCTAGAGTCTAAGTGTTCCAGTGCCCACTGGTTGGGCAAATATGAATGCTGCTGTAAGGAAAGTAAATATAAAAACTGCTCCAGGTTGATGAAAAATACCACAGTATTTCTGAAGCATAACTAATTCTAAAAGAATTACATACATGTCAGAGTATACCTGAAGCAACTAGCGAGATGGATTGGAGATGGGATATGTATTTGAGAAATGATTGACTAAACAAAAAGTTGGTTCTTTGAAAAGATAAATAAAATAGACACACCACTGGCTAGACTAACCAAGAGCAGAAAAGAAAAATCTTTAATAACTTCCATCAGGAACATAAAAGGAGAAATCACAACCGAAGCCACAGAGATCCATGATATTATCCATGAATATTACAAAAATCTTTATGCACACAAATTGGAAAATGAGGAGGAAATGGACAAATTTTTAGAAACACACAGCCTTCCCAAGCTCAATCAGGAAGAAATAGAATTCCTGAATAGACCAATATCAAGAACTGAAATTGAAACAGCAATAAAAAACCTTCCCAAAAAGAAAAGCCCTGGTCGAGATGGGTTCACACCTGAATTTTACCATACATACAAAGATGAACTGGTGCCCATCCTACATAAACTATTCTTCAATATTGAGAAGGATGGAATTCTCCCCAACACATTCTACCAAGCCAATATAACATTGATACCAAAACCAGGAAAGGATGCAACAAAAAAAGAAAACTACAGACCAATTTCTCTCATGAACGTAGATGCAAAAATTCTCAATAAAATCCTAGCAAATCGTATCCAAGTGCTGATTAAAAAAATAATTCATCACGACCAAGTAGGCTTCATCCCAGAGATGCAGGGGTGGTTCAACATACGAAAATCTATAAATGTAATTAACCACATAAATAGAAGCAAAAATAAAGACCGTATGATCCTCTCAATAGATGCAGAAAAAGCATTTGACAAAATTCAACACCCTTTTATGATAAAACCACTTAACAACATAGGCATAAATGGGACCTACCTAAAAATAATACAAGCCATATATGACTAACCCACAGCCAACATCATACTGAATGGGGAAAAATTGAAAGCATTCCCACTCAGAACTGGAACCAGACAAGGCTGCCCACTGTCCCCATTACTTTTCAACATAGTATTGGAAGTCCTTGCGAGAGCTATCAGACAAGAGAGCAGAATCAAAGGTGTCCAAATAGGGACAGAAGAGAAAAACTCTCACTCTTCGCTGATGACATGATGTTGTATCTGGAAAACCCCAAGGACTCAACCAAGAGACTCCTAGAATTAATTAACGAATTCAGTAATGTCTCAGGTTACAAAGTCAATACACACAAATCAGAGGCATTCATATATGCCAATACCATTCAATCGGAGAACCAAATTAAGGACTCAATACCTTTCAAAATAGCAACAAAGAAAATAAAATATCTAGGAATATATTTAACTAAAGAGGTAAAGGACCTCTATAAAGAGAACTATGAAACGCTAAGGAAGGAAATTGCAGAACACGTAAATAAGTGGAAATCCATACCATGCTTATGGATTGGAAGAATTAACATTGTTAAAATGTCTATACTACCCAAAGTAATCTATAGATTCAATGCAATTCCTATTAAATTACCAACATCATTTTTCACAGATTTAGAAAAAATAATTATACACTTTGTATGGAAACAGAGAAGACCCCGTATAGCAAAAGCAATCTTAAGCAATAAAAACAAAATGGGAGGTATTGATTTGCCAGACTTCAAACTATACTACAAAGCTGTGGTGCTTAAAACTGCCTGGTATTGGCACAAGGGCAGGGACACAGACCAGTGGAACAGAACAGAAAACCCAAATATAAAACCATCCTCATATAACCATCTAATCTTTGACAAAATAGACAAAAACATACTCTGGGGACAGGAGTCCCTATTCAATAAATGGTGCTGGGAAAACTGGATAGCCACATGTAGAAGACTGAAACAGGACCCACAGATTTCACCTCTCACAAAAATCAAATCACGGTGGATAACAGATTTAAACCTTAAATGGGAAACGATTAGAATTCTAGAAGAAAATGTAGGAAAGACTCTCACAGACATTGGTCTAGGCAAAGAATTTATGAAGAAAACCCCTAAGGCAATCGCAGCAACAACAAAAATAAACGAATGGGACCTGATTAAATTAAAAAGCTTCTGCACAGCCAAAGAAACAGTCACGAAAATAAACAGACAGCCTACAGAATGGGAAAAAATTTTCGCATACTACACATCAGATAAAAGACTGATAACAAGAATCTATTTAGAACTCAGGAAAATCAGCAGGAAAAAATCAAACAATCCTATCAAAAAATGGGCAAAGGACATGAATAGAAATTTTTCAAAAGAAGACATCAGAATGGCCAAAAAACGTATCAAAAAATGCTCAACATCCCTAATCTTCAGGGAAATGCAAATCAAAACCACAATGAGATACCACTTAACTCCGGTGAGAATGGCCTTTATCAAAAAATCCCAAAACAACACATGTTGGCGTGGATGCAGAGAGACAGGAACACTCATACACTGCTGGTGGGAATGCAAACTAGTGCAACCCCTATGGAAAGCAATATGGAGATACCTTAAACAGATACAAGTAGACCTACCATTTGATCCAGCAATTCCATTATTGGGCATATACCCAGAAGAACAAAAGTCATTCTTTAACAAAGACACCTGTACCCGAATGTTTATAGCAGCACAATTCACAATCGCAAAGATGTGGAAACAACCCAAGTGCCCATCAATCCACGAATGGATTAGTAAACTGTGGTATATGTATACCATGGAGTACTACTCAGCTATAAGAAATAATGATGATACGACATCTCTTTGGTTCTCCTGGAGAGAGCTGGAACCCATTATACTAAGTGAAGTATCCACAGAATGGAAAAACAAGCATCACATGTACTCACCAGAAAACTGGTTTCCCTGATCATCACCTAAATGTACATCGGGGAAGGATACCAATTGGATATCAGACTGGGATGGGGGGGTGGGGGGAGGGGATGGGTGTATGCCTACATGACGAGTGCATTGCGCACCCTCTGGGGAATGGTCATGCTTGAAGGTGCAGACCCGGGGAGGTGGGGGGGGAGGGGATCGAGGTATGAATACATGATGAGTGCCAGGCGCACTGTCTGGAGAATGAGAACGGACGCGCTTGGGACTCTGACTTGGGGGGATGGGCAGGACAAGGACAATGTATATGACCTGAACTTATGTACCCCCATGATGAGCTGAAATAAAAAAAAAAAAAAAGAAATGATTGACTATGAATATGTCATCTCCATTTCTAATGAGTCACTTTTCTTGGGTTTCCTTATGTTTTGGGGAAGAATTTTGAGGAAGAACTTGGCTAGATTATGACTCTTGGAGTTCCTGCACAAGGTTTTAGGTGGCATTCACTGCATTAAGTAAAGAGACCCCTTTGACTAGAACAAAAGATGCCCACCGGTGTATAAAAATAACATTTTATGTTGAAAATTCAATTTCCCTTAGGAAATAAAAATTGTATAAGTAACAAAACTAGACTCAGTTAGAAAAACTGTAAAATATATGTACCTTCAAAATCTAGAAGAAACTTTAGTCCTATCTTTTAAATATAGTTATACATGACAAAACAACTTTTCAGTCAATGATGGACCACATATACAACAGTGGTCCCATAAGATTATAATACTATATTTTTACTGTTCTCTTTCTATGTTTAGATATGTTCAGATACACAAATACTTAACATTGTGTTACAATTGCCTACAGTATTCATTACAGTAACATGCTATACAGATTTATAGCCTAGGAGCAACAGGCTATACCATATAGCCTAGGTGTACAGTAGGCTACAACACCTGGGTTTGTGTAAGTACACTCTATGATGCTTGCACAATGACAAAATCATGTATTTCTCAAAATTTATTCCTGTTAAGTGACACATGACTGTATTAACAGAAAACCTTGCTTTTCAAAACCAGATCTGTCCCAAAAAATTCTGGAATGATATAACTTATTTCCTATAAGCAAAATTGAGCAACATGGATTTGCTAACTGTTTAGAGAACTGACATACTTTACCATATTTAACACAAATTTCTGTTGTAGACACAAATAAGGTACTAGAAGAATGTTCATCTAAAACATTTTTAAAAATCTTTTTAAATCCCCTCCAAATTTGAGGTATTCCCCATCTTTTTTTTCAAGTTAAAGTCAGATTTTATTAGAAATTTCCTAAACATTTGTACCCCTGTAAGATGTTGAAATAAAAAAAAAATTAAATGCATATAACTTTTGATCTAGCAATGCCACTTTTAAGAACTTATTCCCCATATTTTTGTGTGTGGTTTCAATTTCATCCCAGCTGTGAAATATTACTTAGGTACCAAGAGGTAATAATTTTAAATACATTTTTTTAAGTTATAGATGGAGAGAAATATACTAGATAGCCAAAGGTAGTGGGGTATCTATTTTCCAGCAGGAAGCTGGATTGCGGGGGGGCTCAAAATAAATTCAAGAAGACGGCTCAATTTTAGTGCACTCTTCAATAAAATTGGCAACAGGATTGAGAAAGAACATAGGGAATAGCTTGTTTTCCCCATTGGTTTCTGTAGATAACTCAGGCTCAAAAATTTCAATAGGATTTGCAGCACCTTCTAGTGGAGAAGAAACATTCAAGGTTATATAATCATGGTCACCTAAATGTGGCAAGACATTTGATGGATTCTTGAGATCATCCAAAAGGAAATCATTAGAATCTTGAAGTCTTTCTCCCAAGTCATTTATTGGCATCTCATCTAACAGGGAAAGCGGGGGATTTTTCATGTATTGTACCACCTGCTTATCTGTGGAAAGACAGCACTTTGTTATACATGATGTGGGAGGAGAGAAGTAAGAAAAAGTATAGTTTGCAAGTTTTATGCTGCTAAATGCATTACAGCACAAGATTAGGGTTGTCCCCTCACTCTTCCAAGTTACACTCTCCAAACTGGTTATAGGAGAGGCATCTTACACTCACCTCTGGTCTTAGAAGCTAGTATCAGCCTTCCATAATATACCCATTATTTCAATCTTTTGGGTTCTTCTATTGAAGACTAAAGATCTGTGATATAATTATGTCAAAATCTGGTTTTGTATTTAAGAATAGCACTAACCACTAGAATACAGATCTTTGCAGGATGTACTTCCCATAAAAATCTAAGGCTGACTGTTGGGGGCTAGGCTTAGTAAAGAACAAAGGAGCTACTTTCTGAGAAACAACTTCTTTGGGTGTCATGTGAAAAATCCAAACTCTATAGCACATCCCTTTAGTGATTTTCTTTTCATGACTTTTGTCTTAAAATCAGAGACATTATAATATATTCTCCCATAAGTTTATATAGTAGTTCTCAGGGCTCTTTCATATATTATTTAACATTCACAAGAACCCACAAAGCAAGAAAAGCATTTACTATTATCTTTAGTTTACATAAGATTACATTTGGGTTCAAAGAGATAAAATGACTTGTCCAGGGTCATCTGGATAGTAAGTTGTGGGGCTAGGAGTAGGACATAAGTCTTCTGATTCCTCTATAAGTATGCTTTTATACCTTTTTTTCCATTGGCTTCAAGTGGAATTATCTTTCCTTCTTCATTTTTCATTAAACTTAGGCACTATATAGAAACAGAAAAGACTGGTATCTTTATCAGCCAACCATTCTTAGAGATGAGTTTAAATAATTCAGGTAAAAAACCTATCTCTTGAGAGATTAACAAAACTGAGGGAAGAACGTTTCCATTTATTTTATTTTCTAAAGTTTGTAGTTTTCTTTATTAACTGCGCTTTAGACAAGAGGGAGAAAATCAATTGGTTGTGCAGTGAGACCCAACTGTACAATGCAGGTCCAGTTGTCATTTAGCTTGAACTAATATTGACCAATATTTATCTGCCAAGACAGAAGCAAATGTACTAAATATTGGATTTAAACCTGAGTGCTTGAACCTGAATGATGGGACTCATCAAGCATGCCTAGCCTGTCTGGCAGAAAGAAAAGGACACTTCTTTCAAGTTACCTTGGCTAAATAATATATCAAGAATCAGTGCCTATCAGGGTCTAGTCCCATTCATTACTTATTGGTCAATGACAAAAAAAAAAAATGGTCCCATCTGGAGATCTTTCTCATCTGGAGAAAACAGTTATGGGAAAGTAGAAGGGTTTTATTTTTTGTCTTAAAATGGCAATAGCAATAATAAGCTGTTATTCAGATTTTATTATTATGTTATTATTATTTTTAAGCTCAGAGAAAGAAACCTGTAAGAACAGTATGAAAGGCAATTATCTGCTAGAAATTAGATATCCTTGCTAGTCACAGGAGATTGAGAAAGAGATTAAAAAAGACAATTCTAAAAAGCAGATGCTTTGTTCTTTTTGGTCTTCTTACAATTTCTGTCATAATTATGGCCATTTACTACTTCAGTACAGTCAAAATGTATGAGTTCTTTGTCTAGCTAAAATCTGGTTGCTAATCCAATATTTATACAGTAGTGCATTTAATATTTAGACATTTATCCATGCCACAGTCTGAAATGTATAGATTCTCCCTTTAACAAATGTTCTCATTAAAATGTCACCTATAGCCACAAACTTAGGGTAAAAAAAGATGGAGTGAAATACCCTAGGATTGTGGTCCCCAACCCCCAGGCCACGGACCAATACTGGTCCATGGTCTGTTAGGAACCAGGCCACACAGCAGGAGGTGAGTGGCTGGTGAGCCAGTGAAGCTTCATCTGTATTTACAACTGCTCCCCATGGCTCACATCACTGCACAAGCTCCACCTCCTGTCAGATCAGCAGTGGCATTAGATTCTCATAGGAACGTGAACCCTACTGTAAACTGTGCATGCAAGGGATCTAGGTTGCATGCTCCTTATGAGAATCTAATGCCTATGATCTGAGATGGAGCTTAGGCGGTGATGCTAGCGCTGGGGAGCGGCTGCAAATACAGATTATCATTAGTAGAGAGGTTTGCACAATAAATGTAATGTGCTTGAATCATTCTGAAACCATCCCCCCACCCCATCCATGGAAAAATTGTCTTCCATGAAACGGGTCCCTGGTGCCAAAAGATTGGGGACCACTGCCCTAAGATATAAAGTAATGTTAAAGAAAACCAAGCACGTGCGTAATGTGGTAATGCTAATTAATATACTCATATTTTTGGCTCACTGACGAGTCTTTTAAAATACTTCCTTACATACTCTTCACAGTCCCCTTGGCTACAAGAGGCAAGTTCTCAAGAAAGTTCTGTTACTCAACATGGTAACTAAAGTAAAAGCCCACTGAATCGAACATATATTCCAGTTTGTTGTCATATAGACAGGGATAGAATGAGATTCTTCTTTCTATAATTTATAAAGAAAGCAATTGCCAATAAAAACAACAGTTTATTTAAGAAAAGAACTTGTCAACTATTTTATAAGAAGTCATTTGCAAATGTTTGAAGAAATAATTTCTACTTCAACGTGTCTCTGATGTATCTTATAAGATACACCAGATTAGCTCCAGTGTATCTTATGTATACACCAAAATAATAAAATATTGAAAAACATCTTACTAATTGAGTTGAACTTTTCTGTAATTAGTCAATATTAAGGCAGACGAGAAAAATCATGAGTAAGGTAGTGGGAAGATATAGATGGTAAACCTTAAGCAATCCTACTTCATTTACTTAACTGAAAAGTTTTTCTGCTAATAACCTGCTATCAAGGCAATCTTCATCAGTACAGGTATAATACATGGCCTTACAGCTAGGTGGTATATAAAAAGCAATAAAGAATAGTAGAGAAATTGATCTTACATCTATTTCTGCTACAACATCCATATTGAGTAAAGTTTCAGTTTCCTTTGTCATCAAAGTTGCAAGTTCAGAATTGACTGGCTGAAAAAAAACGGAAAGAATTATAAACAAGGTCCTCTAAAATACAACAACTTAAATTCTAAACCTCTAGTTACCAAGGGAGGAAAGGCTTTTACACAACAGTGAGGGATAATGTGACAAGAAGAGGAACTTTGGATACATGAAAAAGCATTATTATATTAAAGCATCACAATTCTACACAATGGCTAATTTTATATTGACATTTTTTAAGTGATTAGAGCAAGGGAAAACACCGCATAATAAACAAATTGCAATATTTCAACAAGGAAGAGAGAGAACAACTTCTTCATTTTCAGTTCACAAAGCTGAGACAGACAAAAGCAAAGGTGTGGTTTCTTCTATTGAGGAATTTACAATATAGAAAGACAAAGATTTGGAGAGTCAAAATACATTCAAAGGAAAGAATTTATTCACAGAGCAGCATACGAATAAGTGCTCATTGTGTACCTTTCGTGCGCACGTGCGCTCGCTCGCTCTCTCTGTCTCTCTCTCCCCCCTTGCTCTTGAGGAAGCTAGCCAACTAACATATTGTGAGTAGCCTATAGAGAGTCACATGTAGCAAGGAACTAATGTTCCTAATGCCAACAGTCATCAAGGACCTGGGCTGTCAATAGCCACATGAGTGAACTTTGAAGTGGACCTTCTAAGGCCTGTCAACAGGCACCAGTGAGCTTAGAACTGGATCCTCCTTCCATGAAGAATTAAGATGGATGCAGCCCCAACCAACACCTTGAATTCAGCCATGTGAAAGAGCCAACCAGAGGACCCAGTTAAGCTGTGCCCAGAAACTGTGAAATAAATGTTTGTTTTAAGCCAAAAAAAAAAAAAAAAAAAAAAAAAAGCCAAGACAGAAAAGCCATATACACTAAATTGGTGGAAAAGTCAAGGTAAAATTCAAGTATTCTTGAATCCCAGGCCTAATGTTATCCTCAGTGTCAGTTGTCATATATCATTCTTCTTTTGGAATAATCCACATAAATGCAGTAAAGTGTCAAAAACGAATTGATAGGCTTACCTCACTGACATTATCAGAGTTATAATTCATTTTCTTCCTAGATAGCAATGACTTGAGCTCCATCAGATTAGCTTCAATACAGTGCATGTGCATCTCATCCCTTAAATGAAAAATGGAAGAGTGGGGAATCAACAAGCTCTGCTGCCAAGCAGGGTGAACATGGATGGAAAAAATGGTAATCTAGCTGCCAGGGGACAATCTTTGAGAAAATAACACAAACATAATAAATTTCACAGATTATGGCAGATCCTTGACCAAGAAACAATAAACCATATAACATTTTCCAGTTACAGATATTTTACTTCCAGACTATAAAGCCTTCTGCTATCCAGAAGATATCAGTACATAATTCACTGGTTATAATTTAGTCAGAGTGGCCTGCATCCAAGTAACATGCCAGAGTTTTCAATCTGTAGAGGCCCAGAAAAGAAGGATGGAGGAAAAAACACATTAGATTGTTTGCTAGGAATCCTGAATAGGAAGTACTCTTTGACTCAGGAAAGCTTTTAGCCCACAGGATGCCTTTTTACCCAGGTTATTCCAGGTAAAGATTATAAATCACTTTACTGTCCTCAATTAGAAAAGAGTGAGATACGAGGTACTACAAAATGTAACTAGCTAATCCAAATGATCTCTAGGGTTCTTCCACCTATGAGATTCTATACACTTGCAACCTAGGCTTTGAAATTACTGTATTCCTCCCAATGAACAACACGCAGTCTGAATCTCATTGATAGGTGAGAGCCACAGACTTAGGGGAGTGGGACATAGTCAGTTGTCAGTGCACAAAAACTTGCATATTTTGACTTTATAATACAGCCCTTGACTGCATTTTATGGTGTCATTCATTAGGAAAATCAGGTTCTCTGAGAACCACTTGTGGTATTACTATCAACTATTATTATTTAATCTGATTTCAAGAGCCCCAAATACCAGGAAATTGTTATAAGTCATTAACATAGGGAGCCTTTGGTCTTCCCCGTAGGTGTTTTTTGTTTGTTTGTTTTTTGAGACAGAGTCTCACTTGTTGCCCTGGCTAGACTGCCATGGCGTCAGCCTAGCTCACAGCAAACTCAAACTCCTGGGCTCAAGCAATCCTTCTGCCTCAGCCTCCCGAGAAGCTGGGACTACAGGCATGTGTCACCATGCACAGCTAATTTTTTCTATGTATTTTTAGTTGTTCAGCTAATTTCTTTCTATTTTTAGTAGAGATGGGGTCTTGCTCTTGCTCAAGTTGGTCTCGAACTCTTGAGTTTAAACGATCCTCCCACCTCAGCCTCCAAGAGTGCTAGGATTACAGGCGTGAACCATCATGCCCGGCCCATAGCTTTCTCAGTGTAGCAAAACTTGAACTCAGCTTTGGTGACCAACTCAGGCATTTAGTCTTACAGCTACCCAGAATAATCATCTCAGGTGACAGATTTTTCATGATCAGATAAGGCTCTGAGATCCAGTGCCCTGAAGGATGATGATTACTTCATTGCCTGGAGTAGTTCTGAAGTTTGAGATTAGGCTGAGCAAGCTCACAGGGCCCCTTTTTAGGTGTATTTCTCAGAAAACTTCTATGTGAAAAGGTCTATTAAGGCCCACACCTGACCTTTTTCTCCCTGGAACTGAACAATAAATGAGGGTCAGTAGTAGGGAATAATACAAATACAAAATGATAAAGCACGTAAACAGACAAATATAAGCCACTGCTGACGAAGGTGAAACTCAGACAGACACCCTTCCTCCACAACATGACACTCAGCATTTTCATGGGTAGAGATTTGCTGATGATAGTGCCTTCTAGCTCCAATTTAGTAGTATTTCTGCTGAAGCACACACAACCTCCTAGTTTCAGGAAGTAAAGACATCTTTTCTTTTTCCCTGTAGTTCTGTGCCAAGCAGGTGGTTTTTAACCTACTTATAGAGCTAATTTCAGATATAAGATGGAGGGGGGATTTACACTACCAATATTTGGCTTTCATTTTCAGAAGGCCACAAAGGGAGAAACACTAAATATATTACCAAAAAGTGCATTTGTGGTATATAAGAAACAACAATAATGTTTGGGAGGGGAGGTGCCAGGAAAATGTTTCCTTAATCACGTCTTGTTCCCCTCACCATAATATTACACTTCGGATTAACAGGTGATTTTCTAATCTCAGAAGAATATGCCCGAAAATCAACATCCAGATTTTGTCAGAAACACAAGCCATACATCAGAGTTAAGTTCCCAGTATGAGGCAGTGATCATAATTTCGTACTTCCCTCCAAAAACGTCTGATTGGTTAAGGTTTCAAAGTGAGTGTAGACTCAATATTCAACTGTACATCCATGAGTGTAGCAGAGAATTATGCTACCTACCAGCTAGATTTGAGGGTCACTAGCTGTATACTTGGATTTCAAAGTCCCTAGCACCATTCTAAATAATGTTTCTGGGCTTCTTAGAAAGGAAAGTGAAAGAGTGGGCAGAGGTACCCTTCGAAGTCTCCATAAGCTCTTGTTAATATAACCCTTCCTTTAATATCCAAAGTGATTCCCAGACTATGATAAAATTTAAAAAAACATTTTCTTCAAAAACATGTGAAGGACCCCCTAGGTTAGAGAAGGAAAATATTGTATACCTGTTCAATATAGTATTACATTGAGTATCTGACTTGTCTTCAGTCAAGATTGGATCATTGACTTGAGAAGAAGACCCTAACTCCAAAGAACCATTTTTAGTTTCCTGTCCAAATGATTCCATGGTCATTAGTTCTTGGAAATCTGGTATAACCAAATCCAAATCAATGTCCAGTGAATCTTCACTCATAGGTACATCCTGAATTGACATTTCAGGTTCTTTTCTGAGAAATAATCAACACAGAAAAAATATTAATCCAATATGTTGCAAGAGCTCAAATTATATGGGCTGTAGTATATCCATTAGTTACATAGTATCAGCAGATTTGCAATATTTAGGTCAAGTAACCAATAATGTGCCAACAAACTCTCATTTCATTTTATTTACATATTATATAATGCAATGTCCAAACATTCTGACAGACTAACCATTCCATTACCTTAATTTAATAAAAAATAAAGACTTATCATACCCAGAATGGCTCTTATAAAAAGGACGGACAATAACAAGTGTTGGTGAGAATGCAGAAAAATAGGAACCCCTACACATTGCTGGAGGAAATGAACGTGAAATGGGATATCCACTTTGGAAAAGAGTTTGGCAGTTTCTTAAAAAGTAAACATAATTTTCCATTCAATTCTATTCATTTCCAGAAATTCCATTTTTAGGTATCTACCCAAGAGAAATGCAATGACATTTCCGCACGAAGATTTTCCTGTGAATGTTCATGGCAGTATAATTCATAATAGTAAAAAAATTTGGAAAACAACCAGTGTCCATTAACTGATGAACAAGTAAAATGTGGTATATCTATACAATGGAATATTATTTGGCAATAAAAATAATTGAAGTACTGATACATGCTATACCATAGATGAACTTGAAAACACTATGCTACATGAAATAAGACAGACACACAAGACCACTTATTGTATTATTCCATTTATATGAAATGTCTAGAATAGTCAAATCTACAGAGACAGAGAGCAGATTAGTTAATGGGCCTTATTGGGGTGATGAAAATGTTCTAATATGGTATTATGGTTAAGGTTGAACAACTCAGTAAATCCACTACAAATCATTGAATTCTATACTTGAACAAATTTTATTATATATTAATTATATCTCCATAAAGTTTATATATACACATACAAATTTAAACTATATATACATATGTGTAAACATGTATCTATCATACATATATTATTTATCTATTTATTCATAGATATAGAGTTTAGTTTACTATATAGAGTTTCTATATAGTTAAGTTTACTATGTAGCATGTATCAAATCACACAGCAATGCAATGGCACCACCAGATTCAGCACTCACAGCTTACAGCCCATGTTTCCATTCTGTGGTTTAGGCACTAAATTCTGCCATCTCAATTTTGACAGGGAAAGAAGTAGAATGGGACAATTATTTGCTTTTCATATAAAGGAGGAAGAAAAATGATTCCGGGATTGTTCCTTATATTGTTGACCACCTTATATAGGGCTCTGCAAAGAAGGATGAAAAAGCTAAACTACAGCTTAGAATTCCTACTGAACTAGCATACAGATATAGTAAAGGTTAATTCTCTCATAGGATTAAATGTTTGTTTTCAATAGGATAATTAAGTTAGATAAGTAACCATGTTTTTCCATATTCTTTTTTATTTAATATTTTAGAAAACTGTCAAATATCTGTGACTGTACAGCTTCTCTGAAAGTTGAATTGTTAACTTAGTTTCTAAGGTTCAGTGTATGGATGTTCAAATATCATTTATTACTATAGTGTACAATAATCTACTGTGTATTTTGAAATACTTAGAAGAGAATAATTCAAATGTTTAAATATTTAACATGATGGATATCCCAATTACACAGATTTGATCTTTACAAATTATATTAATGTATTAAATTATCACATATACTCTGAAAATATGTTCATCTATTATATATCAATAAAAATAAAATTAAAAAGAAATATTTATTATAACATTCTAGATGCCATAAAATCTACAATCCAGTAACTTCTTTCTCTCTGGTCTCTAGGAAAGCTTTTCTGGTACAATGTTTTTCAGATGTGCCTATCATTGGTATATTCTGTACCTCTGTTCACCTGGTGGATGTGACAAAAAGAATGTATATATGCCACTCTTCTGGGCCAACATCCAGACAGATGGTTTTCATGCTGTTGGCTTTAGCAGAAAATACCTGTGCAAAAATTTAATTCAAGAACTGATGTTCTATATTCATACCTCCTTCTTCAAAAATACAATCTTCCCATTTTCTTGTTCCTTAAATATCTTAGTTCCCAGACACAATTGTCCCAATGGCTTGCTTCTCTTTGTAATACCCAGGCTCTAGGATAGCCCTATGCATATCTGTAATGAACTTTCCCTCAAACACCTTATCTCTCCCAAAAGATTCTAGCCCCTCAGGCTTCCTTTGAATACTCTCAAAAGATATTTAATAATATTTTGCCTCCTAAATAATCTTCCACTAGAAGGCTACTACTCCTGCAGTCTCCTTCCCAGATATCCTCTTCCAAAACTCTCATCCTCCCCCACCAGACTTAATGATTCTCCACTTCACCCTTCCTTCTACCCAAAGAGGCATCACTGGGACCTAGATGTTTAAACAAATAACCCTTCTCAAAAGACTTCTAGATACCTGCCATCTATAAAACACACATAAAATGATATTTATATTTATTTTCCTATTTTCTTTAGCATGTATAGAAAATCTCAAATTTTCAGATTTATTTTTCCCAGATAGGTACTCCATATTTTGTATTAAATTTATAGTATTTGCTAATTAATTTTTTGGTTTTTGTGAATAGAATATTTTTTTCCACCAAAATCTTTAACTAGCTATTGCTGACATATAGCAAAGGTCTTGATTTTAAACATATATTTTATATTAAGTAAGCTATATTTTAATATCTTATTATTATTTTATTTTATTTTTTATTGATACATAATAATTGTACATATTCATGGATTACATGTTACATCTTGAAACAAGCACACAAATACAATGATCAAATCAGGGTAACTGGGACAAGATTCACCTGAAACATTCATCATTGCTTTATGTTGGGAGCATTTGAAAACTTCTAGCTATTCTGAAATACAGTAAACTATCGTCAACTATAGTTGCCCCATTGTACCACTGAACATCAGAGCTTCTTCCATTAAACAGAATTACCCCTTCACCAACATTTCTTCATTACCCCTTCCCACCACCCTGACCAATCTCTAGTAGCCACCATTCTATTCACTACTTCCTTGAGATCAATTTTTTTTTAGGTACCATATTTGAGTGTGAAAGTGAAATATTTGTCTTTCTGTGCCTGGTTTATTTCACTTAAAATAATGTCCTCCAGAGCTATCCATGTTTCTGCAAATGACAAAATTTCCTTCTTTTTCATGGCTAAATAATATTCCTTTGTATACATACACCACATCATTTTTATCCATTCATCCCTTGATAAACCCTTAAGTTGATTCCATAATTTAGCCATTGTGAATAATGCTGCAATAAACACTGAAGTGCAAATATCTTCTGGTTACATTTTATGACTTTGCCTCACCCAAGCGAGGTTTAGAGGCATGCCCTTCCCCTCTACAATGCTCACCGTGTCTGTGACCCTTAGCTGTGAGTTTGTCCCCCCAACCCCCTAATCCCTGGAGAATATTACTACCATGTGAGCACCATAGTGTTGATCAGTTAGTACCAATTTGACGGCGAGTATATGTGTAGACTATTCCTCCGATCTTGTGATACCTCACTGCGGATAATGGGGTCAAGCTCAATCCAGGAAAATATAAGTGGTGCTAGATCACTGTCATTTCTTATAATTGAGTAATATTCCATTGTAAACATATACCAAATTTTAGTAATCCACTCATGAATTGACAGGCACTTGGGTTGTTTCCAGATCCTTGAAATAGTGAATTGTGCTGCCATAAACATTTGGGTGCAGATGTCTTTATTATAGAATGTCTTGTGATCTTTTGGGTAGATTCCCAACAGAGCTATTGCTGGATCAAATGGTATTTCCACTCCCAGCTCTCTGAGGTATCTCCAGATTCTTTTCCACAGAGGTTGCACCAATGTGCAGTCCCACCAGCAGTGTAGGAGTGTTCCTATCTCTCCACATCCTCACCAGCACTTGTTGTTTTGGGATTTTTTGATAGAGGCCAATCTCACTGGTGTTAGATGATATCTCATGGTGGTTTTGATTTGCATCTCTCTAATGATTAGAGATGTTGAGCATTTTTTTATATGTTTGCTGGCCATTATTCTGTCTTGTTTTGAAAAGTTTCTATTCATTTCCTTTGCCCATTTATTGATGGGGTTGTTTGATTTTTTTCTTGTTGATTTTTTTAAGTTCTAGATAGATTCTTGTTATTAGTCATTTATCTGATGTGTAGAGAGCAAATATTTTCTCCCATTCTGTAGGCTGTCTATTCACTCTAACGATAGTTTCCTTGGGTGTGCAAAAGCTTTTTAATTTGATCAGATCCCATTTATTTATTTTCACTACTGTATATATTTTTAATGTGCCAGCTGTAATTGCTTTGTTCTGCAGTTACAGGTCAAACTATTAATAGCTATTTTTCAAGCGTGTTTTGGTGGTCATAAGGGGGACTAGGCAAGAATATGGGTGGCAGTACTATTACCACCACTAAGAAATACATGCATAATATATTGACAGGGTGTCAGTAGTGTTGTTTTTGTAACTGAAGAAAAGCATTATTTGTTAACTTGAAAATAAGATATGCCCCATGTTTTAACTTAGCTGCAGTCCACATTGTACTTCATTACCAACACACTACCAACAAGGTTGCTTACCCATCATCTCCATTTGTTTGGTCCACAGATGAAACTAAGTTTTTGAATTCATCTTTCAAAGTAGATAAGACATGGTCAAGGAGAATTTTATTTTTGTCTTCAAGAAGTGCATAACCATTTTTTAGTATCTCCATCTAAATAGGAGGGTTAGAGGAAATCAGAGTTGATTATGTACCTCTTTATACATCTGGTCTTTCTCAGATCATATTTGATGTAATTTCCATTGAGAATATTTAACAATGGTATGAGAAATAACAGCAACAAGCACTGGAAATTTTACTGATGGTAAATATTCTTCCTTTACCCACCCACCACCATCTTATCTCAGAATCTCACAGCTTCCTTCATCTTCTCCTCTGGAATATGGAAATACTGACGAGCACATTTGGAAGCTGAAGCCCCAGATGTGAATGGTAACGACCTGTAATGAGACCCAAATTTCATTCCTGTTAGCTACCTGAATGTTGCAATGGTCAGCCAACTCTGTTGTATGGAACTTAAATTTTAATCATCCTTTGTCAGAATGGTTTCCATTAGACGTAAATGTTTTAGGATCTCAAGCATCAAAGTGGGAAAAGGAAAAGATATAGAACATTTAAACGGGAGGTAGTTTACAAGAATTAGTGACAATTTGGAATTGTCCCTATATGTTAACCTCCTTCTGAGTGTCTACATTAAGACATCCTAAAAGCTTGGATTTTTTAAATATACATTGGGTCAGATAAAACTACAGCAAAGACCAAAAGGGGAAATCAGGCTCTTTGAAATAATGCCTGATTCCAGGGCTGGGGCAGGCAAAGTAAAAATTGAGGCTGAGACATTCCTATTATATCAAAAGTAAATGCTCAAAGGTAATGAGGATATATCTGTCAATGGATATATTCTAGTAATGGATTATAATCCTTTGAGTAAAATAAGAATCCATGACTCCATAGTAATAAAAATAAATGAATAAATAAACAGGAAAGAAGGAAAAGCTCTTCCTTATAGTAGAACACAAAATAAAAACTTAGAAGAATGATGTAACTAGAAAATCACTGTTGTATAACCATTATAGTAATATATGATTTAATTAAGTCATCAACAGATGCTAAAACGGATGAAAATTTGAAGAACAGAACATTTATATAGACTCAAAGTAGCTCCCCACTATTTACTTATTAATTACAGAAAATAAGATAGTAGCTTAAGAGTGGAGAAACTTGGGGGATACAACCTTAAACCAGTGATAAAAGTTAACATCATCAATGATGAGACAAACTGACATCAAGTGCCTCTGATATGATGCATCAAGAAGAACACAGCATCATTTCTTGGTATTACTCTCCAAAATATTAATACACAGTCTGATTCTACTCATGACACCACACCAAATTCAAAGAGAGGGTCATTCTCCAAGAATTATTGGCCTGTACTCTTAAAAAATGTTGAGGTCAAGAATGACAAAGACAGGCTGAGGAACTCTTCCATATTAAAAGAGACTTAAGGGACATAAGAACTAAATGCAGTGTATTATCCTGGGTTGAATCTTAGATTGGGATCAAGAGAGAAGAATGTGGCTATAAAGAACATCAGTAAGGCAACTGGTAAAACTTAAGTATGGACAAGGGATTCAAAAATAGTATTAAATCAATGCTAAGTTTCCTAATGTTGATATTGTACGGTAGTTATACAAGAAAATGTCATTGTTCTTAGGAAATACACATTAAAGTATTTAGGGGTAAATGGGTACCATGTCTGCAACTTACTCTCAAAAGGTTCAGAAAAAAATGTGTGGTTGTGTGTGGATGTGTGTTTACGATGAGGGGCGAGAGGGGAAGAAGAGGAAAGGGAGAACACAAATAATAAAGGCTATATGGGAGTGCTTCATAGCATTCTCATAAATTTTCTATTTTAATTATATCAAAATTTAAAATTACCAAGTAAACCAAAAGTGGGAAGATGGGCCCACTCAAACGGGAGGCAAAGCTCTACAGTCAATGAGTCCATGGCTTTGAATTTTGACTCTATCATGTATAAACTATCTGACTTTGCAAAAAGTAGTTAAACTTGCCATGACTCAGTTTCCTCATCTGTGAAATGAGAATAATATTAGAGCCTATCTAACAGGATTTTTCTGAGAATTAAATGAGATAATTCATGCAAGGCACTTAGCATGGTATCCAGCACACTGTAATTACTCAATAAACAGTAGCCATTAATTATAACCCATTTGTTCTAAATTGCTTAATCAAGTCAGATGAATCAAGCCAATAATTTAGGACTTTGTTCCTGAAGTACAACTAGATGGTATCCTGCAATAAAATACCTTATAATTAGATACTCGGTATTCTAAGGACTTACACAAAATGCTACAAGCTTTGGTTGCAAAAGACCAGGTTAAGATAGAGCTGGGAACTCCTAGTCATATCAGGAATCATAGGTGAAATGGATTTGCTTACTCTGGCCAGGCTGATCCCTTGTGTATAAAACCTGTAGGGAAGTTCCAAGGCTCCTTAATAAGGTGGAGTTGAGGAGTATCTTCCAATTGATTCTAGGAGAATCCCAGGGGAGGTGTAAGAAGGGATCCAGTTCTACTTGGCTCCTTTGAGATGATTAGAAGACTTAGAATGACTGGTACTTTATAGGCTACGTTAAGTCTCAGTAACATCCCTAGAACCACCGTAAGGATACAGACAGAAGCAACCTGCAATGAAAAGCCAGCAACCAGGGTGCACCTATCATGATCATGCCAGGGCAAGGTAGTTTGCTATCATTTTAAAAAGTATGAAACCAAAAAGAAAAATATTATATACCAAACTGATGATATGTTTGGCTTTCCTTGGTAGGTGTCTTTTTTATTCTGACACAAAATTTATACATGCTGACTAACTGTTCTGATGTAAAAGATAAGAATAAGCTTGGAAAGAGAAAAATTATGAGACATGGGAGTAAAGGGGCCTTCTGTAAGCAAGAAAGTACTTGGAGTCAATAAATTCACCTTTTTTTATTCATGTCTACTACGTAGTTTTCATTCATCAAACTCAAGATAAACTGGAGAATCTGAAAAATAATAGAAAATATTTTAATTAGTATATCACACTCAATATTTAGAAAAAACAATATTAAAGAGGAAGATTTTGTTTTTTGAATTTGAATACTTTTATTTATTTATTTTTTTATGTTCACAAGAGGTAATTTATTAATAAAAACCACACTTTCAAGGTCACTGGCCTCTAACGTTTTTGATCACACACCTCAATAAACATATATATATATATATTTTTTTTTTTAATTTCAGCATGGGTGTATACCTACATAATGAGCATGATATGCACTGTCTGGGGAATGGACATGCTTGAAGCTCTGACTCAGGGGGGTGGGGGGGCATGGGCAATATACATAATCTAAACTTTTGTACCCCCATAATATGCTGAAATTAAAGAGGAAGGTTTTAACATCCAAGTAGGCACAACTAAAAATTAATATATTTTCTTTTGGCCTTCACAGGACTTTATATTATAATTATTTTATATCTAAGCCAAGAATGTCATAGAATAGCTCTAATCAGTAATTTACAGAAAAGAAAGGATAAGAACCCTTCGAAAGACTGAACTGGTACCTGTGTTAACAGCTGCTGTTGCTCGCAGTATTTCTGTCTTAGATTTGTCACTTCAATCCAAAGGTTTGAGTATTCCCTAAAATATTAAGATTCCCCAAATGAAGCAGGACAGAAAGATTTCTATAGAATTTTGAAGATATAATATCTAATATGAACCGAGTTAATAGCATTCACAATTTTCTTCATGAGGATTATCCCTCTATTACCCTAAGAAATATTTCAACCTTAAAATTTAACTACTTTCAATCTTTGTCAGTCAATAGTCTATACAGGCAACACATTAACATTTTTGAAAGCACAGACTACCTTAATACTCTTGAGAGTATTAAGGCTTGAGAATATGAGAATCATTGCAAACCAAGATAATACTAATGCAGATTCCTTACTAACAATCAAAGGGGTAGAAAAATACTTCATAACAAGCTGGAACAACAACTAAATCTTGAGGCCAGTAAGTTTACACCAATATCTGTACTTCCACTGAATGATACGTCAAGAGACACTTTGTGTCAGATTAAGAGACCACAACTTTATTATATAGAATTAGTTTTAAATGTGATCTAACATAATCCAAATAAAATATTTGGCAGAAGAAACCTTAAAAGGCCATCTAGTTCACTATTGACCAACAGTTTTTGGTCTGTTTTACCTGTAAAACCAGCCAGAACCTACTGAAGCATCATCAACCACATGATATATAATATATGTATGTTATGGTTAACATTGAACAACAGGCTGATATCCAAAATTAACATGAAGTGTTGGATCATGGTCAATGTCAATGAAAACCTTGGCTTATATTCAATGTTGATTAAAAGGCAAGAAAAATACTTCCATTTCCCTCACTCCTTCTGTCTTTCCTCCCTTGCTGGATGTGAAAAGTTTAATTTACTAAGTCAATTGCAAAAGATAGAATCATGAAATTAAGAGTACATTTCCACTTCACGGAAAGATTGGCAGAGGAGTTCAAGTTTAATTTGAATATTGATGAACTTTTGCTTGAACATACACATACATATCTCCTCTAAGGTAAATAATGGGTTAATAACCTTTTTTCACAGGTATTATTGTGCAACTGTTTAACCATTTAAATTTTGCCTGAACGACGACCTAGTATTAGATGCATTGTATGCTGTATTATTCACTCTGTGGTTCCTTATAAAGCACTGAAAAACATCTGAAAGTATCCATTTTGTGGAAAAAGTTGAAAAAAAAAGGCCAGAGAAAGAAGTCATAGATTATGCTTGGACTTACCAAGAACTCGCAAATAAGCCAGGAATATAGTTCAGAGAACTTAAATACAGAACCTACATATTTAACATCTTTTTCTGTTTTTCCAGTTTCAACGGGAAATTGCTATTTGACTGCTCATACCTCCATGGCTGCTGGTAATTTTATTTCTGATTTATACAGTGGTCTCTAGTCAACCAGAGTTATGATCTGAGCCACTGGAACATTAACAGCAGTCCTAAAGCATTTGATTCAGTGCTGTGGTTTTCCTTAAAAGAAGTAAACCTCACTAAAGTGCCATGGAAAACAAAGTTCAGTTTCTCAACTCAGAGGCAATCATCCTTAAAAACCTTAGGAACAGGCATTGGAAATCTTGATAGATACTCACTTCTTCATTTCTGCAAATTTGGCATCCATATTGCTCTGCTTCTCTCTCATCTCTTGCACTTCAGCCATCATTTTCTGGAACTCATCAGTGTAGTTTCTGACATCCTCAGTTTTCATTGTTGGCACCTAAAATGGAAATAGAGTATAAATGGGTTGGTTAGAAATTTCACATACCATCTATTCTCCATTATGGTCACTAATGAAAGGGAAAAGAGGCATGACTAATTTAAAACAGTAGACTAAGATTAACAAATGTACCTCTATTATAGCACTAGGCAAAGTATGCCTCATATTACATTTATTTCATAATTCTCATCTCTCCCATTAATTTGAAAGCTTCTGGAATATTATAAATATAGTCTCCCCCACACCTCTTCCCAATTCCCAAAACAATACCTTACAAATAGTAAGTAGACTTACAATAAATGTTTACTAAATTCAGCATATATTTTTGAATAAATTTTACATGTTAAGTAAGAACTGTAAGGGGACTGCAAGGATGAATAAGTCAGAGTTTCTATCCCTAAAGAATTGGAAATATCCTACAGGAAGAATAAAATATGTATACAAAGAACTATAATTTAATACCGAAAATATGAAAAACATTTAGATGTGACTTAGGCAGGGAAGTATATTAATTGAGAAACACAACCTCACACATGTCTCATTCTGTTTAGACTTGAGCTCTGACACTCTCACACAGCACTTTCATGTTGGAAGTGATTATGAGCAGTGTTGGGAAGGAGGCTTTATCTCATGGATAATCTATAATGTGGTTAATTTTCAGAAACAATCCAAAGTAGACTATATAGTTTTATTTTATAGGCCCACTGGAATAGAAGCATGCTGAACTAGGTGTTTTATAAAATGAACCACTGTGACAGAGTTCTATAGTTTAATGCAGAATAATGTCTATAACAATGATGTGGTTCCACAAGTGGTGACTCAACAGACTTTAATGATTTGGATCTGTACTGTTTGAGTTTGCCTATAAGATGCATTATCATTATATTTAATAGATCTTTTAAAGTCTTATTTATTCAGAATCTCATGGTATATGCACAATAAAAATTTTCATTCAAATAGTTAATATAGATAAGAGAAACAATAAAAATAAAACTTTAGCAGAATGAAGCAACATATCACATTATCAATTACTCTAAATTGAAGCTTTATATTGTGATTACTGTGAATAGGCTGGGTCTAACAAGGAAAGAACTATAGACTCTAGGTACCTCAAGGTAAAACTTGGGAAATATAAATAGAGACTTCCAACTTGTTTTTGCCTGTTGTAAAGGTGTCTGAGGAGTAAGCTGATCTGTAAAAGATCCGTCATGGAGTTAACAGATCAAGAGAGAAGGTTAGATATTTAGACATAAAAAGATGACTATTAAAAGCAGTATATAATAAATGGCAAATGAGCAGTGCAGATAATAAATTGTATCAGCATTTAGAAGAGAAAGAAATCACATTTGGAATGAACCAGATGTCTGTTTTGATTCTGTGATAATAAAGAAATTGCCTGTCATCTATTTAGCCCAGAACCTGGTCATCTCTTTTGTGGATGGCATGTACCATTTCCCAAATATTCACTAAACCAATGGATGCAAAAGCTGACAAGCCATACAATACTATAAAAATTATTTGAAATTTTAATTTTCTTCTATAAGAAAATAGAAGAAAAATCTGGTATCTCTTTTAATATACCACAATTGTCATTTCACTAACTAATGGGATATGAGACCTATTCTTGCCTATGCAGAAGCTTTAAACTCAAATTAAATAGTGGCCAGTTCATACACCTAAATATTAATCTCAAGGAGAACAAAAAGATGAAGTGCTAAGTAGACTCAGACACGTCTGTATTTAGCTCCTTTCTAAATGGGATTGATACTGATTTGTCCCTAGTTTAGCTTTCTCCTTCATTCTTTTATTTCACATAATGGGGAGGATCATTCCAAGGTCACCACAAAAAAATAAAGACCATAATGCTATGGTATTATGAAAAAAGTACCATGTGAACCAAGTTTGATCTAGTCTAATGGTTCTTAATCATCAGTCTTAGGACCCTTTTACACTCTGAAAACTTTTTTAGGAACCCAAAGAGCTTCTGTTTATATGAGTTATATCTATCAATATTTACCATGTTAGAATTTAAAACTGATAAAATTTTAAATATCTATTAATTTATTTAAAATTACAATAATATGCACGCTGCATATTAACATTAGAATGATGACATCATTGTATATCATGTATCCTTAGGAAAATTCCACTGTAGTCACGAGAGAATGAAGAGTGAATAAAGCAAATAATGTCTTAGTATTACTATGAAAATAGTTTTGATCTCACAGGTTCCCTGAAAATGTCTCGAGATCCCAAATCGTGCTTTAAGGACCACTGGTCCAAGTGATATTCCAAATCTTTCTGTCGTGAGCTTCCAGTGTACAGACATCATCTGTATATAAGGTTCATGCAAAGTATCAATACACATAGGTATCTCAGAAGTGAGAAACTGAGTTAGTATTTATATTCTGCCTTGACTTGTAAGAAGCTCTGAGTGTAAGCAGGTAGGTTCAGCAGATATTTTTCTCAAAATAAAGTTATTACTTCGTAACATATCCTAATCTCACGTACCTACTTCCTAAAATGGGGATATACCCCATCTTCATAGTAAAAAGGTACAAAAGTAATAAAACGTGCCTTAGGAAGGGTGATCATAAGCCTTTAAATAAATTGATATCTAAAGGTCATCTTTCTAGAGAATTAGAAAATGTACCTAGCAAATGAGTTTCCAGTTGGCAAATTCCAAGTGCCAACAACTTGATCCTTAAGATTTAGAGAGATTGTAAAATGTTTAGATCAAGGAAAGACAGGCTATAGCTCAAAATGCTATGAAAAAAATGTGTGACAACAGTTCCCCTACCCTGCGCTTGATATTTTCCAGAAGGCCAGCTTCCCCCTTTTTGAAGAACGGATGTTGAAATTCCATAGCTACTTTCTTCTCCTGGCCAGTCATTCTGCTGTCCGATGTAATCACCTTTCGGAAACCATCTAGCAAAAAATCAAAAACAAAACAACAATATAAAGAGAAAATGTAATAAAATAGACTGACAGGAGAGCTAAAATTATCAGAATAAAGAGATAATACTACAAAATATTTGACTGCTACAAAGTACTGAATTGGTGCATAATAATAGCCTAATTTCAAACTTGGAAACTGAGATATCAATAACTCATTTTACTGTTTATAGAACTTATAAATGATTCTAAGGTACTAATGGGAAAGCACGTACAGTTGAAATCTATATATAATCCTCAAGCCTTATTTTAACCAACAACTTCAAATGTCTGCAACACCCACTATATCTTGCCCAAGGATTATGGGATGGGAGCAAAATTAACTGATGAAAAGCTCATCTCTTTTTAGTGCTCTGCTCACCTTTTGGAAAAGGATCAAAGGAAGGCAGTATGAGAAGGGAGAAGAAACAAAGAGACTTGGAGAGATGACAAATTAGATCATTTGCAGTTGAATAATCAAGAAGTGGAGGGATTGCATATGTGTGTGTATGTATTTTTGGTGTAAGAAAAAATGCCACAACCACGACTATATAACTAAACTAATCCAGAGGAGACAAAGTAAGAACAAGTAAGGTAAACTTTTTAAGAAAAGCAGTACTGCCACTTTCCAGGTTCTATCTGGTGTACTGATTAATAGGGAGTTGGGAAAGGATGGCAATGGTAGCATAATGAGGTACTTTGAATTATTTGTTGAAATTAGATATGGCTTACCCATCCTGTTCCTTTAAGCTCATGTAGGAATCTGTATTTACGAACACACACAGATTCATAGTTCAGAGAAACTAAGCAAGGAAAGAAGAAAAGTATACTAGTAATTGTTAGTTAGAGAGAGAGTGTGTGTGTGTGTGTGTGTGTACAAAAAAACTGTTTATGAAACATTATCATTTCCTCATGTGTTAAAAAGTCTAACTTTCCCTATGTGCTTCCCCTCAGGAAGGCAGTAGTTTCCGAAGATATCTAGAGAGATTCTGTCCTATTCCAGTTCAAGTAGTATTTTTTTTTGTTTTTGTAAATGCCCTGATGAAGATGTGAATCACATCCTTTATAGCAGCATAGTCTAGCAACAATACTTGGCATAGAAGTCTCATTTTTGGGCTTGAAATACCACTCATAATTGCTCTGCTGGGTAGCAAAAGGGAACTTCTTATTTGATATTTGAAACATAAGTCTGAAGAATTACTAAAATTTATGCTTTTAAATTGCTTGTCCTAGCCTTAAGGATTTTATAATTAAAAGATCAGTATAATTTAAGTGATAGAATAATAAACTCTTTCATAGTCTCCACTGTCTAGCTTGAGGAATTTCAATGTACCTTCCTAGGGATAAATCTACAGCTGAATTTAACCAAAGGCAGCCTCAAATTATAATTACTTCCTTTGAAATATTAGACTCTGGGCATTCATATGTCAATTCATTTAAGTAGTGATTATTTTCTTTCTGGGGCCTAATCAGCTTCTATTTCCTTGTTAACTTGGGACAAAAAATAAAATGTTCTTGCTATGGAAAAATCTGCAAATCAGACATTATTTCCATCTTCAAATCCCTCGACTGACTAAAGTGGATATGAGAGGAAAACAATTTTTTTCCTTAATCTTTTTTTAGGTGCTGTTTCACTGTATCTTTTTCCCTTAATTTTCTTTAGTAGTTTCTCCCTTCTTATCCTTAGCTATGATCCCCACTATCTTCTCTGCATTGATTTGAACTATTAATACATTGTATACAATATTTTAAACACCATCCCACTACCTAAAAGAGTGAGAAATCCAAGGAGTTCCAGGTTGGAAAACGGCAGACTAAAGGTGACCTCTTGGCTTCCTGCTCCCAGAGAAAGAGGTGTAGAACTCGGTCTGCTACTCACGAGTGGATCGCTCCCCACAAGAACAGTGTTGTGAAACAGCATGGGACACACAACACAGGAAACAAAAAAGGTGAATGGGAAATAGGATCACGAAGTCTGCAGAGTGCAAGATAAACAATAGAGAATAGAGCCTAGGACGGCTGCGCCCACCTGGCCAGCGAGTGCAGTGGGATCCGACCCATAGGAGAACGTCCTGCTTCCCCACTGACCTCCACACCCACTCAGACAGGGACCTGTCTGAAGTTGGTGCAAAATCGCGGCAGGAGACGTTGGGCTCTGTGGAGAGGAGACAATAGCAGGAAGCATCTTGAACTTCCCAGAGCTCTGTACTAGGACTGCACTGGGTCGGGGAGGGACTGGTCTGAGCTACCGCTCGAGGGAGTTAGGAGACAGGCACCTTGCCTCTGGTGGTCAGCAGGACCAGAACAATGGAGGTGAACACTAAAAAGGGGACTCTATCCTGGAAACCGCTGCAGGTGAATAGGCGGGCTCAGGGTGGGTCAGAAAGAGGAAGACCTCCCGCCAGAGAGGCATGAGATTGCGGGGGGTGGGGGGGGGGTTGACACAAAAGAGGCAACAGGCCATCCTGATGACACAGCTCTGCAATCCAGCATCTGCGAACTCTTGAACAGTCCTACCCCCCCAGTGCTAGTGCTCTGGGGGCTGGCGGCTGCCATTTTGGGGGTCCACAACCCAGACACTGCAGTGCCCTACGGTGTCGGGCATCTCCCTTTCCCCAGCCCAGGGATTCTCATGACAAGTTCCGTCCTTCCACGACTTATGGTCAACTAGCCAGGCCTGTCTTGATGGGTGAATTTTGAATACTTCCCCAGTCATGGGAGATTAACACATGCGGGATTTACAGGCACTGGGGTGCTAGGCAGACTGGGGCACCACCCCTTCCCCTAGACAGCAACTTTTGCGCCAGAAGTGGTAGGCTCCACCCCTGGAGGTAGGGTGAGACAAGAAAAGCCACTTTCCCTGTGCAACTGGTGTGAATCTGTGGGGCCTTGGCGCAGATCAATATTTGACAGCCCTTAGGTCATCCATGGGGCAGGATTTCCACGTCTGGTTGGCTGCCAACAGTGGGGTTCACGGTCACGGAACGAAAATATTGGCAAGAGGCAACATCAGGTGCACCAAGTAACCTCTCCCATCAGGAGCAGCCTCCCAACTGTGGTAGAAGAACCCTGAACAACATATTAGCGGCTCCCCCTAGTGGCAGATCAAGGAACCACAGAAGCCCACACATCCAGTATGGTAGGCAGCACCTGCGATCTGCCTTGCTCCTAAACAACACCTACTGGTGCAGTGTCTAAACAGGGTGCGTCATTTTCCAAATGAAAACCAAAAGGTGGGAAGCAACAGCTGATCCAGATGGGAAGGAATCAGTGAAAGAACTCTGGAAGTATGAAGAATCAAGTGGAAAGCACAGCCCCAAAGGGGAACACCAGCTCTCTAGCAATGGACATTAACCAAATACAAAACACTAAAATGACAGAAGAATTTCGAACATGGATTGTAAGAAAACTCAATGACATGCAAGACAAAATGGATAACCAACACAAAGAAACCACAAAAAAAATCCAGGACTTGGAAGAAAAATCACTAAAGAAATTGAAATATTATTGATAAAGGCCATTCTCACTGGAGTTAAGAGATATCTCATTGTGGTTTTGATTTGCATTTCCCTGATGATTAGAGATGTTGAGCATTTTTTCATATGTTTGTTAGCCATTCTTATATCTTCTTTTGAAAAATTTCTATTCATGTCCTTTGGCCACTTTTTGATAGGGTTGTCTGATTTTTTTTTTTACTGATTTTCCTGAGTTCTAAATAGATTCTTGTTATCAGTCCTTTATTTGATGTGTAGTATGTGAAAATTTTTTTCACCTAAGTGCACATTTGGGAGTAACACCAATTGGGTTTCGGACTGAGGTGGGGGTGGGGGCTACATGATGAGTGCATTGCGCACTGTCTGGGGAATGGACACGCTTGAATGTTCTGACTTGGGGGGATGGGGGTGGGGGGAAGGGATGGGGTATAGCTACATGATGAGTGTGATGCGCACTGTCTGGGGAATGGACATGCTTGAAGCTCTGACTCGGAGGGATGGGCGGGACATGGGCAATATATATAACCTGAACTTTTGAACCCCCATGATAAGCTGAAATAAAAAAAAAATTAAAAATAAAAATAAATAAAAAAATAAAAAAAAGAAATTGAAATATTAAAGAAAAATTAGCCTGAACTCCTGGAAATGAAAAATTTATTCAAGGAACTACAAAACACAGTGGAAAGCCTCAAGAACAGGGTAGATCAATCAGAAGATAGAATCTCAGGGATGGAAGATAAAACCTTTCAATTAAATAAGTCAGTCATAGAGATAGAGTAGAGAAATAAGAAAAAAGAGCAAAGCCTACAAGAAATGTGGGATTATGTGAAGAAGCCTAACGTGAGAGTTACAGGCATCCCTGAGGGTGAAGAAGAAAATACACAAGGGTTGAATAAGCTATTTGAGGATATAATAGAGGAAAATTTCCCAGGCCTTGCTAAAAATCTAGATATCCAGGTATAAGAAGCTCAAAGGACTCCTGGGAGATTCAATGCAAACAGGAAGACACCACAATACACAGTCATCATACTGACCAAAATAACCACCAAAGAGGCCCTTCTACAAGCTGTAAGGTGAAAGAGGCAGGTAACATACAAAGGAAAGCCCATCTGAATAATGCCAGACTTCTCAACTGAAACCTTACAAGAAAGAAGGGACTGGGTCACCATTCTGACTCTTCTCAAACAGAATAATGCCCAGCCTAGAATATTGTACCCTTCAAAACTAAGTTTTATATAAGAAGGAGAAATAAAGACCTTCTCAGATAAGCAAAGACTGAGGGAATTCACCAAGACAAGACTAGCCCTCCAGGAAGTACTCAAAACAGTGTTACACACTGATCAGCACAATAAACACTCACAAATGTAAGAAAACCCAAAAGCTAAAGGTCAAAGGCCAGATACCACAATGGCTCAAGAGAGAAAACAGGGGGGTGGCAAGATGGCAGAGTGGAGGTGACCTCCTGGATTTGTGCTCCCGGAAAGGAAGGCATAGATCTCGACCTGCCACAACGCTAGAGGATTGCTCCCCCACAGGAATGGTGGTGTGAACCCACGGAGAATCACCGTGGGACACAGAGAACAAGAAAAAACAGAGGCGAGTGGGAAATCAAACCGAGATAATTTGGAGAGTGCAGGACGGAAAATAGACAGCGGAGTGCGGGACGGCTGTACCTGCCTCACCGACGAGTGAGGCGGGTTCAGCCCCACACCAAAGCGGCTTGATCTCCCCACTGACCTCCACATCCACTCAATCAGGGATCTGACTGAAATTGGTGCAGAATCACCGCGGGAGACTCGGAGCTCCGAGGACAGGTGACATAAGGGGTAAGGAGCTTAGACTCTGGCAGGTCTCCGCGGTGACCTATCTCTTAAAGGTACAGACGCGGACCTGCACCGAGGTGAGGGGCCGTGAGCGTGAAATATTAAAGCGGGATTTTGTTACTCTATTTTTCTCCTTTGGCGGCTTTCCGGCGGGGAGCTGCTGTGGGCCCTGGCGCCTGCCAAGCTCTGAACATTCTCCCCCAGCGCCCGCGACTGGCGGGTGCGCGGTCACCATCTTGGTTCCCACAGCTTAGCCACCGCGGATCCATAGGGGGCTGCGCGGGTCCCCGCGCAGCTCCCCCTTTCATAGCCCGCGACACAATGCCAAGAGCCGTGGCTCTGTGTGAACTCTGTGGACGGGAGACATAAGCGGGAAGGAGCTTAGACTCTGGCGGGTTTCCGCGGTGATCTATCTCTTAAAGGCACAGGCACAGGCCTGCACTGAGGCGAGGGGCCGCGAGCGTGAAATATTAAAGCGGGATTCTTTTACTCTATTTTTCTCCTTCGGCGGCTTTCCGGCGGGGAGCTGCTGTGGGCCCTGGCGCCTGCCAAGCTCTGAACATTCTCCCCCAGCGCCCATGACCGGCGGGCGCGTGGTCACCATCTTGGTTCCCACAGCTTAGCCACCGCGGATCCATAGGGGGCCGCGCGGGTGCCCGCGCAGCTCCCTCTTTCATAGCCCATGACACAACGCCAAGAACCGTGGCTCTGTGTGAACTCTGTAGACAGGAGACATCAGCGGGAAAGAGCTAAGACTCTTGATTGCGGAATAACAGTTTTTTTTCTTTATTATTATTATTTTTTAATCTCTTTCTTTCTTTTTCTTTTCTTTCTTGTTTTCTCTTTTTCTTTTTCTTGTTATTGATTTTTTTATCTCTTTCTTTCTTTTTTCTTTTCCTTTTTCTTTTCTTTCTTGTTTTCTCTTTTTCTTTTTCTTGTTATTGATTTTTTTATCTTTCTTTCTTTCTTTCTTTTTATTTTTCTTTTCTTTCTTGTTTTCTCTTTTTCTTTTTCTTGTTATTCTTATTATTATTATTATTTTTTACTATTATTATAGTGGTTTTTGGTTTGCTTGTTTGTTTGTTTTTTTTTTCTTTCTTTCTTTTCTTTCTTTTTCTTTTCTCTTTTTGGTGGCCCTCTAGCCCAGGAGCTACTGTATACTCCTGAGTGCTCCAGACCCCCAGCTCTGATTCCTATCGGACCCTGAAAATTGCCCCCCAGTGCAAGTGATCTGCGGGTGGGCAGCAGCAATTGTGCGGTCCAAGGTCTAACTGCTGCAGAGCCATAGGGTGCCAGGCGGCTCCCCAGGAGGCTCCATCTCCTGACCCCGTAGACCCTCTCCAGGTCCCCTTCCCAGGTGTGAACACTGAGTGCTTCCCCAGACGAAAGAGTGTGGAGCCCGGACCTTGGGAACATTGGGACAGGGTAGACCTTTGCCCATGGGAGCTGCAGCAGGTGGGGCACTGAGTGAGCGAGGGCACTGCCTCCTTCCCCTAGCCAGTGTCTTTCCTGTGGAAAGAGACAGAAACCACACATCTAGAGGAAGAACCAAAAGACAGGGGGAAAAAAGAAAAAGAGAGGGAGAAGAGGCTTTCTGCTTGCAAATAGTGTGAATCCTGCCTACTAACTGAAAGTCCACAACACAGTGATTTAACTAGCCAAACTGGTCTTAGGTCAAGCCAACCCTCTGGGGGTGGACCCATCAGAAGCAGTCCCCCAACTGAGATAGAAAAAAACTCTAAACAACACACAACAGTCTCCCCCTCTAGACAAAGGAAGCAACATACCTAGATTGTTTCACAGCCTAAGAACAGAGTATAAGACGTGCTGTTAACTAGACTAAAGCTGTGAGAAAAGATCTAACGATAGAGCCAGATGGGAAGGGCGCAGCGGAAAAATATGGGGAGCACAAAAAACCAAACAGAAACATCACCCCCAAAGAGAAATACCAACTCTCCTTCAATTGGCACAAACCAGATTCAGAATACCCACATGTTACCAGAAGAATTTCAGTTTTGGGTTATAAATAAGCTGAATGATATACAAGAAAAAATAGATAACCAACACAAAGAAAACACAAAAAAAATCCAGGATTTGGAAGAAAAATTCACTAAAGAAATAGAAATATTGAAGAAAAACCAAACTGAACTCCTAGAAATGAGGGATTTATTCAGGGAGCTACAAAACACAGTGGAAAGTCTCAAGAACAGGGTAGATCAAATAGAAGACAGAATCTCAGAGATCGAAGATAACTCTTTCCAATTAAATAAGACAGTCACAGAGATAGACCAAAGAAATAAGAAAAAAGATCAGAGTCTTCAAGAAATGTGAGATTATGTGAAGAAGCCTAACGTGAGAGTAATGGAATCCCTGAGGGTGAAGAAGATAATAAGCAAGGGCTGGATAAACTATTTGAAGACATAATAGAAGAAAATTTCCCAGGCCTTGCTAAAATTCTAGATATACAGGTTCAAGAAGCTCAAAGAACCCCTGGTAGATTCATAGCAAATAGGAAAACACCATGCCACGTAGTCGTCAGACTGACCAAAATATCCACTAAAGAGACCCTTCTTCGAGCTGTAAGGAAAAAGAAACAAGTAACATACAAAGGGAGGCCCATTAGAATTACGCCAGATTTCTCAACTGAAACTTTACAAGCAAGAAGAAGTTGGGGCCCCATTCTCACTCTTCTGAAACAGAATAATGCCCAGCCTAGAATCTTGTACCCAGCTAAGCTAAGCTTTCCATATGAAGGAGAAATTGAGACATTCTCAGATAAACAAGGACTGAGGGAATTCACCAAGACAAGACCAGTCCTCCAAGAAGTACTCAAAAGAGAGTTACACATGGATCATCACAACAAAGACCCACGAATGCAAAACCACCCAAGAGCTAAAGATCAAATTCTAGCCACCACAATGGCTCAAGAGAGAAAACATAGCAATGAAGTTCTACCCAATAAGATAAACAGAAATCTGTCCCACTTATCAGTTCTCTCACTAAATGTCAATGGCCTGAATTCCCCACTCAAGAGACATAGACTGGGCCAATGGATAAAAAAACACAAACCAGGTATCTGCTGCCTTCAGGAAACTCACTTAACTGGAAAAGATGCATTTAGACTGAAAATAAAAGGATGGAAATTGATATTTCAAGCAAATGGTAGCCAAAAGAAAGCTGGTGTGGCAGTTTTAATTTCGAATAACTTAGTCTTTAAACCAACAAAAGTAATAAAAGACAAAGACAGTTACTACATACTGGTGAAAGGCACAATTCAACAAGAAGACATAACCATACTTAATATATATGCACCCAACCTAAGCGCACCCAGATTCATAAAGCAAACCCTACTCGATCTAAACCAAATGATACACAACAACACTTTAATAGTTGGAGACTCTAACACCCCACTGACAGCACAGGACAGATCCTCCTAGCAGAAAATAAGCAAAGACATAGTAGACTTAAACAGAATGCTAGAACAAATGGGCCTGACTGACATCTACAGGACATTCTACCTGAAATCCACTGAATATACATTCTTCTCATCAGCTCACGGGACATTCTCTAAGGTTGACATATCCTAGGACATAAAGCATGTCTTAAAAAATTTAAAAAAATAGAAATCATACCATGCATCTTCTCAGATCACAATGGAATAAAAGTAATAATGAACCCTAACAGGAACTCTCATTCCTACTCAAAGTCATGGAAGCTAAACAACCTTCTCCTGAATAACAATTTTGTAAAGGAAGAAATTAAGTCAGAAATCAAAACATTCCTTGAATTAAATGACAAAGGTGACACAACTTATCAAAATCTATGGGATGCAGCTAAAGCAGTCCTGAGAGGAAAATTCATTTCCATAAATGCCTATTTCAAAAAGACAGACAACTTACAAATAGACAACTTAATGAATAGACTCAAAGAGCTGGAGAAAGAAGAACAGACAGACCCCAAACCCAGCAGAAGGCGAGAAATTATTAAGATCAAATCAGAATTAAATGAAAAGGACAACAAAAATACTATAAGGGAAATTAATAAAACAAAAAGTTGGTTCTTTGAAAAGATAAATAAAATAGACACACCACTGGCTAGACTAACCAAGAGCAGAAAAGAAAAATCTTTAATAACTTCCATCAGGAACATGAAAGGAGAAATCACAACCGAAGCCACAGAGATACGTGACATTATCTATGAATATTACAAAAATCTTTATACACACAAATTGGAAAATGAGGAGGAAATGGACAAATTTTTAGAAACGCACAGCCTTCTCAAGCTCAATCAGGAAGAAATAGAATTCTTGAATAGACCAATATCAAGAACTGAAATTGAAACAGCATTAAAAAACCTTCCCAAAAAGAAAAGCCCTGGTCCAGATGGGTTCACACCTGAATTTTACCACACATGCAAAGATGAACTGGTGCCCATCCTACATAAACTATTCTTCAATATTGAGAAGGATGGAATTCTCCCCAACACATTCTACCAAGCCAATATAACATTGATACCAAAACCAGGAAAGGATGCAACAAAAAAAGAAAACTACAGACCAATTTCTCTCATGAACGTAGATGCAAAAATTCTCAATAAAATCCTAGCAAATCGTATCCAAGTGCTTATTGAAAAAATAATTCATCACGACCAGGTAGGCTTCATCCCAGAGATACAGGGGTGGTTCAACATACGAAAATCTATAAATGTAATTAACCACATAAATAGAAGCAAAAATAAAGACCATATGATCCTCTCAATAAATGCAGAAAAAGCATTTGACAAAATTCAACACCCTTTTATGATAAGAACACTTAAAAAAATAGGCATAAATGGGACCTACCTAAAAATGATACAAGCCATATATGACAAGCCCACAGCCAACATCATACTGAACGGGGAAAAATTGAAAGCATTCCCACTCAGAACTGGAACCAGACAAGGCTGCCCACTGTCCCCATTACTTTTCAACATAGTATTGGAAGTCCTTGCGAGAGCTATCAGACAAGAGAGCAGAATCAAGGGTGTCCAAATAGGGACAGAAGAGATCAAACTCTCACTCTTCGCTGATGACATTTTATATCTGGAAAACCCCAAGGACTCAACCAAGAGACTCCTGGAATTAATTAATGAATTCAGTAAAGTCTCAGGTTACAAAATCAATACACACAAATCAGAGGCATTCATACATGCCAATACCATTCAATCGGAGAACCAAATTAAGGACTCAATACCTTTCAAAATAGCAAGAAGGAAAATAAAATATTTAGGAATATATTTAACTAAAGAGGTAAAGGACCTCTATAAAGAGAACTATGAAACGCTAAGGAAGGAAATTGCAGAACACGTAAATAAGTGGAAATCCATACCATGCTCATGGATTGGAAGAATTAACATTGTTAAAATGTCTATACTACCCAAGTAATCTATAGATTCAATGCAATTTCTATTAATTTACCAACATCATTTTTCACAGATTTAGAAAAAATAATTATACACTTTGTATGGAATCAGAGAAGACCCCGTATAGCAAAAGCAATTTTAAGCAATAAAAACAAAATGGGAGGTATTGATTTGCCAGACTTCAAACTATACTACAAAGCTGTGGTGCTTAAAACTGCCTGGTATTGGCACAAGGGCAGGGACACAGACCAGTGGAACAGAACAGAAAACCCAAATATAAAACCATCCTCATATAACCATCTAATCTTTGACAAAATAGACAAAAACATACTCTGGGGACAAGAGTCCCTATTCAATAAATGGTGCTGGGAAAACTGGATAGCCACATGTAGAAGACTGAAACAGGACCCACAGATTTCACCTCTCACAAAAATCAAATCACGGTGGATAACAGATTTAAACCTCAAATGGGAAACGATTAGAATTCTAGAAGAAAATGTAGGAAAGACTCTTACAGACATTGGTCTAGGCAAAGAATTTATGAAGAAAACCCCTAAGGCAATTACAGCAACAACAAAAATAAATGAATGGGACCTGATTAAATTAAAAAGCTTCTGCACAGCCAAAGAAACAGTCACGAAAATAAACAGACAGCCTACAGAATGGGAAAAAATTTTCGCATACTACACATCAGATAAAAGACTGATAACAAGAATCTATTTAGATCTCAGGAAAATCAGCAAGAAAAAATCAAACAATCCTATCAAAAAATGGGCAAATGACATGAATAGAAATTTTTCAAAAGAAGACATAAGAATGGCTAAAAAACGCATGAAAAAATGCTCAACATCCCTAATCATCAGGGAAATGCAAATCAAAACCACAGTGAGATACCACTTAACTCCGGCAAGAATGGCCTTTATCAAAAAATCCCAAAACAACACATTGGTGTGGATGCGGAGAGACAGGAACACTCATACACTGCTGGTGGGAATGCAAACTAGTGCAACCCCTATGGAAAGCAATATGGAGATACCTTAAACAGATTCAAGTAGACCTACCATTTGATCCAGCAATTCCATTATTGGGCATATACCCAGAAGAACAAAAGTCATTCTTTAACAAAGACACCTGTACCCGAATGTTTATAGCAGCACAATTCACAATCACAAAGATGTGGAAACAACCCAAGTGCCCATCAATCCACGAATGGATTAGTAAACTGTGGCATATGTATACCATGGAGTACTACTCAGCTATAAGAAATAATGATGATACGACATCTCTTTGGTTCTCCTGGAGAGAGCTGGAACCCATTATATTAAGTGAAGTATCCAAAGAATGGATAAACAAGCATCACATGTACTCACCAGAAAACTGGTTTCCCTGATCATCACCTAAATGTACATCGGGGAAGGATACCAATTGGGTATCAGACTGGGATGGGTGGTGGGGGGAGGGGATGGGTGTATGCCTACATGATGAGTGCGTTGCACACCCTCTGGGGAATGGTCATGCTTGAATGTGCAGACGCAGGGAGGTGGGGGGGAGGAGATGGAGGTATGACTACATGATGAGTGCCAGGCGCACTGTCTGGAGAATGAGAACGGACGCGCTTGGGACTCTGACTTGGGGCGATGGGCGGGACATAGGCAATGTATATGACCTCAACTAATGTACCCCCATGATGAGCTGAAATAATAAAAAAAAAGAGATAAAACAAAGCAACAAAGTTCAACCCAACAGGATGAGCAGAAATTTGCCCCACTTATCAATTCTCTCAATAAATGTGAATGGCTTAAACTGTCCACTGAAGAGACATAGTCTGGTAGAATGGATAAATATACACAAGCCAAGTATCTGATGTGTTCAGGAAACACATCTAACCTGCAAAGATGCATTCAGACTCAAGGCGAAAGGGTGGAAAACAATATTTCAAGCAAACAGAAGCCAAAAGAAGGCTGGTGTGGCAGTTTTGATTTTGGATAATTTAATCTTTAAATCAACAAAAGTAATGAAAGACAAAGAGGATCTATATATAATGGTGATGGGTACAGTTCAACAAGACATAACAATTCTAAATATGTATGCACCCAACTCAGGTGCACCCAGATTCATAAAGCAAATCCTACGTGATCTAAACAAAAGGATATACAGCAACACCATAATAGCCAGAGAATTCAACACCCCTCTGACATCACAGGACAGATCCTCCAAACATAAAGTAAACAAAGAAAAAATGGACTTAAACCGAACTCCAGAACAAATGGGGCTGACATTTACAGAACCTTCTACCCCAAAACCACTGAATGTACATTTTTCTCATCAGGTCATGGCACATTCTCTAAGATTGACCATATCCTAGGCCACAAAGAATATCTCAAAAAATTTTAAATGATAGAAATTATACCATGCATCTTCTCAGATGCAGTGGAAAAAAATTAGAAATCAACTCCAACACAAAGTCTAATCTCTACACAAAATCATGGAAACTAAATAAACTTCTGCTGAATGATTATTTCATTAATGAGGAAATCAAAATGGAAATCAAAAGATTCTTTGAACTAATTGACAAAGGAAACACAAGTTGTCAAAATCTGTGGGACACAACTAAAGCAGTCCTGAGAGGAAAATTTATTTCCATAAATGCCTACATAAAAAACACAGAAAGATGACAAATAAACAATTTAATTAATCCTCTCAAATAACTGGAAAAGGAAGAGCAGACCAACCACAAACCCAGCAGAAGACATGAAATAACTAAGATCAGAGCAGAACTAAATTAAATTGATAACAAAACTATACAGAAGATTAACAAAACAAAAATTTGGTTCTTTGAAAAAATAAACAAAATTGACACACCTTTAGCCAGATTAACGAAAAGCAGAAAAGAAAGAACTCTAATGAGCTCCATCAGGAATGAAAAAGGAGAAATTACAGCTGATGCCTTGGAGATACAAAATATTATATATGCATAATATAAAAACCTCCATGGACATAAACTGGAAAATGTGGAGGAAATGGAAAAATTCTTAGAAACACACAGCCTCCCTAGGCTCAATCAGGAAGAAACAGAATTCCTAAACATACCAATACCAAGTACTGAAAATTGAAACAGCAATCAAGAACATTCCTAAAAAGAAGAGTCCCAGACCAGATGGTTTCACACCCAAATTTTACTAGGCCTACACAGAAGAGCCGGTGCCTATCCTGCAGAAATTATTCCACAACTTCAAGAAGGAAGGAATCCTCCCCAACACATTTTATGAAGCCAACATCACCCTGATACCAAAACCAAGAAAGGATGCAACAAGAAAAATACAGGCCAATATCCCTTATGAATATAGATGCAAAAATTCTCAACAAAATCATAGTAAACTGAATTCAGATGCTTATCAAAAAAATAATCCATCAGGGCCAAGTGAGCTTCATCCCAGAGATGCAGGGATGGTTCAACATACACGAATCTATAAATGTAATTCACCACATAAATAGAAGCAAAAACAAAGACCATATGATACTCTCAATAGACGCAGAAAAAGCACTTGACAAAATTCAACACCCTTTCATGATAAGAACGCTTAACAAAATAGGCATAGATGGGGATTACCTAAAAATAATACAAGCCATATATGACAAACCCACAGCAAAAATCATGCTGAATGGGGAAAAACTGAAAGCATTCCCAGTTAGAACTTGAACCAGGCAAAGCTGCTCTCTATCACAGCTTCCATTCAACACAGTGCTGGAAGTCCTAGCCAGAGCAATCAGAAAAGAGAAGGAAATCTAGGACATGCTAATGGGGGAAAAAGAGGTCAAACTGTTGCTCTTTGCTGTCAATATGATCTTATATATAGAAAACCTCAAAGATTCTGCCATTAGACAACTGGAATTGATAAATAAATTCAGCAAAGTCTCAGGTACAAAATCAATGTACAGAAATCAGTAGCATTCCTATATGCCAACAACAGTCAAACTGATAACCAAATCAAAGACTCAATACCCTTCACAATAGCAACAAAGAAAGTAAAATACCTAGGAATATGTTTAACTAAGGAGGTAAAAGACCTCTACAGGGAGAACTATGAAACAGTGAGGGAGGAAATAGCAGAGGACATAAACAGGTGGAAAACCATACCATGCTCCTGGGTCAGCAGAATGAACATTGTTAAAATGTCTGTACTACTCAAAGTGATCTACAGATTCAATGCAATCCCTATTAAATTACCAACATCATTTTTCACAGATATAGAAAAAATAATTATATGCTTCATATGGAAACAGAGAAGACCCTGTATAGCAAAAGCAATTTTAAGCCAAAAGAACAAATTGGGAGGCATCAATTTACCAGACTTCAAACTATACTACAAGGCTATAGTTACTAAAACAGCATTGTACTGGCACAAGAACAGGGACATAGACCAATGGAGACCTGAGAACCCAGATGAAACCATCGTCATATAGCTATGCAATCTTTGACAAAGCAGACAAAAACATACACTGGGGAAAAGAATCCTTACTAAATAAATTGTGCTGGGAAAACTGGATAGCCTACGTGTGGAAGACTGAAACAGGATCCACACCTTTCACCTCTCACAAAAATCAACTCACGGTGGATAACAGATTTAAACCTAAGGCGTGAAACTATAAGAATTCTAGAAGAAAATGTTGGAAAAACTCTTATAGACATTGGCCTAGGCAAAGAATTTATGAAGAAGACCCCAAAGGCAATCACAGAAACAACAAAAATAAACAAATGGGACCTGATTAAATTAAAAAGTTTCTGCACAGCCAAAGAAACTATCACTAGAGGAAACAGACAACCTACAGAATGGGAGAAAATATTCACATGTTACACATCTGATAAAGGGCTGATAATTAGAATCTATATAGAACTCAGGAAAATCAGCAAGATAAAATTAAACAACCCTATCAAAAAGTGAGCAAAGGACATGAACAGAAACTTTTCAAATAGGACAGAATAATGGTCAACAAACATATGAAAAAATGCTCAACATCTCTAATCATTAGAGAAATGCAAATCAAAACCACAATGAGATATCACTTAACTCCAGTGAGAATGGCCTTTATCAAAAAGTCCCAAAACGATAAATGTTGGCTTGGATGCAGAGAGATAGGAACACTCATACATTGCTGGTGGGACTGCAAACTAGTGCAACCTCTGTGGAAAGTAATACAGAGATACCTCAAAGAGTTACAAGTAGAACTACCATTTGATCCAGCAATCCCATCACTGGCCATCTACCCAAAGGAAAAAAAGACATTCCATAAAAAGACATCTGCACTCAAATGTTTATAGCAGCACAATTCACAATTGCAAAGATGCGGAAACAACCCAAGTGCCCATCAATGTTAGAGTGGATTAATAAAATGTGGTGTGTGTGTGTGTGTGTGTGTGTGTGTGTGTGTGTGTGTGTGTATAAAATGGAGTTTTACTCAGCCACAGAAAACAACAGTGATCTAGCACCTCTTGGATTATCCTGGATAGAGTTGGAGCCCATTCTACTAAGTGAAGTATCCCACGAATGGAAAAATAGGCACCACATGTAGTCACCATCAAACTGGTTTTGACTGATCAACACTTAAGTGCACATATAACAATAACATTCATCAGGTGTCAGGCAGATGGGAGGGGGTAGGAAGGGATGGGTATATACACAACTAATGGGTATGGTGTGCACCATCTGGGGGATGGACAACCTTGAAGCTCTTACTCGGGTAGGGCAAGGGCAATATACATAACCTAAACATTTGTACCCCCATAATATGCTGAAATAAAAAAGAAAAAAAAAGCGAGAAATCCTTTCTGAATTCTTGAATCATTTCCAATTTATATTTTGCCACAGAGAAGGAAGAGATATTATGGTCCCCTCTCTTTTGCACCCTACCTTTCCAAAGGGTAGTTAGGACCCTCTTGAGTAGATCATAGACTTTTGCCCCTGTGTTTATATTCATAAGCTATCTGAGTATATTTCCCTGACAAATACACCAAAGGGAATTTTTTAGATGATATTTGTCCTACATTACAGGGCATATTATGCATAGTTCAGAGACTCTGCTGGTATTCACTAAGACTAATCTAATAATAAATTTAACAGGAATTTTCTAGTATAAGAAATTCATCATTTACTTCAAAATGAGAACTGCTCCTGAAGTTTTCTTGGCATATGAGTTAAAGGCAAAAAAGAAAATTTAGGTAAACAGAGCCTGACATCCCCACCCTTTGGGGAAAAAGGAACTAAACATGGGCTTCTGTCAGTCCATGCCTAATAGGGGGAAGTTACCAGAGTATATTTTAAAAGGGTACATATTTCTTTCGGGAATCACTTTCTGAAGCATTATTTCTCCCTCATGTGATGAAAGGTTTAATTTTCATTTCCAATTCCTGCATCCTCTATCAGAGATCACAGCATAAAAGTGAATCACTTGGGGTTATTACTTTTTCATTTTGAATACTCATATTTTTAATAGAAAGATATATTTCCTTTTGACTTAGAATACATTCACAAATAAACAAGGTAACATATACCCCCATGGCCACTCTACTCCAAAACTTTGCATTTTCCTGTCATTCATCCATTTAACAAACAGTTATTGAACACTTATTCCATCTCAGATAGTTGGCTAGTGTCTGTGGAGGATACACAGGTCAGTAAGATGAAATTCCTGTCTATAAGAAGCTAACAGTCTAGCAGGGAAGACAAACACATTCACAACTATTGTAACACAACATGGTTGGCCACTAGAGTAATGGCATGGACAAGCACTTGGGAGCATGTAGGAAGGAACAATAAATCATGCTTGGGATGGATTGAGATATTATCAGATATCTTCAGAATGAAGCCCACAAAATAGGAAAATCCAGACTTGTCTTTCTAGAAAATTTGTCACAGGAATAAAAATACTCTCATAGAATTTCATAGGAAGAAAATCTGCACCAGAACATTTGATGAATCCGATGTATGTTGCTTTAATTTAAACCCCCTGCTAACATGTTGAACATAGAAAATGAAAAAACTTAAAGAAAGGGCTAAGTCATTTGAGAGTGGATGATCATTATCAGATGTAGTTTTCCTTCACATCTGTAAGTTCTCAAGGAACAAAACTGTGAGAAATAAATGCTGCTGTTGGCCAAAGGCATTTCTAAAGCAGAGATTTCTGAAACTTATCTATAATGTCTGACAAATAATTTGTCTATAAAACAAATAATTCAATAATTAGGGAATGTGTGATAATAATTGTTATAAAAACACTGTATTCTATCTAGACTTCTTCATAGTTCCTGCTTTAGAGATGAATAAGACACCCCCACCAATCTCTCTCCTCTAAGAATTTACAACCTTTTAAAGGAGACATACATATACAAATAACTATAATAAAAAGTCAGGCTATATGCAGTGGGGGGATGGGGAGTGACTGATATTCAGCACTGAGCTTCTTTTTGGGGTGACAGAAATATTCTAAAATTATGGTTGCATAACTCTGTGGATATACTAAAAATCATGGATCTGACTGACCTCTTTAAATGGGTGAATTGTACAGAATGTGAACTATACCTCAGTAAAACAATCAGCCTTTGATAAGCACTGTGTTTGTCTTATGAATGAAGTACTGTGGGCATATGTGAAAAAAGATTAATTGTGACTGGGAGCATATGAGACTTCTTGAAGGAGGTAAAATTTGAGCTGGAACTTGAAAGATGAAAAGAACTCTTAAGCAGATATTAGGAATGTAGTGGGAGATGAAGGGTATTTCATGCAAAGGAAATGACATGAAGAAAGGCAATGATACAAGAAAGTCCATGGTTGTGCAACAACACAATATGTGGTTTGTGGATGGGTGCTGGTTTGCAAACCATTTGTTATTGGTTGGTGATAATATAAGTATATAAACTAAGAGTAGTCCTTTAGAAACTTTTATAGTAATTTGATATTGCTGTGACCGAACATGATCATTTTTTCAATAATCAATTTTTATTGTATTTTTACAAAGTACTGGTTTGTCATAGTGCAGTGATGTCATCATAGCTTACTGCAACCTCAAACTCCTGACCTCAAGCAATCCTCTCGCCTTAGCCTCTTGAGTAGCTGGGACTACAGGCACATGTCACCATGCTTGGCTGATTTTTCTATTTTCAGTAGAGACTGGGTCTCACTATGTTCCCCAGACTGGTCTCAAACTCCTGGATTCAAGTGATACTCCTGCCTCGGCCTCCCCAGGTGCTGGGATTACAGGTGGAAGGCACCATGCCTTGGAAATTGTTTTAAAAATTGTCCTTCGCTGTAGTTTGAGAAAAATTGGTATAAAGTGTATAAAAGAGAATAACTATCCTGTACCCTGTGTGGTGGAAAGATGTGTGTTTGTGTCTTTGTGTGTATGCATACACACAGACACACAGACACACACACACACACACACACACACAAACATGAATGAGAGCAGAGGTAGGGCAAGAAGGAATAAAAAACAGAGGATAAGTCTGAACTATAGAAGAATGTGAATGCCAGACTGAGGAGTTAGACTTTCTTTTGTGTACTATGGTGGGGACAAACTGAGACTTTTGAATGACACAATCCGATTTGTATTTTAAAAATAAAATAGACAGTAGTATGTATGACTTATTAGAACAAGCAATGTATATAATTTATTAGAATGAAGTAAAGGTTGGAATATCAGTGAAGAGTCTACTCTTGGACAGTGAGAGAGCGGAAAGGAGGGGCACTAAGAAAAATAGGAGCTTGCTAATCTTTCCTACATAAGCAGTAAGAAAATTAGGGTATATAAAATATTGTCAGTAAGCAGTTGACTTTAGATTGTAAGACTGGTGGTGATTACCCACTCCTCCTTTTGTGGTTTTATTGTCTAAATTTTCTCTAATGGACAATTATCAGGTTTAAACAACATACACAAATGTACACACACACACATTAAACTTAAAAGGGAGGATTATTAATTTTTTACTGCCTATCCTATTAGTCAAGCTATATTTTCTTACCATGAACTTAGACTAATTTATTGTAATTTCTCATTCTTGAAATAATAAGGAGTATTTTTTCTTATCTATAATCCACAACAATAAATACCGAATTCAAAATTTTTATAAAGGGAATATACATTACTCTAAAGCAAATTAGTTTAGAAATATGAAATATCATGGAGGAGCAATAATTCAATGTGTTTCCTATTTGAAATTACTATTAATTGGGTATATAATAATCCACTGCAGAATATTTGATTAAATCTAAAAGTAAGGAAAGTGTTGAAGAAAACACTGGGATGGCATGAGTAAGTGCACAAATGGTTTTCTATTCTTCAAAGTAACTAGGAAAATGCATTATGTCTCTAGTTATGTTGAGATAGGTTCAATAACAAAGGCATAAAGTTGGAAGATGAAAATAAGAATGGGGGGTAACTATATTAACTCAGTAGTTCATGAAGAAATCCTTAAATTAAACTTGTAGCAATACGTATACCTTTGGTTGATATTCCTAAAATATTTAAAATGAAAATATTGTGTGTTGTTAATAAAGGTTCTGTGCTTCTAAACCTATATGATTTAAAGCAGTGTATATATCATATACTCCCTCCTATCACCATTTTGAGGCCTTGAAAATAATATTTCAAAGCAATTTTATATGTTTATGTTTTATTATAAAAATAATATATGCTCATTATAAATATTTGAGGAAAATATAGAAAAACTGAAGCATCTTTTCAAAAGTATATAAAGATAAGAGCAGCCTTGATAATGATCTCATAGTATTACATGATAAAATATTATTTTAAATGTGGGAAAATATGACACAATGCTAGGATGAAAATATGCAAGACATAAAATTTACAAAGAGTGTCTTAAGGTGACATGTATATATATATACTTGTATACATTTATGTATTTCTCAATTTTTCTATAATGGTAACCAAAAAGTTACGTAGAAAAAATGGGGATCCTGGCAGCAGTAAAACTCACATCTGTGCAATTCCAAATATTAGAGAGAGAGAAAAAAAATCTACTTAAATCAAAGTAATGGAGTTCAAACATGACTTGGCTAGCTGTATGACCTGGAGTAAGTATATTTAATGTCTTTGGGCCCCATTCCTCAGCTGTAACATGATAGGATTGAACTAAATAAATGCTTGGGTACCATTCATCTTTAAGATTCTATAACTCAAAAGGATTAAAGCAGGTCTTGCCTGAAAGGAAATTTTTATGTTTGGAACCACAATCAATAAACCAAGCTAAGTAGAGTTTTAATAATAAACTGTAGTAAGAGCCCTCACTCAACTCAGAGTGATATTCATAACTTTAAAATAAAAGTGCTAATTTTTCTGTGATATTCCAATGAAATCTACTAATGCTTGCAGTAATAAAGCAATCATACTTACACATGTTGAGCTGCCGTATGAAGCTAGAAATATTGCTATGTTTGAAGTATTTTGGAAGTAGATCTTTGGAAAAGATTTGTTCATTCACAACGCGAAAGGTCTGACCATTCTAGAAATAAAGGAAGACAAAAAATATCCTTGAAATGTTGAAATGAAGTTTCAACAAAGCAACAATGCATCAGAAACAAAAAACTGGAAAGGCTTATGAAAATGTAAAGCCAAAAATATTCTCTTGTAGGGACAGAATATACCACAAAGAGAAACCACAAAGAAATATGCAATGGATTTGACCACAAACCATGAAAACATATGTACAGAAATACCATACATTTAAAAATAGAAAGGAACAAAATTAAAAGGCAAAATATAAAATGGGGAAAATATTTTCAACACATATAACAAAGAACTACTATTATTAACATGTGATGAGCTTTTACAAATTATTAAAAGACAATAACTCTATTAGGAAAAAATGAAAAAACACATGGAGAGGCAGTTCAAAGATTTAGCCAATTAAGGTGTGAAAAAAATTCAAAATGTAAATTAAAGCAGCAATGTGATATAATCCTTTGCCTATCAAATTGGCAAATATTAAGAACAATGTTAATCTCCAGTGTTGGCAAGTGTTCAGATAAACAGGTAAGCACACATTGTTGGTGGCAATTTAAATTATATTAACATTTCTATCAATGTGTTTTTAAAGCCTTAAAATATTCAGTCTTTAGCTTAGAAATTTCACTTCTAGAATGTATAGGGAATAATTATGGACATGTATCAAGATTTAGCTATACGCTGTAACTTAAACAGTTTTCTATAATATTAAAAATTGGAAACAACCTAAATATTGTAAGACTGACTGAATACATTTTGATATATCCATACAAATGAATGTTATATACAACCATAAAAATGAAGCTGTAGAATATTTAATGAATGGAAATATTCATAATATATTTTAGGTAAAAAAAGCAAATTTCCAGACAGTATAAAATAAAATATTAATATATCATTTTATAAATAATAAAGATACCCACATATACAAAAGGATATACTGCAATTTTAACAGTGGTTATCTCTGGATGGTAACATTAATATTTTTGCTTATTTTTATTTTCTAAATTTTCTACAACAAAAGTATACTACTTTGATGAAAATGTTATTTTAAAGGTAGGCAAAAGTGATATACATATATTCTGGTATAGTTGCTCATTCTCTTACATTAGAAATTCAATATATTTAATGAAATTATAACAAAATAAATTAACTTCAATATCATGTTATTAAAATTTCATTGTCTAATTTAACTAAGATTTAGATAAAACTTCTTATTTGTCATTTCCCCATATTACCTAACAGATCAGTTCTTTGAGATGAAATAGATCATCATAATCCCAAAAGACACCAAGGGGACAAATCCAGGAATTCTAATTCATTCTATTTGTTCTCAGACTCCCCGAGGCACTCTTATTGAAGGAGTGTATTTTTGGGGAAAGGGGTTGTCTTTAATTGGCTTTGCTTCTCAAGAACCCTTGGTGCTATTGATAAACCAAACTAAATAATTCTGGGGACCAGAATCTCCAGAATCTACTTCAGCTCAGGCTTATCCCATAATTGACTGGCCTTCAGAGATAAGAGAGAATACCAGGGAATATCTGCAAAATGTAAGATTAGTCTATCTATCTTCTCTTGATCAACCTTCAGTGGAGCTACAGACAAATGATGACACAATTAAAAGTAGTCAGGATGTGAAAAAAGCCCTAGAGAAAATTATCTGTAAACAGGATAAATGGTATCTGAATAATGAGCTGTTTGATAATATGCAATAAAAGTGAAAGCAAAATATGATTATGTACATTCTAATTTAATCACATTGTGTATTTTGGTCATCCTTAACTTTATAGAAATTAAAAAATAAATATAAAAAATAAACACATTAAAAAGATGAATTAGAAAGTGATTATTCATATTACAAAACGAATGATAATTTAGGGTACCTTTAAGGGCTATACTTCCCTTCCTATGTCTAAAAAATTATTTGACTGAAAAGAACTCAGATGTCCAATAAATAGGGGTAAATATTAAGTCACCTATAGCATATTTGTATGATGGAATATTATGTAACCATTAAAAATGCTGTTTTAAAAAAAATTTCATGAGAAAATGTTCACAATACAATGCTGTTTTAAAATATACAAAATTATATGCATCATATAATCTTTTAATTGTTTTCTTTCTTTCTCAAAATAAATATTGGCTTTATTCTGATTGTAACAATGGTACATTCTTAGTGTAAAAAATAAATAATACAGAAAAATAAAAGGTCAAAGTCATCCAAAAATAATCTCACCTTCTGAAGATAATAATTGTTAACATTTTAAAGGGCTCCCTTCCAAGATATCTGTCTACATATGCACTGAACTATAGAAATATATATACACACACACAATGAAATCTATATGTATACTGAAAATGTATATATGCACACACTGAAATTTGTATACACACACTGATATATACATACAGTCATATAAAAATGAGATTTTATTATAAGTAGACTTAAGTAGAATAATGCTAAATATGCTATTCTACAAGTTTTAATTCTATACAAAATTTATAAAAAATGTAAAGCAAATCAAAGACTCACTGCTCAGTAATAGCCACTGTTTAACATTTTGTTATGTTTACTTAAATCTACATTTTACAAAGTTTCTACAGTAGTGTACCTTATATTTAGGATTTTAAAACACTTAAAACTATTACTTGATTTTATAGACATACATACACAACTTTTTAGGAACTCAGCTACAGAATAAAAGTTACCTGTATGATCATATCTCTGCTCCCAACAAACAATTTGCAAAAAGTGCCTTATTACATTACTTTTTGTAGACTATAACTTTCCATTTCAGACCCAGTCAGAGCCAACACACTGCTGAAAAATTTGCAGAGAGAAAGCTGGCTTCCACTTGGTCCTGAGTTAGCTTGAGAAGAAAGTATGCCAGCAAAGTAGGCAGATATACATCTCTAACAGAAACTTGTTTTTTTAATAAGGAGTGCCACTTCTAAATCACTACTGGTCCTGTAAATCAGTACTCTCTGGAAAGTCATTTGGTAATAAGAATTATCTTTAAAATGTTTATATCTTTTAACTTAGTAATTCCCATTCCAGGGATCTATTTCAAAGACATTGAAACTATGACAAATATTTCTGTACAAATGTACTCATTGTGTCATTATGGAATTATTTTTAATAGTAGAAAATTAAAAAGAACCCAAATGCCTAAAATAGATTGGCTAAGTAAATTCTTATATGTCTAGATGTATTATTATATAGCCATTAAAACAATATTTTAAAATATTTAATACCATGAGAAATTAGTCAAAATACACTAATTAAAAAATTACAAAATTCCACAAAATATGATCTCAATTTAGTAAATAAATGCATATTTGTAAATATATAATTACACACATTATACACATAATATGCAGGAGTAAATATAAACATAACTATATATGTAGATAAATATGTATGTATAAATACATATACCAATATGGAAAAGAATACATAAAATTTGGGTCATATTTGAGTGCTGTAATTATAGATGCTATTTTTTCCTTTCTGTGCCAGTGGTGTCTTTATAGCTCACAGCAACCTCAAACTCCTGGGCTCAAGCAAACCTCCTGCCTCAGCCTCCCGAGTAGCTGGGACTACAGGCATGCGCCACCATGCCTGGCTAATTTTTCTATATATATATTTTTGGCTGTCTGTATAATTTCTATTTTTTTAGTAGAGACGGGGTCTCGCTCTTGCTCAGGCTGGTCTCGAACTCCTGACCTCAAGTGATCCTCCCGCCTCAGCCTCCCAGAGTGCTAGGATTAAAGGCGTGAGCCACCATGCCCGGCCTATCTTATTTTTTTAATGTTTTCCAAAGATACAGACATCAGCACACTTCACATTTAAACACTTCGGCATGCATATCATTAACTCGGAGTTTGTTATTTGTTTTAAAGTTTTTTAGGAAAAAATTAGATAAAATTTACATTTAGCAAAATGAACAAGCCTTAAATATACATTCAATGAGTTTTGGCAAATGCATATACCTATAACCCAAACCTCATCAAGATGTGGACTATTAGCATTTCCTGAAAAGGTTTCCTCACTCGCTTTTCTAGTCAAACCTGGCCCCTCAACAGAAGTATCTACTGTTTTGATTTTCTTTAACCATAGATTGTCAACATGATATTTACAAAAAAATATATTCCTAAGCTTTAAGAATTGGAATTCATTTTTAAAAAAGGCAATAGAAATGGATCAAGAAAGAACGAAATTTAATGGAAAATAGTGCTGTGTTGTGTAAACACACATTTTTCAAAAACTATTAGTTAAGTCATGAAGTTTAAAAGGCTCATGTTTCTCTTCAATTATGCTAAAAACCTCTTGTTCAACTAAAACCAATTGTTTCTTGCTTTCATATTTTTCTGAGTAGTTGTTTAATAAATATGAGCAACTATATATAAGGCTCTATACTTCACAATAAAAAATATCACATATATAGAGAGTTTTATCATTTACAAAGCACTTTCATATACATTCCTTCACAAATGTTTAGGTTGAAGCCATCTGGGCAGATGCATAGTCATGAAAACCCCAGAAAAAGGCACTAAAGGATTCATTTTTTCCAAACTCTCTGAGCACACTTGTTTATTTACATGTTAAATATTTTGCCTCAAGAGTTCTTACCTTTTATCTATATGTACAAAATAATTATAAATTAAATGATATGACATCCAGGATTTGCTTCAAAATAATTATAGGGGGAGTAGGAAATAAGAAAGGTCATTAGTTGATCATTACTGAAGTTTCCTATGGATACTTAGCAGTTCATTGTGCCACTCACTCTGTATTTGTGTATTTTGGGTTTTTTTTTTAATAATATAAAGTTAAAGAAAAAGTTTTATCTCAATTTGCATAGATACTTTGCAAAGGTGACTATCGCCAGTTAGAGAATTGGCCACATCTCCCTTTAACAGATCCTACTGGGTTCGGTGAGTCCCAGTCAGGGTGATTAGAGGGTAGTACAAATCAGAATCCTAGCACACTGTCTGAGCAAGCATACGGTTGCCCGATTGGGTAATGTGCAAACCTCTGTAGCCCGAGCTCGCTGGGCTGGAAGAAGCCGACAATGCCTGGCGAGGCATGAGGTCCACCACAAGAAAGTTCTCTAAGAACCTGTGAGAAAAGCTAACCTTGCTAAAAGCATACAAGACACTCAATTTAGGTAGGCTAGGCAGGAAAGCTCCCATTATTTAAAACAATATAAATAAATAGACAGAAATAACTTGTACTCTGGAGAAAGGCAGGGCGCGTTGCTCACTAGCGTGTATCCAGACACTTTCATTGTGAAGAGTTCCTATTCTGGGTGAGAGAGCTTTCACTCATACGCTACGTGCTTAGAGATTCTGAGGAGAATATATGCAAAAAAAACGAGGTTAGCTTTTGTGGGGAACCTTAGGGAAAGCCATGAGGTGAGACTCTCATATTGAGAGGAAACTGAATTTGTGCGCCAAAGGAGTGTGAGATAGGGAAAAGTTCCTCTGCCTCCCTCACTGACTCTTCCCCAAATCTTCCCATATCTATGGGATGATCTTTTCTGAGCCCCCATTCATCTCCTCACATTCATTCCTCTCCGTACGCAGACCTTTACCTCATTCCAGCCGATCACATCGTCCAAGACAGTGTCGTCCACTAATGCCCACAGCTTGGCGAGAAAGCCAGGAACAGCTACGCCGCAGGCTCCTTCCATGGTTCTGAGCGCTAGACCAAGATGAAGGCAAATGCAGTCGCAACTGCAATGGTATTGGCTACCGCTTTACTTCCGAGAACACGATGGGTCAAGGCAGAGTAGCGCGACTAAAAACCAGTTAAGTCCTTCCCCACTTGGGGGCGGTGCCTGATTGCCTAAAGGTTAAACCTCATTGGCTGATTAAGGTATGGTGATTTTTTGAATCCCTACTGCCACGTGACTGTTAGGTAACTCTGGGTAGAGCGCAACTTTTAAAGGGGCAGGGAAAAATAGCCCTGAGGAAACTTGTGTACTGGGCATGAGTTTGGACATTGCTTTTCTGTTTGTTGCTTCTCTGGCTCTCAGTATACAAGTAATGAGCAGGAACCACTTAAGCTTTTATGAACCCTGTCGTTCTCCTTACCAGTGGTTAGCAACTTATAGGTATGCCAATGCAAGGAATGGCATTACATGACATGGGTCATAACTTTACACTGCACAGGACATCACATTGTATGGCGTGGGTCATGAGCTGGCACCCAAGGGGCATGGCACTTCACTAGCTTAGCATCGCATTAGCTTGATGTTGCATGTATCTTGGTATTGAACTTAATGGCATTACGAGCTGTTAAATTGCAGAGCATGGTTTTCACCGTTTCTCAGAAGAGATGGTGAGCATTCATGACATACGTTTTTGTCAAGAAGAAAGACTCCTGGAAGTGGGATATTAGGAGATAGGCCTTCCCCTCCTCCTAGTGGTAAGATTGGGAAGAAGGAAATCGATGAGAAAGGAACTTGGGTAAGAAAGCCTAGTGTTTTGCATTTCTTATTTCCCTTTTCATTAGAAAATATTGGCTGGTTAGAATGCTATTTGTTCTATGAAGTCTTCTTGGATCCCCCTGATTGAGTTCTGAAATTTGCCACTCCCTCCCTTATAGAGTTAACATTAATAATGATAGCAATAATAAAAAAGTAGTAGGAGTTTTCTCACTTATAGATTGCTTGGATTTTAGTAACTTGTAGGCACACATTCATAGAATGTTAGAAGTGGAAGGGAACTTAAGGCTCAGTTCTCTCAGTTTTAAGGAGATAATTGAGGCCCAGTGCTTATTTTTGTTGACTAAATAGTAAATTGATTAAGGGTAGGCAGTGTGCCTCACTTTAAAAAATAAATGGTCATTCTTTAATGAAAATTGAGTTACTAATTCCTAAGAGTGTTAATTAAAATTTGAAAAGAGATTGATATTTAGATTGAGATATATTTTCCCTTTTTGTACTTTTTATGAAATATTTATTATTCTTTATCCTTCACTGTTCTTTGACCACTACTATTTGTTCAGTTGAATTACCTTACTTATTTCTCAAAATCTTTTTATGAACTAAAAAGTTATATATATATTAATACCTTTCCTTTTTTGTGTCAATGGTTTAGTGATCTCTAATAGTAGAACTGGTTGGACTTAAAGGTCTCATGACTTCTCATGATTCCTCGCCTGAGAGCATCATTTCTCTTTCATTTCTTCCTACCTCCTCTTCATCTGCTTTCTTTTTTCCACATCCCACCCATCTATCATTCAGAAATAAGCCAAGGAAGGCTTTGTAGGCTTTCTTTGATTCCAGCCTTCCCCAGTCTTGGCCTTCTCTAAGGGAAGCTCTACCAGACAATTAGCATTTTCATCATGTAGCATTGGATTATTTGTTTTTGCTAATCATTTAGATTTTTATATCAATAAATAATTCATATTATATATGATAATGCTTCATTTGTGAATTATTTCTCAAGTTCATGTTTTCACTCCCTAACTGGATTATAAACTTGTTAAAATCAAGACTATTTCATGTAGTATACTTTTTTGACATCTCCTTATAGCATAGGGCTAGGTACATAGTAGGTGCTCAATAAATATTTGTTGATTGAACAGTGCTCTCTAAGCCATCCTTTCCTTTCCAGCAATACTTCTCTATGTTCAGTGATATTGGGATTGTTTCCCAGCTGGTCTCTCTACCTCTATATTTTCTTCTCAAGACCATCCTATATACTTCTGCCAGATATAATTCTTCTGCTCAGAAAAATATGGTGGCTTTTCATTGTCTACCACATAAAGTTCATATTCTTTAGCACGGCATTCAATTCTCTCTTCACAGTGATCTAAATTTTCATTTCCTGCCTTAGCACCCACTATGTCCCTTCACATGATCTGTGATCCAGCCAAAAGGAAACACACACATACACGCACGCACAGACACACACACACACACACACACATTTCCCTCAGGGTATATGCTGAGTTTTAAGTATAGTCAGTCCTCCATATCCACTAGTTACACATCTATGAATTCAACCAATCACAGATTTAAAATATTAAAAAAAACAACAAAAATAACAATGTGACAATAAAAATAATAGAAATTAAAAAAACAATACAGTATAATAACAATTTACATAGAATTTAAATTGTATTAGGTATTATAAGTAATCTAGAGAGGATTTAAAATATACAAGAGGATATACATAGGTTAGGTTATATGAAAATAATATGCCATTTTATATAACAGACTTGAACATCCACAGATTTTGGTATCCATGAGGGATCCTGGAACCAACCCCTATAGATACCAAAGGACAACACAGGGGAAAGGTCACTAGATTTGCATTTATAAAAATTATTCTGGGTTCATAGGAGAAAATGTATTTGAGGAGGGGTTTCAAGACTTTAGACAGAGAGCCCAGTTAGGAGATTGTGACAACAGTTCAGGTGAAAGATGATGGCATCTTAAACCAGTGGTAGCACACAGATGAGAAGAAGTAATCCAAGTCTAGAAATATTTAGGAGGAAGGATTGACAGGTCTAGATGATTGAGCAGACGTGAGAAGTAAGGGAAAGGGGAGTATCAAGTCAAGAATGACTCCTGGGTCTCTGGAGTGAGTGGTACAATTCACTGAGATAGAGACTGCAATGAAAAGCAATATCGTGTGAGGGAGCTGATGGATTCAGAAATGGAACCTTGAGTCTTGAGTGTTTGTGGGACATTTCAGTAAGAACGTTTGATATTTGTATCTTGAAGCTCTGGAAAGACATTGAGGTGGGGATATAAATTAAGGAGTCCTCAGCACGGTACAGGAAACCATTGCAGTGGGTGAGCTTGCCCAAAGAGGATGAATAGTAAGAGAAAGAGGTTTAGGAGAGAGCCAACATTTGAAATCAGCCTTTGAGGATGGAGGTAGAAGGAAAACCAAGATAATACAATGTCACCAGAAGCCACTGTGTGAGTGTTTCAAGAGGTAAAGAGTGAATGACAGGGCTGGACATGGTGGCTCACGCCTATAATCCTAGCACCCTTGGAGGTGGAGGTGGGAGGATTGCTTGAGCTCAGGAGTTCGAGACCAGCCTCAGCAAGAGGGAGACCCTGTCTTTATTAAAAAATAGAAAGAAATTAGCTGGGCAACTAAAAATAGAAAAAAAATAGCTGGGGTTGGTGGCTCACTCCTGTAGTCCCAGCTACTCGGGAGGCTGAGGCAGGAGGATCCCTTGAGCCCAGGAGTTTGAGGTGGCTGTGAGCTAGGCTGATGCCATGGCACTCTAACCCACGCAACAGAGCAAGACTCTTTCTCAAAAAAAATAAAATAAAACGAAGAGTGATTGACAATGTTAAATTTGGAAGATGCTGACTGAGAAGCATCCAATGTAATTAGCTATAAGGATTCCATCAGTGAGAACAGTTTCAGTGGGTAAGAACAGTTTCAGTGAAGTGATGGTGATGGAAGAGAAAGTAAAATTTATCATTGTGGGCTGAGGAATGTATAGGAGGTGAGGAAATGCTGTAGACTGTTCTTCCGAGAAGTTTGTCTCTGAATGTGAGGAAAGAAAGACATAAAAGCGTGTATGTTCTTTTCAGGTGGCAGACACTTGAGCATGCTCAATGGCAGGAACAATCCGTTACAGAGAGATTAAAGATTAAAGATCGAAAAGGACAAGACCAGGGATTGATAAACATTTTCAGAAAATGGCAGATAGTAAATATTCTTGGCCTTGCAGGTCATTCAGTCTCTGTTGCAATTACTTTACTCTATCATTTTAGCACAAAACAGCCATGCACAATATTTAAATGGATGATCATGGCTGTGTTCCAATTAAATTTCATTTATAGACAATGAAATTTGAATTTCATATAAACTGCACATCAAAAAATATTCTTTTTATATTATTTTCAACCATTAAAAAATGTAAATTTTATTCTTAGGTTGTGAGCCTTACGAAAAGAGATGCCAAGCCAGATTTGGCCCATGGACCTTTGTTTTCAAACCTATAGATTAGGCAGTAGAGAAAGAGGATGCAAGTCAGGGGAGGCTGACAAACCCAGACAGAGGAATCGACCTTAGTAAGGGGGACAGTTCTTCTTTTGTAATGGAAGGCAAGGAAGGAGAATGAGTGTGGTTGAAGTTAAGTTCATGTATTTTTTGAAAGCAAGTTGAGACAGTTTCTATCTGAGGGTACCTTTTTGTCTGTGAAGTAGAAGGCAAGATAGGATGTGCGGTGGGGTGGAGGATGGGGAGGGGATGACAGAAAAAAAGAAAGGATTGAGTCTAAAATTTGAACAGAGTAGAAAAGATTGGAAATAGTCCAATTGATGACTAGACAGTAACTAGGGAACTGCAGAAGGCTGATAATCCAGTTGAGGTTAAGGAGTAGATTGTTGGTTCAGTTCAAGATTGGGTAGAGTTGAGGATTTGGGCAAGAAATGGTTGAAGTGATATACTGTTGTCCAAAACTGTTCAGGGAAAGAAATGAAAACACAAGAGGCCTACAAAATAAAAAGTAGCATAGCATAGTACTTAAGAAAGTTTCAAATTTTAACTCTACTGCTTACTATTTTTGTATCCTTGGGCAAATGACTTCACTTCTATGATTCTCTGTTTCCTCATCTGTAAAAGAATAATAAGACTACTTCTCTGATTGTTGTGAAGATTAAATTAGATAAAACAGGTGACCTTCGAACAACACACGCTTGACCTGTGTGGGTTCACTTATACGTGGATTTTCCTCTGCCCTCTGCCATTCCTAAGACAGCAAGACCAACCTCTTCTCTTCCTCCTCCTCCTGAGCCTACTTAAAGTGAAGATGATGACGATGAAGACCTTTATGATGATCCACTTGTACTTAATGAATAGTAAATATATGTTCTCTTCCTTATGATTTTCTTAACAACATTTTCTTTCTTTAAGCTTTCTTTATTATAAGAATGCAGTATATAGTGCATCTAAAATACACCAGTCAACAGTAGGCTATTAGTAGTTAAGTTTTAGGGGAGACAAAAGTTATACATAGATTTTTGACTATATGAGAGTCAGTGCCACTCAACCTCGTATTATTCAAGGGTCAACTGCACATATAAAATCCTTAGTATAGCATCTAGTACTTAGAAAATGCTCAACAAGTGTTTTTATACATAGGGTGCCAGAAAACCAAAGCTGTTAGATATATGGGAAGTTATCGAGTGAGCGAACAAGTAAAATAGGAGGTTATGGTAAGTGAATAAGATTTTTGATAGGCACTTGAGTTGTTTCCACATTTTTGTGATTGTGAATTGTGCTGCTATAAATATTTGAGTGCAGGTGTCCTTTTTTTTCCTTTGGGTAGATACCCAATAGTGGGATTGCTGGATCAAATGGTAGTTCTACTTTCAGTTCTTTGAGGTATCTCCACACTGCTTTCCATAGAAGTTGTACTACTTTGCAGTCCCACCAGTAGTGTGTGAGTGTTCCTATCTCTCCACATGCACATCAACATTTGCTGTTTGGGGACTTTTTGATAAAAGCCATTCTCACTGGAGTTAAGTGATATCTCACTGTGCTTTTGATTTGCTTTTCCCTGATGATTAGAGAGTTGAGCATTTTTTTCATGTGTTCGTTGGCCATTAGTCTATCTTCCTTTGAAAAGTTTCTGTTCATGTCCTTTGCCCACTTTTTAATGAGGTTGTTTGATTTTTTCTTGCTGATATGCATTAGTTCTTTATAGATTCTAGTTATCATCCCTTTATTAGATGTATAGCATGCAAATATTTTCTCCTATTCTGTAAGTTGTCTATTTGCTCTAATGATTGTTTCCTTGGCTGTGCAAAAGCTTTTTAATTTGATCAGGACCTATTATTTATTTTTGTTGTTGCTGTGATTGCCATTGGGGTCCTCTTCAAAACCTCTTTGCCTAGGTTGATGTCTATAAGAGTTTTTCCAAAATTTTCTTCCAGAATTCTTGTGCTTTCTTATCTTAATTTCAAGTCTGTTTGTTATCCATCATAAGTTGATTTTTATGAGTGGTGAGAGGTATGGATCCTGTTTCAGTCTTCTACATGTGACTATCCAATTTTCCCATCACCTTTTATTGAATAGGGGTTCTTTTCCCCAGTGTATGTTTTTGTCTGCTTTGTCAAAGATCCGATGGCAATATGAGGATGGTTTTATATCTTGGTTCTCTGTTCTGATCCATTGATCTATGTCTTCATTCTTTTGCCAGTACCATGGTGTTTTGGTTCCTATAGCCTTGTAGTATAGCTTGAAGTCTGTAAATTGATGCCTCCCAATTTGTTCTTTCCACTTAAGGTTGCTCTGGCAATACGGGGTCTTCTCTGGTTCCATACAAAGTGTAGAATTATTTTTTCTAGATCTGCAAAAAATGAAGTTGGTATTTTAATAGGGATTGCATTGAATCTGTAGATCACTTTAGCTAGTATAGACATTTTAGCAGTGTTGATTCTACCGACCCATGAGCATGGTATATTTTTCCATCTGTTTATGTCCTATGCTATTTCCTTCCTCAAAATGTTGTATATGTATACCATGGAGTACTACTCAGACATTAAAAAAATGAACTAATATCTATTGTATTATCCTGGATGAAGCTGGAGACCATTCTTCTAAGCAAAATATCACAAGAATAGAAAAATAACACATGTACTCAGCATTAAATTGGGACTAATCGATCAACACTTATGTGCATGTATGGAAATAACATTTGCTGGAAACCAAGCAGGTGGGAGGGGGGAGGAGGGGATGGGCACATTCACACCTAATGTATATAATGTACACTATCTGAGGGATAGGTACACTTATAATTTTGACTTAAATGGTACAAAAGCAATTTGAATAACCAAAACATTTATACCCCTTAATATTCTGAAATAAAAAATTAAAATTAAAACAATAAAAATAAAACAACAAGAACAAAAGATTTTTAAATTCACTGTTTCTGAAGTAGGCCAGTTCTTTCTCCTTATTGGGTATTTGTGTATATATATATTTTTTATCACCCCTAATGGACCAGAGCAAGAGTCTGCCATATACAGCTCTTGAGGCAAAAATGGTTTTTATATTTTCAAAAATACAAAACTAATAAAAAAGAGGTAAGGTTTGAACACCATTCTTTCTGTACCTTCTTTGTTGTAACAAAATAACGAAGAAGATTATGTAACAGAAACTTTATGTGGCCTGTGAAACCTAAATATTTACTTTCTGGCTCTCTATATAAAAGGTTTGCCAACTCCCGGACTAGAACTATGATGTTCAGTAAAGTAGCCAGAAGCCACATGTAGCTTTCTAAATTTAACTTAAAATTAAATAGTATTAAAATTCAGTTTCTCCATTGCATTTATCATATTTCTAGTGCTCAATAGCACGTGTGACTAGTGGCTATTTTACTGCACATCATTGGATTGGAGGCTTTTTTTTGAGGTTTATAGTTTATTTAGGCAAAAAGAAAATAAACCAATATATAACACAGCAAACACACCATTAGTATAATGTTAGGTGTGCAGTTATAACACTATAAAATAAAAATAAAATAGAGAAAGAGCTAGAAAAGAGTGGTAATCAGATCACAGAAGTGTCAGGAGGCAGAATAGTTTAGGACCTTTTTGGCCACAAGAAGAGCTCTGGATTTACATATCAAAAGTTCTCCTTGAAGAGTAAGAACTAATAGACAATAAAATCCAGGTAGAGTTATATGGATCTCTCCAATAACATAATCTGTTTTGACAGAATTGCTTAAGTCATTAACTTACATATTCTTTCAGGAAAAGTTCATGGAGAACATTCTATATATCAGCCATGGAGATGGTGCTGGGGCTAAAAAGATGAATAAGACATAATTCCTTTTCTGAAGAGGAAGATAGTAAACAGAGAAATCCATTCATGAATTTTATTCAAAACATGAAATTCATTCAAAAACCTTGAATGAGATCTCATTATGCCCTAAACCCACATACTGTGGGAGACACTGAAAACACAGCATAAGAAGGTATAACCTAAAGAGAAGATATTCTGGAATAGGACATACACCCTTCCTGAAAGGAAGAGACATATGAAGTTGTTCTTGAGGAATAAGTAAGAGTTTACCACACAATGACCAGAAAAGTCATCTAGGTAGAGGAGATGTCAAATAGGAAAGCATGGAATTATGCAGGGCATGGCTATGCTCAGCAACAACAAGAAAACCTGGCCGGGTACAAGCAAGGCAGTGGCAGGAGACAAGACGAGAATAGCAAGAATAGCAGGTGGGGCCAGACTAATAAAGACAAGATATTTAAAACAGGATGCAGTGAGCGGACTGTGATGAGAGACACTTTTATAGTCCCTGTTTCACATTTCCAGGGAGAGGAACTTCCACTGCTCTCTCCCCACTCCCATACCCACTTCCCTCAGGAGGAGAAAGACAAGCCCACAGTAAGATGAATTTGAAAAGGAACTAAGCATGCACAGCTCATATGCACCGCTCCTCCACAGGTAAGCTTCCAGGAGCACATGCTGTCTGCCGCTATGATTAGAGGCTTTTTGATAATAGGTAGCATGTATTTTTAATTTATTCCCGCTCAGAATTGTGCCTTAGTAAGTAGATCCTCAGTAAATATTGTTGGCTGGATGACCATACCATAATTTCAGCACTGAGCATTGATTAGGTATTGTATGTAAAGTGCTTGGAACTGCACCTGGGACATGCAAAGTATTTAGTACATGTTAGATAATATTATTGTTATTGCTGCTATTGTTATTATTTTAACAAAGTAGGGAAGGGGGTTTGTTCAAAGAGATTAATAACTGCTCTTAAGGTGCTAATATTGAAGTGAAGAACAGAAGATCACTTGTCCAAATGGCCTCCTGGGGGAATGGGAGACCCAGCTGGATTCTTAGTGTTATAAGGGACCATTGCTGGATATCAGCGTTATCCCTATTGGGAAGAATTTTCTGCAGAGTGGTGGAAATGAGGCAGAGAGTAATAACTAGAAGACAAACATAGTTCAAAAAAACAGACTTAAGAAGAGGTTAGGCCCAGGGAGAGGCTTCAGTCCTTCCCTCCTTTGTCCACATTGCCTAGCTTTACTTATTCTCTCCCCAATGGTCCTTTCATGAAAGCAGCTGCTCTGGGCTTCTGTTGGACAGACTGAGCACATACTTTGGACCACTGATCCGTTGTCAAGGGCAGCGCATGGATAGGACCTAAATAGCTTCTGTTTAAGGTCAGTATCATGGGCAGCAGGGACTGTAGGGCAATAAGTAGTCTGTCTTCAGACTCCTGAGCTATAATGAGTCCTGTAAAATATTGACTCAAAAATGAGATTCTAATTTCTATATTATCTGGATTGGGGTTGAAGGAAACTTCTAAATAATGTAATCTAGAACTACTTGTTATTGATACTCAGAGCAGGAAAAGAAAATTATTCTTTTTTTTTTCAGGTAAATACTGAAGGTTGCATTTTATTCCCATTAGGTTCAAGTAATAAAGAGACCTTTATTCTCTCTTTCAAATTCATGGAGGGCTGTATATAAATGTCTTTTTTTATTCTTATTTCAGCATATTGTGGGGGTACAAAAGTTTAGGTTACGTATATTGCCCTTGCCCCCCCACCCCCAAGTAAGAGCTTCAAACGTGTCTATCCCCTAGATGGCGCACATTGCACTCTTTATGCATGTATACACCCATCCCCTCCCCCCCCACATCTGCCCAACACCTGATTAATGTTATTCCTGAATGAGCTCTTAGGTGATGATCAGTGAAACCAACTGGATGGTGAGTACATGTGGTGCTTATTTTTCCATTCTTGAGATACTTCACTTAGTAGAATGGGTTCCAGCTCTATCCAGGAGAACATAAGAGATTCTATATCCCTATTATTTCTTATAGCTGAGTAATACTCCATGGTGTGTGTGTGTCTGTATATATATATTATATATATATATAATATATATATATATAATATATATATATTATATATATGTATATATATATATATACATACCACGTTTTATTAATCCACTCATGTATTGATGGGCACTTGGGTTGTTTTCACATTTTTGCAATTGTGAATTGTGCTGCTATAAACATTCAGGTGCTGATGTCTTTTTTATAGAATGTCTTTTGTTCTTTTGAGTAGATGTCCAATAATGGGATTCCTGGATCAAATGGTAAGTCTACTTGTATCTGTTTAAGGTATTTCCATATTGCGTTCCACAGAGGTTGCACTAGTTTGCAGTCCCACAAGAAGTGTATGAGTGTTCCTGTCTCTCCGCATCCGTGTCAACATTTATTGTTTTGGGACTTTTTGATAAAGGCCATTCTCACTGGAGTTAAGTGATATCTCATTGTGGTTTTCATTTGCATTTCCCTGATGATTAGAGATGGTGAGCATTTTTTCATATGTTTGTTGACCATTCTTCTGTCTTCTTCTGAAAAATTTCTGTTCATGTCCTTTGACCACTTTTTGATAGGGTTGTTTGATTTTTTTCTTGCTGATTTTCCTGAGTTCTAAATAGCTTCTAGTTATCAGCCATTTATCGGATGTGTAGCATGTGAAAATTTTTTCCCATTCTGTAGGTTGTCTGTTTACTCTTGTGACAGCTTCTTTGGCTGTGCAGAAGCTTTTTAATTTAATCAGGTCCAATTTATTTATTTTTGTTGTTGCTGTGATTGCCTTTGGGGTCTTCTTCATAAATTCTTTGCCTAGGCCAATGTCTATAGGAGTCTTTAAATTGAAGTTTATTAAGCCAAAATTTTGAGGACACACCTAGGAAAAATATGAACCTCAGACAAGGTATTTTTCCAAATGGGAAGTTGGAACATTTAGCATTTAAAAGATATTCAGAGAGAAGAAAGAAAGGTGGGAGGGGCCGAGGGTGCTTATGGAACAAAGCAATTACATTCATGTGAGGCTCAGGAAATCTATGTCTTATATAAAATAAGGAGAATGTTAGAAGAGAAAAAGAGAATGAAGGAAGCATAAATTATGTAGATCTCCCTAGATAGGTGGAAGAATGTCTGATTCTCTCTTGTCTCCAGTTCTATTACCTATAAAGAAGATAAACTTGTACTCATTATTACTGTGGATTCACATAGGCTTTAGGTTTAGGTGCTAAACTTAGGTACAATTTGCATGTCCTTGTAGTATAGCTTGAAGTCTGATAAATTGATGTCTCCCAATTTATTCTTTTTGTTTAAGGTTGCTTTGGCTATATGGGGTCTTCTCTGGTTCTATATGAATTGTAAAATTATTTTTTCTAGATCTGCAAAAAAATGATGTTGGTGTTTTAATAGGGATTGCATTGAATCTGTAGATCACTTTGGGTAGTACAGACATTTAAATTTTTATATCAGCATCTTAATTGACTTGGTCACCATTGAGTCCCTTAATTGGACATATGTCAGCTCATCTACTACAGTGGTGCTCCAGGCATCTCCAGGTCCATTCCTTTGTCCCTGAATTAAGTTGGAGCAGGACTTGAAATTGGAGGATGAGGAACAAGATGACTTAACTCTTAGCTTTGGTTCATAATGGGCTGGATAATTCCAATTTCGTCCTATAACACTCATGTTTCCTTGAGTTTTTAAAAGCAATAAATAACAAAGCAATGCAAATTCAGTCCATAAGTATTTGTGGAACACTTTATAGAATTGATCATTTGCAATGATTAAGAATCATTTTTAGAATAGTTTGAATTTTCGCAGGTGGCTGACCAGACACCAGATGCCAGATTGTATCAGAAAGAAGGAAAAGTTTCAGATGAAAAAGAAAAAAATCAAACTAAGAATCATAGATCACGTATAATTCCGAGGGAAAGGTGCCAGAACCTACAAGAGATTCCATGGGAATAAGCTGCAGAGCAGAACAGGAAGGAGCCAGATATTGGCAGAGATCATCAACTCCAAGAGGCTTGGAGTCCAGCAGAAAGTGTAAGTGGAGCAGTTTTTTTCTCCTTCCCTCACATTTCTGGCAGTCAGCAGGCTCCTGAGCTGCTAGAGTGCCTTTCTGCCCTCATGAGCTGAAAATCTGCTGCTGCCAGTGAACTGGGAGGTTCTTGAAGACAAAGCCCCAGGCTTCCAGCCCCCTTGGGGTGCTTCTTGTCACCACAGATGTGAGCTGAGACAGGCACCATATTTCTTCTCCACCCACTGTGTGTCTTTGTCATCCCCACACAGCTTCAGCCCCTCAGTTTTTGTCTTGATAATTCCCACACAAATATTTCCCAACTCTGGCCCAGACTGTGGGAGCCACTGGGGTTGACAGTGTGTCCTGGGGAATCTGCATGACCCCAGAGCCTGGATATTCCATGTGGGCTGCTTTCTGGAGAGAAGGAAGGAGATGACTATAGTGCTAGCTTTCTTCAATCCAGAGTCTTTACTTCTCCTTCCCCTCCCCCACCCATGGCTGCTAAGTGGGATGACTGAGCCAGGGGTCTCAGGAGCTGCTGCCCTTCCCCTGTTGGTGCACACACTACACGAAGGCTTTCACAGAGAGAGGGGGCTCAAACCTTTCCTCTTAAAGACCTTCAGAGAACTAAGGGGATCTCAGATTGTGAACTACCTGCTCACCGGCCCTCACCAGTGCAGCTTGCCTGGCTGCTCCATCAGAGCATGGCATACCCTGAAGCAGAGGGACATCAAATCTGCTTTAGCACCCCATAGACAATTTGGACCAGCATACTTCTCCCTAAAATTGTCAGGGAGTGATCTTCAGGGATCTGGGGACAGGGACACAGACGATATCCTGTACCCCAAGGACTCAATTATGTTGCTTGGGGGCATGGAGGGGAGATTTGTGAACTAATCTCAGTAAGGGAGGGAGGCCACATGGACAGAACTGAAAATAGAGTGCAATGTGGGTCCCAGCCATAGTGCCCTTGCTGAGCACCCCTCACCCCACAGGAAGGCCATGCTCTCAGCCCAGGGTGGAATCCTGGACAGGGAATTCCCAGCTAACAATGCCATTGTGGGGGAGTTCAGCTAGTTTGAATTTCTGCCTGCTGGCAGGTGCCAGAGGGACACTGTGGAGCAGAGTAGAGGCCATAAGAGCAAAACTCACTTCTGACAGCCAGATTGTGAATCTCAGATGGCCCCATTTCCACAAGCAGATTTTATGGCTGGGTGTGGCCACTTCAGGCCCTCCCTGGTGGTTTTCCACAGAAGCTAGGAGCAGACCTTTGATCCCTGCTGAAACAGCTACCTTGCTAGCTTTAGTAGAGCCTGAGGGCAAGCTCACCCAAATGAGCCCCACCCAGCTCCCCTCCCCCATCTACCTCTGCTGTGGTGGAGATTAAGGACTCACCTGGAAGTTCCAGGGCCCCACACACCACCTCGGGCATTTAAGTGCTTCTCCTGAGGACTAGATCTGGTCAAACATCCCCAAAACAAATTCAGCTTGTTCCTTCTGATGCCAAGCATCACCTACTGACAGGGAGGTTAATTTGCACAGCTGTTTACAGCATTTACTAACTCAATCAAATGGGGTGTGGTTGATTCTTGCCCATAAGCACCCCTACTGTCTCAGAGATTAAATCAGGCATGCCAATACAATTCACATTGTTAAGAAGACCACAGAGCTGAAGAAAGAGAAAGGATTTCAAAGATCTCTGTCCTCCCTCATGAAAGAGAGACAGGGAATATTCCCAGACACATAGCTCACCACTGCTAAAGCATACAAACAACTAGCATCTGAGAATACCACCACACTAAGAATATGTATAACCAAGGCATCCAACTAGAACATAGATTGCCATCAAAGACTTCACAAGCAAAGCCAAAGGTTTTTATGTAACATATGCTACAGATACTCCTTTATAAATGGGGGGGGGGAATCCCCATCTAGGCAAAAGAACATCCAAATATAAGAAGTGACAGCTGCAACAGATGAGAAGGAATCAGCAAAAGAACTCCAAAAGTATGAAAAATCAGAGCAAAAGAACACACCTGAGAGGAAATACCAGCTCTCTAGAAATGGATACTGACCAAAATGAAAATATTGAAATGAGAGATAAGTAATTTCAAATATATATTGTAAGTAAGCTCAATGAAATCCAAGAGAAAAATAGAAAAACAAGTCAAAGAAACCCCCAAAACAATTAAGGAAATAAATGAAAATTTCACTAAGGAGGTTAACATATTAAAAAAGAAAACAAGTAGAACTTCTGGAAAGGAAAAATTCACTTAAGGAAATACAAAACATAGTGGAAAGTTTTAAGAATAGACTAGTCCAGACAGAAGAAAGAATCTCAGTGCTTAAATACAACTCCTTCAAATTAAATCAGTCAAAAATAAAGAACAGAGAATTAGGAGGAATAAACAAAGCCTACAAGAAATATGGGATTGTGTAAAATGGCCGAATATAAGAATCATAGGCATACCTGAGGGTGAAGAAGAAAACACACAAGGGCTGGGAAAGCTAGTTGAGGGAATAATTGGGGAAAACTACTCTGGTCTTGTTAGAGATTTAGATATCGAGCTATAAGAATCTCAACGAACACCTGGGAGATTCATTGCAATGAAGTAATCACCAAGACAAATAGCCATCAGACTGGCCAAAATCATCACGAAAGAATAAATCCTGTGAGCCATGAGGCAAAAACATTAAGCACCTTACAAAGGAAAACGCATCAGGCTAACTGCAGACTTCTCAACAGAGACCTTACAAGCCAGAAGGTATTCGGCTCCCATCTCCAGTCTTTGTAAACAGAACAGCTGCCAGCCTAGAATTTTGTATCATGAAAAATGAAGTTTCATATATGCAGGAGAAATAAAGACTTTTCCATACAAGCAAACACTGAGGGAATCTATCAAGATCAGACCTGCCCTGCAGGAAATGCTCAGAACCATATTATACACGGATCAGCACAATAGACACCCACCAGTGTAAACTGCAGACAAAAGCTAAAGGTGAGAGCTAACATAAAACAAGAGCACAAGAGGTAAAACAAAGCAATAAGGTACTATTCACCAGGATGAACAGAACAGAATCCCACATATCGAGTCTTTCAGTCAACATGAATGGATTGAGTGCCTCACTCAAGAGATGTAGGCTGGATGAATGGATGAAAAAAATACAATCCAAGTATGTGCTATCTCCAGGAAACAAAACTCATACAGACTAAAGGTGAAAGGATGGAAAAATATTCCATGCAAATGGAAATCAAAAGAAAGCAGGTGTAGCCATTCTCATATCAGATAAAATTGACTTTAAATCAACAATAGTAAAGAAAGACAAAGATGGTCATTATACAAAGGTAGAGGGAGCAATTCAATAAGAAGACATAACAATTCTAAATACTTATGTGTCTAACACAGGAGACCCAGATTCATAAAGCAAACCCTACTAGGTCTAAGAGATAAATGCCAATATTACAATTGCTAATGATCTCAACACACCACAGAATTGGACAGATCATCCAAGTAGAAAATAAATAAGGAAACTCTGTACCTAAATAGGACTCTAGAGCAAATGGGCCTAACAGACATTTACTGGAAATTTTGCTCCAAAACTACTGAATATACATTCTTTTCATCAGCACATGGAAGATTCCCCAAGATTGATCATATCTTAGGCCATAAAACATGTCTCAAAAAATTCAAAAAAATAGAGATCATGTCATGTATCTTGTATGACCACACTGGCATAAAACTGGAAATCAACTTCAAGAGCAACACTCAATTCTATACAAAGTCATGGACATTAAAAAATGATTATTGGGTCAGTAATGAAATTAAGACGAAAATAAAAAAATTCCTAAACTGAATGACAAAGGGGGCACAAGTGATCAAATTATATGATTCAGCAAAACCAGTCCTAAGGGGAAATTCAACAAATCAATAATCTAATGACATGTCCCAAAGAACTGGAAAAAGAAGAGCAAACCAAATCCAAAGATAGCAGAAGAAAAGAAATAACTATGGTCAGAGTAGAACTAAATATAATTGGAAATAAAAAAAAAAAACAATAAAAGTATCAATGAAACAAAAAGTTAGTTCTTTCAAAAATAAACAAAATTGATAGATCTCTTGCTAGATTAACCAAGAATAGAAGAGAAAGGACTGAAATAGGCTCAATCAGAAATTTAAAAAAAGCTATTACAACTGATACCACAGAAATACAAAATATCATCTGTGAATACTATGAAAATTTCTCTGCACATAAACTCAAAAACATGAGGAAATGGACAAATTCCTGGAAACACACAACCTCCCAAGACTCAAACAGGAAGAAATAGAACTCCTGAACAGACCAATAATGAGCAATGAGATTGAAGTAGTAATAAAAAATCTTCCAACAAAAAATCCTCAGACCAGATGGATTTACAGCCAAATTTCACCAGACCTACAAATGGAGGTGGTACCCATACTCCAGAAGTTATTCCCTGACATTGAGAAGGAGGGAATCCTCCCCAACTCATTCTATGAAGCTGGTATCACCTTGATATAAAAGCCAAAAATGATATAACAACAATAACAAAACTAAAAGCCAATATCCTTATGAATATAGATGCAAAAATCCTTAATAAGGTACTAGGAAACCAAATTCAACCACTTATCAAAAAACAAAACAAAACAAAACAATCCACCATGACCAAAGGATGTAAGGATCATTCAACATACATAAATCAATAAATGTGATTCACCACGTAAAAAGAAGCAAAATCAGACCATGTGATCATCTCAATAGATGCAGAAAATTCATTTGACAAAATTCAGCAATCTTTCATGAGAAAAACCCTCAACAAACTAGACATGGAAGGAACACATCTGAAAATTATAAAAGCCATATATGACAAACCCACAGCCAACAGCATTCTGAATAGGCAAAAGTTAAAATCATTTCCCCTAAGTACTGGAATAAGACAAGGGTGTCCACTGTCATCACTTCTATTCAAGATAGTTCTGGAAGTCCTATCCAGAGAAATCAGGGAAGAGAAAGAAATGAAGGGTATGTAGATTGGTGAAGGGTATGTAGATTGGGAAAGAGGAGGTCAAACTATTTCTTTTTGCTGATGATATAATCTTATATCTATAAATCCTCATAGACTTCACCAATAAACTCCTGGAATTGGCAAATAAATTCAGCAATGTCTAAGGTTACAAAATCAATGTACACAAATCAATAGTATTCCTATATGCCAATAACAGTCTAGCTGAGATTCAAATCAAAGTCTCAATGTTATTCATAATAGCCACAAAGAAAATAAAATACCTAGGAATAAATTAACCAAGGAGGTGAAAGATGCCTACAAAGAGAACTATGAAACACTGAGGAATGAAATTGCAAATGACTCAAAGAAATGGATTGGTAGAACCAGCATTGTTGAAATGTCCGTACTACCTGAAGTTATTTACAGATTCAATGCAATTCCCATCATTATACCAAGGTCATGTTTCACAGACCTAGAAAAATAATTCTAAGTTTCTTTTGGAACCAGAAAAGAGCTCAAATAGCCAAAGCAATGTTAAGATAACAGAACAAATCTGGAGCCATCACATTACCAGACTTCAAACTGTACTATAATACAAGGCTATAGTATGCAAAAGAGCATAGCATTGGTACAAAGATAGAGACATAGACCAATGGAACAGAACAGAGAACCCCAATATAAAACCATCCATATATAGCCAACTGATCTTTGACAAAATAGACAACAATATACACTTGTGAAAAAGCCTTATTCAATAAATTGTGCTGGGAGAATTAAATAGCCACATGCAGAAAAATGAAAGGGGATCCATATCTCTCACTACTCACAAAAATTAATTCAAGATGGATAAAAAGACTTAACTGTAAGGCACGAAACTTTAAGAATTATAGAAGAAAATGTTGGAAAACTCTTCTAGATATCAGCCTAAGCAAAGAATTTATGAAAAAGACCCCAATGGCAATCACAGCCATAACAAAAATAAATAAATGGGACTTCATCAAATTAGAATGCTTCTGCACAGAGAAAGAAATAATAAAAAAGCATATAGATAAGCTACAGAATGGGAGAAAATATTCACAAGTGAATACAAAGGGTTAATAACCAGAATCCACAAAGAATTGAGGCAAATTGGTAAGAAACAAACAACTCCATTAAAGAGTGGGCAAAAGACTTGAACAGAATCTTTGCAAAAGAAGATAGACAAATGGCTAATATACATATGAAAAAATGTTCAACATCAGTAAATATTAGGGAAATGCAAATTAAAACCACAGTGAGATATCATCTTACTCCAGTTAGTATGGCTTTTATTAAGAAGTCCAAAAACAATAGATGCTGGCATGGATTCAGAGAGAAAGGAACACTTATGAACTGTTGGTGGGACTGCAAATTAGTACAACCTCTGTGGGAAACAGTATGGAGATTCCTCAAAGAACTAAAAGTAGACCATTTGATCCAGCAATCCCAATACTGGGTATCTACCCAATGGAAAATAAGTCATTTTACCAAAAAAACAAAAACAAAAACAAAAACATCTGCACTTAAACATTTATTGCAGCACAATTCACAATTGCAACGTTGTGGAATCAACCCAAGTGCCCATCAATTCATGAGTGGATTAACAAAATGTGGTATATGTATACTATGGTATACTACTCAGCCATAAAGAAGGATGAATTAAGGCCTTTTGTAACAATTTGTGTGGAACCAGAGACCATTATCCTAAGGGAAGTATGTAAAAAATGGAAAAACAAACACCAAATATGCTCACTATTAAATTGGAACTAACCAATGTGCACATATGTGCACACAGGAAAGTAAAACTCAGTGGAAATTAAGCAGGGAAGCTGGGGGAGTAGGGGATGAGCAAAAACTTACCTAGCTGGTATAATGAACATTGTCTGGGTGATAGGCACACTTATAACCCTGACTCAAGTATAAAAAAATTGATCCATGTAATCAAAACCATTTGTACCCCCATAATATTTTCAAAGGATAGTAATAATAAAGAATAGTTTGATTTTTCTCAGGGACTTAATTATGTCTCTGGAAGTTTTTTCCATAGCAGTGATTGAGTTGAGAGCCACGCAACACACACACTCTCTTTCTCTCTCTCTCTCTCTAACTCACATACACACACACACGCACACACACACTCACACACACACTGGGTTTTCCAATGCAAAAAAATTCACTAATTATTCATTGTCTAAAAGTGCAATATTGTCAATACTGAGATTACCAAGGGCAGCCAGTAAAACTTCTTTGCAATACTGTTGACTATTGAGAAGAGAGAGTATATTAGTTTTCTAGGAATGCTGTAACAAAGTTCTACAAACTGCTGATTTAAAATAACATATTCTTCACAGTTCTGGAGGATAGAAGTCTGAAATCAAGTGTCAGCAGGGCCATGCCCTCTCTGAAAGCTCTAGGGCATAATCTTTCTTTGTCTCTTCTAGCTTCTGGTGATTGCTGGCAATTCTTGGTATTCCTTGGCTTGTTGATGCATCATCTCTTTAATGTTTACCTCTGGCTTCACATTGTGTTCTTCTCTGTGTGTCTGTGCACCAAATTTCCCTCTTCTTATAAAGGCACCAGTTACTGGTTTAGAGTCTACTCTATTACAGTATGACCTCATCTTAATTTGATTACATCTGCATTGATTGTATTTTCAAGTAAGATCATATTTGTAGATTCTGGACAGATGTAAATTTATGGGAAATACCACTCAACCCAACAAAGAGAGCCTGGAATATTATGGAGTTGAATTAAGTAGAATGCAAGGCTGTCAATACTGGAAAAATCTAGCTGGGTGGGTGTCACTGGGTCACTTAGCTCATCTTGAAGAATGGTGCCTGATGTCAAGATCCTGGAGTGATCTGTAGCAATTGATTGGACAAGATTGTAGAATTGGCCTGTTTTGGGCATGGTAGTGTAGACCCTTTTAATCTGTTTGTAGTATGTTAAAATTTACATGCAATGAAATGTACAACTCTTAAGTGTAAAATTTGGTCATTTTTTTCTAGTAATGAAAAAGTTATCACATATTTAGAGAAACTCAGGTTATATTTGCAACTATGCTGTAGTTAGAATTAAGTTTTCATACCTACACAAAAATGTTACACCAAACATTTCATTCTATCTCATAACTTTGAATCCTGCAATCGCTCTAGTTCTGCCAAACACAGAACAAAATCAACAAGGGAAAATAATTCAAAGGCTTATTCAAAAATGAAATGTACATTTCATTGCATATAATTTTTATCTTAAAAGCTTAAAAATATTTAACACTAGTAGGTTTGCTTTTTGCTATGCTATGGGTTAGCAATTCTTAAACTTGCTTAAACAAATGGATAAATATATTGAAGGTAATGGGAGTAGTATTTTAAGGGGAGTTACAAATATAGAAGGAAGGAATATTGGTATTAGATAACATTTTTCCAGCTTTATCGAGGTATGATTAATAAAAGTTGTATATATTAATATTTAAAGTATAGCTATTATACTTTTACATTGTGAAATTACCACAATCAAGCTAATGAACATATCCATCACCTCACACAGTTACCATTTTTGTGGTATAACATTTAAGATCTACTCTCTTAGCAAATTTCAAGTATACAATACAGTATTATTAACTTTAGTCACCATGCTGTATATATTAGATCTCCAAAACTCTTTCATCTTGCATAACTGAAAATTTGTACCCTTTGCCCAAAATCTCATTTCCCTCACCACCAAGCCCTGGCAAGCACCCTTTCACTGTGTTTCTATGAGCTCACCTTTTTTATATTCCTCATATAAGCAAGCAAGATCAAGAGGTATTTGTCTTTCTGTGTCTAGCTTATTTTACTTAGCATAATATCCTCCAGGTTTATCCATATTGTCACAAATGACAGAATTTCCTTCTTTTATAAGTCTACATAATATTTTGTTGTGTATATATCTATATTTACATATGTCTATAGATATATACTGTCAGAGTTGGTGTTTGAAAGAGAAATGTCCTGGTTCTTTGGCTCTTTGCTTCAACGAATTGCAAGCAGGACCAGTGCAATGGAGTTAACACAGATAGAAAGCAACTCCACGCAAACAGCTTTCATTGTAAAAAATGAAGAAAGAAGAAAGCTAAACAATTCTAGAAAAGACAGAAGGAAGCTATACAAAGTGAAAGTACCTTCCAGAGAGAGGAATGGGTCAGTCTCCATGAGTGGAATAAGACGTTAAGGACTCCCAGGTGGTTTCCTTTTATTGAACTGGTCTGGGGCAGGGCTTATGAGAAGGTGTGAGATGTTACCAGATGATTGATATACATGATTGTCATGTGTTCTGTCTTTTCCTACAGTCCCTTCCCCTAATTTGCCCCACTTCTTAACCCCTGGGAACTGCCCCCCTGCCCTGTATCTGCCACCTGCAGATTTGATCCATGTCTAACATTTGCCCTGAAAGATATGGAGCCTGAAAAACTTTAGGGCTTGGGTCTGAAGGTCCATCTTCTATAACTGCTTCAAGCTGAACAGGGATGATGTATTTCTCGGGTTCCATGGTCTCTGTAATAAAAAAGGCTATAGGTGGAAGACATGTGTGGTGAAGTCAAGTGGCTTCAGAGGTTTTGGTTGCACAGGTCGTGAGGTCTCTTGTCACAGGATAGGGTGGAATCCTCAGGTCAACATAAGTTTCACATGGCATTGTTGGAGCCTAGAAGACAAACTTAAGCAAATTGAAAATGCAGGGACCAAATAGAAGGAGTAGGAAGATTGAGACTATTGGCCCCAAGAGTGGCAACAACCAGGTTAGGCTTGATAGCCATTTGGCTTATTCAGATAGTTGTTTTACATTTGTTCCCACTATTACACATTATTAATGTAAGGGTAACAAGTTTTGTTAATACACATATCTCCTTGTTTTGTTAAGATATAATCCAGGGCAATATAATTATTAAGTACCACACCATTAACAGGTTTTGCCACCACCTCTTGGGCTCCTGAGTAGCTGGGTGAGCCTGCACAGCAATAGCCACTCCCAACAATTTAGCCTTTTGACAGTCCCTCCGTGTTATTTCCGGATCCTGGTTGTTGTAGACAGTGGAGGCCACTGACAATAGTTGAGTGATACCTATTTCGAGTTCTGATGTTAACTTCTGAAATTTCCTAAGGATTTTAGAAAAAGATTAATGAAATGGGTGTTAATCACTAGCACTTCCTTTGCCAAGTTAGGGTCCATGTTGGTAAAGGAATCAGGGAGAGAGGGGTAGAGAGGAGTTGGCCAGTCCTCTCTTCTTTACCTGATTTCTTTTCTAAAGTTTGAGACTTGTCCAGAGCTGAAGAGGCTCCCAGACTTTTTCCTGTCCCCCATGAACTGACACCTTTCCACACAGGATTTGAAATATTGGAGTTTATCTCTCAGGTATTTGATATATAAAAGCTTGAATATAAGGAATTTCTGACCATTTCTCTTTCCGTCTAAAAAAAAAGGTCTAATTGTAAGATGGTATTTGGGTTAAGATTCCTGTTCTCAGGCCAGGATTCTCTGGCAGCTGGTACTGGGGCCAGGCTGTATTGCAGAAAAATATTATTAAATAATTTCTTTTTCCAGAGGCTGTCAATTCCAAGGGTCTTTCAGTTTTTTTAATAGGCATTCCAGAGGAGAGTTGGTGGGAACCGAGGCTCCTTGTCCCGTGGAGCTTGCTTAGTTAGGCTGTGCCCCATTCTATGGGAAAAGAAGAGAGACAGGGGAGCAGAGAGGGTAGGCTACCTGGTGGACTAGGAATCCCCATGTCTGTCAGGTCAAGTTGCTTGGCAGTAGTCACCGCCAACCCACCAGCCAGGAATCCCCAGCCCGGTGCATCAGCCGGCTTCCCATTCAGGTGTCCCAGTTTACCGCGGCAACACCGCATACTGTTTCTCACTGTCAGAGCTCTGAGGGCCCCAGTGAAACCTTTGCATCCGAGACCACATGGTGGATGTCGGGGGGCCAGAGGCAGCACAGGGTTGCCCTTGGTGGACATGCTGCTGTCCCCACCTACCCTCATTCCTTTGCCTTTGAGGCCACTCAATGGTTGGGTGCCAAACCTTTTCCTTTGCCTCCCCATGATACCTGGCCCACACTGTTTCCTGTTCTGCCTGGATCTTGACCAGCTTCCACAAAGCAAGGGCTGATCACTGGCTTAGCCAAAGGGGTTCCTGGGACCGCTCTTTTGGTCACCCAACATAGTCAAAGAAATGTTTAAGGACTGCCCTATTTGCCCCATGGAATTGGGAGTAAAGAAACCAGGTTGCCAGCTTAAACAATAACAGAGATAATGAAGGAGAGCAATAGAAGTCTGACAGGTGGACTGGTCAGACTCCAGTACCTTATCCTGGTGAGCAAAGTTTCTGAAACAGAAAGGACAGGGACTCTTAGGTCTTCCCCATAATCTGATACCTTCCAGCATATCTGTGGTCCAAACCTGAGAGAGAAGAAAAGGAAGGAGTTGTTGCTTAAGTGATGAAGTAAGTAGCCAGACATATAGACTCTGTCATCTTACCTTACAGAGGACCTGCAGAGCTCCAATGAAACATTTAAGAGAGCTTTATCCGGGAGCTGGAGGCCTGCCCTTACAAAATACATGCCCCCCTTTTACCCTTAGGTCTCATTTGATAAAGCCCATGTCTGACCCACATGTTCCTAATTCCAGGGTGGAGAGCATGACTGTGGGCATCTTTCAATTCCCAATGGCGATCCACCACTCCTTCAGCCTTTAAACAAATCACTCTCCATAAAGAATAGGCAGCCCATTGACTGAGAGTGGGGGCCTGGGAGACCTGGTTCTTCTAAGGGCTCTAAATATTTCCTCAAAACAGAGTTTCCCTTTTTAATTATAACCAACTTGATCACATACAAAATTGTGTTAAAGGAGTTAGGCATACTAACTTAACCATTTTATTTTCCCAGTGTGAAACACAAAAAGGAATGAGCAGAGATCTGATCTCTCAGCAAGCAGGGAATTGGTAGAGTGGACAGGGGGGTTGTATTTTACCTCCCACTCCAATGACGGAGATAGGAAAGAGAGGGAAACATAGGTCCTGAAAATTCAGGAAGAGCAGAGTGATTGGCTCTAATGTTAATAAAAGTTAATTTGCTTACTTGTAACAGAGAGAGAGTTACGCAAGGCTCAGCCATCCCAGTATGATGAAGTTGAACTTGTTTCAAAGCCAGGACTATCAGGCTGAAGTAGTCCTAAAGGGTTCATGGGTGTAAAGGATGCCAGCTCCGGGGTGGGAGGGTGGGGCTTCCAATTCAGTTCCCCTCCCTTTTGTAGAGAGTGCACAGTCTCAGTGAGCTCCACTCTCTGGGGCATTTCTTATTCCAGGGACCCAGAATTGTAGCAGAGGCAGGGCTCAGTTCCTGGAAAAAAGCATGGTCCTAGTGTCTTATTGCCTGAGCCTCCAAGGTATCTTCATCTCTGAAAAATCTCTCCTATTGCAGTAACCACCATTTGAAAAACTTCATTCTGCTCTGAGGGATGCTGTCAACTCTGCTTCCTTTCCCTCATGTCTTAGTTATCAAAGACCTTAAAGGCCAGGTTTAAAGTTCCACTTGTGGAGTCTGAGGCCCCCTTTGGCTTTTGGAGTTTGTGACAAGTATCGGGGGCTGACTGGGAGATGAAGTGCAATGCCGGGATGGATTGCCCCTCCTTGGTGCCAGGATCTAAACAATAAAGAGGTGAAAAGCTTGAGGCAAGCATTAAAGGCTGAGTAATTTATGATGTCTTCTGACCTAGCAGACTCCAAGTGAGAAAGTGGGTGCACAGGCGGGGTAGGAGTTTGGCTGGCCTGGGAAGTTGTGGCAGAGATGAAAATGATGAGGGGCGGGGGCATGGAAGCCGAAAGAAGGAAGTGAAAACAGTGAGAGAGAGACGTAAATATTTCTCCCAGGTTTCAGTACCAAAATGTCAAGATTTGTTTTTGAAAGAGAAATGTTGTCCTGATTCTTTGGCTCCTTGATTAGAAGAATTGCAAGCAGGGCTGGTGTGATAGAGTGAACACAGATAGGAAGCAATTCCACACAGTTTTCATCATAAAAAAAAAGAAGGAAGAAAGAAAAAAGCTACACAATTGTAGAAAAGAAAGAAGGAAGCTATACAAAGTGAAAATATGTTCCAGAGAGAGGAATGGGTCAATATCCACAAGTGGAGAAAGATGTTAAGGACTCCCAGGTGGTTTCTTTTTATTTGCCTGGTCAGGGGTAGGTTATGGGGGTGTGGGATGTTACCAGATGATTGATATATATGATTTTCAGGTGTTCTGTGTTTTCCTGCAGTCCCTTACCCTAATTGGTCTCCTCCTTCTCTGCCCCAGGAACCACTCTCCTGCCCTGTATCTGCCACCTGCAGATTTGATTCCTGCCTAACATACACCATATTTTGTTTGTCCATTTATTTATCAATGGACACCTAGGCTGATTCCATATCTTGGCTATTGTGAATAATGCTCCGATGAACGTCATCATGTAGATATGTCTTTGAGATCCAGATTTCATTACCTTTGGATATATACCCAGAAATGGGATTGCTAAATTATATAGTAGTTATATTTTTATTTTTTTGAGGAACCTCCATACTGTTTTCCATAATGGCTTTAATAATTTACATTCCCACCAATAGTGTACAAGGGTTCCATTTTTACTGCACCCTCACTAACTTTTGTTATATTTTGTCTTTTTGATAATAACCATTCTAACAGTTGTGAGGTGATGTATCATTGTCGTTTTACTTTATATTTCCCTGATGATTAGTGATGTTGAGAATTTTTTTATATACCTGTTGGCCATTTGTAAGTTTTCTTTTGATAAATGTCTATTTCAGTCCTCTGCCAATATTTTTTAAATTTCAAAATATTAATAGAGTAAAAGTGTTTTTGTTACATGGATGAATTGAGTAATACTGGAGTTAGGGCTTTTGTTATTTGTTTCCTTGCTATTGAGTTGAGTTCCTTAACTTTTTTGATATCATCTGCTTATCACATATACAGTTTACAAATATTTTTTCCAATTCTGTAGATTGTCTCTTCACTCTGTTGATTTTTTCCTTTGATGTACATAAGGTTTTTAGTCTGATGTAATTCCACATATCTATTATTCCTTTTGTTGCCTATGTTTTTGGAATCATATCTAAAATATCATTGCCAAGACCAATGTCAAGAAGTTTTCTCTTATGTTTTCTTCTAGTAGGTTTATATTTTCAGGTCTTATGTTTAAGTCTTTAATCCATTTTGAGTTGATTTTTTTATACATGGTATAAGATAAGGGTCCAATTTGATTTTTCTGTATGTGGATACACAATTTTCCCTGTATCATTTATTGATGAAACTATCTTTTCTCCTTTGTGTAATTTTGACAGCTTTGTCAAAGACCAATTAGCATAAATGTGTGAATTTATTTCTGGGCTTTCTATTCTGTTCTATGGGTCTATATGCCTATTTTTATGTTAGCACCACAGTTTTGATTACTATAGCTTGGTAATATATTTTTAAAATCTGGAAGTATAATTCTTCCAGCTTTGTTCTACTTGATCAAGATCACTTTGGTTATTCTGGGTCTTTTGTGGTTCCATATAAATTTTAGGATTTTTTTCTCTTTCTTTGAAAATGCCATTAGAATATTGATAGGAATTACACCACACCTGTAGACTGCTTTGAGTAGTATGGATATTTTGAAAACGTTAATTTTTCCAATCAATGAACATGGAAATATGTTTCCATTTATTTATGTCTTCTACAACTTTTCATCAATATTTTGTAGTTTTCAGTGTACAGATCTTTCATCTTTTTGGTTAAATTTCTAAATATTTTATTGATTTTGATGCTATTGTAATGTGATCATATTCTTATTTTTTTTGGATAGTTCATTGTGCATAGAAATGCAACTGATTTTTGTACTTTGACTTTGTATCCTGCAACTTCATTGAATTTTTTTATCAGTTCTAATAGATTTTTGGTGACATCTCTAGGGTTTTCTATATATAAAATCATGTCTTATGCAAACAGATAATTTTACTTTTTTCTGATTTAGACACTTTTTATTTCTTCTTCTTGCCTAATTTCTCTGGCTAGAACTTCCAGTACTATTGATATATTGATTAAAACTAGCAAGAATGGCCATCCTTGTCTATTCCCTGATCCTAGAAGAAAATTTTGAGATTTTCATTATTGACTATGATGTTCGCTTTTCTCATATAAATTCCTTTATTATGTTGAAATATTTTACTTGTGTACCTAATTGTTGAGAGTTTTTAATCATGAAATGATATCGATTTTTGTCAAATGATTTTCTGCATCTATTGAGATGATCATGTGAGTTTCATCATTCATTCTTTTAATATGGTGTATCACATTTATTGACTTGCATATGTTGAACCACCCTTATATCCCTGGGATAAATCCCACTTCATCACAGTAAATGATTCTTTTAATGTGCTATTGAATTTGGTTTGCTAATATTTTATTAAGAAAAAATATTTTATTAAGGATTTTTCATCTATATTTATCAGTTATATTGTACTGGAATTTTCTTTTCTTGTAGTGTCCTTGTCTGGCTATAGTATCAGGGAATGCTGGCCTTGTAAAGTGAGTTTCAAAGTATTTTCTCCTCTTAAATAATTTGGAAGACTTTGAGAAAGATTGGCATTAATTTTTCTTTAAGTGTTTGTTAGAATTCACAGAGTGAAGCCATCGGGTATTGGGCTTTACTTTGACGGTAAGTTTTTGATTACTGTTTAAATCTCCTTACTCATTACTGATCTCAGATTTTCTATTTCTTCATGATTAAGTCTTGGTAGGTTGTATGTGTCTAGGAATTTATCCATTTCTTCTAGGTCATCCAATTTGTTGGCATATAATTGCTTATAGTAGTCTCTTATGATTGTTTATATTTCTATGGTATCAGTTCTAATATATGCACTTTAATTTCTGATTTTATTTGAATATTTTATATTTTTTCTTAGTCTAGATAAAGGTTTTTCAATTTTATTTTTCTTAAAAAAAACCCAACTCAGTTTTATTTAATTGCTATTGTTTTTCTAGTCTCTATTCCATTTATTTCTGCCATGAGCTTTCTTATTTTCTTCATTCTAACTTTGGGCTTAGTTTGTTCTTTTGTGGTTGTTGTTCCTTGAGATATAAAGTTAAGTTGTTTATTTGAAATATTTCTTTTTTTTCCTTAATGTAGTTGTTTAATGCTATAAACTTCTCTTTTTAAAACTGCTTTTGCGGCATCTCATAAATTTTAGTACGTTGTGTTATAATTTTCATTTGTCTCAATGTATTTTTTATTCTCTTTTGATTTCTTTTTTACCTCCTGATTATTCAGAAGTAGATTGTTTAGTTTCTACATATTTGAAAATTTTCCATTTTCCTTCTTTTACTGATTTTTAGTCTCATTGTGGTCAGGGAAAATACTTGCTTTGTGGTTTAACATATGCTCTATCTTGGAAAATGTTCTGTGTGCACTGGAAAAGAATGTATGATCTGCTGCTTTTGGAAGGAATGTTTTATATATGTCTGTTATGTCCATTTGGTCTGTAGTATTCAAGTCCATTGTTTCCCTATTGATTTTCTGTATTGTTGAAAGTAGGGTATAGAAGTCTCCTACTATATATGTTGCTGTCTATTTATTTCTTCAGTTCTGTTAATATTTGCTTTACATATTTAGGTATCTGATGTTGAGTGCATATATATTTACAATTGCTTGTATCCTCTTGATTAGTTTACCCTTTTATCATTATATAATGTGGGGAGTTAGCTATGCTCCCTGCAAAAGTTCAGGTCCCACAGACAGGGTTTGTCGCAAAGGATGAAAAAATAGTAGGAAACAGAAATAAAAATAATACACAGAGCCAAAGATATAGTTTATAAAGTAAAAATTTATGAAGATAGACATAGCAGGGTGCCCAGAAGATTACATCTCTTCCCATGGAAATGTAACCCAGACTGAAGTTTTACACAGACACTTATAGGACAGATACAGGTTCTCGACTGCCAAGGGAAACGGGATTTACATAATGATAGGTAGTTTGGTTTAGGGTTAAAGTCTTCTAAAAGGCTACTACAGATCCTTCAACTAACTCTATCTAGGTGAACAATGAGTTATAAAATCTTCTTAGGGCAAACTTCTAAGTTTTATGATAAGGCTATTACTTTAGCAAAAACAGAGACATCATGCCTCTGGTTATTGTGTATTATTAGAATAGAGATTTTAGAAGTCAAGCATGAGCTGTCTCTTATGCTATTTACTTTAACTGCATGCTTCAGTCTGGGCCCAGCTTGGGCAGCATATCTTATGATCGGCTCTCATCTCAGGTGGCCTGTCTTTGTTGATCAGCTCCGGCATCCTGTGGCTCTAAGCAAGACCTACCTGCTTTGTCTTTCAAAACAGGTGAGAGCCATAGGCCTGGATTGCTGCATTGCCTTGGAAAGCAGCTGCTACTGACCATTGAGACGCCCTCCTGAGGTGAGGCAGCTTTTGATATGTGGACTAACATGTTTACATTTTCCTTTAGGGCAAAGGTTTGCAAGACTTCTGAAATCATATCTGTCTCTAAAAATATATGGGGCATTTCTATAAATCAATATTTCTTAGGCTCAACAATATAATGGGCTTCTTTGTCTCTTGTGACAGTATTTGACTAATGTCTATTTTATTTGATGTAAGTATAGCCACCTCTGCGATGTTTTGATTATGCTTAGCCTGAAATATATTTTTCCATCCCTTCACTATCAGGTTATGTGTGTCCTTAAGGCTAAAGCAAGTCTTATAGGCAGCAAATAGTTGGATGTTGCTTTTTAATCCATTCAGTCACTCCTATGTTTATATTGGAAAATTTAATCCATTTATATTTAAAATAATTATTCTTATATAAAGTTTTACTATTGTCATTTTAAGAATTGTTTTCTGATAGTTTTGTAGTTCTTTTAATCCTTTGTTTTGCTTTTTCTTTTTGTCTTCCTTTGTGATTTGATGATTTTTTTTTTTTTTGCAGCAGTATGCTTTGGTTTTTCTCTCTCTTTTTTTTTTTTTTTTTTTTTTTTGGAGACAGAGTCTCACTCTGTTGCCTGGGCTAGAGTGAGTGCTGTGGCGTCAGCCTAGCTCACAGCAACCTCAAACTCCTGGGCTTAAGCGATCCTACTGCCTCAGCCTCCTGAGTAGCTGGGACTACAGGCACGCACCACCATGCTTGGCTAATTTTTTTTCTATATATATATTTTTAGTTGGCCAGATAATTTATTTCTATTTTTAGTAGAGATGGGGTCTCGCTCTTGCTCAGGCTGGTCTTGAACTCCTGACCTCGAGCGATCCACCCGCCTCGGCCTCCCAGAGTGCTAGGATTACAGGTGTGAGCCACCGCGCCCGGCCTGGTTTTTCTCTTTACTTTTATGTATCCACTACAGGTTTTTGCTCTGAAGTTACCATGAGGCTTACATAAAACATCTTATAATTATAACAGTGTATTTTAAACTGATAACAACTTAACTTCAACTGTGTGCAAAAACTCTATACCGTTTTCTCTTTCAACATCTGATCTTGTTGATGTTGTAATTTACATCTTTATATAGTAAATCTATTAAATTATTGTAGCTATTAATAATTTAATTTAATACTTTTGTCTTTTAAGTATTGCAATAGAATTAAATGTGATTTATGTACCACTCTTACAGTATTATTCTCAATTTATCTATATTGTTATCTTAAGTGAGTTTTATACTTTCATATGTGTTTATGTTTTTAGTTAGGGTTCTTTTGTTTCAACTTACAGCACTCCCTTTAGCATTTCTTGTAAAAACAGGTCTGGTGGTGGTAAACTCCTGCTTTTATTTGTCTCATAAATCTCTCTTTCTCCTTCACGTCTGAAGGATGTCTTTGCTAAATATAGTATTCTTACTTGGTAGTGTTTTTTTTCTTCCATAAATTTGAATATATTATTCCATTCCCTTCTGGAATACCAGGTTTCTACTGAGAAATTCACTGATAATCTTATGGATGTTTCCTTGTATGTGGTTAAGTCACTTTTCCTTTACTGCTTTCAAGATTCTCTCTTTGTCTTAACTTTTAAGAATTTAATTATAATGTCTTTGTGAAGATCTCTTTATATTTAATCTATTTAGAATTATTTTGGCCTTATGAATCTGGATGTACATTTCCCTCTACAAGTTTGGGAAGTTTTTTGTCCTTACCTGTTTCAATAATTTTTCTGCCACTTTCTCTTTCTCTTTTTCTTCTGTGACACACATAATGTGTAAAAAGGTTCACTTGATAGTGTCCCATAGGTCCTGTAGGTCTTATTCACTCTTTTAAAATCCTTTTTATGTCCAGGTGCAGTGGCTCATGCCTGTGATCCTAGCACACTGGGAGGCTGAGGTGGGAAGATTGCATAAGCTCAGGAGTTCAAGACCAGCCTGAGCAAGAGTGAGACCCTCCCTATATCTACAAAAAATAGAAAAATTATCCAGATGTTGTGGTATACACCTGTAATCCCAGCTTCTTGGGAGGCTGATACAGGAGGATCACTTGAGCCCAGGAGTTGGAAGTTACAGTGAGTTATGATGACACCACTGCATTCTACCTGGGGTGACAGAGCAAGAGTCTGTCAACAAAAACAAAAATAAATAAAATAAAATAGCTTTTACTTTTTGTCCCTCTGAGTAATTTAAAATGACCTATCTTTGATCTCTGATTGTTTTTTCTGCTTAATTGAGTCTTCTATTGAAGTTCTTTAAGGAACTTTTTATTTCAGTCATTGTGTTCTTTAGGTACAAAATTTCTGTTTGCATTTTTATGGTTTTTATATCTCTGTTGAACTTTTTATTTTTCTATCGAGTGGTTTCCTGATTTTATTAACTTTCTATCTGTGTTGTCTTGTATCTCATTTAGCTTCTTAAGATGATTATTTTGAATTCTTTGTCAAGAGGTTCATAGATCTCCATTTCTTTAGGGTTCATTACTAGTGCTTTACTTTGTTCCTTTGGCAGTGTCATATTCCCTGATTTTTGTGATCTTTGTAGTATTGTCTGCACATTTGAGAAAATAGGCACTTTTTCCAGTTTCTATAGACTGGCTGTGGCAGGGAAATAACTTTACTAGTCAGCCTATCCAGACATTATGTGTGGGCTGGTTGGTGGAGTCCACAAGAGGGCTTCCTGCTGGAATCTTGAGGATGTCTGGTACCTGTGTCAGTAGTGGGTAAGCCTGGTGTCTGGGTCCACAGGGGAAGGACTGGGGCCTGATTCCACAGCACAGCAACTGGCCTTATACATGGGTCCACAGGGGTAGAACTGGGTCCTGGATCCACACTGTCAACCTATTACCTGGAGCCATGGGTACCTGCCTTGTGCTAGGTTCAGTCTGGAGCCTGGGTCTGCAGAGGCTGTCCTGGACCTTAGAACTATGGGGGCTGGCCTGGATCTGGGGTGGGCCTGGAGCCTGGATCCATGGGGGCCAGCCTAGAGTCTGGGTCCACAGAAGCTGGCCTGGCACTGAGGTAGGTCTGGAGCCTGTGGTTGTGGGGGCTGACCTGGTGCTGCAGTTCTCTGTGGCTTGCCTTCCTGGTGCTGGCATCCATGGTGAAGTTGGGTGTTCAGTTTCCTCTTCTTCCCCCATGGGGAGTGTATCTCTCTCTGCAGTGTGCTGCATGGGCTTGGGGGAAGGGTGAAATGGGTAATGTGAAACTATCCTCCCTATCTCTTCAACACATCCATTCTTAGTTCTGTGCTCCACCCACGTGTCACTCCTTATCTCTTGTGAAGGTATTTTCATATATGGATGGTTGTTTAAATTGGTATTTCTGTGAGAGGACAACACAGAAAACTCCTATATTACCATCTTGTTGACTTTACTCCCCTATTTTCACTTTCTAAGTGAGAATTTTGAGGCTCAGAAAGAATGTTTAGGCCAAGATCACAGCAATTTCAGCAGATTCTACTCTAGATCTTTTTGACTCCAAAGCCTGAGTTCCTAACCTAGAAGACTGAGTTCTCTTCAATGTGGAATGGAAACTCCAAGGGTGACTCAAGATTAAATTGGAGCTCCACAGGAAGTCAAACAACTTCTAGCTTCATATTTTCCCTAATCCAACCTCAATAGCTATTATATATATATTTTATTTTTTTTATTTCAGCATATTGCTGGGGTACAAATGTTTAGGTTATGTATATTGCCTTTGCCCCACCCGAGTCAAAGCTTCAAGTGTGTCCATCCCCCAGATGGTGCACACCGCACCCATTAAGTGTGTATATAGCTATCCCCTTCTTTCTACTCCCATCTGCCCGACACCCAATGAATGTTATTACTATATGTGCATTTAAGTGTTGATCAGTTAATAACAATTTGATGGTGAGTACACATGGCGCTTATTTTTCATTCTTGTGATAGTACATTTAGGAGAATGGATTCCAGCTCTATCCAGGATAATATAAGAGGTGCTATATCACCATTGTTTTTTGTGGCTGAGTAGAACTCCCTGGTATACATATACCACATTTAACTATTATAAAGCCAGGAAATATGTAAGTTACTTGGAAAAAAGTACTATGGAATCTTTAGGGGAGTTGTATCCAGAGGACTCAATTCAATATGACTAATAATACAATTGACAAACCAACTAAAATCAGATGTTCTGAGAGTAGGCCAGACTGGGGAGATGTCAGATACTGACCTAAGTGGAATTTCCTGTGTTACTTACTTTGGAGGATCAGAGTTTGTTTTTTTGGACCGAGAAAACACTTATTCTTTTGTTTTTGGTTGTTTGTAACAAAATAATGTATTGACATATACCTTCAGAAAAATGCATGGTGTGCATCATAAGTGTGAAGCTCAATAAATTTTCACAAAGCAAACATGTGTATAACTGCCACCATATCAAGAAACAGAATGTTTCCAGCATTTCCAGAACCCCAGAAGTCCTCCTTGTGTGCCCTTATAATAACTACTGCCCTGTAGGGTAACTACTATCCTTACTTCTAACACCATGCATTATTTTGCCTGTTTTTGTATTTTATATAAATAGATTAATAAAAATGCGTGTACTTCTGTGTCTGGTTTATTTGGCTTAACATAAGTTATTAAGAATTTTTATATTGTTGGAAGTAGTTATATTTTGTTTGTTTTCATTGTTGTATAGCTCTTCATTGTACGAATATAGTGCATGAATATTCCATTGTGTGAGTATACCTCCTTTTGTTTATTCATTCATCAAGTAAAAGATATTTGAGTATCTTCTACCTTTTCGCTATTAATAATAATGCTTCTGTAAATATTCACACAAAAATTTTTATGTGGACATATGTTTTCTCCATTTTTGGGTAAATACCTATTAGTGAAATTTTTAGGTTATATGATAACTCTATCTTTAACTATTCCAATAACTCCTGAACTATTTTTCACAGTGGCTGCACCATTTTGCATTTCCACCAGCAATGTATGAGGGTTCCAATTTCTCCAAATGCTTCCCAACATTTGTTATGTTTCATTTATTTATAGTCATGCCAGTGGGTGTAAAGTAATATCTCATGGCATTGTAGTTTTGATTTGCATACTAATGTATGTAATGTCATTTGTATATATTCTATGGAGAAATGTCCATTCATGTCCTTTGCTTACATTTCAACTGCATTATTTTTGTCTTTTTATTATTGAGTTGTAATAGTTCTTTATATATTCTAGATACAAGTCTCTTTTCAGATCTTCAAATGTCAAATATGTAAAAATTTTCTTCCATTCTGTGGGTTGTCATTTCACTTTCTTGATGGTGTCCTTTGAAGCACAGAATGTTTTAGTTTTGATGAAGTCCAATTTATCTATTTTTTTTCTTTTGTCTCTTGTGCTTTTATTGTCATATTTAAGAAATATCTGACTGACCCAAAGTCATGAATATTTAAACCTATATTTTCTTTTGCAGGTGTTATAATTTTAGTTTATATCTTTAGGTCTTTGATTCATTTTGTGTTAATTTTTGTACATGGTATAAGGTAGGGGTTCATATTATTTCTTTTGCGTGTGAATATCCAGTTATCCCAGCAACCTTCATTGTGAAGACATTTCTTTCTCCTGTTGAAATTTCTTGGCACCCAGCCAAAAATCAACCGGAGATGTGTGTGTGTGTGTGTGTGTGTGTGTGTGTGTGTGTGTGTGTGTGTGTGTGTATATATATATATATATAAAATAAAAAAAGGCTTGACTGGGGGCATCTCGTCCCATTTTTCCCCTTCTATCCATTCACGAGAAGACACAGAATTCCTCCCCTCTGGAGTAATAGCGGTGCAGTAATAAAGCACCATCTTGGAAGTGGGGAACAGTCTGTCACTAGATATCAAACCTGTTGGTGCCTTGATCTTGGACTCCCAGCTTCCAGAACTGTGAGAAATAAATTTCTGTTCTTTATAAATTATCCAGTCTTAGGTATTTTGTTATAGTAGCACATATGGACTAAGATAAATCTGTAGGTCAACTCTGGGTAATATTATCATCTTAAAATATTAAGGATCGTGATCCCTGAGCATGGGATGTCTTTCTGTTTATTGAAGTATTGGTTAATTTTTTAAACAAAATTTTATTCTTTCAACGTGTAAGTTTTGTACTTCTTTTGTTAAATTAATTCCTAAGGGATTTTTAAAATGCTATTGTAGATGGAATTGTTCTCTAATCTAATTTTCAGCTTGTTTACTGTTACTTAACTTCCCCTGTCTCATTCTGCCTCCTTGATACTGGGTGATATTGACACTACCTTGCTGTGGCAATCAGACCACTGACTGCTTCTTTCAGGCAGGAATGGAAGATCAGCTCCCTGCTGGCCCCTACTGACAGCACTAGAGCACTGTTGGGGGGAATCCAAGTTCCTCTGCCTCTGTCAGGTGGAAGATAGAAGATTAGCTAGCTCCCTGTTTGGCTTCACTAATGTCACTTGCTTCTTTGGGGCAGGAATTGGGGGAGTGCATTGAGTTTGAATATCAGCTAGAAGTGTGGCTGTGTTTTTTCCATCAGTGTTTGGCTATAGTGGGATAGGAATTTCCAGAAAGACTTTCTGTTGTTAGGCCATTCTTTTCTCAGGCCTTTGGATATAGGAAACAGACTTTTCTTGGAGCTTTTTTTAGTCTGCCTATTGATAGTTCTAAGTAGAAGGATTTTGGCGTGTCTTGTGTATGATATATGTACGGGGGGCAATAAGTAAACGCAGAGAACTCACTGCCTTGTTGTTCCTCAAGTCCTGAGGTCCCTAGGTAGCCTGTCTTCTTTGTTCCAACATTTCAGAGTCTTCCTATGGTTTTTTTGTTGTTATGTTGAGGATTTTTTAGTTGTAAATGGGAGGGCCTAGGAGGAATAGGTTATTCCATCTTGGCAGAACAGGAAGTTATATTCACTATTTTCTAGGAAAAATTGTTCCGTTTTACCTTTATAATTGGTAGGCATCAAGACCTGAAAGGAAAACCAAAAAACAGTTCAACTAAAATGTCTCATCTTGTCATTAACTCATAGAACTCCAGAGCAGAAGAGGCTCTTACATAACCTAGCCTCACTCTTTAATTTTAAAGAGAGAAGACCAAGGCTCAAAAAGATAATAAGACTTGCTCTAAATTGTACAACAAATCAGAAATGGCATCAGGACTAGAAACTAGGCATCTGAACTCTTAGCCTTTACACTAATCCATTTTGCCTCATCTACATTACTTAATATCTTCAAATGTCAATATTTTTTATTTTATTTATTTATTTATTTATTTGAGACAGAGTCTCACTCTGTTGCCTGGGCTAGAGTGCTGTGGCGTCAGCCTAGCTCACAGTAACCTCAAACTGCTGGGCTCAAGCAATCCTACTGACTAAGCCTCCCCAGTAGCTGGGACTACAGGCATGCGCCACCATGCCCGGCTAGTTTTTTCTATATATATTTTTTAGTTGTCCATATAATTTCTTTTTTTTTTTTTTTTTTAGTAGAGACGGGGCCTTGCTCTTGCTCAGGCTGGTCTCGAACTCTTGAGCTCAAACGATCCTCCCACCTCGGCCTCCCAAGTGCTAGGATTACAGGCATGAGCCACTGCGCCCGGCCAATATATTATTTTTTAAAACTCATTTTTGTTGTTTGTCTTAGATTGTAAATGATCAGAGGGCACTTACATCTGTACCAGGCTTGACATAGTACCAGGAAGAACAAAGTGTTTAATTGTTACTTTTTAATGATGATGATGTTAACACACATTAGGGGAAAGGAAGAAAAAAGACCAAAGGCTTATTTACTTTCTAATAACTGTTTAAGGAAGCATTTGTCAACCACAATCAATCCATCAAAGGCAAAGTCATCAGAAAGAATTTCAGCATTCCATCTTTGGGTGTGGATTAAGGCTTGAAAATATGTTCAGCTTACAGTTCAACATTGGCTCCATCTCCAAATCCTTTCACTCTTTATGATGGTGAAACTTAAGCTTTTAGGTAAGGATCCTATATCCTTTCTCAGCTGAGTGAGTTATCAGAGTTCAGAAGAACCTGAACCTCTATATAAAAGTCTTGTGCATTATAATAACACTTTCATATTCAAATTATCTCATTTGATCTTGAGAGACTCTAGGATGTGGATCTGGTGGTCAAGATTTTTTATTCCTTATTTAGCAGATGAGGATTGCAAGGCTATATTACTATTAAATGAAAGTTCTAAAGTCATAAAGAGAAGAAAATAGTGCCAAAGCCAGGACTAAATCCAGGCCTCCTGACTTCCCACTATAGTGTCATGTCACAGAGAAGAGAAATGAAGTAGAAAATGCACAGGATCGTAATTTCTTAGTGTTTGCGCAGTCTTTTGAAGCAATATTCCTTGATGACTTGGTTCATCCTGGGCAGCTATTTCCTGCCCACCTATTGTGACATCCAGAGTAATTCCTTTAGTGTCACCAATTTTGCAAAAATACAAAATTAATTTTTTAGGGAGAAATCCTTTAAAAATCACCATAAATAAGAGCATGTAGCTCTATGAGGAATGGAGATTGCCATTAAACACTACAAACTGATGAAAAGTTCTATTTTAGAAAGGTTGGGAGATCGTAGTATACAGTGAGTAGCCTAGCATTAGAGATATTTGAGCTCAGTTGGAGTTGTGTTAAAGAGAAAGTCAATGACAAATAAAGAAAGAGAGAGGTCAACAGAGATATAGAGAAACAGAGGCAGAGACATATGCAGAAACTAGGAATAGAAAAAGGAGAGAGTGATGAGAGATGATAGAGAAGGGAGTGAGATAACATACAAAGTTGAAGAAGAAAGAGAAAATGTGAGTTAGAAATGATGGATCAGAGAAGAAAAAGAAGAGAAAAAGTGGGTAGAGAGTAGTGCAAGGAAATGAAATTAGTAGGAGAGAGGAATGAATGAGAAAAAGGAGAGAAGACAGATGGAGAAGGAAGAAAATATTTTTTTTTAAGTAGGAGAACTATGGACACACAAAAAGAGGTAATCTTGGTCATTTTTATTTTTATTTTTATTTGTTAATGCATTTCAGACATAGAACTATGTAATCAGGCACTAAGTTGTGGTCATAACCATGGCTATAGAATGGTAATATAGGTGACTGGGGATGGTGAGCAGTGGAAGAATTTTAACAGAATTCCTCTAAGTTCCCACTTTTAAATATACAAAGCCCTTTAAACACATTATCTCATAGAAATTACTTATTTAGGATGCTCAGAGTTTAAAACCTTTTTCTTTGAATTTTTTTTATGCCTGACAGCTCTGAAAGGAAAATTTACAGGGGGCGTATGAATTTACAGTGGACTTGAAAGGAAACTAGTATAAAAATTCAAGTCATGGTTACATGTATTTAAGTATTACATCACTGTTTTTCTCTCTAGCCTACTAATGGAATGGAATGTTTTGCTTAGTACTAAGTCATTTCTATGAATGATGTGAATTTTGATTTTGTATTTTACACTGATTACCCTTCATATTTCAGATCACATAACAGGACTCTTCTTTCTAGAAAGTTCCCTTGTTGGTCAAAAATACTACATAAAAGGGGCTCAGCCCCACTTCTAGAAATTTCACTGTATCCATCAAAAACTTCTCTCTTGATCAAGATATATCTAGTAAAAAGTTTTGTTTTAAAAAACTGAGACAAAGTCTTTGCATTCCCTAAAACCATGTCTTTTGCCGTCATAGCCATTTTAATTTAAGCATTCATTAGACCATTAGATTTGAGTGGATCTACTTTATATGTTTTGTATTGTGTGCCAGCATTACTATTCCTTGGTCCATCCATCCAACAGATATTTACCCTCTTTAAACATTATGCCAGATTTTAAGAGATCCCAGTAATCCTGTTTTTAAATAATATTCATATATTCTCATTCACATTGGGCTTAGAAATCAGACTTCTGTATGTATGCAATGACCACTGTTCTTCTTTCTACCAACAGGGGTACTAAGGAAGAAAAGGTAAACATTTATGTGAGTTACGTACCTCAGTTCTGGTGATTAGGGAGGTGGTAGATAGCTAGATCACCCTCACATCTAAGACAAAACTCCCAAACTGAATTACTTATGAAATGTTATTGGACTAAAAGCTATGCTACTTGGCATTAGTAAAAAATGCTCTATGAATTTGGAGGATAAAGCAGTTCATGAAGGCTGGAGTCAGGGAAGACTTTCTGAAGAAGGTGGGACTTCAACTTGTCCTTGAAGGATGGGAAGGATTTAGATTAGTGGAAATTGAGGAGAAGAACATTTTAAGTGAGATGGGGATGGTGGGCAAACATGTTTATCCTCCTAAACTAGGCTCTGGGTATAAACTGACATTGCTTTTTGGCATCTATAATGTTCTTTTGCCTGACATTATTTTTATATCTGACCATTGCCTAAGAATGAAAAGTATCCTAAAGATTTCTTGTAAAAACTGAAATGAATCAGAAGAGTAGAAATTATGGCTTCCTTTGACTAAAACATAGCAGTCAGAACTGCTGGTCAAAGTTATTCAGACTTCCCAGATAATGCCAGATGACCTTTATTGAGAAGCTTCTATGTGCTAGGAGTTCTTTTACATGCCTACCATATATTATTCATGTAATCTTCACAACCTTCTGAGGTGGGTACTACTGTTATCTCCATTTTATAGATTAGGGAACTGAAGCACAATGAGGTTTAAATAACTTCCTAATGTCCGCACCTAGGAAGTGGCAGAAAATTGAAGTATAAGTGAAAGATTGAATTCCAGGTTGGCTGTCTCCAGAGCCTTAACACTTAATCACTTCATAGGTTTGATTAGAGATAAAAGGGACACTTTCTTGTCTTCTGAGGGCTAGATACCAAGTATTAGCCCAAGTATTAGGAAAGGGATCCTTTGGGGAAGGGTTGGTCGTAAGGAGCAGTAAGTACTCATAGATCATGCCTGCCACGGATAGTGTGGGTTCTTAATGGAGAGAATGATTTTATATATCTGTCTGTCTGTCTCTCTTTCTTTCTCTCTCTCTATATATACACACGCATACATACATATACATACACATATATGTAACATATAATTTTAATATTTTTAGGTTTTATTTATTTAAAAATTTTGATTGATAAATCATATACATTTCTGGGGTACCATGCAATATTTTGATATATGCATAAAATGTAGCATGATTAAATCAAGCCAATTAATGTATCCATCATAGTCCTTACCTATGATTTTTTATGATGAGACATTTGAAATTTACTCTTAGTTGTTTTAAAACTCACAATAACATTATTATTGACTATAGTCACCATACTATTCAATACATCTCAAAACCTATTCTTCCTATCTATCTGAAACTTTGTACCTTTTGATCAACAACACCTCATTTCCTCTCCCCTCCTCCCAGTGTTTGGGAACCATCATTCTCCTCACTACTTCTATGAGTTCCGCTTCATTAGATTCCATATATAAGTGAGATCATGCCATATTTATCTTTCTCTGCCTAGCTTATTTCACTCAGTATAACGTCTTACATATTCACCCATGTTCATGCAAATGACATGATTTTCCCCTTTTTAAAGGCTATGTAATATTTAATTATACATATATATCACATTTTCTTTATCCATTCATCCACTGATGGACACTTAGATTGTTTCCGTATCTTTGCTATTGTGAATAATGCTGCAATGAATGTGGGAGTGCAGATGTCCCTTTGACATATTGATTTCATTTCCTTTGGATATATAGCCAGAAGTAGGATTACTGGGTCATATGGTAGTTTTATTTTTATTTGTTTGAGGAAACATCACATCATTTTCCATAATGTCTGTACTAATTAATATTCTCACCAACAGTGTATAAGAATTTCCTTTTCTCTGTATCCTTTCCAGCACTTACCTTTCATCATTTTGCTAAAAGCCATTGTAACAAATGTGAGATAATATCTCATTGTGGTTTTAATTTGCATTTCTTTAATGATAGTGATGTTGAGAATTTTTTTCATGTGCCTATTGGTCACTTGTATGTCTTCTTTTGGGAAAATTCTGCTCAGGTCCTTTGCCCATGTTTTAATCAGATTATATTTCTTGCTATTGAGCTGTTTGTTATATATTTTGAGTATTAACCATTTGTATGATACATGCTTTGCAAATATTTTCTCCCATTCTGTAGGTTGTCTATTCACTTTATTAATTGTTTCTTTTGCTGTGCAGAAGCTTTTTAGTTTGATGCCATATCATTTGTCTATTTTTGTTTTTATTGCCTGTGTTTTTGGGGTCATATACAAAGAATTATTTCCCAGACAAATGTTGTGGAGATTTTGCCCATGTTTTCTTCAGTAGTTTTACAGTTTTGCATCTTAAATTTAAGGCTTTAATCCATTCTGAGTTGATTTTTGTATGAATCCATTCTGAGTTGATTTTTGTATGTGGTGTATGATAAGAGTCCAATTTATTCTTCTGGATGTGGATATTGTTTTTCCAGAACCATTTATTAAAGAGACTGTCCTTTCCCCACTGTGTGTTCTTGGCATCTTTGTTCAAATCAGTTGACAGTAAATGAATGGGTTTATTACTGGGTTTTCTGGTCTATGCCATTGGTTGATGTGTCTATTTTTATGTAAGTACTATGCTGTTTTGATTACAATCACTTAATAATATGTTTTGAAATCAAGGAGTGTGATACATTCAGCTTTGTTCTTTTTGCTCAAGGATATTTTGGTTATTCAGTGTTTTCTGTGGTTCCATACACATCTGAGGATTGTTTTTCCCATTTCTGTAAAAAAAATGACATTGGAATTTTGATAGAGATTGCATTTAATCTGCAGAACATTTTGACTAGTATGTACATTTTCACAATATTATTTAGCTTACCTAGACAAAAATAGATAAATTCTTAAACACATACAAACTACCAGGACTGAATCATGAAGAAACAGAAAAATCCGAACAGACTAATAATGAGTAAGGAGATTGAATCAGTAATAAAATGTCTCCCACGAAAGAAAAGCCCAGGACTGGACAGCTTCACTGCTGAAGTCTACTAAACATTTAAAGAAGAACTAATACCAATTCTTCTCAAACTCTGCCACAAAATCAAAGTAGAGGGAATACTTCCAAACTCACTTTACAAGGCTAGCATTACTCTGACCAAAACCAGACAAAGACACTACAAGGAAAGAAAATTATAGGCCAATACTCCTGATAAACATAGATGCAGAAGTGATCAACAAAATATTAGCAAACTAAATTCAAGAACACATTAAATGAATTATTCACCATAATCAAATGAGATTTAACCCTTAGATGTAAGGATGGTTCAACATATGCTAATCAATAAATGTGATATACCACATCAACAAAATGAAGGCTAAAAATCATATGACCATCTCAATAGATCCAGAGAAAGCATTTGACAAAATCCAACACCTTTTCATGATAAAAATACTCAGAAGATTAGGTATAGAGAGAATTTACATCAACACAGTAAAGACCATATGTGGCAAACCCATAGATAAAATCATTCTCAGTGGTGAAATGTTGAAAGTTTTTCCCCTAAGATCAGGGACAAGATAAGGATGTCCACTCTCACCACTTCTTTTCAACATAGCATTAGAAGTCCTAGACAGAGCAATTAGGCAAGAAAAAGAACTAAAAGATATCCTAATAAGAAAGGATGAAGTAAAATTGTCTCTTTGCTAATGACATGATTTTATATATAGGAAACTCTAAAGACTCCATAAAAAAACTTTTAGAACTGATAAATTCAGTAATGTTGCAGGATACAAAATAAACATAAAAACCAGTAATGGTTATATATATTAGTAATGAACAATTTAAAAAGGAAATTAAGAAAACAATCACATTTACAATAGTAACAAAAATTAAATACTTAGTAATAAGAGACTACTATGAGCAACTGTATGCCAATAAATTAGAAAACCTAGAAGAAATGGATAAATTCCTACACACATACAACTTACCAAGATTGAACCAGAAAGAAATCTAAAACCTGAATAAACCAATAACAAGTAACAAGATAGAGGCAGTAATAAAAAAAATCTCCCATCAAAGAAAAGCCCAGGACCTGATGGCATTACTGCTCAATTCTACCAAACATTCAAAGAACTAATACCAATCTTACTTAAACTATACCAAAAAATCAAGGAAGGGGGAATGCTCCCAAACTCATTCTACAAGGCCTATATCACCCTGATACCAAAACCAGAAAAAGACACAACAGAAAAAGAAAACCATAGGCCAATATTCCTGATAAACATGGATGCAAAAATCATCAACAAAATACTAGCAAACTGAATTCAACACACATTAAAAAGATTATCCATCATGATCAAGTGGGATTCATGCCAGGGATGCAAAGGATGGTTCAACATATGCAAATCATTCAATGTGATGCATCATATCAACAGAAGGAAACACAAAACCATATGTTCATTTCAATTGATGCTGAAAAAGTATTTGATAAAATTCAACATCCTTCATGATAAAAACTCTCAAAAAACTAGGTATAGAAGGAACTTAGCAAAACATGATAAAAGCCATATATGACAGATTCACAGCTAGTATCATATTGAATTGAGGAAAAACTGAAAGCCTTTCCTTTAAGATCTGGAACAAGACAAGGTTGCCCACTCGCACCACTGTTATTCAGCATAGTATTGGAAGTGCTAGCTAGAGCAATCGGACTAAAGAAAGAAATTGGAAAGGAAGAAGTCAAATTATCCTTGATTGCAGAGGATATAATCTTATATCTAGAGAAAACTAAAGATTTCACAGAAAAACTTTACTGAATTGATAAACAAATTCAGTAAAGTTGCAGAATACAAAATCAATATGTAAAAATCAGTAGCATTTCTATACACCAACAGTAAACAATCTGAAAAAGAAACCAAGAAAGTAATCGTACTTATAATAGCTACAAATAAAATAAAATATCTATGAATAAACTTAACCAAAGAAGTGAAAGATCTCTATAATGAAAACTATAAAACATTGATGAAAGAAATTGAAGAGGGCATAAAAAAATGGAGAAATATTCCATCTCATGGATTGGAAGATCAATATTGTTAAAATGTCCATACTACCCAAAACTATCTACAGATACTATGCAATCCTCATCAGAATACCAACGACATTCTTCTCAGAAATAGAAAAAAATAATCCTACAATTTAGATAGAACCACAAAAGACCCAGAATAGCCAAAGCCATCCTGAGCAAAAAGAACAAGACTGGAAAAATCAGATTACCTGACTTCAAATTATACAACAGAGCTGTAGTAACCAAAACAGCATAATACTGGCATAAAAACAGACATATAGACCAATGGGACAGAATAGAGAACCCAGAAATAAATCCACACATCTACAGTGAAATTATCTTTGACAAAGTTGTGAAGAATATACAGTGGAGAAAAGACAGTCTCTTTAATAAATGGTGCTGGGAATACCAGATATCCACATGCAGAGGAATGAAACTAGACCTTTATCTCTTGCCATATACAAAAATAAAATAAAAATGGATTAAACACTTAAATCTAAGACCTACAACTATGAAACTACTAAAAGAAAATATTGGTGGAAACACTTCAGGACATTGGTCTGGGCAAAGACTTTTTGAGTAATACCCTCAAAGGATAGGCAACCAAAGCAAAATTGGACAAAAGGGATCACATCAAGCTAAAAACCTTTTGCACACCAAGGGAAACAATCAAAAAAGTTAAGAGACAACCCACAAAATGGTAGAAAATATTTGCAAACTACCTATCTGACAAGGGATTAATAACTAAAATATATAAGGAGCTTCAACAACTTGATAGGAAACAAATCAAATAATCTGATTAAAAAATGTTTGAATAAACATTTCTCAAAAGAAGACATACAAATGGACAATAGGTATATGAAAAAATGGTCAACATCATTAGTCATTAGAGAAATGCAAATCAAAACTACAATGAGATATCATCTCACCCCAGTTAAAATGGCTTTTATCAGAAAGACAGGCAGTAACAAATGCTGGCAAGGATGTGGAGAAAGGGGAACGCTCAGACACTGTTGGTGGGAATGTGAATTTGTGCAACCACTGTGGAGAACAATATGGAGGTTCTTTAAAACCTGAAAATAGAAATAACATATGACCCAGCAATCCCACTACAAGGTATATATCCCAAAGAAGGGAATTCAGTGTATCAAAAAGATATCTGCACTCACATGGTTATTGCAGCACTATTCATGATAGCCAAGATTTGGAATCAACTTAAGTGTCCATAAACAAATGAATGGATAAAGAAATTTTGGTACACATCATCATTCTTTACAGATCTAGAAAAAATAATTCTATACTTTCTATGGAACCAGAGAAGACCTCGTATAGCCAAAGCAATCTTAATTAAAAATAACAAACAGGGAGGTATCAGTCTACCAGACTTCAAGTTGTATTACAAGGCTATAGTAACTAAAACAGCATGGTACTGGCAGAAGAATAGAGACATAGACCTTTGGAACAGGACTGAGAATCCAGAGATGAAACCATCCACATTTGGTAATCTAATCTTTGACAAAGCAGACAAAAATATACACTAGGGAAAAGAATCTCTTTTCAATAAATTGTGCTGTGAAAACTGGATAGCTACATGCAGAAGATTGAAACTGGATCCCTACCTCTCACCTCTCACAAAAATCAATTCAAGATGGATAACAGACTTAAACCTAAGGCATGAAACCTTAAGAATTCTAGAAGAAGATGTTGGGAATACCCTTTCAGACATCAGCCTAGGCAAAGAAGTTTTGAAGAAGACCCCTAAAGCAATCACCACAGCAACAAAAATAAATAAATGGGACCTGATCAAATTAAAAAACTTCTGCACAGCCAAGGAAACTATCATTAGAGCAAACAGACAGCCTACAGAATGGGAGAAAATATTTGCTCTCTACACATCCGATAAAGGGATGATAACAAGAAGCTATCTACAACTTAAAAAAATCAACAAGAAAAAATCAAACAACCCCATCAATAAATGGGCAAAGGAAATGAACAGAAACTTTTCAAAAGAAGACAGAATAATGGCCAGCAAGCATATTAAAAAAATTCTCAACATCTCTAATCATTAGAGAAATGCAAATCAAAACCACAATGAGATATCACCTAACCCCAGTGATATTGGCCTCTATCAAAAAAATCCCAAAATAACAAATGCTGGTGAGGATGTGAAGAGACGGAAACACTCTTACACTGCTGGTGGGACTGCAAATTGGTGCAACCTCTGTGGAAAAGAATTTGGAGATACCTCAAAGAGCTAAAAATAGAAATACTGTTCGATCCAGAAATAGCACTATTAGGCATCTACCTAAAAGAGCAAAAGACATTCTATAATAAAGACATCTGCACCCAAATGTTTATGGCAGCACAATTAACTATTGCAAGGATGTGGAAACAACCCAATTGCCCATCAATTCATGAGTGGATTATTAAAATTTGGTATATGTATACAATGGAATATTACTCAATTATAAGAAATGACAGTGATCTAGCACCTCTTATATTTTCCTGGATTGAGCTTGAGCCCATTATCTGCAGTGAGGTATCACAAGATTGGAGGAATAGCCTCTACATGTACTGGCTGCCAAATTGGCACTAACTGATCAACACTATGGTGCTCACATGGTAGTAATATTCTCCAGGGATTAGGGGGTTGGGCAGGGGTAAACTCACAACTAATGGTTACAGACATGGTGATCATTGTAGAGGGGAAGGGCATGCCTCTAAATCTCACTTGGGTGAGGCAAAGACATAAAATGTAACCAAAATGTTTGTACCCTCATAATATCCTGAAATAAATAATAAAAAATATAAAACAGGTAAATTCAACCCCTGTAAGAGCTTTGTGAAGTAACCTAATCTGAAAGCAAATATCCTCAATGCCATCTGAAGCCTCTTTTTGCTTACTATTCTTCTAACCCAAGGTGGCCAAAGAGAATTTGAGGCTTAGAGGCTTAGAGGAATAGGGCTGGGCCAGTTATAATGGCTCAATTGGAACAGCACAGTGTCTGTCAGTGACATGCACACAGACCTTTTGGAAACAGACTTGCTGGTCAAACAGTGAAACTGTCAGGTACAATCAAACCAACCTTAAAACTGGAAAAGCCCATCTAAGTCATTTCAGATGTGAAGATCATAAATGCAGCTTTTTTTTTCCTAATAAGATCTTGTTGACCATGAAACCTGTCTTATTCATTCTTTCGCTCATTATTCATGAATTCATTCATCCAGCAAATATTTATTGAGCACCAACTCTGTATCCAGGACTGTGCTAGGACCTGAGACTACAGTAGGGGCAAGAAAGATATAATCCCTGACCTCACAGAGCTTCCATTGTTAGCTGTGTAGAGAAGCAGTTAAACAAGCAATTTCAATAAATTGTGGTTAGATGTACAGGGTGACTTAACAGCACATTATAGGAGCACCCTATCGAGAAGCAACAGAAAGCCAGAAAAGACCTCTTAGACGAAGAGACCCAAATTGAGACCCAAAAGGTAAGTGGATTGAAGAATAGGGGGAAAAGTGTTTGAGCCAGATGGCTCAAACATAAAATAAGTTTTGGAGGGAAGAGAGGGCATGTAGCACCTTGGAATCTGATGAACTGACAGAACTCTGGCATAGGTGGAGCTAGAGTGTGAGATGAGGAAGGGCAGAAGAAGTGAGCTAGAAAGATTAGGAGGGGGCGGGCCACAAAGGGCCTTACAGGCCATGTTAAGGAGTTTGATCTTTACCCCAGTGAAATGACAAGCCATTAATTTTCTTAATATAACAGTTATGAGTTTCTTTCTCATGAGTAGAAATACAAAGAAGAAAACAAAAGTGAGTTCATACTTTCCAGCTAACCTTTCCTTTTTAAAAAAATAAAGTAACTAATGAATGAGGTTTGAACATCCAAACAGTTCAAAATGAAAAATGAAAGTCATGCTCCCCCGCGAACCAGGTCACTTTCCCCAAGGGAAACCACTATTAAGAACATTTTATGACATTTCCAGAAGAAAAATTCTTTATCCATCCATATAAGGATATGTATAAGAAGATATCTACCTATATTATCTATATACATATAATCAATCACAATTTGCTCACTTCTGCACCTTGCTTTTTACTTAATGAAACATCTCTGAGATATTTCCATATGTGCACTCACACATGCACAAAAAAAGGAATATTTCATTAGTATGAATGTCATCCTGACCCAGGGGCAATACTAATCTATTATTCCAATTTCAGTCAATAAGGCAAACACTACTGGACTATTTTAAGCAAAGAGGATTTACAATCACATTTGTGTTTTGGGGAAAAATAGCTTTGGCTGTTATTTGAAGAGCAGATTATGGGGGACAAGAGTAGAGTCATACCTAGCAATCCCATTGCTGGGTATATATTCAAAAGAAGGGAATTTAGTATATCAAAAAAGATATCTGCACTTCCATGGTTATTTCAGCATTAGGCACAATAGCCAGGATTTGTAATCAGCCTAAGTGTCCGTCAACAAATAAATGGGTAAAGAAATTGTGGCACACATATACAATGTAATATTATATCACCACAAAAAGAATGAAATCCTGCCATTTGCAACAACATGGATGGAATTGGATACATTATGTTAAGTGAAATAAGCCAAGCCCAGAAAGACAAATCTCACATGTTCTCACTCATATGTGGGAGCTAAATATTAAAACCAATTGATCTCATAGAGATAGAGAGTAGAATGACGGTTAGTCACATACTAACCCCAGTGTCCCCAGAGTGAGCCCAGGATAGTCACACATCACAGCAATGCAGAGTAACCTTTCCAAAGTATGAGGGAGTCTGCTGATCAGAAGTGGCAGTCTGGGGAGTGAAAAGGGAGGGCTGTGGCTTCAGAAGTGTGGTCTCAGGGAGACATCCCCTTCTTCCCTTCACCCCTCCACTGTTTCCTAGAGCCCTTCTTTATAAAAATGGCTAAGGGCAAACTCTTCAGAAGATCCTGAGATAAATCAGTTAGATCGGCTATGCCAGGGCACTGTCCCTGGCTTTTTATTTTCATCAGGTGTCTGATACTGCCACAAAATTCTACTGCAGGGAAGATGGGAAGGAAAAGAACACTTATTGAAGGTCCCCAACATGCTGATTACTGTTGAAGGGTTCACACAAATGCCAGCTTATTTAATCCTCACAATATTCCAATCGTAGAAGTATTATTGTTTCCATTTTACAGATGAGGAACCAGATCAGAGGCTCAGAGAGGTTAAGTGACTTGCCCAAGGTCACACAGCTCAGAAGGAGCCAGCCAGGATGCAAACTCTGTTCTTCCTGACTCCAAATCCCATACATCTCATACTAGACGATGTTGCCCCTAATATGAGGGTCCCTGGGATTCTCTCATCCTTTTAGCCATCACAGGGCCATGCCCTTGTGATGGTGAATACTCGGTTAACCTGGAAATATTGTTTGACTAAATGAATGAATGAAAGAATGGGTTAGTGACAGAACTTAAGACTTGAAGCCCCATTAAGGACATTCTGGTTTTGTGCTTCTCAAACTTGTTTTTAGTGCCCTAGAGGTTCTTGTTTGTGCTCCAGCATTAACCACATTTTCTGTGAGGGTAGGCATGTCCAATTCACAGTTCCCTGGGTACCTTCAGCCTTGCCTATTTCCTGTCTCCTTCCCAGCCTTATCTAGAACAGCTCTATTTTCATCTTCCCTAGATAGTAGGTGTTTACTAGGATACTGTTCAGGGGAAGGGTTCTGCTGTCAAAATTAATTTTTGAAAAGGGCAAACCTAGACAATATTTTCCAAGTTACAGGTGAAGAAATTGAGTCCCAGAAAGGCAAAAAGATGTGTTCAGGATCATTAGGTGCTCTTTAGTAGCATAACTAGAATGTAAAGCCAGAACTCTTGAAACATTCTTCTTTTTTGCCATGAATTAATACAACTTGTAAGAATAAGAAAACAATAGTTTAGATTTTTCATTAAAATTAAAAAAATGACTCTCTTGTTATCTTTACCATGTTCCAGTGACCATGCTAAATAGTTATTTTTATAACCTTAAGTCTTCATAACAGCCTTATGAAATAGGTAGTTTTATTAACCCCATTTTATAGAGGTGAAATCTGAGGTTTAGAAGGATAAAATTACTGTAGTCACAGAATCAGGAAATGGCAGAGGTAGGATTTCAATCCGTGGTGTCTGATTCCAGTTTCCACACTCTTAATAATGATACTATATTTAAAAATGTCTATATTACAAAAAAGGTCTATAATCTGACCTGTTGCTTGTTTGTGTAAATTAATTTTTTTTTTGAGACAGAGTCTCACTCTGTTGCCTGGGCTAGAGTGCAGTGGCGTCAGCCTAATTCACAGCAACCTCAAACTCCTGGGCTCAAGCAATCCTCCTGCCTCAGCCTCCCAAGTAGCTGGGACTACAGGCATGTGCCACCATGCCCAGCTCATTTTTCATATATATTTTTAGCTGTCCAGCTAATTTCTTTCTATCTTTTTTTTTTTTTTTTTTTTTAGTAGAGACGGGGTTTCGCTCTTGCTCAGGCTGGTCTCGAACTCCTGAGCTCAAATGATCCGCCCGCCTCAGCCTCCCAGAGTGCTAGGATTACAGGCGTGAGCCACCGTGCCTGGCCGTAAATTAATTTTTATTTGAATATAGATAGACCTTGTAAGTTACAATGGCAGATTTGAGTAGTTATGACAGACAGAAACTGTATGTTCTGCAAATAAAATATTTACTAACTGGCCCTTTACAGAAAAAAAATTTGCCAATCCTAGTCTATAGGCATCAACTTTAAAATGTTTTCCAAGTGACCCCTGGGAGAAGGCACCAGACATGTGCCCAGGATTTGATGAAGAGGTGGTGAATGTGTATCCTCTTAGTGAAATTGGTGAATAAATAATACAAGCCTGGAAACATGGCCTAGCTGGCCTCCTGTAGTCTTCACTATGTTGACTCACATGAGTCCATAATGACCTGTTTCTTGTTGTCTTTCCTGAGTCAGAGCAGAGGCCTTATCTCTTCCCCTCCCTGTCATAAATGACTTAGAGCCTGGACTTGGATCCCAGTTTAATGGGTTTGGTCCCCACCTTCCTTCTCTAGCTTCAAGGTTCACATCTGTGCCAGGCAGATTTCCCCAGGAGTTGCCATGGTCTGATCTATCTTTCTTTGACCACTGACCATTTCTGAGGGAGCCAAGGCTGGTGGCTCCTCCTTTCTCCTTACTGGTGCTTCTACTTGGCTTGGCCTGGGCTGTAGTCTGTGGGGCAGCTCCTAAGTGTCTGAGCACCCTAAAGAACCTCTCATTGTTTATGACCTAGACTTTGCCCCACCAGCTCAGTCTTCTGAAAGTTCTCTTCCCTGGACTGTGCTCCAGATGCTTTAAATCAAGGAGAGAAAAATGTGTCGAGCCTGCCTGGAGAACAGCATCCACTCCTAGCCAAGATCTCCTCGTCGCAAAGTAAGGATACCAGGCGTTAGAACTGCCATCAAACCTGTTCTCTTCCTATATCTGGGTCTGGTGGGTAGATACAGTCCTTTTCAAAGAGGCATAGCTTTCTCAGCCTTATCACTATTAATTACTCTGCAACTGTTCTTCCCTTATACTTGTGTCTTTAAAACCTCTTTCTCATCTACCCTTAATTTGTAGAATGTACTTTCTTCATGGGTTCTAGATATGTAAATTTACAGAGATGAGAGGTCCCACATCTAGTTCAAGGTCCTCATTTACAAATCTAGAGAGGCCCAGAGAAAGGAAGGGCCTGAGCCAAAGCCACACAGCCAATTACTGCCAGAGCAATTGGAGAGGGAACCTAGGTCACTTGACTCAGGTCAGTGACTTTTCACTACCCTCTCTTTACAGCAGGAACAGGGATGACCTCTGGCTTTAAAAAAAAAAAATCCAGATGCCGATTTCTCCCTGTATTTTTAGGGCCCATTTTGCTTTTTTTTTTTTTTTTTTTTTGTATTTCCTATTCTTCTGTGTCTTCTTAGATTTTAGGCTGTTGACCTGTGTTAATATAGACCATCTTCTAGCTGCATCCTGTTTCTTCAGATGGAAAATGTTAATACAGGCCCAGGGTTTTACTGTAGAATCTGCTAGAAGTTACAGAGGCAGAGTTAATTTATATTTAAAAAATCTAGCACTGACTGGTGGACAGTAGGAACTCAATAATTGTGAAGTCCCTTCCCAGACCTCAAAAGGGCTCTCTGGGTTTCTCTCCTAAGCAGAACAGTGTGGTAGTTTTGTGGCTAAAAGTCTAGACAGACCCAGCACAATTCTCCCCTCTTTTACTTCCTGTGTGGCCTTAAACAAGTTACCACCCCTCTCAGAGCCCTTTTTTCCTTAGTTATAAAATAGAGAGAATTACAGTATCCATCTCAGAGGATAGTTGTGAGACTTAAATGATAGAATGCATGTAAAGTGGTTAACATGGGGCCTGGCTAGCATGTAGGAAAAAAAGCTGTTTGCTTTATTGCCAGTTTTATTTTTTATCTATCACCAAGCAGCCATGACCTACGAAAAACAGGCAGGGCTGATCATTGTACTTCAGAGAAAGAAGGGAAAGAGTTGGTGGCGATGAAAGCTCTTCCTACTTCTAGTAATTCTTGCAAAGGGCCCCATTTCTTAAATGGGGCTGTTGGAATCTGCCTGTGAGCTTTGCTTGGCCACATTGACAGTGCATTCTCCTCCGGATCTCAGCACAGACCAACTAGCAAGCTGCGATAACAGAAGTGAAACCCACCCCGTTGTAATTCCTCCTGAGATCCTAACCAGGATTTAGAAAACACCCGGATATGGTCAAAGAACCGTCCCGGGTTTTGTACCAAACCAGGTCCTGGAAGGAACAAGACATTCCTGTAGTTTAGTTTCTGGAAAAGAGGGCGCTTACCCTTCCCCCACTCACCCAACCCCCACCAAATTTGAGTTCCGGACTTAATTTATGAGAAAGGCCCTGTAATCCAGGATACTGACTGAGCAGGGCTGGAAAGCTCAGGCGGGGGTCTGCAGTTCAGCATCAATGGGCCTCTGACATGAATATGGAAGGGTTTTCTCTAGCAAAGGTAAGCTTTCTTTCCTCTTTTTTCAAACCTACCTCACATGCCTTCCTGTGTAAAAAAAAAACTTTATTCAGCTGGGTTTAGGGTAGTCCTGGACACTGGGAGAGAAAGCCAGTGGCCAAAAAGTTAAAGCAAGTTTGGCTGGGGTGCAGGAAAGTTAAAGGAAACAATAGCCTCCTTTTGTTTCTCTCCCCAAAATGCTCAGGGCCACAGTGGCTTGATTATTTCAGGGCCAATCCCAGAGTCATGGAGAATAGCTCATTTCCTGTTGGAACAGCTTGCTCATCTTCTGTTTCACAGGTTGAGGAGTTTATTGAGGTAATGGATCTGAGGACTACATAAATGGGAGGCTCAAACACTTACAAACAGCCATGTTTGGTTTCATATTTTGAGACTAGATTGGTATAGAGAAAGCCAATAAATGCTAGCTGAATCAAGCTAAACATCTGAGTTATTTTTTTCACTCTGTATCTAAATAGCAGGGATCCTTTAGAAAACATGGGTTCAAATTCCGGCTTTGCCAGTAAACGGCCGCCTGACTTTGAGCAAACCCCTGCACCTCTCTCGTCTCAGTTTTCTGTATATCACATCAGGGTGGTGGAAAAGATGGTTTCTAAAGGTTTTGTGGATATGTGAATCTATAATGCATTCATTTTTTCATTACTGATCATCTATTATACGCCAAGCAAGCCCTTTGCTAGGGGCTCAAACATCCATTATTTTGTTTGTGCCTCAAAATGATCCTGTGAAATAAATATCATCCCCATTTTTTTGGATGAGAAAACTGAGGCTCAGGCGAAATGATTTATTGAAAGGCCATACAACTATTACAGGCAAGAGATACGATTTGAATCAAGGTCTTTAACTTCACACCAGTATGTTTTGTATCACAGAGTCAATAAAGCAGAGGACCAAAAGGTGAATCTCGATGGAGGGTTCTATTAGGAAAGCTGCTGAGAGATTGGAGACAGGGCCCAAAGGATAGCTCAGCATTCCTTTATTGCATTGAGTAATCCTTTGTCTAGTATGAGCCTGTCTAGTCCAATGTAGCCTAACTCAGAAGGAAGATGGAGGGAGAGAAAATAGCATTGCCACCTTAAATGTACTACTTGCAAATTCTAGCAGAAACAACGATGCAAATTGTCATCAATGATGGTGACCAGGTCCAGGTGACATTGGGAAGACAGGAAAGTAAGGTAAAGGCAGGGGAGGCTTGACTTAATGCTGGCCAACCTTCTCTCCAGGGTGGAGAAAGGTCTCAGTGTACATTAACTGAACCATCTAATTCCAAGTAGTCCAGAAATTTTCTTTTTTTCCCTCCTTTTACTGTCTTTTCCTTCTGCCTTCCTTTTTACTTTTTAAAAAGTTTCCTTTTTACTTTTCCCCAGGATTCTTTCTCATCTTACCTATTTTATTTCTCCTTTACATTCCCTTTTCTTTTCCCTACATTTCTCTTTACATTTCCTTTTCAGTCTTGCTCTTCTCTGTGGGCTCAGCTGAGAAAAAAATATCCTTGCCCAAGCAAAACATTTACACAGGGCTTTGACATCTTTCATCTCATTTGATCACAATAAACTAATGAGGGGCTCAGAGATAATCCCCATTTAAGAGATGAGGAAACTGAGGCTCATGAATTTAGGTGACTTGTTTAAAGTCATATAACCAATAAATGATGAATCCAGAGCTAGAATATATTTTTTCTGGTGCCTGAACTCTTTCTACTTTACCATGAAATATCCAAGTGGTTATAAAGAAATCTCATGGATTCTCCTTTTCTTCTGCTCTTATGGTGTATGCTAAAATCAAATTCAGCAATAACAACAGCAATAGCAATCACAAATTCAGCTTTGAAGAGGAAAGAAAGGAGGTCAGTAATTAGAAGGCAGGAAAACTAATGTTTATCAAGTGCTACTAAGTCCCCAGATGCTATGTAAATTTATTTCATTTAAGCACAGCTTAATGCAGCACTCAAACCTAAATTTGTCTGACTCAAAAGTTCTGGTCCTTTACATTATACCATGTTGCTTCCAATGAGAGAATAATCTCAGCCTGGGATGTGTGCATTCTCATACCCATGTACATATGTCTGTATACATAGTCTGTGTCACTGTATATGGAAACTTATGAGTGTTATATATGTTTGTGGCTATACATAAAATGGAAAATGTTTATGACCCTGAGATGTTTCATTTCTAATCCATTTTCTCATCTGCAATAATTATAGCCACTAATACTTTTTGATCACTTGTGCACTTAAGCACGCATTTGTATTTTATGCACTTATAGATCTGAATTTATTTAATCCTCACAACAACCCTGTAAGGTAGCTAATAGTATTAGTTCCATTTTAAAGATGGAGATACTAAAGCTAGAGAAATGAAGAAGTTTTCCAAGTTACACAGCTAGGAAAACTGAATCCAAGATTCATTTAGGTAGCCTAATTCCAAAGCCTGTGCCGTGGATGCAAAATGGAGAAAACAATCCTTATCTCTCAAGATCTTGAGAATTAAATAAGATGGTGGATAGGAAAAACACATTGGTAATTGCTTTTCTGCTAGGAGAATACTAGGTATCTTCTCCCACCTCCCATATTCTATAGTCTAAGGCCCTTTGGGCCATTGGTCACCACCTTTGAATACTTGCTCATTGTATACTGAAGGCCTGTTCTAATCTCTCCCAGGAACATTTCCAGGTTTACCATGTGCTTCTCTAATTGTGGAACTTTTACCTGGGACAATTTTTTATCTAGATAGATGAGTTCAAGGTACAACTGCCTTGCTGACACCTGAGAAGGAAGCTTGAAAGAAGTTTATGTTGCATTCACACTTGAAATGAACCAAGGACACTCCCTCCCTGCTGAGGGTTCCAAGACATGGATGGCTATTTGTGTGACCATATATAGTATTGTATGTAGGTGCATATGATTATACCTGTGATTCATCAGTGAATATGCATATTGGCAGCATGTGAGAACAGGAAGGACTCTTTGAGAGCTCTTTATATACCGCATTTCGTAGTTCTGCACTTGTGCATTTCATTAGATTATCAAACTTCTGTGACCCCAAATGGCAAGAACTATAAAGTCCATTAGTTTACAGATGAGGAAACTAAGGCTCACTAACGTGAATAAACTTTCCTAAAGTCACTCTGAATCAGTGGCAGAACTTGAACTAGAGCCAACAGGTGGGAAAATGTATGCTTGTGCCTCTTTATGACACTTTAACAGTATCTGTTATGGCCCACCTGCCAGACTCTCATCACCACATCTGGTAATAGATACACAGAGACCCCTAAGACATGATATCCTTTCAAAGAGTCTATAGTCCAATCCAGGAAATAAATACAGTTCACAAGGAAGCTCATTAGACAGAAAGATAACAATAATACAAAGTCTGACATAATCTAATTGGGTGCTATAGAGAATAAGCAGTTCTTCAGAGGACAGTGATATGGAGAGGCTAGAGCTGGCCTTTTTGGTGCAGTTGGGATTTAAGTTTTCCCTTTGACTAGAAATATAGAAAGTATGGTGTTTGGGAGACTATAAAAATAAATTAATAAACTGTAGCGAGGAGGGAGAAGGAAGAGAAAAGAAACTAAAAGTTACTGTTTGTTATGTTCCAAACACTGGCCTTTTTGGTGCAGTTGGTATTTAAGTTTTCCCTTTGACTAGAAATATAGAAAGTATGGTGTTTGGGAGACTATAAAAATAAATTAATAAACTGTAGTGAGGAGGGAGAAGGAAGAGAAAAGAAACTAAAAGTTACTGTTTGTTATGTTCCAAACACTGATTATACTGGGACTCTTTAATGTAAACTTTCTGATTTATTTCTCCAAGCCTAATATTATCATACCCACTTAAGAAAACAAGTTCAGAGTAGTTCGGTTCAGAGTGGTTAAATAATACCCAGGGCTATACAACCAGTCAGTTGGAGAGCCAGGTTTTGGAAACAAGAACACAGAAACAGGTCCTTCCTTACATCAAGGGCTTTCTGCCAAATGTAATATGGAAAGTGAGGATTAACATTTGAGTCACTTCTGTGTATGGAAGGGCCTGAGAGTTTGTAAGGAAGTTTATTGGTCTGTTTCTTAATCAGGGTAAATATCTGAGCCTAGTTGGTGTAAATATCTGAGGATTTCCTGTCTATATGTGAATGTGTACATAGTTTGATTCTCTATTTTTGATTAATAGTGCCTATTTCGTGTGCTTGGGTTGAAGATTTAGTGAAATAATTTATATAATTCACTAAACACCACTGAACATGGTGTTTAGTATGTAGTAATCTCTCAATGAATGGTAGCTATCATGATCATCATAAATGTAATCCATTAGGTATATCTCTGCCTATCTGAGCATGTATGTTTGCTTTTAAAGTGATCATAACCATATGTAATTTCATGTTTCAGAGTGTATGTGTTTTTTCCTAAATATGGCCGTAGCTATGGGCATATGCATGTTGTCTGTGTATATACATGTGAAGAGGCAAATATGTTTTTGTAGAAGGTAGTATAGCACAGTGATTAAGATCATAGATGCTGGAGCTATACTTCCTGGGCTCAAATCCCAGCTCTACCAATTGTTAACTAAATGGCCTTGGGTAAATTACTTTACACGTCTGTTCTGCAGTTTCTCCACTGTAATATGGGGATAAAAATGGCATCTACTTCATAGGGTGGTTGTGAGGATTAAATGATTTAATCTATGTAAAACACTTAGAATGGATGCACCAGGCACACACAATAAATATAAATTTATTAATATTATTCTGAAAGTGACTAAGGCTCTGTGTGATGGAGTGGTTCTATGTGCAAATGAAAGTGTGTACATCTCTGCTTTTAGGTAAGACTGTGGGTGCATGTGTATGCAAGAATATGCATATGTGTGTTTATATGATATAGTCTGTGTTTCTGGGTTTGACTGTAGCTGTGTGTGGCATGACTGTTTCATCCCAGCCCCATGAAGTCTAACCTCCTGGCTTATGTACTGAAATGAGAGGCTAAGGTCTTGGGTCTGCTTCTGACTCAGGATTAGACCTGTGAAATGAGTTTGTACATAGCTTTAGGAATCAGAGAACATTTCTTCTGAGAAGTTCAAAATATTTCCCTCTAATATTCTCATTTGTTTTTATTTCACTTTTAACTTTTGAAATATAATGCACATTTAGAAAAGCACAAATTCTAAATTTATAGCTCAATGTATTTTCACAAACTGAATACACTTACATAACCAGCATGTAGATCAAGAAACTAGCCGGGCGTGGTGGCTCACGCCTGTAATCCTAGCACTCTGGGAGGCCAAGGCGGGCGGATTGTTTGACCTCAGGAGTTCGAGACCAGTCTGAGCAAGAGCAAGACCTCGTCTCTACTAAAAATAGAAAAAAATTATATGGACAGCTAAAAATATATATAGAAAAAATTAGCCGGGCATGGTGGCGCATGCCTGTAGTCCCAGCTACTTGGGAGGCTGAGGCAGGAGGATTGCTTGAGTCCAGGAGTTTGAGGTTGCTGTGAGCTAGGATGATGCCACGACACTCACTCTAGCCCGGGCAACAGAGTGAGACTCTGTCTCAAAAAAGAAAAAAAAAAAAAAAGAAAGAAACAAAACATCACCTAGAAGTCTTCCTCCTCTTCTCTTCCCAGTCACTGAGCCCTACTTCAAGGGCAAACATTATCCTTACTTCTGAGAGCATAGATTACCTTGGCTAATTTTGTACTTTTACATAAATGAAATCATACAGTATGTACTCTTTTGTGTCTGGTTTCTTTCTGCAACATTACATTTGTGAGAGGCACCCATATTCTGTGTAGTTGTAGCTTGTTCATTATTATTGCAATATAGAATTACATTATATGAATAAAATAAAATTTACTCATTCATTTGAGTATTCATGGACATTTTGGCTATTTGCATTTTGGGTTTATTAATATTCTAGTAAATGTCTTTTGTTTATTCTCATTTGTTTGAAAATACAATTTATAAAGGGTGGGAAGTAGCAAAAATGAGTCTTCCCTTTTTGCCTATGGAAAAATAGAGGCAAAGGGAGAATTAGTGACTTGATTTAGGCACAGAGTGAGTCAGCGGCCCAATTAGGCTTCTGGTGTCCATTTCCTGATTCTTGGGCCAGAGCACATTCTTCCTTCTACACTGCTGGAGGAACTGGATCTAGATTTCTCTTCTGGAGGAAGTGATGTACAATTATCAGCACAGCTGACTTTTTAACTTTGCCCTCCAAAGTCTGTTGTACAGAGATCATTTAACACTTGTTGAACTGAAAGGAATCAGGTAAGTTAAAGAAACTGAACTAATTGGGATTTGCTTTCTCAGTTACTTATGTGGCTCTTGCCTTTTCAATTTTCCAGACACATGCAAAACCCCTTTGTTCTCTTTCTTCCACACCATCAGCTTTCATTTGCCTGTTTCCCGGAGTAATGTGGGCCATGGAACCAGGCCACCTCCTCTGGCCTCTCCTATTCATGCAATCCATGTGGCCCCAAGTGACTGATGGTACCACTCGAGTTTACTACCTGGGCATCCGGGATGTGCAATGGAATTATGCTCCCAAGGGAAGGAATGTCATCACAAACCAGCCTCTGGACAATGACACGTAGGTTTAATCTCTAGTTAGGTTTAATCAATCTATCTAGTGTTAGAGTCACAGAGTCCTTGTATTAAAATTGTCCTTGAGGGGATAATGAAATTATTCCTAATATTTTGAAATAATAGTCAACATTTATTGAGCTTTTACTATTTGTCAGGCTCTGTCCTAAGCTCTTTATGTATTTTAATTCTTTTCATCACCAATAACAACTGTCTGAGTTAGGAACTATGATTATCTCCATTTTTCAGATGGGGAAATTGTACACAGAGAAGTTAAGTAACTTGTTCAATATGCCACAAATTTGGAAGTGGCAGAGTCAGCATTTAATCCAAGGGGCCTGACTGTAGAGCTTATGGTCATAACCACTATGCTCTAAGGCCTCTCATATATAGCAGGACAATGCTAAGTCAGGCCACATCAATGGGGAGTTGACCACTTAAAAAGAGTCCACAATTGGTTGTCTTCCCATTACTATATATTGCGTTGCACCATGTGAAATTGCCTTTATTTTTTGTAGATTAAAAATGTTCAAATATTAGCAATTTCTTATGCTTCTCATTTTCTAACAGTTAAACCTAAAGATTTCATGTTTTGATTAGTACAATCCCATTTCTTGTTTTGTCTTAAAAAAAGGATACTTTTGGTAAACCTCCTCTGGAAAAGAAACTTCCAGAGGTTTGAAGAGGGTAGCAAAATTGTGACGCTCTCTTTTTGTCTTTCCCAGAGTGGCTTCCAGCTTCCTAAAGTCTGACAAGAACCGAATAGGGAGAAGCTACAAGAAGACCATCTATAAAGAATACAGGGATGACTCATACAATGATGAAGTGGCCCAGCCTGCGTGGTTGGGCTTCCTGGGGCCAGTGTTGCAGGCTGAGGTGGGGGATGTCATCCTTATCCACCTGAAGAATTTTGCCACTCGTCCCTATACCATCCACCCCCATGGTGTTTTCTATGAGAAAGACTCTGAAGGTAAGCCATTCTACTTCTTCTTTCTCCAATTCCCAACAAATATCATGTTTCCTTTACTGTATCTGAGAGAGAAGAGCTGGGAGCAAGGATTGTCTTTTCTTCTTTATTGATCTGAGGTGACAAAGACTCTGCTTAGAGTAAACATGGCTGGGTCCTGGTATTACTTCTGCTATTCATATACTGCATGACTTGGGCAAGTCATTGCCTCTCTCTGGGCCTCAGATTCCTTATCAGGAATGTGAAGATACAATCTGACTTTTATCACAAGGAACTACTTGAATGACATTTCCATAGGATATTTTAATATGCTTTGAAAAGAAAAGAGAGTGCAGTGAATGGAAGGGATTGTTTATTCTAATGTCACAGTCTTCAGAAAGTTCCATATTTTTTCCTAAGAGGGAGTTCAGCTTATTTATGTGTAACTCCCATTATCCCTGGCCCAATGGTCTATAATACTGACGACAGTGAGTGAGGAGAATAGAGAGGGAAGTCAGAAGATTCTAGCTTGGCCACTAACTCCCTGTATGACCTTCACTGGACAAGTTACTTTTCCTCAGTTTTTTCTTTCATACAATGGGGGAAGTAGATCAACTAATCATTAAGTTGACTTTAGACTGCAATTCTGATTTTCTGCTTTTTGTTTTCCAAAGCAAGTGCTTGAAGGAAGGGAATTCTGTCTTCTCCCTTGCTTCTATGCTACCAGCTTTGCACTAGGGTACTACCAGATCAGGCCAAGCAACACTTTCCCTGGTCTCAGCTCTTTCCCTGTGGCTGCAACCTATCTTCACTTATGGTTGATGTGAGGACTGGGTTTTTGTTTGTTTGTTTGTTTGTTTTTGGCTAAATATTTGCTGAATTTGTGTTCTCAGGTTGTGAGGAATGTTGTGCTGGACCTTAGAACACTACATTTTACGAGACTGGGCCTAGATGTCCCATATATTACCCCTCTCTTGGATTCTATATCTGCCATGCTCCCTCTCACTCATTCTAGGACTGGGCATGTGCAATTTCATTTTCTAGGCTCCCTATACCCAGATGGATCCTCTGGACAGCTGAAAGCTGATGACTCTGTTCCCCCGGGGGGCAGCCATATCTACAACTGGACCATTCCAGAAGGCCATGCACCTACCAATGCTGACCCAGCGTGCCTCACCTGGATCTACCATTCTCATGTAGATGCTCCACGAGACATTGCAACTGGCCTGATTGGACCCCTTATCACCTGTAAAAGAGGTACAGGCCCTAAGAATGAGCTATGAGATGCAGTTTTGGATATCTGGGGAAGCAGTGATGTGGTTGATTGAACCACCTACATATCGGGAAGCAGCCCAAGGAGTGTTAATTCAGCACCCTTCTTTGTTAGCAGGAATAAACCTTACCAAACTCCTTTTCCACTACTTTTTTTTTTCTGTTTCATTACTTTTTTCCTAAAAACAACCTGAAAAAAAAACAAAACAATATTTCTTCTTTCTTTTTTTTTATTATTTCACCTTTAAATCTCAAATTAGTCACGATGGGAGTCAGGCCACATTGAAGTAAGGTGTGTGGTATGAGTTTAGGTATGGACAAGATGGAAAGTGTGGCCATAAGGGTTTGGGGAGGATTGAGGACTTAGTTAGGAATAGAATATGTTCAAGGAATAGTCAGGCCACCAGGGTGTTGCAGAAATGTGGTCAGGTTTAGGCCCTGGATTGAATACATAGGCAGTGGTGGTGGAAGGGAATTATTCTGGATCCTGTGTGTCCCACCTTTAAGTCCTAGGTTTAACTGAATTGATTATTTTATCTAGGGGGTTTGGAAATAGAAATTAGCACCAGAAGGCTATATCTGCTTTTCTGTTGCTGACGGGTTCTTAAAGCCCCTTCTCTTCCTATTCCTTTCTTATGAGTACCCCTTTCAGCTTACTGTTGCTAAGGAAGGGAGGTTCTCAAGAACACCTTTCTTCCTTGCCCTAGGAGCCCTCAATGGGAACTCTCCTCCTCAGCGGCAGGATGTGGACCATGATTTCTTTCTGCTCTTCAGTGTGATAGATGAGAACCTTAGCTGGCATCTTGATGAAAACATTGCCACTTACTGCTCAGATCCTGCCTCAGTGGACAAAGAAGATGAGGCCTTTCAAGAGAGCAACAGGATGCATGGTGAGCTGGGAGGAGTTGGCCACATTGTGACAGTGAACACTGATGGAGGGTCTCCACTGGGCCTACTATTTGGCGAGTGCTTTCACATACCTGGTCCTTTTTAATATTTATAAGGACCAGGAGTAGTAGATGGCTTTTCCCTGTTTTACCTGTGAGGAAACTGAGGCTCCTAACACAATGCAGCAGATAAATGGCACAGGTAAAATTCCAACCTTGATCTCTCTAACTATGTAGGTCGTGCTCTTGTCATTAGGCTATCCTATCTCATAATATGGAGTAGCACAGCAGATGACTCCAGAGTTATACATTATATGTTCAATCACTTTGGTGAGGGTTGTCCACTGATATAATTAATTAACACTGCTTTGTTTTAAAAAGGAGGTAAGTTGGAAGAATTATCCACTTTGTGAAGAAAAATCATTGCTTTCAAGCTACCTTGTTTATATCCCCCAGCCTACTCTGGGCTTATATCCATTATGGAATTGACCATATTAATTAAATTAAAAACAAACTAAAGGCATGAGTGGAGGCCCTGAGGCATTAGTGGAGAACTAATTTTGGGAATAGAAACAAGTTGATTTTGTTTTTGTTTAATTAAGGAAGTGATTTATTTACCTTTGGTGACAGGGTGGGCTCAAAGCCACACTGTCCCAAGGGGAGGTGAACATTCAGAGGTAAGATGTAAAGGATGGCTTCGACAGCTCAAATTTCCCTTGAGTTTTATACCAACTGATTATAATACCTACATTAATTATTTCAGCTAATTTGACAATTGTCCTGTGGAAATTTCAGAAGAAACCTGCCTAAAAGGAAAGAATAGCCTACAAAGTAACCTCATTCGTTAAAGAGCTTCCTCAGATTATTGGTTTGGAATATTGGCTTTAACTACTTAATAGTTCTGTGGACTTGGGAGAGAAGTAACTTCACCTCTCTGAGCATTAGTTTTCTCATTGTTTTTTTTAATGACACTGATGATATCTGCCTATTTCCCAGGGCTGTTTGTGAGATTTAAATGAGATAATGCATATGGGTCAGCACAGTGTGCTCCTTTAAGCCTCATCTAAATGTTACCTGTTATTGTTGTCCAATGGTAAGGCTTCTCCCTTTGTGATGCACTTTCCTAACCCTGATATTTTCTTTGGGTTTTCTTTTGCAGCAATCAATGGCTTTGTCTTTGGGAATTTACCAGAGCTGAACATGTGTTCACAGAAGCGTGTGGCCTGGCACTTGTTTGGCATGGGCAATGAAGTGGATGTCCACACAGCTTTTTTCCATGGACAAATACTGACTACACGTGGACACCGCACTGATGTGGCTCACATCTTTCCAGCCACCTTTGTGACTGCTGAGATGGTGCCCCAGGAGCTGGGCACCTGGTTAATTAGCTGTCAAGTGAACAGTCACTTTCAAGGTGAGGTCCAACTTTTCTGATTTTTGGGGTGTAGGAGAGAGGTGTCAATAATGGTCACCAGGAGCCTGGACTTCTGGCCTAGAGCCATAATATAGGTTTTCCAGGTGAGGAATCTTGGTATAAAGGATGAAACACTAGACTAGAAGTTGGGGGCCCAAGTTCTTTCCTGGCTCTGCCATCAACTTGCTGGGTAACCTTAAGTGTGTCTCTCTGGGTTTAATCTTCCCATTTCAAACATAAGATGGCCTAGAGATGAATAGGTAAACTTTTAAGCTGCCTTTTTTTTTGCTCAGAATTCTAAGGAATTAAGATCTGGAGGTATTTTCATCTTATTGAACAAGGAGTGAAGGAGAGATTAGTTAAAGGAGAGTATGGTTTCTGCAGGAGATCATCGAGTATTGTGGGTAAGTAGTGACACTCTAGTTGGAATTCAACAGCAGTAGGAGTAGAAGGTTTTTTTTTCAGAGGGAAAAAAGTTAAAGTAATGGCATTGCAGAGCAATGCATTGAGGAGCAGCAGAGGGGAGAGGGAACATATGAAGCAAAGGAAAGAGCACTAGATAAGTGACTGGATGGTTTGAGTTGTGGTCTCAGCTTTGTGAAAAACTCATTATAATGACTTTAGGCAAGTCCCTTCCCATTTCTAGGCCTCATTTGCCACATCTATAAAACAGGGAGTTGGTCTAGATAGTCTTTAAAATCCTCTTTAGCTCTCACTTTGTAGAATTATTTGATGTATGTAGAAGGGTGTAAGAAAAATGATATATACGTGTAAGTAGATTTCAATGGGTGAGGAGTTATAGACTGGCGGGACAATGAGTCTTGTATGTTAGGTTTGACCTAATAGGGGACAGTTACTTATGCTCCATCATCCAGGGTCTGTCCTTGGCCACCAAGGTTCCGGGTAAGTGAGTATGAATATGGATTAGGGTCAGGGATGTAGCATGATAGTGGAACAAGCATGGACATTAGAGCCAGACAAGCCTGGATTCAAATCCTGGTTCCACCACTTGCTTAGTCACCTTTGGTAAGTCATGTCATTTTTCTCTGAGTCTCTGTTTCCTCATCTGATGATAGCAATAGTAATGCCTACTTCATAAAATTCTAATGAGGATTTAAAGAGATAATGTGATTTTGAATCTTAGAGACTAGGGGGATGATGTGACCAAGATAGTGGATATAAGAGAAGAAAATGATCACTTATCTGTAGTTTAAAGATGGGAGCTTAAGTCAAATCCACTGCTGACTACTTGTGTGATCTTGGGCAACTTAACCTCTCTGATACTTAGTTTTCTTCAACTACAAAAGAGAACATTAAAAGTCTATTTCATGCAATGGTTGTGAAGATTGATAGAAATAACACATGTAAAGCACCCAACACGGGGCCTGGCATATGATATAATACATGTTCCCTCCTCTTCCTTCATACCTCAGATTTCTAATTTATAAATTTTGAATCTCCCTGTGGTGTTGTGGGACTCTAATGAGATAATGTAGCTGAATGACCTCTGTAAGTTGCAAAACAAATATAAAACACTCATCTATTGTCATTATGCCTCAATGTAGTATCTTCCACATTTGAAGACATTACTTAGAATCTACATTTTCCTGACAGTCAGAAGTCTGAAACTTTATCTTCATTGATAGAAGATTTTCCATTATTTTGGGACCTTCCCAGTTTCTAAATAATCTACTCATCTTTAATTTGATACTCCTACCAGCCCCATGAAGTGGACTTTCCTATTCTCCCCATTTACAAAAGAAGGAAGCTCACTCTGAGGAAGTAACTTGCCTAAGGTCCTAAAGGTAGTGGTGAAGCTTGGGCTTGAAATCAGGTCTCCTGTCTTCATTCTCTGTGGTACTGCTAAGCCTTTTGCAACGGAAGGAATTAGGATCTGGTAAACCAGTCAGTGATGAACAGGTGGAGGTACTTGAATTCCCACTTGAATTCCCTGTCTTTCCCAGTCAGGCTCTTTAGGAGTGAGAGAAAGTAGCCAATTTCATGGCAGGAATAAAAGGACTAGTGGAGAGTGGGAGGAGGAAACACTAGAAGGAGGAAGGTGAGTCCTCTGGGTAGAAATCCTATTGGGAAGAATGGGGCCAGCCATTATTTTGTTCCTTCAGATGGCATGCAGGCACTCTACAAAGTCACGTCTTGCTCCACGGCCCCTTCTGTGGACCTGCTCACAGGCAAAATTCGGCAGTACTTCATTGAGGCCCATGAGATTCAATGGGACTATGGCCCGATGGGACATGATGGGAGTACTGGGAAGAGTTTGAGAGAACCGGGCAGGTAAGAGGCAGTGGACTCCCTATCCCTAGTCCTGGGCCCAGCCCCAAACACCTATTATCTCTCTCTCAGAAATCTCTCACCTCACTTGGGGGTCTGAATCATTTTCTGGCTGGGGTTACATGACAACTGTTAGCCAAGTTCGTGTGGCCCCTTAGAGGGCTTGCTCTTGTGGAACTATAAGTAGCAAAGCTTTTTGTAGGGTTTGTCATATCCCCAGCAAAGTGTCTAGGCAGAGTTTGAGGTTGGTTGGTCCTACTATAATTACTGGCCACGTGCAGAAAGGAAATCCCAGATGGGACCAGTTCTTGCATCAGTTGAACTGGCTTTTCTCAAGCTTTTCTTCATTTTACCCATTTACATCCTTGTTCCTTCCTTTCTTTTCCATAGTTTGAACGAAGCATTTGAGCAGGGGTATTAAAAACCACTCTGAAAGAAAAACCACTCTGAGAAATGTAGGAAGAATAGAAGCAACCTGCCCTGTGGCTATTCCATGCTCATCCTTTAGAAGGAATTTCTCCAAGTTCTCCTGCCTCATCCGTGACCCAGATGTGGACAGGATAGAGCAGGAGGTTAGTGCCCTGCTCATTTGCTAGGTCTTAAGTTATACTAACTCACTGGGCTATCAGTGATGCTGGGTCTTTTACAGAAGAGGCCATTAGTAAATGACTAGGAGAGGGGAAGATACTAGGGCACTCATTATGTTTATCCTTGCAGCAGGACATAATGGAATGAATCTACAGAAAACTTAGAAAAGTTGACTCTTGAGTCCCAGCATAGCTTCTAGAATCTCCAACTGGGCTTGTTAACTTAGTGGGCTTTCATTAGGATCATTAATACCTAAGGATGTTTAAGGACAGATGTACACTGTATAATTCTGGAGGGCAGAACTGGTCCCAGTGTCTGGAAATTTCAAGCAAGAATATTACAGCATACTATAAAGAAGAACTTCAATAATTAAAGCTATTCAACAGTAATAGCAATTGGCTCCTCTGAAAATTGAGTTCCCTGCCTTTGGAAAGGCTCAAGCAGAAGCTGTATATCACTTACTAGTAGTGTCAACAAAGGATGTATTTTCACTGATGAGAGTTAACCAGGGTGATCTCTGAGGTCCTTCCTGACCATAAAGATCCATAACTTGATGAGACTGAGGGTGATATGGGAGTCTACTTGATAACCAATAAAATCATATGATATTTGCCTCCTTATATGCCAGTGACTCAGATAAGTTCTTCCAGAAGAGTTCCAGCCGAATTGGAGGCACTTACTGGAAAGTCCGATATGAAGCCTTCCAAGATGAGACATTCCAAGAGAAGGTGCAGCTGGAAGAAGATAAGCATCTTGGAATCCTGGGTGAGGAATCTTTAACTTACAAAATTCATTGATTAGAGCCAGAAGAATGAGGAGGACTTAGAAATTGGAGCCTAGACATGGCTTAGGGGCACACTGTAGAACAGCATCTTCAAAGTGAGTCCCAAGAGATAAGTGTTTTGTGAAAAAAAAGTTATGGGTCTGAATGTGTTTGAAAAACATTAGATTAAAAATAGTCAAATAGTGTTTCTTTGCTGTAGGGCTTCTGAGAGCCTTGGATTTATTTTTATTCATCATGAATCCCCGTTGAACCTTTTTTTTTGGTGAACATCTTCCAATACCATTGTTGTACAGTTCATACTTCTAAAATTGCTTCTCTAGGAGTATTCTTGAAGGACTATATAAGGAAGCAAGACTTCCCAGGTTCTTGACACTCTGGAGCCAGGAGCAGATTGGAATGACATACAGACATGGTTGCTATGGTGAGCTAAGCAGAGCCAGACTTAAAGTTTGACCTTGGAGACAGTATCCAGAAGGTCTAAAGCACAGCATTAAAAGAGTGTAGCAAAAGATGTGGAAACAACCCAAGTGCCCATTAATATATGAGTGGATTAATAAAATGTGGTATATGTATATACCATGGAGTACTAGCACCTCTTGTATTTTCCTGGATAGAGCTGGAACCCATTCTACTAAGTGAGGTATCCCAAGAATGGAAAAATAAGCACCACTTGTACTCACCATCAAATCGGTTTCACTGATCATCACCTAAGAGCACATTTAGGAAGAACATTAATTGGGTGTTGGGCAGATGTGGAGGGGAGGGGATGGGTGTAAACATACATAATGGGTGTGGTGCGCACCGTCTAGGGGATGGACATGCTTGAAGCTCTGATTTGGGTGGGGAGGAAGGGCAATATACATAACCTAAACTTTTATGCCCCTATAATATGCTGAAATTTAAAAAAAGAGTATAGCAAGGTTACATGTGTTTTAGCAACATGGTGGAACCAGGAAATAAAATAGATGAGATGGGAAAAAAGATTTGGAAATGAAAGTAACATAATGGACCATATTCTGGGGATAGGTATGTGTCAGTTGATTCTAGATCTGAAAATGGACAATAGGACCTATATCAGCTGGATAGAAAGATATTAGTAGGAGAAAACCACCTTAGGAAAGAGGGATGGTGGTGATTATGAAGGAGTTATCATTGGCCTAGATTCCATATGGGTCTCTAGTCTTTGAGCAGAGGTGAGCATTAGATATGGAAATTGAGTAGGAAACCAAGCTAGAAACTCTGACCTAGGGTTAGAACCAGCTTAAATGCTCAGTCTTGGTACTTTTGTTTGGCATCAAAGGTATCTCAAACTAGGTTAGAAGTGGTGGGTAGTGAAGCATAGAAATATCCAGGAATTGTTGTTTGTGGCTAGATTGCCTAGTCTAAGGCCTGGATAGAGGATATAATAATTTTCTTTGCTCAGAATTAGTTTCAGATTGAGGTGAGCTCAGATCTTAGGTGGGTCCCAGTAGGAGATGCATCTATGGGATCTGGGACAATAAAGTTAGGGGACATGGGATTGGACCTGACAGTGAGTAGAGTGAGAGAAAGTCATGGCGTCAGGTCCTGGTTCTGCAGCTAATAAGCCATTTAAATTTGGGTAGATAAATTGTAGCTCTTTGAGCTGAAGTTTCCTCATCTGTAAACTAGGAATAATAACCCCAGCCCTGTATACCTTAGAATGATGTTTGATGGTCAAAATGAGATAATGGATTTTATGGTCCTTTTTATAACTATAAATTGAAATGTATTTGTAAGGTATTATTCTTTTTATTGTAAAGAAAAGTTTTCTATCTTTTTCACTTCCTTTTTTCCCTCTCTCCCTCTTCTATTTCCTTCCTCCCTGTTCATCTCTATCTTCATTCTCATTGACTCTCCTTCCCTTTTTCCAGGGCCAGTGATCCGGGCAGAGGTGGGTGACACTATCCAGGTGGTCTTCTACAACCGTGCCTCCCAGCCATTCAGCATGCAGCCCCATGGGGTCTTTTATAAGAAAGATTATGAGGGCACTGTGTACAATGATGGTGAGCCAGCAGGGTTCCTAACAAATGTGGGTTCCAGGTGGTAGCAGGTGTCTCTAGAGGACAAATAAATGAGGGATGGGGAGGGAGAAGGAGGTAGAAGTAGTTGCCACATGTGGACATTGTTGAATGAATGAGTGAAATAATAGCAAAGCAGAGCTGGGCTCAATAATAAGAGAAAACTCTTTTAAATATATTTAAATATATTCTAATTATAAACTATGTATATTATGGAATTTTGAAATACAGAAAATTACAAAATAAATATCATTCACAGATAAATTGCCATGTACATTTTGATATACCTATTAATGTTTTTCTGTGCTTATAAAGTATAGATAGATATGAGATCATATGGTTTGTACAGTTTTGCATCCTATTATTCTCACCATTCTATTGTGTTTGTTTTCCCATGTCATTATAATCTTACAAACATTTTAATGAATATATAATACTCTATCACATGGATTTGCCATAGTTTATTTACTTTATCCTCTATTGTTTGGACATGTGAGTTTTTTCAGTATTTTTGAATATTGTAAATCAGGTTGCAATGAATGAATGCATACATCCTAGTTCACATTTCAGATTATTATCTCAGGAAAGAATCCCAGAAGTGGAATTATTGAGTAATTCATTCTTGTTTTCTCTGAGACTATTAACACATGTTAATTCCAAGCCAAAAATATAAAAAAATACTGAAAGCATAAAGGGCAAACTTGCAGACAAATCCTAAATAAAAGAACATTCTACAAGGCAACTGGTCTAGTCTCTTCAAGAAATCATGGTGGAGGGGATTAGAGACATAACAACCAAATGCAACCTACAAACCTTAACCGACTCTGGTGATAAAAAACAGCTTTATGAGACATTTTGAAGATAATTAGAAGATGTTTTATATAGACTGGATATTAGATGATGATGGGAATTTTCTTAGTCATAACGGTATTTATAGTAACATAGGAGATGCTTGCTGATATATTTGGCAGTAAAATGTCACGATGTTTGCATTTTACTTCCAAATGATTCAACAAAAGCAAACAAACAAAAATGGGTGTGTGTATAGATATACATACACAGATGTAGATAAATTAAAGATGGAAAAATGTTAACAATAGACTCTGGATGGTAGGATGATCATTGTACTATTCTTTAAAGTTTTCTGTATGTTTGAAACTTTAAGGAGTTAGGAATAGAAAAGAATAGAATAGAAAAGACAGGTTAAAACCATCCCAAATTATACTCCCCTTTGTTTTAAGCTATATTACAAAATATATCCTTGTATATGCTTCTTTGCACACTTTTGTGATTATTTCTTCACAATATATTTTTAAGATTTGGAATTGGCTGGGCACGGTGGCCCAAACCTGTAATCCCAGAACCTTGGGAGGCTGAGGTGGGAGGATCACTTGAGGCCAGGAGTTTGAGACCAGCCTGGGCAACAGAGTGAGACCTGCATCTCTATAAAATATAAGAAAAATTAGCCAGTCATTGTGGTACATGCCTATAGTCCCAGCTACTCAGGAAGCTGAGGGAGGAGAATCACCTGAGCCCAAGAGTGTGAGGTTGCAGTGAGTTGTGATTGCGCCACTGTACTCCAGCCTGGGCAATGGTGCCAGATCCCATCTCTATTAAAAAAAAAAAAAGATAAGGAATTACTCTGTTAGAGGGTACACACATTAAAATTTTTGGTACCTACATTCAAATTGCTCTCAGGAGAGATTTGTAGTGTTATCAATTTGGTTTTGGAATCATTGAGGACCCTTTTTCTCACAACCTCACCGGCACTGGGGCAGTCTTTTTGATCTTATCAAAATGATAGTCTTGTAAGGAAAGAATAAGATCAGTAAAACTCACTGTTGTTTTGATTTGCATTTGTTTGATTACTTTAGGTTGAACATTCTTTTCAATATTTAGTACATATCTTTATTTGTGGACATGAACTTTTAAAATAAATAGCTTTTGATAAATTTTGTCAACATTATTTCCAAAAGGGTTATTCTCATTTATACTTACCATTTTTATAGGTGAGTGAGAGGGGTAGATGCCGTTGGAACCACTCTTCAGCGTCATTGATTATTATAATTTATAAAATCTTGGCTAATTTAATAGATAAAAGTTATCTAGATATTTTTATTTGCATTTCTTTGTTTACTGATGGCTTGAAAATTAAAAAGAAAATATATTTCTGTGCATTGCTTGACCATGTCCTGCATCCATTTTAGAAATTATATAGCCTTAGTGTTTTTTCATATACATACACATAGACATATATAACCTATATGCACCCATACATACATTCATACATATAGAAAGGAAAAAGTACTCAACAATCATAGCTGCTGAAAGATGAAGTAGATTGTAATGGCAGGTAGCAAATTTATCATCACTGGAGAGTTTTAAGCAGAGGTGGGGAAATAAGAGCAGATCAATGTATTTTTTAAGTGAGGGGTATTCCAAATAAATCTTAACATTCCTTTTAGTCCTGTGATCCTATGATTTTGGAAAATTGAAACAGAGAAGGTTAAACTGCCCCAGTTTATATAGCAAGCAATGGAAAAACCAGAAACCAAATTCTGGTCTCTTGACTCCTAGACCAGTGTTCTCTACAATATTCAACATTTCATGTTGCTGCTGGTGCTCCTAAATGCCTTTCTAGTTTATAATCTTTACCCCACTGTTTAGAGCTGATAGTCCTCACTCTAGTTAATGTAAGTAATGAGTTTCATGTTTTCTCGACAGGATCATCCCACCCTGGCTTGGTGGCCAAGCCCTTTGAGAAAGTAACATACCTCTGGACAGTCCCTCCTCATGCTGGTCCCACTGCTCAGGATCCTGCTTGTCTCACCTGGATGTACTTTTCTGCCACGGATCCCATAAGAGATACAAATTCTGGCCTGGTGGGCCCCCTGCTGGTGTGCAAGGCTGGTGCTTTGGGTGCAGACGGCAAGCAGGTAGTGCCAGGGTGTCTAGCTGGGAAGCCTACTGAGAGGAGGATGAAGCTGTGTTGCTGGGTGGGAATTAAGCATGGAACTGGGTGAGGGAATAGAAGAAAAAATAATCAAGCTGTTGCATCAGAAATTAATAGTTGGTGACCATACACATCTTTCTTAACCTCTATTACTTTCTATTTCATATCCTCCCATCATCATCTATCTTCCTTCCTTCCTTCCTTCTCTCTCTCCCCTTCTTTCTTTCTTTCTCTTCTTTCTTTTCTTTTCTTCTCACCTCAGTGGCCCCTAACCCTTGTATTTGCTTGCCTACTCTTGTACTCAATCCACCATTTCTAGCTGTGTAACCTTGGGCAAGGCTACTTAACCTCTTTTTGACTTGGTTTTCTCATCTGTGAAAAAAGAGTTTACAATGTAAGAAGGTACCTTGGGTTTCTGTGAAGATTAATTTAAATAATCCATATAAAGTGCTTAGCACAGTGTTTGGCACACAGTAAGCACTCAGTAAATGTTACCTATAATAATAATAATTATTAGTATTATTACTTTTATTTTCTAATTTCCCTCTAGAGCCCTCCCCTACTCTCCTGGCCACCTTCCTCTACTCTTCTCCCTGAATGAGTCCAGGCTCTCTCCTATCAAATTCTGTACCTCTTACAGCCCTCACTCTGTGCTTTTTCCATACCCTCTTTCATAAATTCCTCCCCTCCAGTTTTGCCATTTTATTCTGAACTCTTTCTTCCATCTGTAATTTGTGGTTACCTGAGGAAAAACTGCCTAGTGACAATGGAAACTTTGGGCAGGAGGTATGGGCTTGGCTCTGAGTCTGGAAAAGGAAATGAGAAAGAACCAGAGATCCTTGGATCTACAGCTACACGGTCTACAACTGTTTAAACCATTGTTATTCCTCCTCCTACTTTCTTCCACTGGGCCTGCAGAAAGGGGTGGATAAAGAATTTTTTCTCCTCTTCACTGTGTTGGATGAGAACAAAAGCTGGTACAGCAATGCCAATCAAGCGGCCGCTATGTTGGATTTCCGACTGCTCTCAGAAGATGTCAAGGGCTTCCAAGACTCCAATCGGATGCATGGTATGGGGAATACTTTTTCCCTGGGCTACAACTGAGAAGTCCCAAGTAAAATCTAACCCTAACCATAATCATGACCAATCCTGAAAACACTAATTTCATTGGTCAGCTCTGTCCAAGATACAAGCTAGACTGAGGAGTTCAACCTAAGACAATTGATCTTATACTTAGTACCTTCTTTTGCTGTGTCCTGTGTTACACTACAGGGGGCACTGGAAGACAGTACTTTGAGAGAAGAACTGTGTACGAGTCGATTTACTAGAGAGTATGAAGAATAAACTGCGTGATACTTTTCCAGACTTATTTTCCTCTCCCCTTGCTCCTACCACCCTTGATCCCCAACCTCAAATTCCAGCCAAATGGGGATATTTTTCTCTCCATGAACATATCTTATACTTTGCTGATTTCATGCTTTTGCAATGCTATGCCCTTCACTTGAAATGTCACTCCTTACATCTTTGTCTTCAGGCTGTGGAAATTCTGCCCATTCTCTGAGGTCCCACTCAGACCTCCTTCATGTGACCATCTCTTTGTCATCCATACTCAGGGTGATGACACCCTCTTCTGAACTGCCATTGCATTTTGCTCAGACCATTTTAATAGAAAGATCCATAAACTTCTCAATACTATAGTTATTATATGGCTTTTGACTTCTGATACAGTATAGTCTCTTTAAAGATGAGTATTGTTATGTTGTTTATCTCTGTATCCTCTACACTGTCTAATACATAGTGTTTATTGAATTAGGGAACTACCAGATGAATTGGTGGATGGGTGGTAGGTGAATGAAGGGGAAGACATGGTCCCTGTTTGCAAGGAGCTCCCAGCAATTTGCAATGAGATGAGACTAATAGCACCCATGAAAATAATTATAGAATAATCCAAGATAGATTATAATTAAGTACCGAATTGTGTGGAGCAGCTTTTAAGAGACATAAGAGTTCAAAAGAGGAGAAAATTGATGAGGAGCAATCAAATTAAAAGATTCTTGGAAGAAGGGAGTGCTTGAGCTAGGGCTTGAAGACTGAATAGGTTTGCAACCAAGACATTAGACAGGGGAAGCAGAATCAGGGCTTAGCAATGTTTGCATCAGTATTCCAGGAGCTTATCAAACTGGGTGACTCATTAAAGTTGATTCCAGTGGATGTGAGGGCATTGAAAAGAGGTCAACATCAAACAGGTCTCCCTGTATTTGGGGGAAGGGAGGGGAGACTGTGGAAAGTGGGAGGAGGACAAGAATGAGTGTGTTGTATTTTGGCTCCATCTCTTCGTTCCCATCACCAGTTAGTTCCATTATTTGGAAAAATAGTAAGACAGTCTTGTGAACCAGGTTCACTTCAGTTTAAATTTTACTGAGCATCTAATTGATATCAGGTAATGTGTTAGGTGTTCAGGCAGTCATATAGATACAGAAAAAAAATGATATGCTTCCTGCTAGCTCAACCTAGTGCAGGAAATAAGATTTCTAAGTAAATCATTAGACTCTGTGGTAAGTGATATTGTAGAATTTCTAAGGTAAAAGTTCATGGAAATCAAAGAGGAGGCAATAACTCTGCTTCACAGAAGAGGTGATATTTGAGCTGGGACACGATGGATGAGTAGGAGGTTGCCATAGAGAGACTAGAAGGGAAGTTTATTCCAGGAAGAGCAAACAGTATATGAAAAGTCAATGGATGTTTTCTAAGCATATACTATGTTTAAAGCCTTCGGGATGCAGAGACAGAGCTCATAGGACAATGGTGTGTGTGTGTGTGAAAGCAGGTGGGAGGACAAACTGTAGGTAGGGGTACCAGGGAGGAGGCTATTACAGTTCAGGCAAGAACCAAGGCAGTATCAGTGAAGATGAAGAAGAGGAGACAGATTGAGAGCTGAGGATGGAACTTTAGGGAACCCCAACACTTTATGGATGGGTGGAAAATGAGAATAAGATGAAGGAACAATCAGAAAGGTTATAAGAGAACCAGAAAGTGTAGTGCCACAGAAACCAAGGGAGAAGAGTTTCAAGAGAGTGGGGATAGGAGACATTGGTATGTGTGTGTATGTGTGTGGAGATTGGTGGGTAGGGAGATGTTATGGTAGTGGAGAGTAGTTCAGTGTTGTCAGGATATGCAGCATGGTAGAGGAGGGGAGGGGTAGGTGGTGAGGCCAGAAAGGCCAGTTGAGCCCTCATCCTAAAGACACAGATCTTCACAAGTAGAACTAAAGTGGTTTAAAGAAGAAGGCAGCGGAGTTGAGGATGACTCAACAGGTTCAAGTTTTGTACAACCATAGTACAGTGCTGATGCCATGCTGCTGGCTGGTGCCTGAGTAGTCTGGTCTCATCTCCCCATCTTGTCTTGTGTTTTTGTTTTCCAGCCATTAATGGGTTTCTGTTCTCTAACCTGCCCAGGCTGGACATGTGCAAGGGTGACACGGTGGCCTGGCACCTGCTCAGCCTAGGTACAGAGACTGATGTGCATGGGGTCATGTTCGAGGGCAACACTGTGCAGCTTCAGGGCATGAGGAAGAGTGCAGCCATGCTCTTTCCTCACACCTTTGTCATGGCCATCATGCAGCCCGACAACCTTGGTAAGTACCTTAGCAGCTGGCCCTAGGCTCAGAGGCTTCCTTGGGTATGGGGCTGGGTATGGGGTGGGGAAGAGGGAGGGCTGGTAAAGAGAAAAGAAGAGGCATGTTGAGAGTGCTGGGGAAGTTTTCAAAACACTCTTTTCTTTTCCCTCTTCAATGTGCTCTCCATGTTCTATTTATTTGGATTTTCTCCTCATGGAAGCAGAATAGAGTGAGCAAAAGACTGAGGAAGCTCTTTTCTGAAACAACAGGAGAGAAGTAGGGATGCTGCTCAGCTTCAGGGCAGTTTTTATGTGGCAGAGGGTAGACTTGGCCACATAGCCCCTTGACCACATAGAGATTTTATAGATACATTCCTTATACTGGGAGGGAGGTTGATGGGATGGACTTATGAGCACTCTCAACTCTGATATTCTGCAAAGATTTCTGCAAACTCTCTTCTGGTATGTGTGCGTGTGCACACAGGTGTGTGTGTTGCTATCACAGTTTCAGTCCAGGAATCAGAACACAGGAGCCCTGGTCCAGGATTTCATTAACTTGCTCTGTAACATTGGTCATAGTGGGGTGGGGAACCTATGGCCTTAAGGCGAAATGTGGCCTTCTAGGTCTTTAAGTGCAGCCTTTTGACTGAACCCAAATTTTGTGAACAAATTCTTTTATTAAAAGGAGAGCAGCAGAGAAAGATGAAAGCTTTTCTTCCCTCCTTAGGTGCTTAGAAAAGAAGAATCTTGAAATTAGAGGGCTGCAGGTTCCCCACCCTTGCAAGATATTTGGTAGAATACTTCTTCAAATGCCATCTATTTCTGGCATTTCATAATGCGTTATTTTTTCTTCGGTCCCTAAGGTGTATTCTTTTTCCAGCCAGTAGGTGGCAATAGTGTTTGTAAGAAAAATCTGTCAGTTCCATGCAGTTCCTACTAAACTATTATCTTGGTTTGTAAATTCCATTCATATTTGGGGGAAAATCCTTAAAACACCTTTTTGATAATTTAATAATTTCAGCCTATTCCTGAGTTTTACAATTAGTGGACATAAAGCTGGGGTCTCCCTAGGTTTCTTTAGGTCCTCATTTCTGCCCATCTACCCAGGATACTTTCTTGGTCAGGGAGAGTTGTTGTTAGCAAATCACAAACATCAGTTAATGGAGCTGAAAGAAACAAGAGGAACAAGTTCTTTCTATGTGATGTTGGGAATTTCTGAATAAGAAAGACCCTACTCTGTAGCCTTAGCCCCAAAGCAAAATCCCAGATTTAATCTTTTTCCTGCAAAACCTGCCAGACTCGCCAGCAAGGTCTATATGCCTCCCCAGGACTCACTCTTACTTTGGATGAATGAAATTATTTTTGTGCCATACTAAGGCTCAAGTAGGGTGACAGTGGATGACTTAAAAACATTCTGATGTGTAGTCTGGAGAGAAAGGAGGAGAATAGGTTTATAAAAGTAAAGGCTTCAAAGGTTACCCTTGGTGAAGATTCCCGAGTTTTCTTACTAGCAAAAGCACAAACCCTTCATTACCTTTGCATTTCCAGACCTTTAAAAATTCTTTCCTTTTTCTGAAGAGATCTGAGTCATAGAACATTGAAACTGGTAGAGTTCCTTTGAGATAATCTCAATTCACTTGTTTTACTAATGGAGGGAAGGGACAGAGACCAGGAGAGGGAAAATGATTAGGTCAGTTAGAAATATTGGCTCTATTTTTTCACTTCTCCCTTTTGCCCCTTCTCTATCAATTCTATTGATTCTTATTCCTAGATGATTTCTTGAATCTAAACTCTACATTCTGTCCCTGGGGACTTGCTCTCTGATTAAGATTGAGAGAAATCAATGTGACCACCTCTCAAAAGACAGAGCAAAGGTACCTGAGTTAATGGAAGAGTCAGGACCAGAATCTGGCTTTGGAATTCTGGAGAGAGGGGTAGTGATGGGCAATAGTAAATATACATATGTGCTCAAGCAGCTCTGCAGATGGTTTGAAAACATCACCGTGGAGATTCAGTGTGCTAAGTGTTGAATACTTATAATTAATTATGTTTTAAAAAAATGGAAAAAATTCCCAGAAAAAATTCAGCAAAATGTTAAGAGTTTGAGTTGTGTAGGTCTCTTGGTAATGTTTTAACCGTCACCTCTTTTTTTCTTTGCTCTAAATTTTAATAGTCCTGTATTATATATAACAGAAAATGACATATTTTAAAATGTCACCCTGCATAATATGCCTCAGCTCTTCCAATAGCACTACTGGTATTAGAACTTTACTAGCCAGGGAAAGTGGCAGATAAAAAGGCTAAAGCTTGTAACATGTTATTTTCCACCTAATTCATGTTAGGTGGAAAGACAAATATGTATTACTTCCCTGGCCCCTTATTAGGGTTTTTTCCTCTCTTTTGCTCATGGAGCTCTTTATCATTGTCCTCTTTTCCCCCCTTTGCCACCTTCTCTTTTTCTTCCCAGTCCTTTTTCCTCCCTTCTTTTATTTTTCCCCCTTCCTCTTTCATTCTTTTTTCCTTTTTTCTTTCCCTTTTTATACCTCTCATCTTTATTCTTGCTTCTCTTCTTTCCTTCCTTCCTTCATTCTTTTTCTTCCATCCATTTGTTTCCCATATTGCTCTTTATCTTTCCTTTCTTGTCATTTCCTCCTTCAGTTCCTTTTCTCTCTCTTATATTCCATTTCTTATTTTACCTGATTTCTTTTTGTTCGCTTCTCTCTCTTTTCTCCTTTCCTTATTTTCTTTCTTTTTTGTCTTTCCCTCCTTTTTTCTTCCCTTCTCTCCATCCCCCTCCCTCCTTTCTATTTCTTTTCTTTATCTTCTTTTATCCATTTTCTTTTTAATATTTATTTCTTTTTCCTTTACCTTTCTCTCATTTTATTTTCTTCTTTTTCCTTTTCCTTATTTCTGTACTTTTTCTTTCCTCTCTCCTTGTATTCCTCTGTTTTTCTTCTTTTTTCTTCCTCATTTTTTAAAATTTTCTTTTCCTATTACATTTTCTCAAAACATAGTAGATACCTGGTCTCTTCCACTTGTTGGTTTAGGTGTTGGGGAATGTAAGGGTCAATGAGGCAGCCACGGTTCATGTGAAAGGGAGATAGGCCTGTGAACTTTAGTTGTCACAATGACCGGGACCGTGGAAAGGATGATACTGACATTTAGAGGGTAGGAATCAAAGATGCTAAAACTTTTCTGCAATATGTAGGACAGTCCTACGTAACAAAGGATAATCTCACTCAAATTGCTAATTGTACCCTTGTTAAGGAACACCGAGATGTAGTGTTTAAGGGACATAGGAAATGACTAATGACCCAGTTAGGAAAAGAGGAAAGGCCTTGCTAAGGAGTTAGGACTTTATCTTCTAGGTCATAAGAAGCCAGAAAAGATTTTGTTTCTTTTATTAAGATGATGAGTGACAAGATGTGATTTTCATTTTTGTAAGTTTACTACAGGATAGTATGGATAATGGCCCTGAGTCAAAAGGAACCAAAACCAGGAAGGCACAGCAGAAGCTTCTTGAAAGAGATTATAAGAGACTGCCAATGAGTGGAAGCAGTGGGAATAGAGAGAAGGACAGAGTTAAAAGATATTTGGGAGAGAAGTGACAGGATGTTGCTGAGGGGCTGAGCAAAAAGAAAAGATGCCTGAGGTTTCCAGCTTGTATGTTAGGTGGATGGTGGTGCCATCAACCAAAAAAGCAAATACAGAAGCAGGGGCAGGATGGTAAGGTTTGGATAAAAAAGTATTCATCTGGGGGCATTTTAAGTTCCTGGTGAAATCCAGCTGGCGGGGAGTTCATGGTAGGTAGTTGTGGGTAGAAATATAAACCTTGGAGGAGAAGCCCAGGCTAGAGAGAAAGAGATATTTAGGTGTTCTCATAGTTCAAGTCCATAACCATGTAGAGTGATAGGAAAGAAAATTTAAGGCGGAAATCAACATTTAAGAGGTAGGAAGGAGAGGAGAATCTATAATAAAGAGAAAGCAAAGGATTGGTCAAAGAGGTCATGTTGAAAAAGAAGTGGCTTGGACAATAGTGTCTTTATGAGAAAATTCAAGTAATGTGACTAGCCCAAGTTCACATGACTCTCTCAGAATGTCTTCTACTTATTCCTGTTCCCTCAGGTGATCATCAGACTTTCTTCACACCAGACCTTGAGCCATGACTTTTGGACAGTGTATACAACCATCCCTTCAAATGCACATCAATTTACTCAACATGTATTTATTGCTCATCTTTTAGGTACAAAGACAGGTAGCGAGGTAAACAAGACAGACATGTTCTTTGCTCTCTGGATAGCCTCAATAAACACATAAATAAGATAATTTCAGATAGTGATACATGTCATGAATGAAGTAAAATACAGAAATGTGATAAAATAATGGAGGTATTACTTTAGACAAGGTTTTCCAGGAAGGTCTCTCTAAGAATGTGGCATTTAAACTGAGATTTAAATAATGAAGTAGAAGCTATATGAAAATCTCTGAGCAGAGCATTCTAAGCAGAGGGACCAGCAGGTGCAAATACCCTACAGTGGGAACAAGCATGGTTTGTTCAAGGATCAGAAAGAAAGCCTGGATAATACAAGAGGTGCTATATCACCATTGTTTTTTGTGGCCAAATGGAGGAGGGTATGGGTATATACACATGTAATCGATGTAGTGTGCACCGTCAGGGGGATGGACATGCTTGAAGCTCTGACTCAGGTGGGGCAAGGGCAAGATACGTAACCGAAACATTTGTACCCCCATAATATGCTGAAATAAAAAAGAAAAAAAAAAGAAAGAAAGTGTGTATGGTTGGAGTGTTATGAGATAGGGGAAGACTGACATGACATGAGGTCATAGAGGTTGGTAAGGGTCATATTATGTAGGGCCTTGTAGACCATAGTAAGGAGTTTGAATTTTATTTTGGGTATGAGTGGAACACCTAAAGCAAGGGAGCAATGTGCTCTGGATTATATCTGTTAAAGAGCATCCTGTATCCTGTGTAGATAATAATTGAAGAAGCAGAAAGGACAGGTGGGGGGTCTATTGCAATTTTCCAAGTAAGAGATACTGGTGTCTTGAACTAGAGAAGTGGCAGTAGAAATGAAAAAATAATTTTGAAGGAATTGCTGATAGGATTTACTGATGGAATAGATGTGGTGGGGTAAGGGAAATAGAAAAGTTAGGAAGTAGATATGGAAAGAAAGGAGTTGTCCTCTTCTTTCAAGGTGTCCATAAACTAGTAGAAGGGACCATTTTAGAAGAGAAGAACACTTAGTCCTTAACCATGTGATGCAATTCAGTAAAGTGCATTAGAAGTGGAGAAGCTAAGAATGTAGAGGTCAATTTGGGCCAGAATAGTCAGGGAGGGCTTTCTGGAAGAGAAGAAGCAATGAATTGGGTCTTGGATAATGAGTGAGCTCTCATAGATATATATGGGGGTGGAGTGGGCAGGTACCTTCCAGATAGAGGGTAAGTAGTTAGAGGTAGATTTAGTTGGAGCACTGGTTGAGTTTGAGACAATATGTGGGAAGTGGGACTGGGTTTGAGGCCAGCTGGTATAAGGCTTTGAAAGCTAGGAAAAAGAATTGTAGTGCTGGGATAGACAGTAGGCAGCAAAGATAAGGGAACAATGACAGTAGTGTTCTAAGAAAGTTAGCTTCTCTTGATCAACATTCTTTGAGTGTGAGTGTTCTTGGCGTAAACACCTGGAGCTTGAGACCTAGTCCAGGCAGCTACACAGTACAGACATTCAAGACAGATACCTGAACATTTTAATGTAAAGAAATGAGCAAAGTCATTTCTAAAGCTCTCTTATGTAAGCATCCTTGTGATCAAGAAGTTGTACAGTGGTTTTTCGTTACATGGATGAATTGCATAGTGGAGAAGGAAAGACTTTTAATATACCTGTCACCTGAATCCCCTCCTATCCCCTCCTCTTCTGAGTCTCCAGTGTCCATTAAGCCACTCTGTGTGACCATACATACCCACTGCTTAGCTCCCACTTATAAGTGAGAACATGCACTATTTTGTGTTTTGTTTCTGGGTTACTTCACTTATCATAATGACCTCCAGTTACATTCAAGTTGCTGCAAAAGACATTATTTCATTCTTTTTAATGGCTGAATAGTATTCCATGGTGTGTGTATATATACCACATTTTCTTTATTGGTTTTATATCTTTGCAATTGTGAATTGTGTCACAATAAACATATAGTGAAGATATCTTTTTTTTTTAATAAAATGACTTCTTTACCTTTGGGTAGATCCCCAGAAGTGGGATTGCTAGATTGAATGATAGATCTACTTTTACTTCTTTGAGAAATCTCCATGCTGTTTTCCATAGAGGTTGTACTAATTTGCATTCCCATCAACAGTGTATAAGTGTTCCCTATTCACCACATCCATGCCAACATCTATTGCTTTTTAACTTTTTAATAATGGCTATTCTGACAGGGGTAAGGTGGTATTTCATTGTGGTTTTATTAATAATTTACATTTTCGTAGATGTGTTGGCCATTTGTATATCTTCTTTTAAAAAAATGTTCAAGTCTTTTGCCTGCTTTTTAATGGGGTTATTTGTTTTTTCTTGCTGATTTGAATTCCTTGTAAATTCTGGATATTAGTGCTTTGTCAGATGTATAGTTTGTGAATACTTTTTCCCATTCTGTAAGTTGTTTATGTACACTGTTGATTATTTCTTTCGGTGTGCAGAAACATTTTAGTTTAGGTCTCATTTATATATTTTTATTTTTGTTGTATTTGCTTTTAGGGTCTTTGTCATAAATTATTAGCCTAGGCCAATGTCCAGAAGAGTTTGTCCTGTTTTCTTCTAGTCTTAATTTAAGAAGTTCTTTTTTCTTTTTAAAAACTACCCATTTAATCCCACTTTTATTTCTTTGGTACTTGGTAAAAAAGGAACACAACTGGTCACTGCCTTTTTTGGAATAATTATTACAGCTTTATTATTTATAGCTTCACTTACTGAACATTTACTATGTATTGTGCTAAGCACTGTACACACATAATTGTGTTTAATTCTAAAACAACTAAATGAAGTGAGTAAAATGATCCTCGTTTTACTGATGAGGGCATTGAAACATACACAGGTTTAGAAATTGTCATGACGTTTTATATATATCAGTGATAAGTGACAGATAGGGTTACCCCATACCACTTTGCCCAGGACTGAGGAGTTTCCAGGGAAATAGTACTTATAGTGCTAAAATTAGAAATGCCCTGGGCAAACAGGAAGGAGTTGATCATTCCAGTGACAGAGTTTAATTTTTTATTTTTATTGATGTATAGTAAACATACATAGTTTCAGGATACATGATAATTTGATACATTCATATAATTTGTAAATATCAAATTAGTGTACTTGGAATATCCATTACCTTTAGTATCTGTCTTTTCTTTAGGTTAGAACCATTCGAATTTTCCTCTTCTAGCTATTTTGAAATGTATAGTAGATTATTATAAACAATGCATCTTTGGAGCTGGAGCTCTTAACATCTGTGTTCATTAGTCTTAATAAACTTGTTATACTCTTTTTATCTAGTGCATAGAAAAGCCTTATCTGAGACTATCCATTCTCTGCAGTATGCCTAGGGAGAGGCAGGAAATCCCCCAGGCACTGCCCCAGGGGTGTTCTGACTCAGGTTTTGCTCTCTGATCCTCCCTCAGGGACATTTGAAATTTACTGTCAAGCAGGCAGCCATCGAGAAGCAGGGATGAAGGCGATTTATAATGTCTCCCAGTGTCCTGGCCGCCAAGCCACCCTTCGCCAACGCTACCAAGCTGCAAGAATCTACTACATCATGGCAGAAGAGGTGGAGTGGGACTATTGCCCTGACAGGAGCTGGGAACTGGAATGGCACAACCAGTCTGAGAAGGGCAGGTACGTCTTCAGAAAAGGAGAGATCCCATTTTCAGAGAATCATTTTACAGATGAGGATACTAAAACCCTGAAATGAGGAGGCACTTATCTAAGGTCGCCTAATATGATACCAACAGATCTGGGAGCAGGGACTAAAATGCAAGTCTTCTGAATTCCAGCTCAGTGTTTCTTCTATATTGGTATAATGTGGAGCTGAAGTAAAAGACCTTGCCCACACCTTCATCCTCTTAATATTTGCCTCTCTTCCTTGAGTTAGCTGGAAGTACCTACCCTGGGATGTAAATTTCATAAAAAATTTGCTCAAGGGACTGAATGCCCCAAACTCACCTGTCCCTTGACAAAATGGCATTGCATTCATTAGGCAGACTAAGCTGTGTAGCAGAAAAACTCCAAAATGGCATAGTTTAAGTAAGATAGAATTTTATTTCTTATTCACTTAATAGTACAGATATGAGCAGCCCAGGGCTGGTAGGTGAACTGTGTTACCCTCAACACTTACATTTATCTCTGGGACCAAGATGCCTATTCCTGTTGTAGGCACTCCAAGCTATCAAGGGAGAAAGAAGTGCAGGGAAAGCATCGTTGTCTGTAAGGAGATGACCTGGAAGTTGTATTCATCACTTTATCACATAACTTATTATCTTGAGCTTATATGGCTATGGTTAGCTGCAAAAAAATCTGGGAAATGTAATCTCTGGTTAGGTAACCATGTGCTCAGCCAAAACTTAGATGATTCTATTCCTAAAGAGGAAGGAGGAGAAAATGGAAACTGAGGTGCAGATTAGCAGTTTCCACTAGTTTGTTTTCAGTGCTTTTACTGTCCTTTGCCAATTCTTGCCCTTTATATTAGTTGTTGAAGGTTGAAGTCTTCTTGCTAACTTGCTCTTGAAGTTAGGGAAAGTGACTTCCCCTCTCTGAGCCTGGGTTTAGTCATCTTTAAAGTGATGTGGTATAGTTGAAAGAACAGGAATACAGAGGAGGGAGGGAAGGAGCAGCAGGCTTGAATCTAAGTCCTGGCTCCCTTTCTGGCTGAGGGTGTCACTATTAATAAATCTTGACACCTCTGGACCACTGAGTATACCTCTGGGACCTACCTACCTACCTCATGGGTCAATTGGGAATGTCAAATGATAAAATAAATGATAAATCTGCTTGTAAACTGGAAAGCATCCCATAAGGGGAAATCTGTAACATTTCATTTCCTCCCTACCGCTCACTATTCTTTATCCTCCAGCTGCAGCAGAAGTTAATACTTTCCTGCCACCTTGTACCTTGTCCTTTCGTCAAACTAATTCCATCTAAGATATCATTAAGGCTGGAGCTGGAGCCCAGGGCTTCTGATTCTTAGCCCAGTGATATTGCCATATTAATTGTATAACAAATTCCTATCTGGATGATGGCAAACAAGAAACATAATTAGATACAGAACCCTGCCATCTTTAATTGTAGTTATGCAGCCAATGTATGAGCAATCTGACATTAGAAAGAATAGGTCCCCTTCTTCTTTTATCTGTAACAGGAAGGTGGCCCTGACTTAGCTTCCTCATATCTGAAAATGAGGGGTTGATGGTTGGGTACTGATACCACTCCTTGGATTCCTCTAGTTATGGTCACATTTTCCTGAGCAATGAGGATGGGCTCCTGGGTTCCAGATACAAGAAAGCTGTATTCAGGGAATACACTGATGGTACATTCAAGATCCCTCGGCCAAGGACTGGACCAGAGCAGCACTTGGGAATCTTGGGTAAGGGAATTCTACTTCCTTCCCTCCTATTGTCTAGCAGCCTGAGTTGTTCGTAGGGCAGCTATGTCATATTAGGAAAGCCTCCCATTCCCCATTCTCAATCTTATGATGTACTGGAATTATGGTCATATTTTATAAAACAGCCATGAAAATAAGCACTGAAAAAGAAAGAAGTGAATCATGAATTCTGCTGCAACTTAAATGAGGTTTTTCTAGGTTTTTTTATACCTTTGAAGTATGGAGGTCTCTGAGCATGATAGATTTTAATAGATACTAGAGGCAGGAGAACTTAGGAGCAGGCAAAAGTAGAAAAAAAATGACACAGGGAAACAGTTTTACCACTGCACCCCAGTTCAATTATTGCTGTAGTTTATGTTTTTCCTGAGATATACCCTTCAGATATTGTTGTAGATTTTTTTTTCACCATTGTAGGGACCAATGGATTTCTTCATTCTCATCCTGGAACAGAAGGGCCTTACTGGCTCCTGAAGAGATCCCAGCTATTCTGTATTCTGTGCCAAATTCTCCTTATCATCAATGATTCCACAGAGCCCTGATTCTCTACAGCCTTGGGCTATTATAGATAGAAGGTTGAGGTGGGAAAAGTGGGGGTAATTGAAGGCATAATCCTGTTATTGAACTACTTTCATCCTGTGGGTAGCAGTGTCACTTTAAGGTCTGAATCTAAAAGTGGAGCTAGCCATGACTTTTAGTCTTCATAGGGTCCTTTCTCAGGGGAAACTCCTAATACTATGGGGCTGCCATGTATGTCCCTTTCTTTAATGCCTCCTGTTTCACTCTTCCACTAATGAGACTTTTACTTCTTTTGCTTATATTAGGTCCACTTATCAGAGGAGAAGTTGGTGATATCCTGACTGTGGTGTTCAAGAATAATGCCAGCCGCCCTTACTCTGTGCATGCCCATGGTGTGCTAGAATCTGGTACTGGCTGGCCACTGGCTGCTGAGCCTGGTGAGTGGGGACGCTTAGTAAAAGGATGAAGGATATGCAGTACCTCTGCTTCAGTCTTCTGGCTTGCTTCTTAAAAAAGTATATTCTTAGAAACCTGAAACAGGAATATTAGCAAACAAAGCTATAGTTTGCTATAAAACTAAGCTATAGCCTGAGTTTGTCTCTATGAAATACTCATTCTCTCATTCCCAGAATACGCTGTGGCTTAGTCTTGGCTAATATTCCTGTGTCAGATGTCTAAGAGTATACCCTTGGTTATGGTCTGAGCACATAATCTTGATAGAGAGTGATCTGGCCCAGACCCCAGACTGATCATTAACCCCTGGCACAGATAAAGTTCTTGTCTCCTTAGTACAAACTTAATTCTAACCCCACTCACATACTAAGCTCCTAATACTAAATGTAGAGTGACCATATTCTCTTCTATTAATTAATTTATTCATTGAATAAATACTTACTGGAGGCCTATTGGTTGACACAGACAACTTTAGAAGCTATACATGCAGTGGCGAATACTTGTTCCTACCCTTAAGGAACTTGTGCTATTCTGATACAGACAAGTAAATTGGAAATTCCAATGCAGTGTGATATGTTTTAAATAGGACTTCTTATAGTGTGATAGAAAGGTGTAGAAGAGGGTACCTAATCTAACATCAAGAATGGTTTTCCAGATTAGGAGATATCTCAGCTGAGACCTAAATCAATTTAGTAAAGTAGTTTTAAAATCTTAGCATGCATTGGGATCACCCAGAAGGCTTTCTAAAATACAGGTTGCTGGGATCAACCCCCAAAGTCTCTGATTCAGTAGGTCTATGATAGGGCTCAAGAATTTGTTAGTTCAAACAGGTATCCAGGTGTTGCTCATGCTGCTAGTTCAGGAACTACACTTTGAGAACAACTGACCTAAAGGATGAGAAGGAGGCATGTGGATGAAGGGTAGTGTAGAAGAAATGCAGGGAAAAAAAATTCTAGATGCAGGCAATGCAACGCGTAAAGGCCCAGTGGTAAGAGAGATGAAAGTTGAAGTAGAGGAAAAGGGATGATTCTAAAAAGATCAATGAGGTAACATAAATAGGATTTGGTGATTAATTGGATATTGAAGGTGAGAGAGATAAGGATTCTTGAATGACACCCATGTTTTTGCAGGAAAATTCTTTAATAATATCCAGATTTTTAGCTTGGACAAGCAGGTAAATAGTGATAATGTTTATCAAGATAGGGAACATAGGAGGAAGCTGACTTGAAATGGGAGGATTGGATGATGATAAGTTCACTTTTGAAGTTGTTGGATTTGGGATGTCTCTAAGATGACCAAATACAGGTATCTCTTAGACATAAATATCTGGAGCTCAGGAGAAAGGTATACTCTGAAGGAATAGATGTGGGAAGCATCCACAGGTAGTAATTAAAAACATAGGAATGAACACATTCACCCCAGAAAAGTATATTAAATGAGACAGTAAGAGTCCTAAGATGAGACCCTGAAGAAGACCAATTTTTTTTAGAGTTTATTTTATTTTTTTAATTGACAAAAATTATTATACATGGTGACGTTTTGATACATGGAATGTACAGTGACCAGATCAGGGTAATTAGTATATCCATCATCTCAAACATTTGTTTCTTTGCACTGGGAACATTTAATATCTTCCTTCTAGCTATTTGAAACTATGTAATACATTATCGTTAACTATTGTCATCCTATGTGGTATGGGACAATGGTCCCCAACACCTGGACCATGGACTGGTACTGGTCCATGGCCTGTTAGGAACCAGGAAGAACAGCAGGAGGTGAGGAGCAAGCCAGCGAGTGAAACTTCATCTGTATTTACAGCTGCTCTCCATGGCTCACATCACCGCACAAGCTCCACCTCCTGTCAGATCAGCAGCAGCATTAGATTCTCATAGGAGCATGAACCCCACTATAAACTGCACATGTGACGGATCTAGTTTGTGTGCTCCTTATGATAATCTAATGCCTGATGATCTGAGGTGGAGCTGAGGTGCTGATCCTAGTGCTGGGGAGTGGTTACAAATAAAGATTATCATTAGCAGAGAGGGTTTGACTGTACAGTAAATGTAATGTACTTGAATTATCCCCAAACTATCCCCCCTTCCCAGTCCATGAAAAAATTGTCTTCCATGAAACAGGTCTCTGGTGCCAAAAAGATTGGGGACTTCTGGTATAGAACACTAGAACTTATTCCTCCTATCTAGCTGTCATTTTGTGTTCTTTAACAAATCTGTCTCTGTCCCTCTCTTCCCCCCGCCCTTCCAAGCCTCTAGTATCCTCTATTATGCTTTTTACTTCTATGAGATCAACCTTCTTTTTAGCTTCTACATATGAGTGAAAACATGTAGTGTTTACCTTTTTGCTCCTGGTTTATTGCACTTTATATAATGTCCTCTAGTTCCATCCATGTTGCTGTGAATGACAGGGATTTCATTCTTTTTTATGGCTGAATAGTATTCCATGGTGTATATATAACACATTTTCTTTTTTTTTAAGCCTAATCCATTTTTTTTAATTTCAGAGTATTATGGGGGTACAAACATAAATTTCCTTTGCACTACCAAACAAGCATGCCCATACCCCAGACAGCACACATCACATCCATTAGGTGTGGATTTACACCCCCCCCCCCCGCTCCAACCTGCCCAACACCCTCTTAATGGTACTTCCCATATGTGCACATTAGTGTTGATCAAATAGTACAAACTTAAGGGTGAGTACATGTGGTGTTTTTTTTTTCCATTCTTGTGATACTTCACTTAGAAGAATGGGCTCTAGATCCATTCAGGATAATACAATAGGTAGTTCATCATTTTTCTTTATTGTTGAATAGTACTCCATGGTATACATATACCACATTTTGTTAAACTACTCATGTATTGATGGGCACCTGGATTGTTTCCACATCTTTACAATTGTGAATTGTGCTGCTATGAACATTCTAGTACAGGTGTCTTTTTTTATAGAATGCCTTTTTTTCCTTTGGGTAGATACCCAGTAGTGGGATCAAATGGTAGTTCTACTTGTAGCTCTTTGAGGTATCTCCCTATAACTTTCCATAGAGGTTGTACTAGTTTGCAGTCCCACCAGAAGTGTATGAGTGTTCCTATCTCTCCACATCCATGCCAATATTTATTGTTTTGGGACTTTTTGATTACAGCCATTCTCACTGGAGTTAGGTGATATTTCATTGTTGTTTTGATTTGCATTTCCCTGATGATTAGAGATGTTGAGAATTTTTTCATATGTTTCTTAGTCATTAGTCTGTCTTCTTTTGAAAAGTTTCTGTTCATGTCCTTTGCCCACTTCCTAATGGGGTTGTTTTATTTTTTTCTTTCTGATTTTCCTGAGTTCTATATAGATTCTAGTTATTAGCCCTGTATCAGATGTGTAACATGCGGATATTTTCTCCCATACTGTAGATTGTCTGTTTGCTCTAGTGAGAGTTTCTTTGGCTTTGAAGAAGCTTTTTATTTTTATCAGGTCCCATTTATTTATTTTTCTTGATGCTGTGATAGCCTTTGGGATCTTCTTTATAAATCCTTTACCTAGACTGATGTCTATAAGAGTTTTTCCAACATTTTCTTCTAGAATTCTTATGGTATCATGCTTTAGGTTTAAGTCTGTTATCCACTGTGAGTTGATTTTTGTGAGAGGTGAGAGGTCTGTATCCTCTTTCAGTCTTCTAAATGTAGCTATCTAATTTTCCCAGCACCATTTACTGAAGGGATTCTGTCCCAATGAATGTTTTTGTCTGCCATGTCAAAGATTAGATGACCATATGAGGACGGTTTTATCTCTGGGTTTTCAGTCCTGTTACATTGGTCTATGTCTCTGTTCTTGTGCTAGTACAATGCTGTTTTGGTTACTATAGCCTTGTAATATAGCTTGTCTTCTGGTAAATTGATGCCTCCCAGTTTGTTCTTTTTGCTTAAGGTTGCCTTAGCTATACGGGGTCTTCTCTATTTCCATACGAAGCATAGAATTATTTTTTCTAGATCTGCAAAAAATGATATTGGTATTTTAATAAGGATTGCATTGAATCTGTAGATCACTTTGAGTAGTATAGACATTTTAACAATGTTGATTCTGCCAATCCAAGAGCATGGTATGATTTTCCATCTGTTTGCCTCCTCTGCTATTTCCTTCCTCAGTGTTTCATCATTCTGCCTGTAGAGATCCTTCACCTCCTTAGTTAAATATATTCCTAGGTATTTTATTTTCTTTGTTGCTATTGTGAAAGAGATTGAGTCTTTGAGTCAGTTCTCATATTGACTATTGTTAGTTTATATGAATGCTACTAATTTGTGTAAATTGATTTTGTAACCTGAGACTTTGGTGAACTTATTTATCTATCCCAGTAGTCTCTTGGCAGAATTTTTGGGGTTTTTTAGATATAAGATAATATCATCAGCAAAGAGTGATAGTTTGACATCTTGTGCCCCCATTTGGATGCCCTTGATTTCCTTTTCTTGTCTGATGGCTCTGGCTAGGACTTCAAGCACTATATTGAATAGAAGTGGTGATAGAGGGCAACCTTGTCTGGTACCAGTTCTAAGCAGGAATGCTTTCAATTTTTTCTCGTTCAGTATCATGCTGACTGTGGGTTTGCTATATATAGCATTTATCATTTTGAGGTAAGTCCCATCTATGCCTATTTTGTTAGGCGTTCTTATCATAAAAGGGTGTTGAATTTTGTTAAATACTTTTTCTGCATCTATTGATAGTATCATGTGGTCTTTGTTTTTACTACTATTTAAGTGGTGAATTACATTTATAGATTTGCATATGTTGAACCAGCGCTGCATCTCCTCGGATGAAGCCCACTTGGTCATGATGGATTATTTTTTTGATGAACAGTTGAATTTGATTTGCTAGGATTTTATTGAGAATTTTTGCATCTGTATTCATAAGGAACATTGGTCTGTACTTTTCTTTTTCGTGAGTCCTTTCCTAGCTTTGGTATCAGAGTGATGTTGGCTTCATAAAACATGTTAAGGAGGATTCCTTCCTTCTCAATGTGGTAGAATAATTTCTGCAGGATCGGCACTAGTTCTTCTTTGTAGGTCTGGTAGAATGTGGGCATGAAATAATCTCGTCCAGGATTTTTTTTTTAAAGAAGTATTTTTTTTTTTTTTTTTACTATTGCATTAATTTTGGTACTTGATATTGGTCTGTTCAGGAATTCTATTTCTTCCTGATTGAGCCTAGGGAGGGTTTATATTTCTAAGAATTTGTCCATTTCCTCCATGTTTTCAAGTTTATGTGCATAGAGATTTATATAGTGTTCAGAGATGATATTTTGCATTTCTCTGGTATGAGCTGTAAGTTTTCATTTCTGGTTAAGCTTACTAGAGTCCTTTCTTTTCTGCTCTTAATTAACCTAGCAATAGGTCTGACAATTTTGTTCATCTTTTCAAAGACCAACTTTTTGTTTCTTTGATCTTCTGTATAATTCTTTTTTATAGATTTCATTTAGTTCTGCTCTGCTCTTGGTTATTTATTTTCTTCTCCTGAGTTTGGGATCAGTTTGCTCCTCCTCTTCCAGTTCTTTGAGACAATTCATTGTTGTTGATTTGTGATCTTTCTGTTTTTTGGATGTAGGCATTTATGGCTGTGAATTTTCCTCTCAGGACTGTTTTAGCTGTATCCCAAAGATTTTGATATATTTTTGTCCCAATTATTATTTATTTCAAAGAATCTGTTGATTTCCATCTTAATTTACTACTTGACCTCTCATTTGGCAGTAGGTTCTTTAGTTTCCATGACTTTGTGTAGAGATGAGTATTTCTGTTGGAGTTTATTACTAATTTTATACCACTGTGGTCTGAGAAGTTGTGTGGTATAATCTCTGTTATCTATGTTTTTTAAAATTTGTTGAGACATATTTTGTGGCCTAGGATGTGATCCATCTTAAAAAATGTCCCATGAGATGATGAGAAGACTGTATTTTTGGTGGTTTTGGGGTATAATGTTCTATAAATATGTTAGGCCCAATTGTTCTAGAGTTCTGTTTAAGTCCATTGTTTTTTTGATTTTTTTATATTTGGAGGATCTGTCCAGTTCTGTCAGTGGTGTATTGATGTCACCAGCAATTATGGAGCTGCTGTCTATCTTTGTCCTTCATTACTTTTGTTGATTTGAAGACTAAGAAATCTGATATGAGAACTGCTATACCAGGTTTCTTTTGATTTCCATTTGAGTGGAATATTATTTACATACATACACCTTTTGTCTGCATGAATCCTTGTGGGTTAGATGTGTTTCCTGAAGATAGCAGGCACTTAGCCTTTGTATATTTATCCATTTGACCAGCCCATGTCTCTTCAGTGGACAGTTTATTGAAAGAATTGATAAGTGGGGTGGATTTCTGTTTATCCTGTTAAGTTGAACTTTGTGGCTTTATCTCTTGAGCCATTGTGGTATCTGCCCTTTAACCTTTAGCTTTTGGGTGATTTTACATTGGTGAGTGCTTATTCTGTTGATCCATGAATAATGCAGTTCTGAGTACTTCCTGCAGGGCAGGTCTTGTCTTGATAAATTTCCTCAGTGTTTGCTTGTCTGAGAAAGACTTTATTTCCTCCTCATATGTGAAACTTAGTTTTGCAGGATACAGCATTCTAGGCCAGTGGCTATTATTCTGTTTAAGAAGACTAAAAATGGGGCCCCAATCTCTTCTGGATTGTAAGGTCTCAGTTGAGAAGTTTGCAGTTAGTCTAATGGGTTTTCCTTTTTAAGTCACCGGATGCTTTTGTTTCATGGAATAGAATACCTCTTTTGTGTTTATTTTGGCCAGTCTGATGACTGTATGTCATGTTGTTTGCCTCTTTGCAATGAATCTCCAAGGAATCCTTTGAGATTCTTGTATCTGTATATCTAGATTTCTAGCAAGACCAGGGAAATTTTCCTCAATTATTCTCTCAAATAAATCATCCAACCCTTGTGTATTTTCTTCTTCAGCCTCAGGGATGTTCATGATACTTATGTTAGACCTCTTTGTATAATCCAATATTTCTTATAGACCTCTTATTTCTGTGCTCTATCTCTGTGACTGACTTGTTTAATTGAAAGGTGCTGTCTTCAAGCTCTGAGCTTCTTTCTTCTGCCTGATCTAACCTGCTCTTAAGGCTATCCACTGTGTTTTGTAATTCCTTGAACGAATTTTTCATTCCCAGAAATTCTGTTTGATTTTTCTTTAATAATTAAATTTCTTTAGTGATTTTTTCTTTCATTTCCTATATTGTTTTTATGGTTACTTTGAGTTGGGTTTCTATTTTATCTTGCATTTCATTCAGCTTCCTTACAATCCATGTTTGAAATTCTTCATCTGTCATTTCAATATTCTGGTTTTGGATGGTATTAGTTGCCAGGGAGCTGGTGTTTCCTTTTGGGGTTGACCTTTCTCTCTGATTCTTCATACTTCCAGAGTTCTTTCACTGATTATTTCTCATCTGGTACAGCTGTAGCTTTTTACTTTTGAATTTTCTTTTGTTTAGATAATGACGTGCCCGGTTTTTTTTTTTTTTAATTCAGGATACTATGGGGGTACAAACATTTTGTTTACATGAAATGCATTTGCCCCACCCATGCCAGGACATTCCCAGTTTAATTTCTGAGTCAGTAGGAGTTGCCTGTGGGTGAGAATCAAATACCTGCTGTATGACTGGGTCAGTAATTGCTGTTACGGTGTGCACATTGACCTCCTTGTTGGTGGTGTTTTCAGGAGGGAACAAGCTGCAGTGTTGTTTTTGGATCCTGTGACTGGCTCTAGTTCCTCATGAGAAGCCCTCTAATGCATCAGGTGGTGGTTGGGGTCCTGGAACTTCCAGTTGAGTCCTTTATTCTCCACTATAGCAGAGGCATGTGGGGGAATGAGGCTGGGCAGGGTTAGGTTGGGTGAGCCTGCCCTCAAACTCCACAAATCCTTGCAAGGGATATGCAGGGGTCAAAGGTCCATTCCCTGCCTCTGGGTAAATCTGCCTGGGAGGAACTGAAGTGACTCCATTCAACCAAAAAGTCTTCATGTTGAGGCTGGGCCATCTGAGACCTGCAATCTGACAGTTTAGAGCAGGCCTCACTCCTTTCAACCCTCCCCTATGTCTCCGTTTTTCTCAGGCCTCTGCCTTCTGGCCATACCTCAAGTCAGCGGAGCTCTGCCATGACTGTTGTGCAGGCAGGGAGGTTCCCTGTCCGGGATCCCAGCCTAAGCTAGGAGCACAGCCCTCCCTTGGGAGGAGCAGTGTCTTACTAACACACCGCAGCTAGGACCCACACTGCACTCTCCCCTCTGATCTGCCTTTGCAGGCACCCATACCTCCCAAGACTAATTCACAAATATCCCCTCTGTGCCACCGGACACTGCACTTGAGACCTGGGTGTATGGGATCTGGCCTGTGGGGCCCCAGAGATCAATCCCTGACCAGGCCAGGAATAAGAATGCTGGTCCCACATCACCCACTGGGTGCCCCAGTGTTTCTATGTCCCTTTGCCTTGGGGCCTGTCTTGCTTTAAAAGGGCTGCCAGGGAAGCAGCAGTTGGAAGGGCTGGTGGGCAGGGAGCTCACAGTCCAGACACCCCTCAGTCTGATGCAGGACTCTAGTAGGAAAGGTTTGAGCCCTGCTCCCTGTAGGAGCCTCCATGTGGCAGCTTAATTGTCCCTCTCTACAGCTGTAGGAGGGGTAGGGAAAGGGGAGAAAAAGAGTCTGGGTAGAGGAAAGACCACCCTCTGATTCTCTACAACCCTTTCTCTGGGAGGCAGTCTGCCCAGAATGTCTGGGCTCTGGAGTCATGCAGAACACCCCAGGACCCACTGGACCCCTGTGGCTCCTGCAATCTGCATCAAAGTTGAGAAATGTCTATGTGGGAATGAGCAAGATGGAACCTGGGTAGTTGAAGCCTCCTGGGAAGGACAAAGCTGCCTGGTAGGTAGAGAAGCAATATGGCACCTGCTGTCTGGCTCCGGGATGTGGGGCGGGAGGTGCCTTAGCAGGGCTGGGAACCTGGTGTTCTGTCTGTTCTGTCCACAAAAAGTTCCCCACTCACTGGCAGCAGCAGTCTCTGGACTCTTGTGGGTAGAAGGACTCTCCAGCTGATCAGGAGGGTGCAGATGGTTGGTCCAACCCAACCTGGATAGCAGGTTTAGGGCCCAGGAGGCTGGAGGTGTCTGGTGTCTGGAGGGCAGGCTTGGAATAAACAGGCTGCAGGCTGCTTCTTAGGCACAGGTGTCCTGCAGGTTCAGGTCACTCACCTAGAGGATACAGCTCTCCTTGCCTCTCCTAGAGCCCACTGAAGCGGCTGCCGGAGGTCTCTCAGGGCGGAGTCTGCTGCGTCCTAGCATGAGAGGCTCCCAGCTGGGACAGGGGTGGATCCAGAAACCAAGCTTCCAATCAGGGTCTCCAAGCAAAGATCCCTGCAGATGGTGACTAGCCAGACCTGGAGAGCGGGGTCAGGGCCAGGCAGGCAGGAGGTGGCTAGGACCTGGAGGGTAGGCTCGGGTGAATAGGTTGCAGGCTGCTTCTTTGGCACTAAGGGTCCCCCAGATGCTCTCCTCCCCCAACCCAGAGCCTGGCAGGCCACCCTGACGTTGAAAGTGGAGTCAGGGCCAGGCAGGCAAGAGGCGGCTAGGACCTGGAGGGTGGGCTCGGATGAATAGGCTACAGTTTACTTCTGAGGCACAAGGGTCCCAGGACCTGCCCAAGCAGTCACCTAGAGCCTCCCAGGTTGGCGCCTACCACTCTACCGTCAGTCTCTGTGCAGTGGTCCCACTGAGCTCCAGGAGGTAAGTGCATGGCTCCAAATGTCAGGATACAGCTCAGGGAAGCTGCAAATCACTCTAGTCCCTCCCCAGTCCAATGTAGTCCAGGCAGGGTGCACCTGAGAGTTCAGGATGGCCCCCCACAGTTGTCTCTTCTCCATAGATCCTGTTGTCTAGATCAATGGCTCTGCACCCACTCCAGGCTTGTCCCCATCTGAGCGGGTAGAAGGTCTATGCAGGTGGTGGGTGTCCTCCTGCATGTCAGATCGCACTGCACCAGCAAGGCCAGCATGGCCTTCCTGCGCTCTGTTCTCTATTGTTTTCTGATCTTTGTATTTGTATTTCCCCATCACCTTTTTTCCCACACCGAGTGTCCCATGTTTCTTCTGTGTGAATTCACAACACTGCCTTTGGAGCAAGCGATCCATACATAGGCAGCTGTCTGTACTCTTCACCTCCTTCCCTGGGGAGGAGTGAGCTGGCAGGCCACCTATAGTCTGCCATTTTTTTTCTCCATCTATACTATATTTTCTTTATCCTTTTATCTGTTGTTGAACACCTAGGTTGACTTCATATGTTGGCTATTGTGAGTAGTGCTGCAGTAAGCACGGAGGTGCAAATGTCTCTCCCATATAATGATTTTCTTTCCTTTGGATAAATGACCAGTGGGACTTACGGTTCATACGATAGATAGTTCTATTTGTAGTTTATTGAGGGACCTCCATACAGTTCTCCATAGGGGCTATAGTAGTTTGCATTCCCACCAACAGTGTATTAGTTCCCTTTTCTCTACTTCCTTGCCAGCATCTGTTATTTTTTGTCTTTTTGATAATAATAGCCATCCTAACTAGAATGAGACGGTACCTCACTGTGTGTTTTTACTTGCATTTCCTTGATAATTAGTGATGTTAGCATTTTAAATATATATTTGTTGACCATGTTTATGTCTTTTGAGAAATGTCTGTTCAGATCATTTGCCCATGTTTTCATTGGATTGCTTCTTTTTGCTATTGAATGGCTTCAGTTCCTTGTATATTCTGGCTATTAATCTCCTGTCACATGAGTAGTTTAAAAACATTTTCTCCCATTCTCTAGGTTATCTTTCACTCTGATAATTGTTTTCTTTGCTGTGTAAAAGATTTTTAGTTTGATATAACTCCATTTGTGTATGTGTGTGTGTGTGTGTTTGCTTTTGTTACCTGTGCTTTTGAAGAAGGAAGACCAATTTTTAAGGGAGGAACTGATTGAAAAGTGGGCCTGAGAAAAGTTGAGCAAGATAGTAAGGGGAAAACCAAGAGAACATAGTATTACAGTTGTTAAAAACAATGGCATTTTAAGGATGAAGTAGTCAAAAGTTTCAGCTGCTTCAGAGAGGTTAAAATAAGAACAGAAAATTGCCCATGGGATATAGCAATAGGGGAGTGGCTGATGGCTCTGATAAATTGGTAGGGAAAGCAATATTGTAATGTATTAAAAAGTAATTGGGAGATGTGGGAATGGAAACAGTGAATGTGGTTTAATTTTAAGACTTAGGCAGAGCAATTTCAGGTAATGAGAAGGTTGAGGATGTGGAAAGGCCAAAGTAAAGTGGAAGAGGAGGATATTTTAGTTAAGGAGATCTCAGTAAGGACTGATAGGCCAGAATGTTGGATTAATAATCCACATTCACCTTGTAGTCACTCAGAAGAATAGAGGGAACCTGAGTGGGATGGAAGACGATGATCCAGGTATTAAAATTATCAATCAATGACCAAAAAGGAGAGAAGAGATACATTGGAAATAGTGAAACCAGTTAAAAAGTTGTTATGATCTATTTAAGTGATGATAATGCCTTTAATAAAGGTGGTAGGAAATGAGTATGGAGAGAATTAGATGGATTTGAGAGACGTTAGGGTAGAATCAATAGAATCTGATGATTGAATAGATGTTGAAGGTATTATAGAGATGGTAGAGTCAAGGTTCATGAGCAAGTTTTTGGATTAAGCACCTGGATGATCATGCCACTCACAAAGAAGATAAGAAATGTAGGAAGCAGAGGGCAGTTTTTTGCTTTTTATTTAGAGGGGGAAATATTAAGTTTATTTTTAAATGTCTTGAGTGTGAAGTATCTGCAAGACATCCAGGTGGAAATAAGAGAGCCATAAGGATAGAAGATTATAGTCAGTTCAAAATATGGGTATTTAGCTTGGAAGAGACATCTGGGATAGATATAGAGCTTTAACAATCACTGGTAGCTACAACAGATGATAGTTGAAATCATGATTAATATATATAATCACTTTGTAAGATTGTGTGTAGAGTGACAATAACATTGAGCTGATAATGACACTTTGGAATATACCATTATTTAAGAGGAGGTAATCTACCCTAAATGATTTATAGATTTAAAGGACTTCTAATTGAAATTATAATTGGATATTTTTGTACTGAAATGAAATGATTGTATATAAAGTTCATCTGGAAAAATAAAGAATACCTGGGCAAGAAGAGCCAAGAATATTTTTTTAAAAGATTAATGAAAGAAGATTAGCACAACCAAATAACATTTTATAAGAGTACAATAATTAAAGAAACATAGTACTATAAAAAAAATCAGTAGAACAAAATAAAAATTCCTGAAATAGACCCAAGCTTCTACCTTTTTCAAGAGCAGTGGGAATATAGGTACTACTACTCCATTACTATCTCCACACTTCTGCCTTCCACCTCCTTCCTTACCAGTTCCTCACAAGGGGGATGTTAATCTGATTAGTCAGAACCTAAGATGTTTGCTGGGCAGTGTCTTAGTAGTGGGAAGGGTTACTGTTTCTCTTACTTCACCACTCCCTATTTCACTGCCTACTTCCATGTGTTAAGTTGACCTGTGCCTGCAGCTGAGTGAGCAGGATTTGTGAGTCAGGACAGGGCCTATACTGCAGATCTAGCCATCTTAGTTTAATGTGGCTGGGAAGAGAAAGCCTTGCTTATTCCTTTAAGTTTAAACTTTGTTTTTCAACTTTTCTGTTATCAGGGTTCTACAATAGGGATTAGTGGACGCTGGCTCAGCTGTTAAAAAAGCGGTACTTTGATTCTCATTTGGCTTCTATTCTTTTTTTGTTTTTTGCTTCTGGAATAAAATATTTTTATTTAAATATAGGTTTATGATCCACTTAATGGAGCTAGTAATTGTTATCTCTACTGAAATGTCTGTCTGGGGTCTGATGGTTGTGGTGAGATTGCATTTTCTCTTGAAGTTAGGAACACATTGGAGGGAAAGGTAATATTATAATTATGGATATTAGAAAAAAGTTATCAGGACAAAATGTATTTTGTGTTATTTCCTCCGGTTTCATTAGGTACTAGCATAAATCCCAAGCTCACAATACATTTTCCTGTTATTTGATTATATACATTACATAAGGTTTCATATTTTCTAGATTCCATGTATCTTAGTCTCTTGCATTCTAATATCTTTCATAGATCCCACTTCATTACTAACAGTTGCACCTAACCTAGTCATTAGTAAGAGATAAGCATTTAGCCTGAAATTAATAATAACTTACCTTCTATGCTACACTATTTTATCACAAAAAGTGTTTCATATTTCACAGGTCAGGGACAAAGTAATATGTCCCAATAATTTCCTTGGTAGATGCCATTATATTTTTGTTCCTAAAATGACAGCAAATGAATCCTTCTGCCAGTCAGGGGTGGGGAAACTGAGGCCTTCTGATTTCAATATTGCTCTTTTATAAACACCAAAGGTGGCAAGAAAAGCTTCATCTTTCTCTGGGGCACAGCATCTAATAAAAAAAATTATTCTGTAAAATTTGGATTCGCTCAAAAGACCTCACTTAAGGACCTACAAGGTCACAGGTTCCCCACCCTTACATGGGTGTATTACAATTTATTAAGATCTCTGAAGCTTTATTCATACTTAATATTGGTCTATAGAAAATTTTACACCAATATAGAAACTGCTTACTACAAAATGACATTCTAAAATACAAAAAACATTAAATGACAAGTAATAAAAACAAATTAAATCTAGGTATAAATTATTTGAAAGCATAGCTGTTATTGTAGCATAATTCTAATGGTACTCTCTTTGTATCCAGCCAACCCAAGTTTAAGTCTTCACACTGCCCCTATCCAGCATGTGAATTGAGACAAGATCAGTTAACATCTTTGTTTTTATGATCTCTATGTCTTTACAATCAAAATAATGCTAGTGTTCACGTCATATAGCTCTGCAAATCAAAGAAGGTACCATAAATAAAGCATTATAGCAGTGATTCATATATTTTAAGTACTTTTTAAAGTTTATACATTCAACTCTAGAAAGTCTCTTAAAAAATAAACCTTAAGTAAATAAATATTTCTCAGTGAGAATGCTGGATTTTGTTGATACAAATGTAGCCCTCACTGGATTTCTCCATGCAGAATCCTCTGGCCTGATGATGTTAGTCAGTGGGAACTGGCAGAATGATCTCCAGATATTTGGCAATAGGAAGGTCACATACTGCAGACTATAGTTAAAATCCTGGGCACTTTCTCTCTTCTTTACCATTATCTCTTCCTTTACTGTACTGAATTCAGGTTGAGGTCTATATATTTCGTTCTGAAGCATATTCATATAGGCACTTCTGGTTCATTCTCTTTAAAGAATAGAGGTGTCCCAAAGGCCATGGAAGCTTTCCAATTGTAGTATTTCCTCAAAGATTTTGAGTGCAAATTTTTTTTTTAATTCAGGATATTATGGGGGTACAAACATTTTGGTTATATGAAATGCGTTTGCCTTGCCGAAGCCAGGGCTAACATGCATGTCCTTCCCCCATACAGTGTGCCCCATTTCCATTAGCTATGGGTTTACTGCCCCCACCCCGCCCCGCTACCTGACTGGCACCCAATGAGTATTACTACCATGTGAACACCTTAGTGTTGATCAGTTAGTACCAATTTGATGGTGAGTACATGTGGTCCATGTTTTTCCATCCTTGTGATACTTCACCTCGAAAGATGGGCTCAATCTCTATCCAGGATAATATAAGAGGTGCTAGATGACCATTTTTTTTGTAGCTGAGTAGCATTCTGTGGTATCTATATATACCACATTTCATTAATCCACTCATGAATTGATGGGCACTTGGGTTGTTTCCACATCTTTGCAATTGTGAATTGTGCTGCCATAAACATTTGAGTGCAGATGTCTTTATTGTAGAATGTTTTTCTTTCCTTTGGATAGATGCCTAGTAGTGGGATTGCTGGATCAAATGGTAGTTCTATTTTTAGCTCTTTGAGGTAGCTCCAAATTACTTTCCACAGGGGTTGTACTAATTTGCAGTCCCACCAGCAGTGTAAGAGGGTTCCAATCTTTCCACATCCACACCAGCATTTGTTATTTTGGGACTTTTGATAGAGGCCATTCTCACTGGAATTAGGTGATATCTCCCTATGGTTTTGATTTGCATTTCCCTAATGATTAGAGATGTTGAGCACTTTTTTATGTTTGCTGGCCATTATTCTGTCTTCTCTGGAAAAGTATCTGTTCATGTCCTTTGCCCATTTATTGATGGAGTTGTTTGATTTTTTCTTACTGATTTTCTTAAGTCCTATATAGATTCTTGTTATCAGCCCTTTATCGGCTGTGTAGAAAGCAAACATTTTCTCTCATTCTGTAGGTTGTCTATTCACTCTAATGACAGTTTCCTTGGCTATGCAGAAGCTTTTAAATTTGATCAGGTCCCATTTGTGTATTTTGGTTGCTTCTGTGATTGCTTTGCAGGGGTCTTCTTCATATGTTCTTTACCTAGGCCAATGTCTAAAAGAGTCTTCTGAACATTTTTTTCCAGAATTCTTAAGGTTTCACACCTTAGTTTTAAGTCTGTTATCCAACATAAGTAAGTTGATTTTTGTGAGAGGTGAGAGGTGGGGATACAGTTTCAATCTTCTACATGAGGTTATCCAGTTTTCCCAGCACCATTTATTTTATTTATTTATTTATTTATTATTGATACATAATAACTGTACATATTCATGGAGTACATGTTATATTTTGATACAAACATATAACATAGAATGATCAAATCAGGGTAATTGGGATATGATTCACCTGAAATATTTATCATTGCTTTATGTTGGGAACATTTGAAAACTTCTAGCTATTTTGAAATATAATAAATTATTTTTAACTATAGTTGCCTTATTGCACTATTGAATACTAGAACTTTTTCCTTCTGTTTAACAGTATTACCCATTAACCAGCACCTCTTCATTACACCTTCCCACCACCCTTACCAACCTCTAGTAGCTACTATTCTATTCACTACCTCCATGAGATCAATTTTTTTAGGACCCATATCTCAGTGTGAAAATGCAATATTTGTCTTTCTGTGCCTGGTTTATTTCATGTAAAATAATGTTCTCCAGTTCCATCCATGTTTCTGCAAATGAAAAATTTCCTTCTTTTTTCATGGCTAAATAATATTCCATTGTGTACATATACCACTTTTTCTTTATCCATTCGTCCCTTGATAAACCCTTAAGTTGATTCCATAATTTAGCCATTGTGACTAATGCTGCAATAAACACTGAAGTGCAAATATCTTCCGGTTACATTTTATGACTTTGCCTCACTCAAGTGAGGTTTAGAGGCATGCCCTTCCCCTCTACAATGCCCATCATGTCTGTGACCATTAGTTGTGAATTTACCCCCCCCAACCCCCTAATCCCTGGAGAATATTACTACTGTGTGAGCACCATAGTGTTGATCAGTTAGTACCAATTTGATGGCGAGTACATGTGGAGGCTATTCCTCCAATCTTGTGATACCCCACTGCGGATAATGGGCTCAAGCTCAATCCAGGAAAATATAAGAGGTGCTAGATCACTGTCGTTTCTTATAATTGAGTAATATTCCATTGTATACATATACCAAATTTTAATAATCCACTCATGGATTGACAGGCACTTGGGTTGTTTCCACATCCTTGAAATAGTGAATTGTGCTGCCATAAACATTTGGGTGCAGATGTCTTTATTAAAGAATGTCTTTTGCTCTTTTGGGTAGATGCCTAATAGTGCTATTGCTGAATCAAACGGTATTTCTATTTTTAACTCTTTGAGGTACCTCCAAATTCTTTTCCACAGAGGTTGCACCAGATTGCAGTCCCACCAGCAGTGTAAGAGTGTTCCCATCTCTCCACATCCTCACCAGCATTTGTTGTTTTGGGATTTTTTGATAGAGGCCAATCTCACTGGGGTTAGGTGATATCTCATTGTGGTTAAGATTTGCATTTCTCTAATGATTAGAGATGTTGAGCATTTTTTTACATGTTTGCTGGCCATTATTCTGTCTTCTTTTGAAAAGTTTCTGTTCATTTCCTTTGCCCATTTATTGATGGGGTTGTTTGATTTTTTCTTGTTGACTTTTTAAAGTTCTAGATAGATTCTTGTTATCACCCGTTTATCGGATATGAAGACAGCAAATATTTTCTCCCATTCTGTAGGCTGTCTATTCACTCTAATGATAGTTTCCTTGGCTGAGCAGAAGTTTTTTAATTTGATCAGATCCCATTTATTTATTTTTGTTGCTGCTGTGATTGCTTTAGGGGTCTTCTTCAAAACTTCTTTGCCTAGGCTGATGTCTGAAAGGGTATCCCCAATATCTTCTTCTAGAACTCTTAAGGTTTCATGCCTTAGGTTTAAGTCCGTTATCCATCTTGAATTGATTTTTGTGAGAGGTGGGGATTCAGTTTCAATCTTCTGCATGTAGCTATCCAGTTTTCCCAGCATCATTTATTAAAAATAGATTCTTTTCCCCAGCCAGCACCACTCATTGAATAGTCTTTTCCCCAATGTATTTATTCTTTTGTCTGCTTTGTTGAAGATTAGATGACAATATGAGGATGGGTTTATATCTGGGATCTCCATCCTATTCCAAAGGTCTGTATCTCTGTTCTTGTGCCATAGCATGCTGTTTTGGTTACTATAGACTTGTAGTAAAGTTTGAAGTCTGGCAGACTGGTGCCTCCCAATTTATTCTTTTTGCTTAAGATTGATTTGGCTACATGAGGTCTTCTCTGGTTCCAGACCAGAGAAGCATAGAATTATTTTTTCTAAATCTGTAAAGAATGATGGTGGAATTTTGATAGGGATTGCATTAATTGTGTAGATCACTTTAGCTAGCATGGGCATTTGAACAATATTGATTGTACCAAGGAAGAACAAATTAATCCTAGCAGAAGAAAGGAAATAACGTAGATCAGAGCAGAATTAAATGAAATTGAGAATAAAAGAACTATACAGAAGATCAATAAAACCAAAAGCTGTTTTTTAAAAAAGATAAACAAAATTTATAGCCCTCTTTCTATATTGACAAGAACTAAAAAGTAAAGGAATTTAATAATCACAAATGAAAATGAGAGGTCACTGCAGACATCACGGAAATACAAAACATTATGTTTGAATACTGTAAAATTCTATATGCCCCAAAACACTAAAATGTGGAGGAAATGGACAAATTCTTAGAAACACACAACCACCCTAAGCTCAATCAGGAAGAAATAGAATTCTTGAACAGTCTAATAGCAAGTACAGAAATTGGAGCAGCAATAAAGAATGTTCCAAAAAAAAGTCCCAGACCAGATGGGTTCACACCTGAATTTTTCCAAACCTACAAAGAAGAACTCATACATATACTTCAGAGATCATTCCAAAACATTGAGAAGGATAGTATCCCCCCTAACTCTTTCTATGAAGCCAAGTCACCTTGATACCAAAGCCAGGAAAGGACACAACAAAAAAGAAAACTACAGACCAACATCCCTTATGAATATAGATGCAAAAATCCTCAAAAAAATTTTAGCAAACCAAATCCAACAGCATATCAAAAAAATAATTCACCATGACCAGGTGTGCTTTATCTCAGGGATTCAAGGCTGGCTCAACATGCACAAATCTATAAATGTAATTCACTACGTAAATAAAAGCAAGAACAAAAACCATATGATTCTCTCAATAGATGCAGAAAAAGCATTTGATGAAATCCAGCACACTTGTATGATAAAAACCCTTAATAAAATAGGCATAGATTCCTTAAAATTATTAAGGCCATATATAAAAAACCCACAGCCAATATCATATTGAATGGGGAAAAATTGAAAGCATTCCTGCTTAGAACTGGAACCAGACAAGTTTCCCCACTATCTCCACTTCTATTCAACATAGTGCTGGAAGTTCTTGCCAGAGAAATCAGACAAGAGAAGGGAATTAAGGGTGTGCGAATGGGGGCAGAAGAGGTCAAACTCTCACTCTTTGCTGATGATGTGCTGTTATACCTAGAAAATCCCAAGGATTCAACCAAGAGACTCCTGGAATTGATAAACAAATTCAGTAAAGTCTCAGGATACAAAATTAATGCACATAAATCAGTGGCATTCATATATGCCAATAACAGTGAAGCCAAAAATCAAATCAAACATGCAACACCTTTCACAATAGCATCAAAGAAAATTAAATATTTAGGAATATATTCAATGAAGGAGGTGAGAGATATTTATAGGGAGAACTACGAAACACTGAGAAAAGAAATTGTAGAAGGTGTGCACAGATGGAAAGCCCTATCATGCTCATGGATTGGTAGAATGATTTCCAAAAAAATATTAAATTTATATTTTTATTTCTTTTTTGACCTAGTGATCATTTAGGAGGATGTTGATTAATTTTCATGTGTTTGTATGGTTTCTGAAGTTTCTTTCATTTTGCTTTCTAGCTTTATTCTGAGAAGATACTTAATATTATTTTGTTTGTACTTTTCTTGAATTTGTTAAGACTTGTTTTGTGGCCTAAAATGTGATCTGTCTTGGAGAATGTTCCATGTGTTGTTGGAAAGAGTTATGCTGTGTAGTTGTTGGATTGACTGTTCTGTAAATGTCTGTTAAATCTGTTTGGTCTAATGTCCAAATTAAGTCCAATGTTTCTTTGTTGATTTTCTGTCTTGGTGATCTGTCTAGTGCTGTGAGTGGGGTATTGAAGTCTCCCACTATTATTGTGTTGCTATCTATCTCTTACTTTAGGTCTAATAATATTTGTTTTCTGAATCTGGGTGCTTTAATGGTGGGTGCATATATATTTAAGATCATTATATCCTCTTGTCAAATTGATCCTTTTATCATTATATAATAAACTTCTATGTCTTTTTTACCATTTTTGATTACATACTGTTTTATATGATATAAGTGTTACTACTCCTGCTTACTTTTGGTTTCCATTTGCATGGAATATCTTTTTCCACTTCTTTACTTTCAGTCTGTATGTGTCTTTATGGGTTAGCTGAGTTTCTTGTGGGCAGCATATAGTTGGATCATGTTTTTGTTATCTTTCCTGCCAATCTGTATCTTTTAAGTAGAGCATATAATCCATTTACATTTAAGGTTAATATTGATATAGGAAGCTTTGTTCTTGTCATATTGTTAGGTGATTTTTAGTTGTTTTATAGTTTCTTTCTTTCTTTTTCTCTGTCTTTGTCTTTGTGATTTGCTGAGCTTCTGGCATGTTACCATTTAATTCCTTTCTCTTCTTCCTTTCTGTGATTGTTTTATAAGACCTGTGGGTTTTATGTTTTTGTGTGTTTTCATCATAGTAAATATTGACCTTTCATTTACATATTTAAGACTTCTTTGAGTATCTTCTGTAAGGCTGGTCTAGTGATGATGAATTCTCTCAGCACTTGCTTGTCTGGGAAAGATTTTATTTCTCCTTCATTTATGAAGCTTATTCTCATAGGATATAAAATTCTTGGTTGACTTTTTTTTTCAGCGCATTGAAAATGCCATCCTATTCTTTTCTGGTCTCTAGGGTTTCTGCTGAGACGTCTGCTATTAGCCTGATGGAGTTTCCTTTATATATGATTATATGCTTCTCTCTTGCTAACCTTAAAATTCTCTCTTTCACTTTGAATTTCGTCATTCTGGTTATGGTATGCCCTGGTAAAGTCTTTTCCGCAATGTATTTGCCTTGGGATTTGGCCTTCTGCATCTGAGTGTTTATATCTCTTGGTTGCCCAGGGAATTTTTCATCAATTATTTCCTGAAATAGTTCTTCTAAACTTTTTGATCTCTCTTTACCCTCAGAAACACCAATAATTTGTGACTGCAGTCACTTTATGTAGCCCCAGACATCTCAAAGGCTTTGCTCATTCTTTTTAAATCTTTATTCCTTATTTTTACCTGAATAGATTATTTCAAAAGACCTGTCTTCAAGTTCTGAGATTCTTTCTTCTGTTTGATCTAGTCTATTCTTGAAGCTTTCAATCTTTCTCATTGAGCTTATTTAGAATTAATATTTGGAATTATTTGTCTGGCATTATGAGGAATTCCTTTTCTTTTTGGAGACAGAGTCTTGCTCTGTTGCCCAGGCTAGAGTGCCATGGCATCAGCCTAGCTCAAAGCAACTTCAAACTCCTAGGCTCCCATGATCTTCCTGCCTCAGTCTCCTAAGTAGCTGGGACTACATGTGCTCGCCACCAAGCCTGGCTAATTTTTTCTATAGATTTATAGTTGCCCAGCTGATTTCATTTTATTTTTAGTAGAGAAAGGGTCTTGCTCTTGCTCAGGCTGGTCTCGAACTCCTGACCTCAAGCGATTCTCCCACCTCAGCCTCCCAGAGTGCTAGGATTACAGGCATGAGCCACTGCACCCAGCGAGGAATTCATTTTGATTGGGATGCATTGCTGGGGAATTGTTGTGATCCTTTGGTGGTATCATATTTTCTTGCTTTTTCACATTTCCTGTGTCCTTCCTTTGATATCTGCACATTTGATATAGTGATTGCCTATTCTAATTTTTTGGAATTGTTTTCAAAGGGAAGAATATTTTCCTGAAGGTGTATATATATTGTTGGTTGAGTAGGAAACTTTGGCTTTGATTCTGGGTGCTTGTAGTAGTGTGACTTCTTGGGCAGTACACAGGATCAGTGGCATCTGTGATTTCCTTGGTGGCTTAGGGAATGGTTATTTGTTGAGGCTGTGGTGAAGTTTTGCTGGGGACTTGAGAAGCAGCTGAAACAGTCTTTGGACCCCAGTGGTGGAAGCAGTGGGCTGGATATGCCTGATTTTAGGCCTCAGAGCACTTATACTGGCAGCAGTGTTAGTTTTTCCTAGGGAGACATTTCTTGGGTCTTCAAGTGGCTTGCTCAGAAGCTAGTATTTGGAACAGATTATGAAGTGTGTGGGCAGGTTCTCTTCTCCCTAGTCCCACAGCTGCCTGTAACAGGGTAGAGGGTATTTTTCTAAGTGTGCATAGGATAAGTTGGTCTTCCTGTCTCTTCCTGGCCAGGTGGCAGCTACAGTCACATTACCTTGAATTCAGCCCAAGGGCAGGGCATGGCCTAGTGTTGAACTCTCCAAATGTTGCTAGGTGTGGGCTTGCAATCAAATAGGGCAGGGCCCCTTTTAAGTAAGTTGCATGGGAATGAAACTGTGGGGAGTGCTGTCTGCTCACATCTGTTTCACAGGTCCCTATAACAGGGTGGTAGAAATTGTCCTAGGTGTGTATAAGAGAGGGTAGGCTGCCCTGCTCCTCTTCAGCTGTGTGGGGCTTCAGTTGCATCAGCCTGAGAATGGGGTGCTGCCCAGATCTAAACTCCCCAAATGGTGTCTTAGATGTGTGATCAGAAAGTATGAGGCCACTTCTAGGCCAACAGCATGGAAAAGATGCTGGATGGAGTGCCATCTGCTCATATCTAAGTCTCACTGCAGCTTGTAGCTGGGAAGTCAGAATTTTCCTGGGAGTAGGTAGAGAGCTTGGGCTCCCTGTCCCTCATCAGCTGGGTGGGGTTATGGCTGCATCAGCCCAAATTCATCCCAAGGATGGGATGGTGCCAGGCTTCAAACTCCCAAAATCGTGCCCTGGGTCTCTGACTAGAAAGGGTGGGGTCCTTCTCAGGTGGCTGCACTGGCAAGAAACTGTGAGGAGCACGGTTTTCTTGAGACTTGGTCCCACAGCAACTGGCTGCAGGATGCTGGACACTGTCCCAGATGTTTGCTGGAAAGCCTGATTTCCCTGTCCCTTCCCAGGCAGGCAGGGGCTGCAGCCATATCAAGCCCAAACTTAGTCTTTAGGAGGAGCACACCACCCAGTGTCAAACTCTCAAAATGGTACCTTGGGCTTGAAACTGGAAAGGCTGGGGCCCTACCGAGGCAGGCAGCATGGGCAAGATAGTGTGGAAAATGTTGTCCATTCATGTTTTAGCATCAACAGTACACCACATCAGGGCAGTGTGGTCCTTCCCAGAGATGCATTGGAGTGCCTGGGCTCCTCTATCCTTCCTCAGTGCCACACAGTGGCTGCAAGTGTGTCTACAGTTCCCCAGTTTCTAGGCTTTCAGAATGGCACCTGGCTCAAGCTGCTCTAGGCTCAGATGCCTGTGGGATTCTATGTGAGTTCCCTTTCTGCAAAAACATCTCTGTGCAGTATCGAAGCAGCTTCTCATATTAGGCTTGAGACCTTTGTGGGTCAGGGGGTTCTCTTGTAGCCAAGATCATAAAAGCCCATCTCAGTGAGTGGAGCCCTTGGGATTTCTTACTATTTGCCTCTGTCCAGGAACTTCTCCCAGCTGTGAGCCAGTCCCCAGTTGGGCAAGTTTCTGTGAACCCTCTCCTTACCCACTTTGGTGCTTCCTATCACTTCCCTGGTGAATCTCAGTATTCTGTCCTAGATGATCTGTTTAAAAATGTGAGAATCTGCTTACTATTCTGATTCCTCTTCTGGAGGAGGCACATACTACCTGTATCTAGTCAGCCATCTCAATCCTATCTCTCTGTCAGTGTATGTTTTACAGAAATAGGAAGAGTAAGAGACATGGTTGAAAAGGTAGCTCAGGGCTGAGTTAGGAAGGACTTACATGCTTGGGGGAAGTGTTTGGAGTTTATTCTTTAAATATTAGGAAGTCATCAAAATTTTTGAACAGAAGAATGACATGGGCAAAGAAAGGTTTGGAAGAGTTAATATGGCATAGCCAAAATAATTAAAAAGAGAAAAACAAATTTGGAGAACTCAGACTTAGTATTTTCTAAACTTACTACAAAGCACAGTATAATGAAGACTGTGTGGTATTGGTATAAGGATAGACATAAATCAATGGAATAGACTTGAGAGTCCAGAAATAAATGCTCACATTTATGGTCAATTGATTTTCAACCAGGATGCCAAGACCATTCAGTGGAGAAAGAATAATATTTTCAACAAATGAGGCTGGGGCAACTGGATAACCATATTTCAAAACACTGGAATTAGACTGCTACCTCACAACATATAGAAAAATAAACTCCAATAGAGCAAGGCCTAAATGTGAAAGCTAAGACTGTAAAACTCTTAGAACATAACAAAGGAGTAAATCTTCATAACTTTGGATTAAGCAATGGTTTCTTAGATTCAACATCAAAAACACAGTTGACCAAATAAAAAATAAGTAAATTGAGCTACTTCAAAATTAAAAACTTTAGTACTTCAATGGACACCATAAAGAACGTGAAAGGACAACACACAGAATGTGAAAAAACTTGGTAATCATATATCTGATAAGGGACTTGTGTATCCAGAATATGTAAGGAACTATAGCTCAATGTCATTGTTATTTGACAGTTTTACTGTCAAAAATATAACTCAGTTAAAAATGGGCAAAGTATCTCAATAAATATTTCTCCTAAGAAAATACTAAAAATGACCAATAAGCATAAGAGAAGATGCTCAACATCATTAGCCATCAGAGAAATGTAAATCAAAACTGCAATGAGATAACACTTCTCACTTGCTAGGATAACTAAAATAAATTTTTTTAAAAAGCAGACAATAACTAGTTTTCAATAAATGGGCAAAAGAAATGAACAGAAACTTTTCAAAAGAAGACAGAATAATGGCCAGCAAACATATTTAAAAAAGCTCAACATCTCTAATCATTAGGGAAATGCAAATCGAAACCACAATGAGATATCACCTAACCCCAGTGAGATTGGCCTCTATCAAAAAATCCCAAAACAACAAATGCTGGCGAGGATGTGGAGAGATGGAAACACTCTTCACTGCTGGTGGGACTGCAAACTGGTGCAACCTCTGTGGAAAAGAATTTGGAGGTACCTCAAAGAGTTAAAAATAGAAATACCGTTTGATTCAGCAATAGCACTATTAGGCATCTACCCAAAAGAGCAAAAGACATTCTTTAATAAAGACATCTGCACCCAAATGTTTATGGCAGCACAATTCGCTATTTCAAGGATGTGGAAACAACCCGAGTGCCCATCAATCCATGAGTGGATTACTAAAATTTGGCATATGTATATGACGGAATATTACTCAATTATAAGAAACGACAGTGATCTAGCACCTCTTATATTTTCCTGGATTGAGCTTGGGCCCATTATCCGCAGTGAGGTATCACAAGATTGAAGGAATAGCCTCCACATGTACTCGTCATCAAATTGGTACTAACTGATCAACACTATGGTGCTCACACAGTAGTAATATTCTCCTGGGATTAGGGGATTGGAGGGGGTAAACTCACAACTAATGGACACGGTGTGCATAGTAGAGGGGAAGGGCAAGCCTCTAAATCTCACTTGGGTGAGGCAAAGACATAGAATGTAACCAAAACATTTGTACCCTCATAATATCTTGAAATAAATAAATAAAAATGTAGACAATAACTAGTTTTCATGAGGATGTTGAGACATTGGAACCCTCATAGTGTTGCTGATGAGAATACAAACTGATACAGTTGCTTTGGAAAGAAGTTTGGCAATTCCTGGAATGGTTAAACAGAATTACCATATAAATCAGGAATTCCACTCCTAGGTATATATCCAAGATAAAGGAAAACATATATCCACACAAAAACTTGGACACAGATGTTGATAGCGGCATTATTCATAATGGCCAAAATGTGGAAATGACCCAAATGTCCATCAACTGAAGAATGAATGACTAAAATATTATAGTGCTAATATATTCATAAAATGGAATATTGTTTGGCAATAAAAAGCAATTCAGTACTGATACATGCTATGATATGGATGGACCATGAAAACATTATGCTAAATGAAATAATCCAGTCACAAAAGAAAATGTACTGTATAATTCAATTTTTATGAAATGTTCAGAATGAGCAAATCTGTAGAGACAGAAAGTAGATTAGAGATTACCTTGCTGTGGGTAGGTGGATTAGGGAGTGAGAAGGGTAAAGGGGTTTTTATTGGTGGTGACAAGATATTTTAAAATGGATTGTGGTTACAAATTCTGTGAACATACTAAAACACTGAATTATATACTTTAAATGGGTGAATTGTGTGGTATGTGAATTATATCTCAATCAAGTTGATATAAAAAAAGATTAATACAACATCAATTGAAAGGTAGATTGGAGAGGGCAAGGCTAGAAGCAGAGACACATGTTAGGAGGTTTTGTAATAGCCCAGTTGAGAATAAAGGGTCTAAACTAGGACAGGAGTAATGGGATTTAGGAGGAGGAGAGGATGGCTATAAACTATATTATAGAAGTAGAATCAATAAGACTTGTCATTTGGTTGGATGTTGAATATATGAAGGTGAGGAGGCAAAGAAGACTAAAATTTTGAGACTGGGTAAGTAGGAGAGTGATAATGTTATTTCTAGATACTGGGAACACAGATTAAGAAACAGCATTGTTTTTCAAAGGAGGAAGGGGAATTCATAACACTTTAAGCTTTTGGGGTGTTGCCAGGTCAATCTTTAAAAGATGCCTAGTATCTAGTTGAAAATATGGGATTGGAGCTTAGTAACAAAAGATGTTTGGCTAGAGCTAAATATTTAAAAGTCATTAATGCATAGATCATAATTTACATCAGAAAGTGACTGAAAGTATTCATGGAGAGAGTATGAAAAGAGAGAGGAAGAAAACAAGACATGGCTTTGTGGAAACAACTGCATTTAGAAGGCAGCAGCAAGAAAAATAGACCAAAATAGAGCCAAAAAAGAGGACATTAAAAGTAGAGAAAACAATAGCAGGGCTGCCTTACTGGAGGATTAGACCTGAGCCTTTAAGGATTGGGAGAGAAGAAGAGAATGGTTGAGAGGTTGAGGTTAGGAGGGAGAAGAGCAAAACCACAAAAATAAAATGTAGACTGTTATAGGAATGACGGTGAAAGATTATAAAAGTGCTGGGACCTATCCACAACAGCCCTTTGGGGGACACCTGGGAGTTGAGAGAAATTTCTGACCTGGTCCAGCTGGAGGTCTCCTGTTACCTTTCCTAGGTGAAGTGCTCACTTATCAATGGAACATACCAGAGAGATCTGGCCCTGGTCCTAATGACTCTGCTTGTGTTTCCTGGATCTATTATTCTGCAGTGGATCCAATCAAGGTAAAGACAAAGTTTGCTCTTGGAGTTGAGTCTCAGAAATGGGCAAACTGCCTGGCAAAAAGAAGCTATTAACTAGATGTAGTAATAAGCCCACCCCTGAGATACTAGAGCCTAAGGTTTGGAGAAAATTCCTCAAATGGAAAGATGAAGGGAATGGGTAGCACTGGATATTTGTCCTGATGATTTTCTTCCTTGTCTCTTCTTTTTGCATACTGTAAAGCAATATGCTCTCACTAAAAAAAAACTAGGGTTTGTTGTCTTGAGATTGGGGTTCTAGTCCCAAATTTCGTTCTAGCATGCCTTTGGAGTGACTTCAGACAAGTCATTTTGCCTGTGTTTACTCATCTGGAAAGTAAATCTATCTATTTATCTAGCCACCCATCTACAGCCAGCCATCAGCAATCATTTATTGAGTGTCTACTACATTTTAGGTATGTTACTTGGTGCTTTAGATGATACAGATGTAAGATAACATTTCCCACCTTCAAGAGGAGGAGGGGGGAAGGGTATATGTACACCTAATGGGTGCAGTGCACACCATCTGGGAAATGGACATGCTTAAAGCTCTGACTCGGGTGGGGCAAGGGAAATATGTATAACCTAAACATTTGTGCTCCTATAATGTGCTTAAATGAAGAAAACATAAAAAAAAATTTCCACCTTCAAAAAGCGTGGTCTAGTTGAGGAAGAGGGAAACTGGAAAAGGCATCACAATAGAAGATATATGTACTCTGGGCCTTGAAAGCTGTATAACAGTATGATATCAGATAAAGGATATGGTAAAGGGGAGGGCATTGCAGGCAGAGAAAACAGTATGACACTGGGTTGTGGAAGTGCTTAGTTGATTTGGAGATCAATGGGTAGTTCAGCCTAGCTAAGGCATAGGTTAGATAACATATCCTACCAAAGTCTAAAGATGGTTATGAGACTAAATTCAGATAACATAGTGGGGTACTTGTAAATATGAGAAATTATGAAATGATGAGGGGCACAATGGGCTTGTATAAGAGCCTGGCTCCCTGCAGAGAGCTGCTACCTAGTACCAACCCCATATCTTTCTTTCTCTGCCACTTCCTCCCTTCTTCAGGACATGTATAGTGGCCTGGTGGGGCCCTTAGCCATCTGCCGAAAGGGAATCCTGGAGCCCCATGGAAGACGGAGAGACATGGACCGGGAATTTGCATTGTTATTTTTGATCTTTGATGAGAACCAGTCTTGGTATCTGGAGGAAAATGTGGCAACCCATGGGCCCCAGGAGCGAAGCCGTGTTAACCTACAGGATGAAACCTTCTTGGAGAGCAATAAAATGCATGGTCTGTAGAAATGAATCTGCTCCTCTTCCAATGAAGTCCCTGCTGGTTGCATGGCGATATTTAATAGGCCCATTACTACCTAAGGGAGCATAATTCAAGAAAAGATGGGAAGATGGAATGAGGACAAATTGGAAGAAATCTTTACTATTAGTTTATACACACAAACACATACATACACACACATACATGCACACACAAAGCGGATATATGGTCCAAGTTAGATCAGTTCCCTAGAAAGCAGGAAGCTGATGTAATAAAGTTGCTGTGGTAACACTGCAAATTTTAATGTATTAGAAAAGGCAAGATGGACATTTATGACCCTTAATGTACCTAGTCATATTAGTCTCCCAATATCATATGTTATTTTTTTTTTCCCACTCAGGATTTGGGATCTGCTTTCTCACTGGATTCCTATATAGAAAGATGAAGATAGCTTATCTTTTATTCTGTTTTTAATACAAAGGTTCAATTTACAGATTGAGGAATTGGGGGAGAGAGCCTCAGAGAGTAGCATACTAGATTTATGTGACGTGCAAGAGAGAATTTTTTGATGCTTGAATAGATTTTGGAGGGAAATTATGCATCAAGCCTTCCTTTGCTCTAGAGATCTATGATCTCTGTAGCTGTAGCTTTTCAAAAACAAGAGAAAGAGAGAGATTTGGTGCAGTAGAATGTACGAAGCGATCTCTCACCATCCCTTTTAGCCCAAGATTTCTTTGATCTGAGGATGAAGTGTAGCTTTGATGGTGACTCTAACAGAACTCAAAAGTAGTATTTCATTGTCCCACAGATTTTAGCTCTTTCTCCTTTATGGAGAGATGAATGACTCACATTAGAACAGATAATTCAAACTTTACAAGGTGAACTTTTTAGCTCTCGTCAAATTGGAGAAATGGCTCAGGACAAAAAGGGAATGAGGGCAGAGTTAGGTCCTGTTAATGCAGGGGTTTGACTAATGCCCACATTCATCTGTTTGTTTATATGTCTATTTATCTAAACTCTTCAGGTATCAATCCATCTTCCTATCCATCTAGCAGGTATTTGTTGAGCATTTCTGAAATGCTAGCACTGGAGATATAAATAATGTTGGGATTCGAGGGGATAAATAAATAATATCCCTCACTTCCCTTTAAGATTCCTGGATCAATTAGAAAGAGAGATACTTAAGATCAAATGTGAGCTTTATTACAGAGAAGGCTAATTGAAAAACTGAATTCAGTTCTGCAACTAAATGAGCTTGCTAATACTCTTCTTGCCATGTATCACCTTGTCATTGACATAGATGAATAATAGCTCTCCCCCTTGACAGAGGCAGAATCTTACAATGAAATAATGGATCAGTTTTCACACCTTTCAGTGGTTGGATTGATCAGAGAGAGAGAAGATCCAGAAAAGAATGAGTTGATCATGTTTAGTTTCTTCTCTTAAATTCATAATTTGGTGGGGGTACACATAGAGACAGACTATAAGTGATTGTTTCCCCTCTTAAGGAGTAAAGTGGAAATTACCTTTCCTCTGTGAGAACACAAGAAGCAGGTGGAAATTGTCCTGGGCAAAGTCCTAACAGTGTGAATTGATATGGCAATGAGTAGTCTGGTGTCCTTGGAACATAGAATGTGGCTCAGGAAAAAATAGATCATGAGGCCCATGCATTAATGTTATTATTAATTCTACTAATATGACAAATCTTTTAAACATTTATTGTAGGCTCAGATGTCTGACAGGTGTTCTAAAAAAAATACCAGGAAGCTATAGTACTGTAGTATATACATTTGTTTCCTGCTTACTAATAACCTATAGTCTAGTTGGGGATGTGAGCTTTCATACATTAAAAGATAGGTAAATGTAGAAAACAGTTTCTGGTGAGTTCCAATGAGTCATGCAAATAGTACTGGGGGAATACAGAGATAGAAGGGGATGCAAGGAATGAGTGGTATGGAGAGGAGATAGGAAATCAGGAAAATCTTGGAGAAGGTAACATATTTAACTTGGCTTTGAAAAGATGGATAAAAGGAGGCAGGATTACTGGGAGGGAAGCGTATAAACATAAAGAAAGACACAAAGAACATGTGTGGACCATATAGGGAATGGTGAAGAAATCACCCTAATTGGAGTAGATATGTTGACTAGTGTGAGATGTCTCTGGGAAGGTGATTTGGAGCTATATTTTGAAGGACCTTGTTAGCTGAGCTAAGGAGACATGGACCTACTCTATTGGGCAGGAGGGAGCTATTAAAATATTTTAAGCAGCAGAATGACATGGTAGGATAGTTATTTAGAGAGATCATTCTGATAACATCAATGTGGAAGATATACTGGAAGGGGCCAGATCAATAAACTTGAGACAAGTTAGAAACCTATTGCTATCATAGATGATGGGACTAGATCTGGACAGTGGTGATTGGGAGTCAAAAGGAAAGGTGTAAGAGACTTCTTCTTCTTTTACAGCCATCAATGGGAAGCTCTATGCCAACCTCAGGGGTCTTACCATGTATCAAGGAGAACGAGTGGCCTGGTACATGCTGGCCCTGGGCCAAGATATTGACCTACACACTGTCCACTTTCATGCAGAGAGCTTCCTCTATCGGGTGAGATGGAAAAAGGGCTGAGTCCCTCAAGGGTGATTACAGGGGTGCCTTGACAGCCATTGAGAAAGAGGGGGATAGCAAGAAATGAGATAATAATCAGTTAAAAGAGCAGAGGTCTAGTACATGGAGCATTAGTGGGGAATTCTGGTCTGGTTTTATATCCTAGGATCAGTCAATTCTCTCTAGGGCTTAGTTTTTCCTCCTAATATGGAAGAGAAGAATTGGCTCATTTGTGGGGTAAGAAGATTGAAGGAACCAATATAATCAGGTCAACAACTTGAGACTCAATGATGATTAATCCTAAGAGCAAGGAATTTCAGAGTGGCTTCTCAGAATCTCTGAAAGTCTTTAATCCATTATAAGAAGAAATTCAATTCAGGAATTGAGTATACATAGAAATATCTATCTATCTATCTTATCTATCTATCCATCTATAGAGAGATAGCTTGAGATTTAGTCCTAGGAAAAGGGGGCAGATATGGAGGCATTGAAATAGACATAGATATCTAGAAGTGCTGATAAAGGAAGAGAACGTAATTTGAATGCATTTCTAAAGGAAATATGTGGCTCATTCCTAGGGGTCAAGGCTTAAGCCAAATTCCCCAGATTATAGCCTGCAGGAAAGTATGGAGATACTAGTTTTGAGCCATCTACAGAATTTGAAATGTCTTTTACTTTGGGACACTTTAAGAAAAAGGAGGAGAGAATCAGTCTTAGTCTCCTGTTGATTTAGTTTGTGTGGGTTGGTTCATAGGGGAGATGGATAAAGTGGAATTTTAAAGCCGCTCTTTGGTCTAGGAATCTTGGAGTCCTATATCCTTGATGTAGACATCACAAACTTTTAGTTCCTACAAGCTCTATACCATTCACTTCTTCTCTTCCACTCCTAATTTCTCTTGCAGAATGGAGAGAGCTACCGAGCAGATGTGGTGGATCTGTTCCCAGGGACCTTTGAGGTTGTGGAGATGGTGGCCAGCAACCCTGGGACATGGCTGATGCACTGTCATGTGACTGACCATGTTCATGCTGGCATGGAGACGCTCTTTACTGTTTTGTCCCAAACAGGTAAAGCCTAACTCCCCAAGATGGATCATCTTCTAACACTTTATCTAGCCTATAGGAACAAGGTAATAACAAGAAACCTCTTGTATCTCTTCTGATCCCAGAAGAACCAGGTCTTAAGACAGAGCACGGTCCCCCTATAAGTATTCCCCCAACCAATATTTCTCAGTTTCCACTGCCCCCCTGACAACTGTCCCTTCCTAATTACTCTGATACTTGTTGAGTTCACTTTGTTGACCCAGCCTGAAACTGATTGGGCTCTATGCATCAATGCTTAGTGCAGATTTGCTTCCTTTGAAATTTTATATATATATACATAAATATATATGTAAATATATATAATATAAATTTCAAAGGAAGCAAACCTGCACTAATTTATATATATATACACACACATATATATATATAAATGTATTATTTAGAGTACATTAGAAGCACTATTTCAAGGAATATTGCTAATGAGTCTCTTTCTAAAGACAAAAAGATACTTCTAACAATCACCCCTTAATTGATTTGTTTTGTGAGGATCGTGAAAGACAGTTCTTTCTGTCCTGAGAATAACTCCATCTAAGGCTAGAAAGACATATTGGCCTTCAGAGTTGCTACCAAGGGTGTACAAATTTTTTTCATTACATTTTTTATATGAAGAGGGAATAGCTGGTGCTGTTTCTTTACCAATAACTCTTTGTCCTTCACTAAGAATGTAGAAGTGTAGGCTGTGTTGGCTTTTTTGTCCTTGAGTCATTAAAGCATTAAATGTCTCACTTCTTAAGCCTCTTCAACTGAATCCAGCCCCCAGAATTATCTCCCTTACAAGAAGCTCTACAGAGTCTCCTGGAGCCCTCAGGAATAAAGCTTGTTTTTTTCTTCCTCCTGTGCATTTCCTATGTCATACTGCTACCATTTAATGGGTGTTATTGAAGTGGATATTCTGGGGTTGTCAGCCATTGGCACTCCATCAATAGGAAGAAAGAGTGGGAAAATGTCTTTGACCATTCAAACAGATTCAGAAAACCAAGGGAGCGAATACAACTCTGCTGTTTACCTTTAAGGAAGGAGACAAATGATTGTACATTATGATTTCCTATATCATTAAACAGATTTCTTCTCTGGCAACACATACTGCTAGAATGTGGTTTCTACTATTCAAGTACTATTTCCTAGCACCCAGATAGTTGTACAGAATTCTTTGTTGTGTTCTGTCAGTCTTTAGAATAAAAGTCAAATAATCAATTGATGTGTCATCAGGGTGTTATAGATCCAAGACAACAGGTTGTCTTCATATTGTATGAGGGATCATCCCAATTATAGGCCATCCAATATATAAGACCATCTCATAGGGTATTTCCATGAGCAAGGATAGCTCATATCTCTCTATGACAATGAGGCAGCCCACAAATCTTACAAATTTGCCTTTTTGTTTATTTATACCTCATTGTGGTCTAATTTCATATTGCTTTAACCCCATATTTGCTAACAGTCCAACAATAAAGAAGAGTTGTAGATTGATAGGGAGGAAATGGCTAATTGTTAGAACAAGGTTCCTGATGAGGCAGCAGGGGGTAAGAGTCAGAGCTAAGATGAAAGATTAGTGAAAGACTGGAGGAAAGTCATCCTTCTATCATAAGAAGAGAGAAGACTGAAAAAATTAGGATCAATGTGTAGGTTTGCAGGCAAGAGCTTGACAGACAAAGAATTTTAGCCTTATGGTCACTGTTTCCTCTGTGATAGGGCAGACAGAGTCATGTGCTGAGAGTTACAGGAAGGTGATAGGCTTAAGGAAAGTAGGCAAAAGTTTGAAATAGCCACTCTGGGGGGGGGTGGGAAAAAGTTAATTATTACCAGGCAGCATTGAGGACTTAGTTGAAGTTGGACACAAAGAGTATTAATCTTTCAAATTGTGTGATTTTTCTCCATCAGCATTCAGCATACCAGACAAAATACAGGGATAGTAAAGTTACTAGGGTTTCAGTAGATGATTGCGGCACTCTTGGTAAGTTAGTAGTTGAAGTGATAGACTCTGGAGCCTAACCTGGCCAGGAATGGCAGAAAAGATAGGATGAAGCTAGTAAGTTGGGAAAAAGTGAAAAAGTTCAAAATCTAGAGGTATCATGAAGGGGGGAATAACAGGACTTTGAAATAAAGAGTATTAAGGCACTGAAAGGATAGAAGGTTGTTAGATTTTAGATTTCTGAGATGGAACGATTCTGGATAATAAGTCCAATGTGACCATGGGAATAGTTGATAAAATTGGAGTAGACATGAAAGTCATTGGAGTTAAGAGGTCCAGAAACTGTGAGGCTTGAGTATTAGATGAATCAACACCCATGGTGGGAATTGAGGAAGAGGAAGACTGTGCCAGGTTCAAAGACTTCCATGAATGAAGGGATCTGCTCGGTAACAGTAACAAAAAGTGGTTGTGATTTTTCTAGCCAAATAATATAAAGCCTCAAAATAGCTCTTTACAAAAAAAGGAGGAACAATTCTCTCAAAGCAGTTGTAAGAGGGTGAAATTAAGCACAGTCCTCGGAAGAGATCAGTTTCATTGAAAGAAGGAGAAAAAGAAGTGTTTCTGAAAAGAGGTTGAATGCATAGCTAGGTACATTTGACAAGGAGTACATTCAACAAGGAGCAGAGGCTTCCTGAAGGGAGGATGGAGAAGAAGTGCCAAGAAATATATAAATAATTGCAGAAGGGTGACTTAAATGTTGGACTCCTAAGCCTGTGCTCTTGCCCATACATTATGTCACTGCTAAAAATCAAATGAACATACCAATACTGACTTTGATCATAAAGTAGTTGATTCCACCTTCATTTTGTTTACTATATCACAGAGAAATTTCTCCAACCAATGCTGACCTCCCACAGGGAACCCACAGATTGGCAGGAAGAATAAAAGGGCTAACTAACCTCTTGTCTTTTTTCCTCCTAGAATACTTAAGCACTATTACCACCATCACCAAAGAGGTTGAAAAAGGTAGGTAGAATGATGCACAGACTGGGTAGTTAGATGTGGTGTGTGGGGGGAGGGTACCTCTAGCAGATGGGACTCACATGACTGAAATGTGAGCATCACCATACTAGCAGAAAGAATCTGAGATTTCTGTAAGACTTTAGAAGCCAGGGAATCAAGGTTCAGCTTTCCTTAGCAGGTTTATTCTCTCTGGCTCCCAACCCCAACCTCCTGAGTTGGGGAAAACAGTCTCATCCTCAGGTGGAGGCTGCTGTCTTAGCCTCTCACCTAATGTATAAGGGAAAGGAATACCCTAGGTCCTGCTGGGTTGGGCATCAAAGGGTTGTAGCACAGACATGGATTTCCCACAGGGACAGTGTGAGACTAGAACAAATACCAGACGGTCTTCAATAGCTATTTTTATTCTTGCCTCTTTCTCTTTCATCTATGGGATATCACACAGTTGAACCAGCCATTTTTTCCTTTCAAGAAAATAGTGATTATTATCTTATCCAGCCTAGTTCCAAATAGTGTTTTTATTCTCCATCACATTTATAACTGGACTAGGAAAGATTCAGAAATTTATGAGAGCTAAATGGGATATTAGAGATCATCAGTTTAGTCTGGAGGTTTTTCAGCTATGTTTGGAGAAGTCCTAATGATGTAAGTAACTAATGAACTGTTAAGCAGGGGTCCAAGGTATGTCCTTGAGGGGATGGGGAGAGGTAAGGTGAAGTTGAATGGATGAAGCTTCAGGCCATGTTTCCTGCAACCCAAGCAGCTCAATTATTTTATATATATGTGTGTGTGTGTGTGTGTGTGTGTGTGTGTGTGTATGTATACATATACATGTATACATATACACACACATATATTCACACATACATGCTTTGTGTGTATATTTCTATAGGTACACATATATTTTGTGTACATGCATACATTCCTCATAAGCTCTCATTTGTTAAAAAGTTTCCACAGTGGGGAAAATACCCTCAAAACTGTTGGTCTAACAAAACTCAATAATTTTCTACACAAGAAACTGAGAGATGGAAAGTGATTTGTCCAAGGTCACAAAAGGAATAAGCGGTAGAATGTAAACTCAGAACCAGGATGTTTTCCAGCTTCTGTTTGAACTCATTACATTCCACCTTTTCTTAGTTCTGTTAGAACATTCATTCATCTGGTTATACATTCATCAGTTGTCAAGTATCACAGTTACCAAAACAAGTAAGACATAGTTGCTACTTTCTAGTGTCTAAAAATGAAATGAGACACCAAAACAATAATTGCAAAGCTGGATGCTATGTGTTGCACAAAATGGGCAAACAATAGTAACAGCTAACATTATGTGCTTGCTGTCTTCTAGGTGCTATGCTGAATATTTTATAAGTATTAACTCACTTAAATCTGACAATAAGCCTCTGTGCTAGGTATGATTATTATCCCCATTTTATAAAATAGGAAACTGAGATTAGATGGGGAGTAAGAGATTAGGTCACTTGGCCCAAGGTCACACAGTAAGTAAATTGTGAGAGTACAAAGTACAGCACTTTGGAAACATAGAGGAAAGGACCGTTAAATTGCCCAACTAAGCTGAAGAAAACTTAGCAGAGACATGTAACATTTATGCTGAGGCTAAAAGATAAGGAGAAGGAAGAGTGTGTTCAGGCAAAAGGAGTAACATGAGCAAAGGCTTAGAAGCTTGAAAGAGGATCACCTGTTTTAGAGAACAAAGAATAAGTTGATATGGCTGAAGAATAATAGATAAGACTAGAAAGGTAGCCTAGACCCTGATTATGAGTATTGGAATGTCTCACTTCAGAGTGTGAGCTTTACTCTGTAGATTAGTTGGGAACCATCAAAAGTTTATGTGCCAGAAACTAACACAACCAGATATTTCACCTGGAAAGATCTATGTGACATCAGTGTTAATATGACCCAAAGATATGAGAGACTGTACAGCACAGTGTCAGATTGTTGTCATGATATAGTGGTTAAAATTAACATTGATAAGCTGGATGACTGAGTCAAACTTCTTTCTGGAGTTTTCCTTATTGTTTTCAATTCTACCCTCTGAAACCATACAGACCAAGTCCGATTCTTCCTTTTTTTCTACATCTAGGCCTTTAGATATTTGAAGAAATATATCAAGGGCCTTCCCACTCTGAGTCATAGCTCTTTCCATGGGTGGACTGGAACCACATTGATTCTCAAGGACCTTTGCAGCTGTAGCATCATGTTTCTCTGATTCTCTGTAACCTCTGAATCTGTCTTCATTAGAGGGTTGTTTGAAAGATAGGGACAGGTGTGCTGTCTTATTTGAATGGGATTTTTTCTCTGGGAGATGACTGAAAAAGGCAACCCTTTAGAAGGTTCCCTATCCCAGGATGCCCATTTTCCTTTTTTTCCATTTCAACAGTGATCCCCAGAGATATTAGAGAAGGCAATGTGAGGATGCTGGGCATGCAGATCCCCATAAAGAATGTTGAGATGCTGACTTCTGTTTTGCTTGCCACGGGTGTCATCCTCCTGCTCATTGCTGTGGCTCTTGGTGGTGTAGCTTGGTACCAGCATCGGCAAAGGAAGCTACGACGCAATAGGAGGTCCATCCTGGATGACAGCTTCAAGCTTCTGTCTCTCAAGCAGTAACAGCTGGAACCTGAGGATATCCTCAGGAAGCACATCTGAAATGTACTCCCAGCAGGCCATGGACTAGCATCTAACCCCACTGTCAAAAGGGTATGAGTAGTGGAGAGGCAGAGAAAGAAATCAAACTCATCTGGGTATTTCTTCATTTATTTATTTACATGGAAATTATATGGTTTTACTTTTTCTTCAGTTTCTTTATTCCACTTGGGCACCTGGGGCTAAGTGAGTACCCTAGTATCCTACATTTCAAATTTCAATGGCTAGATTATATCACCATCTTACACTTGGAAGGTCTGAAAATTCCTAGGAACTGATCCTTCTCACAAAGTAAATACTAAGAAAAAAACTTCATTGATTAGGTTTCCACTGCTTTCCAGGCAAGTTCACTTTGAACTGAAGCCAAGTGAGCTAAACAAAGGACTAAGAACATAATCATGATGGGAAATTGGGGGTAGGGTTGGAATTGGGAATTCAAATTGAATATTGACTCTCCTTGGCAGTGAACTACTTTGGGGAAGTGGTGGATGGGCACCTACAACCTCTGGGGCCAGAAGCTCCTCAGAGAGCCAGTCCTCCAAGTTACTACACAGTGGCACTAAAGGGAATATTGAGTGGCCTTTCCATGTTTTAGGCAGCAAAATCTGTCTATTAAAGTACTTGTTAGAACACAAAAAGACCGAATTTCGTGACTTTGTTGGTACCTGTGGCTTCTGGGAGGTGTTACTGTGATTAAAACAGAAAGCACTTGAGGCTGGACAGTGGGAAAGTATAGTTTGGATCTGTCTCTCCTTTTTGGAGCCTGCAAGTTTGTGGTTTGGAGATGAGGAAACTGTCCCAGAGGAAGCCTCAAAGTCGGAGAGATGGGTACCATACTAGAAAAGGAGCTATCCCATAGGTGACAAAAATTTTCTGATTGCTAAGAAAAGTTGCCAAAGGGAAATAGAAATCTGAGAAAAGACTCAAACCTGTCTACTGGGCAAGGAGAGGTGGGCATATAGCTTGTGGTCCTTTTTTGGTAGTGGGGATATGAAAAGTCTACTTGCAACTTTGGAAACCTCTTTATAAGACAGAGCTATTCTCTTGGGTACATATAGCAGTATTCCTTTGTGACCTGCAAGTCTGAGCCTCTGTGAAACCTCGGTCAGAAAGTGTAAACAAGTGATAGATTGGGTACGGGGTAAGAAGATCCACCCCCACTGCAGTCTCCACAATACTGTACCACTTGACAAGTGGAGAAACAAGGAAGGTAAAGATGATAACTGAAGTACATAGTGTTTTACACTTTACAAAGCATTCTAATTCCTGACTGCATTTGACTTAACTCATTTCTATTAGAGTGATATCCCAGTTTACATTTGAGTAAACAAAGGCTCATAGACATTAAGTAATTTTATCCAAGACCACTCAGCTAGAAGTTGACCAGGGATTTAAGTATTCATCTATTTGACTCCAAACACCTGTTTCATTCTCCTATGTCATGGAAAAATCCACTAATTTCCATTTTTCTCATCTGTATTGATTCCAACTTTTCTGTCTGCCCAGCACCCTGTCTGCCTAGTTAGCAACCCTTTCTGATAAAATGTAGAAACCCACAGAGGTAGTATTTAGTTACCATATAATGTTGAACATTGGAGGAGGAAATACAAGCCAGAGCCTATCATTCATCTGTTTTACCATGGTCAGTGGCTTTCTGGAGAGTTTTACTAGAAATCTCAGAAACACAGTGAGGGTAGAGGAGGTGTTTAGATTTCTAGTTTATCCAAAGGTTAGTATTTAAGCCATTGCAGAATCAATGCATTTAATATCAGCAGAGCCCTTTAGGCCTACAGTTAATATGGAGGCTCATGAAAACCAATTTAATGACTTTAATGACTCCAATCAATTAATGGTTATAATTTATATGCAACCAGAAGGTCCTTAGCTTAGTTCCAGTTATGAATCTGACAGACTAGGAGTGGTAGATAGGATGGGATGAATTTCTTCTTAGTGTGAAATCCTGCCTCCAGATCAAGGAATGAAAGTTCAATACCTGCATATTTAAGAAAAGGATGTATTTTTGTGGTAGGTTTGCTTCATGTGGGAATATAAGGAGATATTTTGACAGTTAAGTGGCACAGCCATCTATTCAATTGTTTAAGCCAGAAATTCCTAGTGCCAACACGTGAGTGAGTCTTGTTTGTTTTACCTCCAAATATCTTTAATCCATTCATTTGTTTCCATCTCCATTGCTATCACTTCAGTTTAAAACACAAGCATTTGTTATCTGGACTACTGTAGTAGCCTCCTGCTTACTTTCCTCACATTCTCTCTGGCCCCTAAAATTTATTCTTCACATAGAAAAGTGATGTTTTGAGAATATAAATTAGTCTTTTAGTTTGGACAAAATGTCATAGACTTGTGTCTCCCTGTCTCTCCCCAGAAATCATGAAAGAAACAATAGAAGTACTCTAAAAGGTAGAAAGAGTAAGGCAGATTGGCTAGGGACACAGGACTGGAAGAGCAACACAGCAACTTGGCATCTTACGACCCTCCACCCAGAAACAGAAGGTGACTCATGCCCAGCATCACCCAGCTTAGCAAAAGGCATCCCAAGATGACAGGGGAGTCCTAGTGACAACTCCATGTGGGTCTGACAGTGCTGGAAAGGAAGATTGAGAAGGAGCCTTGATGATACTAAGTGGCCAGTGCAACTGCTCTTCATTTCTGCTAGTTAGCCTCCCCGCCCCCACTCCCAACAAGATGCCAGATAGCACCTGCCAAGAGGAACTTCAGCACAGCAAGCTGTCTAACCCAGGAAGCACTCTTTGTTCCTTCAAGCTGGAGAATACCTTTCCCTATCCAGAGTCACCAACTGGCTATGGCATGGATCAAAAGGAGCCTTGGTGACGCCAGAGAAACAAAACAAAACAGCACATCAAAGTCTCTGAAAATTATGTCATCATTGGAGCACAAAATTATGCCAGGATCTGTGTGCCAAACCTAAACAGGGTGACTACCTGCTAAAATAGATTAATTAAATATGCCCCAGAGTTCCATCATACCAAGAATAAGGAAAATTACAACTTGAGTGAGAAAAGGCAATCAACAGACACAAATGCCAGGATAAATCAAATGTTGGAATTCCCTGAAAAATATTTCAAATCAGCAGCCATCATAAAAATGCTTCCACAAACAATTATAAATGTTCTTGAAACAAATGAGAAAATAAAAATCTCAACAAAGTCATAGAAGTTTAAAAAAAAAAGAAAAAAGGAAAGTATAAAAAAGTATGGAAATGGAAAATATAACTGAACTAAAAATTTCACTCGGTGAGGTCAACAGTAGAGGTAAGAGAAGATGGAATTAGTGAACTTGAGGCCACATCAGTAGAATTTACTGAATCCAAACAACAGGGAACATAGGCTGAATGAACAGAGTCTAAGAGGCTCAGAAGAGGAGAAAGAGGGTGCAACTGAGAATATTTGAAGAAATAATGGTTGAAAACTTCCCAAACTTGGAAAATGTATAAGCCTACAGATTCAAGAAGCTGAGTAATCCCCAAATAAGATGAACCTAAATAAATCTATACTCAGACACAGCATATTTGAATTCTGAAAAGTAAAGACAGAAAAAAAAATTGAAAACAACCAACCCCCCCCAACATGTTACCTACATGGGAACATCAATTTGAATGACAGAATGACAGTGGGTATCTATATAAAGCCCTGGAAGAAGGAAGTGACATGACATTTTTTAAGTGCCGAAAGTAAAGGATTGTGAATCACAAATTCTATATCCAGTGAAACTATCCACCAAGAATGAAGAAGACATACAGATATTCTCAGACTCAGGAAATCTAAGATAATTTTTTTTTACTCTCAGATCTACCCTTAAAGAATGGCTAAAAGAAAATCCTTCAAACAGAAATGATGATAAAGGAAAAAGTCCTGGAATATCAGAAAAAAAGAAAAGAAACAGAAAAAGAAAAAATAAGGGGGAAAGAGTATATATAAGATCTGCACAATATAGTCAATCAATGGGACCTAACTTACATATATAAAACACTCCACCAATAACAGCAGAATACACATGTTTTCAAACAACCATAGAACATTTATCAAGATAGATCATATCCTGGACCATAAAACAAACATCAGCAAATTTAAAAGAATTGAAATCATAGAGTGTGTGTTCTCCAACCATAATGGAGCCAAACTAGATATCAGTAACAAGAAAGAGAGAAGGATAATCTTTAACAATCATAAATTAAAAAAATACATTTCTAAATCCATGGGTCAAAGAAGTCTCAAGGAAAATTTAAAAATACATGGAACTAATTGAAAAGTAAAATACAGCATACTAAAACTTGTGAGATGCAGCCACAGCAGTGCTAAAGAGAATATTTTTAGAACTAAAATGCTTTTATTTGAAAAGATCAAGCCTTGTTCCCTCCAGAAATCCTCATGACTATTCCATTCACAGTGATCTAAACTGTTTTAAAATGGTTAGTATTCACTTATCATTTACAATCCACTGCTTTGAACTGTTATGTAACTACTAATAAATTTCATTCTTATGGATGAGGAAACTGAGACTCAAAGAGACACAAAGCCTCTTGGGACACAAAGCCAAGGTGGGACTTAAATTGAGGTCTTCTGGCACTGATGAGTGCTGTTTCCATTACAATGTATTACTTCTAATAAGTGCTGAATCTAAATGTATTGTTTGGTGAGATGCAGCAAAAGCAGTGTTCAGAAAAAATTTATAGCATTGAAAGCATCTTTTATAAAAGAAGAAAAGGGTTGGTATGATAGTAGTGAGTTATCAGAACTTACTGACATTAGGGTCACTATAGTTGATATATACTCCACCACCAAATTTGACTGGCTTTAAAAAAAAAGAAGAAAGGTTTAAAATTAATAAACTAAGCTTCCACTTTAACAAACTAGAAAAAGAAGAGCCAGCTAAATCAACAGTAAGCAAAAGAAAATAAATATAAAAATTAAAGCATACATCAATGAAATAGAGAAAATCAACAAAACCAAAAATAAGTTTTTCAAAAAGATCAATAGCCAGTCTAAAAGAGAAGATGCAAATTACTAATATTAAAAATTAAAGAAGGGATATCACTGCAGTTTCTAAAGGCATTGAAATGATAGTTAATGAATATTGTAAACAATTCTATGCCCATAAATTTGATAACCTAGATGAAATGTACCAATTCTTTGAAAGACACATCTAAAATTCACACAAGGAAAAATAGACAATTTGAATAGGCCTATATCAAAGAAATTGAATCAATAATTAATGGCATTCTATAAGAGAAAGCACTAGGCCCAGATGAATTTTCTGGTGAATTCTGTCAAACATTTAAGGAAGAAATTATACAAATTCTCCATCTCTTTCAGAAGAGGGAATACTTCTTAACTTATTCTATGTGGCCAGCATTACCCTAGTACCAAAACCAGTACAACTACCCACCATTCACTATCTCTCATGAACATAGATGCAAAATCCTCAACAAAATACTGCCAAATCAATCTAACAACATACAAAAAGTATTATACACCCTGACCAAGTGGAATTTATTCCAGGTATGCAAAGCTCATTCAACATTTGAAAACCAATTAATGTAATTCATCACATCAATGGGCTAAGAAGAAAATCACATGATCATATAAATAAATGCAGAAACAGCATTTGAAAAATTACAATACTCACTCATGATAAAAAAAACCGACTCCCAGCAATTTAGGAATAGAGAGAAACATCCTTAACCTGATAAAGAAAATCTATAAAAACCTATAGCTAACATCACAATGCTGAGAAAATAGATACCCTCCCACTAAGGTCAGGAACAAGGCAAGATGTATCCTCTCGCCACTCCTTTTTAACATCATACTGTAAGTCCTAGCTAATGCAATAAGACAAAAATGAAATAAAGGTTATACAGATTGTGGAGGAAGAAATAAAACTCTTTGTTCACAGATGAAATGATTGTCTATGTGGAAAATCTGAAAGAATAGACCAAAAAAAAAAAAAAAACCTAGAACTAATGAGCAATTATATCAGGGTTGCAGGATGTAAGATTAATATAGAAAAAAGTAGCCACATCCCTATAAACTGGCAATGCACAAGTGAAATATAAAATTAAAAGCACATTACTGTTAACATTAGCACCCCACAAAATGAAATACTCAGGTTTAAATCAATCAAAATATGTACAAGATATATATGAGGAAAACTACAAAACTCTGATGAAAGAAATCAAAGAACTACTAAATAAATAAAGAGATAGATGGGAATACTCAATATTGTCAAGATGTCTGTTCTTCCAAGTTTATATATAGATTTAATGCAATTCCAATCAAAATTACATTGAGTTAGGTTGTGGATATCAACAAACTGACTTTAAAGTTTATATGGAGAAGCAAAAGATACAGAATAGCCAAAACAATATTAAAGGAAAAGAATATAGCTGGAGAACTGATACTACCTGGCTTCAAGACTTCCTATAAAGCTACAGTAATCAAGGCAGTGTGATATTGGTGAAAGACTAGACAAATAGATCAATGAAGCACAATATAGAGGCCATAAATAGACCCACATAAATATGAACATCTTTGACAAAGGAGCAAAGGCAATACAACATTGAATACGATGTTACATGTTGAATGATGTCAAAAATACTTAACAAGGTGCTGGCTAGAGGCTGTGCAGGGTCTTGGAGGATCACTGCCAGGCCAGGTATTAACCAATTGACTCCTGATTGTGGGGAAGCCTCAGGAGGACACTTGGATAAGCTCAAGACAGTGCCTGTTTACCACCCATACTGGATGTACTTCAGTATTTAATTGGTAAGTTGTGTCTGTGTGTGCCAATAGATCATCAGTATTGGTGGCATCCCACTCCCACCCACACATGACACATCTTTCAACACCACCCCCATGGCATAACCAAAACATGGACTTGGACAATGATCATAGCCACTCCAGGAGACTGCAAACTCTAAGGGCTCAGGGCCCAGATACGCTTTAGGACAAGTTGGTACCAACCCAGCTCAGCCACTTTGTAAAACAGTTTGGAAGTTTCTTAAGAAAATGAAACATACACTTACCATATGATCTAGCAATCGTGCTTTTTGGTATTTATCCAGATCAGTTGAAAATTTATTTCCACACAAAAACTTGCATACCGATGTTTATAGCAGCATTATTCATAAATTCCCAAGCCTGGAGACAACCAAAAAGTCTTTCAGTGGGTGAATGGGGAAATGAACTGTGGGTATATCCAGGAAGAGTGATATTTCTCAGTACTAAAAAGAGACCAGCTATCAAGCCATGAAAAACCATGGAAGAACCTTAAATGCTATTACTAAGTGAAAGAAGCCCATCTGAAAAAGCCATACACTATATGATTCCAACTATATGACATTCTGCAAAAGGCAAAACTGTGGAGTTAATGAAAAGATCAGAGGTTGCAAGGGGTTGGTGAGAATGGAAAGATTAATAGGCATAGCACAGAGAATTGTTATCTCATTAAAACTATTCTGTATGATAATATATCATGGATGTACGTGATTATACATTTGTCAAAACATGTAGACTATACAACGTCAAGAATAAACTCTAATGAAAATTATGGGTGCCCCAGAAAAGATGGAGGACAAGAAACATCACCAACCAGAGTGTCTCTGCAAGGAGAAATTGTGGATGAAAGAGAAAAAAACAGACAGATAAACATAGATTGAATGAGGGTTGGAAGGAAGGGTGCCTAAGCTACAGGAGACTCCATGGGAAGAGATTGCAGAGCAGAACTGGCAGGAAAAAGGCATCAGCAGGGATTAAGCCCCAAGAGGCTTGGAGACCAGCAAGAAGGGTAGGTGGAGCAGTAAAAATTTCACTCCTTTGCATCTAGGGCTGCTGGTGGGCTCTCGAGCTGCCAGAGAGACCTGCTGACACCAGCCCAGAGACTGCTGCAGCCAGTGAGTGAAGAGCCTCTTGAGGACAGGGCACCAGGCTCCCAGCTCCGTTGCGGTGCCTCCTGCCTCACAGACCCAAGCCAGTCAGCAGGTGCTATATTGTGTCTCTGCCCACCAGGCTCCTTTGTCCTCCCTGGGGGGGCCTCAACTCCTCAGGATACATCTTGCTTATCTTCATATAGACATTTCCCAACTCGAACTCAGACTGCAGGAGCCATAGGGGTCCAGTGAGTCCCAGGAGATCTGCGGGACTCCAGAGCCCAGTCATTATGGTTGGACAGCCTCCCAGAGAGAGGGTCAGAGATGACTGATGTGCAGTCCTTGTTCTGCCTAGTCCTTCATTCTCACCTTCATTTTCCCTACCTGCCACTGCCAAGAGAGAAAATTTAGCTATCACCTGGAGGCATCCACAGGGAAGGGGGATCTGACCTTTCCTTTTGGGACTCTGCAGTGGACTAAGGGGTGGGAGGGGAGTCACCCTATCATTACTGCCAGGTGGGGGATTGAAATCCAATCTCCTATTCAACCTTCCTTGACAGCCCAGAGGTGAGGAGTGCCTTCTAACTGTTGGGCAAAAGTGAGAGTTTCAGCTCTTCACTAGGCTTCTAATAATGCCACCATGGCTAGAAGGAAAAGAAGCACATTATTTCTGCTGCCCATGTGGTCTCCACTGACATCTTTGTGTGGGAAGATGCCTTGTTACTTCTGGAGGGTAATGAATATTCTGGGGCTCATTCAGCCTCCACTGACACTGGGGGGTGGGGAGTGGGAGGAGTGCCCTGTCACCACTGGGTAGAAATGGAATCCCAGACTCCCAAGAGCTCTCCACTGTTACCATAGAGGTATACTTGTTATCACAGGGTAGTAATAAAGGTCCCCAGTACTCATTTGGTCTATCTCTGATACCACCATGACAGAAGGGGAAGGGACACCTCATTAAAGCAGGGCAAGGGTGGAAGCCTTGGCTTTCCATGCTGCTTTTACTGACAAGGATGGGGATGGAGCCATGGTTTTTCCATAGTGTTTGTCTGAGAGTAGGGCAGTTGCTGTCTAAAAAAAGGTTTCTGTCTTGCTAGATTGCCCTTTTCCTTTCTTTTTGGCTGGGGAATGCAGGCTTTTCTTTGGGGATTTTTGGTCTATACTTGTTAGCATTGCTGTGTTGTTGGCTTTTCTCCCACCCAATCTGAGATGCATGAGGCAAAAAGAAAACCCAGGGAACTCACGTGTTGTTCATCAGGTTCCATGCCCCCTGAATAGTCTACCTTATCTCTATCTTTTAGGGCCTTCTCATATTTGTTTTATATATAATACTCAGGAATGTTAGCTGCACTTAGCAGGGGGAATAGAGAAGTGCATCTACTCCAATTTGGTCTGGAACCTAAAGCCTATAATTGGTTTTTATGAGGTAAGTTTGGATATAGCTTGATTTGATAGCCTGTGGACTCTGCCCAGGAAGCTGGCATATATTAGAAGTCATCTGCATTTGAGATTAAGTTTATACCTGATCCTATAATTGGAATAATTTGTAACAAACCATTTAATACAGATTAAGAAGAATGCAGATTTCACTCTCAGAAGCCAAGGGTTAAGAGAAGGAAAACCTATGGAGGCTCATCTCTTGGCTTCTGCCTGCAGATGGGGAGGCAGGAAACAAACAGTTGGAGGATGTTTAAGGGACTTTTACAAGAGCAAATAGATTACCTGTGGCCATGATAAAAAAAAAAGGCCATTAGTAAGAAGGAAAAGTTTCCTGTAGGGAAGAGGTTCTTCGCCCTGGCTACTCATTAGATTCACCTGGGGAGATTTTTTTAAACTCTCCTATGTCCAGGCTGCACTCCAGACAGTTAAATCAGAATCTCTAGGGGTCAGGTCTAGGGTTCAGTATTTTCAAAATGCCCCAGAAAATTCTAGTATAAAGCCAAGGTTAAGAATCACTGATACAGGATTTTTTGACTAGAGCTAGGAAGGTTCAATTAATGTGAATTAGAAACACATCCAATACAAGATGCTGGGGAGGTAGAATAAATAAGAGATTAATTAGTGACTGGCGACCGAGGCTTCATGGAAAAAGAGTCTCTAAACAAACTCAGGTGTTCTAAACTTTCTCCATATATGCTGTTCAATATAATATTGTTATTGTTATTAAATACAATATTATATTGTTCAATACAATATTGCTGAACATTATGATGGTGTTTTTTTCATTCCAAAATATTAATTAAGGGGATACAAGTGTTTTTGTTATATGGATACCTTGTATAATGCTTAAGTCGGAGCTTTTGGTGTGCCTGTCACCAGAATAGTGTTCATTGTAATCAGTAGTTAAATTTTTATCCCAGACCTCCACTCTAACCCTACTTCTTTTTTGCTTTCTATTGTGCTTTACATTGCTTTGTGCCCAAATTTACCCATTGATTAGCTCCCACTTAGTCAGAACCTATGGTGTTTGGTTTTCCATTCCTGAGGTATTTCACTTAGGGTCATGTGCGAATGACATTATTTCATTCTTTTTTGTGGCTGAATAGTACTCCATGGTGTGTATATGTGTGTGTGTGTGTGTGTGTGTGTGTGTGTGTGTGTGTGTGTGTGTAATATAAAGCACATTTTCTTTATCCACTCATGAATTGATGGGCACTAAGGTTGATTCCACATCTTTGCAATTGTGAATTGTGCTGCAATAAACATTCAAGTGCAGGTGTCTCTTTGATAAAGTGACATTTCATTGGGTAGATACCCAGTAGTGGGATTCCTGGGTCAAATGGTTGGTCTACATTTATTTTATTGAGGAGTATCAATACTGTTTTTCATAGAAGTTGTACTAATTTGCAGTCCCACCAACAGTGTATTAATGTACCTTTCTCCCTGCATCCATACCATTGTTTTTTGACTTTTTAATGATGGTCATTATGATAGGGATAAGTGGTATCTCATTGTATTCTTAATTTGCATTTCTCTGATGATTGGTGATGCTGAGCATTTTTTTATGTGTTTGTTGGCCATTTGTCTATCTTCTTTTGAAAAAATTCTTTTCATGTCTTTTGCCTACTTTTTGATGGAATTGTTTGTTTTTCTTTTCTTTTTTGCTGATTTGCATGAATTCTTTGTAGATTCTGGATATTATACCTTTGTTAGATGTATAGTTTGCAAATATTTTCTTCCATTCTGTAGGTTGTCTGTTCAATCTGTTTACTGTTTCCTTCATTGTTCAGAAGCTTTTTAATTTAATTAAGTCTCATTTATTTATTTTTGTTGTTGCTGTATTTGTCTTTTGGGTCTTAGTCAGAAAGTCTTTTCCTAGGCCAACATCTACAAGAGTTTTTCCTATTTTCTTCTAGAATTTTAAGATTTCATGCATTAAATTTAAGTCTTTTATCTATCTTGAATTAATTTTTGTATATGGTGAGAGATAGTGGTCCTATTTGATTCTTCTGCATGTGGCTATACAATTTTTCCGGCACTATTTATTCGTTTCCCCAATGTATATTGTTGTCTGCTTTCGTGAAGATCAGTTTGTTGTAGGTAAATAGTTTTATTTCTGGGTTCTCTATTCTGTTCCATTGGTCTATGTCTCTACTTTTATACCAGTACCATGTTTTTTTTTTTTGGTTACTACAGACTTGTGGAATAATTTGAAGCCAGGTAATGTGATTCTTCCAGATTTGTTCTTTTTGCTGAAATAGGGCTCTTTTTTGGTTCCAGATGAAGCTTAGGATTTTTTTTTTCACTAGATGTGTGAAATATGACATGGTATTTTGATGGGGATTGCATTGAATCTGTAAATCACTTTGGGAAGTATGGGCATTTTAACAATGTTGATTCTACCAATCCATTAGCAAGGGTTGTTTTTTTTCCATTTTTTTGTGTCATCTGTGATTTCTTTCATCAGTGTTTTGTGCCTCTCCTTGTAGAGATATTTCACCTCCTTGGTTAAGCATATTCCTAGGTATTTTATTTTCTTTGTGAATGCTATTGATTCCTGTATTTGACCTCCTCTTTCCTGACTTGGATGCCCCTCATTTCTTTCTCTTGCCCAATTGCTCTGGCTAGGACTTCCAATACTATGTTGAATATAAGTGGTGACAGTGGGACCCTTGTCTTGTTCCAGTTCTTGGGGGAAATGCTTTCAAATTTTCCCCATCCAGTATGATGTTGTCTGTGGATTTGTCATATGTGGCTTTTATTATTTTGAAGTATGTTCTTTCTGTGCCTAGTTTGTTAAGGGTTTTTTATTATGGAAGTGTGCTAGACTTTATTGAATGTTTTTTCTTCATCTAGTGATATGATCATAGGGTCTTTGTTTTTGTTTATGCAGTGAATCACATTTATTCATTTGTGTATGTTAAACCATCCTTGCATCCCTGGGATGAAACTCACTTCATCATGGTGGATTATCTTTTTGATGTGCTATTTGATTTGCTAGTATATTGTTGAGGATTTTCGCATGTATGCCCATAAGGGATATTGGTCTGTAGTTTTCTTTTTTGTGTGTCCATTTCTAGCTTTGGTATCAGGGAGATACTGGCTTCATAGAATGAGTTAAGGAAGATTCCCTACTTCTAGATGTTATGGAATAATTTCTGTAGGATAGGTACCAGTTCTTCTTTGTAGGTCTTGTAGAATTTGGCTGTGCAGGGCTTTTCTTTGTTAGGAGATTTTTTTCTTACTGCTTCAATCTTCGTGCTCATTGTTGATCTGTTCAGGATTTCTATTTCTTCCTGTTTCAGGCTTGGGAGGTTGTATGTTTCTAGCAATTTGTCCATTTCCTCTAGGTTCTCTAGTTTGTTTGTGTAGAGGTTTTAGTAGTATTCATGAATGATATTTTGTATTTATGTGGTTTCAGTTGTAATGACTCCTTTTTCATTTCTGATTGTGGTTATTTGAGTCTTTTCTATTTCTGGTTAATCTGGCTAATGGTCTATTGATTTTGTTTATGTTTGCAGAGAATCAACTTTTTGTTTCATTGATCTTTGGTATTGCTTTTTCTTTGTTTCCACTTTGTTTAGTTCTTTCTTATTTTTTTCTTCTGCTGGCTTTGGGTTTGGTTTGTTCTTCTTTTTCTAGTTCCTTCAGATGAGACATTAGGTTGTTAATTTGTGATCTTTCTGTCTTTTTGATGTATATATTTAAAGCTTTGAATTTTCTCCTTATGACTGCTTTTGCTGTATCCCATAGATTTTGAAACCTTGTGTTCTCTTTGTCATTCAGTTCAAGGAGTCTTTTGATTTTCATCTTAATTTCATCATTGACCCAGGGATCATTCAGCAGCAGGTTGTTTAATTTCCATGACTTTCTGTAGTTTTTAATGTTTCTCTTGGAATTAATTTCTAGCTTTATTCTACTGTGGTCTGAGAATATATATGTTATGATTTTGATTTTTTTAATTTGCTAAGACTTGTGTTGTGGCCAAAGATATAAGCAATCTTAGAAAATGTCCCATATGTTGATGAGAAAAAATGTATATTCAGTAGTTTTTGGGGTAGAATGTTCTATAAATGTCTGTTTGATCCATTTATTCTAGAGTCCTTGTTTAGGTCTGGTGTTTCTTTATTAATTCTCTGCTTTGATGTCTAGTTCTGTCAGTGGGATGTTGAGATTCCCAGAAATTACAATGCTACTGTTTATTTCATTGCTTACGTCTAGAAGAATTTGCTTTATGAAACTGAGAACTACTGTGTTAGGTGCATATATATTTAGTATTATCATGACTTCTTGTTGAATTGCTCCCTTTACCATTATAAAAGGACCATCTTTGTATTTTTTTACCATTATCAATTTAAAGTCTATTTTAGCTGATATCAGAATGGCTGCACCTGCTTGCTTTTGGTTTCCATTTGTGTGGAATATTTTTTTCATCCATTAACTTTGAGTCTGTGTGAGCCTTTGTGGTTTAGATGTGTTTCCTGAAGACAGCAGATGGTTGGGTTGTGCTATTTCATCCATTCAACCAGTCTATGTCTTTTGAGTGGGACATTCAGACCTTTCAGGTTGAGTGTTAGTATTGATATGTGGGATACTGTTTTGTTCATTATTTTGGATGACACTTTATTGTTTTGTTTACCATCTTGTGCTATTGTTTTATAAGAGCTGTGAACTGTCACTTTTGAGTGTTTTTACACTGGTGGGTATCTATTGTGCTGTTGCATACATAATGCACTTTTGAGCATTTCTTGTAGGACAGGTCTAGGAGTAATAAATTCCCTTTGTGTTTGATTGTCTTGAAAAGCCTTTATTTCTCCATCATTTAGGAAAATTACTTTTGAAGGATACAAAATTCTTGGCTGGCAGTTGTTTTGTTTAAGAAGATTAAAAATGGGACCCCAATGCCTTATGGCTTGTAAAGTCTCTGCTGAGAAGTCTGCTATTATCCTGATGGTTTTTCCTTTGTAATTTACTTGTTGCTTTCATCTTGGAGCTTGTAGAATTTTCTTCCTCATTTTGACTTTGGCCAGGTTGATGACAATGTGTCTCAGATATGTCCTATTTGCTATGAATCTTCCTAGTGTTCAATGAGTGTCTTGTATCTGCATATTTAATCTCTGGTGATACCAGAGTTCTCCTCAATAATTTAATATTGTTTAATATTGTTACTAATTTACTACTAACCTTGAGATCTGGTTTTATAGACAGTATACATGATCAGAAAAGTCCACCACAATCTGTTTTTTTCTTGGCCCCTACTTATGGGAAGCTCACCTTCTTAGATGCAGCTTCAGAATCTGAAAATAATTCCTAAAGGCAAATTGAATCAAATTTTATTAAAATGTCAGGATTAAAAAGAGATGATTCTAAAAGGGAATAAAAATTATCAATAAAGTCTATATATTAAAAAAGATTATAGCCCTTACTATTCACATGCTTGTTTTCTAGTCACCATTTCTGGTTGTCTTCTCTGTCCTCCTCTTCTTTGTGATTTCCTCTTCCACCAAGAGTGGGTCTACAGCAAAAGTAGGCTTCATTCATTGCACAGTCTTGGAAAGGCTCCTAGAGATCATAAAGCCTAATCTCCATTGTGCACCAAGGGAAAACTGAGGCCCAGCAAAGACAAGAGTCTTGCTTCAGCTAGAGAATGATAGAGGCAAAATAACTCAGGTCTCCAACATGCTCCTTCTCTTTTTAAAATTTATTTTAATAGATTTAGGGGCACAAATGGGTTTTGTCACATGGATGAATTTTATAGTGGTGAAGTATGGGCTTGTAGTGTACCTCTCACCCAAATAATATACATTGTAGCCAATAATTTTTTACCCCTCACCTCCCCACAACCTCCCCTTTTCTAAGTTTCAAATTTCCATTCTACTATTCTGTATGACCATGCATACCCATGGCTTAGGTCCCACTTATAAGTAAGAACACTTATATTCTCGTTCAATCATATCATTGAAGCCAAGGAGACAGCATAATCAATATGGTCACTAATACCATGTGAGAATTAGTATATCATCAGCTGATGATATTTTTACACTAGTATGTGATGCTTGGAAACTACTACAGAGACTCTCTGATGTAGCCTTCCAAGCTGGGCACTATGAAGGACTCAGTAGAATAAACATTCCTTTTTTTGAGGCCTTAGAGAGGCAGCCGTGCATAGTGGAAAGTGCTTGGGCCTCAGAGTCAGACAGAATTGGGCTGGAATTTCAGCACATAACTTATTGCTGTATAACTGTAAGAAAATCACTAAACCTGTGTGAACCTCAGTTTCTTCTGTAAAATGAAGATTATAAAGAGCACCTATGACCTAGGAACAGTGTGAGAACTGAATAAGACCAAATATAGAAGTGGGAAAGCATATGAGAGATAATCACTAAATATTAATTTTTATTCCCCTTCTCTTTCACTGCACTATTTCTTGAAAAAAGCTGTTAAGGAAAATAATTTGCTGTCAGTAGAAACCACAAGGAAAAAAAGGCTTTGTGGGTGATAGCCATGTGACTGGGCAGCTGCCCTCAGTGGGGATCCATTTTGTTCAGGAATGCAGCATCTGAACCCCTGGCACTTATGTGCAATTTCTGAGGCCTTAAAAGGCTAACTGGTGGGTACACGAAAACTTGCCAATTACAATAGGAACATAAAGTAGTGTCATACCAGCCCAGAAATATGTAAGTGTTCCTAGTCCCTAAGAAAAAGGTTATTGACAATCACCTAAGAATCCCCTATTTGACAGCTTGATGATTTGTTGGCTGCTTTGACCTACCTGTTCACAGAGATCTGGTTTCTTTGTGTCCTTCTTGGGTACAGAGTGGGAGTTCACTGCACTGCGACTGACACAGGTATGTACTGATGTCAACTCCAAAACACACAAGGGTGGCCCATGTACTAACCCTTCCTGTGTCTTCATTATTATCAGTAAATTAGAGGATTCAATCAATCTCCTCCACTGTACCAGCATTCATAATTTTATCAGGTGAAAATTCAAGGCCCAGTAGGGCTTAAAAGAAGGCCTTTTCTGAAACAGAGGCAGGACAGATACACCACAAGCCCTGGCCTCTTACCTCCTGGTAAGATTACTAGTCATTCCTCCTCCATTGTGTGGTAGCTCCCTCAGTAAGCCATTTTGTAGCTTGTAATGGTAATTTCCAATATCTCTTTTCCTATTCCCTTCCCTAAGGCTATAGTGGTTTCCTCTGCCCTTTTTTCTTTCATCTGAGTAATACCTCCTAAGTCTTCCCCTCTAAGTTCCTCCTACATGCTTTTTCTCCCTCTTCCCTCTAGGCTATGTAGAATGTACAGAGCTCAAAAAGAAAGGAATTTGATGGGACTCTGGACCTGTTTCTTTATTTTGTCCTGAACTGAGTAACTGAGTGGTGTGTGTGTGTGTGTGTGTGTGTGTGTGTGTGTGTGTGAGAGAGAGAGAGAGAGAGAGAGAGAGAGAGAGAGAGAGAGAGAGAGAGAGAGAGAGAGAGAGAGAGAGATTGTTTATGGAATCATCCTTGGTAACGCAGGTGTTTAGAAAGTAATTAATTGGTAAGCCAGAGACAGTCTACTCAGAGATCAGTGATAATTGAATATTTTTAAAAACAACTTTACTGAGGTATATATTACATATTACAAAATACATCCATTGCAAGTGTACAAATTAATTATTTTTATTAACTTCATTGAGTGCTGCAGCTGTCACCATAACTCAATTTTAGAACATTTTAATCCTCTAAATAAGATCCCTCATGCTGATTAACATTTAATCCCTTTTCTCATGCCCAGGCAAACACTAATCTACCTTCTATCTCTATTAGCTTGCTTTTTACACATATTTTATGTAAATGGAATCAAACAATATGTGATCTCTTGTATCTGACTTCTTTCACCTAGCACACTTTTATATTTACCTATGGTGTACAACGTGTTAGAAGTTCAATCTTTTTCATTGCTGAATAGTATTCCATTATATGTATATGCCACACTTGTTTATCCATTCACCAGCTGATGGACATTTCCATTTTTTGAATACTATAAATAATGTTTCTATGAATATTTGTATAGAGGTATTATATATATACATACACATATGTTTTTAATTATCTTGGGTATATAGCTAAGAGTGGAATTATTGGATCATATGGTAACTTTAGCTTTCACTTTTAGAGAAACTGCCAGATTATTTTCAAAAGTAGCTGTACCATGGTACAATCCTACCAGCAATGTATGAGGCTTCTCATTTCTTCACATCTTTGCCAATAAGTGGTGTTATCTTTCCTGATGATATGATCTTATATTTAGAAAACCCCAAAGATTCTGCCACGAGATTACTGGAATTGATAAACAAATTCAGCAAAGTCTCAGGTTACAAAATCAATGTACAGAAATCAGTAGCATTCCTATACAACAACAGTCAAACTGAGAATCAAACCAAAGACTCAGTATCCTTCACAATAGCAACAAAGAAAATAAAATACCTAGGAATACATTTAACTAAGGAGGTGAAAGACCTCTACAGGGAGAGCTATGAAACACTGAGGAAAGAAATAGCAGAGGATGTAAACAGGTGGAAAACTATACCATGCTCATGGGTCAGTAGAATAAACATTGTTAAAATGTCTATACTACCCAAAGTGATCTACAGATTCAATGCAATCCCTATTAAAATACCAACATCATTTTTCACAGATCTAGAAAAAATAATTCTATGATCCATATGGAAGTAGAGAAGACCCTGTATAGCAAAAGCAATCTTAAGCAAAAGAACAAATTGGGAGACATCAATTTATCAGACTTCAAGCTATACTACAAGGCTATAGTAACTAAGACAGCATGGTACTGGCACAAGAACAGAGACATAGACCAATGGAACAGAACTGAGAACCCAGATATAAAACCATCCTCATATAGCCATCTAATCTTTGACAAAGCAGAGAAAAAAGTACACTGGGGAAAAGGATCCTTATTCAATAAGTGGTGCTGGGAAAACTGGGTAGCCACATGTGGAAGACTGAAACAGGATCTGTCTGCACCTTTCACCTCTCACAAAAATCAACTCACGGTGGATAACAGACTTAAACCTAAGGCATAAAACTATAAGAATTCTAGAAGAAAATGTTTGAAAAACTCTTATAGATAATGGTCTAGCAAAGAATTTATCAAGAAGACCCCAAAGGCAATCACAGCAACAACAAAAATAAATAAATGGGACCTGATCAAATTAAAAAAACTTCTGCATAGCCAAGGAAACTATCACGAGAGCAAACAGACAACCTACAGAATGGGAGAAAAATATTTGCATGCTACACATCTGATAAAGGGCTAATAACTAGAATCTATGTAGAACTCAGGAAAATCAGCAAGAAAAAAATCAAACAACCCTATCAAAAAGTGGGCAAAGGACATGAACAGAAACTTTTCAAAAGAAGACAGAATAATGGCCAACAAACATATGAAAAAATGCTCAACATCTCTAATCATCAGGGAAATGCAAATCAAAACCACAATGAGATTATCACTTAACTTTAGAGAGAATAACCTTTATCAAAAGTCCCAAAACAATAAATGCTGGCATGGATGTGGAGTGATAGGAGTACTCATACACTGCTGGTGGGACTGCAAACTAGTACAACTTCTGTGGACATACCTCAAAGAGATACTAGTACTGCCATTTGACCTAGCAATTCCATTACTGGGCATCTACCCAAAGGACAAAAAGACATTCTATAAAAAAGATAGCTGCACTCGAATGTTTATAGCAGCACAATTCACAATTGCAAAGATGTGGAAACAACTCAAGTGCCCATCAGTCCATGAGTGGATTAATAAATTGTGGCATATGTATACCATGGAGTTCTGCTCAGCCACAAAAAACTATGGTGATCTAGCACCTCTTATCTTACCCTGGATACAGCTGGAGCCCATTCTACTAAGTGAGGTATGCCAAGAATGGAAAAATAAGCACCACATGTACTCACCATCAAATTGGTATTAATGGATCAACACTTAAGTGTTAAGTCAACATATAGTAGTAACATTCATTGGGTGTTGGGCAGATGAGAGGGGGAAGGGGGATGAGTATATACACACCTAATCAGTGGGGTGAGCACCATCTGGGGATGGACACGCTTGAAGCTCTGACTTGGGTGGGGCAAGGGGAATATATGTAACCTAAACATTTGTACCACCGTAATATACTGAAATAAAAAAATAATAAAAATAAAAATAAAAAAGACATCTGCACTCGAATGTTCATAGCAGCACAATTCACAGTTGCAAAGATATGGAAACAACCCAAGTGCCCATCAATACATGAGTGGATTAATAAAATGTGGTATATGTATACCATGGAGTACTACTCAGCTATAAGAAACAATGGTGATATAGCACCTCTTGTATTTTCCTGAAAAGAGTTGGAACCCATTCTACTAAGCGAAGTATCCCAAGAATGGAAAAATAAGCACCACATGTACTCACCATCAAATCGGTTTCACTGATCATCACCTAAGAGCACATTTAGGAATAACATTAATTGGGTGTCGGGCAGATGTTGGGTGGAGGGTGTATGGGTGTATACATAACGAGTGTGATGTGCATCGTCTAGGGGATGGACACACTTGAAGCTCTGATTTGGGGGGGAGGGGGGACAAGGCAATATACGTAACGTAAACTTTTGTACCCCCATAAAATGCTGAAATTAAAAAAAAAAAGCTGTAAAACAAATGGAAAGAAACTTGATATCCCCAGCTATTAAATAAAATTATAGTAAAGCACAGCATTCGCAATGGTTTCTCTTTAGGTGGTGCCTTTAATCCAATCCAATGAGATTGTAAAACATGAATAAAGACCCTGAATTGGCAAGGCAGTGAGTGCTCTTAGTAGGTAATCATCCAGATGGTCTAGCTTGAATATGCTTGTATTTTTTTAAATTATGATGAAAATGAAAGCACTCACAAACATTTACAAACTTCTACAGATTTTTCAGACCTCAGAAGACATATGCACAGTCTTCCTGGGGCCATGGGACCCTGTCTAGAAGTATTAGTTCAGAACACAACAGTTTCTAGTAGATCTGCAGCCTAGATGAGAATCTAAATATATAGCTGGGACTCAAGTATTACAAAAGTGATGCATGTAACCTAAAACATTTGTACCCCCTTAGTAATTTGAAATAAAGTATGTAGAAATAAACAATTTAAAAAATAGAAAGAGAGCTTAGACTATAACCCAGATCTCCTGGGTGTCAAGTCAGTGACTGTGATCATCCCTGGTGCTACATACAATGATCAGAAACACATTTCCTTGCTGTACTCACTGAGTAAAGATACACCAGCCAAATGAGGAACCCTAGTTCTCTGAAAGCAGAGAAATAAACAAAGTATTTGTATATATTCCTGTTTATTGGCTAATATGAAATGTTTGCAGAGCATCATAAACCAAACACAGCCCTTGTAGTATCCACACATGCATATGGCTCAAGATTTAACAAAATACCTATAAATAACCCATTTATGAGGAAAAACAGATAATTAAAATGTACCGACATTCAATGTAAAACACTAAAGACCTAAGTAGTGAAGCAGAGAGGGAAAGCAGGAGGGGGACAGGAGGGATTATTATCTCAGTGTGGCAGGGCTGTGTGTTGGGGAGGGGGTGTTATAGATTTGATCCCCTTATCTAGCCTCGATCTGAGAACCCTGGAGGAGAAAGTTGCTCTCCCAGACTCCTCCCTGTTAAAATCCAAGTCCAGGTGCATGGAGAGGAAGATAGTGAACCAAAAAACTCAACTCATTCCCAGCAAACACTTCCCCTCCCTTATAAACAACAACTTTGTTTGCTAGTTCAAATATGGACAACTCAAGTATTTTCTAGGCTGAGGAGTATATTGAAAATGTTTCTATCAAGTGTACTTTGTGCTTCCACTGACCAATATCCTCCAAGTAGAAAATATACATAAAGGTACAGTGCTCAAACAAAGATGCCCTCGCTTTAAAAGCAATGAAAAGGAAATCTTTGAAAAAACTGTCCTGGTGCAAACACTTGAATATGACATTTGCCATGGACAAACAGTAATTATAAAAAAGGAAAGCATCCTTCACTTCACCTCTACCCAAAGTACTTTAAAAAGCAAAGCAAAACAAAACTTCATTGGCCTCTTCCAATTGCCAACTCCAATTGTTAAACTTGAGAAAGTTGGAACCAACGTGATTCTGGGTATGGCTTGGGATGGTGACACAATGTTCATGCCATGAGCAGGCACAGTGAAGAGGTGTGACTGGGTCATTTTATCATATTATTGTTATTATTATTGTGTTGCAATCACTATCTTTCCCACAGAGCAGCAGTTTTAGACTTGGGCTTGAACCACTGCCAGGCACATGGAGACCTTTGGACATCTGGAGTGTGTTCAGGCTGAATCATCCTTTGTTTGGGTACTAGTTCTTCCCCTACCAGATGGTGCAGACATGATTAATAAGATAAATGAGATAAGAATAAACTGTCCCAGGGGGAAAAAAAAAGAACAGAGAGCCTAAAGGCTAAAACCTAAAACCTTGGCTCACACATATTTGGTAATACCTGTGTGAGGCCAGGCTGCTTGGTAGTCTTTTAATTCAATTGCTTCTAATCCCCAGTCCAGTACAAAGGGACCTTTTTGCTTTTTCCCAGGTGCTTTTAGCACCTTGATCAATGGGTTGCCCTAGGGGCTCTTAATCAGTGTTTGCAGATGTGACTACCCCCAAAGATGCATTTAATAAAATACTAGTAGCAGCAATCTTGCTGTAGAGCTCACTCTATTGTCAGGCCTAGGACCTGGTGATGAAGTGAATTCTGCCTAATGTACATAATTAACCACCAAGTACTTGTGGGACAGGAACTAGCTATACATGCTTCAGAAAGATCCTGAGATAATAAAGAAGAATACAGCTTGTAAGGAGCTTGTTTTTCTCTGGCCATGAGATGTATAGGTGTGGGCTAAATGCAAAAAGACTCTTTAGAAAGAATCAAAGGGAAAGGGATGGTGGGAGAGCTGGGATTCAACTGACATGTCAATAGAAAGACGTAGCAAGACATCTTTCTTTTCTACTCTCAGCCACCCCTACATGGATTGGGGGATGTCTTTGGGGGACTGTTGGGAGGTAGTTTGGGAATCCCAGGCCCTGGAGGAAAGGTTACCTTGGCTCAGAAATATTCCGTAAGGTTCCAAGAGGGCAAACTTTAGCCCTTTTCCCTGTTGGGGTGGAGAGTTGTATCACCTCAAATACAGGATAAGGCCTAGGAAATCCCAAGGGAAATTGCTTGCTCTGCCCTATGCTGCAACTTAGGACCATTGCTCTTCAAACATGCATGGAAATCCCAAGGGAAATTGCTTGCTCTGCCCTATGCTGCAACTTAGGACCATTGCTCTTCAAACATGCACAGGACCCTCCAGCTGATCCAGGGAGTGCAGTGAGCCTAGTAGAACCTGGAAGAAGGCAGAAGAAACCTTATAGGCTGTAGGGAGTAAGAGTTGGAGAGAAAAGCTAAAAAAAAATAAATAAAAATCCTCAAAAACTCTTCATCTTGTCCCAGTTGGACTAAGACTCAGACGAAATCATGTGTTAATTTTTCATGGAAGACTACACTGCTGCCTCGGTAGTACTCAATAGACTATAGGGCAGCTGCTTTTCCTAGTGGTGGGAATGGGCTGTCTTAACCAATCTCTTAATCTCTTCCCTATGTTCATTATTGATCTTTTAAAGATCATTTAGGCAGTGTCTAGTGAAGAGAAATAACTCAAGAGGGTCCTTTATTACCCCTGCCTTTCCCTCTGCCATAGCCAAGAGTATTTCTGCTCTACCTGCCCTTCCCTGGCCTCTACTCTCAGTCATGGGATCCACAGTTGGGCAGAGTGGTTGTGTGGGACAGGCTGTCTTTCTCAAATATGAACTGCTTTGGGTAAGTCACTATTGTATGGGCCTGAGTTTCCTTATTTTTATAATAGGTATAATGTATGAATGAGCCTTTTTAAACTGTAAAGCACCAAAGTGTTATTATTGACAGTTTCACTCAAATAATTTATAATCTTTTAAAGACAAGAGAATTGCCCCCTCCACATTTAAATAAAGGTAAACCCTCAAGTCACCCAAACTAAGATCAGAAACTCTTAAACTGCACAAAGGAGAAAGGGAGGTGGGACAAGTAGGATGGACAGTCCTACTGGCTCCAGCCTTTATCCCCTCTTTCACACTTGAGGAGTGAAAAAAGATAAGATGGACAGGAAGAAAGAGTCCTGTCTAGCCTTGTAACCCTTTTCACTTTCTGACTTCTTGTGAGATAGTGCTTAATGGAAAGTCTCTTTGTTTCTCACTGCTGTAATACCTGGCATAGAAAGGACCAAGCTGGCAGTAGGGAGAGGAAGGAACAGGAGGGAAAAGGAGAGGATGCAATCTGTATGGTGGGTAAGGACATTACTTCATTCACATGCAGGCATAAGGCCTTTTTTTGTCTATCTATCTACCCCTTTTCATTCCAAAAAGAGTTGTTTTCTGAAAAGATATGTCAGGAAAACCAAAATACTCCTACCCTAAAACACTGTCTTCCATAAATGAAGATTTCAAGATATTAAAGAGATCCTGAAGGCATCCTTGCCTTGCTATTCATCCCTGCATCACTGAGTAATTTAAGGCCAATCACTTTCTGTCACTGGGCCTCAGTTTCCTCATCTGCAAACTGGGGATGATAATCCCTGCCTTGCCCACATCAGAGTCTCTGTAAAAATCCAATGAAATAATGGCCTGTGAAAGCAAAGTGCAAAATGTAAAGTACAGCACCCATACATGTAGTGGGTTCCAGCATTCTTAACCCAGGATAACGGTGCCCTGTCTCCAGTCTTGTTTTTACAAATTAAGTCACACCCGACATTCTGGACTATATAAGCTGCTTTCAAACAAAGGCACCAGTTGCTCTACTCACCTGAGCAGTTTTCTCTTCCAAACCTGACCTACTATGAGGGAGTGGGTATCAGCCCAAGTGGCCCATTATGAACATAAGGGGAGACTTAAAAACAACTCATGATGCTCACACCTGAGCTCCAAGAGTCTCATTTTCCCTGTTCCACCAGAAAGCAATGGAGAAAGCAGTTCCATTTCATGCTGAGAAGCATGTGAAACTGGCAGTGAGGGCTCGAGAGATTAATTGGTTTTCTCTAAACCAAGAAAGCACCAAATGGTCCCTGAGCTGCCCTAGGGCCAGGCCTCAGTGAGAACTTCAGGTCCTCAGTGCTCTTCTGCCTCCCAGACCTCAGGAACTTCACTGTCATCCCAAAGATCAAAGCTCTGAGCTCTGATTTGGTCCTGGGAATATAGTCACTGACTTTTGAGCTTTAGAAGACCAGGAACCAGGAAGGAAAAAAAAGAGGCAAGAGTACAAGGTAAATAAAAATGAAAGAAACCTTAGGAAAGACTATTTTAAAGATCAAAAAGACACTGATTTAAATCCCCACAAAAGAACAGTGGAGACCTATTTGTGGGGATGAAGACTCTAGCAAATTTGCTGGGTCCAGAGCTGTCACAACCACAGAAACCTAAGACATGAGTTGAGGAATCATAGCACCAGGCTTCCTCCAAAATGTGTATGTGTGTGTCTGTGTGTGTGTTGGGAGGGCGGCAGTGTGAATAAGCTAAAACGGGAGAAGGATTTGATTTTTGTCCTTAAAGTGCTAGTTATATGTGTCAAGAGAGTTCTTGAGAGGCTCACCTGACCAAAAATGCAGGCAGGAAAACTCTACTCCATTCATTGTCATTTCCTCCCCTATTCTCTATAATCAAGTTGAGCTAGGAACATGTCTTGTACTCCCATGACAAGGGAATCTGGTTCTCCAAGCTAGAATAGGGAAGCAAGATATGCTGCAAGTCAATCTTGGGAAAATGCTGGAGAATCAATCCTCTGATGGTATGGGATAGAATATATCCCATCTGTAGAATACTGGCTGTTGTGGACACCACATCCCATACTCTTGCTGCTGTTGTGGTATAGAAACAAGGCAAGAGACTCCAGAGAGAACGACTAGGCAAGGCTGTCAGGAGCACAAGAGACCTAGGGAGGGAGCAGAGCAAGTTAGAAACCTGTGGGGAAATCTCACTAGCTCCCACCTGCCCCTACAGCCCCCAACCATGTGTTAGGCCAATAGTTTAGGATGTAATAGCAGAAATACATCACCTAGCTAGGGAGATGACAATTCTACCCTATTCTACATTGGCAAAACCATTCCTTATGAAACTTGGTTGAGTTCTAAGCTCCACATATTTTAAAGGAACCTAAAGTGGCGTTTTTCAGAAGGGAGATGCTTTCTTTAAACACCTGCAGGGCTATCACAAGGCAGAGGAAGCAGATGAGGTCTGTCTGGCCCAAGGAACAGAGCCAGGACCCCCAGAAAGACAGAAAGCTTTTTCTTTATATTGAGCTCAAATCCACCAGTCATAGTTATAATATATATTGGGCAATAGTGAGCTCTCTGCCACTGCAAGTATGTGAGCAAGGACTACACAAACATTTGGTGAGGATATTATAAAAGGAACCCAAATATTGATTGAAGGCCTTGGGTAGGGAATGGACTAGATAACCTTGAAGGTATCTAGGCTCACTGATTTGATAGCAGTCTTGGCGTTCTAATGTACACTGTTCACATTTTCCTAGGTAGGATGTAGGAAGGGCAAAAGTCATCGGTGAACCTGGAAATATATTAGCTGAAGAAATATGCAAATGCACAGTGAAAGGTAGTTAGCTATTTGAAAAACAGGAATCCACTCACTCCTGCCTCCTAATGCCTCACACTACTTAAACCTTTGAGAAAATAACATTGACTATGGGATAGTTGTAGAGGTGGAGTTGGATGAACTCTAAAATGGAGCCCCCAAACATAGCTTCTAGCCCAGTTCTGTCACTGATTTGCTTTGTGACTTTAAGAAAATTGCTTTCCCTCTGCAACTCATTTCCTACCTCTGTAAAATGAGGCTAATATATCGTGATCTGCTAACCACAAAGGGTGTTATGAAGATCAGAGGAATGTAGTGGATGTAGAAGGGATATGTAAATTGTGACTGGGACAGGAAAGGGAATGAAAAACTAACATGGTTTAAACATCTCTAATGCATCAGACACTGTAAAAGGTACTTGTGCATGCATTTTTCATTCAACTCTCATAAGAACTTATGAGATGTATAGTACTTTCTACCTTTTACAGATGAATGATTTGAGGCTCAGAGAGATGAAGGGAGTTATACAAGCTCTATATAGCTATTAAGGAATGAAGGTCAATCTGAAATATAGGGCTGTCAGATGATCAGGTTTGTATGTTTTTTCTACTGTGCTACACTGCTTGTACACATGAAGGAGATCTGCAAGAGCTTGCAACAGGCCAGAATGTAGAGACTGGTGTCATGGCAACCTGGCCAGTTCCCTGACAATTGCAGGCCTGAAAGTATGATGTCTGACTGGCTTAAAAGATTAACACCAGCACTGTTGTCTTTTCACCCACCAGTGTTCCTAGCTTGCTGCTGTTCATCCTTCCTTAGCCCTACTGAGCAATAGCACTCCAGAGAGGAATTCTTTGAGGTTAGTCCCTAATTTTGGGTTTTTCTGCCCCACCTTTCTAGCTCACCTCAGTAGTGTTAAGGGCGGGGAACTTCAAAGGGCACATTGAGCTCCAGCTTGTCTCCAGAGCTTTCAGCTGTGTTTTCCCCCAACATCTCAGCTCCAATATAGGAGGCAGAGCTGGAAAACTTTTGCAGGTCCAGCTCTGTGCATTCAATGGGGTTGTGGACCCAGTGGGAGTGGCTCTCTGAGGCGCAGGAGGCCATGGTAAAGGACTCCTGTGTGGGGAAGCCACGAGTCGAGCTGCAGTCGTCCTCCAGGATGGGGTTAAGTGGCTGGATCTCAAAGGTGCTCTCACTCACTGTGGACTCAGGGCTGGTCTCCTGGCCAGGTGGCATGGGGAAGAGAGATTCCTCCTCTGCTGCCTCATCAGCCTCAAACTGCAGCGAACCTCCTGCAACTCGAAGCAGAAAGCCACTGGGTCACCCAAAGGTAGGGGCATTTCTCAGCAGGGCACCTAGTCCTGAGCACAAGATAAAGGAGGGATCTGGGAGGTGGTCCTCCCCTTCCCTGAGGACCAGAGCACCTAGCACCAGGCTGAGGTAACACAGTTGAGAAATATACTTACATCCAGAGAAAGATAAACCTTTTGTGGGAAACAGAATTTTGACCCCCCCTTCGCCTGCCACAATCTTCATTTCCTGGTGTTATGTCTCTGCATATTATGTTACATGGCAAAAGGGACTTTTCAGGAGGAATTGAGGTGATGGATCTTAAAATAGGGAGATTATCCTACATTATCTAGATGGGTCCAATGTACTCATGCGTCCTTAAAAGCAGAAAAGGAAGGCAGAAGAGACAGACTATCTGCTAGTTTTGAAAATAGAAGGGGGCCATAAGCCAAAGAATGTGAGTAGCATCTAGAAGGTGGGGATTGCCTTCAGCTCACAGACAGCAAGGAAATGTCACTTAAGTCCTATAACTGCATGGAACTGAATTCTGCCATCTGACGGAATGATCAAGGAAACAGATTCTCTCCTCCAGAAAGCAAAGAGCCTCCAGAAAAGAATACAGCTCTGCCAACATCTTGGTCTTGGCCTTGTGAGACTCTAAGCAGAGACCCAGCCGAGCCTGCTGAACTTCTGAGCTATGGCAACTGTGAGATAATAAGCTATTAAATGTGTGGCAATTTGTTATGGCAATGATAGGACAGTAATACATCCTTCATGCCTGAGTTTGGTTCAACATCAGGTTACAGACTGAGAACCTATGTGATGTGTGTTTGGCCTCCCCACTGTGGTTGTGATTTTGTTCTTTATTCAAATTAATTTCCAATGTTTAACACGATTTCATACAAAAATCCAGATTTCTGGATTCTCTTGGAAATTTGGATTTTGCAACACTGAATATTACCACATGGTAACAAAGAGCTGGAGCTGAGTGGTGAATTCCCCTTTAGTTAAATGTGCTCTCTAGTTTTCCACACTCCCTACTCCTCTCTCTCACACCTTACATTGGATCTAATTCACACATTAATCTCACCTACACAGCTCCAGTATGTGTATAAGTCAGTGACTCTTGATAAATACCTTCCCCGAATGAGGAAATATCTAGCCCTCTTTCACCCTGTGAAGGCCATGAGGAAGCTGCATGCCTTCATATTCTGAGAAGGGTACCACATTATTATCTTGAGGACAGATGAGGAACAGAGAAGGTTTACCCATCTCTCTTCTCCTGAGGGAGGAGAAGAGAGACAGGCAGCTCTCAGATGTTCCTTCATCTTCATCTTGCTGAGCACTGAGGCCCAAATGACTCATTGCCCATGTTTCATGCCCATGCCAAGAGACTGGGCAACAGTTCTTATCTGGGACACTGGCTTCCAAAGTCAGAGACAGGATGGTCCACCGTGAGCTACAATTTCCCAGTGTTCCAGGAGCCACCAAAAGGTAGGAGAGAGAAGCAGAGTTTTAGAAGGGTCATAAAGGGACAACAGTGTTCCCTTTGTATCCTGCTACCCATAAAATGCTTGATTTATATTCATTTAAGCCAGGGGCACAGCCAAATATACCTGCTAGCCTTTTTCAAGATCATGTGGCAGACCCCAGAGACAAACTGACCAAGGCAAGTCTATATAAGAGGAAAATTCCCACACAGAGAGAGTTGCTTTGGACCCAGTATCCAGTGGGCTGATGAGATGCCCTGAGCAGCCTTCTATCTAGTCAACTTTATCCTCCTCCTTACTAAGTCAACTCCATTCACTAGTCTGAGTTTCTGTTTTGGTGTCCCTGCCTAGCTCTCAGTTTCCTTTTTTTTGTTTGTTTTTGAGACAGAGTCTCGCTCTGTTGCCTGGGCTAGAGTTCCGTGGCGTCAGACTAGCTCACAGCAACCTCAAACTCCTGGACTCAAGCGATCCTACTGCCTCAGTCTCCTGAGTAGCTGGGACTACAGGCATGCGCCACCATGCCCAGCTAATTTTTTCTATATATTTTTAGTTGGCCAGATAATTTCTTTCTATTTTTAGTAGAGACGGGGTCTTGCTCTTGCTCAGGCTGGTCTCGAACTCCTGAGCTCAAACAATCCACCCACCTTGGCCTCCCAAGTGCTAGGATTACAGGCGTGAGCCACCACGCTCGGCCTCAGTTTCCTAAATGGCACTGAAACTGCACTGAATCCCAGTATTATTGGTTTGACCAGCCACCATCCCACCTCCTCAATCTTTGCCCTCAGTGAGCTGGACTTTCTGCCCTACATTCTTGTCTAATAGCTAAAGTTGTGCTATATACATCTCACAATGTTATTGTGACTTTAAATATGACCTTTCATCTGGAATTTTACATGGCCATCTGGCATGGGCTGTGTCAGATCTCTTTAGGCATCAATACTGCCTGGGGAAAAAAGTCTAGGTTGCCAACTCCTCTGGACACTGGGCTTTCAGTTACCCCCATCTGGGAAATTATTATACTGACAGAAGTTGCCCTAGACCTCACTCACTTTTATTATGGCCATGTCTCAGATATAGCCAGGCCTTCCTCCATTCCTGACATGTTCCATAATCTATACCTACTAGTATAAATATGAAGAATTGTAAAAGAACTTAAAAATCAACTAATCCAATTCTACGTGTCCTTTTAAAGATTGGGAAGAAAGAAGCCCAAAGAGGCTAGATGACTTGTCTAAGGTTACACAGTGATTTAGAGGTAGATTTAGAACCTAAGTCTCAAGATTCCTTTCCCAAGGGATTTCTCACTATGCTGTGCTCCTGCATGAACCCCTAAAACCTAATGAACAAGGTCCCCTAAACTGTCAGTGTTTGCCTTAGTCATCTCTGAAGTCCCATGCTTTCTATTGCTATCCATGATATTTTCCCTGGCCAACAGAAGACTACCCTTGAAGTTTTCCAGCATGGTAGGAAAGGCCAATTAACTCTCAATCCCAGAAAATTCTCTCTTCTTCCAATAAGAGCTTGTTCTTGATTCATATGAAACGTGAAGCAGCCACCCTTACCACGCTGGCAATGTCTGCTGAAGAACTGCTTGCAGTAGAGGAAGAGGAGCCCCAGGAAGGCCAGGGTAAACACCACTAGCAGACTGCTCACCAGTGCAACAAGTGTGGCCTCCTGAGGGGGCACCGTGGGTACATCTGCCTTCACTAAGCTCAACTGGAAGGCACCTGTGAGATGAAAATGTAGGGCATGTCAGTCAATGTGGGTAATTAACAGTCACGTTGATGTTGGGCCTGAACTTCCTCAGGCTAACACCCCTCTCCCTAGGGCCTTTCTGAATTAGGCCTGCTATGCTAGTTTTACTTCTTTGTAGAGCAGGCAAAATTATAAAGAAAAATGCAGAGAAACTTTCATATATTGTTGCTATGGCATCAATTAGAACAATTAATTGAAGATGCACATATCCTACGGTCTTTCCATGCCACATCTAGTCATATGACCTAGAAAAATAGAAACAAGCTAAAATGTTGATCAATAAAGCACAGGATAAATAAGTCATGATATAATCCTGAGATCCAAGGATATAGCACTAAAAGAAAAGGTCCTTATGGATCAATATAAATAATCCAGAGAACAAAAAAGCAAATTGGAGAAAGAGAATATATAACTTGATATCATTTCTATAAAACATTATAAAATATATAATAATAGCATATATTGCTTATGAATATGTACATATATCCTAAAAAATACAAGTATAAAAACATTAGTAGAGAATATGGCAGAGGTATAGTGCTCACCAATTATCCACATACTCCCCTGCATTCCCTTACACCCTTGCAATAAGGCCATCAGAGTACTTCTGGCCAATGGACTGTGAGTGGAAATAATGTGTGTCACTTCCAGACTGAGTCAGTTAAGATCTAGTATGTCTCCTCCATCTCTTCCCCTGTCCTATCAACGTGGAAGCCACATAGTCTAGAAGGCATAGTCACATGGTGGAGGAAGACCTTCACATAGTGAAAAATAAACTTTTATTGTATTAAGTCACTGAGATTTGGGAGTTTATTTGTTACTGTGGCATAGCCTACCAACAGAATACATACAATTTCAGGATTGTGATTGTATCTGGGGAGGTAGGGAGAAAATGGGACTCAGAGAGGATCTAAAAGGGAATTCAATTATACCTGTGGAATTTTTGTTCTTTCTAAAAAATTTGAAGCAAATATGTAAAATATTAAGTTTTATTAACTCTGGATATTGGGTAACTATGCATTTTCATTTTATATTTTTCTGCATTTTTAAATATTTCTATATGCTTGAAACCTTTCATGATTATAAAAATCATTAATAATTTAAAAAATAAGTGAGTATATAGATATATGGTAGATAGACAAAAACAGGCAAACCAGTAAATGGATAATGATATGGGCATAGATTAAATCCTAGTTCTTCATTCAGTCTTTTACAAGGTTTAAGCCCTAGGGACTCCTATAAATTTCATATAGTAATAATAATAATAAATGTACACATGTTATAATTTCTAAAATAATTCCTAATATCCATTATTTCATTATACCTATACAGCCATCCCATAAGGTAGGAAGAAAAGAAAAAAGAAAAATAATTATCGCAGGTCACATTTTTTTCAGATGAGGGAAATGATATTCAATTAGCTTGAATGATTTACAGAGGATTACATAGATAATATGTTGTGAAACCAGGATTTTAATCTAACTAATTCCCTTGCCACTCTACAGGAAGGGATAGGAGAGGGTAGGGAAAGTCTTTACTACCCTATCTTGCTGCCACCTGATGGGTTGAGGAGGAAAGAGGAGAAGAGAACTGGATACACACACTGAACTTCAGATGTAGGGGTCTGCTTTGTGCATGGTATGCACTCTTGGTCCTGCAGGCCTCCAATGCGTGTCTTTCGGTAGAACCTGTGGTCAGAGTAATTAGAAATGACAGAGTGATCAAACAAGCAACATACTTGGACCAGTTCTTCCTGGGATCATAGGCAGCTTCTAAGGGGCTTGCCTTACTGAAGTCAGCACCTACCCCTCCTTGTGAGCTCGCTGCCTCTGTGTCTGATACTGATCAGAGGCCCAGGCACTCTACTTCCTCTATTCACCATACCCTATAGCAGGAGTCCCCAACCTATGGTGAGTTGTATTATTTCATCATATATTACAATGTAATAATAATAGACATAAAGTATACAATAAATATAATGTACTTGAATCATCCCCAAACCACCCCCACCCCAGTCCATGGAAAAATTATCTTCCCTGTAGCCAAAAGGGAAGTAATATCACAAAAGAGGAGAGCACTGCTTTGCTACCAATTGCTTCGTAATTTATTTTAGGTCTACAGTAAGATTTACCTTGAATCTTGGGCCTGGACTAAGAGTGCCAGTATGATGAAAAAGCTGTTAAGTACTCATCTGTGGCTGACAATGTGCTAGGCATTTTATAGAAAGATCTTGGGAAGATATTGTTTCTTCCTTCTGAGTGCTTAAGAAGAATATGATATGGACAGTTAGAATACTTCAAGTAGGTTCTGAGAGGTGAGAATGAGAGAGACTTCCAAAGGCTAGAAAAGGCCTAGAAGAGCTTGGCTGATAAAACAGGCTCACCTGGGCAGACAGTCCCCACAGACAGCATTAGAGATAGCTGTGCAGTTGGCCTTCTGAACACGATTGATGACAGCACAGGTGATGCAAGTCTGACATCTGTGGTGGCCCCAGCTGCTTTTGTACCTGCGAGGGGGGCAAGCTGTGCAGTATGCATCTCCACCCTCTCCATAACCACAATCCTGCAGGGAGATGGGAATCATTAACATTGCTCTATAGGAGCTTGAAGAGAGGATCAGCTATGGGACAAGTAGACATGGTATAGAATAGTATTTTTCAAAGTACAAGTTTTAACCCCATTATTAGGTCATAAAATCAATTTACTTAGTTGCAGCCAGCATTGAAAATTGAAATAGAACAATGATATCAAATATTAACGTGCATAGCATATAGTAAAGCTAAGTATTTATATCAGTCAGCATAGGTTAGGTTATACTATGACAAAAAGCAAACCTCAAATCTCAGTGTCTTAAAAAAATAAAAGTTTATTTGTCACTCATACTATTTGCCTACCAGGGGTTTTCTGAAGGTTGTGCTCTATATTATCTTCAATAGGGTACCCAGGGTGACAGAGGCCTCATCTTTGTACTTCTATGATTGGAGCTTTAGGGAAAAGAGAATATTGTAAACTGTGTACTGGATCTCAAAGATTTCCCCTAGAAACGACCCATATCATTTTGCTCACATGTCCTTGGCCACACACACATACCACCTGATCATTAGTAACTACAAAGGGTACACAAAAGTGCTATTCTACAGTGTGCCAGAAGGTAGGGAGCTGGAAATATTTGACTAATAGTTATAATCACTACCCATGTCAATATTGTTTTATAAAACTTTTATAGATAAAATATATATAAGTATGTATTGGGTTGTGATGAAAAATTTATTTCTTATTCTAAGCTATGGTCAAAAATGTTTGATTGCTAATGGTATAGAGGAAAGGAAAGTGATTCAGCTGGCTCTTGTCTCAGCTGTGGTATTGACTCAGTGTGACTCTGGTCAGTATCATCCTCCTACTTTCTGGGACTCAGAGGTCCTAACACCTGAGGAGATTGAAATAGATGGTCTCTACAGATTCTTCCAGCTCTGACAACCTAACCTCAATAGGAATAAGGCACCTGCCTGATACCAGTCATAGCTCTTTCTCAGAGACACGACTGTAGTTGTCAAGGGATATTAGCTATTTGCTAGTTGTGGCAGAAGTTGGCTGGTGGTTCACCAAAACTATTCTCTATTTCTCCTGGGAACAGCACCACTAGCCAACATTTCATAAAGCCACTGTAGTTAAGTGGGGCCACATGCCTGATTTTTAGCCAATGGACTATGTATAAAAATGATATATATGCCACTCACAGTCCTGGCCTCAAAACACCTCCTGTGTGCTACTTAATATTCTTCATATTTTCATTTTCTGGTGCATGTTGACACTCAGGGAAACCTTGGAATCAATATATTAAAAATGACAGAGGAAGCCAGTGAAATGGAGGAATAGGCAGCTTCAAGCTCTTATTTTCCCACAGAAACAAAAAAAGAAGCAGAAACTGTCAGACCCAATGTTGTCAGAACTCTGGAAAACAGCCAAAGGTTTATATCAACCAAGCGAATGCTAAATCAAGAAAAAGTCCACTTGAAAATGATAAGAAAGTTTTGTGGCATTTTTACTTGCCCTTGTCAAATACCTCACCCAAGATCAGTGGCAGTCCTAAAGTGATAGAAGTCCTAAAGTGATAGAAGTCTTAAAGTAACATTAGCCTGTGTTCCCAGTGTGAGACTCTCATCCCTGGTTCCAAAGTGAGCAAGCAAAACTTATTCAGAAATTACTGTGTATGTCTGTTCTAACCTGTATGGGGGCTACCTGAAGGACTGATAGAAGGTGGTCCTCTATGTTTCACTCAATTCAGAATGTAGACTGAAAATGCAGTGGGCATTGTTTCAAAATGCTGCAAGGCAACTAACAAACCAAAGATGCATAGAGCAAAAAGACATATAACAGATTGCCTGAATCTGGGAGCAAAAGCTGGGGGAAATTCTTTGAGAAATAAGGACATTTGAAAGCATCCATGTATATGGAGGAATTTCGAAGGGCACATGTATGCTCAGGACAAGGCACATGCTCAGAATATACTAGTGTAGACCCAAGGTTTACATGTTGGGCTGATCCCTAAGCTAAGTGCAAGTCTGGCTAAGTGCCCCAGCACAGAGCCAATCTACAAAGAAAGGGAGATGTGTGACTTTTTTGTTGTTGTTGTTATTGTTCATTGTTTAAAACTTCTGGTGTTCGAGGAAATCTCTGTCAAAACATTAGCTGAACACAGGCTAAATTAACACAGATTTCAATGACCACACATGACAAGGGATAGTGTCTCTTTGCAAAAATAGTTCAAAAAAAACACCTAAACAGATGGACTACTACAGCCTTAAACAATACAAAACTTAAAAGGAAAAAAAAAAACAGGTAACTGTGGGGAAAGGGGAGAATCTGACTTCCAGAGTTACTATATTATAATACAAAAAATGCCCAATTTTCAACAACAACAACAAAAAAATCGCAAAGCATGAAAAGAAACAGGAAAGAGTGGCCTATTCAAAAGAACAAAACAGAAATTGTTCTTGAGAAAACCTGGATATTGGACTTACTAGACAAAGACTAAAAGAACTGTCTTAAATATGCTCAGAGAAAAACATGGACAAAGAATGAAAAGAAAGCAGGAAATAAATATATGAATAAAATAAGAATATTAATAACAAAAAAAATATTTAAAAAGAACCAAACAGAAATACTGAAGCTGAAAAGTAAAGTAACTGAAATGAAAAAATTCACTAGAGGATTTGAGCAGGTAGAAGAAAGAATAAGCAAAATTGAAGGCAGGACAATTGAAATTATCATGTCTGAAGAAAAGAAAGTAGACAGAACATAAGGAACCTGTAGGACACTACCAATTTGACCAATATATACAATACAGAAGTCACATCAGGAAAAGAGAGAGATAAAGGTAGAGAAAGGATATTTGAGGAAATAATGTCTGAAAACTTCCCAATATTTGGTTAAACATATAAATTTACACTTCCAAGATGCGCAAGTATATCTCCATGTAGGATAGACTTGAAGAGGCCCACACTGAAACAAAATGTTGATAGCCAAAGACAACAAGAAAATATTGAAAGCAGCAATAGTGAAATGACTTGTCAAGTACAAGGCATCCTCAATAAAATGAAAACCTGATATTTCTCTAGCTTTCTTTTGATTATTTTTTTTAAAAAGCCAATTTTTATTCAGAAACTGCAGAGACTGGAAGTCAGTGGGTAGATATATTTAAGTGTAAAAAGAAATCAACTGTTAACTAAGAATTCCATATACAGCAAAAAATCCCTCAAAAATGACAGAAAAATTAAAACATTTTTAGATAAACAAAAGCTGAAGGAGACTGATGCCACTAAACCTGTACTACAAGAAGGGAGTCCTTCAAGTTGAAATGAAAGGACACTGAACAGTAACTCAAAGCCATACAAAGACATAAATATCTCCAGTAAAGATAAATATATAGAAAAATATTGTTTGATTCCACTTATATGAAATGTTTAGGCAAATTCATAGACACAGAAAGTAGATTAGAGGGTACCAGGGGCATGGCGGAGGGCGGAATGGGGATTTATTTCTTAATGGGTACAGAGTTTCTGTTTGGGGTGATGAAAATGTCTTAGAAATATAGTGGTGATAGTTGCACAACATTGTGAATATGATTAATGCCATTGAATTATACATTTTAAATAGTTAAAATAGTAAATTTGATATATATTTTGCCACAATTTTTAAAAATTAATAATGCAATATACCAAAAACCATTAAATTGTACACTTCAAATGGGTAAATTATATGGTATGTGAAACTATGTTTTAATAAAGCTGTTTTAAAAATGACAGAGCCTTCATAAGCCTGGGTCCCTGAATGACTGAGAAAAATCCTCCCACTTCCCAAACCTGATTGGAGTTAGAGTCAGAAATAAACTCATAATCTGTTATGTCACCAAATTTTAGTATTTCTTTGTTATAGCAGTTAGCATTACCTGAACTAATACATAGAAAAGCTTTACTTTCCAAGAGATTGGAAAAAGTGAGCATCAGCCAGCTTCTAAACATTCCTGCTAGCCTGTCCCTTTATTTGCTGACTCAGGCCTTATTCAATGCCTTACAGCCCCACTCAAAATGATCACATCCACCAAAACCTAACTCTGATAAGTATTAGGATCTGACATGGGCCCTAGCCATTTCACTCATAATACAGGTTTCTTGGGAAAGCAACGGGCTTCTTGGAGCCTCTGCTACCTTATGTACACCAACAGAATGCTGTTAGCTGCCATATCTGCTTTACAGGATAGGCTGAGGATCAAAGTAACAGGAAATATAATGTAGTGATGAAAAGCACTGATCCAGGGTAAAGGAGCCCTTGCTTTAACTCCCATCTCTACCACTGACCAGCCATATAACTCTGAGCAAGTCACTAGGCTTAAATATTTTTGTCAATCAAATTGGAAATAATGCTACCTAACTCACACAAATACACTCACACGCTTCTGCTTATATTACAAAAACAAACAACAGAAGGTCATAAAACTAAAATGAAAACAAAAAAAGCAAAAAAAAATATTTGGAGGAGGGAAATTATCTACAAGGGAAAGCAAGGAATGCGTTGGATGGGACAAGGATATAAGTGAGACTTTTGTGAACATGCCCTTTATTTATAGATTTGACTTTGGAAGATTTTAAATATTTTACATGAGTATAAAGATTAGATTGAAAATAAAGCAATCCCTAAAATTTACAATTAAATGAAACACATTAGCCTAAAATGAATGGGTGTACATATATATGTTTGTGTGTGTATAGTGCTTGTCACCATGCCTAGCACATAGTAAGTCCTCAAGGAACAAATGAACCTTAGGTTTTATTCTTATGGAAAACAACTTTTTATAATTCCTAGAGCACTGGAATCAGAAGACCTGAGCCTGACTCTTCTATTCATTTTCTAGAAAAGGGAGTGATGGGAGCTAGCTAGCATGTATTGAGAAACAACCAATAAGTTGACTGATTAATTGATTGGTTAACACTCCCCTTTACTTTATTGATTAATTCAGAAAACATTTATTAAGCAACTACTATGTGCCAGGATGCTATTCTGAATGTTGCGATTTAATGATTGAATCAATCAGACAAAAATCCATATTCTCATGAATTTTTATACTTATTTATTCTCCACAAAACCTTATAAGGGTGCATTATTATCCTGTTTCTCAAATAAGCAAACTTGAGGCACAAATGATTATGTTTACAAGTGGGCAGCCTAGGAAGCCTCTTCCCCATGGGCCTGAGATTCTTCATCTACACCCAGAGACACCAGGCTGCAGGGGACACTATAAGAGGGATTTCACCACAATTACCCAACCCAAGACACTTCTTTGTCCTGTGGGTCTGAGACTCTTCTCCCTGACATAGAGACAAGTGGCTGGGGTAAACTGACAAGTGGTAACCTACTATAACATTTGGTCTGCTGTGGGAAATGCCCCTTTTCCCCACAACTCAGACTTCTTTACCACAACCTAGGTGCTCCAGGTGACCTAACCCAAGAAAACTCCTTCCACATCTCAGGCAGCACCAGATAAACCACACATACCAAAAATCATACCACAAAGGTCCTGAAAATTAAATTATCTTTAGAATTGCAGCCCACAAAAGTAGGCCGGGATCTGTATGCTAAACGAAACAGAAAACTGCCTGCTAAAATAAAAAGATTTAAATAGGACCCTGAGTCTTCCAATATAATTGACAAAATGTCCAGAATACAATGAAAATTCACCCATGATAACAAGAATCAGGAAAATCACAACCTGAATGAGGAAAAGCAATCAACCAACACCAACACTTAGATAAATCTGATGTTGGAGTTATCTGACAAGGATCTTAAGCCACCCATAATAAAAATATTTCAACAAGCAATTACAAATTCTCTTAAAATAAAAAAATTAGAAAATCTCATCAAAGCAGCAGAAATTATTTTTTAAAAAAGAACCAGATGGAAATTATATAAATAAAAAAAGGAGAAAATAACTCACTGGGTGGGCTCAATAGTAGAAAATAGACAGATGATAGAATCAATGAATTTAAGAACAGAACAATCAAATTGATGCTATCTGAACAACAGAGAGAGAATAGACTGAAAATAAAATGGACAAAGCCTCAGAGACCTACGGAACTATAACAAAAGAGCAAACAATCATATTATCAGAGTCCCATGAAAAGAAAATAAAGTTTGTCTGAAAATATTTTCAAAGAAATAAAGGCTGAAAACTTTACACATTTGGCAAAAGACCTACCGGTGCAATATTATGAACAAACTCTGAATAGAATAAATCCAAAGAAACACACACCAATACACAGCATAATAAAACTTCTGAAAACTAAAGACAAAGAAAAAAAATCTTGAAGATAGCCAAAACAAAATGGTATTACATATAGAAGAAAAGCAATTTAAATGACAGTGGGTTTCTATATGAAGCCATGGAAGCCACAAGGAAGTGACACATTTTTCAAGTGCTGGTAGAAAAGAACTGTCCACTGTAAATTCTATATCCAGTGAAAGTATCCTTCAGAAATGAAGGGGGCATAAAAACATCCTCAGTCAAAGAAAAACTAAAAGAATTTGTTGCTAGTTGACTTACTCTTAAAGAACAGCTAAAGGGAGTTCCTCAAACAGAAAGGAAATGATTTTTTAAATAGAAGAAGAAGAAAGAATGTGATAAAAGAAGGAATCTTGGCCAAGAGTTCAAGACCAGGCCGGGCAATAGTGAGACTCTGTCTCTACAAAAAATTTTTTAAAAATTGCCAGATGTGGCGGAGTATACCTATAGTCCCAGCAACTTGGCAGGCTAAGGCAGGAGGATTGCTTGAGTCCAGAAGTTTGAGTTTGCAATAAGATATGATGACATCATTGTGCTCTAGCCCCAGCAACATCTTGAGACCCTGTCTCAAAAACTGAAAAAAAAATAAAAGTAAAAAAAGGAGTCTTGGAAGGAAGAAAGAACACTGGAAGAGCAAGAATATGGGTATATCAAATGAACTGTCTTTCTCTTCATAAGTTTTATAAATCATATTTGATTATTAAAACAAATATAACAAAAATTATTATGTCTGACATTCATGACAATGATAATTAAAATTGGGGAGAGTAAGGGAACCTAAATGGAAGTGACTTTTCCATAATTCATTTGAAATGGCAAATAATTGATGCCATTAAACCCTGAAAAGGTACATGTGTATGCTATAATACCCAGAACAACCTCTAAGAGATACAAAGAGATACACTCGAAAACACTACAAATACATCAAGATGAAATCCTAAACAAAATGTTCACATAACCCACATGAAGGCAAGAAAAGACAAATAGTGGAATAAGAAACAGAAAAAACAAACAAACAAATAATAAAATGACAGACTTAAGCTCTAATATATTAACAATTATCTTAAATACAAAGGGTCTAAGTAAACCAACTAAAAGGCAGAGATTGTCAATAGTGACATAAAACCAAAGACTATCAAATTGTCCTCAATAATTATTTCTTAAATAAGTAGATGAATCACTTCTGAAGAAATTTAAAAAGAGCAAATTATTATGAAAAAAATTATTGTGAATGCTCCTTCCTAATTAGGAGGCAAGGGAAGTTTTTTTCAAATGATCAAGGCCCCCCAATTCTTTTGCTACTAACCAATTGTATAACCAGAAAACATTGATCTTAACTCTACCATGGTAGTACAATGCTAGTACAAAATTTTGATGCTGACATTACTATGAAAATAATTATTTGTTCTAAATAAAATACTAATTTATAAAATATAAAAGGACATTTTAACTCAAAACTATAATTAAGAATGGTTTATGCTGAGAATGCATGATATTTTAATTTTAGGAATTTATTAATATATGCCATCAAATTAATATGTCAAAGGGAAAATACATGAAAAACTCTATAGGTGATGATAAAATGAAACAAAATTCAAAACCATTTTTTTTTTTTAGAGATAGGGTCTCAATCTGTCACCCAGGCTGGAATGTCGTAGCATGATCATAGCTCACTGCACCCTCTAACACCAGGGCTCAAGTGATCCTCCCACCTCAGACTCCCAAGTACTGGGACTACAGGTATATGCCACCACACTCAGCTAATTGATTTTATTTATTGATTGATTGATTGAGATGTGGTCTCACTATGTTTCCCAGGCTAGTCTCAAACTCCTGGCCTCAAAGAATCTTCCTGCCTTGGCCTTCTAGAGTGCTAGGATTACAGGCATGAGCCACCATACACATGTGGATTTAAAAAAAAAAAATATATATATATATATATATATATGAAGGATTTAAAAAATACTCTGTATTCTGCTATATGTCTGTCTCTTCAGGTGTCTAACATAAGTAGAGAATGAACAATAAATAATGAATATTCAGAAAAAGAAGCAATCAGAAATAATTCACAAAATTAGAAATCCAAATGGACACATAAACAGAAAAAGGTTGGTATATTTTCCCTATCAAATAGAAAAAAGTGAAAACAAAATCCTCATAAAGTCCTCATAAATTAGTAATTTAATATTACAAAGGAAGAAATAAAATTAATACACAATGGAAACATGCATTATTCATTTGTGGTCAGGCTTCTGGGATAGGAGAATTCTACACACTGTTTAAATAATGGAAATTAGTAAAAAAAATTCAGAAGTGTCATCTGCTAATATATTTCAAGAATCTTAAAACTGTATACATTATTTAGCTTGGCAATTATTCTCTTATGTCCTTCCTGAGGACATAGTATTAATTTTCTGTAATGATTTATTTACAGTGATGTTTATAATTCACGAATGAAATTTTAAAGTAAACAAAAGTAACTAAAAAAAGAAGTCTGTCTCCAGTGCTGCTAGCTGCTTATCCAAACATCATTGCTCTTCTTTTCACTAATAGAACATTGATTTCATTCTAGATGATATGATGACTAGCCTCAAGAACAGATTGTTGATCGGTCTTAGTCAGTCATGCAATCCCATTCTCGTCTGACAAATACTTACATCCCAGCCTCCCTTCTAGCTAGAGATAGCTACATCATCCAGTTCTGGATCATAAGATACAAGAGGAATTCTGCTGGAAAGCTTCTGGGAAAATACTTCCTCCTTAATAAAAGGAAAGCTATTTTGACCCCATTCTTGCTTTCTGATTTTGAGTATGTTGTGAAGATGTGATACTTTGAATGTGGCAACCATGTAGTCACAAGCATGAGGACAAAACAGCAAAGTGCCCAAGATGAAAGATGAAAAAGAGGATTCTTGATGACATTATTGACCTGCCCAACAAACCAAAAGGCTGCCTGTCTCCAGTCACTGTTAAATTGTATGTTACCTTTAACTTAGTACATCCTAATTGATTCAGAGGTGAAATACTTTGCCCACAACCAAGAGAGGATCCAAGCCCATGCATGTGTATCGGGTTCTAACACGCTTATATTTCTTTTTAATACACCATTGTGACCTTCAGCAAGTCACATCTTCTGTTTTAACTTTAATTGTCTCATCTATAAAGTAGAGCTCATAATACCTTCTTAGTGGGACTGTTGTAAGAGCCAAATGAGATAATGCACATGAGAGCTCTTTACCAAATACAGACTACTAGACAAGTACAAGCTATTTATATATAACACTTTTGCAGGAGCACAATATTGCAATTCATTTTCTGTGAGCTTTCTAGTGGTGCAGATGTAAATGTCAGAGAGGTGCTGAACCAAATGTAGGTATCATCATTGGCTTCTTTTTGAGAGTCTGGTAACAGCAGTTTGACAAATAGGCCTATTTTTCTCCCTTGGAGAAGTTCAGCTTTGTAAATATGGATGACTTTAAAGATAATGTCCATGCACATGATAGGAACATCTGTAAGGCTTTTCATGGAGATTTATGTAATATTTAAAACAAATTTTTGTTAAGCCAAGCAGCTTATTCCATTGGGCCCATCCTAATATCCAGTTAACCTAACTTCTGGTGGTATTTCCTTGGTCCTGAGATCCTTTTATCAATCATGTATTCACACTACTGTGGGATACAATATTATGTGTCAAGAATTAAAATTAGAGTCAGTGCTTGTATACCTTGATATCTTATACCTTGGATATAACTTGGGCCTTATTCTCTTCATTTCTGAAATAAAGAGATAGGAAGAGGGTAGGCTAAATAATTGCTATATTTTCTTTCAGCCACAAGATCATGTCACTCTCCTACCCAAAACCCTCCAAAGAGTTTCTAGGGTACTTAAAAAAATGAAAATTTCTCCTAGACCTAAAGCCCCGACATGGTTTGACCCGTATCTCCCTGCTTCTCTGACCTCACTGTGGACCATTCTTCCTCTCACTTACCATGTACCAGTTGCACTAAACTTCTTCTTCTTCCTTGACATGCCTAGTTCATTTTCACCTTGGGACTCTGCATTAGCTGTATCCTCTCCCCAACTGCATCCTCTCCCTCTCCTTAGGGAGGCCTTCCCCTATTTCCTGATCTGAAATAGCCACCCAGTCACATCACCCTAATTTGATTCTTGTCATATTTTTATATCAAGATCTCTCATTCATCTATGTGTGTATCTCACTTATTATTTGTTTCACTAATTAAAAGGTAAGGTTCATGAGGGCAAAAATTTCTGTTTTGCCATATCCGTGATTCCTACAACTATGCCTGCCACTTTGCAGGTGTTCAGTAAGTAATTGCTGAATGAATGAACGATTGCATAAAACAAGGTATGAGTGTGCAGAAACCACCTGACAGATGTCTGCTTCAAGCCTTTGTAGCTCCAGCTGCAGCCCAAATTTAACACCACCAGGTTCAGGGACCAACAATGGACCTGAGTCAAGAACAATTAAATAGACCCAGCCTTGAGAACCAGTACTTGGCATAAAATCTCTGCCTTGCTGGTCATTTTGTTCTGACCCTTATCTCTAGCTGGGGTTTTATCCCTGAATTCTTCCTTGCACAGCTTCCTCAGTAGCCCAGTCCCTCTAGGACGAAAGCCACACTTTAGCATTCTCAGTTTTCTCTTTCTTCTTAAGACCTGCTATCTGGCTTTTGAACCCCAAGTAGGTGGGCCTTGCTTTAACTGACAAATTAATGCTGAACAGTCCTCTTGGGCCTCTGCATTTCATATCTTCTCTTGAGATACCCTTTTATTTCTTGGAAACTTCTTCAATACTGATCCTGCTAGGCTGACTTCTTGCTGGAATTGTGACTACTACTGCATATTCTTTGGATCCCATATTTTACCTGCTAAACTGAGTCATTCATAGGTGGGGCTGACTCCCCTAACCTTGCCCCCTTTCAGTTGCCAGGCTGGTTTTTAAGATGTGACAAAAGTAAGTCTACTGACTAGGGGGACTTACCTTGGAGAGCTCCTGTCCAGGACCACACTGTTGGCAGGTAACACACCGTCCCCAATGGTCCCAGTACTCATTTTCTTGGCAATCCATGGTCGGAAGGCTGTGGGTACAAAAAATGGGGAGCTAGTATGAAGGGATTGAAAGGTAAGTAATGGCTTCCATGTCACTTGGTTTCTGAGTCCTCTTAATCTAGTCTCTGGTTCTGAGTTAGAGGAGCTAAGGAAACCAACCCCAAACAGATAATGCTTATATAGTCCCGCCCATGTGCCAGGATCCCTTATAAAATGCTTTATATGCAATAACTCATTTAATTCTCAAAACAGCCATATCTGGGATTTTTATTAGCTCCAATTTACATATGAAGAAGCTGAAGCACAGAGGCCAAGGAACTTGATCAAATTCACAGTGGCTACATCAGGAACTGAACTGGTAAAGGGAATGGTAAAACAAGGAGTCAGCTTCTGCCAAATGGGTATAGAATAACCATAATACCTCATACCTTAACAGTATAGAAAGCACTTTCACTTCTATTATTATTTGAGCTATACAACATCCCTGTAAGTAGTAGAGGGATTATCATATTTATCTTGTGGATGATATAGCTGAAACATGGTTTGCCCTTGCCAGCAGTGTCTTCAGTACATCTGAGGACCATAGCTTCTATTGCTTCTGTCCTAGGAAGAATGGGAAGGGAGGATGACCCAGCATATAGAAATATCTTGGTGCACTAAGGTGTATAGAAGAAGAAACATTACACAGATAACATTTCTTGGAAGACAGATGTCATAGGGCAGTAGCACTAGCATCAGACTGAGAATTGGGGTATATGGATTCTAATCCTGGCTATAGGGTAGTCAATAATCCTGTTGTTCAGGACTAAGAGGTTCCCCAGGACATGGAACTTTCAGTGGTAACACTTGGACAGTCTTGGGAAAACTGGGATGGTTGGTTACCCTACTTGGCTCTTCCCCTTTCAACCTATGATCTTGGATGAATTACTTTATCTTTTCTGGTCTCAGTTACTTAATCTGAGAAAAAGGGAGACAGTATATGCCTCACTTACCTTATTTAGCTCTTGGGAGGATTAAACTAGCTAAGGTCTATCACACTATTCTGAAGGCTCTGAAGAGATACTCAAAGTAAGATAGAGTTAAGTATGCAGAGAGGTAGTCTTCTGCAAAGAAGAATTTTAATGAAGGAAGCCTAAGCAATTGATAGATAGGTCTTGTCCTGCTAAAAGAGAAAGGCAGGGTGAGATTATTTCACTCATTTATGACCCCATATCAGAGCAGATGTCAAGTGGTTTCTATAAGTACTGAAAGTTCTCAATGTGTACTTCCAATCAGAAGAGAGGAGAGTGTGTACCTCAAGAGGCCTCCTCTACTGAAAAGTCCCCAGTGGAGATGGGGTAAATCATCCTGGCTGGCATTCTTGCTTAAGTGCACCTTTTCCCACCATTACCTGGGCCATTCTTTCCAATTCCTTCATTCAGAAGATAGTGGTCTACAGAATTCATTTTTGCACAAGCTAAGCACATTCCCTCTTGTATTGTTTTGATTACTGGCCCATAGTGTTAGCCTCAGTAGACATGCTCCCTTCCCCTTGCTATTCACCCTTCTCGTTGAATACAAAAACCATCAGTGGTCTCATATCCCTCACAACAAGAGAATTCAGCATCATGGGAACAGGGCCAGCATAGTGGTCTGGATAACTCTCTTGTATTCTTTTTTGCCCATAAAAACAGAAAAAACATGGGCAAAAGCCAAACAGCAGCCCTCCTCTTGAGATAAGCTTCTGACACAGGCATCTAAAGTCTCCATGGCAGCTATCACTGGCCTTTGAGGGTCTGAGACACCCTATTTCATTTGGTTTCTATTGCCCTACCTATAAGATAAACATCACGTGGCATGAACCCTAACATGTTCCTCTAACCACGGCTTTGAAACCTTTGTTTAGGCAAGGTAAGCTTATTGCCAGATCTCCATATCAGCACCTAGGGAATAAACAGAGGGCTCCTTTTTCTGTCTTTTTTGTCATACTATTTATCCAAAGCATACAAATTAAATTATTTATTAAATTAGAAGCTTAACAAATTTCCTTTATTAAAGAGAACAAAATCACTGACTCTAGAGTATTCTGAAGAAGTCAGGGCATGTGAGTAAAACTGCCTAATAAGGGTTAAATGTCATTATCCAGGGACAAAGTCAGACCTTATATCAGATTTTTCCCTGTGGTCAGCAGTGATCTGTAGCAGATGTAACTGCCTTTTTATTTTAAGAGACTACACGGAAGAATAACTAGGTTTTGAGAAAATTAGAGCCACTCTAAGGTGTACCATTACTGAAGCTAATACTCTTCTAAAGTATTACAGAGGATATGGATGAATCCTCCAAACTGCTGGTTAAGTTGGCAATAGAGACAGATCTATAAAGTTCCCTAGAGACCACTGCATATTCAGTGCCTAGCCCTGCACATGGCATAGAGAATACTTTTGTTAGCTTTTCAACACGCTATGTTGCCTGGACTATGGTTAATATACATAGTTAACCATATTAAATAGTCTAGCCACCTAGATTATTTCTTTCTCAGATAATGATTTTCCAAACAATGGTAGTAACTCCACATTAAGGAAACAGCAAAGGTCTTAGGAACATATAGGCTTGGGTTTGAATCTTAACTCCATAACTTACTAGTTGTGTGTCATTAATCAAATGATTTTACCTTTCTCAGCATTAGTTTCCTCATCTGCAAAATGGAGATTTTTAATAATACCAATCTTATACAGGTAGGAGGATTTATAGATTAATTTACAGAATCGAATGTGATAGTACAATGTCGAAGAACCTAGTATAGGGCTTAATACTTATGAGACACTTGGTAATTAGTATGTTCTTTCCCATTCCTCTCTGGTTTAGCAGGGTCCTTTCCCTTCTCCCCTTCGGAGAGTGGGGAATACACTAAAAAGAGGGCACACTTGTCACTCTTGGGATTTATGGGAAAGAAAAGTGAAAACCTTCTTCATTGACTCACCCCAGCTGGAGCATAAAGACCATATTTAAGATGTGGCACCACTACAGTTCCTCATGAACTGCAGCCACCAGTGACCTAAAGCTTAAGGACAGGATTCCCCACAACACTATCAGTATCTAAGCCACCTTGGCTAAAAGAAACATCATTCTCATTGTTTGCTGGATGTTCATCCAAGTATTCCTGTATATGATAAACTCAGTTGACAAAGGTTTGGAAGCTTTTCTGAGACAATTGCTTTTGAACCAGAAGTACAAAAGAAATAAAATGAGATTTACAAATAAGTTAGGATATTACTAGGGACTTAATTGAATAGCAGATCATTTTCCACAGAACAATCCCTCTCACCTCTACAACTTTAGGTGAGAAAATTTTTTGCCTCAACTTTGACATGGGATTGTGTCCTCTTTTTTTTTTTTTTTATCTGTACATTAGTAGGAATTAGAAGAAAGAAGGAAGTGGTCGGGTGCCCCTTGTCTCCATACTCTGGAATGTAACACATGATGGGGTTCTGCTTCTGCCAAAGCCCTTCAACCACACAGTTGTAGTATTTGAAGGCAACACCCTAAAATACTGCCTCCAACTTGCCCAACTTGCCCAGGGAATATCTGTCCTGTGTAACTCTTGGGAGTAGTTTGGGCATCAGATAAGGTAATATGAAGTGCTCTAAAAACTCATGTGGGTCTCATGTTGGGTTTTTTTGTTTGTTTGTTTTTTATTGAAATACAACAAATACACAAGAGGGAGCACAAATATTAAGTGAATTGACAGTTTTTTATATATGTATATACCCATGTAAACACCACCCAGATAAAGATACAGAACCTTTCCATTACCCCAGCAGGCTCCCCTATGCCCCTTCCCAGTCAATACCACCCCTTCACCAGGTAATTAAAACTCTGGCTTCTATCACATGATTAGTTTTACCTGTCCTTGAACTTCATATAAATTGGAATCATACAAGCTGCACTCTTTTGTTTCTGGCTTCTTTTGGTCAATATAATGTCTGTGATATTCACCCATTACATTGTGTGTAGCAACATTTATGTATTACCATTGCTGTGTAGTACCCATTGTATGGATATACCACAATTTACACTTATTTTTTCTTGATGGGCATTGGACCATTTTTAATTTGGGATCATTATAAATAAAGTTGTTATACTATAGCAAATTGATTTTTAAAGAATGCCAAGACAATTCAATGGGAAAAGAATAGTCTTTTCAAAAAATGATGTTGGGGCAACTGTATGTCCACATGCAAAAGAATCAAATTGGACCTCTGCCTCACATGATATACAAAATTAACTCAAGATAGGCTAAAGCCCTAAATGTGAGAGCTAAAACTATAAAATGCTTATAAAAGTTTTATTATAAGAAAACATAAAAATTCTATAATTTTTATTTTTTTTCTTAAAAATATGTGTAAATCTTTGTGACATTAGGTTAAGCAATGGTTTCTTAGATGCAACACTAACAGTCCAAGCAATACAAGAAAAAAAAAAATAAATGGCACTTAAATTTAAAACTTAAAATTAAAAACTTTTGTGCTTCAAAATACACTATCTAGAAAATGAAAAGAACCCACATAATGTGAGATAAAAATTTATAAATCATATATCTCATAAGATACTCGTACTTAAAATATACAGAGAACTCTTACAACTCAAAAATAAAATGACAACCTAATTTAAAATGGGTAAAGTATCTGAATAGATATTACTCCAAGAAGATATAAAAATAGCCAATAAACACATGAAAATATGCTCAGTGTCATTAGCAATAAAGGGAATGCAAATCAAAACCCCAATGAAATACCATTTACACCCACTAGGGTGGTTATAAAAAAATATGGGCAATCAAGTGTTGTCAAGGATGTAGAAAAACTAGAACTCTCATATATTGCTTGTGGGAATGTAAAATGGTGCAGCTCCTTTGTGAAATAGTCTGAAGTTCCTCAAAACGTTAAACATAGAGTTACCACATAGCCCAGCAATTTCACTCCTAGATAAGTGAAAACGTGTCCACACAAAAAAACTGGCAGATGAATGACCTTAGCAGCATTATTCATAACAGCCAAAAGGTGGGAAAAACCCAAATGTCCACCAATTGATGAGTGTATATACAAAATGCGTTCTCTTCATAATGAAATATTGTTCAGCCAGAAAAAGGAATGAAGTTCTTAAAATATTATATAACATGTACGAGCCATGAAAACATTATGCTAAGTGAAAGAAGCCAGACACAAAAGGACAAATACTGTATGATTACATTTACATAAAATACCCAGAATAGGCAATCCATAGATACAGAAAGTAGATTTAGTGGTTGCCAGGGGCTGGGGGGAAGGGGAATGGGGAGTGACTGGTTAATGGGTATGAGCTTCTTTTGGGGTGATGAAAATAGCCTGGAATTAGATAGCAGTAATGTTTGTATAACTTTGTGAACATACAAAATACCACCAGTGAATTATACACTTTAAAAGGGTGAATCTTATGGTATGTGAATTATATCTCATTTTTTTTAAAGATGGTTCTTCAGCTTTTTCTTTAATACTGTGAACTACCCTACATTATTTCAATAGATATTGCCTAAGTTAGCCCTCAAATAACAAATTTTTAAAGCTGCTAAGGATATTATTATATAAACCTCCAACTATGATTTGTTTCACCTAACTTTTCACCCAACCTATGCAGTAAGTGCTGTATATATATTTATTGGGTTTAACCAGAGGGGCTGAAAAGTGGTAAAATGACTAGAATGTCTCCTTATTTGCCCTGTCTCTGTCATGTAACTGCTCTTCCTGCCCATTCCCCAGTCCTGCCTTCCCAAAAAATAACCTAAAAGAGTAAGAATGCAGGCAGACAGGGAAGAGGAGAAGCAATGCGACTGAAATTAATAATAATCCCCACATTATCTCATTGTGCCCTGAATATTGATGTTAGCCAAGTTTTTGCTGGATGTGAGGTACTCAGGCTGCTGGGGGTGCAGCTGCCTCTGGCTGCAGCTTGCGGCTGCTGCTCTTCTCAACTTGCACACATGCCTGTGGGGTGAAACATGCTCTCACTATCTAGTATGGGTAGGCATGACAGGATGACAAATCTAAATTAAGAACTCAGGACTTCAGGATATTTGCTTTCTCTGGACAGTGCAGGAGGTGCGAGATTAAAAAGGGTGAGGAAGATAGCAGCTGGTTCATGCCCTGACCATTCCTCTCCTCTGAGCCTACCCACCCACGTGCATAGTACTGGCAAAAATCAAAGCAGTTGCTGCTCAGCCTAGGCTCAACAGCACTCCTTTCTTTGAAAATCAAGCTTCTAATCTGTATAGTGTCTACATCTTTTCCAGATGTTTGACCTATAACCCAGATGTTGCTTTACCATTTGGTGCTGGCTCTCAGCCTTCCCTATTCTGACCTGACCCAGGGCCATTCCTATCCCAGCTTTCTCTTTCCTATAACCTCCTTCCAAACTATCAAACATCATATCTTCCTCCTGCCCACTATTTGTGAATTTTTCATTTCCTGTTTTAGCTCAGTATGGTGAATGGTCCTAGGCCCAGCTCTACCATCATGAGCACATCCCTTCCCAATGTTAGACTCAAGGTCCCCATTCATACCATGAGGAGGTTGGTTTGGCCAATCTCTTAGACCAGTGGTTCTCAGTCTTGACTGTACCTTGGAGGCTACAAAAAATACTGATACCTGGTGCCATACCTGAGATTCTGTTTTTTAATTAGTCAGAGGTATGGTCTGAGCATATAGAATTTTTACAGTTCACCAAAATGATTTTCATGTGCAGCCAATGTTGAAAATCACTGTTCTGAGGGGCTCTTTTGGGTCTGGCCTTGTCTGTTTCACCTAAATATAAGAAACAGTCAGAAAAAGGTTTTCTGTCCCTCCCACATTCAGAGGGAATCTGATGAGGAAGTAACCTGGTAACACATTTTTTTTTTCTAGGAAGAATAGGGGATAAAGAAGCTTATGCTGGGGTGATTCTTTTAAAACATGTTAGGTCATGGCATTTCCAGCCTCAAAATCCATTGATGGCTCCATCTTTCACTAATAATAAAATTTATATCCTACATAGTTTTGGACATAACCCCACAGAAGAATGGGTAGGTACAAACATAAAACGTACACAGTGATGTATGGTATATAATAAAGCATGCATATGTAAAAACAAAACAAACTTAAGTCCTTATAATGGCCAGTGAGGCCTTAGATGATCTTCCTATCTCAACGTCTCCCATTATCTCTTTGGCCTCGTGCTCTAGTACTCTTCTTCTTATTCACTTCACTCTAGCCATACCAGCCTCCTTGCTATTCTTCAAACTAACCAGGAATGCTCTCATTTTAAGGTCTCACAGCTGCTGTTCCCAGATATGTTCTTCCCCAGGAATCCACATGGCTACCTCCCTCATCTTCTTCAGTCTTTGTTTTTATATCATCTTCTTAGTAAGGCTACTCTGATTACTCTTTCAAAATTGCACCTTTCCTCCATACTGCCTATACTCCTTTCCTGTTTTATTCTTCTCCATAGCACTTATGGCCTCTGACGTATCATATATCTTATTTATTTGTTTCTTTATTTCCTGTTCCTTCTCCAACTAGAATGTAAGCACCATGAGGCCACAGTGCCTACTGTGTTCATTAATTCATTCCCAGTGCTTAGAATAGTCCCTGGAACATAGTAGGCACTAAATAAATATGTGTTGGATGAGTGAATGATAAAAATAACTTACAGAATAATGGTAATAATCTTTTTGCCTGAGTGAAAGGTTTCACAGTTTGTAAAGGGATTTATATCAATTAGCCCAGTATATCCTCACTATAACCCTAGGAGGAAGCTAGGGATTATTATTATCGATTAGCATATTTTTAAAAATTGAGGTGCAGACAGAAAGGATTCCCCTAAATTTATTTAGCTAGTAAGAAACAAAGCCGGAATTCAAAGGTAATTTAGGACCCATGAGTCTGTAATGCTTTCCAAGGCAGTACTGAATGCTAAAATAGGGAATGGAGACACTCCCAGACTTCACTGAAATTTTATTTTTCTTCAGTAATATTTTAAGTGGGAAAAAAGCATTTTCTGAAAGTTAACTTGATTGTGCTTTAAATAATGGTTTGACAGGGTTACTGCCCAAGCCGTAGGAGATAAGGACAAGGACAAGGGTGGTTACAACAGGAATAGAGAGGAAGTGATGGTAGGAGATATAGACCTTACAAAGTGAAGACAAAGAGAAAGACACAAGTCAGAGGAGATTCTATTAAGTGCTTGCCTGGGAAATGAGGAGAATAGCAGGAACATGAAGAGTGAAAGCAGAGTTTGTTCATAGGAAAAACAAAACAAAACAAAACAACAATGTACTATTTTTTAATCATTTTAAGTATGGAGATTTGGAGGGGACAGAGTAACATATGTAAGTGGTCATGCCAAGCAGGCAATCATAATATGTAGAACATAAGGTGGAGTTGGAGATGAGATGAATGCATGAAAAAAAAAAAACAGAAAAGCAATTCTTACTCATGGCTGCACATCAGAATCATCTAGGGCACTTAAAAAAATATCTATGCTCTAGACTAACTAAATAAAAACCTCTGGAGGAGTGTTGAGAAATATTGACCTAGGTAAATCATGGCACAGACTCAGATGGGTAAAGAATGCCAAGAACAAAACATTGGCAGACACTCATATTTGAAGCTGGAAGAGGAAGAATAGCCAGCAGCAACCAAGGAGGGGAAGCCAGGGAAGAAAGAATAGACCCTGGATAGGGTAGTAAAGGACAACGTTTTAAGAAATAAGGGGTAAACAATAGTGTCAGCTGTTAATACAGGGAAGTAGAGAAAGGTTACGACTGGGGATACATTATTTTGATTTTATTTCAGAGGCATGTGATAAAAGTAAATTGTCTTTTTATGTTCAAGCATGCTAAAATATCTGCCTAGAATAGAAATAACTCAGAGACCACTGGTGGCTAGTACAGTTTTTAAGGGTCTTGTCTCTTCATTCCAAAGTGGCTGAAGAATTTTAACTGTTAATGATAGCAACATCTGGTCCAGCAATGTCAGGATTAGCATATCAACAAAAGAGAATGAAGGAAACTGTGTAAAATTAAAGAAGCCTCACCTATTTACCTTGTCCTTTATTTCAGTGCACAGTGCAAGAAGCAATGCCCCAGCTGGGATAGAAAAAGAAAAAAAATCTTATTAAAAGCTTTTGTCACTGTACAAATAGAATTAATAATCAATTGAACTCAGCCACTTCCACTCAGCCAAAAGCAAATGTTAGCCATATGAGTCAAATTCTTTCTCCTTCAAAATATGTGTGTGCATGCACATACACTCACAACAAACAAAGCAGAAACTCAAAAGACAAATACAATTTAGAAGACTATAAATTGAGTAGGAGAAAAAGCTAAAAAATAGAAATATTTGGCTAGTATCTGGAAACTGCTGAAAAATAATTGTTAAAGAGAGGGAGAAAGGAACTGTATAGCCAATAATAGAGGTATAATTTTAAAAAAGAGGGGATGAAATAAAGACCAGCAAGTTTTTGGACTGATTTTTGAGGGGAAAGTACCATTTAAATGATTGCTGAAACAATCTTTTCAAGTGGGAGCAAAGGCACAGAAACTACCGGGTTGATGTTCAAAGGAAAAATGAGATAATGTATGTGAGAATACTCTGTGCTACACATGTGAGAGGTTGCTATGATTGTTGTTACTATCCCACCCAGAGCTGGGAAACAAAGGGCATTGGAGACAAGCTACAGACCACCAGACCAACACTCACCTGAAGTCTCTGTTTTGCTCTGCCATCACCCTAGTCAAAGTGAGCCATTTATTCGTGCACCGACTACCACGAAATTATAGTATCATCAAAAATTAGTTACGTCAAAAGCAGTATTAAGAGTGAAGGTAAGTTGACTTCACAAAAATGCTTTGGGTGAATTGTCCCAGCTGGGAAATGAATTTATGGTATGATTTCTTAGCAGGGCTGGGAACAGGATAAAACTCAGTTAAGTGCTCTAATTTTTTATTTCTATAAATATTTATTGGTCTTACCCCCCATTCTCTCCATACTGTCCAATTTACGAAGCAATCTGTAATAGCTGTATCTCTCTGAAGATGTCAATAAGAACAGTCCCTTTTTTCCCATAGCAATCTAAATACTATCAAGTACTCCATACCTTCCTCATAGGCCAGGAAATAAAATATCCTAAAGGAGCAGAGATAAAAACCAGTGGGCATTTGCAAGCACAGCCCAGGGCTATATCCTTACAAAAGGACTGAGAGAATCAGCCCATAGAATGAGGCTTGTATATACAGGATGAGATACTGCTGCCAAAATATTTCTTGCCCCTTGTTTTTTTTTAGGATGCCCAACAAAAGGAAAAAAGGTATAGGACTTTGTAGGGTTGTGGAGGGAAGGTGAAACTGATAACAAGAAGCCTATGATGTCATATGTAATGCATACTCTGTGAGACCATTTTCAAACTCTGACAATGTTAGAGTCAAAAGGGAGTTTAAAACTCATCTTAGTTTCAGCTGCCTGTTGCCCAGTAAAGAAATACCATCCGGCTCTACTTGAACTCCTTTAGTAACAGTCACCTCAGTACTCACAAGACAGCACATTCCATTATAGTTTATTTTCTTCTCCTCTTTGGCAACTGGTTAAGACTTTCAACCATCAGAAAATTGAATCCCATCATAGAATTCCAAAAGGATTCTTCAAGACCCCATTCCCTAATGATCCAGATGAGGAAATCAAGGCTCAGAGAAGGGATAAAATTTTTCCAAGGTCACACAGTTGTTCACTGGCACAGCTTGGACTAGAATTCAAGTCTCCATATTCAGGGCTCAGTGGCCCATTTTCCACATAGGACTGATTACTCAGTGACTATATTACCAAGCCTCCAGCTTCTTTTTTTCCTAACTCCCACAACCCAATATTGGCTCATTTTACCCTCACCAGGAATAATTCCAAAGAGTGGGTTGAGTCAGGGAGAGACGGCTCATGGAAAGAAAATAGTATTGCTCATTCTGTTTGGTCTATGCATGATAGTGACTAACAACCTCCTGGAAGTAATGACATCTTACTGTTTGATTTCACCATATATTACATGCTAATTCCTTTATTTTTGATAATGGCATGATGTACTTTGGGATGCCTGGGGGCATATCATAACTGTCATCACCCCAGGATGGGAAAGATGAATTTTTGGTCACTCCAAAACCACTTGACAAGAACCTTCTATGCTAGGTATTCTGTTAGGACTTAATGGCAAGAAGGAAAACCAGAGGTGAATAAAATATGTTCTCGACCTTTAGGGGATCATGGTCTGGTGGGGGACACAGAAAATCTATACAGTTAACTCTAATCCAAGATAGGCTACAGCCATCCTCATATCTCCTATTAGGACAGAATAATAACAGTCCTTCCATTTTACACACTGATAGTGAAACTGACCTACATCCTTCCTGTTAAGCTCCCAGGGGAGAAATACATGGATGAAGCCAGTCTCCAGAAAGAAAGCAGAGAAAAACAGCTTCTGCTTCGATATCAAGGTCTGAGGAATGGCTCTAAAAGATGCCTCACACTCTGCAGGAGGCATTCAAGTGCAGCTGGTCAAGAAGACATTTAAGGCTGGGCATGGTGGCTCATGCCTGTAATCCTTGCAGTTTGGGAGACTGAGGTGGGAGGATTGCTTTGAGCCCAAGAGTTTGAGACAAGCCTGAACAACATAGCAAGATCTCATCTCTACAAAAAATAAAAATTAGCTGGGTATTGTGGCGCATACCTATAGTCCCAGCTACAAGGGAGACTGAGGCAGGAGGATCATTTGAACCGAGTAGTCTGAGATTGCAGTGAGCTATAATGATGCCACTGGATTCCTGTCTGGGCAACAGAGTGAGACCCTGTCCCAAAACAAAACAACTAAAAGGCATCTGAAGAGAAGAATTCTTTCAAAGAAGGAATAACTTCAGTAAGGCAATTGAAGGATCCATCCTTCTCTTCCCTAGTGACAGAGTTGGCCTAATTGCTCAGCTATCACCTTAAACCCAAAAAGCCATGGAAATAGAAAAAAACACACTGAACTTAGAGTAAGAAAAATCTGGCTTCCAATTCTGGCTCAGACACTTACTTACTAAACAATCTCTGGAAAGTTTCATTTTCTCTTGGCCTCTTCGGCCAGCTGTACAATTAAAACAAGAAGATCTGCACATTCCCTAGCCAGGTGAATAGTCATTCAGATAATAGGTTTGAAAATACTTGGCACACAGTGGGAATATTGATAAAGAAATAATAAATTACAAAGAAATTTGTCACATTTACCCATGCTGTTCCTTTTGCAGTGTTCCTCATCACTATGAAGGTACCCCCATCACCCTAATTTGTATAGTTCAAAACCTCAGAGTTATATTTGACTTGACACCATGCCATATGAGACATGGTAAAAGTAGCTGAGCTGTTTGACCTCAGAACAGAAGATGCAGGGTATCTGGTCTTTAGATCTCTGAAGGACTATAATAGAAGAAACAGAGCAGATTGTTCTGGTTGGCCCCAGGAAGAATAACTAGGACATCTGGGTGAAAACTATAGGGAAATTAACTTCAGCTTAACAAAAGGAAGAACTTTTAACAGTCAAGGCTTTCCCTGAAGGGATTAAACTGTCTCAGAGAACAGTAAGGATCTTCTGTCTAGCAGTGTTCAGGCAGAGACTAGCAAGGATGTTTTAAGGTGAAGTCAACTGGGGTAAAATAAAATTATGATTCATGATATACTACTATGCGTCAGTCAGCATGCTAGATCCTTTGCAGGGACTATGTCTTTTAATCCTCCCAACAACACTATAATGTAGGTACTATTCTCCCTCTTTTCCAGGGTAGGAAACTGAGGCTCAAAGTTCAATATTTCTCACTGGGCTTACTACTGGTATTATATAGGTGGGTGGGAGGAACATTTCTTTGCTGAATCAAACTGGTTGGCACTAAAGGCAGTAGTACCTCAATCCTTGTGTAAAAAAAATACTCCATATCCTCCACACATATTTCTAAATATCCTGTGGAAATACTGATCCTAGTTGGGAATTTTAGGTGCATAATGTGCTTAGGATCATAAACAGCAGGTTAAATAGCAGACCCAGGACTTGAGAAAATAGCTGTGCCCAACTCAAAAGGCAAATATCCTTTCTATTGCATCATTTTCAGAAGGAGAATGGGAATGCACAACCTTTTAAGGTCTAAGCCAATCCCTAGAGATTCTGATTCTCTCATTCCTCCTTTTTCAATCTAATATAATTTACCAGCTTCAAAGTTCTGTAGATTCAACTTTTGTGATGTCTTGTTAAATTCATTGCCTCCTTTCTATTCCCACAGCCACCACTTCAGTCCTAGGACCTTCTCCGCTCTCTACATCTAGTTTATCCACATCTTGTGTGTCCCTATTCCAATCCGTTTGACTCATGATTCACATTATTCTTTCTAAAGTACAGATCTGATTTTTTCTTTGGCTGAGGAACTTTTAATGGCTTTCCAAATCAAAGAGAAACTCTAGGATCCAAAGTCTTTTGTGGTTTACCACCAATCTACCATGGTAATTTTAACTTCCACTTTTTCTCTAATGATGCTCTAAAATCCAGCTCAGCTGGTGTTCTTTTCTCACACCCTGAGCTTCCCTGCCTTCCAGCAGTTGTTCCCGTTGTTTTCTCTGCTTAAACTGCCTTCTCTCCTATCTCCACCTGTTGAAATCCCATCTGTGCTCCATGGTCTATCTTAAATAATAATAGTTAACATTTATTGAGTGCTTATTTTGGGCCAGCCACTGTGCTAAGTGTGTACAAGTATTTTATATGGATTATCTCATTGAATCCCCACAACAGCTTGATGAGGTCGGTGCTATTATTATCTCCACTTTAGGCTGGAGTTAATGGGAGCTCAGAGAGGGGGAGGTAATTCTATTTGTCCAAGGTCAGACAAGTTAATAAACGGTGGGGATGGACTCTGAATTCAAGTAGTCTGGCTCTGGATCCCTGAAAGTTTACAATTTCAAAGAACAATCAAAAAACCTTTTCTGACTCTGTCTGGCTCAACTTGATATGATCCTTAACAACCTCAGAGCATTCTGATTGAACCTTTATAAACCTATCTTGTGTTATATTTATTGGTATTCTTATACCTATGTTGAGACTGTCAAGCCCCAGTAGGGACAGCCTATGTCTTAAGCATCTCACTGTCTCACACATGGTAGCACAGAGTAGGTGGTCAGTGAGTCAAGTTGAATTGAAGGTATGTTGGGGAGGAGGAGGGATGGGGGAGCTACCTAGGGGAGATGCTCCACACTGTCCTGCCCCAGCCACCCTGCATGACATTGGCCGGTGCTGCCAACACCTGTCCAAATCAGACCCTGCAGTCTCTATTTTCCCAGCCCGGCTCTGGCGGGTCTCTTCTTGTCCCCCAGTTCTCACAGCTGCCTGGGCCTTGGCCAGTGTTTGGGGTAAGGCAGGATCAAAATATCACTGCCCTGGGCTCAGCTTCCAGGAGTGAGGGATCAAGTGAAACCCAGCCGGGCGGGTGAGGGAGTAGACTGGAGGCCCCTAAACAGAGCCAGTGTGCTCTTTACACAAGCCCTGACTTGCCCAGGAGCCACGTGGGTGGGCCAGCAGTTCTGTTTCCCTCTGGATGCTCCACATGTCTGATCCACTCCCTACTCTCCTCCCCCAATTCCCAGCCTCCTTCTCTTGCTTATCTTCCAACCCCAGATGCTCAAGGTGGATGGACATGTCTGGGCATGTTCCCAGAGGCCATCCGAGTCCAGTAATAGCCTACACAGGCAGGAACTGGCTTGCCAAGACCCTAGGGAGTATCAGCTTAGGTCCCTGGCACCTCAGACAGTACTCTCCAGGCAGAAATGGATGGACCCACAGATGTCCAGGGGCACCTTTCCAGCCATTCTGACTTTGCAGCACCCTACTAGGGTTATCCTGACCTGATCTTGTACTTCCACCCCTAGGTGCAGCAGGTCCCAGCCTCCTTGCCATGCCATGGGGTGTTCCCACACTTACCTTGTAAGGGATTAATGGATGGATCGCGTCTCAACAACGGGATTCCCAGGCAAACACACCTCAGCGCAGAGCAGACATGCCCCCCAGCCCCTCAGCGCCCTCCCCCACGCTGTCAGTCCCCAGCCAGCATACCACGCTCACAGCAGATAAAATACGTTGCAATCAAAGTCACGCTCTACTCATTTCACATCCACATGTAGCAACAACAGCCTGAACCCACCCTCTATTCCTTTCATGCAACGCCTACTTCCCCCTCCCCCTCGAGGCTTCTGCAGCAGCTATTGGACTACTCGAGTTTCTAGGCGTAGCTATGCAAACAAATCCTGCCTCTGAGAGGGACACTGTGAGGCTGGAGGGTAAACAGTGACCAAGCCACTGGTATGGTAGGAGCTGCAAAGCTCTGGGTACTGAAGCGCGCGCGCGCGCGCGTGTGTGTGTGTGTGTGTGTGTGTGTGTGTGTGTGTGTGTGTGTGTGTGTGTGTGTGTGTGGTTCTGACTCAGCCCAGTTTGTGGGAACAGAGGGAGGGTCAAGTGGTCGAAAGCACTGTGCAGATTCCCTGTCTTGTTACTCACAGCAGAATGCAGTTCAGCTGATCAAAGTTTGTGTATGTGTTAGCAAGTCTGGAGTTTGACAGGGAAAATTAGGGTTGGAAAAGTAAGGATTTTCAGACACATGGAGAAGCAAATTTCCAGCTCTGGCCCTGTCTTTCCTTCTTTTTTTTTTTTTTTAATACTCCTTCATTCAGAAGGGTGGTTGGCTTTTGATAGGAGGAGAGGAGACATGAAGTGGGAAAAAGATCACTAAAAATAAAGGAAAACTGGATTCCAGCTTGGCTCTGACCTTGAGCCAGCCCCTCACCGTCTCTGAGCCCCCAAGTCTCTGTGCAAGGAGGGGATTGGACTACCTAGTCTCTAAGGGCCCTTCCAATAATGACACTTTGGGAGTTTATGAACCTATGATTTCAGAGGCAACAGTGAGGAAGTCCTGAAACGTTACTAGTCCCTGACCTTGAAGAACATGCAGAGGAGTTGGGGAGAAAAGGCAGACAGGACACAGTTAGATAACACACACAGTCTAGAACCAAGGGCCAAACTGAGGCACATGCTAGAAGAGCAGTGTGGGACAGGAAGGAGGAGCAAAAAAGAAAGACAGTATACAGCCAGAAAAGGCAAATGCTCTTCAATAGATTGGGAGGGTTAAAAAAAGGAGGAAGAGCAAATAGCATTATGTATCTATATAGAGAAAAGCTTGAGCCAAGGTATGACCGAGGAGACCAAGAAATATGCCATTATCAGACTCTGAGGGGCCTCTCTTGGACAGGGCAGAGGCTATATGCCAGGAATTTGGGGTGAGGTCTCAGGACAGGGGCTGTAAAACCTTTGGTGGAAAAGAATTGAATAGGAACTTGAGGTGACACTGAAAAGGTCCTAATGAACCCCATATCTGTCCCCTGGTTAGACCACAATGTGGTCTGCTTTGACTGCTACTATTAGCTCAGGCCTAAAAGGAGGGAAAACTGCCTGAGTTGGAATCCCAGGTCTGCCCCTTACTAGCTGTGTGTCCTGCGGCAAGTTATTTAACCACTCTGTGGTTCAGTGTTCTCTTCTGTAAAATGGGGACAATAATAATCCCTTCCTCATAGGATTATTTTGAAGATTACATGAATTAATATACAAAATAATGTTAATATGTATAGGAGCTTAGAATACTTTCTGAGACATAGTAAGTATCATACAATTGTTTATTAAATAAAATAAATAAGTGTACTTTAGGGCCCTCTGACATCATCTGTGAGATTAAAATAAAAATAGCTACCCTATGTATCTCTTAATTCTGCCCTGTCCTTTCCTAGACGAGGGGCCCTCTGCATTTCCTCTATCTTGTGCCTCCCAGAGAGGCTAAGTTACAGACAGTCCTGAAACTCTAGTGTAGTAGAAAGAGCCCTAGCTTGGGATTTCGGAATCTTGGCAAAATTAACTCTATGTGTAAAGTCAGCGAAGTCTCTTCTTGTCTCTGAGCCTTCCTTTCTGCATCCGTAACCCGACGAGGTTGTTGGACTTGATGACCTCAAAACTCTAGAGCAGTACTTATCACACATTAATGTGCACACAAATCATCTGGGGATCCTGTTAAAACACAGATTCTGATTTAATAACTCTGGTGTGGGGCCAAGACTCTAACAAAGTTTTCAGGTGACACTGATGTTGCTGGGCCACAGACCATACTTTCCATAGAAAGAGTCTTGAAAGTGATCAGGAACAACACTTACTGAGCATCTGTAAATTATGCAAATGTGCCCCTTCATAGCTTACAACAGTTGTACATGGTAGGAATTATTATCCCCATTTTATAGATGAAGAGGATCCTTGTACTCCATGATTCTGCCTGGAAGTATAGGAGGAAACTTGAGCTAGAGGTACCAAGGAAATCTCAGAGTCCACAAGCTGTTGCCTGATTATTTGGAAAATGACTATAAGCAGCAAATATGAAGCTACTGCCCTCTACCATAACTTGTCCAATAATATTATAATAATAACTGACTCTCTCTGAGCACTTGCCAGGCACTCTTCCAAATGTTTTATATGGATTAATTCATTTCATTCTCACAATAATCCATGAGGCAAAAAACCTTGAAATCATCCTCGCCTCCTTTTTTTCCTCACATCTCACATCCAATCCATCAGACATCTGATCAGCCTGCCTCCAAGATATACTCTGAATCCCACCACTTCTCAGCACCTTCACTGCAACTACTCTAGTGCAAGCCATCATTACCTTTCACCTGAATTACTGCCATAGCTTCCAGCAGGTGTCTTTGTTCTTACCCTTACCCCACTTTAGTCAATTCTCGGCATAGCAGCCAGACATCAGTCTAAGTCTGTCCAAACCATTCTACTGCCTGGCTTCTTATTCAGAGTAAAAGCCGAAGTCCTTAACTATAGTCTATAATAGTCTGCAATCTAACCCACTCCATCCCACCCCCACCAATCTGCCCATATATCTCTGATCTCATTTCCTACCACTCCTTTTGACCACCATACCCAGCCCTACTGGTCTCCTTGCTATTTCTTCTTCTGACCACCATACCCAGCCCTACTGGTCTCCTTGCTATTTCTTCCAACACTCAAAGTATATTCCAGACTCTTGCTGTTCCTTCAGCCTGGACAACTCTTCCCCCAGATATCTGCATGTTTTCCTTCTCTCACTTCCTCCAGCCCTCTGCTCAAATGTCACCTTATCAAAGAGGACTTTCCTGAAAACCCTAAATACTATAAGCTGATGGAATTGCCTAGGCCTTATAGAATCCACTAGATAGGTGAGTTTTCCTCAGCACTAGCCCCAAGGACCTGAGGTGCAGTGTGGCGGTGTGTAGAGGTAAGGCTCTCAGCTCACCCTCTATAGGAGAGTCACTCTGGCCCCATGTGCTTGGGCAGCAGAACTGAGGTTGGGTCAGCTTATTCTTGAGAGCTCTTCCCAGCCCCTCCTCTCATGATGGACAAGAGGTACTTCATGAACCCAAACTGAGTACTCCCAGGGGAAGGGTTTCTCAACTACATTTCACTGCTGGAACCAGCCTAACCTGATGGTAGCATAGACAGGACCAGCATCTACCCTGACTATCTCTGTGGCCAGAGAGGCTCTTTTGGGGTTCAGAGATTTGGGGCTCCCTGCTGCCATCCCTCAGCTCTTTCTTAGAAGTTACCTAGGGTCACTCAGGAGAATACTTGCCTTGACTGTATCTCAGAGAAACCTGAATAGCCTCTAATTCTAGGGTCAAACACAGGCAGAGTGAACTCTCATGGGATAGCCTCATGGTTATCTAGACAGAATGGGTTCCTTATAGGTCCTCTGAAGACTGGAAGCAAGGAGAAGAAACAGAGGCTGAAGCACCAGGGGATGCTGAGGCCTGTAGAATTGCCGTTATGAACTTCAACATCTATAAGGATGTCCCTGAAAACAAGATCAGCTTCTGGTGCCCTTTAGTAAGCCTGTGGGATGTATGTAGATACCCTTGGCCATAGATGTCTGATGCAATAACATATACAGTCTGGGGTTTTCTGGATTAGAAAGCTGGAGCATAAGAAAGAATTACATCTTCTTTTCTTCTTCTTCTTCTTCTTCTTCTTCTTCTTCTTCTTCTTCTTCTTCTTCTTCTTCTTCTTCTTCTTCTTCTTCTTCTTCTTCTTCTTCTTCTTCTTCTTCTTCTTCTTCTTTCTTCTTCTTCTTCTTCTTCTTCTTTCTTCTTTCTTCTTCTTCTCCTTCTCCTTCTCCTTCTCCTTCTCCTTCTTCTTCTTCTTTTTTTTCCTGCTCCTCCATGGGTAGGAAGGAAAGAGTTACTTCTAGCCCTGGGAGTTTTCAAACTTCAGTTGGGTCCTAGCACAGTTCAACAGTCTTTGCTCTCATCCTTAATCATCTTCCCTTCCACTTGCCCAATATGGCTGTTTCAAACTCACTTATTCTAGTCAAGTGCCTAACACTACTCCCAAACTCTTAGCAGATGACTTCACCTCCAGTTTCACAGAATGTAAAATGGGACTAGGCTTGAATTCTCTAAATAACTTCTGATCACTCCACCTTCAAGGTCATCCTTGTTTCTTATCTCAAAGATTCCTCCTGTCCCAGCTGTCTCTCCTGTCACATCTGTTAACTCCTCTTGTATGCTTTGCTTTGCTTTATCTTATATCTTCATAGTCTCTCTTCCTCTGGTTCCTTCCCCTAAACTCTGTCTTTCCATTCTGAGCCATAATTCATTGCTTTCATATCCTCACTTCCACTTCTTCATTTCTTACTCACTACATTCTGCTCTCATCAAGGTCACCCATGAAGTCATTTCTATCAAACCCATGGTTTATTCCTTTCTTCTTATATGAATTTTCTAAAACATTCAAAATTGTTTGGCTCCTTTCCTTCCATGACTCTCTTCCTTTAACTTTCATGGAACCCATGTCTCCTAGTTTCACTCCTTTCTCTATAATGTTTTCTGGATTCTCCTTCTCCACTTGCCCTAAAGTGTAAGGGTTTTCCAGAGTCCCCCACCCCACCATTGGCCCTCTTGCCTGATTCTCACTTCTCTCACTGAAGTGTGAATTTATGTGGCAAGGACCTTAGAGGTAATTTCACTGATTAATTCCCATATGTAAAACAGTACCTAGAGTATATCAAGTGCTCAATGTATTTTTTACATATTTTATAAATCAGTACATCTGTTGAAAAAATGAATTGATAAATGACTGAATGTGTGGGCCTAAGGAGGAGAATGCTCACATTTGAATTTTTCCTTTTACAGTGAGCTCCCAAGCCTACGGTGGGCCACCATATAAAGATTACAGAGAAAAAAGGATTGGAGCCCACATCCAAAATAATAGTAATAGCCAACATTTGATCAGTGCTTGATATACTCTATATGTCAGGCCCTGTGTTAAATGTTCTAATAAATGTTCTATATGCAATATCTCACCTAATTGTTGCAATAACCCTATGCAGCAAACACCATGATATCACCCTTATTTTATAGATGAGGAAATTGAGGCATAGAAATGATAGGTAACTTGTCTATGGTGCTACAACCAAAAAGTGACAATTGATCTGGGGTTCTCAAGAAATAGCTAATATCAGCCGCCTGTGGTGGCTCATGCTTGTAATCCTAGCACTCTGGGAGGCCGAAGCAGGAGGATCTCTTGAGGGCAGGAGTTCGAGACCAGCCTGACCAACAGTGAGACCCCATCTCTACTAAAAATAGAAAAAAATAGCTGGCTAACTAAAAATAAAAACAAAAATTAGCCAGGTGTGGTGGCGAGCACCTGTAGTCCCAGCTACTTGGGAGGCTGAGGCAGGAGGATCACTGGAGCCCAGGAGTTTGAGGCTGCTGTGAGCTAGGCTGATGCCATGGCACCCTGCCCTGGGAGACAGAGTGTAAGTTTGTCTCTCAGAAAAAAAAAAAAAGAAATAGGTAATAACTAAATTTTTCACTGCCACACTCAAAAGTACAATTATTTTTCCCCTTCTCAATTATAGGCTCTTCCCAACCTCCCTGGAGAGCTATACTAAACCTCTACTTTTCCCCTAAAGTCCCTATTCTGGCACCTAATTCTCAGTTCCAAAAAATGGACTCTTATCCTCTTCATCAAGAAAACAGATGCTATTAGGCATTTAGTTCCACTACCTTCTTCTCTAACACCTGTAAGCTTCTCACTTCATCCACCCTGACCTTTCCTCTTGGAAGAGAAGAGGAGAGAATGAGTCTCTTCCCCTACCTTGTCCCCTGTGAACCATTCTCTATCAATTATCCCCACTCCCTCTGATATCATTATTATTTACTTTCCCTCTGGTGCCCACTCCTTCTACCCACAAATGTATTTGAATCCCTCCCACTACAGAATAAAATCAAACCTTCCTTCACACTGCCTCTTCCTTATATAACAGCCCCATTTCTCTTCCTTTCTCAGTCAAATCTCTGGCCAGAGTCATCTCCACTCGTTGTTTCCATGTCTTCATTTTCCATTAGCTCCCCAACCTATTGTAATCTGGCTTCTAGGTCCATGAGCTCTTCTGAAGCCACAGGGGACCTCTTTACTGTCAACTTTTAGGAAACATTTTCACTCATTTTCTTATTTGATTTATCTGCAGCTTTTTCCAGTGTCGTTCACTCTTTTCTTTATGAAACATTCTTTCCTATTTTGGAAAAAATAAACCTGTCTCCTGGCTTCCTTCTATTATCTAACCCCTCCTTCTCAGATAGGTCACTGGACATTCTCTCTTGTCTCACTCCATGAATAGCTTACTTTATACCTATTAAGTCATTTGTTCTGTAGAACAATCCTTTGAAGTAGGTGTTATCTTCCTTATTTTACACAGAAGGAAACTCAGAATCAAAGAAGTTGACTGACTTGCCCAAAGGCACACAGCAAGTATAAGCTTAGTTCAGAATGAATGTCAGAATCTGATTCTAAACATGTCACATCATATTGTCTTTATTCAGTGAGTAAGGACATGGCACAGCAGTAGAGTGGCTTTGGATTCTGAATTGGGATCCTACACCTGTCACTTACTAGCTTATATGCTGTGTGATCTTGGGCAAGTGATTTAACCTTTCGGAACCTCAGTGCTCCTCATCTACAAGGTTTCTGGGAAGACTGACAAAGAATGTTTACAGAATCCCTAATCCAGTTCCAGACACAGGAACTCAGTAACTGAGATCTGTTAGGACAATGATGATAATGATACCTATAGTTATTAACATTTGCTCCCTGCTGTGGTCCGAAAGTTTGTGTCTTCCCAAATTCATATCTTGAAACTTAATCCTGAATGGGAGAGTGTTTGGAGGTGGGGCTTTGAGAGGTGATTAAGTCATGAGGGCAGAGCACTTTATTTCTATTATTATTACATTGTAATATATAATGAAAAAACCTTCCCTCTACTTTAAAAAAATTATTTCAAAATATTTTGGGGGTACAAACATCACATGTACTCTCTAATAACTTGCAGCTAAACGATAGGCACACACATGTACAGAGATGTAAAGGACCTTGGAAACCAAGAAGGGGGGAGAATGGGAGGGAGTGAGGGGTAAAAACTTATCTATCGGGTACAATGAACACTATTCTGGTGATGGGCACAGTAAAAGCCCGGTTTAAGCCTTATACAGGGTATCCATGTAACAAAAAGGGTTTTTCCCCCCTCAATGGGAGGAATTTAAATATATTTGTAGGTAGAGGAAATGGGCACCAGAGGGAAGGTATAATAATGAATAATGATATCAGAGACAGTGATGATAATTCATGGAGAATGGTTCATAGGGGACAGGCTAGGGGAAGAATCTCATTCTCTCTCCTTCTCTCCCAAGAGGAAAGGCTGGGATGAATAAAAATAGAGAGAACCTTACAGGTGTTAAAGAAGAAGGTGGAGGGACTAAATGCCTAATAGCATCTGTTTTCTTGATGACGAGGACAAGAGTCCATTTTTCTGGGCTGAGAATTAGGTGCCAAAATAGGGACTTTACCTTTACTTCTAAAGGTAGACGTTTAGTATAGCTCTCCAGGGAGAATGAGAAGAACCTCTGATTGAGAGAGAAGTTATTTTACTTGGACACTGTTTTAGAACAATGGTACTCAAATTGAGTCAGAATCACCTGGAAGGTTTGTTAAAATACAGATTTCTGGGCCCACCCCTGGAAATTTATGAGTTAGTAGGTCTAGGGGAGGACTAGAGAATTTACATTTCAAACAAATTTCCAGGTAATGATGGTGCTGCTGGTTGAAGATCACATACTTTTAGAGGCAATGCTATAGAATGTGGGGGTAAAGCACACTGGCATCAGGCAGATCTGCATGAGAGTCCTGAATCTATTGCCATTTTCTGAGTATATGGCCATGAACAAGCTCCTTAACCTCTCTGTATCCTGATTTCTCATCTGAAAAGTAAGGATAATAATCATAGTACATATATCAGCAGGCTGTTGTGAAAAATTGGTTAAGATATATGAACAGGACCTGATGATCACTTGGCAGTAATGTTGAGTACTCAAAAAAGCGGGAAATCTGACAGGACTGAGCAGTCACTTTTTCTGGCAACCTTTTCTTTCTGCCCAACCCCTATCCCCAAGTAAGCATTCAGACTACCTTCTCCTCTCACCTAGGTGCTGACTTGTTTCTAGAGATATCACTGGAGAGGCCTTTTCCCCAAGGATCAGAAGTAATTCCACCTGTAACCTCCACATTTGAGCCCAATTATTCCTTATATCATCCAGTCATATAGCTTCAGAGCAGGCTGTGAGGACTGTAGCCTGTCTTGTTACCCTTCAGCCTTCCCATGATGGGCCAACTTTTACTTTACTGATTAGAGACATAGCCAAGGCCTGAAAAGCCCTCCTGGGAAGAGGTCCTGAGTATTGAAAGGTGGCTGGAGAGGAATCCAAAATCTAAATTGTTCCCTGGAGGAATCACTCTGAATACAGACAGGCTTGAGTCAGACACTGAAGAGAATGACCCTGGCTGCCCAACTTCAGGCTGTTAATATTATATTAGTGAAAATAAATGGAAGAAATTGTTATCTGAAGCCCCAAAGATGACCTGTCCCTTGACTCTAATTGTTAGAATACTATTCCTTATTTTGAGCATGAATCTGTCTGCCCACAGGTCTTCACTTGGCCTTCTTAAGGCACACAAATATCGTCTGTTCATATGACAGCCACTCAGATATTGGCAGAAAGTGATCAAGTCATCCTGAGTCTTCTCAAACCAAACACAGTGGGAGGTAGGTGGCAGTGCAACGGGAGTCTGGGTATCTCATCAATACTAAGGAGAACAAGAATTATAGTACCTGCCCTCTGGACACTAGATAAATCTCTAATATGAGAATGAAACTTTTATGTAATATTTATCTTCTAAAGTTGCCACCCACCACATTTTTATTCTTTTTTCTCTCTTTCTTATTTATAGTCATGTGCCACATAACGACATTTGCCTCAATGATGGACAGCATATACTACAATGGTCTTGTAAGATTATAATGGAGCTGAAAAATTCCTGTCACCTAGTGGTGTCATAGCCATCATAATATAGTAGCACAATTACTTTACTTTTAGTAAATTTAGTGTAGCCTAAGTGTACAATGTTTATAAAGTTTATGATAGTGTACAATAATATCTTAAGCTTTCACATTCACTCACCACTTTCTAACTTACCCAGGGCAACATCCAGTCCCGTAAGCTCCATTTCATGGTAAGTTCCCTATACAGGTATACAATATTTTGTTTTTCATACCATATTTTCACTGTATCTTTTCTATGTTTAGATATGTTTAGATACACAAATACTTAACCATTGTGTTACAATTGCCTACAGTATTCAGTAACATGCTTTATAGGGTTGTGCCTAGGAGCAGTAGGTTATACCATATACAGCCTAGGTATATAGGAGGCTATACCATTTAGGTTTGTGTAAGTATACTCTGATGTTTGCATAATGAAATAATTATACAACTCACCATAAGCTGGGGACCCCTGCATTAAATGATCTCCATGGAAGCAAGTATTTCCAAGCTGAGGTGTTGAGATTTGAATCTGAATCTTCTAAGGCCATCCCTGAAGCTCTTTTCACTGTACCATGCTGATTCTCACCAAGAGACAACCAAGTGGAGATAGAAAACTATCCAATTACCCAGGATGCAAAGAAAGGTTTGGACACTTCACTCTAAAGCCCTACTTACAGGCCAAGGGCCATAGGGCTTTGCAGAAGCATTTGTGCAAAATATTAGGCTTAACTCACCTCAGTCTTAAAGGAATATACAGCATGATATGCCAGGCACTAAATAAATACAGTCACATGTGTCTTAATGATGGGGATACATTCTGAGAAATGCATTGTTAGGCAATTTCATCTGAAATATGAGTATAATGTTAAGTTTCCAGAACTTTTGTGATAATCAAATGTGTTTGTAAGTATTCAATAATTGTGACTATCAATCTATCATCTTATCTCATATTTTCTGTATTGGGAGAAGTGGAGTACCTTCTTTTAGCTCTCTTAGGGGTTCTCCTTGTTACCCTTTAGATGAGCTGTTTGGTGAGGGGTAGTTGGTAAGTAGAGTCACCACCTGGTCAGTTTTTTCTCTATATTTCCTGGTCCACAGGCTCCTCCACAGCTAGAAACACCCAGTGATGATGGCTCCTAGTATTCCTGAGTGTCATCTGAATGTCATCTCTTCTAGAGCAACCTGCACCCCTAATACCTCCTGCCTTGCCATATTGCCTTGACCAAACACACTTGACACTGAAGGAGGTAAGTGCACGGGATTCCGCAGAGTGTAGAAGGGCTACACTGTGCTTTTATTGAACAACTTTCTAGCTTCCTTGCACCGCTCAAGGAGAGGAAGCCTTACCACTTCCATCTTTAGGAACATGCCCCAATCAGATGCTCCTCACTCTTGTGGCCTCACTTTCTCTTCAGTTTCTCTCTTCCTGCTGCTCTTGTGAGCTTTTCCCCCCAAGATCCTTGATTTTGTCATCCCACTCCCTCCATATCTCCTTCTTTTGTTTTATTTTACAAATTCTAGTACCTCAGGCTTTGGCTGGTTTCTAACAAAAGCTTTTCTGCCTAGTATCTACTCTAAAGGAGTGGGCTCTGATCCTGTGAGTGAATGATAAGTGTTAATGATTTCAATCCATTCACACCACCAGTGAAAGCTACTAAAAATTTTAGCATTAGTTATTGTCTCAGTCCATTTTGTGTTTCTATAACAGAATACCACAGAGTGGGTAATTTCTAAAGAAAAGACATATATTTCCCACAGTTCTGAAGGCTGGGAAGACCAGAATCAAGGCACTGGCATCTGATATATAATGAGGGACTTCTTGCTGCATCCTCACACGAAAGAAGGGCAAGCAAGGTAGCTAACCTAGGAATGCTGCATAACGCCTCTTTTGTAAGGGCCTTAATCCTATTCATGAGGGGGGAGCCCTCATGGCCTAATCACTCCTTGAGAGCCCCACCTCTTAATATTCTCATATTGGCAACACCTGAATTTTAAGGGGATACACTTGAACCCTAACATTCTGCCCCTGACCCCCCAAATTCATGTCCTTCTTATACACAAAATACATTCATTCCATCAATTCCATCAATGACAATACCCTCAAGTCTTATTTCAGCACTGACTCAAAAGTCTAAAGTCCAGAGTTTCATCTAAATCAGATAATGGGTGAGACTCAAGGCACAATTCATTCTGAAGCAAATTGCTCTTGAGCTGTGAACCTGTAAAAGTAAATAAGTTATGTCTTCCAAAATATAATAGTGGGACAGGCAAAGGACAAACATTTCCATTTCAAAAGGGAGCAATAGGAAAGAAGAAAGGAATAACAGGTCCCTTACAAGTAAGTACAAAATGTAACAAAGCAAACATTAAAGTTGAGGCTTCTTTGACTCTATAGTCTGCCTTCTGGACACACTGGGGTGGCAGTTGGGCCCCAAGTCCTCAGGAAATCCCACCCCTAAGGTTTTGCTAGAAGCAACCCACATAGCAGCTCTTATAGGTTGGAGTCCAGTGTCTGCAGTTCTCCGAGGCTGGGATTGCTTGCTGGTGTCTTTACAGTTCTGGGTTATCAGGGGTGGTCCTGCTCCCATGGCTCCACTTGGCATTGGCCTAGGAGAGGCTCCCTGAGGTGGTTCTGCCCTGCAACAGGTTTCTGCCTGTGCCCCAAAACTAAGACATCTTTTGAAATCCAGGCAGAGGTAGCCAAGCTCCCATAGCTCTTGGATTCTGTGAGCCTGCAAAATTAGCACCACATGGTGTCACCAAGGTTTGCAGCTTATACCTTCTGGAGAAGCAGCCTGAGCTTCACTTGGGTCCATTTGAGCCATGCACTGGAGCACTGCACTGGAATGCAGATAGGAGAGATTTGAGGTGGTCCTGGGCAGTGAGCCCTGATTGAGGTCCATGGGTACCCTGGGTCTTTCCCTTGAAACCATTATGCCCTCCACTCCCTGGCACTCTAGACCAATGATGGGCATGGCAGCCTTAAGGTATCTGAAATGCCTTCAGGATTATCTATAATTGTCTTGATGAACAGCACCTGGCTCCCTTCTATCCATACTAATCTCCTTATCAAAAGGTTGTTTGGCCATACCCTTGGTTTTTCTCTCCTAAACATGCTTTTTTACTCTTTACATAGCCAGGCTAAGAATTTTCCAAATCTTTACATTCTGCTTCCATTTTGACTGAAATTTTGTCTTTATATCATTTTCCTCTTCTCAAATTTTACAATAAGCGTTAAGAGAAGCCATATAGTACCCTCAATACTTTGCTGCTCAGATTTTTTTCTGTGAGATATCCTAGTTCATCACTCTTAAGTTCCACCTTCTACAAAGTCCTAGGACATGGACATAATTCAGCCAAGTGCTTAGCCACTGTATAACAAGGATGGCCTTCTCTCTTGTTTCCAATGCCTTGTTTTTCAGTTCCATCTGAGAGCTCATCATAATAGTCTTCACTGTCCATATTTATATCAGCATTCTGGTCACAACTACTTAAGAAATCTCTAAGAATGAGGCTTTTGCTACAGCTCTCCTCTTTTTCTGAGCCCTCACCAGAATTTCCCTTAGTGCTTTGTTCATGGCCATAGAAGCTTTTTCCAGCATTCACTTCAAAACTGTTCCAGCCTCTACCAATTACTCAGTACTAAAGCCACCTCTATATTTTCATGTATTTGTTATTGCAATGCCTCACTCCTCAATATCAATTTCTTAGTCTGTTTGTGCTGCCACAAAAAAATACCTGAGATTGAGTAATTTATAAAGGACAGACATTTATTTAATTTATAAAGGACAGACATTTATTTTCCACAGTTCTGGAGGTTGGGAAGTAATATTAGATATGAGGAGATTAGCTGGGAGCCTACTGCAGTAGTCCAGGAAACAGATGATGTTTGGACTTGGACATAAGTGGTAAGAAATGGTTAGATTCTGTATTTGCTTTGGAGGCAAGGTTTCTTTCTAACCCATATTCTGTGCTACCGTGATTTTATAGGCATTTCATCCTTTCAATCAACAAGTACTTATTTAGTGCTTTCTGTATGCCAACTATTGTGCTGGGTGCTGTGGGTACAGCAGTGAATAAGAGAAAAAAAGTCTAGAACTTATTCTAGAGAGGGGAGAATGACAAATGAACAAATATTATCATGATAATTTCAGATATAAGTGGTGGGGAGGGGACTGATAGGGCATTTTAGATAGGATAGTCCACAAAGACCTCTCCCAGTAGGTGATATTTGAGTTAATTTTTAATGATAAGGAACCAGTCCTGTGATATCTAGGGCAGAAGGTTCAAGACAGATGAAATAGCAATTTGCAAAGGTGGGAACAAGTCAGTTGGGTTAAATGAATAAAAGAAAGCCAGTATGATTTTGGCATAGTTGATAAGGAGTTGAGATATCATACTGAGCCTTGTCTACCAAGATAAGAAATTTTTATTTTATCCTGAGTGAGCAATTTTTATTTTATCTTGAGTGAGAAAAGACATTTGGAGGGTTTTAAAAAAGCGATATGATCTGATTTATGTGCAACAGATTTGTTGAACAGTGCCACTCAGCAGAGTACAGGTATGAAACAATTTTGCTTTTCTTCAATACCTTTTTTGTGCTACATCAAATTCTCTTTCTTTGTTGAGTAACAAATCTTTTAAGAGCATCTTGGGCAGCTTCCATAACCACCTGGTCACATTATTAAAAGTAGACTCAATCTAAAATCATAATCTTATGTCAGGTTCAAAGCTTTCCCTTCTGCATCACAGGCCAGGTCTGTAGTTTGAGGGGCTTAAATTTTAAAGATTACCTAGAATGTTTCCTCCTCCTCCTTCTTCTGGAATTGGTGTGCCTGTGTGTATGTGTGTGTAGGGGGGTGGTTGTGTCAAGTTCTGGAGATACTTTCTCCCTTCGCTTTTCAGTACCCAACTACTCTGGTTCAGTGGAATGGAAAGGAAACAGGATAGTAAGGGCAAATATCTATTAACTACTAACATGGTGGTCCTCTCCGTTGGTTTTCTTGCCATCTCAGGATAATTGGATATTGATGCCCATTAAGTTTCTGAGGTTTGCCTATGAGTTATTAGGGACTTCTCTACTGGTTAGTTTCCTAATGTGAGAGATCCAACTCCAGCTCATTCTCTTCCAACCTCTCTCAGCTGCCACTCCCACCTATAAACTCCAAAGCCTCATGCTGCTGGGGAGCACTTACCTTGTAGCAAGACAGCACAAGTTTAACTATTGTCTGGAGTGACCACTTGATGCATAGGAAACTCATTTATCCTTGCCGACTGGGGAATAAGATGTTAGTTTTACCATTTTTAATACTCCCACAAATGTTCTGAGTGATTCTCTTGTCTTGAAGCACCATCTCACTTGCCTCAAGGGTAAGGACACTCCCACACCCAACCATGAAAATGGAAGAAAAAAAAAACACTGTATTATCCATTAGGCCAATGATATATGAGTTTTAGAGTCCTTCCCCCTACTCATTATATGCTGCTTAAGTGCTGGGTGGTGACAGAGGTACTGGGGTTGATTGAGAGAAGGCTGGTGTTGCCACCTCCCAGAAAGTCCTTGAGAGCATATTTGGCCCCAATTGTTTGCAATATTTTTTTAGAGTGAGGTACTTCACATCCCTCTCTCTCTTCCTCCTCCTCTTCCTTTTTCCTCTTCTTCATTTTCATTGCATTTCCTTTCTTTTCTTTCTCTTTTGTTTAGTTCCTTCTCTAGATCTTCATTATCAATATCAGGGCAATAGGAAAATTTACACTTACCACCCTGTAATATGGTTTTATTAAAAATAATTACTCTGGCTTCTGTGTGGTGAATGGATTGTAGGGGGAAAAGTGGAAGTAGGAATACTATTGGGAAGCTATTGCAGTAATACAGATGAGACATAATAGAAGCTTGGACCAGGTTCATAACAGAGGTGATGAGTAGTAGTAGTTAGATTCAGAAGACATTGCATTTTGGATGTAGAGTTGACCTGACATGTCAATAGAATGCATGTGGTAGTAAAACACAAATCAAATAGGACTGCTAGGTTTTTGCCTTGAACAAATGGCTGGAAGGTGATACCAATTACTGAGATGGATAACAAAAAGAGAAGGACTGGTTTAGATGAGAGCTGTGTTTTAACCATGTTAAGTTTGAGATGCCTATTAACCACCAATGGGAGATATCTGAGTAAGAAGAACAAAATGAAATCAGAAAATGAAATTAGATTTTGGTGTCATTGGATTGGCTACAGCATCAATTTTATAGGTGTCTGGCTCATCTGTAATGAGATGCTCATGTGGCACCCAATTCAGCCTATGAGTCAGAACTTCAATCTTTCCAGGTACCTATTCAGTAACGTCATGTTTTTCTTCACAAATGCAAGAATTCTGACTTACCTTCATCTACCAACAAAACGTCTTCTGTGCAATAGTAAATACCAATACACTGAGCAAAAGCTTCTTACAGATCTCAGTGTGAGGACACTTTTAGAACAGTATTACTGAATATAAACCATCCTTCCTTTTCATTACCCTTCCATCCAAGGACTTGAATGAGTCCACTAAAGAAAGACAAAGACATAGGGATTGTCACTGGGAACAGCAAGAGACAATCTACATAGTGGGGCCAGATGGACACTGCTTGCCAAAGAAACTTGTTAGGATTGTGAGAGTCAATCAGCTCCACAATTGCCTCACCTATAACTCCTTTATAATTAGTCCTGGTTCCAAATGTCTTCTAGGGTTCCAGTTTCAGATAATCCTATGCTCTCAATTAGGTCACCAAGTACATTGTGCTGGAGCCCTTTGACAACATTTTCAATTCAGGAGGCCAGAAAAGCAATAGTAAATACCAATAAACTAAGCAAGAAGCCTTTACAGATTTCAGACAAGGAAATACCTCCTCTTTTCAATGTTTTCTCTTTAAATATTATTCCTGCCTATGATGTAATGAATGAATGTTAGCCCCCCAAAAGAGGAAAATTGTCTTTACAGATGTAATTAAGTTAAGGGTCTTGAGATGAAATCAAGATTATCCAGATGAGCCCTTCCTAATTCCAATGACAAGTGTCCTTTTAAGAGATACACACAGGAGAGACACACAGTGAGAAGGAAAAGGCTATGTAAAGGTGGAGGCAGAGATTGAAGTTATGCAGCCACAAGCCAAGAAACATCCGGAGCCACCAGAAGCTGGAAGAGAGTCAAGGAAGGATTCTCCCCTAGAGCTTTGAGAGGAAGTGCATCCCTGCTAAAACCTTGATTTCTGACATCTGTCTGGTCTCCAGAACTGTGAAAAAATGAATTTCCATTGTTTAAGCCATCAAGTTTGTGGTAATTTGTTATGTCAGCCCTAGCAAACACCGTATCACTTTATGTTCCCTTATTAAGGCATCACATATATGCATAAACATGCACATAAGTGTACAGCTTGATAAATTTTCATAAACTGAACATGATCAAGTAATCAGCACCCAGGTCAACACATAAAAACACCAGCACACCAGAATTACCCTTTGTGCCCTGTTCTAGTAACTACCCACTCTAAGGGTATCCATTATTAGCACTTTTAACAGCATACATAAGTCTTAGCTGTTTTTGCGATTTATATGAATCAAAGCATACAGTTTGTATTCATTTGTTTCTGGCTTCCTTTGATTGATTGTGAGATTATTCCATACTGTTGCATGTAATTGCAGAAGTTTCATTTTTATTGTTGTAGAATATTTCTTATATAGAATGTTTTTTATTTATTTTATCCATTCTACTATTGTTGTACATATGGGGAGTTTTCAAGTCTGGGCTATTACAAATAGTGCTGTTATGAAAATTCTTAAACATGTTTTTTGATGAGCATATTTTTGTTGCTTAGATACCTATGAGTAGAACCACTAGGTCATAGGGTATGCTTGTGTTCAGTTTTAGAAGATACTGTCAAACAGTTTTCCCAAGTGATCATTTCAGTTTTCACTCCTACCAATAGTGTATAAAAGTTTCAGCTGCTCTATATCCTCACCAAAACTTGGTATTTTCTATCTTTTTAATTTTAGTCATTCTGATGAGTGTTCAGTGTTACCTTACTGTGGTTTCAATTTGTATTTCCCTGATTACTAATAAAATTGGGTACTTCTTCATATGCTTACTGGGCATTGGGCTACCTTTTCTGTCAAATACCTTCAAGTCTTTTGTCTGTTTTTCTAATATGTTGTTTTTTATATTAGTTTGTAGAAGTTACTTATATATTCTAGATATGAGTCCTTTGTTGGATGTATTACAAATATCTTTTCCAACATAGTGAGTTGCCTTTTCTTCTTGACATTACATATTTTAATAAACAGAAATTCCTAATTTTAATTTAGTTCATATTATCAAATTTTACCTTTAAGAATGGAGTTTTTGTGTCTTGTTTTAGAAATCTTTGCCTAGTCCAAGGTCATGAAAATGTTTTATGTTTTTATTTAATAGCTTTATTGTTTTCCCTTCACATATAGATCTGCAATACATCTCAAATTGATTTCCAGGTATGGCATGATAGAGGTTAAGATATAGTTTTCCCCATATGGAAATCCAATTGACACAGCACCATTTATTGAAAAGCTCATTGTTTCTTCATTGTACTGTGGTTCATCTTTGACATAAATCAGTTGACTATATATGCATGGGTCTGTTTCTGGACTGTCTAATCTGCTCCACTGGTCAGTTTGTTTATCCTTGTGCCAGTACTGAATTATCTTATTTACCATAGTTTTATGATAGATTATGAAATCTGGTAGTATAAATCCTTCAGCTTTGTTCTTCTTCAAGACTGCCTTGGTTATTTCTAGGCCTTTGAAATTCGATATGATTTTTAAAGTGAGCTTGACAATTTTGGCCAAAAACACCTTTTGCTTGGGATTGTGTTAAATCTATATGTTAATTTGGGGACAACTGACATTTTTATAATATTAAGTCTATCAATCCATGAACATAACACGTCTCTCCATTTATTTAGGCCTTCTTTCTCTCAATCACGGTCTGTTGTTTTAAGTATAGAGTCTTGCAATTCTTTCATTAGATTTTCTTCTAGGTATTTGATTGTTTTGATGCTAATGTAAATGGAATCTTTTTATAATTTAAATTGCTATTATTGCTGGTACGTAGAAATATAATTGACTTTTGTATACTGACCTTGCATCCAGCAACCCTGCAAAATATACTTATTAATTCTAACAATTTATAGATTCTTTTAGATTTTATATATACACAAATATATCATCTGAGAGTAGTAACAGTTTTATATTTTCCTTTCTAATCCTTATGGCTTTTCTTTTTCTTATCCTATTGCACTGACTAGAACTCCAATATAATGTTGAATAGAATGGTGATAGCAGACATTCTTTAATTATTCCTGATCTCAGGAAGAAGGCTTTCAATATTTCACTACTAAGTATGATATTTGCCGTAGGTTTCTGTAGATTTTCTTTATCAAATTAAGGAAATTCTCTTTTATTCCTACTCTGCTAAGAGTTTTTATCTTGTATGGGTATTGAATTTTTTAAATGTTTTCCTGCATCTCCTAAGATGACCACACAATTTTCTCCTTTTTTTATTAATGATGAAGAATGGTATATCACCCTTGCATTCCTAGAACAAATTCCATTTGCTTGTGACACATTTTCCTTTATATATACCTGGGTTCAATTTGGTAATACTTTGTTTAGTATTTTCGCATTCATGTTCATAAGATATCAGTCTGGAGTTTTGCATTACTGTAATGTCCTTACTGCTTTGGTTTCCATGTTGATCCAATGGCATGATAACTAAGTTAATAAAGCATGTCCTAAGGAAGCCTGGCTCATCCTTGGGCTGTTAGGTAGGCCTTACTTGATAAGCATCCTTTGGGCTCTCATATTTTCTGCCTGAGATTTAGCAACTTGGCCAGTAAAGGGCATTGCCTTTTTGTTAGTCACTTCCTCTCTCTACCCCTTATATGGCTAGGGAGGATGGCAAGCCCTGCTGGAATCTCTTGGGTTGATTTGTTCCCCAGTGTAGGTGGGAGGAGGGTAAAAGGACTACTGTTCTTTGTTCTGTCTCCTGTCTAGGGAAGCCCATTTCCTTTTTCAGGCAAGATTGAGGCTGTGTTAGCTTATTCCTTGTAAACTTCCTACCCATCCTCCCCTCACAGCCTGCAGGGGTCCTACCCTCAGGTTTCAGCCAGGTGGCCCAAGGTAAAGGGCTTCTCTTAGCCCTCACCTTACCAAAAGTGAGCCTGGCCTGTGGGCAGAGTAGACAGGCTCAGCTCCTTTGTGATATATATGACCTATCTTAGCGCAAGTGAGAAACTTGTGGTTCCCTGCTTACTCCTTCTCCACCTAGCTTTCTCTTAGGGCTAATGGAGATGTCTCTTAAGACTAACGATGCTTCTCACTTGAAAGAGTTAGCTGATTATAGTTTTATCCCCATGCACAAAGGCCAGAAAACATTTTCATCCCAATTGTAGGGACTAGTTCTGAATGGTCAGGCCTATTTTACTGTTTGGAAAATCTGAGAGGGCTATGGAATGTAGTTTAGTAGGCCCGATAGATGTGGCAAGAGGAAAATGACTTGGTTTGAGAAAGATCAAAGAAGGTTCAGTGGCTAGTTGAGCCCAAGCTGCTAAACTACACCTGCTATACTGGCTGGTGAATTCAGGGCCTCATTTGTAGGACGGTGGGCTTCCAGGTTTATTGTGCTCAGAAATTACCCAAAAATGTTTGAGAAGCTAGTAATCATGGAGGTTTACCCTGCCTGCAGGTAGTTAGCCTGTTAGACCTTTCCGTAGGGGAAGGAAACTCACATTTTCTGAATACCTATTACACTCTGACTCCTATTTTTTTTTATTTCAGCATAATATGGGGGTACAAAAGTTTGGGTTATGTATATTTCCCTTGCCCTCCCACCCCCGACTCAGAGCTTCAAGCGTGTCCATCCCCTAGACAGTGCACATTGCACTCATTATGTATGTATACACCCATCGCCTCCCCCCCACCTGCCTGACACCTGATTAATGTTATTCCTAAATGTGCTCTTAGGTGATGATCAGTGAAACCAATTTGATGGTGAGTACATGTGGTGCTTATTTTTCCATTCTTGGGATACTTCACTTAGTAGAATGGATTCCAGCTCTATCCAGGAAAATACAAGAGGTGCTATATCACCATTGTTTTTTGTGCCTGAGTAGAACTCCATGGTATATATATACCACATTTTATTAATCCACTCATGTATTGATGGGCATTTGGGTTGTTTCCACATCTTTGCAATTGTGAATTCTGCTGCTATGAACATTCGAGTGCAGATGTTTTTTTTTTTTTATAGAATGTCTTTTGATCTTTTGGGTAGATGCCTAATAATGGGATTGCTGGATCAAATGGTAGGTCTACTTGTATCTGTTTAAGGTATCTCCATATTGCTTTCCACAGAGGTTGCACTAGTTTTCAGTCCCACAAGCAGTGTATGAGTGTTCCTATCTCTCTGCATCCATGCCAACATTTATTGTTTTGGGACTTTTTTATAAAGGCCATTCTCATTGGAGATAAATTATATCTCACTGTGGTTTTGATTTGCATTTCCCTGATGATTAGGGATGTTGAGCATTTTTTCATGTTTGTTGGCCATTCTTCTGTCTTCTTTTGAAAAGTTTCTGTTCATGTCCTTTGCCCACTTTTTGATAGGGTTTTTTGATTTTTTCTTGCTGATTTTCCTGAGTTCTAAATAGATTCTAGTTATCAGCCCTTTATTGGATGTGTAGTATGCGACAATTTTTCCCCATTCTGTAGGTTATCTGTTTGCTCTCGTGACAGTTTCTTTGGCTGTGCAGAAGCTTTTTAATTTGATCAGGTCCCATTTATTTATTTTTGCTGTTGCTGTGATTGCCTTTGGGGTCTTCTTCATAAATTTTTTGCCTAGGCCAATGTCTATAAGAGTTTTTCCCACATTTTCTTCTAGAATTCTAATAGTTTCACACCTTAGGTTTAAGTTTGTTATCCACCGTGATTTGATTTTTGTGAGAGGTGAAAGCTGTGTGTCCTGTTTCATCTTCTACATGTGGCTATCGAGTTTTCCCAGCACCATTTATTGAATAAGGAATCTTTTCCCCAGTGTATGTTTTTTCTGCTTTGTCTGACTCCTATTTTATGTATCCATCTTATATACATCTCACAGCAACTCTACTATGTATGTATTATTATCACACTTTTACAGAGGAGAAAACTGAGGCCCTGATAGCATGATGTAAATTTTCAAAGGTCCTATAGTTAGAAAATGGGATACTGATTTGATTCCAGGTGTACTGGATTTCATACTTGTGCTCGATACTAGAGCAGGATGCTTTTGGTTATAAGTGACAGAAACCTAGCTCAGTCTAACTTAGGCAAAAACCACCTAAACAAAAAAGGCATTTATTGGTTTTCTTCTAGAAAGAAATTACTGAAATAATATAGGAGAAGTACTAGGGTAATTCATGGACTCAAATTAAGAGCTGCAGGAACCAAGATTTTGGTGACTATAACCAGGGACTCAAAGCTGCTAGGCCTCTCTTCTGCTCAGCTTATCTCTCAGCTTTGCTTCTCTATGCAAGCTTCTTTCATACTGTCTTACCTCAGACAGGCTTTGTCCACTTGGTAGGAAACATAGCTGTCAAGAGCCTTGTTTTAGCAACTTCAATGGAAGAAAAGTTCTTTCTCCTAGAGTCTACATAACTCAGTGAAGGACTCAGATTGGCCCTGCTTGAGCTGGACCAATCACTGTTTCCAGAAGTGGGTTATTTTATTTGGCCAGGCCTTGATCACATGCCCACCTAGGTTGGGGAGAATCTGGTACAGAAATAAGGAGAATAAAAAAAGAAAGGGCATATAACAAAAAGTAACTCCTACAGACTAACCATTACATATGCTTATCCCACTATGCTAGGGACTAGTGCAGAATTCAGCAAACTCTTTTGTCAAGGGCCAGATAGTAAGTATTTTTAGGCTTTGCAGGCCATATACTGTCTCTTTTACTTCTTCCTCATCCTCTTTTTATTCTCCTTGCAATCCTTTCAATATGTGAAACCATTTTTAGCTCATAGGCCATACCAAAGCAGGCCTTAAGCTGGATACGGTCCAGCTGGCCAATTTTGAGTCTTGATTTAGTGAATCTAAATAAGGATCCATGCCTGATCCATACTGAAACTGAGCATGCTATCATATCTTAGGATTTAGTCAACTGTACGCTGGGAGTATTCAAACCTACAGCTAAATTCATTCACTGAAATAAGGTAGATGCTTTAGTGAACAAGGCAAGTGGGAAGTAATAATGGAGTGTCTAATTAATGCAAAGTGTGGTGCTAGGAGTTTTATAGGACATGATATCATTAAGACTTCATAATTATTTTGTGAAATAGGTACTATTATTTTTCCTGTCTCCAATATGAGGAAACTAAGACTGAGAGATGAAGTGACTTTTTCAAGTCCACCCAACCAGTAAGTGCTATAGCCCAGATTCAGAAACAAATCTCTCTAACTACCAAACCAAAGGCCTTTACGTTAATTTTAGTGTGTCAGCTGTAGGTTCTGTAGTTGAGGGTGGGGTGGTTCAGTCCAGCAAGCACAGCAACAGCTGATACCTCCCTATGGTCACAAAAGTAAGGTAGTCATAATTGTCTTTTGGATATTACATCTGTTTCAATGAAGTCACTGGGTATTTTTACAGTTTCTTATGTTACACTGACTTTTAATAACCAGCACAGGAATACCTTTTTAACAAGCAATATTAACCAAAGGAGATAATCAAGTTATTTTTATACACCAAAGGGTGTTTGCTTTAATGTTATTAACATTTTATTCCTTTGAGCTCCTGTGGTTGTGTGCTACAGTGATTTGGGGGTAGGGATAATTAACCCAAAGTAGATTGTGAAGCAATAAAATATTGTTTTGATGCAGGTATATAGCCAGGTATACCTCCTCTCTTTGTTTTTCTGTTTCCCCATACAACAGAGAACTTGAAGCAGATGGAAGATTGATGTTATGTTTTCAAGAGTGTTGTCTTCTTTTGACAATGATAAATTTGTAGCCTTTGAAGTATATCCTTCCAAAAGTAAGCTAGCACACATTCTCTCACATCATCTGGCATTGAGTTTTCTGCTTTATCTTCTGAGGTCTTGTGGGGGTCACAAACTCAAGAAAATGAAGGAAACTTATTTTCTATGCACCACCTATATGCCAGGTCCTTTCCTAAAACAACTCTGTAATTTGGGTAGTATAATTACTCCATTTTAATTTTATTGATTTTTATGTGTTTACTAAGTTCTTAATTATCCCCATTTATGAAGAACTTGAGACTCAGAGAAAGGAAGTGACTTGTTCAAGGTTACACAGCATGGCCAGAGCCAAGATATGACCTCAAGTCAGTCAGATGCAAAAACTTTGTTTTCTTTTCCCAAAATACCATGCTACCAGAAATTATTCTCTGATCCCTACAACTCTGGACTAGAGCAGGGAATAGGGGTTTATATTTATGAAGTTTCAATATTAGCATTTTGGCACCTTTAGGAGTCCTGGAGTTCTTCATTATAAGGGTTTGGAGTATAATGAGTCATGAGGCATTTTTCGCCATGTGAAATATGCCTTTTTGAAGACCTACTTATCCCCTGTGAACTCACTTCTTTGCTCACAGCAAGGGAATGCAGAGTAACTCCCCAGCCCACCCCTATACCTTATCTTGGTCCTCTCACAGTCCTCATGCCTATATTTAGGGTAAATCCCAAGGTGGAGCCTGTAAAATTCCTCTTGGGAAATTCCCAGGCCCTTCCCTAGGACCTAGAAGAGTAAAATTTTAGATATATCACACATAGAGAAAAGAAACAGAAAGTGAGGTAGAGAATGAAAGAATGTGAATGAGAATATGCAGTAATAAATAAAAGTTTCCTTGATTTTCTATGTAAACACTATAGTTTTGCCTGATTTTAAATTTTACATAAACGGAATCATATGTCACGTTTTCTTTTGTCTTGTTTCCTTCACTTAGTATACTATAGCTATGAGATTTATTAAAGATATTGAGTATAGAAGTTATTCATTCATTCATGTTGCTCATCATCATTTTCTTCTACAAATATGCAAAAACATGGTATACTTTATGAATTTGTGCAACCTCCTTACATAAAGGCCATGTTAATCATCTACGTATTGTTCCAATTTTAGTTCATGTGCTGTGGAGTGAGCTATAAGCCAAGGTTTTTTCATCTGTAAAGTGAAGATAACAAATTTCATCAGTTTATTGTGATAATTAAGACAGATATAGGTTTAGCATGCATAGTACCTGGTTGATGTTCTATTTCATCATACGGAGTTTTCTTTGTAGTCTTTCATTCACAGAGCATGTGTGGAGCCAGAGATACTTGGCATTGATTTCTAGTTCCATTGTTTCCCTTGCCTTTTTCAAGCCTCAGTTTGCTTATCTGTAAGATAGAGATTAATAATATCCCCCAAACAAGTTTTGTTATTGGGGTGCTATTAAAAATGCACAATACCTCACACATGGTAGGCGTTAGGTGTAGTTTGTTGATTTTTATTTTATTTCATTTTTCAAGGTATTCTAGGCTATGGTGTTTAGAAATCACCCCTTTGGTGGGAGAGTATCAACCTCCCAGCTAAGCACAGAGAATCAGCTGTGTGTGCACATGCACAGAGAGAGAGAGAGAGAGAGAGAGAGACACAGAGAGAGAGACAGAGAGACAGAGAGACAGAGAGAAAGAGAGAGAAGGTGGTGGTGGTGGCGGTGAAACAGGTGATTCAGAGAGAAATAGTGAGGCTGTTTTCCTGCGCAGCCCGACAGTAGGAGACCTTGCCTAGGAATGGGGAGGGAGGACCCTTTTGAAGTAGGGCCTGCACAAACAAACAAACAAAAAATCATCTAATCCAATATGTAGTTTTTCCCAGGGTGGGAGGATTCTGATGAGTGATCTGAGTAAGGAAATTGTTATTGCTATATTTGTCTCACTGTGACAACCGGATATGAACTGCATAACACCAAACTTGGAGAGTTACCCTAGGAACCTATGCTGGCCAATCAAAAACTGTTTTGCCAGATGTTATTAATAATTGCACAAAAGCTCTCCTTTCCTCCTCAGGAAATTGACTCAACCCTTTCAGTACTTTCTGTTTGCCTTGATGACTGAGAAGGAGGGTAAGGCCTGGACTACTTTTATATACCTTCCAACTGATTTTTATCCTAGTGAGGTGGGTTTTCTGTTCTGCCCCTTTCATGTTCTAGAAGGCAGGGCTTGAAACTTCTCCACTGAACTGGGTGGTCCTTAATAAACATCAAAACCCAAAGATAATTCTGGCTTTTTCTCAACACTTTTCCACCCCCATTACCCTGCTCCATCTTGCTGTACCCAACTCTGCTCTATCTTCCAGAGATGAATAATAAAACAGCTATTGAGAAGCTGTAATATTGCTGACTATAAGGGGTCAACCAATGGCCACAGGGAGGCTTGACTCCTCCATTACCTCACCTTTGATAAGTCACATCCTTTCTTTGGGCCTCAGTTTTACCACCTGTTAAACAGGAATAATAATCCCTTCCCTGCTTTTATAGGATTTCAAAGGATAATTACAGAAAAGTTCTGCAAAATGAAAGCCTTTAGTATATGTAAGGCATAATAAAACAACCAATATTTATTAAGTGATTCATTAAGTGCTTACTATAAACTGCTGTTCTAAACTTTTTATATACAATATCATATTTAATCTTTACAACATGCAGCAAACATGACTGTCATCTTAAATTTATGAAAGATTTAGCTGAGGCTCAGAGAGGTGAAGTTACTTGCCCAAAGTCATTTGGCTAATAAGTGGGAGAGCTGAGTTTAAATCCAGAAAGTTGGAACATAGGGTCCATGCTCTTAACCAGTTTGCTATAGTGTCTCTTACTGTTATTACTACTTTACTTCTGCCTTCCCATCTTCTAAAGTCCAACTCAAGTCCCATCCCTCCCAGGAAACCTTATCTAACCACTCTAGCCATTATCTAAATGCCCTCTCCTCTGAGTTCTTACTGATGCTGTATGACTAATTTGATACCTAGGCCTATCGCCTTATCACTCCTAATGTATTGTTATGTAGATTTTTCACAGATATTAAACTCATCTGCTCAGATATAAGCTCACTGGGAGTACACATTGTATCTCATACTTTGGTATCCCCCATAGTATGGAGGACAAGGTAGAATCACAAACTCTCAGAAATGGAAAGGACCTGAAAGATCTTCTAACCAGGGCTTCTCTTTAAAGAGTGGTCTGACTACAGCAAAATAAAAAAGTAACAAGAACAGGATGATCATCTTCCTTTCTTCCTAATTATGTCCATTTTTATTAATATAGTTCATGAGTTATCCATTCATTCATTCATTTGACCAGCAATGTTGTGGTATTAGGTGCTATGATAAGCAGTGAATCAAAGCATGGTGAAAACAGAAGAATCAAACAAAGTCGCTGCTCTCAAGGAGTTTACAACTTAGTACATGAATGTAGACATGTATCTCAATATGTGAGACAAAGTATTTAAGAAAATATTTAGGTATTTAAGTAAATATTTGTAGCTAGAGTGGGGGAACACAAGAAAGAAAAGTCACTTTTAATTGAAGCAAGGGGTAAAGCAGTCATGGAAATTATCCTGGAGGAGGTGAACCTGGAGGTAAACCTTAGCCATTGAGTACATGCTTATTAGAAGGCCAAGGTGAGGGAGCATTTACAGTAGAGAAAGTGTAAGCTGTTTGACATGGAAGTGTGAAATCATTGAGGGCCTTATATGCCACTGAAGAATTTGTATTAATACTTTCTTCTGTAACCCTGTAATCATTAGGAAGTCAGCAGAGGACTATTCTAGCCACAGTTTAGAGAATGGACTAAAGGGGAACAAGGCTACAAGAAATAGGGAGACCAATTAAAAGATCATGTATTAATAGATGAAGGGAGAACCAGTTAGAAGACTATGTAGATGAAGGTCTTAATTAACTAAGGCATCAGGAGGGTAAATGGTGAGAAGGGAATAGGACAGATGTTAACAAGTGAGAAAAAGTGGAGCTTAGTTGTTATTTGGACATGTGGAAGGTGAGCAGAAGGGAAGAATCTAAGATTATGCACATGCAAATTTATGTTACATCTTGGGTAACTGGATAAATGGTGGTGTCATTCGCCAAGATTGAGAACACAGGATAAAAAAGAACATTTGAGGAAACAACTATGAAAGCAGGTTTGAACATAGTGAGTTTGAGTTTTCTCAGAGTAGGCAGGTAGATATGTCAAGTAGACAGTCAGTTATATGGAACTGAAGTTAGGATAAAGGGCTGGACTATGAATTTAGAATTACTATTTTTAACATTTATTGAGTGCCCAATATTTCACAACAATTATGTCATTTAATCCTCACAAAGACTTTATAATTTAGGAAGTATATTTTTCTCCTTTTTACTAATGAGGAAACTGTGGCTTAGAAGAGGTTAAGTAATTCACACAGCTAGTCAGTGGCAAAGCCAGCATTTAAACCAAGGTCAGTCTTGCTTTAGTGCCTGCATGCTTAATCACTGCTGTAAATGAAGTATTGGTAGTGGACAGGATCGTCCAAGGTACACGTGTAGACTGAGAAGATAAGAGAGCCAATAGGTGAAACCTCTAGGCACAAAACCTTTTAAATGTATGAAGAGGGGATTGAGAAGGAACTACTGGAGAAGTAAGTAAGAAGAAAAGCAGGCATAAGATGTGTGGCCAATGCCAAGAGAATAGACCACAGAGTCAAAGGTCATGGGGCAGGCCTCAAGTAAGCAAGGTTGCTGCAAAGAGACTCTGGATCCAGCAATAAAGAGGTTGTTGATGGGATAGATGGTTTGGAACATGGGCAAAGATACAGAATATCTGATGTAGGGAGTGGGAAAGGGGGTGGATCAGGGATACATTAAAAAGACTGCCAACTGTAGTACTGAAGGCCCAGCTGAGAATGGAGTGCATGGATTTTCAGATGCCCTAATGTGCCTTGTTGCATGGTAGCTGTAGCTTTGCTCAACAGCTTTATTGTGGGAAGGGAGCACATCAAAAGAGCTCTCAAACTTTCCCCATCCCAATGTTCCTGACGGGTGTGACATGAATAACTAACAATTTCTGAGCATTTACCATCTCTGAGATGCTGTTCTAAATGCTTTACATATGTCCACTCATTTAATCCTTGCAAAAATCCTAGCATTTAAGAGTCCATTTTCATGTTTATTTTACAGATAAAGAAACAGAAATGCAGAGGTTAGCCATACTGCCAGCAAACTGAGGAGTCATGTTTCAAACACAGGTGGTCTAAGTCCATATTATGACCACAGTGCTATAACTGTGGCTCACTATATGGCAATGATTACCCAGCCAGGCTGGAGTGGATATGGAACAGAATCTCTGGGAAAGAGTTATGTAGAATTCAAACATTCTTCCCTCACCCTCTTCCCTTGCTTCCTACCCCCTTGAGTATTCTGATATGACTGCTGGTTGAGTATCATTTATCAGGGTTTGTGTGTGAGTAAAATACAAGGGACTATGACATCAAAGTTATGGTTGAAATTATGCATTGTTGGGTCTAGGCTGTGTAGGGAAAGAAATAGAACCATGAGGGGCTAATGGACTAGGGAAAAAGACCAGTGTAATCAGATTGAAGGTATCAAGGAGAAGAAAAACAGATTGAATAAAAACAAAGGAAAAATGTAGAATAATATAAAATTGTGGTCCAAGTAAGATAATTCTATTTAAGATTCTAAGGGGGATGGGCGGGACATGTACAATGTATATAACCTGAACTTATGTACCCCCATGATGAGCTGAAATAAAAAAAAAATAAATAAATAAAAGATTCTATAAGTGAATCAATTCCAGGTGACAACAGGTCGAAAGGGTACCCTTGAGTCAAGATGATATTCATTTGTTTTAGTAGTCATATCACACTGCTTATTCATAGTGAGCTTTCTGACAACTAAAATTCCTAAGTGAAAGTCCTCACACACATACTAAGATATGCCATGCTTTCTTCACCCTGAACTTGGATAGCTGTATTTTGGACTCACATTAAGAACTTTTCATTTATATAATCACTATTATATTTGTCTTAATTAGATCCACCTGTGGGGATGTTTTTGGATCTTACCTTTTTCATCAAGCCTATTTGCTCTCCCTTCCAGGTTTATAACATGCCTATCATGGACACACATTCTAGATCTGCCTCCAAGTAGGAATTAAATAAATTTAACAAGTTAATTAAATATTAACTTGTTAATAAGGAATTAAATATTTAACAAGTTAATTAAAAATATATAGCTCTCAGTATCCTGCATGTGCAAAGCCCTACACTAGATGTTATTGAAAGGTACAAAAGAAAGAAATATTCAGTCCATGAATTAACAAACCTTGTGGAAAGTTACACTCTGGGAGAAATGCAAATGGATGAAACATTGACATTTATTGAGTGCCTACTATGGGATAGGCAGTAAACTAGGCAGGTAGCCTATGATAGTCATTTGATTGTCACAATAACTACATGTGATATATTATGCTTATTTTGAAGATGTGGAAATTAAGGCTTACAGAGGGTTAAACAACTTAAAGTTACAAAGAAACCTAAGGCGGCAAAGGGACTTGAAACTAGTTCTTTCTAGCTCTAAAGTCCATCCTCTTTCCATTATAGCATGGGAGAGAAAATAAAGTCCCTGCACTTGGGCAGCTCACAGTCTATTTAAAAGACAACAGTTTCCTAATTGTTTCATTTAAAAATCTTAAGAAGTAAATTGTCTCTGCCTTAAGGAAAGTGGCACTCATCTTTGCCAGACTAGGTGAGTCTAGTGTAGTAACTAAGAACACTGACTATGGAGTCAGACAGCACTGGATGATTCATCCATCCTTCCATATAGCCATCATATATACATTAAGTGCTTACTATGCACTAGGGACAAATACATAGATACAGGTATGAATAAATACATGAGATTCCTACCTTTTGGGTGCTTTCAGTCTGGTTGGGGAGAAAGGCAATAAATAAGTCAACAAATTAAGATACTTTTAAGAAATAATAGGTATTATGAAGAAAAAGCAGGGTCAGTAGAGAGTGTTAGGGGTGTGTGTATATAAATGCTATTTTCCATAAGGTGGTCAGAGAAATTTTCAAAGTGACATTTGAATAGAGATTTGAATGATGTTAAGGAATCAGCCATGAGAATAAATCTGGGAGAATGGAGTTCCTGGCAAAGGGAATAGCAAGTGGGAAAACCATGAGGTAGGAACACATTTGACCTGTCTGAGGAACAGCAAGAAAGCCATTTTGGCTAGGACAGGTTGAAGGCACTGAAGAGTTGTGCTATATAAGATTTGTGATGTAGGCAGGAGCTATTTTTTCCTCCTCTGTAAACTGTGGGTAAAAATAGTATTTATATGGCTACAGTAAGGAATAAATGAGATAATGCATGTTAAGACCTTGATACAAGTCTGGCACATAGCAAGTGCTCAAAAACTGATACATGCCATCATTGTTATTATTATCAGGTTGGTCATGCCTAATTTTGCCACGCAAGTGGCAGAGTTTGAATTAGAGGTATGAGTCAGAGTGAGTAACTCTCAGTGGAGCAGGCAGAGACAAGAGCATTAGCAGAAATTAGGCAGCCAGAATTAGGAAGCAAGATCTGCATCCATTACTGGCACAAATAGACTAGCATGGCATCAGAGTGACTGATAATTAGTATGAGAGAGAAAGACTCGAGCATTGACAATAGAGCTGGATACAACTAAATCATAATGGCTCACAGAGGAAGGGCACTGGCCGGAGAGTCAAGAGGCTTTGTCTTCTCATCTATAGAACAGAAATAATAACTACCTTATAAAGTTGATAAGATTAATTAAAGTACCTAACACAGAGCTGGCATGTAAGGAGTACAGAAAACATTTTTGTTCTCTTTCTGCTTCCCCCAATTCTCAGGATGGAAAACAAAAGCCAGTTCTCTATTGTTAAGAACTAGGGTGCATGAAGAGCCTTTGGGATAGAGAACTATGTTGTCTATGACATATTTACTCCATAGATGACTCAATTGCTAAATGACATTCATGGTAATTGCCTCAGACTTCCTCTGTTTTCATCCTTATCTGTTTGTTAAATTCTTGGCTCTCTGTTCTGATTCGAGCTCACTGGCTCTAACCCCTACCAGGCAGAATTCTTCTATACTTTTTCTTCCTGCATTTGGGCCCCTGACTTGCATTTGGTTTTGCTTGCATCCCTGGTTCCTGGTGCCACCTTATTTTTTAGGGAGAAAATGAAGATTTCCTGGGCCTTAAGAATCTACTCTCAATTTTACTTCCATAATGGGGCAGGGAAGAGAAGGAGTGGAATGTAGGCACTTATCCATACAGGGTTGTCACCATCAGCGCAGGACCACCTCATCATTATCTGAATGTTCATTGTCCCTGGATCCCTCTAACAAGGAGGATAACTCGGTGCTAAGCCTCCTCACTCTACCACACTTCCACATGCACATATATTTTTTAATTCTTTTCTACTTATGATAGAGAAGGGAAAGGGAAGGTACTTCTTTGGCACTTCTTGTCGCAAGCCAGAATTGGTCTGCACTATGGGGCAGCCTAAATGTGGAGAAATTAGTAGATCCAGCTATCATCAAAGTTAATAGAGTAGAGCCAGAAGAAATGATGCAAGAGATAAGTCATTTTAACTACTTTCTGGAGTTAAGTGAGGCATAAATAATAAGTAATTAGAAAGTATTTTGAATTAAAGCATTCAGTTTGTGTTTAACTTCTCACCAAACCTCCTCTTTGTCCTCCAGGTCAGAGTTAATTTGACCTTGACTTAAATCTCCTGGAAAAAGAAATTAATCAGCTGAGTCACTGGTGCTTGGGAGTGTACTATGACAGGAACCAGAATAATCAGGAAGAACGTATCAGACAAATCATTCTGGTAAGACTATGGTTTGTGGTTTGACATCTCTGAAAACAGTAACCAGTGGACCCTGACTGAGCTCTGTCAAACAAATTTCCAGTTCATTATACAATGCTGAGAAAACAGTAGAGCATTTTTCTGAGTAAGGAAAAGAATTTTTGTAAACCCATTTTTAAATTATCCTATATCCATGGTAGCCACATTTTTTACAGCCTGCTCTAACATTGTGCTTGTTGCAACCTGGGACTGCCATGACGGTGGTAAGAGAGGTCGCTGGAGCCTTCTCCTTTCGAGAACGCGTTTGCTTCCGGCTGGCTGCGTGGACAACACACAGCCAAAGTGGCCTTTTTCTCGCACCGGCGATGGGATACCTTCGCTATGGCCAAGGAAGGCCCTGTAAGCCTCCAGCAATAGCAGAACCAAGTAGCTGTGAAGATAGTGATGAAGAGAATGAAGAACTGAGTAAATATCAGGCATTACAGGAAAAAAGAATAAATGAAGAAGAGGAGAAGAAAAAAGAAAAAAGCAAAGAGAAAATCAAGTTGAAAAGAAAAAAGGAAAAGGTCTTATTCATCCAGTTCCACTGAAGAAGATACTTCAAAACAAAAGAAACAAAAATATCAGAAGGAAGAAAAGAAAAAAGAAAAAAAGAGTAAATCAAAAAAGGGGAAACATCACAAAAAGGAAAAAAAAGAAGAGGAAAAAGGAAAAGCATTCTTCTACCCTTAATAGTTCAGAATTCTTCAAAAAGTAACTGAGACTTTAGCCTAAGCCACTAAATTTAAAAATTTGTTTTTAAAAATTATGTGCCCTTTCTTGGAATTTGCTATATATTCTGCTTTGCAATAAATCACAGCCTTTTCCATATAGACATTTTGCATATGTGGTACTATTATCCCTCTGGCAATATATTTTTAATGTGCTAGGACTATAAAGTATTAAATCAGTCTTAATACTTGAAAAAAAATTATCCTATATCCCACATAGGTTATTTGTTTATGTATGGGGTTGATGTGGGTGTGTGACTGTGGCTTGCTAAGATATTTGAAAGTATTTACAAGGAATACTCACTTTTATATGGAACTCATGTCAATATGACGGCAAAGGGTTTGCTATATGTCATCTTGTAAAGAGACACAGAATTGGAAATTTAGGAAATGATGCAATGCACTGGGTCCTTGGAAGACAGGGAAAAAGAAAGTGTTAATGACTGATTTTAAATTCCAGTAAAAAGTGAGCACTGGATGAAGCTCAGGATACATTGAAAATTGAACAACAGGGTTTTTTTTGGATTTTTTTGTATTAAAAAAATTTTTTTTATTGATACATAATAATTGTACATATTCATGGAGTACATGTTATATTTTGATAGAAGCATATAACATAATGGTCAAATCAGTGTAATTAGGACATGATTCCCTTGAAACATTTATCATTGCTTTATGTTGGGAACATTTGAAAACTTCTAGCTATTTTGAAATATAATAAATTATTGTTAACTATAGTTGCCCTATTGCATTATTGAACATTAAAACATTTCCGTTCTATTTAACAGAATTACCCCTTCACCAACACCTCTTCATTACCCCTTCCCACCACCCTTACCTATCTCTAGTAGCCACCATTCTATTCACTACCTCCTTGGTAAACTCACAACTAATGGTTACAGACACGGTGAGCATTGTAGAGGGGAAGGGCATGCCTCTAAACCTCGCTTGGGTGAGGCAAAGACATAAAATGTAACCAGAAGATATTTTCACTGCAGTGTTTATTGCAGCATTACTCACAATGGTTAAAATGTGGAATCGCTTAAGTGTTTATCAAGGGACGAATGGATAAAAAAGATGTGGTGTACACACACAATGGAATATTATTTAGCCATGAAAAAGAAGTGAATTTTGTCATTTGCAGAAACATGGATGGATCTGGAGGACATTAATTTAAGTGAAATAAACCAGGCACAGAAAGACAAATATTGCATATTCACACTCATATGTGGGACCTAACCAACAGGTTTTAAGAGTTACATGAAACCTAAGTTGTCTAATAGTTTTCAAAAAGCAACTATTCCTAGTGTAACCCTCCTAGATGACATTTTAGACAATATGAAATGCTGTCATCTTGCCATTTTATTGTTTCTGACAGAAAATATCTAGGGTTCTCAGAAAAGAATAGTCACTTTCCTAGGTCAAGAAGAGACTGTATTTTAGGTATCTCAGTTTACAAGGCAATAGTGTTGGTATCCATTTCCTGGATGGCAATTGCTGGAAGGTAATAAAAAAATCTTAGAAACATTCACGGACTTTGATCTAGTAATCTTCGTTCTGAGACTCCATCCTCTGGAACCATAAAAAAGATAAAGAGGGTGGGACGAAAATTTTTGAAGTGAGGTGGAGGATAAATTTATGGCATTGATTGTGGTGATGGTTTCACAGGTATATACTTATCTCCAAACTCATCAAGTTGTATACATTAAAAATGTACAGTGTTTTGTGTGCCAATCATATCTTAATAAAATGCTTCAAAAAGCTTTCAATATACCATTATGCATAAAAGTGTTCATTACAGTGGAGAGGCTTTTAATAGTAACACATTACAAATAATCTCAATGTTCAATAATAAGAAAAGGTTAAATAAATCATGATGTGATGAGATATAATGCAGCCAGTAAAATGATGTTTACATGGAGTTTAAAAAATAAAATTAGACTATGTTTCTGATGTAAAGTTATATAAACATTACACAATTGTACATATAGTATGAACACAACTATGTAAACATATTGTGTATTATGTATTTATGTATGGAAAATAGATTAGAAGGAAACTGACCTAACATTAGCAATGATTATCATAGCTTAATAGGACTAGGAATAATTTTTATTTCCTTCATTTTTTGGTATTTCTCAAGTTTTCTACAGTGAGTATATAGTGATTTTTAAAAAATTTTTAATTTCAAAATATTAAAGGGGTACAAATGTTTTTATTACGTGGATACCTTATATAAAGCTTAAGTCAGAGCTTTGAGTGTGCCCATCACCAACATAGTGTTCATTGTACCCAATGGGTAAGTTTTTACCCCTCATCTGCTCCCACCCTACCCCTTCCTATTTTCCAATGTTTTTTTTAATCTCTCTGTGCCTGTGTGTGCCCATTGTTTAGGTCCCAATTATTAGAGAGTACATTTGGTATTTGTTTTTCTGTTCCTGAGATACTTTGCTGAGGATAATATTCTCCAGTTCCCTCCAAGTTGCTGCAAAAGACATTATTTTGTTCCTTTTTATAGCTGAGTAGCACACCATAGTGTGTTTGTGTGTGTGTGTGTATCTCATATTTTCTTTATCCATTCATGAGTTGATGGGCACTTAAGTTGATTTGACATCTTTTAACCATTTTGTCTTTGACAAAGCAGACAACAACATACACTGGGAAAAGGAAGCCCTATTCAATAAATGGTGCTGGGAAAATGGGGCAGCCACGTTTCATGTTCAGCCATGCAGAAGAATGAAACAGAACTCCTATCTCTTGCCATATACAAAAATTAATTCAAAATCGTTAAAAGACTTAAATGTAAGACATGAAACCATAAAAATTCTAGAAGAAAACACAGGGAAAACTCATCTAGACATCATACCAGGTGAATAATTTATTACTAAGACCTCAAAACAAAATACAGCAACAGCAAAAATAAATAAATGAGACTTGATTAAATTAAAAAGCTTCTGCATAGCAAAGGAAATAATCAACATAGTGGATAGACAACTTACCAAATGGGAGGAAATATTCCATGACTTTGTGTAGAGATGGGAGTTTCTATTGGAGTTGATTTCTAATTTTATTCCACTGTGGTCTGAGAAGATGCATGGTATAATTTTTATTTTTTAAATTTGTTGAGACATGCTTTGTGGCCTACAATATGGTCAATCTTAGAGAATGTCCCATGAGCTGATGAGAAAAATGTATGTATATTCAATGGTTTGGAGTAGAATATTTCCTCAGTGTCAGTCAGGCCCATTTGTTCTAGAGATCTGTTTAAGTCCATTGCTTCTTTGTTTATTTTCTGTTTAGAGGATCTGTCCTGCCCTGTAATAGAAGTGTTGAGGTCCCTGGCTATTACAGTGTTGCTATTTATCATTTTGTTTAGTTCTACTAGGATTTGTTTATGAATCTGAGTGTACCTGAGTTTGGTGCATAAATGTTTAGAGTTGTTATGTCTTCTTCTTGAATTGTACCCTTCACCATAATATAGTGACCCTCTTTGTTTTTCATTACTTTTGTTGATTTGAAGACTAAGTTATCTGAAATTGGAACCGCCATGCCAGCTTTCTTTTGACTTTTGTTTGCTTGAAATATTGTTTTCCATCCCTTCACCTTGGGTCTGAATGCATCCTGGTGGGTTAGATGTGTTTCCTGAAGACAGTAGATACTTGGCTTGTGTATATTTATCCATTCAGCCAGACTATGTCTCTTTAGTAGCAGTTCAAGCCATTCACATTTATTGAGAGAATTGATAAGCAGGCAGATTTCTGTTCATCCTGTTGATTTGAACTTTGTTGCTTTGTTTTCTCTCTTGAGCCATTGTGGTATCTGGCCCTTGACCTTTAGCTTTTGGATGATTTTACATTGGTGAGTGTTTATTGTGCTGATCTGTGTGTAACACTGTTCTGAGTACTTAGTGGAGGGTAGATCTTATCTTAATGAATTCCCTCAGTCTTTGCTTGTCTGAGAAGGTCTTTATTTCTCCTTCATACATGAAACTTAGTTTTGTGGGGTACAGGATTCTAGGCAGGGCTTTATTCTTTTTGAGAAGAATGAGAATGGTGCCCCAGTCTCTTCTGGCTTGTAAGGTCTCAGTTGAGAAGTCTGCTGTTATTCTGATGGGTTTTCCTTTGTTAGTTAACTGTTTCTTTCACATTTGATAGGATGGCCTCTTTTGTGGTTATTTTGTTCAGTCTGATGACTGTGAGTCATGGTGTCTTCATGTTTGCTATGAATCTCCCAGGAGTCCTTTGAGCTTCTTGTAGCTGGGTATCTAGATTTTTAGCAAGGCCAGGGAAATTTTCCTCTATTACATCCTCAAATAGCTTATCCAACCATTTTGTATTTTCTTCTTCACCCTCAGGGATGCCTAATTCTCACATTGGCCCTCTTCACATAATCCCACATTTCTTTTAGGCTTTGCTCAATTCTCTTATTTCTCTGTCCTATCTCTGTGACTGACTTATTTAATTGAAAAGTATTATCTTCAATCCCTGAGAATCTTTCTTCTGTTTGATTTACCCTGTTCTTGAGACTTTCCACTGTGTTTTGTAATTCCTTGAATAAATTCTTTATTTCCAGAAATTCTGTTTGATTTTTCTTTAATATTTCAATTTCTTTAGTGAATTTTTCTTCCAGGTCCTGGATTATTTTTGTGGTTTCTTTGTGTTGGTTATCCATTTTCTCTTGCATATCATTGAGTTTTCTTACAATCCATATTTGAAATTCTTCTGTCATTTCAGTGTTCTGAATTTGGTTAATGTCCATTGTTAGAGAGCTGGTGTTTCCCTTTAGGGGTGTACTTTCCATTTGATTCTTCATACTTCCAGAGTTATTTCTCTGATTCCTTCCCATCTTGACCAGCTGTAGCTTCTTACCTTTAGATTTTTGTTTGGATAATGACACACCCTGTTTAACCACTGAACCAGTAGGTGGTGCTTTTGGGTGAAAATCCACCACACCCTGTATGATCAGTCAGTAAATGCAGTAAAAGGGCATGCAAATTGACCTCCCTGTCATTAGGTATCACTTGCCAGGAGGAACAAGCTGTAATGTTTTTTGGGTTCTGTAATCATCTGTAATTCCTCTGGAGAGGCACTCTAGTGCCTTAGGTGGTGGATGGGGCCCTGGGACTTCCAGGTATGTACTTATTTTCCACCTCAGCAGGGGCGGGTGAGGGAGTGAGGCTGAGCAGGGCTGGGTTGGGTGAACCTGCCCTCAAACTCCACAAATGCTATTAGCAGGGGTCAAATATCTGTTCTCTGCTTCTGGGAAAAGCTTCCAGGGAGGGGCTGAAATGGACTCAGGCAACCAAAAAGTCTGCATGTGGGGGTAGGGCTGTCTGAGACCCACAGTCTGGCAGTCTGGACCAGGCTCACTCCTTTCCACCCACCTCTTTTCCACAGTTTCTCCTGGGCCTGTGCAGCAGGCAGGACTTCAAGCCAGTGGATCTCCCCTGGCTGTGCTGGGGGCTGGAAAGTTCCCTGCGCAGGATTGCAGTTTGAGGTGGGAGCACAGCCCTCCTGTGGAAGGAGGGTTACCCCTCAAACATGCTGATCTGCCCCTGAGGACACACACACTTCAGGAGACTCATTCACAAATATCCCTTCTGTGCCCCCAGGCAATGTCATTGAGACTTGAAGGTAGGGGATCTGGTCTGCAGGCCTGTCCCCTGAACCCTGGAGATCAATCCCTGATCCTGCCAGGGAGAAGAGTGCTGGTCTCAAGTCACCCATGGGGTACCCAAGCTGCATTAATATCTCTTCACCTCAGCATTTACCCTACTCTGCTGAAGTCACAAGGCAAGCAGCATCAGGGAAGGCTGGCAGGTAGGGAGCTCACAGTCTGAGTTCCCCTTCATGTGCTGCAGGGCCCCAAATGGAAAGGTCCCATTCCCAGCGGATGCCTCTAGGTCATCACTAAATCTCTTGGCAGCCATGGGTAGGGGAGGGGAAGGGAAGAATGAAGCAATGTGGTCCCTACTGATTGGCTCGGGTCTGTGGGGTGGGAGGTGCCCTGAGGGGCTGAGAGCCCGCTGCCCTATCTGTAAGAGGCTCTCTGCATATTGGTGGCAGCAGTCTCTGGGCTGGTGTCAGCAGGTCTCTCCAGCAGCTTGGGAGCCCACCAGAAGTCCAAGATGCAAGGGAGGTGATTTTTAACCACTCCACCTACACTTTTTACTGGTAACCAAGCCTCTCAGTGTTTATACCCTGCTGATGCCTTTCTCCTTCCAGTTCTGCTCTGCAGCCTCTTCCTGTGGAGTCTCCTGTAGGTTCAGGAACACTTCCTTTCAACCCTCATCTGATCTATGTTTGTATGCCTGTTTGTTTTTTTCACTTGCATCTAAAATCTTTCCTTCTTGCAGAGACACTCTGGCTGTAGGTGTTTCTCATCCACCATCTTGTCTCTCCCTCTGAGGCATATTTTAGTCAAATTGTCAAAAGTCCAAGACAAATAGAAACATCTAAGAACAGTACAAGAAAAGCATCAAGTTACATATAAGGGAATCACCATCAGACTAACAGCAGAATTCTTGGCAGAAACCTTACAAGCCAGAAGAAAATGGATATCTTCAATATATTCAAAGCACTGAAAGGAAAGGAAGGAAAAAGAAAACCCTTTTCGCTAAGAATACTATACCCAACAGTCTTATCCATTGGAAATAGAGGAGAAATAAACTCTTTCCCAGACCCCCTCAAAAAAACACTGAAGTAATTATTCACCACTAGACTGACTCTAGAATAAATGTTTAGGGTGTCTTATATCTAGAAGGGAAATGATAATACCTACCATCATGAAAACACATAGAAGTAAACAACTCACTGAAAAAGCAGATACAAAAATGAGATACAGAAATGAATGAAATGTTATCATTAAAGAAAGCCACCAAATCACAACAATAAACAATTAGAAGGGATGAAAGGAACAAAGGATATGCAAAACAATGAGACAGCAATTTAAAAAATGACAAGACTAAGTCCTCACCTATCAATAACAACCTTGAATGTAAATGGTTTAAATTCCTTGTTTACAAGATATAGACTGGCTGAATGAATTAAAAAAAAACAAGACTCAACTATATGTTGCATAAAAGAAACTGACTTCACCTATAAAAACCTATAAAAAACCACGTAGACTGAAAGTCAAGGGCTGGAACAAGATATTTCATGCAAATGGGAACCAAAAGTGTGCAGGAGTACCTATATTTATAACAGAAAATATCATCTTTAAGTCAAAAACCATAACGAGACAAAGAAGGCTATTATGTAGGGATAACTTCAGCAAGAGAATATAACAATTGTAAATATATATATATATACCCAACACCAGAGCACCCAGATATACAAAGCAAATATTTTTAGATATAAAGATAAATCCCCATACAATAATTGCTGCGGACTTCAGCACACCACTTACAGCACTGAACAGGTCATCTAGACAGAATATGAACAAAGAAACATCAAATTTAATGTGAAGACTATAGACTAAATGCACTTAACAGACACATATAGAACATTTTATCCAATAGCTCCAGAATATACATTTTCTCATCAGGACATAAAACATTCTCTAGGGTAGAACATATGTTAGGCAACAAAAGAAGTATTGACAATTTTTTTTTTAAATTAAATGATACCAAGTATCTTTTAGACCACAGTGGAATAAAACTAGAAATCAATAACGACAGGAACTTTGGAAACTGTACATATACATGAAAATTAAATAACATGCTCCTGAACAACAATTGGATCAATGAAGAAATTCAGAAGGAAATTAAAAAATTTCTTGAAACAAATGAAAATGTAGATACATCATACCAAAACCTGTGGGATGCATTAAAAGCAGTACTAAGAGGGAAGGTTAGAGCAATAAATGCCTACATCACAAATATAGACAAATTTCAAATAAAAAACCCAACAATGCACCTCAATGAAATAGAAAAGCTAGAATACACCAAAACTCCAAAAGTAATAAAGGAAAAGAAATAATTTAGAGCAGAGCAGAACTAAACAAAATTGAGAATTGAAAAAACACAAAAAAATCAATGAAACTAAAAAATTTTTAAAAAAAGATAAACAAAATCGACAATTTGCTAGGTAGATTAACCAATAAAAAAGAGGTAAGACCCAAATAAGTAAAATCAGAAATGAAAAAAGATGCATTATGACTAATACTCCAGAAATACAAGGGATCATTAGAGACTATTACAAACAACTATATGCAAACAAATTGAAAAACCTAGGGGGGTGGGAAGATGGGGGAGTGGAGGTGACCTCTTGGATTCGTGCTCTTGGAGATGAAGGCATGGATCCCGGCCTGCCACAACGCTAGAGGATCGCTCCCCCACAAGAACAGTGGTGTGAACCCACGGAGAATCAACGTGGGACACAGAGAACAAGAAAAAACAGAGGTGAACGGGAAATAGGATCGAGAAAATCTAGAGAGTGCGAGACAGACAATAGACAGTGGAGTGCGGGATGGCTGTACCTGCCTCACCATTGAGTGAGGCAGGTTCAGCCCCACAACAAAGCGGCTTGTTCTCCCCACTGACCTCCACACCCACTCAATCAGGGATCTGACTGAAGTCGGTGCAGAATCACCGTGGGAGACATGGAGCTCTGTGGACAGGTGACATCAGCAGGAAACAGCTTAGACTCTAGGGGATCTCCATGGGGATGCAATGCTTAAAGGGAAAGGGGTGGAACTGTGCTAAGGCGAGGGGCTGCGAAGGCTTGTGGAATTACAGATTTCTTTTTCTTTTTCTTCTTCGGGGGCCCTCTACCCGGGGAGCTGCTGTGGGCTCTGGTGCTCGCTGGGCCCCCGGCTCTGGCACCTGCTGAGCTCTGGACATTCTTCACCAACACCGGTGATTGGTGGGTGCATGGTCGCCATCTTGGGGGCCACAGCCTAGCCGCTGCAGAACCACAGGGTGCCGGGTGGCTCCCTGGGCGGCTCCCTTGCCTAGTCCGTGAACCCACGCCAAGAGCTCTGGCTTTGTATGAACTCTGTGGACAGGAGACATCAGTGGGAAACAGCTTAGACTCTAGGGGATCTCCGTGGGGATGCAGCGATTAAAGGGAAAGAGGAGGAACTGCGCTAAGGCGAGGGGCTGTGAAGGATCGCGGAATCATAGGTTGTTATTTTGTTTTTTCTTTTTCTTTTTCTTCTTTGGTGGCCCTCTAGCTGAGGAACTACTGTGGGCTCCAGTGCTCCCCAGGCCCCCAGCTCTGGTGCCTGCCAGACACTGAACATACACCCCCAGTGCCGGCGATCTGCGGGCAGGCAGTCGCCATTGTGGGGTCCAAGGCCTAGCTGCCACGGAGCCATAGGGTGCTGGGCGGCTCCCCAGGTGGCCCCCTCCCCTGGTCCGTGTACCTTCTCTAGGACCCAAGCCCATTTGTGAACACTGAGTGCTTCCCTAGATGCAAGAGTGTGGAGCCTGGACCTTGGGGACATTGGGCCAGGGCAGACCTTTGCCCATGGGAGCTGCAGCAGCTGGGGCACTGAGCGAGCGAGGACACCACCTTCTCCCCCTAGCCAGTTTCTTTCCTGTGGAAAGAGGCAGAAACCACCCCTCTAGAGGAAGAACCAAAAAACAGGAAAAAAAGAGAGAGAGAGACTTTCTGCCTGCAACTAGTGTGAATTCTGCCTGCTAACTGAAAGTCCACAACACAATGACTTAACTGGCCAAAGCGGTCTTAGGTCAAACCAATCCTCTGGGGCTGGACCCATCAGAAGCAGCCCCCCAACTGAGATAGAAAAAACTCTAAATAATACACAACAGTCTCCCCCTCTGGACAAAGGAAGCAACATACCTAGATTGTTTCACAGTCTAAAAACAGAGTACAAGGCATGCTGCTGGCCAGACTAAAGCTATAAGAAAAGATCTAACAATAGATCGAGATGGGAAGGGCTCAGTGGAAAAATACGGGGAGCACAAAGAATCAAATGGAAATCTCACCCTCAAGGAGAAATACCAGCTCTCTACCAATTGACACAAACCAGATTCATAATACCAACATGTTACAGGAAGAATTTCAATTATGGATTATAAATAAGCTGAATAATATACAAGAAAAAAATGGATAACTAACACAAAGAAACCACAAAAAAAATCCACGATTTGGAAGAAAAATTCACTAACGAAATTGAAATATTGAAGAAAAACCAAACTGAACTCCTAGAAATGAAGAATTTATTCAGGGAACTACAAAACACAGTGGAAAGTCTCAAGAGCAGGGTAGATCAAACAGAAGAAAGAATCTCAGAAATCGAAGATAACACTTTCCAATTAAATAAGTCGATCACAGAGATAGAGCAAAGAAATAAGAAAAAAGATCAGAGTCTTCAAGAAAGGTGGGATTATGTGAAGAAGGCTAACGTGAGAGTTATCGGCATTCCTGAGGGTGAAGAAGATAATAAGAAAGCATTGGATAAGCTATTTGAAGAAATAATTGAGGAAAATTTCCCAGGCCTTGCTAAAACTCCAGATATACAGGTTCAAGAAACTCAAAGAACCCCTGGGAGATTCATAGCAAATAGGAAAACACCACGTCACGTAGTCATCAGACTGACCAAAATATCTACTAAAGAGACCCTTCCTCGAGCTGTAAGGAGAAAGAAACAAGTAACATACAAAGGAAAGCCCATTAGAATTACACCAGATTTCTCAACTGAAACGTTACAAGCAAGAAGAAGTTGGGGCCCCATTCTCACTCTTCTGAAACAGAATAATGCCCAGCCTAGAATCTTGTACCCAGCTAAGCTAAGTTTTCTATATGAAGGAGAAATTAAGACATTCTCAGATAAACAAGGAATGAGGGAATTCACCAAGACAAGACCAGCTCTCCAAGAAGTACTCAAAAGAGGGTTACACACGGATCAGCACAAGAAAGACCCACAAATGTAAAACTACTCAAAAGCTAAGGATATAATTCCAGCCACCACAATGGCTCAAGAGAGAAAACATAGGAATGAAGTTCTACCCAACAAGATGAACAGAAATCTGTCCCACTTATCAGTTCTCTCAATAAATGTTAATGGCTTGAATTCCCCACTCAAGAGACATAGACTGGCCCAATGGATAAAAAAACACAAACCAAGTATCTGCTGTCTTCAGGAAACTCACTTAACCTGCAAAGATGCATTTAGACTGAAAATAAAAGGATGGAACTCAATAATTCAAGCAAATGGTAGCCAAAAGAAAGCTGGTGTGGCAGTTTTAATTTCCAAAAACTAAGTTTTTAAACCAACAAAAGTAATAAAAGACAAAGATGGTTACTATATGCTGGCGAAAGGCACAATTCAACAAGAAGACATAACTATACTTAATATATATGCACCCAACTTAGGCGCACTCAGATTCATAAAGCAAACCCTATTTGATCTGAACCAAATGATAGACAACAATACTGTAGTAGCTGGAGACTTTAACACCCCAGTGACAGTACAGGACAGATCCTCCAAACAGAAAATAAGCAAAGAAATAATAGACTTAAAGAGAATGCTAGAACAAATGGGCCTGACTGTCATCTACAGGACATTCTACACAAATTCCACTGAATATACGTTCTTCTCATCAGCTCATTGGACATTCTCTAAGATTGAGCATATTCCAGGACATAAAACATGTCTGAAAAAATTAAAAAAAATAGAAATTATACCATGCATCTTCTCAGATCACAGTGGAATAAAAGTAATAATGAACCCTAACAGTAACTCTCATTCCTACTCAAAGTCATGGAAGCTAAACAACCTTCTCCTGAATGATTATTTTATAAAGGAAGAAATCAAGTCAGAATTCAAAAGATTCTTTGAATTTAATGACAAAGGAGACACAACTTATCAAAATCTGTGGGACACAGCTAAAGAAGTGCTGAGAAGAAAATTCATTTCCATAAATACCTATATCAAAAAGACAGAAAACTTACAAATAGACAACTTACAAATAGACAACTTACAAATAGACAAACTTACAAATAGACAACTCAGGCAAGAGAGCAGAATCAAGGGTATCCAAATAGGGAAAGAAGAGATCAAACTCTCACTCTTCGCTGATGATATGATGTTATATCTGGAAAACCCCAAGGATTCAACCAAGAGACTCCTGAAACTGATTAATGAATTTAGTAAAGTCTCAGGTTACAAAATCAATATACACAAATCAGAGCCATTCATATATACTAACATTGAATCAGAGAACCAAGTTAAAGTCTCAATACCCTTCAAAATAGCCACAAAGAAAATAAAATATCTACGAATATATTTAACTAAAGAGGTAAAGGACCTCTATAGGGAGAACTAGGAAACACTGAGGAAGGAAATTGCAGAACATGTAAATAGGTGGAAAACCATACCATGCTCATGGATTAGAAGAATCAACATTGTTAAAATGACTAAACTGCCCAAAGTAATCTACAGATTCAATGCAATCCCTATTAAATTACCAATATCATATTTCACAGATTTAGAAAAAATAATTATATACTTTGTATGGAATCAGAGAAGACCCTGTATAGCAAAAGCAATTTTAAACAATAAAAACAAAACGGGAGGTATTAATTTCCCAGACTTCAAACTATACTACAAGGCTGTGGTTCTTAAAACTGCCTGGTATTGGCACAAGTGTAGGGACACTAGACCAGTGGTACAGAACAGAAAATACAAATATAAAACCAACCACATATAGCCATCTAATCTTTGACAAAACAGACAAAAACATACTCTGGGGACAAGAATCCCTGTTCAATAAATGGTGCTGGGAAAACTGGATAGCCACATGTAGAAGACTGAAACAGGACCCAAAGATTTCACCTCTCACAAAAATCACATCACGGTGGATAAGAGATTTTAACCTTAAATGGGAAACGATTAGAATTCTAGAAGAAAATGTAGGAAAAACTCTTACAGACATTGGCCTAGGCAAAGAATTTATGAAGAAGACCCCTAAGGAATTCACAGCAACAACAAAAATGAACGAATGGGACATGATTAAATTAAAAAGCTTCTGCACAGCCAGAGAAACAGTCACGAGAATAAACAGACAACCTACAGAATGGGAAAAAATTTTTGCATTCTACACATCAGATAAAGGTCTGATAACAATAATCTATTTAGAACTCAGGAAAATCAGCAAGAAAAAAATCAAACAACACTATCAAAAAGTGGGCAAAAGACATGAATATAAATTTTTCAAAAAAAGATATAAGAATGGCTAACAAACACATGAAAAAATGCTAAACATCCCTAATCATCAGGGAAATGCAAATCAAAACCACAATGAGATATCACTTAACTCCAGTGAGAATGGTCTTTATCAAAAAGTCCCCAAACAACACATGTTGGCGTGGATGCGGAGAGACAGGAACACTCATACACTGCTGGTGGGACTGCAAACTAGTGCAACCCCTGTGGAAAGCATTATGGAGATACCTTAAACAGATTCAAGTAGACCTACCATTCGATTCAGCAATCCCATTATTGGGCATCTGCCCAAAGGAACAAAAGTCATTCTATGACAAAGACACCTGTACCTGAATGTTTATAGCAGCACAATTCACAATTGCAAAGAGGTGGAAACAACCCATATGCCCATCAATTCACAAATGGATTAGTAAATTGTGGTATATGTATACCATGGACTATTACTCAGCTGTAAGAAATAACGGTGATATGACATCTCTTTCGTTCTCTTGGAGAGAGTTGGAACCCATTATATTAAGTGAAGTATCCAAAGAATGGAAAAACAAGCATCACATGTACTCACCAGAAAATTGGTTTCCCTGATCATCACCTAAATGCACATCGGGGAATGATACCAACTGGATATCAGACTGAGGCAGGGGGTGGGGGGAGGGAATGGGTGTATGCCTACATGATGAGTGCGTTGCGCACCGTCTGGGGAATGGTCATGCTTGAAGATGCTGACTCGGGGAGGTGGGGGGTGGGGGGAGGGGATAGAGGTATGACTACATGGTGAGTGCCATGTGCACTGTCGGGGGAATGGACACACTTGAGTCTCTTACTCAGGGGGATGGGCGGGACATGGGCAATGTATATAACCTGAGGTTTTGTACCTCCTTGATGAGCTGAAATAAAAAAAAAAGGAAAAACCTAAAGAAAATGGACAAATTTTTAGACACATATAAATTATCAAGATTGATCTAGGAAGAAACAGAAAACCCTAATAGACCAATAACAATAAAGAGGAAGAATTCTAATAATAAGTCTCCCAGAAAAGAAAAGCCAGGATCAGATGACTTTACTATTTAATTCTACCAAATATTTAAAGAAGAACTAATACCAGTTCTTTTAAAATTATTCTGAAAGGCTGAAGTGGAGTTAATTCTTTCTAACTCATTCCACAGGATCAGAATTATCCCAGTGTGAAAACTGGACAGCAATGCAACAAAACAGGAAAACTACAGGCCAATATCTCTCATAAATATAGATGCTGAAATCCTTAACAAAATATTAGCAAACAAAATCTAATAACACATAAAAAGATAAACAATATGATCAAGTGGGATTTATCTCAGGGATGAAACAATGGTTCAATATGTGCAAATCAAAAAATGTGGTAGATCACATCAACAGAATGAAGGTTAAAAACTACATGATCATCTCAATAGGTACAGAAGAGTCGTCTGACAAAATTCAATATAGCTTCATGATAAAACTTTAAATAAATTAGGCATAGAATAAATATACTTCAATACAATAACGGTCACATATGAAAACCTACAGCTGTCATCATACTGAATGGGGAAAAGCTGAAAGCCTTCCTTCTAAGAACTGAAACAAGACAAGGATGCCTCCTCTTACCGCTCGTATTCATCATACTACTGGAAGTCCTAGCCAGAGCAACTAGGCAAGAGAAAAAAATAAAGGGCATCCAAATTGGAAAAGAGGAAGTCAAATTGTCCCTCTTTGCAGATGACATGACTTTATATATAGAAAATCCTAAGGAATCCACCAGAAAAATCTCAGAACTGATAAACAAATTCAGTAAAGTTGTAAGATACAGGATAAACATATAAAAATCAATAGCATTTCTATATGCCAATTATGAATTTGCTGAGAAATAAATCAAAAAAGCAATCCCATTTACAATAGCTATAAAAAATTAAATACCTAGGAATAAATCTAACCAAGGAGGTGGAAGATATCTACAATGAAAACTACAAAACACTGATAAAAGAAATTGAAGAGGACACCAAAAAATGGAAAGACATCTCATGTTCATGCAGTGGAAGAATTAATATTGTTACAATGAGTACAATACACAAAGCAATCTACAGATTCAATGTAATCCCTATCAAAATACCAATGACATTCTTCACATAAGTAGAAAATATAATCCTAAAATTTGTATAGAACCATAAAAGACCTCAAATACACAAAGTAATAATAAGCAAAAAGAACGAAGCTAAAAGCATCATACTACCTGACTTCAAAATATACCATAAAACTATAGTAACCAAAATTGCTTTGGACTGGTATAAAAACAGACATATAGACCAATGGGGCAGAAAAAAGAAACCAGAAATAAATTTGTGCATTTATATCCAACATATTTTCAAGAAAGGTGCCAATAACATACATTGGGGAAAAGAAAACCTCTTCAATAAATGGTGCTGGGAAAACTGGGATATCCAAGTGCAGAATAAATAAACTAGATTCCTATTTCTTACTATATATAAAAATCAACTCAAATGGATTAAAGGCTTAAATGCAAGACCCAAAACTATGAAACTCCTAGAAGAAAACATAGGGGGAATACTTCAGGACATTAATCTAGGCAAAAAATTTTATGGGTAAGACTTCAAAAGCATTGGCATCAAAAATAAAACTAGACAAATGGGATTATAATAAACTAAAAGTCGTTTGCACAGGAAAGGATATAATTAACAGGGTGAAGAGACAACCATAGAATGTCAAAAATATATGCAAACCATTCATCCAACAAGGCACTAATGTCCTTAATATGCAAGAAACTCAAACAACTCAACAACAGCAAAAAACCAAATAATCTAATTAAGTGGGCAATGGATCTGAATAAATGTTTTGCTAAAGAAGACAACAAATACATGAAAAAGTGCCCAACATCACTAATCATCAGGAAAATGTAAAGCAAAACTACAATGAGATATCATTTCACTGAGTTAGAATGGGACAAAAATTAATAAATGTTGGCTAGGATTTGGAGAAAAGGGAACTCTTATACACTATTGGTGGGAATGTAAATCAGTACAGCCATTATGGAAAACAGTATGGAGGTTTCTGAAAAAACTGAAAATGGAACTACTCTATGATCCTGCAATCCCACTACTGGGTATTTATCCAAAGGAAAGGAAATTAGTATATCAAAGAGATACCTGCACCCTCATGTTTATTGAAGCTTTATTCACAATAGCCAAGATATAGAATCAACCTACATGTGAATCAACAGATAAATGGATACAGAAAATGTGGTTTATGTACACAATGGAATCTTATTCAGCCATAAAAAATAAGGAAATCCTGTCATTTGTGGCAACATGGATGAGCCTGGAGGGCATAATTTTTAAGTGAAATAAGTAAGGCACAGAAAGATAAATACTGCATGTTCTCACTTGTATGTAGTAGCTAAAAAACGTTAACCCCATAGAAGTAGAGAGTAGAATAGAAGTTAAAAGGGTTTGAAAATGTAGTGTGGATGGGAGAATAGGGAGAGATTGGTTTATGGGTACAAAATTACTGCTAGATAGAACTAATAAGTTCTAGTGTCCTGTAATATTGTAGGGTGAATATGATTAATAACACTTTAGTGTATATTTTTAAAAAGCTAGAAGAGAGGATTTTGAATGTTTATGACACACACACAAAAATATTCAAGGTGATGGGTATGCTAACTACCATGATTTGATCATTACACATTATATACATGTATCAAAATATCACCTGCTACTCCATAAATATGTACAATTATTGCATGTCAATAGAAAATAAGAGGGAAAAAGGAAATGTAGAGTATAAGTTCCCTTTTTTGACCCACTGAATAAGAATCTTCATTTTAACAGGATCCCCATGTGATTTGTTGGCATGAATGTCTTGCTTGGCAATAAACAGTCAACTTTTGGGTTAGTTTTTCTACTGGATGCAAATCCAAAAGTTAACATGTAATTTCACAGAGTCTGTGCCTTTAATTAATTGTAATTAATAAATAACAATGGTATATTCTAATGGGCAGCACTGTTAAATAGTGCTTCATGCATGCAATGATCATCTTGGCTTCTTTTCTACATTTTGGGTAATATTTCTTAATAACGGATTACCCTAGGAAGATAGCTCTTGAGTGTTAACATTACTGGAACCAAGTTTATTAGCTGCTTTGTGTATTTGTTAGAGAAAGTGTTAGAGTCACTAAAGCGTTAGGAAAAAGGAAAGAACTGGAGGAGCAAAAAAGTACACAGGAGCTGAAAAATAGCTGAAATAAACATATATACTATCAGTTCAAACATACAAACAAACAAGAAGGTAAGTTCTCAAACTAGAAACACATATTTGGAGGGAGACAAATGCTATGGTTAATATGTGGCATGTATATCTCCACTCTCCCTCCTGCACTCATGACAGACATCAGTAATTGGTTACATTGGCCTATACTGCTTAATTAATACAACCTAAGAATCCTTCTAAATAGAGACTCCAATCTTTTGCTACAAATCAAGAAGATTTAGCAAATAAGATTCCCAGTGGATGTGGGGAGGCCTATTTGAATTACGGGTAGCCAGTACCCATCTCCAGGCCTACAATATGGTTGACTCAGGTATGTAAGATCAGGTCTATAATCTGGTTGACTCAGGTACATCCGATTAGTTTTTTAGCTAGGCCTTGGTTCAGATAATCAAGATACTACTCACTGCAACTCCAAATTGCTTTCAGATGGAAGAGTTCTACTCCAGTGCAACATAAGGAGAGAACATGGAGATGAAGTTCCAATACTGCATTTTACGTAGTGTACATTTTATCATTTTCTACATGATACATGAAAGGTATCAGAAATTCTAGAGTAAGAGAATTCCAAGATGATGAATTAAGTCTCATAATTCCTATGGTTAACCTATATGGTTCAGCTCCTATTTTCCCACTGACTATTTCAATAACTAATCTCCTTAATAAAATTTCAGCTTTGGCATTCTAGGAGTTAAGAAGCTATTTGATTCAACCTTATCCAGTTATATCCCAACCCATTCTAGTCTTTTAATATCCTGCAACAAGAAGATCCCAGCACAGGGGACCTGTATTTGTGCCCACTTCTAATGGAAGCTAGTTCCTGACAAGGTCAAGTATCGCTATAAGAAGTAGAACTACTGGCAATCAGCCTGGCCTTCAAGTCTTAATGCATGGCCTCACAGGGACTTGACCCATGATGGCGCAGTTCAGCTATCATAAATGAGAGCAGCTGAAGCAAACCAGGGCGGGTGGAAGGTAATTATTAGAACATTTCAACTTCCACATTACTTATGTACTGGGCAGCCAAAACTGCCAGTAGTCAACCCATTGGGCTAAAATATCAGGGGTAGAGGAGTCCACCTTATTTTGAGAGTCCCTCCAGGCAGAAAACTTGTAGTGTTCAAGCAATCTGAGGTAATCCAGAAAAGGCAGTACTATATATATAACAGATATAGAATCACTTATGAACTACCCCATAGGTGGCTATGTGCCCAAAGGCACAGAATGGCCACTTTATATTCTAGCAAAGGAAATCATTTCAAATGCTGTAGGCTTGGCCATAGTGCCAAACCAGTATGCCACTACAAATCCCTTCAAAAACCCTTAATATAGCCTGAAGACTTCTGAAGGTTCTGCATTCAACATGTGAGCCAATATACAAATATCTCTGATACCCATATTTGGATTAAATAGAGCAATACAAATGCCAATTACTATACCCACTCTTAACCCCTAAAAATGCCTGGACCACCATGACAATGGACTTTGGGTTGTGGTGAACACCCTCATCAAGGTGACATACTTTGTATCTTGCATTAGACCCCCATTTCCACTAGAGTCCTTCATTAAGAAATATTCCATATACAAAAACCACTAAGTGTCTTGATCTCTATATAGCCTGAAGTTTTATATCCCATTTCTGGTAAAAGCTGGTCATACCACTATATTTCAAGGTCCACTTGTTTGTCATCTAACATCTGAAGACATTTGACCAGACAGAATATCTGTACTGTTAAATCTCTGGCAGACAACTTGACTGACCCATGCAATTTTCCATTATAATTCGTCTATAATACTTTTACTGTTCTCCAACAAGAATACATTGTTTCTCAGAATCCGTGGTTTCTGCCCTTCATTATTTTCTTGCACCACTGGGCCTTCACACCACCATCACCACCCCCACTACTATCATTAGCTGTCCACTACCTAAAGAGTTACCAACTAGCTCTTAAGGAGGATCTGCAAGCTACCTTCCAGCAATCTAAAGAACAGTACAAGCTTATGATGGAATGGGTGAATATCCCAGTAAGAGTCTTTCTCTGGCTTCCCACTTAATAGGAATAGGCCACCTGCTTTTCTGAATGCTGGCGATTCACTGTTTAGGGATATGTAATGTTAGAGAAGCCCTTAAGCCTTTGGCACTTCAGCTCCAATTATCCCTGTTCACATAGATCCAGCCCAGTTTCCATCACTTCCTGCTCTGCCTGAGCTACCAAGGCCTTGCCCTTTACCCCAAAGTAGCATGTTCAGCTCCATCAATACAAAATGGAGCACTCCATCAGTACAGATTGAGCATTACAAATCCAAAAATCCAAAATCTGAAATGCTTCAAAATCTGAAACTTTTGAGCCAACATGACACTCCAGGTAAAGAGTCATTCAAGCATTTCAGATTTTGGATTTTTAGATTTGGAATCTGGTAAGAACAATGCAAATATTCCAAAATCTGAAAGAAAAAGAAAGACAACCCAAATCCATAACACATCCCAAGCATTTCAAATAAAGGATACTCAACCTGTATACTTCTTTTCATTTCTGTCTTCTCCTTGGCTCCTGATTCCTGGCCTCTATACCCCAGCTGTGACACTAGACTCTGGCCTTCTTCAATTTTATATACGTATAGATCCCTGACATTCTTACAACACTTATGACTTTGCTCACACCTTCACTTGTTATTGTTTCTAATTTTATTCATTTTTACTTATACGCATAATATAGGAATTAATCCTTTGCTTAAAATTCAAACATTTCAGATAAAGTCTTCCTTGAACCCTATCTCCAATCCCAGTTCCCTCTCCCCTAATAACTACTGTTACACTTTAAAACACTATAAATTTGGCAGGTATTCTTCCAGACCTTTCCCTGTGCATTTATACTACATATATATGCACTCACAGAAATTTTATAAATGTGTGGGGCTGTATTCACTTATTTTTATACAAATGGGAACATTCTGAACATATTGTTCTTCAACTTTTTTAATCTCCTTACAATGTCTTGGAAATCTTTCCATACTACACATTTTTGCATTTTGGATAGAACAGAGAGTATGGATGTACCCAAGTTTGTCAATCCATTTTCCTATCTATGGACATTTAGATTTCCTCCAGTTTTTTTAATTATTATAGTGTAATAGTGAAAGAAGACCACATACACATCTCATTGTACATATTTTGAGTTATTCTCTAGTGAAAATACTAAGAAATGAAACTATTGCAACATAGAGATTATTACTTAAAATGTTAATAGACACTACTGAACTATTCCCCAATATATAGCTGCAGCAATTTACACTCCTGCCAATATTGTATCAGAGTTATCTGTTTTCCCAGACTCTCTCCATATTATCAATTTTTTTTTAAATTTTGCCCATCTCATGGCTAAAAATTGGTATCTCATTTTAGTCTTTGTTAATCCTAATATTAGTGAGGTTGGACATATTTTCAAATATTTATCAGCAGCCTTCTGTATTTCCTCTTTTGTGAATTATCTATTAATTCCATTTCCTTTTTGCTGTTCATTTGTAATGTTATTGATTTATTGATACATATACACACATATATATGTATATTCTGTGCATTAATCTCTTATATTTTATGTACATTACAGATATATTTCCTAGTCTGATATTGTCACTTGTCATTTATCTTTGTTTATGGAGTCTTTAACACATGTAAGTTTTTTAAAAAATATTTATATAATAAAATTTCTCAATATTTTCCTCTATGGATTTTTGTGTTTGTGCCTTAAGACAATATTCCCTGCCTCAAATTTATAAACATATTCTAATACATATTCTTTCAATATTTTCTAAGTCTTAATTCCTATATTTGTAATCCATATGTAATTTACTTTTGTGAATGTTATGAAGACTGAACTCTTTTTCCTCCAATAAAGCTAGCCAATTGTTTCAACATTATTTTTTAAATAGACAATCCTTTCTTCATTAATTTGAACTGACAACTTATACTAAATTCCCATATATCCATGGATCTATTTCTAGACTCTCTATTCTCTTCCATAATAATATTTTTTCAGAATATTACGGGGGTACAAATGTTTAGGTTATATATATTGCCTTTGCCTGACCTAAGTCAGAGCTACAAGAGTGCCCATCCCCCAGATAGTGCACCCTGCACCTATTAGGTGTGAATATGCCTATCCCCTCCTCCTCTCCCACTTGCCCGACACCTGATGAATGTTACTACTATATGTGCACTTAAGTGTTGGTCAGTTAAGTTGTTTAATACCAATTTGATGGTGAGTACATGTGGTGCTTGTTTTTCCATTCATGTGATACTTCATTTAGTAGATTGGGCTCCAACCCCTCCAGGATAATACAAGAGGTGCTAGATCACCATTGTTTTTTTTTTTTTTTTTGGCTGAGTAGAACTCCATGGTATAAATACACCACATTTTATTAATCCACTCATGTATTGATGGGCACTTGGGTTGTTTCCACATTTTTGTAGTTGTTAATTTTGCTGCTATAAACATTCTAGTACAGATGCCTTTTTTTATAGAATGTCTTTTTTTCCTTTGGGTAGATGCCCAGTAATGGGATTGCTGGATCAAATCATATTTGTACTTTTAGCTCTTTAAGGTATCTCCATTAGGATCAAATAAACTTCTTTTCTTGATTTGCCTCAAAAGCATCCTAACTGGTCTCCCTAATCATCTGATTTGTTATTCATCAGGTAGAGTGCTCTTTTAAAAATCCAAATTTGACCAAGTTGTATCCCTGATGAGAACCTGTCAGTAGCTTCCCATTAGTCTTAGGAAAAAGTCCAAATTATTTCTGTGGCCTATAAAGCTCCTGCCTTGCATCATGCCACTGTGTCCTGTGCTTTATAAGTGCCAATCACACAATGGCCTTCCTGTTTGATACTCAAATATATCACTCTTCTCACTGCCTCAGGACCTTGTGCACATGCTCTCTCCTCTGCCAGGACTCTCTTGCTTCTCATTATTTAATTAATTCTTATTTATTTCTCAGCCTTCAACTCAAACATCATATTTTCAGGGAAGTCTTCCAAGATTCTAGAGTAGGTCAGGTTCCTTGCTATGTGCTCTCATAGCACACTGCTCTTCTCATTTTCAGAATTTAAAATTGTAATTAATTAACATTAGAGAATTACAAATTAAAACAATGAGATTCACACTATTAGAATGGCAAAAGTCCCAAACATTGACAGTACTAAAAGAAGAGGTAGAACAACAGTAACCTTCATTCATTCCTGGTAGAAAGGCAAAATGACACAGCCACTGTGGAAGACAGTTTGGCAGTATCTTACAAGACTAAACATAGTCTTACTACATGTCCAGTAATCATGCTACTAGATATTTACCCAAATGAATTGAAAACACATCCACACAAAGCCTACATATGAATATTTACAACAGCTTTATTAATAATTGTCCAAAACTGGAAGCTACCAAATAGTCTTTAATAGGTGAATGGATACACAAAATGATACATCCATACATGGGAATATTATTCAACAATGAAAGCAAATGAACTATCAAGCCAGAAAAAGACAAGGTGAAATCTTAAATGCATATTGTTAAGTGAAAGGACCCAGTCTGAAAATGCTACAGACTGAGGGCTGTGTGAGGTGACTCATGCCTATAATTCCAGCACTTGGGGAGGCGAAGGCAGGAGGATCGCTTGAGGCCAGGAGTTCAAGACAAGCCTGGGCAACAGAGAGACCCTGTCTCTACAAAAAATTAAAAAGTTAGCTGGGCATGGTGGTGCACACCTGTAGTCCCAGCTGAAGCAGGAGGATCGCTTGAGCTTAGGAGTTTGAGGTTGCAGTGAGCTATGATGACTCCACTGTGCTCTAGCTCAGGTAACAACACAGTGAGAATTTGTCTAAAAAAAATGCTACATACAGTATGATTCCAACTATGTGACATCCTGGAAAAGACAAATTATACCAACTATAAAAAAATCAGTAGTTGCCAGGAGTTGTGGAGAGACAGATGAATAGGTGGAACACAGAGTATTTTTAGGGCAGTGAAGCTATGTTCTATTATGTTATAATGGTAGACATATGGCTTTATGCATTTGGCAAATCCCATAGAACTGTATAATACAAAGAGTGAACCCTAATGTTAATTATGAGCTTAAGTTAAAATAATGTATCAGTGCTGATTCATCAATTGCAACAAATGTACCTCAATAATGCAAGATGTTAATAATAGTGAAAGCAGAGGGTGTGGGGCTGCACAAGGAATATATGAAAACTCTCTGTACTTTCCTTACAATGTTTTTGCAAACGTAAAGGTGCTCTAAAAACAAAGTCTATGAGTTAAAATATCATTTGTAATTTAAAATATAATTAATTTAGTATATAAATCATAGCTTAATATTGGGCTTTGTACTGGAATAAAATCTTCATGAAGGCAAGCACTGTGCTAGGGACCGAATAGGTGCTGTATCCATAGCACCTAGCATAATGCTGAGAACAAAATAGTTTCTCAGTTCGTATTTGTTAAACTGATGAATGAAGGGATGTAGGAGTCAAGGGAGAAGGAGGAATCAAGAATTACAGCAAGTTTTTGGCTTTGGTTAGTAAGTTGGATGGTAGAACTTCATATCCAAGACAAGAGGGAAATAATGAATTTAGTTTTAGGAGTGAAGGTGCTTGTGAGACATATGGTAGGCAGTTTGATATGTAGATCTGGAGTTTAAGAAAGCAGTCTGGGCTGTGGACACAAATTTAATAGCCATTGGCTCCAGGTGTTGGTTGAAGCTGAGTGAGGGGATGAGATTATCCAGGGAATGAGTGTAACACAAGGAGAGAAGGCCAAGGACATATCTTTGCAGAACATCAATACTTAAGTGATAGGCAGGGTAAAATAAACTATAGTGGGAAAGGGAGAAGGAAAGGACAGAGAAGCTATAGAAAAACAAAAACAGCATGGTATTTTAGAGCCAAGAGTCAATAGGGTTAAACGTAGCACATGGGTCAGGTAAAAGAGGACTGAAGATTGCCCACTGGCTTTGCCAACAACAGGCACACAAATAACATGCTTAGGGAAGTGAACTGATAAGTGAAGCAAAATTTAAGGCTTCGAAACCCTGAATACACAGCCCTCTTCCTCAAAGGCTGCTGAGAAGAGAAAGAGAGAGAGGGTGATCGCTGGAAAGAAACCAGTGTCAAGGAAAGATTTTCATTTCTTTAAACATGTGAAAAACCTGAACAAGTCTGAATATTACCAGGGAACATCATAATGAAGTTACCCTTCTATAAATGAGATTGGGTTGTCCAATATACAATTGGTACCCTGTTACATGTGTTTAAGCTCAGGCTGGATACAGAAACACCTGAGGATGTCTTTTCTCAACTATAAAATGAGAATCAAGGTTTGAAGGTTTAACCTAAGTTTCCATAAGGCCCTTTGCACCAGTCCATCATGGCAAAGTGGAAGAAAGAGCACTAAGCCAAGAATCTGGCAGACTTGGCTCTAGAATCCCCAATTTGTCATTGACTAGCTGGACAAACTCATACAAGTTATTTAGTTTGTCTATGTCCCAATCTTCCTTATTTGTAAATCAACCTCATAAAATCATAACAACATCAAAGGAGAGAATGGATGCTGTAACACTATGAGGTGTTATAATGCTGCCCAACAGTTACTGAACTCTTGAGTATTTTAGCTAACAAACATTTATAACAATTTTTAGTTAATAAATTCATTTTACAATATCCCTGCGAAGTAGGCACTGGTATTATCCCAATCTTATAGATAAAGAAACTGAGTCACAGACAGGTTGAGTGGCTTGCGTAAGATCACATAGCAAGGCATTGAAGAAAAGATGTGAAACCAGAAAGTCTGGCTCTAGAGTTTACTTTATTTTTATGCTATGTTATCCTTGGCCCAGAACCCCATCCCCTAATGTAAAGATTCACCAACAACTTTGGAAAAATCTGATGAAAGCTATGGACTTACTTTACCCCCTAATGCACAGAAACGTACACATGTATGTTTTTAAATACCATTTCCAGGAATTCACTCCCTGCTCTTCACAACTGTCACAAACCCTTGTCATACAGCTCACCCAGGGATCTCAGGTGAAAAGTCTTATCTTTAAAGTTTAAATTCCACCATTCCTAAACTCTGGCTCAAACCCTATTTTCTAGAACAGCCCAGTTCTAGGAAAAAAATAGGGAGTGGCTAAGGCTCTCATGCTGCCCTCTACTGCTGCCTATTGGACAGTCCGTGGTAATGACAACAAAACTCGCCATACATGTCCTTTAGAGACCTCTTCTCGCTTTCCAAAGAACTTCCGAAAGACGGTTCTCTCATAGCTCCCAGCTCTGAAGCCCCAACCTCAGAGGCTGGGGCAGGAGGTCCAGTCTCCAGATAGAGCTACCGAGTCCTTCCCGTCATGTTCTGAGGCACAGCATTCTGGAGTGTCCCGCCATTTTAGTTTTTTCCAACTGTTTGCGTCACCAGGAACTAGGGAGACAGCCTTTGAGATTCAGCAGCGGGCGCTTGAGTACATCTTTTTCAGCTTGAGACTTCAGTTTTAGTCAAATAGTCTTGTGGGGCATATCGGTCATTCCGTCTACAGACTGTGTAAACCACAGTGGTCCTCTAAGATTATAGTGGAGCTGAAAAATTCCTAATGTGTGTGTGTTTGGGTCTTTGTTTTATTTATTTTTTTAAGACACTGAGTCTCACTATGTAGCCCAGGCTAGCCAGCTTCAAGTGATCCTACCTCCTCAGCCTCCCAAGTAGCTGGGAGTACAGGCAAGAACTACTGTGCTCGGCAGTTTTTATCAAAAAACAAGCAAACAGACAACAAAAAACACAAACAAACAAAAAACGTTATAGAATAAGAATATAAAGAAAGAAAATATTTTTGTACATTTGTACGTTTCTGTTTTAAGCTAAATGTTATTACAAAAGAGTCAAAAAGTTTAAAAACTTAAAGTTTATAAAGTAAAAAAATTACAGTAAGTGTAGATAAAGTTATTATTGAAGACAGAAAAATTTTAAAATAAATTTACTGGATCAAATGGTGGATCCATTTGTGTCTCTTTGAGGTATCTTCATATTACTTTCCACAGAGGTTGTACTAGTTTGCAGTCCCACCAGCCGTGTATGAGTGTTCCTATCTCTCAAGTTTAAATCCTGATGCCAACAATTATTAGGGGATTTGGGCAAATTTCTTAAAATGGTAAAAGTAACATGATCTACCTAATAGGATTGTTGTGAGGTTTGATGAGATAAACTAAACTTTTTTTGGGTTTTTGTATCTGTTTATTTTGTACTTAAAGGAATTTAAAAAGTAAAAAAAAAAATAATGAAATAAATTTAGTGCAGCCTACGTGTACAGTGACTATAAAGTCTACAGTAGTGTACAGTAATGTCCTAGGCCCTCACGTTCACTCACCACTCACTCGCTGACTCACCCAGTCCTGTAATCTCCTTTCATGGTAAGTGCCTTATATACGTGTACCATGTTTAAATGTCTTAGACCGTTTTTACGGTACTTTTTCTACCTTTAAGAACTTACCATTGTGTTACAATTGCCTACATTATTCAGTACAGTAACATGTTATACAGGTTTGTAGCCTAAGAGTAATAGGCTATAACATATTGCCTAGATGTGTAGTAGGATATACATACCATCTAGGTTTGTGTCGGCACACTCTGATGTTTGCACAACAATGAAATCACCTAAAGATGCATTTCTCGGAATGTATCCCTGTTGTTAAGTGATGCATGACTGTGGAAATCTCGACTTTCTGTCTTGTTCTTTAAAGATTAGACCACCTGTTTCCTTTGCAGACTGGATACACTTCTCTAGCATGCACTACTTTCAACTATTTTACCATTCACCATTCCTTAGCCTTCTGACATTCTTTTGGTTGTTTTTAGCCAAAAGGTTTGCAAAACTCTGGGGTTACGAATGTAGAAAAAACAAAGCCCCCCAGATCCTAGTTTAAGATCCCCTCTTCTAATCCCTCAGTATCTTGTTGTTCTCATTTGCCATCTCCACCTCTGTAATCCTTCATGCTGACCACCTTCTAGCTCCAAACCTGGAAGTAGTAATCATAGCACTAGATTCAGAATCAGGTCAGACCTGCTTCAGATTTAAAGCTTTGCCACTTTATTAGCTCTGTGACCTGTCACTTGACCTACTGGAGTCTCAGTCTATGAAATTGGAAGGGTATTAGTAAATATTGGAGAATCTCTATGGGCCTCTTCTGTTTTGATCTGCTAGGATTCTAGAAGTATTTTCTATTCTTTATATTCCACTTACAATCTAGTCCACCTCCACTATCACTCATTCATACACAAATAAATACACAATAAATATTTGTTGAATAAATGTTGCTGCATCCCTGGTGCCTATAATCATGCCTGGAATATAGTAGGTGTTCAATGAATATTGAATGAATAAACAAATGAATTTGCAAAATATCATCAACCTCCACAATATCTCTTGCATCCTTTTCTTCCTTCTTCAGTACCTAGTCAAGCACCTCTACCTGGATTATGGGGAAATCTCTTAACTAGTTTCCCATACCTAGTCTTTCTCCCACTAAAGTAATTTTCCTTAAAACACAATTTTTCAAGACTATTCTCTATTCCAAAAATCTCCAGGACTCTCTATTGCCTACAGGATCAAGTCTGAACTGCTTCGCCAGGCAATCAAGACCCTTCTCCAACCTGACCCTTAATTACCCTAATGCTCCAGACAAACAAAATTACTTCCTATTTTTTTTTCTATGTCCTACTTGTCCCACTCCATGTGCACCAAGACCAAACAAGAGATAATAAGGACCTGAATGAGGCTGGCTCAGGCAGTGGGGATAAAGAAAATGGGATGGATTTGAAGAGCTGCACATTGAAATGGCAGGTTGGTCTGAGTCCTGTTTCCTTTATTTCACGATCACTGCCAAACTCCTTTAAAGAATTCTTCCCCTCATTCTGGAAATAATAATACTAGCCAAGAATCATTGGATGCTTCTTGTGTGCCAAACATTGTTCTAAGTGTGTTGTATGCATTAATGCATTTAATCCTCACAATAGCCTTTGGAGCAGGTACTATTGGTGTTTTTTCTTTACATATAAAGACAATTAGGTAGATTTAGGATTAGTCAACTTGCTCAATGTCAACTAACCACTAAAAATATCAGAGCTGGGACTCAACCCAGGTAGACTGACCCTAGTTTGAACTACTTCAGTACATTAGCAGATCCCTGTCTTGGCTACTATGATACTTCCTGTCCCTAATTTTCTATTTCTTTTTGTGATAACATCAAATCCACTTATTCGTTGGCTCTTGCTATTCCCAAATTTAGAAATCCCACAAAATTCTGCTGTTTGTCCTTCTTTCTCTTTATGCTCGAATAGGTAACATTTATTGAGCAGAGTGTGTGTCAGAGATAGCCCTTCACACACTTACATGCTTTATCTCACTGACTCCTTTCAGCATCTGTCTGAAGTATGTACTATTATTATCTCTGTTTTACAGATGAGGAAATCAAGGCAAAGAGAAGTGAGGTAACTTGACTAATGTCACACAGCTGACAGATGGTAGAACTTGAATTGGAACTCAGGCAGTCTGACTCTAGAGGCCACAACCTTTTGGTTCAAACATTTGTGTTGTTTTATTTTGTGATTCAAAGCCAGACTCTAGAGTTAGGTTGCTGGGTTCAAATCCCAGCTTTACCACTTTCTACTTGTGTGACCCTGGAGAAGTGACTTCACCTCTGTTATCCTTAGTTTCTTCATCTACAAAATAGGAGAACAATAATAAGGCTGATGTGAAGATTGAATGAGTTCATTTATGTAAGACACTTAGAATAGTGTCTGAAAACAGGTAAGTAGTATGTAAATGTTGCCTATTATTATTTCCTAAGTAAAATTAACTCTGTTCAGCTCAGCAGGCAAGGCTGGTGGGAAAACCAAGCTCAGTCGGTTTTTTTTTTTTTTTTTTTTTTGCCACTTTCTAAGATTACACAGAAGTGCCAGGTTTAAGCAGTCCAGAAAAAAAATGGGACATTTAGTCTTCAGCAGTCCTTCATAGTTGTCCACTGGTGCTCCACGGTCGTGTCCCAAGTGGTCCATTCCAAGGCCTTGTAATCCTTCAGTGCCAAGCCCCAAATAGGAGCTCACACTCTGATTTATGATACTATACTGCCCTCTTCTGTACATTATGGGTACTGAGTAACTATGGAACTTAGAGGCTGAGTTTTACACATGCTTAATAAATGGCAGTGATTTTGTTTTATTAGCTTTTACATTCACCCTTATGAGGATGACTCCAAACCCTTACTGTAGCCATGAGAAAACCTGAACACAGGGAATAAGTGTGTTAACCAAGGGCACATATATAGTAAGTGATGAAAGTCTGAATTTGAATCCAATCCTTGATAATTTTCACATTCCCAACCTTTTCATTTTATTTTTTTTTACCCTTTCTGAATATGTTCAGCGATAATTCATGTCTGTTGCATACTTCAAAATATGTTTAAGTCTTCCTGTATTCTAGTATATTGTGCTGTACTTCTGTGTTGACTATTTTCAAGTTGTCTATGGAGACATGTATTATCCAATCTACTAGATTTTTAAGGTAGCTAAATGAAAGGAATGGGTTTTCCAATTCCTTTCTGGATTTCCAGGAAAGTTACTATTTAGTCAAAATCTACTAAAATTCAAGAAACTCGGTTAAAAGGACAATGGAGAGGAGCAAGCACTAAGATAAATTACTCATTGTCTCTGGTACAGGCTACTTTATAATAATAGGTATTTCAGAAAGTTAACATCTTGAGATAAGGATCTGTTTCTTATAAAACATGACATCCCTCACAATTTAGCTCAGTGCCAGACTTATGGTAAGGACTTAGTAAATATTTGTTGAATTGCCATTTAAAGTTTCCTGATAGGCGCAAGTCAGTCTTAATCAAGCAATAATATATTTTTTTCTGGATGGCCAGGAAAGGAGATATTCTAATAAGGGAGATTTGCAAATCATGAAAAATTTAACCATTTACACGCTAAACTGTATCTTAATATTTTAAATGAGAAAAATTGCAAAATTAATAATAAAATTTCTGCTTTTAATGTACTAAAATATGTGATGTAATTTCATGTTTCCTAGTAAACTGGAGGGTCATAAATAAGAATAATCAGTATTATGTATTTCTATATATTGAGCCATATAATATATATATACACACACACACATATACATATATAATTGTCTGTGTCACAGCACTTATTAGATAGGGAGCCTGAAGCAAATAACTTATTTCATTTTTTAATTTTTTGCTTTCTTCACCAAAAGTTGAGAAGTTGTGGTTAAGTAGAATACAGGACACAGTAACATGATTGAGTTTTTTTGAAACTTAATGAGTAAATCAAAACTCAATGCAGCTGACTAAAAGTGAAATCCTCAACAAAATGTTAGCAAACTGAATACAACAGTACATAAGAAAAATAATTCATTATGAGCAGGTGGGCTTTATTCCAGAGATGCAAGGTTGGTTCAACATAGTCAAATCTATAAATGCAATTCACCACATAAATAAAAGAAAGAACAAAGACCATATGATTCTTTCAATAGATGCAGAAAAAGCATCTGACAAAATCCAGAACACTTTTATGATAAAAACTCTTAACAAAATAGGCATAGATGGGTCATACCTTAAAATTATTAAGGCAATATACAATAAACCCACAGCCAATATTATACTGAATGGGGAAAAATTGAAAGCATTCCCGCTTAGACCTGGAACCAGACAAGGTTGCCCATTATCTCCACTTCTATTTAACATAGTGCTGGAAGCCCTTGCTAGAGCAATCAGGCAAGAGGGGAATTCAGGGTGTCCAAATGGGGGCAGAAGAGGTCAAACTCTCACTCTTTGCTGATGATATGATATTATATCTAAAAATCCCAAGGATTAAATCAAGAGACTCCTGGAATTGATAAATGAATTAAGTAAAGTCTCAGGATATAAAATTAATGCATACAAATCAGTGGCATACATATACGCCAATAACAGTCAAGCCAAAAATCAAAGCAAAGATGCAACACCTTTCACAATAGCATCAAAGAAAATTAAATATTTAGGAATATATTTAACCAAGGAGGTGAGAGACATATATAGGGAGAACTACAAAATGTGGAGAAAAGAAATTGTAGAAGATGTAAACAGATGGAAAGCCCTGCCATGCTCATGGATTGGCAGAATCAATATTGTTAAAATGCTCATACTTCCTAAAGAGATCTACAGAATTAATGCAATCCCTATCAAAATACTATCATGATTGTTTACCAAATTAGAAAAAATAATACTATGCATCATCTGGAACCAGAGAATAACTCGTCTAGCCAAAGCAATCTTAAGAAAAAAGAACGAATTGGGAGGCATCAGTCTACCAGACTTCAAGCTTTACTACAAGACTATAGTAACCAAAACATCATGGTACTGGCACAAGAACAGAGATATAGATCTTTGGAACAGGATTGAGAACCGAGATTTAAAACTATCCTCATATTGTCATCTAATCTTCAACAAGGGAGACAAAAATATATGTTGGGGAAAACAATCTCTATTCAATAAATGGTGCTGGAAAAACTGGATAACCACATGCAGAAGATTGAAACTGGATCCCCACCTCTCACCTCTCACAAAAATCAACTGTCAAGGGATAACAGACATAAACCTAAGGTATTAAATCTTAAGAATTCTAGAATTGAATGTTGGGAAAACTCTTATAGACATCAGCCTAGGTAAAGAATTTATTAAGAAGATCCCCAAAGCAATCACAGCAGCAACAAAAGTAAATAAATGGGACCTGCTCAAATTAAAAAGCTGCACAGCCAAAGAAACTATCATGAGAGTGAATGGACAACCCACATAATGGAAGAAAATATTTGCATTATATACATCCTATAAAGGGCTAATAACAAGAATCTATATAGAACTTAAGAAAATTAACAATTAAAAAATCAAACAAACCCATCGATAAATGGGCAAAGAACATGAACAGAAACTTTTCAAAAAAAGACAGAATAATGGCAAACATAAAAAGTGCTCTATATCTCTAATCATTAGGGAAATGCAAATCAAAACAACAATGAGATATTATCTAACTCCAGTGAGAATGGCCTTTACCAAAAAGTCCCACAATAACAAATAATTGATGTCGATGTGGAGAGATTGGAACACTCTTACACTGCTGGTGGGACTGCAAATTAGTACAACCCCCATGGAAAGTAATTTGGAGATCTCTCAAAGAGCTAAAAGTAGAAGTACCATTTGATCTAGTAGTCCCACTACTAGGCATCTACCCAAAGGAAAAAAAGACATTCTATAATAAAGACATCTGCTCTCAAATGTTTATGGCAGCACAATTCACAATTGCAATAGTGGGGAAACAACCCAAGTGCCCATCAATACATGAAGAGGGTTAATAAAATATGGTATATGTATACCATGGAATACTACTCAACTACAAAAAACAGTGGTGAGCTAGCTGGCACCTCTTGTATTATCCTGGCTAGAGCTTGAACCTTCCATCCTTTGAAGTGAGGTAGAAGAATGGAAAAACAAGCACCCCATGTACTTGCCATCAAATTGGTACTAACTGATCAATACTAAGGTGCTCATATGAAAGTAATATTCATTGGGTGCCGGTCAGGTGGGAGAGGGGTTGTTGGGGTGACTAAATTCACAACTAATGGATGTGGAGTGCACTGTATGGGGGAAGGGCATGCTTGTAGCCCTTTTTTAGGTGAGGCAAAGGCATTATATGTAACCAAAATGTTTTTACTCCCATAATATGCTGAAATAAAAAAATAAAAATAAAAGTGATAATCTCATCTTTTAGAAAATCCGTATCAGTACCAGATGCAAAGTAGTGTAATGAAAAAAATGACTAAACTGAAATTCAAAAGTGTCCCATTTTGATCCCAGCTCAACTGCTTGGTTGTATAATCCCTGACTAGTTCTTCACTCCTCTCTGACCTTTAGTTTCCTCATCTATAAAATGAAGATTACAATGACTACCCCCTAAGGTTGTCATGAAACTCAATGGAAGTGTTTTGAGAAGTGTAAAATGCTATATAAATTAGAAATAGTATCATGGTAAGATATCATCAGTGTTTTTTCCCTTTTCAGGAGTGTTCCTAATGCTATCAGTTATATTTTAATATCGGTAACATAGAGCATCACATCAGTCTCATTGTCACATTTAATCTACACTTTAATCATGTCTGCATTAAGTCAACTGATAGGATATGAAGGAACAGTATCCCTCACCACCTCCAGATATTGTGGTAATCCATATTGGAGAATGCTTGCTTCTAGCTTTCAAATTCTTATTTGTCCAAAAAAAAAAAAAAAAAAAAGAGACATGTCTGCAAACACAATACTATGTTGAAAAGTTCTACATGCCCTCTGTTTTTATGAAAGTCGACAGTCATATGCCTATTTACTTCACTTCAATTTAATAACCTTTTATCACTTCAGAAATATTCTCTACCTGGCCTAACTCCACCCTAAATAACTTCAACCTAGAACTACAGGGATTCAAAACAGAACACAAAACTAACAGGTGTCCATAAAGAATGATAACACTAAAATGTGATCACCGTACCTCCTGGTACCCACAGTATCTGTCATCTACTAACATTAATCTTTTAATCAAGCAAGGATGGCTAATTTTTTAAAGCTGTCTATATAATATAATATAAAAAATTATAGAAATACCAGTTGATTCCCTTTTAACAGTTCAATGATGTAGAATAGAATGAGCACTTTGAGTATTTTATAGCTCTGGTTTGTTTTATATGTACTCCTCCCTCCAGATGGAGGTAGTCCAGCAAGACTACTTGCCTGATGGTCGTGGTCAAGGAAGGAAATGTTAAGAGCTAAATCTTGAAGGATAAATTAAACATATTGAGTTGAGAGGAAAGATGCTTCAGGCTGAGAGAGCAGTATTTTCTTTTTTTTTTAATTTAAGCATATTACGGGGGTACAAATGTTTAGGTTACGTATATTGCCCTTGCCCCACCCAAGTCAGAGCTTCAAGTGTGTCCATCCCCCAGATGGTGCTCACTGCACCCATTAGGTGTGTATATACCCATCCTCTCCTCTCCCCTCCTATCTGCCCAAAACCTGATGAATGTTATTACCATATACGCACTTAAGTGTTGATCAACTAATACCAATTTGATGGTGAATACATGTGGTGCTTGTTTTTCCATTCTTGGGATACTTCACTTAGTAGAATGGGCTTCAGCTCTATCCAGGATAATACAAGAGACATTAGATCACCATTGTTTTTTGTGGCTGAGTAGGACTCCATGGTATACATATATCACATTCTATTAATCCATTCATGTATTGATGGGCACTTGAGTTGTTTCCATATGTTTGCAGAATTGGGCTGCTATAAAAATTCTGGTGCAGATATCTTTTTTACAGAATGTCTTCTTTTCTTTTGGGTAGATGCCCAGTATTGGGATTGTTGGATCAAATGGTAGTTCTACTTGTATCTCTTTGAGGTATCTCCATATTGCTTTTCACAGAGGTTGTACTAGTTTGCAGTCCCACCAGCAGTGTGTGTGTGTTCCTATCTCTCTTCATCCACACCAACATTTATTATTTTGGGACTTTTTGATAAAGGTCATTCTCACTGGAGATCAGTGATATCTCATTGTGGTTTTGATTTGCATTTCCCTGATGATTAGAGATGTTGAGCATTTTTTCATATGTTCCTTGGCCATTAGTCTGTCTTTTTATCTGATTAAGAGCTGATAACTAGAATCTATATAGAATTCAGGAAAATCAGCAAGAAAAACTCAAACAACCCCATTACAAAGTGGGCAAAGGACATGAACAGAAACCTATCAAATACTTTTTCTGTGTTTATTGTGAAGACCATGTCATTTTTATCCTTTATTCTGTTGTTATATGTAATTTATTACATTAATTGATTTTCACATGTTAAACCAATCTAACATTTCTGGAATGAATTTCACATGGTAATCCTTATTTTATATTCCCAGATTTGATTTACTACTCTTTTGTTGAGTATTTTTGTTTCTATATTCATAAGTGATATTGGTCTGTAATTTTTATTTCTCATAATGTTTTTGTCTGGTTTGGGATTATGGGTAATACTGACCTCATAGAATTATTTAGGAAGTGTTCTCAAGTTCAGATTTTCCATGTTCTTTGTATGAAAAGTGATTTTTCTTTATTTCAGGCTATTACGTGGGTACACACACTTTGGTCACATAAATTGCCTTTGCACCACCCTACAAGCATGCCCATCCTGCAGACAGCATTCACTGCATCTGTTAGGTGTAGATTTACACGTTCCTTCCTCCCCTTCCCACCTGCCCGACACCTTGTGAATGTTACTTCCCATATGTGCACTTAAGTGTTGATCAGTTGATCAGTTAATACCAATTTGATGGTGAGTACATGTGGTGCTTGTTTTTCCATTCTTGGGATACTTCACTTAGAAGAATGGGCTCCAGCTCCATCAGGATAATACAAATATTTTTATATTATATCCTGGACTTTTTGTTTATTATGATATGTGACTCTGTATTGTATTTAATTGTCATTTTTTAAATCTCAGTCATTTACCTTGTTTATGTACAGCACAGAAGTCCAAGTAGAAGTGGATGGTCAGCTTTCTTCTGGGCCTCACTGAAAATGCAGAGGTTAAACTTCCACCACCTTGCCCTGCCTCATTGTCAGGGAGTGGGTGTTGAAATTTAGCGTTCTAATTGGCCTTGCTTACACTTCCCAGCAAAATTAGAGTATTGACTCATATCATGTATTGTTTCTGTTTGAGAGCTGGAAATTAAGATCCCCACTGTGTACCACTGACAGGAGGGAGGGGGAGGGTGCAGAAGAGGAAGGGCAAGGAGAGAAGTTATGTGCCAACTACTGTCACCTTGCACTGCCTCTTTTTGACCCATTGCCACTGGGTTGGAATGGAATATTAGCACTCACCTGTGCACTGACACTGGGAGGGGTGGTCAGGAAGTGAAATGCTGATGAATACTGCCTACCTAGCACTGTCTTACTCTGCATTCTTGCTGGCAGATGGGGACAGAAGTTTAGCTTCCTCCTGGGCCCTGCTGATATGGGGGTGAGGGGAAGCAGAATGTCAATGAGTACCACCACTCACCAATCAGATTACCTCATTCTGCCCTGTTGCTGCCTGGTAGAGGTGGAAAATCAGAATTCCCCTAGGTCTTGCCAATACTGAGGTAGGGGTGAGGAGTGAGTACTGCCTAGTACTGCCCCATGACACTTTTCTCTGTTTCATTGCTGCTGAGTAGGGATTGAGATTCAGCATCACCACCACCTGGGCCCTGATGACACAGCCCCAGAAAAAGCAGAGCACCAACTCACAATATCTTGTACTGGTGTAGGTAGAAGTTCAGCTTTTTGCCAAGCCCTGCTCGTACTACATTGGCAGGGAAAGTAGAATGGTGACTAGCAGTGCCTTGCACCACCTTGTTCTGCCTCCTTGTCACCAGTGTTTTCCAGGAGTTGAGCTCCCTCTTTGGGCCTGCTGACAATGGGTGGAGAGGCACTGGGTGGAGAAAATTTTTCTTTTGTTGTTTGGCTGGAGAAGGCAGATATTATTTTTAAAAATTTTCTGTTATGCTATGCCACCCTTATCCCAATCGTTTGGCTATAAGGGACAGGATTTTCTTGAAACTTTTTTTTCTGTATGTGCCTATTGTATGTTTTAGGATGCAGTCTTCTTAGAGTGGTCCATCTTGGATATATGAGAGCCTAAAAGGCAACCAAAGGGGTTTCCACCACATTATTCTTCAAGCCTGAAGATCCTAGGAAGCTTTCTACCTTCTTTCTACAATGTAGAGTCTTTTTATGTTTGTTTGTTTTGTTATATCCAGGGTTTTCTTAGTTGTTAAGGAAGGATAGTGAGGAATGGAGTGACTACTCCGTCTTGGGCAGAAATGAAAGTTAGAAACCTGTGTTTTAATAAGCCCTCTGGGTGATTCTGATATATGCTTAAGTTTGAGAACACTGGTTTTGCACATTCTCCCAACCTATCCCTCTCCACATGATGCCAATTTCAGTTTGATTTAGAACCATGGAATCTCAGTGTTGGGTAAAACTGAAAAACACCTCTTTCACTCCTTAAATATATGAACCTTGGAAACCTAACCAGTGGTTCTAAGACCTCAACTTAGATACATCCAGTAATAGGGATTTCACCTGCTACCAAGAGAGCCCATTCCATCTTGGACCAAGTATTTTTGAAAGTTCTGCCTTGTTCTCAGCTGAAAGTTATCTCTACAGTTTATATCCATATATTGCAGCTTTGGCCCTCTGTCAGGTATCAGACCTTCAGAGCTCTGAAGACAGAGACTAAATTTACCTAAGTCTCCTCCAAACCAAACAGCCCCAGATCAAGGGAACTGGTTTCTGATCCCCTCAGCCAAGTGGCCTCCCTGTGGGTATATTCTTGTCTCTCTGAATCCCCCTTAAAGTGTGGGACCTAGATAGAGTCTGAACAAATAGAGTATCACCTTTTTGGTTCTGGGTCAATATTCCCTGAAGTGTATTTTACTGAACACTGGTTACATAAAATATTCTGCAAAGAAAATTTCTATGTTCAAAAAAGTTTGGGAAATACTGAATATTATAATTTCCTCTTGGAGAGTCACAATGTATGTCAGTATCTTAGAGAATTGAGAAGTCCATCAGTAAAGAAAGCAACTTAATTTCTAGCTTAGCATTTCCCAAATGTATGTAAACAGAGGGCTTCTCCCTCACCACATTAACATCTATTAGTTCACACACAGGACTTTGAGAATCTCTTTTATCTACATAATATGTGGTTTCAAAATTAATTTATTCATTCTTTCAAATAAATATGAATTATCATTTGTTAGACTGAGTACTATGACCGTTCAAACATTATTTTTTTTTTACTATCAAAGTTGACTTTTTTTTTTATTTCAGCTCTTCATGGGGGTACAAAAGCTCACATTATATACATTGTCCGTGTCCCGCCCATCCCCCTGAGTCAGAGCCTCAGGCGTGTCCATTCTCCAGACAGTGGGCCTGGCATTCACCATGTAGTCATACCTCCATCCCCTCCCGCCCCCACCTCCCTGAGTCAGCACCTTCAAGCATGACAATTCCCCAGACGGTGCACAACACACTCATCATGTAGGCATACATCCATCCCCTCCCCCCATCCCCCGTCTCAGTCTGATATCCAATTGGTATCCTTCCCCGATGTGCATTTAGGTGATGATCAGGGAAACCAATTTTCTGGTGAGTACATGTGATGCTTGTTTCAAAAATTATTTAGTTACGTTTCTATTTATACAGTTTAAAATACATTTCTTTTGTTAACCACATCTTTCAATTAACTCATACTGAGTTAACAGGTAAATAAAGGCTATAAGCTTTCTTTACAGATGCCAGTGCTAAGCCTTATTTTTTTTCCTTTGGTACCATTGTTTTGTTATAATTGTTTGCTTCTTTTTGATTTTAGAAACAAGCACATAGCCCGACATGCATATTCCAATTAAACTTTTTTTCTTGTTTTTGGCCCATCATCCCAGGTTATCCATACCTTTTTGGGGTACTTAATCTTATGCAAAGCCCTTGTTCCACAATGAACTCTGCAGAATGGGTGCTTAATTGACTGAGCTCAGTTAGGATAGGGAAGAGTTTCATGCTCCTCACAGCTGAGATGAGTTGAGCAAACTCCTTTGTTGGGTGTAGCAAATCTTTGACTGAGGATATGGATAATGACCATCAGGTATACATTTATAGATGCTTAGGGATAGCCTCTTTGGAGCCTGGAATCTGGAATTAGTAAACCCATGCCAAACCAAGGATTCTGTAAGATTGAGTCCATAGCCTAGAATAACGGTAATAGTCATAATATTTCAAGCCCTTACATTTGCATGGCACTTTACGATTTTCAAAGCATTTTCACATCAATTTCTCTTTTTTATATCCAAATATTAAGGGGGTACAAATGTTTTTGTAACATGGATACCTTGTATAAAGCTTAAGTCGGGGCTTTTAGTGTGCCCGTCACCAGAATACTGTCCATTGTACCCAATAGATCAGTTTTTACTCCTCACCCCCTCCCACCTCCTCCCTTTCTTGATTTCCAATGGCCTTTACATTTCTTTGTGCCTGTGTGTCCCCATCACTTAGCTCCCAATTATTAGAGAGTACATGTGGTGTTTGTTTTACTATTCCTGAGATACTTCACTTAGGATAATGGTCTCTAGTTTCATCCGAGTTGCTGCAAGAGACAATATTTAATTCTATTTTATAGCTGAATAGTATTCCATGGTATGTATGTGAATATCTCTCTATATAAAACATATACATAACACACACACACATATATATATAGATAGATATAAACATTTTCTTTACCTATTCATGAATTGATGGGCACATAGGTTGATTCCACATTTTTGCAATTAGCATTTTCACATTGATTTCTAATTTGATCCTAAGAACAACCAATGCAACAGGCAGGGTAGATTATGATTGGACTGAACACTGGGTATCACTTCTTCCTCTTGAATACTCAGATTAGAGGAGTCCACTGTGGGTTATTTGGATCAAAACCCTAGCTTGGTGTAAGAACCACTCAACCATACCACATATGGTTATAGTGCAGCAGTTGCTAATATCAGATCTGTTTCAATAAGCATTTTTTGCTACACGGGATCTTCTCTGGTTCCATACAAAGTGTAAAATTATTATTTCTATATCTGTGAAAAATGCTGTTGGTAATTTAATAGGGATTGCATTGAATCTGTAAGGTATTTTATTTTCTTTGTTGCTATTTTGAAGGGTATTGAGTCCTTAATTTGGTTCTCGGTTTGACTGTTATTGGCATATATGAATGCCTCTGATTTGTGTGTATTGATTTTGTATCCTGAGACTTTACTGAATTCATTGATCAATTTCAAAAGTCTCTTGGTTGAATCCTTGGGGTTTTCCATATATAACATCATATCATCAGCAAAGAGTGAGAGTTTGATCTCTTCTTTCCCTATATGGACTCCCTTGATTCTGCTCTCTTGCCTGATAGCTCTCACAAGGACTTCCAATACTATATTGAAAAGTAATGGGGAGAGATGGAAGCCTTGTCTGGTTCCAGTTCTAAGTGGGAATGCTTTCAATTTTTCCCCATTCAGTATGATGGTGGCTGTGGGTTTGCCATATATGGCTTATATCATTTTTAGGTAGGTCCCATCTATGCCTATTTTGTTAAGCATTTTTATCATAAAAGGGTGTTGAATTTTGTCAAATGCTTTTTCTGCATCTATTGAAAGGATCATATGGTCTTTATTTTTGCTTCTGTTTATATGGTGAATTACATTTACAGATTTGTGTATGTTGAACCATCCCTGCATCTCTGGGATGAAGCCCACTTGGTTGTGATGGATTATTTTTTTGATAAGCACTTGGATTCTATTTTCTAGTATTTGCGTATGTTGAACCATCCCTGCATCTCTGGGATGAAGCCCACTTGGTAGTGATGGATTATTTTCTTCACAGGCACCTGGATTCAGTTTGCTAGTATTTTTTTTGAGAATTTGTGCATCTATATTCATAAGAGATATTGGTCTGTAGTTTTCTTTTTTTGTTGCATCCTTTCCTGGTTTTGGTATCAATGTTATATTGGCATAATAAAATGTGTTGGGGAGAATTCCATCCTTCTTGATGTTGGAGAATAAGCAATAAAGACAAAATGAGAGGTATTAATTTGCCAGACTTCAAACTATACTACAAGGCTGTGGTTCTTAAAACTGCTTGGTGTTGGCACAAGTGCAGAGACACAGACCAGTGGAACAGAACCGAAAATCCAAATATAAAACCATCCTCATATAGCCATCTAATCTTTGACAAAGCAGACAAAAACATACTCTGGGGACAAGAATCCCTATTCAATAAATGGTGCTGGGAAAATTGGATAGCCACATGTAGAAGACTGAAACAGGACCCAAAGATTTCACCTCTCACAAAAATCAAATCACGGTGGATAACACATTTAAACCTCAAATGGGAAATGATTAGAATTCTAGAAGAAAATGTAGGAAAGACTCTTACAGACATTGGCCTAGGCAAAGAATTTATGAAGAAGACCCCTAAGGCAATCACAGCAACAACAAAAATAAATGAATGGGACCTGATTAAATTAAAAAGCTTCTGCACAGCCAAAGAAACAGTCACGAGAATAAACAGACAACCTACAGAATGGGAAAAAATTTTTGCATACTACACATCAGTTAAAGGACTGATAACAAGAATCTATTTAGAACTCAGGAAAACCAGTAAGAAAAAATCGAACAACCCTATCAAAAAGTGGGCAAAGAACATGAATAGAAATTTTTCAAAAGAAGATATAAGAATGGCTAACAATCATATGAAAAAATGCTCAACATGTCTAATCATCAGGGAAATGCAAATCAAAACCACAATGAGATATCACTTAACTCCAGTGATCTGGAGTAACTTTATCAAAAAGTCCCAAAATAATACATGTTGGCATGGATGCAGAGAGATAGGAACACTCATACACTGCTCGTGTGACTGCAAACTAGTGCAACCCCTGTGGAAAGCATTATGGAGATACCTTAAACAGATTCAAGTAGACCTACCATTCGATCCAGCAATCCCATTATTGTGCATCTACCCAAAAGAACAAAAGTCATTCTATGAAAAAGACACCTGTACCTGGATGTTTATAGCAGCACAATTCACAATTGCAAAGATATGGAAACAACCCAAATGCCCATCAATTCATGAATGGATTAGGAAAATGTGGTATATGTATACCATGGAGTATTACTCAGGTATAAGAAGTAACGGTGATATGGCATCTCTTTTGTTCTCCTGGAGAGAGTTGGAACCCATTCTATTAAGTGAAGTATCCCAAGAATGGAAAAATAAGCACCACATGTACTCACCAGCAAATTGGTTTCCCTGATCATCACCTAAGTGCACATTTGGGAATAATACCAATTGGATTTTGGACTGAGGTGGGGGTGGGGGGAGGGGATGGGGGTATAACTACATGATGAGTGTGATGCGCACTGTCTGAGGAATGGACACGCTTGAAGCTCTGACTCGGGGGGATGGGTGAGACATGGGAAATATATATAACCTGAACTTTTGTACCCCCATAATATGCTGAAATAAAAAAATAAGCGTTTTTTTTATCACATGGTGACTATTTAGTACAACTTTTAAGACTGTATCCATTTGTGTCACCTCTCAGTCCATATTCTTTAACAGAGAAGTTTGTAATTTGAGCCCTCCACTTTTTTTTCTGATCCTTTATTGCACATTCATCTTTAATATGAATTCTAGGTCAACTCCCTATATAATTCTGAATTGGTCCCTGAACCCTTTTGGACTTCTGTTTCTTTATCTGTAACGTCATTGGAGGTGGGAGCAGGGTGAATTGAACTAGCCGTATGACCACGGATTTTCATGGTGGGAGTCTCAGGAAATGAGAAGGCTGACAAGGCAATATTCCAAGCACCCCTTTTATTCCCTTAAGCAAAGGCATCATTGCTTTTTTATGTATTTTACAAGTGGAGGTTCCACTTCTTGAAAACAATGACAAAAGAACTCAAACTTTGGATTAAACTTTGACCTTTTATGGTTTTATGATCTAGAATCCAGGATGTTCAGTAGTAAAGTGGAAAGAAAATGGGATTTAGTATCTATCAAACTTGGATCTGTAAACTGGGACTTACTAGCTATGTGCTCTTAAGCAAGTTATTAATTCATTGACCTCAGATTTCTCATCTATAAAATGAAAATGTTGGGTTGTTGTGAGAGTTTAATAAAGTAGTGGCTATTATTCACTTAATTCTTATTAATGTCAAACAGTGTACCAGTTTCTTCACATTTATTACATAAGTTTTTTTCATAGTACTTGTTACTGTCTGACATTATATTATATATTTTTATATCATCTTGTTTGTTGTTTTTCCCCACTCCATAAATAGGAAGCTTGACCATCTTGTTCAACGAATTGTCACATGTAATACCTACACTGACTTTATAAGGTGTTGTCACAATTTTAAAGACGAAGAAATCTAGATTCAGGGGAAAAAATAACATTCCCCAAACCACACAATTGATAAGTGGTAGAGAGAGGTGGAATTCAAACTCAGGTCTGCATTATTTCTAAGCAATACTTTTAAGCTCTGTGCTCTGTGGCCCTACCACCTTGTGCTAATGCTGACCAAAAGTTTGCCTATGTAAAATCTGTCCCACATCCCTACCCCCAAATGTCAGCGGAACTCTAAGTATGTCTGTCTAGTAACAAAGTTGTCTCTTCCTTTTCTATTTTTACCTCCTGTCCCCATGTTGTCTACTTGTGACTCCTTTTTCTCTTCTAGGATATCATGGTAATCAGAAGGCACTTGCTCATATGGTTGGTTAAGCTTTGGGGTGATGATGGAGAATGATTTCAGTAGCAAAAATAGCCCAAATGGCTGGCTTTCAAATTTTGGCTGGGGCACCTGGAATTTAAATTTATTCCACTGGGTGGGGACCTTTCACTACATTTCATGTAACTTGGAGTATCACTGATGGTATTTCTTTTAGTGTAGACCTAAATAAATTGTGGATTACAGGGTAAAGGCTGGAAGGAGGGAAGAATAAGATTAATGAGACCTAGGCATGCTCTCTTTAGTACCAGGGAGGCCTGAACTATCAGCAAGTTCAACAAAAAGAAGGTTGTTTTTTGTTGTTCTCTTGAACCTGTCTAACGATAGAATCTCACTTATATCTTGGAAGTGAGAGAGAAATACAGTCTAGTTGAATTTGGACTTGAGTAGCTTAGCAGTCTTTTAGGCATTTTACTGGAAGCTAAAGGTTTGACCATATCCAAAAGATAGCTATACATACTTACAGAAGTCTTCAGAAGACACAGACCCTTAAGGCCAATGGTGTGTCTCTGGTTTCAACAATAGGAAGAGAGATAGGGCAGTGAGGCTTTAAACTGGATACAACAGGAAATCTATTGCTTTTATGGTTTTCTGAAGGGAAGGCAATGTTGGGAATGGGCCTGGCTTTAGACTGTTTAGTGAATATAATTCTACCTTGGCTTGAAAGAGTTAAGGGCAGGTTTCTAAATGCCCAGTATTGAGATGAGGAGCCTGTGTCCTGTATAGCATGGTTAAAGAGTTACTGGAAAGGTGTAGGCTCCTAAAGTTCCCACAACTTCTCACACCTGTCATGAAAAATTCATACCATTAGTCTGAATAATACATTGCCACAAGGTCCTTCTTAAAAGCAGTGAGTATAAGGAGCACTATATAGAATAATTTTGAGGGATATCTCGGAAGGAATGAGCAAAGTCTGTTAGCTGGGCAGTAAGAGACAAGGGTTGGATAGTGGATAACATAACGGTTTCAGGAGAAGAAGGCATATAAATGCTTTACTTTCCCTGCATCTGTCTTGAATGTGGATAGATTTTGGGCCCTGGAAGCTCAGGGAGGCATATTTTAGCTTGATACAAGAAATAATTTTCAAACTCAATGTGGCAGATTAAAGAAGGCCACAAATTCTTTTATACTCCTTTCATTGAGAGATGTCATCTATGTCCCCTTTCCTTGACTCTGGGTAGGTTCTGTGACTGCTTCAATTAATACAATATGGTAAAAGTGGTCCAATGCCAGTGTCAGGGTCTAGACCCTAATAGATTTGCAGTTTTCAATTCATGTCCCATGAATGTTGTCTAGGGACCGTGGTCTGTCATATAAGAACTATAAATAGCCTGAGATCACCATGCTGAAAAGAACATACACGGGCAATACATTCTACAGTCCCAGCTGACCCAAGCCTTTCAGCATTCCCAGTCAAGCAACCAAGTATATGAATAAAGCCATCTGGGCCCCTAAAGACAAGCCCATTTCTCAGCTGAATACCACAAGTGACCTCAGTCAACTAAGGTAGAGCAGAAGAATCACCTAGCCAGACCCTACCTGAATTTCTTTATTTTTTATTTTTTTTATTTTTATTTTTTTTATTTCAGCTCATCATGGGGGTACATAAGTTCAGGTTATATACATTGACCATGTCCTGCCCATCCCCCTGAGTCAGAGCCTCAAGCGTGTCCATTCTCCAGACAGTGCGCCTGGCACTCACCATGTAGTCATACCTACATCCCCTCCCCCCACCCCCCACCTCCCTGAGTCAGCACCTTCAAGCATGATCATTCCCCAGACGGTGCGCAATGCACTCATCATGTAGGTATACACCCATCCCCTCCCCCCACCCCCCGTCTCAGTCTGATATCCAATTGGCATCCTTCCCCGATGTGCATTTAGGTGATGATCAGGGAAACCAATTTTCTGGTGAGTACATGTGATGCTTGTTTTTCCATTCTTGGGATACTTCACTTAATAGAATGGGTTCCAGTTCTCTACAGGAGAAACAAAGAGATGTCGTATCATCGTTATTTCTTATAGCTGAGTAATACTCCATGGTATACATATACCACAATTTTCTAATCCATTCGTGGATTGATGGGCATTTGAGTTGTTTCCATATCTTTGCAATTGTGATTTGTGCTGCTATAAACATTCGGGTACAGGTGTCTTTGTTATAGAATGACTTTTGTTCTTCTGGGTAGATGCCCAATAAAGGGATTGCTGGATTGAATGGTAGGTCTACTTGAATCTGTTTAAGGTATCTCCATAATGCTTTCCACAGGGGTTGCACTAGTTTGCAGTCCCACCAGCAGTGTATGAGTGTTCCTGTCTCTCTGCATCCACGCCAACATGTGCTGTTTGGGGACTTTTTGATGAAGGCCATTCTCACTGGAGTTAAGTGATATCTCATTATGGTTTTGATTTGCATTTCCTTGATGATTAGGGATGTTGAGCATTTTTTTCATATGTTTGTTAGCCATTCTTATATCTTCTTTTGAAAAATTTCTATTCATGTCGTTTGCCCACTTTTTGATAGGGTTTTTTGATTTTTTTCTTGCTGATTTTCCTGAGTTCTAAATAGATTATTTTTATCAGACCTTTATCTGATGTGTAGTATGCAAAAATATTTTCCCATTCTGTAGGCTGTCTGTTTATTTTCATGACTGTTTCTTTGGCTGTGCAGAAGCTTTTTAATTTAATCAGGTCCCATTCATTTATTTTTGTTGTTGCTGTGGTTGCCTTAGTGGTTTTCTTCATAAATTCTTTGCCTAGACCAATGTCTGTAAGAGTCTTTCCTATATTTTCTTCTAGAATTCTAATCGTTTCCCACCTAAGATTTAAGTCTGTTAGCCACCATGATTTGATTTTTGGAGAAGTGAAATCTTTGGGTCCTGTTTCAGTCTTCTACATGTGGCTATCCAATTTTCTCAGCACTATTTATTGAATAAGCATTCTTTTCCCAGAGTATGTTTTTGTCTGCTTGGTGAAAGATTAGATGGGTATATGAGGATGGTTTTATATTTGGATTTTCTGTTCTGTTCCATTCGTCTCTGTCCTTGCACTTGTGCCAATACCAAGCAGTTTTAATAATCACAGTTTTGTAGTATAGTTTGAAGTCTGGCAAATTAATACCTCCCATTTTGTTTTTGTTGCTAAGAACACTTAACAAAATAGGCGTAGATGGGGCCTATCTAAAAATGATACAAGCCATATATGACAAACCCACAGCCACCATCATACTGAATGGGGAAAAATTGAAAGCATTCCCACTTAGAACTGGAACCAGACAAGGCTGCCCACTGTCCTCATTACTTTTCAACATAGTATTGGAAGTTCTTGCGAGAGCTATCAGGCAAGAGAGCAGAATCAAGGGAGTCCAAATAGGGAAAGAAGAGATCAAACTCTCACTCTTTGCTGATGATATGATGTTATATCTAGAAAACCCCATGGATTTAACCCAGAGACTCCTGGAATTGATCAATGAGTTCAGTAAAGTCTCAGGATACAAAATCAATACACACAAATCAGAAGCATTCATATATGCCAATAACAGTCAAACGGAGAACCAAAATTAAGGACTCAATACCCTTCAAAATAGCAACAAAGAAAATAAAATATTTAGGAATATATTTAACTAAGGAGGTAAAGGACCTCTATAGGGAGAACTATGAAACACTGAGGAAGGAAATCGCAGAACATGTAAATAGGTGGGAAACCATACCATGCTCGTGGATCAGAAGAATCAACATTGTTAAAATGACTATACTGCCCAAAGTTACCTACAGATTCAATGCAATCCCTATTAAATTACCAACATCATTTTTCACAGATATAGAAAGAATAATTTTATGCTTTGTGTGGAACCAGAGAAGACCCCTACCTGAATTTCTAACCAATAAAAATCATGAAGTATAATAAAATGACTGTGTTTTAAGCTACAAAGTTTTAGGGGAGTAATTTGTTATGCAGCAATATATTAATATGACCAGAACAGTCACAGATATGCAAAGATGAACTAGGCTGCCTCTGGTCCTTGTAGGTAATGAGGTTCCTGATACTAGAAAGGTGCAGGCAGGGTCTGAATAGCTACTGAAAGGGATGTTTTAGAAGGCTTCTCAGTAACAGGGAAAAAAATACTGTTTGACTAGGTCATTAGTTTCCAAACATGGCTTCCCCTCAGAATCTCCTGGAATGCTTCTTTAGCACACAAATTCTTGAACCCAGTATTTGTCAGGGTTCTCCATAGAAAAAGAACCAATAGAATGTTTGTTTGTTTATTTTAAGGAATCGGCTCATGTAATTATGGAGGCTTGTCCAGTCTAAAATATTTTTTTTTTTTTGAGACAGAGTCTCGCTCTGTTGCCCGGGCTAAAGTGCCATGGTGTCAGCCTAGCTCACAGCAACCTCAAACTCCTGGGCTCAAGCGATCCTTCTGCCTCAGCCTCCTGAGTATCTGGGACTACAGGCATGCACCACCATGCCTGGCTAATTTTTTCTATATATTTTTAGTTGTCCAGATAATTTCTTTCTATTTTTAGTGAAAATGGGGTCTTGCTCTTTCTCAGGCTGGTTTTGAACTCCTGAGCTCAGATGATCCTCCCACCTTGGCCTCCTAGAGTGCTAGGATTACAGGCTTGAGCCACCGTGCCTGGCCCAGTCTAAAATCTGATGGGGGAGACTGGCAGGCTAAAGACTCAGGAAAGAGTTGTGGTTTGAGTCCACAGTTAGTCAGCTAGAGAGCCCAGAAGAGCTGATGTTGCAGATGACATCCGAAAGCATTTTACTGGAGAACGCTTTCTTGCTAAGGGAGGTCAGCCTTTTGTTCTATTCAGGCCTTCAACTGATTGGATAAGGCACACCGACATTATAGACAGCAATCTTCTTATTCAAGATCTACTAATTTAAATGTAAATCTCATCCAAAACATCCTCATGGAAACATCAAGAATAATATTTGACCAACTATCTGGGCACTGTGGCCCAGCCAAAGTTGACAGGTAACATTAACCATCACAGCCTGCCTTCATTCCCACACCACCACCACACATTCCAATTTAGTAGGCCTGGAATGACCTCAGAAATCTGTATTTTTAGCAAGCTCCTTGGATGACTCTGATCCTCAGCCATGTTTGGCACCCACTGTACATGTTTAACTATAAGGTTTCTTCTAGTCCTGAATCTGTGAATATCTAAGAAATTGATGATGAAGTAATCTATTATAGTTCAATTTATTCACACAAGCACCCTTACCAGGCCCTTACTTGGCACTGGACTGGTCCAGTAGAATGTCGATTCATGCTCAACATTGAAGAAAATTCTCTAGCTGTCACTACTATCTCAGTCCCTGTGACTTCTCTAGCTTTTTCCATAGACCTAGGTCCCAAACTGAGGTACCTGAGAGCTTTACTGTGAAAATGAAAGAAGTAATTTTATGCATTCTTTTGCTTATAGACTAGACTGCATTTTGGTCCTCAAAGAAGGATAAAGATGTGGCTTCCATCCAAAGAGAAATGTGGTTTTTCTTCTGTTAACCCAAGATATGATGATGGCCCATGTAATTAGTCTTCTATCCTGAATTCCAGGTGACTTTTCTTTGCTGAGGCTTTCTATTTGAGTGGAGAGAATAATTATAATAATAGTAATTATAATAGCTAATGCTACTATAATAGTAATTATAATAGCCAACAATGGTAATTAATAATAGTTAATGGTAAATGAATCAAATGCATTTACTGTGTGGTAGGAAGTCTTCTGAATGCTTTTGAGTTCACTTAAAAATTACAACAACCCTATGGTATATAGTATGTAATCTTACCACTCCCATTTTTCACTTTAGGAAACTGAGGCACAAGAAAGTGTTTTTCCATAGTTACAGAGCTAATAAATGGCAAAATTAGGATTTGAATCCAGGCACCCAGGCTCACAAGCCTGTGCTTTTAATTATTATGTTAAACCTTTTCTGGTTTTAGAGGCCCACTTCTCTTGAAGGCAGATCTCCATAAGGAGTTAACTAGGCTCCACTGGTTTCCATCAGCATTCTTCTACCAGCTTCCATTCCCAAGAGGAACCCGTGGGCCTTGGAGACTCTAAACAGCTCATGAATAGATTGCTTAGGTACCCCCCTACTTGCCAGACCCATTATAAAGAGTCAGAGAACCACAGACCCTTTGGCGCTATAGTCATCTAATCCAGTGGTTCCAAGCCAGGATGATTATTAGAATGATCAGTGACACAAGTTAAAATGCTGATTCCCATACACCACCTTAAGCTTAGTGAATTAGAATCTTTGCAGGTGGGGATTGGGAACCCATATTGTTAACTGGCTATTCTGATGATCAGTCAAATTTAGGAAATGATCTACTGCAACACTCTCCACTTTAATGGCCTCTAAAATATTTCTACTGCATATTCTTTCAGCCCTTGTTTGTACCTTCTGCACTTTGCCACTCCCAAACCCCACTAACACACATATGTTCTTTCTCACAAACATACCACAGACCTGGTTAATCTTAGGTCAGCAATACCAGCAGTTTTTTTTTTCCCTTTTATGTTGACCTGAAATCTCCCTCTTTGTAGCTTCCACCCACTGGTCCAGGTTCTGCCATCATAAGTCAGAGTTAAGATCTAATATATCTTCAATTAAATAGTTCCCTATATATTTGAGGAGTGCTGTCAAATTTCTTCTGTTATTTGAGGTAAATATCCTCAGCTCATTCATGGCTTCTCATATTACAGTATTGAGTCCTTGCATCCTTCTTATTCTCCTCTGGGCATGTTCCACTTTATAGTTTGGTCCCACTTAGAGTATGACATCCTGATCAGGACAAAGTAGTTCAGATGTGGTCTGACAATTGATGACAACTCTCTCCTCCCACACTCTGAACATTCTATACCTACTAATACATCCTAAGGTGGTATTAGTACTTGGAGAAGCCCATCACCCTCAGCGTTCATGAGGACTTGCAAACATCTACTCCCTCCTTTAAGTCTTTTTCACACTAGGATGAGTGTAATCTTCTTATGTTGTGATAGGATGAATAATGCCCCTCAAAAACATGTCCACATCTTAATTACCTGAACCTGTGAACATGTTACCTTATATGAAAAAAAGCATTATATAAATGTGATTAGTGTAAGCGTATTAAAGTGGGAAGATTATCCTGGATTACCTGGATGGTCTCAATGTAATCATAAGGTTCCTTACAAGAGGGAGGCAGGAGGCTCAGAGTGAGAAGGAAATTTGAAGATTCTATCTTGCTGGATTTCAAGATGGAGGAAGGGGACCATGAGCCAAGAAATGAAGATGACCTCTTGAAGCCGGGAAAGGAAAGGAAATGGCTTCTCCCCTCAAACATCCAGAAAGTAACTGAGCCCTGCCAACACCTTGATTTTAATCGAGTGCAATCTCTGTTGGACTTCTGGCCTCTAGAACTATATAAGATAATACAATTTTTATTGTTTGTTTTATTGTTTACTACGTTATGGCAATTTGTTACAGCAGCAATAGGAAACTAATACAAATCAGCTATTTTGTAGGAACTTCAGAATGATAGAGTTGGAAGAGTAGACAATCTAGCCCAACCAATGGGTACACAGAGGCTCAGAGTGGGAAAGATACTTATCCAAAGTCACACAACAAGTTATTGGTAGGCCTGGGACTAGAATCTGGGTCTTCTGCCCTTGGGGCTAGGGCAATTTTCCCTACCTGTTAGCTATTTCTCATGGAATAATAAGACAGAACTCAAAGGCACATAGAGAGAATTATGGAGTTGAGAAGCCAATACTTCCAGAGCATCAAACTAGTGGAAAAGCACTAGTCTGAAGTGCCAGAGTGACTCAATGCCAGAGCCAAGCCTGTGACCTAGGTTTCCAGATTCTTGCATCTCTCCATTGCACCAGATTGCCTGTTGCCTGTCTTTGGACCAAACACATGTCTCATTTCCTTTAATCATTTGTAGCCATTTTCCCCATGTATGAAGCTCCATTTACTTATGTAGTTCTGTGTTACTGATGGGAGTTAAGGAGGAGTCAGGGTAAAAATCACTCACCTGGTTTCTATGGCAACACAGCTTTTCCCACAGCGGCAGAGCATTTGACACTTGGAAACATTTCACTTTGCAGCTGACCTTTGTAAAAGTCTATTTTGTGTTGGTTTTGTTTAATAGGAAAATACAAATTTAATTTTAAACTCCAAAGTTTTCTTTAGCTCATTTTGCCTATAGAAAATGAATGAAAATAATTTTGCTATCTGCTCCTTTTCTAAGCTACTGGCTCCTTGGGAGCTCAGGGGAAAACTGAGGTGGGAATGTTGATGAGCATGTTCAAATAATAAAGAGATGGGAAAAGGTTACAGGAGTGGGTGGCTTTATTTGGAGGATTCTATCACAGGCCCTGGAGTCAAACAGATCTAGGTTCAAATCCTAACCCCATGACTCATTAGGTATGTCAATTTTAGCAAGTCACTTCACTGCTTGATGAGTTTCCTCATCTGTAAAGTGGGAGTAGCAATGGCATTTACCTTTTATATTTGTTGAGAAGATTAAAAAAGATTGCACATAAAAGGTTAGTAGAGTATTTGGCACAGAGGGAGAACTCAAGAAATGTACCTGTTATGATTTTGCTGTTGTTGTTTCACATTTCAGAAATGAAAAAGTCTGGGATATCCAGAACAAGCTGATAAGACAAAGGAAGCCACCTAGATCTTTCCATAGCTCCAGCAAGTACTCAGTGCTCTGAGCTTGGAAGGCGTATGGGCTCACTAGATATTTGTTCCCAGGGTCAGCCCAGAGCTGGATGTTACAGTAGATAACTACAACTCTGGCCTGGGAATTAAGAATCCTAGATTCTAGTCTCATATTTGTCACTGAGTGCTCAGTGACATATTTGCTCAGTGACAAATATGACAATTTACTACCTTCCCTAGGCTTCAATATCCTCATTCATAAAATAGGAGAACAGATTTGGTTATTAATTCACTCACTCCTTTATTCATTCTAACACATCCAACAACTGATATTCACACCCTGATTTAAAACGTTTAGGCAATGAGAAGCCCTTTGACAGACAGGTCAGTGAAATTGTCAAATTCATGTTTCCTAGATAGATCACGCTACAAAATGTGGAGAATGATCTGGATGGGGAGAAAAGGGAGCAAAGAAACCTTTTAGGAGGTTGGGGCGATGTTCCATGCAAATAATGGTGAGGACTTGAATTAGAGCAGAAGCAGGAGCACAAAAAATGCTCGCTAACAACTGTGTAAAACTCTTTGAATCATGCATGGCAGCACTGGACCGTGTGGCTGATTCTCCCAAGAAGTATTTTCAGAATGAGTTGACCTCATTGTATATATCTTCATATACTACCATGTCAGTTTTGCACATTTCAAAAATGATGTTATTGTGACACACACTGGGAGGGCTGGTCTCAGGAGTGTGAAAAGCACGGAGCACTTCAGCTTGCAACCAGCTGTCATCCTGGCTTTTCCCCAGAGGAAGCCAAAAAGTACCACACTTCAAACAAGCTTTTTGAGGAAGGCCAAAGTGTGCATCATGCTTAGGCATGGGGTGGGGTGGGATAGGGGTGTTGAGGAGGACTTCAAAGGCTACTGTAATTAGTGTCTATGCTAATGAACACCTAGACTCATTTGTCACCAGCATTTAGTGTTGATTGTGCTCTATGATGTAACAATACATTTTAAATTTTGGTTTTAAGATTTAAACATTTTTCCTGATTATTAAAGAAATTCATTTTCATTGTGGAAAATATATAAAGTACCGAATGCTGAACATTTATAACAAAAATTTACTGAATGTTAACATCATGTAACAGACACTGTGCTAAGCACGTTGCATGCATTATCCAGTGTAACCTCATAGTAGTCCTGTGAGACAGATACTCTTAAGTTCTCCATTTTTAGGCAGGAAATCTAAAATTCAAAGTGACTTGCTTGAGCTCACACAGATAATATGTGGTAGAGCTAGGATTTGAGGCCCATTCTGTCCAACTTTAAAGTTTTTGTCAGTTTTTAACTTTTTTCTTAGAAAAAGATAAACATGCACACTAAGACAAACCCACCACTTATTGCACCATTCAGAGGCAAACACTACTAATATTCTGTTTTCTTCCAGTCTGTTTTATATGTTTTAAAAAAATTATATATTTGAGAGACAACAAGCTTTAATGGAAATCTGAAACTCTTCCCTGATCATTTGATGAATGGAATTACTCTAGTGAGTGATCCATTACAAAAGTAAATTTAAAAATTTCAGAAAATTTGGAAATAAAAAGTAAAAAGTCCCAAATTCCACCATTCAAACAGAACCACTGTTAGTATTTGGGCACTCTGACTACCTTTCAAAATATGCACTAGTTAACATATTTACAGTCAGTATCCTGCTTATCTTATAATCATACCCTTGTGCTATAAGCTTTGTTTTAAATGGTGGCATAGTATTCTATTAAATGTATGCTAATATTTGACATTTGTATTGTTTCCTATTTTTCAGTGTCTTCAATAATGCTGTAATGGATATCTTTTTGCACATTTTGTTAGTAAATCTAAACAGAACGTCACCCATATTTATCATTTTCTGTGAATTTATCACACAGTTATAGATAACAAGACATACAAAGATATTTCAAGCCACAGTGCCCACAGTTCATCTTCTGAGATGGAGCTGACTGTATTAAGGGGGTTGTCACTGAAAAATGCCTTCAATATGCTGTAATTAATGTTTTTATTGCTACTTATTAGAACTTACTGCTAAAACCTAGAAATCTGAAGAAACTGTCCTTAGTCAATCTGCCAAAAACTTTTTAATATGTTGAAAATAAATTAAATAGAAAAATATTCACAAGAATCCAAAATAATCACATTACTCATAAAATGATGCAAATCTGATTAACACCTTTTAGAAACATAAAATAACATAAAATTGGGCCTCATGGCGGAGCTTAACTAGTGGCTAAACTATTCACTAAAATTTCTGTTCTCCTCTTCTTCTGGAGCACAGAGTCTAGATTATATTGCCAAGCTTCTCTTGCAGTTAACTGTGGCCAGAAGACTGAGATCTAATTAACAGAATGTGAGTAAAAGTGATTTGTGCCATTTGTGCATTACCCCAAATATCTTCCACACATGAGCTCCCATACTCTCTGTCTTTCCACTGGCTGGATACAGATAATCACAATGACTTGAGAAACTATGTGTTGAATATGGAAGAACCAAATATGGAGGGAGTTTAGTTCTCTAAATCATCACTTGGAGGAGAGCCATCCTTTATAACAACACTCATTTTGCATATTTGGGGAATAAGAAATAAACTTCTATATGTTTGAGCCATTACACATTTTGGGGTTTATTTGTTGCAGTGGATAATGTTGCCTTAACTAATGCCCATCAATAAAATGCACTAACAATCCTCATAACGCAAAAAAAAAGTTAGCAAAAAATAAATAAGCCACCTTAAAAGATGAAAAAATATTCAAATTAAGATAGAACTTTAGATGAAGGGATCATTTAATAATGTAAATTTTCCTAGTACTAGAACCAAAGGTGGTGAGGAACTTGGAGGAGAGTTATGAAAGAGAAAAGAGTTGGGTTAAGAAAATTTCATAAATTCTTCACCTACGCCAATGTCTGTAAGAATTTTTCCCACATTTTCTTCTAGAATTCTAATAGTTTCACACCTCAGGTTTAAGTCTGTTATCCACCGTGATTTGATTTTTGTGAGAGGTAAAAGGTATGGGTCTTGTTTCAGTCTTCTACATGTGGCTATCCAGTTTTCCCAGCATCGTTTATTGAATAAGGAATCTTTCCCCGAGTGTATGTTTTTGTCTGCATTGTCAAAGATTAGATGGCTATATGAGGATGGTTTTATATCTGGATTCTTAGTTCTGTTCCACTGGTCTGTGTCTCTGTTCTTGTGCCAATAATGTACCCCCATAATATGCTGAAATAAAAAAAGATTAAAAAATTATCAACATTTTAAATAAATTCTGGAATTCTTATAAAGCTAAAAAATAAAAAGAAGATTTCAGATGGGAAAATTTAACTTTATTTAATAACTGGAGCAAATCACTTGAAATATACTTACATTCTATATTAAGAACAATTAAAGGGGAATAAGAAGGAAAACAGGAAGAAGTTGAGGATGTTAGGGAGATGTGAGAGAGAAATACAAAGAAATTAGAATGGAGACACAGACAAGTATAAATGAAATATCTATTCTAATGACTCTGCCACTTTAGTCCTGTTTTGCCCATAGCAGGCCTTTTCTGAGAAGAGTTTTCTTGGCCACAGCTTCCTTTTAGAAAAGGCAGCCAGAAGTCTTTCACCATAGTTTGCTCCCACGAGATCCTGGCATCACAGCTATAGCTAATTAGATCCAGAATTGAAGCCACCTAAGACAAAGGCAGTCATCCATATGCTATTCGTGGATATAAGCTGACAGGAGAACTCCGTCTAATCCAGGTATTCTAAACCTGGTTTGTAGCTGCCGAACCACAAGATCCTATCCTTGGGATGTCTAAACCCAAGACATATGGAAAGTCAGATAGGCAATTGCATCAAGATTAGTAGAAATAGAAACAGAGAGTCATTTTGTGACAAAATACAAGATCACTAACAATGTAATACATCACTAAGTTGTCATGTATCCTGAAAAACCCAGTGGTCTTTATTCTACTTTACTTCTCCAGGTATCCTTAAATTAATTTTCTATTACCTAAAGTAAGGCAAGATTTTCTCTATGACTTACTAACCAAAACAACTACTGAAACATCCATCAGACATTTTAAAATGCAATATGATCTTTAGAGGGAAAGCTAGGATTTTTAACTTGGACTGTAATTATGTAGTAGAAACAAAATGACTTCCAGGGAATTCTTCCCTTAAAATATAATGGATGTCAATGAAAAAAATGATTTGATATGATTTATGTATGCCACATGCCATATGCTAACACCTCCCAAAAGTTATCTCTAGGCAGCCCCTCTTCTCTGAACTTTAGACTTGTATATACAACCACCTTCTTCACAACTTGACTCATATGTACAATAAGCATCTGTAACTTACTCCAAATCCAAACTGCAAGCCAAACTCCAAATCATCTCCACCCAAGATTTTTTCTACACCAACCTTTCCCATCCCAATCAATGGAAACTACATTCTTCTAGTTGCTCAGGAAAAAAAAAAAAAACCTTGAAGTCATGATTCTTCTCACACCACCACATCCTGCAAGTCCTATTTGCTTCACTTCTGAAATATGTTCAGAATCTGACCACTTCTCACCACCTCCAGTGTAATCACCTTGGTCTAAGCCACGATCATCTTCCACTCGAATTTATGCAAGCCTCCTTATTAATCTCCATACTTCCATACTTGTCTTTTTATTGTTTTATTCTTCAAACAGCAGCCAGAGGACAAGATGATTTAGAACTATTTTCCTTGCTTCTCCCAGCTAAGTACAATCATAAAAATAAGGCAAGTACAATCATAAAAATAATTCAAGAGGCAACCAAAAGAGATTTTTGAAAGGTGGAAAGAGGAAGACAAACTGGTTAGAAATCCTGGGACTGGAGGAACAACATGGAAACATGATATCTTACAATCTTCCCTTCATGCAAGAAAAGAAGGCAACTCAGGCCAGGTGTTTCTGACCCCACTATGGTTACAGAAGATAGCCCAGGTGCGCTCATTCCTCCCCTGGATCAGATAGGAACCTCAGCAATAAAACCTAGAGATCCTGGCAGCAAGGGGGACTTATCAGGAATCTCATTGTCAATAAGTCGTCAGGGGAACAGTTTTCCTTCTCCACTGGGTTTGAACTTTCCCTCCTCCACCAAGAGACTTTGCACAACTGGGCAGCACTGTCAAACTAACTCTCAACACATGTGGCCTGGCCTGGGTAGTGCTCATCCTCCCTTCAGGCCAGAGACTCCCTTCCCTCATACTAGATGTTCCAGGTAACTTGGCCTGGGGAAATATCTTCTGCCTCTCAGGCAGCACCAACAGAGATCAGTGGGAGCTTCAGCAGCACCAGATAAATTAAGCAAACCAGAATAAAACCACAAAGGTCCTAAAAATTAAATTGTCACTGGAACCAGAGCTCACAAAATAGGCCAGGGCCTGTGGGCTAAACTTAACCATGGTGACTTCCTGCTAAAATATAAGATTTATATAGAACCCAGAGTTTCCTAACAAAATAGACAAAATGTACAGGATACAATCGAAAATCACCTGTCATACCAAGGACTAGCAAAACCACAATTTGAGAAAAAACTCAACTGACACCAATATCAAGATGAATCAGATATTGGAATTATCCAACAAGGATTTTAAAGCAAGCTGTCATAAAAATGATCCAATTAATTACAACAATTCTTGAAATGTATGAAAAAGATGGAAAATCTTGGCAAAGAAATAGAAGTTATGAAATTGAACCAAATGGAAATTGTAGAACTAAAAAATGTAATAACAAATTAAAATCTCAATGGATGGGACTGTAGTAAGTGGGAGATAAGAAGAGAATAGAGTGAACTTTGGGACAGATCCATAGACTGTACCCAATTTGATCAACACAGAGGAAAAAAAAGACTGAAAAAAAGCTGAAAAGAGTACCAGTAACCTGTGGGACAATAACAAAATATCCAACATTTGTATGAGTTTAAGAAGGAGGAAAAAGAGAGTGAAACTGAAAGAGTATTCAAAGAAGTAATGACTATAAATTGGTGAAAGACCATCAGATTTAAGAGACTCAGCTAACCCCAAAGAAATGTATGTCAAGGCACACCATAATTAAACTTCTGAAAAATAAAGGCAAAGAAAAAGTCTTAAAGGTACTGAGAGAAACAACATTTGGCGTTTCTCTAAACACCAATTAGAATGATGAGATTTCTCATTAGAAACCATGGAAACCAGAAGGATGTGGCACAATCAATTCTGAAGAAAAGCAATTGTCAACAGTAAATTCTATCTCTGGCAAAACTATCCTATACGAATAAAGGGTAGATAAAGACATTTTCAGACAAAGGAAAAATAAAAGAATTTGTTGTTAGTAGACCTACCCTTATAGAATGGCTAAAGGAAGTTCTTCCAACAGGAAGGAAGTGATAAATGATAAAAGAAAGAATCCTAGATCATTAGGAAGGAATAAAGGCCAACAAAAGAATATAAATATGGGTAGAAACAATAGATTACTCCTTTTTATGAATTTTATAAATCATATTTAATGATTAAAACAAAAATTCTAACACCATCTGATTCTCAAGGCCCCACAAAATCTTGAACTCCTGCCCCATTGTCTCTCTGACCTCATTTCCAATCACTGCTCCTGTCACTTACTTTGTTCCAGCCACATTGGCCTCCTATCTGTTCCTTGAATACATCAGGCATGCTCTTGCCTTAAGGCTTTGGCATTCACAGTTCCTTCTGCTTGGAATCTTCTTCCTTCAAAGATCCACATGGTCATTGTTCATAAATCACTTACTCTTGAGGCTTTAAAATTGACCACACCCCCACCCTAGCATTCTCTCTCCCCATTGCTTGCTTTATTAATTTCCTTGCAAGAATGTCAGCTCCACCAACACAGAGATTATTGTTTGTTTTCTTCACTTTTCTATTCCCAGTTCCCAAAAACAGTGTGTGATAACATAGTAGAGACTCATATTTTTGAATGAATGAATGACTTCATTAGCAAATTCAAAACTTTTCTCTCTTGGGGACTCCGGGAATAACTTAATGATGCATTTAGAACAGCATGCATATCACTTCTTTTTGTAGGCTGAGAGAAAAATCATCAAAGTCTACAAGATACAAGAAGATGGAGAGCATTTATAAATGTAAATTTTTCACAGTTCAAGAATTTTATTTTCCATCCTGCTGATTTCATCATCTCCTTTTTATTGAGCACCTACTATGTATTGAACTTTATGTAAGAGACTCACTTACCACTAGCAACAAAATTACTAAGTAAACATTGTCACATTTTATTCTAAGATTCTACTATTGAAAAATGCACGATTAAACCCTAGCACCCTTTTATGAGAAGAAAAAATAAGTGTAAAAGGCAGGCAGAAAGGACAGACTCCCACAGCAAATGTGCACATGGATAGTAGGATGCTCTTTAATTTCAGAAACTTTAAAACATTCTAACATTTGGGGAAATATGTTATTAGCTCCTTTTTTTAAATTTCAGCTCATCATGGGGGTACATAAGTTCAGATTATATACATTGACCATGTCCTGCCCATCCCCCTGAGTCAGAGCCTCAAGCGTGTCCATTCTCCAGACAGTGCACCTGGCACTCACCTTGCAGTCATACTTCCATTCCCTCCCCCCACATCCCACCTCCCCGAGTCAGCACCTTCAAGCATGACCATGCCCCAGACGGTGTGCAATGCACTCATCATGTAGGCATACACCCATCCCCTCCCCCCAACCCCCATCTCAGTCTGATATCCAATTGGTATCCTTCTCTGATGTGCATTTAGGTGATGATCAGGGAAACCAATTTTCTGGTGAGTATATGTGATGCTTGTTTTTCCATTCTTGGAATACTTCACTTAATATAATGGGTTCCAACTCTCTCCAGGAGAACCAAAGAGATGTTGTATCATCGTTATTTCTTATAGCTGAGTAATACTCAATGGTATACATATACCACAATTTACTAATCCATTCGTGGATTGATGGGCATTTGGGTTGTTTCCACATCTTTGCAATTGTGAATTGTGTTGCTATAAATATTCGGGTACAGGTGTCTTTGTTATAGAATGACTTTTGTTCTTCTGGGTAGATGCCCAATAATGGGATTGCTGGATTGAATGGTAGGTCTACTTGAATCTGTTTAAGGTATCTCCATTATGCTTTCCACAGGGGTTGCACTAGTTTACAGTCCCACCAGCAGTGTATGAGTGTTCCTGTCTCTCTGCATCCATGCCAACATGTGTTGTTTTGGGCCTTTTTGATAAAGGCCATTCTCACTGGAGTTAAGTGATATCTCATTGTGGTTTTGATTTGCATTTCCCTGATGATTAGGGATGTTGAGCATTTTTTCATATTTTTGTTAGCCATTCTTATATCTTCTTTTGAAAAATTTCTATTCATGTTCTTTGCCCACTTTTTGATAGGGTTGTTCGATTTTTTCTTACTGGTTTTCCTGAGTTCTAAATAGATTCTTGTTATCAGTCCTTTATCTCATGTGTAGTATGCAAAAATTTTTTCCCATTCTGTAGGTTGTCTGTTTATTCTCGTGACTGTTTCTTTGGCTGTGCAGAAGCTTTTTAATTTAATCAGGTCCCATTCATTTATTTTTGTTGTTGCTGTGGTTGCCTTAGGGGTTTTCTTCATAAATTCTTTGCCTAGACTAATGTCTGTAAGAGTCTTTCCTATATTTTCTTCTAGAATTCTAATAGTTTCCCACCTAAGATTTAAGTCTGTTATCCACTGTGATTTGATTTTTGTGAGAGGTGAAAGCTGTGGGTCCTGTTTTAGTCTTCTACATGTGGCTATCCAGTTTTCCCAGCACCATTTATTAAATAAGGAATCTTTTCTCCAGAGTATGTTTTTGTCTGCTTTGTCAAAGATTAGATAGCTATATGAGGATAGTTTTATATTTGGATTTTATGTTCTGTTCCATTGGTCTGTGTCCCTGCACTTGTGCCAATACCAAGCATTTTTAATAATCACAGCTTTGTAGTATAGTTTGAAGTCTGGCAAATTAATACTTCCCATTTTGTTTTTGTTGCTTAAAATTGGTTTTGCTAAACGGGGTCTTCTCTGGTTCCACACAAAGCATAAAATTATTCTTTCTATATCTGTGAAAAATGATGTTGGTAATTTAATAGGGATTGCATTGAATCTGTAGGTAACTTTGGGCAGTATAGTCATTTTAACAATGTTGATTCTTCTGATCCACGAGCATGGTATGGTTTTCCACCTATTCACATGTTCTGTGATTTCCTTCCTCAGTGTTTCGTAGTTCTTCCTTTAGAGGTCCTTTACCTCATCAGTTAAATATATTCCTAGGTATTTTATTTTCTTTGTTGCTATTTTGAAGGGTATTGAGTCCTTAATTTGGTTCTCCGTTTGATTGTTATTGGCATATATGAATGCCTCTGATTTGTGTGTATTGATTTTGTATCCTGAGACTTTACTGAATTCATTGATCAATTCTAGGAGTCTCTTGGTTGAATCCAAGGGGTTTTCTATATATAACATCATATCATCAGCAAAGAGTGAGAGTTTGATCTCTTCTTTCCCTATATGGACTCCCTTGATTCTGCTCTCTTGCCTGATAGCTCTCGCAAGGACTTCTAATACTATGTTGAAAAGTAATGAGGACAGTGGGCAGCCTTGTCTGGTTCCAGTTCTAAGTGGGAATGCTTTCAATTTTTCCCCATTCAGTATGATGTTGGCTGTGGGTTTGTCATATATGGCTTGTATCATTTTTAGATAGGCCCTGTCTATGCCTATTTTATTAAGTGTTCTTAGCATAAAAGGGTGTTGAATTTTGTAAAATGCTTTTTCTGCATCTATTGAGAGGATCATATGATCTTTATTTTTGCTTCTATTTCTGTGGTGAATTACATTTATAGATTTGCATATGTTAAACCATTGCTGCATCTTTGGGATGAAGCCCACTTGGTCGTGATGGATTATTTTTTTGATAAGCACTTGGATTTGATTTGCTAGGATTTTATTGAGAATTTTTGCATCTATATTCATAAGGGATATTGGTCTATAGTTTTCTTTTTTTGTTGCATCCTTTCCTGTTTTTGGTATTAAAATTATGTTGGCTTGGTAAAATGTGTTGGGGAGAATTCCATCCTTCTCGATATTGGAGAATAGTTTATGTAGGATGGGCACCAGTTCTTCTTTGTAGGTATGGTAAAATTCAGATGTAAACCCAACTCGTCCAGGGCTTTTCTTTTTGGGAAGGTTTTTTATTGCTGTTTGATTTCAGATCTAGATATTGGTCTACTCAGGAATTCTATTTCTTCCTGGTTGAGCCTGGGAAGGCTGTGTGTTTCTAAAAATTTGTCCATTTTTCTCCTCATTTTCCAATTTGTGTGCATAAAGACTTTTGCAAAATTCATAGATGATATCATGTATTTCTGTGGCATCAGTCATTATTTCTCCTTTCATGTTCCTGATGGAGGTTATTAGATTTTTTTCTTTTCTGCTCTTGGTTAGCCTAGCCAGAGGTGTGTGAATCTTGTTTATGTTTTCAAAGAACCAACTGTTTGTTTTATTAATCTCCCTTATGGTTTATTTGTTGTCCTTTTCATTCAGTTCTGATTTGATCTTAATAATTTCTCGCCTTCTGCTGGGTTTGGGGTTGGTCTGTTCTTCCTTCTCTAGCTCTTTGAGTCTATTCATTTGATTGTCTATTTGTAAGTTTTCTGTCTTTTTGATATAGTCATTTATGGAAATAAATTTTCCTCTCAGGACTACTTTAGCTGTGTCCCACAGATTTTGATAAGTTGTGTCTCCATTGTCATTTAATTCAAAGAATCTTTTGATTTCCATCTTGATTTCTTCATTTATAAAATAATCATTCAGGAGAAGGTTGTTTAGCTGCCATGACTTTGAGTAGGAATGAGAATTTCTGTTAGGGTTCATTATTGCTTTTATTCTGCTGTGATCTGAGAAGATGCATGGTATAATTTCTATTTTTTTTAAATTTTTTAAGACATGCTTTATGTCCTAGGATATGGTCAATCTTGGAGAATGTCCCATGGGCTGATGAGAAGAAAGTATATTCAGTGGATTTTGAGTAGAATGTCCTGTAGATGTCAGTCAGGCCCATTTGTTCTAGCATTCTATTTAAGTCATTATTTCTTTGTTTATTTTTTGTTTGGAGGACCTGTCCTGTACTCTCAGTGGCACGTTAAAGTCTCCGACTATCAACGTGCTGTTGTCTATCATTTGGTTCAGATCAAGTAGGGTTTGCTTTATGAATCTGGGTGCACCTAAGTTTGGTGCATATATATTAAGTATAGTTATGTCTTCTTGTTGAATTGTACCCTTCGCCAGTATATAGTAACCATCTTTGTCTTTCATTACTTTTATTGATTTAAAAACTTAGTTATCGGAGATTAAAACTGCCATGTCAGCTTTCTTTTGGCTTCCATTTGCTTGAAATATCGATTTCCACCCTTTTATTTTCAGTCTAAATGCATCCTTGCAGGTTAGATGAATTTCCTGAAGACAGCAGATACTTGGATTATATTTTTTTTTTTTTTTTTTTTTTTTTTTTTTTTTTTTTTGAGACAGAGTCTCACTTTGTTACCCGGGCTAGAGTGAGTGCCGTGGCATCAGCCTAGCTCACAGCAACCTCAAACTCCTGGGCTTAAGCGATTGGATTATATTTTTTTAACCATTGGGCCAGTCTATGTCTGTTGAGTGGGGAATTCAATCCATTCACACTTAATGAGAGAATTGATAAGTGAGACTGATTTCTGTTCCTCATGTTGGCTTGAATTTCATTATTCTATTTTCTCACTTGAGCCATTGTGATAACTGAGTTTTTATCTCCTCTTGAGTAATTTTATATTTGTGGGTCTTTCTTTTGCTGGTCCGTGTGTAGCCCTGTTTTGAGTACTTCTTGGAGAGCTGATCTTGTCTTGGTGAATTCTCTGAGTTTTTGTTCATCTGAGAATGTCTTAATTTCACCTTCATATATAAAGCTGAGCTTAGCTGGGTATAAGATTCTAGGCTGGACATTATTTTGTTTCAGAAGAGTGAGAATGGGGCCCCAGTCTCTTCTTGCTTGTAAGGTTTCAGTTGAGAAATCTGGCATAATTCGGATGGATTTTCCTTTGTATGTAACTTGCTTCTTTCTCCTAACAGCTCATAGAATGGCCTCTTTAGTGGAAATTTTGGTCAGTCTGATAACTGCATGATGTGGTGTCTTCCTATTTGGTATGAATCTCCCAGGGTTTCTTTGAGCTTTTGAACTTGTATATCTAGAGTTTTGGCAAGGCCTGGGAAATTTTCCTCAATTATGTCTTCAAATAGCTTATCCAATCCTTGCTTATTTTCTTCTTCACCCTCAGGAATGCCGATAACTCTCATGTTAGGCTTCTTCACATAATCCCACATTTCTTGTATACTCTGGTCTTTACTCTTATTTCTTTGTTCCATCTCTGTGACTGACTTATTTAATTGGAAAGTATTATCTTCGATTTCTGAGATTCTTTCTTCTGTTTGATCTACCCTGCTCTTGAGACTTTCTGCTGTGTTTTGTAGCTCCCTGAATAAATCCTTCATTTCCAGGAGTTCAGGTTGATTTTTCTTCAATATTTTGATTTCTTTAGTGAATTTTTCTTCGAAGTTGGATCTTTTTTGTGGTATTTTTGTGTTGGTTATCCATTTTTTCTTGCATGATATTCAGCTTATTTGTAATCCATGATTGAAATTCTTCCTGTGCCATATTGCTATTTCAAGTTTGGTTTGAGTCAATTGGTGGAGAACTAGTAATCTTCTTTGGAGGCAAAGTTTCAGCTTGATTCTTTATACTCCCAGAGTTCTTTCACTGAGGCCTTCCCATCTGAATCAATCCTTAGGTCCCTTCTTTCAGCTAGCTTTAGGCTGGACAGAGGCACGCCGTGTGCGCTGATCTTGGGCTGTGCAGCAACCCAGGTAGGCTGCCTTCTCTGTCACTAGAGGGAGCCCTTCACGTGTTGTTCAGGATTTTGCTGCCTCAGCTGGGGGGCTGCTCCTGTTGGGTCCAGCCCCAGAGAATTAATTTGGCCCAAAACCAGTTTGAGAGTCCTGTCACTGGGCTGATTTAATTGCAGACGGAAAGTGACTTTTTCCTTGCTTCTTCCTCTCCCAAGGTGGTTTCTACATCTCTCTGTGTGAAAGACAATGGCTAGGGGGAGGAGGGCTGCTTCAGCTCCCGGGGGCGATGGTCCGCCCCACCCCAATGTCTGCAAGGTCCACACTCCACTCTTTCGCGACTGGGGAAGCACTCAGTGTTCATGCAAAGGCAGAGCTCCTAGTGGGGGGCCATGGACTAGGGGACAGAGCCGCCCAGTTCCCAATTGCTCCGCAGCGGCTAGGCTGTGGACCCTGACAATGGTGGCTGCCCGCCCGCTGGTCGCTGGTGCTGGGGGCGAATGTTCAGGGGCCAGCAGGGGCCGGAAGAGCTGGGATTGAGGGAGCCCAGCTGCCCGCGTAAAGGAGACAGTTCGGCATCCCCCAGGAGTCTTTTGCTGCAGCCTAGCGTGAACCCTCTCCCGCCAGTTGCAGTCCACCCACAGACCTCCGGGGTCCAAAATGCCTCCCGCTATTGTCTCCTCTCCACAGAGCCCCACGTCTCCCGTGCTGATTCTGCACCGGCTTCAGGCAGATTCCTAATTGAGTGGGTGTGGAGGTCAGTGGGGAAACAAGCCGCTTTCCTGTGGGGCTGAACCCCCCTCACTCGCTGGTGAGGCAGGTACAGCTGTCCCACGCTCCCCTCTCTATTGTCTGTCCCGCACTCTCCAGATTTTCACGATCTGGTTTCCTGTTCACCTGAGTCTTTTCTTGCTCTCTGTGTCCCACGCTGATGCTCCGTGGATTCACACTGCTGTTCTTGTGGGGGAGTGATCCTCTCGTGTTGTGGCAGACTGAGATCCATGCCTTCCTCTCTGGGAGCACGAATCCAGGAGGTCACCACCACTCCGCCATCTTTCAGCTCCCTCCTTTTAACATATCAATAAACTGAAGCTCAAATGGCTTAAGTAACTTGCTTTGAGTCACATAGTCAAATAGCAGAATTCAAGTATAGGTCTACCTGATTCCGAAGCCTATGCTGCATCCACTACTCTTCCCTGCTTCCTAAGAGGTTACCTCAGTAGTTCTCAGCCAGGATTGTTACCATATCATAAAGGACATCTAAAGATGTTGTGAGGAGGTTAATGCCCTAATAAATTGGGAATACCTCTGGAATTTAGAAGATGAGGTACAGCAAGGCTAAATATTCATATAATGCATGGGACCAGTTCTATCCAACAAAGAACTGTCTAATAAAATGGTCCCATGGCTAAAATATTAACACATTTACTGATAGCCCACTATGAGCCAGTGCTAGTCTAAGTGTTGGGTATACAAAGATGAAAAAGATCTGGTTCTTAATCTCAGGAAACTTATAGAATAGTGGGAGACAAAAACAAATGATCATCTCTCATACAGCACAATAAGTAATTCATTAAAATTGTGGACAAAGTAGTATAGCAGTCAAAGAAAGAGTAAGGAGGATAAGACAGGAAAGTCTTCATGGAGGGGGTGGCTTTGAGTTGGGTGTTGAATAAGTGTGAGTATTTTAACTAAAGAAAGGGGTGTTATAGCAAGACTCTTTCTCTAAATTAAAAGAAAAACAAAAAAGATATTGGAATTGAAAGAAACTTTAACGTGTCTAGTTTAACGAAAGCTTGGGTTGAGGTGCATACGATGGAAAAGTAAGATGGAGTTCAGATCACAAATGTCACTGTATTTATACCAGATATAAGGTGTTTAGATTTTATCCTATAGTATATGGGGAGCCATAGATGGATCTTAAAGAGAGGAGTGGCATGATAAGATTTGTGTTTTTAGACTACTCTGATTCTAATGTGGAAGATGGAGTGAAGAGGAGAGACTGAAGACAGGGATACTAAGTAGGAAGTGGTTTAAGAGATCCAGGATAAAAGTGATAATATCTAATTTCACATAGTGGCAGAGTGCCAAAAAGGAATGGATTTGTGATGGAATCACAGTCCACAAGAGTATGTTATTGATTGGTTCAGAAAAATGGGATGATAGAAGTGTGAAGGAAGAGTGGAAGTTAAGAATCCAGATCTAGAAGTCTCTTGAATCTCATCCAGCACTCTTACCATTTCTCTAAGCTGTTTACTTTTCCCTGCTGCTGCCATTAGCTTTTGCTGGACCTCTTCCATGGCACATGGGCCTGCTCTTTGAATGGAGTTTACTGTGTATCCTGCATGTCTTTATTATTATACTAAGGGGCTCTAAGCTGAGAGTGCAATTTTTTTCTTTCCTTTATGTCCAGAGATGCTAATTTATAGAAGCATTCCTGGAGGTTGGCCATTCTCTACCTAGGAGTTCCTGTGGCCCTTGGGTGGCCTGGGCATGGGCACAGGAATTTAGGAAGGTACCTAGAGCCCTCTGCTGCCTAATGGCACAGTTCTCCAGTATCTACTTCTGTGTCTCCGTGGGAAATCTCTGCAAATAATGTGATTCCAGCCACCCTGGGGGCTTTGCCCAAACAGAGAGTGCTCTTGGCTGAGCCTCCACTCCTTCCATTTCTAAACTTTGTGTATTTCAAGGGAAATCTGATCTGGACTCTTCTGATTCATTTACACTTAAATCATCCAAGGGCTCTGTTGTAAGAGTGAACTCAGCTCCAAAAATGTCTTATAAGCTTTGGTTATAAAACTCTCTAAGATTTTGTGAGCTAGAATTTTTTTACTCCCCTTTTCTTTGAAACAAGATGTTGTGACTTTGCCAAGAGTAAATGGATTTCCAACCTCAAAGGGGTCGTGTTTGGTTCAAGAGTCAGAAATCATGAAGCTCAAAGGCCCAGATGCATTCTTCAAGAATTGGCAATAATGAATCCCAGGGGGATGGGATAAATGATAAATCTAGGAGGAGCTGAGCGAGGGGGTGACAGGAAGCATTCATTCTACCCTGTTGGCTTAGTGCCCAAAAGCCTCAGGACTTTTGTCCCTTAACTGGGAAAATGGAGTCATGAGACGGCACACTCCTACAAGGCACCAGCAAAATTAGACAGAGAGACAACTTCCATTTTGAACGAGCTCCTGACAGTTTACAGAATGCTTTTCACAGTCTTTCCTCTCACTTAATCCTCCAACAGCCCTGTGGGCTAGAAATAATCATCCCCATTTTCCAGAGGAACAGAGTGAATCTCAGAGGAGGTGAAGTGACATATCTAAGGCCACAGAACTGACCTACAGCAAAGTTATGGAATTCTCTTTAATTAACTTCAGACTACATTAGGCTGGAGAGAAATAAGATATGGCAATTTACCTTGGGTTGCTGACAGTCCAGGTAACTATGACAATGTTCTTATCCAGGAAGTTCTCCTTCATGCTTCCCTACTAAGACTTGTTCCTTGTTTAATTGGAGCACCATGGGAAGTTTGTTTATGCATCTTTTAGAGCATGTCTAACGTATTCCCTTTGTTTTATAATTATTTATGCATTTATCTTATAACTTTCCTACTCATTATTCTCCACACTTCACTAGACATGAGCATCTCAGAGGCTGAAATGTATCCTACTCATCTTTCTGTCCAGTGTCTAGTTCCGGCACAGGATAGGGTTATCTCCCAATAAATGTTGGATATATGTGCAGAGAGTGGGTATGTGAGAATGTACAGGCATGAATATGTGTGTATGTTGGTATGCGTTTGTGTGGGTATGGAGATAAATGCATTGTAGAGACACAGAGATTTTGGTGGAGGGTGAGTGTGTATTCATGTGTATTGAAAAACTGTGGAGATGTGTATGCACACATATAAATCTGTGAGTGTGCTTAGAGGTGAGACCTGTTTAAATTTTAGCCTGGGATGGGATAGGAAAGGAGACTTCTTTGTGCTTGCTGAAATTATTCTTTGACAAAGCCAAAGACATTTTTATGGCTATTGATCAGTGCTGAACATTCCAAAGCCGAACTTTAAAGACATTTCCAAAATCTCTACAGGTGTTCTCCCACAGAGGAATGGGTCACAAAGCCAGAAATCAGCAAAACTGAAGCCAGCAAAGTTCAACTTGCAGCTCTCACTTCCCTTTTCTGTGGCCTCTTGTTCCCTCTCTCTCTACACCAGTTCCTAAGGCCCTCAAGTCAGAGCAGGTCCCCTCGGAACAAGGAATATGTCTCATAAGTAGGACTGGGCAGATAGAGACCCAAGGCCTTCCCTCAAAACTGAAGACTCACAGGTTCTTCTTGGATGCTGCTAATTTTCTGCCACTACCACTTATGTACTACAGGAGCATTTAGAGATTTTCAAAAACCTTTGACCTCTGGGAAATAAAGCAATTGGACTGGGAAGATAGAATGCATCAAACAGGAATTCTCTTTTTTTGCATCACTAAATCTATAAATGTATTTACAATTGGATTTGTATTGACCACTTTTCCTCCTGTTACAATGGAGGAAGGATTTTCTTTCTCCTAAGGCCATTTATTTTACCTGTATTTTGGATACCAACCTCTCTCACTTTATAGAAGACTTGACTTCCTCAGTTTCCACTCATGCCCCCCTCCAACATCTTGTTCCCTATTGGATCATTATCATAATCCTACACACATGCTCTAATATTAATATCTTTCACTTACAAAAACATTATTCCTTGATCCTACATTCCCCTTCAGCTCCACTCCCTAGCTATTCCTCTGTTCTACTTAGCAAAACTTCTCAAAAGAGTCATTTGGAAGTACTGTCTCTATTTCTTCACCTGTAAGTCACTCCAAACTGAATTCTACTGAAAATACTCTGGTTCAGATCACCAGTGATCTTCATGTTGCCAAATCCAATGAATATTTTTCTGACTTCAAATTACTAAACCTTTCAGCAACTTTTAAATGTTTGTCACTCCATTCCTTTTTAAAAACTTTTGTAGTAATAAAATGCTTACCAAGAGATTTACCATCTTAAAATTTTTGAGTGTATAATACATTATTGTTGACTATAGGTACAATCTTATATAGCAGGTCTCAATGACCTATTCATTTTGCCTATCTGAAACTTCATGCCCACTGATTAATAACTCCTCATTTCTCTTTCTCTCCAACCCTTCATAACCAACATTTCACTTTTTGATTCTATGACTATTAAAGATACCTAAGATAACTGGAATCATGGAGTATTTGTCTCTCTGTGACTGGCTTATTTCACTTAGTATAATGTTTTCAAGGTTCGTCCATGTTGTCAAATATTTCAGAATTTATTTCTTTTGTAAAAGCTGAATAGTATTCCATCGAATGTATTTAACACCTTTTTATTTTTTTATTAATTCATCTCTTGATGGACGTTTAGGTTGTTTCCACATCTGGGCTATTTTGAATAGTACTCAAATGAAATAGGAGTGCTAATATCTCTTCAAAATTCTGATTTCTTTTGGAAAAATACCCAGAAATGGTATTGTTGGATCATGTGGTAGTTCTATTTGTAATGTTTTCAAGAACTTCCACATTGTTTTCAAGTACTATATACAACACATTATTATTAACTACAGTCATCATGCTGTATAACAGATCTTTGGAACTTATTAATCCTGTCTAACTGAAACTTCATACCCTTTAATCAACATATCCCCATTACCCTCTCCCTCTTCAGCCCCTGGAAACCACCATTCCATTCTCTGCTTCTATGCATTTGACTTTTTTAGATTCCAGATATAGGTGAAATCATGCCGTATTTGCCTTTCTGTCTGTTCCTGGCTTATTTTGCTTATCATAATGCCTTCCAAATTCATCCATGGTGTCACAAATGACAGGATTTCTTTCTTTTTTTTAGGCTAACTAGTATTCTTGTGTGTGTGTGTGTGTGCTTATGTGTGCATTCATTAAATATGAAATGTCTGATTTCAAATCAAAAGTGTAGTTTATGATATCTCAAACAAGAAACGGTACAGTTAATCAAATTATGTATCTAAACTATCAACACAGTTTTGCCATCTTAATGGTAGCTTGTTTATGTCAGCAGCAAAGAAGCCTGGAGTGTGAGTGGCAATGAAATCGAGAAAGGCATTTTCCACAGCTTGTTGAGAATTGAATATTTTTCCTTGCAAGAAGTGGTCTGAAGATTTGAGGAAGTGGTAATAAGTTGGTGAAAGGACTGGTGAATACAGTGGATGACAGAGAGTTTCCAGGTCCAGCTTCTATAGTTTAAGCAGCGTTGTTTGTGTGACATACCACATTTTCTCTATCCATTCATCCATTGATGACACTTAGGTTGATTGATTCTATATCTTGGATATTGTGAATAATACTATAATGAATATGGGAGTGCAGATATCTCTTTAACATACTGATTTTATTTACTTTGGGTATATACCCAATAGTGGGATAGCTGGATCATATTGTAGTTCTATTTTTAACATTTTGTGGAATCTCCACACTGTCTTTCATAATGGCTGTACTATCTAGCTTTATGATTTTTCATATGGATATCCAACTTTCCATACATCATTTGTTGAAGTGGCTATCCTTTCCCCATGGTATATTCTTAGCACCTTTGTTGAAGATCAGTTGACCATATATGCATGTATACTTTATTATTTCTGGGCACTGTATTCTGTTCCATTGGTCTATATGTTATCTTTATGCCAGTACCATATTGTTTTTATTACTGTAGTTTCATAACATATTTTGACATGAAGACATTAACACTTTCAAACTCATTTTATGAGGCCACCATTGCCCTGACACCAAAGCCAGACAAAATATCACAAAAAAAGAAGCTATAGGTGAATATCCCTGATGAATTTAAATGTAAGAATCCTCAATAGAACACTAGCAAATTGAATCCAAAAGTACATTAAAAGGAACATACACGATGGGCACGTGGGATTTTTCCCAGAGATGCAAGAATAGTACAACATACAAAAATCAATTAATGTGATACACCACATTAACAGCATAAAGGTTAAAAATCACATGATTATCTCAATAGATGGAGAAAAAACATTTGGCAAAATTCAAAATTCTTTTATGAAAAAAAACTCTCAACAAACTAGGAATATAAAGAAATTACTTCAACATAATAAGGGCAATCAATATATAAAAGCCCACAGCTAACATCATACTTAATGGTGAAAAACTGAAAGCTTTTCCCCCAAGATCAGTAACAATACAAGAATGTCTTCTCTCACCACTTCCATTTAACATCATATTGAAAGTTCTAGCCACAGCAATTAGGCAAGAAAAGAAATAAAAAGTCATTCAAATCAGAAAGGAAGAGGTAAAATTCATTGCTGATGACATGATCTTATAGTCTAATACTCTAAAGACTCCATAAAAAAACCTGTTAGGACTCATAAAAACTTCAGCAAAGTTTCAGTGCACAAAAGCAATATACAAAAGTCATTTGTGTTTATATACACAAATAATGAACTGACAAGAAAATAAGTAAAACAATCCCATTTACCATAGCACTAAGAAAAATAAAATATTTGGGGATAAAATTAACTAAGGAGGTTAAAAGGCTTATTTACTAAGAACTATAAAATATTGATAAAAAATTAAAGAGGGCACAAATAAGTGGAAATACACTCATGTTTATAGATTGGAAGACTTAATATTGTTTAAATGTCCGTACTACCCAAAGAAATCTACAGATTTGATGCCATCCCTGTCAAAACTTCAGTGGTATTTTCCAAAAATAGAAAAAGCAATTCTAAAATTTATACAGAACCAAAAAACATCACGAATAGCCAAATCAATCTTGAGAAATAGCAATGCTATTTTTTAAAAAAAAACATCCATTTTTTTCAGCTTCCATGATGCCACACTCTCTTGGCTGTTTTTGTACATTTACTTATTCTGTAATAAAATCTTTTGCTGGCTTGCTCTCCTTAAAATGTGGGCTTCCTTGGGGTACTCACATGGGTCCATTTCTCTTCTCTCTTTACCCTCTTTCCCTAGTCAATGCTTTATAGCCCCATGGTTTTACACTCCATCTATATTCACAACTCACGAATATCTCCAGCTTTGACCTTTTCACTGAGCTCCAGATTTGTATATCTAACTGCCTACTTGTCGTTTCAATATAGATGTCTCATAGACAGCTCAAACATAAACTTGGCCAAAATAAAACTCTTGGTTATCACTTTAAACCTCTTCCTCACAATCTTCCTCTTCACAGTAAATAGTACAGTATCAATTTATTTGCCCAAGCTACAAAAGAAAATGCCATCCTTGAATGCTCTCTTTTCCTCCCACTCACAGCCAGCCCATTAGCAAGCCCTGTCAATTCTGCTTGCAAATATCGAGTTCAACTCAGTCCAGTTATCTCTATATTCATTTTCATCATCATCTCCCATTTTGACTACTGCAATGGATTTCTTCCTGCTTTTACTCTTGCCCAGTGCTCTCCACCAAAAATCCATTCTTAATGTAGCAGTGGTAATGAAGGTCTTACTCTCTTGCATAGAACACTTCAAAATATCTCATTACATTCACAATAACACTCAAAGTCTTTACCAAGGCCTACAGGTACCTCTAGGATCTTGGCCCTGGCTTACTTTTCAAACCCTTTCTCATCCTACTCTTTCTGTGCTCCAGCCAAACTGATGTCTTGGCATGTTTATTTATACCATAAAGCTTTTGCCCTTGACATTTCCTATGTTTGGAATCCTCTTCCTGCATATCTTAGCATGGTTGGTTTCTTTACATCCTATATGTCCCAGCTTATATCTACCTCCTCAGAGTAACCCTTCCCTAGGCAACCTATATAAACTGTTAGCCCAATCCTCCATCATTACTCTCGCTCACATCACTGTTTATTTCCTTTACAAAACTTATCATAATCTGTGCATCTCTACTTTTGTTTATTTATTTATTTGGTTTTTTAAAATTTTTTTAAATTTCAGCATATTACAGGGGTACAAAAGTTTAGGTTACGTATATTGCCCCTGCCCCCCACCCCCCTGAGTCAGAGCTTCAAACGTGTTCATCCCCTAGATAGTGCGCATCACACTCATTATGTATATATACACCCATCCCCTCCCCCACCCACATCTACCTGACACCCGATCAATGTTATTCCTAAATGTGCTCTTAGGTGATGATCAGTGAAGCCAATTGATGGTGAATACATGTGGTGCTTATTTTTCCATTCTTGGGATACTTCACTTAGTAGAATGGGTTCTAACTCTTTCCAGGAAAATACAAGAGGTGCTATATCACCATTGTTTCTTATAGCTGAGTAGTACTCCATGGTATACATATACCACATTTTATTAATCCACTCATGTATTGGTGGACACTTGGGTTGTTTCCACATCTTCGCAATTGTAAATTGGGCTGCTATAAACATTCAGGTGTTTGAGTTCAGGAATATTCTCTGTTTTTTCATCTATCATTTTATCCCTTCTCCTCATGGTTGTATGTAGCATTCTGGTGGCATAGACAATCTCCTAGCTAAGGTAAAGCTGTGCTTCAGTATATGTATACCTGATTCACTGATCTGGGACTTTTAATATTCTAAGTATCCATTACCTTCTATGTATAATATAGATGATGGAGGAATCTATGAAAATAAGAGCATATGTGGGTGTTGTTAGGCTTGTCCTTGTAGGTGCCCTTCCTAGGAACCTTGCCCCAGCCTCAGACCTACCCTGTCCACACCATCTCAGATGAAACACACCAAATCAACCAGGTTTAACTACATATATGCTGACAATGAGTCCCATATGTATAGACTGGCTTGGGATTAGGGCCTTCTTACCTCTCAGGTTCTGCTATGGTCTGAATGTTTGTGTCCCTCCAAATTTTATACATTGAGATCTCATCTTTTAAGGTGATGATACTAGGTAGTGGGGCTTTTGGAAGGCGATAAAATCATGAGAGATGAACCCTCATGATTGAGATGAGTGCCCTTATAACAGAAACCCCAAAGTGCTAGCTGGCTCTTCTGCCATGTGAGGACACAGCAAAAAGACAGCCTTCCGTGAATCAGGAAGTTGGCCCCCATTAAACACTGAATCTACCAATGTCCTGATCTTTGACTTCCCAGACTCCAGAACTGTGAGAAATAAATTTCTGTTGTTAATAAGCCACCCAGTCTATGGTATTTTGTCATAATAGCCCATAAACTAAGACATAAAATTGGTACTGAGCATAGGGTGCTTCTATTAACAAATACCTAAAAATGTAGAAGTGGCTTTGGAACTGGGTATTGTTTAGAGGCTGGGAGAGTCACAGGCATGAGACTCCAACCCACAAGAGCTACATCATGGGCCACATCAAGCAAAGCTATGGAGACAAGTCTGCCCAAAACTGTAGGGGCTAGACCTGTACCCCACTGTGTCTAAAAGGTAGAACCCCCACCCCAGTAATCCTGGAGAGGAGAGCATTGAGTCAGAGATTATTATTGAGCCTTAAGATTTAATGGTGTTTACCATGTTGGATTTCAGACTTCCTTGGCACCTGTCACTCCTTTATTCTTTCCTATTTCTCCCTTATAGAATGTAAATGTCTGTGTTGTGCCTGTCTCACCATTGTATTTTGGAAGCACATAATTGTTTTGATTTTACAGGTTCACAACTTGAGGGGAATTTTCCTCAAGATAAATCATACCTTGAGTCTCACCTATCTCTCATTTAGATAATATTTAGATGAAACTTTGGACTTTAGACTTTTGAGTTGATGCTGGAATGAGTTAAGGCTTCTGGGGTAATTGGGATGTAATGAATGCAATTTTCATGTGAGAAGGACAGGAATTTGGGTGGATCTAGGGTGGAATACTATGGTTTAAGTGTTTTGAGCTCTTATGGTTGAGATAGTGTCCTTATAAAAAAGAGCTCATTCACTATATAATAACACAGCAAAAAGACAATCATTCATGGACCAGTAAATGGGCTCTTGACAGACATCAAATCTTCTGATGCCTTGATCTTGCCCACTGGAACTGAAACTGGCCACTGGAACTGTAAGGAATAGATTTCTGTTATTTATAAGTCACCCAGTGTATGGTACTTTGTTTTAGAAGCCCAAGCTATGACAGGTTCCAACTACTTCCTGAGAGAGCCTTACTTTTTGTGCTCTTCAGGGTTCTTACTCTAAAGACTGAATTTTTTTTTTTTTTTGATGAGTACTACACCTGACTTACTAGGACATCCAAAAATATGCCTTGGTATTATGGGAAGGAAAAACTCTTTTTCTAGATGATGAAGAGAAATCTTCATTGCTTCCTAAGTATCCCCGTGTGGGAGGGGCAGACTCACGGAATCATAATCACTCAGAGATGGAGAGGCCCCGGAAGATCCTCTAATAACATGTTTTCACTGAATAAGAGAAATGAAGTCAAAATAGGAAAAATGACTTATTTAAGGTTATTCTGGGAATCAGTGGCAGTGTCAGGACTAGGACTAAGTCTCCTTTCTCTAAGATCAGCACTCTTTGAAATTTTTGTGAGTAAGAATCTTGTGAGAGCTGAATAAATATTATTTTGTCCATAAAAGTGTAAGTTCAGCTCAGGATAAATCTAGGGAGAATATATTTTTGGAATTGAGGGCTATATCTACACAACACTCTAGCCCATCCTGTCTCTGAAGTTCATAGATAGTAACAGATTTCTTCCTTTTCTGCACTTGGATTAATGGCCAGGCTTGTATTGGTTAATGATGAAAGGCACATTGCCTGAAGGCCTAGGAGAGGCACCCGATGAAGAGCAGGTATATGGAACCCAGGTATGTGGGTAGAAGCTGAAGAAAATAAGTCAAAGAAGACAGTAGTAATAGTAGCTAACATTTACTGAGATAATATTTATCATATACGAGGTGATGTTTTTTTTTTTTTTTTTTTTTTTTTTTTTTTTTTTTTGAGACAGAGTGTCACTTTGTTGCCCGGGCTAGAGTGAGTGCCGTGGCATCAGCCTAGCTCACAGCAACCTCAGACTCCTGGGCTTAAGCGATCCTACTGCCTCAGCCTCCCGAGTAGCTGGGACTACAGGCATGAGCCACCATGCCCGGCTAATTTTTTTTTTTTTTTTGTATATATATTTTTAGTTGGCCAGATAATTTCTTTCTATTTTTAGTAGAGACGGGGTCTCACTCTTGCTCAGGCTGGTCTCGAACTCCTGACCTTGAGCGATCCACCCGCCTCGGCCTCCCAGAGCTAGGATTACAGGCGTGAGCCACCGCGCCCGGCCACGAGGTGATGTTTTAAGCACATTGTGTAGGTCATCTTATTTCATCCTCATATCAATCCCGTATAGCAGATGCTATTATTATTATCATCCCCATTTTACAGATGTGAAAAAATTAGAGGTATAAGAAGGATAAGTAACTTGCCCAAGGGCACATGAGAAAGATGGAGAATCCTAGAAGTTTGTTTCCAGATCCCATGTTCTTGTCTTCTATGCTATGGAATAAGGATACACAAGGAGTTAGTGGAAGCACAGAAAGAGGATTGTGGTAACTGAGGACTAGGAAAGACTGATTGCTTAGAAGAACAAGGTGTAACTTGAGGGGGTGCAATGTCATTGGGCCTGAAGGCAGCCAACACTAGAGTATTGCTGCCTATATGGGAAGAGTTGAGTAAAGCACAGAATTTACCTATTCAACTGTTGCTATATTCAACAAACATTCACTGAGAATCTAATTCTATACCAGCATTATGTTGTGTTATGTGAAACACAGATACAAACCAGACACGAATTTTGGTCCCTTGGAGCTTGTAATATATAATACCACATAAAACTTGGACATAATAATGATATTATAGAGAAGTAAATAATGTCTTACAATACTGTGAAAGTTCAGTTTGGAGATGTGGAGTAGTCAGAAAAGTCTTCAAAGTGGAACTGTCGTTTGATTTGCTTTTTAATGGGTGAGTAGGGTTTGGACAAATGTAAGTACAGTAAAGAACATTCCAGGCAGAGGAAACAGCATTAACAAAAGCAATGAAGAAATAAGAGTATGAACTTGAAAAGCAAGACAGTTTAGCTTGGTTGAAGCATGGAATAAGAATGCAAAATATAATAGCTAATATGTATATAAAACTCATTTGATCTTCATGATACTGCTAAGAAGATGGCAGACGAGAAAAAACGCCAGCCAGAGTGTCTCTGCAGGAAAGACAGATTGTAGAAGAAAGCAAAAATATATATATATATATATATATATATATATATATATATATATATATATATATATACGTATATATATATATACACGTATATATATATATAAACAGGCATACAAACATAGATCAGACAAGAGTCAGAAGGAAGTGTGCCTGAAACTACACGAGACTCCACAGGAAGAAGTTGTGGAGAAGAACTGGAAGGAGAAAGGCCCCCAAGAGGCTGGGAGACAAGCAACAAGGGTAGGTGGAGAAGTTAAATTTCCCCTCCCTTGCGTTTTAGACTGCAGGTGGGCTCCTGAGCAGGGAGACCTGCCCACACCAGCCCAGAGATGGCCACCACCAGTGAGCCATAAGCCTCTTGTGGACAGGGCGCCAGGCTCTCAGCTTCCTCGGGGCACCTCCCGGTCCACAAACCGGAGCCGATTGGCAGGCAACATATGGCTTCATTCTCCCCTCCCCTTTCACTACAGGCCACTGCCAAGAGAGACAATTTAGCCACCACCATGAGGCACTGGACTGCCTCTCCAGAAGAACAAGAGCTGGTTACAGGACCCCAAAACAACACTGCAGCCTGCTCCTCCTAGCAAGTGCCACCTACTGACAGGGAGGTCATTCTGCACATGCATTTACTGCATCTACAGACTCATCATATAGGGTGTGGTGGAATCTCACCCACCAACACCACCTACTGGCTCAGAGACTAAACAGGGTGTGTCATTATCCAAATGAAAATCTAAAGGTAAGAAGCAACAGCTGATCTAGATGGCAAGGAATCAGCAAAAGAACTCTGGAAGTAAGAACAATAAAATGGAAAGCATACCTCCAAGGAGGAACACCAGCTCTCTAGCAATGGACATTAACCAAATTCAGAAAACAAAAATGACAGAAGAAGAATTTCAAACATGGATCGTAAGAAAACTCAATGATATGCAAGAAAAAATGGATAACCAACACAAACAAACCACAAAAAAAATCCAGGACTTGGAAGAAAAATTCACTAAAGAAATAACAATATTAAAGAACAATTAAACCAAACTCCTGGAAATGAAGAATTTATTCAGGGAACAACAAAACACAGTGGATAGCCTCAAGAGAAGGGTAAATCAAACAGAAGAATGAATCTCAGAGATTTAAGATAACACTTTCCAATTAAACAAGTCAGTCACAGAGATAGAGCAAAGACATAAGAGAAAAGACCAGAGTCTGCAAGAAATGTGGGATTATATGAAGAAGACTAACGTGAGAGTTATGGGCATTCCTGATGGTGAAGAAGATAATACACAATGGTTGGATAAGCTATTTGAAGAGAGAATTGAGGAAAATTTCTCAGGCTTTGCTAAAAATCTAGATATACAGGTACAAGAAGCCCAAAGGACCCCTGGGAGATTCATTGCAAATAGGAAGACACCACATCATGAAGTCATTAGACTGACTAAAGTAGCCACTAAAGAGGCCCTTCTTTGAGTTGCAAGGCAAGGGAAACAAGTAATATACAAAGGAAAGCCCATCCAAATAATGTCGGACTTCTCAACTGAAATCTTACAAGCAAAAGAGACTGGGGCCCAATTTTCACTCTTCTCAAACAAAATAATTCCCAGCCTAGATTCTTGTACCCAGCAAAGCTAAGTTTTGTATATGAAGGAGGTATTAAGACATTCTCAGATAAACAAAGACTGAGAGAATTCCCCAAGACAAGACCAGCCATCCAAGAAGTACTCAAAACAGAGTTGCACACGGACCACACAAGAAGCATTGACAAATGTAAAACTACTCAAAAGCTAAAGATCTAAGGCCAGATACCACAATGGCTCAAGAGAGAAAACATAGCAATGAACTTCTACCCAACAGGATGAACAGAAATCTGCTCCACCTATCAGTTCTCTCAATAAATGTGAATGGCTTGAACTCTCCACTCAAGAGACATAGGCTGGCCCAATGTATAAAAAAATACAAGCCAAGTATCTGCTGTCTCCAGGAAACTCATCTAACCTGCAAAGATGCATTTGGACTGAAAATAAAGGGGTGGAAATAGATATTTCAAGCAAACGGAAACCAGAAGACTGGTGTGGCGGTTTTAATTTCAAATAGCTTAGCTTTTAAATAAAAAAAAGTAATGAAAGACAAAGATGGTCACTATATAATGGTGAAGAGTACAGTTCAACAAGAAGACATAACTATACTTAATATGTATGCACCCAACTTAGGTGCACCCAGATTCATAAAGCAAACCCCACTTGATCTAAACAAAATGATAAACAGCACCACCATAATATCCAGAGACTTCAACACCCCGCTGACAGCACAGGAAAGATCCTCCAAACAGAAGATAAACAAACAAATAAGGGACTTAAACAGAATGCTAGAACAAATGGGCCTGACTGACATTTACAGGACATTCTATCCAAAATCCACTGAATGTACGTTCTTCTCATCAGCTCATGGGACATTCTCCAAGATTGACCATATCCTAGGACACAAATCATGTCTTAAAAAATTAAAAAAAATAGAAATTATGCCATACATCTTCTCAGATCACAGTGGAATAAAAGTAGAAATCAACCCTAACAGAAATTCTCATTTCTACTCAAAGTCGTGGAAGCTAAACAACCTTTTCCTGAATCATTATTTTATAAATGAGAAAATCAAGACGTAAATCAAAAGATTCTTTGAACTAAATTACAAAGTAGACACAAGTATCAAAATCTGTGGGACACAGCTAAAGCAGTCCTGAGAGGAAAGTTTATTTCCATAAAAGCCTATATCCAAAAGACAGAAAATTTATAAATAGACAACCTAATGAATAGACTCAAAGAGCTGGAGAAAGAAGAACAGACTGACCCCAAACCCAGCAGCAGGAGAGAAATTAATAAGATCAAATCAGAGCTAAATGAAATGGACAAAAGGAAAACTATATAGGAGATTAACAAAACAAAAAATTGGTTCTTTGAAAAGATAAACAAAATTGACATGCCTTTGGCTAGACTAACAAAGAGCAGAAAAGAAAAATCTCTAATAACCTCCATCAGGAACACGAAAGGAGAAATTACAGCTGATGCCATGGAGATACAAGATATCATGTATGAATTCTACATAAACCTTTATGCACATAAACTGGAAAATGTGGAGGAAATGGACAAATTTTTAGAAACACACAGCCTCCCTAGGCTCAACCAGGAAGAAATGGAACTCCTGAACAGACCAATATCAAGAATTGAAATCAAAACAGCAGTAAAAAAAACCTTCCCCAAAAGAAAAGCCCCAGACCAGATGCTTTCGCACCCAAATTTTAGCACACCTACAAAGAAGAACTTATGCCTATCCTACAAAAGTTATTCCATTACATCTAGAAGGACAGAATCCTCCCCAACGCATTTTATGAAGCCAGCATAGCTCTGATACCAAAACCAGGAAAGGATGCAACAAAAAAAGAAATCGACAGTCCAATATCTCTTATGAACACAGATGCAAAATTCTCAATAAAATCCTAGCAAATCAAATCCAGGTGCTTATCAAGAAAATAATCCATCACGACCAAGTGGGCTTCATCCCAGAGATGCAGGGATGGTTCAACATATGCAAATATATAAATGTAATTCACCACATAAATGGAAGCAAAACAAAGACCATATGATCCTCTCAATAGATGGAGAAAAAGCATTTGACAAACTTCAACACCCTTTTATGATAAAAACGCTTAACAAAATAGGCATAGACGGGGTCTACCTAAAAATGATACAAGCCATATATGACAAACCCACTGCCAACATCATGGTGAGTGGGGAAAAACGCATTCCCACTTAGAACCTAGTAGAATGGGCGTCTGCTCTATCCAGAATAATACAAGAGGTGCTAGATCAAAATACCTATTCATTTATTAATGGACACTTAGATTGATCCCATATTTTGGCTCTTGTGAATACTGATGCAATAAACATGAGAATGCAGATATCTCTTTGATATACTCATTTCCTTTCTTATGGATATATATGCAGTAGCGGGATTGCTGCATCACATGGTAGTTTTATTTTTAGTTTTTTGAAGAACCTCCATATGGTTTTCCATATTGGCTATACTATATTTTTAAACCCATCTCACTGCACACTGATGGGTATACTAATTTATATTCCCCCCAACAATGTACAAGTGGTTCCCTTTCTCTAGCATGTGTTATTTTCTCTCATTTTGATAAGACCGCAGAATCATTTTTGAAAGGTACTAGGTACCTAAAGTGGGACAAAAACCCAGATGTAATAGTTTCTGCCTTAAAGGAGTTCACAGTCTAGGGTGGGAGGCAGACATATACTGCTTACTTCGTGTTGAGCATGCATACAAGTACTATCAAGCAAAGCTTAAACCAAGTGCTGTGGGCACATGATACAGTAGGGGAGAGATGAACCTTAGGCATTGGTAGGATCAAGGATGTCACCAAGCAAGAAAAAGCATTAAATATGGGTTTATAAAGATGAATATGTTTTAATCTTATAAAGGGTTGAGTGTCAGATGGATGAAAAGGCGTGGACCAGGGCCCAGAGCCATTGATATTGCCACAGGGGCTGGTGACACAGCAGCCTGGCTCTGTGCTTTCAACCAATGGCAGTGCAAAGCAAATTTCACCTAGATTCCATCCCTTTAACACGATTCAACCTCTACTGCTTATTTTGGGTACTAATTTGTTCATTCAGTGCATGCTTACTGGGCACTTTTCTGAAACATACCATATACGAGTTACTGAAGAGACATTGGTGATTCAAAAAAAAAAAAAAGTAAATAAAATCCCAGTGACTGACCATAAAGATCTCATGTGATAGCAGATGGATTTGACTAAAGGAATAGACACTATAAGCCCAGTAATTTGAGAGAGAAAAGTGTGTAGGAAGTCAGAGTTTGGGGACCATGTACCTCGGTCTTGGGGAGCCTGAGGAGGTTTCCTGCTTTCTGAAGGAGATGATATCTAATCTGACTGATTCTTACTACCACCACTGCTACCACCTGGTTCCTATACCTCCTGTCTGGCATCCCTGCCTCTTCCCTTACCCCCAGTAAGTCCATTCTCAATGAAGCATCCAGAAGAATCCTATTAAAATGTCAGATCATGTCATTTCTCTGCTTTAAACCCTGAAATGGTTTATCATGCTACAAAGAGTAAAAGCCGAAGTCCTTGTACTTTCATATATGGCTCTGGATGATTTTAGCCCTCTGTTCCCTCTTCAACCTTATCTCCTATCACCCTTCCATATTAGTCCTGGCAGCTCCTTCAACACACCAGTTGCATTCCTACCTTAACACTTTTGCACTTGGCTGTTTCCTGTACCTAGAATACTCTTTCCTTAGATATCTGTAAAAGTTTGCTCCCTGAATTTTCTTTATGTGTTTACTAAAATGTCATTTTATCAAGTAAGGCCTTCCCTGGATACTCTAATCTAAAATTGCAACTTTACTCTGTATACACAATTCCTATCCCACTTCACTTCATAGCATGTATTACTAACATACTATACATTTAACTTCTTTTTAATATTGGGGGGTATATTTCCCCCTATATAGAATGTAAACTCTGTGCTAGGTGGTTCTGTCTAGTTCAGCACTGTATCTCTAGAGCCAGACACAGATAAAACTTTATTTTATTTGGCTTTTGCTCCACCTTAGGTATCTAGTAGGTATTGTATAATTATCTGTGAATTGAATAAATGAATGAATTTGAGGCATGATGGAGCTGGTGAAGTTGGTCAGACATGAGAGTGAGGAATTAGAAAAAGCATACCAAGCAACAGGAGCAGCATCTACAAAGACTCTGAAGTCCAAGAGAGCATTGGGCTAACTACAGATAGTTCAGTCTGGCTGGGACATGTTAATGCAAATTCAAGAAAGGGGAGAAATGAGCCAGGGGCCAAATCTTGAAAGTCATTTCAAACCACATGAAGGAGTATAGGATATAGTCTTAACCATAATGGCAATGTTGAGGCACTGAAAAGTTCTAAGCAAGGTAGTAACAAGATGACATTAGCTCTTGGCAATACTTCTAATCCCTCTACTATGCCTTTAATAAATGAAGAAATTACTTTTTAGTAGCCATGTCCATAAGCAAATGGTTGTGATTGGAACAAAGAAAATTCTGGACTCGGTTTTCTCACTTGTTAGAGGAAGACAATGATATCTACCTCATGAGGTTGTCATGAGCATTAAAACCATAAATAAAACTCCTAGTCCAAGTGCAAGGTGCTTAATAAACACTTGTTGAATAGGAAGGTCTTCACCCTCAGTTTTATTTTGTTGAAATAGTACAGTGCCAAAAGTGGAAGGAATTCAAAGATTTTGGCATCATACATGGTTGGGCTCAAATTTCAGCTCTGTCATTTTCTCACTGTGTGACTTCAATAAGTCCCCTCCCTAACCCTAACCCTCAGCATCCCTTTCTTAGAAAGGAATGATATTAGCTGAAAACTCCCAACTGAGGAGCCGAGGCCACAACTTTTCATGCCATCTTGAGGGGCTGGGATGGGGTGCAGCCCTGATGGGAACTTGATGTTGAAACCTGTGAGGATCCCAAGCAGAGCTAAAGACACATGTGGACAGCATATCCTGGTTATAGGCCATACCTGTTAAGATCCTAACCCAGCTACCACTCATACTCCAGCATCATCATCCAAAAACTACAGCAACCAAAGGTGAAAAGCATGAGGTTCTAAAAATGGTTCACCCTCACACACATATATGAAGTCAGTAGTGGTCAAAACTAAATGCTCATCAGAATTATCTAAAGGCTTTTAAAATGCACAAGTGTCTGGGCCACACCTCCAGAAATGCTGATTTAATGATCTGGAGTTAGGGCTGGGCATCAATATTCCCTCTACCCTGCCCCACCACCTATGAGTTGAACATTATATAGGGTGAAGAACCAATGTTTAAAGACCTATGCTGGACCAAGCTTGGCCTCATTGAATTCTTACAATAAACTTGCTATGTAAGTATTATGTACCCCATTTTACAGATGAGGAAACTGAGGCTCAAAGACCTAAAATGACTTGTCTGATATCCCTACAGATAGTAGGTGGCAGAGCCAGAATTATAATTTAGGTCTGAGTTCAAAACTCCCCACCTACCTAACCATAAAACCTTAGGAGCACAGCCAGAAGAGGAATTGGGCTCAGGGAGAGTTACTTGAAGTGAGCCTCATGGATTGAGTAGGAGTTCCCTGTGCCACAAAGTCTTGTAGGCAGCAATATAGCATAGACTGAGAATATAGCTACAGAGCTAATAATTTCCTGGGTTCAATTCTTATCTCTGCCACTTGGTAGTTACATGGTCAGGCTAATTAACCTGTCTAGTGTTGCCAGCTATTATAATTGGAATAATAATGATACCTCCTGTATAAGATTGTGATAAGGATTAAATGGGTTAATATTTGAAATGGGTTTATAACAGTGTCTGGTGTAGAATAAGTGCTATATAAAATTTTTAGAAAGTGACTAAAATTATAAATATATATTCCAAAGTCACCTCAAACTCCTACTGCTGCTACCTATGAAGACATGGTTCTGATTAGTTTAAGCAATGTAAAACTAGAGAAATTCTACTTCAATATGTACTGCCACAATAAAATATCAGATCTGGCAAGACAACCAAGAAAACAATGGCACTTGAGCAGTCCCAAAGTTTTCAAATGGAAGTGAGCAGACAGAAAAAGTGGAAGGGCAGCTGTTGATGGGAGAGAAGGCAGAACTCAGAGACACTGGGCTTGGAAATATTCAAGTCTGACTCTGTCACTCATATTAAAGAATGAGGTTACTGAGATCATTTATCTCAAAGCTTTGGTTATCTAAGAGAAGAGGAGTGGGATGAAGGAATTGGAACCACAAGTGAAACCATTGATGTTGTTTAGAATAACAACTGACACTTGTATAAGATTTCATAGCTCAAGACAGTTAACTAGCATATAGTAAGCCCTAAGTAAATGATATTTTTATTGTTTCTGGTGTTAATATTTCTTTGCCACTCTTACAGATTGGGGGAAATATCAGTGATTTGTAGGAACTTGTTCAAGGCCATACAAGTACAAGTGGTGAACTGGGGAACAACGGCTGGAAGCCAGGCTCTCTGACTCACTCCAAGAAATACCATACCATTTCCTTATGGTATTTTAAAAGATGCTGAAATGATCCAAATATGAAAACAGTATTTTCAAAACTGTAATATACTACAAAATTTTCATAGGTGTTCTATGATAAACCAAGTGTTTCCTCTGCCAAATACGCTTTGAAGTACTGGGTTAAACATTAAACACATCTCTTTATGAAAAGGCTACTCAGAGCCATTAAAACTTATTGGTTGTTATGAATCTCCATGGGAGGACTAGAAAATGCAGGCTTTCCCAAACATTTTTGATTATGGAACCTTCTGTCCATGGAACAACTTTTGACACTTTCCAGAATGCCAGGGTTCTACTGAATGCAATTTGGAAACACTGTTCGAAACAAATACCTTCAGATTTGCTAAGAGAAATTCTACCAAGCTTTTCCAAAGGAACAAGCTCATTCTTCAACTGGTGGGTGTGATGGAGGTGGGCAGAGAGAGAGTGCCAGAAGCTTCAGAATTAGACTGAATCCACAAATCTAAACAAGGGTGAATCAAGTTCAAAAGTCCATGGTAATTTCAGAAACTGGATCACCAAAACTAAGAAAAGGTGATCAGGAAATGATGCCAAGTAAAAACAAGTAGGGAATCCAAAATCCAGGGCAGTCATGGGTAGCAGAGCTTAACAAGAGGAGCAGAACCAGGGATGGGTCAGGAGTGTTTCTGGAATCATCACAAACTAGCTTTATATATTTGTTTTAATTCAGCTTTACAGTTAAGCTTGGTGGGAGCACAATTGACTCCACTGAAAGGAGGATCTGAGATTGAAGAATATTGGCATTTGAGGCCTGTACCAAGAAAAGTTCCAGAAGCCTTTGCCTGGTGAGTAATATAAGAACACAAAATAAAAAAAACTGGACAGGTGGAATTATGAAATTGCCTTACATAATATCTATAACATCTGAAATGCAATGGGCACAATACTTCAGCAACCCTGTGCCCACATAGCTGGCAGCCAAATTTTTGGCTTCAGATGGTACAGGGAGCAACTGCCATTATTTCAGTTTCTTCTATGGCTTGATTCAGGCCCACACTGGTTCTTACCTGTACTCCTAAGTAATCTCCTTGCTGTCTACTTACCTCCCACACGTATACGCACTCACTACACTTTTACCAGGTTATGTTTGTTCACCATAGCTCTGACTACATTATTCCCCTATTTAGTTGTCTCCTCATTTCTCTCTGGGATTCTTGGCATATCTTACAAGTATCTCGTTTGTCTGAACCTTGCTTTCTTCCAGGTCTTTTCTTACTTCAATCTCCTATAGCTTTTACCTCTAGTATATCTATTTGATTTGTGCCTAATGCCTGGAATGCCCCTACTTCATCCTAGTCTGAACCACCCCTCATGACTTGATAACTTTTGCTTGTCCTTTAAGTGGTTTTCATGTCCTTCCTGAAACTTTAACTCACCATCCCTCCTTTCAACTTCTCCCACTCCTTCTGAGCTGGGTTCCCTTAAATGTGGTCCCATACTACTCCATGCTTATCTTCATCTTTGTACTTATCACACTGTATGGAACACTTTTGTGTATCTGTCTCAATCATTATAATTTCTTTTTCACTACACTGAGAGTAAGAACATAGGTGGATAGATGAATGTCTTGAGCCACAGGAAAGCCTTCTGTTTATCTCCCTTGGCACTAGCAGGTCCCTAGCCTATCATCACTTTGTTTTAATTTAATCAACACACTGTGCATTTCAGAGACTATCAACTTTCTCTTTGTTAGAGGGAGAGAGGGTGATAAATTTTGTTGTGTAAAGTAGAACACTGTGTTCACCAAAATTCCAAGGAGGTTAGGGAAAAGAGACTAGCTTAGAAAGAGTTGCTCTAGGCTGCTCTCAGGGATGCTCCTAGAGAGAGGAAAAATAAGAATGGAGGTGACAGAAGTAGGTCTCCCAGGAGGCTCTGCCTGGTGAGGAAAGTCACATTTCACATCTACAAACCTGCTGGAAAAGGGCCAAACCAACAACACATCATGCATGGTTTAGGAGTGGAGATAATAGTGAATTTCAGGTGCATCTTTTCATCCATATTGTTTCTGAAAGCTCGATACTTGTCCCTGAGGCTGAATCAATGAGAACAAAGAACAAGGACAAATGGTCTGAGGAAAAAGGAAAGAGAAGTTTATTAATTCACCAGCAAATGAGGAGGGAGTCAGACTAGCATCTCAAAGACCACCATCCTGACTTTAAACAGACAAATAGAGATTTTTTAAGGGGGTTTTTAGAAGTTGGGCTTGGGTCTGTGTGACTGGTGTCACATGTCATGGCTTCAGGTTATTGCTGCTTAACTATAACTGGTGGTTTCCATCTTGGGTTATCCCGACCTTATCTCCAGTGATGACTATCTTGTGACCCTTGCCCAGACAATTCTGTTCGGCCATCTCCTGTGGTTTAAGGTACAAGAAAACAAATAGTAAAGAATATTTTTCTTTCCCTTTGATTACTGGCCTTGGAAAGGAACACAAGTTTTAATTCCCAAAGGGGTGGGGGTTAAAAAGGCAACTCAAAACATTTCATTGCCTTTTTTTCAGACATTTACCTCTGTTACAATATATGATGACATGAATATAGAAGATTTAAGACATCCCTATATAAGTATAAATATATTCCATATTTATATGACTATGTAAAAATATTATATAATACATTCATTTATAAATATAGAGTCCACATTCTTACATAAAACACAAAAATATTTAAGAAATACATAAAGCATAAAAATGTGTAAGAAATATTCTCCATATTTTGTGAACATCCATTACTGATTTTAGTTGATCTGGAAAATGGCTGCCTATTTTTGAAGTACCTCTAGGTATCCTGAAAGAGAATTTCAAGCACATTATAGTGAGTATATTTTAAGGCAGATCATCCTAAACACTTCAAATTTAATGAAATTCTGGCTATCAGTACTTTTCCCAACTGTAGTTGTAAACACAAAATATTAAAATTTCTTCTCATTTATATATAGATTTAATCCTCAACAACCATGTAAAAATATTTTTTTGTGGTCTGTTTTTTATACGTGAAGAAACTCTGACTCAGAGAAGTGAGAAAGGACAGAATTCAAACCCTGGTATACTTGACTTTTGTATCCATGATCTTTCAATGCCACAATGCTGTATTTTCAAGCATATGTGCCAATTTTTGTCTTATACTGCATAGTATTTCCTTAGAGCTTGTTCACACTTCAGTTACTTCAAAATCTTAACCCTAATCATTTTCTATAGTGTCCCCCATTTCCCTATTGACTTAGAGGAGGCTTACTCCATCTAAACAACATTAGGTCAGCATCTATCTTTGAGACTCTAGTCTTGACTGTTTTAGTCTTTTTTTTTTTTTTGAAGGCTAGGATTGCCTAAGAGGAGATACTTCCCCTGCCTCACTCCTTGGTGTGGAATGTGCCACTTTCAGTCTTCTGAGTATTCAGCAGCTATTTTTCCCTTCCTTTCCAAGGTCTAACTCCTGTCTTTGCCTCACCCAAACCCTTACCTCCATCTCCATCCCTATTTTCAATTATTATAGAAATGTGTCAGGCACAAGAGAGTTTAGTTCACACTTCTTAGCATGCAAGGCCTTTCATAATTTGGTCCAAGCTTATCTGACCTAGCCTCATTTCCCATCACTCCTTCCCTCCACACACCCTACCCTCCAGCCATGTTGAATTTCTTATTCTTCTCATGATGTGCTAAATCTTTTCATGCCTCTGCCAGGAATTTCTTTCTTTCTCATGCAAACTTACAAAGTCATTCATTAAAGACCCAGCTCAAAGGTGGATTCCTCTGCCTTCGGTCTCTCCTTTTGTATTTCATTATGTATTATAGCTCTGCAATTCCTTATATGCCACCACTGGAGCTAAAAGTGCTTCAAAATTTAGAGTGTTTTGGATTTTGGAAATGTAACATGATATCTTCACTGTTTATTATGCAACACTCCTACTGGGGTCTCAGGAAGCATCACATATTCAAACATTTTAATATTTCAGTAGCAAAACTTATGAAGAGTAACACTAATTAGAATAAATAATCTTGCATCAGATCAGATCAAGTTTTGCTGCCAGATGAGCTACTTTTCATTGTCAAAGAGTTTGAATTTTATAATTATGAATAAAAGGCTGTAGATTTGTATTGTGGATTAATTATATCATGACAAAGTAGTGTTAACCTTACAGATTTAAGAATGTTTTAATATTAAGAAACATATCAATAGAACATGCCATATTAATGCTAAAAAGAGAAAAACTGTCTCAATAGTTTTCAAAAAAATTTGACTACATCCAACATGCATCATTGATTTCTAAAAAAGGAAATATGTGGGTCCATGCCATATATATACCTGGATTATCCTTAATGAAGTAACATAAGAACTATTTCAATCAAGTGGAACAGGACATGAATGCATCTTATCTCCATTATTATTAATAGTGTTCTGGAAGTATTAGCCAATACAATTAGATAAGAGAAAGAAATAAAAGTTATAAATATTAGAAAATAATCTTTATTTTTTTGTAGATATACCCCAAAATTATAAAGTACTAAAAATGATTCAAAGCAATAAGGTAACTCAGTAAGATGAACAGTTACTAATTTATTACATATAATTAATTGCTTTTCTATATACAGTCAGATAGAAAATATAATGGAATAATATTTATAATAGTAACCAAAAAGGAAAAAATTCTTAGGAATAAATACAAAATGTGCATAACTTATAAAAAGAAAAAAGGGTCAAGTGTCTTAAAAAAACACAAGTAAAAGAAAAGATACTGCTATATACTCTCTAAAATTTCAATATAACGTTAAGTGTGATTTACTGACATAGTTGTTGGAGAGGATTTGGGGAGAAAATGCTACTAAATATTATATGCAAAATAGCTAGAAAAATTCTGAACTAGGATAGTGATATGATGATGTATGTGAGCAGTGAGGATGGTAGAACAGCCCTACCAAATGCCAAAAAATTATATGTTATGAAGCTATAAAGATTAAACCAATTTGATGCTGAAAAAGAAATAGAGAAATAAATCAGTAGAATGAAATAAAGAGTCCTGAAATAGACCCAAATATTTTGGAAATCTAGTATATCATTAATGTTGCATTTGTGATCAGTGTTGCAAACAGTATTTTTTAATCAGTGGTCTTGAAAAACTATTTGTAAAAAAAAAATCTTTTATTACTCATACTAAAATAAATCCCAGATGTGTTAAAGATACGAACATAAAAAAACCCTAAAAAAACTTTTAAAGAAAACCTTACTAAATGTATTTATAATCTTGGAGTGGTAAAGACTTTTCTAGTAAGACACAAAGTTGAAAACCCATAAATGATGAAATAATAAATATATTTGACCACATTAAATAATAATTTAAAAATCTTTTGTGTGACTAAAATTAATATAGAGATAAAATTGAAAATACAAATCTATGAATTAAGGAAATTGAAATTGTGAATAAGGAACATATTTGATTGTATGCATTCCATATCTAGGGTTAATTTTCATACTCTACAAAGAACACTAATAATAAAATGACAATCAATCCAACAATAACAGAAAATTGATAGAAAGAACAGAAGATTAATAATTAAAAAATAAATGATCAATAAACATTGGGAAATATTCTTTAGTATTTATAATTAAAATGTGCAAATAAAAACAAGAAGATGTTATTTTCAGCTCTCATATTGGCAAAAACAAAAAGTTTAATAATATTCAGCACTTGCAAGGGTATGAGGAAACAGGTATTCTCCTGCCCCTGGAGATCTTTAGACTTGGGTAATCTCTTGTCAGGGAGGGGTATAGGGGTTTTATGTAACAATGAAATCCGACATTTATCTAAACTTTTATAGTTTGCAAGTGTTCTGTAATTTGATCAATATAACAACACCATATGAACATGAAAAAACTGAGATCCATAAAAATTATAATGAATGACTTATTCATATTAGTTAGTTAGTGATAGAGCCACAGTTTGAACTCATATCTTCTAATACTCAATCCAAGGCTCTTTTCAATGACCCAAGCTGCAGGGTGCATTGGGTGGATATCTAAGTATCTTGCAAATCTAAATCTTATCCATTCATTCAACAGGTGTTTACTGAGCATCTACTATATGTCAGGCACAATTCTAGATACTGGGGATAGAACAGTGACCAAAACAATTTTGCTGCCCTTATGGAGCCTACATTCTAGTGGAAGGAGAGAGACAATAAATAAATGAATGTAAAGTATGTCAGTTGGTGATAAATGTATTTAAGAAAACAAAGTAGAAAAGGACATTAGAAGTGCTATCATGGGTGATGTGTTCTAATATTAAGTTAGAGTGGTCAAACAAAAAAAAGACATCACCTAGAAAGTAGCATTTGAGCAAATATCCAAAAGCAGTAAATTAATGAACCATGTAGATTTCTTGGGAAAAAGCCTGACCCTACCTGATGTGGGATTATGGTGTGTTTTAGGAACAGTAAGAAAACAATAGCTGGAGAGGAGTGAGTAAGAGAGAAAGAAGCAGAGGATAAGGTTAGAGAGGTAAGGGGGTGAGGGAGACAAATAATGTAGGACCTTTGGCTTTTGCTCTGAGATGGGAGGTCATTGGTGGGCATGTACTCTTAAGAGAATATGTAGGCAGGAAGGATCACCATGTTGGTGGCCCTTGAGAGGTCTCTGCAGTCACCAGAACCAACCATGACCTACCTCCCACATCCCAGCATGCCTTATTTCCTCTCTTCCAGCACTAGCTGGGCCCTGCCTCCCAGGAGAAGCCAATCTGGCCCTTTTGCTCCCGTGACCCAGAGCTCTCCACCTGGTGAGACTGGAAGCAATTCGCTTGGGAGGCAGAATGGCTCAAGCAGATGGCAGCAATCTGATAGAAGGCAGAGGATTCCAGAGAAATGAGCTGGTGAAAGGAAAGGATGGCTGTTACGCTCATAAAGTGGGGGACTTTATGAGGGAAAAGGTGCTAATCTCCATCCCAGCTGGTGTTCAATGACTGCAGATGAAGATATTACTTGGACCAGAAAGTTGCCAATATAAAGGAAAGAGAAAGCAAAGGTGTCCATTGCAGAGGCTGGGGTCTTTCTGTAAGCACCTTGCTTCAAGGAGAGACTGGAAGAATCAGAACAAAGAAGCCCTTGGGATCTGTGAGCACAAGTATCACTTTGGTGCCCTTGGCATATTATTTGCATCTCATTTGCACTTATAAACTTAGTAACTCCCAGCATTGATGGTGGTTGCTTGGTCTGAGAGTTGTAAAGAACTGAGCCCACTGCCTGACATAATGAGAGTTAGCTTTTATTATTGCTGCTATTGCTTTTGGTGTTAGAGGTCAAAGTAACCAGTGAGAAATTAAGTAAGCCTACAGATTTTCAAGTTCTTTTTATTTTATATTGTTTTTTGATTTTGTTTTCTGGCAGTAAAACTCTTTCTAAAAATTACTGGCCAGACACGGTGGCTCACACCTGTAATCCTAGCACTCTGGGAGGCCGAGGCGGGTGGGTTGTTTGAGCTCAGGAGTTCGAGACCAGCCTGAGCAAGAGCAAGACCCCATCTCTACTAAAAACTAGAATGAAATTATATGGACAGCTAAAAATATATATAGAAAAAATTAGCTGGGCATGGTGGCGCATGCCTGTAGTCCCAGCTACTTGGGAGGCTGAGGCAGGAGGATCACTTGAGCCCAGGAGTTTGAGGTTGCTGTGAGCTAGGCTGACGCCACAGCACTCACTCTAGCCCAGGCAACAGAGTGAGACTCTGTCTCAAAAAAAAAAAATTACTATTATGGAGAACCCTAATATATACATGAAAATATATAAGTGGTATTTTGTTATTACAAACTTATTTTGTAAGTTTAAATTTATATTGTTTACTTATAAAGTTAATCAATGAGAATAAAAGTGTTTTGATGAGGAAAAATGTGAGCATATAACAAATTATGTGTGGTGCTGTTCATTACAGCTTTTTTTAATAGCTGAAAACATATTTTAAAAAAGAATTAAAACTGTGTATTGTAAAGCTTTTGCAATACTCCTCTTGCACATAAACTTTAAAAACACAATTTAGAAAGCACAGATATGAGCCAATACTTTTAAAATTGGTACTCTTCACATCTTAGGGTTTTGAAGAAATACCCTTAGAGTATCTCTGGGATGAAGGAAAGGTAATGTTTCACCTCCACTCCTTCACCTTGTTTCAACCAGAGCAGCTCTACTTTTGTCTATTATATGCTAGACTTCCACTAGACATTTTATTTGATAGACACACTACATCACTGTCAATGGGAGCATAATATTCCATTGCATGGAGGTAGGAAACAGGGAAGAGAGATTCTATTCTAAAACAAAGTTCCTGGGCTTAAAAGAGTTTTAAAATGACTGGTTTTGTACAACACACTCATTATACAAATCTAAAAACTGAGTCGTTTTTATGAGACAGATCTGGCCCAACATCACATAAAGCTTCAGTGGCAGAACCCAGATTAGAGTAGTCCTCTGCTCACAATTCTGAAAAGGCTCTCCTCTTACTCAGAATAAAAGTCAAAATCCTTGTCCTGTCATTACTTCTTTGACTTCTTCTCCTACTATTCTGTTCCTAAGTCTTGCCACTCCAGCTGTACTGGCCTGCGTGCTGTATATATATGTATGTATATATATATATATGTATGTATATATATACATATATATATATTTTAAAACACAACAGGCAGGCTCCTAACTTAGTCAGGAAAGCTCTTTTCTGCCTGAAATACTCTCCTTTCCCCCACCCCCTGGCAACCGCATGGCTCACTCCTTCCCCTCCTTCAAATATTTTTTCACATAAAGCCTACTCAGACCTAATCATCCTGTTTAATAATGCAAACTGCCTACCTCCAGAACTCCTGATGTCCTTTGCCCTGCCCTGCCCTAGGTTTGCCCTTTTCCATATAATTTATCATCTCCAACCTTATGATATATTTTACTTATATTTTGGGTTTACTGCTTACTGTCTTTTATCCTCACTGGGAAGTGAGCTCCTGAAGGGTAGATAATTTTGTTTGTTTTGTTCTCTTCTGTATTCTAAGCACCTAGAACAGTCCATGGCACATAGTAGATATTCAATAAATATTTGTAGTTGAATGAGGATCTATTCTCTTTGTTTACAGTACCTCCTAAAGTCTCTCTCCTAGCCTGTGGTCTTCTCACTCCTGCTCAATGTCTTCCCATTCCCAGGCACTTAGTTCAGTTTTGAACACTGCAGAGCACATGGCCTCCACCTATGCTGAGAGGCCATGGAGTCCCCATGCCAATTTGGGCTTTATTCACTGTGGCATTCACATATGGCTTGGATGTAGGATTGTAAATAGCTAAAATGGACAAGATGTTAAGTTTACCGTGATCTTCTTGAAACAGATTCAAGTAGACCTACCATTCGATTCAGCAATCCCATTATTGGGCATCTACCCAGAAGAACAAAAGTCATTCTATAACAAAGACACCTGTACCCGAATGTTTATAGCAGCACAATTCACAATTGCAAAGATGTGGAAACAACCCAAGGCCCATCAATCCACGAATGGATTAGTAAACTGTGGTATATGTATACCATGGAGTATTACTCAGCTATAAGAAATAACGGTGACACGACATCTCTTTGGTTCTCCTGGAGAGAGGTGGAACCCATTATATTAAGTGAAGTATCCAAAGAATGGAAAAACAAGCATCACATGTACTCACCAGAAAATTGGTTTTCCTGATCATCACCTAAATGCACATCGGGGAAGGATACCAATTGGATATCAGATTGAGATGGGGGTGGGGGGAGGGGATGGGTGTATGCCTACATGATGAGTGCCAGGCGCACAGTCTGGAGAATGGACACGCTTGAGGCTCTGACTCAGGGGGATGGGTGGGACACGGACAATGTGTATAACCTGAGCTTTTGTACCCACATGAAGAGCTGAAATAAAAAAAAAAAAGAGCTCCCTTCCTTCCTTGAGCAGGTAGAACTGGATTTGAGTAAGCAAATTGGTAGGAGTAATTGGCATCCCTCATCAGAGGTAGAGCTCTGCACCTCCAAAAGTAGCCATCCAAGGTAAAATTCTGTCTATTAATTCTGTAGACCCTAAGGGTGAATTATTGGAGAAAGAAAACAAAGCTCCTCTGCACAATACTACTCACTAAGTTCAAGGGCAAGTCTGGCCTCACACGTTCTTCATTCCTCAATCTGAGTTTAGACTACATTGGACCTGAGAAAACAAAATTTATATGTCTATTGGAGATGTGCTCACTTTATGATAGACAAGTAAAGGAACCAGAAGGCCCACATCTTTTACTGCTGGGAAAATAAAGAGGAAATTTGACTTGGAAGATCCATACCCACCCCCCTTCCTTTATGGGAAGTCAGCATTGGTAGAAAGATACACAAATCTGAAGGGGTGGTCAGGAGAAATTCAGGCAAGGAAGGAATGACTGAAATCAAACCAGACCATATGATCATCCAGAAGGTCAGCGAATGGGAAGAAGTCAGGGCCCATAGATGTCTCTAGTAATACAGGAATGAGATTGGGGTTGGGGTAGCAAATGGTTGTGTTAAAGCATGGGAGAAAGTATTTTATTTTGTCTTTCTTAACTATGGATAGTGGTAGAAATCCTACCATAGATTGGAAGGCAAATGGGTCAACACTGTTCTCAAGATTTTCCAAAGCCCTAGAAATATCCGTAGAGTGTGATCATAGGGCCACTGTGCCAACAGAAGAAATAGCTGAAATAACTCTGATGCCACTTATGCTTTTATCTTTTGGTTAGAGGCCCTTTCTTATCTTCATCACACACATAAATGAGAAACTTTATAGCTTTTGTGGTGCCATGAAACACATCAGCTGTATTGGCTCAGTTTTGTTTGGCTTGAAGAATAACAGGGCAAGAACGAGAGATATACATCCACACTCCTCAGGTAGAGCCTGATCACAGCCACCCTCAACTGTCGAGCCCCCATCATAGTTGTGGATCCGTTTGTATAGAAATCCTTACTTTCCATCCACAGCAGTTCATGATTATGTTTGTTCTCTTTCCTTCAGTGAACAAAGACAGGAAGACTTCCACTAACTCTCTGTAATCTCTGCTTCCAAACAATCCCGCTAGCTGATCTTCTTTTTCCACTAGTATCAGCCTCTGCTCATGTATAGTACCATTCCTCTGACTCAGAAAGCTCCTTGAAATAAGTTCCCTTGAGAATGTATAGGAAGTAAATATGTAGGTATGGGGGTGGACACCTGGGAAGCCAAGATGAGAGATGGCTTTTGGAAGAGCTGTGGAATAAAAGCCTTGCAGTTGTGCCATCCCTAGCCCACTGGAGGTCATGCCTATGGATGTCAAAACTGGATTTACTTGAGATTTATGACCAATTGTTAGTTACAAGTTAGAACCAGTCCTCAACCATGGTTGCTTGTGAATGACTTCAGGGCAGATACCAAACCTGAGTTGATATCTGACTAATATGGGAATATTCCTTTAATGAAGAATAAGGGTGGGGGTGGGGGTGGGGAACAGAGAATGAACTCTTGTGCTTAACTAAATATTATGGTTAATAGAGAGGTTTCTAAGCACATTTTCCACCATTCTAATTCTCATGTTACCAACACTTATGACCTAATTTACTCCTCCTGGAACACTGTAAGAGAATGTTATCTCTTTTCTATAGACACAAAAAATTGAGTCTCAGAGAAGCTAATTGACTTGCCAAAGGTAATATAACTAATAATTGACTGAACTGAGACTCAGAGCCAGTTTTTTAACTCCAAATCCAGTTGTTATTGTTGTTTCTAACTCAGTTATACCACTGCTTCTCTAAAACATGTTTGTTACAGAAGAAATAGAAAAATCATGATACAAAAAATGCTCTTAAAAATAAATTTGTCAAAACCAAAGTATAATCATGGACTCATAATAATGGCTACCATTTACTGACTTCCTATGTTCTAGGCCTTTTACATTCTTTATTTTGAATACTCCCATTTTTACAGAGAAGGAATTTGTGGTTCAGAAAGGTTAACATACTATATAATTTATTTGTTATTTTTTTTTGTATTTTTACTGATATATCATAGTTGTATATATTTTGGGGGTACAGGTGATATTTTTATACATGTATACAATGTGTTGTTATATTTATTTTTAATTATCTATATCTATGCAGCAGATTAGTAGATTGTAAACTCTTTGAAGACATGAATCCCCAGTTCCTAGAGCAGTACCCAGAATATAGTAAGTCCTCTAATAAAAAATAATTCATATAAGTGCCTGTATCAGCAAGAGTTCTCCAGAGAAACAGCCAATAGGACATATATATGATTTATTTTAAGGAATTGGCTTACATGATTGTAGGGGTTGGTAGGTTCAAAATTTGTAGGCCAGGCAGGTAGGCTGGAGACTCAGACAGGAGTTGACACTGTAGTTTTGACGCAGAATTTCTTCCAAGGCCAGATACCTTATCTGTTGCTCTTAAGGCCTTCAACTGACTAAATGAGGCTCGCTCACATTACTGAGGGTAATCTCCTTTACTCAAAGTCAATTGATTGTAGATGTTATCCACATCTACAACATGCCTTCATGAAACACCTAGGTGTTTGACTAAGTGGAACACATTTGATCACATGGAATACATCTACAAAATGCCTAGATTAGTGTTTAATTAAATAACTGGATACTACACCCTAGGCATGTTGACACATGAAACAAACCATCACAGTGCTCAAGGTCATGCAGTTAAGTAAGTGGTAGTCCTGGGACTTAAATCCATGTCCCTATGATTCCACAGCTTATCTTCTTTCTTGTATGTTGCAAGAAGGTTCAATATGAAAGGATTTTTACTGATCATTGAGTCCAATCCTCTGATAGCATATATGGGAATGCTGAGGGTGGGTTGGGGGAGGAAAGCGTAAGTCATAGGAATTTTCCCAAATTTAAGCTCAGATTGCCAGAACAGTGCTCATTCTGTAATGACTGGGATTTTGCAGGGCCTGTGTTGAATTACTGCTGTTATGACCCAGGACTGGGTAAGACAATGGAGAGGATGCCATAGATTGAGCTAAATGTGTGCTAAGTGACTCAGGCCATATTTTGGAAATAGATTTTGTAAAAAGTTGCTGACCTTTTTTGTTACCATTTTCAGTGTCTTTTAAAAGCTGATCACAGTTATTAATACTTAATACCACTGAATTTTATACTTTAGAATGCTAAATTTTGTTATGTATATTTTTATACATCTAAAAATATTTTTTTAAAAAGTTGTTTGCAGAGTCTGGATACAAACTTGAAATCAGAAATCTAGTTATTTCATCAGGAGATTTATGTATTGGGTGCCCAATATATTTGAGAAATTTTACACATAATATGAGTTAGTAAGGACTATAAAGTAACTGAAGCCTAGAAAAGATAATAACTTGTCTCAGATGACATAGTTAGGAGAGAGGAAAAAAAGGACTTGAACCCCAGTATCTTGACTCCCTTCTCAAGATTTTCAGTAGCATCATGAAGATTAATAATGATGATAATAATAAGAATTATATATGGAGAACTCCCATTAAAAAGCCTCTTGAGGGGAAGACTAAAGTCATCTTTTATCATTTATTTATAATTAATTATATAGCATGAATTATAATCACTTATTATATTTATCATTAATCTTTTAGCATAAATCTGTTTCTCAGACCTATTAAGTTACTTGGCAAGACCTTGAAAAGATTGAACATAAGACAGGAAAGTACATCAGAGAAGAAAGAACTCTGAATTGGTAGAATGATGGAGATGGTAGGCCTGATAGCACCATCTAGGGGAGGGCTGGCCAGTTGTTATAGCAGCTAATACAACATTTCAGAATTAACAGATTGAAGGCTTTGGCTCACTTTCTCAGCAGAAAGGAAAGAACACTGGTTTGATATTCAAAAGACCTGGTTCTTACTCTGTGTCTACTAACAGAATGGCCTTGGGTAAATTCTTTCTTCCTCCAGAACTTTAGTTTTTCTATCTTAAAAAAAAAAGAGGTAGAACAAGGGTGACTGTCAACATTTTTGATTATGGATCACTTTGAGAATGTGTTAAATACTATGAACTCACTATTTGGAAAAATGCATTTACATGCCAAATTTTGACTCCCATTCAAGAGAGTCCCTCAGGGCACTACATAATAGCCATGGACACCCACCCCCATATGTGCACAGGATGATAGCCCTTGCACCAACTGACATTCTGTGCCTTAAGTCCCAGCCTGGGAATGAGTATGCAGGATGCATGTGCTGGCTCAGGGAACTAGAGACCCTACATCTGGAAGTAAACCACCCTGAGAATCAGGCCTGTTGTTTTATTCATCTGGAAACCTGGGATTGTCTTCCAGACATGCCTGTAGCTATACCTTTAATTCAACTAAGTTGTCTCCTTTAGAATGGAGCAATGGCAACAAGTTCCTTGCACAATTTTGGTCAAGCAAAAAGATAAGCTAATAAACTAGTGGTAGCTGGGGTTGCCACCTTTCCATAGGTATTACTCAGCTGTTACAGTGGCTGTATGTCTTCCCTTCTGTCTGTTGGACACAGGTAGGAAAACAGAAGTGTTTAATAGGTAACTGAGAGAGGTGGGTGGGAAAGAAATCAACTCAGCTCACTGGGAAACAGTGACTCATGTGATTTAACTTGGGCTGTGGTAGGTGGGAAAATATTAATAGGGGCATGGATGGATTCAGCAAGTCAGGACAAACGAAGGCACAGACCCCTAAGTGGAAATCCAGAGTCTCTTGATTGCTGATGAGTTCAGACCTGCTATATACCTTTCAATAGCTATTTTCATCTCTGTTGGCTTCCCTTTCCACAGTAAGGCAATCAGTCTTAACTCTGTAATTCACTGATTGTCCATGTAGCCTTGGGCGAGGCTCTACCTCTCTCTGGGCCTCAGCGACTATTTCTGTACACTCAGAAAATTTCCCAGAACCACAGAAACAAAGCCTGGTACACAATGGGTGTCAATAAATTCTTCTTTAATGAGTAAAATAAAAATAATGATTGCTAACACTGCCATAAACATTCAGGTGGAGATGTCTTTATTATAGAATGTCTTTTGCTCTTTTGGGTAGATGTCTAATAGTGCTATTGCTGGATTGAATGGTATTTCTATTTTTAGCTCTCTGAGGCATCTCCAAATTCTTTTCCACAGAGGTTGCACCAATTTGCAGTCCCACCAGCAGTGTAAGAGTGTTCCCGTCTCTCCACATCCTCGCCAGCATTTGTTGTTTTGGGATTTTTTTGATACAGGCCAATCTCATTGGGGTTAGGTGATATCTCATTGTGGTTTTGATTTGCATTTCTCTAATGATTAGAGATGTTGAGCATTTTTTATATGTTTGCTGTCATTAGAAGACATCATTCTGTCTTCTTTTGAAAAGTTTCTGTTCATTTCCTTTGCCCATTTATTGATGGGGTTGTTTGATTTTTTCTTGTTGATTTTTTCAAGTTCTAGATAGATTATTGTTATCAACCCTTTATGGGGTGTGCAGAGAGCAATTTTTTCTCCCATTCTGTAGACTGTCTATTTGCTTTAATGATAGTTTCCTTGGCTGTTTAAAAGCTTTTTAATTTGATCAAATCCCGTTTACTTATTTTTGTTGCTGCTGTGATTGTTTTGGGGGTCTTCCTCAAAAATTCTTTGCCTATGCCAAAGGGTCTTCACTACATCTTCTTCCAGGATTCTTAAGGTTTCATGCCTTAGGTTTAAGTCTGTTATCCATCTTGAATTGATTTTTGTGAGAGGTGAGAGGTGGGGATGATCCAGTTTCAATCTTCTGCATGTAGCTGTCCAGTTTTCCCAGCACCATTTATTGAAAAGAGATTCTTTTCCCCAGTGTATATTTTTGTCTGCTTTGTCATGTTTACAGCAGCACAATTCAGTATTGCAAGGATGTGGAAACAACCCAAGTGCCCGTCAATTCACGTGTGGATTATTAAAATTTGGTATACGTATACAATGGAATATTACTCACTTATAAGAAACGACAGTGATCTAGCACGTCTTATATTTTCCTGGATTGAGCTTGAGCCCATTATCCGTAGTGAGGTATCACAAGATTGGAGGAATAGCCTCCACATGTACTCGCCATCAAATTGGCATTAACTGATCAACACTATGGTGCTCACACGGTAGTGATATTCTCCATGGATTAGGGGGTTGAGGGTGGTAAACTCACAGCTAATGGACCTGGTCACAGTGAAGATTGTAGAGCGGAAGGGCATGCCTCTAAACCTTGCTTGGGTGAGGCAAAGACATAAAATGTAACCAAAAGATATTTGCACTTCTGTGTTTATTGCAGAATTATTCACAATAGCTAAAATGTGGAATCAGCTTAAGTATTTATCCAAGGACAAATGGATAAAGATGTGGTATATGTACACAATGGAATATTATTTAGCCATGAAAAAGAAGGAAATTTTGTCATTTGCAGAAACACGGATGTAACTGGAAGACATTATTTTAAGTGAAATAAACCAGGCACAGAAAGAAAAATATTGCATTTTCACACTCATATATGGGACCTAAAATAATTGATCTCATGGAGGTAGTGAATAGAATGGTGGCTACTAGAGGTTAGTAAGGGTGGTGGGAAGGGGTAATGAAGATTTTTTTGGTTAATGGATAATACTGTTAAATAGTGTTCAATAGTGCATAGAGCAATTATAGTTAACAATAATTTATTATATTTCAAAATAGCCAGAAGTTTTCAAATGTTCCCAACATAAAACAATGATAAATGTTTCAGGTGAATCATGTCACAATTATCCTGATTTGATCATTATATGTTATATGCTTGTATCAAAATATAACATGTACTCCATGAATATGTACAATTATGTATCAATAAAAAATTTAAAAAAATTATAAATTAGAAGATGTGAAAGAACTATTTCCTGTATCCTGAAGTTACTCTACCCTGAGAATGCCATAGTCTTACCATACTGTTGGTGCAAATGTGATGAGAGTAATAATAATAAAATTAATTTCAATGAGAAAGAAAAAAATATTTGCTAACAGTTATTGTGCACTTGTTATGAGATAGGCTAGGGCTACAATTCTTGTTGAGATACCTGAAGAGCAAAGCCCCTGTCTGATTCATCTTTATGCCCTTGAGGTTATCATCAAGGTCATAGAGCAAGAAATTGGTGGACCTTGGACCTTGGACCTTGGACTCAACCCTGGGGTGTCTGGCTCCATGCTTTTTTTTTTTTTTTTTGAGACAGAGTCTCACTTTGTTGCCCATGCTAGAGTGAGTTCTGTGGCGTTAGCCTAGCTCACAGCAACCTCGAAGTCCTGGGATTAATCGATCCTACTGCCTCAGCCTCCCGAGTAACTGGGACTACAGGCATGCTCCACTATGCCCGGCTAATTTTTTCTATATATACTTTTAGTTGTCCAGATAATTTATTTCTATTTTTAGTAGAGACGGGGTCTCACTCAGGCTGGTCTCGAACTCCTGACCTCGAGCGATCCACCCACCTTGGCCTCCCAGAGGGGTAGGATTACAGGCGTGAGCCACCGCGCCCGGCCTCCATGCTTTTAAATAGCTACACTTGATTGCTGTTCACAAAGGGCTGCTATTCAGTAGGTGCACCATAAATATTTTGCATAATTAAGCAGACTTGCATTAGAAAGTAAGTTAAGGTATTATATGCTCTGCCCATGTTAAGATCTCATTAGGTAAGGCAGTGGTTTTACATCATTGAAGCCTCAACAAAAGAAAGAGCCATAAAGGTAGAAGAAGTGAGTTTAACTCCTAGTTCGAGAGTACACTAGCTTTGTGAATCTTGGGGAAGTACTTACACTGTTTGAATTTCCATTTCCTCATCTATCAAGTTGGGTAACTACAACTTCAAGGGTTGTGGTGCACATAGTGAAGTGGCAAAAGTGAAAGCCTCTAACACTGGGCTTGACAGATCAGGAGCCTAATACAGAACCATGAGTTTTGTTTTTCTTACCTGAGTATTAGAAAGACAAGGCTCTGAGAAAATGGGAGTCAGCCAGTGTACATGGGGGAGGGGACAAGGGTGTAGGGTGAAGAAAGAAAGCTAAGGAAACATGGGTTGTGGTTCTGAGGGTATGGAGAAAGGAAGGAGGAGTACAGCTTTGAAGTATTTTACCCACTGTGTTTCTCAGACTCAGAAGGTGGCCTTCAGCATGTCAAACAGCTTATTAATTCTATCATTTCTTCTCAAACTTTTTTGTTGCATGGAGTATCAAGTGGTCAAATGATACAAAAACTCCCCTTTTGTCTGAAATACCTGTGTTGGCATCAAACAAAGCCAGAGACCCCGTAAGTTTCCAGCTGGGAGGAATTATAAAAAGCCAAAGGTCTTCCCTTTGGGCAGGGAAGGTTCAGTACTAGATCAGTTTTTGCTCACCATTATGGTGTCTGGCACACAGTGCCCAATAATTATTTATTTGATAAATCAAACTATTACTTGCTTTTTCCAAAAGGGGCAACTTGTCAAAGAAAAATTTATCTATTTTCTTTTTTTTATTAAAATATTTCTATTTTTTAATTTCAGCATATTATGGGGGTGCAAAAGTTTAGGTTATGTATATTCTCCATTCCTCCCCCTGCCCCGGAGTCAGAGCTTCAAGCGTGTCCATTACCCAGACAGTGTGCATCACACTCATTGGGTAGGTATACCCCCATCCCCTCCCCCCCCACATCTGCCTGACACCCAATTAGTGTTATCCCAAATGTGCACTTAGGTGATGATCAGGGAAACCAATTTGCTGGTGAGTACATGTGGTGCTTATTTTTCCAGTCTTGGGATACTTCACTTAATACAATGGGTTCCAACTTTATCCAGGAGAACATAAGAGATTCTATATCACTGTTATTTCTTATAGCTGAGTAATACTCCATGGTATACATATACTACATTTTACTAATCCACTCATGTATTGATGGGCATTTGGGTTGTTTCCACATCTTTGTGATTGTGAATTGTGCTGCTATAAACATTCGGGTGCAGATGTCTTTTTTATAGAATGGTGGGGAGAGTGTGTGAAGACTAAGAAATAGTCACTTATTCTTTGGATTGAAGAGAGGCTTTAATATGTGTGCTTGCTCAATGCTTGTTCTTGTGTCAGTTTGTCCTTTGGCAATCTGTCTGCCTTCTGTCACTGGCTCCTAGAGGGCAAAGTTGATGGCTGAAACTATGGAATACTAGTCAAAACAGTTGAAAATAGAAACTACCATCTGGTCCCAGAATGGGTCTTACCAGCCCTGGTTGCCTCCCATACCAGCAGATTCTTCTTCCCAACATTTTTAGGACTCAGTCATTCAGTCAAGTCTTCATAAAGCCCTCCCCCCAGTTTCTTCTTGTCCAAGTCCTCCTCACCCTGTCGAGTCTACCTTAAAAGTCACCTCCTTCATAAAGCCTTGCCTGATCCTCTAGACAAAATCGACAGTCTCTTTTTGTTTTTTCAGTCTCTTTTTTTTTTAAAGGAAGACAATGGGGCATGGAAGGTGTACAAAACTTAGAATTGGACAAACCAGGATTTTAGGTAAATTACTTCATTTCCCAGGTCCTCAGTATTCTCAATGGAAAAACAAGGGAGGTAGCTCTTATTTTCCATGGGTGTTATGAGGATTAAGTGAGAGAATAAATGTGTCAGCACTTTGTAATCTGTGAAGGGCAGTACACATAGGAGAAATTAGCAAATGAATTTTTATTCTACTTTGCTTATACCTCTAGGGAGCAGTTACTTGTCTGCTGTCTTTTAGAATCAGATATTGACCTGTCTGTCTCCCTCCCCAGATTGTGACCTCCTGGAGGGTCCAGCCTATATCTTAGTTATGTCAGTGACTTTAGCCCCAAGGGTAGTGCCTGACACAGAGCAGACACAAAGTCAGCCTGCGACAACACATTTAACCCCTATAGAGCTAGACTTCAGAAACCAATAATATTATTCTCATTTTATAATTCTGTCCTAGAATAAACCTTTGTTTCGTCACAAAAAAAAAAAAAAAAAAAAACAACTGCTAATCCTCTTTATTTTTTCCTGGCTGCCAGGAAGCTCGAGGTACAGCAATTATGTTTGCCATGCTACTCTGGCCCACCTCCTCTTTGATCTTTATTTTCTCCTGTTTATGATACACCATATATTGCAGGTGGTTTTGTATGCAAGGTGCAGCAAATCCTTTGTGGAACATAATAGTAATTATGTACATAGGCTCTAGGGTCAGACATACCAGATTCAAATCCTGGCTTTACCATTTCCCGGCTGAATGACTTTGGACAAGTTATTTTATTCTTCTGAGAATTGTTTTCCTCCAACATAAATGGTGATAAAAACTTGTACCTGAAAGTAATGTCAAATTGAATGAGGTAATGAACAGCTCCTAGCACCTGATAAGCAAGCCCTCAGTAATCAGTTGATATAAAACGTATACACATATATGGCTTTTCTGACTATCTTTTCTCCAAGAGGCAGGTAAAAGTGAACATATACATCTGTAATTATTAAATACATTCTAGCTTTTTGCTGCTTCCCACTTATGGAACCAGAGCCAAGGACAGTGACCATTCTCAATGAGACATGAACACAGCAACACAGGACATGTGTTTCCTTCAGGGCACTAGAGCAGGGGTTGACAAACTGCAGCCCATGAGACAAAGCCCATACGTTAAGGATTGTTTTTGAACTTGTAAAGAAGGATGAGGAGGAGCAGGAGAAGGAGGAGGAGGAGGAGGAGCAGCAGCAGCAGCAGCAGCAACAACAACAACAATCACTTGTTGCCCGCAAAGTTTAAAGTATTTCCTATCTGGCCCTTTGCAAAAAAGGTTGCCAACCACTGACCTAGAAGAAGAGCTCTGCCACCCTTGCCCAAGATAGGGGAAAGCAGGGTATACTACTAGAATGACACTCTGGAGTAGAAAGGCTTCTATTTTTGCCCTATATCAGTTACCTCAGGTCTACAGTCCAGAGTTGTTGCAAGGGTCAAATTGGGTAATGTATCTGGCACTCAGAGTGGGTGTAGCTTTCTTTTCTCCCTTCTATGTAAATGGATGAATGTTTATAAATCTGTGGTTTGTAATTTGGGGTGTAATTAGTTTTTCTCTCCTTTTCTTAACCATTTCTCTTTAACTGGGCTGTCTAGTGGTATAATAGCTTCTACAATGGAGCAGTCCATTGGGCCTACAGTGGGAACTAAATACATACTTGCTTATTGCTTTGACTTGAAGTGCAGAAATGTCCAAGATAGGTCCCATTTCCTGTTCAGGTGTCTCTTTTCCTAGGTTATATTCATGAGACTATAGGGTGGTTTGACTATTCTTATAACCATTACCATATCAGGCTTTTATCAAGCACTTATTGCATACCAACTGGTATTCAGTTAGATGTCATCCCTACTTTTTCTATGCTTTACATAACCCTGTAACACAAGCAATATTCTCCATTCAGATGAGGATACTGAGGTCTGAGAAGTTCTATTACAGTTAGTAATTGATTCAAGCTCAAGCCTATCTATGTCCTATGTCTTCTTTACATTGTCCTTGAGTAGGCAATTAGGAAAGGCTGCTTGGGAAACTAAGGTTTCGGAGGAGGAATAGCAGACCGAGAGTTGTATAACTTTCATCCCCAGGATGATTTGAACTGAGGAATTTGGGGATGGCAGGCCAAAGAGGGGGTAGCTTTCTGGAAACAGAGATAGTTGTTGTTTTTTCAGCAGTGGAGGAAATAAGGAGGACTTATGAATCCTGAGAACCACATGGATAAAGAATATAAAGCTCCTTACATTAATATATCCCTTTACAATCTACAATTCCCCTCCACATCTATTACCTAACTTTAATGCTCAACACAGCTTTTTGAACAGTGCAGAGCCAAGATTCACATCATACAGAGGAAATCCACATCACAGAAAGGAGGTTGAGACCCAGAAAGAGGAAGAACCTGATTTTAGGTTACACAATGAATCTGTTCTAGAGCCATACCTGATTCCTTTATCTACTTGCCCCCAGCCCAGTACATAGCAACCTCCACAACCAATGGCCGTAGAGTGTTAGGTGAGAAAAGAAGGAAGGTGGAGGCAACATGGGTAAGCAGGATAATCACCTCATCCCCTTTCCCAGGAAAAAACAGCCAGGAAAGCTGCTTACTGTGTCATTTCCCACTTGCCTGTTATAAACTTCCCATGTCTGCCTTCCTTTGTAAACCTGGGCAGGAGGAGAGCTGAGGAGATGGAGGAGGAAGAAATCAAGCCATGCCAGCAGGGGAAGGATGATTTTGGACAATGATTAAACCATAGCTGTCATTCAGGTCAGTTTGGGAAATATCCCCTAAGAGTTTTCTCTGGGTCAGACCCTGTATGGGTCTAGGGATGAATGTGAATTGGCCCTGTTCTTAGGGAGCTTCCAGTCCGGTGGGCATAACCTCCAAGGTCAGCTGCAGCTTTAATCCTGCACAGAGTATCCAAGTGCAACAGAGGCAATGTGATGGGGCAGGGGAGAGAGGAACTTGTAGATAAATCCACCACCCCCATCCCTATTCCAAGGGCCTACCCAGACAAAGATCAGCATAGTTTGAGTTAATTAATAAATTAATATTAAATAGTAATTGACTAATAAATAATAATTTAATAATTTTTATTAGTAGATTTGTGCTAAGCACTGACCAAATATTTTTCATGTATTAACTTATTTAGTCCTCACAGAAATCCTATGTAAAAGGTATATTATTACCTCAATTTTTTTGATAAGGGAACTAAGACATGACGAAGACCTCAGGAGACTGCAAAGGCACTAAGTTAGCTTGATTCTACAAACATGAAGCATCTCCCCGTGCTAAATCCTGTGCTAGTGTTGGCGATACAGAGCACCATGGGAATACGTAATCTTAGTCATGGGAGGGAGCAGAAAGGCCACCAGTTATATATACAGTGCCTCCTGTATGCCAGGCACTGTGATAAGCACTGAGGTTAGACAATAAACAAAACAGAGTGTTATAATGCAGAATGACAAGTCCCATGGCAGAAGTAAGCGTGGCGATTATGGAATCTCAGCCTGGAAAGTGGCAGAAGGAGTCACTTAATGCATCCTGGAGAAATTGATCCTTTGGGCAATTGCTGCCCCTCAGATACTTATAAGAGACTAACCCTGACTCCCCTTTCCTAACTAAATAGCCAGATCCCTCATCCATTCCTTCTAGTCCAACAAAGCCTACAGTTACATTTTTTTTCTTAGGCTTAGGTCAAGATTGAGTGGCTTTCAGCTCACTTGCAGGTTAGGCCATTCAGCCCCAGAAGCCTCCCTCTCAATTCTCCTCTCCCAGACATTAAGTACAATCTGCCTATCTGTCTTGCCTTAAAAAAACATTCTTTACGACGCCTAAATAAGAAGGAAAGACCTGGCATCTCACTGCAGTGCCTGTCTCATTGTCTCCATGGGGAGTACCTTCAGACAGCTCTTGCCCGGAAATTTTGTCTGCAGCATTTTTCTATCCTCTCATTATATTCATATTTATTACAAGGGCATAAGCAGTGTCTGAGAGTCTGTCTGCTCAGCACGGCAATGAAGACTTTTTATATTCAGAGCAATTTTTTTTTTTTTTTTACAAAAACTAACCCTCAGCAAGAATGTGTGTCTATGTATATATACATGGGCATGTAGGGAAGGAGAGAATTTTGTACATGAATGTATATAGAAAACTGTGTGTGCTTATAAGCATTTGTGTGTGTGTGTGTGTGTGTGTGTGTGTGTGTGTGTGTCTGTGTGTGTGTGTTCAGGGGCTGGTTTAGATGTCTGGAAGACTTCTTGCAAATTTCCCAAAGGGCTAAGTTCCATAAAATTGTCTTTCCTTTAACTTCAAGGATAAAAAGGTCATGAGTGGTTGTTTCTAGCTGAGATGATTGTCTTTATGGAAATTATTTTCTGACAAATGGATTAATAATAATAAGAAGAAAAATAATATAATTGAGCCCCTAATGTATTTGAACCAGGTGTTGTGGAGAACTCTACAGATTGCCTCATTTCATTCTCAGAACAGTCTTTAAAGAGGCACTATTTTAACCCCATTTTACATATAAGGAAACCAAGAGAGATTGAGTCATTGGTTCAAGGTTGTACAACTCAGAAGTGGCAAAGCTAGGATTCAAGTCTAGGAATCTGATGTCAGGGATCCCACTTGTAACCACTAAGCTCCTAGATTCAAACCAAGCTACCATCCAAGGTTGGGTGCAAGTGGAGCATCTTACTGAGGATGCAAAAGACAAGAATGTGGATTTTAGAATTAATATGGAAGGCATTGGGGAGCTACTGACATTTCTTGAGCAGAGGAGTTCATAGAAAGAGGTGCTTTGGGAAGATGAATTTCTAAAGAGTGGAGACAACACCTTTAGACTAAGTATTTGTGTCTTTACTGCTCTGGTTTGTGTTATCCATACAAGAACGTAGAGAGTAAGTTGAGGTTTCTTGTGGCCCATGACCTTACATGAGGTTATGAGGTCATTGCAGCCACTCTTAAGGAGGTGCTGACATGAAAGGAGGACACAGGGTTTTGACTTTTAGGAAAAGTTTCAGATAAATTTGCTGTAGTTGCTGGGAGGCTGACTGCCAAATTACTTGGCCTTTAGAAGCTTCCAGAGGTTCTGACCTTGTTTCTCTATTTTATTTAAATGTCTTTGGGTATTACTCCAGTTACACTTATTAGATGTACAAGTTTCTTAACTTCTCTGAGCTTCCAAAAGCCAGTTTTTCTTGTTTAGTCTCTACTACCACTTCTTCTATCCTCACCCCTACCACAACATTCAGGTATGAAATACCTTAAGGGAAGTGTGGAAAGGTAGTGTATAGGTTATTTTTTTGAATAACAAGTAATTCTAGTTCATTGTAACAAGTCAAACAACACAGAGATACATACAGAAAAGTTAATTATTTCCCCCAAGTCTATCATCTCATTTAGGAAGTAACTGATGTTATCTGTTTACCACAATTCCTTCCACATCTTTCTCCATGTTCCTACAAATTTATTTAAACAAATATGCACATATGTACAGTTGTTTTTTCTAGACATAAGGGATTATATTATGCACATGTTTTTACAACATCATCTCATTTCATCCTTACATGGAAAACAGCAACTTGCTTTGTTCATTTAACATTAAAAAGCTTATGGATTTTGCTCTACATCAATAACCATTGGGAAAAGACTAACAGACTCAACTACATGAAAATAAAAATCTTCTGGGTGGAAAAACGTTGTCTAATAAGGACATTAACCCTTTATCTCTCATATGAGTTGCAACTATTTTCACCAGTTTATTCTTTGTCTTTTTTTTAATTTCAGCATATTATGGGGGTACAAAAGCTCAGGTTATATATATTGCCCATATCCTGCCCATCCCCCCGAGACAGAGCTTCAAGCATGTCCATTCCCCAGACAGTGCGCCTGGCACTCACCATGTAGTTATTCCTCCATCCCCTCCCCCCACATCCCACCTCCCCGAGTCAGCACCTTCAAGCATGACCATTCCCCAGACGGTGCACAACGCACTCATCATGTAGGCATACACCCATCCTCTCCCCACACCCCCCTCCTCAGTCTGATATCCAGTTTGTATCTTTCCCAAATGTGCATTGAGGTGATGATCAGGGAAACCAATTTTCTGGTGAATACATGTGATGCTTGGTTTTCCATTCTTGGGATACTTCACTTAATACAATGGGTTCCAACTCTCTCCTGGAGAACCAAAGAGATGTCATATCACCGTTATTTCTTATAGCTGAGTAATACTCCATGGTATACATATACCACAGTTTACTAATCCATTTGTGGATTGATGGGCATTTGGGTTGTTTCCACATCTTTGCAATTGTGAATTGTGCTGCTATAACCATTCAGGTACAGGTGTCTTTGTCATAGAATGACTTTTGTTCCTTTGGGTAGATGCCCAATAATGGGATTGCTGAATCGAATGGTAGGTCTACTTGAATCTGTTTAAGGTATCTCCATAATGCTTTCCACAGGGGTTGCACTAGTTTGCAGTCCCACTAACAGCGTATGAGTGTTCCTGTCTCTCCGCATCCACGCCAACATGTGTTGTTTTGGGACTTTTTGATAAAGGCCATTCTCACTGGAGTTAATTGATATCTCATTGTGGTTTTGATTTGCATTTCCCTGACGATTAGGGATGTTGAACATTTTTTCATATGTTTGTTAGCCATTCTTATATCTTCTTTTGAAAAATTTCTATTCATGTCATTTGCCCACTTTTTGATAGGGTTGTTTGACTTTTTCTTGCTGATTTTCCTGAGTTCTAAATAGATTCTTGTTATCAGTCCTTTATCTGGTGTGTAGTATGTGAAAATTTTTTCCCATTCTGTAGGTTGTCTGTTTATTCTCGTGACTGTTTCTTTGGCTGTGCAGAAGCTTTTTAATTTAATCAGGTCCCATTCATTAATTTTTGTTGTTGCTGTGATTGCCTTAGGGGTCTTATTCATAAATTCTTTGCCTAGGCCAATGTCTATAACAGTCTTTCCTACATTTTCTTCTAGAATTCTAATCATTTCCGATTTGAGGTTTAAATGTGTTATCCACTGTGATTTGATTTTTGTGAGAGATGAAATCTTTGGGTCCTGTTTCAGTCTTCTACATGTGGCTATCCAATTTTCCCAGCACCATTTATTGAATAGGGATTCTTGTCCCCAGAGTATGTTTTTGTCTGCTTCGTCAAAGATTAGATGGCTGTATGAGGATGGTTTTATATTTGGATTTTCTGTTCTGTTCCACTGGTCTGTGTCCCTGCACTTGTGCCAATACCAAGCAGTTTTAAGAACCACAGCCTTGTAGCATAGTTTGAAGTCTGGCAAATTAATACCTCCCATTTTGTTTTTATTGCTTAAAATTGCTTTTGCTACACGGTATCTTCTCTGATTCCATACAAAGTGTATAATAATTTTTTCTAAATCTGTGAAAAGTGATATTGGTAATTTAATAGGGATTGCATTGAATGTGTAGATCACTTTGGATAGTATAGACATTTTAACAATGTTGATTTTTCCAATCCACAAGCATGGTGTGGTTTTCCACCTATTTACATGTTCTGAAATTTCCTTCCTCAGTGTTTCATAGTTCTCCCTATAGGGGTCCTTTACCTCTTTAGTTAAATATATTCCTAGATATTTTATTTTCTTTGTTGCTATTTTGAAGGGTATTGAGTCTTTAATTTGGTTCTCCAATTGACTGTTATTGGACTGATTTTGTTATTTTCTGTCAGAGAAAATATTTGCACCATCTTGGAGTGAGGGAGACCTTCTCAAACAAAACAGAAAACCCAGATGGCATGACAGAAAAGATAGACAAGAATTGGGTACATTGAAGAAAAAAAGTTGAGGTTTTTAGAGGGGCTCTCTCTAGGAAGAGGAAAGGATTAGATGTGGAAGCATGGTGAAGAAGGTCAGTGCCCAAAGGAAGAAACAGAAATATTAGGTCAGCATTCAAGTAGCTATAGGGAGGGCAATTTGACCTAAAACTGAGGGTTTGTACTTAGAACTGGCAAGAAATGAAAGAGAGCCTGTCTAGGGCACAGTGTTGATAGTGACTCATTGTGTAAATGCAAGTAAAGAGGTCCAAAAATGACCTTCCTCAGAGAAATCCAAGTCTTCATCTAATCGACTGAAGCATTGACAGTGGTGGGGGAAGAGGGGTGGAATGCAGATAATCAGATGGTTCTGAGGCCACAAACTGTCCAACAAGGTTGCATCTAAGGTGGGGAGGTCTCTAAGGCTTTTTTCCTAACTCTATTTGGAAGTTTTACAACCCTAGGCACTTCATCAAATTTGTCAAAGCCCTCCACTACACTCCTCATCTCAGGATCCTGGCCAGATGTCCTCAATCAAAGTAATTTTTATGATCACTTCAGCTGTAACACGAGCAGAAGCTACTGGACCCTTATGGGGAGATTGTGCAGTGAATGCCTGGCACTTGCTAGCTGTGTGACCTTGGGCAAGTCACTTTCTATATCTAAGTTTCAGTTTCCTCACTTGAAAAAAGTAGGTTAATACTGACATCAAAGATTTTTCATGAAGAAGAAATCAGATAACAGATGTATGTGAAAGGGCTTCAGGGACTATAAAGGTCAGTGAAAATATAGGTTATTACTATGATGCCAGCTTAGGCAGATAAATAACCTGAAGTAAGGCAAGCATGCTAAGGAGTAGCTTTCCCTTACTCTTGGAATCTTCAGACTATTTTCGGTAGGGAAGAAGAGGCTATGTGTATGTGGCTAGATGGGCTCAGAAAAGATTTTGAAGTTTCCAGAGCCCATCTGCTGCTAGCATTATTGCCCTCAATTCATGCAACTCATGGTGTGGATAGCATAGAGTTTGATGAGACATAATGAGGTGATGTCTAGTATTTATTCAGTATCATCAGACAATTTTTAATTCAGATCAGAAACAGAAAGTGTGTCATGTTATCATCACCAAACCTGAGGAAGAGACCAACCCCTAGAACTCTAGGAAGTTACAACAGATACCATGGAAAGAGTCTGAGCTCTGAGGGGCAGACAGACAACCAAGCCTATGTTGAACAAGGCCACATAAACATTCAATCTCAGAACTGGCTAAAGGTGTGAGAGTGAGTGGCCTAAGTGGGGTACAATAAAGAGATTATTAATCCTACTTCTGTATGGACTCTGAAACCAGAAATCCTAGGTAGAAATCCTGGTTCTTCTGCTTACTATCTATAAGATGTTGGACATATTACATAATCTCTGTGTGCATCAGTAATACTAATATCATAGGGTTCTTTTGAGGATTAAATGAATTAATAATTATAAAGTTCTTATAATAGTGTTACATAAGTGCTGTTTAAATATAATAATTAAAAAAGCCAATTTTCTTAGTAGGGCATTTAAGATTTTCTTCTTAATCAGGCCTCTATAGCTCCAGTCTCATTTCCCATTGCTTTCTGTTAAAATTGCATTTTCCAAGAAAGGAATAGATACAATATTTTCCAGTCATATAACTGTATGACTGAATGTATCTGTGTCTTAGCCTTGGCCTGGAATACCCTTCCTATCATGTTCATTCATAAAATTATTCTTCTCTTCTTAAAAGCCATCTCAGGCAACACCTCCTCCAGAAAGCATTTCCTGACTACTTCCACAATGCTTCCCCACTACCTTTAACTAAGCATTCACTTATTTGTACAGCCTTTGGACTTTGTATACATTTCTATAGTGATGGCTCACATTTTGCACTTTAATTATTTGCTTATCGGACTATTTGCCACATTTAGGCCATGAGATCTTGAGTGCAGAGGCCATGAGTTTCTTCCCAAACCTGAGCCCATAAATTGGCACACAGTAGGAGCTGCAAGAATATTGGCTTATAAGATTTGATTGCAAAACACTTTTAATAACTACTGTTCTTGTGCCACCCTTGCAGCAACTTAAATAACAGACACTACCATTATCCCCATTTTATGGATGAGGAACCCATGGTTGAGAGAGGTTAAGGGTGCATTAAGTTCTCACCTGGCTAATGAGTAGGAGAGCAAGACTTAATCACAGGCCTTCTTACTCTAAATACAGTGCTCTTCCCATGACAACAATTTTGTTGTCTGCCTGCTTTTATTATTAATAATAATGGTTAACATTTATTGAGCACTTGCCATGTTCCAGGCACCAAGCTAAGTCTATAACACAGATTATCTCATTTAATCCCCTCAACAATTCTACAAGGCTTACCCCATTATGATACCCATTTACAGATGAGGAAATTGAGGCATAGAGAGATGAGAAATTTGCCCAGACTGACACAGAATTTGAACGCAGTGTAACTATATAGTAAGAGTTTGTAGCTATAACTCTCTACTGACTCTTGAGTGAGACTTACAGAAAAGTTCCTCAAGATTCTACTACTGACAAATGGATTTTTGAATCTAGGTCATGGTGCCTCTGAAAATCTTCAGTGGTCCAAAAAGGAAGAACTCTGTTTCAGGTGGGTACTTTTGGGGAGTTGAAAGTTCAGCTAATCAGCTTCAGATGTGAGGGATGTGGCTCCTCATGGTATGGATTTTTGAGGGGTTGTAAGAGGGAAGAGGTAGGCTGAAGTTCATGCCCTGTCTCCTGTCTTCAGGGATTATCAATGAGCACATTCTACCTACCCTGATGAGAAATGAGAGGAAGACACAAAGGACAATGGGCTTGGGGAAAAATCAATTACTGAAATGAGTCCGCAGCCATGCAAGCTTTCAGCAAGGCAATGCTTTTATCTTCTGCTTACCCAACAATAGTATCACTAGGCAAGTATTTATTTAACAGGAAAGTATGAGGGAATTCATCATTTTGATTTTATTTATTTGCTGCAGTCATTGGAATTTGCCCATCTTTGAGTCGGCAGTGATAAATATAATATATCATCTTATCTCCCAGATTTATGAGCAAGGATGCTCCAATTGCAATTGCCTCTGGATGTCTACCAATGATACATAAACATCAGAAGGGAGCAAGGCAAAGAGCAGGATTTAGGAACTTCCTGATTGGAAGAGCACTTGATAAACAGGCAAAGAGATTCCTTTCATAAAAGTGTGTGGTGGAGTGCACACACCAGAGCCAGCCAAACCCAGTGGTTCAAGGGGCATCACTTAATCATTGAAAACACTGCCATGATCCTAGGTCTCCACGATCCACATGACAAATTGATCTATCTTATTGGGAAACAGGGTAATGGGTTGAAAGAATCAAGCTAAAGAGTAATGTAATCTTGGGTTCCTTAGCAAGCTGGGGAAATAGATGCACACTTCTTGGCCTGAGAGGATGAGACATGCAGGAGAGCTCTCCAGGGTGCCTAATTTGCAGACTGGGACTGAGGTTATGACAAAACTCAGACTAGAAACCAGGACCTTTGACTCCAAGTCCAGTGTTTTGCCACTTCCCCTTAGCTAGATCTATTTACTGACTATTAATGTTTCTGTAATTGAAGGCAGAGGGAAATTAACTATTGGAGAAGGTTCCTAGCACTGCTGTGACTGGACAGTACACAGAGAAGAATGGGAGGTGGTACTTAGCACCAATGTTTCCAAATAGACCAGAGGTACAGAAAGAGCAATGGATTTACAATCACAAGCCCCAGGTTTCAGTCCAACTTTGCCATTACTTAGGTGACCCTGGGCAAACCCTATTAATTTTCTGAATCTTAGTTTTGCTATCTGTAAAATGAGGAGACTAAAACCTGCCAATGGCAGAGGGGCTGTGCAGATTGTCTGAGGTATGGAGAAGTTCTGGAGAGAAGGTAGGGACTGTGGATCACAGACCTTCCCCTGTAGCTTTCTTCCAGTATTCATTAGCAGCCCAAAGCTTTTGGCTTTGCCTTTAAATGGCTTTCATTTTGAGTCCAAAAACATTCCTTGAACATTTACTATGTACAGATTGTCATGTTAGGTGCTATACGAGATGAAGAGATAGACTTTGACCAGGGCAAAAGACATCCGGATAAATAACCAAACAACAAAAAGAAAAGGCAAGTGAGTGATGACTAGAGTTATAGGCACTGAGCCGAGGGCCAATTGTGGGGGCTGGAGGTCTCTGCCTACAAAGTAAGCTTTGAGTAGGCCCCACCTGGATCACTATTTTAGTCTCCTCAATTAGTGCTGCCTCCTTTGAGCTCTCCCCTCCCTTACCTATCTATCATGTACATGATCAGAAGGTACATCAAGTCCAAATTATTCTGCTTGACATTCCAGGGTCTCCCCATTCTGGCTACAAAGGCCTTTTCTCTCACTAGTTCCCAGAATCAACCCCCATGATGTCATGCCTTGTTTCTTTACAGAGCCCACTTCCCCCATAATCTCTCACACTCCCAACAGCATCCTCACTCCTAACTGCCTCTAGACTTGTCTCTATTTTGTTTTGCCTATAGTAACCCTACTTTCTCATCCTTTGGGTCCCAGCTACAATTCCACTTAATCTTTCTCAGGGTCTATCTCCTCTGAGCTCCTAAAATCTGAAGCATATAGCTTTTCTATGAATTACTAAAGGCTGAAGTGATTCCAGGATGTTTGTTATGCCTTCTTAAGTTGAACCTCACCTCCTTGAATGCAGGAATAAAGTCTCCTTTCCTTCATGTATGATGGTCAATTTTTGTCTCAAAAATCAGGACTTGTAGTCTGATAGTAGCTGGGAGGACAACTCAAAGGTATGTACTTTGGTTGCCAACATATTGACATTTCTGGAATGTTCAAATAATTTCAACAGCTTATGGTAGTGGTTGTTCTATTTTTAACAATAGAACATTTTACTGCAAATAAAATTAACAGTGACCCATACTATAGAAAACAGATAAAAGTGGAACTGTTCTAGGTGAAGTAAGGAACCATCCTTTCTAGGTAATTCCTAGGCTATCTCATTAGAATACTTTAGCATTCCATGAGGCACAGTTGTACAAACACTGTCTCAAAAGACCAATAGGCCAGAATATGTTAAAATTAAAATACATGCTCGGTGACTGATGACTTGACTGGCAAATATCATAACTCAGAAAACCAGGGAACCCTAGGGGTGCTGTGGGTCCATGGCTTGGGAAACATGTTCAAAGTTTGCTTCATAATAGGGGATAAGAGTTGTAATAACAACCCATAGAGAGAAAAAAGAAAAACTCCCAAGGCCCTGAGTGCCTGGTGAGGGAGCCTTTTCTGCCTAGGGAAGGCAAGTGCCCAAGGACTGCCCTTCCACAATGTTCCATTACTCTGTTTAAGCCTCTCCACTGCCAAGGGTAACAAATCCCTTTGGCTGAGAACCTGCTTCTCTCAGGGTTCACTTTCTAGTGTTCAAAACTGTTTCTAATAATTGTCTTAATGTGTTTTCCTCTGTGTTTGGCATCCATAGAGTCAGACGTTTTCTCTGTGGGGATCCAGTGTTTTTCAAGAAAATATGAACACATATTTTAGTACCCATGTAAGACACCACTTTGGCCCTTTCAGGGAACTCATACAGGGCCAATATCTGTTTGGATGGCAGGATAGTCTGCATGATTTTTCTCTGAAAGTTTCTTAGTTTGTCATACATCTCATGGCCAAAAAACAGGATCTCAACCATCTTTGGGATGACTTATGTTCTCTATACTTGGGATCCACAGAGACGTCTCAGGATACACCTGTGCTATAAGTCTAGTTCCCATGGGTTCTGAGTTTTAACAATAACAACTAGCTAATTAACACTCTTTTAAGTGTTTTTCCTGTATTAACATATTTCTTACAACACCACTATGAGAAAGATGCTATTTTTATCCCCATTTTTACATGAAATTGAGGCACAGAGAGGCTAACAAATTTCCCTAAGTTCAGACAGCTAGACAGTCACAAGGCTAGGATTCAAACCTAGACATTCTGAATCCAGATTCCTAATTATTATCTATCTATACATTGCACTCTCATGTCACCTTCTTACAAATGAAGAACCTGAGGCCTTGAGAAACAAAGCAACTTGTTCATATTAGTGAGGTGTTTCTCTTCCAACCAAGAAAAAATCTTAACCCCCTCCTTCATTCTCTTCTACTTTCCAGGGCCTGAGCCAAAAGAAGGGACCAGACACTGGAAAGCACAATTGTCTGGGAGGCCAGTGGTTTAAATTCAAGCCCTTTCTTTATTATTAGGTATCTCTGTGGCCTTGGGGAGGAAGATTCTTCCTATCTCTGGATATCAGATTTTTTCAACAATAATATGATGATTTAATGACAAAAATATCCAGGACGTGGAAGAAAACTTCACTAAGGAAATTGAAATATTAAGATGCAAAAATTCTCAATAAAATCCTAGCAAATTGTATCCAAGTGCTTATCAAAAAAATAATCCATGATGACCAAGTAGGCTTCATCCCAGAGATGCAATGATGGTTTAACATACACCAATCTATAAATGTAATTCCCCACATAAATAGAAGCAAAAATAAAGACCATATGATCCTCTCAATAGATGCAGAAAAAGCATTTGACAAAATTCAACACCCTTTTATGATAAGAATGCTTAACAAAATAGGCATAGACGGGACCTACCTATAAATGATACAAGCCATATATGACAAACCCAAAGCCAACATCATACTGAATGGGGAAAAATTGAAAGCATTCCCATTTAGAACTGGAACCAGACAAGGCTGCCCACTGTCCCCATTACTCTTCAACATAGTATTGGAAGTCCTTGCGAGAGCTATCAGGCAAGAGAGCAGAATCAAGGGAGTCCAAATAGGGAAAGAAGAGATCAAACTCTCACTCTTTGCTGATGATATGATGTTATATCTGGAAAACCAAAAGGATTCAACCAACAGACTCCTAGAATTGATCAATGAATTCAGTAAAATCTCAGGTTACAAAATCAATACACACAAATCAGAGGCATTCATATATGCCAATAACAGTCAAATGGGGAACCAAATTAAGGACTCAATACCCTTCAAATAGCAACAAAGAAAATAAAATACCTAGGAATATATTTAACTAAAGAGGTAAAGGACCTCTATAGGGAGAACTATGAAACACTGAGGAAGGAAATTGCAGAGCATGTAAATAGGTGAAAAACCATATCATGGTCATGGATCGGAAGAATCAACATTGTTAAAATGTCTATACTACCCAAAGTGATCTACAGATTCAATGCAATCCCTGTTAAATTACCAACATCATTTTTCACAGATTTAGAAAAAATTATCATACACTTTGTATGGAATCAGAGAAGATCCTGTATAGCAAAAGCAATTTTAAGCAATAAAAACAAAATGGGAGGTATTAATTTGCCAGACTTCAAACTATACTACAAGGCTGTGGTTCTTAAAACTGCTTGGTATTGGCACAAGTTCAGTGTCACAGACCAGTGGAACAGAACAGAAAATCCAAATATAAAACCATCCTCATACAGCCATCTAATCTTTGACAAAGCAGACAAAAACATACTCTGGGGACAAGAATCCTTATTCAATAAATGGTGCTGGGAAAATTGGATAGCCACATGTAGAAGACTGAAACAGGACCCACAGCTTTCACCTCTCACAAAAATCAGAATACGGTGGATAATAGACTTAAACCTTAGGTGTGAAACTCTTAGAATTCTAGAAGAGAATGTAGGAAAGACTTACAGACATTGGCCTAGGCAAAAATTTATGAAGAAGACCCCTAAGGCAATCACAGCAACAACAAAAATAAATGAATGGGACCTGATTAAATTAAAAAGCTTCTGCACAACCAAAGAAACAGTCACGAGAATAAACAGACAACCTACAGAATGGGAAAAAATTTTCGCATACTACACATCAGATAAAGGACTGATAACAAGAATCTATTTAGAACTCAGGAAAATCAATAAGAAAAAATCAAACAAATCTATCAAAAAGTGAGAAAATGGTACAAATAGAAATTTTTCAAAAGAAGATATAAGAATGGCTAACAAACATATGAAAAAATGCTCAACATCCCTAATCACCAGGGAAATGCAAATCAAAACCACAATGAGATATCACTTAACTCCAGTGAGAATGGCCTTTATCAAAAAGTCCCCAAACGACACATGTTGGTGTGGATGTGGAGAGACAGGAACACTCATACACTGCTGGTGGGACTGCAAACTAGTGCAACCCCTGTGGAAAGCATTATGGAGATACCTTAAACAGATTCAAATAGACCTACCATTCAATCCAGCAATCCCATTATTGGGCATCTACCCAAAGGAACAAAAGTCATTCTATGACAAAGACACCTGTACCTGAATGTTTATAGCAGCACAATTGACAATTGCAAAGATGTGGAAACAACCCATATGCCCATCAATTCATGAATGGATTAGTAAATTGTGGTATATGTATACCATGGAGTATTATTCAGCTATAAGAAATAACGGTGATATAGAATCCCTTTTGTTCTCCTGGAGAGAGTTGGAACCCATTGTATCAAGTGAAGTATCCCAAGAATGAAAAGACGACACCACATATACTCACCAGAAAATTGGTTACCCTGATCATCACCTAAATACACATTTGGGAGTGACACCAATTGGGTATCAGACTGAGGAGGGGGTGGGGGGAGGGGATGGGTGTATACCTACATGATGAGTGCGTTGTGCACCGTCTGGGGAATGGACACGCTTGAAGCTCTGACTCGGGGGATGGGTGGTACCTAGGCAATATATATAACCTGAACTTTTGTACCCCCATAATAAGCTGAAATAAAAAGAAAGAAACTGACAGAAAAAACAAGTGAGTTATTTGAAAAAATAAACAAAATTCACAAGCCTCTGGCTAGATTAACTAGAAGCAGAAAAGAAAGAACTCCAGTAAGCTCCATCAGGAATGCAAAAGGAGAAATTATACCTGATTCCACTGAAATACAAAGTATCATCTATGAATACTATAAAACCTCTATTCACAGAAACTGGAAAATGTGGAGGAAACGGACAAATTCTTAGAAACACACAGTCTTCCTAGGCTCAATCAGGAAGAAATAGAATTCCTGAGAAGACCAGTATAATGTACCAAAATTGAAACAGCAATAAAAATCCTTCCTAAAAATAAAAGTCCCAGACCAGAAGGTTTCACATCCAAATTTTACCAGGCCTACAAAGAATAACTGGTGCCTATCCTACAGGAATTATGCCACACCATTGAGAAGGAAGGAATCCTCTCCAACATATTTTATGAAACCAACATCACCCTGATACAAAAACCAGAAAAAGACTCAACAGAAAAAGAAAACTAGAGACCGATATCCCTTATGAATATAGATGCAAAAATTCTCAGTGAAATCCTAGCAAACTGAATTCAGGTGCTTATCAAAAAAGTAATCCATCACGACCAAGTGGGCTTCATCCCAGAGATACAGGAATAGTTCAACATATATAAATCTATAAATGTAATTGACCACATAAATAGAAGCAAAAACAAAGAGCATACGATCCTCTCAATAGATGCAGAGAAACATTTGAGAAAATTCATCACCCTTTTATGCGAAGAATGCTTAAAAAAATAGGTATAGATGTGACTTACCTAAAAATGATACAAGCCATATATCATAAACCCACAGCCAACATCATACTGAATGGGGAAAAATTGAAAATATTCCCACTTATAACTGGAACCACACAAGGTTGCTCTTCATCACCGCTTCTATTCAACATAGTGCTCAGAGTCCTAGCCAGAGCAATCAGAGAAGAGAAAGAAAGCAAGGACATCCAAATGGGGGCAGAAGAGGTAAAACTATCACTCTTTGCTGACAATATGATCTTATATCTAGAAAACCCCAAAGATTCTGCCATGAGACTACTGTAATTTATAAACAAATTCAGCAAAGTCTCAGGTTACAAAATCAATGTACAGAGATCAGTAGCATTCCTCTACACCAACAGTCAAACTGAGAACCAAATCAAAGACTCAATACCCTTCACAATAGCAAAAAAGAATGTAAAATACCTAGGAATATATTTAACTAAGAAGGTAAAAGACCTCTACAGGGAGAACTACAAAACACTGAGGAAGGAAATAACAGAGGATGTAAACCATACTATGCTCGTGGGTTGGCAGAATCAACATTGTTAAAATGTCTATATTACACAAAGTGATCTACAGATTCAATGCAATCCCTATTAAAATTCCAACATCATTTTTCAAAGATATAGAAAAAATAATTCTACACTTCGTATGAAACCAGAGAAGACTTTGTTTGGTCTTCAGTTTTCCAGACCTCAAGCTATACTACAAGGCTATAGTAACTAAAAGAGCATGGTACTGGCACAAGAACAGAGACATGGACCAATGGAACAGAACTGAGAACCCAGATATAAAATGATTCTCATATAGCCATCTAATATTTGACAAAGCAGACAAAAACATACACTGGGGAAATGAATCCTTATTCAATAAATAGTTCTGGGAAAACTGGATAGCCACATGTAGAATACTGAAACAAGACCCACAACTTTCACCTCTGAGAAAAATCAACTCACAGTGGATACTAGACTTAAACCTGAGTCATGAAACTATAATAATTCTAGAGGAAAATGTTGGAAAAATTCTTATAGACATTGGCCTAGGCAAGGAATTTATTAAGAAGACCCCAAAGGCAATCACAGCAGCAACGAAAATAAATAAATGGTACCTGATTAAATTAAAAAGCTTCTGCACAGCCAAGGAAACTATCATAAGAACAAACAGACAACCTACAGAATGGGAGAAAATATTCGCATGTTACTCATCTGATAAAGGGCTGAAAACTAGAATCTATATAGAACTCAGAAAAATCAGCAAGAAAAAAATCAAACAACCCTATCAAAAAGTGGGCAAAGGACATGAGCAGAAAGTTTTCCAAAGAAGATAGACTAACGGCCAACAGACATATGAAAAAACGCTTAACATCTCTAATCATCAGGGACATGCAAATCAAAACCACAATGAGATATCACTTATCCCCAGTGAGAATGGTCTTTATCAAAATGTCCCCAAGCAATAAATGTTGGCATAGATGCAGAGAGATAAGAACACTCTTACACTGCTGGTGAGACTTCAAACTAGTACAACCTCTATGGAAAGCAATATGGAGACACCTCAAAGAGCTACAAGTAGAACTGCCTTTTTGATCCAGCTTTCCCATTACTGTGCATCTACCCAAAAGAACAAAAGACATTCTATAAAAAAGACATCTGCACTCAAATGTTTATAGCAGCGCTGTTCACAATTGCAAAGATGTGGAAACAATGCAAGTGCCCATCAATATATGAGTGGATTAATAAAATGTGGTATATGCGTACCATGGAGTTCTACTCAGCTACAAAAAACAATGGTGATATAGCACCTCTTGTATTGTCCTGGATAGAGCTGGAACCCATTCTACTAAGTAACATATCCCAAGAATGAAAAAATAAGCACCACATGTACTCACCATCCAATTTGTGTTAACTGATCAACACTTAAGTGCTTATATAGTAATAGCATTCATCAGGTGTCGGGCAGATGGGAGCGGAGAGGAAGGGACAGGTATATACACAACTAATGGGTGCATTGCACACCATTTGGGGGATGGACACGCTTAAAGCTCTGACTTGGGTGGGGCAAGGACAATGCACATAACCTAAACATTTGTACCCCTGTAATATGCTGAAATAAAAAAATAAAAAATAAATAAAAGACTGCATCTTATACATTTTCAAGTCCAAGTCAGAGTACAAATTCTTTGTAAATTTTTATTTTACTTTAAAAAGCTCTTCTGTATTTCTTTGTATTGTACTCCATAACAAACATATATTCATTTTAATGTAATTCTTCCAAATCTTGTAGTAAAGTCAACTCTCCAGAAGAGAGTGCCCCTAATAGTCTATGTACCTGCTGTGCACTGGGGAGGACCCCTGAGGGATACTTTTTCCAGTTTCAAAGCCACTGATGTAAAATGTGTCCATAGGCCCTTTCTCATCTGACATTTTGCAGTTTCAAACTCATTTTCTTCAATGAAGCAAAGCAAGTGTCATGTCCTAGTTACTGCTTAATCCCATGGTGCTGAGTAAAGGAAAAGAGAGAAAAGATAGAAGGACAAAAGGGCTGAGTATATTCTTTGGCCTCCCTAAGGCTTTTTACTCATTTGTTAATTAAATGAATCAGGGAAAATTCAAGGAGTGGTTTAGCAGGAAGTCAGTTCCCATTCCACTACAAAAAAGATGTATGACCTCTGAATCATCTGCTGTTTCTAAGATCATCTCGCCTAACTACCTTACTGAGTGTCTGTGAAAATCGAGACACAGAGACAGGAAGGGCTTCCCTTGAGGTCACAGCAAGTAAGCGGTAAGGTTTTGACTAGGATCATGGCACCCTGTTAATCCTAGAGTCACACCAGTCATACTAAGCTCCTAGGACTCAGTTTCCTTGTTTCTAAAATGGGAAGAAAAGTCATTGCTTTATCCCAAGTTATTATGCTGATCTGATGGATGAGGCAATGATCGGGAGAGTTCTTTGGATTAATCTCTTCTTGTGATTAGAGAAGTGAAGGAAAGAGTACCAGGGCACTGGGAACCTAGAGAGGGGGTGAAGTGTCTGGTGAGGGATGGAGGCTTAAAGTAGAGCCAGGCAAGGGGAAAACCTTATAAACGAGAGGTGGGGATCTCTAAGACAGACTTCCTTTTGCTTCTGGCTTGTTTGGGCTCTTGGGTTTGCTTATAATTAAGTGAAAACCTTATCTATTTTTATTTAACAAACATATAGTGTTTACTTTATGACAAGCACTGCTGCAAGTGCTTTACAAATATTAACTCTGTCAATCTTCCTGACAATTTTATGAGGAGGGTTATAGTATCATCCCCATTTTACAGATGAAGTGATGGAGGTGCAGAAAGGTAAAGTAACTTAGGGTCACAGAGCTATTAAATAACAGAGAATAAATTTGAACTCAGGTCATCTGTCTTGAAAGTCCACGTTCCTAACTACTAAAAAGTATCTAGTCAGGTGAAATTAGTTGTGTGGAGGTTACTGTCATGAAAAGGCCCAGATTCCAGTGTAAGCTTTGTCGCTAAAAAGTGTTTAATAATCTTGGGTTACTCAGTATGCCTCTCCTTAACCGTACAAAAAGATTTTATTTTATTTTGCCCATTTCTAGTCATCCAAAAGTCCAGAATTCTTTTCTCCACCCTAGAGACATTTTCTCAAGCAACAGCTTCCGTTTTCTTCCTTTGACTGAACTTCCAGCCCAACCTGACTTATCATCTCCAGGGAACAATACTCCTTTAGCCACGAGAGAATTCCACTGGAGCACATGATCTTTTACTTTTAGAGCCTCTAGATGCCTCAGCAAATGTAGAACTCCAGGAAAGTTCACTTTGTTGTTGCTCATTCAGATTTAATAAGATAATTACTATTATTTAAATATTATTGGGTTATTAAAAGCATTAACAATTCCTTTCCTTTCATCATGTTTGTTTACTGTCTATCTGGGAACAGAGTGTGATTAAGCAAGCTCTATTGAACAAATTTTTTTGTGTGTGCTATAAATGTTAATTTTGAGAGGTAGCTCAAAGACACTTCTGCCAATTGCCTACATGACCCCTGGGTATATCATTTAACCTTGGTGACCCTGGGCAACCAAACAGGAGGCAGCCCCCCTGATCACTCAAGTAGAGGTCTTTTCCTCAACCAAGTAAAAAGTGCAATGTTGTGTAGCTGAAATCTCTTATATATACCAGCTGCCACCCACTGAGATGAGGAAGGGAATTGCCCATGGACTTGCTGTGAGGGGCTGATCCAGGAGTATAACTATTATACTGGAAGCCTTTTGAGGACAGGCATTGGATCTAATTTGTTTGCCACAGTCTCCTCAACATTAAGCGTAATGCCAGGCCCAAAGATGGCAGTTGAAAACTACTATGAACTAACTGATCGAGTGACATAATCCTGATCTCCTGACTTTCAGGTGAGAGGTCTTGCCACTCAACCATAATTTTAAGCAGCTTTGCAAATTAGCATTGTCTTAGAGACCCAGGGCATGAAAGAAATCAGGCTGTGAATAAGACAATTTTTCTTTCAGCTAAAAATACCAAATTCTCCCACCTACAGCAATGTTCACAGTCCTTATGCTATTATTTTTTTCTTAAATCCTTCCTGCACACTGACTGGTGCTATTTGCAAGCTCCAGCTCCTTATAGTCCCAAAGAGGTTATTACACCCACCATGGTGGGTGGGGGAAAGGCTTTGGGAGTGAGGACCAGGAAGGGAGGGGTGGCAGTTGAGGCTGCCAGGCCAGTGAGGTGTAAGCAATTTTGTGTTTTGGGTTTTGTTAGTTATCTATTGATATATAACAAGTTATCCAAAACTTAGCACCTTATAACCACATACATTTATTTTTCAATAATTTCTGTGGATGAGAAAACCAGGCATGACTTAGCTGAGTGTTTCTGCTTCAGGATCTCTCGTAGGCTACAATCAAGGTGTCAGATGGGACTGCAGTCATCACAAGGCTTGACGAGGGTAGGCTGAGCTTCCAAACTTACTCAAGTGGACAGTGGCATGATTTAGTTCCTTGTGGGCAGTTGTACTGAGGGCCTTAGTTCCTCTTTGGCTGTTGAACAGAGGCCTCCTTCAGTTCCTTGCCACCTGGGCCTCTCCATGAGGCAACTCACAAAATAGCAGCTTGTTTCATCAAAGCAAGCAAGTGAAAGAGCAAGAGAGGGTGAGCAAGATGGAAGTTACAGTCTTTTATAATATAATTTCAGAAGTGATACTCCATTACTTTTGCCACATTCTATTTGTTAGGAGCAAGTCACTAAGTTCAGTCCATACTCAAGTGGAGGGGATGACACAAGGGTATGAATACCAGGAAACAGGGTTCAATGCATGCCTTCTCACAAGCTGTCTACCACAGTGGATTTTCTCAGCCCCAGCCCTAGCCTTAGCCTTGCACAAGATAAGCACACCTTTGTGCCCAAAGGCAGCAAATGGTAGTGGTCAAAACATTGGAGAGTTTTGTTATAGTCCCTGCTCCATCACTTACTGCATGGTCTTTGGTGACTTAGTTCACCTTTATGACCTTCACCAACCTCATAAGCAAAATAGAGATAAGATACCTGCATCACAGAGTGATTGTGGGAATGCAATGAGATTTTGGATTCAAAAGAGTTGATAATCTAGCAAAGAGGAAGGGTACAGTAATGATGACAGCAACTATGGCAGCACTAACTCATTTTTCATGGGGCAAGGAGGTATTACATGTACAGAGATTTTTAGAGTTGCCTTCTAGAGACATTATCCCCACTTTTGTTATATAAATAGTGACTCTACCAGACTGAAGAGAGAGGAGGGAAGTGAGCAGGGATTGCTTTGACAAAGCTGGCATCTGAAATTTCATCATTAATGCATAATTCCTTTGGTTTAAAGGCAGCATTGCAAGCTGGAAGCCTGGGAACCACATCAGGCCTGCAGAGATGTATTTTTAGCTTTTTGAGTATTTTAAGTGAATTTTAAAATTGAGTGAGATATTCTGATAGAAATCACAATTTCCAGCCTCTATGGAAAAATTGGAAGATCTGGCAATCTTTACCTCTCATTCTTCATGCTAGCAATGGCTGGAGTTGAGTAGGTATTAGATGAGGCATATGTTCACTAGCTCACCATAGTCCTTGCCACTCATGAAACATAAGTATATGCTCTTTTATCCAGCCTGCTGTCATCACTACCCTTACTTGCCTGGGCCCTATAGCAATTTGAGTTTGTATCCCTTTGTTTAATATTTTGCTCCCCACCACCACCCCAGGAAAATGCTAGCATCTCCTGGGACATGTGGGGGCAACACAAGAGCTCTTATCAGTCATTAACACCTCAGTGTGAATGAGTTTCTCAGGGCCTTTCCTATGGACAGCATCTGATGGGGAGTGGGGTAGGGGAAGAAGATAGGTGACATGGAGGAGACCAGAATAAAGGTACAAATAGGATAGAGTGAGAGATGGCCTTCATAATTCTATCATTCATGCCCTATTGTGTCACTGACTAGAGGACTAGCCAGGAGAATTTAAATGGCATGTCTTGTGGTGTAAAGGAGTGGGAGTAAGGGCTAGAGAGTAGGCCTTGAAGAAGGTAGGGGAATGGTAAAAGTTCTTATCACTTAAACCTGGGTGGATTTGGTGTGATTTTGATAATGTTGTGTTGTTAAAAGTAGTAAAAATTTCTTTTCTTTCTTTATGTTAACTGCCTATTCAGAAACAGGGTATGTTTAAAACATGTACGAAATAAGGTTGTGGGTGTAAGACCTTCTTCCTTCCGTAGAAAGTTGTCTCTTCTCTGCTGAATCCCTCACTACTGAAGACTGTGATTAACACCTTGCTCCTTTCTGGGCCTTTGTTTTCTTAGTCATGAATTTAGGAATTTACACAAAGTCACAGATTCTTAAATTAAGATTGCATAGGTCGGGGCCAGAGGCAAGAGAATCTCATGACATCTTTGCACAATTACATGCATTATTTTACAGAGAGGGTCCATATCTTTAATCAGCCTCAAAGTGACCTTGACTCCTTAAAATGGATTAAATTATTCATTTATTGATACATTCCACATTTAGTAAACACTTACTATTCACTCAAAAACTGCTGAGCACCTACTGTGTACAGGGTACTGTCTTAGACACTGGGGATATATCAGTGGAGAAATCAGAAAATAATCCCTGGTGCTTACATTTCAGTGAGGAAGACAAAAACAAGGAGAATAGGTAAAATACATAATATGTTAGGTAGTGGTAAGTGCTAAGCAGGGAGCAAGATAAAGCAGGGGAGATTGGTGAACGTAATTTTAGATAGAATGGCCAAGGAGGATCAGAAGTTAATGAGAGTCAGCCATGTGAATGTATGAAGATAGAGGGAGGGGCAAGTGCAAAGGTCATAGTGTATCTGCCTTGTTCAAGAAATAGCAAAGAATCCAGAGGGGCTTGAGTGAGTGAACAACGCAAAGAGTAATGGAAAATGAGACCAGAGAGGTGGTGGGCTGTTTGCTCACAAAGCAGCGGGACAGTTTTGGTGACAGCAGCCCCACTCGAAGCTTCCTCACAGCTGCATATTATCTCTTGCACCATGAAACATTGGCAGCTAGGCACAGCTGACAGAGTTGCTACACTCTCTTCTTCTCTCAATTCATTCTTCTGTGTCCCTAAATATAGGGCCCTTCTAAGAGCTCCTGAAAGGCTCATCAAGATCCTTCTTACTGGATTTATCCTTCTTTTTGGCAGGGTGTGAATTTGGATTGGTAATCATGGTGATGATTATGCCAATTCTTTACATTTATGTATAATTTTACAGTTGATTGAACACTTTTTTTTCATACTTTATCTCTTAACAAGCCTGGAATGGGCAGGGATCAATATTTCTGTTTTGCAGATAGGGTAACTGAGACTTAAGTGAAGCTTATTCCTTCTCCTTTCTTCCTCACCATCACATGTGTGCAAGCATATACAGAGAGCTCTGGACAGAAAGGAATATAAACCTAAGGAGTTTGAGGAAGGCTTTAATCCCACCATAATCCTTATCAGCCTTCCAAAGCTATCTCAAATATATATACACTGTGTATATATATATATGTGTATGTGTGTATATATATACATATATACACACACACACATACATATATATATACCCCTATATACACACACACACATACATATATATATATAAAATCATTGTATTTGTCTAGATAAATGCAGCTTAAAGATAAAATTCTTAGCTCCACTTCTTTTTTCCCCTTAGTCTCCCTTATATGGAGATTCTGGAAACACCATTGTTAGGGAAGAATGGACAAGACTCAAAGCTTATCCCTTTTCCCTCTCCTTCACTATACTTGGCACTCTGACACTATCCACTTGTTCCTGGCAGAAACACAGCTTGTAAGTAAACTCAGAGCACCAGCTGCAGAGGAGCTCAGACAGGCATCTGTAGGCCTGATTTGTAGTTCCCAGGGCAAGGGGGAAGCTCTAGTTGTGAGCAGAGTATATGGGGGCCTTAGGAGGATCAAGGCTTCACTCTTAGACAGAAAAATGTTTCTGGGGATCAAAGTTGGAACAAATGGAGTTGCCATGGAGGCTTCCTATTCATATTTCATACCCAGATGCCAGTTATGCTAGGGGTGAGGCACTGGTGGGCATGGAATTGTAGGGAAGCAGCTGCTCTGGATCTGAGGGCTGCAGGTTAGACTTAGAAAGGTGGTACGAGGCATTTAATCCCTAGTTTTCCAGGGTAGAGAGATTGAGCCTAGAAAAGTAACACATTCATGAACTCTCTTCCCCTTTATATATTTCATGCTCCTGCCCACCCTCAACTGCAGTCCCATTCTTGGAATTTAACACATAGCTAATTTGTTAGACCTCACGTGGAAGACTGTGTGAAGCTCCGGGTTCCACACTTTAATGGAGACATAGAAAATCAGGAACTTGTACAGGAGAGAGTGAGCAAGCTGAATAATGAGATCCCCAAGACCCATGAGGAGCAGTTGAAGGAAATGAGGTTGTTTGGCTGAAGAAGAGAAGACTAATGGAGATATGATATCTGGAAGGTTTCTAAAGGGCTTCTCATAGGATAAAGAGAACAGCTGGAGTCTGGGGAACCCTAGAGGACAGAGCAAAGAGCTGTGGATGGACACTACAGGGAGCCCAAGTTCAGCTCAATGCAAAGAAAAGTTTTTTCTCATAGCAGTACATGGATGAAATGAGTCATGTTCATAGGCAAAGATCTCCCCATCACTGTAAGTGTTTGAGTAGGGTATTGGAATTTTGGAATATGCCTTTTCAGGTATCCAGAAACCCTAAGATTCTGTTAGCTATGATCATTCAGCTGCTAAGAAATGGATCCATGGCTTGAAATCCATGAATCCTGATGCCTACTGTTGCATGTTTGATTTCAGATCCTGCCTGTTGACACAGTCCAGCCCTAAGTTCTGGGAAAAGTAGAGATACTGCCTAAGGAAGATTTCATTCCTATTTTCCCAAAACTCATTCTCTAAACTCAGAAACATCTACTGCCATCATCTCCACCATGCTGTTGCTGCCCAGGACTCCCAGAAACACTCAAAGGAAGAAGCCATAAGAAGCTAGATTTTCACAGAGTTTCTCTTGAACCCTCTGCCTGCTTTCTTTTCATCCTCTCTGATTTCCTTTCAATAGTAACCACTACAGAACATGGGTATCTGTGGGTTGTGGTATGGTGGTGAGAGGCAGTTATTCCCTTGGTGTAAGCTGGCCTGCAGGCAAGCTGAGAACCTACACTACTCCTGAGAGGTCTTGCCTCATGTGCACCCATTGCTTCAGGAGCTTTAGTTTCTACTCATTTTACCCAACGTTTAATTTTCCTGCTTTTGACAGAAAAGAAAAATAGGAGGAGGGAGATAGAAAGAGAAAGCAACCTAGAAAGGGCTGAAGGGGAGGGGTGGTGGGGGCACTAAAACCACTGCTGTGTAACCAGCGAACAGTGATACTGCATGTTTATGGGCTTTGGTTGCCATGGAGATGGTTACGTAACTCCAACTGGTGGTGAAATTTCATACTGCTTCTGGTGGCGAACGATATTTCAGTCACTTAGGGCTACTTTTAAAGAGAACAAATAAAGTAGCTGAGGGGCCCTTTGTCTTGCCAGCTACAACCCGCACTAAGTTTCAGCCCCGCATGCCAGTCATTTTCCAGTTTTCTGTGTGTAGCAAAATGTTCCCAATTATTCTCTGAGTAGAGCTAGGCACTTACTCCTCTCCTCGACCCAGAATGGCTAGACACAAGGCTCAAAGCAAAAAGGAAAAATAAATAAATAAAAGGGCCCTCCTTTGGGGTGGAAAGCCTGTGTGGAAAATTTCAGCTTGGAAAGCTTGATTTTGGGGAAAGTTATGAGTTGTGGAGAAGGCATCTATTCACTAGCACAGAGTCCAAAGGTTAGGTATGTTTTCTGTGTTCAATCTCTCTCCTTTCTCTCTCTCTGTCTCTCTCTCTCTCCCTCCCCACCCCCATCCCTCTCTCACACACATATACACGCACACTTAAACTCACATGCATTCACATGCACTATCACACTCAGTCTCATCTTTTCTTCTAAACACTTACATTCACATGCATACTCATGTAGATTCATATTCACACATGCTCTACCAAAACTATACACATTTTATTTCTCACACAGTTCACTCGCACAAAAGTACACATTTGTTTGAACATATATATTCATTCATTCATAAATATATCTTGGCTTGTCCATACAAAATTTACTTATATATTCTCAAATACACATGCATTCTTACATGCTTCCATAGTTGGCCGAACCATATGAAATTGCCTATGTTAAAGTTTTGTGAACCTATAAAAATGCCAATTTCGTATGATTCAACCTATACATTTACATCCATACACACACACACACACACACACACACACACACACATGGATACCATCACCCACATTCACTCTCTCACAAACTCTCAGAATCTCACAAACCCCAATATACTTTTATTTCCTCTTTCACATTCCCTGTCATGTGTTTCCAAACACATTAGCTCTTACACAAATATCCACACACATTTATTTTTCACCTGTTCATTTTCATACATACCTTTTCACAATTCTCATTACTCCTTTCTCTACTTTCTCATTCTCAGTCTTTCATACTCCGTTACACACACTGACATGCTGAAAGTCTCCTACTCACACATATTATATCATGCACTCACTCATATACACTCACTTTGGAGGCACCGTGGATCCAGAATGCTACCATGCATACACTGCTGGTTTTTCATCCATGATCTCACTAGGTTCTCAGGAACTACCTTGAGAAAGAAGGCAGGAATGGGACCATTATTTCTATTAAACAGATGAACTAAAGGACAGGGATCAAAGACTGGCTTAATTTCACACAAATACTAAGTAGAAACTGGAACCCAGATGTTTTGATGCCAAATTCAGTGCTATTGCTCCTGCAGCACCTGCCTGTCATAGAGACAGTGGAGATGTTTCAAGTGAAAAGACCCTGCATCAGAGAATAAGTGTGTAAATTTCTGGCTCTGATGAGCTATGTAGGAGTTCAGGGCTAGGCTTTAGATGATGTTTCTGGCCCCTTTCCTATCTCATCTTGCACTGGGGTAGAGGTCATTCCACTTAGCCAGATCAGCATTTTATTCTCAGTTGGTGCCCTTTCCGCTCCCGCAATCCTCCAGCTGTCTCCCACTCTGCCTTGCTGGCCTGGTCAGTGAGCAATGTCAGCCTCTGCTTTATGATACTCATCTTTCATTATTGTTTATAGAGTGACAACAGCTCTCCTGCATGGTGGTCAGAGGAACAGGAGACCCAATACTTTCTCTGAAGCTGAAGAAACTCATCTCTGCTGCCTCTACTTCAGATAAATTAATAGGGAAAGAGTATTTCAAGGTCACTGGGCTCTCATGACAAAGAGTCCTAAAAGGATTCTGGAGCAGTAGAGTTCTGGAGTCAAATGCACCTGGAAATTTTTAATCCTGGAAGCTTCTGAGAGTAGAAAATTTTAGGTTGGATGCTAGAGCTGGAAGTCTCTGGAGTCAGAGGATTTGAATTTGAAAGAATGTCAGAATAGAGATAAAGAGAGAACAAGGATATATTTTGCTATAGGGGAAGGATGGTATGGGGAGCTGCATCCATCAGACACTTTTGCCTCTCCAGATCTACTCTTCACCATCCTCCAACCTGTTTTCTGGCTCAGCAGGTTCAAGTGCCCTCTGGCTTCCAGTTGGGTTTTCTCATGAAAAGCCCTAGGAAGAGATAGATAGAAGGAAGGGAGGAGCGTGGAATCAGGGTCTTTATTCAACCAGCTCCCTCACTATGCTATCACTTTGAGCTGGCTGCTCTTCTCAACCAAAGATCACAGTGCCTCTCAAGGTAACCCTCTCCATAGGACACTTGCTTTCCAAATTTCAGTAATTTCCTCCTTCCATCCTGTCAGGCTTAACAGTAGTGAAAAAGCCCCACTGTGAGTACTGTACGATGCCTTGTGGTTCTTGTACACTCCACTCCCAACTTTGTAAATAGTCTCTTTATTGAATTCTCCTAAGTTGCATGTGCTGTTTCCTTGTGGGACCAAAGTACAAGGGAAATCTGTGGGAAGCAGGTCTGTTACTATTCCTCTAGCTCTAGACCCAAGTTAGGGAGAAGAGGAACATGACTTGATTTTCCTGTGTTGGCCAGTATGCCCTAGAATGACCTATTCTTGCTACCCTGGGAACCCTCTCACAGTGGCCCTTCAACAGATGTTTGTCTGAGGGCCTTTCTAAGCCACAAGCCCATTTTAAGGAGGAAGAGCCCCGCTTGTGGAAGTGTGTTTGTTCTATCATTTCAGCTTGCTTTCTACTTCATGTCTCTCATGAACAGGGCCTATGGCTTGACTCCCAAATTGCAGGATGACATATATTTTCCCTACTAGCTCTGGAAAGGGCCCAGAAAAAAAAATCACTGATGACACCTCACAGGGCTGATTGAAGGGTTCAAACATGGGGCAGGGAGCAAAGACAAAAGAAAGTTTTCCTGCTCCAAAAGCCAACATTTTCATCTGAGTTGCCTGGGCCTGCCCATGAAATTGATTGGTGTTGCCCTTCTAGTGTGAGAAAGGCAGAAACAGACTCTGAGAAGGATAGATAGTTACTTGACAAAGGTTGCATAGCAAGTTAGAGCTGGAATCAGATGAGGACTCAGGAACCCTTGCTCCTTGCCACTGGCTATACCATTTCCAGTTAGAGATCATGTCCTGCAACTCCCCTTTCTCATTCTTACCCTTATAGATAGAGGTTAGGGAAGGGAGATGACTTGCTGAACCTCAATTACCACCTAGCAATCCATCAATGTTCCTGGATTACTTTTTTCTGCTTAAGACTGAGAGGGGATACTTAGACACTCTTAACCTGAGCCTATTTCCTCTTTCCTATTCTCAGGCACCTTATTTTCCCTACCAGCATTGACTATAAGAACATCCTATTTAGATAGGAACCTTAAGACTATTTAATTGGAAATTTTCAAATTGTGTCCTCCCAAGGTGCTTCAGAACTACCATGTGGTTTTGAAGATAAGTATATAAGCAAGTAGGGCTCCAAGGTTACATCCCCTTCCCTTAACCACTACCATCTGCACTGGTCCTGCTATCCTCAGTCCACAAGAGCAACTCTGATTTATTTTTTCCGTTTTATGTATTGGGCTTTGATTTAAGGTTACAATCTTTTTAAAAAAGTAATCACTGCCTAAAACAATTACAAAACCACTGATTTACCTCAATTCCTTTGTTGTACAGATAAGGAAACTGAAGTTCAGAAAGGAAAAGGTTTTTTTGTTTGTTTTTTTGTTTTTTGTTTTTTGTTTTTTTCAAAATCACACAGTAAATCAGTCAGTAGCGGATTCAGGCAGGCCAGCGCTAATGAAGATTCTCTCCACATGACCCCAACCCAACTGTAATTTGGCATCAACTTCACAGTCTTCCCTGCCAGCAGCCTTGGAGTGGATGGGAGGCAGGAAACAACACAGTATTCCCTAGAGCCATAGAGGATATTGTTGTGCAAGGGGAGCTACTATCTGAGTGCTCATTGTGCCTTCAGGAAGGTGTCCCTCCTGTAAAGCTGCTTGACATGCTTAGGACTGGATTGTGCAAGGTCACCACCTATGGCCTGGCAGCCTTTCCCTCTGCATCCAAGGTCTTCAGTCCATCAAGGAGGGTTCTATCCAATAAAATACATTTTCAACTTGGAACACAAGCTTCGGCCATCCTAGCCACTACAGGGTGACAGATAAAGAGGGGGGTACTGACTGTCTTCTAGCCAAGAGAAGAATTTTGGCTATTAAAATAGCAAAGTAGTGGCAGCAGCTGTGTTTGGGGCAAAGTACATTTGGGGAATTCTTACAGATCATGGTCCACTGCCAGAGAATTGTAAAATGTTGCCCTCTTCTCAGGCCTGTTATTGGGCAAAAAGATAAGGGGGAAGAGTTATATCAGTGGGCAACAGAAATCCCTTGCATCCTGTTTTAGCATCTGAACTGTCCTTGTCTCAGTAGGATCTGATAACCATGTCCAGTTTCTCCTTCTTTGTCTCCTGATTATCCAGGAAGGAAGACTCTTGGACAGTCAATCTTTTTTGATTCATCTCTGAAGTGTGCTTGTATGCAGTGGGATCAGGACATTCTCAACTGTCAGAGACAATTCCCCTGAAGCTCACTGGGCAATTGGATACCAACACACAACCCAACAAAAGCAACCAGGGTAGAGCCAGAGGAAATAGTGGTGGATATGATCCGAAACCACCAGAGTAAGATAGTGGAGGAGTAAAGTTCACAGTTCCATACACCCCCTGCTTATTCTACCTTGGTGCACTACTGCTGGGCACAGAAGAACCCAGGGATGGCTATAAACTTTTGCCTGCTATCTGAAATAAGAATTGTACTTCTAGGGCTAAAAACATGAAGTCAAGACAAGCATGCACCCTACTCTTTGTATGTCAGGCTCAGCTCATGGGATAGGAGAGGAACTTGTGAATTGAGCTGGTGGAGACAATTGTGAACTGGGAAGCAATAAATCTAGCTTGGGAAAGGGCAGGGAGAGATATGGGTAATGAGGAAGTTGTCACACAAACAGGAAGACTTTGAACAGCTCACCAAGTAATTAAATTAAACTTAAAATAGGCACCAACACATACACATAACACAGCACAAATTGCTATGTACAGGGCAAGTAAGAAAAGAGAAGTCGGACAACCATGGAGAGAATTTCAGCTGATTGATAAAATAATTGGTACAAACTTCTTACAAACATGGCAATAATAGATTTTGTGGGGATGGTTAGGTGTGAGTAGAAGGTGTTTACAGTCTTCAGAATGGTGAAAGATCAGGATAAGAAAAGGATGTCATTAGGCTCAAGGTACAGCTCCTTCACCAGCCCCCAAGTCCCAAGTGCCTAACAGTGCCCAGCCTGCTGTTGGCATTCAGCAGAGGAGATTTATTATTATGCTCATTGGATGAGACAGGCAGGAGTCATGAGTCTTGGCAGGAAAACAAGGCCAAAAGATTTGCTTTGACTGAAAGTCGTATAACTTGAAAGGTTTATTGCTGAACTGATTATGTAATGTAGCTTCGAAAGAGCACTATTTAAGATAAAGATTTGAAGCCCTCAGGCAGGTTTGGAAAGAGAGTTGGGAAAAGGCCTGAATGCATTAATAGACCATTTAAAAACTGCTTGCCTCTTAAACCTAGTTTCAGACTGTGAAGCAGGAAGGCAGTGGGGTACGGTAAAGGGCATTAATTTGGAGTCAGAAGACCTGGGCTCTGCCAATAACTCACTGTGATCTCAGGCAAGTCCCTTCCGTTCTCTGGACATCAGTATCTTGTCTACATTGGGTAAATGGATGAGGTGGGAGCAGGAGTTAGACTTCAGAAACACTAAGGGCCCTTCCAGATCTGACATTTTTAGGATTCATTATAACTGTACCTTCCACACGTAGGTGTTTGGTTTGCCACAACCACCAGAGCTCAAAAAAGGACCTAACTAGACCAATCCTCCAGATGGGCATTCCTGTCTTGATCCCTTCCCTCTTGGTCACGTTCAGTTTTTCTTGGCCTAGCACAGTAGTTTTCCACTAGAAAACCACTAGCAGTCCATTAGACTCACACAAGATACTTTAAAAATGCCAAGACTCAGGCCCCACCTCCAGGAATGCTGACTTAAAAGCTCCCCTGATGATTTCAACGTGCAGCCAGGATAGAGAAATACTGTCTTAGACAAGCTCTCTGGTAGACTTGATGTAAATTGCTCTAATTTTCCTCAATTTTGATTTCTTGCCTCATTTGCTATTGTCTTCAGATTTGCTCAGTAGCTCTTTGACCACTCACAAACTATATACTTCGAATGCATTTTCCACCCATGGGCTTGTTATTTTAACACTGGTCAGTTCTTGAAACTAAGTTTTCTAACCACCCAAACCAGGTTTATACCCAATTTTAGGACTCTTATCTCTGGGTAATTGGGTAATTGAGGTTAAATTGGTTTACACACTTGACCCTTGAACAGCATGGGGGCTAAGGGTACTAATCCCTCGCATAATCAAAAATTCATGTATAACTTTTGATTTCCAAAAAACTTAGCCTACTTCTGACTGGAAGCCTTACAGATAATATAACAAGTTGATTAAAACATATTTTGTATATTTATTATGATATATTCTGTATGAATAATCATTAAACTCTTATGGAAAATTTATATTATGAAAAATATGGGCATGGATTTCAATTTTTTTTGCACCAAAATAGTGCAAAAATAGTACATAGTAACTTACACATGAATCTGAACAGGATCTAGTTTGAGGCAGTAAGAAGGATAAGACATCCATGTAAAAAGAGCCCATTTTAGAGCAATATAAATTGTGCTAAAATTGAAGAAAGAACAAACATCAAATTTATGGTGAAGCTTGGGTGAAATTATTGATGATTTATGAAAAGTTTATGGGGACAATGCCCCCAAGAAGTCTGCAGTTTACAAATGGATACCTCATTTCAAGAAGGGATGAGATAATGTGGAAGATGAGGCCCACAGTGGCAGATTATGCACATCAATTTTTAAGGAAAAAGTTCATCTTGTTTGTTCCCTAATTGAAGAAGACAGAAGATTAACAGCATGAACAATAGCCATCACCACAGACATCTTAATTCGTTCAGCTTACATAATTCTGACTAAAAAAATAAAGTTGAATAAACTTTCTGCTTGATTAGTATCTAAGCCATTGAACAACATGAGTGTGAACTGCATGGGCCCATTTATATGTGGATTTTTTTTCAATAAAATTTACATCAAATGTGCCTGCCTCCCTTGCCTCTATTTCCACCTCTTCCACTTCTGCCATCCATGAGACAGCAAGACCAACCAGCCTACTCAACATAAAAACAATAAGGATAAAAACCTTTATGAGGATCCACTTCCACTTAACAAATATATTTTCTTTTCCTTATGATTTTCTTTTCTTTTCTTTTCTTTTTTTTATTCTTATTTCAGCATATTGTGGGGGCACAAAAGTTTAGGTTACGTATATTGCCCTTGCCTCCCCACCCACCCCGAGTCAGAGCTTCAAACGTGTCCATCCGCTACACAGTGCGCATCACACTCATTATGTATGTATACACCCATTCCCTTCCCCCCCCAACATCTGCCCAACACCCGATCAATGTTATTCCTAAATGTGCTCTTAGGAGATGATCAGTGAAACCAATCTGATGGTGAGTACATGTGTGCTTATTTTTCTATTCTTGGGATACTTCACTTAGTAGAATGGGTTCCAACTCTTTCCAGGAAAATACAAGAGGTGCTATATCATCATTGTTTCTTATAGCTGAATAGTAATCCATGGTATACATATACCACATTTTATTAATCCACTCATGTATTGATGGGCACTTGGGTTGTTTCCACATCTTCGCAATTGTGAATTGTGCTGCTATAAACATTTGGGTGCAGATATCTTTACAGAATGGGAAACATTTTTGCATGCTACACACCCGATAAAGGACTGATAACTAGAATCTATTTAGAACTCAGGAAAATCAGCAAGAAAAAAATCAAACAACCCTATAAAAAGTGGGCAAAGGACATGAACAGAAATTTTTCAAAAGAAGACAGAAGAATGGCCAACAAACATATGAAAAAATGCTCAACATCTCTAATCATCAGGGAAATGCAAATCAAAACCACGATGAGATATCACTTAACTCCAGTGAGAATGGCCTTTATCAAAAAGTCCCATAACAACAAATGTTGGCATGGATGTGGAGAGACAGGAATACTCATACACTGCTGGTGGGACTGCAAACTAGTGCAACCTCTATGGAAAGCAATATGGAGATACCTTAAACAGAAACAAGTAGACCTACCATTTGATTTTCTTAATAACATTTTCTTTTGTATAGCTTTATTGTAAGAATACAACAGGGACTTTTAAAAGTTCATGGAAAATGGAATTAAAAGATGAAAATGAAAATATAAATGTTATTTTTCAACATAAGCTCCATCAAGTTCAAGACACTTTTGTAACTGAAGATACTAGCCATTTAGTCCATCCCTAAAGAACTGAGGGTCCTGGGAATTCAACCTCGTCAATGCAGTCATTTTTACAATATTAACTGAAGAAAAATGGGTGTCCTTTAAAGGTTTTTTTTTAAATTAGGAAACAAAAAGAAACATCATGCACTTTAACTATTGCCTACCTGGCCACTGCACACCCACCTCACATACCTAGGCAACCACTAGTCTACATTCTGTCTCTATAGATTTCTCTATTCTGAAATTCCTTATGAGAAGCCACTTCTCATCCACTAGGGTGGATAGAATCAAAAACTCCCTTATGAGTGGGATAATATAGTATGAGATCTTTTGTGACTGATTTTTTTACTAAGCATATTTTTCTTCAAGGTTTATTCATGTTGTAGCATGTATCAATACTTCATTCCTTTTATGGCTGAATAATATCCCCCTATATGAATATACCACCTTTTCCTTATCTATTTGTTGACTGATGGACAGTTGAGTTGTTTCCACCTTTCAACTATTATGAATAATGTTGCTGTAGACATTTGTGTACAAGCTTCTGTCTGGATATATTCCATCTGTCTTGGTATATATCCAGGAGTGGAATTACTGAATCATATGGTAAATCTATATGTAATCATTTGAGGAGCTGCCAGACTGTTTTTCAAAGTGGCCGCAAAATTTTACATTCACACCAGCAGTGTATAAAAGTTATAATTTTCTATATTCTTGCCTACACTTATTATCTGAGTTTTTTATTCTATATCCTTCCTAGTGGGTGGGAAGTGGTAGATCATTGTGGTTTTAATTTTATACTCAGCTAATAATGTTGGGTATCTTTTCATGTGCTTATTGGGTATTTATATATGTTTGGAGAAATGTGTACTCAAATCCTTTGCCCATTTTTAATTGGCTTATTTATCTTTTTATTGTTGAGTTGTAAGAGTTATTCATATATTCTAGATAAAAGTCAATTATCAGATATATGGTTCAAAAATATTTTCTCCCAATTTTTGGTTTGTCTTTCCACTTTCTTGATGGTATCCTTTGAAACACAAACACATTAAATTTTGATAAAGCCCAGTTTGACTTATTTTTCTTTTGTTGCTCATGCTTTTGGTGTCATATCTAAGAATTCTGTGCCAAATCCAAAATCATGAAAATTTACCCCTGTTTTCTACTAAGAGGTTTATAATATTTTGCTCTTAGATTTAGGCCTTTGATTCATTTTGAGTTCCAACTTTATTCTTTTGCATACGCTTATTCATTTGTCCCGGCACCACTTGTTAAAAAGATTTTTCTTTCTCCATTAAATGATCTTGGCACCCTTGTCAAAAATCATTTGACCGTAGATGTATCAGTGTATTTCTGCACTCTCAAATCTATTCCATTGATCTATATGTCTATCTTTCTGCCACTACCATACTGTCTTGATTGCTATTGTTTTGTAGTAAGTTGAGAAATTGAGAAATGTGAGTTATCCTACTTCATTCTTCATTTTCAAAATTATTTTCACTATTCTGAGTTCCTATAATTCCATGTAAATTTTAGAATCACCTTGTCAATTTCTACAAATAACTCAGCTGGGATTCTGGTAGAGATTGTATTTAAACTATAGATAAGAATGAGGAATATTGCCATTTTAACAATATTAATTCTTCTGATCCATATACATAGGATGTTTTCCCATTTATTGAGATATTATGTAATTTTTTCAATAATTTTTTTGTGTTCAGAGTGTAAGTTTTCCACTTAATTTGTTAAATATATTTCTAAATATTTTATTCTTTTGATATAATTGTGAATCAATTGTTTTCCTTTATTTTATTTTAAATGGTTTGTTACAAGTATATAGAAACACAATTGAGTTTGGTATATTGATCTTGTATCCTGTAACCTTGTTGAACTTGTTTATTAATTCTAATATTTTTAGTGGATTCTTTAGTATTTTCTATATACACAATCTTGTGTCAGAATAGAGATAGTTTTACTTCTTCTTTTCCAATTTGGATGTCTTTTTTCTTTCTTTTGCCTAATTGCTCTGGTTAGACCTCTGGTGCAATGTTGACAAGAGGTGGCAAGAGTGGACATCTGTATCCTGTTCCTGACCTTAGAAGAAAACCATCCAGTGTTTTACCATTAAGTATGATATTAGCTGTAGAATTACGTAGATGTCCTTTATCATGTTGAGGAAGTTCCTGTGTATACCAATTTTGTTGAGTATTTTTATTCTGAAAGGCTGTTGGATTTTGTCAAATTCATTTTTTGTGTCTATTGAGATGATCATGTGATTTTTGTTTTTCATTCTATTGATATGATTATTATATTAATTGATCTTATGATATAAAAGCAGGGTTGCATCCCTGTAATAAGTTCTACTTGGTCATGATATTTAAATCTTTTTATATGTTTCTGTATTGCATTGGGGAGTATTTTGTTCAGAATTTTTGAGTAAATATTAATAATAGACATTGGTATATAGTTTTATTTTCTTGTGATATCCTCATCTGCTTTTGGTATCAGGGTAATACTGGCATCATAGGATGTGTTAAGAAGTGACTCCTCATATGTTTGTTGGCCATTAGTATATCTTCTTTAGAAAAGTTTCTGCTTATGTCCTTTGCCCACTTTCTGATAGGGTTGTTTGATTTTTTCTTGCTGATTTTCCTGAGTTCTATATAGATTGTCGTTATCAGCCCTTTATGGGATGTATAGCATGCAAATATTTTCTCCCATTCTGTGCATTGTCTGTTTGCTCTTGTGATAGTTTTCTTGGCTGTAAAGAAGCTTTTTAATATGATCAGGTCCCATTTATTTATTTTTGTTATTTCTGTGATTGCCTTTGGGGTTCATCTTCATAAATTCTTTGCCTAGCCCAATGTCTATAAGAGTTTTTACAACATTTTCCTCCAGAATTCTTATAGTTTCATGCCTTAGGTTTAAGTCTGTTATCCACTGTGACTTGATTTTTGTGAGAGGCGAAAGGTGTGAGTCCTGTTTCAGTCTTCTACATGTGGCTATCCAATTTTCCCAGAACGATTAATTGAATAAAGTTTCTTTTTCCCAGTGCATTTTTTGTCTGCTTTGTCAAAGATTAGATGGCTATATGAAGATGGTTTTATATGTTGGTGTGGATGCAGAGAGATAGGAACACTCCCACACTGCTGGTGGAACTGCAAACTAGTACAACCTCTACGGAAAGTAATACGGAAATACTTCAAAGAGCTACAGGTAGAACTACCATTTGGCCAGCAATCAATCCCATTACTGGGCATCTACCCAAAAGAAAAAAAGATATTCCATAAAATAGACATCTGCACTCGAATGTTTATAGCAGCACAATTCACAATTGCAAAGATGTGGAAACAACCCCAGTGCCCAACAATACATGAGTGGATTAATAAAATGTGGTACATGTATATCATGGACTTCTACTCAGCCATGAAAAACAATGATGATCTAGCACCTCTTGTATTATCCTGGTTACAGCTGGAACCCATTCTACTAAATGAAGTATCACAAGAATGGAAAAACAAGCACCACATGTATTCACCATCAAATTGGTGTTAACTGACAAACACTTAAATGCACATATAGTAATAATATCCATCGAGTGTCAGGCAGATAGGAGTGGGGAGGAGGGGATGGGTATATACAGACGAAATGGGTGCAGTGCACACCGTCTGGGGGATGGACATGACTGGAGATCTCACTCGGGTGGGGCAAAGGCAATATACTTAACCTAAACATTTGTACCCCTGCAATATGCTGAAATAAAAAAAAAATAAGAAAGACGTGACTCCTCATTTTTTATATTTGCAGAAACTTGTGAAGATTGGTATTAATATTTTTGAATGTTTAATATAATTCAGAAATAAAGCCATTTTGGCCTCAGTTCTTTTGTGGGTAATTTTTTGATTACTGATTCAGTATCTTCACATGTATAGGTCTAGTCAGATTATCTATACTTTCTTGAATCAGTTTGTAGAAAGTAGCTTGTGTCGTTTGAGTAAATTGTCCATTTCTTCTAAGTTATCTAATTTGTTGGCAGACAGTTGTTCATAGTATTCCTTTATAATTCTTTTTATTTTTTAAGGTTGATGATAATGCCCCTCTGTCATTTCTGATGCTAGCAATTTGAATCTCCTACTTTTATTTTTTTTGATAAAACTAACTAAAGGTTTGTCAATTTCATTGATCTTTTCAAAGAACCAGTTTTTGGTTGAATTGATTTTCTGTACTCTTCTTATCCCTATTTCATTAATTTCCACTTTAATCATTATTATTTCCTTCTTTCTGGTTGCTTTAGGTTTAGTTTTCTCTTCTTTTACCAATGTCTTAATGTGGAAGTTTAGGTTATTAATTTGAGATATTTCTTCTTTCTTAATACATGCTTATGCATCTATAAATTTATTTTTAAGCACTGCTTTACCTATATACTATAAGTTTTGATATGCAGTACCTTCATTTTAATTCATCTCAAAGTATTTTCTGATTTTCTTTTGATTTCTTCTTTAACCCATTGGCCATTTATGAGTGTGCTGTTCAATTTTCATATTTTTCGTGAATTTCTCTAACTCTTCTCAATCAAAAAATTAGTTCTATTTTGATTAGGGAACATACTTGGTATTATTTTATGCTTTTAAATTTATTGAAGTTTGCTTTATGGCCTACCATATTCTCTACCCTGGAGAACGTTCCATGTGCATTTGAAAAGAATGTATATTTCTCTGTTGGGTGGAGCATTCCAGATTTACCTGTTAGGTCTAGTTAATTTGTAGTGTTTATTAAAATCTTCTATTTCCTTGTTGACCTGCTGTCTTGTTGTTTTATCTATTATTGAAAGTAGGGTATTGAAGTCTCCAACTATTATTGTTAGATTGTCTTTTCTTTCCTTCATTTCTGTCAGTTTTGCTTTGTGTATTTTGGTGCTCTGCTATTCAGTGCATATATGTTTATAATTGTTACATCTTATTGATGACTGAAATTTTTTTAAATGTCCTTCTTTAGTAACATTTTTTTTTTGTTTTAAAGTTTGTTTTGTCTGATATTGGTATAACCATTCCAGTTTTCCAGTGATTGCTATTTGCATGCTAGGGATTTTTCTGCCTTTCTAATTGCAATCTATTTGTGTCTTAGAATCTAAAGTATGTCTCTCATATTGAATATATAGTTGGAACTTCCTTTTTATACAGTCTGAAAATCTTTACGTTTTGTTTGGCTTGTTTAATAAATTCATGTTTATTGATAATATATTTGGAATTATGTCTGACATTTTACTTTTTATTTTCTGCATGTCTCATGCGTTTTTGTTCCTATATTCCTCCCTTATTGCTTTCTTTTGTACTGAATGAATATTTTCTAATGTAGCATTTTAATTTCCCTAATGATTGTGCAGTACATTTTCAAGTATATTTTTAGTGCTTGCTCTAAAGTTTACCATATATAGTAGTCCTGATTTATTCATATTTCTTTTTCCTTGTGGCTTCCTTTATCTGTGGTCAACCATGATCCATAAATAGATGAATATTGTTTAATAAGATATTTTCAGAGAGAGAGTAACCACATTCACATAACTTTTATTACAGTATATTGTTACAGCTTTTTATATTTTAGTATTTAAACTTTATTTTAGATAAGTATGCATAGGATTTGAATTACCATCTAGCATCACTTGCTTTCAGCCTTGAGAACTTCTTTTATTGTTTCTTATAAGGCAGGCTCGCTAGCAACAAATTTTCTCAGTTTTTGTTTATTTGGGACAGTCTTTATTTGCCTCATTTTTTAATGATAGCTTTGCTGGATATAGAATATTTGTTTGACTTTTTTTTTTCTTTGAGCAGTTTAAATATGTTATTCCATTGTCTTCATTGTTTCTGCTGAGAAGTCAGCTTTTAATCTTATTTGGGTTCTTTTGTAAGTGATGTGTCATTTTTCCCTGTTGCTCTCAAGATTTTATCTTCATATTGATGTCCAGCATTTTACTGTGTTGTGTTCACTTGTGGGTTTCTTTTCAATTATTTTACTCGGAGTTTATTGAGCTTCCTGGATAGGTAGTTTATTGTTTTTCAATAAACTTTAGAAGAATTTATCTATTATTTTTTCAAATATTTTTTTTTCTTCTACTTTTCTGTTTTTCTGGTGCTCCCATTACCTATGTATCTATCTATCTTGGTACCCTAATGGTGCTCCACATTTTTCTGCAGCTCTGCTCAGTTTTCCTTATTCTTTTTTTTCTCTCTCTCCCTCTTTTTCTTTGGCTTACATAATCTGTATTGATCTCTCTTCAAGTTTGTTAATTCTTTCTTCTGCCTGACCAAATTTATTGTTCAACCTCTCTAGTGAAAGTTTACTTCACTTATCGTAATGTTCAACTCAACAATTTCCATAGGCTTCTTTTTAAAAATTTCTCTTTATTGATATTCTCTATTTGATATGTCATTGTAGTTTGACCTTCTTTTACTTCTTTGATCATCCTTTCCTTTGGTTCTCTACACATATTTGTAATAGCTACATTGAATTCTTTTTCTATTTAAGTCCAACATCTGATTGCTCTCCCAGGTAGTTTCTATGGCCTGCTTTCTTTCTGGTGTGTAGGTCATACTTCCCCATTTCTTTTCATACATTGTCATTTTGGTTGGAATCTGGACATTTTAGATAACATATTATAGCAACTTTGGATATTCTCCCCCTCCCCTGGGAGTTGTTATTGTTATTTGCTTGTTTATTTGTTTAGTGAATGTCTAGATTATTTTAGTGAAGTCACAATGTTAAATATCTGATATTGCTTCTCAGGGCAACACAGCTTTGGGTATGTTCACAGTCACCCTGGGATAACAGTGATTCTGGTAGGGTTCTCTTTCACTCTTACCCTGACTACCACCAGCTGTTATGCTCCATTAATTGCTGGCTGATTGCTCTATTATTTACAACAATTCCCTGGGGTACAATTTCTTCTACAAACTAATCACTTCTACTTGTGGATCCTTTGATGAAATAGTTTCTGAGATTGGCGTTTGATATTTGTTCTGAACCCCAGGAGGAATTCTCCCAGCTCTTATTTCCAGGTTCTGTACTGCATACTAGCTGTCCTACATTCTAGGCTCTATCTTTATTAGGTTCACAGATCTAATTGCCTTTCACTATAACTTCCACTGTTCTTGAGAGTGCCCTCAGGTTGAAAATTATCCATGCTTTGTTGAAAATGAATTTAATCTCTTTTGAGAAGATTTTAAGAGCTATTTTATAGCCTGTTCTTCTGGCCAGACAAAATCTCTCAGACAGAGCTCTGGAACTGAGAGTGGGGGCATTGCAAGCTTCTCTCTATTGACACTCTTGCTCCAGAGCTTAGCACTCAGTCGAAGTGTAAGGGGAAGTTAGCAGCCTGGGGTGATCAAGCTTTTTTCTCCTTGGGTTGAACCACTACCTCATGAGCTTTGGTTCGGAGAGAGAGGGAGCCCTCTGATTTTTGGCTATAGCAGTCTATAGTGGAGTTACTGTTTCACTGAGTTGGGATAAAGGAGAGAGAAAGAAGTCTTGGTTCAAATATCACAGAATCTTGCCTTTATTACCAATTTTTTTTCCACTGATTTTTTTTTATTTTCAAAAATGTAAATAAAAATCATGCATTCAAATAGCAGAGTTCTTACAGTCAGGCATATTCAACCTGAATTTCATAAAATGGAAAAATATCTCTCAGCAAATAATTTTCAAGTATTATAGGAGACTATTACCAAATTTTGATAGATTTTTTTGAATAGATGTTTATTTATTTGCTATTTGATCTTAGGACTGTTTCCAGAGGCTTTAAACGATTGTGGGTTTTTTTTTTTTTTCATCATTTTCATCATTTTCACTGGGGAGAAAATCAACAGAGCTCTTCATGCTGTCATACCAGAAATAAATTCCCATTCTTTTATTCTTGCAACAATACTTATTGAGGGCTTTTGTGTGCCAGACTCTGTGATGCCTGGTGGCTGATGGATATTGTTAAGGACTAAATGATTGTGTCTATCCCAAATATATATGCTGAAGCTCTAATCCTCAATTTTATGGTATGTGGAGATGGGGCCTTTGGGAAGCAATTTGGGTTAGATAAGGTAATGAGGGCGGGTCCCTTATGATGGCAATAGTGCCTTTATAGAAAGACACACCGGATGATCTCTCTCTCTCTCTCTCTCTCTCTCTCTCTCTCTCTCTCTCCTCCCCCATCTCCCTTCTCTCTCCAAGTGCACATAAAGAGAGGAGACCTCATATTGAAACCTACCTTACCAGCATCTTGATCTTGGACTTACAAGTCTCCAGAACTATGAGAAATAAATTCCGTTGTTTACTCCACAGTCTATGATACTTTATTATGGCAGCCCAAGCAGGTAAGACAGATGGACACTGATGAGTGAACACAATATAGTTGCTATTTTAGGAACATTTTATAGGAGATTAACATTTATCAACTAACCATACAAAAATACACAAAATTACATGTGTCAAGAGTGACAAAGGAACACAGTGTCATAAGAGCATATAAAACTGCATTTGACCTAATCAAGAAGGTCAAGAAACAGATATTGAATTCTAAAGGAAGAATAGAAAATATTTTTGTTGAGGGAGGTGCATTGCAAGCCAAAGAAACATCATTTGCTGTCCTAAGACTAACAATGGGAAAACCACTAAAGAGTTTTTAATAGGGAGGTGAGACTAGCTTTGTGTTATGCAGGGATCTTTCTGACGACAGTGTGGAGCATGATTTGGAGGGAGACTCTAAGAAAAACATACCATTTTTATAAACTCTTACACAGAACACCTCTGACGCCAGATGTGTGTTTTTTTTCCCCACACTAGCCAATTCTTTGATTCTCTGCAGACACCAGCTGGACGTCCTACAGTTCAATTCAATTCTAACAATATCTATCTGTATTTAGCATCAGATCCCACAAGTTAAGGGCTTACACAAGATTGCTCCAACTTCAGACACCAATCAGAAGTCTGAGCCTCCCATACTTTTGACCAATTGGGTGTAAATCAGTGGTTTCAACAGCCTCCTCTTTGGGTTTGATAATTTTCTAGACTGGCTCACAGAACTCAGGGCAATACTTTACTTACATTTACTGGTTTATTATAAGGGATATTATGAAGGATACAAATGAACAGTCAGATGAAAAGGTATAATGTTCCAGGTTCAAAAGAGTCCTTAGAACATGAGCTTCTGTTCCTGTGCAGTTGGGGTGTGTCATCCTCCTGGCATGTGGATGTGCTCACCAACCCGGAAGCTCATCAAAACTCATTATTCAAGAGTTTTTATAGAGCTTAATTTTTACCCACTCCAACTTCCCAGAGGTTTTTGGATGAGGCTGAAAATTCTAATCCTCTAATCATTTGCTCTTTCTGGTGACTGTCCCCATCCTAAGGCTATCTAGCACCTCAACCTAAATCATCTCATGAGCATAAACCTAGATGTGATCAAAAGGGGCTTATTATAAATAGCAAAATACAGCTCTATTACTCAATATTCCAAAGGATTTAGGAGCTCTGTGCCAGTAAACAGGGACAAAGACCAAATATATTTCTAATTATACCACAGGGATGAAAGCAGAAGCAAGGAGACCAGACTAGAGATGGCAATAGCTTGGACTAGGGTATTTGTGGAGGTCAGAAGCTGAGGATACAGTGGGAAGAAATAAAGAGAAATGGAGAGATCATCTAGATATATAGGAGATAAACTTTAGAGAACTACTTCATGAATTGAAAAGAAGAGTAGCAAGGAATGAGGGTGATAACAATGATAAGTCCAAGGTTTTAGTCTTACCATTCAGAGAGACGGTAAACACTGGAAGAGGATCAAGTTTGAAGACTGATTGCATAAGTTTAGTTTATAACAATCTGTCATGCAAAAGTGTATAGGTTAGGTTGCAGCAAGAGTATAAGAATTTTTAACTAATCAAGAGATATTTGCTTAATAGTATATTTGTGTATACTTTTTAATTCTAGTTTATTCATTTCTATTCATTAAGAGTTTATCCATAGAATCCCTATTTGGCAGCTCTTTACTCAGTTAACTTTCCCATATATACTAACAGAGATCATTATTTTCAAAATCGATCAGATCCCTAGTGTGACATTTAAATTGACAGTAGTAACTGTTCCATTGAATCCAGGATGTGTGGTTGCTATACATTTGAAAAATTTGAACTCTGGCCCAGGAGTCTGAAAACCTAAGTTATAGTGCCAGTTCAGCTGTTAACTGACTTGGGAAACCTTAAGCTAGTCCCTCTTTTGCAAGGACTCTGTGGCTTCATCTTTATAAAGGTCCACTGACCACTAGTTCTTTACAGAGGCCTATTAAGTAGCCCACGGGCAGTGTGATGGTTTCAGAGAAGAAAGCAATAACATTTTGTTTATATAACTTCTACAAATTTAAATTTTAGTTGTGATTTTCATACAAATTTCATTTTTTTCTTAACATAAATTACATTCTTAAGGGCATAAAGCTTTAAAAGTGATATAAGGGTGGTAATGGATAGGTTGTACGTCTTCTCTAAAATACTTTCACATCATCTGAGAATTATTATTTGTCCCAGTTATCTATTGCTACATAACAAACTACCCTAACACTTAATGGCTTAAATCAAAACCCACTTTATTATATCTCACGATTTTGTGGATCAAGAATTTGGGTAGGTGATTTAATAACCACAGCCTTGTAGTATAGTTTGAAGTCTGGTATATTAATACCTCCCATTTTGTTCTTATTGCCTAAAATTGCCTTTGATAAAGGGGGTCTTCTCTGGTTCCATATGAAGAATAAAATTATTTTTTCTGTATCTAGAACAGGGACACAGAGCAGTGGAACAGAACTGAGAACGCAGATATAAAACCATCCTCATATAGCCATCTAATCTTTGACAAAGCAGACAAAAACATACACTGGGGAAAAGAATGCTTATTCAATAAACAGTGCTGGCAAAATTGGATAGCCACATGCAGAAGACTGAAGCAGGACCCACAGCTTTCACCTTTCACAAAAATCAAATCATGGTGGACAACAGACTTAAACCTAAAGTGTGAAACTATTAGCATTCTAGAAGAAAATGTGGGAAAAAGTCTTATAGACATTGGCCTAGGCAAAGAATTTATGAAGAAGACCTCAAAGGCAATCACAGCAACAACAAAAATAAATAAATGGGACCTGATCCAATTAAAAAGCTCCTGCACAGCCAAAGAAACTATCATGAGAGCAAACAGACAACCTACAGAATGGGAAAAAATTTTCGCATGCTACACATCCGATAAAGGGCTAATAACTAGAATCTATTTAGAACTCAGGAAAATCAGCAAGAAAAAAATCAAACAACCCGATCAAATAGTGGGCAAAGGACATGAACAGAAACTTTTCAAAAGAAGACAGAATAATGACCAACAAACATATGAAAAAATGCTCAACATTTCTAATCATCAGGGAAATGCAAATAAAAAGCACAATGAGATATCACTTAACTCCAGTGAGAACGGCCTTTATCAAAAAGTCCCGAAACAATAAATCTTGGCGTGCATGCAGAGAGACAGGAACACTCATACACTGCTGGTGGGACTGCAAACTAGTGCAATCTCTGTGGAAAGCAATATGGAGATACCTTAAACAGATACAAGTAGTCCTACCATTTGATCCAGAAATCCCATTATTAGGCATCTACCCAAAAGAACAAAAGACATTCTATAACAAAGACATCTGCACTCAAATGTTTATAGCAGCTCAATTCACAATTTCAAAGATGTGGAAATAACCCAAGTGCCCATCAATACATGAGTGGATTAAGAAAATGTGGTATATGTATACCATGGAGTACTACTCAGCTATAAGAAACAATGGTGATATAGCACCTCTTGTATTTTCCTGGATAGAGCTGGAACCCATTCTACTAAGTGAAGTATCCCAAGAATGGAAAAATAAGCACCACATGTACTCACCATCAAATGGATTTCACTGATCAACTCCTAAGAGCACATTTAGGAATAACATTAATCGGGTGTTGGGCAGATGTGGGGTGGAAGGGGATGGGTGTATACCTACATAATGAGTGCAATGCACACCATCTGGGAGATGGACATGCTTGAAGCTCTGACTCGGGGTGGAGTGGGGGCAAGGGCAATATACGTAACCTAAACTTTTATACCCCCATAATACGCTGAAATAAAAATAAAAAATTTTGGTAGGGTTCAGGTGGGCATTTCTCTTACACACTGTATAGACTAGAATGACTTGGTGTTGTCTTAAGACCTCTCCACATGATCCCTCCAGCAGAATAGTTGAACTCCTTATATGGTGTTATGGATTGAATTGTGTCCCCATAAAATTTATGTAGAAGTCCTAATCTCAGGAACCTCAGAATGTGAGCTACTTCGAAATAGGGTCATTACAAATGTAATTAGTTAAGATAAGATCATACTGGAGTAGGGTGGCCTCTATTCTAATATGCAGGTATCCCTATAAGAAGAGAAGAACAGACACAGAAACACAGACACATACGAAGAACTCCATATGATGAAGGAAACAGAGATTGGAATAATGCATGTGCAAGCCAAGGAACACCAAGGATTGTTGGCAATACCCAAGGCTAGGAGAAAGTCATGAAGCAGATTCTGCCCTAGAATCTTCAAACAGAGAACATGGTCCTATCAACACCTTAATTTGGAATTTCTATTCTCCAGAATTGTGAGAGAATAAATTTCAGTTTTATTAAAGCCAACCAGTTTACAGTACTTTGTTATGGAAACCCTAGGAAAACATAACACCTGGCAGCTCAGGGTTCCAAGACCAAATGATCCAAAAGACAGTTAAGTCTTGCCATTCTCTTAAGGACTGTGACTGGATACTGGTACAGTCACTTCCAACATAGTCCATTGATAATAGTAGCTACAGAGCTTCCTCCCAGATTCAAGGAGAGAGGACATAGACCCAATCTCCTCACTGGAGGAATATAAAAAAAACATTGCAGATATCTTTTACCTACCATACTGTTTGTTAAATTTACATTTTTGCTGTTATTTTTGTGTTTCATGATATCCACAATTCACAAAAATGTCTGTTACATCAGACAAGTGAGAGTCTCATGGTGCAATCAGAAAATAACACAATTCTTTTTCCCTTCTGTCCAATTTAACCTATTCTGTTAGGGTAGTTTTTTTCTCCCGTGTTAGAAGAAATCTTGAGCAGGCTCCATTGCTTATCTGCCTATCCTTAGATAGTAAAAAGCCTTGTTCACTTTTGTTCACAAGAATAGTCTCATTTAATAATTAATATGCTCTTTCCAGTATAATAATAAAAAGATCAGACTTCATTCAAAATTAATGTTCTCCCTTCACCCAGATCTTGTCTGCTTTAGGCTGGCTACTTATTGTGATAAAAGAGATACATGATTATAATCTCTGAGTATTCATCATGCCCTTATAACCCCCCTATCCCCTCATTAGACTACTGTAAGTTTTACCAAGGTTGGAAGAGTGGGTGGATAGGAAAGAGAAAAAAAAAGAAGAATCCTATGTGTGACTGTGCAGGTTGGGCATCCAACAACTCACCCCACCATTCATGACCACCCTGGTATGGGGCAGGAAAGACTCAACTTGGTTGATACAGACATAATATAGAATTTTTTTTTCAGGGCTAATATTTGAGGTTGACTCTCTTGAGATGCACCCTATACCCCTGCTCACCATGGACCTCTAGGAATGTGATTCTCCTTCACCTCAAGCATACTGAGAAGGTCTTCAAGGAGGCCACATATCCTTACTTAATATTTAGCCCCTGATATTTAAAGGACACAGTACACAGTTGAGAGGCTATGTTAAATAGTCTATGGCGGCAGAGTAGAAGCATGGGTATGGTCAGCAATTGCTATCACAGCAGCCAGCAGGTCAGAGGTAAGCTATTTAAACTTTGAGGCAATCAGGGAAATTTGAATGCTGTATGGACATTTGATGATATCAAGGAAATATTTTTCATTTTTGTTGTGGCAATGGTATTTTAGTTGTGCTTTTTAAGTCATTGCTTTTAGAGATGCATACTAAAGAATTTAAAAATTAAAAAGATTTATAAAATAAACAAATACATGCATATCTACATAAGTGACTTATGGACAAAATATAGAACCCATGACAGAAATGTCAGCCTCAGGACATTTTTAAAAGTGATTCTTCCTAAGACAGTTTTTGCTAGAGGGAAAGGCAAGAGTAGAAAGAGGCTGAAGATGAATCACTGAATGAGGGGAGTTTGAAAGTGCTAGGCAAGCCAGATGCACCACTGCATGAGATGCCCATCAAAATGCCAATGAGAGAAAAAAGTCAGCACAAACATGGTCAGAGGAAATCAATAACAGATTGATGGATTAATCAAATTTTCAAGTAAGACCTTTCTTCTCCACTCTGCCATCAGAAGAAAAATGGATCAATGTCTCAAAAGTAGTTCATTGAAATGTAAAAGTTGCATAGTAGGCAGAATAATGGTCCTTCAAAGATGTCTACGCTCTAATCTCTGGAACCTGTGAATATGTTACATACATAGTAAAAGGAGGATTAAGGTCACAGATAGAATTAAAGTTGTTATTCAGTTGCCATTGAGATGGAGAAATTACCCTGGATCATCTCAGTGAGCTCAATGTAATTAACAAGGGTTCTTATTAGAAGAAGAGAGAGGCAGAAGGGAGAGAACCAGAGAGATTGCAGCTTAAGGAGAATTTGGCCTGATGTTGGCTTTGAAGATAGAGGAGGAGAACTATGAGTCAAGGAATGTGGGCAGCCTCTAGAAGCTGGAGAGGGCAAGGAAATGGATTCTTCTCTAGAGGCTACAGAAAAAAACTCAGCCCTGCTGACATCTTTTTTTAAAATTTTATTTATCATTTTTTTATTTCAGAATATTACATGAGTACAAATGTTTACATTACATATATTGCCTCTGTCCACCTGAGTTAGAGCTACAAGTGCACCCATCCCCCAGACAGTGCACACCACACCCGTTAGGTGTGAATATACCCATCTCCTCCTCCCCCTTCCCATCTGTCCAACATCCGATGAATGTTACTACCATATGTACATGTAAGTGTTGCTCAATTAGTACCAATTTGATGGTGAGTACATGTGGTTCTTGTTTTTCCATTCTTGTGATACTTCACTTAGTAGAATGGGCTCCTGCTCCATCCAGGATAATACAGGAGGTACTAGTTCACCATTGTTTTTTGTGGCTGAGTAGAACTCCATGGTATACATATGCCACATTTTATTAATCCTCTCATGTATTGACAGGCACTTGGGTTGTTTCCACATCTGTGCAATTGTGAATTGTGCTGCTATAAACATTTGAGTGCAGATGTCTTTTTTATAGAATGTCTTTTTGTCTTTGGGTAGATGCCCAGTAATAGGATCCTGCTGACATCTTAATTTTAGCCTGGTAAGACCCATTTCAGACTTATGACCTCCAGAACTGCGGTAATAAATTTATGTTTTTTAAGCTACCAAATGTGTCATACTTTGTTATAGCAACAATAGGAAACTAATACAAGTACTAATGCAAATAGTAACATAAATTTTTCAACTCAGTATAATGTCATGAATGTAAATAATAAACAAGACTACAATATAAATCTAAAATTAAAAACTGCTATTGATTGGGACAAGTGAATTTGCATGTGTATTGTTATCACTCAAGCAGGAAAAAAGTGTGAACAAAAAATAATACAAATATCTGAAAATTGTATTTTATTGAACTGGTAATGCATTCACTCTCATTTCTCAGTGTGTTGTTATAAAACTTTGTCAAATAATGGCATGAAGCCACCCACAAAAAAGTTTTTGCACAATTTTCAAATAAAGCACAATAATCTCTCTAGTAAACCAAATCACATTTTCTCAAAACAAGCGCAAAAGAATACTTGGAAGTACAATTTTTTTCCTGTAAATTTAGAGAAGAGATCAAAAGTAAACTAACACTATTCAAAAATGAAATTCACATACCAATAAAGGTGATACTATTACCAAAGAAACTGTATAACGAACTGCAGTGTTAATATCAAATATTAGCCTCAAAGAGAAAGCAGAAGGTTATTGGCAAAATCTTTTTTTAATCACAGGTCATTGTTGGACAATGGTATGTGATATGGAAGACCAGTTACTGACATCTGCATGTTCTAGCATTTTTTTTTCTTTATAGTTAGACAAATCCACTGATGTGCAAAATCTGGATCAGTTCTTAGCATATGATTTATATATATATATACATATATATATATATATATATATTAGAGAAGTGTAATGTTACTTTTTGTTCTGTCACTGAAAAACTTAAGGAAGAAGAGATTTTGTCTTTAGTTTTTATTGTTTCTCATTTTATTTTATTTTGTTTTGTTTGTTTGCTTTTAGTGAGCTCTGGCACAGACTGAAAATGTTGCTGATTTTGTTATCTATAGCGATCCAACTTTTGTAGCACAGAAGCGCATCGCCACACAAATGAGAAAGGTTCCTTTGGATGGCAGTATACACATTGCTTTATTCAAGGATAACAATTGGTGGTCAGCTATGCCCCTTGATCTGATTCAGCTTTGAATGACATAGTGAAAATTGTAAATATGATCAAATTACGGCCATGTATTTCTTTTCAATATGCTTTGCGATGAAATGTATAGCAATTAGAAGTCTGATTTTCCACATTGAAGTACACTGGTTGCAAAGGGAAAAGGTACTTGCACAAATTTTTGAAACAAAAGATGAAATTAAAATCATGACTCTGATAATGGCATTTTTTTATTTCAGCTCATTATGGGGGTACAAAAGTTTAGGTTATGTATATTGCCCATGCCTCCCCCACCCTGAGTCAGAGCTACAATCAATAATGGCAATTTTAATGATCTCAAGTGAATTTCTCAGCTGGTATAGCCCAGGGTTATATTCAGTATTTTGAATAGCCCAACTCTACAAATTTAGTGCCAAAAGATGACAATTTTTAATGGTGAGGATGAGATATTAAGGTTTCTTAAGAAGGCTAAACTGGTGTGTAAGTAGCTCCATCACCAAGATATTTATTCTTACATAATACTTGATGGCTTTCCTTAATTATTAGAGAAGGAAGAACATGAAGAAATTGTTTTCAGAAAAGAATGAATTCACTCACCTCTATCACCCATGTTAAAACATTCAGCTTTCGTTTAGTAGGGCTCTGATAGTGAGAAATCTCACCTAAAGTTTGGGTTTATGTTCAGTAAAATCTTCAGATATGACTAAAATAATCACTACATAATTGCTTCAGCTTTCTTGGTAATTTATGATTGTGAGTTTGTGTTTTCTAATTTTGCAGAAATAAAGAATAAAGTGTATAAATAAAGTTATCTATCCTTTATCAAGTCAGAAATACACATTTTGGTTTAAGACTGTAAACCATTTCACCTTTACCATGATGTTAAATATTTATTCTTGAATTTTAAATTGCATTCTATTTTAACTTAAAAAAATTGTAATTGATCATTTAAAAATGATCTCTATTGGTACCAACTGTACATTAGTATGCTGAAAATTTGATAAACACTAGACTACATGATTGTTAAAGTTTTTTTCATACTTCTAACATTCCTTCCAACAAATAGTCTAACTGTATTAGAGCCAGTCAGTTGTAAGCACTAAAAGGAAAGCTAAAATATTTAACAAATTTTCTGTGCCCTTCAGAATCTCAGTATAAAGGATAATACAGGCCAAGTTACAATTATGTATATTCTTATGACATGAAAGAGAATTTTTATATAGGCTAAACCTGTACCTTTTGCTAATTCAAAAAGTTAATTTCAGGTAGTGAAGTTGACTTGTTTCTATTATAGTAGGCAATCCTTCTCAATCTTTTTCACATTATGAATTCATAGAAAATATAACATCTGGATAGCACAGAGAGGTAAAGGGAAGACATTGTTTGAAGCCATAGGCAACCAGCACAGAGGAATCTCTTTGTCACAGGACTCTCCAGGCCTCCCCAAGGGCTAAGTCTCCTTAGCCATACATAGAAATATCTTAGTATGCCTGAAACCCATTTATGGCATACCTGTTAGGAAGCTCTGGTATGGGGATTAAGCACTTGATTTTTATAATCGGAAGCTCTGGTATGGGGATTAAGCACTTGATTTTTATAATCAGAAAGACCTGGGTTTGAGATTGTTGGCCCTTGGCCTTTATCCTAAGAATAGTCAAGAAGAGTTTTTGAAGTTTAAGCAGACAAGTAATAAGATCTGAATTGTGTTTAAGAACAACAACAACAAAAAAATCACAGTGTGAAAGATTAATTTATAATGAATTACTTATTTCTCTAATCTTCAGTTTTCTCATCTATAAAATGGGGTAATAATTACTTCATAAGTTTTAAAGGAGATAATACATGTATTTATTAATTTATGCAACAAATAAGCATTAAGGGAGAAAGGACTGAGCTAAGCGTTGGGAAAACAGTAGCAAGAAGGCAGACATGGTCTCTAGCTTAATGGAACTTAAAGTTATAAGGGAAGATAAATATTAAACAAGAAATTAAAAGTGCACTGAGTACTCAAAAAAGTGCAGATTGAACCTACTCTGCTTGGTATGTGTTGAGTATGAGTGGAAATATCAGACTTCCTGAATAAATAATGTGTTTACTTATTCTCAGAATTCATAAGCTATTTGAACTTTGGAAATTTGTATTTTTTCAAATAGCACAAGCTTAAGAAGCCTCTTGTATATCATGTTGAAAACCTTGGGCTTTATCCTAATGATAATACAGAACAATTTTTGAAGTTTCAGAAGAGATAAAGTAAGATTTGAATTATTAATATGTTTAAGAATAAAAAAATCACATGTACACAGTGTAGAAAATGAATTAGAGAGCCTGTTGTAGTAATCTAGGTGGAGGAGATTGAAATAATGAGGGCCTTGATCAGGGAGAGTAGTGACATCCTTGGGTATTCGAATAGGAGAAGGAAGATTTGAGGAAGATGGTAAGAATGATAATGATGGTGAACATGAGGAAGAAGATATTGTTCTCAGGTGTCATAATGTCTGGGAAATAATATTCACATTAGTTTTCTAACTTCACTTTCAATACACACCAGCTTTGGTCGGTTCACTTATCACATTTTTATAACCCTCCATGCACTTATATTTATTTCCCCAATGTCTATCCTCTCTGATAGACTGTTGGTTCTGTTAAGACATGGTGCATCATAATAGTTGACCTCTCTATGCCCAAGATATAATACTCTCAGAGATTTTCATAGAATAGGTATTGTTGAGGCGAAGAACATCTGAATTTTGAACAACAGTTTTAGGTGATTCTAATATAGTACTAATCCATGGACATTTTAAAAAATATATAATTATAATAACAAAAATGAAAACCCATAATCCCACAGTCCAAACAAAAAGTTATAACATGAATGATAATTTATTTTTTTTTTATTTTTTTCTTTTATCTTTTTTTTTTTTTTTCCTTTTTATTTCAGCTCATCATGGGGGTACATAAGTTTAGGTTATATACATTTTCCATGTCCCACCCATCCCCCCAAGTCAGAGTCTCATTCTCCAGACAGTGCGCCTGGCACTCATCATGTAGTCATACCTCCATCCCCTCCCCCCCACCTCCCCGGGTCTGCACCTTCAAGCATGACCATTCCCCAGAGGGTGTGCAACGCACTCATCATGTAGGCATACACCCATCCCCTCCCCCCACCCCCCATCCCAGTCTGATATCCAATTGGTATCCTTCCCCGATGTACATTTAGGTGATGATCAGGGAAACCAGTTTTCTGGTGAGTACATGTGATGCTTGTTTTTCCATTCTTTGGATACTTCACTTAATATAATGGGTTCCAGCTCTCTCCAGGAGAACCAAAGAGATGTCGTATCATCGTTATTTCTTATAGCTGAGTAGTACTCCATGGTATACATATACCACAGTTTACTAATCCATTCGTGGATCGATGGGCACTTGGGTTGTTTCCACATCTTTGCGATTGTAAATTGTGCTGCTATGAACATTCGGGTACAGGTGTCTTTGTTAAAGAATGACTTTTGTTCTTCTGGGTATATGCCCAATAATGGGATTGCTGGATCGAATGGTAGGTCTACTTCAATCTGTTAAAGGTATCTCCATATTGCTTTCCATAGGGGTTGCACTAGTTTGCATTCCCACCAGCAGTGTATGAGTGTTCCTGTCTCTCCGCATCCACGCCAACATGTGTTGTTTTGGGATTTTTTGATAAAGGCCATTCTCACCGGAGTTAAGTGGCATCTCATTGTGGTTTTGATTTGCATTTCCCTAATGATTAGGGATGTTGAGCATTTTTTGATACGTTTTTTGGCCATTCTTATGTCTTCTTTTGAAAAATTTCTATTCATGTCCTTTGCCCATTTTTTGATAGGATTGTTTGATTTTTTCTTGCTGATTTTCCTGAGTTCTAAATAGATTCTTGTTATCAGTCTTTTATCTGATGTGTAGTATGCGAAAATTTTTTCCCATTCTGTAGGCTGTCTGTTTATTTTCATGACTGTTTCTTTGGCTGTGCAGAAGCTTTTTAATTTAATCATGTCCCAGTCGTTTATTTTTGTTGTTGCCGGGATTGCCTTAGGGGTTTTCTTCATAAATTCTTTGCCTAGACCAATGTCTGTAAGAGTCTTTCCTACATTTTCTTCTAGAATTCTAATTGTTTCCCATTTAAGGTTTAAATCTGTTATCCACCGTGATTTGATTTTTGTGAGAGGTGAAATCGGTGGGTCCTGTTTCAGTCTTCTACATGTGGCTATCCAGTTTTCCCAGCACCATTTATTGAATAGGGACTCTTGTCCCCAGAGTATGTTTTTGTCTATTTTGTCAAAGATTAGATGGTTATATGAGGATGGTTTTATATTTGGGTTTTCTGTTCTGTTCCACTGGTCTGTGTCCCTGCCCTTGTGCCAATACCAAGCAGTTTTTAGAACCACAGCTTTGTAGTATAGTTTGAAGTCTGGCAAATCAATACCTCCCATTTTTCTTTTATTGCTTAAGATTGCTTTTGCTATCCGGGGTCTTCTCTGATTCCATACAAAGTGTATAATTATTTTTTCTAAATCTGTGAAAAATGATGCTGGTATTTTAATGGGAATTGCATTGAATCTATAGATTACTTTGGGCAGTATAGACATTTTAACGATGTTAATTCTTCCAATCCATGAGCATGGTATGGATTTCCACTTATTTACGTGTTCTGCAATTTCCTTCCTTAGCGTTTCATAGTTCTCTTTATAGAGGTCCTTTACCTCTTTAGTTAAATATATTCCTAGATATTTTATTTTCTTTGTTGCTATTTTGAAAGGTATTGAGTCCTTAATTTGGTTCTCCGATTGAATGGTATTGGCATATATGAATGCCTCTGATTTGTGTGTATTGACTGAGACATTACTGAATTCGTTAATTAATTTCAGGAGTCTCTTGGTTGAGTCCTTGGGGTTTTCCAGATACAACATCATGTCATCAGCGAAGAGTGAGAGTTTGATCTCTTCTGTCCCTATTTGGACACCTTTGATTCTGCTCTCTTGTCTGATAGCTCTCGCAAGGACTTCCAATACTATGTTGAAAAGTAATGGGGACAGTGGGCAGCCTTGTCTGGTTCCAGTTCTGAGTGGGAATGCTTTCAGTTTTTCCCCATTCAGTATGATGTTGGCTGTGGGTTTGTCATATATGGCTTGTATTATTTTTAGGTAGGTCCCATTTATGCCTATGTTGTTAAGTGTTTTTATCATAAAAGGGTGTTGAATTTTGTCAAATGCTTTTTCTGCATCTATTGAGAGGATCATATGGTCTTCATTTTTGCTTCTATTTATGTGGTTAATTACGTTTATAGATTTTCGTATGTTAAACCACCCCTGCATCTCTGGGATGAAGCCTACTTGGTCATGATGAATTATTTTTTTAATCAGCACTTGGATACGATTTGCTAGTATTTTATTGAGAATTTTTGCATCTACGTTCATGAGAGAAATTGGTCTGTAGTTTTCTTTTTTTGTTGCATCCTTTCCTGGTTTTGGTATCAATGTTATATTGGCTTGGTAGAATGTGTTGGGGAGAATTCCATCCTTCTCAATATTGAAGAATAGTTTATGCAGGATGGGCACCAGTTCATCTTTGTATGTATGGTAAAATTCAGGTGTGAACCCATCTGGACCAGGGCTTTTCTTTTTGGGAAGGTTTTTTATTGCTGTTTCAATTTCAGTTCTTGATATTGGTCTATTCAGGAATTCTATTTCTTCCTGATTGAGCTTGGGAAGGCTGTGTGTTTCTAAAAATTTGTCCATTTCCTCCTCATTTTCCAATTTGTGTGCATAAAGATTTTTGTAATAGTCATAGATAATGTCACGTATCTCTGTGGCTTTGGTTGTGATTTCTCCTTTCATGTTCCTGATGGAAGTTATTAAAGATTTTTCTTTTCTGCTCTTGGTTAGTCTAGCCAGTGGTGTGTCTATTTTATTTATCTTTTCAAAGAACCAACTTTTTGTTTTATTAATTTCCCTTATAGTATTTTTGTTGTCTTTTTCATTTAATTCTGATTTGATCTTAATAATTTCTCGCCTTCTGCTGGGTTTGGGGTCAGTCTGTTCTTCTTTCTCCAGCTCTTTGAGTCTATTCTTTAAGTTGTCTATTTGTAAGTTGTCTGTCTTTTTGAAATAGGCATTTATGGAAATGAATTTTCCTCTCAGGACTGCTTTAGCTGCATCCCATAGATTTTGATAAGTTGTATCACCTTTGTCATTTAATTCAAAGAATGTTTTGATTTCTGACTTAATTTCTTCCTTTACAAAATTGTTATTCAGGAGAAGGTTGTTTAGCTTCCATGACTTTGAGTAGGAATGAGAGTTCCTGTTAGGGTTCATTATTTTTATTCCATTGTGATCTGAGAAGATGCAGGGTATGATTTCTATTTTTTTAATTTTTTTAAGACTTGCTTTATGACCTAGGGTATGGTCAATCTTAGAGAATGTCCCGTGAGCTGATGAGAAGAATGTATATTCAGTGGATTTCGGGTAGAATGTCCTGTAGATGTCAGTCAGGCCCATTTGTTCTAACATTCTGTTTAATTCTACTATGTCTTTGCTTATTTTCTGCTTGGAGGATCTGTCCTGTGCTGTCAGTGGGGTATTAAAATCTCCGACTATTAAAGTGTTGTTGTCTATGATTTGGTTTAGATCGAGTAGGATTTGCTTTATGAATCTGGGTGCGCCTAGATTGGGTGCATATATATTAAGTATGGTTATGTCTTCTTGTTGAATTGTGCCTTTCACCAGTATGTAGTAACCGTCTTTGTCTTTTATTACTTTTGTTGGTTTAAAGACTAAGTTATTGGAAATTAAAACTGCCACACCAGCTTTCTTTTGGCTACCATTTGCTTGAAATATCAGGTTCCATCCTTTTGTTTTCAGTCTAAATGCATCTTTGCCAGTTAAGTGGGTTTCCTGAAGGCAGCAGATACTTGGTTTGTGTTTTTTTATCCATTGGCCCAGTCTATGTCTCTTGAGTGGGGAATTCAGGCCATTGACATTTAGTGAGAGAGCTGATAATTGGGATAGATTTCTGTTTATCTTATTGGGTAGAACTTCATTGCTATGTTTTCTCTCTTGAGCCATTGTGGTGGCTAGAATTTGATCTTTAGCTCTTGGGTGGTTTTACATTCGTGGGTCTTTGTTGTGATGATCCATGTGTAACTCTCTTTTGAGTACTTCTTGGAGGGGTGGCCTTGTCTTGATAATTTAAATTGATGTAATCTTCCCCTATCTCATTCCCATATTTAAATTCAGATGTAATCTTTATTCTGAATTTATGTTTATAATTTCCTTGATTGTTCAAAGTGTTTTATCAGCCTTATATTTAAGCCTTATATACTTATACTTTCTACTTTATTGAAAGAAAATTTACACACTATACAATATACTCACTTAAAGTATATGGTGAAAAGTTCAATGGTTGTTAGTATATTCACAGAGTTGTGCAACCATCAATACAATCTTAGAATATTTTAGTTTCTCCTCTAAAATATGCATATATTGCAAAATATATTTATGTATATGTGTGTGTATGATACACACACACACATGCACACACACACACACACACACACACACACACAAGCAGTCACTCTCCATTTCCCCAGCCTTTCAGGGCCAGCCCAAGGCCACCACTAAGCTAATTTTTGTCCCCACAAATGTGCCCATTCTGGACATTTCATATAAATAGAATCATAAAATATGCAACCATCTGTCACTAGCTTCTTTTAATTAACATAATTTTTAAAGATTCATCCATGTTGTAGGATGTATCAGCACTTTATTTCTTTATATTAGTGAATGATATTTAATTGTATGGAATGAAATACAAATAATTCATAGGAACATTGTATGAATGATTATACATTCATTAGTTGATAGACATTTGGGTTATTTCCACTTTTTGGCTATTATGAATAATGCTGCTATGATGTTTGAGGAAGTGCCAGACTATTTTCCAAAGTGGCTCCACTATTTCGTATTCCCACCAGCAGTGTATGAGTACTCTAATTTCTTCAAATCCCTGCCAACACTTGTTACTATTTCTCTTTTTGATTATAGCTATTCCACTAGGTGTGAAGTGGTACCTTGTTGTGATTTTAATTTACATTTACATAATGACTAATGATGACGAGCATCTTTTTATGTGCTCATTGACCATTTTTATATTTTCATTGGATAAATGTTTATTCAAATCATTCATCCATTTTTAAAAATTTGATTATTTGGCTTTTTGTTATTGATCTTAAAAAGATATTGAAGAATTCTATAAAAATCCCCTATCAGAATTGTGCTTTCAAAATATTTTCTCCCATTCCTTAGGTTGCCTTTTCACTTTCTTGATAATATCCCTTGAAAGTTGTAAGTTTTTACAGTTGATGAAGTCCAATTTATCTATTTTTCTTTTGTTGTATATGCTTTTAATATTATATCTAAGAAATTTCCACCTAAATTAAGAACACAAAGATTACTTTTCTAAGAATTTTATGTTTAGTTTTAATATTTAATTTAAGCCTATGATTGATTTGTAATTACCTTTTTGTATATGGTGTGAGGTAGGGAGTCTAAATTCTTTCTTTTGTATGTGGATATCAGGTTGTTCCACCATCAGTTTTCAAAAGAGTATTTTTTATCCCATTGAACTGTTCTAATACCCTGGTCAAAAATCTGTTGACTATAAATATGAGGATTTACTTCTGTAGTACCAATTTTATTCTATTAATCTATATATCTATCCTTGTACAAGTACCACACTGTCATACTTCCTATAGCTTTGTATTAAATTTTGAATTTAGAAAGAGTCTTTTCACTTCTTTTTCAGGATTATTTTGGCTGTGTTGTGTCTCTTGAGTTTCTATATGAATTTTAGGATCAGCTTTTCAACTTCTATAAATAAACCAACTGGGATTATGTTAGAAATTGCATTTAATCCATAGATCAATTTGGGAAACATTGACATTATAACAATATTAAGTCTTTTGGTCTATGAAGATATATATTTTTGTCTTTAATTTCTTTAAATGATGTTTTGTAACTTTCAGTCTATAGGTTTTGTACTTTTTTGTAAATTCATTCCTAACTAGCTTATTACTTTTGATGCCATTGTAAATGGAATTGTTTTCTTAATTTAATTTTTGGATTGTTCATTGCCAGTGTATAGAAATACTATTGATTTTTTATATTGATCTTATATCTTTCAACCTAGCTGAACACATTTACTAGTCCTTAGAGATTACTGGTGGATTTTTAGAATTTTTATATATAAGATTGTCATTTGCACATAGAGATAATTTACTTATTTCCTCCAATATGGATGTTAATTTTTCCTTGCCTAATTATCCTAGCTATTTACCACAGTGCCAAGTTAAATAGTATTGGTCAGAGCAAGCATCCTTATTTTGTTTCTAATTTGAGGGGTATTCTTTCACTATTAAGTATGATGGTAAACTGTATTTTGGGAGATGTCCTCTCCATGTTGAGGAAGTCCTTTTCTATTCCTAATATTTTTAGAATTTTTACCATGAAAGAGTATTAAACTTTGTCAAATGCTTTTTGTGTGTCTAATGAGAAGACCATATGATTTTTGTCCTTTAGTCTACTAACATGGCATGTTATGTTGATTGATTTTCAAAATATTAAACAAATCTTGCATTCATTAGATAAATTCTACTTTGTCATGGTATGTGATCCTTTTTATATGTTTCAGGATTGGTTTGTCTAGTATTATGCTGAGCACTTTAATGTCTGTATTAATAAGGGTTATTATTCTGTAGTTTTCATGTGATGCCTTTGTCTGGTCTTTGTTTCAGGGTAATACTGGTTCTATAGATTGAACTGAGAAGTATTATATTTACTTTTATTTTTTGAAAAGGTTTAAAAGATTGGTATAAATTTTTCTTAGAATGTTTTGTATACCTTATGAGTGATATCATCTGGTTTGGCTTTTCTTGGTGGGGGGGTCTTTTTATTATCAATTTTCTCTCTACTTGTAATAAGTGTACTCAGATTTTCTGTTGCTTCTTAAGTCAATTTTGGTATTTTGTGTCTTTCTAGATATTTGTCTATTTCAGGTAGTTTTCTCAACTTTTTGGCTTATAATTTTTCATAGTATTCTCTTATAGTCATTTTTATTTCTGTCAGTGATGCCCCCTCTTTCATTCATTATTTTAGTAATATTTTTCTTGATCTCTTTTTTTCTTGGTTAGTCTCACTAAAAGATTGTCAATTTCATTGTGTTTTTTCAAAGAAAAAGCTTTTGATTCAATTGAACTTCTCTCTTTTTTCTATTGTTTATTTCATTTATTCTCATTCTAAGTCTTCTGCTTCTATTGGTTTAGTTTGCTCCTCTCTAGTTTTTTGAGACAAAATGTTAAATTATTGATTTCAAGTATTTTTTTAAATAAAATGCAGCTATAAATTTTCCATTAAGAACTACTATTGGAGGGGTAAGATGGCAGATGAGAAAAACTGCCCACCACAGGGTCTCTGCAAGAAAGACAGATTTTAGAAGAAAGTGAAGAAAAAAAAAACCCAGCAGACAAATATAGATCAGACAAGAGTCGGAAGAAAGGGTGCCTGAAACTATAGGAGACTGCACAGGAAAAAGTTGCGGAGGAGAACTGGAAGAAGAAAGGCCCCCCGATAGGTTTGGAGGTCAGCAACAAGGGTAGGTGGAGCAGCTACATTTATCCTCCCTTGTGCTTTAGACTGTGAGTGGGCTCCTAAGTGGAAACACCTCAGCACACCAGCCCAGAGAAGGCCGTTGCCAGTGAGCCATGAGCCTCTTGCAGACAGGGCACCAGGCTCCCAGCTCCCTCGGGGCACCTCCCAGTCTACAGACCCAAGCCGAACTGCAGTCGCCATATTGCTTCATTCTCCCCTCCCTGCTCCCCACCGGCGGCTGCTGAGAGAGACAATTTAACCACCACCCAGAGGCATCTGCAGGGAATGGGACCTTTCCTTTTGGGGACCTACAGCAGACTGAGGGGTACTCAGATTGTGAGCTCCCTACCTGCCAGCCCTCCCAGGTGCTGCTTGCCTCTTGACTCCAGGAGAGTAGGAAAAATCCTGAGATGGAGAGACATTGATCCATCTTGGGCACACCAAGGGTGACTAGAGACCACCACTCCTCTCCCTGGAAGGGTCAGGGATTGATCTCCAGGGCCCAGGGGATAGGCCTGCAGACCAGATTCTATACACGCAGGTCTCGATCACATTGCCCTGGGGCACAGGAGGGATATTTGTGAACGACCCTACTGAGTGTGTGTGCCTTCAGGGGCAGATCAGCATGCTTGAGGGGCAACCCTCCTCTCAGAGGAATGCCAGGCACCCAGCTCAGGCTGAAATACTGGGCAGGGAACCTCCTGGCCTGCATGACAGCCAGGCTAGATCCACTGGCTTGAGGTCCTGCCTGCTGGCAGAGGCCTGGGAGAAACTGCAGAACGGGGAATGTGGAAAGGAGCAAGGCCTGCTCTAGACTGTAGGTCTCAGACAACCCCACGCTCACACACAGACTTTTCTGCTGAGTGGGGGCATTCCAGCTTGTTCCTGCCAGCTTTGCCCAGAGGCAAAGAAAAGACTTTTGACCCCTGCTAACAGCATTTGTGGAGCTCAAGGGCAGGCTCACCCAACCCAGCTCTGCCCAGACTCACTCCTTGACCTAGCCCCACTGAGGTGCAGAATAAAGACACACCTGGAAGTCCCAGGGCCACACTCACCACGTAAGACACTAGAGTGCCTCTCCAGAAGAAAAAGAGCTGGTTATGAGACCCAAAAACAACACTGCAATCTGCTCCTCCCAGCAAGCACCACCTACTGAAAGGGAGGTGATTCTGCACACCCTTTTACTGCATCTACAGGCTCATCATATAGGGTGTGGTTGAATCTCACCTACAAACACCACCTACTGGCTCAGAGACTAAACAGGGTGTGTTATCATCCAAACAAAAATCTAAACCCAAGAAGCAACAGCTGATCCAGTTGGGAAGGAATCAGCGAAAGAACTCTGGAAGTATGAAGAATCAAACGGAAAGCACACCCCAAAGAGGAACATCAGCTCTCCAGCAATAGACAATAACGAAATTAAAAACATTAAAATGACAGAAGAATAATTTCAAACATGGATTGTAAGAAAACTGAATGATATGCAAGAAAAAAATGGATAACCAACACAAAGAAAACACACACACAAAAATCCAGGACCTGGAAGAAAAATTCACTAAAGAAATTGAAATATTAAAGAAAAATCAAACCAAACTCCTGGAAATGAAGAATTTATTCAGGGAACTATAAAACACAGTAGAAACCCTCAAGAGCAGGGTAGATCAAACAGAAGAAATAATCTCAGAGTGAAGATAACACTTTCCAATTAAATAAGGTAGTGACAGAGATAGAGAAAAGAAATAAGAGAAAAGACTAATGTCTGCAAGAAATGCGGGATTATGTAAAGAATCCTAATGTGAAAGTTATCGGCATTCCTGAGGGTGAAGAGGATAAAACACAATGGTTCAATAATATATTTGAAGATGGAATTGAGGAAAATTTCCCAGGCCTTGCAAAAAATCTAGATATACAGGTAAAAGAGGCCCAAAAGACCCCTGGGAGATCCATTGCAAATATGAAGACACAACGTCATGAAGTCATCAGACTGACCAAAATATCCACTAAAGAGACCCTTCTTTGAGCTGTAAGGTGAAAGAAACAAGTAACATATAAAGGAAAGCCCATTAGAATTACGCCAGATTTCTCAACTGAAACCTTACAAGCAAGAAGACGTTGGTGCCCCATTCTCACTCTTCTGAAACAGAATAATGCCCAGCCTAGAATCCTGTACCCAGCTAAGCTAAGTTTTCTATATGAAGGAGAAATTCATACATTCTCAGATAAACAAGGACTGAGGGAATTCACCAAGACAAGACCAGCCATCCAATAAGTACTCAAAACAGAGCTTCAGACGGACCAGCACAAGAAACACTGATGAATGTAAAACTACTCAAAAGCTAAAGATCAAAGGTCAGATACCACAATGGCTCAAGAGAGAAAACAAAGCAATGAAGTTCTACCCAACAGGATGAACAGAAATCTGTCCCACTTCTCAGTTCTCTCAATAAATGTCAATGGCCTGAATTCCCCACTCAGGAGACATAGACTGGCCCAATGGATAAAAAAACACAAACCAAGTATCTGCTGTCTTCAGGAAACTCACCTAACCTGCAAAGATGCATTTAGACTGAAAATGAAAGGATGGAAATCGATATTTCAAACAAACGGTAGCCAAAAGAAAGCTGGTGTAGCAGTTTTAATTTCCAAAAACTTAGTTTTTAAACCAACAAAAGTAATAAAAGACAAAGATGGTTACTACAAACTGGTGAAAGGCACAATTCAACAAGAAGACATAACCATACTTAATATATATGCACCCAACTTAGGTGCACCCAGATTCATAAAGCAAACCCTACTTGATCTGAACCAAATGATAGACAACAATACTGTAGTAGCTGGAGACTTTAACACCACACTGACAGTACAGGACAGATCCTCCAAACAGAAAATAAGCAAAGAAATAATGGACTTAAATAGAATGCTAGAACAAATGGGCCTCACTCACATCTACAGGACATTCTACCCGAAATCCACTGAATATACATTCTTCTCATCAGCTCATGGGACATTCTCTAAGATTGACCATATCTTAGGACATAAAACATGTCTTAAAAAATTTAAAAAATAGAAATTATACCATGCATCTTCTCAGATCACAGTGGAATAAAAATAGAAATCAACCCTGACAGAAATTCTTGTTTCTACTCAAAGTTGTGGAAAGTAAACAACCTTCTCCTGAACGATTATTTTATAAATGAAGAAATCAAGATGGAAATCAAAAGATTCCTTGAAATAATTGACAAAGGATACACAAGTTATCAAAATCTGTGGGACACAGCTAAAGCAGTTCTGACAGAAAACTTTATTTCCATAAATGCCTATATCCAAAAGACAGAAAATTTACAAATAGACAACCTAATGAATAGACTCAGAGAGCTGGGGAAATAGGAAAACACTGACCACAAACCCAGCAGAAGGAGTGAAATTAATAAGATCAAACCATAAATAAATGAAATGGACAGCAGGGAACATATATGGGAGATTAATAAAACAAAAAGTTATGTCTTTGAAAAGATAAACAAAATTGACATGCCTTTGGATAGAAAAAAGTCTCTAATAATCTCCATCAGGAACACAGAAAGAGAAATTACAGCTGATGCCACTAAGGTACAAAATATCATCTATGAATTCCACAAAAAACTTTATGCACACAAACGGGATAATGTGGAAGAAATGGACAAATTCTTAGAAACCCACAGGCTCCCTAGGCTTAACCAGGAAGAATTAGAATTCATGAACAGACCAATATCAAGATCTGAAATCAAAACAGCAATAAAAAACCTTCCCAAAAAGAAAAGCCCCAGACCAGATGGTTTCACACCTGAATTTTACCACACCTAAAAATAAAAAATGGTGACTATCCTGCAAAAGTTATTCCACAACATCGAGAAGGATAGAATCCTCCCCAATACATTTTATGAAGCTAACATCACCCTGGTACCCGAACTAGGAAAGGAGGAAATAAAAAACGGAAAACTACAGACCGATATTTCTTATGAATATAGATGCAAAAATTCTAAATAAAATCATAGCAAATCGATTCCAGGTGCTTATTAAGAAAATAATCTATCACAACCAAGTGGGCTTCATCCCAGAAATGCAAGGAAGGTTCAACATACACAAATCTATAAACAGAAGCATAAACAAAGAACATATGATCCTCTCAATAGACACAGAAAAAGCATTTGACATAATTCAACACCCTGTTATGATAAGAACGCTTAACAAAATAGTCATAGACAGATCCTACCTAACAATGATAGAAGCCTTATATGACAAACCCACAGTCAACATCATATTGAGTGGGGAAAAATTGAAAGCATTCCCACTTAGAACTGGAACCAGACAAGGTTGCCCACTGTCCCCACTGCTATTCAACATAGTGCTGGGAGTCCTTGTGAGAGGAATCAGGCAAGAGAGCAGAATCAACAGTGTCCAAATGGGGACAGAAGAGATCAAACTCTCACTTTTTGCTCATAATATGATATTATATCTAGAAAACCCCAAGGATTCAACCAAGAGACTCCTGGAAATGAAAAGTTTATTCAGTAAAGTCTCAGGATACAAAATCAATACATACAAATCAGAGGTATTCATATATGCCAATAACAGTCAAACTGAGAACCAAATCAAAGAATCAATAACCTTCACAATAGCAAAAAAGAAAATAAAGTACCTAGGAATATATTTAAATAAGGAGGTAAAAGACCTCTACAGGGAGAACTATGAAACACTGAGGAAAGAGATAGCAGAGCACTTAAACAGGTGGAAAACCATACCTTCCCCTTGGTCAGAAGAATCAACAATGTTAAAATGTCTATAATACCCAAAGTCATTTACAGATGCAATGCAATCCCTATTAAATTACCAACATTATTTTTCAGAGATATAGAAAAAATAATTTTACACTTTGTATGGAACCAGAGACAACCCTGTTTTTCAAAAGCAATTTTAGGCAACAAGAACAAAATGGGAGGTATTACGTTACCAGACTTCAAACTATACTACAATGCTGTGGTTATTAAATCAGCTTGGTTTTGGCACAAGAACAGAGACACAGACCAGTGGAACAGACCTGAGAATTCAGATATAAAAACATCCTCATATAGCTATCTAATCTTTGACAAAGGAGACAAAAAAATACTCTGGTAAAATGATTTCTTATTCAATATATGGTGCTGGAAAAAATGGCTAGCCATATGTAGAAGACTAAAACAGGACCCACACCTTTCACCTCTCACAAAAATCAAATCATGGTGGATAATAGACATAAACCTAAGGAGTGAAACTATTAGAATTCTAGAAGAAAATGTGGGAAAGACTCTTATAGACATTGGCCTAGGCAAAGAATTTATGAAGAAGACCCCAAAGGCAATCACAGCAAAAACAAAAATAAATAAATGGGTCTTGATTAAATTAAAAAGCTTCTACACAGCCAAAGAAAGTGTCAGAGATCAAACAGACAATCTACAGAATGGGAAAAAAATTTGTATGGTACACATCCAATAAGGGACTGATAACTAGAATTTATTTAGAACTCAGGAAAATCAGCAAGAAAAAATCAAACAACCCTGTCAAATAGTGGGCAAAGGACATGAACAGAAATTTTTCAAAAGAAGACAGAATAATGGCCAACAAACATATGAAAAAATGTTTAACATCTCTAATCATCAGGGAAATACAAATCAAAACCACAATGAGATACCACTTAACCCCAGTGAGAATGGCCTTTATCAAAAAGTCCCAAAACAATACATGTTGGCGTAGATGCAGAGAGACAGGAACACTCATACACTGCTGGTGGGACTGTAAACTAGTACAACCCCTAAGGAAAACAATATGGAGATACCTTAAACAGATTCAAGTAGACCTACCATTCGATCCAGCAATCCCATTATTGGGCATCTACCCAGAAGAACAAAAGTCATTCTATAACAAAGACACCTGTACCCAAATGTTTACAACAGCACAATTCACAATTGCAAAGGTGTGGAAACAACCCAAATGCCCATCAATTCACGAATGGATTAGTAAACTGTGGTATATGTATACCATGGAGTATTACTCAGCTATAAGAAATAACAGTGATACGACATCTCTTTGGTTCTTCTGGAGAGAGTTGGAACCCATTATATTAAGTGAAGTATCTCAAGAATGGAAAACAAGCATCACATTTACTCACCAGAAAATTGATTTCCCTGATCATCACCTAAATGCACATTGGGGAATGATACCAACTGGATATCAGACTGAGGCGGGGGTGGGGGGAGGGGATGGGTGTATACCTACATGATGAGTGCGCTGCGCACCGTCTGGGGAATGGTCATGCTTGAAGGTGCTGACTCGGGGAGGTGGGGGGGTGGGGGGAGGGGATGGAGGTATGACTACATGGTGAGTACCAGGTGCACTGTCTGGGGAATGGCCATGCTTGAGGCTCTGACTCAACAGGATGGGCGGGACATAGGCAATATATATAACCTGAGCTTTTATACCCCCATAATAAGCTGAAATAAAAAAAAAGTAAAAAAAAACATAAATAATAAAATAAAAAAATAAATAAAAAAATCAAACAACCGTATCAAAAAGTGGGCAAAGGACATGAATAGAAACTTTTCAAATGAAGACAGAAGAATGGCCAGCAAATATAAGAAGAAATGTTCAACATCTCTAATCATCAGGGAAATGCAAATCAAAACCACAATGAGATATCACTTTTCTCCAGTGAGAATGGTCTTTATCAAAAAGTCCCAAAACAATAAATGTTGGCATGAATGCGGAGAGACAGGAACACTCATACACTTCTGGTGGGACTGCAAACTAGTGCAACCTCTGTGGAAAGCATTATGGAGATACCTTAAACAGATACAGTTAGACCTACCATTTGATCCAGAAATCCCATTATTGGGCATCTACCCAAAAGAACAAATACATTCTATAAAAAAGACATCTGCACTTGAATATTTATAGCAGCACAATGCACAATTACAGAGATGTGGAAACAACCCAAGTGCCCATCAATACATCAGTGGATTAATAAAATGTGGTATATGTATACCATGGAGTATTACTCAGGTATAAGAAATAATGGGATATAGAATCTCTTATGTTCTCCTGGATAGAGTTGGAACCCATTCTACTAAGTGAAGTATCTCAAGAATAGAAAAATAAGCACCACATGTACTCATCTCAAATTGGTTTCACTGATCATCACCTAAGAGCACATTTAGGAATAACATTATTCGGGTGTCGGGCAGATGTGTGGGGGGAGAGGATGGGTGTATACATACTTAATGAGTGTGATGCACACTGTCTGTTGCTTGGACACACTTGAAGCTCTGTCTCAGGGTGGTGAGGGGGGCTAGGGCAATATACATAACATAAACTTTTGTATCCCTATAATATGCTGAAATAATTGAAAAAAGGAAAGAAAAGTAAAGAAAAGAAAAATAGATTCTTTTTGACAATTGTAAGCATTCAGTACAATAGTTGGATTTAGATGAAGTGGCAAAGCACAGTCTAATGCCAAATATTCATCAGAAAAAAGCTAATGGTGTCTATTTGGTGGCCTAGCACTAGTATTACCCACTACAGCTTCATGAAACTTGGTCAATCGATTACAGCAGATGTCTACTACAACCAACTGGATGAAATCATGAGGACACTTGCCATTAAGCAGCTGAAATCAGTCAACAGAGACAGGTCAATTCTCTTGCAAGACCACATGTTGCAAAACACAAATCTGCTCAAACTACAGAGGCTGAACTTGGAAACTCTCTGTCATCCACTGTATTCACCAGACCTTACACCAAATGATTACCACGTCTTCCAGGCTTTGAAGCATTTCTTGCAAGGGAAAATATTCAATTCTCAACAAACTGTGGAAAATATCTTTTGTGATTTCGTTGCCACTCTCTCTCCAGGCTTTGTTGCTGGCATAAACAAACTACTGATGAGATGGCAAAACTGTGCCGATAGTTTAGGTGCATACTTTGATTATTTGTTCTCCTTCTTGTTTGAGATATACTAGACTAAACTTTTGTTTTGAAATTGGACATTTCATATTTATTGACCTAATACCTTCATAAGAGCTAAGGAAACCAGGTGAGGGAATACAGCACCTGACTATAGCACAGGAATAAATAGATTCATTGAATAAGATAGGAAGTACAGTTTTACATTACCTACATAAGCCCTTCCCCAACTCTAGGCAGCAGAGTGAGTAGAGAGGTACCCTCTGCTTAGAAGGAGAGGGAAGTGGGAACTGGACTTTGCCTCAAACACAAAACCCAGTAAAACCTAGTACTGTACAGGCCCCCACAGCCCTAGACTCTAAGGTGATATCTGTGGACTAAGCCACCAGGCCTGCCCCAACACTAGGCCAGATCCTACAGCCCCAGGTTCCAAGCCTTCCTGGCAGACTTGGTCTCTGTGTTGCCCCACCACCACACTGATCTCAGCAGCCTCAGTTTCCATAGTGCTCCCATTGCCCCACTAACCCAAGCATCTCCAGGCTCTGTACCACCTCTAACATCAGGCTGGCCCCTATGCCACCAGGCTTCAGGCATGTACCAACACCAGGATGCCCGCTTCAGCCCTCGTCATCAGGTTGGCACCTGAGAACCTATTCTCCAGTCCAGTCCCTGAAAATACAGGATCCAGGCCCACATAACTCCAAATCAGCCCCTGTGGCTCTAGGCTTCAGGTCTGCCCCAGTGCCAATTTGGCACCCTGGCCTTAAACACCAGATAAGCACCAGACAAGCACCTGACACAGGCTCCAGGCCCTTACACTGGAAGGCTGATCCCTGCAGTATCATCTTCCAAATGAGTTCCGATGGCTCCCTGCTTCAGCAGACCTACAGTCCAACTCTGCTCCAGTAGACCAAATTTTCAGGCCTCCTCAGTAGATCCCAATACTGGACTAGCCCCTGTAGACTCAGGCTCCAGGACTATCCCTATTTAGCCAGGTCCCTGTCCACTTCCTGTGTCCTGGGGCCCCAGGGAAGCCTTCACAGATCTCGCTTCAATGCCAGCATCTGCACACCCAGCCTCCAGGCTGGTGCCAGTGAGCACAGATTCCAGGTTAAACCCCACAGCCCCAGGCTTTAGGCCACCTCCAATAGCTCCAGGCACCAGGATGGCACTCAGGATACTGGGCACTGGATCAGCTCCCATGGACCCAAGCTTCAAGGTGGTTCCTATGACCCTAGGCTCCAGAGGGCCCAGGGTCCAGGCTTGCTCCAGCAGACCTAGGGGCTAGACCCACCCACAGTGTCAGGCCAGATATTGTGGACTGAGACTCCAAGACAACCTCCATAGACTCATTCTGTAGGGAAGCCCTTGTGGGTCCAAGACCCTCACTTACCCCCACAGACTCTGTCTCAAGCCTCACCTCAGTGCCAGGCCAGCCCCTATAGACTCAGGTTCCAGGTCTATTTCAGGGATTCCAGGCACCAGACCCATCCCAAGGCCTGGCCAGTGTCTGCAGACTTAGGCTTACGGCCCACCCTAGTGCTATGTCCACACCTATGGACCCAGACTTTAGGCTACCACCCATAGATATAGGACACAGACCCACCCTCACGGACCAAGGCTCCAGGCCCATCCTTGCATACTCAATAAACAGGTCTACTCTAGTATACACAGGATTCTGGCCCAATTCCATGGACCCAGGTACCACAATTGCACATATACTGACCCAAGCACCAGAGCAGCCTGTATGAGGATTCTAGTAGCAAGCCTACCATTGGATCATGCCAGACAGCCTGCCCAGAATCTGGACTGGTGAAGAGTTTTCCCAAACAAAGCCAGTCTTCAAAGATTGGAATAAGTCTCTGCTTCTTCAAACACACAGACATCAATGTAAGGCAACAAGAAACATGAAAAACCAAGAAGACACAGCACCACCAAAGGAATACAATAATCTCCCAGTAACTGACCCCAAAAGAAATGGAAATGTGCAAACTTCCTGAAGAATAATTCAAAATAATTGTTTTAAGAAAGCTCAGTGAACTTCAAGAAAATAACAGAGAAACAATTCCATTGATCAATAAAAAAAATATCTGCACTGGAATGTTTATTGCAGCACAAGTCACAATTGCAAAGATGTGCAATCAACCCAAGTGTCAATCAATACCTGAGCAGATTAATAAAATGTGGTATATACAGATACACAATGGAGTACTACTTAGCCATAACAAAATGTGAACTAATAGTTTTTGTAACAATCTGGATGGAACTGGAGACCATCCTTCTAAGTGAAGTATCACAAGAATTGAAAAACAAACACCACATGTACAAACTATTAATTGGAACTAATTGATCAACAATCATGTGTTGATATGGTAGTAAAATTCAATGGAATTCAAGTAGGGGTAGGAGGAGTTGATGGGTAAATTCACACCCAACATGTACAATGCATACTATCTGGGAGACGGACACACTTAAAATCTTGACTCAAATTGTACAAAAGCAATTCATGTAACCAAAACGTTTATAGCCCCATAATATTCTAAGATAAAAAATAAATAAACTGGGCCAGGCGCAGTGGCTCACACCTGTAATCCTAGCACTCTGGGAGGCCGAGGCGGGTGGATCGCTCGAGGTCAGGAGTTCGAGACCAGCCTGAGCAAGAGCAAGACCCTGTCTCTACTAAAAATAGAAAGAAATTATCTGGCCAACTAAAATATATATAGAAAAAACTAGCCGGGCATGGTGCCACATGCCTGTAGTCCCAGCTACTCGGGAGGCTGAGGCAGTAGGATCGCTTAAGCCCAGGAGTTTGAGGTTGCTGTGAGCTAGGCTGACGCCATGGCACTCACTCTAGGCAGGGCAACAAAGTGACACTCTGTCTCAAAAAAATAAAATAAAATAAAATAAAAAATAAATAAAAAATAAACTAAAAAAGAAAGACAAACAATTCAAATAAATAGAGTCACAGACCAAAAATATAACTGAATAAATAGAAATAAAAAAGATCATAAGAAGCTATTCTGAAAAACTATAACATAACAAATTGAAAAATCTAGGAGAAATGGATAAAGTCCTGAACATTTTCAAATTCCAAAAATTGAACCATGATGAAATAGAAAATATGAACAGACTAACAAAAAATAATGAGATTGAAGCGGTACTAAACAGACTCCTTTCAAATAAAAGCCCAGCACCTGATTGCTTCACTGCTGAATTCTACCAAACATTTAAAGAAGAGCTTATATCAATCCTTTGCAAACTATTCCATAGGTTGAAGAAGAAAGAATTCTTCCAAACTTATTCTATGAGGTCAGAATCACACTTATACTCAAACCAGACAAGAACACAATAAAAAAAGAAAACTTTGGGCCAATATTCCTGATGAACAGAAGAATCAACATTGTTAAAATGTCTATAGGACCCAAAGTGATCTACAGATTCAATGCAATCCCTATTAAATTACCAACATCATTTTTCACAGATTTAGAAAAAATAATTATGCACTTTGTATGGAATCAGAGAAGACCGCGTATAGCAAAAGCAATTTTAAGCAATAAAAACAAAATGGGAAGTATTAATTTGCCAGACTTCAAACTATACTACAAGGCTGTGGTTCTTAAAACTCTCTGGTATTGGCACAAGTGCAGGGACACAGACCAGTAGAACAGAACAGAAAATCCAAATATAAAATCATCCTCATATAGCCATCTAATCTTTGACAAAGCAGACAAAAACATACTCTGGGGACAAGAATCCCTTTTCATTAAATGGTGCTGGGAAAATTGGATAGGCACATGTAGAAGACTGAAACAGGACCCAAAGATTTCACCTCTCACAAAAATCAAATCACGGTGGATAACAGACTTAAACCTTAGGTGGGAAACGATTAGAATTCTAGAAGAAAATGTAGGAAAGACTCTTATAGACATTGGCCTGGGCAAAGAATTTATGAAGAAGACCCCTAAGGCAATCACAGCAACAACAAAAATAAATGAATGGGACCTGATTAAATTAAAAAGCTTCTGCACAGCCAAAGAAACAGTCATGAGAATAAACAGACAACCTACAGAATGGGAAAAAATTTTCGCATACTACACATCAGATAAAGGACTGATAACAATAATCTATTTAGAACTCAGGAAAATCAGCAAGAAAAAATCAAACAATCCTATCAAAAAGTGGGCAAATGGCATGAATAGAAATTTTTCAAAAGAAGATATAAGAATGGCTAACAAACATATGAAAAAATGCTCAAGATGTCTAATCATTAGGCAAATGCAAATCAAAACCACAGTGAGATATCACTTAACTCCAGTGAGAATGGACTTTAACAAAAAGTCCCAAAACAACACATGTTGGCATGGATGCGGAGAGACAGGAACACTCCTACACTGCTGGTGGGACTGCAAACTAGTGCAACCCCTGTGGAAAGCATTATGGAGATACCTTAAACAGATTCAAGTAGACCTGCCATTTGATCCAGCAATCTCATTACTGGGCATCTACCCAAAGGGACAAAAGTCATTCTATGACAAAGACACCTGTACCCGAACGTATAGCAGCACAATTGACAATTGCAAAGATGTGGAAACAACCCAAATGCCCATCAATTCACGAATGGATTAGTAAACTGTGGTATATGTATACCATGGAGTATTACTCAGCTATAAGAAATAATGGTGATACGACATCTCTTTGGTTCTCCTGGACAGAGTTGGAACACATTCTATTAAGTGAAGTATCCCAAGAATGAAAAACAAGCATCACATGTACTCACCAGAAAATTGGTTTCCCTGATCATCACCTAAATGCACATTGGGGAAAGATACCAATTGGATATCAGACTGAGGCGAGGGGTGTGGGGAGGGGATGGGTATATGCCTACATGATGAGTGCATTGCACACCATCTGGGGAATGGTCATGCTTGAAGGTGCTGACTCGGGGAGGTGGGGGGTGGAGGGAGGGGATGGAGGTATGACTACATGGTGAGTGCCAGGCACACTTTCTGGGGAATGGACAGGCTTGAAGCTCTGACTCAGGGGGATGGACAGGACATGGGCAATATATATAACCTCAACTTTTGTACCCCCATAATAAGCTGAAATAAAAAAAAAGAAAAAGAAGAAAAGAATAAATGTTCATTCTCAAACAAGAAAAAAAATAGTATTAGCACTGAGGAAGAGCCAGACCCCATGTCTACTAAAAATAGAAAGAAATTCGCTTGGCAACTAAAAATATATAGAAAAAATTAGCTGGGCATGGTGGCGCATGCCTGTAGTCCCAGCTACTCGGGAGGCTGAGGCAGTAGGATTGCTTGAACCAAGGAGTTTGTGGTTGCTGTAAGCTAGGCTGATGCCACGGCACTCTAGCCTGGGCAACAAAGTGAAACTCTATCTTAGAAAAAAAAAAAAGTGTTACCAAACCAAATTTAACAACACATTAAAAAAGGTTATTTTCCATTATCAAGGGAATTTATCCCAGGGATTCAAAGATAGTTCACCATATGCAAATCAGTAAATATGACACATCACAATAACAGAATCAAGGATAAAATTCATATGATCTTTTCAATATATGCAGAAACAGTATTTGATAAAATTCATTATCTCTTCATGATAAAAATTCTCAACAGATGACATATAGAAGAATGTACTTCAACACAATAAAGGCCATTTATGACAAACCCACAAGTAACGTTATACTCAAAGGTGAAATATTTAAAGCTTTTTTTTCTAAGATCTAGAACAAAACAAGGATGGCCACTTTTATTCAACATAGTACAGGAAGTCTAGCCAAATTAATTAGGCAAGAAAAAGAATAAAGGGCATCCAAATTAGAAAGGAGATAGTCAAATTGTCCCTTTTTGCAAATAACGTGATCTTATATATAGAAAACCCTACAGACTCCACCAAAAAAAAAAACTGTTAGAGATAATAAATGAATTCAGTAAAGTGGCAGGATACAAAATCAACATACAAAAAACAGCAGTGCTTCTATATAGTAACAACACACTATCAAAAATAGTCAAGAAAACAATTCCATTTACAGTAACTACAAAAAAATTAAAATACTTTGGGATAAATTTAACCAAGGAGGTAAGAAAACCTGTGCATCAAAAACTATAGAATACTGATAAAAGAAATTGAAATATACAAAAATAAATGGAAAGATATTTAATGTTTGTAGATTGAAAGAATTATTGGTATTAAAATGTCCATTCTACCCAAAGTAAACTACAGATTCAATGAAATCGCTATCAAAATTGCAATGACATTTTTCACAGAAATAGAAAATACTATCCTAAAATTCATATGAAACCATAAAGATCCAAAATAGCCAAGGCAATCATGGGCAAAAAGGACAAAGCTAGAGGCATCATACTACCTGACTTCAAAATATACTACAAAGCTATAGTAATCAAAACAACATTATACTGGCATAAAAAATCATATAGACCAATGGAACAGAATAGAAAGCCCACAGATAAATCCATGCATTTGTGGTCAATTGACTTTTGACAAAATTGCGAAGAACACAAAATGGGAAAAGAGCAGTCTCTTCATTTAATTGCATTGAGACAACTAGATGCCCACATGCAGAAAAATGAAATGATACCTTTATCTCAAACCATATACAAAAGTCAGCTCAAAAATATATTAAAAACTTAATTATAATATCTGAAACTATAAAATTAATAGAAGAAAATATAGGAGACATGCTCCATGACACTGGTCTAGGCAATGATTTTTTTTAATAGGGGAAAAGCTCCATGACACTGTTCTAGGCAGTGATTTTTTGTAATATGCACCCAAAAGCACAGGTAACAAAAGCAAAAAATAGATAAATAGGGTTACCATTAAGCTTCTGTACAGCCAAGGAAACAATAAAGAGACAACCTACAGAATGGGAGAAGATATTTGCCAACCACACATGTTATAAGGGATATATACAGGGAACCCAAACAACTCAATAGTAAGAAAACATAATTTGCCTTAAAAATGACCACATGATCTGAATAGACATTTCTCAAAATAAGACATACAAATAGCCAATAGGCATGAAAAAAGTGTTCAGCATCACTAATCATCAGAGAAAGGCCAATTAAAACCACAATGAGACATCACTTCAAACACATTGGAGTGACTATTATCAAAAAGACAAAATGTAAGTGCTGACCAGAATGTGGAAAAAAGAGCACCCTTGCATGCTTTTAGTGGGAATGCATATCAGTACAGCCATATGGAAAACAGTATTGAGATTCCTCAACAAATTAAAAATAGAACTACCATATGATCCAATAATCCCGATACTTGGTATATATTGAAAAGAAATGAAATCAGTATGTTGAAGAGCTATTTGCACTTCCATATTCATTTCAGCATTATGCATAATAGCCAAGGTATGGAACCAACCTAAATGTCCATCAATGGATGAATGGACAAAGAAAATGTGGTATATATACATAATTTAATTAATTCTTAAAAAAATAATGAAATCCTGTCATTTGAGACAACATGGATGAACCTGGAAAATATTATGTTCAGCTAAATATGCCAGGCATGGAAAGACAAGTACCACAGTATCTCACATGTAGAATCTAATAAATCAAACTCATAGAAGCAGAGAGTAGAATGGTGGTTTACCAGGAGTAGGGGGTGAGGCCATTGAGATGTTGGTCAAAGGATACAAAATTTCAGTTAGGTAGAAGAAATGAATTCAAGAGATCTGTTTTACAACATGGTGACTATAGTTAATAACAATATATAGTAGTTTTGATAATTGCTAAGAAAAAGTTTTAAGTTTTCTTACTAGAAAGAAATAAATATATGAGGTACTGCATATGTTAATTAGATCAACTTATCCATTGGGCAATGTATACATATTTCAAAATGTGCACAATAGATATATACAATTTTAATTGTCAATTAAAAAATAAATTACAAAAATAGCAACATCAGCAAATACCATCAAGGTAGTTAGTTCTAAGCCATGAATGAGAATGTCTGTCTATTGACTGTGTCATGCAAGGTCTTCCTTTAAACTCAATATAAGTTGTATCTGCATTTTATTTTTCAAATACGATTTTGACTCCTTCAGTCTGTGATTTTCAAACTTGAGTGTGCTCCAAATCACTTAAGGAGCTTGTTAAAATGTCAGGGTCCACCTCTATAGGTTCAGTAAGTGTAGAAGGGGGGTGGGAATCTGCATTTTAACAAGCACTCTAGGGAATTCTTATGTCCACTCACATTTCAGAACCAGGAAGAAATACAGCATACAAAGGAAGAGTCTTTCTTACACAATTGAGATGATTTTACCTTTGCCATAAGGCTTCAATGCCCATTTCAGAACTGGTCCAAGACATTTCTGGGTTCAGTCGGTGTTATTAAGGCCAGGCTGCTTTCTCCACACCCCCATTCTTACTGCTACTCAGCACTGCCAGCTTTCTGAATAGGGGCAAGCCAGAACTGCTTTCAATCCACCCCTGAAAGGAAAATTTATAAAACCCTAGGCTTCAGGTTGCCTCTTTTCTACCTATTTTACTCCGCTGATATGCTTGACCGCTCTCACCACAGCCTGCACGTAACTCTGATACCCACAGTTTCTCACTAAAAGTTAGCATAATGGGAACTAAATATAAGGAAGAGCAGAATTATTTCTTTGAGGTTTTCTGCTCAATTTCTTTAGATTCAAGAAATTCATGGACCAGCTCATTCACCCACTGCCTAGCCTAAGTCAGGCCTGGCTTGGCTGAGGCTCTGATGAGAGAAATTAGGGAAGAGAGTGGATATAAGAGGGATGCACTGGTTTTCCTGCACCCGCAGAGACTGGGTGGTAAGAAAAGTTGAATGAGGGATTGGAAATATCCTCGTAACAGTTATTTCAGAATTTTGAGGCTGAAAGTAATATTTTAGGCCATTCACTCAAACCATCCCAAATAATATGCTGGAAGCAGCCTTTTGCTCCCAGTGCTGATGTGCTCATTCCCTTCTGAGACACCCCATTCTATTCAGTGACTGCTCTGATTGATAGAAAGTTCTTCCTTGTGTTGAGCTGATAAAACCTATCCTCTCTATAACTTTCTAAAGTCTTCCCCTGAGGACACACTGAAAACATTTGCTCCTGCTTTGTGACAGCCTTTCAGCAGTATGATGTCTGAGACTGAGTCCCCCTGATTCTTCTCTTTTCCAGACTAAACAGCCCCAGGAACTTCAACTATTTCTCATTGGAATTGTTTTCCAAACCCTTCCTGTTATGAACTGAATATTTGTGTTTCCCCAAAATTCTATATTTAGTCCCAACCCCCAGTGTGCCTGTATTGGGAATACGGAAGTAATCAAGTTTAAATGAGGTCATAAGAGTGAGGCCCTTATCTGATCAGATTAGTTTCCTTATAAGAAGAGACACTACAGAGCTTGCTACCCAACACCCCCATGTGCACACACTGAGGAAAGGTCCTGAGAGGACATTATGAGAAGATGGCAATCTACAAGCCATAAAAGAGAACTTTTGCCAGGAACCAAAGCTCCTGGCACCTTGATCATGAACTCCTAGCTTCCACAGCTGTGAGAAAATAAATTTCTGTTGTTTACCTCACTCATTCTATGGTATTTTGTTAATGGAATCCTGAGCAGACAAATATACCAGACTATTCACTTTCCTCTGGACAGGACTCAGTTTGTCTCTCTTGTGCAATCTAGAGCTGTTCCCCTGATGTAGGCCTGGCCAGGAGGAAAGAGAGTCAGATTATCAATTTTAGTAATTAATCCTTTGGAATTTTGTTGGTGCTTACTTTCAGTCAGTTCTCCTCACCAAACCCAGCATGTCTGCCCTGAATTCTCATGACAGTGACCCACCCTACTTTCCAGGGTACTGATTCCTGAGGCAGCTAGGCCCTGTTCTGCTAGAATCCTACCTAACTTAGGTGGAATTTAAGAAATATTACTATTAACATTTATGTAAGAAATATTACTACTATGTGTCAGACAGTTGTCTGGGCACTAGAGATGAAGCCCTCAATAAGGCAGATACCTTCCTGCTCTGCTGTGCTTATATTCTAGTGGGAGGACATAGATAATACTCGGCTGGACATAGTCTTAGACAGAGGTTGTAATACTTTTGCCTCAGAACCCATCCCTAACAGAGTTCTTCCCATACTTGAGGGAGCCAAGACTTTCCCTGGCCCCCAAAGGTATCTGTATTTTCAGCTGGGCTGCAAATGAGGGCCAACATCCAGAGTCCTCCATCAGTAACAAAAGCTCTCTGGAGCCTAAGTACTGGAAGAATCCACACTGGTAAAAGGAACATGAGGCTCGGTAGAGGTTCTCATAAAAGGCTCCAAGTCAGGCTGCCATTTCCGGCTCCAGGACAATGATCAGTTTCCACATTAGTCTATACTCCTCTGCCACAACCCTAGATATTTCACATTTGTCTTTAGCTATCACAATCTAATATAATGGAGCAGTGAAAGTGCACTTTGTAGCCAGGTAGGCCTTGGTTCAAATCCTAGCCCCATTTTCTGAGCCACATAGCTTATGGCCTTAGGCAAGTTACTGGACACTCTGAATTCCAGTTTCCTTACCTACTTCATGGGTGGTTGTCAGGAGGTAATGAAGACATAACTTCAGGAGACTCAACTTCTCTGGTTTTCTTCAGCAGTTTCATTTCCCTTCCCTTGATATGAGAGCTCAAACAGTTCTCATATCAGTTACCATAAGAAGTTCCATTTCCTACCAGCTTCTCCTCCTCAGTTTATTTTTGGGCGTTGCCAAGGAGTGTGTCCATATTATAGTAGTATGTTCTGGTCATTTTGCTTCTCATCATCTCTGCCAGCCATCTTGCTTGGGACCATTGGGACCACTACTCCACTCCAGACTTGTCTTTTCTTCCCCTTTCTCAACTGCTTTTCTCTGGGCTGCTGTAAGTTTCTCCTGCCTTGCTCTCAGGTCTTATCTCCCTCCTCCACTCCCAAGGGTGACTGACTTCAAGCTTCCATTTCAACTGGAAGAGCTACTGAAGATTTTGTCAAGGTTTCAAAGGTTCCAGACACATTTTTCTTAGGTAAAGATAAAGGTTAGAGAGCCTGGGATTCCCAATTTCCCAAGAGTCTTTATGAGAGGAAATTGTTTCTCAAGCCTGGGACTAATACTAATATGGGGGGAAAGTAGAGCTGCAAATCTCATGGAACAGGATTATTGTTTTTTCTGGTTATAGTTAAAAAGCACCTGGTATAGCTCTTCTGATACTGGACCTGGCAAAGGGATTGGGGCAAAGAGAGAGACACAGAGATGAGCAATATATAGTCTATAATTTGCAGTCTTGTAGGGGAAGAAAATACACTTGTAAGTGGAAGACATGTTTGGGGATTACGTTTCCACAAAAGGCCTAGTTATATTGTAGAAGGGAGGGATATCAATTCCCTCAAACTAGTCTCTGGGAAAATATCCCTAACTGGATTTTATCTATGAGCAAGTCTGCTGATGCCATCCCAGCTTTCTTAGGAATCTTGGTCTACAGGGGTCTTATGCCTGAAGGTCCCCCATTATGCCAGGATTTTCCTTAAGACTCCCCCAGTTTACTGTTGTGACTCTTGAAGAGCAGGATTTTTTAATCTCAGGGCCTCTGAGCTCCTGAGAAATACGACTGTGCCATGACCTCTGCTCTGAGACAGCCATTAGTTTTGAGCCTTTTCATGATGCTTCCTTCAAACTGTGATCTTTTAGGGATGCCTTATTGCCACTGCACCTTCCCTGGAAGGACCACTGGGCCAATCAGGAAACATATCTTCTGATCAGATTATTTGTGCTCTTTTGCTTGGAATACCATCTCCTGCCCCAACCTCTTTTATCATCACCAAGAAGATCCTATGTAACCTGAGTCCTGCTGATATTTGCAACCTTATCTTGCATCAGTCTCCTTCTCATTCACTATACACCAAGTGCAGTTTTTTTTTTATTCCTCCCTTTGAGCACACCAAGCTCGTGTGTTTTAGGGGCCTTTGAACTAGCTATTTCCTTTACATAGACTGCTATTATATTACTACTTAAAGTTTTATTGTACATCTATTTGTTTATTTTCAATCTCTCTGCTAGAATGTAAGGTAGATGAGGTCTGAGACTTTCATCGTGGTTGTCTTGTGCAGTTCCTGGAGCACAGTAGGTGTTAAATAAGTATATTGGAATGAATATGACTGTTGCTATATTTTTCAAGCAAAGAACTGTAGTGCATAGGCTATATTAGTACCATGCTCACATACTAATTTACTGCTAGGAGACAGTGATGGAAATGTAGGGGTGGCAGCCTTGTTTCAAGAGTTATGCTAGAAATTCAAGCTTCCAATCTCTGACCTTTGCTCTAATCCTTTTTTCTCACAGTAGCCAAAGTGAACATTTTATTTTTATTTTTATCATTGAGGTATAATCAACAAATAAAAACTGTATATATTCAAGGTATATAATATGATTAGTTCATATACATATACATTGTAAAATTATCACAATAAACATATTAATTAATCCATACATCACTTCAATTAGTTATCATTTTTGTGTATATGTGGTGAGGACACAAAATCTACTCTCTTCACAAATTTCAAGTAAACAATACTGAAATGTTAACCAAATCACCAGGCTATACATTAGATTGCAGAGCTTGCTCACCTTATAAATGAAAGTTCATACCCATTGACTAACACCTCCCCATTTCCCTCACTCCCCAGTCCCTGGGTAACAACATTATATTCTCTGCTTCTATGACTTTTACTTTTATAAGATTCCATATATAGGTGAGATCATACATTATTTGTCTTTCTGTGTATGGCTTATTTCACTTAAAATAATGTCCTCCAGATTCATCCATGTTGTCACAAATGGCAGCATTTTCTTCTTTTACAGCTGAATGATATTCCGTTATGTCCTACATTTTCTTTATCCATCAACAGACACTTAGGTCGTTTCCATATCTTGGCTATTGTGAATAATGCAGCAATAAACATGGAGCTACAGATATCTCTTTAATGGATTGATCTGATTTCCTGTGGAGGTATATCCAGAAGTGAGATTTCTGGACTGCATGGTAGTTCTACTTTTAATTGTTTGAAGAAACTAAATACTCTTCCATAGTGGCTGTACTAACTTATATTCCCTCCAACAGTGTGCAACGATTCCCTTTTCTCTACACCCTCACCAACACTTGTGATCTTACATATTTTTGCTATCTCATGTCATCCTAATAAGTGTGAGGTAATATCTCATCAGATTTTGATTTGAGTTTTTTGATGATGAATGATGTTGAGCACCTTTTCATATACATGTGGACCATTTGTATATCTTCTTTGGAAGAATATCTATTCTGATCATTTGCCCATTTTTAAATCAGTTTATTATTTATTTATTTATTTATCCTAGTTTATTTTGTTGACTGTTCTTTTGGTATAATATCCAAAAAATCATTTGCCAAAACCAATTTCAAAGAGAACTTTCTGTATGCTTTCTTCTAAAAGTGTTATGATCTCAAGTTATACATTTAAGTCTTTAGTCCATTTTGAGTTGATTATTGTATATGGTGTGACATAAGGGTCTAATTTCATTGTTTTGCTTGTGGATATCCAGTTTCCCCAGCATTATTTAATGAAGAGATTAGTTTTTCCCTATTGTATATTCTTGATGTCTTTACCAAATATTGGTTGACCATATATGCATGGATTTATTTCTAGGCTCTTATTTCTGTCACCTATATATCTATTTTTATACCAGTAACATATTGTTTAGATTACGATAGCTTTCTAATATAGTAGGAAATCAGAAAGTGTGAAGCCACTAGCTTTGTTCTCAAGAATTGCTTTGACTATTCAGGGTCGTTGTGCTTCCATATGAATTTTAGAATTGTATTTTCTATTTCTGTGAAAAATGTCATTGGAATTTTAATAGGGATTGCATTGAATTTGTAAATCATATTGGGTAATATAGGCCTTTTAACAATATTAAGTCTTCCAATCCATGAACAGGGGATATCTTTCCATTTATTTATTTCTTCTTTAATTACTTTCATCAACATCTTATAGTTTTCAGTGTGCAGATCTTTTACTTCCTTGACTAATTTTTATTTCTAAGTATTTTCCTTTTTGATGTTACTGTAAGTGCAATTGTTTTCTTAATTTTTTCAGGTAGTTTATTGGAAGTGTATAAAAACACTACTGATTTTTGAATGTTGATACTGTATACTGTAGTTTTACTAAATATATTTATTAGTTTTAACCATTTTTTGGTGTAATCTTTAGGGTTTTCTATATATAAAAGCTTGCGTGTTGTCTGTAATCAGAGAAAATTTTACTTTTTCATTTCCTTTGGGGCCTCTTATGTATTTATCTTGACCAATTGCTCTGTCTATGATGTCCACTACAATATTGAATAGAACTGGCAAGAGTTGGCATCCTTATCTTCTTCTAGCTCTTGAGAGGAAAAGCTTTCAGCTTTTTACTGTTGAGTATGATGTTTGCTGTGAGCTTATCACTATGGCCTTTATTATGTTGAGGTATATTCCTTCCATACCTAATTTTTTGAGAGTTTTATCATGAAAAGATGCTAAGTTTTTTCAAATGCTTTTTCTGCATCTATTGAGATGATCATTTAATTTTTATTCTTCATTCTGTTAATGCAGTGTACCACATTTGTTGATTTTCATATGTTGAAATGACCTTGCATCCCAGAGAGAAATCCCACTTGATCATGGTGTATTATTCTTTTAATGTGTTATTGAATTTGGTTTGCTAGTATTTTGTTCAGGAGTTTTGCATGTATTCAATAGAGATACTGGCCTCTGACTTTTATTTTTTGTAATGTCCTTATTTGGCTTTGTTATAGAGTAATGCTAGTCTTGTAAGATAAGTTTGTAAACTATTCCCTCCATTTCAATTTTTTGGAAGATTTTGAGAAGAATTGGCATTTGTTCTTCTTTAAATGTTTGGTAGAATTTATTTCTGAAACCATGTGGTCCTGGATTTTTCTTGTTTGGGAAATTTTTTATTATGTCTTCCATCTTATTTGTTATTGGTCTGTTTAAATTTTCTATTTTTTTATGATTCAGTCTTGGCAGGTTATAAATTTCTGGGAATTTATCCATTTTTTCTAGGTGGTCCACTATATTGTAGTATTGTTAATAGTAGTCTATTATAGTCTTTTGTAATTCAATTCTGTGGTATCAGTTTTAATGTCTTCTCTTTCATTATTTATTTTATTTATTTGAGGTCTTTTCCACTTGTTTCTTAGTCTAGCTAAAGTTTTGTAAATTTTATCATTTTAAAATCATTTTATCATTTAAACTAACTCTTAGATTTATTAATCTTTTCTATTATCTTTATAGTCTTTATTTATATTTATGCTCTAGTCTTTATTATTTCCTTCCTTCTGCTACCTTTGGGAATAGTTTGTTCTTATTTTAGTTCTTTGAGGTGTAAAGTGAGGTTGTTTATTTAAGATCAATCTTTTTTTTTCTTATTGTAGACATTTATCACCATACATTTCCCTCCTATAACTACTTTGCCTGCATCCCTTGAGCCTGCATAGAATGTGCTTTCATTTTTGTTTCTCTTAAGATTTTTTTCATTTCCTTTTTGATTTCCTCTTTGATCCACTGGTTGTTCAGAAGTGTATTGTTTAATTTCTGCATATTTGTGAATTTTCCAAATTCCTCCTGTTATTGATTTCTAGTTTCATACTGTTATGGTTGGACAAAATACTTGTTATGATTTCAGGCTTCTTATATTTGTTAAGATTTGTTTTGTGGCTCAACATGTGATCTATCTCAGATAATGTTCTGTGTGCAATGGAAAAAATATATATTCTGCTGCTGTTAGAAGGAAAGTTCTGTATGTATCTGTTAGGTCCATTTGGTCCAAGGAGTAGTTCAAGTCCACTGTTTCCTGATTTATATCTGTCTGGATGATCTATTCATTGTTGGAAGTGGTATATTAAAATCCCCTACTATCATTGCACTGTTTTCTGTTTCTCCCTTCATTTCTGTTAATATTTACTTTATATATTCAGGTATTATAATGTTTGGTGTGTGTACATTTACAATTGTTATATCCTCCTGATGAATTGACCCTTTTATCACTATACAGTGATACTCCTTGTCTCTTATGACAGATTTTGACAGAAAGACAGAAAGCATGTTCTATCTGATATAGCCACTCCTGCTCTCTTTTGGTTACCATTTGCATGGACTATCTTTTTCATCCCCTCTCTTTTAGTTTATGTTTGGCCTTAAGGCTAAAGTGAGCCTCTTGTAGACAAATATTCTTGGAACTTTAAAAATTTTTTTTTCATCCACTCTGTATTTTGATTTAAGAATATGATGCTCTTACATTTACAGTAATTATTGATAATTAAGGACTACTGTTGCATTTTTGTTAATTGTTTTTTGCGTGTATTGTGGTATTTTTGTTCCTTCATTCTTTTTTTGTGATTTATTGATTTTTGTGGTGGTTTGCTTTGATTTGTTTACCTATATCTTTTGTGTGTCTACTGGAGGTTTTTTCTTTAGTGTTACCATGAGGCTTACATAAAATATATTATACCTATAGTATTTTATTTTTAGCTTATAGCATCTTTAGTTGCATGCAGAATTGTACACACTTACTCCCCTCCACTACATTTTGTGCTACTGATATCACAGTTTATAGATTTTTATATTGTGCATTCATTAACAAAGTATTGTAACTATAGTTACTTTTAATATTTTTGTCTTTTAACTTTTATACTAGAGTTACAAGTGATTTACACACAGCACTATTACAGCCTTAGAGGATTATGAATTTGATTATATATTTACATTTACCAGGGAATTTTATACTTTCATATATTTTTATGTTGTTATTTAGAATTATTTTATTTCAACTCAACAAACTCTTTTTAGCATTCTTATAAGGCAGGTCTCATGGTGTGATGGACTCCCTCAGCTTTTGTTTGACAGTATCTTTATTTCCCCTTCATTTCTGAAGGACAGTTTTGCCACATATAGTATTCTTAGTTGCCGGGTGTTTTTTATTATTATTATTTTTTCTTTCAGAACTTTGAACATAGAATCCCACTTCGTCTTGGTCTACAAAGTTTCTGCCAAGAAATCTGCTGATAGCCTTATTGAGTTTCTCTTGTATGTGATAAGTCTCTTCTCTTGATGATTTCAAGATTCTCACCTTGTTTTTGACTCTTGACAATTTGATTATAATGTGTCTTAGGGTATTCATCTTTGGATTGATCTTGCTTGAGATCCTTTGCACTTCATGAATATGGATGTCCATATCCCTCCCAATATTTGGGGAATTTTTAGCAAGTCTTTCTTTAAATAATTTTTCTTCCCTTTTCTCCTCTCTCTCCTTCTTCTGCAACCTACATAATTTTTATATTCTGATGCTTGGTGGTGTCCCATAGGTCCCTTTTGCTTTCTTTGCTACTTTTCATTCTTTTTCTTTTTGTTTCTCTAATTGGCTAATTTCAAATGACCTATCTTTAATTTCAGTAGTTTTTTCTTCTGCATGATTGAGTCTGCATTTGAAGCTCTCTAATGACTTTTTCAATTTTGTCATTGTATTTTTCAGCTCCAGAATTTTTGTTTGTTTCTTTTTTATATATTTGCTATTTCTTTATTAAATTTCTCATTTTATTCGTGAATTGTTTCCATGATTTCTTTTAGTTGCATATCTATATTCTTTTATATCTCATTGAATTTTAATATGACTATTTTGAATTCTTTACCAGGACATTCATAGATGTCCATTTCTTTGGGGTTAATTACTGGAGTTTTATTAGTTTCCTTTGGTGGTATCATGTTTGCCTGATTTTTCATTATCTGTGTAGCTTTGTGTCTGAGCATTTGCAAGAACAAACACCTATTCCACTCTTTACTATTTTTGGCAGAGAAATACCATCTCCTGTTGAGTTCCCAAGATGATGGAATTATCTCCAGGCTTACAGTCGAATGAGTTTGGAGCCAGTTAATGTGGTTTCTGCTGAGTCCTTAGTGTAGTCCACAATTGGTGGGCCTGTTACCAGGGGCTCATGCAGGCATAGATTCTGTCTGGTCCCTGGGTAGACTGGACTGCTTCCAGGATGTTGGTAAGTAGGGCTGGTGCGGGGATAAATGTCTGCTTCAGTGTATACAGACAAAAGGCCAGATACCAGGTGAAAATATGGATATGGCTTGCTCTGGGTCCCTGGGAGGACTCCAGTTGTGTCAATAGGTGGGCCTCTGAGAAGGCAGTACTAGCTTTAACTTAAGCTGAGTCAGAGGGCCATATTAGGTTAAACAGCCAAGACTGAGGTCTGAAGGCATGCCTGTGAGGGCTTGGATGAGGGTGTCTCCCTCTGGAACCCTGTGCAGGCAGTACTTCTCTCAGAACACAGCTGAGAGGGGCTATAGCCAAGTTCCAGAGCTGTTTCATAGTCCATAGACAGGATAGAGTTCTGTAGGCCTGTCATTTAAAGCACAGGTGGGTGTGAATCCTCCTGGATCACATGGAGGATAATTCTGGTGGCAGAACCAAGGCCAAATTTGTCTGTACCCAAGCTGACAAGGGTCAAGTCTGTTTCTTGATCTTGACCCAGGACCACAGTCAATAAACCTACTACTTGAGCACAGGTGTGTCCTCCCAAAATGGCCATCCTTGCTCTTGGACTCTACCAGCATTTTGCTATCTCCTTTCTGAATTCCAGAGCTTCCATTACAGTACTTTAATCCATGGGTGCCTGCCAAATTATTGTTGCTGTGGTGGATATAGAAGTGGGAAACTCTATTCTGTCATCTTGCTGATATCACTCCTGCAAAGTGTACTTTTTATAACATAAGTCTTTTCATGTCACCCCCCTTCTTAAACCATTAAGTGACCTCTTATTATCTTTGGGATAAATTTATTTATTCTGCTACAAAGAATTACTGAATACTGTATTTGTTTTATTCCTGTACAACAAATTAATACAATTTTAGAGACTTAAAACAGCATACATTATTAGCTCACATTTCTGTAAGTCAGAAGTCTAGGCATGGTGGCTCGACAGTTCAAAGTATCACAAGGCTGAAATCAAGGTGGCAGCTTGGCTGAGTTCTCATCTGAAGGCTCAGGGGAAAAATTCTCTTCCAAGCTCAAACGAAGTCTGAGCTTGTTTTTAGCAGAATTCAGCTTCCTATAGTTTTAGGACTGTTTCCTACCTGGCTGTCAGCCAGGGACCACTCTCAGCTCCATTCATTTTCAAGCCAGCAACAGCACATCAAATTCTTCATGTATCTTGAATCTTTGATTTCCTCTTCTACCACTATTCAGAGAAAATTCTCTAGTTTTAAAGGCTCACATCAGGCCCACCTGGATAATCTCCATATCTTCATGTAAACTTATTTGGAATCATAATTATACCCATAAAATCCCTTCATAACAGTACCTAGATTAGTGTTTATTGAAAAAATTCACACCAGGGACCAGGAATTTTGGAAAGCCGTTTTAAAATGTTGCCTAGAACCTATTCTGTATTGAGCACTTAGATACTGGGCTACAGCACTAAACCAAAAGGCCAAAAATCATGGTCCATGAAGATTTTATGTTCTAGTACTAGGAAACAGACAACAAACAAATAAGTAAAATATACAGTACACTAGATGGTGATAAGTGCTATGGAAAAATGGAATAGACAAAAAGGATTGGGAGTGCCAGGGTGAAATAGTAGCTCAAGAAAGGTCAAGAAAGTCCTCAATGAGGAGATGAGATTTAAGGAAAGATTTTAAGGAGATGAATGAGTGAAGTCTGCAGGTATCTGGGGAAAGGGAATTCCAGGAAGAGAGAATAGCAAGTGCGAAAGCCCTGACGCAGAAAACAAAATCTGCATTCTGTACCCAATCCTGGCTCCTGGCTCTCTCTCCAGCATCATCTCAGTTCCCTACTTCCTCACTTTCTGAGCTTCAATTACATCTTTCTCTTTCCTGTAATTCTCTTTCCCAGACCCTTACATGGCTGGCTGACTCTTGTTTGTGTCATTTCCCTGTTCCATTTTTTTTTTCCCTTTTGGAGACAGAGTCTTGCTCTGTTTCCCCGGGCTAGAGTGCCATGGCTTCAGCCTAACTCACAGAAACCTCAAACTCCTGGGCTTAAGCAATCCTTCTGCCTCAGCCTCCCAAGTAGCTGGGATGATACACATATGCCACCATGCCCGGGTAATTTTTTGTATATATTTTTAGTTGTCCAGCTAATTTATTCCTATTTTTAGTAGAGAAGGAGTCTCACTCTTGCTCAGGCTGGTTCAAACTCCTAACCTTGAGTGATCCTCTTGCCTCGGCCTCCCAGAGTGCTAGGATTACAGGCATGAGCCACTGTGCCCAGCCCCCTGTTCCATTCTTATAATGTTATCCTTCCCGTTAATTTTCCCTTATGGCCATTATCATAATTTGTGAGTGTAAATAATTAGGTAATTGCTTATAAGATTGTCTCCTCTACTAGATGGTAAACTTAGCGTGCACAAAAGCCATGTGTGTTTTGTTCTTTATTATATTCCTAGTGCCAAGTATGTTGCCTGGCATATAACTTGTGCTTCATTGAATAGATTAACCAAAATAGGTTGCAAAATAAATTGGTTGTGTAGGCTAATACAACTCCTGTCTACAAACCCTGGTTTTAAATGCTTATGATCATCACCATCCAAATTATCTCTCTCCTTATTATTGAAATTTAAGAAAACCCCACATTTTAAATTTATAAAATGTATATTAAATCAAATGCCACTCACTTCTACCATATAGATGTTTTTCATGTAAACGTTTATTTGAATAAAAGCATCTACTGTTGAAAAAAAATGCTTAAAAACCACTGAGCTGATCTAACCACCTCATTGTAAAAAATAGGAAACTGATCACAGAAGTGAAAGAAAAGACTTGCCCAAAGTTATATCATGAGTCAGTGGAAATACTAACACTTTGAATTGGGTCTTTAAATTTCTTATCTAGTGATCTGCTTTCTCTATCCTCTGGGCTCATCCAGATGAAATATGCCATGGTGTGGGATATGGAAGATAGGGTTGCAGATGGCAGCTAGAATCCTCTAAGAACTCAGATAAAAGTAGTGAAAATATGGCTAGAGTCAATATAGAGCCTGCAGGTCTAGGCTGGGACCAAGAGCAAAGTGCTCAGAGACTTAAGAAATGGGCTGGTGGACTGTCCCTATAGTTTCAGGATATATAACATGGATGTTTTCTTACTCTTCACTCTCAAATAAACACACAAGTGAATTTCTCTGAATATCTTGTTACATATTTATGCTACTTATTGAGGGTGATTCTATTGTGGCTGTAGAACTGGCTTATTTCTGGTATATAAGCAGATAAGATAATAAAAATCTTAGTGTTACATGGTACTTTAGTTCATAAACGTGTATGGAGCATTGATTCAGTGTCAGATACTGTGTTGGGTGCTGGGATAGTGATTAATAAGACCTGGATTCTACCCTCGAAGAAGTCGTAATCTAGTAAAGTAGTTAGATAAGGAAATAGAAAATTACAAAGTGTGATCAGACTTATGCTGGAGATTAGCGCAGAAATTTGCGCATTATTCACCCTTGCAGTATCATTGCCCAGTGATTGTTCAAAGTCTTGGACATTTCCAGAGATGGGGAAGCTCACTACTTTTCTAGATACATACCTCTATAGAGGTCCTCACTAGCTCCCCAAGTTTTAAATGCACAGAATATTTTATTACAGCTAAGAACTGAGTGCAGTTCAAAAGAAAAAAGCCAGAAGAGCAGCTTAGTACAATAGAAAGAACTCTGAAAAATCCTCGACAAGGGAAGAGGTAAATAAAACAAGAAATAGCCATTCTAGACATTCTTATGCACCTTTTGAAAAGAATGAAGCAGCTTTATACTTGTACTGACATAAAAACATCTTTAAGATATATGGTTAAGCTGCCAACCCATGAGCATGGTATGGTTTTCCACCTGTTTATGTCCCCTGCTATTTACTTCCTCAGTGTTTCATAGTTCTCCATATATAGGTCTTTTACTTCCTTAATTAGATATATTCCTAGGTATTTTATTTTCTTTGTTGCTATTATGAAGGGTATTGAGTCTTTGATTGGATCTCAGTTTGACTGTTATTGGCGTATAATAACGCTACTTATTTCTGTACATTGATTTTGTAACCTGAGATTTTGCTGAATTTGTTTATCAACTCCAGTAGTCTCATGGCAGAATATTTGGGGTTTTCTAGATATAAGATCATACCATCAGCAAAGAAAGATAGTTAGACATATTCTGCCCCCATTTGGAGGCTCTTGATTTCCTTCTCTTATTTGATTGCTCCTGATCAGCAGAATAAACATTGTTAAAATATCTATACTACCCAAAGTGATCTACAGATTCAATGCAAATCCCTACTAAAATACCAACATCATTTCTCACAGATCTAGAAAGAATAATACTACTCTTCGTATGGGATGAGAGAAGACCCTGTATAGCAAAAGCAATCTTAAGCAAAAGAACAAATTGGGAGTCATCAATTTACCAGGCTTCAAGCTATACTACAAGGCTATAGTAACTAAGACAGCATGGTACTGGCACAAGAATAGAGACATAGACCAATGGAACAGAACTGAGAACCGAGATATAAAACCATCCTCATATTGCCATCTAATTGTTGACAAAGCAGACAGAAAAAAGAACCCTTATTCAATAAATAGTGCTGGAGAAATTGGATAGCCACATGTAGAAGACTGAAACAGGATCCACACTTTTCACCTCTCACAAAAATCAACTCATGGTGGATAACAGAATTAAACCTAAGGCATGAAACTATAAGAATTGTGGAAGAAAATCTTGGAAAAAAGTCTTACAGACATTGGCCTAGGAAAAAAAATTATGAATAAGACCCCAAAGGCAATCATAGCAACAACAAAAATAAACAAATGAGACCTGATCAAATAAAGGAGCTTCTGCACAGGCAAGGTAACTATCAGGAGAGCAAATAGACAACCTATGGAATGGGAGAAAATATTCACATGTTGCACATTTGATAAAGGGCTAATAACTAGAATCTATATAGAACTCAGGAAAATCAGCAAGAAAAAAATCAAACAACCCTATCAAAAAGTGAGAAAAGGACATGAACAGAAACTTTTCAAAAGAAGATAGACTAATGCCCAACAAACATATGAGAAAATACTCAACATCTCTAATCATCAGGAAATGCAAATCAAAACCACAATGAACTATTACTTATCTCCAGTGAGAATGGCCTTTATCAGAAAGTCCCAGATATGGGGTGTAGGGGAAGTGTATGGGTGTATATCTACATAATCAGTGCGATGTGCACTGTCTGGGGAATAGGCACGCTTGAAGCTCTGACTCGAGGGGGGGGATGGGCAATATACATAACCTAAACTTTTATACCCCCATAATAAGCTGAAATAAAAATAAATAAATAAAAGATAGTTATCACCTTTCAAAAAAAAAAAGTCCCCAAACAAGAGATGTTTGGTGGATGTTGAGAGATAGGAACAATCATACCCTGCTGGTAGGACTGCAAACTGGCAAACCTCTGTGAAAGTAATAAGGAGATACCTCAAAGCGCTACAAGCAGAATCACCATTTGATCCAGCAATCCCATTACTGGCCATCTACCCAAAAGAACAAAAGACATTCTATAAAAAAGACATCTGCACTTGAATGTTTATAGCAGCAGAATTCACAATTGCAAAGATGTGGAAACAATGCAAGTGTCCATCAATACATGAGTGGATTGATTAAATGTGGTATATGTGTACCATGGAGTTCAACTCAGCCACAAAAACAATGGTGATCTAGCACCTCTTGTGTTATCCTAGATAGAGCTAGAACCCATTCTATTAAGTGAAATATTACAAGAATGGAAAAACAAGTACTACATGTACTCACCATCAGATTGGTTTTAACCGATCAACACTTAAATTCACATATGGTAATAACATTCTTTGGGTGTCAGGCAGACAGGAAGGGGGAGGTGGAGATGGGTATATACACACCTAATGGGCACAGAGAACACTGTCTGGTGGACGGACACACTTGGAGCTCTGATTTGGGTGGTGCAAAGGCAATTTATGTAACCTAAACATTTGTACCCCCATAAGATGCTGAAATTAAAAATAAAATAAAATAAAATAAAAAGATATATGGTTAAGTGCACAAATCATATCATAGAACAATACATAACATATGATCTTAATCATGGATTATGTTTATTTAGAACTATATACAAATATATGGAAAAAATACATAAAATCCTCTGGAAAAATATGTGACAGACTTAACACTGTTCACTTCAGGGTACAAAAATGGATTGAGATGGGGGTTGGGAGGGAATTAGAATACCTGAATCTTAATCTCAAATCCTCTACTGATTCACAGTGTAATCTTAGGTAATTCCTGCCTCCTCTTCCAGCTTCAGTTTCCTTACATGTAAAAGAAGAGATTAAACACAATGTTCTGTAAAGTTCTTTCCAACTCCACTATTCTTACGCTGTCCTGGCAATTTCTTCTTCTTCTTGAACTTGTACAAGTGAATACTGAGTTTAAATTCAGGAGTTGAAATTTCCATTTCTTCAATTTCATCTTATTAATTTTGTTCTATGGTTCCAGATGTTTCAGACCTTTTTTTTTTTTTTTTGAAGTTTGACCCAAAAACAGGAATTTATTAAAGGAGGATTTTAAGAAATTGTTATTTTTGGTTTTAGTGATAAGAGTATTGTGGCTAGGTTCTTTTTTTCTTTCTTTTCATATTTTTAATTCAGGATATATTGGGGGTACAAACATTTTGATTACATGTAATGGGTTTGCCTCATCTAAGCCAGGGTCACAACTGTGTCCTTCTCCCATACAGTGCACTCCCCTTCTGTTAGTTGTGGTTTTACCCCCAGACCCCTCACCTAACTGGAACCCAATGAGTATTACTACCATGTTAGCACCTTAGTGTTGATCAGTTAGTACCAATTTGATGTCAAGTACATGTGGTGCGTGTTTTTCCATCTTTGTGATACCTCACATTGAAGGATGGGCTCAATCTCTATCCAGGATAATATAAGAGGTGCTAGTTCACCATTGTTTTTTGTAGTTGAGTAGTATCCCATGGTATACATATACCACATTTTATTAATCCACTCATGCATTGATGGGCACTTGGGTTTTTTCCACATCTTTGTGATTGTGAATTATGTTGCAATAAACATTCAATTGCAGATGTCTTTATTATAGAATGTCTGTTTTCCTTTGGATAAATGCCTAGTAGTGGGATTTCTGGATCAAATGGTAGTTATATATTAAGCTCTTTGAGGTATCTACAATTAATTTCCACAGGGGTTGTACTAATTTTCAGGCCCACCAGCAGTGTAAGAGTGTTCCAGTCTCTCCACATCCATTCCACATTTGTTGTTTTGAGACTTTTCATAGAGGCTATTCTCACTGGACTTAAGTGATAACTCACTGTAGCTTGGATTTTCATTTCTCTAATGACCAGGGATGTTGAGCACTTTTTTATATATTTGCTGACCATTAGTCTGTCTCCTTTTGCAAGTTTCTGTTCATGTCTTTTTCCCATTTATTGATGGGGTTGTTTGATTTTTTCTTGTTTATTTTCTTAAGTTCTATATAGATTCTTGTTATCTGCCCTTTATCAGACGTGTATAATGCAAATATTTTCTTCCATTCTGTAGGCTATCTATTCCCTCTAATGATAGTTTCCTTGGCTGTACAGAAGCTTTATAATGTGTTCAGGTCCCATTTGTTTATTTTTGTTGCTGCTGTGATTGTTTTGGGGTTCTTCTTCATAAATTCTTTGCATAGGCCAATATCTAAGAGTCTTCCCAACATTTTCTTCCAGAATTCTTAAGGTTTCACACCTTAGATTTAAGTCTATTATCCATAGTGAGTTCATTTTTGTGAGAGGTGGGGATCCAGTTTCAATCTTCTGCATGTGGATATCCAGTTTTCCCAGCACCGATTATTGAATAGAGATTCATTTTCCCAATGTATATTTTTGTCTGCTTTATCAAAGATTAGATGATAAATTCAGGATGGTTTTATATCTGAGATCTACATCCTATTCCAAAGGTCTGTATCTGTTCTTGTACCAGTTCCATGCTGTTTTGTTTACTATAGCCTTATCCTAAAGTTTGAAGTCTGGCAAATTGATGCCTCCCAATTTGTTCTCTTTGTTTAACATTGCTTTGGCTATATGAGGTCTTTCTGGTTCCAGAGAAAACATAGAATTAGTTTTTCTAAATCTGTAAAGAATGATGGTGGTATTTTGATAGGGATTGCATTAATTCTGTAGATCACTTTAGATAGTATGGACATTTTAGTAATACTCATTCTACCAATCCATGAACATGATAGGGATTTCCTTCTGTTTACATCTTCTATAATTTCTGTTTTCGGTGTTTCATAGTTCTCTGTATATATGTCTCTCACCTCTTTCATTAAATATATTCCTAAATATTTATTTTTTAATGCTATTGTGAATGGTTTTTTGTCTTTTATTTGAATTTCAGCTTGACTGTTATTGGCATATATGCAATGGACTTAAACAGAGCTCTAGAACAAATGGGTCTAACAGACATCTACAGAACATTCCACCCAAATAAAGCCAAATATACATTCTTCTCATCAGCTCGTGGAACTTTCTCCAAAATCGATCACATCCTGGGCCACAAATCAGACCTCCACAAATTAAAAAAAAAAATAGAAATTGTACCATGTATCTTCTCAGACCATAGTGGTGTCAAACTAGATATCAATTCCAACAGAAACACTCACCACTTCACAAAGTCACGGAAATTAAACAATCTATTGCTAAACATCTACTGGGCAGAGGAGGAGATCCAGATGGAAATCAAAAGATTCTGGAAACTAAAGATAATGGGGACACAAGTTATCAAAATATGTGGGATAAAACAAAAGCATTCCTGAGAGGAAAACTAATGGCATTAAATACTCACATCCAAAAGACAGAAAGCTCACAAATCAACAAATTAATAAACTGTCTCAAGGAACTGGAAAAGGAAGAGCAAATTAATTATAAACCTAGCAGAAGAAAAGAAATAACTAAGATCAGAGCAGAACTAAATGAAATTGAGAATAAAACAACTATGTAGAAGATCAATAAAACCAAAAGTTGGTTTTTTGAAAAGATGAACAAAAGTGGTAGCCCTCTTTCTATATTGACAAGAACTATAAAGGAAAGGACTTTAATAAACTCAATCAGAAATGAAAAAGGAGAGATCATTACAAACATCACAGAAATACAAAACATTATCTTTGAATATTATAAAAATCTATATGCCCCAAAACTATAAAATGTGGAAGAAATGGACAAATTCTTAGAAACACACAACCTCCCTAAGCTCAAGCAGGAGAAAATAGAATTCCTGAACAGACCAATATGAAGCACAGAAATTGGAGCAGCAATTAAAAACCTTACCCCCAAAAAAGTCCCAGACCAGATGGGGTGACACTTGAATTTTAACAAACCTACAAAGAACTCATACCTATACTGCAGAAATTATTCCATAACATTGAGAAGGATGGTATCCTCCCCAAATCATTCTATGAAGCCAATATCACTTTGATACCAAAGCCAAGAAAGGACACAACAAAAAGAGAATAGTACAGACCACTATGAATATAGTTGCAAAAATCCTTAACAAAATCTTAGCAAATCAAATCCAATAGCACATCAAAAAAATATTTCATCACGACCCTGTGGGCTTTATCACAGAGAAGCAAGGATTGTTCAACATACGCAAATCTATAAATGCAATTCATGATATAAATAAAAGCAAAAACAAAGACCATATGATTCCCTCAATAAATACAGAAAAAGCATTTGACAAAATCCAGCACACTTTCATGATAAAAACTCTTAATAAAATAGGCATAGATAGGGCATTCCTTAAAATTATTAAGGCCATATATGATAAACCCTCAGCCAATATCATATTGTATGTAAAAAAATTGAAAGCATTCCTACTTAGAACAAGAACCAGACAAGGCTGCCCACTATCTCCATTTCTATTCAACATAGTGCTGGAAGTCCATTCCAGAATAATCAGACAAGACAGGGGGATTAAGGATGTCTGAATGGAGGCAGAAGAGGTCAAATTCTCACTTTTCACTGACGATATGCTTTTATATCTAGAAAATCCCAAGGATTCAACCAAGAGACTCCTGGAATTGATAAATGAGTTCATTTTAAAATCATGATGCTTTATTTTATGGCATTAGTTTTCAGTCATCTACAAGATTGATATACATTGTATATATGTCTTCATTCATCTTTGAGTTTAAAAATAATGTTAATCATGAGATGTCTTAGTAAATCCTTCTAACTTGACACAGAACTAGTACTCAGTACAGTATTTGGATAACGCACTTCCATCCTACAAATTCACCAAATAGTACTCTCATCCTGTCCATATTTCAACATCTTACCCATTGAAAAAGCTTATAAGAGATTTGTCAAGTGTTTTTGTATGAAATCAAGGTGATACTCTTTTTGGGAGATTTTGTTTCCAGGAGTTTGTCAATGTCCTCACTGTTTTCAAGTTTAAGTGCATATAGATTTTCATAGTATTCTCAGGTGATATTTTGTATTTCTGTGGTATTGCTTGTAGTATCTCCTTTTTCATTTTTAATTAAGGTTATCTAGGTCCTTTGTCTTCTGTTCCTGGTTAACCTAGCAAAGAGGTCTGTCAATTTGTTTATCTTTCCAAAGACCAAATTTTTGTTTCATTGATCTTCTGTATTATTTTTCTTGCTTTCAATTTCATTTAGTTCTGCTCTGATATAGTTATTTTTCTTCTGCTGGGTTTGGAATTTGTTTGCTTTTCCTTTTCTAGTTTATTGTGATGTGTCATTAGATTTTTAATTTGTGATCTTTCTGCTTTTTGATGTAGGTATTTAAGGGTATGAATTTTTGCCTTAGAACTGCTTTCACTGAATCACATAGATTTTGATATCTTGTGTTCCGTTATAATTCAGTTCCAGGAATCTTTCAATTTCCATCTTAATTTCATTGTTGGTACAATAATCAGTCAGCAGCAGGTTGTTTAATTTCAATGACTTTGTGTAGAATTGAGTGTTTGTCTTGGAGTTGATTTCTATTTTTATTCCACTATGTATTAGAAGATACATGGTATAATTTTTATTTTTGTGAATTTGTTGAGACAGGTTTTGTGGCCTAAAATATGATCACTCTTGGGAAATATACCATGTGTTGATGAGAAGAATGTATATTCAGGAGTTTTGGGGTAAAATGTTCTGTAAATGTCTGTTAGGCCCATTTGTTTTAGAGTCACTTTTAAATCCAGTGTTTCTTTATTTATTTTCTGCTAGGGTTATCTGTCCTGATATGTCAGTGGGGTATTGAAGTCCTCATCCCCAGCAATTATGATGCTGTTGTTTATCTCTTTGCTTATATCTAGTAGGATTTACTTTATGAGTCTGGGTGTTCCTGTGTTAGGTGCATAAATATTTAGGATTATTATATCTTCTTGCTAAATTGCTTTTTTTTACCATTATATAATGACCATCTTCATCTCTCTGAATTAATTCTGATGTAAAGTCAATTTTATCTGATATGAGAATGGCTATACCTGTTTTCTTTTGATTTCAATTTACATGGAATATTTTTTTCATTCCTTCACCTTGAGTCCGTATGAATCCTTCTGGGTTAGACGTGTTTCCAGGAGGCAGCATACATTTGGCTCATATTTTTTACCGTTCAGCCAGCTTATGACTCTTGAATGGAGAATTCAAACCAAACATGTTGATTGATAGAATTGATATGTGGGATGCTGTTCTGTTCATCCTATTACATATGCATTATTACTTTGTTTTGTCTCTTGTACTATTGCATTATATGAGCTTTGAGCTTTAGCTTTTGGGTGGTTTTACACTGATGGGTGACTCTTGTACTGATCCATGTATAAAGTACAATTGAGTATTTCCTGCAGGGCAGGTCTGGTCTTGAAAAATTCCCTCAGTGTTTGCTTGTCTGGAAAGTGTTTCTCCTTCATGGATGAAATTTAGTTTTTCAGGATAAAAAATTCTAGGTTGGCATTTGTTCTCTTTAAGAAGACTGAACATGGGGCCCCAATCCCTTCTGTCTTGTAAGGTATAAGTTGAGAATTCTGCAGTTAGCCTAATGTGTTTTCCTTTGTATGTTACTAGATGTTTTCACCATATGGTTTGCAACCCCCCAGTACTCAGTCAGGGAGAAATAGAAACTCCTACACAAACCAATAATGAGCAAGGAGCTTGAAGCAGGTATAAAAAATCTTACAACAATAAAGAAGCCCCAGACAAGACCAGATGGATTCACAGCTGGCTTTTATCAGACCTACAAAAAAGAGTTGGTACCACATTGCAGAAACTCTTCCATAACATCGAGAAGGAGAGAATCATCCCCAACTCATTCTACAAAGCCTTGATACCAAAGTCAGGAAAGGACACAAACACACAACAAAACCCTACAGACTAATATCCCTTACGTATGTAGATGCAAAATTCCTCAATAAAATATTAGCAAATCAAATTCAACAGCACATTAGAAAAATAATCCACCAGGACCAAATAGGCTTCATCTCAGGGATGCAAGGATGGTTCAAAATATGTAAATCAACAAATGTGATCCACCACATAAACAGAGTTAAAAACAAAGATCATATGATCATCTCAATAGATACAGAAAAAGCATTTTAGAAAATTTAGCACCCTTTCATGATAAGAATCCTCAACAAACTTGGCATAGAAGGAACATATCTCAAAATTATAAAAGCCAAATATGACAAACCCATAGCCTGTATCATACTGAATTAGGAAAAGTTGAAAGCATTCCCACTCAGAACTGGAACAGGACAAGAATGCCCACTGTCACCATGTCTATTCAACATAGTCCTGGAAGTCCTAGCCAGAGCAATCAGGCAAGAGAAAGAAATTAAGATTATCCAAATTGGGAAACAGGAGGTTAAACTCTCAGTTTTTGGTGACAATATGATCTTATGTCCAGAAAACTCCAAGGAGTCCACCAAGACACTCCTGGAATTGATAAATAAATTCAGCAAAGTCTCAGGTTACAAAATTAATGAACACAAATCGGTAGCATTCCTATACACCAACAACAGTCAAGACAAGATTCAAATCAAAGACTCAATACCTTTCACAATAGCTATAAAGGAAATAAAATAGCAAGGAATATACTTAACCAAGTGGTAAAAGATCTCTACAAAGAGAACTATGAAGCACTTAGGAAAGGAAGTGCTGATGACACAAACACATGGAAAAACATATGATCATGGATCAGTAGAATCAACATTGTTAAATGTCCATAATTTCTAAAGTGATTTACAGATTCAATGCCATCCCCATCAAAATACCAAAGTCGTATATCACAGAATGAGAATATTTAATTTTATAATTCATTTGGAACCAGAAAAGAGCCTGAATAGCCAAAGCACTCTTAAGCAAGAGTGCTTAAGTGTGCTAAAGGAACAAATCTGGAAGCATCACTATACCAGACTTCAAACTATCCTACAAGGCTATAGTAACCAAAATGGCATGGTATTGGCACAAAATAGAGACATAAATCAATGGAATACAGTGAAAAACCCAGACATAAAACCATCCACATACAGCTAATTGATCTTTGAAAAAGCAGACAACAATATACACTGGGGAAAAGAACCCATGTTCAATAAATGGTGCTGGGACAACTTGATAGCCACATGCAGAAGAATGAAACAGGATCCATATCTCTCACCACTCACAAAAATTAATTCAAGATGGATAAAAGACTTAAATGTAAGGCATTAAACCATGACAACTCTAGAAGAAAGTGTTGGGAAAACTCATCTAGATATCAGCCTAGGCAAAGAATTTATGAAGATGCTCCCAGTGGCAATCATGACAAGAAAAGTAAATAAATGGAAACTGATTAAATCAAAAAGCTTCTGCACAGCCAGGAAATAATCAACAGAGCAAATAAACAGCCTACAGAATGGGAGAAAATATTCACAAGCTATACATCCAATAAAGGTCTAATAACCAGAATCTACAAAGAACTCAAGCAAGTCAGAAAGAAAAAAATCAAACAACCTTGTTAAAAATGGGCAAAAAACATGAACTGAATATTTTAAAAAGCAGATAGACAAATGGCTGATAAACATATGAAAAAATGCTCAATGTCACTAATTATCAGGGAAACGCAAATTAAAACCACAATGAGATTTCACCTTACCCTATATAGAATGGCTTTTATTAAAAAGTCCAAAAACTATATTTGCTATCATGGATGCAGAGAGAAAGGAACGCTTATACAATCTTGGTGTGACTGCAAATTCATACAAGTTTTATGGGAAACAGTATGGAGATTTTTGAAAGAACTAAAAGTCAACCTACCATTTGATCCACCAATCCTACTACAGGGTATTTTTCCAAAGGAAAAGAAGTCATTTTATCAAAAAGACACATGCACTAGAATGTCTATTGCAGCACAATCCACAATTGCAAAGATGTGGAATCAACACAAATGCCCATCAATTCATGAGTGGATTAACAAAATGTGGTATATTTATACCATGGAATACTACTCATCCATGAAGAAGTGTGGCTTAATGCCTTTTGCAACAACATGGCTGGAACTGGAGACCTTTATCCTAAGTAAAGTATCTAAAGAATGGAAAAAGAAACACCACACATACTCACTATCAAATTGGACTAACCAATGAGCACACATGTACATAGAAGGAAGGTGGGGAAGAAGGGATGGGCAAAAACCTACCGAATGAGTACAATGAACACTATCTGGGTGATGGTCACACTTATAACTCTGATTCAAGCATTACAAAAGTGATACTTGTAATCAAAAACATTTGTATCCCCATACTACTTTGAAATAAATAAAGATGATATCCTTCTAATTTACTAGTCTAGTAATCCTGTCACAAAAAATTAGTTTTTAATGAATTAATCTTAGTGAATCAAAAATGGCTCATGGTGATCTCTTCTTTCATTTTTAGATCCCCACAAACCAATATTCTTACATAGAATTTTGATTTGTATTGCTTCCTGGTTCCTTATTTACTATACCTGATTTTTACCTATTTTTTATTTTTGCAAAAATCAGTACATTTACCAATAACTATCCTTCAAAGACTAACAGAATTATTTTTGGACTGGACTACTCTGCAGAACAGTGGCCAAATTCTATTCCAGTTCCAGGCCCATTGAAACCTTGAGGCATCTGGCCTGAGACAGAATGCTCCCTGGGAATGCCCTTTCCTTACCTAAATTCCTCACCTAAATTCCTCCTTTGATTTATAAACAACTGAAGAATGGGGCCTTCAAGAAAGCACTGGGCCTACAGAGACCATGGCTTTGGTATTACATATAAAGAGTTCTCTAATGGGTTAAGAAAATATCTTATTCTGACTTTTTTTGTAAAGTGAGTTAGCATAATTTGATTATTTGAATAGTCATTCATTCAACAAAAAATTAATACCTACTAAGAATAGAGAAATGAGTCATATATGAGACCTTCCCTTAAGGAGTCCAGAGAGGAGATTAGAATGGTACATAACAGAAAAGGACTTTTGAGATTAAGTGAAAGACCTGAGAACATCTTAATCATTCAAACACATTCCTTGTGGTTTTATATCGGTATTCTTCTGTGACCCATTTTTTGAGACACCTAGAAAATATAGCATCAATGGAGGCAACATGATACAAGGATCTCAGCATTCTTGAGAGACACAGCCTCTAATTGCAGCTCTGTCACTGCCTACCAGTGTGCGTTCAGAGCAGTCCCATTCCCTCTCTGCACACCAGTCTCCACATTTGTAATATAAGTAGGTGGGATTATATGGGATAATCGAAATTAGTTCTTTCCTAAATTACACATACTTACCTGGGGTGTATCATAGAGCCACTAGTGGGTTTCTCTTATGCTGCCTGTGCAAAATGCAGTTTGCAGAAATTAAATAAACAGTGGCCATAGCTTAAGTTCAACCAAGACATGGAGTATCATCCGTTAGCTTTATATAAACTCCAGGTCAGCTGCAATGAGACAATCCATGAGAGCTTACAGCAGGTCGATGAAAGATAGTCACAGGCTGGAGACACAGACAGCTTTTTGTTAAAACAGAATTCCAGAATATCTGGCACAAGGGGAAAGCTCTGTACATCTGGGTTTCCTCCAACTGAGAGAGATCAATCTTTTAACAATGAACAAAATACAATGGTCAATAGAAGAAAAGGGTGGGCAGAACAGAGGAAAAGATCTCACCAAGTAAGTGTCAAGCACCTACTAGGTGCCAGGCTATCTAGTAAACTTTCAGGAAAGAGAGACTAATCTGAGGTTAATCCTGCCTTAAGAAAGCTAAATTAATTTACTTATCAAGAATAAATTCTTTTTTCTTATTTCAGCTCTTCATGGGGGTACAAGGCACTTTTCTAGGTGTTTAGCATACAATAATAAATAAAAGAGATAAAAAACATTGCAATTTGGAGAGCACAGGTTTAATGTGGTGAGGAGTTCACAGTCCTCAGCACTATGGAGAACAAAAAAAAGAATTACAATCCATCATCCCTCCTTGAGGTTCTTAAAAATTAGTTGAGGAAATAAGATTACTACTCATGCAACAAAAGACCAATTCAAGGCAAGATATAATAAAGGATTCCATTATGTGGCATGAATAGGTTTTCCTCTCTTGCCCAGACTGCTACACCTTTCATTTAAAAAACTCTTTATGTGAAAAACAGGGTTGGGTTAATCATATTTCTCAGTTTATGACACTTATTATTGCTGGTCCATGCAAGGCACTGCTCATGTATTTGTTTATTTATTCGACTATTTATTTTTATTTTTTGTGTTTTTTATTCTTTATTTTTTATTTCAGAATATTACAGGGTACAAAGGTTTAGGTTACATATATTGCCTTTGCAATGCCCGAGTCACAGCTACAAGTGTTCCCATCTCCCAGACATTGTACACTGCACCCATTTGGTGTGAATATACCTATCTCCTCCTCCCCGCTTCCACCTGCCTGACATCCGATGAATGTTACTTCCATATGTGCATATAAGTATTGATCAATTAGTACCAATTAGATGATGAGTAAATTAGATGATGGCATATGGGGTGCTTGTTTTTCCATTCTTGTGATACTTCACTTAGGAGAATGGGCTCCAGCTCCATCCAGGATAATATACGATGCTTAGTTAACCATATAACATATAAACATATAAAACATATAAGATGTTTTTGTGTGTGTGTGGCTGAGTAGTACTCCATGGTATACATATACTTTATTTTACTCCATTTCCAACTCCCATTCCCCAACCTAACCATTCCATCTTAGTCACCCATTCATTGCATGAATCTTTCACTGGTCTCTTCTCAAATGTTACCCTCTCAAAGTAGCCTTTCCTGATTCGGTTGTCTTAAATCTCACCTCCTTGTCACTGTCTATCCTCTTATTCTGATTTACTTTTTATAGATTGTGTCACTACATAAACTTCAATTATTTACCTCCTTCACTAGAAAGTAAGCTTCATGGGGCATAGGGAATTTGTAGTATGCAGTACTACATTCCTAGAGCCTAAAACTGCCTGGCACAAAGCAGGTTGTCAACTAATATCTGTGAAATGAATGTATGAGTGAATGAATAAATGAATAAGTAAAAGGAAGATAAGTCATAACTGAGGAAGTTGAGAAGTTTCCATAAATGACTCATAAATACCTGAAGTGTTGTATATGATCATAATTAATCCTTTGCCTTTTCTGTGATTTTATTGATATATTCTTTCAATAAACATTCACCACAAACTCTGTGACAGGCGCTGTGCTAGTCACTGCAGAGACAAAAGCAAATAAGTAAATTTAATTCTTTCCCACAAGAATATTGTAGTACAATAAGCACAATAGACATATAAATAGATAATTATAATGTAATGTGAGAAAACCTGTAATAAACATATGGACAACAAGCTATGGGATCTCTGAGAAGGGAGCAACGAATTTTAGAAGGGCCAATGGACAAGGAGATATTTAATTCATACTTTCAACAATGATTTATGGGGCACTTGCCTTGTGTCTAGCCTTTGCTAGGTGCCAGTGACACAGCAGCAGCCATGACTAAGGTCCAACATAAGAAATAGATGAGCACTAAACAAGAAGCATTTTCCCTCCAGAAGAGCTGAAACCAAGTAAAAACCCAGGGCTCACATGGCTACCAAAGTGAGAAGCTCTTTCTCAGGCAATTGAAAAGTCCAGCAAAAAGGAATTTTGGCAGCCACTTGGAAAGAAACATGCTCTAAAGAGAGAAAGTAAACAGGGCTTTCAAATAAGCTCAAATCGACACCAGTAAGTAACATTGCTTCAGTTCCCTGAAATGGAAAGGCGAGCCTAAAAGTGCACTCTGTCCCCACGGTTAGGTCATGTTGGAGCCAGCTTCTGAGATCTCAAAGCACAGAAAACTAGATTTGTGGGATACACTTGCAATTCAAACAATTAAAATGTTAACAACAAGGGTTACGATGGCACGTTTCAAAATGCTGTGGCTAAAGGTATAAGTAGGAATCGTCCAGCTACTGTTGAAAGACCTCATTTGATTTCAAAATCTATAGTTACTTTGAAACATTTGCTTTGTAGCAAAACTACTGGTGTAAGTAAATGCTACAAATGGCAGGCATTGATTTGTGATGGAGCTGCTTCTTTGTGATGGGCAATTCTACATAGCATGATCTAGGGTAAGGATCTTCAGAGATTTCCATTAGAACAATGAAGGTGGTCTATAAAGAATTTTGTTTCAAAGTTGAAAATTATCACAGTTCCATATTAATAATTATAAATAAAATCCATAATACAAATCCAAGAATAATTATTTCCTTGGCTCTATTGAACTATATTAAATAAGGTTCTTAATGTCTCTGAGCAATGCCAGTTAAGACAGCTAGTTACACATATATAAGTTAGACACAATGCACCTAAAACTTAGCACAAACACTTAAAATATCCATAATAGACTATTGTCACAATGCAACATGTCACATATCCTTCTGATATTTTGCAGCTGACTATCCCATCCAGAGGAGTGCATGTGCCAAACCAGTGGGCCTGAACCTTGGCTGTCCACTTGAGTAGACATGTACAGATTAAATTCAAAGAAAGACTAGGACAAAACTTGTACCTTCCTAAACGATGATGCACTTAGAAGGTTAATATAAAGTTCAGACATCCCAGGAGCCTTATTTCAATGTCTGAATGAAAACACTGTCTGGGGAATGGACACGCTTGAAGCTCTGACTCGGGGGGATGGGCGGGACATGGGCAATATATATAACCTGAACTTTTGTACCCCCATAATAAGCTGAAATAAAAAAAAAAGAAAAACAAATTAACCATGCAGTCCAAGTTAATGTGTAACTGGTTTCCAAAAGAGTGCAAATTTAGTGCATCATCCACTTATACATTTTTGGCATTTTTTATTATAAGAGTATTTTTTATTATAAGAATGTTTAAAACATTCTTTAGATATATTTAAAAAATGAAACTAAAATCAAATATCTGGATTTTCTGAAGTATTTCCATTAGATTAGTTCATAGCTGCCTATCAGCTGAAAAAGTAAACAGTAAGAACACAAATTATCTCATTTCCTTTAGACCAGTGTTTTTCAAACTCTGATTTATAACCCACTGGAAAGGCTTAAAGTTAACTCGGTGGGTCAGGACCAGTAGTTATAATAAGGTTCAATTTATTCAATTTGTATATATGTGTATATTCCATTTGTATCTACCTATACATCAAATATATATATATATATATATATATTTGTGTCATATATCTATGACAGCAGCTTACATCACATTATTCTTTAACAAAAGTTATTTTTAGGAAAATTTGTAATCTGTCACACACATGCACACATACCCATACACACATACGTGTGTGTATGTACCAAGTACTGGTGTACATTTTCTTACTGTGGCTCTCAGCCAAAAAAGTTTCAAAAGTATTGCTTTAGACTCTTTTTTCCTGCATGCACACAAACTTACAAAGACCCTCATTTGATCCTCAAACTTAAATCCTCTGGCTTGTGTCTAAGATCCATCATATTTTCGTCCTTCTCTACCAAAGTTATCCCTAATTGTTTGCTTCAAGGAGACTGACTGAGTTCCTTAATCTCAGCCTTCTCACCACACCCAGCCACATGCAAACTATAGTCATTTCTGTCTTTGAAGCTATGCTTCTCCAGCTTTCTTGCCTAGAGTATCATTTACTTCTGTACTTATCCAATTTCCACTCCTACTTCAAGACCCAGAATGAGGATGACTGCTTCCATGAAGCCATCTCTGATCATGCATGTCTAACTATTGCCACCAACATTTCTCTCCTTGCTTTCTAATTTGACCATGTTACTTACCTTCCATGCCACATACCTCAATAATTAAAGAACAGCAGGAACCTCAAAGGTAGGAGAGATTGAAAGGCCATTTGGTCTTTCTCCTGAGGGCAATTCGGCCCAAAACAATGTGCATCCAAACCACTTGTGGTGTGTACTCCACATGTAGATTCCTGGATCTTATGACAAGACCTCATGGATCAGAATCTTGGGGGTAGAGTATAGGAATTTGCATGTGCATCTTTTTTTGGGGGGGTGGGGGTCTCTGATGCCCAATTGTCTTTGAGAGCTGACATTCTATTTTGACCTACCACCCAACCCAGGGACTGTTGCTTTCCCTGTTTTCCTAGGAATATCCCAGGGTCATTGCTTTCATTGGTACTCATTCCCATTTTCTGGCACTACCCAGCTGAACAGTAAGGGTTTTCATTTCGCAGATTTACAAAGACTAAGAGCAAAACTTTGCCACCAGGCGGGAACACAGCTGAGTGATAACACATTCCCAAGATCACAGGGAGCTAACTATTGGACACCCCCAGGACTTTGTTCCTTCCTCTCTAGAATGGCCAGAGTACCCTCCATCAATCACCATGTATCATAAAGTTCAAAAATACTGCCTTCATAATCACCAGAGAATAGGCCTGTTATCCCAAGCTCTGTATTTACAGCTCAGCAGGATAACTCGTCTGAGCCTTAGTTTCCTCATCTGGAAAATGGGGGTACTAATAGTACTGAATTCACATGATGATGTGAGAATTAAATAAGACAATGAACAGGAAACTGGCTGTCATACAGAAGAAGCTCAATAAATTATGGTTTTTATTATTCCCAAGGTCTCTCTGGTTCCAAATGGCCTTCAACTGTTATTTTATCATCCAGTCTCAGAAGAAAATTTTGAGGGACAAAGGACTCTTGACTAGATACTATGAAGGATGATGGATTCGACCATTGTACAAACAGTCCTCAGACAGCAACAAAATCTGATGACCTAGAGAAGGCTGGAGATAAGGCTAGAGAAATAAGCAGGGGCAAATCACTAAAGGCCCTTGATCTGCTTTGCCCGGGAAGGCATCTGAAGCAGTAGAGTGGTAGGAAAGACATAAAAAAACAACTGTGAGAACTGAAGCCTAGATCAGCAGAGTTGGAGGAGGCTTTCCAAAGCCCTGTTCAAGATTTTTCTAGCTTCCACCCTTCCCAGGCCCCAGGTAGGCTGGCTGGGACAGGAGTGCATTGGGGAGTGGAAACTGGAGAATGAGACAGACAAGGATTGTGGGGACCCTCAGGGAAGAGCAAGGAGCAGGTTACCTGGCAAAAGGGAAAGGAGAGAGCCCTGTTCTGGGACCTGATGGGGGAAGAGTGCTTGCTCAGTGGCAATGTGGGCAGTACAGAGGGAGATGGCAGAGCAACATAGGTACCAGGTGAGAAGCAGGTGTGCAGACTCAGGCATCAGGGTCATAAGACCCCAGTTCCCTCAGTCATCAGAACTTAGGCACCTGGCAGAACACAGAGCAGCAACTTTCATATGCCACAGTGGCGCCTCTGGGACTTTGGGTGGGGGGTGGTGAGTGTGCAAGACACCTCCCTATACACACATACTAAAGCCCAAAAGAGTACAGTGTTTGCTTCAAATATTGGAGTTTCGTGTAAGATTTTGTTTAAAGAAAGGAAGAGTTCCATTGATTTAAAATGAAGAAGTTAGAGGAACATTCACATAGTACAGGCTGGGGACCTGGGATCCAAGAAAAGAAGGGACTTGCAAAAGGTTTTATGTAGCAAGGATCAATACCAGGACAGCCTGCTTGAATACTGCTCCAGTGCTCTTTGCCCTCCTCTCTGTTGTCCTCAGTAAGTATTATTCAGCCAATCCTCAATAAGTCTGAAGACAGAGACACTGTCCCTCTGAATCTTCTCCAGGCTAAACAACTCTACCTCTTTCAGTGGTCCCTCATGGGACATTGGCTCCAGGTCCCTCCCCAGCCTTCTCTCTATGTTCTGGACACACTCCAGTATGTCTGTGACCTTATTAATATTTGAGGCTCCAAGCTTGGCCTATATGCAAGGTGAGGATGTGTCCAATAGAGACAGATTAAGAATGCTAAGTGACACTGAGATGCCCATCACAGAAATATCCTAAGCCTAAGGTTATATATCCTACCTCTCTTTTGTATTTGTATAGTCAATCCTGTACTTATACAGGAACTATATATCTTTTCCACTAAATGTCACTTTGTTCTTAAATAAATAAATGCACAGATATTTAAAATTCTGATTAACTATCCCATCTAGCTTAACAGCATCCATAAATCTGAACAGCCAATGTCTTAATCTAAGTCACTGATGCAAATATCCAGTAATATAGAGCTCAGGAAAGAACCCTGTGGCATCTCAATGCAGACCTCCATAAATGAATGAGCCCCATTAAGATCAATCATTCAGTCACACAATAGTCGGACTGCTGAAGTCATCCAACAGTCCACGAAGATGTCACAACTTGATTTCAATAAGGTGTTGGGAAACATCTACCTGCATTCTGTCAGTCTAGTAACACTTTCAAAGGACAAAAGAAGAACTGTAAATCTTATAGGAAATTTTATTTGCATTATTTGCATGGACTTATGAAAATGGAAAGACTTGCCAGAATTGCAGCAAGTTTTCCATAGTCTAATACTGTATTTTTACCTTTTTGAAAAATTACTATTTTGGAGTATACAGTTCTATGATTTCCTAAACCTGCATAGATTCATGTAACTATCACTGCAAACAGGATACAGTGCAGTTTCAATGACCACAAATTATTCCCTTGCACTGCCCCTCTGTAGGTACACCGTCCTCCACCCCTAATCTCTGGCAAGCACTGATCTATTCTTTGTTCCTATAGTTTTATTTTTATTATAACATCATGTAAATGCAATCATATAGTAAGTAGCTTTTTGTCTCTGGCTCCTTTTACTTAGCACAATGTATTTTCAAATTTATCCATCCTGCTATACGTATTAGCAGTTGGTTTCTTTCTATTTCAGAGTAGTATCCCATGGAATGGATGTATCACAGTTTGTTTAACCATTCAACTGTTGTTAAACATTTGGGTTGTTTCTAGTTTTTGGTGATTTTGAATAACACTGTTATAAACATTCATTTACAGATTCTCTAGATTAGGTACTTAGATGTGGGATTTCTGGGTATTAAGGCAACCTCATTTTTAACTTTTTAAGAAACTACCAAACTGTCTTCCAAAGTGGCTGTACCATTTTATACTCCAACTATTTCACTTGTTTTTTTGTGAACTAGGAATGAGTTCCTGCCTTATCACTCCTATGGATTGGAATTCAGGGGCTTTGTGTCTGTATGTCTCATAAAACCTATCACAGGACGAAGTATAAAGCAGGTGTTTATTGGGTGTCATTTATGGCTATGTGTTTTTCCTTCTACCTTTCATACATATCCTTTTAAAATTCATTCTGCTTAATGTGCCCCTTGTAACTTGTAGAATAAAATCCAAATGCTTCAGGCTAACATTTAAAGTCTTTCATAAGCAGGTCCTCATATTCCTTTCCCAGCCTCGTCACCATATGTCATCATAGCCTGTATCCCAGCAATACCAGAAAACTTTAGTCTATTCCTTCCACCTGGGATATCTCCCTCTCTCATACCAATTCTATGAATACTGGCAGCTACAGTTACTAAGTATTTCAGGCCAATCTACATACTAGGTGTTTTATATTATATTATATCCATACAATATTTTATTTTATCTACATTTTATAAATTTGGAAACAAGAGTTCAGATGAATTAAGTAATTTGCACAAGGTCATTCAGCTGGTGAGTTCTAGAGCCAGAAATCAAAGAACTATAAGATAGAGGCCCAAATCCTTATACCCTGGCATTCAAGATTCTTCATGATCTTCTTCTAGTCTTTGTTGAAAGGTGATGGACTGCTGAGAGCATGGGTTCTCTCTGTATCCAGACTTCCTGGGTTTGAATCTTGACCATGCCTCTTGCTATCTGTGGGATCTTGAGCAAGTTACTTAACTTCCTTAGGCCTCAGTTTCTGAACTGTCATGTGAGGATGATGATGATCATAATATTAACCTATCATCTACTAGGGTTATTTTGAGGATTAAATAAGTTAATGCATGTTAAACTCAACATTGTTTCTGACATGTAGTAAATAATCTACTATTAACTCTTAGTATTACTTTCTATCCTCATCTTCTCTCACTGCCATCACTAAACATCCTGTATTCTGCATTGTACTACCTCCATGTATATATTCATGCTGTTTCCTGCACCTCATCTATGTATATGAAAACCCCATTTATTCTTCCCTTCCCAGGTCACCTGACACCTCCTTTGTATAACCTTCTTTGATTCCTCCAGCTAGAAGCCAACCCTCCCTCCTCAGGACTGTCAGAGTAATTTGTTTATACCTCTCTCATTATAGTGCTTGACAATTTCTGTCTTTGATTAACTTGCATAGGTTCTTGTCTCTTCCATAGCTCTTTAGATTCAAAAACAGCAACTTATTCCTTTTTCTGTTGCTTACAGTGTTTAGCACAATACATGGCACAGGGATTTTGAGTGTAATACATTGCTGTTGAATTGTATTCATCTTTTTCTTGTTACTCCTACCAGTGCCAGCTGCAGCCTGGAACAAGCTGATGGAAGCTTCACTCCGAAGTTAATCCAGCCAAGGCTTTCATCTCCTCTTTGCAGACATTTTTATTTTGTGTTAATATTTTCCATGTGGGTATCTTTGAACTAAAGCCCTGCAGGTGGGGGTGGCTAGAATAGGCCTAGCCCAAACAAGCCACCCTGTAGTTAGTAGTTGTTGTCAACTTTGAGGTCTACTCTTCCAGTAGAGATGTGGGTGAAGTGCTCCTATAATTTCTTGACACTGATACAGACGTTGACTCTGATGATGTCAGATGCCTCCAAGCAATTACACAGAACTGGAGCTCTCCAGATTTTTCACATTCAGGATATCTTCCATGTTGGTCATATTTGGTTTCATCCAGGCCCAAACACACACATTCCTAAACTTAAGTACAAATAATGCTCAGCATTCTGCTTCTGAGAGGAATCAGGTAGGAGTCTTCAAAAACAGCCAGTCCTCTGATATCTGTTGGGTTAAGGGTGGGGAGCCAGTGTGGAATATGAATAGGCAGGGCTAGGTGTGAAAGGGAACCTGGACTGACAAGGATGGTATCTTTAGTGTTTCTGTGTCTAAAACATGGGGGATGAGCTCAGCAGGAGAGCTATTATTTATTGAGCAAGTTAAATTAATTTGCTCCTCCATCTCCATGGGGGAAGAAAAAGAAAAAAACTCTCAGCTTCAGACTCTTATTATCTGAGTATATTGTCTTCTACTCCTTTGCTAACACCTCCTAGCTAACACTACCTTCTGGTCAATCCCCGTCATTTGTCATAGACATTGGCATCTGGCTCACTGTCTTCTTCCTTGCTATCATCATCCTTCAGGATTCTGACAGATGACCTAGCTAATATATGGGTTCTTGGGTCCTTTGACATCCTCATCTGCAATGATTTTGTCCTCCATCTCTCCTCAGCTACCCTGTCATCACCCAGAGCTTCTCCGTCCCTGAAATACTAAATACAAATACAAACATCCAGTTACTATTACACATCTTTCTAGCTTTCCATTCAGTTACTTCCAGGTGACACCTCTGCATTCTCCCTATTTAAGCAGGTACCTACTATCACACAATCTTGTTTGTGGTGTCTTCAAAAGCCAGAAGACTTTAGTCCTTTCCTCCTCATCCTTCACATTAAAGAGTCTACTCCAGCAGGAGCTCATATTACAAATGAACTTCCTCCTCAACCTGAGAAAGAACACCTAGGCCAAGCCACTATAACCATAGCCTGTCAGCCATTGCTCTTTATAGGGCTGAAAGTTAACTAATGATTGAGATCAACAGCCCCAGTCTCCTGGCACTAGGGCTAAAGTTTATGAGCACAACACTGTAGGAGAGCAGGGGTATACAATTATAATTATTTGGGGAAAATCCTCTCTGGGGGCCTTGGACCCCCAAGAAAATGCTATTTTAAATAAGACTTTCTCCCTTTGATCACCAGAGCATTCTTTTAATGATTTAAAACCTTTGGGCCTTAAATGAAAAGCAGACCAAAAACAACTTGACTATAATGCAGCAGTTTGATTGGCCCAAATACTATATTTTAAATATAAGATAGAATTTGGTAATAATTGAAAAGTGCCTACACAACTTAGGTCTTGAATACCTGGCTCCTTGTTGATAAGTGCTGTGACTATGCCCAGGACCTTCTGTCCAGGGCAGAATGAAGGAACAGGATACATTTCTGGTGTTGGATGTTGTTAGCCCTGCTAGAACCTTCTGTTGGAATTGCTTTCTATAATCAAAATAGACCCAGCTTTCTGGAGACCTTCAGGCTGCTGGAAACAATGTTCACCATCCTTTTCTAGAGTCTGTCCAAATTGGAGAAGCTCTGATCCTTTTCTCTTCTCTGGTATAAACAAGAGGACACTCTAAAACTTGCCTTATTTTGCTCACTTCCGGCCAACCTGTGCTTTCTATATAAAGACCCACTCACTTAGAAGGGGGAATATGCTGCTCTTAGTTCCACCTTTGGAAATAGAAACTTGGTTATAGCCAGATAAGGATGGCCCTGGGAGAGGCAGGGTTGGGAGGACAGGTGGAGCTGGGTCATAAAAAGAGGAACTTGAATTACCACTGGAGTGCATGGGGTCTTGTGGCCCAATTTATTGTCATAGTCAGAAAAATATCTCCAAAATACTATAATGTAGTGGAGGATAAAGTTGTCTAGCATCATAATGCTTGGGTTTTAAATTCTAACTCTACCATTTTCCAGTTATGTAATCTTGGCCAAAGACATTTCATCTCTCTGAGCCTTCAATTTTCTATCTGTAAAATGGGGACACTACCTGCCCCATAAGGCTATAGTGAGTTCTAACTCCAGTGAGAGTGGCTTTTATCAAAAAGCCCCAAAACAACACATGCTGGTGTGGATGCACAGAGAAAGAAACACTTATGCACTGTTGGTGGGACTGCAAACTAGTACAACCTCTATGGAAAATAGTATGGAGATATCTCAAAAAACTAAAAGTAGATCTAACATTTGATTCAGTAATCCCATAATTGGGTATTTGCTCAAAGGAAAAATAGTCATTTTATCAAAAAGACACTTGCACTAGAATGTTTATAGCAGAACAATTCTTCAATTGCAAATATGTAGAAACAGCCCAAGTGCCCATCAATACATGAGTAGATCAATAAAATGTGGTATATGTATACAATGGAGTACTACTCAGGCATAACAAAATGGTGAACTAATACCTTTTGTAAAAACATGGATGGAACTGGATACCATCCTCCTAAGTGAAGTATCACAAGAATGGAAAAACAAACACTACATGTACTCACTATTAAATTGGAACGAATTGATCAACACTCACGTGTACATATGGTGGTAAAACTCAACAGAAGTCATGTAACTTGAACGGGGGAGGAGGGGATGGGTAAATTCACACATAATGGGTACAATGCACACTATCTGGATGATGGACACACTTATAACTTTGACTCAAGTGGTACAAAGCCAATTCATGTAACCAAAACGTTTGTACCCCCATAATATTCTGAAATAAAAAAATAAAATAAAACAGAACAGATAAGTAAAAAAAAAAAAATGGGTACACTATCTGCCCCATAATGTTATAATGAACTTTGAGTGGAATAGTGGGTATAAAAGCATTTGACTTATCTGTTCATCCATAGCATCTGTAGGGACAGGGAATTTCCCCTGATTATCAATGTACCCAGAGGCCCAAATGTAACAGAAGCAACAGGTGGGGCTGTTGAGTTCTACGGGGTACTCTGTCCTATGGTATGATCCCCCCTACGGACAGATGAGGCAGTTTTTACTCAGGAAACCATACTTGACCACTCTGTACCCCCAGGCTGAACTATTTTTTTCCTTCTCAGGACTTAGCAGTTAAGAGCATGGATTTATGAGCAGACTTACTGGTTTCAAATTCTGCTCTATCACCTTCTAGCGATGTGACCTTGTGCAAATGACTTAACGCCTCAGGTCTCAGTGAGTAAAATGAAGATAATCATGAGGTAAATATATTTAAAACACTTAGAACAGTGTCTCATGTATTATAAGTGCTATAGAAGTTATTTACTTTTATTACCATTATCCAGTGCTAGTCGCATTTCATTGCCTTAATATGTTTTCAGTTTGTGACATATACCTCCAGTTGTCCAGGAACTTATCCAATGCAAATAATACATACTCATGGTAAAAATTTTAAACAATAGTACACGAGTAAAATAAAGAATGAGCATCCTCATTCAGCGACCGGCGGCCTCATGGTCGCCATCTTGGGGTCCACAGCCTAGCCGCTGCGGAACCATAGGGTGCCGGCAGGTCCCCGGGCAGCTCTCTTCTCTAGTCCGTGAACCCACACCAAGAGCTGTGGCTTTGTATGAACTCTATGGACAGGAGACATCAGCGGGAAACAGCTTAGACTCTAGGGGATCTCCGTGGGGATGCACCAATTAAAGGGAAAGGGGCGGAACTGCACTAAGGCGAGGGGCTGCGAAGGATCGTGGAATCATAGGTTGTTTTTTTTCTTTTTTTTCTTTTTTTCTTTTTCTTTTTCTTCTTCAACGGCCCTCTAGCTGGGGAGCTGCCATGGGCTCTGGTGCTTGCTGAGCCCCAGGCTCTGGTGCCTGCCGAGCTCTGGACATTCTCCCCCAGCACCGGTGATCGGTGGGCGTGTGGTCACCATCTTGGGGTCCACAGGTAGCCACTGCAGAACCATAAGGTGCCGCACGGGTCCCCGGGCAGCTCCCTTCTCTAGTCCATAAGCCCACGCCAAGAGCCGTGGCTTTGTATGAACTCTGTGGAAAGGAGACATCAGCAGGAAAGAGCTTAGACTCTAGAGGATCTCTGCGGGGACACAGCAATTAAAGGGAAAGGGGCGGAACCGCGCTAAGGGGAAAAGCCGTGAAGGGTCATGGAATTACAGATTTTTTTTTCTTTTTCTTTTTTATTATTATTATTATTATTTCTTTCTTTTCTTTCTTTTTCTTTTCTCCTCTTCAGTGGCCTTCTAGCTGGGGAACCACTGTGGGCTCCGGTGCTCACCAGACCCCTGGCCATGGTGCCTGCCGGACTCCGAAGATTCTCCCTCAGTGCCGGCAATCTGCGGGCGTGCGGTCACCATCTTGGGATCCACAGCCTAGCCGCTGAGGAACCATAGGGTGCCGGGCAGCTCTCCTGGTGGCTCCCTACCCTAGTCTGTGAACCCACACCAAGAACTCTGGCTTTGTATGAACTCTGTGGACAGGAGAAATCAACGGGAAACAGCTTAGTCTCTAGGGGATCTCTGCCAGGATGCGACTCTCAAAGGGAGAGGGACAGAACAGCACTAAGGCAAAAAGCAGAGAAGGGTCACCGAATGACAGATTTTTTTTCTTTTCTTTTTCTTTTTTCTTCTTTTCGGCAGCCTTCTAGCTGGGGAGCTACTTTATACTCCTGAGCTCACCAGGGCCCCAGCTCTGGTGCCTGCCAGACCCTGAACATTCACCCCCAGTGCTGGTGATCTGTGGGCGGGCAGTCGCCATTGTGGGGTCCAAAGCCTAGCTGCTTCAGAGCCATAGGGTGCCAGGCGGCTCCCCGGGCGGCTCCCTCCCCTGGTCCGTGGACCCTCTCTGAGTCCCCCGGCTGTGTGTGAACACTGAGTGCTTCCCCAGAGGCAAGAGTGTGGAGCCTGGACCTTGGGGACATTGGGACAGGGTAGACCTTTGCCTGTGGGAGCTGCAGCAGCTGGAGCACTGAGCAAGCGAGGGCACTGCCTCCTCCCCCTAGCCAGTGTCTTTCCTGTGGAAAGAGACAGAAACGACCCCTCTAGAGGAAGAACCAAAGGATAGGAAAAAAAAAAAGAGAGAGAGAGAGATTTTATGCTTGCAAATAGTGTGAATCCTGCCTGCTAACTGAAAGTCCACAACACAGTGACTTAACTTGCCAAACCGGTCTTAGGTCAAACCAATCCTCTGGGGCTGGACCCATCAGAAGCAGCCCCCTAACTGAGATAGAAAAAACTCTAAACAACACACAATAGTCTCCCCATCTAGAAAAAGGAAGCAACATACCTAGGTTGTTTCACAGCCTAAGAACAGAGTACAAGGCGTGCTGTTAGCCAGACTAAAGCTGTGAGAAAAGATGTAATGATAGATCCAGATGGAAAGGGCTCAGTGGGAAAATATGGGGAGCATGAAGAATCAAATGGAAACCTTGCCCCCAAAGAGAAATAACAGCTCTCTACCAAATGACACAAACCAGATTCAAAATACCAACATGTTACGGAAGAATTTCAATTATGGATTATAAATAAGCTGAATAATATACAAGAAAAAAGGGATAACCAACACAAAGAAACCACAAAAAAAATCCAGGGTTTGGAAGAAAAATTCACTAAGGAAATTGAAATATTGAAGAAAAAACAAACCGAACTCCTAGAAATGAAGAATTTATTCAGGGAGCTACAAAACACACTGGAAAGTCTCAAGAGCAGGGTAGATCAAACAAAAGAAAGAATCTCAGAGATTGAAGATAACTCTTTCCAATTAAATAAGTCAGTCACAGAGATAGAGCAAAGAAATAAGAAAAAAGATCAGAGTCTACAAGAAATGTGAGATTATGTGAAGAAGCCTAACGTGAGAGTTATCGGCATCCCTGAGGGTGAAGAAGATAACAAGCAAGGGCTGGATAAGCTATTTGAAGACATAATTGAGGAAAATTTCCCAGGCCTTGCAAAAAATCTAGATATACAGGTAAAAGAGGCCCAAAAGACCCCTGGGAGATCCATTGCAAATATGAAGACACAACGTCATGAAGTCATCAGACTGACCAAAATATCCACTAAAGAGACCCTTCTTTGAGCTGTAAGGTGAAAGAAACAAGTAACATATAAAGGAAAGCCCATTAGAATTACGCCAGATTTCTCAACTGAAACCTTACAAGCAAGAAGACGTTGGTGCCCCATTCTCACTCTTCTGAAACAGAATAATGCCCAGCCTAGAATCCTGTACCCAGCTAAGCTAAGTTTTCTATATGAAGGAGAAATTCATACATTCTCAGATAAACAAGGACTGAGGGAATTCACCAAGACAAGACCAGCCATCCAATAAGTACTCAAAACAGAGCTTCAGACGGACCAGCACAAGAAACACTGATGAATGTAAAACTACTCAAAAGCTAAAGATCAAAGGTCAGATACCACAATGGCTCAAGAGAGAAAGCAAAGCAATGAAGTTCTACCCAACAGGATGAACAGAAATCTGTCCCACTTCTCAGTTCTCTCAATAAATGTCAATGGCTTGAATTCCCCACTCAAGAGACATAGACTGGCCCAATGGATAAAAAAACACAAACCAAGTATCTGCTGTCTTCAGGAAACTCACCTAACCTGCAAAGATGCATTTAGACTGAAAATGAAAGGATGGAAATCGATATTTCAAACAAACGGTAGCCAAAAGAAAGCTGGTGTGGCAGTTTTAATTTCCAAAAACTTAGTTTTTAAACCAACAAAAGTAATAAAAGACAAAGATGGTTACTACAAACCGGTGAAAGGCACAATTTAACAAGAAGACATAACCATACTTAATATATATGCACCCAACTTAGGTGCACCCAGATTCATAAAGCAAACCCTACTTGATCTGAACCAAATGATAGATAACAATACTGTAGTAGCTGGAGACTTTAACACCACACTGACAGTACAGGACAGATCCTCCAAGCAGAAAATAAGCAAAGAAATAATGGACTTAAATAGAATGCTAGAACAAATGGGCCTCACTCACATCTACAGGACATTCTACCCAAAATCCACTGAATATACATTCTTCTCATCAGCTCACGGGACATTCTCTAAGATTGACCATATCCTAGGACATAAAACGTGTCTTAAAAAATTTAAAAAATAGAAATCATGCCATGCATCTTCTCAGATCACAGTGGAATAAAAGTAATAATGAACCCTAACAGAAACTCATTCCTACTCAAAGTCATGGAAGCTAAACAACCTTTTCCTGAATGATTATTTTATAAAGGAAGAAATCAACTCAGAAATCAAAAGACTCTTTGAATTAAATGACAAAAGAGACACAAGTTATCAAAATCTGTGGGACACAGCTAAAGGAGTCCTGAGAGGAAAATTCATTTCCATAAATGCCTATTTCAAAAAGACAGAAAACTTATGAATAGACAACTTAATGAATAGACTCAAAGAGCTGGAGAAAGAAGAACAGACTGACCCCAAAACCAGCAGAAGGCGAGAAATTATTAGGATCAAATCAGAATTAAATGAAAAGGACAAGAAAAATACAATAAGGGAAATTAATAAAACAAAAAGTTGGTTCTTTGAAAAGATAAACAAAATAGATACACCACTGGCTAGACTAACCAAGACCAGAAAAGAAAAATCTCTAATAACCTCCATCAGGAACATGAAAGGAGAAATCACAACTGATGCCACAGAGATACATGATATCATCTATGAATTCTACAAAAATCTTTGTGCACACAAACTGGAAAATTTGGAGGAAATGGAAAATTTTTTAGAAACACATAGCCTTCCCAAGCTCAATCAGGAAGAAATAGAATTCCTGAATAGACCAATATCAAGAACTGAAATCAAAACAGCAATAAAAAACCTTCCGAAAAATAAAAGCCCTGGTCCAGATGGGTTCACACCTGAATTTTACCACACATACAAAGATGAACTGGTGCCCATCCTACATAAACTATTCCCCAATATCGAGAAGGATGGAATTCACCCCAACACATTTTACCAAGCCAATATAACATTGATACCGAAACCAGGAAAGGATGCAACAAAAAAAGAAAACTACAGACCAATTTTGCTCATGAACATAGATGCAAAAATTCTCAATAAAATCCTAGCAAATCATATCCAAGTGCTTATTAAAAAAATAATTCAACACGACCAAGTAGGCTTCATCCCAGAGATGCAGGGGTGGTTCAACGTATGAAAATCTATAAATGTAATTCACCACATAAATAGAAGCAAAAATAAAGACCATATGATCCTCTCAATAGATGCAGAAAAACCATTTGACAAAATTCAACACCCTTTTAAGATAAGAATGCTTAACTAAATAGGCATAAACAGGACCTACCTAAAAATGATACAAGCCATTTATGATAAACCCACAGCCAACATCATACTGAATGAGGAAAAATTGAAAGCATTCCCACTCAGAACTGGAACCAGACAAGGCTGACCACTGTCCCTATTACTTTTCAACATAGTATTTGAAGTCCTTGCAAGAGCTTTCAGGCAAGAGAGCAGAACCAAGGGTGTCCAAATAGGGAAAGAAGAGATCAAACTCTCACTCTTTGCTGATGATATAATGTTATATCTGAAAAACCCCAAAGATTCAACCAAGAGATTCCTGGAATTAATTAATTAATTCAGTTAAGTCTCAGGTTACAAAATCAATACACACAAATCAGAGGCATTCATATATGCCAATAACATTCAATCAGAGAACCCAAATAAGGACTCAATGCATTTCAAAATAGCTACAAAGAAAATAAAATATCTAGGAATATATTTAACTAAAGGGGTAAAAGACTTCTATAGAGAGAAGTATGAAACACTGAGGAAGGAAATCGCAGAACAAGTAAATAGGTGGAAAACTATACCATGCTCGTGGATCAGAAGAATCAACATTGTTAAAATGTCTATAATACCCAAAGTAATCTACAGATTCAATGCAATCCCTATTAAATTACCAATATCATTTTTCACAGATTTAGAAAAAAAAATTATACACTTTGTATGGAATCAGAAAAGACCGCATATAGCAAAAGCAATTTTAAGTAATAAAAACAAAATGGGAGCTATTAATTTGCCAGACTTCAAACTATACTAGAAGGCTGTTGCTCTTAAAACTGCCTGGTACTGGCACAAGTGCAGGGACACAGACCAATGGAACAGAACAGAAAATCCAAATATAAAACCATCCTCATATAGCCATCTAATCATACTCTGGGGACAAGAATCCCTATTCAATAAATGGTTCTGGGAAAACTGGATAGCCACGTGTAGAAGACTGAAACAGGACCCACAGCTGTCACCTCTCACAAAAATCAAAATACTGTGGATAACAGATTTAAACCTTAAATGGGAAACGATTAGAATTCTATAATAAAATGTAGGAAAGACCCCTACAGACATTGACCTAGGCAAAGAATTCATGAAGAAGACCCCTAAAGCAATCACAGCAACAACAAACATAAATGAATGGGACCTGATTAAATTAAAAAGCTTCTGCACAGCCAAAGAAACAGTCACAGAAATAAACAGACAGCCTACAGAATTGGAAAAAATTTTCACATACTACACATCAGATAAAGGACTGATAACAAGAATCTTTTAGAACTCAGGAAAATCAGCAAGAAAAAATCAAACAACCCTATCAAAAAGTGGGCAAACGACATGAATAGAAATTTTTCAAAAGAAGATATGAGAATGGCTAACAAACATATGAAAAAATGCTCAACATCCCTAGTCATCAGGAAAATGCAAATCAAAACCACAATGAGATATCACTTAACTCCAGTGAGAATGGCCTTTATCAAAAAGGCCCAAAACAACAAATGTTGGCATGGATACGGAGAGACAGGAACACTGATACACTGCTGGTGGGACTACAAACTAGTGTAACCCCTGTGGAAAGCATTATGGATATACCTTAAACAGATTCAAGTAGACCTACCATTCGATCCAGCAATCCCATTATTGGGCATATACCCAAAGTAACAAAAGTCACTGTATAACAAAGACAGCTGTACCCGAATGTTTATAGCGGCACAATTCACAATTGCAAAGATGTGGAAACAACCCAAATGCCCATCAATCCACGAATGGATTAGTAAACTGTGGTATATGTATACCATGGAGCATTACTCAGCTCTAAGAAATAATAGTGATACGACATCTGTTTGGTTCTCCTGGACAGAGTTGGAACCCATTATATTAAGTGAAGTATCCAAAGAATGGAAAAACAAGCATCACATGTACTCACCAGAAAATTGGTTTCCCTGATCATCACCTAAATGCACATCGGGGAAGGATACCAATTGGATATCAGACTGATACGGGGGGTGTGGGGAAGGGATGGGTGTTTGCCTACATGATGAGTGCGTTGCGCACCATCTGGGGAATGATCATGCTTGAAGGTGCTGACTCGGGCACGTGGGGGGTGGGGGGAGGGGATGGAGGTATGACTACATGGTGAGTGCCAGGCGCACTTTCTGGAGAATGGACACGCTTGAGGCTCTGACTCAGGTGGATGGGGGGGACATGGGCAATGTATATAACCTGAGCTTCTGTACCTCCATGATGAGCTGAAATAAAAAAAAAGACTCAAATTATTTAGTGGGACAGATCATTTTTCTAATAATGCTCTTATATTGCAGTGTCTGATCTTTATTCCTTCTTCTATCTTTAATAGAGACAAAACGTTTGGCCAAACTATCCTTAGGGTCAATCATTAGATCCAGAGCATCTTCAGATTAAGGGCATTGGGTTGTCTTTCTATCACTTAGGATCCTGGCGGGAAGCAGATGGCACACTCAAACTGGGAATTTGAGATGAGTCTAACAGAAAAAGCTTAATTATGGAAGATACAGATGCAGTAGTATAATGCCTTGTAACTGTAACAAGAGGGTGTACACACACACACACACACCCAGGCCTGAAGAGATGAAAAGGGACACAGTGAAGATGAAGACAAGCATGGCAAAACCCCTTGCCATAGCAGAGTAAATGGGGGAGATAAATGCCCTAACTTCACTATCCCCAACCTTCTCTCTTCCCAGAGCACCTCGTTGGCCAAACCCAACTAGGAACTTCACTCTGGTCAGTCTCCTCATGCACAGATGAGGGTGGAGCATGGATCTGGAGGAACAAACAAAAGGTATACCACCCACCCTGCATTAAATTTCTTTTATTTTCTTTTAGTCTTATAAATTTCTTTCTTACTTTCTTACTTGATTTTACATTTTTTTATTTCAGCATATTACCAGGGTATAACTGTTTAGGTTACATATATTGTATTTGCCCCACGCGAGTCAGACCTTCAAGTGTGTCCATCCCTAAGACAGGGAGCACCACACAGATTAGGTGTGAATATACCCATCCCCTCCTACCCCCCTCCTATCTGCCTGACACTCCATGAATGTTATTACTATACATGCACTCAAGTGTTGATCAGTTAATACCAATTTGATGGTGACTATATGTGGTGCTTGTTTTTCCATTCTTGGAATACTTCACTTAGTAGAATGGGTTCCAGCTCTCTCCAGGATAAAACAAGAGGTGATAGATCACCATTGTTTTTTTGTGGCTGAGTAGAACTCCATGATATACATATACCATATTTTATTAATCCACTCATGTATTGATGGGCACTTGGGTTGTTTTTACATCTTTGCAATTGTGAATTGTGCTGCTATAAACATTCGAGTGCAGATGTCTTTTTTATAGAATGTCTTTTGTTCCTTTGGTTAGTTGCCCAGTAATGGGATTGCTGGATCAAATGGTAGATCTACCTGTACCTCTTTGAGGTATCTCCATATTACTTTCCACAGAGGTTGTACTAGTTTGCAGTTCCACCAGCAGTGTATGACTGTTGCTATCTCTCTGCAACCATGCCAACATTAATTGTTTTGGGAATTTTTGATAAAGGCCATTCAAACTAGATAAGTGATATTTCATTGTGGTTTTGATTTGCATTTCCCTAATGAGTACAGGTGTTGAGCAACTTTTCATGTCTGTTGACCATTCGTCTATCTTCTTTTGAAAAGTTTCTGTTCATGTCCTTTGCCCACTTGTTGATAGGGTTGTTTGATTTTTTCTTGCTGATTTTCCTGAGTTATAAATAGATTCTAGTTATCAGCCCTTTATCATATGTGTAGCATGCGAATATTTTCTCCCTTTCTGTAGGTTATCTGTTTGCTCTAGTGACAGTTTCCTTGGCTGTGCAGAAGCTTTTTAATTTGATCAGGTCCCATTTATTTATTTTTGTTGTTGTTGTGATTGCCTTTGGGATCTTCTTCATAAATTCTTTGCCTAGGCCAATATCTATAAGAGTTTTTCCAACATTTTCTTCTAGAATTCTTATAGCTTCATGGCTTAGGATTCAGTTTGTTATCCACCATGAGTTGATTTTTGCCAGAGGTGAAAGGTGCGAATCCTGTTTCACTCTTCCACATGTGGCTATTCAATTTTCCCAGCACCATTTATTTATTCAATAAGAATTCTCTTCCCCAGTGTATGTTTTTGTCTGCTTTGTCAAAGATTAGATGGCTATACGAGGATCGTTTTATATCTGGGTTCTCAGTTCTGTTCCACTGGTCCGTGTCTCTGTTCTTGTGTCAGTATCATGCTCTTTTGGTTACTATAGCCTTGTAGTATAGCATGAAGTCTGGAAAATTGATGCCTTGCAATTTGTTCTTTTTGCATAAGATTGCTTTTGCTATGTTGAGTCTTCTCTGGTTCCACACAAAGAAGAGAATTATCTTTTTCCAGATCTGTGAAAAATGATGTTGGTAATTTAACAGTTATTGCATTGAATCCGTAGATCACTTTTGGTAGTATAGACATTTTAACAATGTTGATTCTTCTGATCCACAAGCATGGTATGCTTTTTCATCTGTTTACGTGTTCTGCTATCTCTTTCCTCAGAGTTTCATAGTTCTCCCTGTAGAACTCTATGTAGATATAAGTCTATGTAGATATAACTATCCCTTTCTCTCTGCATCCACACTGGCATCTGTATTTTTGGACTTTTAATAAAATCCATTCTAACTGGGGTGAAATGATATCTCATTGTGATTTTAATTTGCATTTCCCTGATGATTAGTGACACTGAGCACTTTTTTATGTGTTTATTGGCCATTTGTCTTTCTTATTTTAAAAACTTCTGTTCATGTCTTTTTTTTTCACTTTTCAATAGGGTTGTTTTTTTTCTTGCTTAATTGCTGGAGTTCTTTGTAAATTCTGGATATTAGCCTTTTATTGGATGTATAGTTTGTGAATATGTTCTCCCATTCTGTATGTTGTCCATTTGTTCTGTTATTTGTTTCCTTAGCTGAGCATAAGCTTTTTAGTTTAACCAAATCCCCTTTATTAACTTTTGTTGTTGTCATGATTGCCACTGGGGTCTGAATCACATATCCTTTGGCTAGGCTTATATCTATAAAATGTTTTCCTACATTTTCCTCTAGAATTCTTATGGTTTCCTGCCTTAGATATAAATGTTTTATCCATCATGAATTATTTTTTGTTAGTGGTGAGAGTTAGTGGTTCTGATTCATTCTTCTGCACATGGTTATACAATTTCCTCAGCATCATTTAGTTGAATAGGGCTTCTTTTCCGCAGTGGATATTGTTGTCTGCTTTATTGAAGATCAGGTGGCTGTATGTGGATGGTTATATGTCTGAGTTTTATGTTCCGTTCCATTTTTCTACTTCTCTATTTTTGTACAAATATCATGCTGTTTTGGTTACTATAGCCTCGTAGTATAGTTTGAAGTCTGGTAATGTGATGCCTCCAGATTTATTCTTTTTGCTTAAAATTGCTTTAGCTATTTGGGCTCTTTTCTGGTTCCAAATAAAGTATAGGGTTATTTTTTATAAATATGTGAAGTATGACATTGTTAATTTGACGGAGATTGCATTGAACTTTTAAATCACTTTCAGTAGTATGGACATTTTGACAAAGTTGACTCTAGCTATTCATGGGCATGATATGTATAATTCATTTGTTTCTATCTTCTGTGATTTCTTTCCTTAGAGTTTCATAGTTCTCCATCTTGTACCTCCTTGGTTAAGTATATTCCTAAATAGTTTATGTTCTTAATAACTATTTTGAATGGTAGTGAGTCCTTGATTTGACTCTTGGATTGACTGTTTTTGGTATGTAGAAATCCTTCTGATTTCTGTACATTGATATTGTGTGCTGAGACTTTGATGAATTTATTCATCAATTCCAGTAGACTGGGTGGAATCTTTGGGGTTTTCTAGATACAAGATCATATCATCAGCAAAGAGCAATAGTTTGACCTCTTCTCTTCCAATTTGGATACCCTTTATTTCTTTCTCTTGCCTGATTGCTCTGGTGAGGACTTCCAACACTATGTTGAACAGAAGTGGTGACAGTAGGCATCCTTTTCTTATTCCAATTCTTAGGGGAAATGCTTTCAACTGTTTCCTATTCAGTATGATGTAGTCTGTGGGATTGTCATATATGGTTTTTATAATTGTGAGATATATTTCTTCTATGCCAAGTTTGTTAAGGGTTTTTATCATGAAAGTGTGCTGTATTTTGTCGAATGCTTTTTCTGCATCTATTGTGATGACCATAAGGTCTTTGGTTTTGCTTTTGTTTATGTGGCGAATCACATTTATTGATTTACTTATGTTGAACCACCCTTGCATCTCTGGGATGATGCCTACTTGGTCATGGTAGATTATTTTTTTGATGTACTGTTGAATTTAGTGTGCTAGTATTTTATTCAGAAATTTTGCCTCTATAATCATGAGAGATATTGGTATGTAGTTTTCTATTTCCTTTCCTGGCTTTGGTATCAAGGTGACACTGGATTCATAGAATGAATCAGGAAGGATTCTATTCTTCTGAATATTATGGAACAATTTCTGTATTATGGGTATCAGGTATTCTTTGTGGGTCTTATCGAATTCTGTTGTGAATCCAACTGGTCCAGGGCTTTTTATTCTTGGGAGGTTTTTTATTACTCTTTCATTGTCACTGTACATTATTGATCTGTTTAGGAGTTGTGTTTCTTCCTGGTTGACACTTGTGATATTGTGTGTTTCTAAGAACTTGTCCTTTTTCTCCACATTCTCTAGTTTATGTGTGTAGAGATTTATGTAGCATTTGCGGATGATGTTTTGTATTTCTGTGGTATCAATTGTTATGTCACCTTTTTCATTTCTTTTTTTTAATGTATCATTCATTTAATAACTCCTAGGAGAAAAAAAAACACTTCTTTAAACATTTACAAAAATTTCATAGCTGCCAACAAAAACAAACCTTTATCCTCACAATTCCATTCTTTCTTCTTCAGTGTCAAAATGCATCTTGGCCTTTTTTTAAATTTCAGCTTATTATGGGGGTACAAAAGCCCAGGTTAAGTCCTTTCTCTTCTCTTCTTGGCTAATATAACAAGATGTCTATTGATTTTCGGTATTTTTTCACAGAACAAACTTTCTGTTTTGTTAATCCTTTGTATTTTTGTTTTGTTTTGTTTTCTAATTTATTTCATTCTACTCTAACCTCTGTTATTTCATTTCTTCTGCTGATTTTGGGTTTGGTTTGTTCCTCCTTTTCTAGTTCCTTGAGATGTGACATTAGATTGTTAATTTGTGGTCTCTCTGTGTTTTTGATGTAGGCATTTAAGGCTATTAATTTCCCCCCAGAGAATGCTTTTGCTGTGTCTCATAGATTTTGATATGTTATGTCTCCTTTGTTCTTAAAGTTCAAAGAATTTTTTGCTTTCCATCTTAATTTTATTCTTAACCTGATAATCATTCAGCAGCAGGTTGTTTAATGTCCATGATTTTGTGTAGGGTTGAGTGTTTCTTTTGTGATTTATTTCTAGTTTTATTCCATTGTGGTCTGACAAGGTACATGGCATGATTTCAGGTTTTTTGAATTTGTTGATACCTGTTTTGTGGCATAAGATATGATCAGTCTTGGAGAATGTCCAAGTGATGCTGACAAGAATATATATTTTGTAGTTTTTCATAGAATGTTCTACAAATGTCCGTTAGTTCTATTTTACTTAGAGTTTGGCTCAGTTCCACTGTTTCTTTATTTGTATTCTGATTCAATAATTTGTTGAACTCTGACAGTGGGGTGTTGAGGTGTCCAGAAATTATGATGTTATTATTTGTTGTTGTTTCTTAGTTCTAGTAAAATTTGCTATGCATCTGGGAGCTTTTGCATTGGGTGCATGTATATTTAGGATTGTTAATTCTTCTTGTTGAATTCCTCCCTTTACCATTATATAATGACCCTGTTTGTCTTTCTTTACCTTTGTTGACTTAATGTCAATTTTATCTGATATGAGATTGGCTACACCTGCTCTAGTTTGATTTCCATTTGTGTGGAATATTTTTTTCAATCCTTTCACATTGAGCATGTTGAGTCTGTGTGTGTCTTTGTGGTTTAGATATGTTTCTTGGAGAGATCAGATACTTATATTGTGTTTTTTTTTCATCCATTCAGCTAGACTATGTCTTTTGAGAAGAGCATTCAGTCCATTAACATTAATTGATAGCACTGATATGTGGGATGTTGGCCTGTTCATCCTGTTTGGTAGTTCCTTATTGCTTTATTTTATATCTTTTTCTATTGTTTTGTAACAGTTATGACTTTGGGGGGCTTTTTTAGGTGATTTTACACTGGTGGATGTATCTTGTGAAGAATTTTGTATAGTGCTGTTCTGAGTATTTTGTTCATGGCAGGTCTGGTCATGGGAAATTCCCTCAGTGTTTGCCTATATGGAAAAGAATTAATTTCTCCATCAATTGTGACAGTTTTGCAACATACAAAATTTTAGGCTGGTGGTTGTTCTGTTTAAGTTGATTGAATATGAGGCCCCAATCCTTCCAGGCTTGTAAGGTTTCCATTGAAAATTCTGCAGTTAGCCTGATGGATTTTCTTTTATAGGTTATTTGATACTTTCCTTTGTCTGCTTGCAGAATTTTCTCCTTTATTTTTACTTTGGCCAGGTTGATTACTATGTGTCTTTTAGATAGCCTATTTGCTATTAATCTTCCTGGTGTTTAGTATCCTGAGTTTCCAAATTTCTGGTGATATCAGGGAAGATTTCCTCAATAATTTCCTCAGATAGGGTTTACGTGCTTTTAGCTCTTTCTTCTTCTCCCCCAGGGATATCTATAATTAGAATGTTAGTTCACTTCACATAGTCCCATTTCTCTCTCAGTGATTGCTCAGACATTTTTGTACTTCCCTCTGCTTCTTTGAATGACTGGGTTATCTCAAGAGCCTTGACTTCAAGATCTGAGATTCTTTCTTCTCTTTTGTTTAGCTTGTTGTTAAAGCTTTTTGTTGTGTTTTGAAATTCCCTAAATGATTCTTTCATTTTTTTCCCTTTTTTAAAAATTTCAGCTTACTATGGGGGTACAAAAGTTTAGGTTATGTATATTGCCTATGCCCCCCACCCCCCTGAGTCAGAGCTTCAAGCGTGTCCATTCCCCAGAGAGTGCGCATCACATTCATTATGTAGGTATACACCCATCCCCTCCCCCCAAGTTGGACTCTTTCATTTCTTTAAGTTCTCTTGTATCTTTTCTATGTTGTCTAGCTCTCTAGTGACTTTTTCCTTTATTATTGATTTCCTGAAATATTTTTTGTCTACTTTTTGTTGTTTTTCCACTTTCTGTTCAATTCCATTCATCTTATTTGGCATCCATATTTTCAATTCCATTTTTGTCATTTCAGCAATTTCCTTGTGGGTGGAGTCCATTGCTGTAGCTCCATTATGTTTCCTTGGGAGCATTGAACTATTTTGGTCTTTCATATTGCCAGGGTTCTTTTGCTGGTATCATCTCATCTTGCTCCTATTGTCTCCACTCTGGGTTAATAGGATTTCAGGAAACCTGTTCTCCTTTGCTGGGGACTGTCTTGAACCAAGTCCAGGTGTGAGGGATGCTTAGTGCTGGAGGGTCCTGAGTGAAATGCTGGACCTCAGGGAAGTTCTACCAGCCCAGTAGTACTGGTGGGGACTCAGTGGTGGAATTTTGAGTTCCAGGCACAACTCTGGAATCTCAGGGGTACAGTCACAGGCCCTTTGGGGGCCCTGGAGCTACACAGGCAGAGCCTCAGACTTGGGCACAATGAGAGCTTTAGAACTGGCTCTGGGGATTTTGGGGGCAGAGCCACACCATGGGGGGCTGTTCCACCAGCATGGGGACTGCTGATGCCCAGTTACACGTGTAGAGCTTTGTCTTAGTGGCCCAGGGTCTGCATAGGTGGGCCAGAGCTGCTGGTCAGCTAAGCTTCTCCCCTCACACCTAGGACGCACTAGGGTAATTTCCCCAGGGTTCTCAAGTGGTGCCTGTGGCATCCAGGGCTCCTCCTCTGTTCTACTCCTATGCCAGGGAGAAGGTGTGGTTGATATTCAATCACAGGGAATGATACAGGGGAGTATTGGTCCTTCTCTGGCCCAGCAGGGGTGATACAAAGACCACTGCTGGAAGGCTGCTTACCAAGCGGACCTGGCTCTGTACACCATAGCAATCAGGTTGGTGTCAGTTGTAGAAACCTAGGATTGGCAAGCACCAGATCTCTGCTACATCTGCTCTCTGGTTGAATGACTGCACATACTCTGAGCAGCTCCTAATCAGACCAGACATCTGTGATGGAAGAGGAAGACCCCTCACAGAGCAAGCTGCCTGTAACTTTTGTTTCTCTTCCAAAAAGCAGTGTCCTTTCAGGTTGCTTCTATCTTGCTGTCTTCACCTCTTCCCAGCAGTGTGAATTGCATTGCGTACCCCATATTAATCTCCAAGATGGTTGGTTATGCTTGTAAGAATCAACCATACCCTGTTTGATTGAGTTGGTAGATGCTGCAGTTAGCTATAGAGTTGTTCTCTCTGTCAGTAGTTGATTCTTGTAGGAGACAGTCAACTGCAGTGATGTTCTTGTGTGCCTGTAATAAGCTTTACTCCCTCAAGAGGAGCATTTGAATGTTCCATGCTTTGGGAGGTGTCCTATAGCTCCTAGGGGGTTGCTTGCTCTCTATCACTGCAGAGGTGAGTGGAGGAGTGAGGAAGGGCTTATTTAGTTTGGGCAAGCCTGGAAGGCTTTGCAAAGCTTCAGCAGGGCTCAGAGGTCATTTTCCCAGCTGCCAGGGGGAGATACTGGAGGAAGGTTCAGGCAGGTTCTCCAAACCAGGGTGACTGCTTGTGAGGAAGCGGTCCTTATTCCCTGAGTAGCTTTCAGGAGTCAGCTCCACCCCTTTTGCTTTGCCCATGCCCTCTGGTGTCTGGTTGCAAGTAGGTGCCTGAATGTGCCACACTCAGTTGCTGCGGCACTGTGGGCTGGGATCTCCCCCACTGAGGGATCCTCTCTAGTCTGACAATGTGGCTTTGAGCCTTGGCAGGCCACCAAGGTCATTTTGCTGGCCACTAGGAAAAGTTGCTGTGGATAGGAACAAACTAGGAAGGCTGCTCACGAGGAAGGGGTCGCAATTCCCCGACTGGCTGTCAGGAGTGAACTCCACTCCTCTTGTGTTACCCCTGCCCTCCTGTGTCCAGTTGCAAATGGGTGCCTGAATTCACCACACTTGGCTGGTGTGGCACCACGGGCTGGGATCTTCCCTGTCATAGGACCCACCCTAGCCTGACAGCATGGTTTTCCTTTGGGGGGAGATAGGCACTTCCCCAGGTCACCACGTCTCGGATTCCCACAGTATTCTCCTTTCAGCTCCACCCACATGGGCTCCATCACCTCCCAAGTCCAGCTCATAAATCTCCCCCCCCCACACCATGTATCCTAGCAACCTGCTCAAGTCCTGGGGGCACAGGATCTGGCCTTCATGTCTGAACTGTTCGTGTGCATTTCCAGGAAATGCCAGCGGGCATAGAGCTCCCAAATCAGGCACACAAGGTCCACTTCAGTTCCTCAAGGGGAAAGGCATGAGATCCAATCTCTGTGGAAACCTCAGACAGGAGGACACAGCAGTTGGGGAGAGGTGGCCACTCATCAAATTCTTGGCTCAAACTGCTCTCCTGCTTTCAGTGGACATGGGAGGGTAGGGAAGGATGAGAGTCTGAATTGAAGAAAGCCAGCTCTCGAGCCTCTCAGGTCACTCTCCTCATAAAGGAACCCCTCACAGAATGTCCAAGCTCTGAGATCAGGCAAGTTCTCCCCACAGTTCTGTTTTTGCTGCACTATTGGGGCTCATGGGGGTAGGAAAGCTTCCACATAAGTTGGTGGCCCACTGACCACCAAAGGAGTGTGGGAAGGAGAAAGGAAAAGCCCTTCATTGGGCTTTGAGCTTCTCTGAGCTTGATCCTCACCAATACCATTTTTTCTATTTTCCTCTTCCTTCTCTGCCTCACAGTTTTCCTAGGTCCTTGGTTTTCTCCAGTACTTTTTCCTCTAACCTACACTTGAGCTATGTCCTTTCTCCCCTCTCCTTTTGTCTGAAACCCTTTTTTCCCTCCAGGATGGTCAAGTAAGTAATGTTTATAGTCAGCCATCTTGCTGAAAATCTCCCCTTGTTCATTTCTGAGGAGCTCAGGGGAAAAGGAATAGGGCTTAAGAGTGAAATCCCTTTGGGTTCTCTGACATCAATTTTTTTTTAAAAATTATTATTTATTTATTTATTTTAAATTTGTACAAATTTATGGGGTACATGTGCAATGTTGTTACATGCATAGATTGCATAGTGGTCAAGTCAGGGCTTTTAGTGTCTCTATGACCCAAATAACATACATTGTACCATTAAATAATTTCTCATAATCCACCTTACTTCCACCCCTTACCCTTCTGAGTCTCCATTGTCTATCATTTCCCCCTCTATGTCCATTTGTACACATTTTTTAGCACCCACGCATGAAAACATGTGATATTTGACTTTCTGTGCCTGCCTTGTTTCAATTCAGGTAATGACCTCCAGTTCCATCTGTGTTGCTGCAAAAGACATGATTTCATTCTTTTTTCTGGCTGAATAGTATTCCATTGTGTATATGTACCACATTTTCTTTATCAGACCGTCAGAGTTGGAAAGAATCAGAACATGTAGTCAAATCCTTTCTTCGTCACCTTTGTCATTTAATTCAAAGAATGTTTTGATTTCTGACTTAATTTCTTCCTTTACAAAATTGTTATTCAGGAGAAGGTTGTTTAGCTTCCATGACTTTGAGTAGGAATGAGAGTTCCTGTTAGGGTTCATTATTATTTTTATTCCATTGTGATCTGAGAAGATGCAGGGTATGATTTCTATTTTTTTAATTTTTTTAAGACTTGCTTTATGACCTAGGATATGGTCAATCTTAGAGAATGTCCCGTGAGCTGATGAGAAGAATGTATATTCAGTGGATTTCGGGTAGAATGTCCTGTAGATGTCAGTCAGGCCCATTTGTTCTAGCATTCTGTTTAAGTCTACTATGTCTTTGCTTATTTTCTGCTTGGAGGATCTGTCCTGTGCTGTCAGTGGGGTATTAAAGTCTCCAACTATTAAAGTGTTGTTGTCTATGATTTGATTTAGATCGAGTAGGATTTGCTTTATGAATCTGGGTGCACCTAGATTGGGTGCATATATATTAAGTATGGTTATGTCTTCTTGTTGAATTGTGCCTTTCACCAGTATGTAGTAACCGTCTTTGTCTTTTATTACTTTTGTTGGTTTGAAGACTAAGTTATTGGAAATTAAAACTGCCACACCAGCTTTCTTTTGGCTACCATTTGCTTGAAATATCAGGTTCCATCCTTTTGTTTTCAGTCTAAATGCATCTTTGCCAGTTAAGTGGGTTTCCTGAAGGCAGCAGATACTTGGTTTGTGTTTTTTTATCCATTGGCCCAGTCTATGTCTCTTGAGTGGGGAATTCAGGCCATTGACATTTAGTGAGAGAGCTGATAATTGGGATAGATTTCTGTTTATCTTATTGGGTAGAACTTCATTGCTATGTTTTCTCTCTTGAGCCATTGTGGTGGCTAGAATTTGATCTTTAGCTCTTGGGTGGTTTTACATTCATGGGTCTTTGTTGTGATGATCCATGTGTAACTCTCTTTTGAGTACTTCTTGGAGGGGTGGTCTTGTCTTGGTGAATTCCCTCAGTCCTTGTTTATCTGAGAATGTCTTAATTTCTCCTTCATATAGAAAGCTTAGCTTAGCTGGGTACAAGATTCTAGGCTGGGCATTATTCTGTTTCAGAAGAGTGAGAATGGGGCCCCAACTTCTTCTTGCTTGTAAAGTTTCAGTTGAGAAATCTGGCGTAATTCTAATGGGTCTCCCTTTGTATGTTATTTGTTTCTTTCTCCTTACAGCTCGAAGAAGGGTCTCTTTAGTGGACATTTTGGTCAGTCTGACGACTACGTGGCGTGGTGTTTTCCTATTTGCTATGAATCTACCAGGGGTTCTTTGAGCTTCTTGAACCTGTATATCTAAAGTTTTAGCAAGGCCTGGGAAATTTTCTTCTATTATGTCTTCAAATAGTTTATCCAGCCCTTGCTTATTATCTTCTTCACCTTCAGGGATGCCTATAACTCTCACGTTAGGTTTCTTCACATAATCCCACATTTCTTGAAGACTCTGGTCTTTTTTCTTATTTCTTTGCTCTATCTCTGTGACTGTCTTATTTAATTGGAAAGAGTTATCTTCGATCTCTGAGATTCTGTCTTCTATTTGATCTACCCTGTTCTTGAGACTTTCCACTGTGTTTTGTGGCTCCCTGAATAAATCCCTCATTTCTAAGTACCATATTTTCTTTATCAGACTGTCAGAGTTGGAAAGAATCAGAACATGTAGTCAAATCCTTTCTTCGTATAGAAGGGCAAAGTGAGGTCTGGAATACTGAAAGAACTTGTTTAAGGTCATAGAGCCATCCAATGGTGGAGCTGGACTTCTAGTTTAGAGGATCAGGCTCAGTCAGCCCTCTGCCATTCCTCAGAGGTAATGAATTTCTTGTTTCCTTCAAGATGGGTCCTTTGGCCTTCAAATTATTCCAAGACTCTGGCCTGGGAAAACATCTAGGAGAACTAGTGAAAGGTTTCTGTAGTGTGCAAGACTTGACTGTTGATCTCCTGGAAAAGTAGAGTAGATCTGTCTTTGTGTGCTCTTTCTCTTCCTATTTAGGTCTCCACATAAACTGACCTCATGCGGAAATCTACCCTACATCACCTAGCTGTGCAACAGTACAAGGGGTCCCAGGTTTATCAATCCAGATGCAGTGGATTTCTGTTGGGAAGGGAACCTCTTATGTCCCCTTCTCTCTCTCCCACTTTAACAGCTGTGGCTTCTAACACTCACAGAGCAGAACAAGGTTAAATAAGTTTCTCCAATTAATTCCACTTACAGGTTTCATATTACTATTAGATGGTCATTCAACATGGCCTCCAGTAACAGGGAGCCCACTCTCCTCAGAAATTAACTGCTCTCAGAAAAAAATCTGTTAGAAAGTACTATCTTTTGCCCAGTAGACAGACATGTTTCCCTGAAGTTTCTTCCCTTTGGGGACATTCTCATTAAGTTGGTCTCCTCTGCCTTTCAGAGATTTGAAGATCAAAATTATGTCACTTTCAGTATTCACTTCTCCAAGCTCAACAGTCTCACATCCTTAAATTGTTCCTAATGGAATCTAGACCCTCTCCTTGATTGTGATCCACTGGACCCATTCTAGATTAGGCATAAGAAGAGAGTGTGGGGAAACATTATCTTTCATATATTACTAGTGGGAATGTTCATTGACAGAGACTTGAGATAGGATAATTTGGCAACATCTATAAATATTTTAAATATGTGTACCATGTGACTCAGGAACTCTATGTCTAAAGCTACATTCTACAAAAGCAGAAGTACCAGTGCATAGATGATAGATAGAAGGATAGATAGACAGACAGATAGACAGATAGATAGTTACCATAGGCAGTATTGCTTATCATAGGAAAAAACTGGAAAATCTTAAGTGTCCACTAAAAAAGCATTGATTTAAAAAATTTTCTACAACCATATTATGAAATAAAATGCTAACACTGGTATAATTGAAGTAGATCTATGTAATAATATGGAAAGATGCCCAAGGTACATTAAGTGAAAAAAGTAAGTTGAAAATCAATATGTACTGTATGATTTCATTTTTGTTAAAAAATAAAACACACAAAATTATATGTGGGTATATTTATATGAAAACATAAATTATACAGGCACAGGAAGCGTCTAGAAAGATACACACAAATTTATCTCTAAGAAGTGGGATTCAGAGGACTATTTTCCATTATAAATTATTATATTGATTTCAATGAATATGAGTTACTATTGCAAATTTAAATAAATTAAGATTATAAAATAAAAAGATGATTTTTTTCTAAATCTATAAGAATGATGGTGGAATTTTGATAGGGATTGCATTAATGCTGTAGATCACTTTAGGTAGAATGGAGATTTTAGCAATATTGATTCTACCAATCCATGAGCAAGGTAGGGATTTCCATCTGTGCACATCATCATTTGTCTGGAACCAGAGAAGTCCTCATATAGGCAAAGCAATCTTAAGCAAAACGAAAAAATTGGGAGGCATCAGTCTGCCAGACTGCAGTCTTTACTATAAAGCTATAGTAACCAAAACAACATGGTACTCATACAAGAACAGAGATATAGACCTTTGGAATAGGACAGAGATCCCAGATATAAAACCATCATTATATTGTCATCTAATCTTTGACCAAGCAGACAAAAGTATACATTGGGGAAAAGAATCTCTAATCAATAAGTGGTGCTGGGAAAACTGGATATCCACATACAGAAAATGAAAATTGGATCCCCCTTTTCACCTCTCACAAAAATCAACTCACATTGGATAACAGACTTAAACCTAAGGCATGAAACCTTAAGAATTCAGGAAGAAAATGTGGGGAAGACTCTTTTAGGCATCGGCCTAGGTAAAGAATTTATAAAGAAAACCCCCAAAGCAGTCACAGCAGCAATAAAAATAAACAAATGGGACCTGATCAAACTAAAAAGCTTCTGCACAGCCTAGGAAATTATCCTTAGAGCAAATATACAACCTACAGAATGGGAGAAAATATTTACCTTCTACACATCTGATAAATGGCTGGTAACAAGAATCTATATAGAACTTAAGAAAATCAACAAGAAAAAATCAAACAACCCCATCAATAAATGGGCAAAGGACATGAACAGAAACTTTCAAAAGAAGACAGACTAATGGCCAGCAAACATATAAAAAAGTGCTCAACATCTCTGATCATTACGGAAATGCAAATCAAAACCACAATGAAATATCACCTAACTGCAGTGAGAATGACCTCTATGAAAAAGTCCCAAAATAACAAATGCTGGAGTGAATGTAGATAGACTGGAACCCTCTTACACTGCTGGTGGGACTGCAAATTAGTACAACCCCTGTGGAAAGTAATTTGGAGATACCTCAAAGAGCTAGAAATAGAAATGCCATTTGATCCAGCAATCCCACTACTAAGCATCTATCCAAAAAAAAAAAAAAAAGACATTCTATAATAAAGGCATCTGCACTTGAATGTTTATAGCAGCACGTTTTACAATTGCAAAGATGTGAAATCAACCCAAATGCTCATCAATACATGAGTGGATTAATAAAATGTGCTATATGTATACCATGGAATACTATGCAACTACAAAAAACAATGGTGATCTAGCACCTCTTATATTATTCTGGATAGAGATTGAGCCCATCCTTCGAAGTGAGGTATCAGAAGAATGGAAAAACATGCACCACGTGTACTCGCCATCAAACTGGTACTATCTGTTCAACACTAAGGTGCTCACATGGTAGTAATCCTCTCTGGGTGCCAGTCAGCTAGGAGGTAGGGGGTGGGGGCGTAGAGTGGGTGGGGTGGGTAAACCCACAGCTAATGGAGACGGAGTGCAGTGCATGGGGGAAGGACATGCTTGTGGCCCTGGCTTGAGCGAGGCAAATGCAATTCATGTAACCAAAATGTTTGCACCCCTATAATATCCTGAATTTAAAAAAGAAGAAAGAAACTGCAAAAAACACAAAAAACAAAAAGAAAACAAAAAATAATAAAACCAAGAAAATTAAATAATTAAATAAAATAAAAGGATGGCTGAAGAAATCAAGTTGACCCATCTCCTCTACTCCTTCATTCACAACAGTCACTCCAGGGGTATCTATACAGAGGCAGGTGTAACATAGAGTTGACTGTCAGCCCTGAAACCGGCCTGGGCTCGAATTCAAGCTCTTATATTTAGTAGCACATGACTTTGGTGAAGTTATTTAATATCTTTTTACCTCAATTTCCTTCTCTGTAAAAGGGGCATAAACAGAGTTCTTACCTCATGGATTTCTTGTAAGGATTAAATGGCTTAATACATGCAAATCACTCAAATGGTGACTGATACATGATAAAAGTTTAATATATATAAGTAGCAATTATAATTACTGTCTTATAATCAATCATACTCTATCCTCTCAGTGATCAAAACTTGAAATATTTATTATCCTTAACTTCTTTTTTTCCTGCATTCCTCACACTTGATCAATTACCAAGTCCTAAATTCTATTTGGTCAAGCCACATAAAATTCCCATTTCTGCAGAACAGAAAGGGTTGGATATAAATCAGTTCATATTGTTCAAGCTACTATCTCCCCAAAATTCCACAAATTTTTTCACTATTTTCCTACATTAAGCCATTAGTCTTGGACCATTACAGCAGTCAGCCTTCTAATTTTTCTCTCTGATCTCTGATTCTCTTCATACATTAATATATTCCTTATATCCATATCCCTTATAGAGTTACTACTCTAAACCTATTGATCATATTTCATCCTGCTCACAGTCCACCAAGGGCTTCTTATTGATTACAAAAGCAGTTCTCATCCCCTTTTCTGACAATGTAGATGTAACAGGAAATATTCACATGTATGATACCCTCTCATAGACCTACTCTTATTTTGGCATACCCCAAAACAAATTCTGCAGGGAAGTTAAGCACATTCCCTGCAGATTTCATGATGTGTTATCATAGAAGCATTTTAAAGACTGTGGATAATGAAATCAAACATCCAAATTAACTTGGTGATTTTGAATGATGCCAGAAGATATTTGAAATTGTTTTTCTCACCAATCTGTTAATGAAAAAAAAAGCCAAACTATGTAAAGTAATTTTAAAAAGATTTACTGTGAGCCAAATTTGAGGAACATGACTCAGAGCCATGCCCAAGAAGCCTTGAGCAAGTGGATTTGCTTTGGATGGGTTACAGTTTGGTTTTATACATTTCAGGGAGACAGGGGTTACAGGTAAAGTCATAAATCAATACATGGAAGGCAAACATTGGTTTGGCTCCCAAATCACCGCCATCTCTGGGGGTGGGGGGCTTACAGGTTATAGGTGGGTTTAAGGATTCTTTGACTTGTAATTGGTTAAAGACATGAAGCTTTGTCTAAAGGCTTGGAATGTTTTAAGATAAGGAGCTGTTTATCAGAGATGAGCCACTGACATAGATTTGTTGTGTAAATTGAGGACCTGCAAGTTTGTCTTGCATACCCTTAGGCCTGTTAATGAGTTACAAAGGATGCCCCCAAGAAGGGAGGGGGGCATGATGAGGCATGTCTGACCTCCCTCCTCCTGGTAGGCAATTTAGTTTTAGGCTATTTTCTTTGGCCACAAAAGGGTCCATTCAGTCAGCCGGTGAGGGGAGTTGTGAGCCTTAAAATTGTTTTTTTTATTTTAGTTTACAATTCCCTGCTTTTGGCCAAGATATGACAGAGGCAGCATCTATGGCCAAACTCTTATTTTGTCCCATCTGTTGCCAGAGTGGTATGGCTACCTGCGCTGGGTCCATCTAGTCCCTCAGTGGGACCTTAGTAGCCAAGAGGATTAAAGAGCCAAAAGGGAGTTCATAGTCAATTAAATATGTTAGGCCAGACAGGCCTGGAAGTAGACAGGCATTCATCAACACTTTAAAATCTTCTAGGTGACATAAGAGTAAAATCCAAAATGTCAAAGGCAAGGCTACAAAACTAATTTTTCTATAAATGTTGAGCTACTATATTCTTGGCTTTAGTGGTAGACTTGTAGCAAATATAAGCATCGTTAACATTTAAGCTAAGGGAATTTTAGAGACTTTTATTGTGTCACAATAGTTTAGTCTCTTTAGTAATTTATACTAAGGTGGTTGATAAATTATTCATTATATTTCCTTTTGTATAAATCCATAACTGAGAAAAATTCGGAAGTTTTAAGTCTATAGGAAGCAAGAAAAAACTTTTTATGATTGGGATGGATATTTGCAGCATGTGGCCTGAAAAGACAAAGTATTTCAGTTAATATTTCTTTAGGCTTCTGCGTGCCCCTCCTTGATATGGAGGGTCTAAACTAATTCATCCCTCGGAATTGGCCCTTACAATCTCACATGCCCCCTCTTCTGTGATAGTTCATGGGCCTAGAGAGAGGATATTTGAACAGGGCTTTGGCAGATTCCATGGCTCTAGATCCCAGAGATTGGTAAACTTGATATTTACTTAAAATGTGTCAGGACTCTGGAAAACAAAACAAAATAATTAGTAATGTTTTAAATAAACAGTCTTTTGTGAAAATTTAGTTCTCTCTCATGAGGTTGAGTTAGCTATATTCATGGTCATATCAGTTTTCTAATTAAAGTCCTAGAAGTTTGTTTTGTTTTAGTCCAATGGTATATAATCTCCAAAGTTATCAGAAACCAATATTTAAGTCAATTTGTCAGTCCTTTTCATGACTTTATTTGAAGAAGCCAACTTTAGAACTAGTCAGAAAGAACCACTTTCTGAGATGAATTAAAGTAAAATAATACTTTTCTAAGGATGATAAAACTTGGACTAGCCATGGTTAGAGAAAATTGACAAACCAAATTGGTTATTTTTGTGGCATATAGCAATTTACATAATAACCATAATTATTACTGATAACATATCCCAGGACATGTAAATATTTTACAATACTGGAACATATATTAATAACATACTTATATAAGTATAGCCCAAAGAAAGTTAAATGTCATTTCATATTTGACAATGTTCCCTGGATGAGTTTGACACACAAAATAAATCTGATGTCTGTCTTAGACTCTCAATGACTCTAATATATAAAAAGCTAGTTTAAGGTCAAAAGGCTGGATTTAGAATTTAAATTTGGGAAGTTTTTGTCAGATATAAAAGGCTTAAAACATTTGTTCAAATACAATCACAAACCACTATAAAATAACGGTCATTTATTTAACCAAAAGAGATAGTTATCAAAAGATTTTAAAGGTGATAAATTTACATGGGTGTAAACTTTAACCCTTTTAAGTTTAGTTTTTTTCAGTCAGTCAAAACCTAATAAAGAGAGCACAGGGATTATCTAATAAAACATAAAATCTTTCTTTCTTTTAGGTCAGTTACCAAAATTAAAAAAAAACCTCTGTAGTGTGACATTTTTTAAATTAAAAAGGAAACATGTTATAGAATCAAAATGATTACATCATGTCATTTCATTAAGAGTAAATTAGTATTAACAGAAATCTTTGTTTTAGCCAATTTTTTTTTAATTATAGCTAACTGGACCACATACAAAATCCCTTAATAAATTCCCTTTTATAAACTTTATCCCAACCTGCACGTACCATATTTTATCTACAAAACATGCCTAAAAACTTTCTGTTTTGTCATAACATTTCCTTTTCCTAAATAACCAGTCATTTTGGGGCAAAAAATTTCATGCAAGATACTTTCTTTACATTATTCTTTCTGTTTAAACTTTCTTACTTAAAAAATAATATTTTTATATTCATTTTTTTACATCTTTCTCTTATTTAAAAGTGGAATTTTGTTTTTATTTTCTTTCTAAATTTATTTTGATTCAACCTTTAAATAACCTCTGAATTAGACAAAGTTATATATATTTTAATAAGAACACATTCTGTTTTTTTATAATTTTTCTTATTAAAAACATCTTATTTTTTGGTACACCTTATATATAGAATCACCTGCAGTGAGTAGAATTCTTATTTTTAGGCATTTTAAATTTTAGTGAAAGTTTAAAAAGCAGGAAGTCATGAATTGTTCATCATAAGACACTTGTCATTATGAAGCAAGATTGCAGGTTACTATAAAATTATAGCCAAACTGATAATTCAAATATTTTTTAAAATGCAAAAATCCTATTTTTTGAGAGAGGAAACTCAGTTTCTCAAACAAGTATAAGACCTAATAGAAAGACTGAAGTACAATTAATAAGGAAGCTGAATCTATGTCTTTCTTTTCTTCCTTTCCTTTTTGCAGTTTATTAAAAGGTGAATAAAAAATCTTTTGTTATTTCTATTAGTATATGAAAATCTAGTTCAAAAGAGAAAACCAAATTTCATTGCATTAGTGTATTAATGGTAAAGTTAATTTTAATAAAATATTATAAACAAATCCATCTAATTTTAACCAATTTGACTGTAAGTCAAGACTTTTATAAATCTTTTATAACTTTTAACTTTTATATCCACTTAATTTTTAATGATAATTTACATATTGAATTTTAAAGTCATTTCTAAATCCAATAAATTAGACAAAATTATCTTTTAACAAAACTAATAACATTTTTACTAAAAATTTTTATACAGAATTGTTTCCCTTTAATCTAGAAGTTTCAATTTCTAAAAGTTTCATGTAAACTTTTAGAAAAAACTAGGAAGTTAAAGTAACTTTGACCTGTTAGTCACCAATTTTATTAGCATTTCTAAATATAAAAATAAGATATCAAGGTATAAGCTTAAACTCATGTTTAAGAACTAATGTTCTAGTATTTCACCTTATAAATGACCCAGGCATTTTATGATTATCTTTATTTAACTTAACATAATGACTTTAAGATTTTAAATTATATGAAAATTTCATCTGTATTTATTTCATTTATATTTACCTAATTTATTTATTTATTTATCTTAGCAGTCCACTTAGATTCTAGCTATTAGTTTAAGTTACTTTTCTGTTAACCATTTTTATACCCTGTAAACTAGATATGTAACACAGAACAGGGGTCAAAATATAGTTTTAGTCACTGTTTTTTTTTTTTTAATTTTAAACTCATAAATCTTACCAAGAGAAGCAAATAAGTATTTCAATAAGACTTTTTATTTTAAACAAATATAACATCACTTCTAAATTTTATATACATAGTAGACATTTTAGAATATTCTGTTTAAAGGTATTAATTAATTAGATCCTTCCAAAACATCACATCCCAAAACAAAATCTGTTGACATCATAGGGATCAAAGTATCTCTGGCCCCCAAAGTTTGGGAGCAAAAGCCACTGTTTCCATAAACATCTGCCGAAAATTTACTGACATGAAGATTAATAGGAGAAAGAATTAAAACTTATACATGAATGCCTTTAGAATGAACATGCAAAAGATACAGGGGAAATTGTCCATTTTTTATGTTTAAAGTATGGACAGCCATGTAGAAATATTTTTGGACAGAAAGGGTATGAGCTAATTCTAACAGACTGAGTGGCAGAACCAGCAAGGCTTTTATATTTGGATTCTGCTTGGCCTCTCTGAGTGTACATTCCTCCCTTTTGGGTGCAGAGCAAGGCCCTTTCTTGTATGGGGTTTTAAAGTAAAACAAAGTCAAAACAAAGTAGGTCAGATAATTACTGTATGGTCATTTTACATAGAATAATTTTAGGTTTTATGGCTAGCTTTCAGAGAAAAGGGGTTCTGGCCTTTACGACCTGCCTTGGGTAGAGGGATTCTGGTTTTTATGGCTAGCTTCAGGGAAGAATTGGTCCAAGAGACAGGCAGACAAGGCAAGGTTAGAAAATTTTTGCTTCTGAAGCCTTCATTTTAAGTTAGTTTTCTGAATCCCATCAACATAAGATCATTTGACTGTAGACTGAAAGCAAAAACTTTAGTGCCAATCCTTAGCACCTCAAGTGACACAAAGTGGTAACAAGTTTTTTACATGAGGATCAAGATTTAGCTGTTTTAAAAACAATCTAAATAGTCTCAAAATAATAATTTTTCCCTTGAGTATAAATTTGAGTGCATGAAACATTTATAAAGAGTAAGATTTTTGAGATTCTCTTTGGATTTTAACCATCATTCATTCTTTATCTTAAAATAAATCACTCCACAAAAATTAACAATTTATAATTTTTTTTCCTAGGGAAAAACTTTGTTAAAGCAACATAATGTACACATAACCGGCTAGTTTGTAGAGTACAACAAAAATGGACAAGACCAAGGGAAAATTAAAGTTTCTAATTTAAGCTCTTCTAACTACCACTTCTAGGAATACTTTGAATCCCTAACAGTACTGTTAATATCAGATGATAGTGAGTTAGAAACACGTTTTGTGTACCTCTCTACAGACATTGAATTGGTGGAAGGAAACTATATCTGCAGTTAGGATTAAAAGACCAAAACCAAAATATTTTCATAAACCTTTGACCATAAGTTTATTTTTTTTTGTGCTCTACTTGGTGTTTTATTTATTCTAATTTGCTGACACTTAGGCACATTTGCATTTTTACCTTAACGCATAGGTATTTTTTGTTGGTAACTCAGATTTAGTGATTATCATTAGATCAAATTTTAAATTTACCTTACTTATCAAAAATCACAGATTATTTTGTCTTTGGATGAGTCTTTTATTTCCATAACCTTTGTCAAATTTCAACACCTCAAGAACATAAAAATGTCCAGTAAAACCCAGGCAAAAACAAATGTATGCTTATAATTTGGAAACATTTTTACTATTACCTTACTAATAACACCTTTTTATTACTTTTTTAAATAATAACCCGGCTTATTTACCAAAGATTACTAAATTCATGTGAACCATTTGGGTTTAATTTATGAGTGCTCCCTTATTTTTAAGCCAGTCTGGAACCACGTAAGCATAAACATGTAATACATGGAGATACACAAAACATACCTAAACATATACACTCTCACACACATATACACGCACACAAAGTTCTAATAGATTTTACCCTAGAACTCTAGCCACGAGATGGTAACACAAACTCACCAGTCTGTAAAAGACAACTGGATACAAATTTCTTCTGATGAAACTGGAACTTCTTTACATGGAAAAGTTTAGTTGCCCTGATAGGTAACCTAATTAGGACTATGGATCAAAGTTTTGGGTAAAGCAGTTTCCATGGCAGTTTGATTTAAAAAAAAAAAAACAAACCTTTATTCCCCCTTTCCCCCCCTTTTTTTTTCTTCAGTTCAAAATGAGTTTTCAATGTTTGCATTTTAGCTAGAACTGGCTGCAGGATCTCCAAGTAGCCTTTCAATTGTAAATACCAATGAGTTATCTTAACATCAATAGAAAAAGTTATCAGGTTTTAGGGTAGCCAGAAAAGAGAGAGAAATAGCTCGAGACATTTTAACTCTATAGCGGTATGTCGACCATTTGAGCTCTGAATTAATTTTCCTTGACATAATTTGCTCTTTTGAAAAAACTTGTGCCCAAGAATTAGCTATAACCAGCTTGAGCCCTACAAAACCTGGCATGCCTTTTAATCTTTTACAAAAGATACTTGCAAGTAGAAGTTCCACAAATCAACTGGGGTGCCGATCAGGGGTCATTCTCCTTGTCTTTTCTCATTTTTAAAGGATTTCCCATTTTTCTTTAAAAGAAGCAACTGAAATGTAATATAGAGTTTGGTGTCGTGGATCAGAGTGTGCTGATTGTGGGTGGGGTTCCTCAATGTTTCACCACAGAGTCGGTCCTGGTCCCACCCTCTTACATGTCTCAGTTTCTCTCTTGGAGGTCTAGTACCTCCAAGAGGACTCAAAACGCTTAGTGATCAGCTCTTATATATGTTTCCTGGACAAGCCTTCTTCTAATTAATTTGTTGGAGGGTTCCCTATAGGGCCACTCACGCCTCGGGGAATCGCCCCACGCAACTCCCACTCAGAATCCAGGTCACCCAGGGCTGCCAAGGCTGGGAGGAGATTAAGATGCTCTTTCTCTTTGGAGCTGAGGAATTCAGTCTCTCACTTATCTACAAACAAGACGGTTCAGTTTCCTCTTTCAAAAATGCACAGAAAAGCCAACTGAGATTAATTTTAGGATAAAAAGACAATGGATAAGACCCTTTAGAAAGCACCTCCAAATCTAAGTCAGGATTCCAAACAACAATTCCTAGGAAAAGAACCAGCTCAGAGTAAACCAAGGCCGTCAACCAAAAATGGGAGGTCCGAAACTCAGGAGGACTTACCAGTTCCACCAAAGGAGAAACTCGGAGTCAGTGGGCCCAAAAGGGCCATGCTGGTACCTGGTGCTGAGTTTGGACTGCTCCTTCAGCGGTCCTGAGTCTTCTCTGAGTCCCACATCTAGGCGCCAATCTTGTTAAGAAAAAAAAAGAAAAACTCTGTAAAGTAATTTTAAAGAGATTTACTCTGAGCCAAATTTGAGGACTATGACCTGGAGCCATGTCCAAGAAGCCTTGAGCAAGTGGACTCACTGTGGCTGGGTTACAGTTTGGTTTTATACATTTCAGGAAGACAGGGGTTACAGGTAAAGTCATAAATCAATACGAGGGAGATATACATTGGTTTGGCCCAGAAAGGTGGGCCATCTCCAAGGGGGGCAGATAGGCTTACAGGTTACAGGTGAGTTTAAAGATTTTTTGACTTGTAATTGGTTAAAGACATGAAGTTTTGTCTAAAGGCTTGGAATGTTTTAAGATAAGGAGCTGTTTATCAGAGATGAGCCACTGACATAGATTTGTTGTGTAAATTGAGGACCTGCAGGTTTGTCTTGCATACCCTTAGGCCTGTTAATGGGTTACAAAGGATGTCCCTAAGAAGGGAGGAGGGCATGATGAGGCATGTCTGACCTCCCTCCTCCTGGCAGGCAATTTAGTTTTAGGATATTTCTTTGGCCACGAGGGAGTCCATTCAATCAGCTGGTGGAGGATGTGCCTTAAAATTTTATTTTAGTTCACAAATTGAACTGAGCCTGAAATTTACAAAATTTACCTTTGTGTCTATGATACAAAGGCAATTTAATAATAAGATAATATAAAGGCAATACAATATATTCATTAAGCACTTATTATATAACAAGCACTATGTTCTTTTGTGATCTTGTTAATAGAAACATTTATAATCTCAACTATGTACAAAGTAAATATAGAGGCAGTAGGTACTCATTATCTATCTTTGCCTTCTCACTAATAAGGTATGCACCTAAGTATAAGGTGAAAATGAAAAACATAAGTACTGCAAATTTATAGCTGGAAAGCCCTACAACTAACTTGTAAGTCCTTACAATCACAATCACCTGCTGTAGAATGGATTAGGTATAAGACAGGGTAAGCATAAGAGTGAGGGTTTTTATATAACTCTCAATAAGCTAGTTTATTACTCCACTCAACTTCTTCTACTCAAGAATGCACATGAGAAAACAAGTTAGTAAATATGGTCTCATTATAGGATAACTCTGAGTCTACTTCACTTGACTTTCTTTTTAGGTAAATCATTTGCAAACTTTGGTACTTTAGCTCTTATAGGTAACAAATTACTTCTGACACATCAATGTGTTGCAACACTGGGTCTGGTCTTCTGAATAAAGTCCAAGCCCATTTGTCTGGCCTTCAGGAGTGGCTGTGCTCTGGCCCTCATCTTTTGTGAGTAACCTTCCCATACCCAGTGCTGTAATTAAATGGATCTCTTGACTGCTCCCCATTCATACCAAGCCACAGTCCTTTCTCTTCATATCAAGGACTAGTGTTGGACCCAGAATTCAATCCCAGGAAGGCAGTCTGTCTCCAGAGTTTGGACATTTAACCACTATGCCTACTGTCTCTCATATAGTTCTTGCAAAACAGTGCTTGCTGTCTGGGGCAGGAGGAAGGCAGAATGTCTCTTTTATGTGTATTTTTGTCCTCTTTGGAAACTTACATGTAGTAGGTCTATTCAGTTAATGTGTATTGTGTTGAATCAACAGCCTAGATTGCTGGAATGGTAAAAATACAAGCAGCATTTAAAAATAAATGTATTAAGATTTAAGAAAGCTATATTAAACATTATACACATGTATTTTTATATCAGTCCCTGTGGCAAACTTTTTGGACTACTGGAGTTAAGAGAGCAAACTGTGTTTTGTGATTTGCATATTCTAAATTCCTATCAGCTGGGAGAATACAAGTTACTGTTTATTGCTTCACAAAGATTACAGACGACTTCTAGCATAGCTACTTCTTTAAGTTTAAAAATTAAAAGTTCTAAAACTATAAGGCAATTTACAAAGCCACTGGACAGGAATTTTACTGCATCACGTATAGTAAGTTTTATCTCTTCCATTGACTAGTTACTTAACACTGAGTGAGGTGAATGTTTCAGCTTTGCTTTCCTCATGTGTAATATGGAAATAAACCCTCCAAAGTGGTTGTAAGGATTAAATATCACAATATATATAAAATAACCAGCACAGTGCTTGGCACCCATTAGGGGCCCCAAACATATTAGTTTTCACCCTCATCCTATCCCTTCACTGAGATTATAAATTCCTAGCATGGAGCTAATTAAAAAGGAGAATTATAATATAGACTGGGATACATAGGTTCTGGCCAGTGGTTTGGGGAAGACAAAATCGACACCTATACAATGTTCAGCAGCAATTCAGTGTATGATTTCTTTCTTGAAATTTGTAATTCATCACTGCTTATTCCATGTTACTAACTCCTCACACCAAATCTTATATATTTATACTTCCTAAATATCTCAAATATGTTTCTTCATTTATAACCGCCCACTATGTCTCACCCTGCAAGAACCTCCTAATTGCTCTCCTTTTGGTCTTGTTCCACTTCAATCCACTCTCTACACTGTTGCCAGAGTGATCTTTCTGATGTGCAAATCTAATCATGTCACTCTGGATTAAAACCCTTCAGTGGTTCCTCATCATGCTTATGGTATGATAAAGGGAAAAATACTTAATGTGGCTTCCTACTCAGTTATGTCTGATCCATGCCTTTCTCTCCAGCCTCATCTCTGGTAACTTCCCCCACACAAACTATATGTTTTAGTAAAATTGAACTATTGGAATTCTACTGACCACAATTACTCTCTCCTTTCTTCTTCCTTTTCCTCCCTCTTTCTCCTCCTTCCCCTACTTTGTACATACTCCAATGGTCAGAAAACTTTATAGTGGTCTAAAAGGCCCCACATCCCTTTCCTCCAGTCACTGGCTTCCTTGCTGTTTCAACGCATCAAGCACACTCTCACCTTGTGGTGTTCTGCCTGAATTGCTCTTCCTCCATGTGTATACATGGATTCCTCCATTTTTTCACTTTTCTGTCCAAACATCATCACAATTCTATCTATAATAGCACTCGACCCCAACACTCTTTATCCTCTCCTCTTTATCTTCTTGCCCTGCTTTTCTTCATACTACCTAATATATACATGTGTCACATATATACATATATAAAATATCTTGCTACCTGATATATATATATATATATGTGTATATATACATATAGATGCCTTATATATATTTCTTTATACCCTTCCCAAAACACTGGCTCCATGACACAAGAAACACTGTGTTGCTTACTACGGCATTTCTAGTGCCAGCACCATACCTGTCATAGGCACTCAATAAATAAATGCATGAATACTCTTCTGTTTCAAAAACTTTTCTTTACTATATTTCCAACCTTTTCCTGGGTAATATCCATTCAATCTTTAGATTTCACCTTCTTTGCAACAAACAGCTGGTTTTGGCACCCTTCCTCTGGCCTTCCCTATCTCCCTCTGCTTTCTGTTATGAGAGACACTAATCAGATTATTTCTTAGTGGAAAAGTCAATGACCCTGACCATGGTAGTCATTGAATCCCACACTAGGCTGTTTAGAGTTCATGCTATTAGTTGTGAAGTCATGAAAAAATATTCAGTGGGATATTGTGCCTTAAAAGAATGTTTTTGAAAGATTATTTTGGCCACAGTGTGCAGGATATATTAAAAGAGAGAAGGGAGAGCACAGACCTCTAAAAACAGGGATATAAGGACTGAGACAAGAAAAGAAATTTGAAGCATGCAGAATTGAGAATGGGTCTGGAGTTGTCATGACTAACTAACAGAGCTATGTGACAATTGGATATAATGAAAGATACAAATCAATGGCAATGACAATACTGAGGTATTGAATCTTAGTGCTGTAGAGTTGAGCTGCAATGGTTCAAAGGGAAATGTAATAAGTGGAAATGGTCAACAAGCGGTTGGAAATTTGAGATGACCCAAAAGTTAAAGATATCCTGGTAAGTTTGAGGGTCATGCTTGTCGAAGGATTCTGCTCCCAAGGAAGACAATGAAAGGCAAGGGACCTCCATTTGTGGTGCTAATTATATGGTGGCATCTAGAGCTAAAGTTCATTGCTCTTTTCCAAGCTTGGAAGAAAGACTCCAAGCTAGATAGAAAACATGTCTGAAATTGATTTAGCTACGCCTATGTTCTGGCTGTGTTAGGCCTACGGTAGGCATTTGATCCTCACAAAAAACCTGTGCACTGGGTTATGTTATTCTCATTTTACAGATGAAGAAATGGAAGCTCTGCAAAATTTCATACAGCCAGCAAATTGTGCAGTTCATATTGAGACTCAGATACTTGTGACTTTATTCTACTGTAACACCTCCTAGTGAATAATTACCATCAATAGACCTCTCTTGTGAAGGACATAAAAATATCATGTCCAATTCTGTCCTCCTAGTCCTAATTTTTTTTTATTTCAGCTCTTCATGGGGGTACAAAAGCTCAGGTTATATACATTGTCCATGTCCCGCCCATTCCCCTGAGTCAGAGCCTCAAGCATGTCCATTCTCCAGACAGTGCGCCTGGCATTCACCTTGTAGTCATACCTCCATCCCCCCCCCACCTCCCCGAGTCAGCACCTTCAAGCATGATCATTCCCCAGACGATGCGCAACACACTCATCATGTAGGCACACATCCATCCCCTCCCCCCATCCCCCATCTCAGTCTGATATCCAATTGGTATCCTTCCCCGATGTGCATTTAGGTGATGATCAGGGAAACCAATTTTCTGGTGAGTACATATGATGCTTGTTTTTCCATTCTTTGGATACTTCACTTAATATAATGGGTTCCAACTCTCTCCAGGAGAACCAAAGAGATGTCATATCATCGTTATTTCTTGTAGCTGAGTAATACTCCATGGTATACATATGCCACAGTTTACTAATCCATTCGTGGATTGATGGGCACTTGGGTTGTTTCCACATCTTTGCGATTGTGAATTGTGCTGCTACAAACATTTGGGTACAGGTGTCTTTGTTATAGAATGACTTTTGTTCTTCTGGGTATATGCCCAATAATGGGATTGCTGGATCGAATGGTAGGTCAACTTGAATCTGTTTAAGGTATCTCCATAATGCTTTCCACAGGGGTTGCACTAGTTTACATTCCCACCAGCAGTGTATGAGTGTTCCTGTCTCTCTGCATCCATGCCTAGTCCTATGTTTGTAAGAGTTTTGGGGTGACATAACTTATGGGAACAAGTATTGCCGTGTGATGAATGTGTAGTAGGAAAAAGCCCCTTTGGTTTACTCTGAAATGGTGAAAGTCAAAGAAATTTCTTGACTTCTATAACAGGCTGTCCACTCCTCATGGTGTGCTAATTCTACTGTTAGAGGTAGGGGGACATTTGAGCACCTTGTTCTAGAAATTAACTTGGATTTATGGACACCCTTATGAAAAAAACAAAACTAACTTCAATTCTTTCCTGATTCTTTGTACTAATGGAAACAGAGGTCTAAAATCATATTTGAGGATGTGAGCTCTTTTTATGAGAGAAAAATACTTAAATGAGTCTCAGATTTGTGAAAATTTAAAACTATAATCGTAACCTCGAATGAACAACGAAGAATGATACTTGAATCCTTTTCTGGTTTTTGTAGGGCTTTGGGACTTTCTTTCTCTCTCTGGGGCTTAGGGGATATATTGAGGTCCTGGTTTCTGCTAAGGACTGACACAGTCATAAAGAAATGCCATCTGGCAACATGAAGATGGGCTGAGGAAATAGGGCATGATAGATGGACTCCAGGAACAGTCTTCTCTAGTGTTTAGTTAAAAGATTTTCCTTTTCTATATTATAATTTCTTTCAGGAAAATTTGTAAGATGCCACAATCTGTTGCTGTCTGTGCCATGTGGAATGACGTAAAAAGCCTGCATCTACTCTTTGGAGACAGAGTGTGGGGAGAAAAATAGCCACCTGGTGAAATGGTGATTGGAAGACAGCTTGAGAAGAAAGGTAGAGAAGTATTTGATTATAGGTAACAAGAGCCCACCAGGAAAGATTTGAGACAAATGTAAACACTTACCAGGGAGTCTCAGAAAGAGGTAGGGAGAAGAGTGAGTAACCATGGAGCTTCTCTGTCACCCGAAAGTCCCCTTCTATTATTGCAACCCAGGCCATTCTGTGGGTTGACACCAAAGCAGTTTTTGGCTACAATCTGGAGACCACCTCCTTTTCCTGAGGCCATCTACTCACCATTCCCACTAGTTTCCTTCATCTGTTTCTGAGACTTGCTGGTGGCAGAGAGGAGGAAAGGTTTTGGAGTTATCAGCCTGCATCATCATTCCTGCCCCCCTTCTTCCTAGGAAGCTGGGGTGGAGAAGAAGGGGCTGCATGTTAGAACAACAAGCTACCTACAGGCCATAGTGATGGACAGGGGGCCTTTGATCAGCTTCACGTTACTTGACTGGTTTTCCTCATGTCATTTTTTTTCTTTTTTTTTTTGTTCTCTCTCTCTCTCTCTCTCTCTCTCTCTCTCTCTCTCTCTCTCTCTCTCTCTCATCTCTCTCTTTCTCATCTTTAAAATGTATTTATTTATTTACCCATTAGGTCTGTGCCAAGCAGACATGGTTAGCTATCTAAAGGTCACTAGGATGAAACCATTTGGCCAGAGCCCAGTGTTTCAGCTTTGCCAGGGACATGCTGTTCTACTGTACCTCAGCACTGTCAAAAACACTCAATTCAATCTCATTTTACTTTTCTTTACTTCCTTCATGTTTTACTTTCTTCTTTTTTTATTCCCACTCTTTTGGTTTAGTTACTCTAATTGTATCTGTCTTCTCTCTTTTTCCTCCTTCCACATTTTGCAGTATCTCTGCTCTTTTCCCCATGCTTGTTTTTTCCATGCTTGGCCCCTTCTACTTGAGCTGATTTAAAGCAACTCCCCATGGTCCGTGGAACATCTCTGGGCCTGGTGGTCTAGAAAGGAAGCAGGTAGGAAAGCCAGCAGAGTATTGTTTTCATCTCCAAAGTGGAGCTAAGTTTAGGCTATTGGTGAAGTCTTGGTATAATGCTGAGCTGTGAAAGGAGCTGGTAACAGGAGATGGGGAGCCACATTGCAGAAGGAGAATCACTTGGGGAAAGACTGAGGATACATGAAGGCTGTCAGATGGTGAAACTAGAAACTATATTTCCTGAGGGCAAGAAGGACTGAGCTCAGAAGTCTGAAAGGTTTTAGTATATCCTATTTGATATGATTTCCAGGATGCCCCTATCCTGTTGACCTTTCTATCTTCCATCCCTTTTCTTACTTTGGTTAACTATCTCTGCACCATCACTATGACTACCACTATTACCACCATCAATTCCATGATTTACTTCCCTCCTCTTTTACCCATCATTCTTTACTGCCAGGCTGCTTGTAGAACCCCTTCTAGCTCCTCTGGGGCCACCTCCAAATGACTTTCTTGATGCCCTAGTTTATTACTATTCTTCTTTGGGAAATTTATGAGGTGGCAGGAAATGAGGGCAGGAAATACCTTGATGAATTCAAATATATAAATCTGCATCCCAGTTCCCAGAACTAGAGAAGCATCTCCTGTCTAACTCTTCCCATGTGCATCAAAGGTCAGCTCCAGGGCCCTGCCTCTATCTGTTATCCCAGGCTGTCTCCATGCAGGTAATGCAGACTATCCTGAACCAGATATCACTGAAAAACAAGGAAACCTAGTTAGAAAAATTAAGGATTATGTTCTCTAAACACAATTAGGCCATAGGTGGGGGAGGCAGAAAATCTCTGGTGAAGGGAGGTAAAAAGTTCATATACATCTTTAAGGAAATAAGGAGAGGTCAAAAAGGTAAGATGACAACTGCAGGCCAGATGAAACAACAAGATTTCTAATAATATTGCTTCTTAAATAGTACCACAGGTAACTGTGAAAAAGTTGTTATATTCTTCCCAGAAGATTTTCAAGAATGGGATATCCTCTTTGCTTTGGATAGGTCAATACTGTATTCCCTGAAAGTCCTGCAATTAGTTGTGGGATTTAAATTTATGAAAGACATTGACAAATTGGAGTTTGTTCAGAGGAATTTAAGCCACAACTTAAGCTATGGCCTAGACAGGTGAGGTAAAGAAACAAAAAATGCTTTTGTTCTAGGAAAGACAAGGCTCATAGATTACTGCCTTCAAAAACTGAAGGTCTGACATATGCGAAAAGAACTTGATATTCTTCATGGCTCCTAAGTCTATCTGGGAGCAATGAGGCAGCCTCTGTGGGGGTAACAGGAGTGGCCGTAAGTGATGATCAGGCCAGGCAGAAACCTTGAGTAACCCCACACTGTTTAAAACACTCTTGGGAGAGGGAGGAGCATATGAAACATCAGAATCTGAGAGCCTCTATCTTCTATCCTGTTTCCTGTGAAGGGCTTAGAAGACTTGAGTAAGGATTTTTATAGTGAGATTGGAGTAAGTTTGAGAATGAGGAGCAAATATATTCCAGCCTTCATTGGAGGTAGCATAGCTTTTGAAATCAGACCCACTGGGGTCATCCTTCCTCCAGACTCCTGATAACATTTTCACCTCCCTTCCAAGCCATAGCCCGGTTCCCAATCATTGAAGAGAAGGGGCATCAAGAGTTTCTGCCAGATAATCAACATTTTAGAAACCTTAAAAATAAATTATAATCTAAATACAGATACAATATTATTCTAATTTTTTATTTTTATTATTTTTTTTTTATTTTTGAGACAGAGTTTTGCTGGAGTGCAGTGATAACAATGTATAAAAATAATTGAACATTCCTATTCTTATCAAAAGACACTTGGAAATTGTTATAAATAGTGTGACAAAGTTATTTGTGCAAAAATCTCTGTTCTTTGGATTATTTTAGAATTTTATAGAATTTATTTGATAAAATTTATTTTAGAATTTTATAGAATAATATTATCAATAGTAGAAAAAAAACAGTTTCTACCAATTGATGGTTTTTCACTTTTCTAAACTCTCATGCTCCACTTCAGATAGGAGAAGAGGAACTTTGAATGGCCCTTCCACCTCTGAAATTCTGGGAAATCTGCTTAGAATTCACCTCCATAACTTTAAGCATTCCTAGATGCTCTCCTCTCTTCTTCTAATGCCTTCTTTTCTTATGTCAAACTCTGCCCCTTCCCTGGGAGGCAGTGTTGTGCAATTCAAAGAGCAAAGGCTTTGGATCTTATTTTTTTTTTAAGAGATTAACATTTTATTACTGGGATTTCAGCACTTTTAAAGTGATTTGTGGTTTTTTTTTTTTTGTCTTTTATACGTGTTCAAGTATCTTGACCTAAAGAAAAAATCTAAGGGTATATTAATAGAAGCAGAGAGATTTTGAGGAAAAATTTGAGGAGTACAACCCAAGAAACACAGATGCAAGTTGCCCTAAATATATGCTCCTATTAAGAGGAGTTACAAGTGAGTTTTTAAAGGAAAAAAAAGAAGGAGCAATTCCTAAGTTAAACATAACTATTCATTGGCCATACATTGTTCTTTGTGTCACAAATTCAAGGAACATGAAGATAATGAATGAGGGTCACATTGTGCAACTTGTGACAGCACTTCAGGTAATTTATCAGCTAGTCTGGAAAAAATAGGGAAGAAGGAGAGGCCAAAAAAATGAACATATTTAAAATACCAAAGAATAGGATAAGTTTCAACGAAATAATCCTCTCAGATTGACCAGCACAATTACCACCTTAGTAATCCATAAGGGCTAAACTGATGACTGCTACGCTCATGATTTACTTTTAACTTTATGACTAACAACATTACCATAGGAGGCTGGTTGTTGAGAGTTTATGGGGGTCCAGTATGCCAATCTGCTATCACCTTTTGACAATGGTGTGCTGAGTTTCTTTTTTTTAATCTATTTTTATTTCAGCATATTACAGGGGTACAAAAGTTTAGGTTATGTATACTGCCCTTGCCCCCTCTCGCCAGAAACAGAGCTTCTAGTGTGTCCATCCCCTAGATGGTGCACATCACACTCATTATGTATGTATACACCCATCCCCTCTCCCCCCTACATCTACCTGACACCTGAGTAATGTTATTCCTAAATGTGCTCTTAGGTGATGATCAGTGAAACCAATTTGATGGTGAGTACATGTGGTGCTTGTTTTTCCATTCTTGGGATACTTCAGTTAGTAGAATGGGCTCTAGCTCTCTCTAAGAAAATACAAGAGGTGCTATATCCCCATTATTTCTTATAGCTGAGTAGTACTCCATGGTATACATATACCACAGTTTACTAATCCATTCGTGGATCGATGGGCACTTGGGTTGTTTCCACATCTTTGCAATTGTGAATTGTGCTGCTATAAACATTCAAGTGCAGATATCTTTGTTATAGAATGTCTTTTCTTCTTTTGGGTAGATGCCCAATAATGGGATTACTGGATCGAGTGGTAGATCTACCTGTATCTGTTTAAGGTATCTCCATATTGCTTTCCACAGAGGTTGCACTAGTTTGCAGTCCCACCAGCAGTGTTTGAGTGTTCCTGTCTCTCCGCATCCACGCCAACATTTATTGTTTTGGGATTTTTCGATAAAGGCCATTCTCACTGGAGATAAGTGATATTTCATTGTGGTTTTGATTTGTATTTCCCTGATGATTAGAGATGTTGAGCATTTTTTCACATGTTTCTTGGCCATTCTTCTGTCTTCTTTTGAAAAATTTCTGTTCATGTCCTTTGCCCACTTTTTGATAGGGTTGTTTGATTTTTTTCTTGCTGATTTTCCTGAGTGCTATATAGATTCTAGTTATCAGTACTTTCTCAGATGTGTAGCATGCGAAATTTTTTTTCCCAATCTGTAGGTTGTCTGTTTGCTCTTGTGACAGTTTCTTTGGCTGTGCAGAAGCCTTTTAATTTAATCAGGGCCCATTTATTTATTTTTGTTGTTTCTGTGATTGCCTTTGGGGTCTTTTTCATAAATTCTTTGCCTAGGCCAATGTCTATAAGAGTTTTTCCCACATTTTCTTCTGGAATTCTAATAGTTTCACACCTAAAGTTTAAGTCTGTTATCCACCGTGATTTGATTTTTGTGAGAGGTGAAAGCTGTGGGTCCTGTTTCAGTCTTCTACATGTGGCTATCTTGTTTTCTCCCCATGATTTATTGAATAAGGAATCTTTTCCCCAGAGTATGCTTTTGTCTGATTTGTCAAAGATTACATGGTTATATGAGGACGGTTTTATATCTGGATTCTCAGTTCTGTTCCACTGGTCTGTGTCCCTGTTCTTGTGCCAATACCAAGCTGACTTAATAACCACAGCCTTGTAGTATAGTTTGAAGCCTGGTAAATTAATACCTCCCATTTCGTTCTTATTGCCCAAAATTGCTTTTGCTGAATGGGGTCTTCTCTGGTTCTATACAAAGAGTAAAATTATTTTTTCTATATCTGTGAAAAATGATGTTGGTAATTTAATAGGGATTGCATTGAATCTGTAGATCACTTTGGGTATTACAGATATTTTAACAATGTTGATTCTTCTGATCCACAAGCCTGGTATGCTTTTTCACCTGTTTACGTGCTCTACTATCTCTTTCCTCAGTGTTTCATAGTTCTCTCTGTAGAGATCTTTTACCTCCTTAGTTAAATATATTCCTAGGTACTTTATTTTTTTGTTGTTGCTATTGTGAAGGGTATTGAGTCTTGATTTGGTTTTCAGTTTGACTGTTATTAGCATATATGAATGCCTCTGGTTTGTGTGTATTGATTTTGTATCCTGAGACTTTACTGAATTCGTTTATCAATTCCAAGGGTCTCTTGGTTGAATCCTTGGGGTTTTCTTGATATAATATCATATCATCATCAAAGAGTGAGAGTTTGATCTCTTTTGTCCCCATTTGGACACACTTGATTCTGCTCTCTTGCCTGATAGCTCTCACAAGGACTTCAAGCACTATGTTGAATAGCAGTGGGGACAGTGGGCAACCTTGTCTGGTTCCAGTTCTAAATGGGAATGCTTACAATTTTTCCCCATTGAGTATGATGTTGGCTGTGGGTTTTTCATATATGGCCTGTATCATTTTTAGGTAGGCCCCATCTATGCCTATTTTGTTAAGTGTTCTTATCATAAAAAGGTGTTGAATTTTGTCAAATGCTTTTTCTGCATCTACTGAGAGTAACATATGATCTTTGTTTTTTTTGCTTCTATGTATGTGATGAATTACATTTATAGATTTGCGTATGTTGAACCATAACTATGTGATGTGGTGATTCACTTTTCACATTGAGTCTCCCAGGAGTTCTGTGTGCTTCTTGTATCTGGATATGTAGATTTCTGGCAAGGCCAGGCATATTTTCCTCGTGTAATTCATGAAACAAATTTTCCAACCCTTGTGTATTTTCTTCTTCTCTCTTTAGGACGCGTATGATTCTTATATTTTGCTTCTTTACGTAATCCCACATTTCTTGTCTGTTTTGTTCTTGTCTCTTGCTTTTGTGTTGTTTTACTTAATCTGATTTGTTTATCACATAGGCATTATCTTCAAGCTCTGAGATTCTGTCTTCTGTATGATCTATTCTATTTTTGAGGCTTTCCACTGTGTTTTGTAGCTCCCTACATGTGTCTTTCATTTCCAAAATTTATGTTTCGTTTTTCTGTATTATTTCAATTTCTTTAGAGAATTTTTTTATTCATTTCCTGTATTGTTCTTGTGGCTTATTTGTGTTGAGTTTCTATTTTCTCTTCAATTCCACTGAGTTTTCTTACAATCCTTATTTGTAATTCTTCCTCTGTCAATGTAATCATATCATGAAGGAGCATCCAGATACATAAAGCAGACCCTGTTTGATCTAAATAACATGATAAGCAGTATCTCCATAGTAGCTGGGGGTTTCAACACCCCACTGACTAAATAGAACAGATCTTCCAAACAGAAAATAAGCAAAGAAATAATGGATTTAAACAGAGCTCTAAAACAAAATGGTCTAACAGACATCTACAGAACATTCCACCCATATAAAGCCAAATATACATTCTTCTCATCAGCCCATGGAACTTTCTCCAAAATTGATCATATACTAGGCCACAAATCAGACCTCAACAAATTTAAAAAATATAAATTATACCATATATCTTCTCACATCACAGTGGTATAAAATTAGGGTTCAATTCCAACAGAAACACTCACCACTTCACAAAGTCATGGAAATTAAACAATCTATTGTTGAATGACTATTGGGTCAAGGAGGAGATACAGAGGGAAATCAAAAGATTCTTCAAACTAAATGATAACAGGAACACAAGTTAACAAAACCTGTGGGATACAGCAAAAGCATTCCTCAGAGGAAACTAATAACATCATATGCTCACATCCAAAGGACAGAAAGCTCAAAAATCAACAAACTAATAAACTGTCTCAAGGAACTGGAAAAGGAAGAGCAAATCAATTCCAAACATAGAAGAAGGAAAGAAATAACTAAGATCAGAGCAGAACTAAATGAAATAGAAAACACAAGAACTATACAGAAGATCAATAAAACCAAAAGCTGGTGTTTCAAAAGATAAACAAAATTTACAGCCCTCTTGCTAGATTGACAAGAACTAGAAGGGAAAGGACTCTAATAGACTCGATTAGAAATGAAAAAGGAGAGTTCACAACAGACATCACAGAAATACAAAACATTGTCTTTGAATGCTATAAAAACCTATATGCCCCAAAACTACATAATGTGGAGGAAATGGACAAATTCTTGGAAACATACAAACACCCTAAGTTCAACCAGGAGGAAATAGAATCTCTGAACAGAACAATAGCAAGCACAGCAATTGGAGCAGCAATTAAAAACCTTCCAACAAGAAAAAGTCCTGGACCAGATGAGTTCACATCTGAATTTTACCAAACATACAAAGAAGAATTCACACCTATACTAAAGAAATTATTCCACAACATTGAGAAAGATGGTATCCTCCCCAACTCATTCTGTGAAGCCAATATCACCTTGATAACAAAGCCAGGAAAGAACACAACAAAAAAAGAAAACTACAGACCAATATCCCTCATGAACATAGATGCAAAAATTCTCAACAAAATACTAGCAAACTCAATCCAATAGCACATCAAAAACATAATTCACTATAACTAAATGGGTTTCATCTCAGAGGTGCAAAGATAGTTCAGCATACACAAATCCATGTGTGATTTATCATGTAAACAGAATTAAAAACAAAAACCATATAGTCCTCTCAATAGATGAAGAAAAAACATTCAATACAATCCAGTACACCTTTGTAATAAAGATCCTCAACTAACTAGGCATAGAAGGGACATACCATAAAATAATAAAAGCCATATATGACAAACCCGCAGCCAACACCGTACTGAATGGGGAAAAGTTGAAAGCATTCTCCCTAAGAACTGGAACAAGAAATGAATGCCTAGTGTCACCATTTCTATTCAACATACTACCAGAAGTCCTAGTCAGAGTAATAAAGCAAGAAAAAGAAATACAGGGCATCCAAATTGGGAAAGAGGAGGTCAAACTATCCCTGTTTTCTGGAAATAGATGTAGGATCATTCCTATATCTAGAAAGTCTAGAGACTCTGCCAAAACACTCCTAGCATTGATAAATAAATTCAAAACAGTCTCAGGTTATAAAATCAATGTACATAATAAATCAGTAGCATTTCTGTATACCAATAGCAGTCAAGGTGAGAGTCAAATCTAAAATTCAATATCATTTATAATAGCTGCAAAGAAAATAAAATACTTTGGAATATACTTAACCAAGAAGGGGAAAGATTTCTGCAAGCAGAACTACAAAACACTCACGGACAAAATCATAGATAACACAAAGAAATGGAAAAACATCCCATGCTCATGGATTGGAAGAATCAACACTGTTATTAATAAAATGTCTACACTGTCGAATGTGATTTATAGATTCAACGCAATTCTCATCAAAATAGTGACATCATTTTGCACAGATCTAGAAAAATAATCCTAAATTTCATATATAACAAAAAAGAGCCTGAATAGCCAAAGAAATCCTAAGCAAAAAGAACAAATTCAGAGACATTACATTATCTGACTTCAAATTACACTGCAATGCTATAGTAACCCAAACAGCAGGGTACTGGTAGAAAGGTTGACACATAGACCAGAATAGCAAACCCATAATTAAAGCCATATAGTTACAACCAACTGACATTCAACAAAGCAGACAAAAACACACACTGGGGAAATGATGCCGTATTCAGTAAATGGTTCTGGGAAAACTGGATAGCCACGGCAGAAGAATGAAACTGGAGCCCTCTCACCATATGCAAAATTAACTTGAGATGAATTAAATACCTAAATGTAAGAACTGCAACTGTAAAAATTCTATGAGAAAATGTAGGAAAAACTCTTCTAGACATTGGCCCAGGCACAGAATTTATGATTAAGACCACAAAAGCAAATACAGCAAAAGTAAAAATAAATAAATGAAACTCAATTAAAATAAAAAGTTTCTACACAGTGAATGAAATAATCAACAGAGTAAATAGACAACTTACAGAATGGGAGAAAATATTTGCAGATTATATATCTGAAAAACAGCTAATATGTAGAAACTATGAAGAACTCAAACAAATCAGCAAGAGAAAAACAAATAGAACTCCATCAAAAGGTAGGCAGAAGACATAAACAGATTTCTCTTAAAAGAAGATTGACAAAAGGCCAAGAAACATGAAAAAAATGCTCAATATCACTAGTCATCAGGGAAATGGAATTAAAACCACAATAAGACACCTCCTTACCCCTGTCAGAATGGCCATTATTAAAAAGTGAAAAACGGTAGATGTTGAGATGGATGTGGTGAAAACGAAAAGCTTATAAACCATTGGTGGGAATGTAAACTACTACAACTACTATGAACAGCTGTATGGAGATTCCTCAAAGAACTAGAAGTATACCCACCACTGAATCCAGAAATCCCACTTCTGGGTATTTTTCCATAGGAAAATAAGTTATTTCATAAAAAATATACCTGAGCCCCAAAGTTTATTGCATAATAATTCACAATTGCAAAGATATAGAAACAACCTAAGCACTCATCAACTGATGAGTAGATAAAGAAAATGTGAGATATATGTATACCATGAAGTACTTCTCAGCCATAAAATGGAATGAAATAATGTCCTTTTCAACAACTTGGATAAAACTGGAGACTGTTATCCTAAGTGAAGTATCTCAGTAACAGAAAAGCAAATACCTTATATTCTCACTTATAAATGAGAGCCAAGCAAGGGATATATATATATAGTTATAAAGTGGTGTAATGGACATCTAAAACTAAGAAGGGGAAAGGGTAGGGGGGTGAAAAGTGAATTGTGTACAATGTCCACTATTCTTGTGATGGGTACACTGAAAGCCTTGACTTTAGCATGATACAATTCATCCATGTAATAAAAAAACTCTTGTACCCCACAACTTTTTTGAAATAAAAAACAAATAAACAGACAACCTATAAATATTCACAAATTATGTGTCCAGCAAAGGACTAATAACCATAATCTATAAGGAACTTAAACAACTCAGCTATAGAAAAAAATGACTCCCTTAAAAAGTTGGCAAATAGCACAATTCACAATTGCAAAGATGTGGAAACAACCGAAGTGCCCATCAATACATGAATAGATTAATAAAATGTGGTATATGTATACCATGGAGTATTACTCAGCTATAAGAAATAATGGGGATATAGCATCTCTTACGTTCTCCTGGATAGAGTTGGAACCCATTCTACTAAGTGAAATATCCCAAGAATGGAAAAATAAGCACCACATGTACTCACCATCAAATTGGTTTCACTGATCATCCCTAAGAGCACATTCAGGAATAACATTAATTGGGTGTCAGGCAGATGTGGGGGGGATGGATATATACATACATAATGAGTGCGATACACACTGTCTAGGGGATGGACACGTTTGAAGCGCCAACTCGAGGCGGTGAGAGGCAAGGGCAATATACGTAACCTAAACTTTTGTACCCACACAATATGCTGAAATAATAATAAAAAATAAAATAAAATAAAAGTTGGCAAATGACACAAATAGGCATTTTTCAAAAGAGAATGTACAAATGACCAATGCACATATGAAAACATCACTAATCATTATGACTGACAATGTAAAAAATTATAACAACAATGAGATATCATTTTACTCCAATTTGAATGGTCCTCATTAAAAAGTCAAAAAACAATAGATGTTCACCAGAGTTGTGGTGAAAAGGGAAAATATATACATTCTCAGTGGGAATATAAATAAGTACAGCCTCTATGGAGATTAGTATAGTGATTTCTCAAAAAACTAAAAGTAGATCTACCATTTAATTCTGCAATCCCACTTCTGGGTATCTTCTCAGAGGAAAAGAAATAATTATATCCAAAAATATATCTTTATCTCAGTGCAATTCACAATCACAAAGATATGGAATCAACCTAAGTGCCCATCAGCTGATGAGTGGATAAAGAAAAGGTGGCACACACACACGCACACACACACACACACACACACACACACACACACACACCATGGAGTACTACTCAGCAATAAGAAAGAATGGAATAGTGTCTTTTGCAGCAACTTGAATGGAACTGAAGGCCATTATTCTAAGTGAAGTAACTCAGGAACAGAAAATTAAATTAAATGCTGCACGTTCTCACGTATAAGTGGAAGCTAAACTATGACTACACAAGGGCACATAGAGTGGTATAATCGACACTGAAGACTCCAAAGGGAGGAGTGTGGGAGGGGTGAGGGATGAAAAAATTACCTATGGGGTAGAATGGTGATTGGTACACCAAAATCCCAGACTCTACCACTATACAATATATACATATAATGGAATTCATGTTGTACCCCTAAATCTATTTTTAAAAATTTTTAAAAATAAATAAAAATAAAAAATATTTTAAAAAATAATGAATGAAAATAAAGAAGTTTGCTAGGAAGAAATAATGCATGCATTATTTTATTTAACAATGATTTTAAAATGCTACCTTGTTGTGGTATGAATGATCGCATGGTGTCTCAAATAAGAAAGTTCTTTTCTGCCAGAGAGAGAGAAAGTGGGGAAGAAAAGCAAACTCAGCTATGAAGATATTAATGGCTTGTGAGAACTAACCAACTACCTCCTCTCTCTCCACATTTAATCCAACAGCAAGGTCTTTCATCTCTACCCTTCAAAATGTATCCTGAATCTGACCACTTCTTACTACTTAGGCCAAATTTCCATCTCTTATCTGGACACCTACAATAATAGCCCACTTTCTGGTCTCTCTGCTTCCATTGTTATGCTCCTACAGTCTATTCTTCTCACAGAAGCCACAGTGATCTTTTATAAGATGCAAATCAGGTTTTCTCTCTCCTCTATTCAAAAGCATTAATGCCACTACACTTGGAATAAAAACTTAACTCTTTACCATGGCTGGTAAGGCCCTCCATGATTCAGTCAATACTTACCCCTTGGATTCTATCTCCTGTCATACTCCTGTTCATCACATCCCTCTCAAACAAGCCTTCCTAATAATCTTAGAATCTTCTCTGTTTATTTCTGTCTCTGCACTTTTATGCTTGCTGCTCATTCAACCTAAAATACATGCTTATCTTCCTCACTTAATTCAGGTCTGCTGAAATGCCATCTCCTCAGAGAGGCCTTTCCCTATCATAGTATTAGGCATATCAAACACGTCTTGTCACTCTTTACCTCTTTACCCTGCTTTATTTTGTATGGCCCTAAATACTATCACAAATGTTGTATTTTGATTTATTTACGTTTACAATGTCTCCACAAATAAAATGCAAGCGTCATGAGGACAGGATAGTACAGTGGTTAAGAGTGCAGGATCTAATACTGAACTCTGGATTTGAATTTTGACTCCATCACTTACAGACTTACAATCTTGAGAAAGTTAATTAACCTCTCTGTTTCTCAGCTTCGTCATTGTAAAATGGGGATAAGGATGGTAACTATCTCATAAAGTTGTGAAAACCAAAAGAAATAACATAATTCCATGAAAAGAAGCCAAAATAGTGCCTGCATATAGTAAGTGCTATATAAGTGCTAGCTATTATTATTATTTTCTTTATCTCATCACTTTAAATATCTCCTGGAATGAGCTGGTGTTTAATAAATATCTGTAGAATGGTAATGTATGTGAATTATGGATCTGATTTTCAGAGCAACTGAAGGAAAAGTTATATGGCAAGAGTTTGCAAAGAAAAGAGAATAGAGCAGGTGGGGTGGGTAAACCCACAGCTAATGGAGACAGGGCTCACTGTATGTGGGAATAACATGCTTGTGGCCCTGGCCTGAGTGAGGAAAATGCATTTCATGTAACCAAAATGTTTGTACCCCATAATATCCTGAATTTTAAAAAAAGAAATAAAAAATTAAAAATTAAAAAAGGAAAGGAAAGAGAGGTTGGTACTACTGACTGGTATTTCCTGCCATGACAAAGCAGTGTAATTGACAGGGAAGATGAGGAAGTCATTCAAAGGGGGGGGGAATAGGCATCCTACATCCCTCAAATTTGTGGATGCTGCTAAGATGGGGGGTATGGATAGTCAATAGATAGAGGCAAAGGTACATGTGTTCATGTTTGTGTATGTGTGTGTGTGAGGGAGAGAGTGAGTTTGTTAGAAAGAGGTGGTATACACAGACAGTGCTGAAATACTTTTCAGTTGAGCCCACTCAGCTACTAAATATGTGGCCTTCCCTTAGTCTCAGTAGACCTAATATCAAGGAATATGAAGGTCTGGAGAATTTGGAGATGGGGTTAAACGAACCCTAACAGCTCTCTATCCCCAAGAGTTTGGGATTCAATGAGTACCCACCAACAAACCACCTCTTCTGGAATTCCAGGTTAAAGCCAAGCCACTTGCTTGAATATCTGGTCAATGACAATTGTGTATACAAAGTCCTTGAATATGAAATTGAATGGCTGGGGTGAAGAACTTTGGAATCATGAATGAGCAAAAGCCTGGATTCTCTCCTTGAGCTATAGAAGGATATCCATCACCTCCCTTCCCTTGCTGTAGAATCTCCCATCAGAAGCTGGGTAGTGGCAGTGGTAGTGGGGAAGGGCTTTTACCGTTTGGTGAGGAATTGAGGAAAAAGACATGACCTAGCTATACAATCCCTTGTCTATGTTCCCAGAGAAGGAAAGCCAGACAAAGGGTGAGCCAGACAAAGGCTATATTTCTTATTGCTATGCCACATCCCCTTTTTGCCACAATCTAGGACAATTAGAAGTAGGTTTAAAATGAATTTATTTCCACTTTATCTGCTATGCTTCACCCCGATCTTAGTCCTACAAGGTCCTTTCAACTAATTATCTTAACCCAAATGTATACTGATAAGTGCTTTATCACTCATCTCTGAAAACTCAAGAGGCCTAAGAAAACCTTCCAGAAGAGGAATAACAAACTGACTGGAGACTTACTGTCTGTCTGTACCACACAAAGTGTTTTAACCATTAAGTTTGGGGAAAAAGTCATGAAACTGTGATTAGTCAGTTTGATGTAAAGCCCATCAAGTCACTCCATGTAGACTCAGGCTGAGTAGAAAAAAGCAAGTCCTGCCACTTCTTTTTTTCTGTTTCATGATGCTTTAGTAGATTAAGGAGTATAAAAGCAAAGCCATAAATTTAGCTATTGAGAAAACTCTGAACAATGTCTTACCAGATCTCATTTATATAAATTGGACTTAGACAGTCATCCCAAGGGTATGGCAAATCAGGACAATTCATTCTTACAAGCTCAGATCTTTAGAGTTCTAAAGGCCCTTGGAGACCATGTAATCCTGCCTCTTTATTTTACAGATATGTTACCAGAGGCCCAGGGGCAGAGCTCAGTCGAAAATGCAAATCTCCAAAAATCTCACCCAGTGTTTTATCCAGTGTACCTAGGTCTGTGGATTTTTAGGAAGGTATCTCTTCTATTATTCTGGGGAAGGATTGTGCTTTGTGCTTCAAATCTGAGAGTAGCTATGGATTTTGTTCCTACTCTTAACTCCATAATGCACATATAAAATGTAAGTGCAATTTTTTATACATTGTCAAGGCTTAAGAGACCTCAAGTTAAGAACCCTTGCCTAGTGCAAAGGCTCATTCAAATCTCTAACTTCTCCAATATACTGCCTCTTACCCTGTTTCCCAGTTGGAAAATGTTAAGACAACCACTGTATCTTTGAGGCACTATGCTCACTCCACCTCTGCCATGCACCCCACACTCAAACCAGCTAATTTGGTCCAGATGTGGCCATGTCTGTCTTTTAAAGAGCTTACTGAGTAAGAATATGAAATAAGGAAAAACAGAAACACAAATGATGGGAATCATTGCTGTATATATTTCTGAACCCAAATATCTGTATCTGGATGATTTGCTTGATATAGATTTTCTAAATGCAACAGACCATATTCTACCTCATCTTGGAGAAATTTCAAGCTATACAAGTTGTCACTAGCCAAGTTGTTATTATAAGTCCTAATAAATTCTCCGTTCTCCTTTCCCAAAGTAAGTATTTTGATCCTAGTTCTGTGCTGGTCCCTACAACGAAGACCCCTCTTAGACAAGGCCTAGAGGCCTGAGTGAAAAAGGTCACTTTCTAGCTAAGATCCAGGATCCATCATCTCCCATCAACCCTGGAACCTACAAGAAGATATGTGTGTGTGTGTGTGTGTGTGTGTACGTGCGCCTGTGTGTGTGTGTACACACACACACACACACACACACACACACACAAGGATCTATGATTTTAATCCTCGAATTCAAAAAATGACAATACTGTCAGGGTCTCCTAGGCCAAGGAGATTCTGAAAGAAGTGGTTTTCCCAGGGTTAGAACTCAAGTTTCCTGACCAATTCTCATCTCATCTTGACCTCCTTTTTCATGCCATTTTTGGTGTTAAAAGCCCACATGTAGGTTGGCAGCAGCAGCTCTGTGGGGTCTCTTGGGAAGATGAACTAATCTATGAATTAAATGAATTAATAGCCACCCAGAAGACTACTCTCTGGGCTCTTCTTCCCTATCTGACTCTCATTATCCAAGCAAATAAGATTGATACAACGTCCCATGAGGACCTGGTAGCTTCCTAGCTCAGGCTTTCTGTTTCATCCATTTAGGAAAGATTTGATTTCTTAGTCAGGTAGTACTTTCTTATTTCTCTGGACATTGAGTACCCGAAGTACGACCTCAAGGTTCCAAAATGCCTTAATTACACATGCACAGTGCTGGCACTGGTCCTTATGATGATTTTCTGTGAATTAGAAATAGGCACTTCTTGAATTTAGCCCTAGGCCAGGGCACGTTGACCCAATTCATCTCAGCCAGACATCATTGTGCAGTGAACAATTTGCATAATTGTATGCAGCAGCTTTTTAGATCCACTGATACTGATTGACATACATAATATGTGGGTGTGCACTTGTGGGAGCATTTGGAAGAGAATAATGTGGTTTTGCCACCTGGCAAAAGAGTTGAGACATCATTCCCAGAAGTCCTTGATGTTCTCTATAATAAACAAATAAATGAGAGAAGAAAGAAAGGAAGGAAAGAAACAAGAAATAAAAAAGAAAGGAGTCTGTTGAGAAGTGAGAGGTTTGGCAAAGCCTAAGTCATTCACTAAGATACACAGAGAAAGGTGGAGGTGGTGAGGTAGAGGAAAAGATGGAAGGAAATAACAGTGGTTGAGCACCTACCATGAGCCAACCCTTTTGATAGGTATTTTACAAATGTCATAGCACTGACACCTCACAATCCTATAAGATAATGGCTCCATTTTCTATTTATGTTTATTTTTAATTGGGGAAAAATACACATAATATGAAATTTACTACCTTAACCACTTTTATTGTGGTAAAAAATACTTAACATACAATTGAGTATCTTAGCCATTTTTACAGCTCAGTGGCAGTAAGTACATTCACATTGTTGTGCAAATATCACCACAAACTCTCCAGAACTCTTTTCATTTTGCAAAACTGAAACTCTGTATCCATTAAACAATAGCGCTTTATTTCCCCTTTCCCCAAGCCCCTGGCAACCACCATTCTACTTTCTGTCTCTATGAATGTGACTACTCTAGGTACCTCATTTAAGTGGAATCATATTGTATTTGTCCTCTTGTGACTGGCTTATTTCACTTCGCATAATGTCTTTAAGGTTCATCTGTGTTGTAACATATGTCAGGATTTCACTCCTTTTAAGGCTGAATAATATTCCATTGTATTTTGTTTATCCATTCATCCATTGATGGACACTTGGATCGAAACTTTTGGTTATTGTGAATAATGCTGCTATGAACGTTAGTATAGAAATATCTCTTTGAGACCATGCTTTTGATTCTTTTGGGAATGTATGCAGAAATAGAATTGCTGGATCACAGGGTAATACTAATTTTAATTTTTTGAGAAACTGACATACTGTTTTCCATAGCAGCTGCACCATTTTACATTCCCAAAAACAGTGCACAGGGATTCCAATTTCTGCACAGCCTTGCCAACATTTGTTATTTTCTGCTTATTTAAACACATACACACACACACACACAAACACACACACACACACACACACACACACACATATATATATATATATTGACCATTCTAATAAGTGTGAAGTGGTATCTCATTGTGGTTTCATTTTACATTTCTCTGATGGTTAGTGATGCTGAGATTGTTTTCATGTTTCATTATTGGCCATTTGTATATCTTCTGTAGAGAAATGTCTATGCAAGATCTTGGATCATTTTTTAGTTAGGTTGTTATGTTGTTATTGAGTTGTAACAGTTCTTTATAACTGTGGATATAAACTCTTTATCACATATGATTTCCAAATATTTTCTCCCATTCCATGAGTTTACTTTTTACTCTGTAGATTACATCGTTTGATGCATAGAAGACTTTAATTTTGATATAGTCCAGTTTATTTATTTTTTTCCTTTTGTTACCTATGCTCTTAGTATCATATTCAAGAGATAATTGCTAAATCCAATGTCATGAAGATTTTATGCATTTTTGAGTTACTTTTTATATATGGTGTTAGGTAAAGGTATAACTTTATTCTTTTTCATGTGGACATTCAGTTTTCCTAATATCGTTTGTTGAAGAGGCAGTTTCCTCACTGAACGGTTCTGGCATGCTTAGCAGAAGTAACGTGGTCATATATGCCAGTATTTGTTTCTGGGCTCTCCATTCTGTTCTATTGGTTTAATTGTATTTCTTTGTGCCTATACCACACTGTTTTGATTACTTCAGCTTTGTAGTAAGTTTGGAAATCAGTGTGAGACCTCCAACTTTGTTTTTCTATCTCCAGTTTTGTTTTGGTTTTTTTGTTTGTTTGTTTGTTTTGGCTATTTGTGTCACTTGAGATCCCACTTTGGGACTTGGGAATGAGTTTTTCTATTTCTGCAAAAAATCACCATTAGTACTTTGATAGGGATTGTACTGAATCTATACATCACTTTGGGTAGTACTGATATCTTAACAATATTAAGTCTTCCAATCCATGAACACAGATGTATTTTCATTTATTGATATCTTCTTTAATTTCTTTCATCAATGTTCTGTAGTTTTCAGTGTACAAGTCTTTTACATCCTTGTTTAGGTTATTCCTAAGTATTTTATTCTTTTTCATGTTTAGCTACATCTTAAAGAAGAGAAAACTGTACCTGTACCCGAATGTTTATAGCAGCACAATTCACAATCGCAAAGATGTGGAAACAACCCAAGTGCCCATCAATCCACGAATGGATTAGTAAACTGTGGTATATGTATACCATCGAGTACTACTCAGCTATAAGAAATAACGATGATACGACATCTCTTTGGTTCTCCTGGAGAGAGCTGGAACCCATTATACTAAGTGAAGTATCCAAAGAATGGAAAAACAAGCATCACATGTACTCACCAGAAAACTGGTTTCCCTGATCATCACCTAAATGTACATCAGGGAAGGATACCAATTGGATATCAGACTGGGATGGGGGGGTGGGGGGAGGGGATGGGTGTATGCCTACATGACGAGTGCATTGCGCACCCTCTGGGGAATGGTCATGCTTGAGGGTGCAGATCCGGGGAGGTGGGGGGGGAGGGGATCGAGGTATGAATACATGGAGAGTGCCAGGCGCACTGTCTGGAGAGTGGGAGCGGACGCGTTTGGGACTCTGACTCGGGGGGATGGGCGGGACAGGGACAATGTATATGACCTGAACTTATGTACCCCCATGATGAGCTGAAATTAAAAAAAAAAAAAAAAAAAAAAAGAAGAGAAAACTGAGACTTAGTCTACAAAATAGTCATATAGACAGTCAGAGGGAGAACAGGGTTCTCCACCTAAATCTATTTAGCTATGGAGGCCAAATACTTTCTACTGTATATCATGTTGCTTTCCACTATATCATGTTGCTTTTCTTTTTTGTTTTATTTATTTCAGCATATTATGGGGGTCCAAATGTTTAGGTTACATATATTGCCCTTGCTCCCTCCTCCTCCCAAGTCAGACATTCAAGCATGTCCATCCCCCAGATGGTGTTCATCACACTCATTATGTATGTATATAACCATCCTATTCTCCCCCCTCCCATCTGCCCAACACCCAATTAGTGTTATTCCCAAATGTGCACTTAGGTGATGTTAAGCGAAACCAATTTGCTGGTGAGTACATATGGTGCTTATTTTTCCATTCTTGGGATACTTCACTTAGGAGAATGGGTTCCAGCTCTATCCAGGAAAATACAAGAGGTGCTATATCATCATTTTTTCCTATAGCTGAATAGTACTCCATGGTATGCATATAACATATTTTATTAATCCACTCATGTATTGATGGGCACTTGGGTTGTTTCCACATCTTTGCAATTGTGAATTGTTCTGCTATAAACACTTCGGTGTAGATGTCTTTTTTATAGAATGTATTTTGTTCTTTTGGGTAGATGCCAAGTATTGGGATGGCTGGATCAAATGGTAGATCTACTTGTATCTCTTTGAGGTATATCCATAATACTTTCCACAGAGGTTGTACTAGTTTGCAGTCCCACCAGTGTATGAGTGTTCCTATCTCTCCACATCCATGCCAAAATTTGTTGTTTTGGGACTTTTTGATAAAGTTCATTCTCATTGGAGTTAAATGATATCTCATTGTGGTTTTGATTTGCATTTCCCTGATGATTAGAGATATCGAGCATTTTTTGATAAGTTTGTTGGCCATTATTCAGTCTTCTTTTGAAAAGTTTCTGTTCATGTCCTTTGCCCACTTTTTGATAGGGTTGTTTGATTTTTTCTTGCTGATTTTCTTGAGTTCTAAATATATTCTAGTTATCAGCCCTTTATCAAATGTGTAGCATGCAAAAATATTCTCCCATTCTGTATGTTGTCTGTTTGCTCTCGTGACAGTTTCTTTGGCTGTACATAAGCTTTCTAATTGGATCAGGTCCCATTTATTTATTGTTTTATTTATTTATTTATTTATTGTCCCATTTATTTATTTATTTATTGTTGCTGTGATTGCCTTTGGGGTCTTCCTCATAAATTCTTTGCCTAGGCCAGTATCTATATAAGAGTTTTTCCAAAATTTTCTTCTAAAATTCTAATAGTTTTATGCTTTAGGTTTTAAGCCTGTTACCCACCATGAGTTGATTTTTGTGAGAGGTAAAAGGTGTGGATCTTCTTTCAGTCTTTGACATGTGGCTATCCAGTTTTCCCAGCACCATTCATTGAATAAGGATTCTTTTCCCCAGAGTATGTTTTTGTCTGCTTTGTCAAATATTAGATGGCTATATGAGGATGGTTTTATATCTGGGTTCTCAGTTCTGTTCCACTGGTCAATGTCCCTGTTCTTGTGCCAGTACCTAGATGTTTTAATTACTATAGCCTTATAGTATAGTTTGAAGTCTTGTAAATTGATGTCTCCCATTGTGTTCTTATTGCCTAGGGTTGCTTTTTCTATACGGATCTTCACTGGTTCCATATGAAACGTAAAATTATTTTTTCTATATCTGTGAAAACTGACGTTGGTATTTTAATAGGGATTGCATTGAATATGTAGATCACTTTGGGTAGTATAGACATTTTAACAATGTTGATTCTGCCGACCCAGGAGCATGATACAGTTTTCCACCTATTTATGTCCTCGGCTCTTTCCTTCCTCAATGTTTCATAGTTTTCCCTGTAAAGATCTTTTACTTCCTTAGTTAAATATATTCCTAGGTACTTTATTTCCTTTGTTGCTATTGTGAAGGGCATTGAGTCTTTGATTTGGTTCTCAGTTTGACCGTTATTGGCATATATGAATGCCTCTGATTTGTGTGTATTGATTTTGTATCCTGAGACTTTACTGAATTCATTTATCAATTCCAGGAGTCTCTTGGTTGAATCCTTGGGGTTTTCTAGACATAATATCATATCATCAGCAAAGACTGAGAGTTTTATCTCTTCTTTCCCCATTTGGATGCCATTAATTCTGCTCTCATCTCTAATTGCTCTAGCAAGGACTTTCAACACTATGTTGAATAGAAGTGGACATAGTGGGCAACCTTATCTGCTTCCAGTTCTAAGTGGAAATGTTTTCAATTTTTCCCCATTCAGTATGATATTGGCTGTTGGTTTGTCATATATGGCTTTTATCATTTTTAGGTAGGCCCCATCTATGCTTATTTTGTTAAGCATTCTTATCATAAAAGGGTGTTGAATTTTGTCAAATGCTTTTTCTGCATCTATTGAGTGGATCATGTGGTCTTTGTTTTTGCTTCTATTTATGTGGTGAATTACATTTATGGATTTGCATATGTTGAACCATCCCTGCATCTCTGGGATGAAGCCCACTTGGTAGTGATGGATTATTTTCTTCATAGGCACCTGGATTCAGTTTGCTAGTATTTTTTTGAGAATTTGTGCATCTATATTCATAAGGGATATTGGTCTGTAGTTTTCTTTTTTTGTTTCTTCCTTTCTTGGTTTTGGTATCAGGGTTTTGTTGGCTTCATAAAATGTGTTGGGGAGGATTCCATCCTTCTCAATGTTGTGGAATAACTTTTGCAGGATAGGCACCAATTTTTCTTTGTAGGTGTGGTAAGTTTCGGGTGTGAGTCCATCCAGTCCCGGACTTTTCGTTTTAGGAAGGTTTTTTATTGCTGTTTCAATTTCAGTTTTTGATATTGGTCTGTTCAGGAATTCCATTTCTTCCTGTTTGAGCATAGGGAGGCTTTGTGTTTCTAAAAGTTTGTCCATTTCCTCCACATTTTACAGTTTGTGCGCATAAAGTTTTTTGTAGTATTCATAGATGATATCTTGTATCTCTGAGGCATCAGTTGTAATTTCCTTTTTTTATCCTGATGGAGCTTATTAAAGTTTTTTCTTTTCTGCTTTTCATTAGTCTAGCTAAAGGCATGTCAATTTTGTTTATTTTTTCAAAGAACCAACTTTTTGTTTTATTAATCTTCCATACAGTTTTCTTGTTGTCAATTTCATTTAGTTCTGATGTGATCTTATAAATTTCACTTCTTCTGCTGAGTTTGGGGTCATTCTGTTCCTCTTTTTCTAGGTCTTTGATTCGATTCATTAGGTTGTGTATTTGTGATCTTTCTGTCTTTTGGATATAGGCATTTATGGAAATAAACTTTCCTCTCAGGGCTGCTTTAGCTGTGTTCCACAGATTTTGATAACTTGTGTCTCCTTTTTCATGTAGCTCAAAGAATCTTTTGATTTTTGTCTTGATTTCCTCATATATGAAATAATCATTCAGCAGAAGGTTATTTAGTTTCCATGACTTTGTGTAGAAATGAGAATATCTGTTAGGGTTTATTTCCAATTTTATTCCACTGTGATCTGAGAAGGAGCATGGTATAATTTTTTTTTTAATTTTTCAAGGCATTCTTTGTGTCCTAGGATATGGTCAATCTTAGAAAATGTCCCATGAGCTGATGAGAAGAACGTATATTCAGCAGTTTTTGGGGTAGAATATCCTGTAAATGTCTGTCAGTCCCTTTGTTCGAGAGTTATGTTTAAGTCCATTATTTCTTTGTTAATTTTCTCTCTAGAGGATCTCTCCCGTGCTGTCACCAGGGTTTAAAGTCTCTGGCTATTACGGTGTTGTTGTTTAACATTTTGTTTAGATCATGTAGAGTTTGCTTTATGACTCTGGGTGCACCTAAGCTGGGTGCATACATACTTAGAATTGTTATGTCTTGTTGAATTGTACCCTTCACCATTATATAGTCATCCTCTTTTTAATTCATTACTTTTGTTGATTTAAAGACTAAGTTATCTGAAATTAAAACTGTGATGCCAGCCTTCTTTTGGCTTCCATTGGCTTGAAATATTGTTTTCCACTCTTTAACCTTGAGTTTAAATGCATCTTTGCAGATTACATATGTTTCCTGAAGACAGCAGATACTTGGCTTGTGTGTATTTATCCATTCGGCCAGCCTATGTCTCTTTAGTGGGCAGTTCAAGCCATTCACATTTATTGAGAGAACTGATAGGTGGGGCCAATTTCTGTTCATCCTGTTGGGTTGGGTTCATCCTGTTGACCCATTGTGGTATCTGACCTTTGATATTTAGCTTTTGAGTGGTTTTACATTTGTGACTGTTTATTGTGCTGATCCATGTGTAACACTGTTTTGAGTACTTCTTGGAGGGCTGGTCTTGTCTTAGTGAACTCCCTCAGTCTTTGCTTATCTGAGAATGTCTTTATTTTTCCTTCATATACAAAACTTAGCTTTGCAGGGTACAAGATTCTAGGCTGGGCATTATTCTGTTTGAGAAGAGTGAGAATGGGGCCTCAGTCTCTTCTTGCTTGTAAGGTTTCAGTTGAGAAGTCTGGCATTATTCGGATGGGCTTTCCTTTGTATGTTACTTGTTTCTTTCACCTTACAGCTCATAGAAGGGCCTCTTTTGTGGATATTTTGGTCAGTCTGATGACTGCATGTCATGGTGTCTTCCTGTTTGCAATAAATCTTCCAGGAGTCCTTTGAGCTTCTTGTACCTGGATATCTAGATTTTTAGCAAGGCCTGGGAAATTTTCCTCTATTATATCTTCAAATTGCTTATCCAACCCTTGTATATTTTCTTCTTCATCTTCAGGGATGCCTATAACTCTCACGTTAGGCTTCTTCACATAATCCCACATTTCTTGTAGGCTTTGCTCTTTTCTCTTATTTCTCTGCTCTATGTCTGTGACTGACTTATTTAATAGGAAGGTGTTATCTTCAATCTCTGAGATTCTCTCTTCTGTTTGATCTACCCTGTTCTTGAGGCTTTCCATTGTCTTTTGTAGTTCCTTGAATAAGTTCTTCATTTCCAGGATTTCGGTTTGATTTTTCTTTAACATTTCAATCTCTTTAGTGAATTTTTCTTCCAAGTCCTGGATTTTTGTTTTGTGGTTTCTTTGTGTTGGTTATCTATTTTTTCTTGCATATAATTGAGTTTTCTTACACTCCATGTTTGAATTTCTTTTTCTGTCATTTTAGTGTTCTGAATTTGGTTAATGTCCTTTGCTAGAGAGCTGATGTTCCATTTGATTCTTCATACTTCCAGAGTTCTTTTGCTTAGTCCTTCCCATCTGGATCAGCCATTGCTTCCCACCTTTCAGTTTTTGTTTGGAAATTAACACACCCTGTTTGGGCTCTGTTCCATTAGATGATGTTTAGGAGCCATGCAGATTGCTGCTGCTGCCTACCAGCCTGGATGTGTGCGCTTCTATGGTTGCTTGATCTGCCACTAGGGGGAGCCACTAATATGTTGTTCAGGGTCCTTCTACCACAGTTGGTAGGCTGCTCCTGATGGGAGGGGTTACTTGCGGAGCCTGTTTTGGCTTCTTTCCAGGATTTTTGTTCCCTGACCATGGATCCCACTGTTGGCAGCTGACTGGAGGTGGAAATCCAGCCCCAGAGTTATGATCCTACTGAATGACCTAAACTGGTCAGATGAGCAAAGTCACTGCACTGTCAACTATTGGTCTGTGCCAAGGCCCTGCGGATTTGTACTAGTCGCAGTGGGAAAATGGCTTTTCTTGTCTCACCTTACCTCCATGGGTGGAGCCTACCACTTTCAGCATGAAAGATCCTGCTAGGGGGAGGGGGTGGTGCCCCATTCCACCTAGCACCCCAGCACCTGTAAATCCCACAGGCATTAGCCTCCCATGACTAGGGAAGTATTCAGAATTCACCCATCAAAATGGGCCTGGCTAGTTGACCACAGGTCGTGTAAGGGCAGAGCTTGTCGCGAGAGTCCCCAGCCTGGGGGAAAGGAGCTGCCTGACACTGTATCACACCGCAGCAGCTGGATTGTGGACCCTGAAAATGGAAACCACCCGCCCACAGAGCACTAGCACTGAGGGTGACTGTTCAGGAATTGGCAGGTGCCAGATAAGGGAGCTGAGTCATCAGGGTGCCCCATTCACTGTCTCTTTTATGTTGCCATCCCACAATGTCACGCCTGTCCAGCAGGAGCTCTTGCTCTTTCTGACCCACGCTGAGTGGGCCTATTCGCCTGTGGTGGTTTCCAGGTTAGAGTCCCCTACTTAGTATTCAACTCTGTTGATCTGGACCCACTGAGTGCCACAGGCAAGTTACCTGTCTCCTAACTACCTCCAGCCATAGCTCAGACCAGTCCCACCCCTGCCCAGTGAAGTCCTGGCACAGAACTCTGGGGAGTTCAAGATGCTTCCCACTATCGTCCCCTCTCCACAGAACCCCACATCTCCTGCCGCGGTTTTGCACTGACTTCAGGCAGGTTCCTGTCTGAATGGGTGTGGAGGTCAGTGGCAAAGTAAGACGTTCTCCTGTGGGTCTGATTCCATTTCACTCACTGGTCAGGTGGGGTGCAGCTGTCCCACGTTCTATTCTCTATTGTTTGTCTCACATTCTCCAGATTTCACAATCCTATTTCCCGTTCACCTTTTTTTTTGTTTCTTTTGTGTGCTCCACGCTGATTCTCTGCCGATTCACAACACTGTTCTTGTGGGGGAGTGATCCACTCATGTGTAACAGACTGATATCTATGCCTCTTTTTCTAGGACCAGGAATCCAGGAGGTCACCTTTACTCTGCCTTTTTGGCTCCTCTATGTTGCTTTTCTTGATCCTAAGAACATTTATCATCCATACATTCCACCTACTAGAGGTCTGTTAGACCAGTGTTAAATGGAAGAAGGGCCAATATAAAAATAAATCAATAACTTCAACAGGAGCATTTCCCCAACTCAATGGTGAGGTAATTCAGTGGTTAGAATTTGGAGAAGCTAAGGATAATGCCTGGACTTCAATCCCCACATGGGCTTGTTAGCTTTGTTTTCTTCAACAGCCACTACAAACACTCCCAAATCCAGCCCAAGGCAAGTCAGTGCCATGGGAACAGAAAAGGAGAACAAACAAACCAATTCTGGGGCTCAAGGAGGGTTTCATGGGCGAGTGACAAATTGAAACAGGTCTCAAAGCATGAGTAAGAGTTCATAATGCAGAGAAGATGGAGAAAAACTTGCCATGAAGAAGGAAAATGTTATCCAAAGACATGAAAGAGTAAAACAAACTATGAGATCTATACCTAGTTCAGTGGCATTGGTTGCAGTCCCCATTTCAGGAAGCTAAGAGGAATGACAGATAAAGGAAGGAAGGTGAGTAGGGGCCAGATTGGGAAGGCAAGCTAAGAAGCTTGGATTTGAGACAATTAGCAACAGAATTAAGAAGCATACAAAAAATTTGTATAAGGCTAGCATTAGAAACATTTTAGGAATATTCTTCATCTCTGACTTAATCAAACCTATTTATAGTATGTTTTCATAGTCATAATAGGCCAGTGATTGGTGGTAAACATCAAGGGGAGGTGGTATATGTATGCTGCAGAAAGATTTATTATGGAAGGTGTAGATTCTTCCACCTTGCAGATTTTGAAGCATTGGCTAATATTCCTGAAAAATCTGGTCCTGCTAGAAGGGATTGGCTGAGAGAAAGTGTAAGTCTCTTCAAGTGACCTATGGCCTATTATTTTCTCTGCTAGTGACCAGTGAGGAGATTGAGAAGGGGAATAACTGGAACCAGATTGCTCTTGCCTTAATCTCACTTCCCTGGAGACAGAAAAGTGGGTTTTAGACTCTCAATTACTACTGCATCTTTTGTTGGGAGCCCCATGGAGATTAAAAAGGTTAATTTGAGGGGTACCCTGTGTTATTTGGAAGGTGCCCAATCCATACAATGAAATGTTTATGCCCTGTATATAATAAACAGTATTGATATCTTTTGTGCAACACAGGCACCAGACTCAATTGTGGGCACCGAGTCCTGCTGGTATCTTGCTGCCCAGGGCAGCATGTTTTCATCTGAGAAACTCTCCTTCTAATCTCCCAGGAATTTTCCGTTCTCCTCCTTCCCTTTCTTCATTGTGGGGGCTGGGCAGTATCCTTACATGTACCCCCACTGCCAGGTTTGAGCTTTCAGAATGTTGTCATGGTGATCCTTCACCTTCTGCAGTAACCACCTATTGCTCTGAGGGAAGAAACTGGCCAAGACCCCTTCTTTTTTTTCACTTAAGTTTGTCTTTATTTACAAAAAGCTCCTGCTTGCTTCCTGCCTGCTTAGCCAGGGCCAGGGACCATGGACTAGAAGGAATCAAGAGCATGTTAGAGAGGCTGCCCCTGGTTTTTAGGAGTATTTGGCATTGGTACCTCTCACCCACCGCCAAGATCTACTTCCAAGTCTCTTCAAGGCACCAACATAATCCTGTACAAAAATGTAAAAGGTCCTTTTGTTCCTCAGGTTTCCTAAAAGATCAGGTGTAACCCCCACCACACACAACCAAGGTCTCATGCCGGTGACTGCAGGACCATGAGGGTTGGCTCATAGCCAACTACTCTCTCTCCTGGGTTACAGAAGGATACCTCCACCCATAGAGCACCTCTCATAGTGGTAGTAACCTCCAGTTGCATTTGTAAAACTCCTTCCTTTTAAACATACTATTTTGGCATCTCCTGAGACATTTCTCCTTATTACTAAGATTCCCCAGAGTGTATTTTTAAGCTATGAAGAATTATTTCAAAGGGAATCTAAAGAAATAAACAAAAATCAAAGGTTTTTTCAGTTGTCTCTATAAAGGACACATTAGTAGTAAATAGACTGCCTCTTCTAAGAGAAGAAAAGAAGATGAAAAGTGGATGGATAAGAGTCATAATATAGCTCTGACCTTTGGGTTAAGATCTGATTACTTCTAGCTGATTTTCTCATGGAATCATAAACAGTCATTCCTCCATGTCTGCAGGTTCCACATCCATGGATTCAACCAACCATGGGTCAAAAATATCTGGGGAAAAAACAATAAAAATAACAATACAACAATAAAAAATTAATAAAAATAACAGTGTGATATAACAACTATTTACATAGCATTTACATTGTATTATAAGTAATCTAGAGATTATTTAAAGTGTACAGGAGGAGGTGCATAGGTTACATGCAAATACAACAACATTTTATATAATCTGACTTGGGACTTGAGCATTTGCAGATTTTGGTATCCACAGGGATCCTGGAACCAATCCCCCCTAGATACTGGATACTGACGGATGACTATATTTATCTCAGGGATGCAAGGAAGCCTCAGCCTCTTATTCAATCTTTTGTAGGCTGGCATCTTCTTTTTAGCATGTCTCCTTAATGGCCTTCTAACTTTTGCTTCTAGTAACTGTAAACTCACTATCTGTTGAGTTCATTATATGTCTAGACAACTGTGTCAGAAAGGTTGTCCTTGTTTTGAGTTGAAATCTACCTCTGAGTGTCATTCCTACTCATGGGTCCTAGTTCTGACTTTTGGGCCACAAGTAATATATCTACTTGTCTACTCTACCTTTCCTATAACAAACCCTACATCTTCTGGTCTCCAAACTTAATTTTAAAAACCTCACTTTTCAACTATTTCTCAAGAGAATTGAGTTCCTGCCTCTCCTCCCTTCATCTTTCTAAGAACATGCTCCAGTTTATCTGTATTTCTTTTCAAATATGACACTCAGAGGTAGAACTGTACTTGTTGGTGTGGTCTGAGAGGCCCAGGTAGTACAAACCTATCACCCCCCTCCTTATGCTGTCTCTACTATAAAAATGCAGCCAGATGCCACACTACCATATTAAGCTACCACATCACACTCCTGTGTAAGTCATAAGAACTGCTTAGTCTTTTTTGTCCATGCCCATGTTCTCTACCCCATCCTCCACCCATCACTTCCTTCAGTATCCAGAGGGGAGCCTCCTCTGCTACCGTACCTCATTTTTTACCTCCTTCTTCTATATCTTCATCTTCATTCAAACATGGCTATCTTCAGAGCCCCCTACAATCAGTACTCACATTGAGCCCTCACTTTTGCCAATTTAGAGGAAGCTGGCCTTCTCTGTTCTCCCAAGCCCCATGCCTAACTATCAAATCATCACAGTGCCTTGGTCACTCATCCATTTAAACTCACACATTGCTGATCTGGACTAAAGCTAGGACTAGAGCCAGATAGGAGGAGAAAAGAGTTTCTGAGGAACAAATATGCCGGTTTCTTAGCACAGATTTAAAGAAATATGGTCAGGTGGACTTTCCTTGGAAGACAGCTGGGCCTCGGCCCAGAGGTTTTTCTGGGAAGGGCAGGAGGGAGCTAAGGGAAATTTTCTGGGGTTAGTCCACTTTCTAGAAAGAAACCCAGATTACTAGGCCTTGAACATAGATGTCAACCCCTCCCATGTGTGGCATTTTTAAAGTTTCCATTCATACCACTTTTTTCATCTGGGAAGAATATGGACCATTTTTCATTGCCTTGATTTTATGGATACAGAAATTGGGGCTCAGAGACATGGAGTGGCTCACCCAAAGTCACCCAAAGTATAACCTTCTCAGGTGGCAAAGCCTGGGGAAGAGATGGAAGAAGAGACAAAAAGGGTTTGTTTCCATTTCCTTGGAGTCAGCCATATGTGACAAGAGCAAACAAGAGAATCATTTGCTCTGGCTCCTCCATCAAAGTAGTATAAACTACAGCCAAAGGTTTAAATTAAAATACAAATATGTTTTTAAAAAGCCAGAGCAAAATGTATACTTTGAAGCATCAACTAATAACTCAACCCTGACCCCATGCTTCATGAGTGTTCTTTGAGGAGAAGATTCAATCTGACAGCTTGTAGTCAGTTGTTACAAGCAACAACTCCCATGCCCTTAAGACCAGGACATCAACAACTAGAAACTTCTTAAGAAATTTTAAGTGTGGTCTCTATTAATTAAAGACTTGAACCAGGAACACCTATAGATAAAAAATTATCCATTTAAGGCAGACAACTAAGCACTTAAGTTTTTGTATTTTTTCTGCTCAAGCCAAATTGAAAATATTCTAAAACACAGAGATACTTGAAAAGAGTTCAGGATTGAGAGACAATGCCTGAATTTTAGTCCAGTTTTTAACAAATTGCCTTAGTTCAATTGCTCTCCCTCCCTGGGCCTGTTTTCTCACTAGAAAAAGATCCTCCTTACCTCCCGTTGATTAAGGTATGAGAGCTTCAGGAAATCCATCCAAAAGATTCTGGGGCATTGAAGGTTATTCTATCAAATGCCTAAAGCAAGAATTTCTCAGAGAACAGGAAAGCATCCTGTTTGGGGATACAAGAGGATAGGCTGAAAAATTCTCCAGATGCTAATGGGGCTGGTGGCCCAGAGTTTGGGCAAGAGAAAAAGAGTTTCCAAGTTTGAAGAAGAAAAATCCAAACAAGTCTTATACTGGGTCACACACAATAGGCAGACCAAGTTTGTTCTTAGGACACCAGTGAATAGATAATCTAAAAATGAGTGTTTTGAAACAATCTGGTACTTGATATTAAAAAACAAAACAAGAAAAGCCTTCAAATTAGTCACCATGAGGAAAATTATGGACTTCTTTTCACTTATTGTATGGTTTGGTATGTTTTCTGTATTGAATTACATACAAAGGTGGGAAATTTTGCAATCTTACCAGTTTTTAGAGCTTCTAAACATCTCACTATGGCCCTAATAAACATATTATTATAAATGATGTATACTCTGCCTATTGTTTTGGCATCCCCAGGTCCTATACCACATGGGTTTAACCAATATACAATGGAAATGCAGATGCCTCACTGTGCTCCTTCCAGGCCCAGTCCAAGGATAGCCTTGTCAAATTCCTCACACTAACATTTGCTCCCATGCATGTTGCAAGCAAATATCATTGTGGGAAAAGGGACTTCAAGAAGATACCTTGTCCTTTCTACTGACTTATTTAAAATCAAGGAAAAGTGACTATAATGGTCTAACCCAATACCAGGGATTTAGGAGAATATTAAATAGGGGTAGAGACTGTGTGTTAGTTTGTTCATTCATTGAAGGAAGAAGTAGTATGTGACTCTCTCTTGGAAGATGGTTCCAGTGTCCAAGAGGCCTCACTCTCAGGAAGTTGTTAATCAAATCTAACTTAATTTCTCTTTCTGCAGTTTAAGCCTATTTCCATTTGCTCTGTCTTAATTAAAAGAGTCCATCAATTCTTTTTTTATTAGAAGAGAAGAAGGATGACATATTGGAAAGAACTTTGCTCAGCCAAAGAATTCCTGAATGACCAAGGCCCAAATACTTCCTTTCTCTGGGTGTTAGTTTCCTCAACTGTAAAGTCAAGGAAAACAGTGTTTTACTCAAAAAGTTGTGATCATTCAATGGCAAAGCATATACAGAAAAGATTTGCACCAGTTTCTGACATATAATAGGTATACACACCATAGTTTTCTCAATTCTGTATCCTATGGTGGCAGAACCAGATTTTCTGATTACTAATCCACTGTCAGAAATATTTATCATGATCATACTATTGGGAGTATCTGACCTGCAAAGTCTAGGAAATAAGGTGAATGAGAATGAGGGTTACCAGCCTTAAAAGCTGAACAGAGGAGCCTGAACTTGATGAATATATTAAGAAGTCAGGGGAAGCCTCTGAAATTGTTGAATGACAAGATGAAAGTAATGGTTTAATATCCAGAATCTACAAAGAACTCAAGCAAATAAGCAAGAAAAAAATCCCACCCCATTAAAAAGTGGGCAAAGGCATGAGCAGAAGCTTTTCAAAAGAAGGTAGACAAATGGCCAATAAACATATGAAAAAATGCTCAACATTGCTAGTCATCACGGGAATGTAAATTAAAACCACAGTGAGATATCACCTTACCCCTGTTAGAATGACTTTTATTAAAAAGTCCAAAAGGAACAGATGCTGGTATGGATGCAGAGAGAAAGGAACACTTATACATCGTTGGTGGGACTGCAAATTAGTACAACCTCTATGGAAAACAGTATGGAGATACCTCAAAAAATTAAAAGTAGACCTACCATTCAATCCAGCAATCCCACTACTGAGTATCTACCCAAAGGAAAAGAAGTCATTTTATCAAAAAGACACCTGCACTCAAATGTTTATTACAGCACAATTCATAATTGCAAAGATGTGGAATCAACCCAAATGCCCATCGATTCATGATTATATTAACAAATGTGGTATATGTATACCATAGAGTACTACTCAGCCATAAAAAGGATGAACTAATGCCTCTTGCAACAATCTGGATGGAACTGGAGACCATTATCTTAAGTTAAATAGCACAAGAATGGAAAAACGATCATTACATATACTCGCTATTAAATTGGAACTAACCAATGAACACACATGTGCACAGAGGGAAGTAAAAATCCTTGGAAATCAAGCAGGAGGAGGAGGAGGGGAGGGAAAAAAACCTACCTAACTGGTACAGTGAACACTATTTGGATAAAGGGCACACTTATACCCATGACTAAAGCATTACAAAAGTGATCCGTGTAACCAAAAACATTTGTACACCCTTAATATTTTGAAATAAAAAAGAAAGTAATGTGGTTTTAACTGATCAACACCTAAGTGCACATATAGTAATAACATTCATCAGGTGTCGGGCAGATGGGACGAGGGAGGAGGGGATGGGTACATACACACATAATGAGTGCGATGCACTTGAAGCTCTGACTCGGGTGGGGCAAGGGCAATATATGTAACCTAAACATTTTTACAGTCATAATGTGCTGAAATAAAAAAAATGAAAGTAATGGAGAATCATATGCCTTAATTGCTCCTCAGAAGTGCCAAGAGGCGGTTCACTACCCCATGAGAAAAATTGGGGCCCCCCTTCAGCAAGGATAGACAAGCCAAAGTCTTTGCACAGGAGATCTCCTTCCACACACCTGAACCCAGTAATTTTACCAACTTTGTCTTGTTCTCATTGGTTCTGCTGTCCCTAAGGGTGGCCCCTTTCCTCCCTTCCACAGTGGCCTTTCACTTCTCTGGGGCTAAGTACTTCTCACTGAACTTCTGTCTGGCATTTTTAGTTTCAGGAAATTGGCCAAGGTATGGCAAGTTCCATCTATAAGGCTAGAATGTCCTAGGTCAAAGATACTGGCATAGCCAAGCCTGGTCTTATAATTCTAGGACACTTCAAAGATCAAAGCTGAGAGTTACCTTGATAGAATTATCTATTTCAAAAAACTCATGCTAAAGTTGGAGAACTGAAACCTGGAGAGAACGCTGCAGTGAGAAGTAGGGGGAAAGATCCACTCAATGTCACACAGAGGTATGTCAGAATCCAGGTCTTGTAACTTCTAATCCAATACTATTTCCATTACATCAAGTTTAACTCCTGAAGTTTCATCTCAGCCCATCCTTGCCACTTATGCCTCTAGTTTCCTTTCAGAAGTTCCTTTTCAGGGGAACATTTTAGCTCATACGAATTTCCCCTCCCCCCTGAGTCAGAAACACTATGAACTGGTCCATTTATTCAACTTTCTCCTAGTCTAGGGGTCCAGCCTTAAGTGGCTTTCTCAACAAGCAACCTCACCACAGTTGGGATCTAGGAGCAGACCAGCACATCCCTAACTTGGTCCCTGGGTTGCAGCTACCAGGGATAGCTGTGAATACAGTCCCAGCCAATGAAGCAGCAAACATGAAACTGCCATTTTAAAGTGCCTTAGCACTAGGGTTAACTGAAATATTTCCATCCACCCTCAAACAGGAAATTGGCTGCCTGTTTACAGAACTGGACTAAGAAAGAAGGAAATAGGGACAATTATGAAGCCAAAAACCTTTCTGGATCACAGTAAATAATAATAAACAAAAATGAACCAAACAAACATGGGCAAGGAAACATCCTTGTGAAGCATCTTAAAACCCAGGCTAATGATGTTGGGTGACATGGGGTATGGCTTGGAACATCAAAGCTAGCTGTTGGAGCACCACCAAAAGGATATCCTCATTGGAAAGGAATGATAGAAGGATAGCTAGCCTTGAGGGAGTGAAGCAGCCTCCTAAGAAACTTCCATACCCCCATATCCTGCTGTCTCAAAAGCTGTTCAACTGGCTCCTTGGAAAGCCTGTGCCAGAGGAAGTGCACCAGATCACTTCAATGTGAGGTGTGCATTAAACATTTCCCCTGGCCAATCTGCCGGGAAGTATAAAACTGGGTAGTAAAGTGCAACCGTAGGCTGGCTTCAAAGGCCAGAACTGATGACTATAATCAGCTTTTACATGGGGAGGCAATGGGGTAGGCATTTGTGGATTAGCAGATCTGATTTGGGAGGTGCATTCCGCAGCACTACCAAGAGAAGAAAGGGCATCATAAAGATATGGAAGGGGTGGGTACAAACAGGTTTAACTAGAAGGGAGTCTACTGAAAGTGGCCCAGAGTTGGGACAGAGTAGCTACAGGGTCAAGGGAGTGTTTTTCCTGCTATCACATCCCGGGGAGCAAGAGAAACCCCCAGGATAGGCCCAGAAAGAAATTTTCTGGCAATATGATGGCCTTTCTACAATACTTATTAGACTAATGTGTAGAGTTTGTCCAATTGCTTTATAGAGGATAAGAGACTAGCTCACAGAGATGCATTTATCCCTTGGAAAGAGATTAAGGATTGAGGATAAGACCTAGGATTCTAGATCTAGCTCTCATACTGACTGAATGGGAGAACATGGGCCATGCCCTACCTCTGTGCCTGCCTCAGTGTCCTTTTTTTCTACCTCTGACTTTTCATGTGTGACTTTCTATGGCAAATCTAGCATTGTCTTTGACCCACAGAAGAGGATTTGTAAGATGGTAGTAATTGAGCTACTGTGGTACCCAGTTCGGCAATTTCTGACTATGCTAGAAACTGTTTCTAACTTCTATTCTTTGGAGTTCTATCTCCAGAGACTGGTTGGAAATTTTTTAAACCATAGGATGTCCACACTTGGATCAGCAAGGCTGTCTCCTGCTCTAATGTTAGTCCCAGTTTACTTTCTTTAATGGGGCTTGTAGAGAGAATTTCAATAACTTAGTTTTAACCAAATGTAAAAATTTGTTGTTTTTTTTTCTTTTGGTCTGCATTCAACATTCTCCATCTTATTCAACTGCATTAATTAATTTACATGTTTTCTTTTTCTGTAAAAAAAAAAGCTCAGCTTAAGGCATGACAATCCAAGTCTTAGCTGCCTGCTAGTAGGCAATCTGCATTAGAGAGCGGGAGAGTGCCTTCATCACTCAGGAAATAGAAAAAAGAAAAAATGCCAAATGGGTTGACATCAAGAAAAGAAGAGAGGAATTTTTCCATACTAGCAAAAGATAGTAAAGCAGACAGAAGTGGCTTAGGGCATTCAGAAATCAATAGTTAGCACAGTTGAGTTAGTGTGTCCAGTGGCATATGGCCTCCAGCCAATTCCATGTGACCTTGGGCTACATCAATAGACGTGTGAGGTTGAGAACAATGAAAATGGTCATCCTGCTTTCCTATTCTTGGATTAGACTCCATTAGCAATATGCAATCAATTCTGAGATCCATATATTTAATTTTTTTCTTCTACTTATCAAAATAAACATATGTTCATGGTAAATAATTTGAAATATGCATGAAAGGATGAAGAAAATAAACATATGGTTCCTGAGATACCATCGTTAAAGTACTAGTGTAAAGTTCTGGTGTAAAGTTTTAAAGCTAGTGTAAAGTTCTTTGTTCTCTGGAAATACACACACACAGACACACATACAGTCATGCACTGCATAACAACATTTTGGTCAATGACAAACTGATATATATATAAAATAGTGGTCCCATAAGATTATAATACTGCATTTTATTGTACCTTTTATATGTTTAGATATGTCTGGATACACAAATATTTACCATAATGTTACAATTGCCTGCAGTATTCAGTACAGTAGCATGCTGTACAGGTTTGTAGCTTAGGAGTCATAGCTTATATCGTACAGCCCAGGAGTGTAGTAGACTATATGTATTAATACAAACCATCTAGCTTTATACAAGTACACTTTATGATGTTCACACAATGACACAATTGCCTAATGACACATTTCTCAGAACATATCCCCACCATTAAGTGAGGCATTACTATGTGAATGTGTGTGTGTGTGTGTGTGTGTGTGCGTGTGTTTTGCAAGCTTGAGGTCATTGAGCATACTGAATTTACAAAACAGCTTTACAAATTTTTTTAATTTAACATATCTTAAGTATTTTCCCATGTTGATAGTCTTCAAGATCATTATGTTAATAGCTTTATATACTCCTGCATTTAACTATTCCTCTATTATTAGACATTTAGATTGTTTACAATTTTTTACAATTATACATAGCACTGCAGTGAGAGTCTTGTGCATATATCTGTTTGCATCTCTGATTATCTTTAGGACATTTTCTTAAAGGTAAAATTACTGCGTTAAAAAAGCATGAATATTTTTAAACTAGAGAAAGTAACAATATCAGCCATAATGCCAGCTGGGGATTCAGTTTTATCCATCGTTCATTCACCAAACACTGTGCCAGGAACCTAACAAAAATAAATCAATCAACATTGATTTATTTTTGTTAGGTTCCTGGCACAGCGATTGGTGAATGAACAATGAATAAAACTTCTGCCCAAAGTTATCTACAGATTCAATGCAATCCCTATTAAATTACCAACATCATTTTTCACAGATATAGAAAAAATAATTTTACGCTTTGTATGGAACCAGAGGAGACCCCGTTTAGCAAAAGCAGTTTTAAACAACAAAAACAAAATGGGAGGTATTGATTTGCCAGACTTCAAACTATATTACAAAGCTGTGGTTCTTAAAACTGCTTGGTATTGGCACAAGGGCAGGGACACAGACCACTGAAACAGAACAGAAAACCCAAATATAAAACCATCCTCATATAACCATCTAATCTTTGACAAAGTAGACAAAAACATACTCTGGGGACAAGAGTCCCTATTCAATAAATGGTGCTGGGAAAACTGGATAGCCACATGTAGAAGACTGAAAAATGAGCAAATATTTGAATAAAAATTTCTCCAAAAGAGAAACAAATAGTTTATAAGCACATGAAAAGGTCCATGAGATTAAAATAAATATGAAAAGAAATTCCAGTATTTGTATCTTGCACCCCTGTTAAAGATTGCTGAAATAAAAGATCAGTTACATAATAACTTATTAAAAACAAACTCTGTTCCATATCCAGGCTTGCTACAGATCAACTCATTTAATTCTCAGAGTTACTCTGTAAGGCAGGTATTATATTTCTAATTTTTCAAATTAGGAGCAACAGCTGAGAGAATTTAAGGAACATCCTTAAAGCCATATAGTAAATGGTGGAGCCAGGTTTTCAACATAGCTCACTGGTTCAATCACTATACTACGCTTATAACTGAGCCATATTGCTTCTCATGTGGAGCCTGAAATTTCTAGGTTTTCCCATGGCTATTCTTTCTTCTGCACCCTTGGTCTTTCAAAGTCCCTTGCATCATTCCTCTTGAATCACTGGTCCAGTTTTGGTTTGCCAAGGTCTAGAGTTAATGGTATCTTTTGGTTAAAGAATCATAGGGAACATGCTTAACCCCTAGGGCCCCTTATGTAGCCCTGCTCTACTTCTGTCTGCCTTCCCTCAGATCCAAGGAATTCAGTTTGTTTTCTCTTCCTCTTCTTTTTTTGTTTGTACAATTCAAATTTTCATCATAACTTTTCTTCTGATTATAAGCATAATATATTTTTGTGGCAGTAAATTTATAAAAATACAGAAATGTGAATTGTGCTGCTATAAACATTCAGGTGCAAGTGATTTTTTTTTTTATAGAATGACTTTTGTTCTTCTGGGTAGATACCCAATAATGGGATTGCTGGATCCAATGGTAGGTCTACTTGAATCTGTTTAAGGTATCTTCGTATTGCTTTCCACAGGTGTTGCACTAGCTTACAATTGCAAAGATGTGGAAACAACCCAATGCCCATCAATTCATGAAGGGATTAGTAAAATGCGGTATATGTATACCATGGATTATTACTCAGCTATAAGAAATAACGGTGATGTGGCATCTCTTTTGTTCTCCTGGAGAGAGTTGGAACCCGTTCTATTAAGTGAAGTATCCCAAGAATGTAAAAATAAGCACCGCATGTACTCACCAGCAAATTGGTTTCCCTGATCATCACCTAAGTGCACATTTGGGAATAACACCAATTGGGTATCAGACAGAGGTCGGGGGGTGGGGGGAGGGGATGGGTGTATACCTACATGATGAGTGCGATGCGCACTGGGGAATGGACACACTTGAACCTCAGACTCAGGGGCATGAGGGGGCATGGTCAATATATATAACCTGAACTTTTGTACCCCCATAATAAGCTGAAATAAAAAAATACAGAAATGTGAAGAAAAAAGTACACTCTTATCAACCTGAGATAATTTATTTTATTTATTTCAATTCTTTCCACTTTCTCTGTTTACACAAATTTACATTATACTGGATACAATTTTATAAGATTCTTTTTAACATAAAATGTATCATGACATTACTTGCATGTGTGATAATTAGTGACTGTATTATATCCCATTATATTGATGTTCATAGTTTATTTTACTTTTTAATTTATTTTATTTTGTACCCAATTTTTTTTAGACCAAATCACACTCTGTTGCCTATGCTAGAGTGTTGTAGTGTCAGCCTAGCTCACAACACCCTCAAACTTCTGGGCTCAAGTTATCCTCCTGCCTCAGCCTCCTGAGTAGCTGGGACTACAGGCACTCACCACCATACCCAGCTAATTTTTTGTTTCTATTTTTAGTTGACCAGCTAATTTTTTCTATTTTTAGTAGCGATGGGGTCTCGCTCTTGCTCAGCATGGTCTTGAAATCCTGAGCTCAAGTGGTCCTCCTGCCTTGGGCTCCCAGAGTGCTAGGATTATAGGCATGAGCCACCATGCCCACCCCTCTCCCCAATTTCCAAAAATAGCTTTATTGAGATGTCATTCACATTACATATAATCATCCATTTAAAGTGTGCAACTTAGTGATTTTTACTGTATTCATAGACATGTGTAACCATCACTACAGTCTACTTTAGACCATTCTCATTACCTCAAAAAGAATCCCCATACCCTTTAGCTTCTTATCCATCCATCCATCCATCCCTGGTGGCATCTATTAATATATATAGATCTGACTATTTTTTTCTCTACATTTGATTATTCTGGATAATTTGCATAAATGAAATTATATGGTATGTGATCTTTTGGGATCAGATTCCTTCACTTAGAGCAGTGGTTTCAAGGTTCATCTGCATTGCACATGTATCAGTGCTTCATTCCTTTTTATGGCCAAATAACATTTCATTGTATGGATATATCACATTTTGTTTACTCATTCATCAGCTTATGAACATTTCAGTTGTTTTCACTTTTTGGTTATTATGGATAATGCTTCTATACACACTCTTGTATAAGTTTCTGGGTTTTTTGTTTGTTTATTTGTTTGTTTTAAACTTTAAAAAAATTATTTTTAAGTGACTAATAATTGTATATATTTATCAGGTACAATGTGATGCTTTAATATATGTTTACAATATGGAATAATTAAATCAGACTAATTAAACAATCTATCAACTCACATACTTATCTTTTTTGTGGTGGAAACATTTACAATATATATGTGAACATATGTTTTCAATGATATTGGGTATACACTAAGCAGTGGAATTTCTAGGTCAAATGGTATCTCCATCTGTAACTTTCTGGAAGCTACCAAAATATTTTTCACAAGGGCTTTATTATTTTACATTCCCACTAGCAATGTATGAAAGATCTAATTTCTCCACATCCTCACCAACATTTGTTATTTTTCACTTCTTTTTAATTGTAGCCATCCTAGTGGGTGTGATGTAGTATCTCATCGTGGTTTCAATTTGCATTTTTTTAATGAAAATGATGTTAAGTATCTTTCCATGTGCCAATTGGCTATTTGTGTATCTCCTTTGCAGAAATATTTATTCACATACTTTGCTCATTTTAAAATTATATTTTCCTTTACCTTTTAAAGATAATACCACTCACAGTCTAGTTTGTGCCTCTTCTCTCAACAGGACTGGCAATAAAATGAGGCAAAGTCCACCATATGCTAATTTTAAGGATGGAATTTACCCATTTTTTCCTTTTAAGAATTCCACTTACTAAAAATTAATAATTAAAGAGAGCAAAGAAAACACACATAGTGAAGGGACAAAGACCTCTATATCTCATGACATTCAAATCAATGCCTTTATTTTATTTCTAAAGATGGACCAAATAAATTCATTTCCTCCCCTCAGAGAGTTCTCACTTGGTATCCATTCAGGTATCTTAGGTCTCAGGTTTACAGTTCTGGAACACCAGCCTAATTCGAGCCCATCACAGGAAAGTCTTCACTCCAAGCAGGAATAGTCCTTATCAAGCATTTTTCTCACAATTATCTATCAGGTGCTTCTGAATCTTCTTTTTCAGTTTTGCTTTCCTCTTATCTTGGTCTTCCAAAGGAAGAAGTGTTCCTAAAAGTATGTTACATAAATTTTTAAAATGCTTTTTTATCAAAATACAGAGGAGGTCTATTGTTAAGAAGTCTAGGAAACATAGGTATTTTAAAATATAGATAATTAGAACTTTAATATGCTAATATCTACTGCGAATCTGTACGAGGACACTCATACAAATTTGACCAATTTATTTGATGACAGATCACTTTTCAGGGTGTATCTCCTAGACCTATTATTGTGTAGCTCAAACTTTAAGAAACACTGTCCTATTGGATGTTCAGAATTGAAAGAGAATGGACACATTATCTCTGAAAACCCCATGATTTGCCACATGGGGAAATAATTTCAGAAATGGAAAGGGGCTTGTACAATTCACACACTGATTTGAAAGTAATGTTGCTAATAAAACCTAGTTCACTGGACTCATACAAGAGTAATTTTTCCACTACTTCATAGTGTGGACTAGCTAAAATATTTCAAATATCTAGACAGGGTATGTAGTATTCAAGTATAACAAAAGTCAACTTTCAAACTGACCATTTTTCCAAGTGGTTAAGACTTTGTGGAAATGATGATAGTTCTGCTATTAAACAAACTCCAAAGTCAACAAATAGAAATCTAAAACACATTTTCACTTGACTTTCTGCATAGGAAAGGGATATGTGCATATAATTAGTGTTCTGTTTTAAGAATATGTTCTGAACATATACAATAACATGATTGATCTGAACTATTTATGGACTCAGTACAAGAGTGAAAGAATTAAGGTGGGATTAAGGAAGAGAAAAAATGAAAAAGAAGAATAAATCTCCATTGAATGGGTTATCTAACTAAACACTGAAAATGTTAAAACATTTTTGAGAGAAATTGAAGAAGGCCCAAACAAATGAAAAGTTATACCATGTTTATAGATTAGAAGATTCAGTATCATTTGGATGTCAACTCTCTCCAAACTGATCTGTAAATTCAATGCAATCTCAGTCAAATACCAGGCAAGCAGGAGATATAAGAAAACAAAAGGCAGAGTAAAGACCTCCAAAAATTTTCGCCTTCATAAAAGCAACAACAACAAAAAAGGCTGCCAAAAATTTTAGAATCAACATTTCAGGACCTTGGACATACAAAAACTCAGTGAGCATTTATCCAAGACAATGACCACATTTCTATAATAACAGTGAGTTCTGTGGTTCTTTAACCTACCTTGTTTTCATCCTCCACTTTTCACCTCAAGGCAACCTTGAAAAATAACAACCCAAACCTGAGGAAAGGAGGGAATAGAATGGCATTGGAGCTCTTTCAAGGCTTATTCCCCAAAATTGTCATTATTTTACCAGTCTGATAGTTTCTTGGAATAACCACTTGCAACACTTGTCTTGTTTTATTCTGACTGACAGATCAACCATTGCTTCAATGCCTCTCCCTGAAAACATGCTAAAGACTAACTGTTTATTTCTCCAAAAAATTCATATATTGAAACTTAATCTGCAATGTGATGGTATTTGGAGGTGGGGCCTGTGGTAGATGATTACATCATGAGGGTAGATATTTCATGAATTGAGTTAGTATACTTATAAAAGTGTCCCTAATGAGATCCCTTTCCCCTTCTGCTATTTGAGAACACAGCAAAATCATGACAATTTATGAACCAGGAAGTCGGTTCTAACCAGAAATCAATCATGCTGGCACTCTGATCTTGGATTATCGGTCTCCAGACCATGAAAAACAAATTTCTTTAGTTATAAGCCACCTAGTCTATGGTATTTTATTACAGCACCCTGAACAGTCTAAGACAGGGCATATGTTAAAAAAAAACATTTATAGGCAGTTGGTATAACATAGTAGCTGTTGCAGATGATGAATGCCAGTTGTGGCAAACATAGACTAACCAAAAGGTTTAAAAGAAAAAGCTGAGAGATTAGATGACCAAAGGGCTGTGAATATTTCTAATATATCCTTAGAAATCTAGAAGGCTGGATACATGCATAGAGATTTTTGTATGTACTAAAAAGACCTGAGAGGTCATAAGCTTTCACCTATGTATGAAATTGGGGTACACAAGCAGAAAAACCATTTGACAAAATCCATCACAACTTTATGATAAACACTAAAACAAAATAGGCATAGACGAGACATACCTCAAAATTATTAAGTCCGTAAATGATAAACCCACAGCCAATATGATACTGAATGTCAAAAATTGAAAACATTCACGCTTAGAACTGGAACCAGACAACGTTGCCCACTATTTCCACTTCTATTCAACATAGTGCTGGAAGTCCTTGCTAGAGCAATTAGACAAGAGTAGGGAATTAAGGGCATCCAAATGTGGGCAGAAGATATCAAACACTCACTGTTTGCCAATGATATGATATGATATCTAGAAAACCCACAGGATTCAACCAAGAGACTCCTGGAATTGATAAATGAATTCTGTAAAGTCTCAGGATACAAAATCAAAGGACACAAATCAGAGGCATTCATATCCCCCAATACCAGTCAAGCCAAAAATCAAATCAAAAGCGCAGCACCTTTTACACTAGCTTCAAAGAAAATTAAATATCTCAGAATATATTTAACAAAAGATGTGAGAGGCACATACAGGGAGAACTATGAAACACTAAGAAAAGAAATTATAGTTGTAAACACATAGAAAAATCTACCTTGCTCATGGATTGTCAGAATCAATATTGTTAAAATGTTCTTACTACCCAAGGTGATCTACAGAATTAATGCAATCCGTACCAAAGTACCATCATCATTTTTTACAGATCTAGAAAAACTAGTTCTACACTTTGTATGGAACCAGAGAAGATCTCATATAGTCAAAGATATCTTAAGCAAAAAGAACAAACTGGGAGGTGTCAGTCTACCAGACTTCAAGCTTTACTGCAAGGCTATCATAACCAAAATAGCATGGTACTGGCATAAGAACAGAGATATAGACCTTTGGAACAGGACTCAGAACCCAGAAATGAAACCATCCCCATATTGTCATCTAATCTTTGACAAAGCAGACAAAAGTAAACAATGAGGAAAAGAATACCTTTTCAATAAGTGGTGCTGGGAAAACTGGGTAGCTACATGCAGAAGATTGAAACTGGATCCCCACCTCTCACCTCTTACAAAAATCAATTCAAGATGGATAACAGACTTTAACATAAGGCATGAAACCTTAAAAATCCTAGAAGAAAATGTATGGAAGACTCTTTCAAACATCAGCCTATACAAAGAATTTTTGAAGAAGACCCCCAAAGCAATCACAGCAGCTACAAAAATAAATAAATGGGACCTTATCAAATTAAAAAGCTTTTGGACAGCCAAGGAAACTATCATTAGAGTGAATAGACAGCCTACAGAATGGGAGAAAATATTTGCTCTGTACACATCTGATAAAGGGCTGATAACAAGAATCTATCTAGAATGATATTATATCCAGAAAACCTCAAGGATTCAACCAAGAGACTCCTGGAACTGAGAAATGAATTCAGTAGAGTCTCAGGATATAAAATCAATACACACAAATCAGAAGCATTCATATATGCCAATAACAGTCAAACTGAGAACCAAATCAAAGACTCAATACCCTTCACAATAGCAGCAAAGAAAATAAAGAACCTAGGAATACATTTAACTAAGGAGGTAAAAGACCTCTACAGGGAGAACAATGAAACACTAAGGAAGGAAATTGCAGAGCACATAAACAGGTGGAAAACCATACCATGCTCGTGGATCAGAAGAATCAACATTGTTAAAATGTCTACACTACCCAAAGTGATCTACAGATTCAATGCAATCCCTATTAAATTACCAACATCATTTTTCACAGATACAGAAAAAATAATTTTAAGCTTTGTATGGAACCAGAGAAGACCCTATTTAGCAAAAGCAATTTTAAACAATAAGAACAAAATGTGAGATATTAATTTACCAGACTTCAAACTATACTACAAGGCTGTGGTTATTAAAACTACATGGTATTGGCACAAGTGTAGGGACACAGACCAGTGGAACAGAACAGAAAATCCAGATATAAAACCATCCTCATATAGCCATCTAAACTTTGACAAAGCAGAAAAAAACATACTCTGGGGAAAAGAATCCTTATTCAATAAATTGTGCTGGGAAAATTGGATAGCCACATGTAGAAGACTGAAACAGGACCCACAGCTTTCACCTCTCACAAAAATCAAATCACGGTGGATAACAGACTTAAACTTTAGGTGTGAAACTATTAGAATTCTAGAAGAAAATGTGGGAAAGACTCTTATAGACATTGGCCTAGGCAAAGAATTTATGAAGAAGACCCCAAAGGCAATCACAGCAACAACAAAAATAAATAAATGGGACCTGATCCAATTAAAAAAGCTTCTGCACAGAAAAAGAAACAGTCATGAGAGTAAACATACAACCTACAGAATGAAAAAAATTTTTTGCATGCCACACATCTGATAAAGGACTGATAACTAGAATCTGTTTAGAACTCAGGAAAATCAGCAAGAAAAAAAATCAAACAACCCTATCAAAAAGTGGGCAAAGGACATGAATAGAAATTTTTCAAAAGAAGATAGAAGAATGCCCAACAAACATATGAAAAAATGCTCAACATCTCTAATCATCAGGGAAATGCAAATCAAAACCAAAATGAGATATCACTTAACTCCAGTGAGAATGGCCTTTATCAAAAAATCCCAAACCAATAAATGTTGGCATGGATGTGGAGAGACAGGAACACTCATACACTGCTGGTGGGACTGCAAACTAGTGGAACCCCTGTGGAAAGCAATATCGAGATACCCTAAACAGATACAAGTAGACCTACCATTTGATCCAGCAATCCCATATTCCGCATCTACCCAAAAGAACAAAAGATGTTGTATAAGAAAGACATCTGCACCCAGATGTTGTTAGCAGCACAATTCACAATTGCAAAGATGCGGAAACAACCCAAGTGCCCATCAATACATGAGTGGATTAATAAAATGTGGCATATGTATGCCATGGAGTATTCCTCAGCTATAAGAAATAACGGTGATATAGAACTTCTTATGTTCTCCTAGATAGAGTTGGAACCCATTCTATTAAGTGAAGTATCCCAAGACTGGAAAAATAACCACCACATGTACTCACCAGCAAATTGATTTCCCTTAGCATCACCTAAGTGTACATTTTGGAATAACACCAATTGGGTGTTGGGCAGATGTGGGGGGGGAGGGGATGGGTGTATACATACATAATGAGCGTGATGGGCACTGTCTGGGGAATGGACACGCTTGAAGCTCTGACTCAGGATGGTCGGGGGACATGGGCAATATACATAACCTAAACTTTTGTTCCCCCATAATATGCTGAAATAAAAAAAATAAAAATAAATTAAGAAGCTAAAAAAAAAAAGAATCTATCTAGAGACGGATTCAAGAGAGACAAAATGGTGGATTAGGGGTGACCTCCTGCCTCTGTGCTACCAGAGTAGGAGGTGAAGAACGCAGATAGCTACACGCAAGTGGATTGTTCTCCCACAGAATCAGTATAGTGAACCTGCAGAGAAGCAGTGCGGGACAAACAGCGCTGGAAAAAAAAAGGTGAATTGGAGAATCGACTACAAAGTCTGGAGAGTGAGAGATATACAATAGAGAATAGAGCATTGGACGTCCGTGCCCATTGGCCAGCCAGGGTAGTGTGATCTGACCCATAGGAGGATGACTCTTCTTCCAACCACCTCCACACCCACGCAGGCAGGGAAGTGCTGGAAGTCAGTGCAAAGTTGTAGAACGGGCTGACAGACTCTGTGGAGTAGAGACAGGAACAGGAAGCATTTTGAACTCTTCATTGTTCTGTGCTGGGTCTGCTTTGGGCTGGGGAGGGACTGGTCCGAGTAGACACTTCCTGGTCCTGCAGGAGTGAGCTTGAAGACAGACTTCTCACTTCTGGAGTCCGCCAGGACCAGAACAAGGGAGGTGAACACCAAAAAAGAGGCTCTGCCCTTGGAACCACGAAAGATTTGGCTGGTGCAGGGTGAGAAAGAGTACAGATACCTCCTACTGAACAGTCATGAGTCAGTGTGTTAGGGAAACAGTGGGCTCAGCAGGTGGCTCTTAGAGACAGTGTGCCAAACCCAGCACCTGCTACCCCCCGAACAGTCACCTCCAGCGAGGGCTCTCAGTGGGTGGGCAGCCACCATTTTGGGTGTCCATACCCTAAAAATGCTGTGGCATGTTGCCCAGGCAATGGACTCAGGCAATGCCCCTGCCCTTTCCCCGGCAGAGCAGGTCCCACCCTTGGAGGAAGGGAGTAACGAGAGAAGCTACTTTCTCTCCCAACACAGCTGCTGGCCTTTTTGCTCTGGCAGGTCAAACCCTGCCTTTTTAGGGGCGGAATAATGAGAGAAGACACTTTCTTGGTTGAATCACCAGGCAGTCTTGGGTGGTCCCACGTCTGACCCAGCTGCCTGTGTTTCTCACCAAAGGGACAGATCCCACCCCTGGAAGGGTGGAGTAGTGAAAGAGGCCACTTTTCGAGTAGTGAAATAAACCTTTTTTTGAGCCGAGACTCGCAGCAGGATCATACCTGCCCCTTTGCTGTGTCTCCGCCGCTGGGCTGCTTTGTGCCAAAGGGACATACCCCACCCCTGAAAGGGCATAGTAGTGAAGGAGGCCACTTTTTGAGTTGAGACCTGTGGCCGCCTCTTTGCTGTGACTCGGTCACCTGTGCCTCCTGCCAAAGGGTAAGATCCCACACTTGGAATGGTGGAGTAGCAAAGGAAGCTGCTTTCTGGGCTGAGACCCACTGTGGTGGCAGACAGCCCTTGGCTGCAAACAGGCCACTGGCACCTCATGCCAAAGGGACCGACTCCACATTTGGAAGGGTGGAGTAGCGAGGCAGACCACTTTCTGGTTTGAGATCCTCAGTGGCCTTGGGCAGGAATTCTCCAACAGCCCTGAGGTGTGTGCTTCATATCAACTAGACAAACCTCATCCTCAGAGGGGTGGAGTGACGAGAGTAGCCACTTCCTGGGCGGAGAACCCTGGTGGCCCCAGAAAGTGTCTATCCCCCAGTCAGGCGGGTTATCTTACCCTCTGCAGAGCAGATCCCACCCTTGGGGGAGGGGAGAAATGAGAGAAGATGTTTTCTGGGCTGGGATTCGCGTCAGTCTCAGCCAATGCCCGTCAGGACAGACACAGACTTTGAAGGCAGGGAGAAAGGAGAAGAGTCGCTTTCCCTGAGTGGCTGGCTTGAATCTGTGGGACCTTGGAACTAAGCAAAAAGGGACAGATTGCTGAATTGTTACAGTGGGTTGGTTTTGATCATCTGATAAGATCATAACACAAGGGCTTGCCCTTGGAGCCTAGGCTGTTGCCAGCTTAGGGGCTTGTGGTCTGGTATGGAAAATCTTGACTGGAGTCCTTAGTAATTGCACCAATTGACACCCACCCCCCATCAGGAGCTACTTCACAAGAGTGGTGAAAAAGCCCAGAACAGCATATTAGCAGCTTTCTCCTAGCTGCAGATCAAGCAACTTCTGAAGTAAACACCCTTAGGCTCACCAGTGCCTGTTGCTCTTCTCACCCCACCTAAAATGGTAACAGTGCTAAAGTAACCCTTGGGAGTGGCATGATATTCCTCAAAGACTGAGGCACCTGTATATCCCATTTGGGAGTTTAAAGCTCAATACAAAGGTATTGGGATACCTTGATAACTGACTCCTCCATGCAAACTACAAGCAACAAAAGAAAGGGTAACCTCATAGCCCAACAGAGTGTCTTCCACCTCAAACTAGTGGTTGGCAGCAGAGTAACACACACAAGAGTGATCCAACTCCTGGGAGTCAAAGCAAGGGATCCAAACACACTATTCTCCTTAAGCAGGAGGTGAAGACAACAGGTCAGAGATAACCCAACCGGCTAAAACACCTCAAAGACAATACAGGACCAGAGCACATCTCCCCAGCATCGTCAAGGGAAGTCCATTTAGGGACCCAGATTTAAGTCCATAAACCAGTCCCAGCACCCCCAGTCCTTGACAAAGTAGCTTGATGAGAAAGAATCAGTGAAAGAACACAGGAAACATGAAACACCAGAGAGAAAAGTCACCTCCAAAAGAAGATATTCAATCCCAATCAATAGATACTAAGTTACATGATATAATTAAACTGACAGAGGAAGAATTGTGAATATGGATTGTACGAAAATTCAATGGAATTGAAGAGAAAATAGAATCCCAACATAGAGAAACCACAAGAACAATTCAGGAAATGGAGGAAAAATTCTCTAAAGAAATTGAAATACTATGGAAAAACCAAACAGAAATCTTGGCAATGAAGGAGGCATTCAAGGAACTTCAAAACACAGTGAAAATCCTCAAGAATAGAATGGATCATGCAGAGGAAAGAATCTCAGAGCTTGAAGATACATGCAGCGGAAAGAGTCTCAGAGCTTAAAGATAATGGCTATGTGCTAAACAAATCAGATGAAGCAAAAGAATGCAGAAACAAGAGACAAGACCAAAACATGCAAGAAATGTGGGATTATGCAAAGAAGCCAAATATAAGAATTATTGGCAACCCAGAGGGAGAAGAAGAAAATACACAAGGGCTGGAAAACTTATTTGATGGAATACTGGAGGAAAATATGCCTGGCCTGGCCAGAAATCTTGATATCCAGATAGAAGAAGCACACAGAACTCCTGGGAGACTCAATGTGAAAGGGCAATCACCATGTCACATAGCTATTAGGCTGAACAAAGTAAACACAAAAGAAGCAATTCTCTGAGCAGGGAGGAGAAAGCAACAAAAAAACTATAAAGGAAAACCTGTCAGACTCACTGCAGATTTCTCATCTGAAGCTTTACAAGCCAGAAGGGATTAGATGCCTATCCTTAATCTTCTAAAACAGAATAATGCCCAACCTAGAATTCTTTATCTGGAAAAATTAAGTTTCATATATGAGGGAGAAATAAAGTTCTTCCCAGACAAGCAATCAATGATGGAATTTGCAAAGACCAGACCAGCCCTACAGGAAGTACTCAGAAGTGCATTACACACTGAACAGCAAAATAGGCACTCTTCAAAGTAAAATCATTCAGGAGTTAAAGGCTAGAACTTGGACTTCATGATGGTTCAAGAAGCAAAACAAAACAACAGGATTTCACTCAACAATATAAATGGAAATCTACCTCAAATTTCAATCCTCATAATAAACGTGAATGGATTAAACTGTCCTCAGAAGAGACATAGACTGGCAGAGTGGATAAAAATCCAAATGCCTAGTATCTGTTGTCTACAGAAAACGCATCTAACCCACAAAGATAACTTCAGGCTCAAGGTAAAGGGATGGAAAACAATTATCCAGGCAAATGGATGTCAAAAGAAAGCAGGGGTCACTATACTATTTTCAGATAACATAAGCTTTAAAATAGCGAAAGTAAAAAAAGACAAAGATGGCCACTTTATAATGGTGAAAGGGAAGATCCAACAAGAGGATTTAACAATTCTTAATATTTATGCACCCAACTCAGGAGTGCACAGTTAATAAAGCAAATCTTGTCTGATCTAAATACTATGATAAATAATAATGACATAGTAGCTGGGGACTTCAACACCCCACTGAATGAACTGGATAGAACTTCCAAACAGAAAATAAGCAAAGAAATAATGACTTAAACAAAGGTCTAGAACAGAAGGGTCTGACAGAACTCTACAGAACATTCCACCCAAATAAAGCCAAATATACATTCTTCTCATCAGCCCATGGAACTTTCTCCAAAATTGATCACATACTAGACCACAAATCAGACCTCAACAAATTCAAAAAAACAGAAATTATACCATATATCTTTTCTGATCATAGTGGTATAAAATCAGAGTTCAATTCCAACAGAAATATTCTCCTCCCTACAAAGTCATGGAAATTAAAAAATCTATTGTTGAATAACTATTGGGTCAAAGAGGAAACACAGAGGGAAACCAAGAGTTTCTTCAAACTAAATGATAATGGAGACACTAGTTATCACAACCTGCGGGATACAGCAAAAGCATACCTGAGAAGAAAACTAATAGCATTAAACACTCACATCCAAAAAACAAAAAGCTCAAAAATCGAAAATTTAATAAAGAGTCTCAAGGAATTGGAGAAGGAAGAGCAAATCAATTCCAAACCAAGGTGAAGAAAACAAATGACTAACATCAAGGCAGAACTAAATTAAATTAGAATAAGAGAACTATACGGAAGATCAACAAAACCAAAGGCTGTTTTTTTGAAAAGATAAACAAAATTGACATGCCTCTTGTGAGACTGACAAGAATTCCAAGGGGAAGTACCCTAATAAACTCAATTACAAATGAAAAAGGAGAGGTCACAACAGACACCACGGAAATACAAAACATTATTTTTGATTACTATAAAAACCTATATTCTCCAAAACTACATAATGAGGAGGAAATGGACAAATTCCTGGAAACATACAACCTCCCTAAGTTCACTCAGGAGGTAATATAATTTCTGAATAGACCAATCTCAAGCTCAGAAATTGGAGCAGCAATTAAAAACTCCCAAAATGGAAAAGTCCCAGACAAGATGGCTACACTTCAGAGTTTTACCAAACATACAAAGAAGAACTCATACCTATACTACAGAAATTATTCCACAACATTGAGAAAGATGATATCCTCTGTAACTCATTCTATGAAGCCAATATCACCTTGATACCAAAGCCAGGAAATGACACAACAAAAAAACTACAGACCAATATCTCTCATGAATATAGATGCAAAAATCCTCAAAAAATTTTTGCAAATCTAATTCAGAAGCATATCAAAAAACTAATTCACAATGACCAGGTGGGCTTTATTCCAGGGATACAAGGCTGATTCAACATACAACGATCTATAAATGTGATTCGCCTCATAAAAAAATAGAAGAACAAAGACCATATGATTCTCTCAATAGATGCAGAATAAGCACTTGACAAAGTACATCACACCTTTATAATAAAAACTCTGAACAAAATAGGCATAGACAGGTCATATCTTAAAATTATCAAGTCCATTTGTGTTAAACCCATGGCCAATATCATACTGAATGGGCAAAATTGAAACCATTCCCACTTAGAACAGGAACCAGACAATGTTGCCCACTATCTCCACTTCTATTCAACATAGTGCTTGAAGTCCTTGCTAGAGCAATTAGACAAGAGAGGAGAATTAAGGGCATCCAAATGGAGGCAAAAGAGATAAAAATCTCACTATTTGCCAATGACATTATATTATACCCCAAGGATTTGACGAAGAAACTCTGAGAATTGATAAATGAATTCAGCAAAGTCTCTGGATACAAAATCAATACACACAAATCTGAGATATTCATATACACCAATAACAGTCAAGCCAAAATTCAAATAAAAAATGCAATGCCTTTTACAGTAGCTTCAAAGTAAATTAAATATCTAGGAATATATTTAACAAAAGAGGTGAAAGACACATACAGGGATAACTATGAAACACTAAGAAAAGAAATTGTAGAAGATGTAAACAGATGGAAAAATCTACCTTGCTCATCAATTGGTAGAATCAATATCAATAAAATGTCCATACTACAAAAAGTAATCTAAAAAATGAATGCAATCACTATCAAAGTACCATCATCATTCTTTACAGATCTACAAAAAATAATTATAAGCTTTGTATGGAACCAGAGAAGACCTCGTATAGCCTCGTATGGTTGTCGATTTGTGATATATAGCTTGTATCATTTTTAGATAGGCTCGAACTATGGCCATTTTGTTAAGCATTCTTATCATAAAAGGGTGTTGAATTTTGTCAAACGCTTTTTCTGCATCTATTGAGAGGATCATATGGTCTTTGTTTTTGCTTCTATTTATGTGGTGAATTACATTTATAGATTTGTGTATGTTGAACCATACCTGCATCTCTGGGATAAAGCCCACTTGTTTGTGATGGATTATTTTCTTGATAAGCACCTGGATTTGATTTGCTAGGATTTCATTGAGAATTTGTGCATCTATATTCATAAGGGATGTTGGTCTGTAGTTTTCTGTTTTTGTTGCATCCTTTCTTGGTTTTGGTATCAGAGTTATGTTGGCTTCATAAAATGTGTTGGGGAGAATTCCGTACTTCCCAATGTTGTAGAATAACTTTTGTAAAATAGGCATTGGTTCTTCTTTGTAGGTGTGGTAAAATTCGGGTGTGAAACCATCTGGTCTGAAACTTTTCTTTTTGGAAAGGTTTTTTATTGCTGTCTTGATTTCAGTTCTTGATATTGGTCTGTTCAGGAATTCTGTTTCTTCCTGGTTGAGCCTAGGGAGGCTGTTTGTTTCTAAAAATTTGTCCATTTCCTCCACATTTTCCAGTTTGTGTGCATAAAGGTTTTTGTAGAATTCATAGATGATATCTTGTATTTCTGTGGCATCAGTTGTGATTTCTCCTTTCATGTTCCTGATGGAGGTTATTAGAGATTTTTCTTTTCTGCTCTTGTTTAGTCTAGCCAGAGGCATGTCAATTTTGTTTATCTTTTCAAAGAACCAACTTTTTGTTTTATTAATCTCCCATATGGTTTTTCTTTTGTCCATTACATTTATTTCTGATTTCATCTTATTAATTTCTCTCCTGCTGCTGGGTTTGGGATCAGTCTGTTCTTCTTTCTCCAGTTCTTTGAGTCTATTCATTAGGTTGTCTATTTGTCAGTTTTCTGTCTTTTTGATATAGGCATAGAACTCAGGAAAATCAGCAAGAAAAAATCAAACAACTCCATCAATAAATGGGCAAAAGACATGAACAGATACTTTTCCAGAGAAGACAGAATAATGGCCAAAAAACATATGAAAAAAATGCTCAACATCTCTAATCATCAGGGAAATGCAAATCAAAACCACAATGAGATATCACTTAACTCCAGTGAGATTGACCTTTATCAAAAAGTCCCAAAACAATAAATGTTGCCGTGGATGCGGACAGACAGGAGCACTCATACACTGCTGGTGGGACTGTAAACTAGTGCAACCTCTGTGGAAAGCAATAAGGAGATACCTTAAACAGATACAAGTAGACCTACCATTTGATCCAACAATCCCATCATTGGGCATCTACCCAAAAGAACAAAAGTCATTCTATAAAAAAGACATTGCACCCAAATGTTTATAGCAGCACAATTCACAGTTGCAAAATATGGAAACAACCCAAATGCCCATCAATACATGAGTGGATTAATAAAATGTGGTATATGTATACCATGGAATATTACTCAGTTATAAGAAATAATGGGGATATAGATCTCTTATGTTCTCCTGGATAGAGTTGGAATCCATTCTACTAAGTGATGTATCTCAAGAATGGAAAAATAAGCACCACGTGTACTCACCATCAAATTGATTTCACTGATCATCACCTAAGAGGACGTTTGGGAATAACATTAATCAGGTGTCAGGCAGATGTCAGGGGGAGGGGATGGATGTATACACACATAATGAGTGCGATGTGCACTGTCTGGGGAATGGACACTCTTGTATCTCTGACTCAGAAGGGTAGGGGGGAAGGGTAATATATGTAACCTAAACTTTTGTACCCCCATAATATGCTGAAATAATAAAAATAAATAAATAAGTAAAATAAAATAAAATAAATAAACGATTATATACCAAAAAATTATCTAACCTAGATGACACAGATAAACTCTTGGGATGATGCAAACCACCAAAACTTGCTCAAGAAGAAATATAAAATCTAGATAGAGTTATTATATACAAGTAAACAAGATTGACAAGATTGGCAGTTGGCATGGGTTCTGGCTGCCACAGCTGGAAGAGTATATCCTAAAGACACCATCAGAAGACCATAAAAGAAGCTTGGCATCTGTGTGCTCAAAGGGAAAGATACTAGTTCAAAGAGAGTGGCTTTAGGTTTACCAAAAATAATTGTTTAAAAACGTAAGGAGGAAGATGGCAGACTAGAAGCAGCCCATGAGCATGTTTCTCTAAAGGAAACCAGCATACATTACAGACAGATACCTACCTATGAATAGCTCTTCTTGGAAGGAACACTGAAATCACAGAGAAGTGATGTGGGGCACTCAGAGTGAAGAAGAAGGTGACTGGGCAATACATTTGACAAGATGCAAGGTTACTATAGGGAGGCTTCTACAAGTGGGGAAAATTATGAGGACAGAGCACTGGGGCACCCTACTCACCCCACAGGCATTGTGGACAAATTGTTAGAGGTCTCCCTACACAATCATAGGACTCTGCCTGGACAGATTGGGGACCTGCCTAGAGCCTGTGTGGAATCATTGCACTGGAAAACAGGCACAGTTGGAATCAGATGGAAGCTGACCCTGGGTTTCTGCAGCTGAAGCCAACCTGTGTTCTTGGGTGCATGGTGCCAGGTTGTCACAGGACTCACCTTTGCAGCAGTAGCCTTCATATCACTCCCACCAGGCTAGGAATGGAGAAAATTAAGCAGAGGCTCCTCTGAGCCATACCCTGTGACTAGAAACCAAACACATCTCCCCTATAGCACAATGAGATCTGAGCATGGGAGTTGACAGGCTCCACAGGCTCTGACTTGTGAGGCTTTGGACAACTGCTTCAGTGGGTCCTGGGGGCACAAGGAGAGCTGTGCAGTCCCTGGGGCACTGGAACTGACCTCCACCTGCATGACCTTGCATTCATACAGTTCCTGAGCCTGTGAAACAGTTTGTTGCCTACTCAGCCTTGACTCCACTCTCCAGGTCCAAAAAGCCTGTGTCACTGTTTGGCCCTGACTCTGCCCTCCAGGTTGGATCAGCCCACTACTGCAGGGCCCTGCTTTCAGCTCTGAGATCTTGTTCAGAAGCCCTGGTTCTGGCTCCTCCACAGTCCCGGGTCTGAGGCTCCCATGTAGAAGCCTGAGGCACTGTCATCGTGACTCCAGAGCTCCCACCAGGCCCAGGACACCACCATTAAGATGAGTGCCAGGCGCATTGTCTGGGGAATGGACACGCTTGAAACTCTGACTCAGGGGGATGAGCTGGACATGGGCAATATGTATAACCTGAACTTTTGTACCCCCATAATAAGCTGAAATAAAAAAAAGATTCTAGCACTGTATCTGGACCCCAAGCCCCCACCCCTGAGCCTCCACCTCTGCTTCAGGGCTGGTGGAACTGTTTCAAGGTCCAGTGCTCTACCAGGGACCCCTCAGCCTTGAGCTTCCAGTACATGGGGAACTGGTTGAAACAAATGCCCACATCCTGGGAACCCATGACCAGTGCCTAGGTAGCCTCACACAGTTGCCACTGTTACCTCTGTGTGGAGACCCTGGGCAGAGAATTCCCCACAATTCCATCCTCCGTGGAGAGGGTCTTGCCTAGCACCCAACTCAAACATCCTACAATTATCTGGTGTACAACCCAACACCCAGCACAAAGATCATCCAGCACAGGCTTGAACAGTGGCAATCACTGGTGAATAGGACAAAGCAGAGCACCTGCATTACAGACTTCTATTGCACATACCCCTCCCCTGCTGCATCAACATTCCAGGATAGGAAAAAAGCACCATCTAGGGACCTCCACTTATTCTAACTAAGTAAGAGAGATCCCAGCAAAGGACAGGTTCCCTGCAAACCTATTAGCCCTGATTTGAGAAAAGAGGTTTCAGATGAGAAGAACCCAGGAAAAGAACCCTGGCAACATTAAGAAACAAAACAGTTTGACACCTACAGAAGATCACCATGGAGTTACAAGATTGAACTCCAACCACAAGGAAATTGCTGAAATCACAGAAATGGAATTCAGAATGTGGATGGCAAATATGATAAATGGAATTGAAGAGAAAGTTGGAAAACAATAAAAAAATGCAAAAAAAATTCAGGAAATTAATGAAAAAGTCACTAAAGAACTAGATAGCATAAGAAAGTATATAATAGAACTTAAAGAAATAGAAGAGTCATTTAGGGAGCTTCAAAACAGCAGAAATCTTCAACAACAGGCTAAAGTAAGGAGAAGAAAGAATCTCAGAGCTTGAAGACAAGTCTCTTGAGCTAACCTAGTCATTTAAAGAGGCAGAGATGAGAACAAAAACGTTAGAGCAATTATGTAGACAGATATAGGACTATGTGAAGTGAACTAACGTTTAAATTAGAGGTATCCCTGAGAAGGAATAAGAAAGAGCTAAAATAATGGAAATCTATTGAAGGGAATTATTAAGGAAAACTTCCCTGGGATTACCAGAGATCTAGACATTCAGATAAAAGATGTTCATCAAAAAATAGGAAGAATCATAGCAAATAGGACATCTCCAAGACACAGTAATCAACGTGGCCAAAGTCCACATTAAGAAGAAAATTTTATAAGCAGCTAGAAATAAGCAACCACTGACCTGAAAAGGAAAAAACATCAGAATTAGAAAAATCAAAATCATACCATGTATCCTCTCAAACCATAGTGGAATAAAACTAAAATATATTCAAAGAGCAAAACTCAATTCTACACAAAGTCATGGATATTTAACAACCTGCTGATGACCGATTATTGAGTCAATAATGAAATTAAGATGAGAATCAAAATAATTCTGGAACTGAATGGCAAAGGGGATGCAAGCTGTCAAAATCTATGGGATTCAGCAAAAACATTCCTAAGGGGGAAATTCACAGCCCTAAAAGCCCACATCAAAAAATTAGAAAGATCTCTAATTAATAAGCTAATATCATATCTCAAGGAACTAGACAAGGAAGAGCAAAGCAAACCCAACATCAGCAGAATAAAACAAATAAAATTTAATGAGAGGATTGATATTTGGGGTATATTTCTATTCATATTGTTAAGTAGATTCTTATCTTTCTGTTTTAACTCTTGAGCCACTGTGGAATCCAGGTTCTGGTCTTTAACTCCTGAGTGATTTTACTTTGGTGAGTGTCTGTGATGCCGGTCAGTGTATAATGCAGGTCTGAGTACTTCTTGCAGGGCAGGTCTGGTCTTCGCAAGTTCCATCAGTGATTGTTTATCTAGGACAGTCTTTATTTCTCCCTTGTAGATGAAGCTTAGTTTAGCCAGGTAAAGAATTCTAGTTTGGCCATTACTCTGTTTTAGAAGATTGAGGATGGGTCTCCAGTCCATCCTGGCTTGTAGGTTTTCACTTGAGAAGTCTGCAGTTAGTCTGATAAGTTTTCCTTTGGAGGTTATCTGTTGTTTTTGTCTTACTGCTCAAAGGATTGCCTCTTTTGTGTTTATTTTAGCCAGTCTGATAATTATGTGACGTGGTGATTGCCTTTTCACGTTGAGTCTCCCAGGAGTTCTGTGTACTTCTTGTATGTGAATATCCAGGTTTCTGGCAAGGCCAGGCATGTTTCTCTACAGTAGTCCAAGAAATAGATTTTCCAGCCCTTGTGAATGGCTTGAATTGTCCTCTGAAGACATGTAGACTGGCTGAGTGGATAAAAATAATAAGCCAAGTACCTGCTATCTCCAGAAAATGCACCTAACCCACAAAGACGCTTTCAGACTTAAGATCAAGGGTTGGAAAACAAACTTCCAGGCAAATGGAAGCCAAAAGAGAGTTGGGGTAGAGATTCTGAGTTCAGACAGCATAAATTTTAAAATAGCAAACGTAAAGAAAGACAAAGATGTTCACTATATAGTGGTGAAAGGAAAAATACAACAAGAAGACTTAACAATTCTTAATATTTATGTACCTAACACAGGAGTGCCCAGATACATAAAGCAAACACTGTTTGATCTAAATAGCATGTTAAACAGCAATGCCATAGTAGCTAGGGATTCAGCACTAAACTGCCTGAATTGTACTGATCCTCCACAAACACAAAAAAAGGGCAAAGAAATAATAAAATTAAACAGAGTTCTAGAAAAAATGGGTCTAACAGACATCTACAGAACATTCCACCCATATAAAGCCAAATAAACATTCTTCTCTCAGTTCATGGAACTTTGACCAAAATTGATCACATCCACTGCCACAAATCAGACCTCAGCAAATTAAAAAAATAGAAATCATACCACGTATCTGCTCAGACCGTAGTGGTATAAAACTAGAGATCAATTCCAACAGAAACACCCACCACTTCACAAAGTCATGGAAATTAAACAAGCTACTGCTGACTGACTACTGGGTCAAGGAAGAGATCCAGACAGAAATCAAAAGATTCTTTGAACTAAATGATAATGGGGACACAAGTTATCAAAATATGTGGGATACAGCAAAAGCATTCCTGAGAGGAAAATTAATAGCATTAAATACTCACATCTAAAAAACAGAAAGCTCATAAATAAACAAACTAACAAATCATCTCAAGGAACAGGAAAAGGAAGAGCAAATTTATTCTAGACCTAGCAGAATAAAAGCAATTACTAAGATCAGAGCAGAACAAAATGACATTGAGAATAAAAGAAGTATACATACCAAAAGTTGGTTTTTCAAAAAGGTAAACAAAATTGATAGTGCTCTTGCTAGATTGACAGGAACTAGAAAGGAAAATAATAAACTCAATAAACTCAATCAGAAATGAAAAAGGAGAAGTCACTACAGATATCACAGAAATACAAAACATGATCTTTGAATACTATAAAAACCTATATGCCCCAAAACTACAAAATGTGGAGGAAATAGACAAATTCTTGGAAACATACAACCTCCCTATACTCTATAAGGAAGAAATAGAATTCCAGAACAGACCAATATTGAGCACAGAATTTGGAGCAGCAATAAAAAATATTCCAAAAAGAAGCTCCAGACTAGATGGGTTCACACCTGAATTTTACCAAATCTACAAAGAAGAACTCATACCTATACTTCAGAAATTATTCCAAAACATTGAGAAGGATGGCATCCTTCCAAACTAATTTTACAAAGCCAATATCACCTTGATACCCAAGCAAGGAAAGACAAAACAAAAAAAGAAAACTACAGACCAATATCCTTTTTGAATATAGATGCAAAAATGCTCAAAAAAATCTTAGCAAATTAAATCCAACAGCAAATCAAAAAATAGTTTATAGCAGCATAATTCACAAGTGCAAAGATGAGGAAACAACCCAAGTGTCCATCAATACATGAGTGGATTAATAAAATGTGATATATGTATACCATGGAGTAATACTCAGCTATAAGAAACAATGGTGATATAGCAACTCTGTATTTTCCTCGATAGAGTGGGAACCCATTCTACTAAGTGAAGTATCCCAAGAATGGAAAAATAAGCAACACATGTACTCACCATCAAATTGGTTTCACTGATCATCACTTTCAAGAGCACATTTAGGAATAACATTAATCATGTGTTGGGCAGATGTGAGGGAGAGGAGGGGATAGGTGTATACCTACATAATGAGTGTGATGTGCACCGTCTGGAGAATGTACAAGCTTGAAGCTCTGACTCGGGTGGGTGGGGGGGTATGGGCAATATACATCACCTAAACTTTTGAACCCCCATAATATACTGAAATTAAAAAAAGTAAAAAAAAAATCCTCCAATAAATAAAAGCCATTGACCAGATATTTTTACTTGAATTTTACCAAACCTACATCAAAGAACTTGTGCCTATACTAAAGAAATTATTACACAACACTGAGAAGGATGGAATCCTCCCAAAATCATTATACAAAGCCAATGTCACCATGATACTAAAGCCAGGAAAGGGCACAACAAAAACAAAAAAGAAAACTAAATACAAATATCTCTTATGAATATAAATGCAAAAATCTCAATAAAATATTATCAAACTTTGTTCAACTGCACATCAAGAAAATACTTTATTATGACCAGGTTGGCTTCATTCCAGAGATGCAAGGATGATTCAGCATATGTAAATTTACAAATGTAATTCACCATATAAATAAAAGCAAAAACAAAGAACATACGATCCCCTCATTAGATGTAGAGAAGGCCTTTGACAAAATTCAGCACCCTTTTATGATAAGAATTCTTTAAAAAAGAGGCACAGATGGGACGTAGCTCAAAATTACTAAAGCCATGTACAAGAATCTCTCAGCCAACATCATGCTAAATGGGGAAAAATTGAATCCATTCCCACTTAGAACTTGAACCAGACAAGGTTGCCCACTATCTCCACTTCTATTCAGCATAGTGATAGCAGTCCCTGCCAGAGCAATCAGACAAGAGAAGGAAATCAAGCCTATCCAAATGGGAGCAGAAAAGGTCATACTATGGCTCTTTGTGATGATATAATATTTTGTCTAGAAAACCCCCAAACTTCAACCAATACATTCTGAATTGATAAACAAATTCAGAAAAGTCTCGGGATACAAAACCAATGCACACAAATCAGTAGCATTCATATATGCAAGTAACAGGAAAGCTGAGAATCACATTGAAGATTCAATAACTTTGATGATAGCATCAAAGGAAATAAAATATTTAGGAATATATTTAATGAAGGAGATGAGAGATCTATATAGAGAGAACTACAAAACACTGAGAAAATATACTGCAGAGGATGTAAACAGATGGAAAACCATACCATGCTCTTGAACCAACATAATCAACATTGTTAAAATGTCTATACTACCCAAAGTGATCTATGGATTCGATACAATCCCTATTGTATTGAATACCAACATCATTTTTTGCAGATGTAGAAAAAATGATTCTGTGCTTTTTCTAGATCCAAAGAAGACCACATATATAAAAAGCAACCTTAAGCAAAAATAATAAATTGGGAGGCATTGACCTATCAGACTTCATGTCATACTACCAGGCTATAGTAACAAAAACCAGCATGGTATTGGCACAAGAACAGAGACATAGACAAATAGAACAGGACTGGGAATCCAGGTATACAACAATCCTCATTTTGCTGTGTGATCTTTGACAAAGCAGACAAAAACACACACTGGGGAAAAGAATCCCTGTTCAATAAATGGTGCTGGGAAAATTGGGTGGCCATATGTAGAAGACTTAAACAGAATCCACGCTTCTAACCTCTCTCCAAAATGAGCTCATGATGGATAACAGACTTCAATGTAAGGCATGAAACCATAAGAATTCTATAAGAAAATGTTAAAAATACTCTTATAGACATTGGCCTATACAAAGAATTTATGAAGAAAACCCCAAAGGTACTCACAGCAAAAACAACAATAAATAAATGGAACATAATCAAATTAAAAAGCTTCTACATAGACAAGGAAATTATCACTAGAGTGAACAGACAACCTACAGGATGGGGGAAAATATTTGCATGCTATACATCTGGTAAAGGGTTGATAACTAGAATCTATATAGAACTCAGGAAAATCACCAAGAAAAAAATCAAAGAACCCCATTAAACAGTGGGCACGAACAGAATTTTTTTCAAAAGAAGACAGAATAATTGTCAAGAAACATATGAAAAAATACTCAACATCTCTAATCATCAGGGAAATGCAAATCAAAACCACAGGAAGTATCACTTAACTCCAGTTAGGGTGGCCTTTAACAGAAAGTCCCCAAAACAACAAACATTGCCTTGGGTGTGAAGAGACAGAAACAATCATACCCTGCTGATGGGACTGCAAATTAATACAACCTCTATTGAAAGTGCTATGGAGATATATCAAAGAACTAAAAATAGACCTACCATTTTATCCAGCAACCCCACTACTGGGTATTTACTGAGAGGAAAACAAAAGTCATTGTATAATAAAGACATCTGCACTCGAATGTTTAAAGCAGCACAATTCACAATTACAAAGATCTGGAAAAAACCCCAGTGCCCATCAATACATTAGTGATTAATAAATGTTGCATATAAATACCATGGAGTACTACTCAGTCATCAAAAAGCAATGGTTATCTAATACCATTTGTATTATTCTGGATGAAGCTGGAGTCCATTCTTCAAAGTGAAGTATCACAAGAATGGAAAAACAAGCACCACATGTACTCACCATTAAATTGTCACTAATTTATCAACACTTATTTGTACATGTGGAAGTAGCATTCATTGGGCATTGGGCAGGTGGAAGGGAAGAGAAAATGATGGGTAATTTCACACTTAATGGGTGTGATGCACATTCACTGGGTGATGGGCTCACTTGAAGCTCTGACTCGGGCAATGCAAAGACGATATATGTAACCTAAATGTTTGTACCACTGTAATATTCTGAAATAAAAACAAAACAAAAATAAACTTTATACTCATTAACAGTTACTTCCAATATCCTCTTGCCCCAGCTCCTAGCAAATACTAATCTGCTTTGTGTTAATATGCATTTTCCTATTATAAGCAGTTCATATAAATGGAATCATACAATATGTGGCCTTTTATATCAACCTTCTTAGCACGAAGTTGTTAGAGTTTATCCATGATGTAGCATGTATCAGAACTACATTTAATTTTTTATTTCAAAATATTAAGGGGGTATGAACATTTTTGTTATATGGCTTGAGTCAGGGCTACAATTGTGCCCATCACGGAGTAGTATTCATTGTAGCTGTTATGTGGGTTTTTGCCCCTCCCCTATTCTCTTATTCCCCATGCTTGGTTTCCAATGACTCCTACTTCCCTTTATGCACTTGTGTGCCCATCAGTTAGTTAGTTTTAATTTATTAGTGAGTACATATGGGCTTTGTTTTTCCATTCCTGAGATACTTGGCTTAGTATAATGGTCTCCAAGGCCCTTCCAAATTGCTGCAAATGGTATTAATTCATCCTGATTTATGGCTGAGTAGTTAGTTCTCCATGGTATACAAATGATACATTTTGTTAATCCATTCATGAATTGATGGGCACTTGGGTTGATTCCCCATCTTTGCAGTTGTGCTGCAATAAATATTTGAGTGCTGGTGTCTTTTTGGTAAAAATGACTTATTTTCTTCTGAGTAGATACCCAGTAGTGGGATTGCTGGATCAAATGGGGGGTCTACTTTTAGTTCTTTAAGGAATATCCCTACTTTTTTCATAGGGGTTGTACTAATTTGCAGTCCCAGCAGAAGTGTTCATTTCTCTCTGAATCCATGCCAACATCTGTTGTTTTTAAACTTTTTTAAAAAAAGCCATTCTAACAAGAGAATTTTTATATCAATCCCATTGTGGTTTTAATGTGCATTTCCTTGATGATTAGTGATGTTGAGCATTTTTTCATATGTTTGTTGGCCATTTGTCTATCTTCTTTTGAAAAACTTCTGCTCATGTTTTTTGCCCACTTTTTATTGAGTGCCAGGCGCACTGTCTGGAGAATGAGAACGGACGCGCTTGGGACTCTGACTCAGGGGGATGGGCAGGACATGGACAATGTATATGACCTAAACTTATGTACCCCCATGATGAGCTGAAATAAAAAAAATGAAAAATAAATAAATAAATAAATAAAAACAGGCCCACGAACTAAATGCCCACTTTTTAATGGGGTTGTTTATTTTCTCTTGCTAATTTCTTTGAGTTTTTGTAGATACTGGATATTATCCCTTTCTTGGATGTATAGATTGCAATTATTTTCTTCCATTCTGTAGGTTTTCCATTTGCTTTTTTGGTCATTCCTTAGCTGTGTAGAAGCTTTTTATTCATTATTTATGTTTAATTTTTTTATTTCAGCATAATATGGGAGTACAAATGTTTAGGTTATGTATATTGCCCTTGCCCCCCACCCCCGAGTCAGAGCTTCAAGCATGTCCATCCCCCAGACAGTGCTCCCTGCACCCATTAGGTGTGTATATACCATTCCCCTTCTCCCCCACCATCTGCTTGACACTCGATGAATATTATTACTATATGTGCACTTAAGTGTTGGTCAATTAATATCAATTTGATGGTGATTACATGTGGTGCTTCTTTTTCCATTTGTGGGATACTTCACTTAGTAGAATGGGTTCCAGCTCTAGCCAGGATAATACAAGAGGTGCTATATCACCATTGTTTTTTATAGCTGAGTAGAACTCCATGGTATACATATACCACATGTTATTAATCCACTCATGTATTGATGGGAGTTTTTTAATTTAATGAAGTCCCCTTTATTTATTTTTCTTGTTGCTGTTATTGCCTTTGAGATCTTAGTCATAAATTCTTTGTCTAGACCAAAATCTAGAAGAGATTTCCTACATTTTCTTCTGGAATTCTTATGGATTCATGGCTTACATTTAAATCTTTCATCCCTCTTGAATTAAGTTTTGTGAGTGATGAGAGATAGGGTTACTTTTTCATTCTTCTGCATGTAGCTTTGCAATTTTCCAAGCACCATTTATTGAATAGGATTTCTTTTCCCTGGTGTATGTTGTTGACTTCTTTGTCAAAGATTAGTTGGCCATAGGTAGATTCTTGTTATCAGCCCTTTAACAGATGTGTAGAAAGCAAATATTTTCTCCCATTCTGTAGGTTGTCTATTCACTCTAATAATAGTTTCCTTGGCTGTGCAGAAACTTTTTAATTTGATCAGGTCCCATTTGTTTATTTTTGTTGCTGCTGTGATTGCTTTGGAGGTCTTCTTCATAAATTCTTTTCCAGACTGATGTCTGAAAGAGTCTTCCCCACATTTTCTTCCAGAAATGCATCTATCCCACAAAGATGCCTTCAGGCTCAAGGTAAAGGGATGGAAAACAATCTTCCAAGCAAATGACAGCCAAAAGAAAGCAGGGGTAGCTATACTTATTTCAGATAACATAAGTTTTAAAATAGCAAAAGTGAAAAAAGACAAAGACGGGCACTATATAATGGTGAAAGAGAAGATCCAACAAGAAGAATTAACAATTTTTAATATTTATGCACCCAACTCAGGAGCACCCAGATACATAAAGCAAACCCTGTCTGATCTAAATAGCATGATAAACAGTAATGCCATAGTAGCTGGGGACTTCAACACCCCACTGAATGAACTGGTCAGATCTTCCAAACAGAAAATAAGCAAAGAAATAATGTACTTACACAGAGTTCTGAAACAAAAGGGTTTGACAGACCTCAACAGAATATTTCACCGAAATATAGCCGAATATATATTCTTCTCTTCAGCTCATGGAACTTTCTCCAAAACTCATCACATAGTAGGCCACAAATCAGACCTCAACAAATTCAAAAAATAGAAATTATACCATGTATTTTCTCTGATCATAGTGGTATAAAGTTAGAGTTCAATTCCAACAGAAATACCACTTCACAAAGTCATGGAAATTATACAATCTATTGTTGAATAACTATTGGGTCAAGGAGGAAATACAGAGGGAAATCAAAAGTTTATTTGGACTAAATGATAGCAGGGACACAAGTTATCAAAATCTGTGGGATATAGCAAGAGCAAAGAGATTTTTATGGTGTTCAAAGATTATGTTTTGTATTTCTGTGATATCAGTTGTGACGTCTCCTTTTTCATTCTTATTGAGCTTATTAAAGTTCTGTCCTTTCTACTTCTAATCAATGTAGCAAGAGGCCTATCAATTTTATTTTCTTTTAAAGGAACCAACTTTTTAAAATTAATCTTCTATATAGTTCTTTTGTTATTGATTCCCTTTAGTTCTTTTCTGATTTGGGTTATTTCTTTTCCTGTACTGGGTTTAGGATTGGTTTGCTCTTCCTTTACCAGTTCCTTGAGATGATTTATTAGTTTGTTGATTTGTGATCTTTTTGTCTTTTTGATATGGGATTTTAAGGCTATGAGTTTTCCTCTCAGTACTGCTTTTGTGGTATCCCACAGATTTTGATAACTTGTGTCCCCATTGTCTTTTAGTTCAAAGAATCTTTTGATTTCCATATGAATCTTCTCCTTGACCCAACAATCATTCAGCAATAGACTGTTTAATTTCTATGACTTTTTGTAGAGATGTGTGTTTCTGTGGAAATTTATTTCTAATTTTGTTCAACTATGGTCTGAGAAGATACATGGTATAATTTCTATTATTTTTTGACATCTGTTTTGTGGCCTAGGATGTGATCAGTTTTAGAGAAAGTTCCATGAGCTGATGAAAAGAATGTATATTCTGTGTTATTTGGGTGGGAGAGTCTGTAGATGTTTATTAGTCCCATTTGTTCTAGAGTTCTTTTTAATCAACTATTTATTTGCTTATTTTCTGTTTGGAGGATCTGTCCAGTTCTGTCAGTGTGGTGTTGAAGTCCCCAGCTATTACGGCATTGCTGTTTATCTTTTGCTTAGGTCAAGCAGGATTTGCTTTATATATCCGGGTGCTCCTATGTTGGGTGCATACATATTTAGAATTGTTAAGCCTTCTTTTTGAATTTTTCCTTCCACCACTATAAAGTGACTATCTTTGTCTTTCTTTACTTTTGTTGCTTTAGAGTGTACACCAGTTTTCTTTTGGTTTCCATTTACCTGAAATATTGTGCTTTATCCCTTCACCTTGAGACTGAATGAGTCCTTGTGTGATAAAATCATTTTCTGGAGACAGTAGATACTTGGCTTATATTTTTTTTTATCCATTTAGCCAGCCTATGTCTCTTCAGTGGACAATTCAAGCCATTCACATTTATTTAGAGAATTGATATCTGGGGTGGCTTTCTCTTCATCCTGTTGGGTAGACTCTTATTGTTTTGTTCTACCTTTCAAGACATTGTGGAATCAGGGTTCTGGCCTTTAGCTTTTTGTTGATTTTACACTGGTAGGTGTCTATTACACTGGTCAGTGTATAATGCTGTTCTGAGTATTTCCTTCAAGGCAGTACTGGTCTTCACAAATTCCATCAGCAATTGCTTGTCTGGGAAAGTCTTTATTTCTCCCTCCTATAAGAAGGTTAGTTTTGCAGGATACAGAATTCTAGGCTAGGCATTATTCTGTTTTAGAAGACTGAGGATGGGTCCTTAGTCCCTTCTGGGTTGTAAGGTTTTAGTTGAAAAGTCTGCAGTTAGTCTGATGGGTTTTCCTTTGTAGGTTACCTGCTGTTTTTGCCTTACTGCTTGTACGAGTGCCTCTTTTGTGTTTACTTTGGCCAACCTAATAACTACGTGATGTGGCTATTTCCTTTTTAACATTGAATCAACCAGGAGTCCTGTGTGCTTCTTGTACCTGGATATATAGATTTCTAGCTAGGCCAGGCAAATTTTCTTCAATTATTCTCTCAAGTAAATTATCCAAACCTTGTGTATTACCTACTTTGAGATCAGGAATGCTTATGATTCTTATGTTTGGCCTCTTTATACAATCCCATATCTTTTGGTATGCTTTGTTCATGCCTCTTGATTCTGTGTTCTTTCTCTTTGATTCATTTATTTAGCTCATAGGTGTTATCTTCAAACTCTGAGATTCTTTCTTCTGTGTGTTCCAGCCTATTCTTAAGGCTTTCCACTATGTTTTGTGATTCCTTAAATGCATTTTTCATTTCCAGAATTTCTGTTTGGTTTTTCCTTAACATTTTGATTTCTTTAGAGAATTTTTCATTCATTTCTTGCATTATTTTTGTGGCTTCTTTGTATTGGGTTTCTATTTTCTCTTGAATTTCATTGAGCTTTCTTATAATCCATATTCATAATTCTTCATCTGTCATTTCAACTGTTTTATTTAAGTTTGTATCTGTTACTTAGGAACTATTGATTTCTTTGGGGGGGGTGACTTTTTGCTCTTATTTTTCATATTTCCTGAGTTCTTTTGTTGATTATTTCTCATCTGGCCTCTTGGTCAAGATCTGGTGGTGCTAGAGCTGGTTTATGGCTCTGTCTCCAAGTAGCCAAGTGTCATTCCTAGACAGTGACAGAGAGAGTAACTCTGGTCCTATATTGCCTTAGGAGTGTTTTAGCAAGTTTGATGAACCTCTTGGGTTACCTCTGACCTGTTGTCTTCACCTCTTCCCAATGGAGTGTAGTGAATTTTGTTCCCTAGCTTAAACTCCAAACTGGTGGATTATTCTTGTGGGTACAAATCCACCACTCCCTAATAGCTTGAGACGGAAGGCACTATGTTTAGCTAAGGAGTTGTTTCTGCTGTCATTGATTGTAGTTTGCATGGAGGGGCCAGTTACTGAGGTAATCTATTTTGCCTGTGGTAGGCTCTTGTCCCCCAGGTCGGGTATATGAATGCCCCAAGCTTTGGGAGGGGCCTTGTAGCTCCCAGGTTGCTTGGACCCTGCTGTCCACAGAGGTGGTTGGAATAGCAAAATAGATCATAGCTGTGGTGTGAAAGCCTGGGTGTGTGAGCCTCTATGGGGCTCAGAGGTTGTTTATCCAGCCACTAGGTGGAGCCGCTGATACGGAGTTCAGGGCTATCTCTTCAAGCTTGGAGGGCTGCTCCTGATGGGAGGGGCCTACTCATGTGATTGCTGAAGACTCTAGCCAGGCTTTTCCCATCCCTATCCACAAAACTGGGCACTTTTCTCTCTGATTGGTGCACTTGTGTTTCCTCTTCACCCAAGATGGACTCTTGAGCTTACCCACGGTTCGTGAGTCTGGCCCACTGGCATGCATCTCCACATGATGCTGACAGATAGGGAAATCTCCAATTGTACACCCCTTTTCCACCACTAGATCTCACGGCAAGGTGGGTGGGCCTCTCTATCCCCAGAAGACTCCACCAGGGCGATGCTCCTACCAGGGGAATAGTGGCAGCTCAAGAAACTCTTGAATCAAGCTGAACTCCCTATTAAAGTAAGTGGTGGTGGGGGAAACTGTTCATATTCAGTCTGAGCCACCTGAGGCATTTGGTTGCCATGGAAACCAAGGCTTATGCAAATTGAGTCTCAGTAGTTCTGCAAACTCCAGTATGGTGGCTTTCTGGGGGAGGTGGGCTGAGGCACATTTACAAACCCCTGCTGTTCTGTGCTCTTCCACACCCTCCCAATGGCCGTGGACTCTCACTTGCTGCCCAACCCTGAAACCAGAATCTCTCCCTCACACCTCCCCACCCTGCCACCTGCACCATCAGCAGAAGGATGCACCAAAAGTCTGTGGTCACGAAGATCACAAACGGAGGCTGCTCTGCCAACTCAGGGCAGAAACACTCCCCTGGCACTGAAAGGGGGTCACTCAGCACAGAGAACCCCAGTGGCTGGCTCCTGTGATTGAGGAGAGGGGCTGCGGTCCTCCCTCACCTCTCTCAAGATGGGGAGTGGGAGAGCAGTTGTCCACCCTCTTCCTCTCCAAGCCACGGCTGCTGCACCACAACCACCCTCCTTTCCAACACAGTGGTGGCTATGCTGTCTGAGGCAGGCTTGGTTGGAAGTGCACTCTCATTGCCCAAGGCAGGCTCAGTCACTCAGACAGAGCAAGGTGCTTTTGCAGTTGCTATGGGGTGGGTGCGACCCCATGGCTATGAGCAGTTTGAGCCAAAATTACTTCCTGGGATGCCAGGAGTGGAGGAGGTGCAGAGGAGGAGGCATCCAGATCCAGGGATGCCTACTCACTGTCTCTCGTGGCACACCCCCATGGGATGAGAGCCCTCTGTCCTGTTGCAAGCCTGAGGTACCTGGGTGGGAGAGGGGGAAAAACCCTTACCCTTTCCCTGGGCTCCAGAACTCCCTTGATTTGATTTGCACAATTTCTTCCTTCTATCCTCTCCCTCGGCTTCTCAGTTCCTCCTGGTGGTGCCTCCAGACTCCACTGGTGTCAGTCCCTGTGGTCTACTCTTGATCAGCAATCACCCTCCGCTCCCCTCAGTCCAACCCTCAAGTACTCTGCCAGGAAGGTCCGACAAGCATTGACTCTAGACAGTCATCTTGAAGTCCCCCCAAGGGTTATTTTTGGAGTGATGAAAATGTCCTGGATTTATTTGTTTTGTAACATATTTTTTTTCAATAATTATGTTACACAACTCCATGAATGTGTGAAAAATCACTGAACTGTACTCTCAAATGATGGATTTTTTTTTTTTTTGAGACAGAGTCTCACTCTCTTGCCTGGGCTAGAGTGCCGTGGCATCAGCCTAGCTCACAGCAACCTCAAATTCCTGGGCTCAAGCAATCCTCCTGCCTCAGCCTTCTGGGTAGGTGGGACTACAGGCATGCACTACTGTGCCCGGATAATTTTTCAATTTTTAGTTTTTTTGGCTAATTATATTTATTGTAGAGACGGGGTCTTGCTCTTGCTCAGGCTGGTCTCGAACTCCTGAAGTCAAGTAATCCTCCCACCTTGGCCTCCCAGAGTGCTAGGATTGCAGGCATGAGCCACCGCACCCAGCCTCAAATGATGGATTTTATCATAGGTGATGTCCAAGTGCCCATCAATTCTTGGGTGGATTAATAAAAAGGGGTACATGTATACTATGGAGTATATTTAGGCATAAAAAGATGAATGAATAACTTTTGCAATAATATGGATGGAACTGGAGACCATTCTCCTAAGTAAGGTATCTCAAGAATGGAAAAACAAACACCACATATACTCACTATTAAATTGGAACTAACCAATGTGCACACATGTGCACAAAGGGAAGTAAAACTCAGTGGAAAACAACCAGGTGGGAGAGGGGAGGAGGGGAGGGCCAAAAACTTACCTAATGGGTACAATGAACACATTTTAGGTGATGGGCACACCTATAACTGGAACTCAAGAATTACAAAAGCAATTCATTTGACCTAAAACATTTGTACGCCCTTAATATTTTGAAATAAAAAAAATAGTAGGAAAAAAGTTCAGCAGGCATTTTTGTATAAATTGATAAACTGATTCTAAAATGTACATGGAAACATGAAGGATATAGACTAGCAAAATGAATTTTGAAAAAAGAACAAAGTTTAATGACTTACATAACCTAACTTCAAGATTTATTATAAAGATATGGCAATAAAGAAAGTGTGCTATTGGCATAAAGATAGATATCTAAATCAGTGGAACAGAAGAAAGAGTAGAGAAATAGACCCATCCATATGGTAAACTGATTTTCGACCAAAGTGCTAAGGAAATTTAATGGGGGAAAGGATAATCTTTTCAACAATTTTGCTAAGAAAACTGGATAATCTCTCTCTCTATCTATCTATATATATGTGTGTGTATATATATATATACTTCAACCTCATACAAAAGCAACTTGAAACAGGCCTAAATGTGAGATCAAAAACTATAAAACTTCCAGAAGAAAACATAAGGGAAAATCTGACTGACTTTGAGAAAATATTTCTTAAATAGGATACAGAAAGTACAAACTACAATAAAACAATAAACTAAACTTCACAAAATTAAAAAATTTTGCTCTTCAGAAGATATATTATTAAAATGAGGAGACAAGTCACAGACTGTGAGAATATATTTGCAAACCCTACACGTGATAAAGGATGTGTGTTTAGAATATAAGAAGAAAATTTACAACTCCAAGAAAACTAAACAACTCAATAAAAATGGAGAAATGATTTGAACAAACACTTCAGCAAGGAAGATGCACAAATGGCAAGCAAGCATATGGAAAAATGTTTTACATTATTAATTATTAAAGACATTCAAAGTAAAACCACAATAAGATACCTTTGCTTCAGATTGCTTTGGCTATTTGGCTGTTTTGGGGTTCCAAATGAAAGTTAGGATTATTTTTTCTAGATTTGTGAAGGAGGATATTGGTATTTTGATGGTAATTGCATTGAATCTATAAATCATTTTAGGCAGAATGGACATTTTAACGATGTTGATTCTACCAAAGCATGAACATGGGACGTTTTTCCATTTGTTGGTGTCATCTGGGATTTCTTTTGTCAGTGTTTTGTAGTTCTACTTGTAGAGATTTCACCCCCCTGATTAAATATATTACTAAGTATTGTATTTTCATTGTAGCTATTGAAAATGCTATTGAGTCCTTGATCTGACTCTTAGCTTGACTCTTATTAGTATATAGAAGTATTACTGATTTACATATATTGATTTTGTAACCTGAGACTTTGTTGAATTTATTTATAAATTCTAGGAGAAGTCCCAGCCAGAGCAATTAGGCAAGAAAAAGAAATAAAGATCATCCTACTCAGGAAAGAGGAGGTCAAACTATCCCTGTTTGCCAATGATATAATCCTGTATCTAGAAAACCCTAAAGATTCCACCAAAAGAGACAGGGTAATTTTTTAAAATTGTAATTGATATCCTCAGATATGTCAAGAAATTATTTCAAACACAAATTATTATTAAATTATTATTACGCAAATTATTGCATTCTGTTCTGGAAAAGGAGCTTCTAAAGAAAAAAGTATACCTTCGAATGAAAAATAAGATTATTTAGAAAATCATTGGAAGGGCTTAAGAATACAGTGATAATGGGTGGAGATTGATTTCATGACCTTAAAGTTGACAAAATCATATATACCACAAAGAAAAGATAAAATGATGAAAACTATGAAATGAAAATTGAGATACATGAATGCATAATCCAAAAGGATCAATACACCTCTAAGAGGAGTTATAAAGGACAAAGAAAATAAAGCAGAGTAAATAATCAAAGAAACAACAAAAGACAATTTCCCCAAGCTGTCCAAAAGCATAAATTTGCAGGTGGAAAGGGATCAACAATTATTGAGTAGAATAATAATAACAAAAGAAACCAAAACCTTTACCTTGACACTTCTTTATTAAATTTAAGAACTATAGTGAAAAAAACTAAAAGTTTCCAGGTTAAGGAGAAAAAAAAAAAAACAGCTTATATACAAAAGGAATGAAAATTCATTTGGCATCTACTAATAACTTCTCACTAGTAACACTGGATACCAGAGGGCCATGGCATCACATCTCTACATTTTTTTTTTATTTCAGCTCATCATGGGGGTACATAAGTTCAGGCCATATACATTGTCCATGTCCCGCCCATCCCCCCGAGTCAGAGTCCCAAGCGTGTCCATTCTCATTCTCCAGACAGTGTGCCTGGCACTCACCATGTAGTCATACCTCCATCCCCTCCCCCCCCCCACCTCCCTGGGTCTGCACCTTCAAGCATGACCATTCCCCAGGGGTGTACAACGCACTCATCATGTAGGCATACACCCATCCCCTCCCCCCACCCCTCATCCCAGTCTGATATCCAATTGGTATCCTTCCCCGATGTACATTTAGGTGATGATCAGGGAAACCAGTTTTCTGGTGAGTACATGTGATGCTTGTTTTTCCATTCTTTGGATACTTCACTTAATATAATGGGTTCCAGCTGTCTCCAGGAGAACCAAAGAGATGTCGTATCATCGTTATTTCTTCTAGCTGAGTAGTACTCCATGGTATACATATACCACAGTTTACTAATCCATTCGTGGATTGATGGGCACTTGGGTTGTTTCCACATCTTTGCGATTGTGAATTGTGCTGCTATAAACATTCGGGTACAGGTGTCTTTGTTAAAGAATGACTTTTGTTCTTCTGGGTATATGCCCAATAATGGGATTGCTGGATCAAATGGTAGGTCTACTTGAATCTGTTTAAGGTATCTCCATATTGCTTTCCATAGGGGTTGCACTAGTTTTTGTGGAAAAATTATTTTGAATTTAGAATCAATCTCCAACCAAACTAACACTGAAACATGAGGGTAGATTAAAGAAGTTTTCAGATACACAAGCATCAGAAATGTTAGGGTCCTTTGAGTAAAATAATTACTTGAAAACAAAAACCAAGAAAGAAGAAAATGTGAATATAAGGAATAATGATAAATACAAAAGCCAATAAAAATTACAGTAAGTTTCCATAATGTTAAAATGTTCACAAGAGTTCCAACTTAAGTCACAGATGACTGCAGTATGAGAGGGATAGAGACAAAGTGAGAGCATGTCCAATTGTTTTAAATTCTAGGCTTTGATAGAAAATATAAATTTAAATATGCAATAAATATTTAAGGGTAATGATTAATAAAAAGTTTACCTGTAACTTTTAATTCACTGGGAACACAGAGAAATCTTGATCAATTTAACAAAAGGCAAGAGAAGAAAACAGGGATGTGTGTGTATGAGTGTATGTGTGTGTGCACGCACACTATTTACACGAAGGAGAACAAAAAGAGCACAGTAAATAAAAAACAGAAAAGATAGCAGCATCTTTTAATAAAGGTTTGAAATCAAAGAGTAAAAAATATATATTTAGATAAATACTAGAATGAAGAAAAGAATAGAATAGGTAGAGGAACTCAAGTATTCAAGCATTACTAATATCAGACAATATTAATATCACACAATAGAATTCAAGGTGAAATACATTTAAATAGGACAAAGAGGAGAATTTTATATTGTAAAAGGAACAATGCTCCAGGAAGCTATCATAGACATGATTCTCTATTCACCTAATGATGTAGTTTTGAAGTCTACAAGCAAAGCTGTTAGAAATTCAAGGAAAAATGAGCTTATCCAAAGACATAGGAGAGATCATGATAAAAGCCTCTCAGAGATACAAAGGACTACAATTTGATGAAATGAGGAATGAATATTAAAGGATCAAACAAACATTCATCCATATAATTGGAAAATAAATATTTACTTTGCAATTATTTTTTCAGCTTTCTAAATTAAAATCTTAGTTAATTTATTTTGCACTTTTTCTTCGTTTCTAATAATTTAAAGCTGAAAATTTTCTTCAGTGTTACTTTTCCTATATCACACGGGTTTTGACATGTAATGTTTTTGTTGTCATTTCTAATAGATTAAAAAACTAAAGAGAAAGAAAAACTGAAGACAGGTGCCAAGATATTAACAGTGGTTATTCCAGGAGATTATAGGTTATTTTTTCCCATTTAGTTTATTTTTTCTATTTCCTGGCTAGTATTACCTTTTTGTTAAAGTGTTTAAATCAAGAGTTTTTATAAAAATATTGCCATAAGTTGCTCTCTTTAACTGATGGAACAGAGGGCAACTTATTTGCAGGAATAGTATTTTTAATTTATCTTTTCTGTTTATCCATACTTTCTGTAGTGCATATATTTTCACAAATAGTTTAAAAAATATAATACATTTGAATAAAAGAAGTTGAAATAAGAATATGAAATTCATAGGTTACTCTATAGGTTAGTAGGTGATGTCTAGAAAAAATAAGATTCATTGTGGATTAATCTTACAAATATAATGGTAAGGGGGAAATTAAGTCACAAAAGAGTACACACTGTGTAATTCTCTTTATATAAAGTTCAAAACAGGCAAAATTAATCTATATGAGAGAGCAAACTTCTTATGTAAAGAGCCATATAGTACACATTTCAAGTTTTACAGGCCTTACAGTCTCTGTTGCAACTACTCAACTCTGTTGTTGTAGTCCATAAGCAACTGTTGGCAATACATAAATGAATGGTCATCGTTGTGCTCCAACAAAACTCTATTAACAAAAAAACAAGGGGTAGGTAGGATTAGGCTCATAAGCCACAGTTTGATGACTCCTGTTCTGAATTGTCTAGGGATGTATACATATGTGTAGGACTACAAAGAAAAGCAAGAAAAATGTTACTGTAAAAGCCATCTCATGGTTACCCTAGGGGAGAGGAAAAGGTTGCAATTGGCCAGGGATACACAGGGAGGGTCTAGGTAACTAATGTTTTATTTATTAACTTCAGTGCTTATTACATTGTTCACTATACAAACATTTGTATACTTTACATATATGTTTTCTGCTCCTTTCTGTACACTATATTTTATATTAAAATGTTAATTAAAAATAAATGGATTAAGAACTGACTGGAAAGAAAACATGGCTCTATCAATACAAATATGCAAAAAAAGAATTCCTTATATACTATTGTTTGGTATGTTTAAAAAGCCTCACCACTTGATACTCCCTTTCACTTGGGCCCATAATAAGAGTGTCATTTAAAATTTTGTAAGGAAAAAAATATGTACAAGTAATTGAGAGGGAAAGGATTTCTCTTAAGACACCATTTCTTTGGGTCTCTGTGAAAGACAAGCTTTGGGGTCAACCACATCTCAGTTCAAATCTGGGCCCTGCCACTTATTAACTAGGGGAACTTGGGCAAAGGTACCTAACCCCATTGAATCTTAGTTTCCACATTTGCAAAACGGAGCAATACTTACCTTTTAAAATTGTTGAACTAAAAATGATGATGGATAGATAAATAGATATGTTAGCACAGTGCTTACCCTTTTATGGATCACATTTCTGAGAACTCTATTCCCAATTACTTATTCCTTTATCAGGGTTATTAAATTCTATGAACATTTACTGAACACATGCTATGTGCCTGCCAGGCAATGGCCTAGATGTGGGTAGGACCTCAAAGTCATTGTCCACCAGAAACTCATAGCCTAGCAGAGTAGACCAATCAATATGTTGAAAATCCACTCTGGAAACGCTAAAAAAAGATGTTACAGGATGGAGTCCCTGAAAAGCAGAGTTGGCGATTAGCATGCAGAAGGTATATTAGGAATACTCTTGAGATCAACACCTACAGAAGGGAAGGGAAGAAAGCAGGCTTGGGCAGATAGAACCGAGCTGTGTCTGAAACTGGATTGATCCTTCAGAATTGTCCTGAGTTGGGGTAAGGTGGCCAGGCCTTTATATCCTTGTATTTGTCATTCGTTTGAGGCATATCTCCTAGCTCTCTCCCTAGAGAGGAGGCATGACCTTGAGCAAGGCAACACTCTTTGAGGAAATCCCTGATGGAGGCTGATAGCTGAGAGCCATATTCCACTGTCATTGCCAGCAAATGGAGACAGAAATTCTTCATTCAGTCCTTTAGGGAGACTGGGAAGCTCATTAAAGACCACCACGAAGTACCAATTGTTGTTGGGTTATCCTTTCTCTGTGCCTGTATTTGTTCTTGCTGAATATATCAAAAACTCCTCAAGAATTCTGCAAGCAAGAGGAGCCCAATAAAATCTTGTATGCCAAGGAGTCCTGCAACAATTTTGAACTTGGGGAAAAAAGGTGCAATAGATGAAGCACCTATTTTTGCCCTACTTGTTTTTCTTCTTTATTATGATTTCTGTCCATCATTTTAAATGTCTTTAATTAATGATACATTTTATTGGGCTTCTTCCTCCAAGCTTTTAAGGGAGAGGACATATTTCTAAAAATCAAAGAACTAAATAATAAATAAAGGGCTAAGCAGTAAAGTGATCCTTTGATGAAAGATTAGAAATCTAAACCCTACATAATGAGTGCGATGCGCACTGTCTGAGCAATGGACACGCTTGAAGCTCTGACTCGGGGGACTAGGGGGGCATGGGCAATATATATAACCTAAACTTTTATATCCCCATAATAAGCTGAAATTAAAAAAAAAAAAGAAATCTAAACCCAAAGCAGAAAATGGGCCAGTTCATCATGGTTGCCAACTGAGAGGCAAGCCTCATGCACAGATGGCTGTATCAAAATTCCTCATGTCAGAAGCCCTTAGTAATAGTCCTACCTGCCCACATTGTGGTCTTAAATCCAGAGCACCTTAAGAAGCAGCCAACTTGGCTACAGTACAATGATCCAAGCACTTTTATGGTCTGAGCAAGGTTATGTTTTCCACCCACCTGGATCCATAAAGTGACTTTTTAGCCTTTCAGCTTCTGAGAGCCAGAGGAGCCTGAGGGTAGGGAGAGGACTTAGGTGAAAGGCTCAGAAAATTTGATTAAATTCAACAAACACTCTCTGAGTACCTACTCTGGGCTAGGCCCTATGTTGGGCCCTGGGAAGACAAAACAATCACTTTTCCTGCCTGCTAGCAGTTTCTAATCTGTAGGGAAGACTGTCAAAAAATCAGACAATTATATTAATCACAACAACTGTGGTGGGGAGCTCAATAGAGAGTAGTAATATAGAACCTAAAGATTTAGGAGATAGAATTGTGAGGACTTGAGACCAGTTAGGAAGATTTTGCCAGAGACCAAGTGAGGATCAATAACCTTAAATACTGATGGAAATATAGTCCTTTCTCTGTTCACTTTGGTATGATCAACATCATATGGTTGCCTCTACCCGAGGCAGGGCCATCTTTAATCTAATTAGCATAAAGTGCTAAATCATACATTTAAAAAAGTCAGGCTCTGTATAGATTCCTCCAGCTGCTTGGGATATTTAATGAGGTGAGATGGGGAGGCAGTGATGGGAACAGAGGCTAGGGAGGTATTAATAGTTGAGAAGAAGTTGAATTTTGAAGGACTTTGTAATATACAGAACTATTGGACTGCCATAAAAGGGTTTTGATAAAGAAAATGACATGCTCATATTTTTTTCAAATTGAATTTTTTATTTTGAGATAATTGTGGATTCACATGAAATTATAAGAAATAATACAGAGAGATCATGTGTACCCTTTACGAAGTTTTTCCAATGGTAACATCTTGAAAAACTTTAATACAATATCACAAACAGGATGTTGACTTTGATACAGTTCAGATAGAAGCATGGATCCCTCATGTTGCCTATTTTTAGATAAATCCATTTCCCTCTGGCCCCCACCCCCTCCTTAACCCCTGACGACAGCTAATCTGTTCTCCATTTGCATAATTTTGCCATTTAAAGAATGTTATTTAATGGAATTACACATTATGTAACCATTAGAGATTGGCTTTTGTTCACTCATAATAATTGTCTGAAGAGTCTTCCAGGATGTTGCATATATCACTAGTTCATTCCTCTTTATTGCTGAGTAATACTCTATGGTATGGACGCACCACAGCTTATTGAGTCACAAATTGATGGACATTTGGATTGTTTAGATTTTTGGCTATTTTGAATAATGTTGCTATAAACATTTGTGTATGAAATTTTTTTTTTGAGCATAAGTTTCCATTTCTCTGGGATTGATGCCTCAGAGTATAAATGTTGAGTCATATGACACCTGCAGATTTAGCACTTTAGAAAACTACCAAAATATTTTCCAGAGCATTTGTACCATTTTAAGTTATCACCAGCAATGCATGAGCGATTCAGTATTTTGCATCTTCACCAGCATTTGGTGTTGCCCCTAATTTTTATTTTAGCCATTCTGGTAGGTCTAAACTGATACTTCACGGTGATCTTAATTTGCATTTCCCTAATAACTAGAGATGTTGGAAATCTTGTCATAGATTTGGCATCTTTGGAGAAAGTTCTGTTTATGTCTTTTGCCTATTTTCTAACTGGATTATTTGTTTTGTTACTGTTGAGTTTTAAGAGTTCTTTATATATTCTATATATGAGGCTCTTATAGTCTGTTCAGGATGCTAGAACAAAAATAACATAGACTGGGTGGATTAAATTACAAAATATTATTTCTCACAGTTCTGGAGGCTGGGAATTCTAAGATCAAGGTGCTGCACAGATCTGGTGTCTGCTGACGGCACTCTTTCTGGTTTGGAGATAATCATCTTCTCATTGTAGCCTCACAAGACAAAGACAGAAGAGAGAAATCCCATGTCTCTTCCTCATGTATAAGTACATTAATCCTATCATGAGGATGTAGCCCTCTTGGCCTAACTACCTCCCAAAGGCCCCGCCTCCAATTACCATCACATTGAGGATCAGGATTTCAACATATGAATTTTGGGGGGACACAAACATTCAGTCTATAGCAGAGACCTTTGTCAAATATGTGGTTTACACATATTTTTCCCAGTATGTAGCTTGGCTTTTCATAATCTTAACAGGAGTCTTGAGCACACCAAAAGTTTTTGTTTATTTTTTTGTTATTTTAATTTTCATGAAATCCAGTGTATTATTTTTTTCCTTTGTGGAGTATGATTTGATGTCATACCTAAAACATTAACAAATTCTAGGTCCCAGAGATTTTCTTCTATGTTACCTTCTAAAAGTTTCATAGTTTTTTGTTGTAGATTTAAGTCTGTGATTCATTTTGAATTAATTTTGTATAAAGTGTGAGGTCAAGGTTCTTTTTTATGCCTATTGATGTCCATTTTTTTTTTCCTGTACCATGTGTTGAAAAAACTGTCCTTCCTTCATTGCTTTTGCACCTCTGTCAAAAATCAGTTGGCTGTACTTGTGTGGGTCTATTTCTGGGTCCTCTGTTCTGTTCCATTGATTTAAGTGTTTATTCTTCTGCTGACACCACATAGTCTTGATTATTGTAGCTATATAAAGTTTTGAAATTAGGTACACTGATTCCTCTCACTTTATTCTCCTTTTTCAAAATCAAATTACATATTATAGTTCCTTTGGCTTTCCATATAAATTTCAGAATTATCTTTTCTACATCTACAAAAACCTTGCTGGGATTTTGACAGGAATTGCAATAAACCTGTAGATCAATTTGTTGAGAATTCATACCTTCTGTCTATTCATTCTTCCAACACAAATATGGCATGCCTCTGCATTTACTCAAATCATCATTGATTTCTTCCTCAGAGTTTAACATATGCTTTGTTAGTTTTATACCTAAGTATTTCAATTTTTGAATAACTGTAAATGGTATTGTAGTTTTAATTTCCATGTTCACGTGCTCATGACTAGTACATGGGAATGTAATGGATATTTTTATGTTGATTTCTTTTTGGTAACTCTTCCCCTTGCCTATATGCTGATCTTGTATCTTGAGATCATGCTGAACTCACTAAGTTCTAAGAGTTTTTGTGTTTTTACAAATTTTAATTCATTGTATTTTAATTTTCATTCAGTGAAATGTATTGTTTAATTTCTCTTGAGATTTCCTGTCCTACCTATGTATTATTTAGAAGTGTGTTTCTTTGAGAACTGGGAATTTGGGTGTGAAAGAAAGAGGTAAAATCGGTAAAGTAGAGGAAAAAACTCTTAGTTCTCCATTTCAATTCGGATCATCAGTGGAAACTCAATGTATTTTTCTTTAATAAGATTTTTTCGGCTTTGTTTTTAGTTTTTCCATGGAAAATGTTGAGAAATCGGTACAAACCCAATAGTAGCGAATTTCACTAGCAACTAGATCGTGGTCTCAACAAACCATTGTTATGACATGGTCCTAAGACTTCTTGGAGACACAGCTGACTTCAAGTCTGGGGTGGGAAATAGACGCTTCTTACGCTAGGAAGCTGGATCCTATGATATCCAACATGAGGAGGGTCCAGTCAAAAGACACAGGGACCAGAGTGAGTAGATAGACCCCCACGTGCCAAACACAGGACAGTGTGATCACCAGTAAGTATAACAATGGCAAGATATTGAAACACATTAAATATGTTTAAATCCATGATTAAATCCATAACAATGCAAAAATAACTCATTTGGAAAAGAATTTAGCATAAATGGATATGAATAAACACTGGCATAATTTAGGCACTGACATCATTTCTTCTCGGCATGATCCCACAGAATAATCGTATCCATTCCCAGTAGAACTGTGGACTACTTACTATTGCATGAAGCACGAAAGGCGAGGAAGGAACTTTCTACTTTTCTGGCTCCCCTGTGAAAATCTAAGAGCTGCTGTCAGCCGAAGCCAGTCTGTTCATGTCCAAGGAGCTCTGAGCCATGTCACACTCCTTTGGAATATTCCCCTGGGCCTTCATGTCGGCTCCTGAAGTTTGTAGAATCTGATAAGTCACACGTTGTCCTCCATTTGTGTCCTCCGTGTTGTCAATAGATGCCATATTGAGTCTTTGAAATAATAAAAAAAAAAGTGTGTTTCTTAGTATCCAAATGTTTGGAAATTTTCCTGTTATCTTTCTGTTATTGATTTCTAGTTCAATTCCATTGTGGTCATAAAACATATTCTATATGATTTAAATTATTTTAGGTTTGTTTTGGGCCCAGGATATGGTCTATCTTTGTATACATTCCCAGGGCACTGATTAAATCAACCTGTTGTTTGATGGTGTTGTTGAATTCTTCTATCTTTGCTGATTTTCTTTATAGTTGCCCTGTCAATTGATGAGAGAGGGACATTAAAGTCTCCAATTACAACTTTTTTAAATTCAGGATATTATGGGGGTACAAACATTTTGGTTACATGAAATATATTTGCCTCGCTCAAGCCAGGGCCACAAGCATGTCCTTCCCCCATACAGTGTGCCCCATCCCCATTAGCTATAGGTTTACTCACCCCACCCACTCTAGCCCCAACCCCCCACCCCTCAGTGAGTATTACTATCATGAGCACCTTACTGTTGATCAATCCAATTATAACTTTGATTTGTTTATTTCTCCTTTCAGTTATATTAATTTTTGCTTCGCATATTTTTCACCTTTCTTGTTTGTGGAATACTGATTTAAGATTGCTATATCTTCTTTATGGATTGAATCTTTTATCAGTATATATAATTTCATGTCTCTGCTAATTTTTTACTTCTTATCTGCTTCATCTGATATTAATACAGTTACTCTTGCTTCCTTTTTATCAATATGTTTATTATATATCGTCTGATATGCTTTTGATTTCATGCTGTCTCTATCATTATATTTTAAGTGAGCTTCTTATAGACAGAAAGAGTTGGGTCATGTTTGTTTAATCCACTGTCTTTTAAATTTAAATGGCATATGTCAATCATTTATATTTAATTGTAATTATTAATATATTAGGGCTTAAATCTGCTGCTTCACTTTTAGTTTTCACTTTGTTTTTCTGGTTTTGTTTTCTGTTTCCTTTTCTCTGCCTTTCTTTGGGTTACATGAACATATTGTAGAATGCTACATTGAATTATACAGAGTGAGTGTATCTCTTTGTGCAGTTTTTGTTTGTTTTTGCCATCTTCTTTATTCATTTTTTAAAATTTCAGAATATTATAGGAGTACAAACACTTTGGTTGCATATATTGCCTTTGCACCACCCAAGTTGGAGCTACAAGCATGCCCATTCCCCAGATACCATGCACCATACCCATTAGTTGTGAATTTACCCAACCCCTCCACTATCCCCCTACCTGCCTGGCACACGATGAATGTTGCTTCCATATGTGCACATAAGTGTTGATCAGTTAGTACCAATTTGATGATGAGTACATGTGGTGCTTGTTTTTACATCCTTGTGATACTTTACTTAGAAGAATAGGCTTGAACTCCATCCAGGACAGTACAAGTGGTATTAGTTCACCATTTTTTATGGCTGAGTAGTACTCCATGGTATACATATACCACATTTTATTAATCCACTCATGTATTGATGGGCACTTGGGTTGTTTCCACATCTTTGTAATTGTGAATTGTGCTGCTATAAACATTTGAGTATAAAATTTATTAAGAGGACCACAAAGGCAATCACAGCAGCAAAAAATAAATAAATGGGACCTGATTAAATTAAAAAGCTTCTATACAGCCAAGGAAACTATCATCAGAGCAAATAGACATCCTACAGAATGGGAGAAAATATTCACATGCTACATATCCAATAAGGGTCTGATAGCTAGAATCTATATAGAACTCAGGAAAATCAATGAGAAAAAAATCAAACAACTCCATTAAAAAGTGGGCAAAAGACACGAACAGAAACTTTTCAAAAGAAGACAAATGCACAAGAAACATGAAAAAATGCTCAACATCTCTAATTATCAGGGAAATGCAAATCAAAACCACAGTGAGATATTACTTAGCTCCAGTGAAAATGGCTTTCATCAAAAAGTCCCCCCTAAAAAATGTTGGCATGGATGCAGAGAGACAGGAACACTCATACACTGCTGGTGGGACTGAAAACTAGTACAATCTCTATAAGAAAGCAATATGGAGATACCTCAAAGAACTAAAAGTAGAACTATCATTTGATTTACCAATCCCACTACTGGAGATCTGCTCAAAGGAAAAAAAAGACATTCTATAATAAAGTCATCTGTATGGTTACTCTAGGTATTACATTATACACACACACACACACACACACACACACACACAAACACAATTTGTCACAGTCTGCTGGTGTCATCGAGTTACCAGTTTTTTTTCCCATTAGGACCACATCAGAGCCACATTAGACAGTATAATTTTTGTTTAAACCGTCAAACATAATTTTTAAATATGATGAGAAGTATAGTTTATTGTATTTACTCATATTTTTGATTGCCATGTTCTTTCTTCTTTCTGATGGCCCAAGGTTCCTTCTTTAATCAATTTTTTCTGTTAAGAAAAATTTTTTTATCCATTCTTTTAGAGTTGGGCTGGTGAAAAATTCTCTTAGTTACCCTTCATCTCAGGGCATCTTGATTTCCCATTCATTACTGAAGTATACTTTCACTGACTACAGAATTATGAGTTGACAAGATTATTTTTTGCTTCAGCTTTGAAATATGTTATGGCACTGCCTTCTGGCATTCTTAATTTCCCATAAGAAACCCATGGTTATTTGAATTGTTTTCCCCCTATAATTAAGTTGTAATTTCTCTTTCATTGTTTCAAGGTTTTTTTCTTTGTGTTTTTTAAGAAATGTGACTATGAGTCTTGGTGTAGATTTCTTTGAGTTTATCCTGTTTAGGGTTTTCTAAGCTATTTAAATATATAGGTTTATGCCTTTTGCCAAATTTGGAAAAGTTTCAGCCATTGTTATTTCCATTATTTTTCTTCTCTGTCCTCTTGTCTCTCCTTTGAGATTCTGATGACATGAATGTTAGATCTTTTATTATAGTCCCACAGATCTCAGAAGCTCTGTTTGTTTGTTTGTTTGTTTTCAAATAATTTCTCATTGTTCTTCAGTTTGAGTAATTTATATTTTTCTATCTTCCACTTCATTGATTCTTTCCTTTGTCCCTTACATTCTGCTGTTGAGCATGTCCATTATATTTCCTATTTTGGTTACTGTATTTTTCAGTGCTAGAGTTTCTATTTTGTTTTTCTGTTCTATGTTGAACCCTTCCATTTATTTGCTGAGACATACTTTCTTTTCATTTTGAAGTGTATTTGTAATTGTTCATTGAAGCATCTTTGTGATGGCTGCTTTAAAATCGTTGTCAGATAGTTCTAACATCTCTGTTATCTCAGTGTTGGAATATATTGATTGTCTCTTTCCTTCATTTGGTTTCAAATTTTATTGTTTCTTGGTGTAATTTTTATTAAAATATGAACTTTTTGGGAATTAAGTTGTGAGGCTCTGGAAATTATCTAACCCTCTATTTTTGCTGGCTTCCTCTCACATTGCTCTAGAAGGGGAAGAGGAGTGTACCACTTCATTACTGCCAGGTAGGAGTAGAAATTCAAGTCCCCCAGTAGGTCTCCACTGACACCCAACGGAAGTGAAAGAATTCTTTGTTACTGCTTGGCAGAAGTGGGAATCCTGACCCTCCACTAGGTCTCCGCAGATACCTCCTTGGCTGAGAGAGATAGGAATGCCTTGTTACTGCTTCTCACGTGGCCTCCACTGGCACTACAGAGGAGTTGGCCTCATTACTGCTGGGCAGTGGTGAGTGTCCTGACTCTTCTCTAAGCCTTCTCTGATATCACCTTAACAGGGAGAGGAAAGAGCACCCTGTTATTGCCATGTGAGAGTAGAAGTCCAGCCTCCCTACATGGTCTTCTTTGATACCTGGAGGGGGTTGCTCAATACTCCCCAGTGGCAATGAAAGTACTGGCTCTCCACTCAGCCTTCTCTGATACCTCCCTGGCAGGGGGTGTTTGAGTGCCTTGTGATAGCCTTGTGAAAGTATAATTCTAGGCTCCCCACTCAGCCTTCGCTGGCATGGTGGCTGCAGTTGTTTCTGTGGTATTTGGCTGATGGAGAGTGGTCATTGTCTAAAAGTTTTATGACTTGCTAGGCTGCCCCTTTCCTGGTTCTTTAGCTAGAAAGAGTAGGCTTTCTTTGTAGACTTTTTTTTTTGTCTGAACTTGTTGGTATTTCTGGTTTACAGACTTCTAAATAAGATGTAGCATCAAGTATGGGATACATGAAGCAAAAATGAAACCCAAGAGACTCACCAGACGCTGTTCCTTGAGTCCTGAAGTTTCTAGCCACTCTGCCTATTTCTTTCCACCTTTTTGAGTCTTCCTATATTTATTTTATGTATAATTCCATGGGATTTTAGCATTGCATAGTGGGAGGAATGGTGAGAAGTATATCTACTTCATATTTCTCAAATTAGAAGTTCAGATCTGTTTTAAAAGTTGACCGTGGAGGTAACATGGTGAATTGGATGAGAGAAGACTCTGGATGGGGTTCTGGACTACTCAGGGGAGAGCAGTAATTTTGATTCCATTAGGTTTGATCTCTTAGTGTTTTAATTGTCCCTTTTTGTACCCAAATGTCTCTTGGAGAGAAGAGAGAAAGATGAAAAGCTAAGAGGAAGTTGCTGCTCAGACCTCACAGAACTGCAACTAGTTATTCAAATAATATAGGACTGGCCGGGCAAGGTGACTCACACCTGTAATCCTTGCACTCCGGGAGGCCGAGGAGGGAGGATCACTTAAGGTCATGAGTTCAAGACCAGCCTGAGCAAGAGAGAGACCCCGTCTCTACCAAAATACATATATATATATATATATATATACATACATACATATAGAAAGAAATGATCTTCACAGTTAAAATATATATATAGAAAAACAATTAGCTGGGCATGGAGGCACATGCCTGTAGTCCCAGCTACTTGGGAGGCTGAGGCAGAAGGATTGCTTAAGCCAGAGAATTTGAGGTTGCTGTGAGCTAGGTTGATGCCACGGCACTCTAGCCTGGGCAACAGAGCGAGACTTTGTCTCAAAAAAAAAAAAAAAAAAAATAGTATAGGATTTACGAAAATGTTGGGCTGGGTCAAGTAAGGAGAGGGGAAAAATTAGGTGTCTAAACTTGAAACTTCTCAGATTTCTTTTTTGACATTTATACCAGTGTAGTTGAGATATAATTTGGATATACCCGAATTAGCTGTTCCAATACTCAATACTTGTAACAACCAAATGCACAAAATCCCATCTGTGACTTGAACTAATGCCCATTGAGTGGGGTAAGGAAAAATTTGGTTAATTAAAGAAACCCAGCTTCATGGTTTCTGTGCAGTGCAAGGTGGTATATGTTTATAAACTGAAAAGCTGCAATACTAATTGCCTGATATAAAAAAATCACACAATAAAACAATAAGCAGTCTGCAAAGCAGATTTCTGATGATGGTGGTAAGGAATAAAACCTGTAGATACAAATGGAAACTTGTAGGAAAAAAATTGAGGCAGACTGGATTTCAAATTATATTCAAAATGACACTTATACTCCATCATAATCTATTTTATATATATATGATATGTGTGTATATATGTATATACATATGTATACATGTATGTGCTCATATTATATTATATGATTATGAGTTTGAGTGGGAATTTGGAATGGAGTACCAGAGAGGATCCATAGTCAGAAAGGCTCAAGGAGATATTTTAAGTTTGTTACTTCCCAGCTACCTCAGAGAAAGGATCCACTGGGGAGGGGAGCTGAACAACCAGAGTCATCTTCAGCTCAAAATAGTTCTGATTCTGGATTCCCTATGCCAAATTTTTCTTTTGGAACAAAGTAATAAATTAATTTGGCAATCACAATAGATTTTTGTACCCAGAATTCCCAACCCTGAAAGAGCACTGGTATAGGGGCTAGGAGATAACTGTGGGTGAGTCACTTCCCCTCTTTGCACCTCAGTTTCCACCTCTGAGAAAGAAGGGATTAGACTAGGCTAATCCCAGAGGTTTATTCCAGGTCTGATATTCTCTGACTTTATTTTTTAGGTAATCAAGAGGCTTCAAAATGCCTGAGGATGGCAGTATCATGTCAAAGATGATAACAACCGCTATCTCTTAAGGCAATGGTTCTTGAAATTATTCATAAGTTTGGTGCCCAGGACTCTATTTTTAACAAGTGATCTGGTAATTTTGATGAAGATGATCTGCTGATCACATTTTAGGAAGTATGGCTTCAAGGTCTATATCCTAAAGTTGTTTGAATACACATGCTAGAAGAGGATCATGGGGATTTGGACAATAGTCATTTAAACAAACACACATGCACATGCACACACACATGACACCAGTTCTATTTCTATGTGTCTTTCATGTACAATGATCCTTGTTTCATTTACCATTAAAGCTTAAAATATTTGAAATGGGACTCATTTACCATTTCAAACCTCCCATCCCCATGCATCAAGTCTGCTCCTCCTGTTTTCCCAATCTTGGTTAATAACATCAATATATATGTAGCCACCTTAATTAGAAATACTGAAGTTATCCTTGACTATTTTCTTTCCCTGAAGCTTAGTATTAATAAATTCTGTAATTTCTGTATAAAGTGCTCTTTATCTCAACTGTACACCTTCAAAATTTAGTCTATATCTCACCTCCTCTGACCTAATGCTCCTTCCCCCACCATACATGTATTTACTCTTTCCCCAGAGTTATTTATGAATGTTATAACTGTCCCTATATTTGTGGTTATCAGTTTATATTATAATTTATTGAGTTAATGTTTGCCTGTCTTATTAGACTTGGAGCTCCTTAAAGGCAGTAGATTGTTCATCTCAGTGTTCCCACTGCAAGGGACAGTAAGTATTTATTGAATGTTCGTACACATCTCCAGAAAAGGAGGCTGCTTCCAAGATCTGAGGCCCTGTGTCCTCTGCCCTAAGGCCTGGGAGGGGAGACCCACTCATGCTATCTGAAGATGTTATTGAGCTAAAGATATCATGGCTGCTTTTAAATGTCTGAGGCCTTTCATGTAGAGGATGAATAAGATTTGATTCATTTCTGTGGTTATAAAAGCCAGATAAATGGGTAGAAGCTATAGGGAGACAAATTTTCGTTTAGGAGAAAGAAGAGCAAACTTCTTACTCAGCTATTCAAAGGTCCTCCAAAATCTGGTCATGACCTGCTTGTCCAACTGCATCCCCCCTACCTCTCTTCACAATAACACTGTTCCAATCAAACTGTAATACTGACTACTCTCAAGTAGCCCTTACACTTCATTCTTTTCTACCCTCTTCTGTCTCTAAGTCTTATATCTATCCTTTAAGGACCAGCCAAAATGGCATACTCGATAAGTCCCATCATAATTCCTCCCCATCTCCATCACTTTATGGAGGACTCTTTCCTTTCTAAACTCTAATAGTATTTTGTTTTTTTTTTTTTTGTTTTTTTTTTTTTAATTTCAGCTCATCATCGGGGTACATAAGTTCAGGTCATATACATTGTCCATGTCCTGCCCATCCCCCCGAGTCAGAGTTCCAAGCGCGTCCGTTCTCATTCTCCAGACAGTGGATTAGTGTTTGCAAGGTGTATCTTTTTAAAAATCTTCCTATTGCAACACATCTGTGTTTATATTTCAATAAGTTTTCTTGTAGACAACATATGTTTGAGTTTGCTTTTTAAAAATCCAGTCTGACAATCTCTCTGTAGCTATCATAATTTATTTGTACTTTTCTTACTATTCTTATGACTTTCTATCTTTTATGGTAACAATAAAAACTGTTAACATTTATTGAGTACTTACTATGTGTCAGCTACTATTCTAAGTATTTTATATACATTATTTCATTTATATGCTTACAACCACCTCATGAGATAGATACTATTATTATCCTCATTCTATAGACAAACAACTTGAGGATTGGAGATGTCAAGTATTTTCTCAATTATACACAGAATATTTAAGTATTTTTTCTAATAAATGATACATGTGGGGGAAAAAAAGAAGCTGTTAGGCCTAATGCTGATCACTTTTACTTGTCCTCTGACCTCTGTCTGGGGACTACACTGTATGGAACCAATCTTTACTCCAAATATACTTCAGAAATTCTCACATCATCAATTAACCCTCGAAGACCAGGAGGGAAAGATTTGAGTCTGATTTCCCTGTGGATGATGGACAGGAAGAAGGTGTGAATATTAGAAGAGGTCATGATTTGGGGAGTGGAGCTGCACTGAGGCTTGAAAGGCAGAAAGAACTTAATGTCAGTTTATCGCCATAACAATTCATTTAGGATGACACTTACTGTTATCCCCTTTTTGTAGATGAGAAAACTAAGTTTAAAATGATTACATAATATACTCAAAGTCACGCAGCTAATAAGGGAACAACCGCAGCCAGTTCTGTCTGCATCAAAGCCCCTTCACTATACCACAGTTGCTTTTTAAAATAACTGACATAAAATAATTGTCAAACTTGACTATTTATAAGTAGCTTTTACATGCATTAACTGAATTCATTGAATAGGATACTGTCCCTACACTCAAGAAACTTATAGTCTAGTTGGGGAAGCTACACATAAACATACTGATGAAAACTACCAAAATGAGTGATGTGAACAGTGAGAGGAGAGGAGAAGGAAAGAACCCTGGAGGGACAAAAGAAAAGTATTCTTTTGAAGAAGTGGGACTTTCACAGGACCTTGAGGAGGATTTGGATGGGATGAGAGAAAGGGGGTAGGCCTTCAGTATAGGAAGAATAATGTGATGTATGGAGGAAGAGGATGCCTGAGGCATAGTTAAGGAATGAGTAAGCAGGTTTAGTTGGGGCCAGATGATTTGGAAGGGAAATATTCAATCTTTTAGGAGAGTCTAAATGGTAGAAGGCCTGGTATTCCAAGTTGTTTAATCTCCCATGAGAGTGTAGTATTCAATTGCCCTGTGAGGAAAGCCCATGTAGATCATAGAAAAGTCATGTGAATTGTGAAACATCACACATCCTATAATTAGTCTATGACAGAACCAAAGTTTGACCTTAGCATTCTATCTTCTCAGTCAGTGCCTTTTCCAACAAAATTCGAGGTCCATAGTCTTGCCTACTTCAGGGACATAGTAAGCAGTAGTTAATACTAAATACCGGGATGTGGGGGAGATATTTTTACACTACCAAGGCTCTTCAAAGTACCTCATCAATAATCTTAACTTTTCCTTCTTTGGAGGGATCAGGAGGCTGTGGGTCAGCATCACCTTCCTAATTCTTCTTCAGAATAATATATAATCAAGACAGGTTCCTTACTGTCTGACTCCATCTTTAGCACTCTGCAGATTCAGTAAAGAGGAGGGAGTTCCCCAAGAAGATGAAACACACACTTGGATAAATGGGCAGAGTTGATGTCAACTGTAATAAGACATCAAATAAGAACATTTTCTCCCTTTTTTGTAAGGCCACATTTTACCTTGGTGGCTTTTAAAATAAATGTCAATTTGAAAAATGAGGGAAGCCTCTTTAGCTGTAGCTTGAATCACTCTTGAAGTTCCAGGAATCATCTTTGCTTATTATCTCACTTGCTTTCTACTTGAGCTCCCTGGGTCTACTCCCTCTCTTCTTGTTCCTTCCTCTCCTAGTCTCCAAATTACCAGAAGTTCATTCACTGATGCCCCCATTGTTAGCAAACCACAGTCACCGATAAATCACTAAAGTTTGGAGTTCAATGCTATCAGGCATTTTATCTTAACTATAGGGCCTGTGTGTGTGTGCGTTTGTGTGTGTGTGTGTGTGTGTGTGTGTGTGTGTGTGTGTGTATGTGTATGTGTCTGGCTACTTATTGACTGAAAAATATCTATCCTAAACCACTGATTGAAGTTTCAGAATGAGAAAATTAAAATGTCCTCATAGAATCTGTCTTTAACTTGGAGAGAAACCAAAGAACCAACATGTTCTTCCGACACGGATGAAAGGGCTTATCTCAAAAATATCTGAACCCACTCAAAATTTTGAAAGAACATGAGCTCAAGGCCCAAGCCCTGGGAGATGTCTTCTGCAAAGGCAGCTGGACAGCCACAGGGAAAATACAAAGTTCTTGTTCATTTTTATCTAATCCCACGCAGATCTAATGTCATCCTTCATGGAACACATCTCTTATTCAAATTCTGTGTACATAGAAAGGGGGAAAAGGCACCTCAAGCACAATTTATATTTTATTTTTAGCTCAATTAACCCCCAGAGCCATTAACTGGCCTGTGGCTTCAGGGCTTACCTGGAGGAAAGCTCAAAAGCTTTTGAGCCTTCTCAGTACAAGCTTCCTATCTTTCTTCAGTGCTAAAGTAGTTTAGGGCTTGAACGTTAAGACTCAAACCTCAGGGTCCTCATTTCCATATTTGTTAAAGTACAGGTATTACCAAAGCCAATTTATTTGTGATCATGTCTGATTTATTTGAGGCTCAGAGCCCCCAAAATCTGAATTAATTCAATTGGCTATTGTAAGGGAAGTCTAACTTTTGCCTGCTACGTAGTAATCTTTAAACAGAAAGAACTTTCAGAAATTATAATGATGTCCACACTTCTGAATATTCTTTTGGTTACATTTGTGAACTTGAGGAAGTCACATTCCCTTTCTAGGCCTCATTTCTCCTTTATATTAATATAAACTGGGAGAAGAAAAGGGTGGATTAAATCAATGGTTCTCAAACTTTGTGGTACATCAGAATCACTAAAGGAATGTGTTAAAAAGTGTACATACCAAGGCATCAGTCATATTGATTGTGATTTAGTAGACCTGGGGTATAACTCTGAAAGCTGAATTTTTTACAGGCTTCCCAGGCAATTCTGTTGGACACCACTGAATTCAATGCTATTTAAACTGCTGTGCATACATAAAAATTAAAGAACTTGCTATATCCTGAAGAAATGTTGACATGTTACTGGGCCATTCAGTTTCCTAAGAGCCTCTGAGTCATTATCCAATGTATTGAAACTGGTCAGAGCCCTAAAAATCGAAGTTGATGATGAAGATATTGACTAAAACAGATATAAGATTCATAAAACTCAGTAATGAAATGCAGACAGGACATGTGAGAAAAATCAGGAAATTGTATTGTCTATGGCTTATATCAACTAGGCCCTTTCATTCTGAACAATATTCAAAATATTACTGACTTAGAAGGAGGAGAACATGTGGCATTTTCAACCTATGCAAAAAAAAAAAAAATTCAGCTGAAGGTCACCAGGTAGAACAGAAGCAAGGCTTAAATTAAAGTATTTCAAGTGGTCAAGTTAGACATTTAAAACAATGAGAGATATGCATGAAGCTCCTAGTTCCCCTGACCACCACACACTCCAGGGCTTTCTGATAACATCCCCCTACTCCCAACTCGCTCAAGAAAACTGGACAGCCACATGTAGAAGACTGAAACAGGACCCACAGCTTTCACTTCTCACAAAAATCAAATCACGGTGGATAACAGACTTAAACCTTAGGTGTGAAACTATTAGAATTCTAGAAGAAAATGTAGGAAAGACTCTTACAGACATTGGCCTAGGCAAAGAATTTATGAAGAAAACCCCTAAGGCAATCACAGCAACAACAAAAATAAACGAATGGGACCTGATAAAATTAAAAAGCTTCTGCACAGCCAAAGAAACAGCCACGAGAGTAAACAGACAACCTACAGAATGGAAAAAAATTTTCGCATACTACACATCAGGTAAAGGACTGATAACAAGAATCTATTTAGAACTCAGGAAAATCAGTAAGAAAAAATCCAACAACCCTATCAAAAAATGGGCAAATGACATGAATAGAAATTTTTCAAAAGAAGATATAAGAATGGCTAACAAACATACGAAAAAGTGTTCAACATTTTTAATCATCAGGGAAATGCAAATCAAAACCACAATGAGATATCACTTAACTTCAGTGAGAATGGCCTTTATCAAAAAGTCCCCAAACAATACATGTTGGTGTGGATGCAGAGACACAGAAACACTCATACACTGCTGGTGGGACTGTAAACTAGTGCAACCCCTGTGGAAAGCAATATGGAGATACCTTAAACAGATTCAAGTAGACCTACCATTCAATCCAGCAATCCCATTATTGGGCATCTACCCAGAAGAACAAAAGTCATTCTATAAAAAAGACACCTGCACCCGAATGTTTATAGCAGCACAATTCACAATTGCAAAGATGTGGAAACAACCCAAATGCCCATCAATTCATGAATGGATTAGTAAAATGTGGTATATGTATACCATGGAGTATTACTCAGCTATAAGAAATAATGGTGATATGGCATCTCTTTGGTTCTCCTGGAACCCATTCTATTAAGTGAAGTATTCCAAGAATGGAAAAATAAGCACCACATGTACTCACCAGCAAACTGGTTTCCCTGATCATCACCTAAGTGCACATTTGGGAATAACACGAATTGGGTATCAGGCAGAGGTGGGGAGTGGGGGGAGGGGATGGGTGTATGCCTACATGATAGTGCGATGCGCACTGTCTGGGGAATGGACACGCTTGAAGTTCTGACTGGGGGGGATAGGGGTGGGAGGAGGGGATGGGTGTATACCTACATGATGAGTGCGGTGTGCACTGTCTGGGGAATAGACACGCTTGAAGCTCAGACTCGGGGGGCTGGGGGGGCATGGGCAATATATATAACCTGAACTTTTGTACCCCCATAATAAGCTGAAATTAAAAAAAAAAGAATTCTTAAAATAAAGTCTAGTTCATAGACTGTGTCTGCATGAGAATAATAGACCCCAGCCTTCTCCTATAATGCTTCTCTTGTCCAGAGTGTTCTAGCCAACACAGTGTGTCTCCATGGCAACCCCTGCTTTGGCTCAGCCTGGGGATTAGGATGACTTCATTGCACACACCTGATAAGGGGAGATGGGATTTACTGTATGGAGAAGGTTCTTACTCCAAACACCAACAGAGTCAATATGCAGCCATGTTTGTTCCTGTTATGAAGGACGGCCTTGTAGTCCACAGAACTTATGCCCTAATCAGGCCTCACAAGGTACCTGCGACCTCCCTCCTTCCTGCTTCTTCCATTTTCACTACCTGAGGATTTTTGAGGCTTGAATTTTGAAAAGCTTAACACAGCTACCCTCCTCATTTGATGGGCATATTTTATATTGTCCAATGCAAGGAGCCAAATTGCTTGGCATAATTAAGTGTTGCCATCATTAGGCAGCTGAGTTTCGTATCCCCAGAGATTATATTTTACCAGGGGGAAAGGAGTTCCTCCACTCTTGGAGCAAAGTGGGTTTAGGGAAATGAGTGTGCTAGGGAAGGACACTATGTTCAAGATTATTATCAGTGGAAACTGATCTAGCATCTTGAAGGAAATGTCCCTGCCTGAACTCTTGGGTATTTACCCCAGAGAAATGAAAACATACGTTCACACAAAAATCTGTACATCAATGCTCATAAAAGTCCCAAACTGGAAACAACCTGTATTAGTTTCTATGGGCTTCTGTAGTCAATTACCACAAACTGAGTGGCTTAAGATAACAGACATTTGTTTTCTCACAGTCCTGGAAACTATAAGTCCAAAATCAAGATATTGGCAAGGTTGGTTCCTTCTAAGGGCTATGAGGGAGAACCTGTCCCATGTCTCTCTCCTAGCTTCTGATGATTTGTTGGTAATCTTTGGCATTCCTTGGCTTGCAGATGTATCGCTCCAATCCTCCACCTTCACATGGTGTTCTTCATGTGTCTTCACATATTTTTCTCTCTGTGAATGTTTTTGTGTGTACAAGCTTCTCCTTTTTATAAGGATACCAGTCATATTGGATTAAGGGCCACACTGATGACCTCATTTTAATTTGATTATCTCCTTGAAGAGCCTATTTATTTCCAAATAAGATCACATTCTGAGGTACTATAGGTTAGAAATTCAACATGTCTTTTTGGGTGGACACAATTCAACCCATGACACAACCAAATTGTCCCACAACAGGTGATGGTTAAACAAACTGTGGTGCACACATACCATGTAATACTATTCAGTAACAAAAGGCATGAATTATAAATACACACAGCAATTTGAATGGATCCCAAGTGCATTATCTGAGTGGAAAAATGTCAACATCAAAAAGTCACAAAATGTATAATTCTATTTATATAACATTCTTAAAATGAAAAAATTACAGAGTTAGAAAACAGAATGGTAGTTACCAGTACTTAGGGACAGTAGAGAGGAGTGCGTGTGACTATAAAGGAGTAGCACCAAGGAGATTTCTGTGGTGATGGAATAGTTCTGTATCTTGACTTCAATGATTACCTGAATTTCTACTCATGATAAAATTGAGTAGAACTATACACATACATTGTACCAATGCCAGTTTTCTGATTTTGATATTGTCCTATGGTTATATAAAATAAAATCATTGGGGGAAACTAGTGAAGGATACCTGAGACCTCCCTGCATATTTTTGCAACTTCCTATGAATGTATAATTATTTAAAAGTAAAAAAAAATTAAAAATTTGAGATAGTTGTCTTTTACCCACAAAAAAGAGCAATTCAATTTTCTCACAACTTTAAAGCCTTTTTTCTATAAACCACCACTCAGCTGGAATCCACAAGGTTTCCAATGCTTTGGGACTAGTGGTCAATAGAGCAGCAACCCACTTGGTGACTTAGGTGTGAGCATAGCTACAAAGTCTACAAAGTAAGAAACTGGTTTCCAAGAAAGCAACAACAACCAGCAGAATTATACTGGGTAACAGAGCTGCAGTGGGACTTGGCAGGAAGAGATTTGTTTGGAAATATTTGAGGCACACCCTGACAATACACAGAAATAATTATGGATTGTGTGTGGGGGAGCATATTTTGAATGTATTTGTGGTCCTGTATGAGCATATAGGGGCAAAAGCAGTGAAATGTGTATTATGTGACCCTATGTAACCTACAGGTTGGTAAGACCTGGGAAAATGGATTATAAATACAATATGATAAATCTTATAACATAGTTAGAATAAAAGTGCTAGGGCATTCAGAGAAGAAAATAACTAATTTTGACTTAGCTTGAGAAAGACTTCGTGGAGGAGGTAATATTTTATTTTGCAATGTTAGGATTTCATTAGGCAGAAGAAATAGCAGATACAAAGGCAGAGAGATATAAACATGCCTAAGAAATTACAGTTGGAGTGAAGTCTTCAAAGAACATAGAGGCTAGAAATGATACCATAAATATCATGAGATTATGAAGCCCCTTGTGTGCAAAGCTAAGGAGTTTGAACTTTATCCCATAGGCAATGGGGAGCTATCAAAAATTTTTGAGTAAGAGTAATAGGTTCAGATTTTTTATTTGGGAAGAGAACCCTGGTGCCAATGTGGAAGATGGATTGAATTTTGATGAGACTGAAAGAGAGACTAGTGAGGAGTTCTGTGAAGTGGATCCATGCCTGAGAAATGAAGTACAAGAAAATCTCATGAGACTGGGTGGACATAACAGACTTACAAATGCTTCAGTGTGAACTTGCATATGGTCAGGCTCTCATCTCACTAAGTGTCAATGTGTGTGTATGCATGTGTATGTGTGTGTGTTTTAGGAACAGTTTAGAAAAGTGGAGGGTTTGTTGTCATGCTTTATGTAATGAAAAGACTAAAAGTGACCTTTAAAAAGTTAGTACTAGAGATTGATGCCAGCAAGATGGCAGAATAGGAAGTCATGGGCTCTTCTTCCTTCTACAAACATATCGAATCAAAAACAAAACATAGACAAATTCCTTGTGAACAATATAGAAACTAATTGAGAAGCTTCTGTACCCCAGGTGAGTGTGAAACCACCCACATTGAAACTGGTAGGAAAATTAGAGACATCCTCTCTCCATAATCCCCAAGCCCGGCACAGTGCCACATAATCATGATAAAACCCTTATTTCCCTGCTTCTACCTAAGGAAGGAAAAAGTCAAATTGCACATCTAACATCTCAAATTTTTTGTTGTTACCTGAGGAATTAGATTTTATCTTGCATTTCCTGGAGTGCTAATGACATCCTGCATATGCTAGACCTTTAGGGCTACAGAAAAGAAATATGGTCGTTTGAAGTAACACATAGTTACTTGTCACAGCTCCTCCTACTCACTCAACACAGAGTAGGTGGATGAAAAACTCTGCTTCCAGATTTTCCCTTGGTAGGAAAAGGGTTGGACCATGTGTCAAATATTACAACTTTTATAGGAGTTGCCTGAGGGACTGGGTTCTGTCTTACCTATCTCTGAGGGATATGGCATATTCTAGTTGCCTGGGAGCCACTAAGAACTAACATAGAAGTTTGAACTAGCATGAAGTTTTAAGAGGCCCACAGAGCCTCTGGCCAGGTTGATTGGTGAAGGTCTTCCCCTATACCAGGCCAATCCATGAAGACTGAAAGATGTGGTGGTTTTCATTAATGCTTAGATATCAACACAATGAGTTAAGCGAAATGAAGAAACAGGAAAACACAACCCAAACAGAGGCACAAGATGAAACTCTACAAACTGACCCTTATGCAGCAAAGATAGATAATTACCTGACATATAACTCAAAATAACAATCATAAAAATATTCAGTGAGCTCAAAAGAATAATTCACAAAGTGATAATTTCAGCAAAGAGATAGAAAATTTTTATAACAACAAAATAGAGATCTCAGAGCCAAAAAACTACAATAACTGAAATGGAAAATTCAGGAGAGGGATTCATCAGCAGACTACAGAAAGCACAAGAGACAATCAACAAACTTGGAGACAGTCATTTGAAATTATCCAGTCAGAGAAACTCAGAGGAGCAAAAAGGATAAAAATGAAAAACAGTGAAGAAAACTTAAAAAATTTATGGGAATTGTCAAGTGGAACAATAAAGGCATTATGGATATCCTAGAAGTAGAAAGGAAGGAGAAATGACCAAAGCTTATTAAGAAATAGTAGCTGAAAATTTCCCAAATCTGGGGAAGGAAATGGACATCAAGATCCAGGAAGCCCAGAAGATTCAAAATAAGATGAACTCAAAGAAATTCTTATCAAGATATACTATAATCAAATTGTCAAAAGTCAAAAATGATAAGAATTTTTAAGGCAGAAAGATAAGTGACTTGTCACATACAAGGAATTGTCCACAAAACTGTCAGGGAACTTTTCAGCAGACACACTTCAGGCCAGAAATGAATGGGATGATATATTCAAAATCCTTAAAAAAAAAAAAGAAAAAAAAAACAACTTCAAAACAAGAACCCAATATCCAACAAGGCCTTCTTTTTAAATTTAAATTTTAATTAATTCATTTATTTTATTTTTTTTATTTCAGCATATTACAGGGGTACAAATGTTTAGGTTACATATATTGCCTTTGTCCCACCTGAGTCAGAGTCTCAAGCATGTCCACCCCCAGACGGTGGTCTGTCTTTTGAAAATGATATAAAGGCTTTCTTGGATGAATAGAACCTGAGAGAGTTCATCACCATGAGCCCTGATTTACAAGAAATGCTAAAGGGAATTCTTCGATTTGAAATGAAACACACTAACAGCAACATGATAGCATGAGAAAGCATAAAACCCATTGATAAAGATAAATATTAATACACAGATGGATGCAAAAATAATGGTGGTGGGTAAATCACTTTTAATTCTGGTACAAAAGTTTAAAGACAAAGGTACTAAAAATTATGATAACTGAAAATATGTTAATAGTAAACAATATAAATAGATTCAAATTGTGTCATCAATAACATAGAGTGAGAGATGGAAGTAAAATGTTGAGTCTGTGTATGTGATTGAAGATAACTTGTTAACAGCTCAAACTAGACTTTTATGATAACAACAAAGAAATATCTATATAAATTATACAAAAGAAAAAGGAATAAAAGCATGTCAGTGAAAAAAATCAATGAAATACCAAGAAGACTGCAAGAAAGGGAAAGAGAGACAAAAAAACTAAAAGACAAATGGAAAACGATTATCAAAATGGCAATAATAAATCCTTTCCTATGAAGAATTACTTTAAATTTAAACATTAAATTCTCCATTCAAAAGACATAGAGTGGCTGAATATATTTTTAAAAAACAACATCCAACTATACAGTGTCTACAAGACTCATGTTAGATTTAAGGACACACACAGGCTAGAAATGAAAGTATGGAAAAAGATATTCTATTAAAATGGCAACCAAAGGAGAGAAAAGGTGGGCTTCCTTATTATCATAAGAAAATAGACTTTAAGTCAAAAACTGTCACAAGCAACAAAAAGGACATTATATAATGATAAAAGGTCAATTTACATGGAAGATATAACAATTACAAATATATATGCAGCCAATATCAAAATACCTAAGTATATAAAGCAAACACTGACAGAAGCGAAGGGAAAAGTAGATAACAATAACATGATAGTAATATACTTCAATACTGCACTTCCTATAATGGATAGAACAACCAGAATGAAACAAAGAAACAGTGGATTTGAAGAACGCTATAGGCCAAATGGATCTAACAGATATATACAGAGCATTCCACAACAGCAGAAAAAAATATATATATTTCTCAAGCATATGTGAAATATTCTCCAAGATAGGTCACATATTAGGTCACATAATCAACATAGCACATTTAGGAATAACATTAATCGGGTGTGGGGCAGATGTGGGGGGGAGGGGATGGGTATATATATACATAATGAGTGCGATGCTGCACCGTCTGGGGGATGGACACACTTGAAGTTCTGACTGGGGGAGGCAAGGGCAATATACATAACCTAAACATTTGTACCCCCATAATATGCAAAAATAAAAAAAATATATAAAAGAAGAAATTTGAGATTATACCAGGTATCTTTTCCAATACCAGTGGAATGAAAGTAGAAAACAAAAGCAGGAAAGAAAACCTGGAAAATTCACAAATATGTGGAAATTAAACAACACACTACTGATTAACCAATGTATCTAAGAATAAATAAAATGGAATTTTAAAAAGTATCTTGAGAATAACAAAAAAACTACATATGAAAAGTTATGGGATGCAGTAAAAGCAGTACTAAGAAGGAAGTTTAGAGGGATAAAAGCCTACATCAAAAAGTTTAAAAGCCATCAAATAAACAATCTAATGTTTGCCTCAAGGAACTAGAAAAAGAAAAATAAACTAATTCTACAGTTAGAAGAAAGAAGAAAATAACACGGACAATGTATATAACCTGAGCCTTTGTACCCCCATGAAGAGCTGGAAAAAAAAAAAAAAGATTCAACCCAAAGAAGACTATTCAAATATATAATAAAAGTGCAAAAAATAAAAAAAAAATTAGTGCAATTATAAATGAAATAGGACTAGAAAACAATAGGAAAAAATCAATAAATCCAGAGTTGGGTCTTTGAAAAGATAAACAGAATCAACAAATGCTTAGTTAGGCTAAATATGAAAAAAGAGAAAAGAAATAAATCAAATCATAAATGGAAAAGGTGGTATTACAAGGGATGCCTCAGAAATGAAAAGGATTATAAGATACTATTATGATCAAGTATATGCCAACAAATTGGACAATCCAGAAGAAATGTATAAATTACTAGAAACATGCAACCTACCAAAATTTAATGAAGAATAAGTTGAAGGAATAAACAGATCAATAACAAATGATGAGGTTGAATCAGTAATCAAAAACTTCCCAACAAAGAAAAGCCCAGAACCAAGGGATTCATGAGAGAATTCTACCAAACATTCAAAGCTAAATTAATATCAATTCTTTGAAAATTTTCCAAAACAATTGAAGAAAGGAGAGCACTTCCAAACTTATTTTATGAGGATAGTAGCACCCTGATACAAAAGCCAGAAAAGGACACCACAAGAAAAGAAAATTATAAGTCAATATTCCTTATTAACATAGATGGAAAAAATCATCAATAAATTATTCAAAAATGAATTGAACAGTACATTAAAAGTACCATACACCATGAGCAAGTGGGATTTATCCCCAGGATGCAAGGATGATTAACATAGGCAAATCAACCAATGTGATACACTACAATCACAGAATGAAAGATAAAAATCACATAATCATCTCAGTAGATGCAGAAAAAGCACTTGAAAACAATCAATATTCATTCATGATTTAAAAACTCTTAACAAAATAGATATAAAAGGAACTTTCCCCAACAAAATAAAACCCATATATAAAAAGCCTACAGCTAACATCATAATCAATGGGGAAAAAACTGAAAGCTTTTCCTCTAAGACCAAGTACGAGGCAAGGATGCCGACTCTTGCCACTTTTACATGTTCAATATAGGGCTGGAAGTCTTCATCAGAGCAATTAGCCAAGAAAAATAATGAAAGAAATCTAAATTTGAAAGGAAGAAGTAAAATTATCTATTTGCAGATGACATTATCATATATTTACAAAACTTTAAACATTCAAAAATAAAAAACCAAACCCAACTGTTACAACTAATAAATGTATTCAGTAAAGTTGTAGAATGCAAAATCTACATAGAAAATTAGTTGAGTTTCAATACAATAACAATGAAATACCCAAAACAGAAATCAAGAAAAACATTCCATTTATAACATCAACAAAAGAATACAATACTTAGGAATAAATTTATCCAAAGAGGTAAAATAATTATATACTGAAAATTATAAAAAAATCAATGAAAGAAATTAAAGGATACAGATAAATGGAAAGACATTTAATGTCCATGGATTGGAATAAGTGATATCATTACAATGTTCATTCTACCTAAAGTGATCTACAGATTTGATGTGATACCTATCAACATTTCAATGACATTTTTTACAGAAATAGAAAAACAATCCTAAAATTCATATAAAACCACAAAAACTCCAAATAGACAAAGCATCTTGAGAATGAAGAACAAAAGTGGAGGCATATTGTACCTCCTGATATCAAGCTATATTACAGAGCTATAGCAATCAAAACAGGATGGTCCACTTTGAGTTCTTTGAGGTATCTCCATATTAATTTGCATAATCATTCAGCAATTCCACTACTGGGCATTTACCCAAACGAAAAAAAGACATTCTATAAAAAAGACATCTGCACTCGGATGTTCACAATTCACAATTGCAAAGATGTGGAAACATCCCAAGTGACCATCAATACATGAGTGGATTAATAAAATGTGGGCTATGTATACCATGGAGTACTGCTCAGCCATAACAAATGATGAACTAATACCCCTTGTACTATCTTGTATGGAGCTGGGGCCCATTCTTCTAAGCGAAGTATCACAAGAATGGAAAAACAAGCACCACATGTACCCATGATTAAATTGGTACTAATTGATCAACACTTACGTGCACATATGGAAATGACATTTATAGGGTGTTGGGCAGATGGGAGGGGGGAAGAGGAGATGGATAAATTCACACCTAATGGGTACAGTGTGTGATGTCTGGGGGGTTAGGCACACTTGTGCCTCTGACTTGGGTGATGCAAAGGCAATGTATGTAACCAAAGCATTTGTACTACCATAATATTCTGAAATAAAAAACAAAAGCAGAATAGTCATGGTATGAAAACAGACACATAAACCAATGGAACAGACTTGAGATCCCAGATATAAGCCTACACATATACAGTCAATTAATCTTTGACAAGAGTACCAAGAATGTACAATGAGGAATGGATATTCTCTTCAATAAATGGTACTGGGAAAACTGGATATCCACATGGAATACAATGTATTGGGACCCTCATTTTACACTGTACACACATACAAAAAAAACCTCAAAATGGATCAAAGACAAATATAAGACCTGAAATCATAAAACTTTTAGAGACAATAAGGGAAAACCTCTTTGACATTGGTCTTGGCAATGATATTTTTGGCTATGACACCAAAAGCATAGGCAACAAAAGCAAAAACAAACAAGTGGGACTACATCAAACTAAAAAGCTTCTGCACAACAAAGGAAACAATCAACAGAGTGAAAACGCAACTTAAAGAATGGGAGAAAGTATTTGCAAAGCGTATATCTGATAAGGGGTTAATATTCAAATTACATAAAGAACTCATATAAATCAATATTAAGGGAATCCTCCAAACAATACAATTTATAAATGGACAAAGGACCTGAATAGAAATTTTTCCAAGGAAACCGTTTAAGTAAATGGCCAACAGTTATATGGAAAGGTATCCAACATCACTAATCATCAGGGAAATGCAAATCAAAATCACCTAACACCTGTCAGAATGACTATTATTAAAAAAATAAGATATAACAATTGGTGACAAGGGTGTGGATAAAGGTGAACCCTTGTACATTGTTGATGGAATGTAAGATTTTACAGCCACTGTGGAAAACAATATGGTGGTTCCTCAAAAAATTACAAATAAAACTATCATATGATTGATCCAGCAATCCCACTTCTGGGTATATGTCCAAATGAATTGAAATCAGGATCTCAAAAAGATATAGGCATTCTCATGATCACTGCTGCATTATTCACAGTCGCCAATATATAGAATCAACTTACATGTACATCAATGGCTGAATGGATAAAGAAAATTTGGCATATATACACAATGTAATACTGTTTGAACATAAAAAAGAAGGACATCCTGTCATTTGTGAGAATATGGATAAACCTGGAGGACATTATTTTATGTGAAATAAGACATCCACAGGAAGATAAATTTCACATAATCTCATTTACATATGAAATGTAAAAAAGTTGAATTCATAGAAGCAGAGAGTAGAAAGGTGTTTACCAGAGGCTGGAGTGAAGATGGGAATTGGGGAGATGCTGACAAAAGGATACAAAATTTCCATTAGACTGGAAGAATATGTTCAAGAGATCTATTGTACAACACAGTGACTATAGTAAATGACAATGTATTGTATACTTGAGAATTCCTGAGAGAGTAGCTTTTAGGTGTTCTCAACACAAAAAAAATAAGTGTGTGAGATAACATATAGGTTAATTAGTTCATTTAAGCCATTTCCAATTATATGCATATCAAAACATGTTGTATGTCACAAATATACGATTTCTATTTTTCAATTAAAAATTAATAACAATATAAAAAATTAAAAATAGAAATACCATATGATCCAGCTATCTCATTTCTGGGTATTTATCCAGAAGAATTGAAATCAGTATCTCAGAGATATTAACACTCCCATGTTCATTGCATCACTATTCACAATAACCAAGATATGGAAACAACCTAAATGTTCATCAACAGATGAATAAAGAAAATGTGCTATGTACATACAGTGGAATATTATTAAGTCTTAAAAAGAAAGAAAATTCTGACACATGCTACAATATGAATGAACATTGAGGACATCATGCTAAGTGAAATAAGTCAGTCACAGAAGGACAGATATTGCATGATTCTACTTATATGAGGTATCTAAACACTCAAATTCATAAAAGGGGAGAGTAGAATGGCAGTTGCCAGTAGCTGGAAAAAGGGTGAAATGAGGAGCTCACAATAAATAATGTAAATAATATAAAGTTTCAGTTATGTAAGATGAATAAGTTCTAGAGATATGCTACACAACATTGTGTATATAGTTAACAATACTGTACTGTACACTAAATATCTGTTAAGAGGGTAGATCTCAATTAAGTGTTGTTACTACCATAAAATAAAAGTTAAAAAGAAGTGTTCTTTTGCCCCACAACCATAGAAGTTGGTATATGTAATAAAATTCTCTAATGTAATTTTTTTTCTTTTAAACTTCCTCTTTATAGGTCTTTTTTTTAATTTCATTTTTAAAAGTCATCAAAAATTATACCAAATTCATCACTGTACCAGATGGCTCTGAGTGCCTATAAAAATAACTGTAGTTGATCCATCATTCATTTGGAAGCAGCATAATGCAACAATTAGGTGCATCAACTCTGGAGTCCTTTTGTCTAGATTCAAACCTCAGATCTACCACATCAGGCAATTTAATTAATCTGTAAGTGCCTCAGTTTTCTAATCTGTGAATGAGGACAATAATAAACCATAGGATTTACATGTTTATTAAATACATTAATGCATATACAGTGCCAGGCACATAGCAAGCAGGCCACAAATGTTAGCTACTATAATTAGTGGTCACTTTTTCAACTATGTCATTATTTGAGTGAAACACTTTATACCCCTAACCATGCTCCCAAATATATTTGGGAGGTACAGTTCTTATCTTTCCAGTAAAATCCATAATCTTTCTCTGGTACCCACTTGATAGGATACTGCCTTTCCTGCTTACTTACAACCAGTTGTAACCTCACCTTATATAGCCCATTGAAGGACCCATTCACTTCAACATTCCGTCTGATGATGTCAGTTGGAGCAAAAATAAATTTTACACAGACTTCAACTCTGGGTGCCACAAGTGTAAGGAGGTACTCTAGCACATTGGTTAAAAACCACTGACAGGTAAATCTAAACCAATGTATGCCTTTTAGAGTATGGGGTCTGAGCTCCCAGTTACAACTCAAAAAAAAAAAAAACAGATTTAAAAATTACTACAGAACACTCCTTGAAGAGATTGGCTCAGGGAGGACTTCTGGCCTATAGTACTGAAAACAAAATTTCAAAATTTATTCTCTCCATATACAAAACTATACGCATTTGTGTCAAAATTAAACATGAAACTGGTTGCCATACTTCAAGAAAAATGAAGCAACTGGAGAAGATGCTCATGGAGACAACTAAAATGATTACAATAATGAAAAGTAATTGGAAAATGATATAGAGAAACCATGGCTGGAAGGGGCTATTAGAAAAATCTCTTACATTCTAAGAGTAATGAATAAGGTGAATATCCTAATAAATAAATATTTACTGAGACCTTATATATCAGGCACTTTGTCTACATTACCTCATTTTATTTTCCTCATGGAATCATTACTATCCCCATTGTACCAATGAGGAAACTGAGGCTCAGAGTGGTAAAAAGAACCTTGTAAAAAATTACAAGAATAATGTGGTTTCAAACTTAGACAGTTTGACTCTAGAGCCTATAAGCATAACCACTGTGATATACTCCCTCCCATACTACTTTGGAGGAGGACAGAGTTATTCATTAACTTTAGGGTTTGTTAAGTTAAATAAGAGTGCTAAAAATTTACATACGATCACTTAAAAAGATAGGAGTAGAATGTAAAACTTACAGACCACTAGAGGCAAGAGAATAATTGGAATAAAATAAATTCCCTCAATCCAAGGGAAATTGAGGAATGAGGGGGAAAAATGATTAGTGTAGAAAAAAAGAGAATAGAGGAAGAACAAAACTAGATTGTAGAAATAAATCCAAAAATATCAGTAATGACAAAAAGGTAAATGGATTAAACTTTCATGTTTGAGAGATTGTCTGAATGGGACTTTTAAAAAATCCAGTCATGATATTTATTAGACTCATACCTTACCTATAAGACACAAAAAGTTGGAAAGCAAAAATGTTGAATATAGATATGCCATATAAATCTCAACCAAATATAATGAAAGATTAACATAATGGGAGAGGGTAACATACATTCCTTAAAACCTGACAGCCCAAGTACTCAAATATTAGTAAGACTATAGGGGAGATGAATATCACAAATCACAAATGACATAAGACATATTTAGAACACATTATGATTTTCTCATCAATTACACATAGAACATTTACAGAATTGACTTCATATTAGGCACTAAAGCAAGGATCAACAAATTTCAAAGAATATTTATTACATAAAATACAATCTGTGACTGCAATACAATTTATAAAAAGCTTAAAGATAAGTTTAGAAATTTAAATGGACATTCGATATTTCACTGTTCAAAGCAAAAAAAGAATGAGAATAAGAAGATACTTAACATTTAATTTTAATAAGCATATATAACAAAACTTGTGGAATACAGAGAAAGTAGACTGTTCAGGAAAATACAAGGACTTAAATCCTTATATTGCAAAAGAAGAAAGCCTAAATACTAATGAGTTAATTGCCCAACTTAAAGAAAAATTAGAAAAAGAACAATGAAATGATCCTAAATAATGTGGAAGAGAAGAAATTATAAATGCAAAAGTAAAGATATTGAGATTAAAAAATGAAATAGATCAACAGAAATAAACAATATCCTTTGAAGTCCAGGCCAGTTCACAGGCACAGCCATACCCAGTCAACAAAAGTTGAATTTGTCCATCTCCCTGCACATACTCGCAAATTCCTTTTGCTATTATCTTTGCCTATAGTACCCTCTGCAGACACCCTCTATCTACAGAAGTTTAAGTGTTAGGTACTAGGTGCTAGGCACATGACTGTCACAGGAGATGTAGTAGTGAGAGATCCAGTGTTTAAAGGGCCAATTGCAAAGCAGTATGCTAAGTCATGCACAAAACACTCCTTACTCACATTTAGCAGATTGTCAATCTATGCTAGGTTGTCATTTCTCACCTTCTCCCACAAAGGTTTACTGGAAATCCATTCCATGTTATGGCTCGTAGCTGCCCCCCCCCCCAGTTGCACTGTGGAGTCACTCAAGATGAACATGGGAACTTTCTTGGCATCCCTGGCACTGTTCATAGTTTACTAATAGTTGAAAAATCAGTATATCTAGAATTCCCTTGCATTCCCTAAGTCACGTGTCTATAATTAATGTTCCAAAATATGCTTGGTCAATCTGATTTAATTAAATAAATATATGAATATGCAAAAAAGAAATAAACAATGATCCTTTGAATAGATATATATCTGGCAAGATTTATCAAGAAAAAGAGAAAAAGAATAAATAAATAAGAAGAAAGAGTGCACAACTACATGCAATGTAAAGTTTTTTAAAATATGATAATACCATGAACAACTTTACACCAACAAACTTGAAAATTTAGTCAAAATTAACATTTTACTAGGAAAGCATATCTGATAAAAAGGACTCAGGAAGAAATAAAACCAGATTAAACCTATAATCATTAAAAACATTGAACCAGTTGTTAAAATATCTATAACCAAATCCAAAACAAAAAGTGAAGTATCCCAAGAATGGAAAAATAAACACCACATGTACTCACCAGCAGACTGGTTTCCCTGCTCATCACCTAAGTGCACATTTGGGAATAATACCAATTGGGTATCAGACAGAGGTGAGGGCTGGGGGGAGGGGATGTGTGTATACCTACTTGATGAGTGCGATGCTCACTGTCTGGGGAATGGATACGCTTGAAGTTCTGACTTGGGGGGATGGGGGTGGGGGCTGGGGATGGGTGCATACCTACGTGATGAGTACGATGTGCACTGTCTAGGGAATGGACCCGCTTGAAGCTCAGATTCGGGGGGATGGGGGAGCATGGGCAATATATATAACCTGAACTTTTGTACCCCCATAATAAGCTGAAATAAAAAAACAATTTAAAAATAGGAGTATTCCTGATGGAGCTTATTAGAGTCCTTTCTTTTCTGCTTCTTGTTAATCTAGCAACAGGAATGCCAATTTTGTTTATTTTTTCAAAGAACCAAATTTTTTGTTTTATTAATATTCCATTATAGTTTTTTATTATCAATTTCATTTAGTTCTGCTCTGATCTTTGTTATTTCTTTTCTTCTCCTGGGTTTGGGGTTGGTTTGGTCATCTTCTTCTAGTTCTTTGAGATAATTTATTAGATTGTTGATTTGTGATCTTTCTATCTTTTGGATGTGGGCATTTATGGATATAAATTTTCCTCTCAGGACTGCTTTAGCTGTGTCTCATAGATTTTGATAACTTGTTTCTCCTTTATCATTTCATGTGAAGAATCTTTTGATTTCCATATTAATTTCTTCCTTAATGCAATAATTGTTCAGTAGAAGGTTGTTCAGTTTCCATGACTTTGTGTAGAGATGAGAGTTTCTGTTAGAGTTGATTTCTAATTTTACTTCATTGTGGTCTGAGAAGATGTATGGCATAATTTCTATTTTTTTTAATTTGTTGAGACATGCTTTGTGGCCTAGGATATGGTCAATCTTAGAAAATGTCCCATGAGCTGATGAAAAAAACGTATATTCAGTGGTTTGGGGGTAGAATGTTCTGTAAATGTCAGCCAAGCCCATTTGTTCCAGAGTTCTGTTTAAGTCAATTGTTTCTTTGATTATTTTCTGTTTGGAGGATCTGTCCTGTCCTGTCAGAGGGATGCTGAAGTCCCCGGCTATTACAGTGTTGCTGTTTATCATTTTGTCTAGATCAAGTAGGATTTGCTTATGAATCTGGGTGCACCTGAGTTAGGTGCATAAATATTTAGAATTGTTATGTCTTCTTGTTGAATTGTACCCTACACTATTATATAGTGACCATCTTTGTCATTCATTAATTTTGTTGATTTGAAGACTAAGTTGTCTGAAATCAAAACTGCCACACCAGGAACGGCCTTTATCAAAATGTCCCAAAATCACAAATGTTGACATGGATGTGGAGAGATAGGAATGCTCATACACTGTTGGTGGGACTGCAAACTAGTACAACATCTGTGGAAAGCAATATGGAGATACCTTAAAGAGATAAAAGTAGAACTACCATTTGATCCAGCAATCCCATTACTGGACACCTACCCAAAGGAAAAAAAAGACATTCTATAAAAAAGACATCTGAACTAGAGTTTTTATAGCAGCACAAGTCACAATTGCAAAGATGTGGAAACAACCCAAGTGCCCATCAATACCTGAGTGGATTAATAAAATATGGTATATGTATACCATGGCGTTCTACTCAACCACAAAAAACAATGGTGATCTAACACCTCTTGTATTATCCTGGATAGAGCTGGAGCCCATTCTTCTAAGTGAAGTATCACAAGAATGGAAAAACAAGCACCATATGTACTCACCATCAAATTAGTATTAACTGACTTATCTGTCCAACAGTTAGTAACATTCACCGGGTGTTGGGCAGGTGGAAGGGGGGAGGAGGTGATGGCTATATCACCTTATACACACCTAATGGGTGCAGTGCCCTCCATGTGGGAGATGGACACACTTGAAGCTCTGACTCACGTGGGGCAAAGGCAATATATGTAACCTAAACATTTGTATCCTCATAATATGCTGAAACAAAAAAAATTAAAAATTTAAAAAAAATTGGAGTAAATTTTCTTAAGAATCTTTCTATGAAGCATTCAAAGGACAGATAATTCACATTTTATGCAAGTTTTTTCTAGAAAATAGGAAATGGAAATACTCTCCAGCTCATTTTATGAAACCAACATAACCTTCATATCAGAGCACAGGAGAAGAAAGAGGTGGTTACTACACAAACAGGTAAAATATGCTAAATTTGTAACAAATTGTTAAAGGCCAAAGGTAGGCTAGCATATAAGTCTGGACATGTCAATCTAGAATAGCTAAAGGCCAAGACACAAGTAATTTTCACAGCCCCTTTTCCATGGGTCTCCACCAGGTGTTCATGAGAAAAATAGGGAGTGGGCCAGGAGATCAAAGAGAACCACCCCCTCAGTTATATGAGCATGGAGAAGGTGTGTTTCACAGAGAACAAGTACAAAACCTCACTTTCTTCCTCAGATCCTTGTCTTCTGCAAGCCAAAGGCCTTAAACCACTGTCAAAAAAGGTAGTAAATGCTGTTGGCCCCAAGAGAGATGGAAGGATTCATTGCCTCTTCAGGGGGATTAGAAGCAAACCATTTTCTGCCTCTTAGGGTGAACAGGAAATGCTTATTCCCAAAGGACATAGGAAAAGATCCATTTCTTTTGGAGGACAGTTAGAAGAAAAGGCTCTATACTCTAGGAAAGTAAAAAGAAACTTTCTTGGGCCCAGGATCCTACACCAATACCGAGCAGATGGCTGCTACTATTGAGGAAGTGGCAAGAAACTGCCATCTAAGAACAACCACAGATATAAAGCAGAGTTTGGCTGCCATATGGAGGTTAGGAAGAAATGATCAAAAGACCCACCCCATCTCCTCAGGCACACATTCCTGCCCTAGACTAAGACTGCACCAGGACAACAGCACTCTCTTCTGTCTTCACCGTAAGCCTAGCACCCAGTAAGAAGCAATAGCAGTCTACCACTAGGCAAAGGACAAGAGCAGGGAGAGAGAACCCTTTGTTGCACAAGCATACAGGGATGACTGAAAGATATGGAAGAGCAGAAACTGAGAAAAAAATCCCTTGGCACCCAGGGCCCTTTTTAAGCACAAGAAAATAAGATCCCACTTCTAGAAGAATTTGAAGTCTGTATTTTCCTAAAAGTATTGACATAAACAACAAAACTCAAACCCAGTTGAAGTCCTTAGTTAACTGACTCAAAACTTCACACTAACAAGCTGACAGAAGAGACATACCCATTTCAGACATTTATTACATTAAAGGATCTAGTGAAAAAGGCAGAATACATACATGAACAGATGGGGAATTTCAGCAGAGAGATGGACACCATAAGAGTCAAACAGGACTGTTGTCCAGGAAATATGGTCTCTCCCACTGAATAGAATTATAAAACCTGAGAGAATGCATAGAGCAGCTATCTGAGCACATGAAAACATAAATACTAGCAGAAAAATTTGAGAAAAACATGATAAGTAGCACTAAACAAAGGTGAGTTTATCTTTAGTTTTTTCATCTAGTGTTTGCCAGACCTGAATTCAAAGACAGTCAAAAATCTAGAAGTGCATATGAGGTGCAGAAAGAAAGAGCTCCAAGAAAAGTTGGGGAAGGTGAAACAAAAAGAATGCTAAGGATTATAAACAGCAGAGGGAATGACTAGATTGTTTTTCTGTAGTTTTTAAAATCTCTTTTTCTCCACTCCAGTTCTCCATGCATCTGAAGCAGCATAACAAATGAGCAGTGGTATATGGGAAGGTGCCTAGAAAGGTGAGGGGGGAGAATCATTCTTTCTGACCAGAGGAGCTATGGCCTTAGGACCATTGAACAAATCCTCATAGTCTCTCTCTCTCTCTCTCTGTATGTGTGTATGTGTGTGTGTATGTGTCTGTGTGTGTGTGTGTGTGTGTGTGTGTGTGTGTGTGTGTGTGTGTTTGTCCTCCCACTTCTTGGTTCTGAATACAAAAACAGTCCCAGGAAGAATGTGAGGTGGGGTTAGGACAGGGAGCTGGAATGATTAATTACTGAAAGGAAGGAGATGAAGAGAGCAATCTCACAAATTTGTGTATGAACTCCAAGGCTCACCTCCCAACTGTGTATACATATATCTGTCCATAACAGTATATAGAGACCTGAGCTAAAAGGTAGGCCTTCACCTAGGTTTCATAGTGGATGGATTCAAATACAACTTCAGAAAACTTTTAAACTGCACTGACATGGAAACCATAGCACACAGAATACAGGTTGGAACTTGTAGCCTGAACTTAATATAGTGAATATCCTGTTAGAAAAATAATGAAAACTGAATCAACATTCCCCTTAGGATTTAAACAAGACTCATAGTCTCATGACATAGCGCTCAGAATGTCCAGGGAACAATCGAAAATTACTTGGCATACAAAAAAAGAAAAAAAAAACAGGAAAATTTCAACTCATAACAAAAAAGATAATTAACAAATACTAACTCTGAGATGACACAGATGTTGGAATTGTCAGACAAAAATGTTAAAAAAAAAAAACTAATACAATAATACTCCAAGAAGTAAGGGTGAACACACTCAGTGGGAATGGAAAGTTATATAGGCTCAGCAAAGAAACAGAAAATATAAAGAACACAATGGAAATTTTTTGACTGAACAACATAATAACCAAAATTTAAAAAAGAAAAAAACTTCTGGATGGGATCAATTGCAGAATGGAGATGAGAAAGGAAAAAGTCAGTGAACTTGAAGATAGAGAAAACCAATGAAACCAAAACTAGTTCTTCAAAAGGATTAATAAAATTGACAATGTTGTACTGAGGAAAGAATAGACACATATAGAATAGTGAGAATGGCCTTTATCAAAAAGTCCTGGAGAGGAGGGAAGATGGCGGAGTGGAGGTGACCTCCTGGATTCGTGCTCCTGGAGAGGAAGGCATGGATCTCGACCTGCCACAACACTAGAGGATCGTTCCCCCGCAAGAACGGTGGGGTGAACCCACGGAGAATCACCGTGGGACACAGAGAACAAGAAAAAACAGAGGCAAGTGGGAAATCAGATAGAGATAATTTGGAGAGTGTGGGACAGAAAATAGACAGCGGAGTGCAGGATGGCTGTACCCGCCTCACCAAGTGAGGCGGGTTCAGCCCCACAGCAAAGCGGCTTGTTCTCTCCACTGACCTCCACACACACTCAATCAGGGATCTGACTGAAGTCAGGGCAGAATCACCGTGGGAGACATGGAGCTCTGGGTACAGGTGACATAAGCGGGAAGGAGCTTGGACTCTGGGGGGTTTCCACGGCGATGCAACACTTAAAGGAAAAGGTGCGGAACTGTGCTGAGGCGAGGGACCGCTATCGCAGAATTATAAAGCGTTTCTTTTTTTTTTTTTTCTCTTTTTCTTCTTTGGAGGCCTCCCAGCCAGGGACCTGCTGTGGGCTCTGGTGCTCGTCGGGTCCCCATCTCTGGCGCCTGCCGAGCTCTGGACATTCTCCCCCAGTGCCGGCAAGCGGCAGGCGCGTGGTCGCCATCTTGCAGTCCACAGCCTAGCTGCTGCGGATCAATAGGGGGCCACGCGGGTCCCCGCACAGCTCCCTTTTATAGTCCGTGAACCCACGTCAATAGCTGTGGCTCTGTATGAACTCTGTGGACAGGAGACATTAGCAGGAAAGAGCTTAGACTCCAGGGAATCCCTGCGGGGACACAGCAATTAAAGGGAATGGGGGTGGAACTGTGCCGAGGCAAGGGACCATGATCGCAGAATTATAAAGCATGTTTTTTTCTTCTCTTTTTCTTCTTCGGTGGCCCCCCGGCTGGGGAGCTACTGTGGGCTCTGGTACTCACTGGTCCCCCGGCTCTGGCACCTGCTGAGCTCTGCACATTCTTTCCCAACGCCGGCAATCAGTGGGTGCATGGTCACCACCTTGGGACCCACAGACTAGCCACTGCAGAACCATACGGTGCCACACGGGTCCCCGGGCAGCTCCCTTTTATAGTCCGTGAGCCCACGCCAAGAGCTGTGGCTTTGTATGAACTCTGTGGACAGGAGACATCAGCGGGAAAGAGCTAAGACTCTTGGGGATCCCTGCAGGGACGCGGCACTTAAAGGGAAAGGGGCAGAACTGTGCTAAGGCGAAAAGCCGCAAAAGGTCACAGAATAATAGATTTTTTTTCTTTTTTTTTCTCTTTTTCTTTTTCTTTCTATTTTTATTCGTATATTTTTAAATATTATTTATTATTATTATTATTAGTTTTTTTTTCTTTTTCTCTTTTTCTTTTTCTTTTTTTTTAATTTATTATTATTATTATTAGTTTTTTTTTCTCTCTTTTTCTTTTCTCATCTTCAATGGCCCTCTAGCTGGGGAGCTACTGTATACTCCTGAGCTCACCAGGCCCCCAGCTCTGGTGCCTACCAGACCTGAACATTCACCCCCAGTGCCGGTGATCTGTGCGCGGGCAGTTGCCATTGTGGGGTCCAAGGCCTAGCTGCTGCAGAGCCATAGGGTGCCAGGCGGCTCCCCAGGGGGCTCCCTCCCCGGTCCGTGGACCTTCTCCAGGTCCCCTTCCTGGGTGTGAACACTGAGTGCTTACCCCAGAGGCAAGAGTGTGGAGCGTGGACCTTGGGGACATTGGGACAGGGTAAACCTTTGCCCGTGGGAGCTGCAACAGCTGGGGAATTGAGCGAGTGAGGGCACTGCCTCCTCCCCCTAGCCAGTGTCTTTCCTGAAGAAAGAGACAGAAACCACCCCTCTAGAGGAAGAACCAAAGGATAGGAAAAGAAAAAAAAAGAGAGAGAGAGACTTTCTGCTTGCAAATAGTGTGAATCCTGCCTGCTAAATGAAAGTCCACAACACAGTGACTTAACTTGCCAAACCGGTCTTAGGTCAAGCCAATCTTCTGGGGCTGGATTCATCAGAAGCAGCCTCCCAACTGAAATAGAAAAAAACTCTAAACAACACACAACACTCTCCCACTCTGGACAAAGGAAGCAACACACCTAGATTGTTTCACAGCCTAAGAACAGAGTACAAGGCGTGCTCTTAGCCATACTAAAGCTGTGAGAAAAAATCTAACGATAGATCCAGATGGGAAGGGCTCAGCGGAAAAATATGGGGAGCACAAAAAACCAAACGGAAACCTCACCCTTAAAGAGAAAAACCAGCTCTCTTCCAAATGACACAAACCAGATTCAAAATACCAACATGTTACCAGAAGAATTTCAGTTATGGATTATAAATAAGCTGAATAATATACAAGAAAAAATGGATAACCAACACAAAGAAACCACAAAAAATAATCCAGGGTTTGGAAGAAAAGTTCACTAAGGAAATTGAAATATTGAAGGAAAAAAAAACTGAACTCCTAGAAATGAAGAATTTATTCAGGGAGCTACAAAACACAGTGGAAAGTCTCAAGAACAGGGTAGATCAAACAGAAGAAAGAGTCTCAGAGATTGAAGATAACTCTTTCCAATTAAATAAGTCAGTCACAGAGATAGAGCAAAGAAATAAGAAAAAAATGAGAGTCTACAAGAAATGTGGGATTATGTGAAGAAGCCTAACGTGAGAGTTATTGGCATCCCGGAGGGTGAAGAAGACAATAAGCAAGGGCTGCATAAGCTATTTGAAGACATAATAGAGGAAAACTTCCCAGGCCTTGCTAAAACTCTAGATATGTAGGTAAAAGAAGCTCAAAGAACCCCTGGGAGATTCATAGCAAAAAGGAAAACACCAAGCGATGTAGTCATCAGACTGACCAAAATATCCACTAAAGAGACCCTTCTTCGAGCTGTAAGGAGAAAGAAACAAGTAACATACAAAGGAAGGCCCATTAGAATTACACCAGATTTCTCAACTGAAACCTTACAAGCAAGAAGAAGTTGGGGCCCCATTCTCACTCTTCTGAAACAGAATAATGCCCAACCTAGAATCTTGTACCCAGCTAAGCTAAGCTTTCTATATGACAGAGAAATTAAGACATTCTCAGATAAATAAGGACTGAGGGAATTCACCAAGACAAGACCACTCCTCCAAGAAGTACTCAAAAGAGAGTTACACATGGATCAGCACAAGAAAGACCCACGAATGTAAAACCACCCAAGAGCTAAAGATCAAATTCCAGCCACCACAATGGCTCAAGAGAGAAAAAATAGCAATGAAATGCTACCCAACAAGATGAACAGAAATCTGTCCCACTTATCAGTTCTCTCACTAAATGTCAATGGCCTGAATTCCCCACTCAAGAGACATAGACTGGGCCAATGGATAAAACAACACAAACCAAGTATCTGCTGCCTTCAGGAAACTCACTTAACCGGCAAAGATGCATGTAGACTGAAAATAAAAGGATGGAAATTGATATTTCTAGCAAACGGTGGCCAAAAGAAAGCTGATGTGGCAGTTTTAATTTCCAATAACTTAGTCTTTAAACCAACAAAACTAATAAAAGACAAAGACGGTTACTACATACTGGTGAAAGGCACAATTCAACAAGAAGACATAACCATACTTAATATATATGCACCCAACCTAGGCACACCCAGATTCATAAAGCAAACCCTACTTGATCTAAACCAAATGATAGACAACAACACTTTAATAGTTGGAGACTTTAACACCCCACTGACAGCACAGGACAGATCCTCCAAGCAGAAAATAAGCAAAGAAATAGTAGACTTAAACAGAATGCTGGAACAAATGGGCCTGACTGACATCTACAGGACATTCTACCCAAAATCCACTGAATATACATTCTTCTCATCAGCTCACGGGACATTCTCTAAGATTGACCATATCCTAGGACATAAACCATGTCTTTAAAAATTTAAAAAAATAGAAATCATACCATGCATCTTCTCAGATCACAGTGGAATAAAAGTAATAATGAACCCTAACAGGAACTCTCATTCCTACTCAAAGTCATGGAAGCTAAACAACCTTCTCCTGAATAACAATTTTATAAAGGAAGAAATTAAGTCAGAAATCAAAACATTCTTTGAATTAAATGACAAAGGTGACACAACTTATCAAAATCTATGGGATGCAGCTAAAGCAGTCCTGAGAGGAAAATTCATTTCCATAAATGCCTATTTCAAAAAGACAGACAACTTACAAATAGACAACTTAATGAATAGACTCAAAGAGCTGGAGAAAGAAGAACAGACTGACCCCAAACCCAGCAGAAGGCGAGAAATTATTAAAATCAAATCAGAATTAAATGAAAAGGACAACAAAAATACTATAAGGGAAATTAATAAAACAAAAAGTTGGTTCCTTGAAAAGATAAATAAAATAGACACACCACTGGCTAGACTAACCAAGAGCAGAAAAGAAAAATCTCTAATAACTTCCATCAGGAACATGAAAGGAGAAATCACAACCGATGCCACAGTGATATATGACATCATCTATGAATATTACAAAAGTCGTTATGCACACAAATTGGAAAATGAGGAGGAAATGGACAAATTTTTAGAAACACACAGCCTTCCCAAGCTCAATGAGGAAGAAATAGAATTCTTGAATAGACCAATATCAAGAACTGAAATTGAAACAGCAATAAAAAACCTTCCCAAGTAGAAAAGCCCTGGTCCAGATGGGTTCACACCTGAATTTTACCACACATGCAAAGATGAACTGGTGCCCATCCTACATAAACTATTCTTCAATATTGAAAAAGATGGAATTCTCCTCAACACATTTTACCAAGCTGAAATAACATTGATACCAAAACCAGGAAAGGATGCAACAAAAAAAGAAAACTACAGACCAATTTCTCTCATGAATATAGATGCAAAAATTCTCAATAAAATCCTAGCCAATCGTATCCAAGTGCTTATCAAAAAAATAATCCATCACGACCAAGTGGGCTTCATCCCAGAGATGCAGGAGTGGTTCAACATACGTAAATCTATTAATGTAATTCACCACATAAATAGAAGCAAAAATAAAGACCATATGATCCTCTCAATAGATGCAGAAAAAGCATTTGACAAAATTCAACACCCTTTTATGATAAGAAAGCTTAACAAAATAGGCATAAATGGGACCTATCTAAAAATGATACAAGCCATATATGACAAACCCACAGCCGATATCATATTGAACGGGGAAAAATTGAAAGCATTCCCACTCAGAACTGGAACCAGACAAGGCTGCCCACTGTCCCCATTACTTTTCAACATAGTATTGGAAGTCCTTGCGAGAGCTATCAGACAAGAGAGCAGAATCAAGAGTGTCCAAATAGGGACAGAAGAGATCAAACTCTCACTCTTCGCTGATGACATGATGTTGTATCTGGAAAACCCCAAGGACTCCACCAAGAGACTGCTGGAATTAATTAATGAATTCAGTAAAGTCTCAGGTTACAAAATCAATACACACAAATCAGAGGCATTCATATATGCCAATAACATTCAATCAGAGAACCAAATTAAGGACTCAATACCTTTCAAAATAGCAACAAAGAAAATAAAATATCTAGGAATATATTTAACTAAAGAGGTAAAGGACCTCTATAAAGAGAACTATGAAACACTAAGGAAGGAAATTGCAGACCACATAAATAGGTGGAAATCCATACCATGCTCATGGATTGGAAGAATTAACATTGTTAAAATGTCTATACTACCCAAGTAATCTATAGATTCAACGCAATTCCTATTAAATTACCAACATCATTTTTCACAGACTTAGATAAAATAATTATACACTTTGTATGGAATCAGAGAAGACCCCGTATAGCAAAAGCAATTGTAAGCAATAAAAAGAAAATCGCAGGTATTGATTTGCCAGACTTCAAACTATACCACAAAGCTGTGGTTCTTAAAACTGCCTGGTATTGGCACAAGGGCAGGGACACAGACCAGTGGAACAGAAGAGAAAACCCAAATATAAAACCATCCACATATAGCCATCTAATCTTTGACAAAATACACAAAAACATACTCTGGGGACAAGAATCCCTATTCAATAAATGGTGCTGGGAAAACTGGATAGCCACATGTAGAAGACTGAAACAGGACCCACAGATTTCATCTCTGACAAAAATCAAATCACGGTGGATAACAGATTTAAACCTTAAATGGGAAACGATTAGAATTCTAGAAGAAAATGTAGGAAAGACTCTTACAGACATTGGTCTAGGCAAAGAATTTATGAAGAAAACCCCTAAGGCAATCACAGCAACAACAAAAATAAATGAATGGGACCTGATTAAATTAAAAAGCTTCTGCACAGCCAAAGAAACAGTCACGAAAATAAACAGACAGCCTACAGAATGGGAAAAAATTTTCACATACTACACATCAGATAAAAGACTGATAACAAGAATCTATTTAGAACTCAGGAAAATCAGCAAGAAAAAATCAAACAATCCTATCAAAAAATGGGCAAATGACATGAATAGAAATTTTTCAAAAGAAGATATGAGAATGGCTAACAAACATATGAAAAAATGCTCAACATCCCTAATCATCAGGGAAATGCAAATCAAAACCACAATGAGATACCACTTAACTCTGGTGAGAATGGCCTTTATCAAAAAATCCCAAAACAACACATGTTGGCGTGGATGCGGAGAGACAGGAACACTCATACACTGCTGGTGGGAATGCATACTAGTGCAACCCCTATGGAAAGCAATATGGAGATACCTTAAACAGATTCAAGTAGACCTACCATTTGATCCAGCAATCCCATTATTGGGAATATACCCAGAAGAACAAAAGTCATTCTTTAACAAAGACACCTGTACCCGAATGTTTATAGCAGCACAATTCACAATCGCAAAGATGTGGAAACAACCCAAGTGCCCATCAATCCACGAATGGATTAGTAAACTGTGGTATGTGTATACCATGGAGTACTACTCAGCTATAAGAAATAACGATGATACGACATCTCTTTGGTTCTCCTGGAGAGAGCTGGAACCCATTATATTAAGTGAAGTATCCAAAGAATGGAAAAGCAAGCATCACATGTACTCACCAGAAAACTGGTTTCCCTGATCATCACCTAAATGCACATCGGGGAAGGATACCAATTGGATATCAGACTGAAAAGGGTGGTGGGGGGAGGAGATGTGTGTATGCCTACATGATGAGTGCATTGCACACCCTCTGGGGAATGGTCATGCTTGAAGGTGCTGACTCGGGGAGGTGGGGGGGGAGGGGATGGAGGTATGACTACATGGTGAGTGCCAGGCGCACTGTCTGGAGTATGAACACGCTTGAGGCTCTGACTCGGGGAGATGGGCGGGACATGGACAATGTATATAACCTGAACTTATGTACCCCCATGATGAGCTGAAATAAAAAAAATAAAATAAAATAAAAATAAAGTGTAAAAACATTCAGCAAGCTAAAAAAAAAAAAAAGAAATTATCTGGACAACTAAAAATATATATAGAAAATATTAGCCGGGCATGGTGGTGCATGCCTGTAGTCTCAGCTACTCGGGAGGCTGAGGCAGGATTGCTTAAGCCCAGGAGTTTGAGGTTGCTGTAAGCTGGGCTGATGCCACGGCACTCTAGCCTGGGCAACAAAGTGAGACTCTGTCTCAAAAAAAAATTCTTTATTGTGTGTAGGGAGAAGGGTGTGGTGAGTAATGGGGGCTGCCTCATGCATTGTATGGTGTTTAGCAGCATCCTTGGCCTCTACCCACTAAATGCCAGTAGCAGTTCCCCATTCATAACAATCAAAAATATCTGCAGATACTGCCAAATATCTCCTAGGGAGGGGGAAAAATCACCCCTAGTTGAGAACAACTGTTGTATGGCCATACTGGTTGCTAAAATATTGAAACAATTTGATACTAGTTGGTAAATAGCTAACTCATGCCTCCCAAGTCTACCCTTCATTTCCCTGACTACCCCAGTACTCCTGGTTTTCTTCACCATTGAGTATTGCCTGACACAAAAGCATACCTCAGGGACCTTACTCCAGAGCTATGGGCCAGTGTCTATTCTCATTGATCAGTGGCCTTGCTGTATATTTTTAATATCACTTTTAAGCAGCCTCAGAGAAAACCAGTCTTTTTATATCTTCCTTGACTTCCATCTATGAATCCTAGCTCTTCCATCCTACTCCACTCCAGAAAATATCTTCTCTTCTAATAGTGCAAATATTTTCCAGATATTTATAGAGGACCGTGTGGTCTATTCTCTGTGCCTCCTCATTAAATATGTCTGAAGAAACATAGCTCATTTCATCTTTCCCTGCCAATCAGACCTTCTCACTTCATCAATCATGTCTACAGCTTCTCTCTGACTTCCCTCTCTGTGTCCTCATCATTAGGAGCCTCTGATGGCCCCACACTGACTTGGACATCCTAGGTGCCATCTCATCAAAGTCACGTTGTTCCATGACACAGTGTATCTCAGAACACTCCTGGAAATAACATTGGCTCCTTTCAGTTACCTTATCATATTGCAAAAGCATATCTAATATGAGAAAAGCTCATCCTCACACACACCCTGTTACCCAATCCCATAGAGAACCACATGTTCATATGTCTGAGGCCAAAAATAATATATGATTGTGAACCATGGTAATGTTTCCAAGAAGTATTCCCAAACTGACCAGAAAAGGGCTGACCACTTCCCATTATCTTGGCCTGCCTGGAAGTGAATGCAATTAGTTTTTCTTCTCAGGTTTTGCTCATTATATAGTCTGCAACACACATACACCACCATCCCTAAGATGTTCTTCTTCTAATTGCTTATTATTTAAATACTTTCCTGTTCATAAATTTTATTCATGTTGGAATTTGCCTATATCCTACTTTAGGGTTCTTGTTAGTTTTACTTAAACTAGAAGGGCAGAAATATAATACATATAATAGTCTTTGTAGACCAACAGTAAGAACTTACTTTGTTCATGCATATGGAATCTTTAAACACAAGGAGAAAGAAGAAATAGGTTCCACTGATATTCTACCTCATGAATATAGTCAGAAAAAAAGTTTGAAAAGGGATGGTTGTAGAAGTTGGAAAGTCTAGGTGGCCTGGTATTCACTGGTGCTTGTTCGTTAGATTGGAGAATGAAGATGCAGTAAAACACAGAACATAAAAACTTCATGGTAATGCCTCAAAATGAGGAAATTAATAATAGTATGATGTAGCCATAAAATTATGTTTATGAAGAATATATAACAGAAAAATTCTATAAGATAAAGTGAAAAACAAGACAAAAAGCTATATGCAAAAGTTTATTTTCATTTTTAAAATATCTACACATAGAAATGTGTTTCAAAAGCCTGTGCCAAAATACACCAAAATTCCAACAATGTTAATATTAGAGTAGTGGAACTATGAGTGAATTTTCTTCTTTTTCTCTATTTATGCAATTTCAAATAGTTCTTATATTATAATGATGAATATATGGTGAATTTGCAAGTTAAAAAAGACAAAGAGATAAGAACGCCTCCCAAAATGTATTCAACAAATATTTATTGAACAACTACCATATGCCAAGTACTCCACTAAGCACCAGACCCCAGGGAAGAGGAAATATCAGAATAACCTATCTAGAGGGGTCAATATGTATCATGTCTGAGAATCTTGAAGAATAAGGCAGACAAATGTCTACTTAGAAGGTTTTGGTTTATTCTGCTGGACTAGATAATTTCTGATTTCACCCCCAAATCTTTGGGATCTCAAACCATCAGTAAGATCTAACCTTCATGAATTACCACAGAAAAACGGAAAAGTTCTTCGGTTATCAGAGATGGTCAGAAACCTGAAGTTGGTCAACAAGAAGTCAAATTATTTCCTCACTCTTTTTATCTATTAAATATGAAAGTTGGAACAGTTGTTCTGATAAAGGCCATCCAGCTCTGATGTACATATATTCATCAGTTTAAAAGAGCACAGAAACCTGGGAGAACAAAGTTCCTGAGAACAAACTATGAATGGAACTGAGGTACTTAGAACTTTTTTATGTACTTTGGGAATGAGGGTAACTCCATTAAAAAGTTGGTCAAATGACCTTTAACATATGAGATTTTGTGCTAAGTCCTTGGGTTGATTTGAACTGGAGGTATTGATAACAGTGTGGGATGGGGATATCTTCTGTTCTCTACTAAGCTTTATGGCTGAACTTCCTGAATTTCTCAAGTATTAAGTTCTCTTTGATGAACTTTTTGGATAGCAGATCTCATAGAAGCAAAAAATAATACAATAATCTAATAATAATAATAGCTATTGGTTGTTTAGAATGCACCAGGAACAGAACTATACATAATTTGATTAGACTAAATAACATCTCTAGAACTTACAGCTGAACCCTCTGCCTGGAACACCTGGAACTCTTGTTCTGTCTAACTTTTACTTATCCCTTAAGATTTGTCTCAGGAACCACCTCCTCCAGGAATCCTTCCCTAATCCCAACTATGCTGCTTAAGGCTCCTCTAGCCTTTGTACATACCTCTTTTGCAACACTAATCCCCATGTCTTGTCATTCTGTGTTTAGTTATCTGCCTTACCTGCTAGATATTGTGTTTCTAGAGGATAGAAAATATATCTTATTTATTCAAAGAGCCTGGCAGAGATATGCTCAGTAAATATTTGTTACGTAAGAGAGAATACATATATAAATGGAGTTTCATTTTTGTCTTTACACCTACTCCCTGAGAAAAGTAACAGAAATTATATTTTCCTAGAGCAGTGAGTCTCAAACTTCATAGTGTATCAGGGCACCTGGAGGTACTTACTAAACCTGGGCCCTTTTTACCTGGGCCAGGGGAACTTGAATCTGAGGGATTTTATTTCTAGCATCAGATGAATCTCTCACTCTTATTTCCAGTTCTCGTTCCATTCAAAAATATATGAGGCTATAAGGATCAGTCAAAATGTTGTTCCTTGTTCTAGCTGGACAAGTTAAGGTGGAGGGGAGGACCATCTTGGAGATGGGCTCATCATGAAAAGTGATACTGGGGTTAACCACTACCTGGCAGGAAACTTCCTCATACTCCCAATCTGTCATCCATTTTCTGGAAGAAAAGAGCCTAGAAGAATTGGCTTATCATCTTAAGAGAGTTGAAAGATTTCAGAGAATGAAGAGGTTTAAGCAGTCATCTTTTCCATTATACAGATGGGGAAAGTGAGGCACTGGGAAAGGGAGTAATTTGTCTAAATTTACATAGTGACTCAATGGTAGTGCTGGTACTATAATAAAACCCAGGATTCCTAACTCCTAACCAGTGTAATTTCCACTAGAAAATGACAAGTCTCCAACCGTGAATCCTCAGGCACTGTAACACCTTGATATGCCAAATCTTTTAAGGTAATGGATAGACGATGCTTTCTTTCTAACACCTCTCAGGCCACATCACAAAGGGAAAAGGCTACTTTTGACAGAGGCAACTTACTACAGCGAAAATAACCAGGGCATTGAGTCAGAGACACCCAGGTTCAAATGTTGTGCCAAATATTTAGTAGTTATATAGACGTGGACAGGTTACTTAACCTCTCTGAGCCTTGGTTTCTTCATTTATAAAATGATACTAATAATTCCCTCTCGGTGTCATTGTAAGGAACAAATAAAATGATGTTTATAAAGCACCTACTATAGTTCCTGGCACATTTTAAGCACTCAATAAATAGTAGCTATTATTATAACAGAGACAGTGGCCTATTCTGCCTACCCCAATCAAACAAGAGTTTCATTATGCCAGAATCCTAGTGCCTGGGGAAAAATTACAACTCCCAATTCTCTCATCAGCACTATATTCTGCTTAGGAAGCAGAAAATATCTCAAGTCACCTTTAGGCCAACCCAATGTGCATCTTTCTGCTACTGAAGAATATAGCTCCTCCTCAGAGAATGGGAAGGAGGAAGAGTTGAATTAAGCCACTCGGATGAAAAATACTTCTAATCCCTTGATTTAGCCTGAGGAAGAAAAGGACAAGCAGTGACATCACAATAGCATATCAGCATATTTAAGAGGCAGTGACATGCTCTTTGTCAAGTCCTGAGAGAGGAAGAGTCAGTGAGCACAGTGAAAAGAACATGGTAATTGGCCCAGAAAACCTGCATTTGAAGCCTAGAGTTGTCTCTTATTTCTCTGATGAGTGTGTAATTTTTGGCAAATCACTTTGTCCCAGAGGGCCTTAGTTACCTCATTTTTTCAAATGTGGAGGCTGGACAAGATAGTAATAATAATCAATTACATCTGTGCAGTACTTTATGAATTGCAAAGCCTCTCATGTAATACTAACATCCCCTTCTAGTTCTAATTTTCTTTGACCGTTAAAAGAAACGATACTAATTGAAGGCAAGAAAAATCATAACACATGCAAGGAAGGCATTCAAAGTGTGGAGGTTAATGGATTAATCAGAGGGAGTTATGGAATCTCCTTCACACAAGATCTTTATGAACAGAAGAAAGACACATAGGTCTGAATAATCAAAGAAAATCATGCTCTGAGATAAGTGGTAGACAAGTTAACTCTAGCAGGGCCTTTTGGCCAAAGGACTACACAATTCCACAACTCTCTTCATAGTGTAAGGTGATACGTCCCAAGGATTGAGAAGTCAAATAAAAGATGGACCAGAGAGTAAGAAGTTTTCCTGCCTAACAGTAAAGACAAGTAAGCAGGCATTTCCCAAGTACTGCAATCTGTCATCCCTGAGGCCTGACCACCATTAGAGAAAATGTCAGCAGGAGACTGACCCTTAGGCCCTCCCCACAAAGAAACAAGAGAAGAAGTTGTCTCAACAGATCTAAACTCCATGCCCTTAAGAGGCACGATCTGGTTCTGAGCAAACCTCCTTTCACACACCCTCTTGTCTTTCTCAACCCCGCCTCTTAATAACACCAGCCAGGACTGAGGAATGAGAAGCAGCAGCTGGAATATCCAGCAGAGTCTTGAGCATAAGAACTAGGCCAGGCCTCAGAGGATTGCTACAGGAGACCCTTTCCATGCATCTGTAACCTGGGCTGGGAGGGCACATTGGGTATTAGAGGGACTAGAGATCCAGAATATGGCCCAAGGGCCAGACATCATTTCCTTTCTCCCTCACTAACCTGACTACTTTCTGCTTGCTTGTTTATGTCTCTACCGAGAGACCTAGGGCAGCAGCAAAGGATAAATAAAAAGATGTGTTCATGTTGGGCTCAGCATTCCTAGGAATGCTTTCAGCAGAGTCTGCCAGAGGGATGTTCCAATGCTGCAGCCGAAGCCTGGCATGGAACTCCAGACAGGAAAAAAAGAGATAGCTCAAACTGGGGTCTGCCTCACTCCTAAGATTTCTCATTGGAAAATGTAGATTCAAATCCTAAACCCTCAGGGTTGGCAGAAGGATTCAATAAAACAACAAATGTAAATAAAGTTCCTAGCCTGGTGCGTGATGGAGGTTCAAAAAAACACTTGTTCACTCTCTTACTCATGGAACCTAAGTTAACATTCTGCATGGCTTCCAAGAAAGCAGAGAGAGTGGTATATTCACTAGAGTACTGGACTTGGAGTCAGACAGTCCTAGAATTGTGCCTAGAACAATGCCTGGTACCTAATAAGTGTTCAGTAAGTATACATGGGCTGACTGACTCACTTAGGTTCTGATGTTAACATATTGTGTGACCTCAGGGTAGTCACTCTTTCTGGGCCTCAATTGTGTAATCTGTAAAATGATGGCAATAATCCCTGCCATGTCAACTCTCCAAAATTGTTAAGAATCACATGAGGGAATGTATATGGAAGTGCTGTGCACCTGTTAGAGTTAATTAATGTTTCATGTCGAGTCCATGCCAAAGAAATTCCCCAAAGGATGTGACAGACTTCAAATTTACTTGTTTAACTCAAGTAATATGGAAGAACAGGAGGAGGAGGGTACAGTCAGGAGAAGCTAGTCAATGATGATCTAAAGTTCTTGGTTTATCAATTTCACTAAAAGGTGATGAGGGAGACCTGGACCTTATCAGAGATTAAAAGGCACCCCAAAAGAGAGATATGCCATCCTCCTACTTCCTGTGGGGGATACCCAAACCTGAGAGGCAGTGTATCACAGTGGCAATAGCACATATTCTGGAGCCAGACATCCTAAGTTCAAATCCAAGCTCTGTCACATGCCTTATGTGTGACTAAGGGCAAGTCACTAGATCTCTTAGTTTCTTCATCTGAAAATACAGATAATAATAATAGTACCTACCCCATAAGCTGTTATGAGGTTTAAAAGAATTAAGATATGAAAATACGCTTAGACTTGTGCCTGGGACAGAGAAAGCACTACAGAAATTTAGTGTTTCCTGTTATTAGTATTATGTAGGAATGCTGTCCTTTCTAGGAGTATATAACAGGAATACTGGTCCTTTTTTTAGCTTCTGCTCTTATGATAAGGAGCACTGCTCCACAATGTATAAGCCCACCAACTTTGAAATGGCTTTCTAAGCCACTGCCTGTTTGGAGCTAGAAAGCAAACAACTTCATGATGAAATCACCCACTCTTTCTTGACTCCCCTCCATCTCCTCTTCCTTGAATTAATATCAAAAGTTAGTATTCAATGTAACTATCCAAGCAAACTTCCTGGCAGGCTTTGAAACACCAAAGAGTCCATCTTTTATAAGAAATTACTCAGAATGTTATCAAAACCACACTAAAGAAAATATTACACCTCTTGCCAATCCCATTGCTCTTTCTCCTCTATTGAAAAGCTCCCTCTTTCTGTCTACTCTCAAAAAAATGTGCCATCCTCAGGCAGAATGGAGAGCAAGGTCAAAGAGTAAGGAGACAGGAAAAGGGAGGACAATGCATCAAACCAGGACTGGTTGGCAATGTTACATAGTGACAAGATGGTGGCCTACTTCAAAAAACCCTGTGTCAAGCCTGACATTGAACCCTGTTCTATAGCCCACAACACAGAACTGACATTAGAATCAGAGCATTAGACTTAAATACACCAGAGAGCAGCCTGATAGTGCCTTCTTACGTCAACTGACAAAGAGAGAAACTGAGGTCTATGGAAGAGTCTCAATGATTAAAGAGCAGATCTGAGAAGACAGAGTTTCATGCATTTCATTCTCACCTACTGAGCTCCCATACTGTGCTAGGCACTGTGTTAGTTTTTGATAAAGTTCATTTCATTTTTCACAGATTCTATGCTTTGTATGGAACCAGTAAAGATGCCATATAGCAAAAGAAACCTTAAGCAAAAAGAAAAAATTTGGAGACATCAATTTACCAAACTTCAAGCTATACTACAAGGCTATAGTAACCAAAACAGTCTGGTACTAGCATAAGAACGGTGACATAGACCAATGGAACAAAAACTAAGAATTCAGATATAAAACCACCCTCATATAGCCATCTGATCTTTGACAAAGCAGACAAAAACACACACTGGGGAAAAAAATCCTTATTCAATAAACGGTGCTGGGAAAATGGGATAGCCATATGTAGAAAACTAAAACAGGATCCACACCTCTCACCTCTCACAAAAATCAACTCATGATGGATAACAGACTTAAACCTAAGTCATGAAACTATAAGAATTTTAGAAGAAAATGTTGGAAAAACTCTTATAGACATTGGCCCAGGCAAAGAATTTATGAAAAAGACCCCAAAGTCAGCCACAGCAACAACAAAAATAAATAAATGGGACCTGATCAAACGAAAAGCCTTCTGTGCAGCCAAGGAAACTGTCACGTGAGCAAATAGACAACCTATAGAATGGGAGGCAATATTTGCATGCTACATATCAGATAAAGGGCTAATAAGTAGCATCAATATAGAAATCAGGAAAATCAACAAGAAAAAATCAACCAACCCCATTAAAAAATGGGCAAAAGACATAAACAGGAAGTTTTCAAAAGAAGAAAGACTAATAATGGTCAATAAACATATCGAAAGACACTCAACATCTCTAATCATCAGAAAAATGCAAATCAAAATCACAAGGAAATATCACCTAACTCCTGTGAGAATGGCCCAAAAAGTCCCAAAACAACAAATGTTGGCATGGATGTGAAGAGATAGGAACACCCATACACTACCGGTGGGACTTCAAACTAGTACACCCTCTATGGAAAGTATTAATAATATGGAGATACCTCAAAGAGCTAAAACTAGAACTATCATTTGATCCAGCAATCCCATTACTGGGCATCTACCCAAAGGACAAAAAGACATTCTATAAAAAAGACATCTGCACTAGAATATTTATAGCAGCACAATTCACAATTGCAAAGATGTGGAAACAACCCAAGTGCCCATCAATACATGAGTGGATTAATAAAACATGGAAAATATATATATATATATATATGTTATAGAGTACTACTCAGCCACAAAAAAACAATGGTGAACTAGCACCTCTTGTATTATTCTGAATAGAGATGGAGCCTATTTTACTAAGTGAAGTATCACAAGAATGGAAAAACAAGCACCACATGTACTCACCATCAAATTGGTACTAATTGATCAACACTCATGGGCACATATGGTAGTAACATTCACAGGGTGTCAGGAAGGTGGGAGGGGGAAGAATGGGATGGGCATACTCACACCTAGTGGGTGTAGTGCACACCCTCTGGGGGATAGGAATGGTTGTAGCTCTGACTCAGGTGGGGCAAAGGCAATATACGTAACTGAAATATTTATACCCCAGTAATATTCTGAAATTAAAAAAAATGTATTTCAGTTCATTTTCAAGACATCCTTCTGAGGTAGATACTACATAGAAAGACCAAAGGATCCGCCTCTTACACATGAACAACTGAGATTCAAAGAGGGTGAGAAATATGTCTCAGGTCACTCAGTCATCATCCAGATCACCTTACTTTGAGAGCAATGTACTCTCCACCACACTGCCATGTCTCTAAGACAAAAGAATCTTGAGAGTGGTGACCAGGAGAGTCTCTTCCATGAGTGTCTGGAGATGCTAGTCTTCTAGACAGCCCCTGAAATTCACAGCCTCAAACTGTACCACAGGGGAGGGTTGTCACTGCATCTTCCCTTATCTATTCAGACCTGGCAGACTTCCAGAACCATTTCTGTGAGGAACACAGCTCACATGTACACCCTAGGCCAGGAGTTCTCCAAGTATGTTCCAAGGACCACCTGCATCTGCATCACTTTGGAGAAACATGCAAATTCTTTTCCACACCCCAGACCTCCTGAGTCTGAATCTCCTTGGGCTTGGTGGTAAAGGGGGACAGACTAGAAATCTGTATGCTCAACAAGTATGCCAATTGCTCTAGTGAATAGTAAAGTGTGAGAATCATTGCCTTAGAAAAATAATTCCTGCTACCTTTTCCAAGGAGTGGCTATGAAGAGCAAATGAAAATTTAATCACTTATTTGTGTATGAAATATTTGCTGATAACATAAGCTAGGCTCTGTGAGATAAATAAGACATGGTCCTTACGCTTAATAAGACGTGTGAAAGAGGGTTGAATTACCAAGTATTTCAATGTTTTAATTCATGTACTCTATATGAATCCTCACTCTAGCTTCTGGTTAATCTCCACCTGCAGACAATTTTGCCCAAATTTCCTCTAAGTAAGCATTTCAAATATTTTTCTTCAAAGTAAACACCTTCTGTCCATCCCCCACCTCAGATTCACACACCCCCTACACACATGCTTTAAATAAGTCGTGAGAGATACTTTTGGAAAACATAGAAATTAGCTCCTGGCACTGGACCAGAGGTGTAGAATCATAACTACTTCTTGTGTTCCTGGAGAGAATTTCCTCCACTCCTTGGACCTCAGTTTTCTTATCCATAAAATGAGAATGAGGTCTACTGTATGATGTCCCATGTCCCTTACATCACTGCCATTTGATGAAGGCCCCTCTGCTTCCTATGTCATGCTGAATATCCAAAGGTGACAACTGCATGCATGGAGGGGTGAGGTATATGTCTCTATACTGCCTAAGAGTGGCATTATTCAAGTCCTCGGCCCTACTTGGGAATCTCCAGGCAAGCCTATACTGCTTAGCATTGATGAATCAGTGAGCCCCATGTCAGAGAGGGAACCCTACAATGAGCCTACAGAGGATAAGAGGTTAGGAGGTATGACTCTGGGCAAGCCTTCCAGATTCCAGGCCATAGGAACTGAGGTACTTGGTCCTAACATGAAACCTTAAGGAACGATGGCACCCAGAAAAAATAAGTCCAGCAAGGCTGGTTTTGCATACCAAACTCAAGAACACAGAGGAATGAAAACTATTGAGTATTTGATCTTCACTCTATACTAAGTGCTTCACAAAAATCCAGGTATAATTACTCTATTTCATAGAACAGATTTAGAAGTAAGTCATCCATTCATTTATTCAATAGGTATTTATTCGGCCTTTGTTTTGGCCCAGGCACTGTTTGGAGTGATGAAAATATAACAGTGAATGACTCAGAAAAGTCCCTGCTATCATAAACATACAACAGTAACAGAAAATAAATAACTAAATACATAAGCAGATAATAAAATGTCAAATAACAATAAATATTATGGAGAAAACAATGAAGTAATGAACATGAAGTAATGGGATGGTGGCCAGGGGTAGACTAGATAATTTGGTTGGGGAAGGCCTCTCTAAGGGGGGAATGTTGAAGCTGAGACCCTGAACATAGAAGACAAAGTCAGTCATGTTAAGGGTTTCCAAAGCAGGGAAATTTAAAATGCAAAGATACTGAGGTTAGAACAAGCTTATTGTATTTGAGGAACAGAAAAAACACCAGTGTGCCTGAAGAGCTATCATCAAAGGAGAGGATGGTATGAAATGAAGTCAAAGAGGCCTAGGCCATAGAGGGCCTTGTGCGCTTGTATAAAGATCATGGATTTTATTCCAAAAGTAACGGGAAGAAGATGCTGCAAGGCCCTAAACACAGAAGTATTTGATTCTGAATTCCATTTGTACACAGTCACATTTAAACATTCCCAGGCCCTACCTCACCCAGGCACTGCACATCCTAAACCATGCCTTAGTGGAGAGCCTCAAGCAGAATTATTGGTAGACAGAGGATTAGTGCTAACAAAAAGACTCTTTAGTCACGTAGATAGAAAAGGCTTCTTGGGCTGTGTATTTGTATGTTTGTATGTGTGGAGGAAAGGGATATAAGGAGATTCTTAATGGAAAAAAGGGGCTGGTGAGACTAAAATGGGCATAAGGACCAGTTTGAGAGGCAACAATCAGCCTTGAAATTCCAGCTCTACCAATTGCTATTTGACCTCCAGCAAGTCTCTGGGCTTCAGCTCACTGTCATCAGCAATTAAATGGAAATAATAATTCCTCCCTATATGTCAGAGTACTCTGAGGGTCACATGAGATAAATATATGATAAATAATTTTAGAGCAGAGCTTTGTGCACAGTAGGTATTCAGTATGTGTTAGCTACATGGAATTGAAAATCTCTAGGAGAAAGCAGATGATACTGAAAGAGAAGCTACAGATCAGTGAGTGTATTTTCATTTCCAGAGCAAATCAGGCCTAGCCTAGACTCTTGCTGATAGGCAAGATTTGTCAACACTAATCTTCCTGATAGGGCTAAGGCACTAAGTCAGAGGATAGGGCTCTTTTGCTTTAGGTAGAAGTCCCTCCCAGGTCATTTCTCTGAATGTTAAAAGACCTGCACAGCAGAAGCTTTACATGGTTTTAAGGACAAAGATTCAGAGACCAGGTGGGGACCAAACATCTGGGTTATAATCCAGGCTATGGTGACCTCAGATAATAAAAGTTGCTTTCTACTAAACATCTACTTTGGACCAGGTGCTTTACATTCATTATTATTATTAAACTTAATACTTACAATAGCTTAAACTCTATCCTGCCTGGCTTCAAAGTCCATTTATTTTGTATTTGGTCCACACTACATCATTCCCCTCTTTGGGCTTCTAAGTGTGTGACCTTAAACAAGTAACTTCACCTCTCTGAATGTTAGTTCTCTGATCTCTAAACTGAGGGGTAGTAATGTACACATCACAGGGTTATCATGAGGACTGGAAAGAAGATTTGTAAAATCTTTCAGCACAGTGTGTACCCGGAAACTTTTAGCTATATTGTTAGATTATTATTAAATCTTAACTACATAGTTTAAACAGACATGATCAGAATCTCATTCTCCCTATGCAATGCCAGAGAGGAGACCTACCAGAATCTTCAAATCCCCACACTTCCTTTCTGGATAGGAGATTTCAAGGTTATCTCAGGATCAGCTGAAACATTCAGCAGGAATTCCTGGAAAATTTAGAGTTGGATCAGAGAAAGAGCCAGCACCCCACCTAGCAAAGTAAGTCATGACGAAGGTTGATACACATGAGACTGTGTGTGGATTACACCCTGGATGTTGGCTGCCCTGTCTCGTGGAGATTACACTAAAACTACAAGCCTCCTTGCAGCACACAGTCAACAGAAAGAAAAATGAGCTTTCTCCCCAATTCATCAAAGGATTCCTGGAAGGACAAGTGAGTGGTAGATGGTGGGGATTCATTAGGTGGTTGCTATTAACAAGCAATTCACAAGTGGCCTAAACTGTATGGTATAATGCTGGGATGAATGCACTTAGGAAGAGACGGTGGCCTGCCATGATCTTACTTCACTGCACTGCTAAAAAATCAATCTGAGAGGAAAGCAATAGCTGAAGGAAAGAAAAGAAGAGAATGGGAGGATCTAAAAGGATTATTCAAAATCACCTAGGCCAACCTGAACCTTACTATACCAGAATCACAAGGTCCACTCAAGACCATGGCATATAGGAATTGAAACATTTTTGAAAGCATCCCAGTTGATTTGTATGATCAGCTGTTGAAGCCACCAAGGCAGTCCTGAAGTGTTCTCTGGCCCCCCAAAATTCTTAGGGGTAAAATATTTTCTTATAATAAACTTTCTTCTTATGCAGAACCCTAGTAAATGAAAGAGATATAAAGACAAAAATAGAGCAGAATAGAGACCAGAAACAAGTTTATAAAATATAGGAATTTACTTTGTGATGAAGGTAACATTTCATATGAGTATAAAGAAGGATGGATAGGCTATCTGATAAATGATGTCTGAACATTTACCTATTCATTTGAGAAAACAAAAGTCAAACAATTATACTACAACATACACTGCAATAAATAGAGCAGGGTTTACTACCTTGCTCATGGATTGGTAGAATCAACATTGTTAAAATGTCCATACTACCTAAAGTGATCTACAGAATTAATGCAATCCCTATCAAAGTACCATCATCATTCTTTACAGATCTAAAAGAAAAATAATTCTACGATTTGTATGGAACCAGAGAAGATCTCGTATAGCCAAAGCAATCTTAAGCAAAAAGAACAAACTGGGAGCTATCAGCCTACCAGACTTCAAGCTGTACTACAAGGCTATAGTAACTAAAACAGTATGGTACTGGCACAAGAATAGAGACATAGACCTTTGGAACAGGGCTGAGAATCCAGAGATGAAACCATCCACATATTGTCATCTAATCTTTGACAAAGCAGACAAAAATATACACTGGGAAAAATAATCCCTTTTCAATAAATGGTGCTGGGAAAATTGGATAGCTACATGCAGAAGATTGAAACTGGATCCCTACCTCTCACCTCTTACACAAATCAATTCAAGGTGGATAACAGACTTAAACCTAAGACATGAAACCTTAAGAATCCTAGAAGAAAATGTAGGGAAGACTATTTCAGACATTGGCCTAGGCAAAGAATTTATGAACAAGACCCCAAAAGCAATCACGGCAGCTACAAAAATAAATAAATGGGGCCTGATCAAATTAAAAAGCTTTTGCACAGCCAAGGAAACTATCATTAGAGTGAATAGACAACCTACAGAATGGGAGAAAATATTTGTTCTCTACACATCTGATAAAGGGCTGACAACAAGAATCTATCTGGAACTCAAAAAAATCAACAGAAAAAAAATCAAACAACCCCATCAATAAATGGGCAAAGACATGAACAGAAACTTTTCAAAAGAAGACAGAATAATGGCCAGCAAACATATAAAAAATGCTCAACAACTCTAATCATTAGGAAAATGCAAATCAAAACCACAATGAGATATCACCTAACTCCAGTAAGATTGGCCTTTACCAAAAAATCCCAAAACAACAAATGCTGGGGAGGATGTGGAGAGATAGGAACACTCTTACACTGCTGGTGGGACTGCCAATTAGTGCAACCTCTGTGGAAAAGAATTTGGAGATACCTCAAAGAGCTACAAGTAGAACCACCATTTGATCCAGGAATACCACTATTAGGCATCTACCCAAAGGAACAAAAGTCATTCTATAATAAGGACATCTGTACTCGAATGTTTATGGCCGCACAATTCACTATAGCAAGGATATGGAAACAACTGAAGTGCCTATCAATCCATGAGTGGATTAATAAAATATGGTATATGTATATAATGGAATGCTACTTAATTATAAAAAATGATGATCTAGCACCTCTTATATTTTCCTGGATAGAGCTTGAGACCATCCTCCAAAGTGGGGTACCACAAGAATGGAAGAATAGGCACCACATGTACTCGCCATCAAATTGGCACTAACTGATCAACACTAAGGTGCTCACACAGCAGTAATATTCTTTGGGGGTAGGAGGGCTGGCGGTGGGTAAACTCACAATTAATGGACATGGTGAGTATTGTAGGGTGGGAAAGGGGAGCATCTCTGAAATCATGGTTGGGATGTGACAAAGTCATAACATGTAACCAAAATATTTGTACCCCCATAATTTCCTGAAATAAAGATGAAATAGTGCAGGATTTAAAGATGAGATTGTAGAAAACAAAACTTCAAAAAGTACTAGGAGAAAATAAAGGAGATGACTAGAAGATAATCATCTTGGTGTGATAAATCCTTCATAAGTAAGGTTTAAATCCAGGAGACATAATTTTTTTTGAAATGACAGATTGGACTACATGAAAATTAAAAACAAAATTTAAAATTAAGCAATGGACCAGGAGATTCAATTTCTAATGTTATTAGCAGAGAAAGCATTAATATCTGTAATAGGCAAAGAAAGCCTAGGAATGAAAAAGGCAAAAGGATAAAGAAATAGTAAAATAACCAATTCACATAAGAACAATTACAAGTGACCAAGTAACATATGAGAAGCTCTAGCCTGCTTAATAATCAAGGAAATGCAAATTAAATGAACAATGAGTTATTTTTAATACATCAGATTGACAAAGATTTTAAAGAATAATGTTATCCAGTGTTGGTGAAGATATAGAAAAGCCTACTGATAGGAGTGTAAATTGGTAGAGCTGTTTTGGGATGTCACTCTGGAAGAACAACAAAATGTAATACATTAATATTGCACGTCTTGATATTTTTCCTCTGGAAATCTATCCTACGAAAATATTTGCACATGTGCCTAAAGATGTGTCCTAGACCATTCCCTACAATAATACAATTATAATGACTACATGATGAGTGCCAGGCGCACTGTCTGGAGAATGAGAACAGACGCACTTGGGACTCTGACTCGGGGGGATGGGCGGGACATGGACAATGTATATGACCTAAACTTATGTACCCCCATGATGAGCTTAAATAAAAAATAAAAAATAAAATAAAATATTTCAAGCAACTTTAATATTCATCAACTGAGGATCTGTTAGATACTTTATGGTACAGCCAGATAATTAAATATAATGCTGCACTAAAGGAGAGTGAAGCAGCTCACATGTACTGAGGGAATAATTTCCAAGATGAATAAAGAATAGCAGTACAGAACAATGTGAAGAGTATTATTCTATTTATATAAAAGCATACATATTTATGAATGTAAAACACATATTTTTAATGTACAGAATAAAAACCTGGATGGATAATAACCATTGGAAAATAATGGTTATTTTTGAGAAGTATGGAATTGGTGTTGGAAAAGGTTTGTGAAGTAGCTTAAGAGCTTTTTCACTTTTTATCCTAAATGTAATATTTATAACATGGTTACAAAATATCTAACACACAAATAAGCACTACATAAATGTATGCTATTATTCCTGTTTATTGCTATCATTTGACTTTCTAGTGTGTTCTGCATTTCCTTGAATGAATTTTTCATTTCCAGAAGTTCTATTTGATACTTTTTTAACAATTTGATTTCTTTAGTGACTTTTTCATTCATTTCCTGAATTTTTTCGTGGTTTCTTTGTGTTGGTTTTACATTTTCTCTTGTATTTCATTGAGCTTACTTATAAATCCATATTTGGAATTCTTTATCCGTCATTTCAATATTCTGATTTTGTTTAGTATGCATTGCTAGAGAGCTGGTGTTCCCTTTTGGAGGCGACCTTTTGCTCTGATTCTTCATACTTTCAGAGTTTTTTCACTAATTCCTTCTTATCTGGAGCAGCTGTTGCTTCTTATTTTTGAATTTTCTTTTGTTTAAGAAGATCTTATTCCCCTCCCCTCACTCACATGGGTGTGTTTGTAGCATATGTTGGGTAAGAACCTTTGGCTTTGCTTGTGGGTGCTTTGATGGCAATCTAGGTTCTGGATGGATGCCTTGGTTGTAGATATCTTTGGCATGGTGGTTTTCTCAATTGCTAATTGTTTATAGGCTGTAGCAGTGGTGAGTTATGTGTGTGGGCAGATTCCCTGTCTCTCTTTGATGAGGGAGGATGGAAGTCTTTGAAATACTTTCACTTTCCCAGCGCTATGGTCTTCTTAACAGCGTGAATACTAATGACATGCCAAGTTTAATCTCTGAGACAGTAAGTCTTGCTTGTGGGTGAGAGTCAACCACACCCTGTGTGATTGAGTCAGTAGATGCTGTAAAGGGCATGCCAATTGACCTGCCTGTCAGTAATTGTCACTTGCCAGAAGGAACAAACTGCAATGTTGTTTTAGAGTCCTGTGACCAGCTCTAGTCCCTCAGGAGAAGCATTTGAATGCCCCAGATGGTGGGTGGGGCCCTGGAACTTCAGTTGAGTCTTAATTCTCTGCCACAGCAGAGGCTGTTAGGGGAGTGCAGCTGGGTAGCATGGGTTCGGTGAGCTTGCCCTTGGGCTCCACTAAAGCTGGCAAGGTAGCTGGTTTGGCAAGGGTCAAAGATCTGCTCCCAGTTTCTCAGCAAATTTGTTGTGGAGGGGCTAAAGTGGCCCCACCCAACCAGAAATTCTGCTTGTGTAGGCGGGGCCTACTGAGATTCCCAATCTGACAGTCTGGAGCAGGCTTCAATCTTCTCCCCCTCCTCTGCTCTGAGGTTCCACTTCATTTTGGCATCTATTGGCGGGCAGGAGCCCAAAGCAGCCAAGTTCCCCCATGACTGTGATGTGGGCTGGGAAGTTCCCTGACCAGGATCCAAGCATGAGCTGAGAGTGCAGTCCTCCTGTGGGGGAAGCTGTGCACCATGAGCATACTCCATCTAGGACTCTACACTACACTCTCCCCCTAGATCTGTCCAAGTGGGCTCCCTTGGTTCCCAAGACTAATTCACAACTCTCCCCTCTGTGCCTCCAGGCAGTGCAATTGAGACCTGGAGGTATGGTATCTGGCCTGTGGGCCTGTTCCTGGGCCCCAGAAGATCAATCCCTAACCATGCCAGGGAGAAGGGCATTTGTCCTGAGTTGCCCATGGGGTGCCCAAGCAGATTACATGTCTCTATGGCTCAGTGTGTGCCCCACCCTGATGGAGTCACTGGGCAAGCAGCACCAGGGAGGGCCAGTGGGCAGAAAGCTCACAGTATGAGCACTCCTCAGTCTTCTGCAGAACCCCAAGTGGAAAAGTCTGAGCCTCAGTCTCTGTAGAAGCCTTGGTGTCATGGCTCAATTGTCTCTGTTGGCATCCATGGGTGGGGGAGGGGAAGGGAGAAAAAGAGTATGGATAGAGGAAAGGTAGCACTCTTGTTGTGTCCATACCTCCCTCCAGGAGGCCACCTGCCCAAGTTGTACAGGCACTGGAGTCATGTAGATCACCAAGGACCACTGGAGCCCTGTGTCTCCCACAGTCTGGGCCAGAGTTTGGAAATGTCTGTGGGAGTGAGCTAGATAAAACCTAAGGAACTGAAGCCCCCTGAGGAGGAAAAAGGTGCATGGTAGGTAGAGAAGCAATATGGTGCCTGCTGTCCCAGCTATGGTATGGAAGCAGTCCTGGCTCCACAGGGATCTACTGGAAGACAAACCTGTCAATGCATCCAGAGGCAAACCAAAAACCCTCATCTCACATCAGTTTCTGAAATAGCCATATAACTCAGCTCCAACCCTTCCCATCTGTGGCTCAAGAGATTCCTGCCTGACCAGGCACCTACTTGGGGACATGTCCATCTGTACCTCAGGGAGCTGCTGGGAAATATGCCTGTCTATGCCCTCAGAGGCAGGTTTTCTGACCTCAGTCTGACTGCAGATCCTGAAGCATTCCTGTAACTCTAGCCCCTTTCAGCCATGGTCCAACGGCATTTCTGTCCACCCAGGAACCCACCCAGTGACCTGGCAGAAGACTTCTCGGAGGCCTGGTGGGAAACACATCTATCTATACACTTGATAACTGACCCACTGTTTGTGGACCCAATGGCAGACTCTCAAGCAGACCCTTGACCTAGCATCATTCCTACTGACCCAGGTCTTGGAGACAGTCCAGGCTTCTGAGGGACAAGACAGGATTCAAAGCTTCCCAAGCACCAGATAATAGGCCTCTCAACCATAAACCACACTGTGGACCCAGAACCAGCCATGAGATCTGGCTCCAGCCCCATTTGCTGATGAGGTGATCCTACCAGCCCAAGAGCCCAAGAGGAGAAGATTTTTTCTTTGCCAAAACCAGTCAATAAAGACTAGCAATGGCATTTGCTCTTTCAAATGTACAGACGTCAGTGGAAGACTACATGGATCATGAAGAATTGGGAAAACATGACACCAAAAAAGGAAACTAATAAAGTCCCAGTAAACAATCCCAAAGCAATGGAGATCTACAAATTTCCTGAAAAATAATTCAAAATAACCATCTTAAAGAAGCTCAGTGAGATTCAAGAAGACACAGACAGACAACTAAAAAAATGAAGGAAACAAGATGTAAAAAAATGAGAAGTTTAATAAAGAAACAGAAACCATAAAAAAGAACTAAACATAAATTCTGGAGCTGAAGAATATAATGGCAGAACTAAAAAAAAATCAATAGAGAACATCAACAGCAGACTTGATAATGCACATGAAGCAGAAAACTCAAAGAAAGGTCATTTGAAGTTAGATAAAAGAGCAAAAAGAAAAAAAGAATTAAAAAGAGTGAGGAAAGCATACAGCACTTATGTGCCACTATCAATTGAATAAATCCATGCATAGTGGGTGTCATAGAAGGAGATAAAGGAGAAGAAAGCTTATTTAAAGAAATAATAACAGAAAATTTCCCTAATATGGAGACAAAAATGAACATAGAGATCTATGAAGCCCAAAGACTCCCAAATAAATTAAATATAAAGATATCATCACCAAGATACATTACAATCAAACTCTCAAAAATCAAAGACAAAGAGAATTCTGAAAACAGGAAGAGAAAAAGCAACTCTTCACATAAAAGGGAACTTCCAAAAGACTATCAGCAGATTTCTCAGTAAAAACCATGAAAGCCAGGACAGAATGGGATAACATAATCAAAAGTGGTAAAGGAAAAAGGACATGCTGACCAAGAATATTATATGCAGGAAATCTGTTCTTCAGAAATGAAGAATAGATAAGGACTTTCCCAGATAGACTAAAGCTGTGGGAGTTCATCACCACTAGATATGCTATGCAAGAAATGGTAAAGGGAACCCTTTAAGTTCAAAGAAAAGGATGGTCACTGGTATCATGAAAGCATATGTAAGTGTAAAACTCACTGAAAAAAGTAAATACATAGTCGAATTCAGAATATTTTACTACTGTAATGGTGGTATGTAAATCACTTATATATTTTGTATAAAGGTAAAAGACAAAGGTATTAAAAATAATTATTGCTATAATAATTTGTTAATGGTTATACAATATGAAAAGATGTAATATGTGACATTTATAGCATAAACTGTAAAGTGGAGAAAAGTAAAAGTGCAGAGTTTTTTAGGTGATTGAAGTTAAATGGTTATCAACTCAAGATAGACTGTTATATCTATAAGATATTTTTGGTAAGCCTCATGTAACCACAAATAAAACACCTTTAGTAGATACACAAAAAATGAAGAGAAAAGCAAAATGTAACACTATAAAAAATCAACAAATCATAAAAATGAGACAAGAAGAAAGGAACTATAAAACAGTCAGAAAACAATTAACAAAATGGCAATTTAAGTCCTCATCTATCAATAATCATTTTCAATGACAATGTATTAAATTTTCCAATCAAAAGACACAGAGTGACTAAATAAAATTTAAAAAACAAGACCTACCTATATGTTGCCTATAAGAGACTGACTTTATTTTTTTGAAGTTTATGTTTCACTATATTTAACGTATTCAAATAAAATAAAATTAGAATTTTACTTAGCAATAAAACAAATTTAGATAAAGTCCTGTCACATCATAATAAAAAGATACATTTCATTTTGTTAAAGATTTTTCCATTCTTGGGATACTTCACTTAGTACAATGGGTTCCAGCTCTATCCAGCAAAATACAAGAGGTGCTATATCACCATTATTTCTTATAGCTGAGTAGTACCCCATGGTATACATATACCACATTTTATTAATCCACTCATGTATTGTTGGGCACTTGGGTTGTTTCCACATCTTTGCAATTGTGAATTGTGCTGCTATAAACATTCGAGTGTAGATGCCTTTTTTATAGAATATGGGAAAAATAAGCACCACATGTACTCACCATCAAATTGGTTTCACTGATCATCACCTAAGAGCACATTTAGGAATAACATTAATCGGGTGTCGGGAAGATGTCGAGGGGGGGATGGGTATATACATACATAATGAGTGCAATGTGCACCATCTAGGGGATAGACATGCTTGAAATTCTGATTTGGGGGGGAGAGCTGGGGGCAAGCGAAATATACATAACCTCAATTTTTGTACCCCCATAATATGCTGAAAGAAAAAAAGAAAATATAAAAAAAAGATTTGTCACTGAAAATGAGGCAAAGATGAAGCAACAACGTCTGACTACCATATCCCATTTTGTGAGTTGGAGCCCCTTGTGTGTTTGTGTAGATATTTTATTAAAGCATTTGAGGCCACAAGATAGTCACACTTCCTCAAAATGTTACTATTGCACAGTAGTGGTAACTTTAAACACATCATTAATTATTTTATTTTTAAATTTTTTATTGATACATAATAGTTGTACATATTCATGGAGTACATGTTATATTTTGATACAAACATATAACGTATAATGATCAAATCAGGGTAACTGAGACATGATTCACCTCAAACATTATCATTGCTTTATGTTGGAAACATTTGAAAACTTCTAGCTATTTTGAAATACAATAAATTATTGTTAACTACAGTTGCACTATTGCACTATTGAACATTAGAACTTTTCCCTTCTATTTAACAGTATTACCCATTAACCAACACCTCTTCATTACCCCTTCCCACCACCCTTACCAACCTCTAGTAGGCACCATTCTATTCACTACCTCCATGAGATCAATTTTTTTTAGGTCCCATATATGAGTGTTAAAATGCAATATTTGTCTTTCTGTGCCTAGTTCATTTCACATAAATTAATGTCCTCCAGTTCCATCCATGTTTCTGCAAATGACAAAATTTCCCTCTTTTTCCTGGCTAAATAATATTGCATTGTGTATATATACCATATTTTCTTTATCCATTCATCCCTTGATAAACACTTAAGCTTATTCCATATTTTAGCTATTGTGAATAATGCCGCAATAAACACAGAAGTGTAAATATCTTTTGGTTACATTTTATGTCTTTGCCTCACCCAAGTGAGGTTTAGAGGCATGCCCTTCTCCTTTACAATGCTCACCGTGTCTATTAGTTGTGAGACAGCCTACAGAATGGGAGAAAATATTTGCTCTCTACACATCCGATAAAGAGCTGATAACAAAAATCTATCTAGAACTTAAACAAATCAACAAGAACAAATCAAACAATCCCATCAATAAATCGGCAAACAACATGAACAGAAACTTTTCAAAAGAAGACAGAATAATGGCCAGCAAGCATATAAAAAAATGCTCAACATCTCTAAACATTAGAGATATGCAAATCAAAACCACAATGAGGTATCACCTAACCCCAGTGAGATTGGCCTCTATCAAAAAATCCCAAAACAACAAATGCTGAGGATGTGGAGAGATGGGAACACTCTTACACTGCTGGTGGGGCTGCAAATTAGTGCAACCTCTGTGGAAAAGAATTTGGGGATACCTCAAAGAGCTAAAAATAGAAATACGTTTTGATCCAGTGATAGCACTATTAGGCATCTACCCAAAAGAGCAAAAGACATTCTATAATAAAGACATCTGCACCCTAATGTTTATGGCAGCACAATTCACTATTGCAAGGATGTGGAAACAACCCAAGTGTCCGTCAATTCATGAGTGGATTATTAAAATTTGGTATATGTATACAATGGAATATATTCTCTGACTCATGGGGATGGGTGGGACACGGACAATGTATATAACCTGAGCTTTTGTACCCCCATGAAGAGCTGAAATAAAAAAAAAAAACGACAGTGATCTAACACCTCTTATATTTTCCTGGATTGAACTTGAGCCCATTATCCGCAGTGAGGTATCACAAGATTGGAGGAATAGCCTCCACATGTACTCGCTGCCAAATTGGCACTAACTGATCAACACTATGGTGCTCACATCGTAGTAATATTCTCCAGGGATTAGGGGATTTGGGGTGGGGGGTAAACTCACAACTAAGAGACTCACTTTAGCTGTAAGGATGCACACAGGATGATAGTGAAGGGACGGAAAATATATTTCATGGAAATGGTAACCAAAAGAGAGCAGAAGATGCCATACTTATACCAGACAAAATAGACTTTCAGTCAAAATCTGTCACAAGAGACAAGATAGGTCATTATATAGTGATTAGGGGGAAATTCTTCAAAATGATTTAATCATTATAGATAATTAAAAATAATAACTACAAAATTCTTTTAAAGATACAGAAAATAGAAATACACAAATAGTGACATCAAAGACATGAAATGTGAAGAAGGAGTAAAAGTATAGAGATTTTGTATACAATTGAAGTTAATTTGTTTTCAGCCAAAAATAGCCCATTATGTTTTATGTAAATTCCTTGGTAATCACAAAGCAAAAACCTATAGTAGATACACAAAAGATACAAAGTAAGAAATCAAAGTACACCACTAAAGAAAATCATCTAATCACAAAAGAAGACAATAAGAAAGGAATAAAAGAACAAAGACTATACAAACAACCAGAAAAATTAACAAAATTACAGTAGAGTGGCTGGGCATGGTGGCTCTTGCCTGTAATCCTAGCACTCTGGGAGGCCAAGGCAGGAGTATTGCTCAAGGTCAGGAGTTTGAGACCAGCCTCAACAAGAGGGAGACACCATCTCTACTAAAAATAAAAAATTAGCCAGACAACTAAAAATAGAAAAAAAATAGCTAGGTGTGTGGCGTGGTGCACTCCTGTAGTCCCAGCTACTCTGGAGGCTTAGGTAGCAGGATCACTTGAGCCCAGGAATTTGAGGTTGCTGTGAGCTAAGCTGACACCACGGTACTCTAGCCTGGGAAACAGAATGAGACACTGTCTCAAAAAATAATGACAGTAGAATATTCTTACCTATCAATAATTAACCTGAATATAAATAGATTACATTCTCCATGCAAAAGACATAGAGTGGCTGAAAGGATAAAAAAAAAATGACCCAACTATATGACATCTTTAAGACTCATTTCACCTTTAAGAACACTCATAGAATGAAAGTGAAAATAATGGAAAATAATCTTACATGCAAATTTAAACCAAAAGACACGTATACTTAGATAATATATATGTCTCATAATTATATCATATAAAATACATTTTGAGTCAAAAATTGTAAAAAGAGGAATATTAGGCCATTACATAATGGTAAAGGGGTAAATTCATCAAGAGGATATAACAATTGTAAATATATATGCACCCAGCATTTGAGCACATAAATATGTAAAGAAAATATTAATGAATCTGAAGGGAGAGACATACTGTAATACAATAATAGTAGGATACTTTAATATTCTACTTTCCTCAATGAACAAGTCATCCAGACAGAAAATCAGTAAGAAAACATTAGACTTAAACTACACTTTAGACCAAACGGACCTAAGCAACATACACAGAATATTCCATCCAACATCAGCAGAATACACATTCTTAAGTGCACATTGAACATTCCCCAAAGTAGATCCATATATTAAGGTCACAAAACTAGTCCTAACAAATTTAAGAAGATAAAAATCATATCAAGTATCTTCTTCAACCACAATGGTATCAAATCAGAAATCAATAAAAAGAGAAATTTCATAAAATTCACAAATACATGGAAATTAAACAACATGATCCTGAATAACTACTGGACCAATGAAGAAATTAAAAGGGAAATTAAAAACCATATTGAGACAAATGAAAATGGAAAAACAACATACCAAAACTTATGCAATGCAGCAAAAGCAGTTCAAAGAGGGAAGTTTATAGCAATAAACATCTACATCAAAAAAGAAGAAAGATCTCAAATAAATAATTTAACATTACAGCTCAAAGAACTAGAAAAAGAAGAACAAACTAAGCCCAAAGTTAGTTGAAGGAAGGAAATAATAAAGATCATAGCAAAAATAAATTAATAGAGACTAAAAATAATAGAAAAGATCAACAAACTAAGAGTTGGATTTTTGAAAAGATAAATAAAATCAACAAACCTTTAGTAGACTAACCAAAAAAAGGAGAGAAAACTCAACAAAATTAGAAATGAAAAATGAGACACAACTGATACCAAATAAGATAAAGTAAGAAATCAAAAGATCATAAAAGACTACTCTGAATAATTTTTATATATGCTAACAAATTGGATAACCTGGAAGAAATAGATAAGTTCCTAGAAACACAACCTACCAAGATTGTATCACGAAAAAATAGAAAATCTGAACATAACATTAATGAGTAAGGATATTCAATCATTAACAAAAGTCTCCCATCAAAAAAAAAAAAGCCTAGGACCTGATGGTTTCACTGATGAATTCTATCAAACATTTAAAGAAATACTGCCAATCCTTCTCAAACTCTTCAAAAAAATTGAAAAAGAGAGAATGTGTCCACACTCATATTACAGGGTCAGCATTACCCTGATACCAAAGCCAGACAAGGACACTATAGAAAAGAAAATTACAGGCCTATATCCCTAATGAACATAGATGCAAAAATTCATGACAAAATATTAGCAAAGTGAATTCAAAAGCACATTTAAAAGATTATTCACCATAAGCAAGTGAAACTTACTCCAGAGATGCAAGGATGGTTCAACATATGCAAATCAATAAAATGTGATATACCACATTAGCATAATGAAGAACAAAAATCATAAAATCATCTCAAAAGATACAGAAAAAGCATTTAACAAAATTCAAAATACTTTCATAAAAACTCTCAATTAATTAAGTATAGAAGGACTGTACCTCAACAAAATAAAAGCTATATATGAAAAGGGCACAGCTAACATCATATTCAATGGTGAAAAGTTGAAAGTTTTTTCTCTAAGATCATGAACAAGACACAAATGCCCACTCTCTCTATTTCTATTCAACATAATACTGGAAGTTCTAGCCAGGGTACTTAGAAAAGAGAAAGACATAAATCACATCCAAACATAAAAGGAAGATGTGAAATTTTCCCTGTTTGCAGATGACATGATCTAATACTCTATATGGAAAACCTTAAAGACTCCACCACTGAGCATTTATGTAATCCCATTTTCTCTCTTCCCTTAGCATATTAATTATACTTATTTTTAAACTGTTTTACAGTGGTTGCCCTAGAGTTTGCAATATAGTAGTTAGTCCGCCGCCCGCCTTCTCCATAGGGGATTCACTGAAAGATTCCCAGTGCCTAAAACCACGCATAGTACTGAATTCTATATGGTCATGCATCACTTAACGATGGGGATACATTCTGAGAAATGCATCATTAGGCAATTCTGTCATTGTGTGAACAACATAGTGTTTGCTGACACAAACCTAGATAGTATAGCCTACTAGTATACTCCTAGGCTCTATGGTATAGCCTATAGCTCCCAAGCAACAAACCTATACAGCATGTTACTGTAATGAATATTGTAGGCAATTGTAATACTCTACTAAATATTGTAGGCAATTGTAACATAATGGTAAGTATTTGTGTGTTTAAACATATAAAAGGTACAATAAAAATACAGTATAAAAGATAAAAATGATATATAGGGAATTTACTGTGAATGGAACTTATAGGATTGGGAGTTGCTCTGGGTGAGTCAGTTGGTGAGTGGTGAGTGAATGTAAAGGTCTAGAACATTATTGTACACTACTGTGTGCTTCATAAACACTGTATACTTAGGCTACACTTAGTTTGTAAAAAATATTGTTTCATCAATAATTAACCTTATATTACTGTAACATTTTAGTTTATAAACTTTTAAATATTTTTACCTTTTTGATTCTTTTGTAATAACACCTAGCTTAAAACACAAACACACTGTGCAGCTGTACGAAAATATTTTCTTTATATCCTTATTCTATAAACTTTTTCTATTTTAAGTTTTTTAATTTCCTTTTTTTTTTTACTTTTTAAACTTTTCTAATAAAAGGTAAGACACAAACGCACACATTAGCCTCGGCCTACACAGGGTCAGGATCATCAATATCACTGTCTTCCAACTCTACATCTTGTCCCACTGGAAGGTCTTCAGGGGCAATGACACGCATGAAACTATCATCTCGTATGGTAACAATGCCCTCTTCTAGAATACCTCCTGAAAGACTTCCCTGTGGCTGTTTTACAGTTAACTTTTTTATATAGGTGAAAGGAATACATGCTAAAATTATGATAAAATATTATATAGTAAATACATAAACCAGTAACATAGTTGTTTATCATCACTATCTAGTATCATGTAGCACCTGATTGTATGTGCTATATTTTTATATGACTGGCAGCACAGTAGGTTTGTTTACACCAGCATCACTACAAACACATGAGTAATGTGTTTTGTTATGACATCACTAGGTGATAGGAATTTTTCAGCTCTATTATAATCTTATGAGACCACAGTTATATATGTGGTCTGTTGTTGACCAAAATGTCATTATGCATCAAATGACTGTATGCACAGTACTGTGTTTTTTTCTATACATGCATGCCTATAATGAAGTTTAATTTATAAATTAGGTACAGTAAGAGATCAACAACAATAACTAATAATAACATAAGACAATTATAACAATATACCATACTAAAAGTTACATGAATGTGGTCTCTCTTTCAAAATATCTTATTGTATCCCATGCACCATTCTTTTTCTTGTGATGATGTGAGATAAAATATGCCTATGTAATAAGAAGAAGTGGGGTGATTGGCATAGACCTGTTGATGTAGTGTTAGGTTATGACTGACCTTCTGCCAATATGCCAGAAGGAGGATCATCAGTCTCAGATGACCTGGGTCATTGAGCCTGATGATGTTAGTGGTTGGATGTCCGAAGCAGATCAGAAGCAGAAGATGTCAATGACTAACAACCTGGTAGGGTATAAAGCATGGATAAACTGGGCACAGGGATAATTTACGTTCCAGGCAGGATGGAGTAGGACAGCACAAGATTTCATCATGCTGCTCAGAATGGTGTGCAATTTAAGACTTATGAATTGCTTATTTCTGGAATTTTCCACTTAATATTTTTAAGTCATGTTTGACTGCAGGTCAAACCAAAGCCACAGAAAGTGAAACTGTAGGTAAGTGAGGACTACTCTACAAAAATCAGTTGAATTTTTATATACAAACAATGAACTACCTGAAAAACAAATTAAGAAAACATCTTCATTTACAATAGCAAAAAGACAATAAAATACTTAGACTTACATTGAACCTGATAACATTGATCAGGTGTTGGGCAGATGTGGGTGGGGGAGGGTATGGGTGTATACATACATAATGAGTGCAATGCACACTCTCTAGGGGATGGACACGTTTGAAGCTCTTGGGAGGTGGGGGGGCAAGGGCAATATACATAACCTAAACTTTTGTACCCCCACAATATGCTAAAATAAGAATTAAAAAAATAATAATAAAATATAAATTAAAAAGAAAATTGAACCAAGGAGGTGAAAGATCTATACATTGAAAACTATAAGACATTGATGAAAGAAATTGTAGAAGATGCAAATAAATGGAAAAAATCCTGTGTTCATGGATCAGAAGAATTAATATTGTTAAAGTGTTCATACATACAACATGTTTATCTACAGATTCAATACAATTCCTATCAAAATTCCAATGGCATTTTCCACAGAAATAGAAAAACAATCCTAAAATTTGTATGGAACAATAAAAGATCCTCGATAGCCAATGCAATGTTCAGAATGAAGAACAAAGCTGGAGGAATCACTTCCTGATATCAAACTATATTATAGGGCTGTAGCAACCAAAACAGTATGGTATTGGCATAAAAAAAGACACATAAACCAATGGAACAGCATTGAGATTCCAGAAATAAATCCATGCATATACAGTCAACTAATCTCTGACAATGACACTAAGAATATACAATGTGAAGAATACACATTAAAGTATATTCTTCAACTAATGGTGCTAGGGCCAGGTATGATGGCTCATGCCTGTAATACCAGTGACTCAGGAGACTAAGGTGGGAGGATCACCTAAGACCAGGAGATCGACTGCTTGAGACCTGGGAAATATAGTTAGACCACATCTCAAAAAACAGTTTTTAAAAAATTATCTGGGTGTGGTAGCACACACCTGTAGTCCCAGCTACCTAGTAGGCTAATGTAGGAGGATTGCTTGAGCCCAGGAAGTTTGAGGCTACAGTGAGCTATAATTGCACCACTGCATTCCAGCCTAGGCAACAGAGCAAGACCCCCATCTCTAAATAAATAAAGTAAGTAAGTAATTAAATAAACAAATAAAGCAAGCTAGGGAAACTGGATACCCACATGCAAAAGAATGAAATTGGACTCTCATCATAGCACCATACACAAAAATAAAGTCAGAATGGATTAAAGACTCAAGTGTAAGACGCAAAATCATAAAACTCCTGGAACACAATGGGGAAAACCTCTTTGACATTGATCTTGGCAATGATTTTTGGATATGATCCCCAAAGCACAGGCAACAAAAGCAAAAGAAAATAAGTGGGACTATATCAAACTAAAATGCTTTTGCACAGCAAAGGAAATAGTCAACAGAGTGAAGAGACAACCTACAGAATGGGAGAAATATTTGCAAGCCATGTATCTGATAAGGGGTTAATATTCATAGTACATAAGGAACTCATACAAATCAACAGCAACAAGAAAAAAATTTTTTAAAGGGCAAAGGACCTGAATAGAAATTTTTCCAAAAAAGACATTCAAATGGCCAATAATGATGTGATTGGGAAAATGCAAATCAAAATTACAATGAGAGATCACCTTACACATGTTAGGATGGCTACTATTAAAAAAAAGAGAGAGAAGGGCCAAGATGGCAGACTAGAAGCAGCCCACACAGCTGCTCTCTAGGAGAGGATCAAAAACTGCAAGTAGATGCTCACCTATGGATGGACCCTCTTCAAGAGAGTATTATAAATCATCAGAGAACCTACAAGGAGACACTCAAGAGTGAAGGAGACAGGGATGGGGAGTTCCATTCACCAAGATGGAAAGGTATATTAGGTAGAGCCTTACACATGGGGAAATGATAAAAAAAAAGAGCCCCAGGGCCCCACACTCCCTGCACAGACACTGAGACTCAAGCTGCAAGAGACCCCCACCACCATCGCAGGCCTCCATACTGATCGGGGAACTGCTTGGAGACTGTAGAGTGAAGGTGCATCAGAGAGCAGGCTAAGCAGGGACCTGCTAGCCTCTGTTCCTGAGTAGCCAAAGCTGACCACACTCTGAGCTGTCATGTCTGGAGCTCCTGGTCTCAAAGGGATTGGTTCTGTTGCAGCTTCCCCAACATCACCCCTTGCTGGACTGAGGGTGAGCAGAGAGAGCAGATGCTCTTGCATGCCCCTGATTGGAAGCTGGATGTTCCCTCACACCAGGGAACTTAAATGGAGCTCCAGAGGTCCTGTGGTAGCAACCTCAGCAGGACCTATGTAAGGAGAGGGCCCTAGCCATTCAGCTGCCCAGCCCCCTGGGCCCCACACTGACTACTGAAACAAGCACTGCAGCACGTGTGCCACCATGCTAAAGTCCACACCTCCATAAACCTCAGCACTGAGCACAGACCTGCATGCCAACCAAAAGGCCATGACCCCACAGTCCTGCCCACTCAGTAGAGGAAGAAGCCCTCCTAGCCCCACATGTCACATGGAGGTCCATGCTCCTGTGAACCTGAGCTCCACATGGTGAGCCACACCTTTCAGCCCAGTGTGCCCATGGGTAGGACGCACTCCCACAGACTCACACAGTGTGCAATGGGCCATGCCATTTAGTTCTGTGCACCAACCAGCAGGCCAGATTCCCTACCCTGCAGGCCACATGGCAGGCCACACCTCTTGGTTCTGTGCACCAGCTAGCAAGCCACACCCCTACTGACACAAACACCAACCAGCAGAACAAAACCCTGGCCCTACACGCCAGCCAGGCAGTCATTCCCTCGTAGCACAATGCCACACCTATGGTCCAGTTCTCTGCCATAGACTTGCTAGCCACAAGCCACTCACTGCCATGTACCACCATTACACCTAGACCTGGATGGAGTGAATGCCTATGGCCCTGACACCTGTAGCCACTACCTAGATAGCCTCACCAAACAGCCATTGCCACTGCTACAGGGAGACCCAGGCAGAACCATCTCCTACAATGCCCACCTCAGTGGAGAATGACTTGCCCAATCCTCTGCCCGAGCTTTCAACACCAGCCTAGGGACCAACACACCACTGTACATGAAGATCCCCCCCAAGCACTGGCCCAGGTCCCATGACCTGTCCAGGCACTGGCCAAGGTCCTGCAATACACCTAGGCACCCGCCAATGTCCCACAACACCCTTTTCAGTGACTGTAGTGTCATGATACATCCAGGCACTGGCCAAGGTCTGACAACATGCCCAGGTGCCAGTCAAGGTCACGCAACCAGCCTCCATGGAGAAGGACTTGTGCAGCTCCCTTTCCAAGTTTCCAACAGCATCCTGGGGACCAATACACCAATCTAAATGAATATTGGCTTTGACTGTGACAACCACAAGGGATTGAGACAGCACAGGAGAACAGATAGGTTAAAACCTCTCAGTGCATCCACCCATCTCCCCCTGGGTCAATCCTCCAGAGTAGGACACAAAAACATGCTCTAGTACCCTCTCCTCTTTCTCACTAAGTAGAACAGGTGTGGTGTAATGCTATCATCCCTGAGCTGAGAGAAGAGGTTTTAGATGAGACAAAACCAGCAAAAAAAAATTCTAGCGACATGAAAAAACATAAATAATAGAGAAGTAAAGACTTTTCCATTCAAGTAAACACAAATGGAATTTGTCACTACTAGTCCTGCCCTACAGGATATGCTCAAAAGTGCATTGTACATGCAACAGCACAACAGACACTCATCAGTGCAAAAACACCAAAAAGTTATAGCTCACAGCTCTTATAAAACAATAGTACAAGAAGGAAAACAAAACAATAAGCTGTCATCCATCCAACATGATTAACAGAAGAGCATCCCATATATCAATACTAACACTCAATGTTAACTGTCTGAATGTGCCACTTAAAAGACATAGACTGTCTGAGTGGATGAAAAAACATGATTCAAGTATTTACTGTCTCCAAGAAACACATCTAAACCACAAGGACTGACACATACTCCAAGTTAAGGGATGAAAAAAAAAAATTCTACACAAACAGAAACCAAAAGCGAGCAGGTGTAGCCATCCTCATATCAGATAAAATAGACTTTAAATAAGCAATGGTTTTAAAAAAAAGACAAAGATGGTCATTATATAATTGTAAAGAGAGCAATTCAACAAGAAGACATAACAATCCTAAATATATATGCATCTAAGCAAGGAGCTCCCAGTTTCATAAAGCAAATTCTTCTAGATCTAAGCAAAGAAATGAAGAGTAGAATCATAATTGAGGGGACTTCTACACTCTACAGAAGTAACTGGACAGATCAGTGAAGCAGAAAAATGAATAAAGAAACACTGAAGCTAAACAGGAGTCCAGAAAAAATGGACCTAACAAACATTTACAGAACACTCTACCAAAAAACTACTGAATATACATTTATCTCATCAGTACATGGGACATTTTCCAAAATTGATTATATTGTAGGTGACACAAGTCTCAGCAAGTTCAAGAAAATCAAAATCATACCATGTGTCTTCTCAGACCACAATGGGATAAAACTAGAAATAAATTCCAAGAGAAACACTCAAAACTGTTCATACACAAAGTCAAGGAAATTAAACAACCCTGCTGCTGAACAATCCTTGGATCAATGATGAAATTAAGATAGAAATCAAAAGATTCCTTGAACTGAATGACAAGAGTACATTAGCTTTCAAAATATATGGGATACAGCAAAAGCAATGCTAAGGCGGGGAATTCACAGCCTTAAATGCCTATGTCAAAAAGACAGAAAGATCACAAATTAACAACCAATGTCACATCCGAAGGAACTAGAAAATGAAGAACAAGCCAAATCCAAAGCCAACAGAAGAAAAGAAATAACAAACTAAGAGCAGAAATAAATGAAGTGGAAACCAATAAATAAATAAATAGGATCAATAAAACAAAAAGTTGTTTTTTTCTTGAAAAGATCAGCAAATTCAATAGACCAGTAGCCAGATTAACCAGAAATAGAAGAGAAAGTATTCAGATAACCTCAATCAGAAATGAAAAAGGAGACATTACCACCGATACCACATAAATACAAAATATCATCTATGAATACTATGAAAATCTTTACACAAAAAACCTAGAAAACCTAGAGGAAATGGACAAATTCCTAGAAACACACAACCCTCTAAGCTCAAATAAGGAAGAAGTAGAAATCCTGAACAGATCAATAAAAAGCAGTAATATTTAAGCAATAATAAAAAGTATCTCAACCAAAGAAAGCCCTGGACCAGATTCACAGCCAAATTCTACCAGATCTGCAAAGAAGAATTCGAATCTATCCTACTGAAACTGTTTTATAACATTGGAAAAGAGGGAATCTTTCCTAACTCATTCTATAAAACCAGTATCAACTCAATACTGAAGCCAGGAAAAGACACAACTAAAAAAGAAAACTACAGAACAATATCCCTTATGAACATAAATACAAAAATCCTCAACAAAACACTAGTAAACCAAATTCAACAGCAGATTAAAAAGATAATTCACCATTCAGTGGGTTTCATCTCAGAGAAGCAAGGATTGTTTAAAAAATCCAAATCAATAAGTGCAATTCACCACATAAACAGAAGAAAAAACAAAGACCATATGATCATCTCAATAGACGCAGAAAAAACATTCAGTAAAATCCAGCAACCTTCATGATAAAAACCCTCAAAAATATCCATAGAAGGAATATACTTCAAAATTATAAAAGCCATATATAACAAATCCACATCCAACATCATACTGAATGGGGAAAAGCTGAAAGCATTTCTCTTAAGAACTGGAAAAGACAAGGGTGCCCACGGTCACTACTTCTATTCAACATAGTATTTGAAGTCATAGCCAGAGCAATCAGGCAAGAGAAAGAAAGAAAGATCATCCAAATTGGGAAAGAGGAGTTCAAACTATCCCTATCTGCTGATGATATGATCTTATATCTAAAAAACCCTAAAGACATCACCAAAAGACTTCTAGAATTGATAAATAAATTCAGCAAAGACTCAGGTTACAATATTAGTGCACACAAATCAGTAGCATTTCTATATACTAATAACAGTCAAGCTGAGCATCAACTCAAGGACTCAACACCATTTAAAATAGCTACAGAGAAAATAAAATACCTAAGAATACACTTAACCAAGGAGGTGAAAGATCTCTACAAGGAGAACTATAAAACACTCATGAAAGAAATCACAGATGACACAAACAAATGGAAAAACATACCTTACTCATAGATTGGTAGAATCAATGTCGTTAAAATGTCCACATTGCCCAAAGTGATTTACAGATTCAATGCAATCCCCCTTAAAATACCAATGTCATATTTCACAGATCTAGAAAAAATAATCCTAAGCTTCATTTGGAAAAAAAAGAGCCTGAATAGCCAAAGAAATCTTAATCAAAAAGAACAAATCTGGGGGCATCACATTACCTGACTTCTAGTTATATTACAGGGCTATCGCAATCAAAACAACATGGTCCTGGTATGAAAGTAGAGACATAGACAAATGGAACAGAATAGAGAACCCAGAAATAAAATTATCTACCTACAACCAACTGGCCATTGACAAAGCAGACAACAACATACACTAGGGAAATGAAGCCCTATTCAATAAATGGTGCTGAGAAAATTGAATAGCCACATGCAGAAGAATGAAACGGAATACCTAGCTCTGACCATATACAAAAATCAATTTAAGCATGGTATGGATTTCCACCTATTTACGTGTTCTGCAATTTCCTTCCTTAGTGTTTCATGGTTCTCTTTTTAGAGGTCCTTTACCTCTTTAGTTAAATATATTCCTAGATATTTTATTTTCTTTGTTGCTATTTTGAAAGGTATTGAGTCCTTAATTTGGTTCTCCAATTGAATGTTATGGGCATATATGAATGCCTCTGATTTGTGTGTATTGATTTTGTAACCTGAGACTTTACTGAATTCATTAATTAATTCCAGGAGTCTCTTGGTTGAGTCCTTGGTGTTTTCCGGATACAACATCATGTCATCAGCGAAGAGTGAGAGTTTGATCTCTGCCTTTATCAAAAAATCCCAAAACAACACATGTTGGCGTGGATGCGGAGAGACAGGAACACTCATACACTGCTGGTGGGACTGCAAACTAGTGCAACCCCTATGGAAAGCAATATGGAGATATCTTAAAAAGATTCAAGTAGACCTACCATTTGATCCAGCAATCCCATTATTGGGCATATACCCAGAAGAACAAAAGTCATTCTTTAACAAAGACACCTGTACCCAAATGTTTATAGCAGCACAATTCACAATTGCAAAGATGTGGAAAAAACCCAAGTGCCCATCAATCCACGAATGGATTAGTAAACTGTGGTATATGTATACCATGGAGTACTACTCAGCTATAAGAAATAACGATGATACGACATCTCTTTGGTTCTCCTGGAGAGAGCTGGAACCCATTATATTAAGTGAAGTATCCAAAGAATGGAAAAACAAGCATCACATGTACTCACCAGAAAACTGGTTTCCCTGATCATCACCTAAATGCACATCGGGGAAGGATATCAATTGAATATCAGACTGAGATGGGGGGTGGGGGAGGGGATGAGTGTATGTCTACATGATGAGTGCAGTGCACACCCTCTGGGGAATGGTCATGCTTGAAGGTGCTGACTCGGGGAGGTGGGGGGGGAGGGGATGGAGGTATGACTACATGGTGAGTGCCAGGTGCACTGTCTGGAGAATGGACACGCTTGAGGCTCTGACTCAGGGGGATGGGCGGGACATGGACAATGTTTATAACCTGAACTTATGTACCCCCATGATGAGCTGAAATAAAAAAAAAATCAATTTAAGATGGATAAAAGACTTAAGAGTAAGGCATGAAACCATGAAAATTCTAGAAGATAATGTACAAAAACATATTTTAGATATTGGCCTGGGCAAAGAATTTGGCTAAGACCTCAAAAGGCAAATATAGCAATGACAAAAATAAATAAATGGGAAAAAGTAGTTATTTTTCTTATTCGTAAATCTGACAGGCTTAAGCCCAGATCAACAAAGGTACTTTGGTGCCCTTTATGAGTTTGAAGTTAAGTGATTGCTCACTTAAGGTCACTTAAGGTAAAGTGACTACCTTAATGTGTAATATTTCAGAGACAACATCTACTGTGACTTGGGAAAATTCATTAGGTTATATTTGGAAAAGTAGCTCTTTATAAGTCCTATCGCCCAGCAGAAACCTTAACTGAATTTACAGTTATATAATTCTTGTAATTAATTTTCTTAGAATTGTGGGGGCTGAATAAGATAACAACATATTCTTATACACTGTAACAGCAGCATTATTGCTTGGAACCTTAACCATTTTACAGTTAAATACTAAGAAAACAAACTAATTGGTCGTCATTGTTTTTCTTTTTTCCTTTTTTTTTACCCTCATGTATCACTAAACAACTAGTTTCTTTCCTTTTTGTCAGATCCTCTTGTGTATTTTTCAAAAGAAGTACTGTTATTCAGATGCCAGCCAAGAAATTGTCACACAATGGAAAATGATATGCCACAACATTCATTGTAAGGTTTAATAAAATTAAATTTGCAACAGCAAAAAAGCTTCTGCATAGCAAAGGAAATAATCAACAGAATTAATAGACAACACACAGAATGGGAGAAAATATTTGCAAGCTGTACATCCAACAAAGGGATAACACCAGAAATCCACAAAGAACTCAATCAAATCAGCAAGAAAAACAAACAACCCCATCAAAAAGTGGGAAAAAGACAAGAACAGAAGTTTTTTCAAAGAAGATAGACAAATGGCCAAGAAACATATGGAAAAGGCTAAACATCACTAATCATTGGGGAAATGCAAATTAAAATCACACTGAGGTACAACGTTAGCCCTATCAGAATGGCCATTATTAAAAAGTCAAAAAACAATAGATGCTGGCATGGATGCAGAGTGAAAGGAATGCTTATACACCGTTGGTGGAACTAAAAATTATTACAACCTCCATGGAAAACTGTATGCAAATTTCTCAGAGAAATATATGTAGACCTACCATTTGATCCAGCAATCCCACTGCTGGGTGTCCACCTAAAGGAAATGAAGTCATTTTTTTTAAAAAGATACTTGCACTCTAATTATCACAGCACAATTCAGGATCGCAAAGGTGTGAATCAACCTAAGTGCCCATCAGTTCATGAGTGGATAAAGAAAATGTGCTGTGTGTGTGTGTGTGTGTGTGTGTGTGTGTGTGTGTGTGTGTGTGCACGCGCGTGTGTGTATTGAAGTACTACTCAGCCATAAAAAGAAATGAAATAATGTCGTTTGCAGCAACTTGGATGGAACTGTAGACCATTATCCTAAGTGAAGTATCTCAAGAATGGAAAACCAAAGTCCATATGTTCTCACTAATAAGTGAGAGCTAAACAATGGGTTCACACATGCACAAAGCAATATAAACGACATGATAAAGCAAGAAAGGGGGAGGGCTGGATGTGTGGTGTGTGATAAAAACTCACCTATTGGGTACAATGAACACTATTCTGGTTAAGGGCATACCAAAACCCATGATTTAAGCATTATACAAGATATTCATGTGACAAGAAACACTTATACCTCCTTAATTAATATTTTGAAATAAAAACAAAAGATTAGACCTAAAAAAATTAGCTATATTGTGAATCTATAGGATAATTATTGTTTTTTGTTTTTTGTTTTTTTGCTCTTTGTCTTTTTCCCAAGTTTTCTTTAATGAGAACATATGACTTTTGTTATAAAAAATCAAAATATCAGTGGGGCTCCTCTGAGCCATCTGTTCTAAAATAAACAAGTATTGGTAAGGTTGTGGAGAAAAGGAAACTCTTGTACACTCTTGGTGGGAATGCGAATTTGTACAGCCACTATGGAAAACAGTATAGAAGTTCCTCAAAAAATTTAAAATAGAGCTACCATATGATCCAGCATTCCCACTTCTGGGTATATATACAAAGGATCTGAAATCAAGTTCTTGTAAAGATATCTGCACTCCTATGTGTATTGTAGCATTTTTCACAATAGCCAAGATATGAAAACAACCTAAGTGTCTGTTGATGAATGAATGGATACAGAAAATGTGGAATACACACATATACACAGACACACAGCATGTTATTAAATCATAAAATATAAAGAAATTCTACCATTTGCAATGAATGAACATGAATAAACCTGGAGGACATTAAACTAAGTGAAATAAGCCAGATATAGATAAATAAATGCCATATGATGTCACTTACATGTGGAATATAAAAAAGTTGAACTCAGAGAAGTAGAGAGCAAAATGGTGTTCACCTGGGTTTGGGAGTTGAAGAAGAAGGGGAAATGTTGATCAAAGGATGCAAACTTTCAGCTATAAGATGAATGAGCTCTGGGAATCTAATGGACAGCATGGTGAGTATGTTAGCAATACTGTAATGTTTATTTAAGAGAGAATAGAACTTAAGTGCTGGTACCACACACACTAAAATGGTAATTGTGTGAAGTGACAGATATCTTAATTAACTTGATTGTCATTTCACCGTATATATATATATATATATATATATATATATATACACACACACATATACACTTATACATACACACACATAAATATTCATTCATCACCTTAAATATATACAATTTCTATTTGTCAATTTTACCTTAATAAGGTTGAGGAAAAAGGCATAATGGCTCAAATAAGTAACTAAAAAATTACTTTACCCCAAAACAAAAAGCAAATTCAAAAATACCAAATAATAAAATAAAATAACTATTTTGGTTGAAGCCAGATGTGGGAGGGAGCCTTTGGCAGAGCTACTTGTACTACCTTCCTCTTACAAACTCTCCTTTAGCAGTCTCTCTCTTATAGCAGCCTCTACTCCAAGCACTCCAGAGAACAGTTTGGAAACCATTGTTTTAAGTAGACCAAATTTTTCTTGTATAGATAAAGGAATTAAAGCCCAAAGAGGAAAGATACTTTGCCCAAGGTCACACATCAAGTTAGTGGCAAAGCACAGATTCACATCTAATTTTCTATGACTCATAAACATAATATTTGTACCCTTATTAGCACAAGTCACAAAGTCGCAGTTCGTCACAAAATTGTAGGATTGAATGAGGTCCTCAGACTTCATTGTCTACAATATCCTACTCAGTACAAAAATTCCCTTGCAACTTCCTTGGCAAATAATGATCTAGCCTTTGTTTGAACTCTTCTAATGTAAGAGGCCTCTTTATTTCTCAACAGTTTTGGACTATTACATAGTTATTTCTTAGCTTCCACAATTTTTTATGAGATCTGCTTTTTTTGGAGACACTAGAGATATAATCAATATAAACTAGAGGAAGAAACACAAAAGTAATTCATTGTAATACAATATAATTGTATGGTATTAAAAGCACAGAAGGAAAAATAAATACTTCATGGACATGAGAGTAGAGCAGGAATTTCATCAAAATCCATTGAAGAAATATTTGATCAGGATCTTGAAGGATAAGTAGATGTTTACCAGGTGGAGTTGGGGTAGGTGGGAGGTATTCCAGATGAAGAAAATAGCAAGTGCAGAGGCATGTCCAGAAAACAGCAAGTATTACTAAGAACCTAGAATATAGTAATAGGGAGAGTAGGGTGCTGAGGAGGTTTGAAGAGGAAATGAAAGTCAGTATGACCCTGTAAGTTAGCCTGGGGTCAAGTTCTACCAAATGGGGCTGTTGAACAAAGTAGTTTTGAGTCTATTATGAAGGTAGAAGGAGAATTGGGTTTGAATAGTACTATTTCTCTGGAGATTCTACCCATGGTCCCAACTCTGCCCCTTCCCTTCATGCTGTGACAATCTCTCAGAAGTGCAAAGTCAGAGGCTACATTCCCCTTCGATCTTCTCCAAGATAAACAGCCTCTGTGCCTTCAAGCATTCTTCATGGCACCTGGTTTGCAGCTCTTTAGCCAGCCTGCAAGTTATCAAGTTTGTTTGTGTCTTCCCTAATGTGTAAAGGCAGAGCTCAAACAGTCCCCTGGGGAAGGAGAGGATATCTGATTAATGATCTACTTTTCTACTTAACTCAAGACTAGCCCAACAAGTAATTACCTGTACTTGAAAGGTACTTTACCTCCAGTTTACAGATGGGAAAACTGAAGTACTAGGAGGTGAAATCTCTTACCAAGGTCACAAAATAGTTAGTGAAAAGACCAGGATTTGAACTTAGGCAGTCTGTCTTCAGAGTGTGTATTCTTAACCACTTCACTTTACTGCCTTTCGTACTTCCATGATGGCATAATTCATACTCTACTGAAATCATTTCCATATATCATCACCTGCATAGGTCTAAGAGCTATTTGAAGGCAGGGATTATGTTTGATTTACTTCTGTGTCTATATCTCTAACCCAGGAAATGCTCAGAACATATTTAATGAGTCAACAAATTCTAGAAGGAGCTTTTCAAGTGATCTAGTTTCAGCTTTCTTCCCCAACCTCATTGGGCCATGCAAATTACCATGCCCTTTAACAACCACAACCCCCTTCACAGCTTCTTGTCACCACTCCTGTCACTATGATCCCAGATCCAAGTGATCATTTGCTTTTTTGATGAACAGAACAATGGTCAGAATGTAGAACTTCGGCTTTGCTACCCTCCTGAAAGGGTTTTATTTTTCCTTTCAAATCTTCAACATAAACAAACTGTCTCAGTTGTTAAAACACCAAAATGCCCACTCAAAGGCAAGGCTATTTAAAAAGTTGCAGGGTTCTGACATATACTCTCCCTTGTTGATGTTCTTTTCATCCTCCAGCTCAGAACTGCTAAACATAGCAAGAGCCCATCGAATTGGGTAATAAACGTGCATGGATGACATCCTGTGGCTGGGATAATGGAAGGCTGTCTCTGACCACCCCCCTCACTCAAATGTGTTTCCATAAATGCTTCTGTGAATTACTTCAAATGAGCTTCATTCCAGGTGGTAGGAACACAAAATATCTAGGAGATGACGTTTTACAGCAGAGTTTGGCTTGAGTGCTTGGTCAGGCAGGAAGGCAGGGAAAGCTTGACACTATACAAGGCCTTAGTCACAGAGGAAAGCCAGCACATTTACCCCATGGAGAAAGGTGTCAGGCCCTGCCTGAGGTTAGGTCTCTTCATTTTGTCCCTATAGCTGGAGTTTCTTATCCTCTCCCATTGTAGGCTCAGCCTTATCTGGGCATCTAGCACAAATCCTGACCTAGAGCAAGAGGGACTGAAACAGCCCTTGTTGTAACCACTAAGACACACCATTAGGTACCATCAACCTCTTTGCTTTTTGTCTGACCTTGCCCTCTTATCTCTGTCAGTTTTTCCTCCCCGCCCTAAAGTCTTATCCCCAGATTACCAGACCAGAACTGAGAATCTGCTCCCTGATGCCAACTGTCAGCCCAGATTTCCAAGTATCACCTAATTCTGGTTGCCACTTAAGTATGTTCCAGCCACCCACTTATCAGGACAACCGGTATTGTGTACAAACCATTCAATTCCCATCTTTCTCAAGTGTGATTCCCAATCCTGGGAGGAAAAACACCCTTGGATGTAAACAAGACATGAGAAGGCCATGACCTATTGGTCTCAAGAAATCTGTGTGCCATCAAAGGCAAAGAGCAAGAATCCTAGGAGATAAATTTATTTTATGGCTCAAATTGAGCAACTGGGCAGGTTTGGGCAGATGGACTGGCTGTGAAAAGGCATGCAGAGCGGGGTGCCTAGAATCCAGGGGCAATTGTCCATATTCCTCCTTTTCCTTCCCCAGCCTAGGATGGGATTTGGAAAACCAAGGTCACTGTCAGGCCCACCTGTCAGGATGTCTGGGCTACCTATTCAGACGTGCTCTTGGGGAAGCTTAAGCTGACACCCTATATCAGAAAAAGAAGAGGGAAAGGTAAGGTATAGAAGAAGCACCCCTTCATGGAAAACTGGTAGATGTGAAGATAGGACTATAAGCACCCAGCCTCTGAATCATGTTTGTCATTTACACTTGACTGTATGAATGCAGGGATCATATCTAGCTCAATGCCAGGAACCTATTAGGTGTATAATAAATAGTCATTGGTTGAGTAAATGAATGGATGGAATTATTTTATTTCCTTTAAATCAAATGAAATCTATTTTGTGCATCAATTCGTGCTGGCAATGCAAGCTCAGTCATGATTTGGGCCAGTCCTATATGGTTCAAAGGTTCTGGGGGGCTTTATGCCATGACAAAATATAAGGAAAGCCCTCAGGTCCTTGATATACATTAGTTACAGCTTAAGTGCCTTATTGTTCCAGCTCACATGTTCCATTCTAGTCTGGTGCTTCTGTAGTTGGAACACCATGCCAGGAGCAGAGAAAACTAAGGCTGAGAATCCCATTTCTACCACTCAAAAGTGTTTACTATTCAGAAAAAAAACTCTACCGTCATCTCTTTCACTTGAGAGAATTTTCTCCTATTTCACACATGCTCCCTACTCTACCACTGAAAGTCACACATACTTTTCCTTTCCATTAGAGCAGGGCCTGTCAATTTTTTTAACTTTTTATTCTGAAACAATTATAGATTCACAAGAAGTTGTAAAGAAATAGAGAGAGGTCCTGTGTACCATTCCCCCAATGGTTACATTTGTGTGTGTGTGTGCATTATTTTTTTTTTATTTCAGCATAGTACGAGGGTACAAATGTTTAGGTTATGCCTACTGCCTTTGCCCCACCCAAGTCAGAGCTTCAAGCTTGTCCATCCCCCAGATGGTGTGCACTGCACTCATTAGGCAATGGTTACATTTTATGTAACTATAGTATGATATCAGAACCAGGAATTGATATTTGTTCAATGTATGTGTAGAGCTCTATATCAATTTACCATATATGTAAATTACTATAACCACCACTGAAATCAAGATTCAATACTTTCCTATCACCACAAAGATTCCCCACGTGGTACACTTTTATACTCAACCCTGCCTAACTACCCCCATTTCCTGGCCACCACTAATCTGTTTTTCATCTCTATAATTTTATGATTTCAAGAGAATAATGTATGAGATGCATCCAAGCTGTGTGTGTCAATAGTTGATTCCTTTTTTATTGCTGTGTAATATTCCATATTATGGATATACCAAGTTTATTTAACCATTCACCTATTATAGGATATTTTGGTTCCTTATGTTTTTGGAATATTACAGATAAAGAAGCTATAAAAATAGTGTACATATTTTCATATGAATGTAAATTTTCATTTTCTAAGATAAATGCCCAAGACTGTAATTGTTGTGTCATATGGTAATTATATGTTCAGTTTTACAAGAAGCTGCCAAGACAGTTTCCAGAGTGGCTACATAATTTTACATTGCCGACACCAATGAATGAATGGTCTGCATCCTTGCCAGCATTTGATATCATTACTATTTTTTATTTACACTGTTTTGGTAGATGTATCATCCTATCCCATTGTGGTCTTTTTTTTTTATTTCAGCTCATCATGGGGGTACATAAGTTCAGGTTATATACATTTTCCATGTCCCGCCCATCCCCCTGAGTCAGAGCCTCAAGCGTGTCCATTCTCCAGACAGTGCGCCTGGCATTCACCATGTAGTCATACCTCCATCCCCTCCCCCCCCACCTCCCCGAGTCAGCACCTTCAAGCATGCACACCCTCTGGGGAATGGCCATTGTGGTCTTAATTTTCATTTTCCTAATGGATAAGGATATTAAACATAGTTTTATGTGATTACTTGCCACCTACATAACTTCTTCAGTGAAATATCTCTTCATGACTTTTGCCCATTTTCTAACTAGATTGGTTTATTTTTGTTTTTTACCTGTTGAATTTTGAAAGTTCTCTTATGTATTCTAGATATGAGTCTTTTGTGAGATTCATGGGAAACTGCGGCCTTCTGATTTCAAGATTGCTCTTTTTTAAGCACCAAAGAAGTAAAGGAAAGCTTCATCTTTCTCTGCTGCACCCTTTTCAATAAAATGATTTATTATGTAAAATTTAGATTCAGTTAAAAGACTTTACTTAAGGACCAGGAAGGCCACATATTTCCTTAAAGCTGCTGGTTCCCCACCTCTGAATTTTTTTAAAATGCCAAAAAAAGAAAATGTGGGGTGTATATATATATATATACACATACATATATACACACACCTCATGGAGTACTACTCAGCTATAAAAAGGAATGAAATTATGTCTTTTGCAGCAACTTCAATGGAACTGGTGACTATTATCCTAAGTGAAGTGTCTCAGAAATGGAAAAACAAACACCACATGCTATCATTAATAAGTGGGAGCTAAAAGGTGGGCACGTGTGGGCACAAAGAGGCATAAAGAAAGTGGAAACTAAAAATAGGGGATGGTGTGAGGGGTGGGGAGAATAACTTACCTATCTGGTACAATGAACACTATTCTGGTGATGGGCACACTAAAAGCTCTGACTTAAGCATTCTACAAGGTATCTATGTAACAAAAACATTTGTACTCCCTTAATACTTTGAAATAAAAAAGAATAGGGGGGAGTTCCTCAATTTGATAAAAAAAAAATCTACAAAAAACCTATAGCTGATAGCATACTAAATGGAAAGAAACTAGTTGATTTCATGCTAAGACCAGGAACAAGTCAAGAATGTCTGCTTTCATCACTCTTATTTAACATTGTGCTGGAATTTTAAACTAATGTAATAAGACAAGAAAAGGAAATAAAATGTATGAAGATTGAAGAGGAAAAAATAAAACTATCCTTGTTGTCAGATAACATGATCGTGTATGTAGAGAATTCCAAAGAATCAACCAAAAAATTCCTGGAAGTAATATATAACTATAGGAAAGTTTCAAGATGCAGGGTTTATATACAAAAGATAATTGCTGTCTTATATACCAACAATGAACTACTGTAATCTGAAATTAAACACAGTATACGGCTGAGTCCTGCCTCTCTAGCCTTAAGCATTTGATTTTAGGACCCAGTGGCAATGCTTTGTACTTGCCCTGATTTCATTGTACCTCTTTATTTTTTCAGGTACAATGAAATCAGGGGTATTGTTAGTTTCAGCCCTCTGGTCCCATGATTCTCAGCCTTTTGCTTCACCACAATAGTTCCAGGGTTTACCCCAGGCAGGATCTCACAAACCAAGTACAAGAAGATATAAATCGAGCCTATTCCTAAATATCTCCAAGAAATGAATGCATCCCCCCCAATCACTTCTCAGTAGTGTCTACTTTATTTACTGATTTTTGCAACAGAAGCCCTCAGAACAGTCAATGGGCATTTTCTCATAGCCTAGGTTCTACCTTTAAATTCAGAGGAAGTTCAATATTTCTATAATTTCAAGATATTTGTAGTGCAGTCCCACAGTTTCAGGCAGGAAGTTTTTTCTTAAGTGCTCAGTAAATATTTGCTTACAGGAAAAAGTCCCTGCTTTGAAATCAGAAACATTTGGGTATGAATCCACACTTTGTTTCTTAGTAGTTGTGTGGCGTTAGGCAATTTATTTAACTTCTCTGATCTTCAGTTTTTCTCTTCTGAACAGTGGAAACAATAATCCCTCCTCAAAGAACTGAAACAGGAATCAATGAAATAATAGAGACAATAGATATTTAAATGTCTACTACTTTCTACAACAGATATTAATTTCCTTCTCATAGATTTCTTTTTATGATATGTCTAGCTAGCTGTGTGATAAGAAGAGAAAACTGCTATAATACCAAGAGCTCATAAAACTTGGGACCTGGCTTTTCTCTTCCCATAGTTATATATCAAAACTGGATCATGGGCTGGGCGTGGTGGCTCACGCCTGTAATCCTAGCACTCTGGAAGGCCGAGGCGGGTGGATTGCTCAAGGTCAGGAGTTCGAGACCAACCTGAGCAAGAGTGAGACCCCATCTCTACTAAAAAAATAGAAAGAAATTATCTGGCCAACTAAAATATATATAGCGAAAATTAGCCAGGCATGGTGGCGCATGCCTGTAGTCCCAGCTACTTGGGAGGCTGAGGCAGTAGAATCACTTAAACCCAGGAGTTTGAGGTTGCTGTGAGCTAGGTTGATGCCACGGCACTCACTCTAGCCCGGGCAACAAAGTGAGACGCTGTCTCAAAAAAAAAAAAAAAAAAAAAAAAACAAAAACAAAAAAACTGGATCATGGAGATTGAGAGAGACTAGAACCTGAAACAATGCCCCCCCCCCCCCCGCCAGGAACTGTTACACTATAGGGTTGGCCAAAGTAGGTTCAGTCTGGGAGACAGATAAGTTTTGATACAAGAAGTCAGTTGGCAATGATGCTAATGGTATGTGGTTTAACAACTAGCTATCCAGGAGGAAAAAATGTAGGGTTTTTTAAATGTTTTTATTAAACATAGTGTTTGCCAATTTTTGTGGTGTTAAACACTTCCACACCTGAACATGGAGTTGGGAAGAGATGTGCACAATTGGTTCTTATTAGCCAGTGTGTGCTAGCTCTAGCGTACCATAAAGCAAGACAAGGAATTCTAAGAAGCAGCAGTGAGGCCTTGAAAAAAGGAGACAGATATCTGAGGCAGAGTCTAGGACAGAGATGAGAAGACCTCATATTGAAAGGCCAAGAAGGTATTGCTGCAAGTTTAAGTCAGGACTGGTTCTTATTATTGGAGCAGGGCTGAGTCTGCAGTTTGGGTATCAAGGAACTCAGTTATGGTGGGAAGAAACACTTCAGCTGAATTTATAGTCCTCTAAGACAGCAGTTCTCAAAGTTTGATCTCTAGTAGCACCATCAGCATCATCTGGAAACTTGTGATAAATGTAAATTCTTAGTACCACCCCAAACATGCTCAAACAGAAAATATAGGGGTGATGTCTAGCCATCTATGGTTTAAGAAGCCCTCCAGGCGATTCTTAAACCCATTAAAGTTGGAAAACCATTACAGTAACTGCAGGCCTTTTTTTTTTCTGTGACCAAGCCAGGCCAAGACTATGTCCCCAGATATTCTGAGAAAAAGCCTCAATCTGCAAAAATGACCTGGACCATTTGGGCAAACTTGGGCCAAGAGGCAGAGGCTGAAACTATGGGAAGGGAAGGTAGTGAGCTGGGGATAGGGAGGTGTAAGGATGGTCACAGGTTCTCCTCATTGCCATTTCCTGTCACAGCCAAACTGTTACAGCTGTGTTAGAGTTAGTGCTCTTTATAGTTTGTCTTCAGACAAGACTATGCCATTTTTGAGATCTGAAAGCTCAGGCCTTAGTTTTCAAACTGACAGTTTACTTCCTTGGTTTCCAGCTCAACACTTCTCTCTGTCATTTTATATACACTGAAAGGATTAAAAACAACATATAATCTGGAGACAGGGAAATAGCCCAAGCAGGAAGAGGCATTGCGCCTTTCTTAAAGACTCAATAGATTTCATCATAAAACGAATGATCAGTTTATCATAAATGTGTAGATTTATTTCTGGGTTTTCTATTCTGTTCCATTGAATGATCTATTTGTTTTAATGATAATACCACAATGTTTTGATTACTGTAGCTTTGTAATGTATTTTTAAGTCAGGAAGTGTGATGCCCCCTGTTTTTTTTCTTCTGGCTCAAGATTATTTGAGGTCTCATGATTCCATATAAATTTTAGATTTTTTTTCTATTTTTATAAAAAAATCCATTGGAATTTTGATAGGAATTGCATTCAATCTGTAGATCACATGGGGTAAAATATTAATTCTTTCAATCCATGAACACAGGATGTCTTTCCATTTTTTATGTCTTTTTCAGTTTATTCCATCAATGCTTTATAGTTTTCAATGTACAAGTCTTTCAAATCCTTAGTTATGTTTACTTCTAAGTATTTTATTCCTTTTGATGCTATTATGTATGGGATCCCTTCCTTGATTTCCTTTTTGGACAGTTTATTGTAGAATAAAGAAATACTAATGATTTTTATTTGTTGATCTTATACCCTGCAACTTCACTGAATTCATTTATTCTTTCTGTTTATTGTTAAGTCTTTAGAGTTTTCTACATATAAGGTCATGTCATGGTACAAGCTTCAAAATGGCTGACTAGAGGCATCTGATACTCACCTCCTCCACAAAGAACCAAAATTGTGAGTAGATAATTACACTTCAAATAGATCAATTAAGAGACAACACTGGAATTCAACAGAGAAGTGACAGAAAATATCCAAAGAAAGGAAGAAGAGTAAAGCAGGACAGCCTGCTTAGTGGGATCAGCTGGGATCCTCCAGAGGCTCCACATTGTGAGGAAAGGGTAAGTGAGTGACCCCAAGTGGTCCACATTCCTATGTAGACTCCTGTATCCTAGCCATAGGAAAGCCTCTAGACCCTCACAGGCCCTGAGATTAGCAGGGAGCTGCCTAGCAACTGCAGGAAGGCATTGAAAGGGAGCTCATACTGAGTCCCATAAACAAACCCCAAGCTCTAAAGAGCTACAGCAAGGTACCATATTGAGAGTCCAGCCCCCACTATACTGTATCCTGCTGGAGAGTACAACAGCCCCTGCATCTCCACATCTCTGGAGGCCCATTGACATTACATGACCACAGCCACTGCTGCAGCTAGCTGCTGCTGAGAGGGCTGAAATGAGAGTCATTGTCAAAAGCCTTGCTTCTACCAGCAACCCAAGCCACTGCAACATTTCATGTGCCCTGAACACAAACTTCCTTGCCCGCAGTAGCTGCCACTGTGGGCTGCCACTGCCAGGGCCAAAGTCCAAGCACAGTACATTGTCCCCAGCTGCCTATATATGGCTACTGCCACTAAAAGTAATCCCATCCTCCCAAGCAATAGGGCTGCAATGCAGCTCCTGCTGCCTCAACCCAAGCATTCCACTTTGGGCCTGGGGATCACCTTGCCCTTGGCTACCACAGCTAGTGCATGCATGCACCACTGAGAAGCCTGAGGACAGGTCCACCTGACCCAGCTCTGCTCCTATCCACAATTCCTGAGCATACCATCCAGAGGCCTGGGGATCACCCAGCCTAGTTCACTACCATTGACACCTGAGCACTCCTCCTGGGGCCTGAGGTCAGGCTTACCCAAGCTGCTGCTATCACTATAGCAGGCATCCACCAGCACATGCCACCTGCGGGCTGGGAGGCTGGCTCAGCCAGCCCATACACAGCCACCACCAACACCAGGGTGGACCACTTGGGAGCCAGAGATTTGTCCCACCACTGCTCCTGTCTTCACCCACACCATTTCCACTTCCCAGGGGCCCCAAAACATGCCATGGCACCTGGCCCACTGTTGCCACCACCAGCACTCAAGTAAACTGCCTGGAGACCCAAGAATCAACCCTCCTTGACTCTCTAACACTGATTGATGCTCAAGGACTGGCATGCTTGGCCCACCACTGCCACCAGTAGAGCCCAGGGACAGGCCCATCAGGCATTCCTGTACCCAGCAAAACTTCATCACAGCCTACATTGACAACTGCGGACTGATCCACTGAGGAAATCACAAAAAGCATGGATGCTGTTTAACAGGCAAAGAAATAATATGGAGACTACACTAGCGCACACAACCAGAATCAAAACCCCAAACCTAACCCCTAACCCTAACTCTAACTCAAATATATTAATATAGATTATTAATATTAGATCTAAAGTGAGAGATAGACTCCAATACGATAAGAGTTGGAGATTTCAACAACCCACTCTCAGCATTAGAAAAATCATCTAGACAGAAAATTAACAAAGAAACACTGGATTTAAAGTACACATCAGACCAAATGGACCTAATAAATATTTACAAAACATTTCATTTAACAGCCACAGAATACACATTATTCTCATCAGCACATGGAACATTCTCCAGGATAGATCATATTAGGCCACAAATCAAGCCTCAAAAATTTTTAAAAATTGAAATCATATCAAATATCTTCTCAAACCACAAAGAAATAAAACTAGACATTAATAACAAGAGAAACTTTGGAAACTATACAAATACATGGAAATTAAACAACATGCTCCTGAATGACCATTTGGGTCAAGAAAGAAATTAAGGAGGAAATAAAAAAAAATTCGTGAACAGAATGAAAATCAAAACACAACATACCAAAACCTATGTGATATAGCAAAAGCAGTACTAAGAGGGAAGTTTATAGCAATAAACCCTACACCAAAAAAAGGTAAAAAGATTTCAAATAAACAATTTAATGATATACCTTAAGGAACTAGAAAAGTAAGAACTAACCAAACTCAAAATTAGTAGAGGAAAAAAATAGTAAGGTTTCAAGTAGAACTAAATGAAATATAGACCAAAAATATATGGAAGAACTAGAAAATGAAAAGTTGTTTTTGAAAGGATAAACCTAATAGATAAACTGCTAGCTAAGCTAACCAAGATAAAAAAGAGAGAAGAACCAAATAAACAAAATCAGAAATTAAAAAAGGAGACATTACAACTGATACCATGTAACTACAAAAGATTATCAGAGACTAGTATGAACAATTATATACCAAAAAAAAAAAAAACTGGAAAACATAGAGGAAATGTGTACATTCTTGGACCCATACACCCTACCAAGATTGAATCAGGAAGAAATAGAAAACTTGAACAGATCAATGATGAGTAATGAAATTGAATCAGTAATAAAAAGTCTCCCAACCAAGAATAGTACAACACTGGATGGCTTCACTGCTGAATTCTACCAAACTTTCAAAGAAGAGCTAACACCGATTCTCCTCAAACTGTTCCAAGAAATTGAAAGAAGGGAATTCTGCCTAACTCATTCTACAAGGAAGCATTACCCTGATACCAAACCCAGAAAAGGACACACAAAAAAGAAAACTACAGGCCAATATTCCTCATGAACAAAGACACAAAAATCTGGAATACTACTCAGCTATAAGAAACAATGATGATATAGCACCTCTTGTATTTTCCTGGAAAGAGTTGGAACCCATTCTACTAAGTGAAGTATCCTAAGAATGGAAAAATAAGCACCACATGTACTCACCATCAAATTGGTTTCACTGATCATCACCTAAGAGCACATTTAGAAATAACATTGATCGGGTGTCGGGCAGATGTGGGTGCGGGAGGGGATGGGTGTATACATACATAATGAGTGCGATACACACTGTCTAGGGGATGGACACGTTTGAAGCTCTGATTTGGGGGGATGGGGGGCAAGGGCAATATACATAACCTAAATTTTTGTACCCCCACAATATGCTGAAATAAGAATAAAAAAAAATCTTCAAGAAAATACTAGCAAACCCAATCCAAGATAACATCAAAAAGATAACACACAATTATCAAGTGAGATTTATCCCAGGGATGCAAAGATGGTTCAACATATGCACATAAACATGATACAGCACATCAACAGAATAAAGGTGAAAAAAGCATATGATTATGTCACTAGACACAGAAAAGTATTTGATAAAATTTAACATACCTTCATGATAAAAACTCTCAGCAAACTAGGAACTAAAGGAATATACTTTACATAGTAAAGGCCAGATATGACAAACTGCCAGCTAACACCATACAGAATGTGGAAAAGCTGAAAGCCTTTCCTCTAAGAACTAGAACAAGACATAGATGTTGACTTTCACCACTTTTATTCAACATAGTATTGGAAATCCTAGCCAGTGCAATCAAGCAAGAGAAAGAAATAAAGGTATCCAAATTAGAAAAGAGGAAGTCAAATTGTTCCTCTTTGGAGACTATATGATCTTATGTCTAGAAAAACCTAAAGACAATCAAAAAACTCTTAGATATGATAAATAAATTCGGTAAAAACGCAGGATACAAAATCAACATATACAACTCAGTGTCATCTCCAAACACCAGTAATTAACTAGCTGAGAAATAAATTAAGAAGACAATCCCACTTACAATAGCTACAAAAAGATATAACTAGTGATAAATCTAACCAAAGAGGTAAAATACTTCTACAAGGAAAATTACAAAACACTGATGAAAGAAATTGAAGAGGACACAAACAAATGAAAGACAACTCATGCTCATGGATTGGAGGAATTATTAATAGTATTGTTAAAATGACCATACTGCCCAAAATAATCTATAGATTCAATGAAATCCCTACCAAAATACAAATGCCATTTTTCACAGAAGTAGATAAAACAGCCCTAAAATTCATATGAAACCAAAATAGCCCAAATAGCCAACACAATCCTAAGCAAAAAGAGCAAAGGTATAGGTATTACACTACCTAACTTCAAAATATAGTAAAAATCTATAGTATATATGCCCATCCCTTCCTCCCCTCTCCCATCTGCCTGACACCCAATGAACGTTATTACTATATGTGCACTTCAGTGTTGATCAGTTAAAACCAATTTGATGGTGAGTACATGTGGTGCTTGTTTTTCCATTCTTGGGATACTTCACTCAGTAGAATGGGTTCCACCTCTATCCAGGATAATATAAGAGGTGCTAGATCATCATTGTTTTTGTTTAAAAAAAGTCTGTAGTAACCATACAGCATGACATTGGTATAAAAACAGCCACATAGACCAAAGGAACAGAACAGACAACACAGAAATAAATCTATGTATTTGCAGCCTACTAATTTTTGACAAAGGTGCCAGAAATATGCATTGGAGAAAGGGTATCCTCTTTGATAAGTGGTGCTGTGAAAATTGAATACCCATATGCAGAAGAATAAAACTGGATGCCTATATCTCACAAATAAAAATCAACTCAAAATGGATTAAATACTTAAACATAAGCCTGAAACTATAAAACCACTAGAAGAAAACAGAGGGGAAACACTTCAGAACATTATTTCTCAGAAAAGATTTTACAGTTAAGACCTCAAAAGAACAGGCAACAAAAACAACAATAGACAATGAGACTATATTAAACTAAAAAGCTTTTGCACAGCAAAGGAAACAGTCAACAGAATGATGAGACAACCTGTTGGATGGCAGAAAATATTTAAATACTATATTACTCCAAAAAGGGACTAATATCCAGAATATATAAGGAACTCAAACAACTCAACAGTAAAGGAAATCCAAATAATCCCATTAAAAAGTGATCAAAGGACATGAATAGACATTTCTCAAAAGAAGACATACAAATGGCCAACAGGTATATGAAAAAATGCCCAACATCACCAACCATCAGGGAAATGCAAATCAAAACTACAATGAGATATCATCTTACCCCAATTAGAATAGCCATTATTAAAAAGACGAAGATAACAGATGCCGGCAAGGATGTGAAGAAAAGGGAACACTTAAACACTATTGGAAGGTATGTAAATTAGCACACTCCCCCCCACGAAAAACAGTATGGAGGTTTCTCAGAAATCAAAAGTAAAACTACCATACGATCCAGCAATACCATTACTGGGTATTTATCCAGAGGAAGAGAAAACAGTACATCAAAAGGATACCTGCACTCCTATTTTTATTGCACCACTAATCATAATAGAAAATATATAGACTCAACCTACATGTCCATCAACAGATGAATAGATAAAGAGAACGTGGTATATGTACACAGTGGGATACTATTTTTTCCATTAAAAGAATGAAATCATGTCATTTGAAGCAACATGAATGGCACCGGAGGTCATTATATGAAATGAAATAAGCCAGGCACAGAAAGATAAATATTGCATGTTCTCACTCATATGTGGGAGCTAAAAAAGTTGATCTCATAGAGGTAGAGAGTAGAATGAATGATACCAGAGGCTGGGAAGGATGTGTAGCTTGTGAGAAACAAAGAAAGGTTGGTTAATGGATACAAACACACAGATAGAAGGAATAAGTTCTAATGTTGATTGCAGAGTAAGGTAATAGTTAACAACAATTTATTGTATATTTCAAAAGAGATAGAAGAGAGAACTGGAAATGTTCTCAACACATAGAAATAATAAACACTCAAGATAGTAGACACCCCAAATATTCAGATTTGATCATTACATATTCTATGCATGTAACAAAATATCATGTGTACCCCATAAATATGTGCAAATACTATGTATCAATAAAAAAGATCATGTCATCTGCAAACAGAGATAATTTTACTTGGTCCTGTTCAATTTCTTTAACAAGAGGGACAAGAATACACAATGAGGAACGGATAGTCTCTTCAATAAATTGTGCTGGGAAATCTGGATATCCACATGGAAAAGAATGAAATTGGACCCCTACCTTACACCATATGCAAAAATCAACACAAAATGAATTAAAGACTGAAACATAATACCTTGAATTGTAAAACTCCTAGAAGAAACATAGGGAAAAAATTCCTGACCTTGGTTTCGGCAAAGATTTATCAAATATGACATCAAAAGCACAGGTAACAAAAGCAAAAAAAGACAAATGGGACTAGATAAAACAAAAAACTTTCTACACAGCAAATGAAGCAACAGCAAAGTAAAAAGGTAAGCTATAGATGGAAGAAAATATCTTCAAATCATATATGTGATAAAGGGTTAATATCCAAAATATATAAGGAACTTCTACAGCTCAATAGCAAAAATACCCCCCCAAAAAAAACAACTAATACATTGACTTTAAAATGGGCAAAAAACCTTTGGAGAATAGACATTTCTCCAAAGAAGATGTTCAAATGCTCAACAGGTATATGAAAAAGTGCTCAACAGCACAAATTATCAGGAAATACAAATAAAATATACCTTGAGATATCACCTCACACTTGTTAGAATGACTACTATCAAAAAGACAAGAGATAAGAAGTGTTGGTAAGGATTCAGAGAAAGGGGAACCTTGGCTCACTGTTGGTGAGAATGTATATTGATAAAGCAATGGAAAACATAAAATGGAAATAGTACAGATGTGCCTACAAAAATTAAAAGTAGAACTACCACACAATCCAGCAATCCCACTTCTGGGTATACATAAAAAATAATTAAAAGCAGTATGTTAAAGAGATATCTGCACTGCCACGTTCATTGCAGCCAATAGCAAAGACATGGAAACAAACTAAGTGCCCACTGGCAGATGAGCAGATAAAAAAAATATGGTTGCTCATGGGTCAGTAGAATTAACATTGTTAAAATGTCTATACTACCCAAAGTGATCTACAGATTCAATGCAATCCATATTAAAATACCAACATCATTTCTCGCAGATATAGAAAAAATAATTCGATACTTTGTATGGAACCAGAGAAGACCCAGTATAACCAAAGCAACCTTAAGCAAAAAGAACAAATTGGGAGGTATCAATTTACCAGACTTCAAGCTATACATGGTATTTGCACAAGAACATACATATAGACCAATGGAACATGACTGAGAATCCAGATACAAAACCATCCTCATATAGCCATCTGATCTTTGACAAAGCAGACAAGAACATACAATGGGGAAAAGAATCCCTATTCAATAAATGGTTCTGGGACTATTGGATAGCAACACGTAGAAGACTGAAACAGGAGCCGCACCTCACACCTCTCACAAAAATCAACTCACGATGGATAACAGACTTAAACCTAAGGCATGAAACTGTAAGAATTCTAAAAGACAATGTTCGAAAAACTATTATGGACATCAGCCTAGGCAAAGAATTTATGAAGAAGACCCCAAAAGCAATCACAGCATCAACAAAAATCAGTAAATGGAACCTGATCAAATTAAAAAGCATCTGTACAGCCAAAGAAACTATCATTAGAGCAAACAGACAACCTACGGAAGGGGAGAAAATATTTGCATGTTATATATCTGATAAAAGGCTGATAACTAGAATCTATATAGAACTTAAGAAAATCAGCAAGGAAAACATCGAACAACTCCATTGAAAAGTGGGTAAATGACATGAACAGAAAATTTTCAAAAGAAGATAGATTAATGACTAAGAAACTAATGAAAAAATGCTCAACATCTCTAATCATCAGGGAAATGCAAATCAAAACCACAGTGAGATATCACTTAACTCCAGTGAGAATGGCCTTTATCAAAAAGTCCTATAACAATAAATGTTGACATGGATGTGACCACACAGTGAGTTGGCTGCAGAACATATTCTAAGACCCAGCTTTCCTGACTCTCAGTTTGGTAGCCTTTCTACTCTACCTTCTAGCAGAGAACAATTTGACAAAGTTATAAAAGACTGTATCTCTTGTCTACCGCTTAAGGAAGTTCAACTTTCTTTCAAAGACCCAATCCTCTAAAGATGCAGAAGGGATGATGAGAATTGTAGGGCCACCTGAATTTCTCAGGCTCTAGGAATGACAACAGCTTGGATGTTGGAGGCATCAGATAAAAAGGATCCAGGGCTAAGAACATGGAGGACTTGAATTTAGCCTACATCAATAGGGATGAATAAACACCTACAGAGTCCAGGTTGGCTCTTGCATAGCCACTTGCAGACCTTCCTGCCTGTCACATTTTGCAACAAAAGACCAGGCACTCAAGAGATCTTAAAATGCCAAGAAGGAAAGGTAGTCCAAAAAAAGACATTTGTTATTCTTTTTAAAAATATCTCTCAACGGATGTAAAAATCTTCTAGTCTTCCAAGGGCTTTTTCATGAATTGTTTCCTATGAACTTCGCAACAGCCCTGTAAGGCAGCTTCATTTTCTCCATTTTAGAAATGAAGAAACTAAGGCTCAGAGAGGCCATATGACTTTTTTGAGGTCACATTGGTATGAAATTGTACCCCATCTGTCCAACATCAAGGCCTAAGTTTTCAGCATTGTCTGTGCTAGGGCCTATGGAGGAAATGAAGGTAATGTGTAGTATCATCTGACTTTCACAGAGACTCTGGGACCTCACATATAAAGATTTCTTTACCTACTTTATCCTGGTGGCCAGTGCTTGAAAGATTGATGCCATAAGCCAATTTGTCAGAACAATGCTTTGCTTATAACAGTGGTTTTCAACATGTGGCTCACTGGGCCAACAACATTAGCATTACCTAGGAATCTATTAAAAATATAAATTTCCTGCCTCTACCCCAGACCTATTGAATCAGAATCTCTGGGAATAGCACCCAGCAATTCGTGTTTAACAAGCCCTCCAGGGAATTCTGGTGCATCTTAGGATAATTTTAATGGAAGTGAGAACTTCATCTAATTTTTCCCAAAAAAGTAGTCAATTGTTTGCCTCTGTTTGTCAGTATATACCCAGGCCAAGTGTCCTCTTATGCCCTAGTTTTTCTACCTATAAAACTAGAAGTGGAATAATTCATTTCAGCTTCTCAGATTTAAAATGAGAAAGACTGAAGCTTGAGTACAATGAGGAGAATATGGAATCAAGATGCAGATGGACTAGGTTTGATATCTTCCACTTAGCTGTGAGATGCTTCTCTTTTTATTTCAGTTTCTTTACCTGAAAGGGGAAGGATTCATCCTTATCACCAGGTTGTTTTGAAGTCAAAATATAATGGGGGTGAATAAGCTTAAACATTGGTAGGTCATCATGCAGCGCAGTCAGGAAATCAGATTCCATTATGTAGACATTTTCCTTGTCATTACTGCTGCTGGTTGAGACCCAAATCCCAGAGAATGGGTGGCTATACCATGTCCAGGAAATAGGTAGCCTTGCTACTTCCCAGAGGATAGTTACCTACACTACTGCCCAAAGCATAGATGCCATGGCATTACCTATTCATTATACATGAATTTCCAACTTTCTGCCCATATCTGCCCAATTGTTCAACCCCAAGAGCAATGTTATGCCAGCCCTAAGTTATGGTCACTGCCTAAACCATATGTCCTTCCAAGACAAACTGTTCCTGAAACTGAACCTAAGCTTAGGTTGCCATATTTTGCACCAAATGACCTCACCCTGAGTGAATCTGACCCAAGGGAAACCAATCTTTAAGCTGGACTAGAATGTATAACTTGTTTGTCTTATCACAAAAAAAGATAAGCTGGGCCAATCAGACTCTCTCTTATTCTCATATTTGAACTAGGACATATGAAAAAATACCAACTAGTAGTAGGTTCTCGAACTGAAAATCACCAGGTTGAGTTAGAGCAGGAAAGATTTTTGTACTGTGTTGAGGCTGAAGTGGTGGGAGATCCAGTTGGTAAGGGAACTGAAAGTAGAGGGTAGCTGTATCACACAAATGAAAGTCCATTTATAAACTCCAATTGTTGAGGTCTTTGTAGCTTTGTAGGTTCACTTCTTCTATGTCAGGCCACCTATATATAGCCCTGTGATAATCTCTACTTTACTTGAAGGTATCTGCTTCTGACTAAAATAATCACAAAGCAACTATTAATATTAAGCTGTTCCTTCTGCATGGCTCTCCATACTCTCACCCCACAGCCTTGAGCATCATGGAGAATGAGTGAAACAAATAGGGTCCATGTCATCTAGGAATTTATAACAAACCAGGCCAAAACAGGAAAGAACACTTTTGAGTTCCTGCTGCATGTGATGAACTGTGCCTGCTACACTACGTACATCGTCTCCTGTAATCCCCACAGTAACCTCAGGACGTAGATAGTTCTATTTCACAGATGGCAAAATGAAAGCTCTGAGAAGGAAATTGATTTTCTCCAGGTCAAGACTTGAACTTGGTCTGTCTGGAGCCATATCCTGGGCTTTTTCTATTATATCTCACTGCCTTGATTAGTCTACTAGATCAGTGGTTTCCAAACTGGTTGATATGACCATCTCTTAGGGATTATTTGTTGGAAATACATATGTCCTGCCTAACTCATAGTTCCCTCCCCCTTCAATTCTGAACCTCAAATCCAAGGTGCCAAACATCTGGATTCTTAAAACATTTCCCTGGTGATTCTGATTAGCCTATCTGAAGACCACTGTGTTTGGAAACAAATGTTTTAGACCATTTTTAAGTTTAAAGTAAGCCCAGAATCACTTTTTAACCATTCCATGCTTTTCTTTCCTATGATTATCTAAATAAAGCCAGTGATACTTTCTACTGGAGTTACTTGATGCAAAACATTGAAAAAAGTCCAGATCTGGTCACAAAGAACCTTTGTATAATACCATCATTTTCAAATAACTTTCTTAGTTCCATTAAAATAATTTAACCAGATTTGATTATCCCCATTTTACAGATTAGGAAACCAAGATCACAGAGGTTGAATAACTTTACTATGGCCAGCCAAGATTAGAAATGTGGGTCCTGAAAGTCCCATGCTTTTCTTAATTGCTTTAACACTTTATTAGTCTGTCATTATAGGTCTTCTTCCCCCACAGCCTGATTTCTTTTTAGCCTGCATTAATTTCTTCCCAGTTGAGTAAGAACCCTAGATACTGTGCATAGCTGTGCTAACATACACTTAGCCTGTGGCCTCTGTTCCAATAAAATTAGTGGGAGAGGGTGTGTGCAAACATGCTCTGGCATACTTGGCTCAGCTTAGTGAGGGAGGAAGACAGACACTGAGGGTTCTGGCCCTTCTATGGGAGCACATCAGTAGCATATTCTGGGCCAAAATAAACCCACAATTCGCACTAATATGGTTCTGGAATGCAACAGAGGCCATTTTATTCCTGTCCAGATGGTGTTTCCAATCCAGAAAACGACATTCTATAACCCTATGGGGGGGCAGGTAGCAGGAGCCCTATGTAAATTTGATCAATATTGGAAAATCATGTGGTGTGGTGGGAAAAGCCCTAGCCTTGTGGTCAGCAGACCAAGTTTCCAATATCTTCCACTTTCTAGGTCCCAGTGTCCCTACTTATAAAAGGAAGGAGTTGAGCTCTGCTCTGCCATTTTTAAGATCCCTTCCAGCTTTGACACTTTATCTTTCTATGCAATCAACTCTTTTTAGACTGCCTCAGATGCCTGCAAGGCTTGGCTAACAAGTAGAGCAGGCTCCGAGGCTGGATTGTTAAGCTTTGGGCAGGAAATCTGGGTAATTTGAAATATTTGGGCAAAACTTCAAGACTAGTCTGTTTTTTGAGGGTATTTTCCTCCTGTTTAATGTTTAAGAAAGAGCCAAGTAAGTGGAAATTAAATTAACAATAGTAGGCTTTTCTCTCACTAGTGTGAAATTTATACTCTACAAATGTTCTAATTAAGTATCTGAATTATTCTGAGTTGGAGTCCATCATGGCCCACCCAAGTCGTCTTCCATCCCTAACCATGACTATTCATCTCATTGAGGTAAATGAGACGAATATGGTGCATGAAAGGTTGAGCTGGGAGGTGGGAAGGTACTATGAGAAAAGATTAGTCTTTTGTACTTGGCAGGAGCAGTACTGAGAAATATTTATTTAAGCATTTATTTACTCAATAAACATTTCATGAGCACATACTATATGCCAGGTACTATTCTAGATATGTGGAATATAGGGATGAATGAGGCACACAATGATTCAGAGCAATCCTGTGAGCTTCCTAGTTGCCTGTCCTGGGTTACACAATTCATGGCTGGCATGGCCAAAATTCTAGTGTTGGCCAAGACTCTGACCTTCAAGAGGGGGACAAAGAAGTGGTAAGGACAGATTCTTTAGTTACTTCATGTATGTCACCAATTGGCTGAGAGAGCCTAGATCCCAAAGTAACTAGCCAAAACACATCAGCTGTACACTACCAACATAGTATGTGAAGTTTCATGTTCCCACAGCAATATACCACCGTGAAGTACACTGGTGCCATGAGAAGAATCTAAAGTACAACCCAATACTGTGACCTCTTCCATCTCCTTGATCTTAAATGACTTAGTCTAAAAATCCCAAAGAGCATCTCCCCAGCTCTTAACTTATCCATGATTCTCTCTTAACAGGGTTTCTCTACTTACTCCTCCCTACTCCATTTCCCTGATAAAATGAAAACTATCTTTTTAAAGGATAAAAGCCTGAGCATCTATCAGGTTTTTATCCTAAGCTGAGAAGAGCTCAGGATGAATAAAATGAAAGAGGCAATTCCCCAAAAAGCGATGTTCGGGATGTTGGAACCACTGTTCTTTCCCACCAGAACCTCCCCCCACTGCCAAAAAAATTGTTTTCTGATCCCTACTGGGAGCAAGTCATGGTTTATTCTTATGAGGATGGGGCTGAGAGCATTGGGAGACCTGGAAATTGAAGGCTTTTCCTACTTACGTTTTCAATATGAACCATGCAGTTTTTGTTCTGGGATAATGAGGTCAGCGGTTCAAGACTTCTCCAGGTGTTATCAATCCAGGCCTGGCTGATACTGAGGATTGAGGTCAGAATCACTACCAACCAGAACTTATCTGACAACATTTAATAGAAACCAATAGTACAGATAGATACCCTTCTGAGGAATTTTGGCCAATTTGACCTATCCAAAACAGCCATGCCCACCTGGCAAGAGAACAAGGAAAATTGGAGGATTTAAAAGAAGTAAAGCCTTCCTAACTGGCCTCAGTGGAATAATCATTCCTGCCCTGACTCACCACTGCAGAGAGGATATCATAAAGATTGGATCTCCTTGAGTTCACCAAACCTTTAGTAGGCTTATAAATAAGGATATAGTCTGAGTAGATGACCAAAGTACAAGGAAAACTTTAATGCTATAGTTAAAAGACCAGCTGTGCTCTGTTCTTGTATATTTAATATACAACAGTAATTCGCATGAAGCCACCAAATGTGTCCTGCAGGGTTGACTTGACCCTGCATGGCCATGCCAAGACATTGGGAGCTGCCTGAATTATGTGCCTGGCTTCAGGCAAAAGCCAGCTTTCAGCTCTTTCCTTCCTGCCCTTGGAGCTTCAGAGGCGTGTTCATGGCCAGAAGCAAAGTGGACTATCAAGTCAGGACTGTCTGATCCACCCAGAGGACTCCTCCCAGGATGCAAAAGCTGAATATGTGGTAAGACTCAGATTGTACCAGAGGAAGGCATCCCCAACATGCTGATTCTTTTTTGGTCTTGCCTGCCAAAGGCTCCAGTTGAAAAGCAGAGGAGGGTGGGAGAAGGAGGACATAACTTGTTCAGACTTTTGTGTGTCTAACAGATGTGCAGAGCCTTCCTCTTGTGATTAATCTGCCTAAGTATCATAATTATGTGGAGGCACAGCCCAGCCCTGTCACTTTTCCAAGTCAGAAGCCCTGAGCCTGTATTACCAATACTGAACATGTGGGGAGTGATATAGAGCTAGATGGAATATGAGGGTACAAACGGTACAATTGGGGAAGCAGAGGTTGAGAGAGGAGATGGGGCTTTCTCTGGGCCACACCAGAGATCCCAAACACCCATCCATAGCCTCCTTCAAGGGTGGAGGTTCTATTGTAGTTGCTCTAAGATTTGGCCTATCTCATCCCACACTGCTCTCTTCACCCCAGTCCTCTATCTTCTTCACAAAATAGAAATGAAGTAATTTTTTTGCTTTGGTTTCAATCTAAATAGCTAAATTCAAACCTTCCTTGTTCCCAAGTCTAGACCAGGTTCCCAATTTCTCTCTCTGCCAAACTCTACTCCCCTATGTACACATATTACCTCTCTGACTTGACAAGCTCAGGGCCAAATCTGAGTTTTCATTTAACCCTGGAAGGTTTAGGCAGGGTCCTGTAGGGGAATGAGCACTGAACTACAATCAAAAGATCTGAGTTTCAGAGTCACCTCTGCTACTAACATGCTATATGACTTGGGCAAATCACATTTCTTCTCTGAGCTTCAGTTTTCAATTTTTAAAATAGAGGCACCTATCCCTGACCATCACACATCCCAGTTTTTCAAACCCACATGAGATAATAAAGACAAAGGGACCTTGCAAATAGTGCAACACTTTGGAAGTGGAACTTATTAGGAGTGGAAGCCCAGTAACTGGGTTAGGAACCCCCGTTTTTGGATCCTGTCAGAGCCATACCATCACAGTAATCATCTGACTAAATACTGATATGAACCTTCCCCACCACTAATCAGCCAGGAAATGATTCACTAGGTATAAACTGTGGATGTGTGCCCTGGGGTATTCCTCAGGATAAATACCTTAGTACTGTACCAAGATTTAAAAAGCATCTATTTGAGAGTCAGCTCTGTGGCCAGGCCACTATATAACCATGAACATGATATTGATTAAAAAATAATAGCAGCTACCAGTACTTTACCAATCACTTCTTATAGGACAGGCATAAGCTAAGTGCTTTATTATGTTAATTCTATCATTTAATCCTCAGAACACCCTATGAGAGAGGGACTATTTTATTATCCTTTTTATAAATGAAGAAACCAAAGCACAGAGGTCACACAGAACACAAAAGAGCTGGAATATAAACATTGGACATTTTAATAGAAAGCTCATTGTCTTAAGTCCACGTGATACCATCTCTTCCCTTTCTGGACCAAGGAGAACCTGAAAGGATTTCTAAGGGCCCCTGCAACTTCAAAACCCTGAGGTTCTCTTCATCCATATTTAAGAGCAAAAGAAGGGATAAAAGCATGCTCATCAGAAGCAGAAATGAGGTAGAACTGCTCTGATTCCCCTCTAAACTCATCCCAAGTGGTAGCAATAGTGGCAAATAGAAAGGAACTTAAACAAATGTATTTATTCATTAGACATTGACATAGCATTTTCATATGCCAGGCATAGTTCTAAGAATCTTATGAATATTAATTAATTGAATTCTTGTGACAACACTCAGAACTGAAGTACAGCAAGCACAGATAGAAAGTGACAGAGCCAGGATTCAAATCCAAGCACCTTGGCTTTAGAATCTGTGCTCTCAACAACTGTGCTATACTACCTGTCTACTTAGTAGCTACCATATGCCAAACACCTTGCTAGATGATAACCATAAATAATCTCTAATAATAGTATGCTTCTCACCAAGTGTTCATTCATAAAATCTCCAAGCCTCAATGTACTGGTCCAAGATTCAGAAGACGTGGGTTCTAGTGTTGGCTCTGCTTCAGAGATGCTGTGTCACATTGGGAACTTCCATTTCCCTCTCTGAGCCTCAGTTTTCTCACCTGCCAAATGGAGAGCCTGGGCCAGATAGTCTGTGCCTTTCTAGGGTTCTTAGCCTGATTGTCAAGTTTATGTTCATTTGCTCTGTTTGCTCTGGAAAATAGAGTTCTCCTTATGACCTGTCTTAGGCTCTTACCTTTTGGCCAACAGTGCTCTCTGATCAAAATGGGGAGGACATCAACAACCCAGCCAGCCTTCTAAAAATGACCATTTTCCCTACTCTCCACATACCTAGGCCACCTTGGCCTGGTCACCACCAGGCCTATTCTCACCTCAGCACCTCTGTTCCCACCATTCCTTGCAGTTATTTCCCAAAATCCCTAAACACTAACTCATCCTTCAAGACAAAGCTTAAACGCCAACCTGCTGCAGGAAGCCCTGAAGTATTTTCTCTGACCTTCCTCTCCCAAGACTCAGCCACAATTTGGCTATCAATTATGCATTTTCTGGTGTGAGCTCCCTAAGGTAGATATCTTTTTCATCTCTACTTCCCCACCACAATGACCAGCAAAATGATTGGCAAATGACCAGCTCAGTCAATAAGGATTTACAAAACAAGACTCAGGAGAGCCTCTGCTCTCATGTCCCCAGCTTGTGCCTGAGACAGGCAGCATCTTCCCTGCCCTGAAACTAAGGAGATTCCTCAAGATTGCATTCTTGTTTTACCTAGGCCTCTGAGATGAGAAACAGACACCAAATGACTACTCCTATGTAGAACATTTGAAAGGCTTGGGCTTAAGCAGCCAAGTTAATTCCTACATAAATTGGCCTCCCTTCCTTCAGGGGAAATAGATGTGGTATGAGTTTATAACAAGCATTTTGCCTAGAGCAGCTTCAAGACACTGGTTTGGAAGATTCATTCTATATGGCTGGGATTCCTGTGCCTCTAGCCTCTGCATTCAGCATGGTGAAGCCAGTTATAGAGTTTTTCTACAGCCAATGTAGCATAGGTTGCAAAGCACTTGCAGCCCAGACATTTAATTGATTTTGCTAAGGCAAGCAAAGTGGGAAGATTACAGAGATTATGTGAATGGAGACAATGTTGAGAAAGACTACCTCTCTAATAATTAATGGAAGACGGATGTCTGAAAGAAAAGAAAACTTAAATTTTTATTTTTCGACCCACCAGCTGAACCTAAATATATGATATCTTTAAACAACTTATTAAGTACTTACTATGAATCGGGGAAGTCATAGCCTTAAACTTTAAGCTGTCTAGTGAGAACCTCCTTTGAGTTTCTCTTCTTACATAGTATGCTTGGACCTGTCCATCCCTATCCATGCTGCCTGCCTACCAAAGACTGTGATGTATAGCAGTCCTCTAAAATAGTAAAGTTCAAAATCTAATTCAGCCTTTAGTCTAGGTCAGTCATATGAACCTATTTCTCCTGTAGCTTTGGAATCTTATTTTTCTTTACAAGACTGAATGAGTATGGACCTGGGTAAGCAATCTGGAAGTGTTTTCACTTTCTATGATACCCATTTTCAGTGCTCCAGACAGGGAAATTGTGGTATGGTGGAAAAAACATGAGGCTCTGGAATCAGAAAGATAGGAGTCAGACTCCTCATTCTGCCACTTAACAACTGTGTGAATATAGGCAGTTACCACTCTGAGTTTCAGCCTCCTTGTTTGTAAAGTAAGGATGCGGCATCTACCTCATAGAGTTGATTCAAAGAGCTCATACTTGTAAAACACCTAATCTAGAGGCTAAAACATGACAGGGGCATTATAAATAATTCCCTAGCCTGTCTCCTTCCTTTCCCCAATCCTTTTTTTTTTTTTGCCATTACATTTTGAGGAGGGGAGTAAACAAAAGTTATTTGGTTTTAAAGGTACATTTGAGGTTCAAATGGAAAGCACTTTGTAAACTATGAGGTGCTATAGACAAAAGAGTAGTTACACGGCCATGATTTTTTTTTTGCTTTTTCCCCCACCTCTTGGACCGTTCCTTTTCTAGCTCTTCTGCTTTTATTGTTTTCTACTTTCTCCTGCTAGCCCCACGATGGTGCCTATTTCCCAAGTTTCTGCTCTTTTTCCCTTCAATTGAAGTAATTTTGTATACCAGCTTCAACTATCACTTCAGAAGCTATAAATCAGGGGTGAAGCCTACCTCACTAGGGTGTTAGAAGAAGCCAAAGATCCTGAATACCAAGCCCTCAGAAAACACTAAAGCACTATAAGCGTCTTCATCATCAGCATTACCACAAGCACAAATGGCAAAGTTGGGTGGAATTACCCAAAGAACATGATGTGGAAAAAAGGACCTAGATTTGGAGTCAGAAATCCTGAGCTCAAGTCCCTCATTAACTCTGATGTGAGTTATAACCATAATAACTCATATTTATATAATGCATTGTAGCTGAAAAGTGCTTCCACATATATTCTCATTGATCCTCTTAATTGGTTTATCTGTTTCATTCTCTCAAAGCTCTAAACCTGTCAGCTAGAGAAAACTTCCTAAAACACAGGCTGATCACGTCATAGCCACATTCTAAACCCTTCAAGGGTTCCCTACTACTTACTGGTTAAATAAATGATGGTATATTCATATAATCATAACAATAAAATACCATATGACCATGAAAAAGAAGGAAGCTGTTTTATATATACTGATATAGAACAATCTTTAAGACACGTTTAGTAAAATAATAATAATACAGGTACATAACTACGAGTACAGTATGCTACCATTTATATTTTAAAGGGGCAACACACATATATTATTGTATAAGTATAGGAAAGGGAACTGGCAGACTTGGGGGTCAAGGATAGGCCATAGATTCTTTTCACCATTTATATTTATTACCATATACATAACACCTTGTCAAAAACTGCCAATGGATTCCATCATCTTTATAATTAAGCTCCATACTCTTTGGTCTGTCTCCTAAAGACCCCCATAATCTGGCACTAAAAGACTTTTTATAGCCTAATTTCAACTCTTCCCTTTTGTGTACCCTATTACTTTTGCAAATTGGCCTAGTCACTGTCCCCATGTATACCCAACAAATTCTTGCCTCAATGTCTCTCATGCATGATAGTCCTTCATGTTTCTAAAAACAGAGAGCATATCTCCTTGAGTATTCTCTTAAAATAGTTCTATCTCTAGCAATGAATCCTCAGTCCTCGAACCTCGGCTCCAGCATTTTTCCTAAATTGCTAACTCCTCCAAGACATGTTTCAGTTAGTTCTTTATCATTCTTAAAATACATATCCCAGAGTTGTACACTATGCTTAAATTAATGCAATTTGATGTCACATTATATTTTTGTATTTTGCATCTGCATCACATTTGATGTAAGCTAACTTACCATCCCTCCCAAGTCTTTTTTCATATGTGTAGCTTCTAATTCACATGTCCCACATTTGATGCAGATTATTTGAGAATCCTATGTAAGACACAAATAAATTGTATTTTATTTTTTTAGAATTGGCCCCTGCTTCCAATCTGCTGAGATCTTTGAGGTATGTCCTGATTCGGTCATCCAAAATGACTGCTGGCCTTCTCAAATTTGTGGTGTCCCCATAATTCACTGACTATTATTATGTCTTCTTTAGTCACAGAAAAAAATCACCTTTCAAATTAGTAGAGGCAAAGCTAACAAGATTTTATTGCATTGTGTCTGTTGGCTACCTTTGGTGAATCCCTCTAGGAGGAGTCAAGTGTCATCTAATCTTTGACAAAGCAGACAAAAGTATACATTGGGGAAAAGAGTCTCTAAGTGGTGCTGGGAAAACTGGATATCCACATGCAGAATATTGAAACTGGATTCCCACCTCTCTCCTCTCACAAAAATCAACTAACATTGGACAACAGACTTAAACCCAAGGCACGAAATCTTAAGAATTCTGGAAGAAAATGTTGGGAAGACTCTTTTAGACATTGGCCTAGGCAAAGAATTTATGAAGAAGACCCCAAAAGCAATCACAGCAGCAACAAAAATAAACAAATGAGACCTGATCAAATTAAAAAGCTTCTGCACCGCCAAGAAAACTATCATTAGAGTGAACAGACAACCTACAGAATGGGAGAAAATATTTGCTTTCTACACATCTGATAAAGGGCTGATAACAAGAATCTATAAAGAACTTAAGAAAATCAACATGAAAAAATCAAACAACCCCAATCAATAAATGGGCAAAGAACATGAGCAGAAACTTGACAGAATAATGGCCACCAAACATATAAAAAAGTGCTCAACATCTCTAGTCATTAGGGAAATGCAAATCAAAACTATGATGAGATATCACCTAACTCCAGTGAGAATGGCCTCTATCAAAAAGTCCCAAAATAACAAATGCTGCTGTGGATGTGGATGGATTGGAACACTCTTACACTGCTGGTGGGATTGCAGATCAGTACAATCCCTGTGGAAAGTAATTTGGAGATACCTCAAAGAGGTAAAAATAGAACTACCATTTGATCCAGCAATCCCACTACTAGGCATCTATCCAAAGGAAAACTAGACATTCTATAATAAAGACATCTGCACTTGAATGTTTATAGCAGCATAATTTACAATTGCAAAAATGTGGAAACAACCCAAATGCCCATCAATACATGAATATTGATTAATAAAATGTGGTATATGTATACCATGCAATACTATTCAACTACAAAAACAATGGTGAAGTAGCACCTCTTATGTTATCCTGGACAGAAATTGAGCCATCCTTCGAAGTGAGGTATCATAAGGATGGAAAAACAAGCACCACATGTACTCTCCATCAAACTGGTACTAATTGATCAACACTAAGGTGCTCACATGGTAGTAATATTCACTGGGTGCCAGTCAGGTGGGAGTGGGGGGTAGAGGGGGTGGGGTAGTAAACCCACAGCTAATAGAAACAGGGTACACTGTATGGGGAAGGACACACTTGTAGCCCTGGCTTGAGCGAATCAAACGCATTTCATGTAACCAAAATGTTTGTACCTCCATAAAATCCTGAATTAAAATAAAGGAGAAGTAAAAATAAAAAGTGAAATCAATTTAAAAAATGTAAAGGCAAGTTTAGTAAAAGTCACCATACTGTGCTAGAATTTCAAATTGAAGACAAGATAGTGGGAAGTATAATTGAATTATCAAAAAGATGGAGATTAGCTTCAAAAGAACAGTAAATAAAAGATTGTAGTCAAATGTGTGGTGAATGTGTCAGGTCAAATGGTCTGGTATGTAGTAGGTGTTCAGTAAATGCTTGGAAGGATGAGTAGATGGATGCTTCTATAGTGTCTAACAGAGAATACTGCCAAACAACATGGATTCATTTTCTAATTGCCCATGGTGCTCTATTGGGCCTTGTGCAAAAGAACAAAAATGAAAACACAACTATATAGATATAATCCAACTTCTGAGACACATACTGACAAAACAAACACCAAAATGCCAGAGAACAGCATCAACCAATATGTGAATGAACAGCAAAGGATTAACGTCACCTATAAGTCAAAGGGGAAGTTTGTGGCTTTGCTTCTTGCCCTTAAGATCTAGAGAGAATGGCATGGATCACTGTTCCATGTTTTATGGATAATCTAATGCCCTTCTGGAGATTTTGGTGACTTGCTAGGGAATTTAAGTTTTCATGGTCACCTCTAGCCTGGATTTGTGCCTGTACTGATTTTCTGCTCTATATCTTGTAGCATTCTTTTATTTTCCTGTAGAGCACTTGGACTTCTTCTTGATATTCTCAAAATCTGCAACCCCCAACCCCTGGCCTAGGACCAATACCAGTCCATGGCCTGTTAGGGCCCAGGCTGCAGAGCTCCGCCACCCCCCACCTCCCAACCCCTTCTGTAGAAAAAATTGTCTTCCATGTAACTTAGGAACCTGTGGGCCACAGAGCAGGAGGTGAGTGGCGAGGAGCCAGCAAAGCTTCATCTGTACTTATAGCCGCTCCCCATCACTGGCATCACTGCTCACATCACCGCCTGAGCTCTGCCTCCCCCCCCCATTCCCCCACCCCATCTATGGCAAAATTGTCTTCCATGAAACCAGCCCCTGGTGCCAGGAAAATTGGGAACCATTGCACAAAACAGAAAACAATCCTATAATTTTAATATGTGGTGCACACTTTGCTGAAGGTTTGGAGTAATTATGGAGGTTTACATCATAGAAAATCAGACAATTGAAACTGAACATTTAATCAGCTCTTTTTTTAAAAAGTCCCTAGATTATTTCAACTAACTTGGGTCTAGCTTCATCTATGTAATTGATTCCCCTCTTCCATTTAACTGACCCTTACCCTTCCCAGCAATTCAACTCAAAACAATTCATCCCACTTGTTTTGTCAATGATCCAGTTCTTCTCAGCATAGATTCCCAACCACTGTTCAGATGCTCATTGCATGCACAATGACTCATTAAAGAAATCTGCTTAACAGTGAGTTATCTACACACGAACCTGCCCTTTATTACTTTCCCATGGCAGGATAGAAATGTATTTCTCAATCAACATGACTTTTATTAATCAATCCTCAAGCCCAATTACACCCCTCTCCACATTAATTACCCATTGCTGTATAAAAAATTACCCCAGAAAATACAGCACCTTAAAGCAACAAACGTTTATTATCACACAGTTTCTGTATGTCAGGAATCCAGTAGTGTATTAGTTCTGGCTCAGGGTCTCTCATGAGGTTGCAATCTAGATGTCAATGGGGTGCAGGCATCTGGAGCTGGAGTAACTTCTTCAAAGCTCACTAATGTGGTTGTTGGCAGTCTTCAGTTCTATGAAGGCTGTTGACAGGAGACCTCAATTCCTCACCACACGGGCTTTTCCACAGGCTGCCTGAATATCCTCGTGACAGGGTATAGCTGGCTTTTCCCAGAGCAAGTGATCTGGGAGAGCAAGCCATTGAGCTTAGTATCTTCTATAACATAATCTTGGAAATGACATGCCATCACTTCTACCTGGGACTGGCTCCATGATTACATAATTTCGTGGAGTAAAAATGTGGGATCTCTTGTTCAAAAAGTAGAGAAATTAAGCTGCTAAAGGTACTAAAATATAAATAATTTTCTTTTCTTCCATGATCTCTCTCTCCTCCTATGCTTGTCATGGTATTTTTTGTTTGTTATTTAATGTTCTAATGAAAGAAAAGCTAAAAATGTAATCTTTTAGCCTGAGTTTTTCCATTCACCTTTATATTGTGCAATGCTAGTTTAAATTGCAAATATCAGCGTATTTAACTCATACGCATAATCAATCACAAAAATTATACAATTTGTATTTTGGGGGTGCCTTGAGCTGGTCAGAAGTAAATAAAAGTCAGACATGGAAAGGTTGGATAAAGGAAAAGAGGGTCCCTCAGACAGAGAGCAGTTCTGGAGAGGGTGCTCCCTTGGACGTGGAAATACTTGTAGGGCAAGTGCAGAGTGCAAACCCTCAACACAGAGGCACACATACTTGCCCAGGCCTGTTGGCTTCAGGTTTTCTCCTCACAATAGCCACTGGAGGACCAACATGCCACAGACACTGAAGAGGTTAAACCAGTTATATTCCCCTTCCCACAGGTCTTCTCTCCAACTTACAGTAGATGGGCAACTCCCAATGGCATTGCATCCTACCAAGAAGGGCATGCTGGGAACCTGCATCAAGGATGGATAAGGAGGCCTATGCCAGCTGAGCTGTCATGGTGATGACAGCCCAGAGTTTGGATGACACCACCACACCCAACTCTAAAATGGCATGGACCATAGACACCCAATCCCAATCCTCCCCACACCTGCTTCCAGGCTACTACTGGAGGCAGAGAGTAGCAGCAGTAGCTGAGCAGGTAGGGTCCTAGGTGCCAGGAGGTAGAGGGAATGAAAGGCCAGGAACCTATCCTAGAGAGGCAGGAAGAGAGCAAGAGATGTGACTTCATCCCTGGCCAATGTTCCATTATCCCATTGGACTTTACTTACAAAACACAAATATAAAGTTAAATTATGAAGAATTTTAAGACAGTGACTGCAGAGTACTTAACCTCAAATTCAAGACACCTTTGAGCACCTCACTCTGTGTAACCACATCAGCCACATTTCTGTGAAGCCAACCCTGTTTCTGCCATATGCTATTGGTCATACAGACCAGTTCTGGTATAATGTGGGAAGGTGTGTGTGAATACTAGGAAATGGGGATACTGGGGGCTTTGAAGTTTTCTCAACTCTCCTCTCCCCATCCTAGACTAGGTTTGGTGCCACCCATATGTGCTCTTTAGTACCCTGTGGAGCTTACCCCTATGATAACACTTAGTCCAATGCATTGAAATTGTCTGTTTATGTGCCTTTAACTGAGAATATGGACCCTTTGAAGGCAGTAACTGTAGATTATTCATCTTTGTGTTCCCAATGCCAGCACCATACCTGCCACAATGTGAAGGCTCAGTTAATGTTGTTGAGTGAAAAAATAATGGTCTTACTCCAAACTTTAATTGTAATATTATATAAGATCTGGGATGATTCTGTGAAACTTGAGATCTGAAAAAGGTGTTTTTTTTGTTTTGTTTTGTTTTGGTTTTTGCACTTGACTGTTTATTGCAGCGCAATTCCCAGTTACAAAGATGTGGAATCAACCCCTTGTACCCATCAATTCATGAGTGGATTAACAAAACCTGGTATATTTATACCAAGGGACACCACTCAGCCACAAAAAAGGTTCACGTAATGCCTTTTGCCACCATTTGGGTGGAAATGTAGACTATTATCCTAAGTGAAGTGTCTAAAGAATGGAAAAAGAAACACCATATGTACTCGCCATTAAATTGGAACTAATTGATGAACACACGTGCACAGAGGGAAGTAAAACTCAGTGGAAATCAAGCACAGGGGAGGGGGAAGGAAGGGAAGGGCAAAAACCTACCTAACAGGTGCAATGAACACTATCTGGGTGATGAAAAAACTTATAACCCTGACTCAAGCATTACAAAAGCAATCCATATAAGCAAAAACATTTGTATCCCCATAATATTTTGAAATAAAACAAAACTTTTTAAAAAAGAATAAAACATAAATACAAGGAAAAAAAGAAAACATGGCTTATAAGGTTTAAATATTTAATTATGCTAAGCAGATTCTGTTAGCCATTGATATGATTTTTACAACACCCTAGAAAATAATTTCTAAAATATCTTTAAAATGTTCTTCACTTCAGATTTTCCACTCATTAAAACTAACTTTCCTCTTTAGTAGTGTAATTTCTTATGTATTGTAGGATACCGTATGTATTTGTTTCATTAACTGTTACACTGAAGACAATACCTACAATGTGTGCTTTTAAATCTAGAAGATTCAGCTCACCTGAAGAGGAGCTCATAATGAATATAAACTAACTTTTAGGTTGAGGCTTTTTTTTCTTCTGTCATATAAAATCCTTAATTATACTTTTCAGCTCTTTCTTTACAAGCAAAAGATAGTCATGTTCGTAGATTACAGGGAATATTATTAATATTAAACTAAGTGTAGTGTCCATTTTAATAATATTTATATTTAGCCCAAATGATGATCAGATTTTTATCTAGGTTGCCATGTTCTCATTTTGTATACTTATGTGTCCATTATATATGTATTTTCATTAAGCAAAGGATATGTACATACTTTCAGAAATATCTGAGACCCTTTGAAACTCTTCTGATTCTGTCCTTGCCATGCCATTATTTTATATGCAAATCTGGAGAAGAAACAGTGGTCAAGCCTCTATTTGATTGATTAATATTTATCTTTAAGTATTTATGATAGTAGTTTCCAGCAATAAGTACTATCTTACATCTGTATTATTATAAATTAATCTATTTTATATATATTTTAGAAATCTAGCACAATTTATGTATTTATATATTTTATAATTTGTATGTATATAATAATGTAATGTATGATGTTTTGAAAGTTAAGTATGCATTTCAGACAGACATGGCTGTTGTTCATCATTTAAGAAGCTGGAATTGAGTTCACAGGAATTGTCCCCTTCACTCAAACTGGCCCAAGCCAATGGCATTTCTTAGGATATATAGCAGAGTGGGGTTCCATGGAGCTCAAGGCCTTGACAAGAGTAGTAAGATAAGAAGCAGGAGGCAAACTGAGCCGAGTCAGATACCAGAGGACAATAGATGGGATTGCAAATTTTACCCAGGTGAGTGAAAGCAGAAACAAGAGGAGAGCTAAGATTAGGCATCTAGTCATGAGGCAAAATCTCAATTCTGAACAAGAATTTGGAGGAAACCAGAACCAGATCTGAAGGGGAAAATCGAAGATTCAAGCTGGCAGCGATAATTTTGGAGAAAAGGCTCATAAATTTACAGAGAAACAATTTTGTAGTGGTAGAGTCTTTGGAATGTCAGGAGCCCCACCTCCTTAGTAAATCTTCCACTGGTTTTATTTATTTTTTATCTTTTTTTATTGATACATAATAATTGTACTTATTCATGGAGTACATGTTACATCTTGATATAAGCACACAACATACAATGATCAAATCAGGGTAACTGGGACATGATTCACCTGAAACATTCATCATTGGTTTATGTTGGGAGCATTTGAAAACTTCTAGCTATTCTGAAATACAGTAAACTATTGTCAACTATAGTTGCCCCATTGTACCACTAAACATCATAGTACCTTGAAAAAAAATCATCACACACACACACACACACACCCATAACAAAACAACTGATCTTTGATTTATGCCCAAGAACCAGAAATCTGGAAAACCCATTCTGTCAAAGACCCTCCTTATGGATTAAAGGGCCTATAGTAAACCTTGTTGGTTATCTACCTAGTATCTTTTTTCCCCACTTTCTACACTTCTGGTGTTCTTTCAGTATCCATCTTCCCCCTCCAAGCACTTGTGTGCCTCAGGGAAAGTCAATCCAGACTCAGTTCCTGCCTCAGCCTCAACTTCAGCACCACAGCTGGCATAGACTGGTCTATGGATACTATCCCCCTTCCCCCAGTAGTTGGTTCAGAGCCACAGGCCTAAGCCAACAAATCAAGGGCATTCTCCTAGCCATATGGTTGGCTCAGGACTGATAATGTGACCCTATTCAGGTCAACATGATGTGAGAAGAATTTTAGGAAAGGAAATAAAATTGCCAGCAGCGACTATATACTCTCTTCTTCTGGACACAGTATGCCTAGAAGTGCTACAACTATTTTCCCTCATGAAAAAATCCAGACTGAGGAAAGTGTCAACATACAGAAGTGGTACATCTGAGGAACACACAGAGAAACTGAACCAGAAAAGATTCCAAGAAGGCCACATAGTTTCCAGCTGAAATGGCTGAATGATTGGTGCTGCCACTTGCAATAATAGGAAAAGTGGGAGTGGGATAGGTTCAGGAGAAATATAGTCAATAGGATTTGGAATATGTTAAATTTGAATAAATAATCTTCATCAAAATTAATTTAATGCATTAGTTTAAGGGAATTACCTAAGACTGGGTAAAGCCAATCCTATTATCTCTCTACTAAAAAGGTTAGGGTTTATATTGGTACAAACTGATAAGGTACTTAATTAACCCTCTTTGAGTCTGTTCTATTACTTGCAACCAAAGCATCTTAACTGTTACATGGTCCCCCGAGACATTTTCTTTCTTTAGATTCTTACATGGCCTCCAGGCATTTAGGTGTCCAGCAGCATGATGTACTGCTATTGTTGCCAATCTGGCACCAACTCCAGTACAGAAAGAAGCCACATAATATGGCAAAATGTTCTTTCCATTTCCACTTCATGGACATTTTCACTCTAATTGCCCCAGTGCTGAAATTGAAAAATAGAAATACCTTTTCCTACCGGTTGAACACTTGACATCCAACCACAAAACCATACTTGCATCTCTCTTAGTCTGGTTTTGCTGCTGTAACAGAATATCTGATACTGGGTAATTTATAAATAATAGAAATTTATTTCTCACAGTTCTTGGAGCTGGGAAGTCCAAGATCAAGTCACCAGCAAATTCAGTGTCTGATGAAAGCTATTCTCTGCTTCCAAGATGGCACCTTGTTACTATGTCCTAGTGGGGTAAAAAAGCAAGAAAGGGCAAGGGAGAAGCAAAAGAAGAAAAATTTTATCCTTTTATGATGGCATTAATCCCATCCATGAGGGCTCTGACTTCATGGCCTAATCCCTTTTCAAAAGTCCCACCTCGTATAACTGTTAAAATGAAAATTAAATTTTAACATGAATTTCGGAGAGGACAAACATTCAAACCACAGCATAATCCTTTTTATTTCATGCAGATAATCAAATGAGGCATCTTTTATGTCATTTGCTTATTGTCAGTGCCCTCTTTCCCAAGGGAACTGGCACTGGTTCAAATAGAACAGTTCGCCTTGAAACAGCTAATAGCACCTTCCCTCCATTGCAGAGTATGGTGTTCCAATTTCTAACCTGTGCACTTCACTTTCTCAAAAAGGTAAATTATTTTCCTTCCCAGGTCTTAGCTGGGGAGGAAGGATAGGGCCAGGGAAGAGCTAAGGGGTGACCTATGAAGCTAATATTTGAATATTCTTAGCCATAAGGTATCGCTGTCAGCCCCAGAAGTATTCAGTCGTTTTTACTTTTCATAAAATTCTTTTTTGTCATAGAATGAGACTCCTATAAGGCCACCATGCCATCACTCTGGATTCTCCAGAATATATCTGAATAGGCAAAAGATGCCTAGACTGTCTCTGGGGATGTAGAAATAAATGGCACAGTCCTAGATTTCAAGGGGTTCCCAATCAAGTGGGAGAAATGCAAAATAAACATACAATGCTGGATATATCTGTTAAAATAATCCTGGCTTGAGGCAATGAGTCATTTAGAAGAGAAAGCTGAGAGTGAAATGACTAAATATAAGAATCTACAGTTAGGAGACAGAATGGACAGGACTTAAAGACTGGCCAGATATAGACAATGAAGAAAAGGACTGATTCCTTTTTTTTTTTTTTTATTTCAGCTCATCATGCGGGTACATAAGTTTAGGTCATATACATTGTCCATGTCCTGCCCATCCCCCCGAGTCAGAGTCCCAAGCGCGAAAAGGACTGATTCCTAACAAACTCTAAAATTTCTAGCCTATATAATAGAGTGATTGTTGCTGCTACTGGCAAAAATTAAGAAGGTAAGAGGGAGGAAAGATAATTAATATGATTTAAAGCATGCTGCATTAGAAGTAAACAACAATATTTATAATAGCTATCATTTATTGAATATCTACAATGGGCTAGGCAATATCATCCAATATCATCCAACTTTTGAGGCCCCATTCTAGGTCTCCTCTAGCTGTGCTCCTCCCCATAGGGTGAAGAGTCCACAGGGCCAAGGGCCATGTCAATCAAGAGTCTACAGCTCCATTTTCAGACTATATTTCAAAGACCCACAAATGTGTACTCAATGTTCCTCTCAGTCTAGGGTAGAGCCAGTCAAAGGAAGAGAACAAGAGGACTTCAGGATGAGGGGTAAGCTCTCCCACATGACAAAATATTTTGGCATGGAATTCTAAGCGGTTCAAGAATTCTATATTTAAATATGGTCTTCAAAGTTGTTATAAATATATTTGTCAAGGTAGGAAACTAACATTTTATTTAACAGTTAATAAGCTTGATTGATGACTTCTAAATATATAGACAGATGATCTGCAGACTAGTATATGTATTCTTGCCCCAGGCCCTACCGCTGTTAGAGGCACAGCACCTGTGCTACCAGTGACTGTGCACATATACGATTTTTTAAGCCTCACAACCAACCATCCTGTGTGGCTGAGTTACTAATCCATTTTACAATTTTACAGGAGAGGAGATTTTGAACAACAAGGGTTATCAACATTGTCAAATACTGCAAAGGACTTGAGGAGAAAGAGGATCAAAACAGGACTTTGAATTTATAGTCTTTTCGAATGAAAGTTCAGTACAATGGTGGAGCTCAAAGCTAGATTATATAACAGGGAAAGCACAGGCGGTGGGAAATAGAGAGATGGAGGTAAAGCTTCTCATTGAAGTTTGGACAGAGGAAGTATTATGTCTGCCCATGATAGAGGAGACTGAATCTTGGTGAAGTCAGAGGACCAAGAGTCAATGTGAGGCAAAAAACTGAATACACTGGAGGAAATTGAGATTAATACCAAGAGATATATGTCATCAGAGTGGGAGAGGGTTCAACAAACATTAAGTGCCTTATCTTCTCTAGACTATAGGGCTTCTGGAGATGTACATATGAATGGCATGGTCACAGATTTCAAGGGAAGTGGGAAGTCCACATGTTCCCACAAGTTGAGTAAGAAAAATAACAAGTAACTCAATAATTACAATAGAGGTTAATGAGTATTTCAATGGAAGAAAGTAGGAACAACAGGAGAGCGAGCTGGCTATAAAGAGGCTACTCCAGCAAGGCAGTGTCTGTTGGTAAAAGGATAATATATCTGGCATTTTGCTAAAGAGTTGGAAAGTTGAGGAAACAGTTGTAGTGTTGTGATAGAACACTGAATGGCCAAATTTGCAAAGTTCTTATGATCCAAATCATGCCAGTATAGATATTCTACAAAGCAGAAGTGACAGGTTAAATTTCAAGATTCTTTTATATTTTTATGCATTCCATCAATAAATATTTACTGGGTTAGGTCCTGGGGATGGGAAGGCTTACCCTTTAGTGGGGCAAAGCTGTTTAGGAAACAGATGAAGACCAAATGGCATGATCAGTACCCTGAAAGAAGGAAGCACAGGAAACTGTGGGATCCCATAGAGATTTTCAGAGACCTGATGTTTGCATTTCTCTTCATTCATATATGTTTCCATGCCCTAGACCAGGTAATTTAAGGTCTTCTCCCAGCTAAGTCCTGTATTTCTTGAAAGAAGCCAAACACAGGTGCTTCAGAGTATTTCCTGAGTTAGCCACTGGGATAATGGGTACTAGGCTGTACCCTCAGTGTCATATAGATAACATAACCTGGAGAGCTACAACAATCAGGAAACTGAATGCAGATATTTCTTAGGTAGCTGAGTGGCAGTTGCAATAACAGCTGGAGTGTACAGGAATCCGCATATTCAGAATCAGTGATCAGAGTTACAAACAAGGATCTGAGCTTTGAGTGTTAGATTTCCTACCTGTAAAATGGGGATAACAGTCCTCACTCCACCTACTGCAGAGATCTTTGTGGATGTTCAGTGAGATGACGGAAGTGAAAGGACTTTTCAACAACGTGAGTTATGGCATACCATTCCTTTGCTCAAAACCCTCCAGTGAGGATAATATTCCCCACCTCACAGGATTGTTAATGGATTCAGTAAAATAGTAGGTGTCAAAATAAGTGGTTCTTATTATTCCTACCCATCAGGCTGTCCTGCTAGATCTACCTCCAAACCATATACTGAATCTGAATACTTCTTTCCCTCTCCTCTGCCACCTCTCTGGTCTATTCCTACGGTGTGATAACTGGTCCCTCTGGTGCCAATTTGACCATCTCCAATATATTTTTCAAACATCAGTAAGGCCATTATTTGTTTTTGTTTTTCTTTTTGTTTTTCTTTTTTCTTTTTTTTTTTTTTTGATCCAGAGTCTCACTCTGTTCCCCAGGCTAGAGTGCCGTGGCGTCAGCCTAGCTCACAGCAACCTCAAACTCCTGGGCTCAAGCGATCCTCCTGCCTCAGCCTCCCGAGTAGCTGGGACTACAGGCATGTGCCACCATGCCTGGCTAATTTTTTCTATATATTTTTAGTTGTCCAGCTAATTTCTTTCTATTTTTAGTAGAGACAGGGTCTCGCTCTTGCTCAGGCTGGTCTCAAACTCCTGAGCTCAAACGATCCACCCGCCTCGGCCTCCCAGAGTGCTAGGATTACAGGCATGAGCCACCGCGCCTGGCCCATTATTTCTTAAAACCCTCCAATGTCTTCCCATTGCAATTAGAGCAATAACCAAATTATTTTCAATAGCCTATAAAATCTTACCTGGTATAATCCCCCATCCATTACCCTATCTTATTTTCTTCAAGCATTTATTACTTCTGGAATTTGTTTATTTCTTTCTTGCCTGTGTACCCCTCTCTAATGTAAGCTTCACAAGAACAAGTGCAAGCTGTGTCCCTAGAGCTTACCGATGTCTGGTAGATAAATTTTTGTTGCATTATTAAATGAATAAATAAGTCAATGAATGTGTCTTATCACTGCCTGAGAAAATTATGCCTATCTTTTAGACCAAAGTCAAATGTCACCTCTTCTAAGAAGGTGCCCATGACTCTCCTGCTAAAAGTCATCTCCCTCTCCCCCAAGTACCTGTGAGTCTTTGTTTACAATGAAAGGGTTAGACTCCATGCATGGTATCTGGACTCCTATGTAGTCCTGACATGCTAAAACATGCAACTTCAGAAGCTTCTACTAGTGTCATTTCACAGTAGCCAGTTTACTATTTCTTTTGATAATGTAGTAGGGACTCATTTCTCTAAAATTATTGCTTTGGGTAATCCTTCTGGTATCACTATATTTTGCATAATAAAGTATATCAAAACTGCCAACTTAAATCCAATAGATATCCAAAATCTAGCACTCAGAATCAGGTTCTTCTTCCAGTAGCCACTTGGTATGGCTATAGCCCTGAAATTGCCAAATCGTTCCAAGATTAGTCACTTAGATATTTTTAATCTTAAAATTTGCAAAGAAGCTCTACCTTGACACAATTTTTCTATTGTTAGTTTGACGTTTTTAAGTGCAGTTCCTACATAGCTTTACAGTGATTTGATGTTGTTATTTGTACTGATTTTTATTTTTCATAAAGTTTCATTTTGATTCATTTCTCTTCAGCTGGCATTCTCATTCAAATACTAGAAACAGGGAAAGAAGGTTGAGACTGTAGCAGGAAAAGGATGTAGAATTACAGCATCTCAGACTTGGAAAGAGTCTTAGATCAAGTAATGCAACCTTCCACACAACAGAGGAATCACTTCAACATTATTCTCAAGAGATGCCTGTTACAGCCTTTGTACAACTCTGGTGATGAACAGCTCACTATTCCTCCAAAAGCAGCTTATTCCATCTAATGACAATTCCTCTTTCTATTGAGCTGAAACCAGCCTCTCTGTGGCTTTCACCTATAAGTTCCAGCTCTACCTGATCCTGTCTTAGTCCATCCACACTGCTATAATGAAATTCCACAGACTGGATAACTTAGAAACAACAGAAATTTATTTCTTATAGTTCTGGAGGCTGGGAAGTTCAAGATCAAGATGCTGGAATTCAGTGTCTGGTGAGGGCCATCTTGCTGCATCCTCATGTGGTGGAAAGGATGAAAAAGGGCAAAAAGGCAGATGAACGCTGTGTTTTCACATGGCAGAAGTGGAGAAGAGAACAAATCCACCCCCACCCCCTTAAGCTCTTTTATAAGGGCCCTAATCCCATCAATGAAGGCTCTGCCCTCGTGATTTAATTATCTTCTAAAGGCCCTACCTCTTAATACTATTGCATTGGCCATTAAGTTTCAACACATGAATTTGTGGGGACATATTCTGTCCACAGGAGACCCCATATTCTCCCTCTTTACCATGACAGCTCTTCAGAGGTCTGAAGACAGAGATCACATTCTTAGCTTCCTCTTCTCCAGGCCAAACAAACAGCCCCAGCTCCTTATAACCACTCTTTCTGGAACCTGGATTCTAGCCTCATGCCCAGGCTACTCACTCCCACCCAGTTAGTCTATTTCTCTTTAAAGTGCAGAGGCAGGGCAGAAAAGAACAGGACCATCATTCCACCTCCTCTTCTAGCCATTTTGGCCTAAGGCTCTCTGGAAAAGACTGGATGTTCATTTAACATGTTTTACTTTCCTCCCTGTCATACATCTAGACTAAATTTTCTAGCCTCTCTTGCTGTGGTCTACGGCCATGTTATTGAATTCTAGAAAATGAAATGTAGGTAGAAGTTATATGCACCACTTCTATTCCTGGCACAGAAATACCTCCACATTGTTCCCTCATCTGCTAGCAGTATATTAACTCCTATGAAGATCTTGAAAGCCACACTTTGAGCATGGCAGAACCTGCATCAGTCTGAGTCCCTCAGTGATTGTGCGGAGATTAGTACCTTTCTCTGTTGCCACTTATTAAACTTTCTGTTAGTGAAAAAATCCAATGTGTTAAGTGACTGAAACTTTAAGGGTTATCATTCACAGTAGTTGATGTTACCTTAGCAAAATACGCACACAACAGCTTTTGTAGCCACATTTTCACTGCTGAGCCTTGCTGAAATATCTCCTTCTCTTACTCTTCCCCACAGGTCAATGCCAAATCCCAGAATTTCCCATTCTGTGCCTGTGCAATTTTGACACCAAATGGAAGTCTTCACATAAATCCCTCTTCAATTCAATTTGGTTCTATCCAACCCATGATTGTAGCCTGTGGACACCTTCTGAGATCTTGACATTATCTATATCCTAATTTATTCATTCTACCATCCCCACTCCAGCTTTTTGTCAGCTGCAATGGTGATGTGCTATTAAAGTTATCATCAAAACCACTAATAAAAATGTTGAATCAGTCAGGGCTTAGGGCCAATAACCACAGCACACTTTAGAGAACTCCACCTAGGTTGATCTAATTGACTCTACTTGGTTATGAGGCTCCAGCCATTCACATTCACTACACTGTCAACTGTATCCTCACTTCTCAATCATATCCACAGGGATATCTGTGGATACTTTGTCAAACACCAGGCCAAAATTGAGATACTCTCTGGCAAAGTATTATATTAAATTTTTAGTCTGGTAATCCTAGTAATAAACAAAATCAGCAAGTTAAGTCCAGCACGAAATCTATAGAGAGCACATGCTGTCTCTTAGTGCTGAACCTTTACCTTTCTAAGCTTACAAAACTTTCACAGATCTATATTTCAAAATTAGTTGGGTCGAATTAAAGCACTGATCTGTGAGACAAAAGATCTGGGTGCTGGTTTTGTCATCACTATCTACCTAACAACCTTGAACAAGGCATTTCACATCTGCATCGTCAAGGTCTGGAATGGGGTGGATATGATAGATAGCTTCTAAGGTCTCTTGCAAATTGTTTCTGCTTTGAATAAATCAATTTAGTGTATATAGTACTAAACTATATACACTAAAGTTTAAGTTGTTATTGTTGTTGTTGTTTTAAATTTTACCTGTCATAAAATCTTTACTTTAAGGGCTTTCTCATGCAGGGTCTAAGGCGGGTGTCTGTGAACATAGATGAAAAAACTACATTTACATGTTCACTAGTCTCTAACTGAAATGTAGCTTTACCTTCAATTACAAATATAAGCAACATACCACAGTACTTTTGACAGTATCTGAGTCTTATAGCCAGTAGAAATCATAAAATGCTCATATCAAACTACAGTTGTTATATATTTCTTGGAATATTATTTATGCTCTTCATTACATTGAAATCATAGTAGCTATTAAGCCTGCAATTAGGCTGTTATTTAATGCATTAATAAAAAGCCACATATATTTCTATATCACAAATTTTGTTTTTGTGTAATTTGATTAGCACAATTCAATACAAATGGTTTCCATTGTAATCCTCTATATTTTATTTTATGCATTCAAAATATTATTTTAAGAAGGGTCAATAGGTTTCATCAGGCTGCCAAAAGTGTCCAAGGTACAAAATGACTAAAGAACTTACCTATCATCTTTGTCTTTCATTATTTTTGTTTATTTGAAAACTAAGTTATCTGAAATCAAAACTGGTACACCAGCTTTCTTTTGGTTTCCATTTGCATCAAATATTGTTTTACAGCTTTTCACCTTTAGTCTGAATGCATCCTTGTGGATTAGATGTGTTTTCTGAAGACAGCAAATACTTGGCCTGTGTATATTTATCCATTCGGCCATGCTATGTCTCTTTAGTGGGCACTTCAAACAATTCACATTTATTGAAAGAATTGAAAAGAAAGGTGGGGCAGATTTCTGTTCATCCTGTTGAGTTAAACTTTGTTGCTTCATTTCCTCTCTTGAGCCATTGTGATATCTGGCCTTTAACCTTTAGCTTTTCAATGATTTTACATTCGTGAGTGTTTATTGTGCTGATCTGTGTGTAACACTGTTCTGAGTACTTCCTGGAGTGCAGGTCTTGTCTTGACAAATTCCCTCAGTCTTTGCTTGTCTGAGGAGGTCTTTTATTTTTTTTTCTTGAGACAGAGTCTTACTCCATTTGAGAAGGTTTTTATTCCTCCTTTGCATACAAAATTTAGTTTTGTGGGGTACCGGATTCTAGGCTGGGCATTATTCTGTTTGAGAAGAGTGAGAATGGGGCCCCAATCTCTTCTTGCTTGTAAGGTCTCAGTTGAGAAGTCTGCTGTTATTTGGATGGGGTTTCCTTTGTAGGTTACCTGCTTCTTTCACCTTATAGCTCACAGAAAGGCCTCTTTTGTAGTTATTTTTGTCAGTCTGATGACTGTGTGTCATGGTGCCTTCCTGTTTGTGATGATCCTCCCAGGAGTCCTTTGAGCTTCTTGTACCTGGATATCTAGATTTTTATCAAGGCCCGGAAAATTTTCCCCTATTATATCCTCAAATAGCTTATATAACCCCTGTGCATTTTCTTCTTCACCCTCAGAGATGCCTATGATTCTCACATTAGGCCTCTTAACATAATCCCACATTTCTTGTAGGCTTTGCTCTTTTCTCCTATTTCTGTGCTCTATCTCTGTGACTGACTTATTTAATTGAAAGGTGTTATCTTCAATCCCTGAGATTCTTTCTTCTGTTTGATCTACCCAGTTCTTGAGGCTTTCCACTGTGTTCTATAATTCCTTGAAGATATTCTTCATTTCCATAAGTTTTGTTTGATTTTTCTTTAATATTTCAATTTCTTTAGTGAATTTTTCTTCCAAGTACTGGAGTTTTTGTGGTTTCTTCATGTTGGTTATCCATTTTTTCTTGCATACCATTGAGTTTTCTTACAATCTATGCTCCAAATTTTTCTTCTGTCCTTTTAGTGTTCTGAATTTGGTTGATGTCTATTGCTAGGGAGCTGGTGTTCCCCTTTGGGGGTGTGCTTTCTGTTTGATTCTTCATACTTTCGCTGATTCCTTCCCATCTGGATCAGCTGTTGCTTCTTACCTTTAGATTTTCATTTGGATAATGACACACCCTGTTTAGTCTCTGAGCCAATAGGTGGTGTTTGTGGGTGAGATTCGACCACACCCTATATGATGAGTCTGTAGATGCGGTAAAAGGGTGTGCAGAATGACCTCCCTGTCAGTAGGTGGCGCTTACTGGGAGGAGTAGGCTGCGGTGTTGTTTGGGGGTCCTATAACCAGCTGTTATTCCTCTGGAGAGGCACTCTAGTGCCTCAGGTGGTGGGTGGGGCCCTGGGACTTCTAGTTGTGTCCTTATTCTCCACCTTAGTGGGAGCAGGTGGGGGAGTGAGTTTCATGGAGCTGGGTTGGGAGAGCCTGCCCTCAAGCACCACAAATGCTGTTAGCAGGAGTCAAATGTCTGTTCTCTGCTTCTGGGCAAAACTGTCAGGGAGGGGTTGAAATGTCCCCACTCAGCAGAAAAGTCTGCATGTGGGGGTAGGGCTGTCTGAGTCCTGCAGTCTAGAGCAGGCCTCTCTCCTTTCCATTCTCCCCTATTCCGTGGTTTCTCCCGAGCCTCTGCCAGTAGGCAGGACCTCAACTCAGTGGATCTCCCCTGGCTGTGATGTGGGCCAGGAGGTTCCCTGCCCAGGATTGCAGCCTACTTGGGCACACAGGCCTCCTGTGGGAGGAGGGTTGCCCCTCAAGCACGCTGATCTGCCCTTGTAGGCACACACACCTCAGTAGGCTCATTCACAAATATCTCTTCTGTGCCCCAGGGCAATGTGATCGATACTTGGGTGTACAAATCTAGTCAGCAGGCCTGTCCCCTGGGCCCCGGAGATCAATCCCTGACCCTGCCAGGGAGAAGAATGCTGGTCTCAAGTCCCCTACAGAGTGCCCAAGCTGGATTGATGTCTCTTTGCCTCGGGATTTGCCCCACTCTCCTGTAGTCACCAGGCAAGCAGCATGTGGGAGGGCTGGCGGGTAGGGAGCTCACAGTCTGAGTACCCCTCAGTCCACTGTAGGGCCCCAGAAGGAAAGGTGCCATTCCCTGAAGATGTCTCTGGATGCTGGCTAAATTGTCTCTCTTGGCAGCCATGGGTAGGGAAGGGGAAGGGGAGAATAAAGCAATATTGCACCTGCCAATAGGCCTGCGTTTGCAGGCCAGGAGGTGCCCGAGGGACCTGGGAGCCTGGGGCCCTGTCCACAACAGTCTCATTGCTCACTGGCGGTGGCTGTCTCTGGGCTGGTGTTGGCAGGTCTCTCCAACTGCTCAGGAGCCCACCAGCAGTCCAAGATGCACGGGAGGGGAAATTTAACCTCTCCAACTACCCTTTTCACACGTCTCCAAGCCTCCCAGGGGGCTTTCTTCTTCCAGTTCTCCTCCGCACCTTCTTCACATGGCGCCTCCTGTAGTTTCAGGCACCCTTCCTTCTCACCCTCATCTGTTCTATGTTTCTCTGCCTATTAATTTTTTTTCATTTCCTTCTAAAATCTGTCTTTCTCACAGAGATACTCTGGATGGCAGGTTTTCTCATCCACCACCTTGTCCTTGTTTATTAATTTTTATGTATTGTTTTTATTTTCAAGTTCATTGATTTCTGTTTTGATCTTTATTATTTCTTTTTGGTTTATTTTGCCCTTTTTCTAGTTTCCTAGAATAAAAATGGATTATACATTTGAGACTTTTCCTCTTTTCCAATGTAAATACTAGGCACTATAAATTTTCCTTTTTACTCTGCTTTTGATGTATCTCACCAATTTTGGTAATTTTGTATTTTCATTTTCATTCAGGTCAGTATAATTCTTGTTTCCATTGAGACCTTCTCTTTGACCTGTGAATTATTTGGAAGTGTTGTCTTCTGTTTCTAAGTATTTGGAGATTTTTCAGTTGTCTTTCTGTTATTATTTCTAGTTCGAGTCCATTGCAGTCAGATAGCACACTTTATATTATTTCAATTTATTTTAAATTTTCTAAATTGTTGAGATTTGTTTGATGGTCTATGCTGTCTTGGTGAATGGTCTACCTATAGTGAATGTTCCATGGACACTTAAAAAGAATGTGTATCCTGCTGCTGTTACATGGAGTTTTTTAAATAAATATCAATTATAGCCTGCTGGTTGATGGTGGTGTTCAGTTATTCTGTATCCTTGCTGATTTTGTCTTGTTGTTCTATCAATTTTTGAAATAATAATGTTGAAGTTCCTATCAGTTTTGTTTCATTTATTTTTCAGCTTTATTTGGTACATACACATTTGGTGCATACAGATTTAGGATTTATTTATTTGGTTCATACACATTTAGGATTGCTGTCTTCTGGAGGACTGATCATTTTATCACCGTGTTATGTCTTTCTCTATCTTTAGTAATTTTCTTTATTCTAATGTCTGCTTTAGCTGATATTAATATGGTCATTCTTGCTTTACTTTGATAATATTTGCATGGCATATCTTTTTCTTTGCTTTTGCTTTTGACCTACATGTTATTGTATTTGAAGTTTCTTTTACACAGCATACACATGTATCATGTTCTTTAAGTCCACTTTGCCAATCTTTGTCTTTTAGTTGATATTTACATTTAATGTCATTATTGATATATCAGGCTTGAGTCTAGCCTTTTTATTATTTGTTTTCTGATTGTTTCTTCTGCCTTTCATTCTTTTCCTTGTCCTGTCTTCCTGTAGATTACTTGAACATTTTTTTATAATTTAATTGTGAATTATATATAGTATTTTTAAGGCATTTCTTGGAGTAGTTTTTTCCAAGTTTTTCTAAAAGTTTTACATTATACATGCATAGCTTATTACAGTCTACTGGCATCAACATTTTATCACTTTTGGGGAAATGTAGAAACTTTATCTCCACATTGATTCTTTTGCCCTCTTTATCTTATAATTATCTTAAATATTTCCTCCACATACATTAAAAATGACATGAGATAATATTAAAATTTTTGTTTAGGCTGTCAAATATAATTTATAAAACTCAAGAGAAAAATAATCTATTTATTCATATTTTTACTCTTCCTGATGTTCTTTCTTTTATCCTGATGTTCCAAGTTTTCTTCTTTAATTACTTTCTGTTTTAAGAATTTCCTTTAACCACTCTTTTAGCATAGATCTGTTGGTGAAAAAATTCTCTGAATTTTCCTCCACTTGAGAATATCTTGATTCATATTTAATTTATGAAAGACATTTTCATTGGATACAGGAGTCTGGTTTGACAACTACTTTCTTTCACACTTAAAAATGTGCCACTTCCTTCTGACCTCCATGGTTTCTGATGAAAAATCTAATGTCATTTGAATTATTTTTCACACATAGGTAAGAGACTTTTTCCCTCTCATTGCTTTCAAGTTTTGCCTTTGTCTTTAATTTTCAGAAGTTTCACTATTATGTGAATTGGCATGGATTTCTTTGGATTTATTCTGTTTGAGCCTTGTTTAGCTTCTTTAATATGTAGGTTTATGACTTTTGACTAATTTGGGAAATTTCTGCCATTTTGTTTCCAAATATTTTTTCATACTACCTTATTTCTCCCCTATTTCTTGGACTCCAATTACATGAATGTTAGATTATTTATTATTGTTCCACAGGCTCCTGAAGGAGTGTTCATTTTATTTTTTATCTGTAGTCTCTCTGTTGTTCATATTTGTTTCTATCAATCTATCTTTATGTTCACTGAATCTATCTTTATTCTGTCATTACCATTCTGCTTTTGAGCCAATTCAGTGAAGTTTTAATCTGATTATTTTAATTTTCAGCTTAAAATTATCATTTGTATCTTTTTTGCTGAGACTTTCTATTCATTTGTTTCAAACATCTTTCCAATTTCTTATTGAAGCATTTTTATTATGGCTACTTTAAAATTCAGGTCAGAAATGCCAACATCTGTTCCATTTCAGATGTGATATCTGTTTATATTATTTTCTCATTCAATTTGGGATTTTCATGGTTTTTTTCCATGAGTAATTTTCAATTATATCCTTGACATTTTTGGTATTATGTTATGAGACTCTGGACTTTATTGAAATCTTCTATTTTTGCAGGCCTCCACTGTGTTAGGAGAGGAATGGAGGAGCAGCCACTTCATTACCATTGAGGAGGAGTGGAAGCCCAGGCTTCTCACTCAGCTGCCACTGATAGCACCCCAAAATAAAGGGGGAGGAGTGCCTTGCTACCACTTAGGAGGGGTGGATGTCCAGGTTTCCTATTGAGCCTCCACTTACATGGGGTGGAAGAAAGGTGTGATATTTTTTCAATGATGTTTCTTTAGAGTAAAACAGTTATTATCAAAAAGGTTTCTGCCATTCTAGTTCAATCATTTTCAGGTCTTTGGCTAGAGAGAACAGGCTCTCTTTGAGAATACATTTCTCTGTGCCTGTTCATGTTTTGAGGTGGCAGGATTCTCTAGCACACCTTCTCAGATATGCAGTAGGCAGAAAGAAACCTCAGGGGACTTACCATTGATTCATTCCTTGAGTACCAAGATATCCAGTGAGTCCACATTTTTATCTACATTTTCCAGAGTTTTCTTATGTTGGTTTAATATATTATATCTAGAGTTGTTAACTGTACCATGCAGAAAGAATAGGGATAAATGTGTCTATTCTACCTTGTCCAGAACTAGAACTGTTATACTGTGTTTTTAATTTTATATTGTATCCATGGGCTTGTGTGACAATTATTTATAAGTTTATTTAAGTCTCTTCCAAGACCATGAGATCCATGATGGGAAGAAATAGGTCTTATTACTCTTTGAGATAGTAACTGAATAGTGGCAACCCTGAAGCACTCTACAATCCTTAAGAGGTGTGTTTTTACATATGTGTTCCTTGTATAGAAGAAAAAACTTAATACCTTCTTGTATAATTTAATTGAATAGAAAATACCACATGAAAAATACTTGGGAGACCCCCAAATCCTGCTCTTGTTAAGCTCTTTAGACCCTTCCCTTAACTCATCTCTGTTCACAATCTTACCTCCAGTTATACCTGCAATTCCCCAAACCTGATACCCTTTGCATTTTTTAACTTTTTACAGTTCTGCTCCATCACCATTCCTTTACTTGCTGCTTACCAAAGTACCATTTGAACACCTTCTTCCTCACTAATAAAAGCCCAATTTTTTTCAGCTATCTAGCCAGCCATTAACTAACTTTAGGGAATACTGGGCCCTCTCCCTAACTCCAGAGAGTCAATCTTGATTAGTCTCAGAAAATCATGGTAATTACATTCTCTTAGCCAGTGACTGGTTTATGAATGGGTAAGCAGAAAAATCTAGCCATTTAGATGTGAGGGAAAGTCTACTGTGTGTGGAGGGAGAGGGATTCTGGGAAAATATCTTCACTCTTAAAAAAAAAAAGACACAAAGAAGGAGTATTTTTCTTCCTATCCTTGTTGCTGTTGTGTGAGTATATGATATTGAATTTAGTGCAGACATCTTATGAACACAGATGGACAATCTAAGAACAAAAACAAAGAAATTAAAGATGACAGAACAGAAATGCAGAAAGTATCTTGGACATTGATGGCAAATTGTTTGATGAAACATTGTATATAAAAAGAAACTTATAAATTTTTCTGAAAATCTGAAAAAGAAGAGGTCCTAAAACACTGACTTGGAAAAAACATAATAAAAAATAAAAAATATTTTAAAAAAAGAGGAATGGCAGAGACTCCATAAAAGCTGATTTTGCATAAAATAAATGAAAACACTGGCAAAAAAACTGCTAAAATATACTTCACTAAGGTAACTATGAAATTTAGCAGCCTTGGATCCACCAAAAAGTGGAGATCCGATTTAGAGCTTCTCACAAAGACCTATGTCCAGGAAACTGTAACTATTTGACTTGTCTGAGAGCTTTCCAGAAAATTCACTTTAGCAGGTCTTATTGTTATTTGATTTGACTCAAAGCTCGTTAAGTAGAAAAAGATAAATACTCAGGGAATTTGTTGAAAATAGTCACTGGCAATTATTTAATATCACAGCTGCCTCAGGTGGTGATGCCAATTTGGACAACAAAGAAACTGGCCAAAAAACTTAAAAGGAAGATATGATAAATGATATGTACATGGAAGTGGAAAAGGTCCATTATAGTCTTCGGAATCCAAAAGGCCATGCAGATGTGCATAGCTGTGTACATGCCCAAGAGAGACATGAAAGAGGTCCAGTCAAATAACTCTAGCTGAACTTAAAGCTCTGCACATGAAGAAAATGAAGTCTAAGGCAAAGTTGTATATTGTGAGAGCATTGAAAGCATGAGATAACATACACACAAAACACTTCAGGAAAGGATTGAAGACTTATTGGCTCAAAGCATTTAAGGAAACCTCTATCCAATCCTTACCTGACAGCTAAGCTAATTGAGCAGAGACTTCAGTGGAAACATATGACAGGGAATAAAGATTTATATAATTCATCCAGAAAAGTCACTAAACAAACAATAACCAACAGTAATAACAAAAAAAAAAAATCCCAGTGAAGAAGGAGAATCTGATGTCCACACTTTCCATGGTATATAATTTTAAATGTCTAATCAATAAGTGTGATTCACCACATAAACAGAATTAAAAACAAAAACCATATGATTATCTTAATAGGTGCAGAAAAAGCATTTGATAAAATCCAGCACCCCTTCATGATAAAAAAAATCCTCAAAAAACTAGGTATAGAAGTAATATACCTAAAAATAATAAAAACTGCATACAACAAACCCACAGCCAACATCATGTTGAATGGGAAAATGTTGAAAACAATTCCCCTAACAACCGGAACAAGATGCCGACTTTTACCATTCCTATTTAACATAGTATTGGAAGTCCTAGGTGGAACAGTCAGGCAAGAGAAAGAAATAAAGGGCATCCAAATTGTAAAAGAAGAAATCAATTATCTGTTTGCTGATGATATGATCTTATATCTATAAAAACCTAAAGACTCCCACAGAAGACTCCTAGATTTGATAAATGAATTTAATAAAGTTTCAGGATACAAAATCAATGTACAAAAATCAATAGAATTTCTATACACCAATAACAACCAAGGTGAGAACTAAATCAAGAAGTTACCCCATTTAAAATAGTTACAAAAATTATAAAATACCTAGGAATACATTTAACCAAGGAGGTGAAAGATCTCTACAAGAAAAGCTACAAATCACTGATGAAAGAAATTATAGATGACACAAATGGAGGAATATCCCATGCTCATGGATTAGAAGAATAAATATTGTTAAAATGACCATACTGCCCAAAGCAATCTACAGATTCAATGCAATTCTGATCAGAATACATATGTCATTTTTCAAAAAATTAGAAAAAACAATCCTAAAAATTAATATGGAACCAAAAAAGATCCTGAATAGCCAAAGCAATCCTAAACAAAAAGAAGAAAGTTAGAGGCATCACAATACCTGACTTCAAATTATACTACAAGACTTTAGTAACCAAAACAGCAGGGTACTGGTATAAAAATAGATAAATAGATCAATGGAAGAAAATATAGAATTCAGAAATTAAACCACATGCCTATAACCAACTGATCTTTGACAAAGTAGACAAAAAATACAGGGAGCAAAGGACACCCTTTTCAAGAAATGGTGCTGGGAAAATTGGATCATCATATGAAGAAGAAGGAAACTTGGCCCATATCTCTCACCATATACAAAAATTAACTCAAGGTGGATTAAAGATGTAAATGTAAGTAAAACTGTAAAAATTCTAGAAGAAAACCCAGGAAAAACTCTTCTGGACATTGGCCTAGGCAAAGAATTTATGACTAAGACCTCCAAAGCAAATGCAACAAAAAACAAAAGTAGACAAATGGGACTTAATTAAACTAAAAAGCTTCTGTATAGCAAAATAAATAATCAACAGGGTAAATAGACAACGTAAAGAATGGGAGAAAACATTCACAAAATATGCATCTAACAAAAGACTAATATCCAGAATCTACAAGGAACTCAACTCAATAAAAAAATAATCTCATTAAAAATGGACAAAAAACATGAACATTTTTCAAAAATATATATACAAATGGCCAACAAACATATGGAAAACATGCTTAACATCACTAATCATCAGAGAAATGCAAATGAAAATCACAGTGAGATACCATCCTACACAAGTCAGAATGGCTACTAAAAACTCAAAAAATAATAGATGTTTACAAGGATGCAGAGAAAAGAGAATGCTTATACACTGTTGGTGGAAATGTAAATTAATACATTCTCTATGGAAAACAGTATGGAGATTTCTCAAAGAACTAAAAACAGAACTACTATTCAATACAGGAATCCAACTACTGGGTAACTGCCCGAAAGAAAAGAAATCATTGTATCAAAAAGATACCTGCATCATTTATTGGAGCCCTATAGACAGTAGCAAAGATATGGAATCAACCTAAGTATTCATCAATGGATGATTAGATTAAATACACACACACACACACACACACACACACACACACACATAAATACACACACACCCCATGGAATGCTACCCAGCCATTAAAAAGAGAATGAAATCATGTATTTTTCAGCAACATGAATGGGACTGGAGGACATTATCTTAAGTTCAATACTTCAGAAATGGAAAGTTAAATGCCATATGTTCTCACTTACAAGTAGGAGCTAATTAATGTGTACACATGGACGTAGAGAATGGAATAAACAACATTGGAGACTTGGAAGGGCAAGAGGGTAGGAGAGTGGGACAGGGTGAGAGATGAGAAATTACCTAATGGGTACTGGGTACACAAATTTGGTGATGGTTTCACAAAAAGACTAGACTTTCCCACTATGTACTATAGTCATGCAACAAAACTGCATTTGTACCCCCTGAATTTGTAAAAATAAAAAAAAATTAAAACTAAAAATATAAAATATCTAGCTTCAAAAAATATTAAAATATATGCAAAGAAAAAGGAAATTATGGCCAAAACACTGGGGAAAGTGGCAGTCTATAAGAACTATCTGGGAGAAAGCCTAGATGTTGGACATAACAACACAAAGACTTTACATCAGGAATTATAAAAATTCTTAAAAAAATAAAACAAATCATGAATAAAATATTGAAGAAATTATTAGAATGATGTTTCCCCACATAAAGAATACCAACAAAGAGAAAGAAATTATTTATAAAAGAGCAACATAGTAAATCTGCTATTAAACAATAACTGAAGTGAATAATTCACTAGATGGACTCAATAGCACTTCTAAGTCAGGAAAAGAATCAATGAACTTGAGAATAAATCAATTGAGATTATGCAGAGTGAGAAATAGAAAGAAAAAAGAATAAAGAAAAAGAACAGAGTTTCAGAGACCTGTGGGACATCATAAAGCTCCCTACTATAAAACTTGCTGGAATTTCAGAAGGTGAGAAGAAAAAGGAGGTGCAGGAAAAAAAATACACAAAATATAGTGGCCAGAAACATCCCAAATTTGATGAAAAACATTATTCTGTACATTCAAGAAGCTCAATGAACTTTAATAGGAAAAAAAAACACAGAGTTTTGCATCTCAAAACATGTTATTAATTAAACAAAAGGACACTAACAAATCCACAAGAAAAGATAAACAGCACTGGGAAACATAATTAAATTGACAAAGGGTAACTACATAGGTAAATATAAAAAGCAATGTTTTCTTCTCTAATCTGATTTAAGATAAACTACATAAAGCAATAGTTATAAAACTTTGTTGATGGGCTTTTAATGTATAAAGGTTTATTTTCTCAATAATAGCTTAAAGGAGAGTGGAGGAAATAAATCTGCTCTGGAACAAAGTTTTTGTATACCATTTAAATTTACTTAGTATGAAACTGAACTAGATTGTTCAAAATATTTATTGTAATGACCACTAACAAATTCTTTTAAAAATAAACAAAATTAAAAATTAAAAAATCATTGATCAAGGGGGCAGGGCAAGGGCAATATACGTAACCTAAACTTTTGTACCCCCATAATATGCTGAAATAAAAAAAAAGAAAGGAAAACAAACAGACTCAACCATATTATAATATTGTATCTTTTTAAAAATATGTTGATTAAAAAAACACTTTTTATAATAAATTAAAATGTTAAGATAAAAAAGAAAAATTTAAAAAATAACAAACAAGCGAATATACATCTAGCATAAAACAAAGCAGTAATGGAGGAATAGAGGGGAAAAAACCATAAGACATATCAAAAATAGTAAAATGGAAAAATAATCCCTACCTTTTTCGGTAATAGCATTAAATATAAATGGATTAAGGAGTCTAATTAAAAGGCAGAGATTTGCAGAATAAGTAAAATATGATCTTTATTATTATATGATGTCTACAGTAGATACACTTAAAATTGTAAAAGACAAATAGTTTGAACATGAAGGATGGAAAAAGATAACTCATGAAAGTAGTGACCAAAAGAGTGCTGGAGGGGCTATAAGAATATCAGATATAATATAATATATAATATATCCATCAGGAGTGGATCACAGGTTCTGACACCAGTGGAGTCCAGGACACCACCAGCAGGAACTGAACAGCTGAGAGAAAGGAGGATAGAAGGAAGAAATTGGCAGTAACCAACTTGGGGGAGTTCTAGAGCCCAGGGAAAAGTTAAGGGATTTTTTCCCCATTCCCCCAACGGGGTGCCTCAGGCCTGCAATGAAACATGGGCTCTCATCCCATGGGGGAATGCCACAAGAAACCAGAGAGCCCCCCGCCCCCACACGCTGAGTGACTAAGCCTGCCTCCGGCAGTGTGGAGCACACTTCTGGCTGAGCCTAACTCAGACAGAGTGGCCACGACCACAGCTTGGACAAGAAGGCAGTTGCATGCTGCAGCAGCAAAGAAAAGGGCAGACGAGTGCTTCCCCAATCACAGCTGAAGAGCAGTGTAGGAAGACCATGGTCCCTTTCCCCCAATCATAGGAGCAACTGGAGTTCTCTGTGCTGAGTGACCCCCTTTCAGCACCACAGGCACACCTCCAACCTGAGCCAGCAGGGCAACCTCAGTTGGTGACCATCCTGCCAACAACTGTTTGGCATGTCTACCTGCTAACAGCACAGGCAGCGAAGAGGGGAGGCATGTGGGAAAAATCCCGGTTTCAGGATCTGGCAGTGAGTGAGAGCCTGGGCCCATCAGGAGAGTATAGAGGAGCACAGGAGAGCAGGGGTCTATAAGTGTGCCCCCTCCTCCATTCCCCCAGAGAACTGCTATATTGGACTTTATGAACCTGGGAGACTAAATTTACATTAAGTACAGGTTCCCAAGGCAGCTAAATGCATCTGGTGCCTCAAGCTGAATTGGAATTGCTTCTCCCACCACCACTCACTTTAACAGGGAGTTCAGCTTGATCCAAGGGTTCCTAAGCTGCCACTATTCCCCTGGTGGGAGCAACCCCCTGGCAGAGTTTTCTGGGGTTAAAGAGCAGACTCTCTCATTGAATGGGGCTACTTTAGCCCCTCCTGGGCAGTATAGACCAGAGGTGGTGAACCGGTTCTTTAATCCCTGCTTAATACTCAGCAGCCTTTGTGGAGCTGGAGGGCAGGATCACCCAATGTAACCCCACTCAGCCTCATTCCCCCACATGCCTCTGATGTGGTGGTGAATAAAAAACTCACCTGGAAATTCCAGGGCTGCACCACCACCTGGGGCATTAGAGGGCTTCTCCAGAGGAACTAGACCTGATCACGGGATTTAAAAACAACAATGCGGCTTGTTCCCTCCAGCAAACACCACCTACTGATAGGAAGGTCAATTTTCATGCCTGTTATAGCATTTAATAACTCAATCATAGAGGGTGTGGTTGAGTCTCACCCAAAAGCACCACCTACTGACTCAGAGATGAGTCTTGGCATGTCATTATCTAAACAAAACAAAATCCAAAAGTAAGAAGTAATATCTGCTCCAGATAAGAAGGAACCAGTGAAAGAATGCTGGTTGTATGAAGAATCAGAGCAAAAGGTCATCTCTAAAAGAAAACACCAGTTCCCTCGCAATGGATAGCAAACAAAAGCAAAATATTGAAATGACAGATGGAGAATTTCAAACACAGATTATAAGAAACCATAATGAAATACAAGATAAAATAGAAACAAAACACAAAAAAACAATGCAGGAAATGAATGAAAAATTCACTAAAGAAATTGAACTGTTAAAGAAAAATCAAACAGAACTTCTGGAGATAAAAAATTCATTCAAGGAATTACAAAACACAGTGGAAAGCCTTAAGAACAGATTAGATCAGGCAGAAAAAAAGGATCTCAGAGTCTGAAGAAAACACCTGTAGATTAACCAAGTCAGTCACAGAGACAGAGCAGAGAAATAAGAGGAATGAGCAAAGCCTACAAGAAATAACCAAATTATGAAAAGAGGCCTAACATAAGAATTATAGGTATCCCTGAGGGTGAAGAAGAAAATACACAAGAATTAGATAATTTATATGAGAGAATAACTCAGGAATATTGCCCTAGCCTTGCTAGAAATCTAGACATCCAGGTAAAATAAGCTCATAGGAATCTTGGGAGATTCATCACAAGGAGGAATACACCACATACATAGTGATCAGACTGGCCAAAATAAACAAGAAAAAGGCACTCCTAAGAGCTGTAAGGTAAAACCAGAAGGCAACATAAAAAGGAAAATCCATCAGACTAGCTGCAGACTTCTCAACTGAGACCCTACAAGCCAACAGAGTGTGGGGCCCCATTATCAGTCTTCTCAAAATGAATAATGCCCAGCCTAGAATTTTGTATCCTGCAAAACTAAGTTTCATATATGAGGGGGAAATAAAGTCTTTCTCAGACAAGCAAACAATGAGGAAATTCATCAAGACAAGACCTGCCTCACAGGGAATACTCAGGACTGCATTATTCATGGATCAACACAATAAACACTTACCAATGTAAAATTCCCCAAAAGCTAAAAATCAAAGGCCAGATACCATAATGACTCCAGAGCTAAAACAAAGCAACAAAGTTCTACTCAACAGGATGAACAAAAATCCACACCACTTATCAATTCTTTCAATAAATGTGAATGGTGTTAACTGCCCACAGAAGAGACATAGGCTGGCTGAATGGATAAATACGTACAAGCCAAGTATCTGCTGTCTCCAGGAAACACCTGTAACCCACAAGGATTCATCCAGACTTAAGGTGAAGGGATGGAAAACAATATTCCATGCTAATGGAAACCAAAAGAAAGCTGGCATAGCAGTACTCATATCAGATAACTTAAGTCTTCAAATCAAAAAGAGTAATGAAAGACAGAAACGGTCGTTATATAATGGTAAAGGGACCAATTCAATAAGAAGACATAAAAATCTTAAGTATTTAATCACGTAACACAGGAGCACTCAGATTCATAAAGCAAATCCTACTTGATCTAAACAAAATGATAGACAGCTGCACTGTAATAGCTGGGTATATCAACACCCCACTTACCGAAACGGTCAGATCCTCCAAGCAGAAAATAAACAAAGAAACAAGGGACTTAAATAAAACTCTAGAATATGTGGGCCTAACAGGCATTTAAAGAACATTCTACCCCAAATCCACCAAATATACATACATTCTTCTCATCAGGTCATGGGACATTCTCTAAGTTGATAATGTACTAGGCCACAAAACATATCTCAACAAATTTAAAAACATAGAAATTATACCGTGCATCTTCTCAGACAGCAGTGGGAAAAAATTAGGAATCAACTCCAACACAAACACTCATGTCTACCCAAAGTCATGGAAAGTAAACAAGCTACTGCTGAATGACTGTCAGGTCAAAAAGGAAATTAACATGGAAATCAAAAGATTCTTTGAACTAAATGATAATAGAGACTCAAGTTACCAAAGTCTGTGGAATACAACTAAAGCAGTCCTGAAAGGAGAATTCATAGCCATAATTACCTTCATCCAAAAGACAAAAAGATCACAAATCAACAAAACAATGAATTGTCTAAAAGATCTGGAAAAGGATGAGCAAACCAATCCCAAACCCAGCAAAAGAAAAGAGATAACCAAGGTCAGAGGAGAACTAAATGAAATCAATAACAAAAAATATATATATGAAAGAAACATAAAACAAAAATTTGGTTCTTTGAAAAGATTAAAAAAATCTACATGCCTCTCTCTACATTAACCAGAAGTATAAAGGAAAGAACTCTAATAAACTCAATGAGGAATGAAAAAGGAGAAATTATAACTGATAACACAGAAATACAAGGTATCATCTCTGAATATGTTAAAAATCTCTATGCACATGAACTTGAAAACGTGGAGGAAATGGACAAATTCTAAGAAACACAGAGCCTCCCTAGGCTCAAGCAGGAAGTAATTGAATTCCTAAAGAAACCAATATCAAGTACCAAAATTGAGGCAGGAATAAAAAACCTTCCTAAAAAAAAAAGTCCTGGACCAGATGGTTTCATACCTAAATTCTACGAGACTTACAACAAAGAACTGCTGCCTACCCTGCAGAATTTATTCTACAACATGAAGAAGGAAGGAATTCTCCCCAACAAGTTTTACGAAGCCATCATCAACCTGATACCAAAGACATGAAAGAACTCAATAAAAAAAGAAAACTACAGACCACTATCCCTTATGAATATAGATGTAAATATTCTCAATAAAATCCTAGCAAAACGAATTCAGGTGCTCATCAAAAAAATAAATCATCATGACCAAGTGGGCTTCATCCCAGAGATGCAGGGATGGTTCAACATATGCAAATCTATAAATGTAATTCACCACATAAATAGAAGTAAAAACAAAGAACATATGATCCTCTCAATAGATGCAGAAAAAGCACTGGACAAAATTCAACACCCTTTTATGATAAGAATGCTTAACAAGATAGGCATAGATGAGACTTAATTCAAAATAATAAAAGCCATATACAACAAATCCACAGCCAAAATCATACTGAACATGGAAAAATTGAAAGCATTCCCACTTAACAGTAGAACCAGACAAGGTTGCCCTCTATTGCTGCTTCTATTCAATATAGTGCTGGAAGTCCTAGAGAGAGCAATCAGACAACAGAAGGAAATCAAGGGCATCCAAATAGGGGCAGAAGAGGTCAAACTAGCATTCTTTGCATATAATATGGCCTTATATCTAGAAAACCCCCAAAATTCTCCCAAGAGACTACTGGAATTGCTAAATAAGTTCAGCAAAGTCTCAGGTTACAAAATCAATGTACACAAATCACTAGCCTTCATATAATCCAATAACAGTCAAACTGAGAATCAAATCAAAGACTCAATACCTTTCAAAATAGCAAAAAAGAAAATAAAATATCTAGGAATATATTTAACCAAGGAGGTGAAGGACCTCTACAGGAAGAACTATGAAACACTGAAGAAGGAAATAGCAAGGGACACAAACAGACGGAAAACTATATATACCTTGCTCATGAATTGGCAGAAACAACATTTTTATACTATACTATACTATACTATATTTCTTGTTATACTATACTATACTACCCAAAGTGATCTACAGATTCAATGCAATCCATATTAAAATACCAACATCATTTTCACAGATCTAAAAAAAATAATTCTATGTTTCATATGGAACCAGAAAAGACCCTGTATAGCCAAAGCAACTTTAAGAAAAAGAACAAATTGGGAGGTATCAATTTACCAGACTTCAAGCTATAATAACCAAAACAGCATGGTTCTGGCATGAGAATAGAGACATAGACCAATGGAACAGGACCAATAACTCAGATATAAAGCCATCTTCATATTGCCATCTGATCTTTGAACAAAGCAAACAAAAACATACACTGTGGAAAAGAATCCCTATTCATTAACTGGTGCTGAGAAAATTGGATAGTCACATGTAGAAGACAGAACCAGGGTCCACACGTCTCAGCTCTCACAAAAACCAACTCACAATCCATAACAGACTGAAATGTAAGGTGTGAAACCATAAGAATCCCAGAAGAATATGTTGGAAAAACTCTTATAGACATCGGCCTAGGCAAACAATTTATGAAGAAGACCCCAAAGCAATCACAACAACAAAAATAAGTAAATAAGGCTTGATCAAATGAAAAAGCTTCTGCACAGCCAAAGAAACTATCACTAGAGTGAATAGACAGCCTACAGAATAGAATAAAATATTTGCATGCTATTTATCCAACAAAGGGCTAATATATAGAATCTGTATAGAACTCAGGAAAATCAGCAAGAAAAAATCAAACAATCCCATTAAAAGTGGGCAAAGACATGAACAGAAATTTTCAGAAGAAGATAGACTAATGGGCAAGAAACATATGAAAAAATGCTCAATATCTCTAATCATCAGGGAAATGCAAATCAAAACCACAATGCGATATCACTTAACTCCAGTGAGAATGGCTTTTATCAAAAAGTCCCAAAACAAAAAATGTTGGCATGGATGTGAAGAGACAGGAACACTCATACACTGCTGGTGGGACTGCAAACTATTACAACCTCTATAGAAAAGTAATGTGGAGATGCATCAAACAGCTAAAAGTAGAACTAACATTTGATCCAGCATTCCCACTACGAGGCATCTACCCAAAGGGAAAAAAAGACATTCTATAATAAAATCATCTGCACTCAAATATTTATAGCAGCACAATTCACAATTGCAAAGATGTGGAAACATCACACCTGCCCATCAATACATGAGTGGATTAAGAAAATATGGTATATGTACACCATGGAGTACTACTCAGCCACAAAAAACAATGGTGATCTGGCACTCCTTGTATTATCCTGGATAGAGCTGGAACCCATTCTACTAAGTAAAGTGTCACAAGAATGGAAAAACAAGCACCACATGTACTCACCATGGTATTGCCACTCACTGATCAGCACTTATTTGCACATATGGAAGTAACATTCATTGGGTGTCAGGCAAGTAGGAGCGGGGAAGAGGGGATGGGTATATTCACACCTAATGGGTTCGGTGTACACGGGGGGATGGGCACACTTGTACCTCTGACCCAGGTGGGGCAAAGGCAATATAGGTAACCCAAACGTTTTTACCTCCATAATATTCTGAAATATAAAAATAAAAATAAAAATAGAAATTGTTACTAGCATAAAGAAGGACATTTATAATGATTAAATGTTCACTTGGTCAGGAAGATATAACAATCATATATATATATATATGTGTGTGTGTGTGTGTATGTGTGTGTGGCAAGAACTGACAGAATTGAAGGAAGAAATAAATAAATAATGATACTTGGAGACTTTAATATCACAGTTTGGTAAAGAAAAGAACAAGGTGGAGATCACCAAAAAAATAGCAGACTTGAACAACACTATAAACCAACTAAAGTTCAACACGTTTTCAGGATACTAGGTCAATATTATAAAATCAATTTGCTGTATATACACTAGCAATAAAAACCCAAAAATGAAATTAAGGAAACAATTTTATTTATAAACTATTAAAAGAATGAAACACATTGGAAAAAATATTTCAAAGTAGTGCAAGACTTATACACAGAAAAGTATAAATTATTATTGAAAGCACAAAAGAACATCTAAATAAAAGATACCATAATCATGGATTGGGAAACAATATTTTAATATAGCAATGCTTCCCAAACTGATCTACAGATTCAAAGCAATCCCTATCAAAATCCCAGGTGCCCATTTTTCATAAATTGACAAACTTATCCTAAAATTCATATGGAATTTAAAAGAACCCAAAATAGCCACAGATAATTTTTAAAAAGAACAAGGTTGGAGGACTCACACTACCCAATTTGAAAACTTACTACAGAGCTAAAGTAACTCATACAGTGTGATAGTGATATAAGGATGGACATATAGGTAAGTGGAATGGAATTGTGAAACCTGAAATAAATTATAACTGTTATGCTCAATTGATTTTTGACAAGGATGCCAAAATTATTGATTTGAGGAATAAATATTCTTTTCAATGAGACTATACACAAAAGACTGTAGTTAGACCCCTTTCTCTCACCATATTCAAAAATTAACTCCAAACTCCAAATGGTTTAGACAGCTAATGAAAGAACTAAATACATAAAAAAATTAGAAGAAAGGATAGGAGAAAATTTTTGTACACTTACATTAGGCAATGGTTTCTTAGATACAATAATAAATCAGAAGCAATGAAATAAAGATAGATAAATTGGATATCTTCAAAACTGAAAAATTTGTACTTCAAAGTACACCACTAAGAAAGTGAAAAGACAACTCACAGAATGGAGGAAAATATTTTCAGATTTTATGTGATAAGGGATTTGTATCCAGGATATATAAAGAATTCATAACTCTATAATGAAAAATATAAAATACTGCTTTAAATTAGGCAAATCTTTTGAATAGACATTTTTCCAAAGTAGACATACAAATGGCTAATAACCACATAAGAATGCTAAACATCATTAGTCATTAGAAAAATGAATATCAAAACCACAATGAGAGTTCCTGTTTTTGGATTACAGCCTGAGGAAATTCATGGACCCTCAAACTCTCCAAAATATTTTAAGAACTGTTTAAAGTTTGTGGGAATTGACCTAAGGGCAAACAGCAAAGGAGAAAACATACATTCAAGAAAATCTACTAAAAGTCAGTAAGAACAGCCAGAATCCACAGAATTGAGCCACAGCCCACTTTCTCCCTTACCTCTTTCAGGTCAGCTTTATGAACCTCCATTGTGGGCAAATGTAGGCAAGAAGACAGGACTCCTCCCCTTAGCTACAAATTAGTGGTTACCAAATCACACCAGAAGGGGAAGGCTGCCAGAATTTCTCTTTCCCTTCAATTTTAAGTGGAAGAGTCTAAATTCTTGGTGAGTGTGGCCAAGTGATTGGAGTCTCCCTTTCTCCACCAACTTCTACCCATAGGATGGAGGCTCTACCAGAAGCATGAATGGTTAAGATATTGGGGCTTTAATTGTCCTTGCTTAAGCTCATTGATAAATGCAAGCTGAGATAATCAGAGGGTACCACCATACCCAGAGCTCAGAGAGTTTGCCCTGAGGGAAAGCAGTCTATAAGAAAAGAGTTCCTGATTTCTCCCCAAAGTAATTGACTTTATTTAAAATATAGTATTAAGGAAGTTTAATTCTAAAGCCACTCTTGCAAAAAAAATAGTTCCTCTCAGTTGAGAGCAGCAAGCAAAACCATAGGCCAGTAAGTTCATCAGAAAGAATTAGAGAAAGAGACAGCTAAGAGTCCTCCTGGTGTCAGAACAAACATCACAAACCAGCTTCAAAAACTATCTTGACCTGAATTTAATTGGATCAGACTGCCGAGCAATTTATGGCCTAGGCACTGTCAAAGACAATACAGCAATCAATTGGTAATTAGTGGGCCTAAGAGGCAGGGTATAATGCCAAATGAAGAAGACACCTTAATAGAGAGACCAGGAAAACAGAGCTCAAGAAATCCCTCATAAAATCACTGTAATCCTAGGGTGATGGTAGACACACCTGGGATTGTAGGCTATGAAAAGTGACACCAAAGTCTTCACAATGTGGAGAAAACCAATTTTACTAAAATAGTTTAGGAATGTAAGAAATAAAAAAGCAAACAACAGAATAAGCCCCAAAGATGGGGAGGAGAATTACTATCCAAGTTTCTGCAACATATTACCTAAAATGCCCAGTTTTTTAACAAAAAGGCACAAAACTAGCAAAGGGACAGGAACATGTGACCCATACAAAAGGAAAATAATCAGGTAAGAGACATTACCTGTACAAAGGAACAGATGTCAGATATAACAAAGATTTCAATGTAGCCATTATAAGTATGTTTAAAGAACCAAAAGAAACAATAAGTATTTGGTTATTATAATATTTAACTCCAGAATTTCCATTTGGATCTTTTTCAAAATTTCTATCTTTTCACTTATAATCTGTATTTGATGAGACATTTTCTTCATATCTTCTTTTACTTCATTAAGTAAAATGTTTTTGTGTAGATAAATAAGAAAAAAGTTATAAACCTGCGTATATGGCATAAGCTTGTTTATGTGTGCATATACATTTCGAAAGTTCTAGAAGGTTATATACCAAAATCTTCAGTGATCATTTCTTAATGGGGATTACTAGTGATTTTTTCTTCTTTTTTTTTTATTTCAGCTCATCATGGGGGTAAAATAGCTCAGGTTATATACATTGCCCATGTCATGCCCATCCCCCTGAGTCAGAGCCTCAAGCGTGTCCATTCCCCACACAGTGCGCCTGGCACTCACCATGAAGTCATAGCTCCATCCTCTCCCCCCATCCCCCACCTCCCTGAGTCAGCAAATTCAAGCATGATCATTCCCCAGACGGTGCGCAATGCACTCATCATGTAGGCATACACCCATCCTCTCCCACCACGCCCCGCCTCAGTCTGATATCCAGTTGGTATCATTCCCTGATGTGCATTGAGGTGATGATCAGGGAAACCAGTTTTCTGGTGAGTAAATGTGATGCTTGGTTTTCCATTCTTGGGATACTTCACTTAATACAATGGGTTCCAACTCTCTCGAGGAGAACCAAAGAGATGCCGTATCACCATTATTTCTTATAACTGAGTAATACTCCATGGTATACATATACCACAGTTTACTAATCCATTCGTGGATTGATGGGCATTTGGGTTGTTTCCACATCTTTGCAATTGTGAGTTGTGCTGCTATAAACATTCGGGTACAGGTGTCTTTGTCATAGAATGACTTTTGTTCCTTTGGGTAGATGCCCAATAATGGGATTGCTGGATCAAATGGTAGGTCTACTTGAATCTGTTTAAGGTATCTCCATAATGCTTTCCACAGGGGTTGCACTAGTTTGCAGTCCCACCAGCGGTGTATGAGTGTTCCTTTCTCTCTGCATCCACGCCAACATGTGTTGTTTTGGGACTTTTTGATAAAGGCCATTCTCACTGGAGTTAACTGATATCTCATTGTGGTTTTGATTTGGATTTCCCTGATGATTAGGGATGTTTAGCATTTTTTCATATGTTTGTTAGCCATTCTTATATCTTCTTTGAAAAATTTCTATTCATATCGTTTGCCCACTTTTTGATGGGGTTGTTTGATTTTTTTTTTGCTGATTTTCCCGATTTCTAAATAGATTCTTGTTATCAGTCCTTTATCTGATGTGCAGTATGTGAAAATTTTTTCCCATTCTGTAGGCTGTCTGTTTATTTTCATGACTGTTTCTTTGGCTGTGCAGAAGCTTTTTAATTTAATCAGGTCCCATTCATTTATTTTTGTTGTTGCTGTGATTGCCTTAGGGGTCTTCTTCATAAATTCTTTGCCTAGGAAAATGTCTATAAGAGTCTTTCGTACATTTTCTTCTAGAAATCTAATCGTTTCCCATTTAAGGTTTAAATCTGTTATCCACCGTGATTTGATTTTTGTGAGAGGTGAAATCTGTGGGTCCTGTTTCAGTCCTCTACATGTGGCTATCCAGTTTTCCCAGAACCATTTATTGAATAGGGATTCTTGTCCCCAGAGTATGTTTTTGTCTGTTTTGTCAAAGATTAGATGACTATATGAGGATGGTTTTATATTTGGATTTTCTGTTCTGTTCCACTGGTCTGTGTCCCTGCACTTGTGCCAATATCAGACAGTATTAACAACCACAGCCTTGTAGTATAGTTTGAAGTCTGGCAAATTAATACCTCCCATTTTGTTTTTATTGCTTACAATTGCTTTTGCTATACGGGGTCTTCTCTGATTCCATACAAAGTGTATAATTATTTTTTCTAAATCTGTGAAAAATGATGTTGGTAATTTAACAGGGATTGCATTGAATCTGTAGATTACTTTGGGTAGTATAGATATTTTAACAATGTTGATTCTTCCGATCCATGAGCATGGTATGGTTTTCCACCTATTTACATGTTCTGCAATTTCCTTCCTCAGTGTTTCATAGTTTTCCCTATAGAGGTCCTTTACCTCTTTAGTTAAATGTATTTCTAGATATTTTATTTTCTTTGTTGCTATTTTGAAGGGTATTGAGTTTTTAATTTGGTTCTCCAAGTGAATGTTATTGGCATATATGAATGCCTCTGATTTGTGTGTATTGATTTTGTAACCTGAAACTTTATTGAATTCATTAATCAATTCCAGGTGCCTCTTGGTTGAATCCTTGGGGTTTTCCAGATATAACATCATATCGTCAGTGAAGAGTGAGAGTTTGATCTCTTCTTTCCCTATTTGGACACCCTTGATTCTGCTCTCTTGCCTGATGGCTCTCGCAAGGACTTCCAATACTATGTTGAAAATTAATGGGCATAGTGGGTAGCTTTGTCTGGTTCTGGTTCTGAGTGGGAATGCTTTCAATTTTTCCCCATTTAGTATGATGTAGGCTGTGGGTTTGTCATATATGGCTTGTATCATTTTTAGGTTGGTCTCGACTATGCCTCTTTTGTTAAGCATTCTTATCATAAAAGGGTGTTGAATTTTGTCAAATGCTTTTTCTGCATCTATTGAGAGGATCATATGGTCTTTATTTTTGCTTCTATTTATGTGGTGAATTACATTAATAGATTTACGTATGTTGAACCACTCCTGCATCTCTGGGATGAAGCCCACTTGGTCGTGATGGATTATTTTTTTGATAAGCACTTGGATACGATTGGCTAGGATTTTATTGAGAATTTTTGCATCTATATTCATGAGAGAAATTGGTCTGTAGTTTTCTTTTTTTGTTGCATTCTTTCCTGGGTTTGGTATCAATGTTATATTGGCTTGGTAAAACGAGTTGGGGAGAATTCCATCCTTCTTGATATTGGAGAATAGTTTATGTAGGATGGGCACCAGCTCATCTTTGTATGTGTGGTAAAATTCGGGTGTGAACCCATCTGGACCGGGGCTTTTCTTTTTGGGAAGGTTTTTTATTGCTGTTTCAATTTCAGTTCTTGATATTGGTCTATTCAGGAATTCTATTTCTTCCTGATTGAGCTTGGGAAGGCTATGTGTTCCTAAAAAATTGTCCATTTCCTCCACATTTTCCAGTTTGTGTGCATAAAGATTCTTGTAAAATTCGTAGATGATATTGTGTATCCCTGTGGCATTGGTTGTGATTTCTCCTTTCATGTTCCTGATGGAGGTTATTAGAGAATTTTCTTTTCTGCTCTTGGTTAGTCTAGGCAGAGGTGTGTCTATTTTTTTCATCTTTTCAAACCAACTTTTTGTTTTCTTATTTTCCCTGATGGTATTTTTGTTGTCCTTTTCATTTAATTCTGATTTGATCTTAATAATTTCTCGCCTTCTGCTGGGTTTGGGATCAGTCTGTTCTTCTTTCTCCAGCTCTTTGAGTCTATTCATTAGGTTGTCTATTTATAAGTGTTCTGTCTTTTTGATATAGGCATTTATGGAAATGAATTTTCCTCTCAGGACTGCTTTAGCTGTGTCCCATATATTGTGATAAGTTGTGGCTCTTTGTCATTTAATTTAAAGAATCTTTTGATTTCTGACTTGATTTCTTCCTTTATAAAATAATCATTGAGGAGAAGGTTGTTTAGCTTCTATGACTTTGAGTAGGAATGAGAGTCTCTGTTAGGGTTCATTATTACTTTTATTCCACTGTGATCTGAGAAGATACATGGTATAATTTCTATTTTTTAAAAATTCTTTAAGACATGCTTTATGTCCTAGGATATGGTCAATCTTAGAGAATGTCCCGTGAGCTGATGAGAGGAATGTATATTCAGTGGACTTTGGGTAGGTTTTCCTGTAGATGTCAGTCAGGCCCATTTGTTCTAGCATTTTATTTAAATCCGTTATTTCTTTGCTTATTTTCTGTTTGGAGGATCTGTCCTGTACTGTCAGTGGGGTATTAAAGTCTCCAGCTACTACAGTATTGTTGTCTATCATTTTGTTCAGATCAAGTAGGGTTTGCTTTATGAATCTGGGTATGTCTAAGGTGGGTATATATATATTAAGTATAGTATGTCTTCTTGTTGAATTGTGCCTTTCACCAGTATATAGTAACCATATTTCTCTTTTATTACTTGTGTTGGTTTAAAAACTAAGTTATTGGAAATTAAAACTGCCACACCAGCTTTCTTTTGGCTACCGTTTGCTTGAAATATCGATTTCCATCCTTTTATTTTCAGTCTAAATGCATCTTTGAAGGTTAGGTGAGTTTCCTGAAGACAGCAGATACTTGGTTTGTGGTTCTTTATCCATTGTGCCAGTCTATGTCTCTTGAGTGGGGAATTCAAGCCATTGACATTTATTGAGAGAACTGATAAGTGGGACAGTTTTCTGTTCATCTTGTTGGGTAGAGCTTCATTGCTATGTTTTCTCTCTTGAGCCATTGTGGTGGCTGGAATTTGATCTTTAGCTCTTGAGTAGTTTTACATTCGTGGTTCTTTCTTGTGCTGATCCGTGTGTAACTCTCTTTTGAGTACTTCTTGGAGGGCTGGTCTTGTCTTGGTGAATTCCCTCTGTCCTTGTTTATCTGAAAATGTCTTCATTTCTCCTTCGTATAGAAAACTTAGCTTAGCTGGGTACAAGATTCTAGGTTGGGCATTATTCTGTTTCAGAAGAGTGAGAATGGGGCCCCAGATTCTTCTTGCTTGTAAGGTTTCAGTTGAGAAATCTGGCGTAATTCTAATGGGCTTTCCTTTGTATGTTACTGGTTTCTTTCTCCTTACATCTCAAAGAAGGGTCTCTTTAGTGGATATTTTGGTCAGTCTGATGACTACGTGGCGTGATGTTTTCCTATTTGCTATGAATATCCCAGGGGTTCTGTCAGCTTCTTGTGCCTGTATATCTAGAGTTTTAGCAAGGCCTGGGAAATTTTCCTCAATTATGTCTTCAAATAGCCTATCCAACCCTTGGTTATTATCCTCTTCACCCTCAGGAATGCCGATAACTCTCACGTTAGGCTTCTTCACATAATCCCACATTTCTTGTGGACTCTGATATTTTTTCTTATTTCTTTGCTCTATCTCTGTGACCGACTTATTTTATTGGAAAGAGTTATCTTCAATCTCTGAGATTCTTTCTTCTGTTTGATCTACCATGCTCTTGAGACTTTCCACTGTGTTTTGTAGCTCCCTGAATAAATTCTTCATTTCTAGGAGTTCAGTTTTTTTTTAATATTTCAATTTCCTTAGTGAATTTTTCTTCCAAATTCTGGATTTTTTTGTTGTTTCTTTGTGTTGGTTATCCTTTTTTTTCTTGTATATTTTTCAGCTTATTTATAATCCATAACTGAAATTCTTCCTGTAACATGTTGGTATTTTAAATCTGGTTTGTGTCAATTGGTAGAGAGCTGGTATTTCTCTTTGGGGGCGAGATTTCCGTTTGATTTTTTGTGCTCCCCGTATTTTTCCGCTGAGCCTTCCCATCTGGATCTATCATTAGATCTTTTCTCACAGCTTTAGTCTGGCTAGCAATACGCCTTGTACTCTGTTCTTAGGCTGTGAAACAATCTAGGTATTTTGCTTCCTTTGTCCAGAGAGGGAGACTGTTGTATATTGTTTAGAGTTTTTTCTATCTCAGTTGGGGGGCTGCTTCTGATGGGTCCAGCCCCAGAGGATTGGTTTGACCTAAGACCAGTTTGGCAAGTTAAGTCACTGTGTTGTGGACTTTCAGTTAGCAGGCAGGATTCACAGTAGTTGCAGGCAGAAAGTCTCTGTCTCTGTCTCTCTTTTTTTTTTCCTGTTTTTTGGTTCTTCCTCTAGAGGGGTGGTTTCTGTCTCTTTCCACAGGAAAGACACTGGCTAGGGGGAGGAGGCGGTGCCCTGGCTCGCTCAGTGACCCAACTCCTGCAGCTCCCATGGGCAAAGGTCTGCCCTGTCCTAATGTCCCCAAGGTCCAGGCTCCACACTCTTGCATCTGGGGAAGCATTCAGTGTTGACACATGGGCGGGGGTCCCAGAGAGGGTCCACGGACCAGGGGAGGGAGCCACCTGGGGAACCACCTGGCACCCTATGGCTCCACAGCAGCTAGGCCCTGGACCCCACAATGGCGACTGCCCACCCACAGATCGCTGGCACTGAGGGTGAATGTTCAGGGTCCGGCAGGCACCAGAGCTTGGGGCCTGGTGAGCTCAGGAGTACACAGTAGCTCCCTGGTTAGAGGGCCACAAAAAAGAAAGAGGAAAAGAAAAAAAAATCTGTAATTCTGGAACTCTTCCCTGCCTTTCCCCTTAGTGCAGCCCCGCCCCTCTCCCTGTAAGCACCATCCCAGCGGAGATCCCCTAGAGTCTAAACTGTTTCCCGTTGATGTCACTTGTCCACTGAGTTCATACAAAGCCAGAGCTCTTGGCGCAGGTTCACGGACTAGGGGAGGGAGCCGCCCAGGGAGCCACCCAGCACCCTATGGTTCTGCAGCAGCTAGGCTGTGGACCCCAAGATGGCCACTGCCCGTCTGCAGATCGCTGGTGCTGGGGGAGAATGTTCAGAGTTTGGCAGGCACCATGGCCAGGGCCCTGGCGAGCACAGAAGGCCGCAGTAGTTCCCCGGCTAGAGGGCCATCGAAGAATAAAAAGAAAAAAAAGAAAGAAAAGAAAAAAAAATCTGTAATTCGGTGACCTTTCGCTGCTTTTCACCTTAGCGCAGTTCCTTCCCTCTCCCTTTGAGAGCTGCATCCCGGTGGAGATCTGTTAGAGTCTAAGCTGTTTCCCGTTGATGTGTCCTGTCCACAGAGTTCATACAAAGCCAGAACTCTTGCCGTGGGTTCATGGACTAGGGGAGGGAGCCCCCCGGGGAGCTGCCCGGCACCTTTTGGTTCTGCAGCCGTTAGGCTGTGGACCCCAAGATGGCGACCGCGTGCCTACAGATCACCGGCGCTGGGGGAGAATGTTCAGAGTCCGGTAGGCACCAGGGCCGGGGGCCTGGCAAGCACTGGAGCCCACAGTAGTTCCCCAGCTAGAGGGCTGCCAAAGAAGAAAAAAGAAAGAAAGAAAGAAAAAAAAATCTGTAATTCCGCGACCCTTCCCGGCCCCTTGCCTTAGCGCAGTTCCGCCCCTTTCCCTTTAATCGCTGAGTCCCCGCGGAGATCCCCTAGAGTCTAAGCTGTTTCCCACTGATGTATCCTGTCCACAGAGTTCATACAAAGCCAGAGCTCTTGGCGTGGGTTCACGGACTAGGGGAGGGAACCAACTGGGGAGCCGCCCGGCACCCTATGGTTCTGCAGCCTTTCATTTTTATATATTCTCTGAATGTTTTATGATGAGATTTTACTATTTTCATAATCATAAATAAAAAATTTGTAACTCAATAATGTTGAAAATACCATTTAGAGTAGAGGACATATAAATCTTTTTGCGTTCTTAAAAAATAGTTTAATCTCCCTGTTAACTCAATAAGTATAAATTAAAGCAAGATACAATTCTTTGCCCATTAAACTAGAAAAGATTACCAACAATGATCATTCACAATTCTGGTTAAGGTATGAAAAAAATAGTACTTATACATGACTGAAGGAAGTGTAAATTGGACCAATCATCCTGAAATGTATTGTGCCATTATGAATTAGGGCCTTAAAAATATTTACACTTCTGATTCAGTGATAACAATAATAGTATACATTGTTACAGAGCACTTACTATGGGCTAGACAGTAAGTATTTTTGTATATTATCTCATTTAATCCTAAAATCAATCTTGTGATATAGTTAGGATTATTCTTTCCAATTTATACATTGAGGAAATTGAGGTATTGATAGACTATCTAACTTCTCTGAGGTCACACACTTGGAATGTGGTAGAATTAGAATTAGAACTCAAACATTTTGGCCACATAGTGCATGCCATTAACACTATGATATACTGTTACTCCATTTTTCACCTTCTGGAAATCAGTTTTAAGGAAATAATCAGAAATGTGCACAAAGATTTAATGCATAAAGATAGTCACAAGATGATATATCTTTTCTCAAAAGTGAGGAAAAAGAAACCATTTAACTCCATTATTAGGAGAGTAGTTAAAAATGTGGTCTATCAATACAATGGAACTTTAAATGTTAATAACATAAGGAAATAATTATAATACTGAGCCAAAAAGCAAGTTACAGAATTGTAGCATTAATACTACATATCTATTATGAAAAATGAATCAAAATGAGGTTGAAAGGTCAAAATGCTAACAGTGATTTCTTGTAGCTAGTGGGATTGTAGATGACTTTTTTTCTGTAGCTTTACAATTTTCTGTGCTTTCTAAATCTTCCTTAATGAACACACATTACTTTGAAAAGGAAAGACAAGAGAATAAATAAACAAAAATTAGTCAAACAGGTCCAGATGTAGGGAGGGGTGGGCATGACATGGGAATAGCCAACAGTGATTGCTGTGATGTTGGAAGTACTGGTGGCCATGGCCCTTGCTTTCATAGCCATCGGGAGACAATTTTGGAGGGAAGAGTGAGACTTCCCACGTGGAGCCTCAGCAGTGCTATACATTGTGGAGAAAGATTGAGTTTATTCCAAATTTAGAATCAATAAAGTCTTTCCTTTTTTGTACCTATTGAGAGAGAGATAGACAGATAGACAGAGAGACACATTCCAGAGAGCCTGGCAGTCTGTTCCCCAGAGCTGAGGATTCATTCATTTTCCCTTAGGGCTTTAGTATCATGTAAAGGCCCCTCAAACTCAATCCTCCCTTCAAAGCTGCCCCTAGTTGTTGCTACCTCAGGAGGAAAAGAGAAAAAAAAAATGCTTGGTAATTGAGAGAGCTGCCAATGCAAGGAAGAGAAAAAAAAACTAGTGTTTTTACAGCTACTATGTACCATGTCCATACTTCTCAAACTGACATACTGACACACCTGAGGATAGATGGAGGGTGCCAAAAGATACATCAAAGAACTAAAAGTAGACCTACTATTTGATCCAGCAATCCTATTATTAGGCATCTACCCAAAAGAACAAAAGACATTCTATAAAAAAGACATATGCACCCGAATGTTTATAGCAGCACAGTTCACAATCACAAAGATGTGGAAACAACCCAAATGCCCATCAATACATGAGTGGATTAGTAAAATGTGGTATATGTATACCATGGAGTATTACTCTGCTATAAGAAATAACGGTGACATAGAATCTCTTATGTTCTCCTGGATAGAGTTGGAACCCATTCTACTAAGTGAAGTATCCCAAGAATGGAAAAATAAGCACCACATGTACTCACCAGCAAATTGGTTTCCCTGATCATCACCTAAGTGCACATTTGGGAATAACACCAATTGGGTGCTGGGCAGATGTGGCGGGGGGAGGGGATGATGTATACCTACATAATGAGTGTAATGTGCACCGTCTGGGGAATGGACACGCTTGAAGCTCTAACTCGGGGGGGGAGGGGGTTGAGGGGCATGGGCAATATACATAACCTAAACTTTTGTACCGCCATAATATGCTGAAATAAAAAAAATAGCCATCATAATTAATATGAAGTGGGATCTTGTGGTTTTGATTTCCATCTCCCTGATGACTAATGATGATGACCATCTTTTCATGTGAATTTTTGACATTTGTGTATCTCCTTTGGAGTAATGTCTATTCAAAGTCCTTTGTCCATTTATAAATAGGTTGTTTATTTGTCGTAGAGTTGTAGTTCTTTGTATGTTCTGGATATTAATTCCTAATCTGATATATAATTTGCAAATATTTTCTCTTATTCTGAGTTGTCTTTTTTACTCGCTTGCTAGCAACCTTTGATACATAGACATTTTTTAATTTGATGATGTCTAATTTATCGATTTTCTTCTTTTCTTCTCTGTGCTTTTGGTGTCACAGCCAAGAACTCCTTGCCAAATTCAATCACATGAAGATTTTATCCTATGTTTTCTTCGAAGAGTTTTAGGCATAACATTTAGGTCTTTAATCCATTTTGAGTCAATTTTTATGTATGGTGTAAGTTAAGCATACAACTTCATTCTTTTGCATGTTGTTATCCATTTTTCCCAACACTATTTGTTGAAAAGACTGTCCTTTTCCCATTTAATGGTCTTGGCACCCTTGTCAAAAATCAATCAATCATATATGTGGGGATTTTCTGGCTTTCTATTTTATTTCATTGTTCCACATATCTGACCCTATGCCAGTACCACTCTTACTTTCTTTTTAAGCTTTATTGAGATATAATTGACAAATAGGAATTGTATATATATTTGGTATACCAGGTGATTTTTTGATATATAAATACATTATAAAATGATTAATACAATCAAGCTAATTAACATATCTATCACCTCACAGTTATATTTTTGCATTGAGAACACTTAAGATCTACCCTTCAGCAATTTTGGGGGTGTTTCTTTATTTTTTTTACATTTTCAGTTACTATGGATACATAATAGTTGTACATATTTATGGGCTACTTGTGATGTTTTGATACAGGAACGCAATGTGTAATGATCAAATCATGGTGACCAGACTCAATAATATCCGTTGGAAAATTTCAAGTACATAAGAGTATTATTAACTATAGTCACCATATTGTACATTAGATTTCCAGAACTTATTCATCTTTGTAACTTTTGATCAGCAACTCCCGATTTTTTCTACCGCACAACCTCTGGCAACCACCATTCTATTCTCCGCTTCTATGAGGTTGACTTTTTAGATTCCACATATAAGTGAGGTCATACAGTATCATTTTTCTATGCCTGGCTCTTTTCTCTCTCTTTTTTTCAGCATATTTTGGGGGTACAAAAGTTTAGGTTATGTATATTGCCCTTGCACGCCTTTCCCCCCGAATCAGAGATTCAAGTGTGTCCATCCCCTAGATGATGTGCATCGCACTCATTATGTATGTATACACCCATCCCCTCCCACCCCATATCTGCACGACACCCAATTGATGTTATTGCTAAATGTGCTCTTAGGTGATGATCAGTGAAACCAATTTGATGGTGAGTACACGTGGTGCTCATTTTTCCATTCTTGGGATACTTCACTTAGTAGAGTGGGTTCCAGCTCTATCCAGGAAAATACAAGAGGTGCTATATCACCATTATTTCTTATAGCTGAGTAGTACTCCATGGTATACATATACCACATTTCATTAATCCACTCATGTATTGTTGGGCACTTGGGATGTTTCCACATCTTTGCAATTGTGAATTGTGCTGCTATAAACATTTAAGTGCAGATGTCTTTGTTATAGAATGTCCTTTGTTCTTTTGGGTAGACGCCCAATAATGGGATTGCTGGATCAAATGGTAGGTCTACTTGTATCTGTTTAAGGTATCTCCATAGTGCTTTCCACAGAGGTTGCACTAGTTTTCATTCCCACCAGCAGTGTATGAGTGTTCCTGTCTCTCCGCATCCACGCCAACATTTATTGTTTTTGGAATTTTTGATAAAGGCCATTCTCACTGGAGTTAATTGATATCTCATCGTGGTTTTGATTTGCATTTTCCTGATGATTAGAGATGTTGAGCATTTTTTCATATGTTTCTTGGCCATTCTTCTGTCTTTTGTTGAAAAAATTCCATTCATGTCCTTTGCCCACTTTTTTATAGGGTTGTTTGATTTTTTCTTGCTGATTTTCCTGAGTTCTAAATAGATTCTAGTTTTCAGTCATTTATTGGATTTGTAGCATGAGAAAATTTTTTCCCATTCTGTAGGTTGTCTGTTTGCTCTCATGACAGTTTCTTTGGCTGTGCAGAAGCTTCTTAATTTAATCAGGTCCCATTTATTTATTTTTGTTGTTTCTGTGATTGCCTTTGGTGTCTTCTTCATAAATTCTTTCCCTAGGCCAATGTCTATAAGAGTTTTTTCCACATTGTCTTCTAGAATTTTAATAGTTTCACACCTTAGGTTTAAATCCGTTATCCACCGTTATTTGATTTTTTGAGAGGTGAAAAGTGTGGGTCCTGTTTCAGTCTTCTACATGTAGCTATCCGGTTTTCCCAGAACCACTTACTGAATAAGCATTCTTGCCCTCAGAGTATGTTTTTTCTGCTTTGTCAAAGATTAGATGGCTATATGAGGATGGTTTTATATCTGGATTCTCAGTTCTGTTCCACTGGTTTGTGTCCCTGTTCTTGTGCCAATACCAAGCTGTTTTAATAACCACAGCCTTGTAGTATAGTTTGAAGTCTGTATACCACATTTTCCTTATCCATTCATCCATCAATGGACACTTAGATTACTCCATCCCTTGGCTATTGTTGTTAATGCAGCAATGAACATAGGGGTGCAGATATGTCTTTGAGATATCCAGAAGTGGTATTTATGGATTATATAGTAGTTCTATTTGTACTTTTTTGAGCAACCTCCATGCTGTTTTCCATAATGGCTTTACCAATTTACCAATTTGCATGCCCTTAAAGAGTGTACAAGAGTTCATTTTTCTCCACATCCTCGTCAACACTTTTGTCTTTTTTTTATAATAGCCATTCTAACAGGTGTGAGGTAGTATCTCATGGTTTTGACTTGTGTTTCCTTGATGATCAGTGACATTATTTTTTTAAACATATTGGTCATTTTTATATCTTCTTTTGAGAAATGTCTGTTCAGGTCTTTTGCCCATTTTATTAATTGGAGTACTATTAGGCAGGGACCAAATCTGCAGGTGGCAGATACAGGCCAGGAAGGTGTTTCCTCGGAGGTGGAGAAGCTGAGGAAGGGACTACAGGCAAACACATCTAACAACTGTAAAGAGCAGGAACTTGAGGTTTTGGTGCATACACACCGGTGGAGCTGCAACTTTGTTATAAGAATACCTGTCAATCATGTATATCAATCATCTGTTAACATCCTACACCTGCTGTAAGCCATCTCCAGGACCAGGCCAATAAAAGGGAACCACCTTAATGTTCTTAACATCTTTCTCCATTTGTGGAGACTGATCTATTTCTCTCTGGAATGTACTCTCGCTTTGTGTAGCTGCCTATTGTCTGCAATAAATGCTGTTTCTGTGGAATTGCTTCCTGTCTGTGGTCACTTTATCACACTGGCCCTGCTTGTGAATTTTCCAAGCAAGAGGCCAAAGAACCAGGACAACAGTCTGCCAAGAGGCTGGACCTGAAAATACCACACTGTTTTGATTACTGCAGCTTTATGATACGTTTTGAAATCAGGATATATGAGACGTCCAACTTTGTTCTTTGTCAAGATTATTTTGGCTATTTAGAGTTCCTTAAGTTTATGTATGAATTTTAAGATAGGTTTTTCTATTTCTGCAAAAAATACCATTGGGACATTGATAGGGATTGCAGTGAATCTGTAGATTATATTAGGTAGTATTGGCATGTTAACACTATTAAATATTTTAATCCATGAACATACCTTTCCATGTAGTTATGAGCTCTTTATTTTTTTTTTCAAAATAGTTTTACAGTTTTCAGTGCATGAGTCTCTCACTTCCTTGGTTAAATTTTTTCCTGTTTTATTCTCTCAGATACTACTGTAAATGGAATTACTTTCTCAATTTCTTTTTTTAATTGTTCATTGCTTTTATACAAAACACAACTCTTTGTGTGTTGAATTTGTATCCTACAAATTTGCTAAATTTGATTATTATCTTTAATAGTTTTTCTGTAGAATCTTTATGGTCTTCTTTTTATAAGATCATATGATCTGAGTACAAAGATAATTTTATGTCTTCCTTTCAATTTTAATATATTTTATTTCTTTTTCTTGCGTAATTGTTCTGCCTAGAATTTCCAGTAATGCATTGAAAAGATGTGGTGAAAGCGGACATCTTTGCCTTGTTTCCAATCTTAGAAAATCATATTTCAGTCTTTTACTTTGAGTTTGATGCTCACTGTGGACTTTTCATATATAAGGACTTTATTATGTTGGAGAGGTTTTCTTCTATTTCTAGTTTATTGAGGGTCACTAGCATGAAAATGTGTTTAATTTTGTCAAGTTCACTTTATGCATTAATGAGATGAAAATATGTTTTTTCCCACTTCATTCTATTAATGTAATATATTAAATTAATTGAGTTTTCTGTGTTGAAATATTTTGTATTATGGAAATAAGTCCCAATTTACCATTGTGTATAATTTATTTAATATGTGGATAAATTCCTTTTGTTAGTATTTTACTGCAGATTTTTGCATCAATATTTACAAGGACTATTGGTCTGTGGTCATTTTTTTTAATGTAGTATATTTGTCTGCCTTTGTAACCAGAGTTACCAGAGTAATGCTGTCCTCATGGAATGAGTTCCAGGACTATCATTTGTTGGGAGATATTTGATAAATTATTCAATTTATTTACTAGTTACTAGTAAATTCAAATTTTCCATTTCTTCATGATTCAATGTTGGTAGACTATGTGTTTTTAGGAATTTGTCCATTTCATCTACATTATCAAATTTGTAGGTGTACAAATGTCCATTCCATTGCCTTATAATCTTTTTATATCTGTAATATTGGTCATAATATCACCAGTTTCCTTTCTCATTTGAGTCGTCCTTTTTTGATTTAATCTAGCTACAGGTCTGTCCTTTTGGTTATCATTTCAAAGACTCAACTTTCAGTTTTTACTTTTTTTTATTTCAGCATATTACAGGGGTACAAATGTTTAGGTTAGGTATATTGCCTTTGCCCCACCCGAGTCAGAGCTTCAAGGGTGTCCATCCCCCAGATGGTGCACACCACAACCATTAGCTGTGTACATACCCTTCCCCTTCTCCTGCCTCCCATCTGCCCAACACCTGATGAGTGTTATTACTATACATGCACTTTAGTGTTGATAAGTTAATACCAACTTGTAGGTGAGTACATGTGATGCTTGTTTTTCCATTCTTGGGAAACTTCACTTAGTAGAATGGGTTCCAGCTCTATCCAGGATAATACAAGAGATGCTAGATCACCATTGTTTTTTGTGGCTGAGTAGAACTCCATGGTATACATATACAACATTTTATTAATCCACTCATGTACTGATGGGCACTTGGGCTGTTTCCACACCTTTGCAATTGTGAATTATGGTGCTATGAACATTCTTGTGAAGATGTCTTTTTTATAGAATGTCTTTTGTTCTTTGGGGTAGATGCCCAGTAATGGGATTGCTGGATCAAATGGTAGTTCTACTTGTAGCTCTTTGAAGTGTCTCCTTATTACTTTCCACAGAGGTTGTACTAGTTTGCAGTCCCACCAGCAGTGCATGAGTGTTCCTATCTCTCCGCATCCATGCCAACATTTTTGTTTTGGGACTTACTGATAAAGGCCATTCTCACTGGATATAAGTGATATCTCATTGTGGTTTTGATTTGAATTTCCCTGATGATTAGAGATATTGAGCATTTTTTTCATATGTTTTTTGCCCATTAGTCTATCTTCTTTTGAAAAGTTTCTGTTTATGTCCTTTGTCCACTTTTTGATAGGATTATTTGATTTTTTTTCTTGCTAATTTTCCTGAGTTCTATATAGATTCTAGTTACCAATCTTTTATTACACGTGTAACATGTGAATAATTTCTCCCATTCTGTAGGTCATCTGTTTGCTCTTGTGATAGTTTCCTTGGCTGTGCAGAAGCTTTTTAATTTGATCAGGTCCCCCCGTTTATTTATTTTTGTTGTTGCTGTGATTGCCTTTGAGATTTTCTTCATAAATTCTTTGCCTAGCCCAATGTATATAAGAGTTTTTTCAACATTTCCTTCTAGAATTCTTATAGTGCCATGCCTTAGGTTTAAGTCTGTTATCCACCATGAGTTGATTTTTGTGAGAGGTGAAAGGTGCAGATCCTATTTCAGTCTTCTGCCTGTGGCTATCCAATTTTCCCAGCAACATTTATTGAATAAAGATTCTTTTCCCCAGTGTATGTTTTTGTCTGCTTTGTCAAAGATTAGTTAGCTATATGAGTATGGCTTTATACCTGGGTTCTCAATTCTGTTCCATTGGGCTATGTCTCTGTTTTTGTGACAGGACCATGCTGTTTTAGTTATTATAGCCTTATAGTATAGCCTGAAGTCTGGTAAATTGATGCCTCCCAAAATGTTCTTTTTGCTTAAAATTGCTTTTGCTATACAGGGTCCTCCCTGGTTCCATACAAAATGCAGAATTATTTTTTCTAGATCTGAGAAGAATGATGTTGGTATTTTAAAAGTGATTGCATTGAATCTGTAGATCACTTTGAGTAGTACAGTCATTATAACAATGTTGATTCTGCAGACCCATGAGCATGGTATGATTTTCCATGTGTTTACATCCTCTGCTATTTCCTTCCTCAGTGTTTTGTAGTTCTCCCTGTAGAGGTCCTTCACATCCTTAGTTAAATATATTCTTAGGTATTTTATTTTCTTTGTTGCTATTGTGAAGGGTATTGAGTCTTTGATTTGGTTCTCAGTTTCACTGTTGTTGGTGTATATAAAGGCTAGTGATTTGTGTACATCGATTTTGTAACCTGAGATTTTGCTGAACTTATTTAGCAATTTCAGTAGTCTCATGGTAGAATCTTTGGGATTTCTAGATATAAGATCATATCGCCAGCAAAGTGCAATAGCTTGACCTCTTCTGCCCCCATTTGGCTGCCCTTGATTTCCTTGTCTTGTTTGACTGCTCTGGCTAGGACTTCCAGTGCTATGTTGAATCGAAGTGGTGATAGAGGGCAACCTTGTCTGGTTGCAGTTCTAAGCAGGATTGCATTCAATTTTTCCTGTTCAGTATAATGTTGGCTGTGGGGTGTCATACATGACTTTTATCTTTTTGAGGTAAATCCTGTCTCTGCCTATTTTGTTAAGCATTCTTATCATAAAAGGGTGCTGAATCTTGTCTAATGTTTTTTTTGCATCTATTGAGAGGATCGTATGGTCTTTGTTTTTGCTTCTCTTTATGTGGGAAATTACATTTATAGATTTGCATAGGTTGAGCCATCCCTGCATCTCTGGGATGAAGCCTACTTGGTCGTGAAGGAATTTTTTTTTAATTTTTTTTTTATTTCAGCATACTACAGGGGTAGAAATGTTTAGGTTATATATATTGACCTTGCCCCACCCAAGTCAGAGCTTCAAACATGTCCATCCCCCAGACGGTATACATCACACCCATTAGATGTGTATATACCCATTCCCTGCTGCCCCCTGCCATCTGCCTGACACCCAATGAATGTTATTACTATATATGCACTTAAGTGTTGATCGGTTAATACCAATTTGATGGTGAGTACATGTGCTGGGTTTTTTTTTGACAGGCACCTGAATTCGGTTTGCTAGGATTTTGTTAAGAATTTTTGCATCTATATTCATAAGGGGTATTGGTCTGTAATTTTCTTTTTTTGTTGAGTCCTTTCCTGGTTTTGGTATCAGGATGATGTTGGCTTCATAAAACTTGTTGGGGAGGATTCCTTCCTTCTCAGTGTTGTGGAATATATTTTTCTTCACTATTTTGATAATCTCTACATTATTTATCTATTTTCCAATTTTTATTATTTCCTTCCTTCTGCTAGCTTTGCATTTAGTTTACTCTTCCTTTTCTAAGGTTAGGTTGCTGATTTGAAATTTTTCTGCTATTTTATTGTAAAAATTTATAGCTTTAAATTTTCCTCTTATTGCTGCATTAAATGTTTCCCAGAAGTTTGCTATTTCATTACAGTTTCATTTTGATTCACCCCAAGGTATTTTCTAATTTCCCTTATGAGTTCTTCTTTGACCCATTGGTTGTTTAAAAGTATGTTGTTTAAAAATGTGCTGTTTAATGTCCACATATTTATGAATTTTCCAGTTGTCCTTCTGTTATTAATTTCCAATTTCATGTTACTGTGATCAGAAAAGATACTTTGTATGATTTCAGTGTTTCTAAATTTATTAAGACTTGTTTTGTGGGTTAACATATTGTATATTCTGGTGAACATTCCATGTGCACTTGATAAAAATATGTGGTCAGTTATTGTTGGATAGAGTGTTCTCTATTTACCTGTGAGGTCTAATTGGTTTATCATTTAGTTCAAGTCTTATTTTCTTATGGATCTTCTGTCTGTTTTTTCCATCTACTATTGAAAGTGATTTTAAAGTCTCCAACTATTATTGTAGAACTGTCTATTTCTCTCTTCATTCTGTCAATGGTTGCTTCATATATTTGGGGGATCTTATGTTTGGTGCCTGTATGTTTATAATTATTATAACTTCTTTGAGAATTGACCTTTATATTAGTAAATAATGCCCTTCTTTGTCTCTTGTAGCACTCTTTCAATTAGAGGCTATTCATTATTATATTAATATAGCCACCACAGCTCTCCTTTGATTACTATTTCCATGGAACATTTTTCCTTTTTTTTTTTTTTTTTTGAGACAGAGTCTCGCTCTGTTGCCCAGGTTAGAGTGCCGTGGCGTCAGCCTAGCTCACGGCAACCTCAAACTCCTGGGCTCAAGCAATCCTCCGGCCTCAGCCTCCCAAGTAGCTGGGACTACAGGCATGTACCACCATGCCTGGCTAATTTTTATATATATATTTTTAGCTGTCTATATAATTTCTTTCTATTTTTAGTAGAGGCAAGGTCTCGCTCTTCCTCGGCCAGTCTCAAACTCCTGAGCTCAAACGATCCCCCTGCCTCGGCCTCCCAGAGTGCTAGGATTACAGGCGTGAGCCACTGCACCTGTCCTTTTTCTATCCTTTCACTTGCAACGTATTTGTGTCTTCAGATCTAAAGAGTCTCATATATAGAATATAGTAGGATCATGCTTTTCTATTTATTCTTGTAATTTATGCCCTTTGATTGGAAGTTTAATCCATTTAAACTGTCAATTTAAAGTAATTACAGATAAGTTGGGATTTACTACTGCCGTTTTCAACTCATTTATGTCTTATAGCTTTTTTGTCCCACATTTAATCTGTTATTGCATTCTTTTGTGTTTAGATGTTCATTGTAGTGACACATTTTGATTTTTTTATTATTCATTTTGCATGTTTACTATAGTTATTTTCTTTGTGATTACCATGGGGATTATATTTAACATTCTATTGTTATAACAATCTAATTTGAATCAATATAAACTTAACTTCAATTGCACAAAAAACTCTACTTCTATATATCTCTGTTCCTCCTTTCTGTTATTGATGTTACAAATTATGTCTTTATACATTGTGTGATCAGTAACTTAGTTTTATAAATATTTTATGCATTTGTCTTTTAAATCCTATAGAAAATAAAAAGTGAAGATACAAATCAAAATTACAATAATACTGGATTTGTATTTGCCCATATATTACCTTTACTGACAAACTTTATATCTTCATATGATTTTGAGTTACTCTCTACCATCCTTTCATTTAATCCTGACAGACTTCCTTTAGTGTCTTGTGTAGGGTAGGTCTAATGGTATTGAATTTGCTCAGCTCTTGTTCATTTGGTAACGTCACAATTTCTGCATCATAGTTGCAGGATAGTTTTTTCAGTGACATAACTATCAGTTGACAGTATTTTTTTATTTCGGTATTTTAAATATATCAACACACTGCCTCTGGCATCCATGGTTTCTCATGAGAAATTGGCTGATACTTTTATTGAGGATTGCTAGTACATAAGTCACTTTCCTGTTGCTGATTTTAAGATTCTTTCCGTCTTTGGATTTTGATAGTTTTCTGATAATGTGTCTCAGTGTGGTTTTCTTTGACACTATCCTACTTGGAGTTTGTTGAGCTTCCTGGATTTGTATATTTGTGTGTTTCATCAAATTTGGGAAATTTTTGGTAACTATTTCTTTAAATAATTTTCCTTATTTCTCTTTCTCTGAATCTGAGACAATATGTGTAATATTGTTCTGCTTCATGGTTTCCCACAAGTTTCTTAGACTCTGTTTACTTTCCTTCATATTTTTTCTCTTCCCCAGACTCAATAATTTCAATTGACTTATACATAAGTTCATTGAATCTTTCTTCTATATGCTCAAATCTACTGTTGGACATCTCTATTCACTTTTATTTGTTATTATGCTTTTCATCTCCAGGATTTCTGGTTTTTTTTTTCATTTTAATTTATAATTTCTCTTTTTTCATATATAATTTTCCTGTTTTCCTTTAGATATTCATCCATGGTTTTCCTAATCACTTTGAGCATATTTAAGACAATTTTTTGAAGTCTTTGCCTACTAAGTTCACTGTCTGGGCTTTGCCACAAACCTTTTCTGTCAACTTGATTTGTTTGTTTGATCTGTGTTTTTCTGTTTCTTTGTATGACTTGTAATTTGTTTTTGTTGTTATTGTTGAAACGGGCATTTGACCATTATAAAGTGATTATTCTAGAAATCAATTTTTCATGCTTCCCTAGTATTTCCTGATTTTTAAAATATTGTTGAAAACGCCAGTAGGCCACTTATTTTGAGATTTTTTTTAAACTATATTTTCAAATATTATTGCTGTTACTGGTGAGCATTTAAGTCTCTGTTTCTTTAGTTTACTTTCAGCTAAATTTTTGACAGAGATTTCTTTAAAATCTAGGAGCTGGAACAAACAAACAAACAAAAAAGCAAAATGGAAAGAATAACAAATTCCAAGTTTTTATGGGTTTGTTTTTTTCAGGGGACTCCTTCACCACTTAGTAAGGCTTATTCTGAGTAGAGATCAGCCTAAAGTAAAAGATTAAGGTCTTCTCAGGACTTTTATGGGCACACTCATGGCTTTCTAAATTCTCCCATATATATGGCTGCTTTTAAATGTCCTGATTTCCCAAAAAGTGATTCTTATTCAGGTCTTAGATGGTCTATTGTATGTCTCTAACCATAATCTTTTGGCCCAGGTGTCTGTGGATTTGTAGTCTACCTTATATCTTTTACAATCATGCCTGCCACTTTCCCACTTGTGTTCTGAGTTATGCGGAAGAGAGATAAGCACTTTGCATCAGTCCTTTTGGTATTCCCCATACATGTTAAAAAATGAACATAATAATTTGCAAGTAAAGTTTGCTCTGTTCCCTGTAATTCCAGAGGCAGAGTGCTGAGAACTGGTCTGCCACCAGCTCAAGACCAAGACCACTGCACCAAGGAAGGGATACAGCAAAGTTGAATAAAAATACCACAAAACTTTCCTACTGGTTTTAATATTCCTTTTTCTTGATTTGGGCACTTGCTTGATTGTTGTAAACCTTTTACTGTTTTCCAGAGCTCCTATAAGGCTAATTATGAGAGCTGTGGTTATTGTTTTGTTTTGTTTTTGATTTTTATGTGGAAGAAGAAGAGCTTGGAGCTTCCTAAACCACCATTTTGCTGTTGTCACTCTCTAAGCTCTCTTCTTAATGCTTTTCAAATATTAAGCCACTTAACTCTCTCAACAACTCTAAGGTACACATTATTATCATTCCATTTAAAGATGATAGGTTGTAAAAAACAGATGAGATCATATATGTAAAGTTCCTAGCATCGTATAGACAGAGTAATGTCAGTCTTATTTTTGCCTATCTTCCCACCCCTCCCACTAAGATCTATGAAGAATGTGCCTATGGTGAAATATAGACAGCACTGGACTAGAATTCAAGACACCTAAAGTCTATTCATACATCTACAGCTAACTCATTATGTAAAGTTAGACAAGTAATTTCCCTGTCTAGTCCTCAGTCTTCCTGTATATAACATGAAAGGTGGAAACTAGACAGTATCAGAGGACTCTATCACCTCTGATATTTTAGGATTCCCAGTGGGAAGAAAGTAAAGTTTACTTCTTTCCCACCACAGGCTTGTAATGCATTTCTTTTGACTGGGCAAAAAACAAGTAGTTATTTGCACGGCTGAATTATATTTCTTGAAAACAAAGCAGAAGGTAGGAGATTAAAGATTCTTTATCTGCCCAATTCTCTCTGCCCCTGGAAGAAGATGAGTGGTTTAGCCTAGAGCAACTGCTCTGTGAACAAACTCCTCACACTTTGTGAATGGGCTCCACCCAGAAAATTGGACTCACAGCCTGACCTGTTGATGGCATCTTCCTGCTTATCTCCATCCTCAGAAGGAACTTCAATCTCCAAATCCTAAGGCTCTGCTACCCTCCAATTCTATCCATTCAAGTCTTCCAAGACATCCACTTGTTGAAATCCAAGAGACAACCTTGGCATAGCTGAGAATGGTTAGTGAGACTGAGGTCTGAGTGTCAAAGGATACAACCATAATCTTCCCATAAAAAGGGGAAAATAAAAGTGCCTTTAATACATCGATGGGATTTCAGAGTTTTTTTCAATTCATGTACATCACACCAGAGGGCAAGTAAAATAGTTTTAAATGAAATATTTTGGCATTTTAAGGAGGATGAAAGCCCCTCCTATAGAGGGAAACCCAGAGTCATTGCCCAGATGTGTGTTTGAGTATCCTTCTCTCCAAATCCTGCCCCATCAACCTCCCTCTTCCCTTCTCTGTAGGATAATATGCATATTTCTTTACAATTTCTCATCCCTCAATTTTGTCTGAAACAAAGAGGCAGAGTCCTACTGGAAAGAAAGTAGGATTTGAAACCAAACATCTGGCTTTAAGTTGTGACTTAGTCACTAACTATGTGACCCTTGGCATGTTGCTTGACCCTTCTGAGCTTCACTGTCCTCATGTGTACAGCAAGTGAGGATAATAAACAATAGGGAAAGCATGCGAAAATTTTACTACAATCTCTTGTTGAAATTTTCTTTAGCCATTAATACTATGAATATGAAAACTATGTATCAACATAGAAAAATATAATGTTGAATTTTTATAGTGGAGCTTAAAATGATATTTATGATTAAAACTAAGTGAAAATGCTCGAGACCAAAAAGGCTGGGAGAAAATGCATTTCCATGCTAAAAGTAGCCATGATGAGGTGACGGAATTGGTGTAATTTCCCTTCTATTTCCTCCTCTTTCTGGGATGTTCTTATCAAAGGACATACAATATTACTAATAGCTATGTCTGAAGAATACCAGTATCCCCAAAGGAATGCAGCAGCAGGAAAAAATTTCCCTAATTTGGAAATAGGATGGCATGTGTACTTCAGGTATATGTTGTGCAAATCTGTGGTCTCCAACCCCCAAGCTGTGGACCGGTACTGGTCCATGGCCTGTTAGGAACCAGGCTGCACAGCAGGAGGTGAGCTGTGGGCAAGTGAGCCAAGCTTCATCTGTATTTACAGCCACACCCCCTTGCTCACATCACTGCCTGAGCTCTGCCTTCTGTCAGATCATCAATGGCATTAGATTCTCATAGGAGTGCAAAACCTACTGTAAACTCCATACATAAGGTATCTAGGTTGTGTGCTCCTTATGAGAATCTAATGCCTGATGATCTGAGGTGGAATTGAGGCAGTATTGTTAGAAATGGGGAGTGGCTGCAAATACAGATTATCATTAGCAGAGAGATTTGACTGCACAGAGACCATAATATTAATAAATCAATTGCTTGCAGACTCATATCAAAACCTTATCAGTGAGTGGCAAGTGACAATTAAGCTGCATCTGGCAGAAAGCTTTATAGTGACAAGTGAGCATCTTACTTCAATTGTAAAGCTGCACCTGGTGGCAGGCTTTATAGTGGCAAGGGAGTTGATGCACTTCAATTGTATAGCTGCATCTGGTGGCAGGCTTTAAGTCAGAATCTGACACTTATTTTAGTCTGTGCATGGCCTGCCAATTATTTTATTTACCACTTCCATCCACCCCTTTTTCCCACACTGCACATTTGTCTCAGTCGCAGTTTTGGAAAGTTCACGAGCTCACCCTAGCAAAAATGAGTAAAAAACAAACATCGTTGGAGAGCTTCTTTGGAAAGGGGGAAAGACCCAATGATGAGACAGCAGAAGACTCTAAGACTGCCAACAAAATTAAACCTGCATTTAAAAGAAAATACCAAGACTCCTACCTAAATTATGGGTTCATTGAAACAGGTGATTCACATTCTCCAAGCCTACTGTGTATAATATGTGGCAACCAGCTATCCAACCAAGCCATGAAACCTTCAAAACTGCTTCCCCATATGGAGACCAAGCACTCCACATTAAAATAGAAGCCTCTGGAGGTTTTCAAAAGAAGAAAACATGAACACAAAGAACAGGAGCAATTATTGAAGGCCACCATTTCATCAAATGTGTCTGCACTGAAAGCATCATCCTTAGTGGCTAACCACATTGCTAAAGCTAAGAAGCCCTTTACTATTGGTGAAGAGTTAATCCTGCCTGCTGCTAAGGACATTTGTCATGAACTTTTAGGAGAAGCTGCAGTTCAAAACGTGGTACATGTTCCCCTTTTGGCTAGCACCATAACTAGATGAATTGATGAAATAGCAGAGGATACTGAGGCACAATTAATGAGTCATGGTGGTACTCAATCCAGCTTGACGAGTCTACCGATGTTGACAATAAGGAAAAAATGCTTATTTTTGTGCAATATATTTTTCAGGAGGATGTGCATGAGTATATGTTATGTGCACTTTTGTTGCCAACTAACACCACAGCTGCAGAACTATTCAAGTCTTTGAATGATTACATATCAGGAAAAGTGAATTGATCATTTTGTGTGTGTATATGCATTAACGGAGCAGCTGCCATGACTGGACAGCTTTCTGGTTTCACTACTAAGGTCAAGGAGGTTGCTTCTGATGTGAGTCTACGCACTGTGTCATCCGTAGAGAAATGCTAGCTAGCCGAAAAAGGTCACCTGAACTAAACATTTTGCAGGATGTGATTAAAATTATCAACCACAATAAAGTACGTGCCCTTAACTTACATCTGTTCATGCAGCTCTGTGAGGAGATGGATGCAGAGCACACACATCTTCTCTTATACACAGAAGTGAGATGGCTTTCTAAAGGTAGATCAGTGGCCAGTTTTTTACTTGTGAGAGCTGCTCTAGAGATTTTTTTTAACAACAAAATGATTTAATCTCAGAAGCATGATGTTAAGTGAAAGAAGCCATACAAAAAAATAGCACCTACTGTACAATTACACTTACATAAATTTCTACACAATGCAAACAAATCTGTATTGACAGGAGTAGGTCAGTTGTTGTTTAGGGATGGTGTGGACAGAGAGATGGATTATAAATAAGCATGAGAAAACTCATGATGAAAATACTTATCTTAATTGTGATCATGGTTTCCTATGTGTATACATATGTTGAAACTTATCAAATTGTACACTTTAAGTATGTACAGTTTCTTGTACATCCATTATGCCTCCATAGGGTAGTTTGAACAATTATATGGCCCACAAAGCATATCTTCCAGCCAAGAGGCCTGGCTATGGTCCAATAGTTTGTACTCTCAGATGTCATGATTATCATAAAAGCCGGAAGGACACTCTGAAACAATTAGAATTGTGCCACAGAATGATTCAAGTTGGTGTATCTATGAAAGGCTGGTGGGGAAAGGGGGAATATTCCTTCTCTGTCTTATATGATTGAAGGAAAATCAGCCTTTTGAGGAATTGTTTTGATGTGGCTGACTGCCTTAATCCACCTTGCTGTAAATCACTAAGCCATAATTAGTTTGCCAGCACCAGGCCCTGCAAAGCCAGGGGGAGTTCTCAGGTTCAGGATTCAGTTCCTCAGGATTCTAGAAGACTCTGTATCTGAGTCCCTGCTGTTATCAACCAGTGCATTTAAGTTTGTTAGTGGTGGCCAATAGGATTAGCTATAGACAAATCTCAGGGACTCCCTTGGTTTGAAAGGTAAAGTAAATCCCCTGAGGAATTTTCTCACCAGCTCCAGTGTAGCAAGATGACTTTATCACATCTGGGACAGAAGGAAAATTCTTCTAATTACATCTTTTGAATATTTTATTCCAGGATCCACTTAGAGGTCTTTCTATCTAATGTTTCTACCTCGTGAAGCTAGTTTCTCAGCTCAAGGCTCTCATGAAGCTACATCAGGTGCCTGGGCAGAAATATAGAACTGCCAATGCAGAGAAGAATCTGTCTCCTCAGATATTCCTTTTATAAAAACAGTCACCACTGGCAGCACATTTCAGTAACACAGAATGGGTCACAAAACTTGCTTACTTGTGTAATATATTCAACCTGTTCAACAACTCAATCTGTCACTTCAGGGGAGAATGACAACTGTGTTCAAGTTGGCAGATACAGTGGCTGTATTCAAAGCCAAACTGGAATTATGGTGGTGACGAGTGAACACTGGGATTTTTGATATGTTTCAAACATTAGCAGAGATTTTGAAAGAGACTGAGCCAGGACCTTCTTTCTCCCAGCTAGTGCATGATCACCTATCTCATTCAAGCATTACTTCCCAATGACAAAAGACCCCTGAACTGGGAAGGAATTGATCTGCCACCCATTTGTGAATAACCCAGGTGAATTGACTTTGTCCATGCTAGAAGAGGATCAACTGCTTGAGATTGCAAATTATTGTTGCCTTAAAAGTATGTCTGAGACAACGTCAAATCTCCATACATTCTGGATGAAAGTCAAGGCAGAATATCCTGAGATTGCCACAAAAGCACTGAAAAGCCTGCTTCCATTTCCAACATCCTATGTTTGTGAAGCAGAGTTTTCTGCAGTAACAGCAATCAAAATGAGATTACAGAGTAGACTGGACATAAGCAACACACTGGGTGTCACTGTCTCCCATTACCCCCAGATGGAACTGTCTAGTTGCAGGAAAACAAGCTCAGGGCTCTCACTGATGGTGAGTTGTATAGTTCTTTCATTGTATATTACAATGTAATAATAATAGAAATAAAGTGCACAATAAATGTAATGTGCTTGCATCACCCCAAAACCATCCCCCCACCCTACAGTCCATGGGAAATTATCTTCCATGAAAACTATCCCTGGTGCCAAAAAGCTTGGGGACCACCAGTGTAAATAATAGTAACAAGAACAACAAGAAAAATGTTTCCAAATAAATAAAATGGTCTATAGATTTCTATAGTACCTTATAGAACTATTGGGAGGATTAAATTAAGTAATGTGTGTGAATAAACCGGGTCCTTTTTACACAGGACATTTGCCTCTGCTTCTGTAATATGATATTTCGTTCCTAACTTCTTAGCTCTCTTCCACTTGGGCCACAGATCTTGATGCAATAGTATGATCCTTCTCCTTTGGGGAAGGAAGCTGTTTCAATACCAAGGTCCATGCCCTCACTGAGATAGGGAGAGTTGTGGATTGAAAGAAACTTAGAGACTCACAGAATCTCAGAATTGAGGTCATATAGTCCAGCCCTTATGCGTTTTAAAAATAACTAATTCCCTTTTGGTTATCTCTTTGTAAGGTGCTTTCATATCCATGCTTGCATTTATTCTTTCCAAGAATACCCACTCCATAGACAAGGAAACTGAGACCAGAGAGGTAACAGGGTAATTTAAGTAGCTAGTGGCAGATTCAGGATTCAAACTCTGGCTTCCTGCCTGCATTCTATCTTCTTTCCCTTAAAACACAGGCTGAATCCTGATTTCCCTTTACAATTATTTTGTCAAGTAATTGAATTCCATACTATCATTAATATGACAACAGAAATGGAATGTCTGTTTTCATAATCATATTCATCACAATCATCATCATGCTTCAAAATAATAATGACAGATTATATTTAGTCAATGAATTACAATACATCACATACTGTGCTTTAAATGAATTATGTCATTTAATATTTACAACAACCTTATGAGGTAGGTACTTTATTAGCCCCATTTTACAGATGAGAACACTGAGCTTCAGAAATTGAGAAATTTATTCAAGGCTGTTCATGCAGACTAAGAGGCAGAACCGGAATTCTAACCCATGATTGTTTATTCGTAAACCTCCACTCATAGTAATGCCACGTCATTCTGCCACCTGAACAGCAATGACTCTGACTAAGGAATAGTCAATCCCTCCAGGTTGTTAGTTTGGGAATAAACTGTAATTTGCTAATCCTCCTTGATACTTGCAGAGCCACTTTGTTTTTCATTTAATTTTTAATTTCTTAGTGGCAGATGACAGAATACTGGGGAAAAAAATTAGAAGAATGCTGCCAGGATGCTTCAGTAATGTACGAAACCCCTTTCTATCCCAATTTATCCCCACTCACTACACATTCATCTGAATTTTGGAGCATGACTTAAATAATGGCTCCGCCTTTTCTTTCTGACTGTTTCTGCATTTATAGAATGTTAATAATTATACCTTCCTCATAGTGAGCATTAAATGACATGATGATAGGTGGAGGCTGAGAGTGGTTACCTCCCTTGTTCACATCCTTCTTAGGCAAAAGAGAAAAATTGAATATGAAACATGCTGAAGGTTGGCAAATGTCCTTTAAATGTCCTCAAATACTTAGTGTTTGTGGCAGACTTCTAAAAATACTAGAATTTTGAGTGATACATTTGGAATACTTCAAAGATGAACACAGGTATGACAAAAACAAATTTAAAAGATTAAAAGAAAGCTTTCAATTTATAATGGTATATGAAGATATATTATGTATCTACATATAGATATATAGATATGTAAAATAAGCTATCTGGTACAGAGTAGGCAAGATTTTAGAGAATGACTGAATAAATTAAGTATCCTCAAGGTCTCCAGATAGTACTATTCCTAAGGTGTTATGGGTTTGACCTTCAAGGCTCTGGCTGCTGGAGAGGAACTAAGTCCAGAGCCTACTTTCTCCTACTCTCAGGCATAGAGTTTGGATTCTAAGAGTTCTGGGGACATTCCTGACCATGCTTAGAACACAGGGTTCAGGAACCTGAGAAAGATTTCAGATCAGGTATCAAGATAAGAATGAAGTGTTAGTGCCTGGAGGATATCAGGAAGTCTGAGCCAAATTTGTGAAAACAGTATCTGAGACTGCTCTAATGTCAGATAGCATATGGGAGATGCATACCTTCTCTGGTACTCTAGCCAGTGGACCAATCAAAAGGCACCTCTAATTAGAGCCCTTTCAAGAGTGACAACTACCAAGTTTGGACTGGCTGTAATTATGCCCACTCACTGGAATGACTTGCCCTGTGATTATGCAGTGGGCAAAAACAGGCATTACTTTTTCATAAGGGCAGAGGAGAAAAAGAAAAGGGGAGGGGAGGGGAGATGGATGAGAAAGAGAAATTTCAGTGTCTTCAGAAAGTCATTCAGACAGATACCAACCCCTGAACAAGAGAGTCGGTGTGCCAGGTCTACTAACTTCTAGATAGGTGGGTTGTTACTGTTTGGGTTGGGCAGGTAAATGGGTTTCTTGTTAGCACTCCAGAGAGATGATTGGAATAGATGATCAGTTCAGGAAGCCTATTCTCCATAAAAGGAAAAGACTTAGCTGTACTATAACCTGAGCACAAAGGGCCCTTACTACTTGCCAATGACTGTTGGCAAATTGGAACCACATAAAATCAAGGAGTCCACAGAGGTCACAAAGCATCCAGTGTCGTACTTTTCTGCTAGTGGGCAGTATTTTCATATGGGGGAATCCTGTATTCTGGCTAGAATAATGAATTACACATTGCTAGGGCATCTCTAGGGCATGCCTTTACAGTCCACCTTCAGGGGAAGCATAGGCCAGTGAGAGAGAAGAAAGGAAGGAGAGAAACTAAGTGAATGCTTACTAAGTGTCAGGCACTGTTATTTAAACATCACAACATTCTGAGGTAAATACTATTTCTATTTTTTATTTTAATTCTATCTCTTGAAGAGTCACAGCACACATTAACATATAAAAGGCTCCAACATGTCCTGCAGTAAATAAACATGTTTAACTTGGTTGAATGTACATGTAGCTTCACAATTCATTTGGTTATGGAAGCCTAGTTGCTTCCCAGAATATCCACTGATATTTCAATGAGCAATAAGTCACTCTGCTTCAAGTCTCTCATCTAAAGTGTATGGTATATAGTGTTTTAAAGGGAAAGTGTGGTAACATATGTCATTTCACTTGACCCATAAAAATAACCCTATGAAGTTAGTATCATTAACATACTGATTTTACACTTAAGAAAACCAAGGATCATGGAGCTTAACTAACAAGCCCCAAGTTATACAGGTAGCAACTGCCAGAGTCAGTAGTCTTAAATCCATGTCTTCCTTGTCCATTTAAGTTTAATAATTTTTTCATGAAGTCTTCAACTCTGACAATTCATGAGTCTATGAACTGTGTAACACTGGGCAACTTCCTTCCCTTTTCTGGGCCTATTTTACCATCTTAAATGAGTAGATAGGATTAGGTAATTTTTAAAAGCCTTGTGGAACCTATCTTGGATTTTAAGGCCCAACCCTATGTTTCTCAAGTTGAGTTGAAATTGTGTTCCAAAGTCTAGATTGCTAAACCCAAGAATGGTGAAGAACTTATATAAATATGGTGGTATTTTTATCCACTAGTGTCATTTAGGGCCTGAGACTTCTGCGAAACACAAATCACTGAATTTGAGCTCTCATATAAGTTAGTTTGAGAAAGTTCCCTGCCATTCTTACCATTCTCATCTAGCTAGTTAGTATCTCAACAAATCATAGCAACAACTGCTCTGCCAAAGAAACTTGGTGGGCTTCCTCAGGCCCTGCATTGACCTGGATAGGTGGGTGGCTCCCCACACACTAATGTTCCTGCCTATTTCTCAGAGCCAGGCAGCCTAGTCTACCAGAAGGACCCAGGCAGATATAGTAGAAATCCAACAATTCTGGCTTAAGGAGGTACAGCACTGTTTCCTTTCCACATGAGACAGACCCCAGTGAGACCGACCCAGACTGTTTCACCCTGCCAGGATAGAGTTCATTTTCCAGTCTATCCACAGAGAAGCTGGAGAATTAAGGAGTCAAAATGAACTTATCTCTGGCCCTCAGAGACCATATCTGCCTTGACTTCTGAATCTTCTAGATCCTCTTTCAAGCCCATATTCCTATCCTCCACATATAAGGCTTTGACCTCCAATTCAGCAGGTTGCAGGGTTTTAACAGTTCAGTGTTCTAAGCAGAGGAAGGGAGCTTACAACACCATTGCAACTTCTCACCTAACAGAGGAACCTCTTCTGTAACATCCTAGTCAGGTTCTCCTAAAAAAGAAACTAACTTCCTTCCTTCCTTTCTTCCTTCCTCCCTTTCTTCCTTCTCTCTCCTTCCTTCGTTCCCTCCCTCCTTCCCTCTCTCTCTCCTTCCTTTCTCCCTTCCTCCCTTCTTTTATTCCTTCTTTTCATCTTTTCTTCCTTTCTCCCTCTTTCCTTTTTCCCTCCCTCCTTCCTTCCTTTCTTCCTTCCTCACCTTCTCCCTCTTTATTTCTTTTTACTTTTTCCTTTCCTTTTCTTTTGTTGCTTCGTTCTCTTACTTTTTCTTTCTTTCCTTCCCTCCCTCGTTCCTTCCTTCCTCCTGTTTTCTGTATTTTTTCTCTTTCTCCCTTTTCCTCCCTTCCTTCCTTCCATTCTTCATCCTTCCTTCTTTTCTTGTTTTCATTCAATTATTACACAAAAATTTGGAGTGCCTAAGTACTGTGTTAGAGACTGAAAAAACAAAGACAATGAGAACAAGTGTCTTCCCTCAGGAAGCTTATAATTTGCTCAGAGAGCCTGATATCTGAAGCAAAGCTTTCCATTTGCGTTCTGGAATCCACCTCTTTCATTATCCCAGAGGCTCACTCCAGTAATTATTCTTTTTCTTAGACATCTTCAGAGTCTCTCACTATAGACTACCCATTGGTCTTGAAGCATGCTAATCTTCCATCTTTAAAAATCCCTACATTCTATGTCACACACCTGCTATTACCCTCCCTTCTCTTCTTCACAGCTAAACTTCATGAATGAATTGACTATAATCTCTGTTTTCTTACCTCTCACTCATTTTTCAACCCACTCTTTTATTTTTTTAAGACAGAATCTTGCTCTGTCACCCTGGGTAGAGTGCAGTGGCATCATCTTAGCTCACTGCAACCTCAAACTCTTGAGCTCAAGCAATCCTCTCACCTCAGTCTCCCAGAGGGTATGAGCCACCATGCCATCCTCAACCCACTCTCGATTGGTGTCAACCCACACCACTCCATCAAAACTGCCCTTCTAAGATGAAAAATGACTTCCTTCTCAAAGTAGGAAATGGACTTTGTCCATCTTATTCAAGTTTGGTTCCAGTACCTAGAACAGTGTCTGGCACAAAGTAGACACCCAATAAATATTTGTGGAATGCATGAGTGTTGTCTTTTCAGGCCTTATTTTCCCAAATTGTCAAATGATCTTAACATTTTGCTTTGCAACTTTTCCTTTCATTGGCTTCTGTGCCAATGTACTCTAGATTTTCCTCTTATCTCTCTGCCTTTTCTTTCCAGTGTCTAATACTAGTATCTCCTCTTCTACCAGTATTTATAATGGACAGCTTGGACTCTGCCCTGTGTATTCCTCTGTTCTAACTCTACACATTTTCCCTAATGACCTCATGCATGGCCATGGCCTTCACATGCTGATTCCTCTCAAATCTATTCCTCAAATTCAAACCTATCTCTTAAGTTTCAAATGAGTATATCTACCTGCCTACTACACATCACCACTGGATGTCTTACAGTCACCTCAAACTCAACACGTTAAAAATCAAACTCTTCCAATTTATCACCCACCCCCAAATTAAATATGTTCCTTCTCTAGTGCCCCTGGTTCATTCACTAAATGCCACTTCTATCCTAGCAGTTGCTCAAGACAGAAACTTTGATATTCATTGCACTTAAAATTAAGTTCAAACTCTACAAATACTACCCCAGCCAGGAGGCCGTGGCCAACATCAGCAGTGATGAGTCATATTTATAGTATATATCTTTGATATGATGTGTTGAGAATAGCATTTTACGTCTGTGGTCTTCCTCCCCCAAACCCATAATCCCTGTCTAATTATGACAAAGACATCAAAAAATTCCAATAAAGGGGCATTCTACAAAATATTTAATTAGCACTGCTCAATCCTGTCAAGGTCATCAAAACAAGTCTGAGAGAACTGTCACAGCCAAGAGGAGCCTAAGGAGACATGACAACTAAATATCTCTTGCCTCTGGATCTAGAATATTCTCCTTACCCCCTTTTACCTGGAAAACTCATACTTATTTTTCAGGCCTCAGTTTGAATGTCACCTCTTCAAGGAAGCTTTTCTTGACTGCACAGACTAAGTTAAATCTCCTCATTCTTTGCTCCCATAGCATCATATGCTTTTTATCAGACTTCTCCTTCTCAGACTTCTCTTCTCATTAACTCCTATAATGATTTGCTCAGTGTATATATCTCTCTGCTAGACTGTAAGTTCCTTGCAAATGGAGACCTTATCATTAATATACTGCTGTGTCTCCAACATCTAGAATGGAGGCTGGAAAACTGACCTGCAGGACAAATCTGCCTACCATGTTTTTTGGAAATGAAGTTTTATTAGAACACAGACATTCTTATTCATTTATGTATTGTGTATGGTTACTTTCACACTACAATAACAAAGTTGAGTAGTTTAAACAGAGATGTATAGCCCACAAAGTCTAAAACAGGTACTATGTGGTCCTTTACAGAAAACATTTACCTATCACTGGCCTAAAGTAGTGCTTAGCACATGGTGGGCCCTCAAAAAATATTTTCCAATTAATTAGTAAAGTTACCTTAATGGGGAAAACAACACAATTCATTGAGTATTCTGATAATTTGTAATCAATCTTGAGTTGTTTTAGGTGGGATTACTATCACCTCAGCTAGAGAGGGATTTTTTCAGCAGTAGAACTTTGGTTTTTCTGTTTGGATTCCTCACAGTCCTTAGTTCTCATCTAAACAGGGCTGTTGTCACAGTGTCTTCTTCCACTCTCCTTGTTTTCTATCACACCACCCATTCAGTGGCAGCAAGGTAATGAGTAAGATTAAACACTTTTGCTATTCTCCTCAAGAGACAGAACCAAATAAACTTACATTGTGGAAAAACTACCCAAGTGGAAATATCTGCTATCAGAGGATATAGTGGAGCCCTGAAAATACAGCACTCTCAATATGAAAACAAACTGCGAGAAAATGCTTGAGGAGAGAGGTAGCCTGGCATAGGTGAAGGTGGTCAGAACTGGGAGACAGAAAACCTGGATCTGGTGACTATTTGCCCACTAACTAGATGTTTGATACCAGGGAAGTTACTTGAATTTTCTGAGTTTCAGTTTTCCGTCTGCAAAATGAGAGATAGGATTTAATTTGTGAGCTTTTCATGATAGCCATGTTGGTACTGAGGAAATTGTCAAGGTCTACTTCTGAAAAGCTTAATGGCAGCTCAGAGTAATGGCTGTGCTCAACTCATAGAACAACAAAGTCCCCTGTGCATCCCATCTATGTCTTTGATTAATAAAAATGAGAACACAAGTTAATTATTGCTTAACAAATGTTGTTTATCAAAAAGACAAATGATATCAAAGGAGAAGAGAAAAACTAAATCCAAAGGGTTCTTAGTGGTAAGAATGTCATAAAAGTATGGGATTAGGTGGTCTCAGAGGTCCCTTTCATCCATGACACTCCACAGTCCTATGATTGTAGCTCATCCAATATTTGAGAACTCAAACAAACCAGCCTTTTAAAGGGCAAGGAGAATCTAGTGGTGTAAATAGAAAGAAAGAAAGAAATCTTTCAAAGTCAGAAGAACTAGAAATTAAATCTCACCTTTGTCACTACTCTGGGACCTTGGTGAGGTCACTTCATTTTTATGAGCCTCACTTTCCTCAGTTGTAAAATTAAAGTTAATAATGCCTACCTTATAGAATTGATGTAAAGACTAAAAGAGATAAAGTAGGTAAAGCATCTGACACATAATACATACTTAGCCTCTTGGACAGTATCAGAGTCATCCCATCTTCCTCTCCACTTTCTCTTTTTCCCATGGATGCCTCACATTGGGCCACTTTTTCACCATGCTTGAAGATTAGCAGAGTTCCTATACAGAGGGCTCTCCTCTATTCCGTGGTCTACTTCTATTCCCCTAGTATCTGCAATATAATCCTTCCACTTGGCCAATGGCAGATAGAACAAGAGAAGCTTGAGGCCCATTCAGTAGGCCAAACTTTTAGTCTGATTTCTAATAGGCTTTGTCTATTTTCTTGTACCTGATCTTGACATTAGTGGCAGCACATAATGCCATAGAAAAGGAAACTGGACCAGGGGTCAGGAGGCCTATGTGAGTCTGTTCCCATCTATGTGAAATCAGAGGTTGTATGCATATTGAGGGCAAGCAGGCTGATATTCAAAGAGGTAATCTTCAGTGTTCTCCTAGCAGTAATGTTCTATGAGTCAAAGAACTGCTTGTCCTAAATCATTAAGATTTGGAAGTTGGAACCAAAGCATCCTGAAGAACTTGAGTTTCACTTCTCATTCATTCCACATGACCAGAACCCTAGGCACTCTTTCCTTAAGAGAGGGATATGACTTGTATAAAACACACGGGAGACACAAAAAGGATTGTGCTCTGAGTAATTTAGAATGAGAAGATGGTGAATATATTTGAAGAGGTGACTTATTTAAAATTTTAAAACAAAATACTGACACACAGAGAGAGATTTAAGCTTTTGTAACTATTCCAGGAAAATGTACCACACATGCAGCTGCTCAGGGCTTCATGTTTATCTATCTGAGCCATGGTGTTTGTTCCAGCAAGGAAGGATGCAGATACATTTAAAAGCCTTGATGATGAATTGCCACTCTCTCTGGCACAGTGTATTGCCAAGACCAATTTCATTCCATGAGAAATTGTGTAAAATTCAACAAGACCTTATTCCATGGAGCTGTGAGTGTCTGAGAGTACTAACAATACTTAGCATTTTTCTCTAGGCACCCAGTGGTTACAAATTCAGTTACAAATGACTAGATTTATATTTCTTTTCTTCCATTTGGCCACTCCTCTCCTTTTTCTTTCTCTTTTCATTTTTACTTCTCAACTTCTCATCTTCTTTTCTCTGTTTTTCTTCTTTCTTCTTCTTTTACTCTTCATCTCTGTTGTCTTCTCCTCTTCATCTGTCTCCTCCCTTTCTTTTCTATCCTTCTCACCTTCTTCCCTTTCCTTCATCTCCTCTCTGCTCTTTCTTCTCTTCTGTCTCACTCCATTTTATTTCCAGCTTTTCTTTTCTTCCTTACCCAATTCCCAGTAATGCCAAGGAAAACAATCTTACTTACAATCACTTTCCTTTTTCCAAGAGAGCTGAAACTCCAACCAGACATATAGAAATAGATTTCACATGGCACAAAAGGACTTACTTGAGAAGCCTTACCAAATATTCCCCTCCAAACTCCAGTCAGTCCACTCTCACTAGCCATCTCCTTGCCTACATGTCCTCCCTAACTCTCTCACTGCTTGATATATACTCACTACTTGGCTTCTGTTATCACCAAAAACTGCAAACAGAAACTAGCTGTGTGGGGGATCTGTGCCAAATTAATACTGAAGTCCCTTCCCCATAGAGACTTATAGGCCATTTCAGATAACACTTGACATAAGCAGATGAAATAATATAAAATGTTCAAACATCAGAGCAAGAGACTACCAAGTCTACACCTCTCATGTTATGTTGTTGAAAACTAGGACCCTAAGAGGGAAAAAATCCTGCAGCTAGTCAGGGGTCAGATCATGTAGGCCTTATTGTAGACTTTGGATGATATTTTAACTGCAAACAGCCCTTTATTGACCACACTTCCCTCAGCAAAGGGCTGGGTCTCATTTGTTTCTGTAACACTAACATCTAGTATAGGATCTTCTCTAATAAATGAGTATTTATTGACTGACCTCCAAGTTAGGACAGGATCTTACATTACACCTCTATAAACTTCTCTCTGTTCAACTGTACAATGCGGTTAACAACAGTAACTTCCTCATAAGGTTAAGGTGAGGATTAAATAAGATAACCTATGTAAAGCACTCAGATTAGTGCTTGGAACACAAAAAAATTGCTGTTTAATCATTACCTATTATTGTTATTAACAAATATATTCTCAGCAATTTCAGCTCAAGTGCAATTTTTCTGAATAACTCAAAGATCATAGAGTATATGGGTGAGTGAGTGCTAGACCTGTCTTAACCCTGACCATACTATAAAGTAACATTTCTCAACCTTGACAATATTGCATTTTGTTCTGGAAAATTCTTTGTTTGGAAGACGAGACTGTCCTGTGCTTGGTATAATGTTTAGCAGCATTTCTTCTCTCTACCCACTATATATTAATAGCACTCCCTCCCCCAGTATGACAACCAAAAATGTCTCCAGGATTTCCAAATTTTCCCAGTGAGAGGGACAAAATTGCCCCCATTTAGAACCACTGACCTCAAAATACATCAAAATACAATGCAATGTGCTAGCCATGTGGAATTATAAGAGGCCCAGGTGAGCTTATGTCTTCATTTAGGTGTCAGTTGTTCAACCCTGGGTGAGGAAGAAGGGGAAAGTGGTATCAGGGAGTTTACAGCTTTACTTTTAATTGGAATTTAGACAGGTCAGGAATATCTGATAAACTGGTAGGTGTGTCTGCCAGAGGCCTGTGACAGAGGATCAGAGAGCCTCCTCAGACAAGATTCAGCCTGAAGAAAGAAGGTGGCAGGTTTGAAGACTTTGTGAAAAAGCTCTTTTTCTGAAAACTGAATGATTAAGAGCTCAACTAGTATTGATTAGGGATATCTCTGACAAGGCAGAATGCAACTAGAAGAAGGGATTTCCCCCTTCTTTGACATAGGCCACCTAGTAACTTTGGCATAACGAGGGCTCTAGTGATGTTACACAAGGGAAATTGCGAGGTTAGGCAGAAAGGAGTGGTGAAGAGGAAAAGTAGATACAAATACAAGTAAGATATGTGAAATTTCTAGAAATATTTAAAAGATGGGCTTCCAAGAGAGTCTTTAATTAGGTGTGATCAAGAACCAGTAAAATTTATAATATTACCATATTATTTATGTGTTCATATTTGATATCACAAGTTGGTGAAACCTAAAGAAATCCAGGACCCTGGCAGATATTAGTCAGTAAATATTTGTAGAATGAAGTGATGATCAAATGAATGGGTCTCTAGATGATGATCTTAAGAACACATCAATGTGAGTACTTGAGAGTTAGGAGACCTTGCTTCCAACCCCTCATTAGACATTGTGCAATTAACTTCCCATCAGTTTGCTTCAGCAGCCTCATACTTGAAATAGAGAGATTGGACTAGATGATCTTTAAGTTTCTTTCCAGCCCTGACATTCTATGCATCTATGATTTTACACACAATTGTGGATCAATGAAAACATTCATTTCTTTTCTAGAACCTTCTCAGTAAACCAGAGATGGTGAATCACAGACTTCTCCTGGGAACTCTTCTAAGTCTTTGGTCTACAGCCTGGAAAAAGTGGGTTTCTATAACATATTCTTGCTTTGCTCAATCCACTTTTAAAGACAAAATAACTCCAGGCCTCCCATTCACATCTTAGGTCTATTGAGCACTCTGTCCTGCTGTCCTTAAAGACAATCTAGTCTTCTTTTAACCTCAGCTGCAAACCCTTTATGTGATTAAAAAGAGTTTGTAGAGTCTTTTCTAAGATCCTTCTTTTTTCAGGCCAAAAACTTTAAAAATTTAGTCCTTCTTGAGCCTATTTTCCAGCCTTTTAGTCATATTAATTCTTCTCCCCAAATGCTTTCCATTACTGTACTAAGAATCAGAAAATCTGGGATCAAAATACTGGCTCTGCCACTAACTTGCTAAGTTGTGATGGGCAGGTTATTTAATCTTTAGGCCATGATTTCCTCAACTGTAAAGTGGGGCTAATAATCCCTGTCCTGCCTAAGGATTGGAAGGGAGGTTTGCCCATCTGAAAGACTCAGAATAGTGGAGCATTGTTCTAAATCACGACGTTGAAAGAAGTATAGAGATTCAGACAATTTGCCATTCCCAGGAACTGACCATAAACTCTCAACAACAGTAAAATTAACGTGAAATGGAGAAACAAACTGTGGTACATATATATGATAGAGTACTAATCAAAAGTAGATGAATATCAAATGCATTTTGCTAGATGAAAAATGTGAAATCCAAAAGGCTACTTGTTGGAAGATTCCATTATATCACATTCTGGAAAAGGTAAAATTATAGAGATGAAAAACAGGTCAGTGGTTACCGTAAGTTAGGGGTGGGAGGAAGGATTGACTTCAAAGATGAAACATGAGAAAATTTGTAGAGTGATGGAATTGTTGTGTAAGGAACTGTGATAGTAGGCATCTGGCCCTGTGCAATTGCCAAAAGCTGTAGAACTGAGACTCCTCAAAAATATTTATTAATTATAAAGTGTATGAAATACTACATTTACAATGAAGAAACCTAGCAGACACCACCTTAAGCTAGTGATCAAGTGATCAACCTATAATAAAACAGCCAATAAAGGCATATCAGCATAATGTTTCTCTTGATATGATTCTCTGCAAAAGGCCCATTATCTCTGTAGTATTATTCCCTAAAATCCAATATAATAATGAAAAAACATCAGGCAAACCCAAATTGAAGAACAAATTGAAGGATAGATTATCTACAGATTACCGAATAAGTACACTTCAAAAGTGTCCTGCAAAGAAAGACCAAGGAACTGTCACAGAATGGAAATGACTAAGTATATATGATAAATAAATGCAATATTGGACCCTGAATTGGATACTGTAATAGGAAAAGGACATTAGTAAAAAAAAACTAGAGAAATCCAAATAAAGACTCTAGTAAAGTTAGTACAACAACGTAATTTTTTAGTTTCAATTACTATAGCATGGTATTATAAGATTAATATTAGGATAAGCTAGGTGAAGTTATATGAAAACATTTTATTATCTTTTGAACTCTTCTATAAGTCTATAATTATTTCAAAACAAAATATTTTTTAAAAGTTAAACCTCTGGGGCTGGGTGTGGTGGCTCACTCCTGTAATCCTAGCACTCTGGGAGGCTCAGGCAGGAGGATCACTTGAGGTCGGGAGTTCAAGACCAGCCTGAGCAAGAGTGAGACCACATCTCTACTAAAAATAGAAAGAAATTAGCCATACAATTAAAAACATATAGAAAAAATTAGCTGGGCATGGTGGCACAGGCCTGTAGTCCCAGCTACTCGGGAGGCTGAAGCAGAAGGATTGCTTGATCCCAGGAGTTTGAGGTTACTGTGAGCTAGGCTGATACCATGGCACTCTAGCCCACGGGCAACAGAGGAGACTCTGTCTCAAAAAAAAAAAAGTTAAATTTCTGATTTCAGCTCTGATGTGTAAAGATCTTAGAAGTCATCACTCCTATCCTTACTACAAGAAAATAGTTGAACAAACTGATAATCAATGAGTTTTCTTGAACTTCCCAGAGAGTTGAGGTCTCAGGGAAAATAACCACCCCAAAATCTAGAAAGTCAGGTGAACACAGAAAATCAGAGCTTACCTGAAACAGAAGCCATTGAAGCCATAAATCAGTAAAAACATTTAAATGACAATTTTGACAAGTTTCTGGAGGCTGAGTATGAGCTATCATGAGAGTGAGAAACTCCTGGGGGCTTCATTCTTATGGGGCCACCACACTTTCATCAGATATACTAACAGGAAACCCACCAGGTTCTTAATGTACAGAATCAAGAAAAATCCTCTCCTGTTTCTGGTAGGGAAAGGGAAAACCAACAATTTTAAATATATGCAGAGTATTTTCAGTAATAAGAGCCTTCTGTGTGGGGGAAAAGACTTTGCCAGAATCTTATTCAACCTGAGGGAAGGGCATGTATCAAACTCTAGCCCTCTCTAACCTTCTTGTCTCATCTACAAGTGGAAAAAAAGCTAAGAAATACTTGTGAAGTAACATAGACAAACAAATAGAATAAGAAGTAATCATTGCGTTATAAAACTTCCCCTTCTCCACATTTACCTACCACATCAAAGGACTTCTGTAAAATAATAGTGGACTACAGCTGAAAGAAGTTCAAGGTTCTAACTCTATTTAAGAAGGAATTCTTAGGGAAACTCAAAGACAATAAAGGAGAGCAAAATGAGAATACTAGAGAAAAATGAAGGCTCTCGTACCTACAGCTATAGCAAGCATTAAACACAGCCCACTCCTAGCCAGATTAATATGAAACTCCACACTAAAGTTATACTTACCTCAGTTTCTATTACCTAATAGAAACTTGGTTATCATGTTATTATATCTGGCTTTCAACAAAAAAGTTAGGAGGCACGCTAAAAGGAAAGAAAATCACAGTTTGAAAACACAAAGCAAACATCTGAATCAGACTCAGATATGACTTGCATTTCAAAATGACTAGACAGAAAATTTCAAATAACTATGATTACTATGTTAAGGATTCTAATGAAAAACATAGTTAACATGCGATTACAATGGGTAATATAAGCAGAGATATGGAAACTCCAAGGGAAAAAATGAAAAAATGCTAGAAATTTCTTAAAAACTGTAACAGAAATGAAGAAATCCTGTGATGGGCTCATCAGTAAACCATTCACAGCTTAAGAAAGAATCGAGTAGCTTGAATATATGTCAATAGAAACTTCCCAAATTGAAACTAAAAGAGAAAACATAATTTAAAAAGCATAACAAAGTATCTAAGAACTGTTGAACAATTTCAAAAAGTTTGACATATGGGTAATGGGACTAGCAGAAGCAAAAAAAGAAAAGAGAAAAAATCAGATGAAATATTTGAAGTAATAATAGCAGATATTTTTTCAAAATTAATGACTAATAGATATCAAACAACAGTTTTAGGGAGTTCAAAGAGTGCCAAGCAGTATACATACCAAACAAGTCTATATGTAGGTATATCATATTCAAATTGTAGAATAAAAAGAAAAAAGATAAAAACTTGAAAGAAGTAAGAGGGAGGAGGGAAGATGAATAAGAACGACACTGGACTTCTTGTCAAAACCATTCAAGCAAGAAGAGAGTGGGGTGATATGTTTAAAGCACTGAACATAAAACCAAACAAAACAAAACACCAATCAGGAATTCTATATCCGGCAAAATTATCCTTCAAAAGTGAAAGAGAAATAAAGACATTCTCAGACAAAAACTAAGGAAATACATCACCAGCATATCTGCCCTGCAAGGAATGGTAAAAGAAGTTTCTTGGGACACTCCCTTCAATAAATTGTTCTAGCAAAACTGGATATTCATATGCACAAGAATGAAAGTAGAGCCTTTTCTCTTACTATACACAAAAATCAACTAAAAACGAATTAAAGACTTACACATAGTACCCCAAACTATGGCACACTAGAAGAAAACAGATCAATGGTTACCAGAGGTTAGGGGTGGGAGAAGGGATTGACTTCAAAGGTGGAAAATTAGAGAATTTATAGAGTGATGGAACTGTTTTGTAAGGAACTGTGATAGTAGGCACCTGGCTCTGTGCAATTGCAAAAACGTATAGAACTGAGACTCCTCAAAAACATTTATTAATTATAAAGGGTATAAAATAGTACATTTACAATGAAGAAACATAGAAGAGATAATCCAGGACATTGATTTAGGCAGATTTTATGGCTAAGACCTCAAAATCACAGACAACAAAAACAAAAATAGACAAGTGAGATAATATTATACTAAAAAGCTTCTGCACAACAAAGGAAACAACTGAGTGAAGAGGCAAAGCCTGTTGAATGGGGGAAATATTCACAAACTATTCATACAACAAGGAAATAATATCCAGAATATACAAGATATTCAAACAACTCAACAACAGCAAAACAAATAATCCCATTAAAAAGTGGGCAAAAGAACCGAATAGACATTTCTCAAAAGAAGACATAAAAATAGCCAACAGGTACATGAAAAACTGCTCAGCATCACTAATGATCATGGAAATTCAAGTCAAAACCACAATGAGATACATTTTACCCCAGTTAGAATGGCCATTATTAATAAGACAAAAAATAACAGATGCTGGCTAGGATTCAGAGAAAAGGGAATTCTTATACACTGTTCATGAAAATGTAAATTAGCACAACCATTATAAAAAAAACAGTATGGATATTTCTCAAGAAACTAAAAATAGAACTAGAACATGATCCAGCAATCCCACTACTGGGTATTTATCCAAAGGAAATGAAATCAGTATATCAGAGGGATACCTTCACTTCCATGTTTATTGCTGTACTATTCACAATAACAAAGATATAGAATCAACATAAGTGTCCATCTACAGATGAATGGATAAAGAAAATGTGGTGTATATACACAATGGAATACTATTTGGCCATACAAAAGAATGAAATTATGTCATTTGCAGCAACCTGGATGAAACTGGAGGTTGTTACGTTATGAGAAATAAGACAGGCACAGAAATACAAACATTGCGTGTTCTCACCCATATGTGAGAGCTAAAAGTAATTTATCTCATGGAGGTAGAAAGTAGAATGGTAGTTACTTGAGGTGGGGAAGTGTGTGTTGGGGGGATGTGAGAGGTTGGTTAATGGGTACAGATAGTTAGATAAAAGGCATAATATGCAATGTTCAGTAGCACAGTTAACAACAATGTATTTTATATTTCAAATATCTAGAAAAGAGGACTTAAAATGTTCCCAACACATAGAAATGATAAATACATGAACTGATGGATATCCTAAATACTCTGACTTGACCATCGCACATCCTATATATAACAAAATATTACATGAACCCCATAATACGTACAAATATTATATATCAAAAAAGAAATTCCTTGGGAAGAATAAAAAATATTTCGGACAATAGGATTTACATAAAAATAACATTGGAGAATGCATAAATTAAGGTAAAATAAAATTTTCTATTCTTCTTATACCTAACTGATTTAATAGAATAATTGGTCAAATAATAATAGTAACAATGTATTGAGTGATTATAGCATAAGGATAAATTAAATCAATAACAACAATGTTCTAAGGGGAGGGGAGAGAGGAATTGCGAATACTCTGCTATGTGATGCCTACACTAGCCATGAAGCAGAATAGTGTTATTTGAAAGTGGATTTAAATTAGTTGTAAATGTATAATTGTAAACTCTAGGGAAACTACTAAATTTTTTGAAAGAGGTATGTATAATTGATATAATAAGAAGAATGAACATGGAATCATACAAACTGCTCAATTAAAATCAGAGAAAGTGCAAAATGAGGGAAAAAAGAAAGAACAAGAGCAATGAATAGAAATAAATTACAAATGTAGTAGATGTTAATCCAGCTATATCAATAATCATTTCAAATGTGAATTGTCTAAATACACCAATTGAGAGACAGAGAATTCTATATCAGGAAAAACCATTTCCCCAAAATAAAGGAGAATTAATATATTCTCATAAAAAAAGCTGAGTGAAATTTTTGCTAGTAGACCTACCCTATTGTAGCCTTTATTGTAAATGCTAAAGTGAGTTCTTTGGGCTGAAATGAAAAACATTAGACAGTAACTTGAAGTCATACAATAATAGTAGTAAAGGTAACTACAGAGATAAATATAGAGCCAGTATCATTAAATATTTTATGTTTTGTTTATAACTCCTCCTGTTTATATATGATTTAAAAGAGAAATTCACTAAACAATAATTACAAATCTATGATAATAGCACGCAATGTATAAAAACATAATTTGCAATAATAACCATATGGAAAGTGCCAGAGCTGTACAGAAGCTGATAATTTGCATGATATTGAGCTAAGACAGTATCAGTTCAAGCTAGAATGCTATGAATTTAGGATATTAATACCAATCCATATAGTAACTGCTGAAAAAATAAATAATATGCAGGAAAGAAAATGAGAAGGATATCAAATTCTAAAGATTAAAGCAATCTCTATCAAAATCCCAATGGCATTTTTTGCAAAAATGGAAAACTCCATTGTAAAATTCGTAGGGAATCCCAATGGGCCCCAAATAGCAGAAACAATCTTGAAAAAGAAAAAAAAGTGGAAAGCCTCACATATCTTGATTTCAAAACTTATTACAAAATCACAGTAACTGAAACAGTATGGTACTGGCATAATGGGAGACATAGAGATCAATGAAATAAAGTAACCCAGAAGTAACCCATTTTGTCTATGGTCAAATGATTTTCAACAAGGCTATCAAAACTATTCAACAGGAGAGTCTTTATAGTCTTTTCTACAAATGATGTCAAGAAAACTGGCTATCCATATGCAAAAAAATGAAATTGAGCCCCTACCTTACATAATATACAACATTAACTCAAAATGGACATAAACATCAGACCCAAAACTATAAAATTCTTAGAAGAAAATATATGGGAAAAGCTTCATGACATTAGATTTGGAAATGATTTTTGGATATGACACCAAAAGCACAGACAGGAAAAGTAAAAATAAATTAATTGGACTATATTAAAATCAAAAACTGTATATTAAGGGACACAATTAATGGAGTGGATAGGCAACCTACAGAATGGAAGAAAATATTTGTAAATTATATATATTACAGGAGGTTCATGTCCAGAATATATAACAAATGCTATAAATCAACATCAAAAAAATTAACATTATTAAAAATGGATAACAACCTGGAAGAAACATTTCTCCAAAAGTGATACACAAATGGCCAACAAATATATGAAAAGATGCTCAACATCACTAATCATGATGGAAATACAAATCAAAACCACAGTGAAATATAACCTCACAGCCATTAGAATGCCTGCTATTAAAAAGAAAAGAAAAGAAAAAGTGCTTATGAGAATGGAGAGTGCACTGTTGGTGGAAAGGTAAAATGATGTAACCACTATGAAAAAATTAAACATATAATTACCATATGACCCAGCAATGCCACTTCAGGGTACATATTCAAAAGTTTTGAAAGTAGAATATCAAAGAGATATTTGTACACCCATGTGCATAGCAGCATTATTCACAATAGCCAAAAGGTGGATGTAACAAAAAGGTCCATGGATACATGAATGGATAAATAAAATGTGATATATTTACATAATTGAATATTATTCAACCTTAAAAAGGAAGGAAATTATGACACATGATACAACATAGATGAGACTTGAGGACCTTTCTTTAAGTGAAATAAGCCAGTCACACGAAAATAAATACTGTATGATTTTATTTACACAGGGTATCGAGGGTAGCCAAACTCATAGAAACAGAAAATATAATGGTGGTTGCCAGGGGCTAGGGGATGGGGGAAAAGGTAGTTGATGTTTAATGGGTATAGAGATGAAGGATGAAAAAGTTCTGGAGATTAGTACAAAGCACTACTAAAGTGTACACATAAAATAATTATGATGATAAATTTTATGCTATATGTATTTTACTTCAATTTTGTTTTTAAAAGTCTCAAAACATTAACCTAACTTTATACCTACAGTAAATAGAAAAAGAAGAGTAAACTAAATGCAAATCTTGCAGAAGGAAGGAAATTATAACAATTAAAGTGAAGATAAATTAAATATTCAGATAATATAAAAACAATACAGAAAATCAAAGGAACCAAAGATTGTTTCTTTGAAAAGATCAAAAACAAAGTAACCAACCTTTAGCTAGATTGACTGTAATGTTCATATTTATGTTCTCACTTTCATTTCTGATTTTAGCTAATTGCATCTTCTCTGTCTTTTCATTAGTGAGTCTAGCTAAATGTTCACTAATGTTTTTATCTTTTCAAAGAGCCGTTCTTTGGTTTTATTAATTCTTCTTAACTCATTCTATGAGTCTTGACACCAAAGCAACACATGTAAAGAAAACTACACACCAATATCCTTTATGAACACAAATTCAGTAATCCTCAAAAAAATACTAGCAAACCAAATCCAGCAGAATATTAAAAGGATGAAAAACCATGACCAAGTGGGATTTCTCCCAGGATTGTAAAGATGGTTCAACATATCAAAATCAATTAATATAATATGCAACCATAGAAGGAAGGAAAACAAAACACATAATACCTCAATTAACACAGAAAAAGCATTTGACAAAATCCAACACCCTTTCATAATTAAAACACTCAGAAAACTGGAATACAAGGGAACTTCCTCCTAATGATAAAGGGCATTTATAAAAAACACATAGCTAAGATCACTCTCACTGGTGAAAGACTGAAAGATTTTCCCTCTGAAATGAAGACCTATACAATAATTCCCACTTTTGCTACTGCTATGCAACATTGTGCTGGAAGTTTTTGTCAGAGCAGTTAAGTAAGACAATGAAATAAAAGTCATGTAAGTTTGAAAGAAAGATGTATGGCATGATCCTATATATAGAAAATTCTAAAAATTCTACACATCAAAAAAAAAACTTATTACTGTCAGTAAATGAATTCAGCAAAAGTCACAGCATACAAGATTAGCACACAAAAATCAATTGTACTTTTATACACTGGTGATGAACAATCCGCAAAAGAAATTAAGAAAACAATTCCACTTATAATGGCATCAAAATAATAAAATACTTAAGAGTAAATTTAACAAAGGAGGCACAAGATTGAAAACTATAAAACATTGCTGAAAGAATTTAAAGAATACCTAAGGAAATGGATTAGGAGACAATATTTTTAAGATGACAATACTCCCCAAAGAAATCTACAAATTCAATGATTGCATTGAATCTCTATCAAAATCATAACAAAATGTTTTTCAGAAACTGAAAAGCTGATCCTAACATTCATGTGGAATTGCAAGTGACCTCATATTGTCAAAACAATCTTGAAAAAGAAGAACAAATTGGAAGGATTCACACTTCCTGATTTAAAACTTATTACAAAGCTACAGTAATCAAAACAGCATGATACTGGCATAGGGTCAATGGAATAGAATTGAGAGCCAATGAGTAAAATCATATGCCTCTGGTCACTTGATTTTTTGATAGTGATGCCAAGACAATTCAATAAGGGAAGGAATAGTCTGTAAGATAAATGATGTTAGGGCTTATGGATATACTCATGCAAAAGAATGATGCTATATCCTTACTATTTACTATATAAAAATTAACACAAAATAGATTAAAGACCTAAATATAAGAGCTTAAACCACAAAATTCTTACAAAAATAATAGCGTTAGGACAAATGGATATCCACATGCAAAAAAAATGACGTTAGACTTTTACTTTATACCATATAATACAAAAATTAATTTAAAGTGGATCAAAGATCTAAAAATAAGAGGTAAAACTATAAAACCCTCAGAAAACAATTCATAGAGATAAATTTTTATGACCTTTGATTTCACAATGGTTTCTTAGTTATGACAACAAATGCACAAGCAACAAAAGAAAAAATAGATAAATTGGGCCTCATCAAAATTAAATACTTTTTTATAACAAAGGACACTATCAAGAACAATAAAAGGCAACTTACAGAATGGGAAAAATATTTGCAAGTTTTATATCTGATAAGGGTCTGGTCTACAGCATATATAAAGAACTCTTACAACTCAAAAATGAAAAGACAAGCAACCCAATTTTAAAATGGGCAAAGGGCTTAAATGGACATTTCTCCAAAAAAAGGTGGAAATGGCTAACAAGCACATAAAAATGCTCAACATCATTATCATGAATAAAATGCAAATCAACATCATTATCATAAATAAAATGCAAACCATAATGCAAATAAAAATCACATCACATACACCAGGATGTCTATAACAAAAAAATTGAAAATGACAAGCATTGGCCAAGGTGTGAAGAAAGCAGAACCTTCATACATTGCTGGTGCAAATGAAAAATTGTGCAACTGCTGTGGAAAAGTTTGGTGGTTCCTCAGTAAGTTAAACTCAGCATATGACTCAGCAATGTCACAGATTTTCAAGCAAAAACTTGTACACAAATGTACATAGAAGCATTTATTCACAATCACCATAAGGTGGAAACAATCCAAATGTTTGTCAGCTGATCAATGGGTAAAACGTGGTATATCTATGCAATGGAATATTATTTGACAATAGAAAGGAATGAAGTATTGATAAATGCTCCAACATTGATGAGCCTTTATAACATTATGCTAAATCAAAGAAGGAGGACACAAAAGGCCACATATTGTATAATTCCATTTATATGAAAAATCCAGAATAGGCAAATACGTAGAGAAAGAAAGTGTATTAGTTGTTTCGAGGGACCGGAAAGAGGGGGGAATGAAGAGTGACTGCTTAATGGGTACAGACTCTCCTTTTGGGGTAATGAAAATGTTCTGGGACTCAGTGTCAATGGTTGCACAACACTGTAAATGTACTAAATGCCACTGAATTGTCCACTTTATAATGATTAAAATTGTGATGTTATGTTGCATGTATAGGACCATAATAAAAAAAGGAAAGGGATGCACCATGGAGTACTACTCAGCCACAAAAACAAAATGATGATCTAGCACTTCTTGTATTATCCTGGATGGAGCTGGAGCCCATTCTACTAAGTAAAGTATCACAAGAACGGAAAAACAAGAACCACATGTACTCAACATTTATGTGCACATATAGTAGTAACATTCACCAGGTGTCGGGCAGGTGAGAAGGTAGAGGAGGGGGATGGATATATTCACACCTAATGGGTGTGGTGTGCACCGTCTGGGGGATGGACACACTTGTAGCTCTGACTTGGACATGGCAAAGGCAATATATGTAACCTAAACAGTTGTAACCCCATAATATTCTGAAATTTTTTTTTAAAAAGTTATAACGTGCTAACACAAATAGAAGGAAAGCTGGAGTAGCTAAATTGGTTTTAGACAAGGCTGATTTTGGAATGAGGAGAATTATCAACGACTGAGAGGAAAACTGCATAATGATAAAGGAGTTGAGTCTCCAAGAAGGCATAGCAATCCTTCATGTATATGCACCTGCCAAAACAGCATCAAAGTACAGGCATACCTAGAGATATTGCAGGTCTGGTTCCAAAACACCACAGTAAAGCAAGTCACAAAAATTTTTTGTTTCCCAGTGCATACAAAAGTTATGTTTACACTATACTGAAGTCTATTAAGTGTGCAGTTGTGTCTAAAAAGCAATGTGCATATCTTAATTAAAATACTTTATTGCTAAAAATGGCTACCCATCATGTGAGCCTTCAGTGACTCATAATCTTTTTGCTTGTGGAGGATCTTGCCTTAATGTTGGTGGCTACTAACTGATCAGTTGATAATTGCTGAAGGTTGAGGTGGCTGTGGTAATTTCTTAAAATAAGGCAACAATGAAATTCGCTGCATTGATTCACTCTTCCTTTCACAAAAGATTTCTGTGTACCACATGATGCTGTTTGATAGAATTTTACCCATGGTAGAACTTCTTTCAAAACTGGAGTCAATCCACTCAAGCTGGGCTGCTGCTTTATCAATTAAGTTTATGTAATATTCTAAACTGTTTTTTAAAATTTTTATTTCTTTGTTGCTACTTTGAAGGGTATTGAGTCCTTAATTTGGTTCTCCGTTTGACTGTTATTGGTATATATAAATGCCTCTGATTTGTGTGTATTGATTTTGTAACCTGAGACTTTACTGAATTCATTGATCAATTCCAGGAGTCTCTTGGTTGAATCCTTGGGATTTTCCAGGTATAACATCATATCGTCAGCAAAAAGTGAGAGTTTGATCTCTTCTTTCCCTATTTGGACTCCCTTGATTCTGCTCTCTTGCCTGATAGCTCTTGCGACGACTTCCAATACTATGTTGAAAAGTAATGGAGACAGGGGGCAGCCTTGCCTGGTTCCAGTTCTAAGTGGGAATGCTTTCAATTTTTCCCCATTCAGTATGATGTTGGCTGTGGGTTTGTCATATATGGCTTGTATCATTTTTAGGTAGGTCCCATCTATGCCTATTTTGTTAAGCGTTCTTATCATAAAAGGGTGTTGAATTTGGGGGATGGGGTGGGGGGAGGGGATGGGGTATAACTACATGATGAGTGCAATGTGCACTGTCTGGGGAATGGACACACCTGAAGTTCTGACTCGAGGGGATGGGCGGGACATGGGCAATATATATAACCTGAACTTTTGTACCCCCATTATGATAAGCTGAAAATTAAAAAAATTATTTCTTTATTTATTTCAGGATATTATGGGGGTACAAACATTTTGGTTACATGTTATGACTTTGCCACACCCAAACCATGATTTGAGGCATGCCTTTCGCCCCTACAATGCTTACCACATCCATTAGTTGTGAGTTTCCCACCCCTACCTCCCCAATTCCTGAAGAATATTATTACCGTATGAGCACCACAGTGTTGATCAGTTAGTGCCAATTTGATGGCGAGTACATGTGGAGCCTATTCTTCCATTCTTGTGATACCTCACTGCAGAGGATGGGCTCAAGTTCTATCCAGGAAAATATAAAAGGTGCTAGATTATCGTCATTTCTTATAATTAAGTAATATTCCATTGGATACATATGCCAAATTTTATTAATCCACTCATTAATTAATGGGCACTTGGGTTGTTTCCACATTCTTACAATAGTGAATTGTGCTGCCATAAACATTCGAGTGCAGATGTCTTTATTATAGAATGACTTTTGTTCCTTTGGGTAGATACCTAATAGTGCTACTGCTGGATCAAATTGTATTTCTATTTTTAGCTCTTTGAGGTATCTCCAAATTCTTTTCCACAGAGGTTGCACTAATTTGAAGTCCCACCAGCAGTGTAAGAGTGTTTTTGTCTCTCTACATCCTCACCAGTATTTGTTGTCTTGGGTTTTTTTGATAAAGGCCAGTCTCACTGGAGTTAGGTAATATCTCATTGTGGTTTTGATTTGCATTTCTCTAATGATTAGAGATGCTGGGCATTTTTTTATATGCTGGCCATTATTCTGTCTTCTTTTGAAAAGTTTCTGTTCATGTCCTTTGCCCATTTATTGGTGGGGTTGTTTGATTTTTTCTTGTTGGTTTTTTTTTTTAAGTTCTAGATAGATTCTTGCTTCAGCGCTTTATCAGATGTGTAGAGAGCAAATATTTTCTCCCATTCTATAGGCTGTCTATTTGCTCTGATGATCATTTCCTCCATTTATTTATTTTTGTTGCTGCTGTGATTGCTTGGGGGTCTTCTTCAAAAATTCTTTCCCTAGGCCAATGTCTGAAACGGTCTTCCCTACATCTTCTTCTAGGATTCTTAAGGTTTCATGTCTTATGTTTAAGTCTGTTATCCATCATGAATTGATTTTTGTAAGAGGTGAGAGGTGGGAATCCAGTTTCAATCTTCTGCATGTAGTTATCCAGTTTTACCAGCACGATTTATTGAAAAGAGTTTCTTTCCCCCAGTGTATCTTTTTGTCTGCTTTGTCAAAGATTAGACTAACATATGCAGATGGTTTCTTCTCTGGATTCTCAGTCCTGTTCCAAAGGTCTATATCTCTGTTTTTGTGCCAGTACCATACTGTTTTAGTTACTATAGCCTTGTAGTACAGCTTGAAGTCTGGTAGGCTGCTGCTGCCTTCCAGTTTGTTCTTCTTGCTTAAGATTGCTTTGGCTATACAAAGTCTTCTCTGGTTCCATACAACGAGTAGAATTATTTTTTCTAGATATGTAAAGAATGATGATGGTACTTTGACAGGGATTGCATTAATTCTGTAGATCACTTCAGGTTATATGGACATTTTAACAATGTTGATTCTACCAATCCATGAGCAAGGTAGATTTTTCCATCTGTTTACATCTTCTACAATTTGTTTTCTTAGTGTTTTGTAGTTCTCCCTGTATATGTCTCTCACATCTTTTGTTAAATATATTCCTAGATATTTAATTCTCTTTGAGGCTATTGTAAAAGCTGTTGCATTTTTTATTTGAATTTTGGCTTCACTGCTATTGGTGTAAATGAAGCCCTCTGATTTGTATGTATTGATTTTGTATCCTGAGACTTTACTGAATTCACTTATAACTTCTAGGGGTCTCTTGGTTGAATCCTTGGGATTTTCTAGATATCATATCATCAGAAAAGAGTGAGAGTTTGATCTCTTCTGCCCCCATTTGGACAACTCTAATTCTCCTCTCTTGTCTAATTGCTCTAGCAAGGACTTCCAGCACTACATTGAATAGAAGTGGAGATAGTGGGCAACTTTGTCTGATTTTGGTTCTAAGTGGCAATGGTTTCAATTTTTCCCCATTCAGTATGATATTGGCAGTGGGTTTATCATAAATAGCTTTGATAATTTTAAGGTATGTCCTGTCTATGCCTATTTTGTTAAGAGTTTTTATCATAAAGGTGTGCTGGACTTTGTCAAATGCTTTTTCTGCATCTATTGAGAGAATCATGTGGTCTTTGTTCTTGCTTTTTTTACTTATGAGGTGAATTGCATTTATAGATTTGCATGTTGAACCAGCCTTGCATCTCTGGTATATAGCCCACCTGGTCATGGTGAATTATTTTTTTGATATGCTGTTGAATTCTATTTGCTAAAATTTTGTTGAGGATTTTTGCATCTATATTTATGAGGGATATTGGTCTGTAGTTTTCTTTTTTTGTTGTGTCCTTTCCTGGCTTTGGTAAAACTCTGAAGTGTAGCCATATGGTCCAGGACTTTTTTGTTTTGGAAGGTTTTTAATTGCTGCTCCAATTTCTGAGCTTGAAAATTGGTCTATTTAGGAATTCTATTTCCTTTTGGGTGAACTTAGGGAGGTTGTATGTTTCTAGGAATTTTTCCACTTCTAAATTCTTTGCTGTCATTTCAAAAATGCTCACAGCATCTTCACCAAAAGTAGACTCCATCTAAAGAAAACACATTTTTTGCTCATTCAGAAGAAACAAATCCTCATCCATTGGAGTTTTGTCATGACATTGTAGTAATTCAGTGATATCTGCAGACTCCACTTCTTTTTTGACCTCCTCTCATGAATGAAAAATGTTCTTGATAGCATCTAGAATGATGAATCCTTCCTAAAAGTATTTTAATTTATTTTTCCCAGCTCCATCAGAGGAATGAATTACGATCTATGACATTTATAGCCTTAAGAAATATATTTCTTAAATAATGAGACTTGAAAATCAAAATCACTCCTTGATCCATGAGCTGCAGAATTGATGTTGTGTTAGCAGGCATGAAAGCAACATGAATCTTCCTGTATATCTCCATCAGAGCTCTTAGGTGACCAGGGTATTGTCAATGAGCAGTAATATTTTGAAAATTTTTTTTCTGAGCAGTAGGTCTCAACAGTGGGCTTAAGATATTCAGTAAACCATGCTGTAGACAGATGTTCTATCATCCAGACTTTGTTATTGCATTTCTAAAACATAGGCTGGGTAGCAGTTTTAGCCTAATTGTTAATGGCCCTAGGATTTTCAGGATGGTAAATGAGCATTGGCTTCAACTTAATGTCACCAGTTGCATTAGTCCCTAACAAGAGAGTCAGCCTGTCCATTGAAACTTTGAAGCCAGGCATTGACTTCTCTATAACTGTGAAAGTCCTAGATGGTATCTCTTTTCAATTTTAGGCTGTTTATCTACATTGAAAACATGTTGTTTGGTATAGCCACCTTCATCAATTACCTTAGCTAGATCTTCTGGAAAACTTGCTGCAGCTTCTCCATCAGCACTTAGTGCTTCACCTTGCACTTTTATGTTATGGCAACAACTTCTTTCCTTAAACTTAATGAACCAACCTCTACCAGCTTCAAACTTTTCTTCTGTAGCTTCTTCACCTCTCTCAGCCTTCATAGAATTGAAGATAGTTAGGGCCTTGCTCTGTATTACGCTTTGTCTTAAGGAAATGTTGTGGATGGTTTGGTCTTCTATCCAGACCTCTAAAACTTTCTCCATATCAGCAATAACACTGTTTCACCTTCTTATCATTCATGTGTTCACTGGAGTAGCACTTTTAATTTCCTTCAAGAAACTTTCCTTTGCATTCACAACTTGACTAACTGTTTGGTACAAGAGGTCTACCTTTCAACCTACCTTGGCTTTCAACATGGATTCTAAATAAGCTTAAACATTTCTAACTTTTGATTTAAAGTGAGAGATGTGCAACTCTTTCTTTCACTTGAAAACTTAGAGACCACTGCAAGGTTACTCACTGGCCTAATTTCAATATTGTTGTGTCTCAGAAAATAGGCCCCAAAAGAAGGAAAAAGGCATAAGAATGGCTGGTCTAAGCCAGTCAGAATGCATACATTTATCAATTAACTTTGCTATCTTATATGGATGCAGTTTGTGGTGCCCTAGACAATTAAAATAGTAATATAAAATATCATTGACCATAGAGCACCATAACAGATTTAATAATAATGAAAAAGTTTGAAATATTGTGAGAGCTACCAAAATGTGACTCAAAGGGACATGAAGTGAACACATGTTGGAAAGATGGTGCTGATAGTCTTGCTTACTACAGGGTTGCTACAAATCTTCAATTTGTAAAAAATGCAACATCTACAAAGCTCAATGAAACAAGATATGCCAGTGCTTGAGGCATAACTGATAGAACTTCAGGGAGAAATATACAAAGTCACTATTATAATTTGAGACTTCAGTACCCCTCTTTTAGTAATTGATACATTAAGCAGTCAGAAAATCAATAAGGATATAGATGAGTTTAATAGCCCTATCAATCAACCAAATATAATGAAATGTATAGAACATTCCATCCAACAATGGAATTCACATTCTTCTCAAGATCACATGAAATATTCAGCAAGCTAGACCACATTCCAGGCCATAAAATACACCTTAACAAATTTACAATAATAGACATAATACAAAGTATGTTCTCAAACTACAATGGAATTGAACTAGAAATCAGCAACAGAAAACAGCTGGAAAACCCTAAAAAATTTGGAGATTAAACAACACACTTCTAAATAATGTAAGGGTCAAATAGGAAGTCTCCAAATAATTTTTAAAATATTTTTGAACTAAATGAAAATGAAAATACAATGTATGAACAGTGGTGGGATTCAGCACAAATAGAGTAAAATTTATAGTACTAAATGCATAAATTAAAAAAGAAAAAATTGGCCAGGCGTGGTGGCTCACGCCTGTAATCCTAGCACTCTGGGAGGCTGAGGCGGGTGGGTCGCTCGAACTCAGGAGTTCAAGACCAGCCTGAGCAATAGTGAGACCCTATCTCTACTAAAAAATAGAAATTATCTGGCCAACTAAAAATATATATAGAAAAAATTAGCCAGGCATGGTGGTGCATGCCTGTAGTCCCAGTTACTTGGGAGGCTGAGGCAGTAGGATCGCTTAAGCCCAGGAATTTGAGGTTGCTGTGAGCTAGGCTGATGCCATGGCACTCACTCTAGCCCGGGCAACAGAGCCAGACTCTGTCTCAAAAAAAAAAGAAAAGAAAAAATATCTAATATTAATGCTTTATGCTTCTACCTATGAACTAAAAAAGGAAGAGTAATTTAAGCATAATACAAGCAGAGGAAATGAAATAATAAAAATTAAAGCAAGAAGCCAACAGAATTGAAAACAAGAAAACAGAGAAAAGATCAATAAAGTTTTCAAACTCTGGCCAGATTAACCAAGAAAAAAAGAGAGATCAAATTATTAGTGTCAAAAATAGAAGCAGGGCCGTAAGTACTGATTCCATAGATGTTAAAAGATAATAAAAATATTATGAACAACTATGCCCACAAATTTGATAACTTAGATGAAATGGACCAATTCTTGAAAGACTCAAACAATAAAACTCACTCAAGGAAAAATAGATCATCTCAATAGGCCTATATTTATTAAAGAAATAAAATGAATAATTAATAACCTTAATAAGAAACACACCCTGCCCAGATGGTTTCACTGACGAATTGCACCAAATATGTAAGAAATAAAGCACACCAATTCTCTGCAATCTCTTTCAGAAAATAGAAGCACAGGAAACACTTTTTTAACTCATTCTACAAAACCAGCATTACTCCAATATTAAAACCAGATAATACATTACAAGAAAGGAAAGCTATGGAACAATTTCTGTCATGAACATAGATGCAAAAATCCTCAACAAAATATTAGAAAAATTGAATCTAAAAATTTATAAAAAGAATTATATACCTTGACTAAGTGGGATTCATTCAAAGTATACAAGGCTGTTTCAACACTTGAAAAACAGTCAATAAATTCTACCATATCCACAGGCTGAAGAAGAAAAATCATATGATCATATAAATTGATGCAGAAACAGCATTTGACAAAATTCAACATCCATCCATTAAAAAAATTCTCAGCACACTAGGAACTTTCTCAATTTGATAAAAATAAAATATCTAAGGAAATAGCTAAAGCATACTTAATAGTGGAGAACTGAATGGTTTCCCTCTTAGATCAGGAACAAAGTAAAGATGCCCCCTTTCATCACTCCTATTCAACATTGTACTGCATTCCCTAGCTAGTGCAATACTGCAGGAAAAGGAAATAAAAAGTATACAGATTTGGGAGGAAGAAATAAAACTGTCTTTGCAGGTGATGTGATTGTCTATGCAGAAAATCCCAAACATTCCAAAAAATAAGTACGAATCCTAAAAATTCCTTCTCAGTGTATCATATCAAGAGGTTCATGATGTCAATATGTCTTATTACTGGTGGTGTTTACCCTAATCAGTTGGTTTAGTGATGTCTGCAGGGTTTATCCACTATGATGTTACCATATCTCCTTTTGCAATTGATAATTGTCTTGAGGGGAAGATATTTTGAGGCTGCACAAGTCTTGTTTTCCCTCAAATGTTCACCCACTAATTTTAGCATACATTAGTGGATCTTGTCTGCAACACTTATTACTTGTGGTGCTTTCCAAATAGTAACGTTCTATTTCCCTCTTCCTTTCTACATTTGTTAATTGGAATTTTACTATAAAAAAGAGCTGCCTCTCTTCCCTATTTATTCAACTATTTATTTATATAAGTTTGGAATAATGGATATAAATTTTGTTCTATGGGTTAAAATCCAATATACTTCCCCGTATCCCACACACACCAAAGTGGTAGAGTATAACTCCCCACTCCTTTACTATGAGCTACACATACTTACCTACTTCCAGAAAGAATAGTATAGAAAAAGTAAAAAATGTAACAGTTGAGAAGGGCACTTTACTTCTGTGGTCTTTATTCAAAAACACATACTCCAGGTTGACCCTGAGAAAAACCACATGGTTTTTCAAATCCAAATTGAGGGACATTCTACAAAATACCCAACCAATACTCCTTAAAACTAACAAGGTCATAAAAAACAAACAACTCCTGAGAGTCTGTCAAAGCCAGTTTAAGGAGACATGACACTGAATGTGATGAGGCATCTTGGATGGGATCTTGGAACAGAAAAAAAAATACATAAAAAATAAGGAAATCTGATAAACTGTGGACTTTAGATGATAATAATATATCAGTATTTGCTCTTTCTTTGTAATAAATGTACCACACTAGTGTAAGTTGTAATAGGGAAAAGTTGGTGTAAGGTATATAGGAACTCTCTGTACTGTCTTTTCTATTTTTCAGTAAATCTAAAATAGTTTTTAAAATTAATTCTATTAAATGAGATGTGGAAACATCCCAAGTGCCTATCAATACATGAGTAGAGTAACAAAATGTGGTATATGTACACCATGGAGTTCTACTCAGCCACAAAAAACAATGGTGATCTAGTGTCTCTTGTATTATCCTAGATAGAGCTGGAGCCCATTCCACTAAGTGAAGTATCCCAAGAATGGAAGAACAAGCACCACATGTACTCCTCATCAAATTGGTTTTAACTGCTCAACACTTAAGTGCACATATAGTGACAATATTCACCGGGTGTCAGGCGAGTGGGAGGGGGGAGGAGGGGATGGGTATATACACACCTAATGGGTGCGGTGAGCACTGTCTGGGGGATGGACACGCTTGAAGCTCTGACTCGGGTGGGGCAAGGGCAATATACATAAGCTAAACATTTGTACACCTGTAATATGCTGAAATAAAATTAATTAATTAATTCTATTAAAAAATTTTAAGTTAACCTAAACCCACAAATGGGTCTTCCCCATGTAAACATGTATGAAGTGTCTAGTGTTCCCAAGGGCAGTAAGGTACAGTACTATCTGAAAAGAGCTCCCAAAGAAATGGGAAACATGATAAATATATTGAGGCAGACTATGGCAAGTTCTGGGAGCCCCCGTGTTTGAGAGAGAAGATGAAGGCAGTTTGAGATATGCTGAATTTGAAAATGTCTATACCTTAAGAAACTAGAATAAGGCTAGCATCTTGTACAAGAAGAAAATAAAACTAAGTAACTGATGCCTATTAAAACAAAACAAAACAATGTAAACAAGTCAAAACTAACAAAAACGTCTTCTTGGAAAAAAAATAGGTTGGAAAATTTTATTTTTGCAAAGGAACTGTAGCATATCTCTAGAATGGCTATTCGTAGCTTTTGTTTTAGTCATCTTAATTACAAAATTAATATTCTTTGAATGAGATATTTTAACGGGGAGGGGAGAAAACAAATATTCCCAAAGTGGTACATAACAATTGACAACCACAACTCAAAGTCTACAAAATCATCAACTTGTATTTGTGGTAGTCAACTGCCAAGGGCTTATCCCACAGGGCTTGTGAAGAAGTGGTAATCCTGAGAGAGTAGGGTCTTGTTTAAGCCAAGTATCAATGTTGAAGTCCAGGCACAGTGTCTCAAGCCTGTAATCCCAGCACTTTGGGAGGCTGAGGCAGGAGGATCACTTGAGGCCAGGAGTTTGAGACCAGTGTGGGCAACACAGTATGATCCTGCCTCTAAAAAAATAATAATAATAATTAAATTTTAAAATAAACATAGTTTATTACATATTATGGTTCATGTGATTCATGATATATTATTAATTTATGACATAGAAATCATATTTTTATCATTCTAACAACATAACAGGATATTTTTAAACGAAAAGCATTGACATAAAACCATAATCCTTTGATTCCCTCCCAAAAAATTGTATCTTTTTTTGTCTATACATATTTTACAGGGTTCTAATCTTAGTGTATGTATAATTTTTCTTTCACTTTTTAAAAGCCTAATGTCATATCAGAAGCATTTTCTCATAGTATTGCAGTTTTCCTAATTAAAATTTAATGGCTGCATGATATTCCTTTGAGTTGGTTCCCCATATGTTAGTTATGTTGGATATTTAGGTTATTTCTGCTTTTTATTCGTAGTAGTAAAGAAGTAACCCAAAAATGGAGAATTTCTCATTCTAGTTAAGATGCTGAAATGGAATCCATTAATTCTGTCTCTCCCAGTGAATATAACTAAAAAAATTCCCATACAAGATGCATGGAGGAACTATCTGAGAATTCTGAAAAGTAAATGGTAACAAATGAATTATGAAAGGAAACCAAATCTTGAAGTATAACCAATCCATCAGTGAATTTTCTATATTATTTTCCTGCTGTATCCCCTATCCTGATTCAAAGGTGGTGTAAAGTTCAAAATTGCAAAACAGGTATTGACAGAAAGAACTCCAAGGGAAGCCCAACCATTTTAGTACAAGGACCAGGAATGAAAATACCTACAGAGACAGAGATAGTGGAGAAAATCCCCTGGTGTTTTTATTTTTCTTTCTTTCTGAGTCTATCCTCCAGGCAAGCCCAGCCTCTAAGATGCAAAGTTGTGGTAGTGGCAACAGTGATGATAGCTAAGCAGGAAACAAATTCTCAGAGTGGGGAATCATTCAATTTAAGCAGAACAATTTTGGTCTGAAGAATGTGGGAGGAAGCTCTATTGCCTTTTCTCTTACTATTATCTTCCCAAGCCTTAGCTTGGAGGCAGAACTAGTTGCAGAAAGCAAATAACATAGTGGGGAGACTTTAAAATCCCTGGCTTTTTAATCCAGAAAACCAGGAAGGGGAGTCCCTGAAATCTGGAGAGTTTCAGAGTAACCACAAAGAGAAAGGAGCTTTAAAAAGGGATGCCATGAGGTTGTTTATGAATTTGTAACCTTACTCCCAAGCTGTACATGTGTGGATACAACCTAAAAAAGTACACGAAAGACGTTGAGAACTGAATTACAGAGTAGAGTATTGCCTGGGTTCCAGACTGGCCTCTGAGTGGTGCGTACATGGAACAGATTTAAATGATATTGAAAAGGCTTTGAAAATTGAACTGACATTGGAACCACAGCCCACAGAAGGTGGGATGGAACTTGGGCACAGAAGCCTGCAAAACAAAGAAAAACTTATTAACATTCTCAATAGAATTAGAGCAAGACCTAGAATTTCATAACAATATTTTAAGTATCCAGTCTACAATTAAAAAATTACTCAACATATAAAGAACTAGGAAAATCTCAACCACTTGCATTTGAAAAAAAAATCAAAATATGCCCACCCTGAGATGACCTATATTTTAAAATAGAAAAACATTTAAAATAGCTCTTATAACCAAGCAGTAGAAAAGAACACTATGGAATTAAATGGAGAGATAGAAAGCCTTAGCAGAGAAATAGAAGCTATTATAAAATGAAATGGAACTTTCAGACCTAAAAAATACAACTAAAATGAAACATTCACTGAAAGCACTCAATATCAGATTAGAAGTAACAGAGAAAAGAGTTAGTGAGCCTGAAGATGGGACAATATAAATCAATATAAATCATCCAATCTGAAGAAACAAGAGAGAAAAAAAAATGAGCAGAGGTTCAGGTGATGTCGGACAATACCAAAAGTTCTAATATTCACTTCAGCGGGTTCTAGAAGGGGAAGCAGAAAAGTAATGTGGAAACAAAAATATTTGAAGGAATAATGGCTGAATACATCCCAAAATTGGTGAAAAATAAACTTACAGATCCAAGGAGCTCACCCAAATCACTAATGGATAAACTCAAAGAAATCCACATCTAGAGATATCATAATCAAACTGGTAGATATATCATAATTCTACCCAAAGGTAAAAAACAAAAATCTTGAAAGCAGTCAGAGAAAACGGATGGTGATGAAACAACTGTCAGCCTAGGATTCTATACCTAGTGAAAATAATCTTTAAGAATGAAGCCGAACTAAAGACATTCTCAGACGAATGAAAAATAAAAGAATTTATCACCAGCAGACTGGTTCTAAAAGAAATAATAAAGGAAGTTCTTCAAATAGAAAGGAAATAATTCCAGTAGTAATGTGGAACATCAGGGATGAAGGAAAAGCAGCAAAAAGATAAAGATCTGTGTAAATATTAAAAAAAAAATTCTCTTAAGTTCGGAACAGAAATTTTTCTTTTTTTTTTTCTTTTTTCCTTTCTTTTCTTTTTTTTTTTTTTTCTTTTTTTTTTTGAGACAGAGTCTTGCTCTGTTGCCCGAGCTAGAGTGAGTGCTAGAGTGAATGCCGTGGCGTCAGCCTAGCTCACAGCAACCTCAAACTCCTGGGCTTAAGTGATCCTACTGCCTCAGCCTCTCGAGTAGCTGGGAATACAGGCATGCACCACTACGCTTGGCTAATTTCTTCTCTATATATTTTTAGTTGGCCAGATAATTTCTTTCTATTTTTAGTAGAGACGGGGTCTCGCTCTTGCTCAGGCTGATCTTGAACTCCTGACCTCGAGCAATCCACCCTCCTCAGCCTCCCAGAGTGCTAGGATTACAGGTGTGAGCCACCACACCTGGCCAGAAATTTTTCAAAAGAAGATAGAAGAATGGCCAACAAACATATGAAAAAATGCTCAACATCTCTAATCATCTGGGAAATGAAAATCAAAACCACAATGAGATATCACTTAACTCCAGTGAGAATGGCCTTTATCAAAAAGAACCATAACAATAAATGTTGGTGTGGATGCGGAGACACAGAAACACTCATACACTGCTGGTGGGAGTGCAAACTAGTGCAACCTCTGTGGAAAGCAATATGGAGATAGCTTAAACAGATTCAAGTAGACCTACCATTTGATCCAGCAATCCCATTATTGGGCATCTACCCAAAAGAACAAAAGTCATTCTATAAAAAAGACATCTGCACACGAATGTTTATAGCAGCACAACTCACAATCACAAAGATGTGGAAACAACCCAAGTGCCCATCAATGCATGAGTGGATTAATTAAATGTGGTATATGTATACCATGGAGTACTACTCAGCTATAAGAAATAATGGTGATATAGAATCTCTTATGTTTTCTTGGATAGAGTTGGAACCCATTCTACTAAGTGAAGTATCTCAAGAATGGAAAAATAAGCACCACATGTACTCACCATCAAATTGGTTTCCCTGATCATCACCTAAGTGCACATTTGGGAATAACACTAATCGGCTGTCATGCAGATGTAGGGTGGGAGGGGATGGGTGTACACCTAAATAATGAGTTCGATGCGCACTGTCTGGGGAATGGACATGCTTAAAGGACATGCTTAAAGCTCTGACATGGGGGTGTGGGGTGGCAAGGGCAATATACATAACCTAAACTTTTGTACCCCCAATAATATGCTGAAATTAAAAAAAGTTTTTTAAAATATGTACTTTTTTTTTAGTTTTTTGAGAAACCTCTGTACTATTTTCCATCGTGGTTATACTAATTTACATTTCCACCAATAGTGTTCGAGAATTTCCCCTTCTCTACATCCTCACCAATATCTGGTTTGTTTTTTGTTTGGTTGGTTTTTTTTTTTTTTCTTTTTGATAAAGACCATTTTAATGGGTGAGATGATATCTCATGGTGGTTTTGATTTTCATTTATCTGATGATTAGTGACGTTCAGCATTTTTTCATATACCTACTGGCCCTTTGTACGTCGTCTTTTCAGGAACATCTATTCAGATCTTTGTCCAGTTTTAGTCCATTATTTGAGGTTTTTTTGTTATGGGTGCTATTGAGTTGTTTGAGTTCCTTATATATTCTAGTTATTAATCCTTCGTTGAATGAATAGTTTGCAAATATTTTCTTCCATTCTGTAGGTTGTCTCTCCACTTTTTTGATTGTTTTCTTTGCTGTGCAGAAGCTTTTTAACTTGATGTAATCCCATTTGCCTACTTTTGGTTTTGTTGTTTGTGCTTTTTAGGTCTTACCCCAAAAATCTTTTCCCAGACCAGTGTCTTAAGTGTCTGTCCAATGCTTTCTTCTAGTAGTTTCATAGTTTCAGGTCTTAGATTTAAGTCGTTAACCCATTTTGATTTGATTATTGGATATGGTGAGGTAGGGATACAGTTTCATTCTTCTCTATATGGTTATCCAGTTTTCCAGGCATCATTTATTGAAGAGACTATCCTTCCCTCGATGTATATTCTTGATGCCTTTGTCAAAAATGTGTTGGCTTTACATTTGTGGATTTATTTCTGGGTTTTCTATTCTGTTCCACTCTCCTGAGTATCTGTTTTTATGCCAGTACCATAATGTTTTGATTACTATGGCTTTGTAGTATATTTTGAAGTCAGGTAGTGAAATGCCACCAGCTTTGTTCATTTTGGTAAAGATTGCTTTGTAACTTTGGGGCCTTTTGTTGTTCCATACAAAATTTAGGATTACTTGTTCTATTTCTGTGAATAATATCATTGGTATTTTGACAGGGATGGCACTGAATCTGAAAATCGCATTGGGTAATAAGTATGGCCATTTTTAAAATATTAATTTTTCCAATCCATGAACATGGGATATCTTTCTATTTGTTTCTGTCCTCTTCAATTTCTTTCATGAGTGTTTTATAATTTTCCTTGTAGAGATTTTTCACTTCTTTGGTTAAAGTTATTTTTATGTATTGTATATTTCTGTAGCTATTGTAAATAGGGTTGCATTTGTTATTTCTTCTTTAGCAATCCCACTGCTGGGTATATATCCAAAAGAAAGGAAATCAATATATTGAAGAGATATCTGCACTCCTATGTTTATTGCAGCACTGGTCACAAGAGCCAAGATATGAAATCAACCTAAATGTGTATCAACAGATGAATACAGAAAATGTGGTGTGTGGTATACACACACATACACACACACACACACACACACACACAAAATGGAGTACTACTCAGCCATAAAAGAGAATGAAATCCTGTCATTTGCAGCAGCATGGATGGAACTGGAGGTCATTATGTTAAGTGAAATAAACCAGACTCAGAAAGACAAATATCACATGTTCTCACTCATACGTGGGAGCTAAAAAAGTAGATCTCATAGAGATAGAGTAGATTGACTGTTATGAGAGTCTAGGAAGGGTAGGGGGAGCCAGAGACAAAGACAGGTTGATTAATGGATGCAAGAATATAGCTAGATGGGAGGGATAAGATCTAGTGTTTGATAGTTCAGTAGGGTGACTATAGTTAACAATAATTTATTCTCTATTTCAAAATGGCTAGAAGAAAAGAATTAGAATGCTCCCAACATAAGCAAAGATGAACTTTTGAGGTAATGGATATCCCAATTCCCCTGATTAGGTGGTTATACCTTATATTTATGTATCAAAATATCACATGTATCCCCAATATATGTACAACTACTATGTATCAATAAAAATATGTATGATGAGTGTAAACAAAAAATAACATTATTTGTTGAAGTTTTCAATGTATATAGATGCTGTATATATGATATCTAAAACACAAAGAAGAAGGGTAAAGGGACCTATATGGTGATGAGGTATTTACACTGCACTTGAAGTGGTAAAATATCAATTTTGAGTAAACTGGAAAAGTTAAGTATACATTTTGCCCTCCAATGTGTAAGTAAATAAATAACTGCAGCACATCCATACAATAGAAGACCACTTTGTAATTTTTAAAAAGTGAATCATGCATATATACAACTTCGGTAAATCTCAAAGGAATTATGCTAAGTAAAAAAGCCAGTTTCAAAAGGTCACATACTATATTATCCATTTATATAACATTCTTGAAATTTAAAAAAAAAACATAAATATGGAGAACAGTTTAGTAGTTCCCTCATGGTGGAGGTGGGGAAAGGACTAGATGTTGCTGTAAAGGGGTAACACAAAGGAGATCTTTGTGGTGATGGACTCTTGATTGCAGTGATATTTACACATATCTACATGTGATAAGATAACATAGAACTATATAATACATTCTACCAATATGAAATTCTTCATTTTGATATTATACTATAATTACTAATATATAAGATGTAAACATTTGAGGGAACTGGATGAAAAGTACAGCCTTTTTTGAAGAAACCATAGCTTTGAAAGTGAATGTCCCTCATAGTGTCATCACCTTGAGGTAACTATTGTTAATGGTAAAGTATACATTTCTCTAGATCAGGGGTCAAGATACTTTTTCTATAAAGAATCAAATAGTAAATATTTTAGGCTTTATGTGCCATAGCACAAAAGCTTCCAGAGACAATTCATAAACAAATGGTCATGGTTGTGTTCTAATATTTTAATTACAAAAACAGGTGATGGAGCTGAATTTGGCTCATGGTCTGTTGTCAATGAGCTCTTGATTTTTACATATATGTATATGCATATATGTAATATTTTACATATTTTAGATTTTATGCATTATATATGCTTATGTGCTATATTATTGTATATTTTACATATGTATGATTTTACACAATGTTTTACAAGTTACTCTTAGCACATAAGACTATATCTTGGACATCATTTCTTGTCAACACATATAATGTCATTTCATTCTGATGACTGCAGAGTATATCATTGTGGAGACATATATTAATATTTAATCATCCCCTATTAATACACATTTGTGAGGATTCCAATTTTTCAGAAATATTAATATAATGAATGTTACATTAAACATCTCAATGTATACGTTTCTACACTTTTACCAGGTTTCTGTAGAGGTTAATTGTTTTTCACTTACAGATTTTTTAAAGTAATAAAATATTTTAAAACAAATGTTGTAGCTTTTTAGTTTTAATTGCACTTTTCTGTTTATTCTTTCCATTTTCAGGCTGGTTGCCTTATTTGCCAATATTGCTTTATACATTCATAGGACTCTTCACAGTTTACCCTTTTGTGAAGTCAATTTTGCAAAAAAAAAAATGCATAAAACTGATTAGAACCCTCTAAAACTCTCCACACAATTTATTCCTCCAGTATTGAAAATGATGCAAAGATGAAATACATAGAATAGCAAATTGTAAAAAATAAAATAGTGCTGACAATTTTAAATACTGAGAAAAAAAGGAAAAGGAAAGAAAAAACAAAAAGATTGCAAAGAAAATTCGACATATGAAAAAAGTGTATTACAGGGATAGATTATGGGCAATTACACAGAGATAGTCCATAAGAGCTGGCTGACTTTCACAATCATTAACTATATTTTGAAGTTTTGCATCACAATGAATAGCTGCTTTTTCTCTTTAAGACATGGCTCTCCTTAGAGAATATGTTCACATTCATTTTTTACGTGGGCTACTCTTTTTGAAATTCTATGATTCAAGATACTCCAGTGTTAGCATTTCCTATTAAATTTTCCCATCTTCTGTACCATGCTTCTATATTGCTTTAGGTCCATGGAAATACATTCCGAATGTACTCATACACAGACCTCAATTTGAGAGAAACAACTCTGGTGATTGAACAGCAACACCATTGTGTGAATGTGCTCTTTTCCTACCATGCACATAATTATTTACCAATCAGTCAACTGCTTTCACTGCCTTCTTCATACAAATGAAGCTTTAATTCATTAAATGTTCCTGGAATGTCATCACCTGGAAAGAAAGCCAATGCAGGCAAATGATGCATTCTTAAACTGAAGTTTTTGTTGTTGCCTTTATCAAGTGGCCAACCCACTCATCTGAATTTCCTGCCAAATGCATTGGTCTGAATGAATAAAACAAACTTTATCAGTAACACCTTGAAATTCAATTTTGGAAATCTTGTTTGCACTTTATTCCAAATCTGTCTTGGTTTGGGGATTCAACTGAAATCCATTTTCTTTTGCAAAATCCACCAAATTTTTAAATAAGCATTTATATTTTGCAGTCATTAATACATAAACAAGTGGATAAGTTCTAGAATTTTCAGATCCAATAGGGGCATGAATTGTATATAGTTGATTTAAAAAAAAACAGTGGGGACAAGTTTGAAGGTGCCATCCTTTAGCCAAAGTGAAGCATATGCTAGTTTTTCTATGTTAGATTTTGTGGTAAATATAAGAAGTCTACCTTCTTTGACAGTCAAATCCCTAATCAAGAATAGTTCACATTGATTGTGTTTTGTAACACTGGACAAACTTCAATATCAGTATCTGGTTCAGAAGGTCATTGAGCTTGTTGGATTCTTTTTATTCTCTGATGAAAGGAGTTTTTTGAAGGCAAGCATGGCGCTACATGTGAAGGGGCAGAAGTACACAACTGAATAATTTGGCATGGCTCAGATTGCTTGTATTTTTCACCTGCATTTTCACTTCTTCTATGATCTTGAAAACGTCCCAAACACCGAGGGAAGATCTTCCCCACCTAGTCCACTGAGATTCACATGCTAATCTCTCCTGGAAACACTCTCAAAGACATACCCAGAATAATGATTTACCAGGTTTCTAGGTATTCCTTAATCTAGTCAAGTTGACACCTAAAATTAAGTCCGTAAGTGCACCCCTTGTCAACTTGGCACCCATACACATCTCCTTAAACCATACTTAATTTCCAAATAAAGACAATAACAAGGTAACAGTTCTACCAAACATGAAGCAACTAACACTATGCAACTATCCTGCATACAACCAAAAACACAATAATTATGATTTGGGGCATTGTAGATGTTAGGGATTTCTTTAAACTTTAGGGAATTTGATCTTTTGGGATTTCAATATTCGGGATTATGGTGTTTAGAATTGTGTCTTTTGGAATTATGATCTACACTCCTATTGGTGTTTCCTCCTACCCTCACAGATAGGACCTACCCTGTGCAGTTTTGCAGAATATTCACCGCACAAGGGTGCCTGGTGGAGAGCACAAGTGAGAGCTGAAATCCAACTCATTTCATTTGTCTATGTGCCCTGGTTTCAAGCTGCATCTATCCAAAGAAGGACCATCTTTTGCTAATTTGCTGAAAGACATAGTCCATTCATCAAATCTTTCTCTTGCAGTGATGGGTCTGCTTGCAGTGCAGAGGGCAGGGTTTGGAAAGAAAGGGCTTTTGCTATTGCATACAAAGTGTTGTATGAGCTAACAGCTATCCTGCTGGTAGACCATTTCAGACAATTCTCAGAGCTTTTGCAGACTTGTTATACCATCTTACCACTCAGGGCACTGCTCTCTTCTGGAAGATAACTAGCCAATATGAGACATTAATTCCTTCTACCTCTGTTAAACAGTGACAAGGAAAACTGTGCAATTACTTTTGCACCAACCTAATAGATCTGTCAATTTTGATATCCCTTCCTCTGAGAAGCTTTTCCTGATCCAGCTCTTATCTTACTGGTCACTTCCTCAGGAAGCCTTTCCTGAATTCTCAAACTAAGTTGCTCCCCCCTCTTTGTTATATGCTACATGTTTCCAAAGCTTCCAGTATTTCTTCTTTGCTATACTCTGTGTACTTACAACAGTAACAAACACTTATATAACACTTACTGTGTTCCAGGAACTATTCTAAGCACTTTAGACCTGTTGTCCAATGTAATCCTCACAACAATCTTATGAAGTAGGTGCTCTTTTTATCCCCATTTTTCAGATGAGGAAACTGAGACACACAGAGGTTATTTATCCAAGGTCATACAGCTAGTAAGTTGTGGAAGCAGGGATTTGAACCTAGGCAGTCAGGCCCGAGAATCCATGCCCTTAAGCACTATACTGTGTTCCTCCTCACCTGTAATAAATTACTTAATGGCTTATAATCATGTAAATTCCAGGTCCGTGTGATTTACCAGTGTATCTCCCAATGCCCAGCATGGTGCCAAAAACATAGTTGATGTTCAATAAATGTTCATTAGATGGATAAATCAATGTTTATTGAATGAATAGTGAATAAATAAATAGTACCTATTATTATCATTCTCAAAGTCTGTCTCAAAAATCGTCTGCTTTATGACAATTTCTCTGACCCCACACCTTACCCTGGGCAGATTTAGCAATTCCTACCTCTGTTTTCTCAAATTAATAATCAGTCTTGCTCAAGACTGTAGGAAGTCTTTGAGGACAATAGATAAGTAATTTATTCTTGGATTTCAAGTACCCATATCAAGAGTGCCTGGCATATAGTAGGTGCTCAATTAATGTTAATGAATAGAAAGAAGAAAGGAGACATCTAAGTAGGTGAAAGATGACAGACAGATAATAGATATATCACCTAATGAGAATACAAAAATAAGTTTAAATCTAATAAGATTAAACTTAATTAGAATAACTGTATTGTTCTATCCAGGGTTCCAAATAATTAACAACTTGAGAAGGCAGGGAAATTATGCTTTGCATAAGTGCATATTAAAAGGCTTTGTGGTTTAAGTCAATAATGGTAAACGCCCTCCTTTTTAGTCAGCAATACGCTGTTGCCAGCAAATGTAATATGACTTTAGGCCTTTAGCACAAACTGAGTGTCTAGAATGAGAGACTTATGTCTTCTGCACTAATCTGCCCATACCAACGTCATATGCTTGGTTCTGGGTCCCACCCTCCAAGAAGGAAATTGCATGGTTCATATAATGATCATGTTTACACTTCTTCATATGAGTAGACCTATTTTAGGAAAGTAAATAATCACCCCCTGCTTTGTCACTTTTATAAGTTAGTATTTTCAATATCCTTTACTTCTTTGTAAAATAGCAAAAATATTAGCACTCTCCTATAGAGTTGCTAAGAAGATTAAATAAGATATTTATAAAGCATTCTTCCCAGTGCCTGGATATCTGAATCAAAAGTTATTAACCACTACCCTGTGTAATATAGATACAATATTGTAGTTAATTGTCACATCACATTCAATTGTCACAGCACATCTATGAAGTGAGTCATCTTATTGCCATTATATAGATGAGAAAACTGAGGATCAGAAAGCACAAGGGAGCTCAAGTAAGTGACAGTAAGTGACAGCTCTGGGATTCAAACCCAATTCCAGAGTCCATGGCCTTTCCACTAAACCACCCTGCTTCCCAGACAAATGTAAAGGTAGTCATTTAGAAGTCCATTAGGGAAAAAGGGAGAGAGAACACATGCGTCTACCCTTCATGCTTTAAATGAAAATAAATTACAACACTTTCAAGAATAACTGCCCTTCCTGGGTGAACAAAATGTCTTTTGAGCAACTGGGAAGTCTTTTGTCTTTTGAGCATATGAGATAGCCACAGGCATTCACAGAGTGTATCTTCCACGGTTGGACTGTCCCAGTTCTTTGCTCCAAGAATCTCTCTCTCTCTCTCTCTCTCTCTCTCTCTCTCTCTCTCTCTCTCACACACACACACACACACACACACACACACACACACACACACATTTTCCCTTTCCTCATTTCTGATCATTTCTGATCAGTGTAAACCAATCCACTCTATCCGACTTGCTGTTTCTCAGTAGGCCACAACTCAGGTTCTGGAAATGTAAGTCAATCAAGCCTGAGGAATCCTTGGACTAAATGATTTTTCTCATTGATAAATTTGGATGTTATTCAAGTCATTGCTAATTCATACCCTTTAACAGACAATGAATCTCTACAGGGTTGATGTCAAATTCACAAGTACTAGAGACTATATGTATGATTCCTTCATTTATTTGTTCAATAAATATTAATAATGGCTAATACATATAGCACCTACAGTTTTCTAGGCACCATTCTATGTACTTTGCACATATTAACTAATTTATTTCTTAACAACCCAATGAGATGGGTGCTATTATTTTAATACTTTTAAAGATAAAAAAGTTTAGTCACAAGAGAAGTTATATAACTTGTGTAAGATCACACAGCTAGGAAATTATAGAGTTACAATTAAAATACATGTTGTCTGGCTTCAGAGACAGTCTGACTACTGTCTATCTAAACTGGCCCAACTATGTGCCAGGCAGTGGGCTAGTTCGGGTATTCGGTAAACTCCAAAATAATGGTTGAGTACCCACTCTCTGCATACCACAGTGCTAATCACTATGCTAAGTATAAAAGAAGCATGAGACACCATCTTTGCCTTCAAAGGACTTACAGCTTTTTGGAAAAGACTAAATAACATATAAAACAATATATAAATACTCTGTGTCACTAGAGCTACTCAGGATAACCCTGGTAGCAAATAGTCTGTCTTAATGTCTCTGTAAACCCTTGAAATGTTGCAGAAATTTAAGTATTTTATCATATAAACCACATCTCTCAAATAATATTTCAATTTTCTCTCTCACACTCAAAGTCACACAGAACTTTGCTGATACATATATGCTCACATACATTGATAATCTTATTTCTACTTACTGTGGAGTAAGTTCACAAGTGACTTCTTTGATTGACCTAGGTGAGCCTTTCAATCAGAAAATACAAAGCATAGCATTGCTACTTTGCATGAATGGGCACCAGGAAATGCCAAAGACTTTTATAAAATGTGTTTTTTTCCCTTTGACTTTTACAAAGCATTCTGTGTAACTCTCATATGCTACAACCTATAGTGACAGAAGTGTCATAATACACCAGTCAAATCTGGTATGGGTATATGAACCTTACCATAAATTGCACCCTGCAGCAGTTGAAAAATTTTGTTAGAAAAGAACTTGATTACAATATGGAATTGTCTATAAAACTATACATATTGTGTTTCCCCTTTTAAATGTTTAAAACTCAAAGACATTGATGGTATTTATAAATATTGAATATTTTGCTAACTATTCTATATTACTGGATTTTATTATCAACTATTTCAGGGGTTGGAAACCTACATCCACTGTCTGATTTTGTACATAAAGCTTCATTGGAACACAGCCATGCTCATTTATTTATGTATTATCTCTGGCTGCTTTGCATTACATTGGCAAAGTTGAGTAGTTGAAACAGAAGCTAAATAACCCACTAAGCCTAAAATATTTATTATTGAGCCCTTTACAGAAAAAAATTGCCAACCTCTGGGCTATTTCATTAAAAGTTTTATTAGAAGTCCAACAGTAAAGAGGGTTTAAGGTAGAAGAGGCATTAAAATTTATCAGGACACACACACACAAACACACACATATACAGAATTCATTTTTTTACCAAAGAAATGTATTAGAGGATTAAATCCTAGAATATCAAAACCAGATAAACCTTTACAAATCTGTCCATAGATATTCAATTTTATTATTTTAAAATATTATTGTAAAAGTCTCAACTACTTTTAACATAGTTATTGAAATCAGTCTGAGTCTTCCTCTGATTTTAGGCAGTGCTCACACATACATCTTTACAGATTTATTCATGTGCATGAATTTTATGATCTTCTTTCTTCATGTAACATTACTGCATAAAATCACAGGATGCTCATGCTGCAAGGTTTGTAGATATTCTCTAATTCAACACAATCTGGCCCTACTCCAATGTTACAATGGGGGCAATAAGGCTCAGAGAGAGAAAGGGATTTACTCAAAACCCAATAATCAGTAAAAAACTGAATTGAATTCCATGTTTCCACTGCTATTGTCTCAACTCTGCATACACATTCTTATATACTGACAGATTCTTTGCATTTAGATGTAAATAGGATTCCTTGATTAACCATTCTCTTACTTTATTTAGCAAGACATTTCCAGATGAGAAACAAAAACCCAGAAAGGCAAAGTATTCTGCTCAAGAGTTCACAATAAATTAGAGGTAAGTTGAGACGGCTCAGTACATTTGCAGAGAATGCCAAAGGGTAACATTTGGCCCAAGGCTGCCAAGAAGAAACCAGTGGCTCTCTGGGACCCACCAAGTTCCCAAATGAATGTCCATTTTTTACTTGATGTTAAGAAACTACAGATCTTAGTACCCAATCTGGCTTTTTGCCTCCTTGTGGGCATAGCAGCCAGGAACTGGTGGTTTCCAGGCAGGTTCTTCTGCCAGGCCTGAGTAAAACTGACAAGGCCTGATGACAATAGGAATTATGGGATGGTACAAGATTACTACTGCTTCATGTTTTCTCTAAAGCCAGGGATCCAGGCAGCAAGACCGAAAAGAGCCGGGCATTTGCAGAGTCTCTGACATGTTTGCTTTAGGACTTTGTGCAGGTCTGACCCTTCACTTTGTATTCTATTCTATCTGAACTGCCCATTGTCACACACACACAAACACATGCACACACACACACACACACATGCACGCACAATCTGCACTTTACTAAAGCCTTTGTCTTTGCTGATGCTAGACCTGCTCTTCCCATAGTCCCCACCTGCTGCTCTTCTCCTCTTGGGCAAATTTGACCATTCTTCAATGTCAGAATGTCATCTCACATGCCCCTGCTCCATGCAACCTTTCAGGATCTCTTCAGCTGACAGGAAGCTCTCTCTCCTATGAAGCTTCACAGCTCTTTACTTGTATAATTCTTTGGCCTTAGCCCCTTTATTTCTAAGTTAGTATCTTGTACATTCAGGTGTAAAAATCTATTGAAAAAAATTAATGATCATATTTGATCATCACAACAACTGGTGTGGCAGGTAGAACAAGAATCATCATTCCCATTTGATAGATAAGAAAGTTGAGGCTCTGAGAGTTGAAGGATCACACAGTCACTATGTGGAAGAGACCAGACACAAGCCTGGTCTTCTGTTTCTCCTTTTCACTCTATCTGGAAGATGAACAGCTCTAAGATTTCTCTCTTCAGCAAAACTTTTGTAAAGATGACCATAGAGCCCTGAACATACACTAGATATGGCTTAGAACCCAAACAGAAAAGCTTGGGTGTGGATTCAGGGACTTCTGTAGCTAGGTTTTTTTCTCAGGATTATCATTTTCTATAGCTAGTATCAGGGTTGCATAGACAGAAAAGACTCTCAAGGTTATCTAGGACAAGTTTGTAAATATAAAAGCTATAAATTAAGGCTTATAAAAAAGTGAAAGCACTAGCTGACTCTCCTCCCCTTCTCCTGTGCATAGACTAAAGAAAGCCTCTATCATCCACTCCAAGTGAATAATGCCTTCAAACCTCCACAGCAGTTAATTGTGCCTTGTCGCTAGCCCCTTATGTGGCTTTGTTATCACACAGAACAAGCCAGGCAGCACCAGTTTAATTGTTACATTTAGAATGAACATTGCCTCATAAAGAACTATGGGCCATCAAGAAGGATTGTGGTCAGGATCTAAACACTATGCAATTGGCTTCCAAGGGCCCTGTTTCTTCTGAGGCCTATTTGGAGTCAGAGCTGCATACCTCCCCAAAACAAATTTTTGCAGCTGTCAGGAGCCAGGACAGCTGTGAAAAGAGTGAGTTGGATTAGGTTCTGCTTCCTGCACCACTCCAAAGCTCTGCCAGCATCAGTTTCTAGAACATTTCCCACCAATGAAGGTACAAAGGGGAAAAGGTCACATGTGCTTTCTGCAGGCCTGGTGGGACCTAAGAGCTTGGCACTTAGGTGCTTCTTCTTGTTTCAACGTGTACCCTGAGGAGTTCAAAATGGGAATGGCTAAAGGTTAAAATGAGGCACTGGGGTAGTTTTTTACAGATCCTCATATCTGGCCACAACTTCCCTAAGCTGTGTCTAAATTGAAATCGCCAACAACACCTGTTCTCTCTGCAGCATGTGATCTGAGAGAAGAGTTTCAGATTTGCAATGTCCTCAGACATGTCTTTAAAGTTTCATAATACTTCTTATATTTCCCATTCTAGATGGGCTCAGAATTGGAAGTATACATTTTCAGAAATGCAGAGACGTGAAGGGTCAGGAAGGATGTAAAGCTACCAGGATCAGCTTCATAAATTGCCAGGGGCTCAGTTCAAAACGAGAAATATGGGCCCCTAGTTAAAAATCAGTAACATTTCATGATAGGGATAACAGATAATTTAACTAATCATGGGGCTTTGTGTGACTGCACAGATTACTTGCCCATGAAGCCATCCCTGCTCCCAGCTCAACCAAAGACCAGAACACATTGGTGATTCTCAAATGCAAACTGTCCCATGACTGAAAACCAGATGGGTTTAATGCTTATTATACTGTAATCCCCTATGTGATGATTACATTGTGGAGTGCTGCAGGAAGAGAAAACAAAAGTCATCTAATGATGCTAAAGAACCATTAGAGGATTTTACTTGTTTAGGGGATGACTGCCTAAAAGGACAGAGGAATGACTTTTGACCTTCCATCCATCTTTAAAAAGAACACTATTTTTGTTATATTCATTGACCTCTCCTGACAAAGTCCTGGATCACCTTTGCCAAAATTAACAACCCATCTTGGCTTCTTGACACTTCACATTTATTCACTAGATCAGTGTGTGACTGCTGCTCTCAACCCACATGGTCAAGTCAGAGCCTTCACTGGTTTATCTTTATAAAAGTACTTTGAAAATTAAATCCTTAGTGAGTAGAGGAAACACTGGATGTGGATAGAACAGGGGATTATGGGGTCTGGGCCTCCTCCCAGAACTGCCAACACCATAGAATGTGATCTTTGACAGATTTGTGTTAGCAGAGTGGCTGGACTTTTCTTTCTTTCTTTCTTTCTTTTTTTGTGAAATAGCAAAAACCAAAGAAAGAGGCTATACCATCTGATGGGATTTTGCCCAACTTCAATACTGAATGCCCAGGTTGTCTTAGAGGAGAGGTATTGTCTAATTTTCTATTTCATCTCTCTGGCCCTCATTATCCTTCTACCCCCTCACCTATACACACATAACACTCTAGATATGATTTTTATTAGCAGGGAAACACTTCATACTATTCAGGGAAGTATGCTCAGCAGTACCCTGTCTGGGGCCAGCATTTTGACTTTGTCTATACACAGAAACCTGTTTGACTGAAATCCGGAAAAAGCAAACAGACACAGGTAAAAAATAAAAATCACTGTAGTTCTACACATACACTTAGTTTCTAGGGCAACATAACTGATTTTGTCACCATTTTTCTATCCTGTTATTCTGATTATGTGAAAGCCATAGATAGAAGTGGAAGTTGAGGAGAAAGGAAGAAGTTGGTTCTGGGCTTATTTTTGCCAGGGCTTCTGAGGGAGCTCCACCTTCTTCCTTTAAAGGGAGTTGGGGGGGTCTATGTTTCTAATTTCACATCAGGTATAACTATGGCCTGTTCAAAATGTCCCTCTTTGCAGTAGCACTGTAAGGGCAGAGAGCTGCAGCAGTGCGAATCAGCTTGGGCTTAGCTTGGAGCTGTAGCCTCAGCCCAAGTCTGGGACCGGGAACTTCTGCAGCCAACTCCACAGCTGGTTCCACTTCCCTGACCTGCCTCCCAGGCAGTCTATAGGCCTGGCTAAACCAGGCCACCTCAACATTTGTGAATGGGGACAAAGGGTAGGGGAGATAAGGTATTTCTTCACCCTTGGATTTTAGCTGTATCTGGCTGCCTACATGCTGTTAAAATTCGGCTGCCAGCCTTCTCTTAACCATAACCAGTCGACCTTCTTAAAATAATCTGATTTCAGAAGCTCCTCAGGCATGGCCTGATGTCCTATATTGACTTTGGCCCTTAGCTCTGGGGCATGGGAGACCTGAAGTGATTTCAAAGCGTCATAGGAACATAGATAGCCTACCAAAGGCTTCAAACTGGCCAACTCTGAGTCCATTTCAACATACACTTACTGAGCCAATCACTCTGTGCCAGGCAAGTACCAAGAACTGGGAAGACAAAGTGGACTGAGGCCTAGTCCCTGCCCTTCAGGAGCTCACAGCCTGGTAATGTACAAAGCCAGAGGAATAAACAGATGATTTCAATATAATGTGATTAAGGATAGGCTGGAGATGAGAATGAATGCTTTGAAAGCACTGAGTAGGAGCATACAACCCAGTCTAGGGGCATCAGAGAAAACTTTCTGTAGGAGGGGTCACCAGGTAGAGTTCAAAGGAGTTAGTTTGAAAATAGTAAGGAATAAATGCCAGGGAAGAAACAGCAAGAGCAAAGGGAGTATCTAATATCACTCTATACTCAGGAAACTATGAGTCAGGATAACTAAATCTTAGAGAGCACCTTGGAGTGGTGGGAGATAAGGCTAGAAAAGGAGGTGGGTGGGGGACATAGTCATTGGAGTTTCAGATGCCACATTAAGGAGCTTAGCTTATTTATATCCTAAAGTTAATAGGGAGCCAGTTAGAAGTTTTAAGCAAGGAAGGTTTGTCAGTTGAAAGATCCCTTGGAGTGCAGCAAGTGTATGAATGAATAAACAAATCTATGTCATGACTTTACTTAAAAATGTGAAGTGTTTTCCAGAAGCCTACAGAATAAAGCCAGAATTCATTGGTTTGGTTCTACACAAGCTACTGTAATCTAAACTTCTCTTTTCAACTCATTCTGTGTTCTAGACACAAAAAAAACTCACTCTTCTCCACTTTTCATTTAAAGCCCATCCCATTCCCTATTTCCAAATTGGTCCCTTTCCCCTTACCTTCTCTGGTAAGCTCAACCATTCTTTGAGAGAAAGAGCAATTATCATTTTCTGAGAAGCCTTCCCTGACCTCTAGTTACTCCTTTCCCATAGCACTCTGTTAACACCTTATAGCCTTTATCACACAGTGCTGTGATGTCTCTGTTTCCCCCACTGTTTGCCACTTGGTGTGAGTTGCTTGAAAGCAAAAAAAAAAAATGCTTTATTTGTTTCTACATTCCCAGCACTTCACATAGTCAACACTAAATAAATGTTGGCTGAAAGAGTCTAAGGATCAACTGATTGAAATAGAAGCTAGAAAATAGATTACTCTAGTCATTTTGACACTGGTAAAGTTTAATTGCTTTTGAGTGGGGTGTAGTAGAAAGAGTACCCATTGGGGTGCTGGGGAGTAGGGAGTGAAATAAGACTTGGGATTCCAGTCCATGCCCTGCTGTTGACTTACTACAGTCATCCTTTCCTACCTCTGGGCCTCAATTTCTCAAGCTATATATTGAACCAATTAATCTTCTAGAAGATCATCAATCTTTCTCTCATCCAAGATCCAATTCTCTAGGATTATGTCAGTCATATGGTCCACATTCCTAGCTCCTAGAGGTGTATAGAGGCTATGGCAAAGGAGTGTATAAAGCATTTGTGTCTAGAAGAAGAAATGTGAAGTCTCTGTTTCAGATGAATACTACAAAAGGTATCTAAGAGACACTTTAGGCCTACTCATCCAGAATGGAAACACAGAATTTCTCTCTAATTTGGGTATCCAAAGAGTGGGGCAGTAGGAGGACCACAAAGACACTGTGAGTTGCATTGACTTGATTTTTCCTAGCCTCAATAGACCATGAATGCCCACACAAAAGATTCCACAGAGTGAGCCTTATAAGTTAAACTCCATAGGGTACATATTCATTCATTTCTAGCTTTCATACCCCAAAATATATTGCTGTGAAACCAAAGCAAAAATGGCACAAGCCAGGTAAGAAAAAGTATGTGTCTGGGGTGTGTGTGTGTGTGTGTGTGTGTATTAATTAAATATATTACCAGGACCTTTCCTAGCTGGCTAACAGCAAAGGGGAAAAGCTTAACAACATTTACAAAAATGATGGCTAATAGAACATGTCAGTGAATACTTAATTTGCATGTTTTTCATTTAATGTGAAGGCAGAGCCTGGGTTCTTTTCTGACTCAGTTACATTACCTTCAAAGTTCTATAACCCTAATCCATTTCTTCTTTCAAGGTTAGAAAACATTGGGTTGGCTGAACCCAGAGAAATGAGTTGTAGGGTTCCAGAAGAGAGTATGAAAATAAATCATAAAGATAATTTAAAATGATAGCATTTATACAATGCTTTACTGTTATAATCTTTTTTGCATAAATCATCTTAATTTATTCTTATAATAACCATGCTCTAGTGAGTCAGGACCTTTACAGATACCATTCTCATTTTTTGGACAGTTCTTCCTACCTATCTTTGCCTAGTTCTACTAATGCTTCAGATCTCAGCTCAGTGGTTATTTTACTAAGGAAACCCCTTCTAATTTCACTGTCCATGGCAAGTCTACCTGTTACACACTGAGAGCACTGCTACCTTTCTTTGATTCTCTTATCATAATTGCAATTTTATATGAGCAATCATGATTATTTAATATATCTCTATAATATAAAATCATTGCTGAGAAGTGGCTACCCTACCTAGCCAGAGACTATATTTCTTAGCCCTCCTAACATCTGGGGAGAGGGAACATGGTAATATGATAAGTTCTTACCAATGCAATATGCATAGAAGTGGTGTACGTCACTTCCTAGCCACAGCAGTTAAAAAGCAGGAGCACCTTCCTCAACCTCTCTTTTTACTTCACCTGATAGGTGTAGAGGCTTCTGATGCAATGGTTCTCAAATTTGACTACATGTTAGAATTATCCAGGAATTATTAAAGTATTCTGACAGCTCTGCTGCACCCCAGGCCAATTAAATCTCTGGAAATGGACACCTAGACCTCAGTATTCTTAAAACTCTTTAGGAGATTCTAATGGGTTGCCAAAGTTAAGAACGACTGCATAGAGATGGCCTTTGGACCCCTGGAACACTATGTTGAGAAATGCTGTCTGCTGAGCAGAAATCTCTCTATTGGGTTCTCATGTGAGCAAGAAATAAACTTATGTAAAGTCAGAGAAATTATAGGGTTTGTGTGTTATACCAGCTAGTTTACCCTAACTAATATACTCCCTGTTGTATCTCCAGCACCTAACACAGGGCCCAGCACATATTAGGTGCATAATTACTATTTATTGAAGAAAGGTACTACTTTCCTCATCTTTACAGATGAGGTTCTAAGAGGCTGAATAACTTACTCAAGGTCACATAGCTAGAAAGCAGCAGTTTGAATCTGAGCTCAGGTCTTCTTCATTACAAAATAGGTGTAATCTTCCACTATACTATAATGCCTCATTTTGCAGATGAGAAAACCATAGAATTTCAGAAACACAGGTACTCACATCAATATCCCGCATAGGTGACAATTAGTGAGATGTTATGACCTCAGGCTCCTGGCAGCTAACAGTGGGGTGATTAGCACCTAATTAGTGTAAATGGGGAAAAAAAGAGAAAGCCAGCGACAGGAGCTGGTGGAAATTGTAGGTGGTAATGCTCGTTATTTGGGTATCTGGTTGCCTGTTTCAGGACCAAACCCAATATCTCAAATCCTTGGCAAACTAGGACTAGTTTTTCATGAAGCTAGAAAACCAACAATTAGAAGATAGTGAAATATGGCAGAGATAGAAGGACCTTAGTCCTGGGATAAATCAAGATCTACCTAAATGGTCTCATTGACTCCAGTTTTCCTGCACATTCCAATTTTTGACTAACATATCTTTCTGAAGACCAACTGTATCATATCACTCCACAGCTTAAACATCTGTAATATTTTCCTGTCTGTTCTCATATCAATTCCATTTCATTCTTCCTAAACTGCTATAAAACACTCCATAATCAGTCACTGTCCTATTCAGCCAACTTTTTCTGTCAGCTTGCCTTTACCCACCCTCCTCTCCAGCCAGTGTGCCCTCTGTACAATCTGTACCACATCAAATGCCATCTTCAGCATTCCTCTAAACCTTTCTTTATGTTGAAGCCTGCCTCCCATTCCTGCTTAAGTCCCACCACTCCATAAAGCCTTTTTTTATAGTACTCTGACTCATTTGGCATTTTTCTAGCTGTTATGTTGTGTGTATTGGTTTCATCTCTTTGGAGGACTTTGTCAGCTCTTTAATTGGCAGTGTCCTATACCAGGCCTTCTTCCTTTGTGTAATTGTGATCATTAATTATTTTCTTTACAGATATAGTTTACAAGGCACTCCCTAATACATGATCCCATTTGACAGTCACATCCACTGATTTAGTCCATTTTGTGCTGCTATAACAAAATACCACAGACTTGGTAATTTATAAAGACCAGAAATTTATTTTCTCATCATTCTAGGTGCTAGAAAGTTCAATATCAAAGCTCTGGTAGATTCATTGTCTGGAGAGGGTCCAGTCTCTGCTTCCAGGATGGTGCCTTGAACACTGCATCCTCTGAAGATGAATCCCTCCATCAAACTCTGCTATAAGGGCACCTAATCCCATTCATTAAGGCAAAACCCTTATGACTCAATCACTTCCCAAAGACCACATTTCCCAACACTGTTGTATTGGGGATTAAGTTTCAACATGAATTTTGGAAGGAACAAAAACACTTGAACCTTAGTATCCACCCTGCGAAATAAAGTATTGATTCTCCATCTCACAAGATATTTATTGAGGATCTGCTACCTGCCAGGCACAGTGCAGGGAAGGCATTTCTAGATACTTTTTACAGATTGGGAAACTGAAAAAACATTGTGAGGTAAAGGGACTTATTCAAGTTCACACAGCTAAAAAATGACTATTCTAGAGGTCCAACTCAGGCCTACCATTATACATCCAAGGTTCTCTCTATTACATGCTGTATCTCCCCAAGAGTAAGCATTCAATATTTCTTAAATGAAATAAAATAAATTACATTTCCATACATTTGGGAAAATTCATAGTATATTACTGGGATCATTAGCAATATGATCAACAAGCATTTATGGACATCAATTGTTTGCTGGATGTATACAAAAAATTAATAATATTAGGCATATTCTGCTAAGTGCCAAGTGAATGTCCTCAGAATATCCCAGGCCTTCTGAGGAGGACAAGAGTACTCTGAGTTGGGGTGGAACTGGAATGCTTCACAGGAAAGGTAAACTGATCTGATCCTTGGAAGACAGGCAAAATTTTGATAAAAAGAGCAGGGAAAGGAAGAAGGGCATTTCAAGGAGAGGAAACAATGTGAACAAAAGCTTCCCAAGGTGTTACAAAACCAGGTTGGACATTGCTGGTTTGGCCCAATAGTAAGATACAAACCTTTGAACAAAATGTGATAAGTGAAAACACAGCTGGTTTTGAGGATTTAAAAAAATGTGATAAAGAGGTATGAGAGTGAGAAAGCAAGGTTCTGAAATGAGTTACTGGAGGTGACAGCACTTTATAAACTGTAAAGCACAATGCACATAGAACTGATTATTGTTTTTGTTAGTATTGCTATTCTACCATAGAGTAAATGGTTTTATTTGATCACTGAGTTTCCTCATTGAGTGGTAGCCATTTCTATAAACCAATCAAAGGCATAACCTTTGCCTAGAAAGGCTTTGGAAACAAAATATACAAATTGAAAACTTTCTTCGATCTCACATTGGTATGAGCTTATTGGAAGTTCAGATAGGCCCAGAGTAAGCAGGTGGGTAACTCCAGGCATTGTTAGTCCTTCACACTTAGGGTGAGCTTCTTGTAAGAAATGGGTTTGGGAAAAGTAGATTTTTATTAAGGAAAAACAAATAACCTTTGACAGAATAAGCCAGTAATATTCATGATTGTATCTCACTTTGGACAGCATTTTGATCCCTTTGATGACTTGAATATATTCATCTTCCTCTCATTCTGACTCTGGAAAATAGGGAGAACTGCAATTTTACATGGAGGCAGTCTCGAGGGCTACAGAGCCAAGATGCCTGAGTTCCAATACCAACTCTGTAACTTCCTAGCTGTGAGAATTTATACCTCTCTGAATAAAGAAAGAATAATCCCTACTTTGAAGATTAAATAAAATAGTATAGGCCGGGTGCGGTGGCTCACGCCTGTAATCCTAGCACTCTGGGAGGCTGAGGCGGGTGGATCGCTCGAGGTCAGGAGTTCGAGACCAGCCTGAGCAAGAGTGAGACCCCGTCTCTACTAAAAATAGAAAGAAATTATCTGGCCAACTAAAATATACATATATAGAAAAAATTAGCTGGGCTTGGTGGTACATGCCTGTAGTCCCAGCTACTCGGGAGGCTGAGGCAGTAGGATCACTTAAGTCCAGGAGTTTGAGGTTGCTGTGAGCTAGGCTGACGCCATGGCACTCACTCTAGCCCGGGCAACAAAGCAAGACTCTGTCTCAAAAAAAAATAAATAAATAAAAAATAAAATAAAATAAAATAGTATATATAAGATTTAAGGTGTTCCTCAAGTATCAGTTTTTATTTGCTTCCCTGGAATTTTAGGTTTGAGAGTCAGAGAAGATATGAGCTCAAGTGAAGGGAATTCATTCATTCATTCAACAAATTGCAATTGAGTTCTTCCTAAATGTCAGGCTCAATGTAAGGGGCTAGAGATAGAGCAGTAAATAAAGTAAACAGGATCCTTATTTTTGTAGAGTGTGCAAGCAAGGTCCTTTTGACATATACTAGTTGTGTGCCTGTAATACTTAATTCCACTGAGCCACAGTTTGCTCAGTGGAATAAGTCATTTTCCAACATACTTTAAATGATATTGCAATACCTACTAGATTTAAAAAACTTGCATGGATTCCTGACTAAATAGTGGGGTCTTATTTCACATGTGCTGTTTGAAGTATTTAACTGCTCCTTTTGCAGCTTATTTTTTTCTCAAGTGTTTTCAAGATCTGGCATGTGAATTTTAAAAGATTTACCCTAATTAATAAGAATAGTATTTAAAGGAGATTGTTCCAAAATATTTTTGCAAATTGAGATAAGGACAGAAAGTTTTAAAAACATTATATATTTTGCAACAATAAGATATTGTTATATATTTGTAGCTGTTTCAGAGACAGTTCTGTGTATTTTTTGTGATGTTAGCCATTAGCAAATCTTGACTTAGTTTGATAATGTATGGAATTTTATTTCAAATGATAAGAAGACTATGGGAAAATTGTGGTAAAGAATGTTTATACCTTTTATGAAACAATTCTTAAGTTGCCATCAGTTTTACTAATCTGCTGTAAAATGCTTAGATATATGTATGGTCAACTTTTTATTGTGATCTTATAATTAAATTTAAAATGTATTTGCTATTGTAAAATATGTTTCAAAACTTGATGTTATCTTTCACAATAATCTTTTTGTATAGTCAGTAATCCAAAATAATCAAGTACCTATGAATAAATGCATTTTTATTTCCTACTTATTTAGGGAGTACTACAAACATTTAATTGTCACTTGATTTTCTATTATCTTCTTTAATAGTTTAACTGACTATAGATTTTTTCTATGCCATATATTTGCCACTTCTGAGAATAGTAAATCACCCTTTGCTATATTTTAAAAGTAGTTGTATTAGTAAGAACTTTGTAAATAAAATACTTAAAACCTTAAAACAAAATAAGTGAGGATCAGATTAGATAATATACATAGAGGAATCTTATAAACTGTAAATTACTGTACTGATGAAATTATTAGTAGCTGTGTTCCTATTTAATCTCAAGGGGGAGGGGGGCTAAAAGTCATGAGTTGCTAGCTGTAGGTACTAGAGAGCATCTTGTCACAGAATCTTCACCAGGAGCCTGGCCAGATTGGAGTAAATACAAGAATGTCATCAACATCATCAGCCCAGCTTCTGGTGGTACCTAGGCACTTTATACATCCAGGAAGGTCTGGTTCTCTGTATTGGTTAAGGAGAAAGACTTCATTGTTTTGGCCTTGAGTCATTCCTTCTTGTGCTCAACTTCTCTGTTTTCCCTGCCAGAAAGCCTATATTGTCATTGACTATTCAATTTTCTCCCTGCTCTCTCCTCTAAGAGGTTCCTCTAATCAGATTCAACTCTAAGGAAATGATCTGGTCAACTCATTCATATTTATGTGCCAATGACTGAAAAGACTTCATGGATTACCACTCCTAAGGAAAGGGGCACTGAATTGGGGGCTTAGCCTTAAGTCAGGCAGACAGCTAATGGTAGAATTCTAGGGAACAACAGTGAAACTTGGGCTCCTCTAAAATCACACCAGGTAGATGAAGGATGGTGCCCTTAGAGAAGACTTACAATAATTGAATTATAAAATGTCAGTGCTAAAAGAGTTCTCAAATTATGTTCCCTAGAACACTAGTCATTCATTTATTCTTCTGCAAAGGAAGAGAATGGAGAAGCGATGGTCAATATCCCTGGAAATGCTGTTTAGCAACCTCAAAGCACAGACCTATTAGGGACCATTGTGAGGGTGGTGAGAGGGCACAGATCTGTTGATCATGCAGAGAAACCCATCTCCAAATCTCACTAGTGAGGTCCTCAGGCTGCACTAGTTGGCAAAAATTTATACTTTCTGCCTCTGTAGAAGAACTCTATTTATTTGATTGCCTTCTCAGAAATTCCCTTTGAAGTGAGCTGTCCCTCACATTTTCCAGAAGAAATCCCCACATTCACATGGTTGCTGAAGGCTAGAATATTCCTACAATAAGATCTTACTCCCTGGTGACAATTCATCAGCTAAAGGATGCACACTTGAGCCAAGCTTATACAATAAGTCCTCACCTGGACTTTTGGACCAAGAGATTTTAGCTTAGTTTAGCTTTTAATTTGAACTGCAGAGATTTTAGCAATGGCCATTTTCTCCCATGTGGACTTAAAAGGGAGAAAGTGGTCTGTAGAGAGAGGAGAAGGAGGAGACATGCCAAGGGAAGCAGAGACAACAGAGGGAAAGAAACAGTCCCGACAGCATTGAGTCCCTTCTTCTAGTTGTTTCTGAGGCCCCACAGAATTCTGGGTCTGAGAGACATCCCTGTAGGCTTACTTATAAATAGCTCTGTAGGCTAATTTATTGAATTTCTTTTTGCTTAAGTGAGCTCAACTGGGCTTCTCTTACTTGCAACTAAGACTCCTAATTAATAAAGTCCCATACTTATCAAAACCAAAGGCAAGTCATTAGTGAGCTTTTATCTTCACACAATCCTACAACTGTACAAGTATTTTCTGCTTTAATTTATATTATTACTTGTTCACATCTGATTTTCTAATGACAGAACTTGTAGGCCAGGTGCTATTTCCATGGTTAAGAGACCTATAGAAACTGAGGCACAAAGCAGTGCAAAGACTTATCAAGGGTCACTATCAGAACAGAACACATACCATGGTGTTATGATTTTGGATTATTCATGATCTTTGTTGTCTCAGCCCAATGTGGAAAGCCTTGAACTTGCACTAGTGATCTCACTGATAAAGACGGCAGGTTAGAGAAACCAAAATGTTTCCTCTAACCAACTGAGTGACAGAAACTATAGGCTTAAAGCCAATGTCATGGTATTTTAACATGGCCCTTCTGAGTCCAAGGTGGTGAAAACATTCATTTCATGCAGTAATTAAGAGAGCACAAGCTTTGGAGTCAGAAAATATCTGAAACTTATCTCTATCATTTTCAAGCTGTGTGGCCTTGAGCAAGTAACTTAAACTCTTATGAACTTCAGTTTTCTCACCTATGAAATGAGAATAAAAATACCTTCCCAGGATGGCAGCAGCAGCTGGAGTTGTCTATGTCTGGGCTCAGGGTTGGGACAGCAGCAGCAGAGGTGTCATTTTGTGCTGGGCTAATGAGGAGGCCAGGGAAGTGGCGTGGGAAACTGCTGGAATGGCCTGGAGTTTGAGGAACTGGAGCTTGAGTGGCCGCTGCTAGGGCCTGACCTGGAGCCAGAGCCTAAAGAGGAGACCCTGGACCTAGTTCAGGAGCTTCCAGCAGCCAGGATGAGCCAGGACTGTTAGAGGGTGACCCTAGAGAAAAGCTCTGTTGAGAACCCAGAGCTCAAGTCAGGGAGATGGAAGAAGCTGGGAAGTTAAGGGAGCTACAATTGTGGTTCAGTCAACTGTGTTACCATACTCTGTGACAAATTAGAGACCATCCCAAAAGGTTTGCATATACAGAGTTCTCAGACAAAGAGTTAGTGAGGACTTCCCTGGCCTCCCTAATTAGAGGAAGATGAATCAAAACAATACCAAAATGAACCAAAAGATCAGGCATCAGCACAACAGACTGGAGGTCCCAGGAGGCCTCTACAGTTCCTAAACCACACAACAGGTCCCACTTTTGATACTACAGTGGTTTTAACAGGAGGCCCTGGAGTCGGGTCTATAGGGGTTGGGCTATAAGGATATCATAGTATTCCCCTTACTGAAAAAAAAAAGTGTGTATTAGGAGAAAGAGGAAAAAAAGGAAAGGAGAGAAGAATTAGAAAAGAGAAAAACAGAAAATGACAAAAAAAACCCTCTCCAGCTGAACAGAGTACATTAGGATTAGATATGGGGGCCAGGGGGAAGGCTTTGAAAACTCTAAAATGCTATACATATCCCAGTTGTTCTGATTTTTCAAGAAAATAAAAGTCTATTCTACTAATGTTGAGAAATGATGAGCTTAGTTCTTCACTTTATATTGTGAACTTCTTGAGAAGATGCCTAGCACATAGTTAAGTACCTTTTAACAATGAAAAAAGGCCCACACAGTTGATATACAAATATCATTTAGTAGTAAGGATAGAATAAGCTCTAGAGCCAGGTTCCATGAGTTCCAATCCCGACTCTATCTCCTAACTATCTGTATGACCTTCAACAAGTTGCTACATTTTCTGAGCTTTTCTTTCCTCATCTGTAAAATAAGAGTAATAATAGTACCTCTCTCTTAGGATTGTTGTGAGGCTTGAATGAGTTCATTCACTTCGTATTAAATGAGTTAGTTCATGTGAGGCTCTTAGAAGGATGATTAGCACATAGTAAGAGTATAAAAAAAATGATAGCAGTTATTATGGTCTATTCCATATACCCTGGATAACAGAGTCACAACCTAGTTATTCCTTGATGAGGCCATTTCATTTTGATCTGATCACACAATCTAAATGCTCTTGCAATACTGTGTTACTTTTGTATCCATATCCCTGTGCTGGTTTGCTATCTGTGAAAGTAACTGCTTTTAACAGCTTTGCATGCAAGCTTTCTGGGCACTGCCATAGCATACACAATTGCATTTTTGCCAGAACTGAAAATCAAGTGACTAAGGAATGGTAATACTGGATGGGAGACGAAGAGGAGACAAAGGGAGATGAAGTTAGCATTTGATCACTGTATTTTAATCTGCTTTATTCCCAGATTTAGGTTGATCTAGGAAGGAAAATAGCCAGAATTGGTATCCTATGCAATTCTATGAGAATGTAATCAGTTTGAGTCTGTTGGAAAATACTGTTTGCTTTTCTCTATGGTTTTGATCATAATAATTCAAAATTTCAGTATACACAAGCTTGAATCATCTATCTAAATAAAGTAACAGATTTTCAACTGACAAATATCAGAGCACTGTTTGTGTACCTTAGGTAAAGTGTAAGAATTCCTACAGATAACTCTCTATTTTCCAAGGTATGAGAGAATGATGCCCCTTCCTTTCATTGATTTACATTTCAACTCAGCCAGAAACTAAGGAAAGTTTTTATGTTCACAGGTTGATTCATGATATTCCAAGTAGTTATCTGTCCTGGATCACGGTGGAACTAAGGGGGTGCGGGCATTTTCTCAGGGGCTTGTGAAATATGTGATACTTCTCTGGGGGTTAGGGATTTAGAAGAAGGCAGTAGCAAGGAACTGTAGGATTCCATCTAGAACACATTTTCACTGTTACCCCCTTGTGATTTTACTGTCACCCATTTCTAGAAGCAGCTGCCAGGAAATGACTATAGAGAATTTCTCTTGAAATCAAGACAGACCTAGTCCAACCCTAACCAAATTGCAGTTAGCTGAAAACAATTTGTGTCTCTGGGGATAAGGGATCACTTGTTGAGTGGTGCTAATCCCTGAAAAGCCTGGTGTAGAAAAAAGAACTCTGACAAAGGAGAATGCTGGCTCCATATTTCTCTGAATCTGAACAGCTAGATGACTTTGGGCAAGTCACTTAAGCTTTCAGAGGCACAGGTTCCTCTTCAGTCCAGCAGAACTAATAGTGTTAACAGCACATGCTCTGCTTAACTCCAAAAGTTGCTATGAAAACTAACTGAGGTGTTATATGTAAATGTTCTTTGTCAACCGCAGGGTCCTTGCACAAAGGCCAGGTGGTATTACTGCTGCCAAGGAGAAAAGGTGCAGAGACAGGGTGAAGGCAACCCTGTTTTGTTAATCCAGACAAATAATACGGATATGGCAGCAGTCATTCAGTAGCTTTGAACTCTACAGGGAGGTTCTGCTACTATGAAAGATAGTACTGGTCTCAATTGCATGTTTGGCTTCATTCTGATTTCCCCAGAACACTCCATTCTTAAAGGCCCATAGTGATATATGTTCTCTGATTGGTGGTCATTTTTCCTTTTGGCAGCTATTGATTCCCTCCTCAGTACCTCCTTAGTGGAGCTGAAATAAATATGAGCCAAAATTTCCCATATGCTGCCATCTACAAACATGTTTTTCAGCAAAGAATGCAGCCAAGGAAATTTCTAGAGTAGAATGGGATACAGCCTTTTTGCTAGGGAAGGGTGAAATGTGGGTGGGGAGGAAGAGAGGTCTTGCTAAACTGATTTTCAACTGTTGACCTCTGCTTCATATTTTGAAATCTTTTAAACGTGGAGTTTAAACTTTGAATCCCAAACGTTATCCCTGACACCTGAACTTGGGGTCAAATATCCTTAGGCATTTTGAAAAGTAAATAGCACTATACAGATGATACCAGTAATTAACTGTTGCATAATGCCTGAGAGGCAATATGATACTATGTTTTGTGTCAAACAGACCAAGCCCCAAGCTCTAGCTCTGCCTCCATATTGTCATCTTTAAAACGGGAGTAATAACAAGCAATGATACTTCCCTTGGAGAGATGTTGTAAGGATTACAAATAATATAATGTTGTCACATAATGGACAAATAATTACAATAATCTTCATTATACATTTTCTTTGCACTCATTATTTTACTTGGTTTTCCACAACAAATCATCAAGAAGAAAGTTACTCTTGTTACCTCAACTTTACAAAAAAGTAAAACAAGATCCAAAGTAACAAAAAGATTTTTATCTTTCCTTTAACCACTTTGGATGAGGTAACATGGCACATAAATAGGAGTGGAAAGTATATTTACTTTTCACCAAATTTAACTGTAAAACTTTTTTACAAAATACCTTGTTATAGCAAGGATTTGATAATGCCCCTGCTCACCTAATGTCTGGCCCATATTTTACGGATGGACAGGGCAACACACCACAGCATCAGAGAGGCAGCTGAGATATAGTGATAAGAGATTAGTTGCTTTTAATAGAACATGTAGGTTCATAGCATTGGCCCTGCCTCCTATCTGCTGGCTGACCTTGGGCAAATTACTTAATATTTCTGAGCCTCAGTTGCCCCCTTTATAAGTAGGGATAATCCCTACTCACCTGGTTTCTTGTGCAAAGTAATTATCAGTGCCCTATAATGTCAGCAAATCTCAGTGGATTCCTAGTGAATTATCATTAGCAGTAAAATAGCAGAGATGTGGAAAAATCTCTCTCTTTCTTATACCACTTTTGTAATATACTTGCATTTAACATTTTATACCTATATTTTGGTTAAATGGAACATTTAGAGCTCTTAGTCCCAGTGCCTACCAGAGTACCTGACATAGAGTAGAAACTCCACACATTGATTGAACAAATAAAAATATGAATGAATGGCAATCCACAAAGAGGGGCTACTGCCTGGTGGAGGAGGAAGATCTATATCTACATCTATAAAATTAAAATACATATCTAATTGTGATAAGTATTTTAAAAGAAATAAGAATAAAGCATTATATAAATTAATTATAAGTAATAAATCTAGAAAAGCCTTTCAAAGAACTTAATATTTGAGCTGTGTTTTGAAAGATAAGGTGAATTTAGTCATGAAGGAAAGGAGGAAATAACATTTCAGTAAAAGAAAACAGCATGGCCCAAATGTAGTCAGGTCTGGGAGTGAGGCTATGTGCAGAGGGAACCCAAAAAGTCATATGTAGCTAAAGAGGTGGAGAAAAAGGTGGGACAAGTGACTGTAGAGAAAGACTGGGACCTAACTGTGATGGACTTTAAAGGCTAAGCTGTGGAACTTGGACTTGAATCCGTAGGCCAGTGGTTGCAGATTGGCAGCCCACAAACTGATTATTATCAACAGACATGTTTTGTTTGGCCTGCAGAGGATTGGCCTGCATAATGTTTTTAAACCATCTGAATTAGTAGCCAACATTAAAAAAAAATCAGGAGATGTCACATTAAAAACTGCAACACTGCTGATCTTAAAAATAATGGAATATCTGGAACATTGAAGCCACATTTCTGCCTGGTAACAATCAGTTGGAGCTGAGTGGTGGCTGCCCACTTTACATGCACTCCCCTAGTGGTCTCTCTAATACCAGGCTCTTTGCCTAGTATTACTTTGGAGGCATTTGGATTTGAAGCTCCTGGTGCAGGTGATTAAAAGTTACAGAGGAGAAGAGAGATACTCTCAGAGTTGTCTTCTTTAGAAAGAACCCTGTGATTCTTACTCTGTTGAAGATAACCTGGAAGAGGGCAGCCAGGGGAGATTTTAGAAGTGGACCTACAGGAAAGGATTAGGTGATATAAAGGCTCCAACACTGAGGGGCAGGAAGAACAAATGAGATGAGAAAATAGTCCTTCGTAATCCTCTATGTGGAGGAAATAGCAGATGTCCACAAATCAGTAGAAAGAAGAATTCTGCAGGTTTATTCATAAACCTCACTCCTTGTCTCCAGCCCAGCTCAAATGTATTTATTTAAATGGTTCTTCACTCTCCTTTTTGAACCGTGAATGAGCTCCTCAAGGCAGGGTCTACAGTGTCCTATTCATCAGTGAATATCAAGTGCCTGGAACAGAGCCTGGTACATAGTAGGTGCTTAACCAATATTCATTCAATGTATGAATTGGAGAGATTCTTTACTTTCCTTGTAGGTTGAAATAAAAGTTTATTAGATTCCTAAGCATACTGAATCCACAGGATATTTTGCAGACCCCCAAAACCAAACTTCCACTTTGGAAATAGAATTTTGATTCTGTGGAAATAAAATCCATTCATTTATTCAACAAATGTGCACTTAGAAATGACCATGTGCCGTACCAGGCTGAGTCTTAAGGATTGCATGATGAGCAAAAACCAGTACAATTCCCGGTCTCAGAAAACTGACTGTCCACTGAGGAAAACAGATTGTAAGAAGTCCTCTGAAGGAGAAATACTGGTGTTTTTAAAAGATAATAAAACGTGGGTGAGTGAGGGAGATAGCCTAGGAGGTTGAGGAAGTCTTCTTAGAAGTTCTGGTATGCATATGCATTAACTAGATGAATAGGGAGAGGAATGAAGCAACATTTTAGGTAGAAGGAGTAGCATATGCAAAGGCAGGAAAGACTATATAGGTCACTGGAGGAACTGAATAAAGGCCAGTGTGACTGAAGCTCAGAAAATAGGAGGCAAAGTGGTATAACAAGAGGTCAGAGAGGTGGACCATTTAACGTGTGGTTAAAGATCTGGACTTTTATGCTAAGAGCAATGTGAAGCCAATGACACAATTTAAGTAGGGGAGCAATATGACCAGATTCAACTTTCTAAAAGAACCCCCTACACAAATATATTGACAATTGATTACTGTCAAAGTTCCAAAGGTGACTAAGTGGAAAAAGGATAGTCTTTTCAACAAATGGTGCTGAAACAATAGGACATCTATATACAAAACTGGATGTCTACATACAAAAATTAACTCAAAATGGATCATAGGTCTAAATGTAAAACTGAAAACCATACAACTTCTAGAAGAAAACATAGGTGGGAATCTTTGTGATCTTGGGTTGGAAAATGATTTCTTAGATCTGACCCTAAAAACAAGTGAACAAATTGAAAAACTGGACTTCATCAGAATTAAAAATGTTTTCTCTTCAAAAGACACCAGTAAGACAATGAAAACAAACTAAAGACAGAGCAAATTGTTAAATAATATTTTTGATAAAGTACTCATGTCTAGAATATAGAAAACCTCCATAATAAAATACAAACAGATCAGTTTAAAAAATAGGTTAAAAAAACCTGAGCAGAATCTTCTTCAAAGAAAGTATACAAATGGAAAATAAGCACATGAAAAATGCTCTACATCATTATTCACTGGAGAAATGCAAATTAAATGGGAAAAACTTACACCTCTAATTAGAATGCTAAAATTAAAAAGATTGACTATACCAAGTGTTGGTGAGGATGGTGAAGGAACCAGAATTCTTATATGCTGGTGGAAATGTAAAATGGTACATCCACTTAGAAAGACAGTTTGGCAGTTTCTCACAAAAGGCAAACATATACCTAGCCTGTGACCCACCCATCCCACTCTTCCAAGAGAAATGAAAGCATAATTCTATATGAAAACATTTGTATGAATGTTCATGGCAGCTTTATTTGTAATAGCCCCAAAAGAATCCAAATGTCAATCAACAAGTAAATGGATAAACAAACTGTGGTACAGCAATGCAATAGAATACTGTTCAGCAATAAAGAAGAATGAACTAGTGATACACATAACAGCTTAGATGAATATCAAGGGCATTATGCTCAGTGAAAGATGCAAGACCAAGAAAATGAGTATTATACTATATGATTCCATTAATATAAAATTCTGGAAAATGAAAACCAATCTATACTGACAGAAAGCAGATCATTGGTATCTAGAGGAGGAATGCGGGAGAGGCAGACAGAAGTACAAAGTGGCACAAAAGAAACTTTTGGGATGATGGCTTCATGAGTATATGTATATGTCAATAATTATCAATTTGTACCACTTTAAATATATGCAGTTTATTGTATATGCCAATTATACTTTAATAAGGCTCTTTTTAATAATCCTTCTGGCTGCACAATGCAGAACTGACTCTAGGAAAGTAAGAGCAGGAGGGAGACCAGGTGGGAAAGGATGGTGCCTTGAACTAGGTTGGCAGCAGCGGAGATGAAGAAAAGTGGGCAGACTTGTGAGATATTTAGGAAATAAAATCCAATGGACCTGACACTATTTTCCAAAGATCAGTTCATCCTGGCTTTCCAGGGTGAGAAGCTAGGGAAGATTCCATTAACAAAGCCCCCTTGAAGTTGCAGAGGAAGCCCATACCATAAACATCACTGGTTCTATTGATGGATAAAAATTGCAAAGAAGAAGAGGAGGGGGCAGATGAAGAAGAAGAAAGCTGGTACAAGCATTGAATTTATATAATACTTTTCAACAGTTGTCTCTTAATTTTCTTAAAAAGAAATGGGAGGAAAATAAGATTTGAGATGGGCAATCAGTTTAAACTTCCAATAAAGTATATGCTCCTACTATGCTCACAGTAATTAACATTTCCTGATAATGATATAATTGTTGATAGCATTATCTTTAAAAATAAAAAATAATGAAGTGATTCTTCAGATTTGTAGAATGCTTTCCTGTTTACAAATTTGTTCTATACACATGATTCTAAATTTTAATTGCTATATCACCCTTCTGAGGGTATTATTGGCCACAATATTCTGATGAGGAAACTGTGAAGACAACTCTGGTGCTGTGGAAGCAACATGAACTTTGGAATCCTTCTGACCTGGATTTGAATGTCTATCAGGCTGTCATCTATTTAAAGGGTAACTTCAGAGCTTTATTTCTTAATTTCTTTCTTAATCTCTTTCAGACCTCTTTGTTTCTAACTACCTTCCTCACTCCTACCCATTGTTCATTCACTGTTACTTGTACCCCCTTCATTGTCAGACCGTAAACAAATAGTTCTGGCTCTGAGACCTATGTTCATTCCATTCTACCATCCTGCCATTAAACTCAATTCCCTTTGAGCAATGCTAGCTAAAATCTTTGGTGGGATTGGAGGTTGTAATGACTATTCAAATAAGGTTTTCACACTACCTTAGAGTTATTATCTGGGAGTCGTATATGACTTAAACGTAAGTGTGGACCACTCGAATGAACTTGAACCTATCAAACTGGGAAAGGAGTTGATTATTTACTTTCAAGCTTTCTCCTTTCTCTTCTACATAGTGACTAATTTTTTTTTCTATATACATAGGAGCACTTCATAAATTATCTCTGGATTCAGATATTTATTTATTTGTATTTTGGAAAACATTAAAAGGAAAGACATGGAGGTTGTTGAACTTTTAAATTTGCTATACGACTGATATTTGACTTTTTAAACTTGTGGTTGGAAGTGTTTTCAAAGAGAATGAGCTAATGAAATCTAATGTTGAGGAAAATATATCTTTTATACCTTGAAGGTACTGATTTGATAAGTATACCAAAGTTATTCTTCTTTTATTAAGTCATGTAGAAGCTGATAAATGAGACCTTTGTAAGATAGTCCATTGAGAAAGTATATTAAATATAGAGATGTATAAAAGGAGTTAGTAAAGATGTTTTGATTCTAGGTGAAAGATGTCATTGAAGAGAAACTAGTTTTACTGAAGGGCTCATGTTAAAGCTGAGTATGAATGAATGAAACAAGTCAAACAGCTTTACTATTTCGTGAGTGCAATGGTGAAGGCTGTTCTCAGAAACATTTAGTATCTTGAGCCAAACACATTTCTTGGGTACCAGATGTGTGAACTCATAAACAATTTAACTTATGATTATAGTTGTTAAATGAGTTTGAATGAACATGTTTTTAAATTGCTTATTTTCTAAAGTTAGTCTGCAGTTTCATTTATTTTAGTTAGATATAAAAGGATTACTGGTTTGGGTGAATATTATGTTATGTGCTATATATGTTGATAAAGCTGTAAGAAAAAAAGGATTACTGGTCTTTATTCCTTACCATGCATACATGTAACCCTCATTGATGTCAGTTACAGTAGACCAATAAGAATTAACCAATTCAGGTTATTATCTATCTATTTCCTGTGATATATTAAACATTTTAGAGGGAATTAGTGGTTGGGTATTTTATTTTTATTTCATTTATTTTTTTAAATGGATGGATAACATCGTATGTTTTTGTTATGTACAACATGGTGTTTTGAAGTATATATACATTGTGGAATAGTTAAGTCTAGCTAATTAAAAATGCATTATCTTAAAAAAAACAAATAAGGTTTTCAAAGTATTTAAGTATTTTGATTCCATATTTCTGCTTCCCATTACCTTAGGCTATTGCCAATTAGCCATGCTACAGTTTGACATTTCTAAGAATAAGACTGCTTCTTTACTATAAGGAGTGTTTTGTGAGATTCCTCACCAACAAAGAGGGTATGGTTGGGTTATGTCCAAGTAGGGATGCAGCCATTAAAAATCTCAGGGAATAATTTTTCACCTCTTCAGGTGAAAGGGTCCTCAGGCCTTTCTATTCTGGAAGGTTCATTTGTACTCATTTCCCAAGTTCCCATGAGATTGATGAGTCTAGCTAAAATAGCAGTGGGATGGAAGACTAATTTGGGTTCTACTAATGTGGAACATAGAACAAGTTATGTCCATGCTTCAGCTTGTTCATCGGTAAAATAGAGCTGATCATGCCCACTCTTCCCTGCCTTTAGATTTGAGTTACCTCCTTTGGCCAACGTAAGTAAATTCCCCTGATGTTTGGCTGTGCACAAGATAAAACAACAATCCCTCTTTTCTCTGTATAAGACTATAAAAAGTAGAAGAGGCCTGGACTAAGATCTCCATATACTTTCTGGGACAGAGACCCTGCCCAATTCCAAAGGTCTAAGGAACTTAAAAGTTAGGCCCAGGGCCCTCCCCTTCCATTTCCTCTACCTTTCCATTCCCACTTGCCTCTCCTCTCTACACAGTGGCTATGGGACATCCTCCACAAAAGAGCAGTTGTAGTAACCCACATCACCCTCCACTCTCGATTGTCCATCAAGAGGAGAAAAGAAGCCCTATATAGTTTCTATCCTTGGATAGTTCCAGTTGGAAAGTTTAAAATATGCGAAGGCAACTTGGAAAACCAAGGGCCTGTATACAAAGCAAACGTTTGCAAAACCCTGAACAAAATCTATGGCCTATGTGCACATGGCAAGTGTTTCTGGTGTTTGTGTGTTTGCCTGCTTGTGTGGGTGATTTTTCCTTTGCACGTCTGAATAGGTGAGAAGTGGGTGGTTAGAGGCAATTCCAGACAGGAAGAAAAGCTCAGAAGAGTGTAGAAATGATCTCTGGTTCCTGGGGCCAAGGGTTCCCAGAGCAAATGGCACTGTGCCACCAGGCCCTATCTAACCCTATGGAAGAATCTCAAAGGTTTCAGCAAGTGGCTGGCTTGGCCATGGCTTGTTCTTCAGTTTGTAGAAATCTCTGCATGTCTTCATCGGTCCTGAAAAGAACCCCTGGCAGCCTTTAGGAGCAAGTACTCCTAACACCCCTTTCTTCCTTCCTCCGCCCCCCAACACACACCATCTGTTTTTTAGATTGGGCTTCGGAACCAAATTTGGTGAGTGCCGTCCTCCGGGAGATCCGGTAGCCCTGTCCTCAAAATAAAGATCCAGGTTAAAGCTTCAGCCATGGCGCCTAAACGATGGTTTAGGAAAGCAACAGGAGATAGATATTCAGGGACCAGGGGTCCTACAGGGCTAGAGCGAGCTTTCTCTTGCCCTCACCCACGCTGCGCCAGCACTTGTTTCTCCAAAGCCACCAGGCGTTAGCGCAGCGGTGAGGGGAGGAGAAAAAAGGAAAGGGAGGGGAGGGAGAAAGGAGGTGGGAAGGCAAGGAGGCCGGCCCGGCGGGGGCGGGACCCGACTCGCAAACTGTTGCATTTGCTCTCCACCTCCCAGCGCCCCCTTGGAGATCCCGGGGAGCCAGCTCGCTGGGAGAGCAGGAGGGCCGGAGCAAGCCTGGAGGCTGAGGAGGCGACGGAGGGAAAACGACCGAGCTAGTGGCTCCAGTGCCGTGCCGGAGCAGAAGGGACGCACCACGCCAGCCCCAGCCCGGCTCCGGCGACAGCCAACGCCTCTTGTAGCGCGGCCGCTTCGAAGCCACTGCCCCGGAGCTGCCCTTCCCTCTTCGGTGAAGTTTTTAAAAGCTGCTAGAGACTCAGAGGAAGCGAGGAAAGTGTCGGGTAGGACTGACGGCTGCCTTTGTCCTCCTCCCCACCACCCTGCTCCCCCGTCCCGCTCCCCCCGCCCCCGCTTCTAGGTCTCCTCTCCGGCAGCAGCCTCTGCCTGTTACTCTCTGCCAGCACCCCCACAACCCTCTCCCCCCACCCCACGTCGGCCCAGCGCTGCCAGCCGGAGTTTTCAGAGAGCTAACTCCTTTCGGCTGCGAGTGGGTGAGGTAGCTTCACGTTGCAAAGAAGGCTCCTGGGAGCCGAGCAACTGGGGAGCGGCTTCAGCACGACCTGGCTTATTAGGCTGCACGCGGGAACGGCCCCCTGGTTCCCCCTACTCCCTCTCCACCTCCTCCTGCCTCCCCCCGACCGCTAGTGTGGAGCCAGAGATCAAAAGATGAAAAGGCAGGCAGGGCTTCAGTAGCCAAAACCAAAACAAACCAACAACAACAAAAACTCAGTTCTTATTTGCACCTGTTTCAGTGGACACCGAATTTAGGGGGCAGAGGATTTTGCTTTTCTTTCAAGATTTGAGCATCTTTTGAATCTACCCTTCAAGTATTCAGGAACAGACTGTGAGCCTAGCAGGGCAGATCCTGTCCACCTTGTGTCTTCCTCTGCACGAGACTGTGAGGCTGTCAGAGCGCTTTTTGCGTGGTTGTTCCTGCAAGTTTCCTTCCCTGGAGCTTCCCGCAGGTGGGCAGCTAGCTGCACCGACTACCGCATCATCACTGCCTGTTGAACTCTTCTTAGCAAGAGAAGGGGAGGCGGGGTACGGGAATTAGGTGGAAGATTCAGCCAGGCTCAAGGATGGAGGTACAGTTAGGGCTGGGGAGGGTCTACCCCCGGCCACCGTCCAAGACCTATCGAGGAGCTTTCCAGAATCTGTTCCAAAGTGTGCGCGAAGTGATCCAGAACCCGGGCCCCAGGCACCCTGAGGCCGCGAGCGCGGCACCTCCTGGCGCTCATTTGCAGCAGCAGCAGGAAACCAGCCCCCCGCAGCAGCAGCAGCAGCAGCAGGGTGAGGATGGCTCTCCCCAAGCACAGAGCAGAGGCCCCACAGGCTACCTGGCCCTGGACGAGGAACAGCAGCCGTCACAACAGCAGTCAGCCCTGGAGTGCCACCATGAGAGACGCTGCGTCCCAGAGCCTGGAGCCGCCGCGGCAGCCAGCAAGGGGCTGCAGCAGCAGCCGCCAGCACCTTCGGACGAGGATGACTCAGCTGCCCCATCCACGTTGGCCCTGCTGGGCCCCACTTTCCCGGGCTTAAGCAGCTGCTCAGCCGACCTTAAAGACATCCTGAGCGAGGCCGGCACCATGCAACTACTTCAGCCACAGCAGCAGGAGGCAGTATCCGAAGGCAGCAGCAGCGGGAGAGCGAGGGAGGCCGCTGGGGCTCCCACCTCCTCCAAGGACAGTTACCTAGGGGGCACTTCGACCATATCTGACAGCGCCAAGGAGTTGTGTAAGGCAGTGTCGGTGTCCATGGGCTTGGGTGTGGAGACGTTGGAGCATCTGAGTCCTGGAGAACAGCTTCGGGGGGATTGCATGTACGCCCAGCTCTTGGGAGGTCCACCCGCTGTGCGTCCTACTCCCTGTGCCCCACTGGCCGAATGCAAAGGTTCTTTGCTGGATGACAGTGCAGACAAGGGCACTGAAGAGCCTGCTGAGTATACCCCTTTCAAGGGAAGTTACACCAAAGGGCTAGAAGGCGAGAGCCTGGGCTGCTCTGGCAGCAGCGAAGCAGGGAGCTCCGGGACACTTGAGCTGCCCTCCACTCTGTCTCTCTACAAGTCCGGAGCACTGGAGGAGGCCGCACCGTACCAGAGTCGTGACTACTACAACTTTCCGCTGGCCCTGGCTGGGCCGCCACCCCCTCCGCTTCCTCCTCATCCCCACGCTCGTATCAAGCTGGAGAACCAGCTGGACTACGGCAGCTCCTGGGCAGCCGCGGCAGCGCAGTGCCGCTTTGGGGACCTGGCTAGCCTACACGGCGGGGGTGCAACGGGACCCGGCTCCGGCTCGCCCTCAGCCGCAGCCGCCTCTTCCTGGCACACTCTCTTCACAGCCGAACAAGGCCAGTTGTATGGGCCGTGTGGTGGGGGCGGCGGCGGCGCAGGCGAGGCTGGGGCCGTAACCCCCTATGGTTACTCTCGGCCACCTCAGGGGCTGGCGGGCCAGGAAGGCGACTTCCCTGCACCCGATGTGTGGTATCCCGGCGGCGTGGTGAGCAGAGTGCCCTATCCCAGCCCCAGCTGTGTCAAAAGTGAGATGGGCCCCTGGATGGAGAGCTACTCTGGACCTTACGGAGACGTGCGGTAAGTTTTTCCTCCCAGAAATGTCACCTTTTGGCCCAGGACATAGAGTCACTCTTCCCCGAGGGAACCCTCAGATGCCCTTGGGATAGCTCAGCAGGGTTCCATAGGAGGGGCTACTCTAAATCTGAAGTTCTCCCAGGGACTCCTGGCCTACCAAAGATTCAACTTGAGCGCCTCGAATCTGTGCCGCACGCCCTGGGTGCTGATCTGTGCCCCTACAGATTCCTCGGCAACTTCCCCAGCCTCTCCAAATCCTACCTCTTGGGACTCCAGGTCCCACAAGTTCCAAACTTAAATCCGATTGTATGGGCCACCTTGAGAAATAAAGCCTTTAAGCCCTTTTTTCTCCCCTCCTCAACGTCGCAGAACCTGGATCAGAAATTTGGTCAGTTTCTCCACTTCCAATCTGTTAGAATTTGCCTTCCAGCCTGTGTCGGGTTTCGGCAGATTAAAGGTAAAAAGACTGGCCCAAGCCTTTCTCAGCCCTCTCCTCCAAAGAAATAGAATGGAATTCCGGGTTAGGGAAAGAAAGTGTTCTCTGGGTCCTGAGGGCCCCTGTGTGAACGGGTGAATTTCCTTCCCTGAAAGCAACTGGGGACTTGCTCCAGAGTTGGAGGTTGGCAGAGAGAACCCAATCAGGCACCTTTAGAATGGACAAAGGGGCAACTTTCTCGGTAAAGACTGGGCAGGATTTGCCCTCACAGGTTTCTCAGCGTTGGTTGACTACGTTAAAAGTGGTTGTTTGGGTCCGTTTTCTCTTCCAAAGTGTTTATTTTCTCTGTGGGTTATGACAGGTCCACAGCCCCATTTCAGGTTTACATCAGATCTATAAAGGGAAGAATGTTCTTTTAATGAACAATTTAATCAGGCTTGAATCTGACTTACAAAAGAGTTGGAAAAAATTTTTTTTTGTAAAGCATTTCCTACTATTCCAGTGTGCTCTGAAATCTGCCCTGGGGAGGGAGGAGTGGGGTTCTTCATTATATTTCATTTTAAGGACGTGTTTGCATTTTAAAACATGCGCTGTTCACTCTAACAAATTGAGTAAGAACTGTTAGTGACCTACGAGCCATAATCTTACCCCAGAGTTTTAATTAAGACATGAGAAAAATGGTAGACAATTTCATCTTGCTTATTAAAAATTCTTCCTCACTACAGTTGTTGAGCTTCTTGGAAACTGTGTTGAAGATTTTTTCCCCCAGCAAATTAAGATATTGGTTTATCTGGTGAAGGGGGATGACTTGATTTGGGGAATTAATTCCTCAGGTCAATCGGGGCCTGATGTCCCTGTGGACTTGTATTTTATTCTGTGTTTCTGTAGCTATTTTCTTTTATCTGTGACTTTTCCAAAATTTCTCTGTTAGTCTTAATATCTTTGTTTGGTGACCTAAACCCAACAGTTTGCCTTCTTTCGCTGATGCTTTCACTCTTGGAAGGCTGATAGAATAATATCAGTAAAGACAGAAAGAGGAAGATAGAATTTCATAAAATATCATTTTTCTGGGCTGTTGAAGAAACAGCTTCTTATTAGGCTTTACACTGTATTAGGTTTTTAATGCTTACAGGATTTTCAAAGCATTCATTTGATATTGTCAAAGTGTTTTCCACTTAATTTAGAGTGTTTATTTTTGTAATGGGCTTATACCATAGGATAAAATGTCGTCATTTTATGAGAACAGATTTACTTGGTAGGGTTAACTTTTTTCTAGGGATGTCACTAGATAGTGAAGCCCTTCTTCTTTTGTAAACTTTTCTGGTGGGGGGGATGTCTAAGGTACTTTTTGACCTACCATGGTGCCAAACCCAGTCGCAGTCACTGGAACTTTCCATCTTCGGCATGCTCCCCTCGCCGCCCCAACTTACTCACTTAACAGGGAGGAAACTAATGGTTCTACATATTTGTTAAGAGATATGTCTTTGAAGAAAAAACTAAAATTCTCAGGGAGTGGCTATAGAGAGCAAAAGGTTCTTCCAATCAGGTAGGCAGCCAGCTTGGTGATTTTATCCCAGGTCTTAATGGAAAAAAAAAAACAAAACAAAACAACAAACAACTTCTGTAGTAGGCAGACTATCATTCTTTGATGCCTCCTTGACACTCTGCTTAAATTAATGACATCAACTAATGCGAATTAGCAGTACCCTGAGAAAGTCCAAGATTATTTAATCTTCCCTGGTTTATGATTGCTGCGCTGGTTATGAGGAGTCTAGTGAAAGGGAAAACAAGTATTCCTGTCTCTTGGGTTGACAAAGACTTTCCCTTTCTAGGATATATAAAATCCCTGAATCAGTTTATTGAAAATGAATCAATTTCATCAGACTGTAACCAATCCCAATCTAAAAGTGGATGTATTTTCCTACTTTCTCTTTCTTGCCCTTACTCTGTAGGGGCACAATTTGGTGAAGGTCAAGGGACTTTTAAATCCAGAGCTTCTACCCTCTCTGTATTGCATGCATTACGTACCAACTTTCAGTTAAAAAGCTCAAAATTCTAAAGGCTTACAATAACCTGCTGGGTTCCTCCCTTTTCCGATTGCGTTTGTGTTTATGCACATTAGTTAGTTATGTGGAGGGAATTTCTTTAACTTTAGTAATGTCTGTATTAACTCTGTGTTCTTATACATTTACAATATTTCTGCCGAGAAAAGGAGAGAGGCCAAAGGTGATCATTTTCTATTTTTCTTAATTTGCTATGTGGTTTGAACAGAAGGAAAATAAAAAGTGATTTTGGGGCTTGTATGCAACCTTGATGATATTTTATGGAGCTATCTTCTCTCCAAGATCAAACAAGACAGCTTTGTTAATTGACCACTGGCCCACTTGACAGAAGTAAGGCCCCTTATTTTCCAGCAGGCAGCACAATAATATGGCAAACATTTATACTTGGGGATTGGGTCCTCGGAGGGGGAATACAGAATTGGGGTGTAGAGAAATTATCCAAATGCAAAAACAACATTTTAATTTTTCTCTTGGTAGTTTGTTCTGGTCTCCATAATAGGAAGTATTTTAGTAGTGCTTTGAAATTGGCAAGTCCTGTCTTTCTCTATTAGTTTTTTCAAAAGCAGTCATTTTATTAATGCCTCTTTCCATCTCCTCTCTCCTCCTCAGTTATCAAAAAACTTTTATGACACTTTTACAAGAAGCAGTTTGTCTTGGAAAGCAGAATTTTGCTTTGGGACCAAGACAGACTAGTTCTTTCTGTCCATAGGCTTTGAGGGTTGGTATACTGGGAAGAAGCATCCTTTCTCTGTGGTCAGCAAATAGCTGGTGAGGTCTGTCTGGATCCCAATAATCAGAACCTGAGGACAAAATAATCACACTGAATGGCACCCCATTTGGAAATATCCACAGGATGTAGCCCTCTAGCTTGTCTACAGCTCAGCTCGGCCAAAGGTTAACATCGGTGAGAGAGATTTTTGTAGAAGTTTGCAGCCTTCCAGTGCAGAGTCACTTTGGGGTGCTTTCTTGCCACTGTTAATATTACATTATCAGACTTTCATTCTCTGAGCTGTAAACTTTCAAATAATATATTGGATTTTCTGGTACACTTAATTTTCTTTGTTAAGTGTTTTTCCTCTCTGTAGTAATTTTCTCATCTGGTGTACACAAATAGCATTTAAAACAAATAATTATTTGGTCTCTTGATTCATACATGTATTGTGGCTGCTCTTGGTGGGATTATGTGAGTTGGAGTTAGGAACATGGACAATTTTATTATTTTTTTAATGGTGATACCAAGACCACCAGTTTCATTTAGAAGCCCACACAAGCAGGGAGCAGAGTGTGGGCTGGATGCGGCAAAGCAACGGCCTTATTTTATAGCCAAACCTGAAATCATAATTCTGAAAAATAAAAAGCAAACAGAAAAATCAAATTTTGTGAGATTGGTTGGAGAGGGAAAAGGAAATCTCTCTCCAACCTGAACCTCCACCATTTTCTCTTTGTCTGCAGCTTCCTCAAGTGCTGCCTGTCCCTGATTTTCTTTTATTCCACTCCTTTCATGCTTTTGACATTGAAATATAGACTCTTCTTTCCACTTCTCAGGATATTTTTCTCATTAGACCTGTGGCATGCTCTTAAAGAATTTCTTTAAAAAAAATATCTGGAGAATAACAGATCAGATCAACGCCAGCACCTCTCTCTTAAGACTAGATGACATGAGGGGATTGCAAAATGAATAGCCAAGCTTTTTAACCTTGAGATTAGAGCCTGATTCAACAGTTGCTGGGGGAGCTGAACAAGGTGGCTTGAAGTCTTGGCAATTTAATAAAGTATTTTGCCAGCTGCTGTCTCTCTCTCTCTCTTTATCTCTGCCTCTTTCCGTCTACTGGCCATGTTAGCAACCTTCTCTCAGAACCTGAGAATAACTGGACCCTCTCCCTTCCCAGACACTTCTGTCTGGGTCAGACCTCAGCAGCGCTATCATAAGCAGTAACTAATCTGCATATGAGGGTGCTTGCTGGAAGTGTCCAGCTCAGCTAATCTGCTCAGATTATGTGAAAATTAATCATTTGAAAACAAAGAAAGATATTGAAGAGAGTATTCTACCTCATACTTCCCCTGACAGCATTTTATCAAGTCCTGGAATGTTAAACTCAGAGTAAGTTATCCTCGTTTTAAACACAGAGCTGACATTTTTATAAATTGCTTGTGAATTTCTGCACAGTTACCAGCATTGGTTGCCCTCCATCATATGGAAGATAATTCTGAAATCTCATATTTACATAGAAATTATTTTACAAAAGAAAAGACCCAGCTTTTTCAGTTTATTCACTGCACTTATGTAAGTTTGAGTAGACCAGGAGGGTGCTTAGTGATCACCCCTTTGCTAGTTGAGGGAGCAGAAATAGTTGCATTTTATATTTTGTTTACCATGTGGGGAAACCTCTCTAGATCAGTACTTCCCAGCTTTTTCTTCTTGAAGCTTCTCATCTGACAGATAATGCTTTAGGTTGTTGCTTGGTAAGGGCTAGTCTCAGTGGCTGCTACATAGAGATAATAGTCCACGAATTATTACTTTCACAATCATGAGAGGTGCCACCCCTTCTCTCTCACACAAATTCCAGCTAGCAACCTGTGAGCCACACCAGGGTGGAGAGTGGTACATCTAATTAAATTTATAGCATTAAAGTGTTGGTCACTTGAGAATGCTGTTAATTTAGATTACTTAATGCCTAAGTTTTATTTTTTAATAAAAGCTTTACTGAGACATAATTCACAATCCATATAATTCAACCATTTAAGGCGTATAGTGCAATGGTTTTCAGTACATTCAGAGTTGTGTGATCATTACCATAATCAATTTTAGGACATTTTAATCACCCCCAAAAGAAACTCTGCAAACCTTAGCAGTCATCCCCCAGTACTCCCCCAATCCTGAGCAACCACTAATCTACTTTCTGTCTCTATGATTTGCTTATTCTAATATTTTTTTATAAATGGAATCATGCAATATGTAGTCTTTTGTGACTAGCGTCTTTCACGTAGAATAATGTTTTCAAGGTTCATCCATGTTAAAGCACATATCAATATTTCATTATTTTTATAGCTTAATAATGTTCTATTATATGGATATAACACATTCTATCTATCCATTTATCAGTTTATGGACATTAGGGTTGGGTTTTTCCGCCTTTTGGCTATTGTGACTAATACTGCTGTGAACATTCATGTACAAGTTTTTTTTGTGGACATATATTTTCAGTTCTTTTGACTGTGTATCTAGGAGTGAAATTTCTGGATCAGATAGTACCTCTGTGTTTAAGCTTTTGAGGAACTTCCAAACTGTTTTCAAAAGTGGCTGCATTGTTTTACAATTCCACTAGCAATGTATGAGGGTTCCATTTCTTTCACATCCTTGACAACACTTGTTATTATCTGTCTTTTAGATTATAGCTATCCTAGTGGGTATGATGTGGTATCTCATTGTGATTTTCATTTGCATTTCCCTAATGACTAATAATTTTCAGCATCTTTTCATGTGCTTATCGGCTGTTTGTATATCTTTTTTTGTTTGTTTGTTTTTGAGAAAGAGCCATTCAGATCCTTTGCTCATGCTTAGGTTGGGTTATTTGTCATTTTTATTATTGAGTTTTAAGAGTTCTTTAGATATTCTGGATACAAGTCTTTTACAAATATTCAATAGATTGTGATTTGTGAATGATTTTCACATTCTGTGGGTTTTTTTTTTTACTTTCTTTCACTTTCTAGATGGTATCCATTGAAGCACAAAAGTTTATAAGTTTGATGAAGTCCAATTTATCTATTTGTTTTCTTTTTTTGGATTATGATTTTGGTGTCATATCTGAGAAGGATTTGCCTAACTCAGGGTCACAAAGCATTGCACCTATGTTTTCTTCTAAGAGTTTAATAGTTTTAGCTGTTTATGTTTAGGTCTTTGATCAATTTTAGCATAATGTTTATATATGATGTGAGGTAGGGGCCCAGCTTCATTCTTTTGCATGTAGATATCCAGTCATCATGGCATCATTTGTTGAATTTTTACCAATTTAACTGTCTCTGCCCCCTTTGTGTAAAATCAGTTGACCATAAATGTAAGGGTTTATTTCTGGACTCTCAACTATATTCCATTGATCTATATGTCTGTCCTTATGCCAGTACTACACTCTCTTGATTATTATAGGTTTTTAGTAAGCTTTTAAATGAAGACGTGTGAATTCTTTTTCAAGGTTGTTTTGGCTACTGTTGAGTCCCTTGAATTTTCATATGAATTGGGATCAGCTTGTCACTTTCTACAAAGATGCCAGCTGGGATTCTGGTAGGTACTGTTGAATCTGTAGATCAATCTGGGGAGTATTACCATCTTAACAGTGTTAAGCCTTCTGATTCATGAACATAGGATGTCTTTTTATTTATTTAGTCTTCTTTACTTTTTTCAACAATTTTTGTAGTTTTCAGAGCATAAGTTTTGCACTTCTTTTGTTAAATTTATTCCTAAGCATTTTATTTTTTGATACTATTATAAATGGAATTTTCTTGATTTTCCTTTCAGATTGTTCATTGCTAGTGTATGGAAATATAATTGATTTTTGTATATTGACCTTGCATCCTGCAACCTTGCTGAAAGTACCTAAGTTTTGAATATCTCTGGGACTTAAGAGACAGAGGGTTTCTGCTGCTGCCCTGAAAGTGAAAGCATACTTCATTTCATCCTGTATTAATGCTGCATAGTGACACTGTTGTCAGTTTTACTCAGCTGTGAATTGGAACTACTAATGCCATTTCCTTCCTGGATGAAGAGAAGAATGTTTCTAAATTTTCATCTCTTTAAAAAACAGCAGGAAAGAGGCCTAATAAGTTTTATGCAGTTCATAATCTTTTTTTTTTTTTTAGAATTTCAATTTGGGAGCTCTTAGCAAGGGGCTAAGGAATAATAATCATTTCTATATAGAAAACTAACATGAATAGGTAACAAATGTAAACTAGGCCACAGAAATCACTAGCTATATTTGGCTTATGTTTAGGTTTGCATAAGCAGCTGAAGTCATAATTTTATGTTTTTACATGTTGTCCTTTGGGTAAAGTAAATGCCAACAACACTCCTTCTGGTGTTTATTTCTAGATGGGGAAATGGTCCATTTACTCTCATATAATTTAAGCTTCTTTTTAGGTATGTCCTCCATAACCACAAAGCAAAGATAAAATTCACCTATACAGGCACTGAACTTTGGCTTCATTACCCTCTACACTAAGGGTCATAGTTAATTAGCTACAGTTGCATGTCTGGATAATGGTAAGTGAACTGCAGGCCACCTGGCAAAAGGTCCTATTGTAACATAATAGCTAGCTTTAGAGATTACCCTAATAAAGTGATTTTTCAAAAAAGAATCTATCAATCAACCACTTCTCTCATTAAACACCTGCTATGCACCAGCATGTACAAGAAGGAGATCAGGGGAAAGAGGACATAATTCAGAGAGAATCTTCTTCTTTCAAGGAGCTTATAGCCACTTTTTAAAAAAACTCATAAAAGCAGCACCACACCACAATGCCATGATGCCAGTATGAAAACATGCTGGATTGCATGCTATGAATTTTTTAAATGTACACATTCCAAAAGGAAATGGATAAATATAGGCTGAAATGGCCAACAGTATTACCTGTGGCTGCCTCTAATCCTTCATGAAGTAGATGGGAGCAGGACTGAACTCAAGCAACCACTTACAGATCCTGATGGATATTTCAAACAATAGGAGGTAGTACCTCTGGAAAGACAATAAAAAGTGAACCGGAGCAAAGAGTTGAAATCTATTTCTTATTATTCAGTAGTGCCATCCCATTCAAGTTAGTTACTAGTTCCTTCCTTGGTTTCTTTGGCTATATCATTGCACTTGTTGGGAACGTGTTTTTGATGTCTTTGACCTGACAAGTCTGCAGTAATATGAGTATTGAATTAGCATAAAATCGAGGGTGATTAATGGGTCTTAGTTTGGCTTACGAGCCAGTGAAGATGCCCAGTGTGGTAGTCAGATCAAGAATTATTTTTCTGTTCTCAAAGTTTCCATCAGTCCTAATAGCTTGCTTTGAGGTTCTACATAAATGGGGTTTCAGAGTGTTGATTAATGGAGAGAAGTGATAAGCACAAATCAAACAATTCAGAGAGTAAGGGGACAAATAACATTCTTATAAGGGCTTTTTTTTTTTTTTTTCTTTCAGCTCATCATGGGGGTACATAAGTTCAGGTCATATACATTGTCCCTGTCCCGCCCATCCCCCCGAGTCAGAGTCCCAAGCGCGTCCGCTCCCACTCTCCAGACAGTGCGCCTGGCACTCACTTGGGGCTTTGTTGAATTAAATGATGTAGCTTTCTGAAATGGCCCTCCTAATCATGGGCTCTGTTCTCTGCACGTTAAGTAGGTTCCTTGTTTGTGGAAGTGTAGTCCCACTATCTTGCCGCTGGGGGGACTGCAAGTGTCTTGTGGCAGGATTTCCCTAACAGTGGTCAGTCTCCTTTGGTGGTTTCAACACACAGCCAAGGCCCTATCACAGGATAACTTGAGCCAGAACTGCCTAGCACCAGACAGTAAATAAGCTACCGTAGTACTTAGTGTTTCATCTGGGATGTTCTTTCCCGAAGTGCCAAACATTTTTAGTGCCAAATATTTTGACTCCTTGATACCTTTTTTTTTGCATGTGGAACAGAGAACAGTGACATTGGATATATTCCAGTAGCACTGTACAGTTTATCAAGTGATTTCATATGCCATTATTACATTTCACTCTCATTTCTACCCTGTACAAGCAGCAAATGTTTAGAGTATTATGATACTGTTCATACTATTACAATATTATACTCATTGTAAACATTATGCTCAGAGAGGTTAGGTAACATGTCTGCAGTCAAACAGTGTCATAGTGATAGAGCTAGGATTTCAGTCCCACTCTTTCTTCTCCAAATCATGTGTTTCTGCTTTTATCCCACAGCTCTTTTTTACCTCATAGATAGGAAAAATGAGAGCCAGAGAGGCAAAAGAACCACACTGATATCAATAATAGAAATTGATGAAGCTCTTAAGACTTCTAGGTCTCTTATCCACCCACCAGACTGATGGATTGGGTTGTGTGGGAGATGTTGGTGTCAATAACCTTGCCATTCTATTTTACAGACTGCATTTATTCTACAAGTACTTACTGAGCACCTACTATACTGTACTAGCCACAGATGATGTAGCAATGTACAAGGCAGACAAAAATCCCTCCTTGGAGCTGACAGTTTAGTGAGAAGAGATATGTAGAATATATCAGAGGGTAAAAAGTATTATGGACAATAGCTTACAGAGTGTGGGGGATAGAAGTTGAAGGTGGAAGGGAATACTTTATATGTGTTGGTCAGGGAAACGCTTACTGAGAAGATGACATTTGAGAAGTGACCTGAAGGAAATGAAGAAGTGACCCATATGGATATCTGGGGTACAATATTCCAGGCACAGGAAACCACAGGCACAAAGAGTCTGAGGCAGGGGCACACTTGGTGTGGTGGAGGACACAAGGAGACCCGTATGGCTGGTTTAAGTTAGTAGAGAGTGATAGGAGTGAGATCAGAGTTAATGTGGGGCATCATAGGTCTTTCTTAGGACTTTGATTTTTACTTTGAGATGGAGAGTATTGGAAAGTTTTAAGCACAATAACACAATCTGACTTACATTTCAACAGGAATCCTCTTCATCATAACATCTGTCACTCTCTGATATATTATACATTTGTTTGTTTACTTACTGTCTGTGTGGAGGAGAAAGTGTGGGAGCAAGGGGGAAGCATGGAGGTGGGTCTACTGCAGGGATCCAGGTGAGAGGTGATGGTGGCTCAGACTAAGGTGGTACTGGTAAGAGAAGATAGGAAGTGGCTAGATTCCGGATATGTTTTGATGTTACAGCCAACAGCATTTACTGACAGACTGGATATTCATTGTGAAAAAATAGAGAGGAGACCAGGATTATTGCCAAATTTTTGGTCTGAGCAACTGGAAAAATGAGATTGCTGTTTGCTGGGATGGTGAAGATTGTATGTAGAGCAGGCACCTGGAGAAGGATAGGAATCAAGAGTTTAATTTTGGATGTATAAAGTTTGAATTACCCAGTGAACATTATGATGGCTTCTCAGTTAGTTTTCATGCATTGCCTTTAGCTTTCCTGCTCTCCCAGGAAATTAAGAGGGACCTTAGAGATCACCTAGACTACCGGTGCTCCCTCCCCTCTCCCTTTTTAGTTTATAGAGGCCTAGAGAAGGGTAGGGACTTGTTCAAGGTGAAAGGAGGTGGCAGTAGAACTAGGGCACAAACTCAGTTCTCTTGGATTCCAACTCGGTGTTTCTTTTCTCAGTGTTATTATGAGGCCTCATTTAGGGGAGAGAGTGGGGCTTTCCTTCTTGCCCAAACTTTAAACCAGATAATTAAACTAAATAGTAAATCAAAAACTGAAAAATCACACAAATTGGCTGCTGCCGCCAGTCAAACTGAAATATTATTATTATGTTTTTACTGAACCACATACAAAAATAATTTATCCCAGAAAAATACAGTAAGTGGACTTTTAAAGGCTACTGAGCTTTGATCAAAGGTGGAATCTATAGGAAACCTGAACAGAAATGGTCTAAAATCCTAGGATATTAGAGTTCCTGGAAACTGGGAGACTATCTTGTTCAGCTAGCTCATTTTATTGGTGAGGTGCCTGAGGTACAGAGATGGAAAGGTATTTGGCCAAGGTCACACAGCAAGCTAGTGCCTAAGCCTAGTCGGAGCCTGTTCAGAGGGTTAGCTGTATGTTGCTTCCTTGAAAAAGTCTATATTGGAAAAGTGATTCTACTCAGAACAAAGAATTATAATAATAATAATGTGTAAGCACTTACTGTTTTCTGTGTGCTAAACTTTGACTCCTTACAGGAATTAATTTATTTAATTCCCACGTCAACTTTAGGAAGTGGGCCCACAGAGGTTAAGTAGCAGAACTTGTGTGCACCCCCAGAATGTCTGGCTCCTAACCACAAAGTTCTAACCACTGTGCAATACCAGCAGCTTCTCATATTACCCAGCTATTCACCTTTACTGTCCAAAAAGACTGGAGCTGAAGTGACTTCATTACGCCCTGCCCCTATTATAGTCCACTGATCCTCACCAAATAGCTGAATGGTCTATAGGTTAAAATAGGGGTGGAAGGATGGAAAAAGGTGGTGAGAAGTTGATAACTTATGATAGAGATTGGACATCAGGACTATAGGAATTATGGAAAAGGGCCTACTAAAGTTGAAAATCTCAAAGCCTGCTACAAACCTGAGGAATTCAATGACTGTTTAAATGGGAGAGGTATCAAGTAAGAAAAAGAAAATGGCCAACTTTTGGAGTCAAGAACTGTTCCTGTGCTTTAAATTTATTAATTCATTTAATCCTCCAAATAACTCCATGAGGTAGGTACTGTTATCATCTAGCAATTAGGTAACATGCCCACAGTTATAAAACAAGTGAAAGAACCTGTATTAGAATCCAGGCAGTCCAGCTCCATAACTTATGTTCTTTCCTACTACATTTAGTGAAAAAGGTGCTACTCATATTACAGAAAGTTTTTAAAATGCAAAAACATTGTGCCTGAACTTTGAACATTTAGCAAATCTTGTCCTTATACACCAGTTTCTTTTAAGGGCTCACAGAAGAAAAGACACTGACCAAAGGTCACATGGTAAGTAAGTTAGCAGAATCAGAGCTTGAACTTGTGACTCCAGACTGCCAAACTTCTTTCCACACTATCATTCTGGCTCCCTTCTCACACTGACTTGTCTCCTTCCATTCTTTCTTCAGTATTGCCCACCTCTCACCTTTTAAAAAATTATCTATCTCCATCAACAAGATTGGACAGACGATTGGGAGAATGAGCAGAGTCGATCTCCTTGCAGAAATTGGTCAAAAGGAATGACATATCAGAAAGAAATGCCAGCATATGGGATTTACACTAAGAAAAAGAACTTCCCAGTACTGACTAGATGCTGCCTCCAACCCTTTGGGCCCAAATGGGTTGTGCAGGATCCCATAGGAAGTCATGAATGTGGTTTTCAGATAACCTTTTTGTTACTGTGGAAATGAAAGCAGGCTACTTCATGAGTCTGTCTCTCTCCAAGTTTTCTTTTAAAGAAGGTGCAATCTTGCCACTCACATAAACGATAACTTCTTAAACATTTCTCTTGAAAATTGGCAGTGCATTAGAGAAAGTATTTTTCCAAACTTGTGGTGTTGGGCCACCTCTGTGAAGCATTGTCCAATCTCTAATTAGACAAGGAGATTGCATAAACCAAGAGCTCGGAGTTAAGGTGGAAACACTTGGTGTTTGATGTTTAGTTGTAGAAGGGATTCCAAAACATATTTTGGGTCTGTTTACACTGCCCACTCCTTCTTCTCTTTCATCTTTGCTTAAAAACCAAGGTTATCAAGTGTGTAGTCTGTGGGAGTTTCCAATTGTTCATCTGAGAAATTTGATCAGCCTGTTAAATAAAAAAGACCAATTTAGACTGAGATATTTCAGTCATCAACTATCTAATAATAGTCCAAAAATTTTAAACATGTTCATATTTTCAGATGGTATGTTGTTTGCTTTGGACATTTGCTGGGCTTTGCTGAGGTGCTGGATTGACTCAAAACATGCCAGGTGATATGTGGAATTCAACAGGGTGGACTCTTCTTTACCCTTCCAGGTTCAAAGTTCCCCATCAGAGAAGACCTCACAGTGTCTGGGAAAAGCCAAGCTGAAGGCTTTGGGAATTAAGAATGGTGAAGGGATGTGTGTTTCCTAAGGCCTTCTTAGTCATTCCCTCTACCCAAATTCAGATCCTTATCACCTCTTGCCTGTATTAGTGCAGTGACCTCATGTTCCCTCTCTCCAGCTCTCTCTGCTACTCTCTAATTTGTATGGTATTCATGCACTAAATCTTCCCAGTTTAGCTCCAATTTTATCATTATCCTGCTTTAAACATTCACTAGTCTATAAGCTCCTTGAGGGTGGAAGTCCTGTCTAATTTTTCTCCCTACTCTCAGTGCTTAGAACAGAGGAAGCCTTGCTGGGTATTTATGTAATGCATGATTAAAATTTCAGCTCCTCCCCATTTGCTTATATGTTAAAGTTCAAATTCTTTAAGTCTGGTGTTCAAGTCTCTTTATGATCTGGTTTATTTTTCCAGCATGCATTGCTATAATTTCCTTACAGAAGTCTTAAAATACAGCCAAATGGATCTAGATACTGTCACTTTAAATCATCCTCACCCTTCGTTCTTTGAACGTGTTATTTTTTTATTATCCCTTTGGCCTTGAAAGCTATCCCAATTTCAGTACTATCCATTCTTCTAAGCTTAGCTCAAATACAGCCTCCTACAAAATGAGTTTTCTCATCCTCTCAACCCAAGAAGAAGTGACATCTGTGACATTATGTGGTTGAAAGAATATTGGCTTCAGTTTCCCCATCTGTAAACCAGAGCTAGAAATCTCTAGCTTATAAGATTTTGGGAGGAAAGGATCAGATGAGATGATGGATGTTAGACACAAGTCAAGAGTCTGTGCTTAATGTCTTTTAGATTTACCTAGCCCCTTCTTCCTTCTCCGTTGATATGGTACTTAGTCCCTTAAATTATAATTATTTGTGTGCATGTCTGATACATCCTTTTAAATATCCTTCCAAACATCCTTCTCTTTTAGGGTAGGGATTGTTTCTTTGATATTTCTGCAAAGATTGTTCCTTTGGATATATATAACATCTCCAAAGCATATAGCTTAAGGTGTGGTACATACTAAGTACTCCATAAGTATCTATTAAATGATTCTGAGTCAGTAGTATTAAGTGACTGCCAAAAACAACTGATGGATCATAAATTCCATTAACAAAAATACAGTCAGTCCTCTATATCCATGGGTTCCACATCCGTGGATTCAAGCAGACAAGGATGGAAAATATTTGAAAAAATAATAATAATAACAATACAACCATAAAAATAATATGAATAAGAATATGAAATATATATTTCATATATATTTCATATTTCATAATATGAAAAATAATATGAATAAGAAATAATAGTGTATAACAGCTATTTACATGGCATTTATTTTGTGTTAGATATTATAAGTAATCTAGAGATGATTTAAAGTATATGGGAGGATATGCAATAGGTTAAATGCAAATACAATGCCATTTTATATAAGTTTTATATAAGGGACTTGAGCATCCTTGAATTGTGGTATTTGTGGGGGGTGGGAGGGGCAGGACCAAGCCTCTGCGGATACCAAGGGACTACTGTATGGGATTCAGAATAAAGGAGGTGATTGTCTTGGTCTGTTAAATTCTAGTCAGACCATGTTTGCAATGTGGTGTTCAATCCCAGTATTCATGGGGCATCTTTTTTGGTAAAGCATGGAGTTGCTGAGATGCTAGGTTAAATATGGTTGGAGAGGAAGGGAACATGGCCATAACTATTGCCTCAATATATCAGAAGAATTGTCATGAAATAAAGAAGTTAGATGTTTTTCGGTAGTACCTCAAAGGGTGAAACCACTGAGGACAGATGACAGTTAAGTAAAAGAAAAATTTTTCTCAGAATAGTTTCAACCCACATCAGAAATTATCAACGTGGGCCATATGAGTTTAGTTTGGCCTATATGGTGTATGTGTGTGTATGTGTGTTTATTGAATTACTTGCTAACATTTCACTTTAAAATTCAGATTTCCACTTTTGGGAATGAAGATACGGCAATATCAAGTTTTCATTCCTGCATGGCAATGACCAACTGGAGGTGAAAAACAGCTACTCCTCTAGATGGGGCATATGCTTTCCTTTTTGCCCAGGCACTGGCAACCTGCTTTATTCATTTAAGTTACCCGCTTGACTCTTCCAGGAATTTGAGTTTGCCATCCCAGTCAGATCAGGGAACTAGGCAAGTCTTGAGAGCCTTCCTTACCCAAGGGCTTTTGCTCTTCATATAGGAGGAGCTAAAGAAATGCACAAGCAGCCCCATAATCAGATCAGACCTTGCTTTCAGTTCTGGCACAGCTGTTTACCAGCTGTATCACCTCGGGTGAGTAACTTAACCTCTGTGAACCTCAAGTCTTCTTCATCTGTAGAACACTTTCGTAACAGAATTATTATGAGACCTGAATACAACAAAGATAAAAGGCATGACACTTAGTAAGTACTGAAATATTAGTCCCCTTCTTCTTATTCATCACACTATATCTGTCTGTCTATTGGCAGGATCACATAAACAGTAAATTTACCCTTACTAAAGACATTCCAGAAGAGGCTTGACCTATTAGGAACCATGTATAGGGCAGAGATTTGGAATCAGAGTAAATGATTTCCACAGTCACTTTCCAACAATTTAAAAGCCTATAAATGACTTGAAAATGCCTATTTGGATGATTTTAGGCATACCTTGTATAGTTAGGGATTTTTAATAAGTAACAGACAGGCTGAAGGGTCTTTGAGGAAGAAGCTAGGGTCAGGGCTGAAGTATAATGTGTTGACTGACATTCAGGCATAGGCTTTGGTATCTGACAGATTTTGATTTAAATCCCGGCCCTGACTCTTACTAGCTGTGAGTCCTGGGCCACTTCACCTCTCTGAGTTTCAGTTCCTCCTTTCTAAAATGACGATACTAATACTTCTCTCATTGAGCTTTTGTGAAGGTAAGTCAGATAATGAATGCAAACACATCTAGCCCAGTACCTGGCCCATAGTAAAAGCATGATAAATGGTAACTATTATTATTATTATTATTATTATACCTGACAAGCAGAGCTTGGGAAAATGCTAGACTGTGGCTGAAGTACATGGGCTTTTCCCCAGGCCACTGCTGCCTTAACCCTCCCTTCCACAAAGCTCCTAGTCTTCAAAATGCTTTGGCTGGAATGTAAGTGTGAGGTCACTGCCGATAACGGGGAGCGTGATTTGCTTTGGTAATAAAAGTTATTAAGTTACTTCCCTCAGCCCAGCTAAAATCTTTTAGTAGTTGATGTTCACTTCAGAGTGCAAGACTGAGCTGGTCTGAGGAGAGAGGGAGAGTGAGAAGACCCCTCTTCTCAGCCAGAGGTGATGGTCCTCCATAGGGAATGGAATGACTCAATACAAAGTCTGGGTCATTGGTGATTTGGGGGACCCTAAATTTAAACCAGTCACTCCATTGTACACATTGGTTGCCTTCCCCCAGAGAATCATTGGGCAGGAATTCTCGACTCCTTCCATGGCCTGGAACCATCCCCTCTTCTCATTCTCGTGATCCACACATCTGGCAAATGGCAGACAGCAGAACAAAAACAAGCCTCTTAGGATAGAGAGAGAGCTTCACAGCAGTGCTGAATTTGCCTGGGAACCTCATGTTAAAAAGGACCCTCCTGGGCTGGGCGCGGTGGCTCACGCCTATAATCCTAGCACTCTGGGAGGCCGAGACGGGTGGATCGCTTGAGGTCAGGAGTTCGAGGCCATCCTGAGCAAGAGCGACACCCCGTCTCTACTAAAAATAGAAAGAAATGATTTGGACAGCTAAAAATATATATAGAAAAAAATTAGCCGGGCATGGTGGTGCATGCCTGTAGTCCCAGCTACTCGGGAGGCTGAGACAGAAGTATTGCTTAAGCCCAGGAGTTTGAGGTTGCTGTGAGCTAGGCTGACGCCAGGGCACTCTAGCCAGGGCAACAGAGAGAGACTCTGTCTCAAAAAAAAAAAAAAAAGGACCTTCCTGATCACCTTTCAACACCCCAGAGTAAAACACTTTTTTTTTTAAACGGCAAGCTGTGTCTCAGAGCAGCTCCTTGCCTGGGTATATTTAAAGATCTGCTGAGTCATTTAAGAGCAGGCTGGCAGATCACAAGAGGGAAGGACTATACCCCAGTCTATGGGGGAGTAAGTTGAGAGGTGAAATCTGTTTGGCTTTCTCCCATAGGGACAGACAAGGTGACCCATTTCTAACCCCCAGGACTCTAGAGAGCATCAGTTAAAGCTGCTTATTATATCACCTTTGGACTCCTCAATTTATGAAAGGGTAAGAGTGAGAGAGAGAGGGTGCACTTGTACCAATGAGTCTGCTGTCTGGAATTGTATGTCCCTGCTGTTGGTAGCTGAGAGTAGCATGGAAGTATCAGCTTGATGTGCTCATTTCCCTCCTTCCTTTTCAGCTTCTGGTCACATGCATTGTTACCATGACACATGGCAGTTGGTGTAAAGTGATATATATTTCTTTCTACTTGATTCTCCACTGTACTTCTGAATTTATTAGTGGAAAAATTATCAGTTAGCAAGTGTTCATTGTAGGTACACATTGGGGTTTCCTTAGAGCCAGTTATCCTCCTTGTTTTCATCCTGTAAACCTATAGTTCTGAAAGTTGGCAAAACCCAGAGCTTCTCGTTGGGCCTGGCCTCTTTGAACCCTGTTCCACAAACTCCAAGTTCCTTGATGTTTCGAGACAACTGCCCTCCTCTTTGTCTTCCCACTGGTGAGTTGCTTCATCTACTTTTCCCATCTCTAGCTCCTCAGTCTGTCCCCCATGCCTGCTACAGCTTCCCACTCCACTTTCACTGTGCCATCTCCCTGCCATCAAAACCTTCACAGCCCCTCACTTTGTTGAAACCATTTCTGGGCAGAGGCATCAGGATGACTTTAAAAGGTTAGTATTAAGATCTTTTATCAGTGGTAACACTGACATGTTCAAACAGCCATGCTCAGGACCTAAAAGGAATCAGGTAAGCTAAAAGTCACTTGGAGCTGGCAAGTTCTCTTCCTTCCTTTCTCTTCTGCATTCATTTTATGGATGGTTTTCAGAGGACTTGATGACTGGCTTTGTTATAGCCAGTGGATATGAGAAATAGTGGAGGACTGGAAAATGGGAATGGAGCCATTGAACATGTTTGAGACTAAATTATTACCATCCTTAGAAAGTATAAAGTCCTTGAAAGTTCACCAAGTACTTCCAGGCACATTGTCTCTTTTGCTTCTCAAAACCAACTGAGAGGTAGGCACAGGAGGAATCAACATTCCCAGTTCACAGATGAGGAAACTGAGACTGAAGGTAACTCAGACAATAAGTAGCAGAACCAAGATCTAGACCATGAATTTTTTATGGTAGGCCCAATTTTTTTCAAGTTCAATGCACAGATTTGCTATTTAACAGATGAATGAAAGACTACATGTGTGATTTGGGAACATTATTTCCAGCTTTTGCTTAAACATCTTTCCCATCCTTTGTGGAGCATCTTTTTCATTCTCGGCAATATCAGTCTGGTTAAATGATTAATATTTTATTCATTAATTCAAGAATTAATTCTTTTATTTGTCAATACATTTCCTGAGTACCAACTTTGTACCAAATCCTGTGCTGGATTCCAAGGATACAAAGAGAAACAAGATATTATCTCAGGTCTCAAATATCTCACAGACTGGAGACTTACATCTCAGTAGTAAACATATTAGCAGCTGCTTATGAAATGCCATTAGCAAAATCCCAAGTTATATCCCTCATGCATAGTAAGTATGGCCATCCTAAAAATAGAGGTGTCCTTTATTTGGGGTACATGAAGATGAAGCCTTATGAGTAACTGAATTTTAATCTAATTTTGTCTTCCTAAGAACAGAAGTGACATGTTTTAGCCTCTGTGTTTGTAAAGGTTGGATGTGTAATGGTGGATGGGAACTGGGGGATTGCTAAGTAGGATCTATGGGGGACTCTGGTGAGTTCCAGCCCTCTGTGTATGTATTGTATAGAGGGTGGGGAGTGACAAAAATTATTGCATAAGAGTTGGTTTTAGATTTGCTTCAAGTAAAGGGTCAGCAGACTTGGAGCATCATCATTCCACTTGGCTTTGAAAATGTGACATTCAAGGCTCTTTCCTAGAATAGGTAAACTGTTTTTGATCAAACATTACATTTTTTAGCATTTGCCTCTCAGTGCTAGGTGCTATATTAGATGTCTCTCTGTTTTCTTGTTTAATCTTTACTTTAATCCTAGATAATTCTCCACTTCATAGGTGACAAACTGAACCCCAGAGACCTTAATGACTTGTTCAAGACGATACAGTAATAATTTGGTGGCTTGGAATTAGAATTTTGACTGTTCAATTTTTTGTCCTCTGGTGGCCTCATTGCTATTTTCACTATTCCACACCACTTCAGCTTTATTTTTTGTAGAGGCCATTAAATGTACTCTCCATTAGCCAAAGACTCTTGCCTCCCTTCAACATAACTCTTCTCTAGTATGTTCCTAATAATCCTCTGAAAAGATTTTACAGCCGTCCTGGATACTGCAGCCGAGACTCTTAATCCAGGCCCTTAAGTGCCTTGGTTAACTGTAAAATGGAAAATCAAAGTCACAGCTAATTCAGGAAAAATGAGTTTGGGATGTCAATTTCCTGGGCAACTAGTCATCTCCTTTTTACTTCCTTAGCTTCATAAACTTACCCACAATATTCCCTGAGGACTAGGAGTAATGGGGATGATGAGGAAAGGCTTTCTTCCCTTCCTTTCCAAGAGTCCTTCAGCCAAGTGCCACACCTCCCCCTGCTTCTCTGTTCTCTGTGCAGAGATGGAGGTGGGAGTTAGGCATGGGTTCCTTTCAGCCCTTAGTTCATGCCAGGGCTTTCTTTCCCTCTAGCTGGACTGAGGTAGGAGGAGAAGTTGAATGGCTCCCAAGAGGACCAGGAGTGAAGAAGATGGCTGGGGTACTTGAAAGAGCAGTGGACTTATGGTTAAAAAATACTGGAGCTTGTGTCTAGACTTTGTGGGTTACTATCTGTGTAATTTTGGGCAAGTCATCAGTTCTGAGTCAGAATTTCCTCATCTGTAGATTGTAATATAAATTCTAATTTTATAGATGAAACATTAAGTCTAAAAGTATTTTGTAAACTCAGAAAAGTCTTATGGATTTAAAGTGTAGCTGTTTTTATTATCACAAACTAAGTGCTATACTTCAGTGATGAAACCTTGTCCTGTTTTTCCTAAAAGCCTGAGCATGTGTGGTTTAAGGGGTGACTTTTGCCCCTGTACCAGACACTTTGCAATTGTAGTAACTGGGCTGAGGGCAGTGGCCTTGCTTCTGTATTGAGCAAATGTGAAAAGAGGGTTATGCATTTAGGGGTCAGCAGATGGCAGGCAGAACAGCCCCTCCAAATCTTCCTCCTGTGCCCCAAAGTCCCTCTTATTTATTCATACTCAACATGTGAAGCTCATTTCAAATAATAATGTCGGTGTCTGGGCTTTTTTGCTTCTTTGTATGTAACAGGCATTGATTAAAAGTGTTACTCTTCATTTCTGAGGACTAATTGTGCCTCTCCTCTAGACATGAATTCAAAAGAGTGGGTTGAAAGAGAGCAAGCTTATACCAAAAAATCAGAGATGGTCAAAATTTAGAGGGGACCCTAAAGGTCAGTCCCCTTTCGTATGGATTGGGCAACTGAAACCCAGACAAGAAAGGATATTAGACCAATTTCATACAGCACATAACTGGCATGTTCAGATTGGAAGTCTAGGGCTTCTGCTCCCAGGTTAGTTCTAGATGCCCTTTCCAGCTCAGATGTCTTTTGAGCTCAATGATTTTGACTCTTCCTACCATACACTGGGGATGATGGGTTCTGAGGTCCCAACTCTGACTAAAGTGGGAATATGTGCCCTCCCCTCCCCCTTTGGTTTTTTCCAGGGGACTGGCAGGCAGAGGGAGTGTGATTTCCATGTGTAATATTTTCACACCACTGTCCTTACTTAAATTACATTGTGAATCCTGCCAATTGACGAAACAGTGATTAGGATGGGGAGGATATATTTGTTTGCTATCTGCCCCCTCTTCCCACTCCCAACCCAGTGTGCATAGCAGAATGTTTTATCAGCTCTGATTTGCCAAGCTGCTCTCTTCTCCTGTAGGTGCTCAGAGTAGAAAGGGATTCCACAGAGGTCATCTGCTTCATCTTCCTGCCTATTCAAAAGCCTGCTCCAAGCTGCTGGAGACTGGCTTTGTACAGTACTTTGTACAGGGCACCAGAGAAATGAATGGAGAGTGCTCTTGACACTCCCTGTCACTTTTTCCCATGATATGATACTCTGGCCTCACAGGTGGGAGGTTCTTCATTTGAAAACTTAGAACTCAAGTTTCTAGGGTAGTGAGTGTTGTAAGCTTTGAACTATGACCTAATAGGATGCAGCTATGGCATTATCTGTTAGGCATCTAGACCAGCTTGCTTGAACATCTTAGCACGTTGAGTAATTTGGGGCAGACTATGTTGCAGGGGGTTGTATGTGTGTATGTGTGGACACGGGCGCGTGTGTGTGTGTGTGTGTGTGTGTGTGTGTGTGTGTGTGTGTGTGCGTGGGAAGGTTTGAGCAATTCATTATTATTAACATGAAAAAAGTCGTTAATCCCCTATACCAAGGCTACCTTTTTCATGCAGATTGGCCTACCTGAAGGACCCTTCGAGACAGTAAACAACATACCTGGTGTCTTCCAGTTTTCAGCCTTTGTGCAAGGAACAGCTGTGGGTTTCTGCATATGTGTCATGGTTTGATGTTTGTATGTGATTGTATACCAGAGTATGTGTTTGTCATTATTAATCCATTTCCTAGCAGTTCTGACACACAGAGATCCAGAAACAGTGTCTTATTCTGTGTGCTTTGCTAGTGGGACCATGTGTCTTCTTTTGTACGTGTGTCTCTTTGTAATTACGTATCTTGCTAAGTCATTATGACCTGTCTCTTTTTACCAGCTCTTCTGTCCCTGTGTCTCTGTGCTTTACTGTAAAGTTTTTTCCTCTGAGTTTGGGCATGTCTCTGTCTTTGTGGACATCTCTCACTCTAGGCCCCCGTGTCACTCTATCTGTATTTATAGCTGTCTCTTTCTGTCCATGTGTGGATTTCTATGTCTGGTTTGGTCTTTATTTGTGTATGTATGCAGGCCTCTTTTGGAGTGACTATTTCTGTTTGTGTATTACCCCTTCTTTGTGTGTCTGCTTCTTTGTGTTTTTTTCTTTGGCCCTAGATCCTCTGTCTCCATGTGTCTCTGTGTGTGTAGGTTTGATGCATTTGCTTACTTAATCTTAATTCATGTTTTTCTGGGTATGTATCCCTGTCTTGCTGTTCTAGACTTTTGTCATTTTTAACTTATTTATGCTTCTGTATATATCTGATGGAATTGGCCTGTTCATCTTTTTTGTGCATGTGCCTTCCTTCCTTTTAGTTTGTTTGCATGATCACATAAAACTGTGTCTTTGAGAAGCAGAACTGTCCATGTTTGCGATCACTTGTGTTGGCTGTCTCTGTGTGTGTCCCTGTATATGCATCTGATTGTATGAGTACCCATCTATGTATCTTTCTACTTCTCTGTGACTAGATATTTCCATGTACTGTCTCTGTGTGTGAGCTGCTGTCTGTTTCTGTGTTGGCTGTACATCTGTTCATAAGTGTCTATTGATCTTACCAGAAGCCCACCTTCTCTCTGAGGAATCTACTGGATTATTTTGTGAGATGCTTCACATGTCTTGTTTTTTACTTTCCTCCTTGTCTTCTGGCTTGCCGGTTGCCATGGTACTTTGGTGTATGTTGGTACTTAGGTGCACATAATTATTCATATATGATGTCAGAAGAATCAGTTAAGAATTCACACATTGTGTCTTTATTAACAGGACAGTTGTGTGTGGAGAATTGTTGGGAAATGAGTGATGCTTGGATTATAAATCTTTTTGTGTTAATTTCACAATGTCAGTGAATTAAATTTGAAGGGCACAAGCCATGTAAGATATATGCTCTTACAAAAACTCAGTGTATTAATGGTGGAGAAAGCATTTATTTGTATTGTGAAGTCTTATTTGTGATGTTCATTGCTCGGTTAGAAGGTGTTACTTTTCTGGTTTAGTTTGGCTTTTTGTTTTGAAGAGTTACTACAAATGGCATCTTAGGGACATAGAGCTCTGAGGTTGACTTAGAGCACATGGAATACAGACACAAAAGAGAATGAAAAATGACAGAGAGATGGGCATGTTTGATATCGGTATGGAGTCAGCCAGGGTCTCAAGATGGAGTGCACAGGAAATGGAGAGATGAGGGTTATGAAGAGAAGCTTAGCAGGGCCCCATCTTTCCTTGTCCTGGACTGCTGTGTCCATGCAAGGAACGCAGCAGAGGAGGCGCAGGGATGAGGAGACCAGCTCTCCTTTTTCTTCCTAGTGGAAGGTTACCTCCTGTATTTAAAACTTAGTTTGGTTTTTCGTTCTTTGCTTGATCATATTCTTTTCTGTTCTTGTTTTGCCACAGCAAGAAGGAAATTTCCAAATGTGGCTCACCCATTTATTGTACTTGTTTCTTTGCAAGATATTAAAGAGAGATTGTTAAATGTCACTGAAACCATTGTACAAGCTGATCCACTGATATAAGTAGGGGCCTTTTATGCCAGTTCTGCAACCTTCCCCGGGTATCTATGATGCTTATTGAGGGCAGCCATGACTTTTCTGATGTCAGTCTCTAATATCAGTGTTTAGTGTGTACGCAGAATTCTTAAGAGTACAGTTCTTTCTCAATTATGGTAGTCCCTGAGAAGGAAGTGGTCACTAATAAAGGACTAGTTTCAGTGGAAACATATAAGTTACCTAGGTATAGAAAATTAATGTGGTACTCTGCTAAGGGAACATTTATCCAGAAGTTCACTGCTTTAAGCTCAATAAAAAGAGTACAAAGATTCCATGAGTATTTTAATCTGATCCTCCTATAAGATGCCAGGAGGGATATTTAAAATACCCCAAATTTTTAAAAATTTTAAATCTAAATCAGGATGTCAGGTAATATCATATCACAACAAATGTTTTCATAAAGGTGCTTTTTATATTCTCTAAAAGAGTGGAGGTCCTAGATATTGGTTCATTTATTGTTAGAATATTAGATTTTAAAATTCTAGTATAAAATAAAATAAAATAAAATTCTAGTATATAAAAGAAAAGAGACAATTTCTTGGAGTTTATTGTGATTTTTCTATGAAATACCAATTCAGTCTTTTTTTCCATTTTCTGGTGTGATGGAAGCTGGATTTCAAGTTGTAAGAAGATCATTAGACTACAAGGTAGGCCTTGAGGCTTGAAGAATAAAAATATAATAATCCAATCAGTCTATCAAATACATCACTTTTCAGGTAGGAAACTTTGCCTGGTATTTAGCTAGTTCAGTATATCATGCGTAATCAAAAATAGTTATGTACCCAAATAAAAATTCTAAAAATTGTCCTATTGTGCTTAAAGTGCTTTCCAGGACCAATACAGGTTTATTGAAAAGCCATTATGTACATGTAAAGTGCTCTGACATTTTAATCCTCACAACAGCCCAGTGACGTGGGTAGGAATCTTTATCTTCATTTTATAGAAGAAGAAATTGAGACTCAGAGACATAAATTGACTGGGCTAGGGTCCTACCACTAGAATTTGATAGAGTGAGGATTTGAACTTAGCACATAGTTATCTTCCTATAAATATTCATTTTATGATTATATAGAAGTTTACTGACCAACCTTAGTCACTGCTCCCTGAGATTAACCATTCTACAAAGCAGAAACTAGAAGTTCATTCAAATGAACTATGTACACTTTTTGAGGGCCATAACAATATTCAAGTTAAAGAAAAGCAATCAGAGACAACTAAAATACTGATACCTTCAGAAAGTACTTGTGAATCATTTAAGTTTAAATAATTAGACTTTCAGTTAGAAAGGAAGAGTAAGATGGAGGAAGCAGTTCTTCCCTGGGTTGGCATTTATTTATCTTCCTCTTTTAATGTCTGGGCCAACCGTCCTATTTGTTCTGAATGGCCCCTTAAAGCTTATCCATTTGGGGACAGCAGATTTGGCACAAATACATTGGTTTTCTGAGGTATTAGGTAGAGAGCTGCATTAACTGACTTTTAAAAGTCTCTCCTAAGCCTTCAGATCTGTGACATTTTCTCAGAATCATCTGGTCTCAAAGCCTGCATTTCTGATACATTTCTGTTGCCTTTGTGACTAACAACGCAAGACTGCAAGCTGACCCACTGAATGTGTAGACTGGGGCTCCTGCCTTGCTATTCTTTGACCAACAATTTGAGGGTAGTACTGACACTCTGTCATTGTATATAGGGGCCATTGAGGCCCAGATTGGCAAAGAAACTTAGCCAGGGCCACACAGCTAGTTGTTTTCAGAGTAAATATCAATTTTGAATTTGTAGAACACATGGTTTTACTCCTAGCATTTTAGTTTATTATGAAAGCTTTGGAAATAATAATTAATTGGAAGTAGAACTGATGATTAAAATAAATGCATAATTATTAAACAAAAGTTTATTGCAGCATCACCTAAATTCATCTCATCATCATACCAGTAGCATACATTTCACAATTGGGTTAATATTGCTCTGGGTCTTATAGCTATTGATGAGGACAAAATTTATGTAAGGCCTATGGGACACCACCCATAGAGGGTAGTTTGAAAAAATACTAGTGACTAAGTGTGTTTTCTTCCTGACATATCTTCTAGAAGGTGATGAGTTCCAGCTTTTTTTCAGAGTTGGATTTGGCTTTCATTCCCCTTCTCCACCCACCCTCTAAAACAACAGAGGCAGCACCCATTTAGACACTTTCCCATAAGACTATATTCCTGAAAACGCCCTATGTCAAATGGAAATATACTCAAGTGCCCCAATGACCCAGTGGGCTAGTTTGAACGTGTGCATTTTCTGTGCTCTCAGTTTTGGCTTAGGCCCACTCCCTAACCTGCCATATGTCATCCAGCAGTGGAGCCTAGGGCAATGACTGCCATGGCATCTTACTCTGTTGCCTCTCAGCTTTCATTGATTAGCTTTGCAACAAAAGCCTAATCTCTCATTCCCAGAACCTTGGCAGTAGTGTTGAGTCAAAGACAGTTTGAATCAAATGTAATGTTTCCTAGATTTCTTCCAGTTGCTCCTTAGCCTTTACAAGACAAATTCTTCTAGAAGAGAGGTGCTACAATTAATCCAAGCGAAGAAAGAGATGTCAGTAGGCTCTCCTTTTTTCATACAGGTGTGGCAAGTGTTGGAAAAGAAACAATTAGCCTAAGGCCATGTGATTACTAACAAAACTCAAAGCTGGATGTTTTTTACTTGTCAATGTGAGGTTCAGACTATAATCTTAAATTGCTGACTTTCTGGCAGCACCGAACAGTATTAAGCAAAGTAAGGAAACCACAAAGATTAACCCAAATAATAGAGCCATTTTTTTTCTTTCTTTGGGGATGCCTTTCTGACTAGTGACATTAAGAAAGATAAGGGGAAGGGTTTTTCAACTCTAAAAATGTATGAGCAGCACCTATGATCTCTGCTGAATGTACTCAGAGAGTCCTTATGGGATCTGGGCCTACTTTCAAGTGCACCAAGTGTATGTAGAGGAGAAAGACAGGCCTGCTGAGGGTATGAGAATTGGGCCAAGAATTAACACATTCGCAAAGCTCCGTAAAGAAACCTCCTGAGAAATGGTGGGGGACAGCATGGGGATAATGAAAAAGTATTTGTAATTTATTTTTTTAAATGAGAGGGACAGAGAAAAGAAAAAACTGGGCCATCCATCCATTGAAAAGAAGCCTTGAAAGAGGTCCAAAAATCCTTAGAAATCCTTGACTTCTTAAAAGTGATAAGAGTCTGTTTGTTTGTTTTCCCCATGACAATTGTAGAGGTCAGAGAACTTTCTTTTCTATTGCAAAACATTGAGAGTGTGTAGAAATAATTTGTAGGTAGCTTAGCCCTGGCTGTGGTCAGAAATTTTGTACTGTGCCTTTAGGATCTATATGGAGTTGTATGATATGCATATATACCAAGACTCCCTGGGTTATCAAAATGGAATAGCTCTAAAATAAATAGTTCTTTGTTTAGAAGAAGAAATGAAATGCTTGTGGCCAGGTACTTAATGGAAGGCAGTAAAGACTTTCAGAAACTCGGACTTTAAGAACTATACTGAGATACTGAGAAGGGCTGATGGCTATGGGAGAAACAATATGGAAGAGCAACCATCTCTCCTCTCCCTATAAGTCAGACTGAAAAGAATATTCCATTAGCATCTCAGAAATGTAATCTAACATCTTAGCTTGCTAGTAACTTCACATGCTATTACCTCTCACATTTGGGGAATCTATTTGGGGGTTGGTTGTGTTACTAGTCATTCTGTTTAGCTGGTTTGCTTTTGTTTTCATAGGAAACAGATGTGTGTTTTATTTCGGTAAATATTACCTTATTTTTCAAGTCAATTAACTCATTTTTCAGCTTTATTCAAGTTTAACATGGAAAAGGCAAAACAAGACAAAAGAACAGAAAAATACCTTGTCAGAAACAGAGTGATGAAAAAGAAAAAAGAATCAAAGAAATATTTGAAAAGTCCAGGAAACCTGTGGGCTTTTATGTGTATTACACAGGAAATATACTCTGTCATCTGGCTGCCAAACCACTGAGGCTGGGAACATTAGAATATATGTCGAAAAGTATTCTTTCTTCGGAAAGAGAAATGTTTGTGCTCCCATGTTAGCAACATGGCTGAAGACCACGATGTCTTCATGATGAGCTGGAATATGGGTATTTGGGACTGTCAGATCAGATCAAGCTTTTACTTCAGGTCCTCAGTGGTACTCTTCTAAATTTTCTTTTTCCCATGGAATGCTCCATCTGGTTCCATTGTATATACAAATAGAGTTTGTTTGCTATTAATTAGTTGAACACAACCCTAACTTCTTTGGCACTATACCCATTTTCTGCTGTGCTTGTGGAGGAGCTACCATATTGAATGTGTGGACAACAAAACCAGGGAATTGTATTCATGAATCAAATTATGAGTTGGTACCTTGGGAACTACAGTTTAAACATTTGCTGTTTCCCTCACTTAATGAAAATTTTCTTTGAAAAGAAAACCACATGAAGGAAGAAAGACAGGCTGGCAATCACCCTCCTCCTGATACACTTATCCAAGTTTACATACCTTGGTATCAACCTCAGAGGTCATGCTTTCAGTAACATGACCACCAACAACAGAGAATTTTATTTTTCAGAGTTTGGTGTTTGAAGCTAGTGTGTTGAGAGCTGGTAGAAAGGGCTTTACTCAGGCAGATGTGCCAAAGGAGGATGGTTACTGGTGGATATGGCAAGAGTGCTCCTTCTCTGGTTCTGTCTTCCTTATAGCTCCTAGCTGCATGACCCTTTTACCCTTATTTTCTTTTATATTTGTCTTCTCTCTCTGGAAAAAAAATTGGTAATAGATTTTCATATGTGCCATATTGTCCTTTTTATAGCTCTATTGTTATAAAATTTACATACCATAAATACTGCCCATCTACAGTGTAAAATTCAATTTTTTTGGTATATTGACAGAGTTCTGAAACCATTACCCAAATCTATTTTAGAATATTTCCACTGTCCCAGAAAGAAAGCCTATACCCATTAGCAGTTACTCCCCATGTCTTCCCATCCCCTTCAGCCCTAGGCAACCATGACTCTACTTACTGTCTCTATAGATATGCCTATTGTGGACATTTCCTATAAATGAAATCATGTAATATGTTGCCCTTTGCATCTGTCTTCTTTCACTTAGCATGATGTTTTGAAGGTTCATGCAAACCATAGCATGTATCAGTACTTCATTTTTTATGGCTGAATAATATTCCATTGTAGAAGTGTACCACATTTATTTTTCCAGTCATCAGTTGATGGAAATTTGGACTGTTTCCACTTTTTTGCTATTATAAATAATGCTGCTGTGTACAGGTTTTTGTGTGAACATCTGTTTTCATTTTTCTTTGTTATATACCTAGGAGTAGAATTGCTGGGTCATATGGTAGCTTAACGTTTAACCTTTTGAGGAACTGCCAGATTTTTTCAAAGCGGCTGAACCATTTTACTTTCCCACCAGAAGTATATGAGAATTTCAGTTTCTCCATATCCTAAAAAATACTCATTATTTTTACTGTCTTTTTTAGTTGTTTTGATAATAGCCTTCCTGGTAGATACGAAGTGAGATCTCATTGTGCTTTTGATTTGCATTTCCCTGATGAATAATGATGTTTAGCATCTTTTTATGTGCTTATTGGCTGTATATCTTTTTTGATCCTTTGCTCATTTCCAAATTGGGTTGTCCTTTTATTATTAAGTTGTAAGATTTTAAAATATATTTTAAATATGTTTGTCTTTTTAAGGATGATAATTTATAGTATATGATGTTTTCTAGCAAGCATTTGTCATTCTATTGATGTTACATATTTTAGCTGTATTAGCTGCTTTGCTGGGTATGAATGCCAGCAGAATCTGAGTGACCTTGGCTTCACTGCTGAGAATGCAGCCTAGGAGCAGAAATTTATCAGAAATGTATCAGAAATTTACCATTTAAGCCCCCCAACCCCACCCTTATCTGAAACAAGAGGAATCTATATTTAAAGGTCTGTATGTTTTGCTGTTTTACTTTTTACCTTGGCTTGGTTTGGTTTGGGACCTTTTTGTTTTGTCTTATGTAGGCCTAAGCAGGAGCAGGGGAGGAAGGGGATGTAAAACTGTGATATAATAGTGAGTAAGCCTTACTTATATCAGCATGTTCATGTTGACCTTTGTTCTTCAGCCAGTGGGTCAACTGACTGAAGAAATTTCTCATTTGAAGCTCTGGGATACTTCAAAGTACCGACAAGACATATCCAATGTATGCTTACTCTATGTTTGGTCTCTACGTATTTTGTGTGAAACAGTGGGCATAAATAATACCTTTCCCTACCTTTTTTTCTTCTTTTTTATCCTATTTTTTATTTATTTATTTTTATTTCAGCATATTACATGGGTGCAAATATTTAGGTTACATATATTGCCTTTGCCCCACCTGAGTCAGAGCTTCAAGTGTGTCCATCCCCCAGACGGTGCGCACTGCACCCCTTAGGTGTGAATATACCTATCCCCTCCTCCCCTCTCCCATCTGCCGACACCTGATGAATGTTACTACTAAATGCAGTGATTTTTTAGCAATTTATATTGGTGATTTAAAAATAAATCACCAAAGTGAGAAGTCACATGACCTCATGTAAAGAACAAGAACGGGTTTTAAAATCTCACAGACCTGAGTTTCAAATAGTGGTTTTGCAATTTCTTAGCGGCATGTCGTTATGCAAGTTACTTTGCTTCTCTGAGTCTCCATTTCTTTATTGGTGAGGTACATAAAAATCCACCTTCACAAATTGTTATGAGTAGTAAAAGAAATGATGAACATAAAGTCCATGGTACTCCTATTGTCAATGAGCACCTATGATGATAGGTGCTCAGTAAGCTAGTTACTATTTTGTCTTTGAGGATAGGGGCAAGTGGGTTTATGAAACTGTACATTAATGGTACAGCTAAACCTGGGGTGATAGTAGAGAGTCCATAGACAGGATGGGCTGGACAAATGAAAGGACTTTGAGCATGTATTTTCTGCTTTATCTAGGCATAAAATGCTTGTTAATTATTAATAGTTTTTTCTCCTGATCATCTATCTGATTGTTTGAAGAGACTATTACTTAGCAGAAATTTCTTGTAATAATAATCTCTTATACTTATATACTATTTTGTGCCTTGAGAACTATTAATACTTAATACTCTTTATTTCACTGTCTTTTCATAAATATCCTCCAAAGCACTTATGCAGTCAGCATCAATTCCATGTTTCAGATGAGACAACTGAGGCCCAAGGACATATAGTTACTTGTCTCAATTCACACAGCATTTCAGTGACAGAGTCTGAACCAGAGCCCAGTCTTCTCTCCCAACATAGCTCTTTTTCTCCCCCATTATGTCATGCACAGTGGGAATGTATTCTTTTACCAGCTTTTGATCTTGAAAGTCTTTTTAAGTGGCTTACCTTTGGCAAGGTTTTTCATGGTTTCATGTCTGCTACTGTGCCTACAGCATTGTCACTGAATATTTTAATACTCCTAATGGTCCTGAGGAGCAGCTTTGCCTTCAGAGGGACACTGAAAACTGTGTAAAAGACTGCATAAGGTTAAGTGGGCAGACACCAGTCACTTTCAGGGATGGTCAACTCTCTGTTGAACTCTCTATTTGCAAGGCTACTTTGTATTATTTAAAAGCACTACTTCAGAAGAGTATCGTGACCATCAAAATAGGTACTTTGAATGAAGGAAGGGCTGTGAGCATGAGTAGAAAATATGGTAGGTGATCATCTTGCATTATTTTCTTTAATGTCAAGCAAGCAGTCCTCGGAATGCTATTTCAATAAGTGTTGTATAATGTTGAAGATACTGTTACAGATTTCCAACATGAAGCTCATAAATCTTCAGTTCTCTGTCGTCCTAGGCACATGAAGGAAAATTTATGAGCTTCAGATTTCTATGCAGCTATTAAAGCGTATTTAATCTGCTTCAAGCTCACTCTCGCTGGCTTGCTTGCTCTCTCTTGCTCTCTCTTTTCTCTCATGCACAAGCTCTCTTTCTTTTTGGTTAAAATCAGTAAGTAGGTTTGTTTTCCTTCAGATGTCATCAATGCAAACATTTGTAATTTCTCATCTGTTGGTTCTGCCCCAATTTCTCATCTGTTTGTTCGCAAAACAAAAGCAGCACCTCGAAGGTTGAAGGAGCTGGACTGGTTCCTTCTTTGAGTGAGTGGTGCCATAGGTTGTCAGTTTTTTCCTCTTTCTCCCAGTTGGCACGTGACTCTAAAACCCAATCACTAACGGCATGGCCATTGTTTGTCTTTTTTTGGCCTTTCTTCAGTGACCACTCATCAGTTTTCACACATATTTATTAGAGACTGCTTCCTCAACTCCACGGGAGTTCTTAATTCATCTTAAGCAGATGACTATCTTTTCCTTAAAGATCCCCAAGGAAAGGAAAGCATCTCCAGGGGAAATTTAGTTCCTCACAGCCCTGACAGAGATATCCTCCCAAACCATAACCAAAAAACTCCTTCCTTCCATTTTCCTTTTCGAGTGTTTACATGGGAGATGTATAATATAATAATAATAATTGCACACAATAATGACTTCTACAAGCAGTAATGTGTGTACCTTGTCAAAAGTATACAGAACTTTGGATTTCCTTATTATATCCATTCATTCAGCTATGGATTAAGAACAGCTATGAGTATTAATTTTGCAATAATTATGTTGCATTATATGGAAATTTATAAAATAGCCTTTATTCTGCCCATGAGATGGAAAGTTGTTCCCTGGTTACTCATCTATAACCTGAATGTTTATTGTACTTTTTGCTGAATCTAAAGATAACATCTTTGTGTGGCTATTCCCATGGCTAGTCTTTCTGACTCTTTAGATCTCAGATTAAAAACCCCCTCTTCAGTGGGGCCTTCCCTGACCACTCTGTTTCAAGCTGGTTCTTCCATCATTTCCTATCATAGCATCCTGTTTGTTTCCTTTGAAGTGCCTAATCCAATTTGTAATCATGTATGAGTTTGTCCAGTTGCTTATTATCCATTTCTCCACTAGATTGTCAACTCTATGAGGGCAGACACAATGATATTTTGTTCACTCCTGTATACATTCCCAGTACTATCAGAGTGTTTGGCACATAGAAGACACTCAGTAAATATTTGTTGAATGAATAAATCATTAGGAAGAGTTCATATTTTAACTCTTAGTTGAATAAGTCTAAGCCAGGAATTTTCAACCTTGTTTGCACATGAGAATCACTAATGGTCGTTTAAATGGCAAGGCTATCCCAGTCTATTCTTTCATAATCTCCAGGTCTAAACTTGACCATGTATATTTTTTAAAGGACTATATGTGATTCTAGTACATAGCCAGAGTTATGAACCACTGGTTAAACAGTATAAAATTAAATTACTGGCTGTATGACTTTAGACAAGTCACTTAATTTCTCTCTGCCTCCAGTTTCCTCACCTGTAAAGTGGAAATAATAATAACTCACAGTGTTATTTACATTGGTTACGTGAACTATTGTAGGTTCAATGTCTAGCAAAGCACTTGGCACATGACAGGCACTCACTGAGTGTTAGTATCAATCGATGTCAAAATCAGTTGCTCTCTTCTCTCGTCTCCTCTCCTCTCCCCACGTGTGCCCTCTCTTCTCTCATAGTTTCAAGATTTAGTATGGCCAGCAAACCTTTTTTTATTTAATTTCAGAATACTACAGGGTTACAAATGCTTTGGTTACATTAATTGCCTTTGCACTGCCCAAATCAGAGCTACAAGCACCAACAAACCTTTAATTCACAATGGCATTTCCAGGGTTTATCATGGAAAATGAGCCAAATTGCCTTCAAGAAGTTTTCGTGTACCTTTTATAGAGTGTGAGATCTTAAGAGGCATCAGTCATTGTAAGAAATTTCAATGTAGAAAAAAATCACTATTGAGTATTTATAGAGTCACAAATACAAAATTTTACATGATGCCCAAACTTATGAAGTTATGTCATGTTCAGGCTTTGTTTCCAGCATGTAGCTCTCAGCCCTGGTACTGTCTGTGGCTGCAGGCCTCATCTTGGCCCTTTGTAGGGACAGGATTGTTGTTATTATTATTCATTTAAAATGGTACATATTACTAATGATACCAACTATATTTTTTTGAGCACCTCCTATATGCCAGCCACTGTGATAGGCATTCTGTAGTAATCCTCACAATCAATCTTCAAGATAGTTAATATTATCCCCATTTGATAAATGAAGAAACTGATCTCAGAGAAGTTAGTTTGCATAGTCAGTAAGTGGCTAAGCTTAGATCAGGGTAGAGAGGTGTGAGGAAAATAAAAAGCAGCCTCCATAAATTTTTCCCTTCTACCCTGCACAATAAAGGTGACAGAAATTATTCGTTAATGAGATAGTACAATTCCATAAGACTCCAGGAAGGGAGAATGTGAAAGGTACGATTCCCAGGTACTGGAGTGGGTGCAAAAGTACCAATACCTAGCTTGCCTTGGGGTTTAGACCACTCATCTTGAATCTTTTGCTACCCCAAATCTTGATCTCATTTGTTTGAAAGATCCTCTCCCTATCATTAAAATGCACTTCCAATTTAAGTTAGTGGCAAGAACAGATTCAGTTAAAATTTACTTTCCCTATAACTTTTTAGGATAATATCTGTTTTGCAAAACTCTAGTGATAAATGCATGTACATTTACCTATCTATAGCATCTCTTATTTTGACTGTGATGTTTCTTGGCTATGCAAATATAGTAGGCTCTTTGGAAGAAAGGTTCAATATACTACCAATCCAAGGACCAAATTTCCTCATCTTTGTCCTTTCTCTTTTTGACTGATGACCAGAGCAGCAGCACATAACATTATTTTGCTCCAACATCATCCCTGCATCTCATTGATCAGGAGACCTGGCATCTCCAGAGCCCTTGGATGGGAACTTCCCTGCTGGTTACCAGGAAGGATAAGGTGATATTTTTTTTTTCATAGAAAAAGGGTGCTTGATATGTGTTGGCTTTGGCAAAGGAAAGCTTGTGGACTCAACTATAAGTAGACAGAATGGCCTTTAACTTCATCTGTTTCAGTCATTGTTCATACCCAAGTCATTCTGAGGGAACTGACACTTTAAGCCTTTTTATGTATTTGTGATCTGTTACACAAAACTGAAGGTGCTGGTTCTCAGTAATGAGTGTGCTTCAAAATCTCCTAGAGAATCAAAATAATTATACTGGTTCCTATTCCTGGAAATTATGATTCATTTGGTCTGGCATGAAGGCCAGGAATCTGTATTTTTTAAATTTACTCAAGTAATTTTGATATATGGCTATAATTTAAAACCTGTGGCTGAATTTGTCTACTCCCCCAATTCCTGCAATAGTTCCCCAAGGTGACATTTAATATGGGCCTCAAAAGATAGATAAGATTTGAATATTAAAACATGGGTAAAAAGTGAGGAATTTCCACATGGAGGGAATTTGGAAGAAAAACTTAAAATATATGAAAGCAGTTAGGACTTGGAATATTTTTCCCCAAGGAGAGAAATGGCAGTTTCATCTTTGGTCATTGCAAACAGCAGTGCCCATGTATGAAAGGAAAAGAAGTGGTGCTTATTAACTTTGAATTCCTTTGTGCAGAACCCTTGATACACCCCTCTGCTTACAAAGAAAGTTTTAACTATAAAGGTGATTTACTTATGAGCCATAGACCACTGAGAAATCTCTGTTCCCAGCTAGAGGCCTTGAAAAATAAGAGAATTACTTCGTTCTTCAATAGAGCCACTTAATAGTTTTTTTCTATTGTAGATACCTCCAGAATAATCACATTCTGCATAAATGCTTCATTTCATTTCGATTTATGTAAAAATTCCCAAGCTCCTTAAGTGGTGTTTCTTTATAAGACAGTGACATCCAGTTCTGTTGCAAAGGTCAGGAATCATAGAATGGAAATGATGCTAGCAACAACAGCTCTTTGATATTTGTGTGGCCATTACATTTCCATGGGGCTGCAAAACTGTGTGAGTGCTTGTTATTTTGTTTGTTGTTGATGGATGAGTCTGTATTTGTACTGATAGAGTGATTTAGGAGGTAGTTCTCTACTCTGAATCAAGAGGTTGATTTTGAATGTTGATTGTCAGTGGTCACTCTGCTAGCCACTCTGGTTCTTCTTTAAATAGATACAAACTCAGATTTAAGTCTTTATGCACTTAGCTGCATAAACATGGTACATACCAGATGTATTGAACAACCACAAAGGAAAAAATTAGGGCTCAACTACTGTTTCAGAGTGTAATCATTGGTGGTATATAATTCCCCACTACCAAGAAGACATGAAGAGTGTATTCTTTAGTTGCTGCATCCTACATCTGGCAGATAGAATTTAAGAATACACGTGTGACCTGTAAATTTTGAATATTTACAGACCCCTAGACAATCCTCTTGGAGTTTTTTGGGGTGTCACTTTTATCTTAATGGTTAGTATATGCCCCCACAGACTACTGCTAGTTTGTGCATCTTCATGCAGCAAATGGGGAAATGAGTTAGCAGATATAAAACAAATGGGAAAGGAGCTGATTCTCTTGTACAATCACTCCATTAATATTTTCTGAGTGTTCATAAACTCTTGTATCTTACTGGGGGTTCTGGAGAAAAATATGTAATGTCTATGTACACTGTTCACTGAGGCCTCCTCCTCACTCAGAAAATCCTCATCACCATTACTCTCTACATTCATTGACCCAGGGGACAGTTCATGTATGAGGGAGAACTTGAGCTAGATCTTAAAAGATGGAGTTGGATTTTAAGGCAAGAGGTGTAATAGAAGGTCCAGAGAAAAGACTGGCCATGATCTTTGCAAAGGAAAGTGAATTGGATAGGTTCTAGAGGAGATCTCAAGTAAATACTTCTGGAGATAAGGTTGAAGAAAAGTAGGTTTGAGTCTTGATCCAGGGGGAAATCCTAAATGTGTTGACTATTGAAAGAGTACTTGACTTGGATTCAGACAGATCTACATTTGACTCCTGGCTTTGCCATTTATAAGAACTTGAGTAAGGACTGTTTTTAAATAAGATGGTTTATGGATCCCAGCACTCAGTAAATGCTAGAATCTAGGAAAATTATCTGCCCTGCTTTTCTATTGCCAGATGAACCCCCCTCATTGGCTAAGTTGTGAACCGCTGATAAACCTTCCTCAGGAATCAGGAGGTAGAGACTTCAGGGAAAACGTAAGAAACAAAAAGGCATATTCCTATTTTTTTCTCATATTATCTTCTAACTCTCCTAGGCTTCTTTGTTTGTAAGGCTGAATTATCTAATTCTTTTTGGATAGAGAAGATCCTTCTCCTTTAAGCTATACTCCTTCCTGGGTTAGACTGTGAGCAGCATTATTTTATAGTTCTTTTCCAATTTTGGAAGATGTGAATTCACAGTAACCTCACTGGGATCACTTCAGCAGTGAGAAATTACTCCCTTGTGTAAAAGTATCAGTTGAGTGCAGTGTAAGAGGGGCCTCATAGTTAAAACCCACTCCAGACCCAGTTGTTATAGAGTTGGCCCCAGCGGTATTGCTTCTTTTTAAGACTGGGCTAAGAAATGACACTATCTGGGAGATAGGCATACTTTCAACTTTGGCTCAGACAGTACAAAAGCAATTTATGTATCCAAAACATTTGTACCCCCATAATATTCTGAAATAAAAAAAAGAAATGACACTTCCCTAGTTTGGGCCTTGTTAAAAGGGTAAAGATTCACTACTATCAATTTCAGTTTATTTGTTGATTACCTTGGCTTGTTGAGGATATTAGCACCCCTGCACTTTTCTGTAGCTCTGCCACTTATAAGATCCGTCCTTCCTATTATCATATTTAATACTCAGAACAACCCTATAAAATAAGCATTGTCATTTTCCAGATGAGTAAACTAAGACTAAACTAGGTGAAACTACTTGTTTAAGATAATACAGCTAGGAAGTGAGAGAGGCAGGAGTTGAACCAAAGTCTTTCTAGCCCTATTCCATTGCTCTGTCTACTGGAACACACTGGATCAGACAGGAGGCAGTAAAATCAGGTGGGGAATGGGGTGGCATGTATTATGTTTGCCTAAATGTGTGCATACTTGGTGGAAGCCAGCCATGATTTATGCTGGATAAGTATTCAGTAATGTTCATTTTATGTATTTGGCTACCCATAAGCTTTCCAAGGAGAAGGCAAGCTAGGGCAAGTGCAGACAAACAGCCATAAAGTTTGGGTGCTTTCCTTCAGAGTTAGGCTGCCTGTTTGAAAAACACACTTCTTGGTGATAAAAGATGGTTCTAGTATAGCTTTTATTTATTACTGCATCTACATGGATAGACATTTTCTAAAGAACCGCTGAAAACATGTGTGAGTCCTAGAATATTTTCTGATTTAGATGCTGTCTTTGAGCATCATAGCCACAGTTGGCATATGAGGGAATTCTATTACAATGCTTCTGGAAAGGCTGCCTGGTATAATGGGAAGAAAAAGAATGGACTTTGAAACTGGTTAGATTTAGGTTATAGTCACTCACAGTGTGACCCTGGGAAAATTATTTGACTTCTCTGAACTTTACTTTTCTTATCCTTTGAAGTGGAATTTAAATATGCCATCTTTTCTGATTGTTGTGAGAATGAAAATGAGATCCAGCACCAGGCACATAGAAGCCACTCAGTAAATATTACTTCTTTCCTTCCCCTTTCCCCAGTTCTGTCCCCCCAGCCATTAGTTACCCACAGGCATGCATTTAGGAGTTTGCCTACTGCTCTATACTGAAATGCACAGCTCCTCGCAAGGACTGATTATCTATTTTTCTTTCTTCCAAGGCCCCCTGTGTTCTGCCCACCCTCCCAATTCTGGGGGCTTCCAAAGTGGGCAGGTACAGAATGTTCTGTGGCGCATCAGAGGCTGTTACTCAATCTCCTGGCCAGCACTCCCAACTGCTCTTTGCACACGCTCCATATGAAGGCACACTCCAGGTCTTGGAGCCCATATATGCGTCATACACTGCACTGTTTCTTGTACCCAAATCCATCTCAAGGGTGAGAAGACCAGGCTCAGACTTGTCCTGGGAGCAGATTTCCCAAGCTGCCTGTGTCCCCATACCATTTGATTAAAAGGAGGTGCTTCAAACTCTTTGGGCTTTATATAGACTAGAATCAGAGTGATTGGTGGTGCCTTCCATCCTCAAGGTATTCCAAAGCACTTTGCAAGGCAATGTGACAAGTGCTGAGGCCACACAGGCAAGTACAGCAGCCGCCACCCAGCACTTCACAATTAGTCATGCCCAGCCTGGGATCATCAAGCCTGTTTTTATTGGAAGAGCAAGAGAGGGAGGGAATGTTAGCTGGCAATTCCCCCATGTACCCTTTGTGAAAGTGCCCTTGGCTCTTCAAATTTCACCTGAATAACCAGCTCAGAAGAATTTTCTTTATCAAAGAACAGAATGTGATGGTGCCAAGCTGATGCCAGGCTGACGCCGCAGGACATTGACCAAGTAGGCTTGGCCTCACAGTTGGTTTTTGTTCTCCACCTCCTTTTCCCCTTTACGTTCTTTTTCTATGTTCCTTTCTTCTTTCTCCTTCCCCATCTCTGGTGTGTTCTTGGGTAGAGGTCAACCAAGAGGGGGACAGTGTGTCATTTTAGGATGATCCCTATTCTGTCCACTTTTCGCATTCATCGCCATCATACCAGCAAGGAAAATTTTGGAAGTGAAACTAAAATAACACCCTAGGTTTCTTTCCCTCAAGTAGCACTCAACGTGCTTGTAACTAAGTGTTCAAATTTTTCTCTTTTATTCCACTAAGTTTCATGAGGAGAAGGGCCATATCTGTCTTGCTCACTCCCCTGGAAGGCGCATATAGCAAGTTCTCAAAAAATGCCTGTTAACTATAAATTAAATATTTAAGGGCTTCATTGCTAGTATCTTATCTCCTGCCTTGATTGTAAGCAGCCTACCCCTCTATTTGTAGGTTACCCTATTTTCATTTCCATATGCCCCACAGGAAACTTTAGCTCAAGGCCTTTCCACGAGTGTGTATGTTAAAATTAAATCAACTCGCCTTCCCTAGGCCTTCTAATTGGTAAAAGTTTGAGACTAGATTTGCATTGGCCTTTGTCCTCACTGTCAATAGAGTCCTTTTTTTCTGATGTATTCACTTCTGTGTCCCATGGGGGTCCCACAGAGGAAAGTTTGTCATTGATAAACATTTTGAGGGCAGACTCAACCTGAGTAAACCTGAGTAGATTGAGCATTCCCTATCCGCCTCCCAGAGATCATTGCTTGTGCCTTGCTAAAAAGAGAATTATAGGAACACTCTCAAGGCAGAGAAGCCTAAAATTAGACATGGCAGCTGTGTTTTTGATGTGCAGGTGGATGGGATACAGGCAACCAGCTTCTCCTTTCTTTCCTCCTTTGCTTACACAATGGTGGGTGGAGCTGAGCCTCAGGGTAGGAGCTATAGCCTCGAGTATGCCCAGTGGTTCCTGGCCCTGGCTGAGTAACTATTTGATACAGTCCAACCGAGAAGATTAGCATCTAGTTTGCAACTCCCATTTGAAGTTCAATATTTTAAAAAGAGAAACTGGGGACTTGAAGAAACCTTTTTTTGTGCTTTCCCTTATAGTTGATTTTTGAGCTTTTCAAGCTACCCAGTCCAAATTACCAACACTATTATTCTTTTATCTTTCCTTCCGGTTTTATTTTCTCCACCTTCCCAGGTGTTTGATGATCAGCAGGAGCCTCATCATTTCTCCCCTTGGCCAGGAGTTTGGTTTAGGCCATAAAAGAGTGTGGGAACTCAAAGACTAGGTTGAAGTGGGGGAGGTGAAGGTTTCTTTCCTTCCGGGATTAAGCAGAAAGAACTTAGATCTCAGAGTGAAAGCCTTGAATTGTCACATACATCACTGGCAAAGACTAGTTCTTTGATGTAATAGCAATTGCTCAGTCTCTCTCAGCTGAAGATCTGGGGTCAGGGCCTGGGTATACCATTTAATGATATCAGGCATGTGATTTAACCTCTTTAAACTTTAGTTTTTTTCATCTGTAAAATGGAAATGATGACAATAATTACTACCTCACAGGGGCTGATAATAATTACTATCTCACAAGGGAGAGAATTCAGTCAGGTAAGGGATAGGAAAGCAATTTGTAAATGATAAAATGATATTATGATCTAAAATGCTATTATTATTTTCCTTTCACTCTCTATTCTCCTGACACTTCCATTTTCTTGCCTTTTGTGTAGCATGGATGATTTAGATGTGACTCTGGACAGAGGGATGGACTAAATGACTTCTTAAGGTCTCTTCAGTTTAGGAATTTGTAAACTATGCTTTCTCCCCTTCTAGACTATCCCAAGTAAGAAAATCATCTTTTAAAACAGAGTAGAAATCTGGAACTCATCAATTTTGATAATGTCTCTTAAAATGTAATTGGAGATAGTGCTCCTCCATTAAGTGCTGGTGTCTGACCATTGTTCAAATAAATAGTAAAATGTAAATGACAGGAAATTGGCTGTATTCTGAATCCTATTTTTACTTGAAGTAACAATAAGCCTGTAATGGTCACTGTGACCTTTGATTTGCTGTTTCTGCAACCTCACACTTGTCCCAGGATTCTTCTTCCGTTTGTGCATTTTATTTGGGGTTTCTTCCAGGTATCAGATTAAACTTTAAGCCAACCGTGTGTATGTGCACGGGCTGTGGGCCTAAAAGAAATTAGTCTGAGGGGAAAAAAGTCAAAGCTGTGGGCAAGAAGTGAGCATGCTACTAAAAACAGAATTTGAGACTACAACTCTGGCCCTGGAAAAGTGATTTATCAACTTGTCATGGTTGACACCAGTAAGTGTAGGACGAGTTGCTGGAAAATTAAGCTGATTGACTGAGTAGGAGAGAATAGGGTCAAAATACTTGTCTCTGTAAGGCTGAGAAAAAAGAAAGTGAAAGAAAACACTCAGAAAAGAGAAAAAAATGAATTTAGAGATAACAGGATATCACATGTTAGAGTGTGAGAAATAAACTAGAGATTTTTACTTCTGAATATATTCTTGAGCTAAGTACTCCTTTCAACTCCAAATGCTTCAGGTTTGGTTCCCTTCTCCCACTCCCATGGCAGATGAAAGCTGAATCCTTAAGATGGGTAGGTTTTGCCCCTTGGTGAGCACTGTGCCCCCTCTGCAACCCCAGTAAGGCCCAAAATGGCTTTCCAAGGGAGCAAGCTCCTGAGGATAAATTTCTATCAAGTGAAGGTGGGTAAGAAAAGCCATGTCTTAGAATTGATTAACCAAACATAAATTCCTCCAAGTGGCTTGGTAGGATGCCTAGGGAAGAGCTGTGAGATGAAAACCCCAGGCTGGAAGGACATTGTTGCAGCAGTGCCATTCCCCAATTTCCCTCACACTTGTCAGCACCCCTCCTTTGTTCCTACTGCTGACACCATTTGTAAAATAATTTCTTCCCTTAAATGAACAAGACATATAATCCTCTAAATAACCAATGAAGAACTCTCTAGAAGACACCTCAGTGGGAGTATTTTCTTCATTAAGGGATGATTCTCTTCACAGAGGTAGAGTAGAGGATGTGGAAAGAGGCATAATCAAGCTGAGATGCATGGTGAATTTAAAAGGCATTATGTCTATATGTGAAACTAAGGTGATGTGTTCAAGAGTGATGCTTTGCTGATGTACAGCCCACTGAATACCTTACTGTTATCTCTGACTGACTGTAGGTTTATTAATAAAAATCTTGTAGTTTCAGTGTTCATTGAAATCAGCCATGCTAGGTTTGTATGGGGATGTGAGGATCTGTGTCCATCAACTGCAGCCTCTGCTGCAGGTTGGAGCTGGCAGAAACCTGGGCTAAACAATAGGTAAGAGCATAAACTCTACAGATATTTCACATGCTAAGCAAACACAATATAGGACAATCCAGGTTTACACAAAGGATTAATTTGGGAGCCATTACCCTCATATTCACCTCCTTAAAAGATTTTGAATAAGGTGCCTTTTAAATAAGAAGTTCCCTAAATACACTTCAAATATGGTTTGATTTATATACGTTTAAGGTATTTCTACCTTTCTAGGAGTATGTCTATTGTATAAAAACACAAAATTCTGGAACTTACAGAGGAAGATATCCCTCCCTTCATACATTTGTTATTCTTGAGAGTTTGTAAAATGAAATGATTGCACATCATTACATCATGTTCCCTAATGATTTCTTTTTTTGTTTTAGTAATAAAATAATTCCTAGGGAAAACATTTTTTTATCTACTAGGTATGATAGGTGAGACTGAAGAGGAATCTATTTAAGTTATGCCAATATCAACTACTTATAAAGATTTTTGTGATATTCTTATCACTGTAGACCTTTGAGTTTATCCTAAGAGGAACAGTTAACTACCTCTAGAAACGGTGGCAATGACTCATTGCTAGCAACACGTTTTTGGTGCCTCTTGTTTTTATAGCATAGCAGTGTGAATAGGTTTTAGAAGAGCAAAACCAAGAAAGTCCGGGGAAATGCCACTCTAGCATTTCTAACTTTAAAAAACAGCTAAAATAGTGCCAAGTAAAAAGAATATAATCTAACTACCCCAAAAATCTACAATGTAACTCTGTTACTTTGATAATGCTATTCTAAATCTATCTACTTCAGTCCATTCCCACCCAGCTGATTTAGGAATCAAAGCTCCAATGTTTCATCACTGTTAACACTATTGTTTTACTCTTCAGCTTAGTTTTTAAAAGGCACAGTGTCTTAAATTCCTTTGGCCTCCTTCACATTTGATTTCTTTTAAAACTTTTTACCTTTTTATTGAAGCCTAAATGGTCTTTTCTGAAATAGACCTTTATCTTTAGCTTCTTCTCTGGAATCTTTCCCTTACTTGCATTCCTGAACTTCTATACCTGGCTGCTTTAGGTCTGCCATAATTAGTGCCAGTAATAAGTTTTAGGTGATTTCTTAGTAATGTGATTTTTTTTTTAATTCCAGGCTATTTTGTCAGACAAACAACAGAATGTTAAACCAGTTCATAAAACAATGACAAGTATACATGGATTTTTCCTCAATTATAAATCTTTTCCTAAAGAAGTCTAATGTCTTTATAACATTGAACATATTTTTACAACTCATAAATAGGTGTGATTTTCATTTTTAGAAGGCACATAATAAATTTAAAGCAGTGGTTAATTAATTTGTTCAGATTAATGTTTCAGAAAAGTGACTGTTTCTGTCTATTCACTTAACCCCAGGCATCAAAAGCCTTTAATCAGAAGAACTGAGGAATGATTTGGTTACTTTAAAGTTTTGTCAAGCTTTGAGAAGAGAACCATTTCCAATGTAATGGATAAATTATGGATATTTGGAGCTGTTTTTACCATAATATATATGGTAAACAACAGCCTCTCTCCAAACAAACAAGTCTTTGTAATATTTTTATTTAATAAAATGAAAAGATTACTTTTATCATGAATAACAAACAAATGTTTTAACAAGGCAAGCATCTGTACATTAGCATTAACAAAGTAAACCAAACAAAAACTTTATAGTGGTGGTTGTTTTTTAAAACAGTTAGAACAAAAAAACCACTCCATAAATTTTCATCCTAATCAGTATGAAAAACTAAAAATATTGGCTTATGGGACCAACTCAGTCTTCAATACCACTTCCTATCTACTGGTAATTAGGAAATAAAAAACTTCTCTGCTTTTTCAGTTCCTAAATAACATTCCAATATAGAATGCAATAGATTCCAAAGGAAGACAATTACCATTTGAGATCTTCAGAAGCTATGGCTTTGATCTAGACTTGAATAGCTGTTACATCAAAGTGGACCTCACCAGTACTTGAACTTGCCTTTCTTAAAACATTCTGAGCAAACAGGTTACTTAAAAAGTCTTAGTTTGAGCACTTAAGAGAGCACTATGGAAGAATTGTTGATGGGTGCTGTGTCACAACTAACTCTTCTTTAGTAATTAAAGGTTTAGAAAACCCTCATAATGAATATTGACAAATTAAGCAACAAAATGAGCTTGAGAAAAAAATCATGGCCTCCCATGGCTTGTTTTAAAAACCTTTTTAGAAAGGTTATAGGACTATATTATCTATAAATACTGTACAATGGATAGTATAATTTTAGTTTATACTTAGTTTATACTTCAGTCTAACATAGATGAAAATTATTTTAAATCTAAATGATCTTTTTCTCTCTTTTTATTTTTTTTTATTTCAGCTCATCATGGGGGTACAAAAGCTCAGGTTATATACATTGTCGATGTCCCGCCCATCCCCCTGAGTCAGAGCCTCAAGCGTGTCCATTCTCCAGACAGTGCGCCTGGCACTCACCATGTAGTCATACCTCCATTCCCTCCCCCACCCCCCACCTCCCTGAGTCAGCACCTTCAACCGTGACCATTCCCCAGACGGTGCGCAACGCACTCATCATGTAGGCATACACCCATCCCCTCCTGCCACCCCCCATCTCAGTCTGATATCCAATTGGTATCCTTCCCCAGTGTGCATTTAGGTGATGATCAGGGAAACCAATTTTCTGGTGAGTACATGTGATGCTTGTTTTTCATTCTTTGGATACTTTCACTTAATATAGTGGGTTCCAACTCTCTCCAGGAGAACCAAAGAGATGTAGTATCACCGTTATTTCTTATAGCTGAGCAATATTCGATGGTATACATATATCACAGTTTACTAATCCATTCGTGGATTGATGGGCATTTGGGTTGTTTCCACATCTTTGCAATTGTGAGTTGTGCTGCTATAAACATTCGGGTAGAGGTGTCTTTGTTATAGAATGACTTTTGTTCCTTTGGGTAGATGCCCAATAATGGGATTGCTGGATAGAATGGTAGGTCTACTTGAATCTGTTTAAGGTATCTCCATAATGCTTTCCACAGGGGTTGCACTAGTTTGCAGTCCCACCAGCAGTGTATGAGTGTTCCTGTCTCTACACATCCATGCCAACATGTATTGTTTCAGGATTTTTTGATAAAGGCCACTCTCACCAGAGTTAAGTGGTATCTCATTGTGGTTTTGATTTGCATTTCCCTGATGATTAGGGATGGTGAGCATTTTTTCATATGTTTGTTAGCCATTCTTATATCTTCTTTTGAAAAATTTCTATTCATATCGTTTGCCCACTTTTTGATAGGGTTGTTTGATTTTTTCTTGCTGATTTTCCTGAGTTCTAGATAGATTCTTGTTATCAGTCCTTTATCTGATGTGTAGTTTGCGAAAATTTTTTCCCATTCTGTAGGTTTTCTGTTTATTCTCGTGACTGTTTCTTTGGCTGTGCAGAAGCTTTTTAATTTAATCAGGTCCCATTCATTTATTTTTGTTGTTGCTGTGATTGCCTTAGGGGTCTTCTTCATAAATTCTTTGCCTAGGAAAATGTCTATAAGAGTCTTTCCTACATTTTCTTCTTGAATTCTAATCATTTCCCACCTAAGGTTTAAGTCTGTTATCCACTGTGATTTGATTTTTGTGAGAGGTGAAATCTTTGGGTCCTGTTTCAGTCTTCTATATGTGCCTATCCAATTTTCCCAGCACCATTTAATGAAAAGGGATTCTTGTCCCCAGAGTATGTTTTTGTCTGCTTTGTCAAAGATTAGATGGCTATATGAGGATGATTTTATATTTGGATTTTCTGTTCTGTTCTACTGGTCTGTGTCCCTGCACTTGTGCCAATACCAGGTAGTTTTAATAACCACAGCCTTGTAGTATAGTTTGAAGTCTGGCAAATTAATACCTCTCATTTTGTTTTTATTGCTTAAAATTGCTTTTGCTATACAGGGTCTTCTCTGATTCCATACAAAGTGTATAATTATATTTTCTAAATCTGTGAAAAATAATGTTGGTAATTTAATAGAGATTGCATTGAATCTATGGATTACTTTGGGTAGTACAGACATTTTAACAATGTTGATTCTTCCAATCCATGAGTATGGTATGGTTCTCTTTCCAATTAAATAAGTCAGTCACAGAGATAGAGCAAAGAAATAAGAAAAAAGATCAGAGTCTACAAGAAATGTGAAATTATGTGAAGAAGCCTAACGTGAGAGTTATCGGCATCCCTGAGGGTGAAGAAGATAATAAGCAAGGGCTGGATAAGCTATTTGAAAACATACTAGAGGAAAATTTCCCAGGCCTTACTAAAACTCTAGATATACAGGTTCAAGAAGCTCAAAGAACCCCTGGGAGATTCATAGCAAACAGGAAAACACCATGCCACGTAGTCATGAGACTGACCAAAATATCCACTAAAGAGACCCTTCTTCAAGCTGTAAGGAGAAAGAAACAAGTAACATACAAAGGAAAGCCCATTAGAATTATGCCAGATTTCTCAACTGAAACCTTACAAGCAAGAAGAAGTTGGGGCCCCATTCTCACTCTTCTGAAACAGAATAATGCCCAGCCTAGAATCTTGTACCCAGCTAAGCTAAGTTTTCTATATGAAGGAGAAATGAAGACATTCTCAGATAAACAAGGACAGAGGGAATTCACCAAGACAAGACCAGCCCTCCAAGAAGTACTCAAAAGAGAGTTACACACGGATCAGCACAAGAAAGAACCACGAATGTAAAACCACCCAAGAGCTAAAGATCAAATTCCAGCCACCACAATGGCTCAAGACAGAAAACATAACAATGAAGTTCTACCCAACAAGATGAACAGAAATCTGTCCCACTTATCAGTTCTCTCACTAAATGTCAATGCCCTGAATTCCCCACTCAAGAGACATAGACTGGGCCAATGGATAAAGAAACACAAACCAAGTATCTGCTGTCTTCAGGAAACTCACTTAACCTGCAAAGATGCATTTAGACTGAAAATAAAAGGATGGAAATCGATATTTCAAGCAAACGGTGGCCAAAAGAAAGCTGGTGTGGCAGTTTTAATTTCCAATAACTTAGTCTTTAAACCAACAAAAGTAATAAAAGACAAAGACAGTTACTACATACTGGTGAAAGGCACAATTCAACAAGAAGACCTAACCATACTTAATATATATGCACCCAACTTAGGCGCACCCAGATTCATAAAGCAAACCCTACTTGATCTGAACCAAATGATAGACAACAATACTGTAATAGCTGGAGACTTTAACACCCCAGTGACAGTACAGGACAGATCCTCCAAGCAGAAAATAAGCAAAGAAATAATAGACTTAAATAGAATGCTAGAACAAGTGGGCCTGACTGACATCTACAGGACATTCTACTCGAAATCCACTGAATATACATTCTTCTCATCAGCTCACACAACATTCTCTAAGATTGACCATATCCTAGGACATAAAGCATGTCTTAAAAAATTTAATAAAATAGAAATCATACCATGCATCTTCTCAGATCACAGTGGAATAAAAGTAATGATGAACCCTAACAGAAACTCTCATTCCTACTCAAAGTCATGGAAGCTAAACAACCTTCTCCTGAACAACTATTTTATAAAGGAAGAAATCAAGTCAGAAATCAAAAGATTCTTTGAATTAAATGACAAAGGAGACACAACTTATCAAAATCTATGGGACATAGCTAAAGCAGTCCTGAGAGGAAAATTCATTTCCATAAATGCCTATTTCAAAAAGACAGAAAACCCACAAATAGACAACTTAATGAATAGACTCAAAGAGCTGGAGAAAGAAGAACAGACTGACATCAAACCCAGCAGAAGGCGAGAAATTATTAAGATCAAATCAGAATTAAATGAAAAGGACAACAAAAATACCATAAGGGAAATTAATAAAACAAAAAGTTGGTTCTTTGAAAAGATAAACAAAATAGACACACCATTGGCTAGACTAACCAAGAGCAGAAAAGAAAAATCTCTAATAACTTCCATCAGGAACATGAAAGGAGAAATCACAACCAATGCCACAGAGATACGCGATATCATCTATGAATTCTACAAAAATCTTTATGCACACAAACTGGAAAATGTGGAGGAAATGGACAATTTCTTAGAAACACATAGCCTTCCCAAGCTCAATCAGGAAGAAATAGAATTCTTGAATAGACCAATATCAAGAACTGAAATTGAAACAGCAATAAAAAACCTTCCCAAAAAGAAAAACCTTGGTCCAGATGGGTTCACACTCGAATTTTACCACACATAGAAAGATGAACTGGTGCCCATACTACATAAACTATTCTCCAATATCGAGAAGGATGGAATTCTCCCCAACACATTTTACCAAGCCAGTATAACATTGATACCAAAACCAGGAAAGGATGCAACAAAAAAAGAAAACTACAGACCAATTTCTCTCATGAACATAGATGCAAAAATTCTCGATAAAATCCTAGCAAATTGTATCCAAGTGCTTATTAAAAAAATAATTCATCACGACCAAGTAGGCTTCATCCCAGAGATGCAGGGGTGGTTCAACATACAAAATCTATAAATGTAATTAACCACATAAATAGAAGCAAAAATAAAGACCATATGATCCTCTCAATAGATGCAGAAAAAGCATTTGACAAAATTCAACACCTTTTTATGATAAGAACACTTAATAAAATAGACATAAATGGGACCTACCTAAAAATGATACAAACCATATATGACAAACCCACAGCCAACATCATACTGAATGGGGAAAAATTGAAAGCATTCCCACTCAGAACTGGAACCAGACAAGGCTGCCCACTGTCCCCATTACTTTTCAACATAGTATTGGAAGTCCTTGCAAGAGCTATCAGGCAAGAGAGCAGAATCAAGGGTGTCCAAATAGGGAAAGAAGAGATCAAATTCTCACTCTTCGCTGATGATATTATGTTATATCTGGAAAACCCCAAGGACTCAACCCAGAGACTCCTGGAATTAATTAATGAATTTAGTAAAGTCTCAGGTTACAAAATCAATACACACAAATCAGAGGCATTCATATATGCCAATAACAGTCAAAGGGAGAACCAAATTAAGGACTCAATACCCTTCAAAATAGCAACAAAGAAAATAAAATATCTAGGAATATATTTAACTAAAGAGGTAAAGGATCTCTATAGAGATATCTATGAAACACTGAGGAAGGAAATTGCAGAACACGTAAATAGGTGGAATGATCTTTTTCTCTTTATTAATTTATTATAGGTTTCCTGCGGAATTCACAAAATTCATTAGAAAGGTTTCTTACATCTTTAGGTCATGAAGTTTCTGACTTGGCAATGGATTTCAGAAAGATGATTATTCTGTCTACTTAAATTCAAGCAGCAGAACCCTTTAATTGTCTGTTTATTCTGATTACTATGGGCAAAATTTTACCTTTTCTTGTGCTTTACTGATCTTAGGGATCTGGAGAAATTTACTCTTTTCTCTTTTGCTCTGCATACACTGATTTTTCAAAAATGTTTCTAATTTTTCTGAGGCAAAACATTTTAAAGAAGAGGACTAAAATGCATTATTAATTTATTACTAGAATAGTGTGGCTCAGCAATTCTTAACTGGGTTTGATTTGGGCCCTCTATTTCTGGGACATTTAGGTGTGTCTGGGGACATCTTTTTCAAGACTTGACATGGAATGGAGACGACAATGCTACTGGCTTCTCTGTGGATAGAGGCCAACGGTGCTGCTAACCATCCTATGATGCACAAGATAGGCCCCACGACAAAGAGTTATCTGGCCCCAAATGTCAATACTGTGGAGATTGAGAAATCCTGGTAGAGTAGAATCCAGAAGAGCTGGAATCTAGCCTCAACTCTACCACTAACCACCAAGTCATTTAGCACTTCTGTGGCTCTCAGTGTCCTCATATGCAAAATGATAGATTGTATCACATGATCTTAAAGAATTTCCCAGCATGAAAATCAGCTTATAAACCTATGAAATATCATTATGGTCTCTTTCCTATAAGAAAGAGTGTTTCCTTGGTGACTCTACTTCTTTTCTTATTTGTATATCCTTCCAGATAATGTATTTACTTTGGTTTTCAATTTATTTTTACTCTTAAATTAAACTAACACATAGGTAATAGGCATTTAAAGAACTAGTTTACACAAAGCAGTTGAGATTAAAATTTCATTTTAGATCATTTTGCCTATCTGATTTTTAAAATGATTTTAAAATATACCTCGGCCTCCATATGCAATTAAACATGAAACATACTTTAAGCATATTGTTTGCTTTGAGGATTCTGCCTTTCTTGGTATGTTTAGGCTTTGTATATTCAATTCTCCCACACTATAAAAAGCTAGTCAGATGGATAATTGGATTATCATGCCACATAATGATAGCACCTTCATTTTAAACATACATATATTAGTGAACACCACATATTACATGTCATTTCTCTAGAGAAACTGGTTGGATCATGGCTGCAGGACTCTCACTTGGAAAGACACATGTGATGATGTCTTCTCAGGCAATTCAAGCAATAATGTGGTCCCTGATTTGCACCAAAAATAAAGATTCCTTTAAGAGGAGCAGTTCTAATTCTCTCTCCCTAATATGTCAAACAGTAGCTGAAACAATAGCTAGGTATCATACTGTGCCTTACAGCCTACTTCACACCCATTTCATCGGGAGAGGAACAGAGCTAAGTGACATGCCCCAAATTACATAGCTAGGAAGTGATTTGGTCAGTGTGGAAACTTGTTCAGAAAGTCATTTCATTGAAACGTAGAAAGAGCTTCTGGCACTTCTCTTGAGCAGGAGTCAGAAAACTTTTTTTGTAGCAGCCCAGATAGTAAATATTTTAGGCTCTGTGGGCCATATGGTCTCTGTCAAAAGTGCTCTATTTTGTTGCTGTAGTGCAAGAGTATCTATAGACAATCCTGAAATGAATGGATATGGGTATGTTCCAGTACAAGCTTACAGAAAAGACAGTAGGCTGGATTTGCCTCTTGGGCTATAGTTTCCTCACCCCAGCTCTTGAACATTACCTAAGGTCCCATGACCCCAGTTGTTATCTCCATTTGCCCTTCTTTTCATCCTCTGAGAGCATAGCCAATTTCAAAATTACATTAGATACTTTCAGTAGGAGTATATTTATAACCCTGGAATCCTCAGATAGCTAGATATTCATCTCCTGAACTTTTTCACCATAGCCTGGCATTGTTTTACTTTGCTCCCTTCCAGCTGCCACCTTTGGGTGTCATTCACAAGCAGAATTTCCAGAGAGTATGATGCTGAATGCAGAACAGTAGGCCCATACTAGCTTATGAACTATCTCCTCACTGCCTTGCCAACTATTTTCCAGGGGAGTGAGTGCCTCACCTGTCCTAATAGAGTGTTTTGTTAGTCATGGCCTAGAAATTATAGACATCCCTTGCTTTTAGATGTATTTCAGCAGGACTGGTTAGAAAAAAAGAAAAAGTAGAATTATTCTACTGCTGCTGTAAAATTAGACACTGATTCTTTTGGGATAAAATTCACCTTAGAAGTGACTATTTCACCTATACTTTTGGTGAAAGGCAGCCTGTTGCAGGGGCAGAACACTTGGATAAGATTTTGAAGTTCAGGCTGCCTTCACTACCAATTCAACCACAGTGTTTGTGGCCTTAAGCAAGTCACTTCCCCTCTGTGAGCCTCAGGTTATTCATCTTTTAAATGGGGATAATACCTGTAATCATAATTATTAATACTTCTCTGAATTCTGCAGAGAACTGAAGGAGATAATGGATGTGGAAGTACTTTAGTGCCCAACGCTGCTCCATAAGAAGATGTGGAAAGAACTGAGATTAGAGAGTCATTGAGGCAGCAGCACAAAAAGTGCTAAAAACTCATTGCTAAAATAAGCACCTCTTATTGATTTTTTTTAGCACTTTGTAGCGAGAAGTTTTTATTCTGATTAGAAAAGTAATCCTTGGTTTTGTTTGGCTCTTTGCTGAGTTTACCCATAATAAGGAAAGCTGTTTGCCCCTGGACTATTAGTTCATGTGTTATTTTATTAATATGGACTTATTTGGCTCCAGCTTAGCCACAACTCTCTTCTTAACCACCCCTATCCCTGCCCTCACCTCAATTTTTTTCACTTTTTTCTACTCAGGGCAAAGTTTGAGGCAAAGAATGTCTTCTTGTGATCTTAAAACAAGCATTATGGTGATTTATTCACCAAGTAGTCCCTAAGTGTCCAACTGTGAGATGGATGGAGTAGAATCCTTGCCCTAAGAGAGTTCAGTCTAAATCCACTCTGGCTGACATGCAACCAGTAGCCACTTGTGGCTATTGAATACTTGAAATGTCACTAATTCAAGTGGAAATGTGAGGTGGGGGTAGGAAGTGGAGGGAACTAGCCAGGGGAAGGTACCCAAATTAACAAGAAACTGATATTTATTAGAGAAGAGCCCTGTTTATAGTTAAGAGGATAGGGGTGGTATGTGAGGCATTACTTGCTCCTATATTCTCTGCTTTTTTACTTAGCTGTGGCTTTGGTGGGTATAGTCTCAGCTCTAAGTTATGTAGTTAATGTTGCTGTGTATCATGTTTCAGCAGTGTAGATTGAATACCTACTCATCCATAAGAGTACAGGCCAATGAGGATAATTTGGTCTGTTTGCTGCATGGGAAGTACAGGATGTTTAGTAGATAGATTCGTGGTGTAGTGAGTTCACCACTGAAATCAGACCCTGAGAATGGTTTTGACTTAAAGGGCTGGTTGGAAGTACTAGACTCAGGCCACTTAGTTCAGAAAGGCCATTCTGGGCAATTATTAAACCACCAACGTTGTGTTTTGAATGTTAAAGCCTATATTTGTCTTCCAGTTACAAGAATTTAAGCTCCTTGAAGAGGGAGAGAAGAGTTTTATTAGTCTATGAATGTACACCTGTCTCTCTCCTCCTGTGCCTAGCCCAGTGCCTGGCACCAAGCAGGTGTTCAGCCAATATTGATTCTATGGTACAAATAAATAGAAGCCTACAATGTTTATTATTTGACAAATGAATACAAGTTTAAAGTCAGCTTTTACTACTTAGAACTGCATGTAGATTTTGTTTTTGGAGATTTCACAGTATTGATTAATTTATTTCAAAACAAATCTTAAGGTAAATTACAAAGCTGAATTATTAATTGTTTTTATTTATTTATTTTTTAGGCTGAAACTTATGATTTTTACATGTCATTGCCTGGAGAAATTGTTAAATAAATTATTGCATGTTCATAGTATGGAATACAATGCAGTCATTAAATAAGGCAAATGTGTATATACTGCCATACTATATAGTTGAGTGAGAAAAGTAAGTTTCAAATCACTCTGTTAATGTCATCTGACTTTCATAAAAAGAAATCATACATTTGGGTGTATAATACATGTATGCATACACGTACATGTACATACCATAGAAAAAGCTATGGCACAATATACCTCAGGTTGATAAAAATGTATCCCCCTGAGGAGGGAGAAAAAAAAGAGGTTGGATAAAAACTGAGATTTGTTACCTTATATACCCCTTGGACTGTTAGATTTTTTTAAAGCAATTACTTTTATGATTTTTTAAGAATATTATTTTAAAATTCTGATAATAAAAATAGAGTGGTACTAAAAATAAAGTTTCAAACAAAATAAAAGTAATTTGGAGGAAAATTATCTCCAATTAAATTGGATATTTGTGGGACACTTTGTGTATTAGTTCAGAAATAGTCACTTGAAAAAGATGATTCTTCAAACTCTGCTTACCTATTTTTGGTAATTTTTCTGACAGCACATGTGGGTTTTTTTGGCAAAAAGATGTATGTTTATATATTTAGTTGAGTTTTCAGTGTAAATTGTGTGTGTTTTTAAAGTAAATTAAAGGAATTACTGTAGCTGTATCATCATGAAAACATATGAGATAATGGGTTATGCAGCAGCTAACAGTCTGTACCTTTTTCTTATTATTTATTTATAAACTGGAAAAGAAAACCACAGTTTGGCCCACATACTTTCCAGACAATTCCCCATCTCTCCAGGACAGTTGTAAGTTGGTTGATAGTAAATGCTATGTAACTTGTATCTTAGAATATATATCTTAGGATTTCAGGGTTAGAAGAAATCTTAATGCCATCTTCACAGCCCAACCTGTCTTCTGATGCTTGAAATCCCCTTACAGTAGGAAAGACTAAGTTCAGAGTAGGCCCTCATGTAGTTATTGAATTATTCAGAAGGAAGATTTTTTGAGTCCCTAATGCCTAATAGGTACTTTTAGATTTATTATTTTATTCTTTACAAACCTGGAGAAAACTTTTTAAAAAGTCCCTTTCAGTTTCAAGTCTTTATGTGATTGACTTCTTCATTGGCTTTATTTTTTTCAGCTCCTATCAGCAAATACAGATTCTTTCAAGGTTCACCTCTAACCCAGTAGAATAGTATAGAGGGTTGAATGTGAAGTAGAACCACTTTACAGACTGTTTCAAGTACATGGGAGTTTGTAGACAATTCAGTACAACTCTCCATTTTACAGATGTGGAAACCAAATTTCACAGAGAGGAAGAGACATGCTCAAAGTCACACAGCAAGTCAGTGGTGAACCTAATTAGGTCCCCTGCCTTCCATTTTACTGAGCTATCCCGTGCTGATAGTTGCACGAGTGTCAGATCCCTTTTGGCAATTATGGCTTGACCACAGTAATATGTCTTTAAAAATATGGCAGTAAATTAAGTCGGAGGCAGGGCCATAACCTCTTTATAAAATTTTTCTAGAAAGTTTACATGACTTTAATTAATGTATAATTAGAGAGGATAATTCTTATTTTATATGTATGTATACTTTTTAGATTAACAAACTCAACTATCTCTACCCAGTCCATTCTAATACAAAAAATATTTCACCCAGATTGAATTTTTATATTTTTTCAAGAATTCTTTTCTCCACCTAGTTAAAATTCTACTTGCACTAATAACTTACTGTGGCAGGCAGAATTCTAAAATGACCCATATTACCTTGTCCTTATGATTACATCCTCTTTAAGTAAGGGTAGAAATTGTGAATATGATATCACTCCCATAAATAGGTTTTGTTATGTGGCACAGTTAACTTTAAAAAAACACTAATCACACAAGCCCTTTAAAAGCAGAGGTATTTTCTTCACCTAGCAGCAGAAAAGAAAATCATAGATCTGAAGTTTGAGGGGGATTTGATGTATCAATACTAGCCTAAAGATGGGGGGGCACTTGGAGAGTGGCCTTTAGGAGTGATCCCACACTGATAGTCAGCAAGGAATGTGAACCTCAGACCTAAAGCTAAAAAGAAGTAAATTCTGTCAGTAACCTTGAACTTGGAAGTGGATTCTTCCCTCATAACTTCCATATAAGAGTCAAGCCTGGTTGACCTTATTAGACACTATGTAGAGAACCCAGCTAAACATGCCAGGACTTCTGAGTCCTAGGTAGACTTTTCCACAATGTGATCTTAGAATACCCAGGTCATGTGCCTGCCATTCTACTATAGCAGAGAAAATACGGAGCCTGGAAAACTTTCCCTTTGCATCACATACATACTGATAGCTCACTCTGTACCTAGCATTGTAGTAAGCTCTGTAGATGGTACAAAGAGGAAAGGAATCAGACATGGCCTCTGCCCTCAAGTGTCTCTCTCATAATGTAGTAGAAGAGATAAGGTATGGGACACATTAACTCTGCTACATAGGAAGTTCTTGATGCCTTGAGTTGGAAAAATTTTGGTAAGAATTCAGAGGACGTTTCTGTGAACTGGGCATTGAAGAATAGTTAGGATTTGAATAGCAGGAGATGGAGAAGGAAAGGCATTCCAGTTAGAGGGAAGAGCACAAGCAAAGGCATAGATAATCTTGAAAGTCATATGGGGGAATTTAGTATTTCAGTACAGTGCAAGTATAGGATGCATTAAAATGAGTGGAATCGGAAATGAGTTTGAAAGGACATATTGAGATCAATCATAGAAGGCCTTGATTTCCAGGCTAAGGAGTTTAGACATTAACATGTGTTTCTGAACAGAGGGATGAACTGATTACATCTGTGATTTAGAAAGAAAATTCTAGCAGTGGTGTAGAAAAGGGTTGGTAGTGAAGTGTGGAGGGTGGTCAAGCAGAGACTGGAGACAGGAAGACCATTTAAGAGGGAAAGAAAGGGAGAGATGATAAAGACATGACTTAGGAAAGTGGTTTTGGGAAAGAAGAGGGGAAATGTTTTAGGGGTGTCACAGAGAAAGTGGGTTTGGCATGGCAAGGAGGCAAAGCTCAATAGCTTTGTAAGATTTTGAGATAGGTTGAAGTCACAGAGCTAAGAAGTATACGATTCAGGATTAGTACCCAGACAGCTTGGTTCTAGATCTCATGCCTACCCATTACAGTACAATCCTGAGAGGGTGAGCAAGAGTATTAGGGGAAAGAGCTGTTTTACACAGGATATTATAGGAACAGCAATCCCATCCTACCCTGCAGCTTCTCTTTGACAGGGGTTAGAAGTTGGGGTTAAAATGTGAGTGTGTATGTGTGTGTGTGTGTGTGTATGTGTGTTTATGTGTGTGTATATGCTACTTCTGAGAATGAAGATGGGAACCAGATTAGGCAAGGCCAACTGCAATAGGGTCTGTGAGTTGCTACCACTCACCTGCTCCAAGGAGAGGCCTTAAAGGTGTAGGTCAGTTTCCCAGGCATAGTCACATTCTACAAACTCATGTTCCTCTGAGCAAACAGGGCGATCCCATTTCACTATGCATGAAGGTTGCTTTTGGAGTCCACATTTGTTGGTTCTAAGTTTATTCTAAAGACTTGCCAACTCTCTGATTGTCACTCTCAGACTCCTAGCATACATAAACTGGTCCATTGTGGAAATAAGTAACATTTATAGGATAGCCATATTTGTAATGTGTGATCCCAGGACTATGTATATAGAGTCCCTGGTGGTGGGGATGGGAAACAATGCCAGTTACAAATGCAGATTCCTAGGCCCTCTTCAGACTTACAGAGGCTCAGGAATTGACATTTATAATAAGCTCAGATACATTTTCAATAAACATGAAAGTTTCTTTCCCCATTTTAATGTTTGAAATCCCCAAATAAATTAGTCATTGTGCCAGAATATCAAAGCAATTATGGTACTGAATACGTTTCTCTGAATGACACCTTCTCCCAGATTCTGTTATATAATTCCCCTGCACCCACCTGTTCGATAATTACCAGTATAGACCATTTATCTGAAGAATAAAAATAAGGTACCCTACTGTCATTGAAAATTCTATCTCTTGGCTCTCAACAACTTGTGTGTGAATGTAACAAGATCACACTACGTAAACATTAATAGTAGTGGGCCGGGCGCGGTGGCTCACGCCTGTAATCCTAGCTCTGGGAGGCCGAGGCGGGTGGATCGCTCGAGGTCAGGAGTTCGAGACCAGCCTGAGCAAGAGTGAGACCCCGTCTCTACTAAAAATAGAAAGAAATTATCTGGCCAACTAAAAATATATATACAAAAAAAAAAAATTAGCCGGGCATGGTGGCTCATGCCTGTAGTCCCAGCTACTCGGGAGGCTGAGGCAGTAGGATCGCTTAAGCCCAGGAGTTTGAGGTTGCTGTGAGCTAGGCTGACGCCACGGCACTCACTCTAGCCCGGGCAACAAAGTGAGACTCTGTCTCAAAAAAAAAAAAAAAAAAAAAAAAAAAAAAAAAAAAAAAAACATTAATAGTAGTTTATCCTACCATTGGCTGGAAAAATTTAGGAAAGTGAACAAATTTTTCTTTACATTTTTCTCTCTTCTGTGAACCTTTTATGCTTGTAGTATAATAATTTTTGCTGCAGGCTGCCATTGTCTTCCTCTAGAAGAGAAGGCTTGACCTAGTCATGGTAACTGGAGAGTATTTTTGAAACTTCTTTCCAAGGTTGATTGTCATGGCATTGTTGGAACAGTCTCCTTCATGTTAGTCCCTCAGTGACCAGTGTGAGAAAGGGAATTTTATGGTCTGGAGCTGGTTAATTGAAGTTCAAAAATAATTAGGAAGGTTTTTCCTTCCCTGGGAAGGAGTTCAGTGGGAATCTCAATGCATTGTGGAGAATCAAGGTCTCAGACTCAGGTATTCCCAAAGGAGTCTCCCAGTGAGTGGCCTGTGTTACAGAGGACACAGTTGGAATTGCCTCTCAAACTTGAGAGGAGATGTGTGCATTGTTGTGAGATGACTCACCCTTTTTGTTTGGATGGTTCCACTTTCTTTGTGAAAAGACTCTCTGGAAGGCCAGCTTGCCATGTACCCTGGAGCATTCTTTATAAGAAAGCATTTGAGTGGTTTGCCATTTTATTTTACAGCCACTCTGCAGGCTATGAAATGGTCATCTGGCCTCTTTATTTGTCTGAAAAAGTAGTTTTTCCTTTTCTTATCTTCATGGCTACCAAGCAACAGAGGGGGTTACTCAGAGAAGCCATGTGATAGCATTCCATGTCTATTCAGAAACTGACAATGGGAAGGAGAAAGGCATCAGCAGGCTATAAACCCCGAGAGGCTTGGAGACCAGAGACCAGGGTAGGTAGAGCAGTTAAATTTCCCCTCCCTCAAGTCTTGGGCTGCTAGAGGGCTCCTAAGCTGCTGGAGAGACCTGCCAACACCAGCCCAGAGATAGCTACTGCCAGTGAGCGGTGAGCCTCTTGTGGACAGGGCACTAGGCTCCCAACTCCCTCGGAGCACCTCCTGCCCCACAGACCTGAGCCGATTGGCAGGCGCCATATTGCTTCATGCTCCCCTTCCCCTTCCGTACCCACGGCTGCTGAGAGAGACAACTTAGCCACCACCCAGAGGCATCTTCAGGAAATGGGACTTTTCCTTTGGGGCCCCGAAGCAGACTGAGGGGTACTTAGACTGTGAGCTCACTACCCGCCAGCCCTCCCAGGTGCTGCTTACCTGGTGACTCCAAGAGAGCAGGGCAAATCCCGAGGCAGAGAGACATTCATCCAGCTTGGGCACCCCATGACTTAAGACCAACATTCTTCTCCCTGGCAGGGTTAGGGATTGATCTCTGAGGCCTGGGGGACAAGCCTGCAGACCAGATCCCATACACCCAAGTCTCAATCGCATTGCCAAGGGGCACAGAAGAGATATTTGTGAAATAGCCTACTGAGGTATGTGTGTCTTCAGGGGCAGATAAGAGTGGGTCCTAGCTGCAGCATGCTTGAGGGGCAACCCTCATCCCACAGGAGGGCCACTTTCCCAGCTCAGGCTGTGATCCTGGGCAGGGAACCTACAGGTTTGCATCACAGTCAGGGGAGATTTGCTGGCTTGAGGTCCTGCCTGCTGGCAGAGGCCCAGAAGAAACTGCAGAATAGGGGAGGGTGGAAAGGATCAAGGCCTGCTCCAGAATGCAGGCCTCAGACAGCCCCGCCTCTACATACAGACTTTGTGGCTGAGTGGGGTCATTTCAGCCCCTCCCTGGCAGTTTTACTGAGAAGTGGAGAACAGACTGATCCCTGCTAGCAGCATTTGTGGAGCTTGATGGTAGGATCACCCAACCCAGCCCCACCGAGCCTGTCCCTCACATGCCCCCACTGAGGTGGAGAATAAGGGCACACCTGGAAGTCCCAGAGCCCCACCCACCACCTGAGACACTAGAGTGCCTTTCCAGAGGAACTAGAGTTGGTTACACTCTAGTGTAACCAAAAACAACACTGCAGCTTGCTCCTTCCAGCAAGCGCCACCCACTGACAGAGAGGTCAATTTGCGCACTCTGATACTGCATTTACTGACTCGTCATACAGGGTGTGGTTGAATCTCACTCACAAACATGACCTACTGGCTCAGAGACTAAACTGGGCATGTCATTATCTAAACGAAAATCGAAAGGTAAGAAGCAACAGCTGCTCCAGATGGGAAGGAATCAGTGAAAGAACTCTGGAAATATGAAGAATCAAACTGAAAGTACACCCCCAAAGGGGAACACCAGCTCTCTGGCAATGAATATCAACAAAATTCAGAACACTATAATAACAGAAGAATTTCAAACATGGATTGTAGGAAAACAATGATATGCTAGAGAAAATGGATACCTAATACAAAGAAACCACATACACAGATACAAAAATCCAGGATTTGGAAGAAAAATTCACTAAATGAAATGTTAAAGAAAACTCAAACAGAACTTCTGGAAATGAAGAAGTTATTCAAGGGATTACAAAACACAGTGGAAATATTCAAGAATAACATAAAGCAAATAGAAAAAAGAATCTCAGGGATTGGAGATAACACTTTTCAATTAAATAAGTCAGTTGCAGAGATAGAGCAGAGAAATAGGAAAAAAAGCAAATCCTACAAGAAATGTGGGATTATGTGAAGAGACCCAATGTGAGAATCATAGGCATCTCTGAGGGTGAAGAACAAAATGCACAAGGGTTGGATAAGCTATTTGAGGATATAATAAGGGAAAATTTTCCAGGCCTTGTTAAAAATGAAGATATTCAGGTCCAAGAAGCTCAAAGGACTCCTGGGAAATTCATCACAAACAGGAAGACACCATGACACACAGTCATCAGATTGACCAAAATAACCACCAAAGAGGCCTCCCTATGAGCTGTAAGGTGAAAGAAGCAGGTAACCTACAAATGAAACCCCATCCGAATAATGGCAGACTTCTCAACTGAGACCTTACAAGCAAGAAGAGATTGGGGCCCCATTCTCACTCTTCTCAAACAGAATGATGCCCAGCCTAGAATCTTGTACCCCGCAAAACTAAATTTTATATGTGAAGGAGAAATAGACCTTCTCAGACAAGCAAAGACTGAGGGAATTCATCAAGACATGACCTGCCCTCCAGGAAGTACTCAGAAAAGATTTACACAGGGATCAGCACAATAAATACTCAACGTTGTAAAACCATCCAAAAGCTAAAGGTCAAAGACCAGATACCATAATGGCTCAAGAGAGAAAACAAAGCAACAAAGTTCAACTCAACAGGATGAACAGAAATCTGCCCCACTTATCAATTCTTTCAATAAATGTGACTGGCTTGAACTGCCCACCAAAGAGACATAGGCTGGCCAAATTGATAAATGTACACAAGCCAACTATCTGCTGTCTTCACAAAACACATCTAACCCACAAGGATGCATTCAGCCTCAAGGTGAAGGGATGGAAAACAATATTTCAAGCAAACGGAAGCCAAAAGAAAGCTGGTGTGGTGGTTCTGATTTCAGATAACTTAGTCTTCAAATCAACAAAAATGATGAAAGACAAAGAGGGTCACTATGTAATAGTGAAGGGTACAATTCAATAAAAAGACATAACAATTCTAAATATTTATGCACCTAACTCAGGTGCACCCAGATTCATAAAGCAAATCCTACTTGATCTAAACAAAATGGTACACAGCAAGACCATAATACCCAGAGATTTCAACACTCCTCTGACAGAGCAGGACAGATCCTCTAAACAGAAAATAAACAAAGAAACAATGGACTTAAACAGAACTCTAGAATAAACGGGCCTGACTAATATTACTACCTAAAAACCACTGAATATACATTTTTCTCATCAGTTCATTGGACATTCTCTAAGATTGACCATATACTAGGCCACAGAGCACGTCCCAACAAATTAAAAAAAATATAAATTATACCATGCACCTTCTCACACCACAATGCAGTAAAATTAGAAATCAACTCCAACAAAAACTCTCATCTCTACACAAAGTCATGGAAACTAAACAACCTTCTGCTGAATGATTATTGCGTTAAAGAGGAAATCAAGATGGAAATCAAAAGATTCTTTGAACTAAATGATAAAGGAGACACACATTTTCAAAATCTCTGGCACACAGATAAAGCAAACCTGAGAGGAAAATTTATATCCATAAATGCCTACAACCAAAAGACAGAAAGTTCACAAATCAACAATCTAATGAATTGTCTCAAAGAACTGGAAAAGGATGAGCAAAACAACCCCAAACCCAGCAGAAGAAAAGAAATAACAAAGATTAGAGAAGAACTAAATGAAATTGATAATAAAATAACTACACAGAAGATTAATAAAACAAAAAGTTTGTTCTTTGAAAAAATAAACAAAATTGTCATGCCTCTGGCTAGATTAATGAGAAGCAGAAAAGAAAGAACTCTAATAACCTCCTTCAGGAATTAAAAAGGAGAAATTACAACTGATGCCACCGAAATACAAAATATCATCTATGAATACTAAAAAATCTTTATGCACATAAACTAGAAAATGTGGAGGAAACGGAAAAAAGCTTAGAAGCACATGGCCACACTAGGCTCAATCAGGAAGAAATAGAATTCCTGAACAGACCAATACCAAATACTGAAATTGAACCAGCAATAAAAAGTCTTCCTAAAAACAAAAGTCCCAGACCAGATGGTTTCACACCCGAATTTTACCACACCTACAAAGAAGACCTGGTGCCTATCATGTAGAAATTATTCCACAACATCAAGGAGGAAATCCTCCCCAACACATTTTATGAAGCCAGCATCACCCTGATACCAAAACTAGGAAAGGACACAACAACAACAACAAACAAGAAAATTACATGCAAAAATTCTCAACAAAATCCTAGAAAACTGAATTCAGGTGCTTATCCAAAAAAAAAAAAAAATCCATCAAACCAAGTGGGCTTCATCCCAGAGATGCAGGGATGGTTGAACATACGCAAATCTATAAATGTAATTCCCCACATAAATAGAAGCAAAAACAAAGACCATATGATCCTCTCAATAGATGCATAAAAAGCATTTGACAAGATTCAGCACCCTTTTATGATAAGAACACTTAACAAAATAGGCATAGATAGGACTTACCTAAAAATGATACAAGCCATATATGACAAACCCACAGTCAACATCATACTGAATGTGGAAAAATTGAATACAATCCCACTTAGAACTGCAACCAGACAAGGTTGCCTGCTAGCACCACTTCTATTCAACACAGTGCTGGAAGTCCTAGCCAAAGCAATCACACAAGAGAAGGAAATCAAGGGCAACCAAATGGGGACAGAAGTCGTCAAACTATTGCTCTTTGCTGACAATATGATCTTATATTAGAAAACCCCAAGGATTCTGCCATGAGAGTACTGGGATTGATAAACAAATTCAGCAAAATCTCAGGTTACAAAATCAACATAAATAAATCAGTAGCATTCCTATACACCAACACAGTCAAAATGAGAACCCAATCAAAAACTCAATACCCTTCACAATAGCAACACAGAAAATAAAATACCTAGGAATATATTCAACTAAGGAGGTGAAGGACCTCTACAGGGAGAACTATAAAACGCTGAGGAAGGAAATATCAGAGAATGTACACAGGTGGAAAACCATAGCATACTCATGGGTCATCAGAATCAATATTATTAAAATGTCTATACTACCCAAAGTGATCTACAGATTCAATGTAATCACCATCAAAATACCAACATCATTTTTCACAGATCTAGAAAAAATAATTTTATGCTTCGTATGGAACCACAGACGATCCTGTATAGAGAATGCAATCTTAAGCAAAAAGAACAAATTCGGAGGCATCACTTTACCAGATTTTGAGCTATATTACAAGGCTATAGTAACTAAAATAGCATGGTACTGGCACAAGAATGGAGACATAGACCAATGGAACAAATCTGAGAACCCAGATATAAAACCATCCTCATATACCCATCTAATCTTTGACAAAGCAGACAAAAACTTTTACTGGGGAAAAGAGTCCTTATTCAATAAATGGTGCTGGGAAAATTCGATGGCCACATGTAGAAGACTGAAAGGGATCCACCCCTTTCACCTGTCACAAAAATCAACTCTAAATTGATAACAGACTTAAACCTAAAAGCTGTTGTAAACATTGACCTAGGGAAAGAATTTATGAAGAACACCCCAAAAGCACTCACAGCAACAACAAAAATAAATAAATGGGACCTGATCAAATTAAAAACTTCCACACAGCTAGGGAAACTATCATGAGAGCAAACAGACAGCCTACAGAATGGGAGAAAATATTCGCATGCTACACATCTGATAAAGGGCTGATAACTAGAATCTATATAGAACTCAGGAAAATAAGCAAGAAAAAATCAAACAACCGTATCTAAAGTTGGCAAAGGACATGAACTAAAACTTTTCAAAAGAAGATAGACTAATGGCCAACAAATATATGAAAAAATGCTCAACATCTCTAATCATCAGGGAAATGAAAATCAAAACCACAATGAGATATCAGTTATCTCCAGTGAGAATGGCCTTTTTCAAAAAGTCTCAAAACAATAAATGTTGTCATGGATACAGATAGATAGGAACACTCATACACTGCTGGTGGGACTGCAAACTAGTACAACCTGTGTGGAAAGTAATATGGAGATACTTCAAAGAGCTACAAGTAGAACTACCATTTGATCCAGCAATCCCATTACTAGGCATCTACCCAAAGGAAAAAAAGACATTCTATTAAAAAGACATCTGCACAAGAATGTTTATAGCAGTGCAATTGACAATTGCAAAGATGTGGAAACAGCCCAAGTGCCCATCAATACATGAGTGGATTAATAAAATGTGGTATATGTATACCATGGCATTCTACTCAATTACAAAAACAATGGTGATATAGCACTTCTTTTATTATGCTGAATGGAGCTGGAGGCCATTCTACTAAATGAAGTATCACAAGAATGGAAAAAGAAGCACCACGTGTACTCACTATCAAATTGGTATTAATAGATCAACACTTATGTGCACACATATTAGTATCATTCATTGGGTTGAGGAGGTGGGATGGGAGGAGGGGATGGGTATATTCACACCTAATGGGTGTGGTGTACACCGTCTGGGGGGTAGATACGCTTGAAGCTCTAACTGAGGTGGTGCAAAGGCAATATATGTAAACTAAACATGTGTACCCTTATGATATGCTGAAATAATAAAAAAAATGCAGCATAAGTTTAAAAAAGATAAGTAAAGGAAGGGACATTCTTATCCAAAAAAATAAAAAAAGAAACTGAGAATGAATTGGACTTGATCATTCATGAAATCTGAGGTTTACTGGTTTGTATATGCCCCAAACTGGACACGTAATATTTTGTTTGTCAGGTAGCATAATGGACAGATCATTGGTACTGCTTCCTTGAAGTAAATTAATAAAATAAATGTGTTAAGTGCTTATCACAGCAAAGGCACTGTTAGACATTCTGTTAACAGAGATGAGACAAATCTCTGTCTTCTAGTTGTTTGCAGACTAACAGGGGAGACAAATATATAAGCAAATTACTATTTTAGAAAAATGTCATGGTGTATGTTTTATAAGGTGCTTAATATGTGTTTAATTCTGGGAGAAAAGAGTGATAAGGGAAGGTTCTCAGAGGAAGTCAGTTTGATGAAAGAAAGGCACCCCAGACAGAGGGACTAGTACAGAGGTATGCTAGTACATTGAGTTCCAGGGCATGGCACACAATCCAGTATTGCTTCAGCAGAGTACAGTTAGTTGGTAATAGTCTGTGTTAAGTTGCAAAGGGCCTTGAATATCATTCTCAGGGGCTTTTTAAAACTTATTTTTAATTTTTAACTGACAAATTATAATTGTATGTTTCTATGGGGTACAATGTGATGTTATGATATATGTATACAATATGGAATTTTTAAATCAAGCTAATTAACATATCCATCATGTCACATACTTACCATTTTTGTGGTGAGAACATTCAAAATTAGTCTCTTAGTGATTTTGAAATATACAGTACATTATTATTAACTATAGTCATCATACTATACAGATCTCAAAAACTTCTTTTTCCTGTCGAACTGAAACTTCTTGCCTTTTGAAAGTTTTGAACTTTGTCCTGTGAACAGAGTCTTAGAAGGATTTAAAAAATTGCTATTTGTTGAGCACTTCTTATGTATACTGTAAACAAAATGAAAATTGCCTTTTCCAATATTAGTTTCCCTCATTGAGGCTTGGCAATTATTAGTTTGTATGTCCTTAGAAGAATTTTAAGCAGAGATGTATCCTAGTAGGATTTGCATTTTAGAATGATGACTTTGGGAGTGATGTGCAGAGTGGTAAAACCAGACATAGTGAGACCATTCAGGAGTCTATTTACTGAACTGAGCAGTAGTTAGGCAGAAAAGGATAGGCAGAGTATATATCGGTTGGTTCTCGGGATTACAAATGCACAGAACTTGAGCAAAAAAGTTTAAGCCTGCTGTTGGCTCTTTGTGCATATCTTCATCATATATGAATACAAAGAAATCACATGGTGTTTTTGAAAGAACAGTGAGCTCAGAATTAGAACACTGTTGTACAGGCCCTAGCTTTACTGCATAAGTAGTTGTGAATCCACAGCAATTGTCTTGCTCTTTGAGCTTTGGGTTTTTAAGCTATATAATTGGAAATTGAAACTTTCTAGCTACTTCCTTGAGCTATGAGGAACAAGTAAAATAATACATGTGAAAGAGAATGTCCTATACAAATATTAGTTCTTGAGGCAGCTGTTGTTAATGTACTAAGTATTGTGCTTATCTCACAGGTTTGTTGTGAGCATCAAATGGGATAATGGATTTGAAAGCATTTTGTTTAAAGTGGGACTCAAATGTTAAGAATTAGTTAAAATAGTAAAAGAGAACAATTCATTCTCCATCCAGATGTTCTGTCTCCACTGTGACTCATGTGCTCATTCAAAGTTGTGCAGATGAGCTTCCATTTAATTTTCACAGGCTGGAGTTCCACATGTAACACAATCAAATCGGGCCAAAAGATTCTGTGCATTGGCTTCTCCCCTGTCAGATTTTGGCTGTGGAACTGACAGGACACCTGTTTTGCGTGAGCTGCCATCCACCAACCTTGTGTTCACATCTAATTCTGTTGCTTATGTGCATGCTGAATTTGGAGCCAGGCCCCCAGATCCAACAGAAACCTCAAGTTTCCTTCTGTTCAAATTGGCCAGACACACTAGTCTTAAAGTTTGATGCCCAGCAGGGCCACAGGTTTTTCATAGGCCAACAATCAACATGAAACCAGATGTGATCTGTAAATCTAGTTTCATACTTCTTGTGATCAATGGAAATACATTAGCAGACAGACTAGACCACAGTTTCCTATTTCCAGTGGGGTTAACAGCCACATGGAAATTCTGCCTTTAGTATCTGTGATATGGAAGATAATGGTGAGAAATCAGAGCAGCTCCCACCCTACCCTCAAAATTTTAAGAGAAAGAGGCCTTGAATAATCTTCTATACCATTATATATTTCATTAACAGAAGTTTGTTGTTGCTAGCTACATAATTATTCCACCTCCATTCTCTTTTATTTTACCTTCAGTGAAGCCAGCTTAAGATGCTCTGGCTTTTGATTTTCATGGACTATGCCATGTTTTTACACTGTTATTTTTAAGGACAGAAAGGTTGGAAAGAAGGTAATTCCTCATCCCTTTGCTCCTGGCAGAGAAGTTTAGAATTGTCTAAAGAAATGCTATATAGGCTGATTTAATAAGCCAGTATTAGTGTATCTAATGCGTATTTGAGAACTTTGTACCATAAGAGTTGAAATTCAGTGTAATCTTTTAAAAAGGTTTAAAATCAAAGTAATAGAAAATTAACATGTAAAATGCATCACTAGTTATCTGACCGCCCTATCAAAATTCATTTGCATATTTAACCATTTTAATTTTCTATATTTATCCAGGTACCTGTGTTTTCATATACTGTGTATATAAAACATAGTTTTAATCATGGCCTATTTCTTTTGTTTTGCTTTTTTTTCTTTTGACATATTATATTGTATTTTTAAATTTTAATTGCTTCCTGGTATACTAGAGAGCTGCACTATCCAATACAAGTGGCTACTTAGAGTTAAGTTTAAACAAATTAAAATGAAAGAAAATTAATTTTCAGTTTCTCAACTTCATAAGTCACAAGTCAAGTGCTTAATAGCCACAGTGTCTAATGGCAACTATTTTAAACAGTACAGATATAGAACATTTCCATCAACATAGAAATTTCTGTTGGAAAACACTGCCCTAGAGTGAATGTGCCATACTATACTAAGCCATTTTTCTCTTGTTGGACATCTAACTTATTTCTCATTTTTAGACGTTATGAATAACTTGATAGTGAGTATACTCACGTACATAGCTATTTGCTTTGGCTGAATTATTTCTTAGCATCAATTTCCAAAGTGCTGTTATTGGGTCAAAGAGTATGAGCAGATTTTTTTAGAGCCTGTAGTGTATTGCCATTCAAAGTCTTTTGAAGATTTTTTTTAAAAGATTGTTTTTATATCAGTTTGAAATGTTAATTTAAGGGCTATAAAAAAGGCAAAAATTAAATCATTTTCCAGTAAAGGGCATGCCAATTTAAACCTTGGGAAAAACAGGAGACATGTAGATTTCTACAGATCAAGAAGGAGGGAGGGATTCATTATTTTGTAAGTGCCCCCAACTCTCTAACCTATAATGAAAATTAGCAACTCTTGGCACTTTAATATTTTTAGGTTTAGTTGGCTGCTCCTTCTACTTAGGGCACTTCTGAAAACCCTGAGGTAACCACCCAAGAGAACATGCTTGTGTTAATTCACAGGGGACAGTCCTGAGCGAGTCCAGAATCCTTTGTGGTCTTGGACCTGATGTCTGAGAGATCCAAAGGGGAAGTCAGTGGAATTGCAGGTTAATATAAAAGCATTTTATACATCATGCTAATTAATTCCTGTCTCAAAGGTCTTTCTCCTGGTAGAAGGAAAAGCAGCAAATAGGAACTTTTGGTAGAGTGCTTAAAGTTGGTTTGATGTTTTTTTATTAACTTTTCAATAAAAAGCTAATGCTCATGGTAAAATGATCAAACTGAACAGAAGGGTATGAAAATTTAAAAGTCCTACTCATGACCTCAACCATTCTTTACACCCCTAGTTTCACTCTTCAGAGGTAATGACAGTGACCAGTTTCTTGTGTCTGATTCCAGAGATTTTTTTGTGCATATAAAAACATGCTTATATAGTTAAATATATGCATATTGTTTTTCACAAATGCTATTACACTACAATTACTGTTCTACAACTTGATTTCTTCACTTAATTAGTAGACTTTATATATTAATCCTTTCTACATCAGTATATGTAGATCTATAATTAATTTTCTTAAAGGTTGCAGAGTTTTCAATTGTATGGATATACTGAAATTTATTTTGTCATTTACCCTACTAATGGATATTTAGTTTTTTCATAATTTTTTTGGTATTAAAAGTAGTGCTACAATTAACATCCTCAAGAGGCAGTATTTATGGTGCTTTAGAGGAATGGTTCTGGAGCTAGACTATTTTGGTTTGAGTATTGGTGCCACTGCTTCCTTGCTATATGACCTTTGGCAAGCTACTTAATTTCCCTTTGCCTCACTCATGTGAAAAATGGAGATAATAATGGTCTGTATCCCATAGGGCTGGTATGAGGATTTAATGAGTTAATGATGCATATTAAGAACTTAGGTATTTATACATTAAGTACCATACTAAGTATTATATAATTTTAGTTAATATAATTATATACTATATTAGCATACTTTTGCACATATAGCTGTAAGATAAATTCTTAGATGTTTAATAGTTGGATAAAAGGAGTATACACATTTTAAGTGCTGGTGGATATTACCCCTTTCCCTACAAAAAAAAAAAAAAAGTCTGCCAATATTGGATATTACTAGCTTCTTTAATCTTTGTAAATCTCATGAATAAAAACAATAGTTTTTCATCATTTTAAGTTGTTGCTCTTTAATTTTGTGTGAAAATGAGTATCTTTTCACATATTTATTAGTAAGCATTTATATTTCTTTCCATGTGAACTCCCGGTTCTTAGCCTTTGCCCATTTGTTGTTATTGTTGTTTGGCTTTTCATCTGTTTCTTATTTATTTGTGGAGCTCTTTGTATATAAAGGAACTGGACTCCTTGTCATGTGTGTTACAAATACTTTTCTCAATTTATCTTTCGACTTTGTTTATGTTTTCTTATCCAGCAGTCTTAAATCATAGAGTTAATTTTATCACTCTTTTTCTTTATGGCTTTAGAGTTTGGAGGCCATACTTCAAAGGTCTTTCTAGGTGGGGTTCATTTAAATCACACACTGGAAATATTTTTGCCAAAAAGACTCATGAATTAGGGATGTTAGAGCTAGAAGGGACCTTAGAGATTTCCTAATTCAACCTTCCTTTCCTCATATCTTTTTGATTTTTCTTTGCAGAGGAAAAGAAATTTAGTCCCAGAGGTTCCACAGGAAGCTAATGGTAAAGTGTGGACTGGAAGTCTGGGCTCCTAATGCTTATTCCCATGGTCATTCAGTTTAACCAGATTGTTTCACAAAAATAGCTTTCTTACTTTAATAAAAACACTATTTAAGAACTCACAGATAGGATTTATTTTAAATAATCTACACAACACATTTTAAAACAAAGATTTATTTTTATTTTTCAGATTAATTTTCACTTAGGGATACATCAGCATGTGTACTATTTAAACAAAAATCACCTATGTGTTTTGGGAATTTAGTTGAACAAATGTGCAATATTCTAACCAAAGGAGCACATCCTTTTTTTTTTTTTTTTTTTTTTTTACTTTCTTAACTATTTTAGTTATGAATGTGAAATGAGGATTTATCTTAACATATATTAAGTGAATTTTTGGTCTGATAGATATGAGAACTAAAAAGCATTGGTTTGGCTGTAACTGCACTCTCACTTTCCTTTCCCTGCTTTGGAAAAGTCTGGGATTAAATATAATACCTTTTAAATTGTTGGACGCTTAGGCAGTGTGACCTGTCTTGAATGCAGAACTGCCCAGATCATTCCCCATTCTAAGGCCTTCTCATGGTTCCTCATTGCCGGTAGGATGAGGTCCATGTTCCTTAGTCTCACTTACTTACTGCAGCTGCTTGACCTCTAGCACTTATGCAGTCTTCCAGTCTTATTTACACTTCCCTTTGCACATGCTGTTTCCCTGTGTGGGGCAACTTTTTCTTACCCATCTGCCTGCCTGAGAAAACCAATTTAAGTAAACATTATTTCTGTAACTTCTGTGCGACCTTTTCCAATCTTTCTACTCAAAGATGAAGGTGTTCCTATAGGTAGGGCTTCTGGAATGGCAGATCAAGGACCTTGGTGGACACTGTACCCAGCAAAACAACCATTTAACTGGTAAAAATGACCAAAGCAGCCATTTAAAATCTTCAAAAAGTGTCGTGAGAGCATACAGCAAAGAGAGAAACATTTATTCAAGAAAATCTGTTAAATACCACTAAAAACATCAAGAGTCTATAGAATTTGGATCACGACCAGCTCTCATCCCCACCCTTAGCTCCACGTGATGGAAGGTATTCTTCAGGCAGTTGCAACCAAGAAGATGAAGTATTTTTCTCCTTCCAGCTCCTACCTTAGGGCTACAGTTTTGCCCCCAGGGGGACAAGCCATCAGCAACTCCTATGACCCCTAGCCCTGTGTTACAGAGCCACTTGTACTAGGCAGGTGCAGCCAAGAGGATGGGAGATCCCTTTCTTCACCCACTTTCTACTCATGAAGGCTTTGCCTTAGGGGTGGTAAGCCAAGAATACTGGGGCCTTGATTATAACTGCACCAGCTCATATACAGTTTGAAGCTTTCATACTAGGAAAGGCAAGCAAAAATGACTCGGGACTACCATTGTTCCCAGTGTCCACTTGTAGAACAGGGGAGGGGAGTCATCCAGGGAGAAACATGTCACTGTCCGTGGCTCTATTGCAGTGTCACAGAAGTTCTGCCCAATGGGGAATAGGGGGCAGGCAGTTAGGATGGAGAGTTCCATGGCTCTTCCTGAGGTGATTGATTTTATTTAGAATAGGGCATGGAGAAATTCACACCTAAGGGCATTGTCAAAAATAATGGAGATCATGGTGGTAAGCAATCAAGACTGGTTAGTAGCTTCATGATGCTAGTAGCAACAAACAAAACAGCAGGCCAACCAGAAGGTTACCAGAGAACCAGGGAAAGAGGGAGCTTGGAAGAGCCCTCATGGGATCACACTCATGCTGGGTGTGTGGAAAATTATGCATGGGTACTTGACTGTACTCACTCAGGAGCAATCTGATGTGGGGCAGGCTCTGAAGTGTTCCTCAAGACACACATGGATCCATTAGTAAAATGCAGAAGGCTTAAGGCTGAACAGGCTTAAGCACAGTCTCTGACCAAACATGGCCTGAATGATATGCTACTCTAACCTGGGGGTATTTCCTACAAAGCCAGGCTTAATTAATAAAATCACATTTGTCTCTGGAGGGAGGGAAGACTGTGCCCAAAGCTGTGCCCTCAAAAAAGCAACTAAAGAGAGAATTTCTGAACCACTTTTCCCTGGCTGAATGTGTGGCAAAATTCTAAAGGCTCTGAACTGTGAAAGTAGTCTCCAAGCCACATGCACATCCAGTGGTAAAGGGCAAAAATCTGACGAAAGGAGCTTAAGAGCAACCTTTGATCAAAAAGTGGTTTATGTAAATCCAGAGTTGACCAATAGGAAGTGAGTCTAAAAGATAAAAACAAGGAAACCTCTGAGCAGAGACATCAGAGGTTTCACAATGTCAAGGAAACAGACTTCATAGAATTGGTTCATCCAAGTCACTAAACAAACAGATGACCCGGAAAAAACAAGTCCCAGAAAAGAGCAGGTGAATATCCAGGGTTGTTACAATAGACTATCTAAAATATTCTAAAATTTTCAACCAAATTATGAAATATGCAAAGAAAGAGGAAAGTATGGCCCATCCACAGGATTATACATATTTTAAAAAGTCAGCAAAAACTGTCCATGAGGAAACACCGATGTTCAACTTTCTAGACAAATACTTTCAATGAGCTATTTTTAAAATATTCAAAAAACAAACAAAAGGAATTATGTCCAAAATACTAAAGGAAAGTATAAGAAAATTTCTCATCAAATAGAATGTCAATAAAGAGAAGTTAAAAAAGAAGCAAATGGAAAATTTGGAGCTGAAAATAAATATGAAAAATTCACTAGAAAGGCTCAAGATTATATTTGAGTTGGCAGAAGAAATAATCAGCAAATCAGAACATAGATCAATGAACATTATGCATTTTGAAGGATAGAAAGCAAAAATATGAAGGAAACTGAAGAGCCTCAAGGAAATGTGGGATACCTTATTGTCACACCATTAGAAGAAAAGAAGAGGAAGAAAGGAGCAGAAAGAATATTTGAAGAAATAATGGTTAAAATATTTTGATGAAAAACAATTTATACATCAAATAAGATAAAAAATTAAAAATACAAAGAGATTAAATACCCAGACATATCGTGGTCAATATGTTGAAGCCAAATAAAAAGTGAAAAATTTGAAATCAGCAAGATAAAAATAGGAAGTGAACCACAATAAGATTAACAGCTAACTTCTCATCAGAAATAACAGAGAGCAGAAGGCAGTAGGATGACATACTCTCAATGCTGAAAGAATAAAGCTGTCAACCATGAATCTTTATTCAGCAAAACTATCTCTTAAAAGTAAAGGTGAAATAAAGACATTCTCAGGCAAACAGAAGCTGGGAGAATTTTTTGTTAGCTGATGTGTCTTGTAAGAAACACTGAAAGGAAGTGATACTACATAGTAACTTGGATCTGCATGAAAAAACAGAGTTCCAGTAAAGGGAAGTGTGTAAATAAAGATAAAAAGATACAATTATATATTGTTTTTTTTCTCTTAAAGTTATTAAAAATCAATTTCATAAAGCACTATATGTAAAACTGTATTTTGGGCCTATAGTATATAAAAATGTAATATATTTGACAATAAAATGCAAAGAAGGGGAGTGGTAATTAACTAAATTGGAGTAAGAAAGTGGTATCGCATAGTAAATGGAATCCACAGAAATAAATGAAAAAAATAAAAAATGATAAATATGAAGATTAAAAACTTCTATAAACTAATTTTGCCCTCCTCTTGGCTTCTTTAAAAGATATAAGATTATAAAAAAACAGTAGTTATAAACATGTGCTATTTTATTTGTAACATATATATGTAAATTATGTATAACAGTTATTTTACAAGGAGAGAGCAAGGTTCTATAGAGGAGTAAAGTTTCTATAACATACTGGAATTAAGTTAGTATAAATCTTAGATATATTCTGATTATTTTAGCTTTAATTTCAAAATATTAGAGGGGTACAAATGTTTTTGTTACATGGATGAATTGTATTATGCTTAAGTCAGTTTGCATTTAGTGTGCCTGTCACCAGAATAGTGTTCATTGTACTCAATAGGTAAGTTTTTATCCCTTAGCCCCCTTCCACCCTCCCCCTATCTTGGTTTCCAATGTCCTTTACATCTCTTTGTGCCTGTGTGTACCCATCGTTTAGCTGCCACTTGTTAGTGTGAACACATGGTGTTTGTTTTTCTACCCCTGAGATACTTTACTTAGGACAATGGTCTGCAGTTCCATCCAGGTTTCTTCAAACATTATTTCATTCTTTTTATGACTGAGTAGTACTCCATGGTGTGTGTGTGTGTGTGTGTGTGTGTGTGTGTGTGTATCACATTTTCTTTAACTACTCATGAATTGACAGGCACTTAGGTTGATTCCACATATTTGTGATTGTGAATTGTGATATGATAAACATTCAAGTGCAGGTGTCTTTTTGATAAAATGACATCTTTCTTTGGGATTGCTGGATCAAATGGTGAGTCTACATTTATTTCTTTGAGGAATATACATACTGTTTTCCATAGAGGTTGTACTAATTTGCAGACCCACCAACAGTGTTTAAGCGTTCATTTCTCTCTGCATCCATGCCAGCCTCTATTATTTTTTTCTCTATTCTGTGCTATTGATCTGTGTCTCTACTTTTATACCAGTACCATGCTGTTTGGTTTACTATAACCTTGTAGTATAATTTGAAGTCAGATAATGTGATGCCTCCAGATTTGTTCTTTTTGCTTAAGATTGCTTTGGCTATTTGGGCTCTTTTTTGGTTCCAAATGTAGCTTGGAATTATTTTTTTCTAGATGTGTGAATTATTATGTTGGTATTTTGATGAGGATTGTGTTGAATCTGTAAATCACTTTGGACAGTGTGGACATTTTAACAACGTTGCTTCTACCAATCCGTGAGCATAGGATGTTTTTCCATTTGTTTGTTTCATGTCCTTGTAGAGATCTTTCACCTCCTTAGTTAAGTATATTCCTAGGTATTTTATTTTCTTTGTAGCTATTGTAAATAGTATTGAGTCCTTGATTTGACTCTCAGCTTGACTGTTATTGGTGGATAGCAATGCTACTTATTCTTGTACATTGATTTTGTAACCTGAGACATTGCTGAATTTATTTATTGATTCTAGGAGTCCTTTGGTAGAGTCTTTAGGGTTTTCTAGATACAAGATCATATTGTGAGCAGAACAAGACAAGGGTGCTCACTGTCACCACTTCTATTCAACATAGTACTAGAAATTCTAGCCAGAGCAATCAGGTAAGAGAAAGAAATAAAGGGCATCCAAATCAGAAAAGAAGAGCAAACTGTCCCTGTTTGCTGACAATAGAATCTGAAAATTTAGACATATGTTAGAAGCCCCAGAGTAACCAACAAGAATATTATGCAAAAATATTTTTAAAAGTTTGAAACATAGTTTAAATTGTTCAATATAAAATATCCACTTAAAAAGAAGAGAGAGTGTTGGAGAAAAGATTGGAAGAATTAGCATAAAAACGTTTAATGTGAGCACTTTGAATTTTTTTACTTTTCTGTTTTTATCCTTTTTTATAGTGAAATGTAATATTTTAAAAGTTGAATTATTATAAAAATCAAAAAAGGGGCTAGTGAAGAAGGAACAGAGGAACAAAGTAGTAACAAGAAATCTGAAAAACAAAAAAGAAAATGAAAAAGATAAATCTAACTATACAAATAATAACATTAAATGGGAATGGATTAAATAATCAAATCAAAAGGCAGAGATTGTTAGCATGGATAAATAAGATACGAGTATATGCTGTCTATAAGAAATCACTATAGATTCTAAGACACAAATAGGTTGAAAGTGAAAAGATGGAAAAAGATATCATATGCAAACAGTAACCAAAAGAGAATTTGGAGTGGCTCCTACTAATATCAGAGAAAATTGTCATAAGACAAAAAACTACTACTAGAGATAAAGAATGAAATTTTATAATAATAAAGGGTCAATCCATCAAGCAGACATAAGAATTATAAATATATATACATATATATATATATATATACACACATAACAACAGTGCTCTAAAGTACATGAAACAGAGAAATAGTTCAGTAGTAATAATTGGAGAGTTCAATACCCTACTTTAAATAACAAGAGAGAATTGATCTATTGCATAACTAGACAGATCAGCATGGAAATAGAAGACTTGAATAACACTGTAAAATAGCTAGACCTAACAGACATCTATCAAGCACTCCACCTGACAATATCAGAACACAAAGTCTTCTCAAGTGAACATGAAACATTTTCCACAATAGACCATATAATCGGCCATAAGACAAGCCTTTTGTGCTGCAAATTATACAATCAAAAAAGTGAAAATCCATGCTATAGAATGGGAGAATGTGTTTGTAAATCATGTATGTAATAAGGGACTTGTATGCAGGATACATTAATATAAAGAACTTTACAAACTAAAAATAAAAAGCCAACCCAATTTAAAAATGGGCTAAGGATTTGAGCAGGTATTTCTCCAAAGAAGATATGCAAACGAAAGATGCTCAATATCGTTAGTCATCAGGGAAATGAAAACCAAGACCACAATGAGCTACCATTTTATACCCGATAAGATGGCTTTAATAATAATAAATATTAATAAGATGGAAAATAACAAGTGTTGATAAGAATGTTGGGAAATTGGAACTCTCATACACTGCTGGTGGGAATGTAAAATGGTGCAGCTGATTTGGAAAACACTCTGAGAGTTCCTCAAAAAGCTAAACAGAGAGTCACCCTATGACAATTCACATCTAGGTATAAAAGTATTAGCAATTTTATTCCTAGGTATATATCTAAGAGTATTAAAAACATATCCACACAAAAACCAGAACATGAATGTTCATGGCTGCTTTATTAGTATTTGCCAAAAGGCAGAAACAACCTGAATGTTCATGAACTGATGAATAGATAACAAAATGTGGTATATCCATATAATGGAGTATTACTCACCCACAAAAAGGAATGAAGTACTGATGCATACTGCAACATGGTTGAACCTTGAAAACATCATGCTAAGTGAAGAAAGTCAGTCATGGATGGCCACATATTGCATAATTCCATTTATATGAAATGTCCAGAATAGGCCAATTCACATAGACAGATAGTAGATTAGGTTCACAGGGGCTGCAGGGAGGGAAGGATATGGGGGGAGTGACTACTAAAGGTATACAGTTTTATTGTGGGTGATGAAAATATTCTGGAATTAGATAGTGGTGATGATTGCATAACTTTGTAAATACACTAAAAATCACTGAATTATACACTTTAACTGGATGAACTTCATGTTATGTAAATTATATCTCAATAAAGGACACTGTTCCCCTCCTCCATATTCTTTTTTTTTTCTTTCAACATATTATGGGGGTACAAAAGTTTAGGTTACGTATATTCTCCTTGCCACCCCTCCCCCCTGAGTCAGAGCTTCAAGCGTGTCCATCCCCCAGACAGTGCTCATTGCACTCATTATGAATATATACACCCATCCCCACCCCCCCATATGCCAGACACCCAATTAATGTTATTCCTATATGTGCTCTTAGGTGTTGATCAGTGAAACCAATTTGATGGTAAGTACATGTAGTACTTATTTTTCCATTCTTGGGATACTTCACTTAGTAGAATGGGTTCCAGCTCTATCGAGGAAAATACAGGAGGTGCTATATCACCATTGTTTCTTATAGCTGGGTCACTCTGTATTATTCTCATTTGTGAATGTCTTTCAAATTACATTTTAATAACTGTGTTACCTATGATAAACTCAAGTCTGTAGCCTGCTCTTTCTGTGTTGCCACTTTTTGAATGGATGTGAAGACTTTAGTAAAAACAACGAGCTGTAGCAGATACAGAATACAGCAGTTTTATCTATGTGAATCTATAAAAGACCAGTTTCATGGTCAGAGGGACTTATTGTAGAAAATGTGCTTCTTCTATTAGCATAAATTAGCTTTAGCATATCTTATCACTCTCAATTTTGATTTACATTTTGTAAAAGTTTGGTTTTTTTCCCCTTCCAAGTCCCAAACAATATCTTTAATGTTTTTTTTTTCCAGGTTTAGCCACCACCCTTTGCTCATCAAGGAATAAAAATGGAGTTTCAAAATATAATTACATTCGCTTCCAACATTGATGTACAGATGTAATTAGTGTAAATCAATCAGGATTTCCTAGTATTTACGACTAGTTGTTAGTTGCCAGATTTTATTTTGGCCTTGTGTGATACAATGAAGGACTAGTCCAAAGGATCTATTAACAATTTCTAATTCATGCTGTGTTTCTTCTTTATGGCAGAACCTTAGGAAGGTTAATATACTTCACTGTGACTCGATTTCCTTATGTATCAAATGGAGATGATAACCTCTACCATGCAATATTGTGAGGAGGATACTGTATGACAGTTGATATGAGAGCTCCTAAAATAGAACTCTGCACATAGATGGTGATAATGATGGTGGTAGTGGTGATGGTGGCAACTTATGTTGTTACTCATTGCATATATATTACATGCCAGGCACCGTGCTCAACAGCTGACATGGATTAGCTCACTTAATCCACACAACAAACTGGTAGGTAGATATTGTGAATGTACCCATTTCATAGATGGGAAACTGTAGTTGCTCAATAAGTATGACTGTAGGTACTACAGTGGTGGTGTGTGACAAGTATTAGACAAATTTTAGCTTCCTTCCTTTCCATGAGTATTATTCTTCTCTTCATCCAAGTCAGTTGTAGGTGTTCAGAGACTACTCTATTTTTATATGTGCATAGTACACATGTTGGCAAATTGTGACTAGGACATTTAAAGAAAGTGGAACAAAGAGCCTCAGGAAGCCCAGTATTTGTTAGCCCCAAGAAAGATCTATAGACCACTGTAGTCCTTATCAGACAGAATATTGTCCTTTTTAGTTTCCAAAATGTGCAGAAGGCAAGAATCACCACGTTTCAGATGCATTATTTCCTCATTGCCTAAGAAGTACAGGGAATAAAGTATAGCTTTCCAGGGCTAAGAGAGAAAAAAAGGGAGAAAATCATGTTATAGTCCTCTCCTAATTACTTATTTGGGGGTGGGCAGTTTATTTTCAGCTGGCCTGGGTATGCTTCTTGTATGATAATGTTCCATTCTCCTCCCCCTAGGCTGCCAGCTCCCACCTGTCTCTTTGCCATACCTGCTTGTTTCCAGGAGAAAGCAGCTGAAGCTTCCAGAGGGAATCTGAGTGTAGTTTAGTTCCCTTTGCCAGAAACACACCAACCCAGTTTTCTGCAAGTTGTGTTAATTTGCTCTCTCATTGGTTCATTCATCCATTCATTCATCCATAGATTCAATAAATATTTAACAAACACTAATTAGAGGCCAAGCCATGTGCCAGGCACTGGAGATAGAACAGTGAACAAAACAAGTCCTGGCTACGCTTTTTTTTTTTTTTTTTTTTTTTTGAGACAGAGTCTCGCTTTGTTGCTCGGGCTAGAGTGAGTGCCATGGCATCAGCCTAGCTCACAGCAACCTCAGACTCCTGGGCTTAAGCGATCCTACTGCCTCAGTCTCCCGAGTAGCTGGGACTATAGGCATGCGCCACCATGCCCAGCTAATTTTTTCTATATAGATTTTTAGCTGTCCAAATCATTTCTTTCTATTTTTGGTAGAGACGGGGTCTCACTCTTGCTCAGGCTGGTTGGCTACTTACTCTTAAGGAACTGATAAAAACAAGTGAACCAGCAAACATCCTGGTCTGAAGGCTAGGTGCCTGATGTTCCTAATCCCATGATCACAAAGTATCTAGCCAAAGTCTCATCTTCCTCACAGAAATAGGGCCTAATAGAACCAAGTACTCAAGAATCAGTCATTTGGAAAGTAAGTCATGGATTCCTGGAAAACTAGTGCCAGGAGCGAGGCAGTAGAGTGAAATAAGCATGAAACATATAGTCAGAAGTTGTGGTATCTGGGCCAAGCTGTGTTGCTCACTGGCTGGCTAAGTCACTTAGCTTCTCTGCCTTCTTTTGCTCTGTCTGGAAATGGAGTTAATGAAAATCTCTACTTGGCAGGGATGTTAGGAAGATTAAATAAGATACTGCTCAGTCACTCAGTATCCCCCCTTATCCTGATGTACTTAAAAGTATCTGAAATTATTTTATTTAACTTTTTGTATGAGTGTTTCATGCATTCCCCCTGCACCCCAATGGAAACTCGCTTAAGATAGGACTTTGTCCAACTTGTTTAATACTGTATCCCCAGCCTATGGTGTCTGGCTTATAGTAGGTACTGAATATAATTTTAATGACAGAATGGATGATAATAAATGTGAATGTATTTTTAATTCATGAAATATTGTACATATTGTTTGTTGTTGTTCAAACTCTTAAATGAAAGATCCTCTAATCTAACCTCCTTATTTTATAGATATCACAAGGCAGTTTGGTGTATTATAAAATGAGTTCAAATTACAGCCCTGCTACTTTCTAGCTCCCCCATTTTAGACAAGTTATTTAACCTCCCTGAGCTTCCCTTGACTCATCTGTTTGCCTCACAGGGTCGTTGTGCAGATGCCACAAGATAAGTGCATGTGAATGTGCCTTATGTGCTTGAAGTGCTCTACAAATGTGAGTTTCATAAGATGAAAAAACTGAGGGTCAGGGAAAAAAGTGACTGGTCCAAGGCCACACAGTGAGTTAGTGTCAAAATTTATAATGAACTATCAGGCTCCCAACTTCCAGTCTAGTATGCTAAGGCACATCGAAGAGCAGAGCAGTGGAGAAGAGTAGGCACCGACCAGGGATAAGCGAAAGCAGCCTCCCTCTGGCTGCAACTTGTCTCATCATCATAATGGCAAAGAGGAACTCAGAAAGTACTGTGCCAGAGACCACATGACCACTTTGCAGAATGGAAAGAGCTTGTTTATCAAGTTGAACAATTTTATCTGTGTTTATCCAACAATGACAGTTCCACCAGCTTCTTAGCACTTCACTTTTACCTAGTTCAAAAAGATGCCAAGTATGACACTTTTTCCTTCTCAGGTTTTATCCTAGATTACATTTTGTTCACCTCTGTGTTTATCTGTAATACAGAGTGTAAGGTAAGGTAGGAGTATGGCAAGTGGCTATTCTCCATTTCTACCAAGGACAGAGGAAAAAAGTAATCTAAGAGATTTGAGTTAGATATGAGGAAGAACTTCATGACTGAAACATGAGAGATACTGTGATCAAATGGATATTGTAAAATCTTTGGCATTTTTTGAGAAAAGAAAGCGAGGTTTTCATTTGTCTTATATAGTTTAGCAGTGTCTTAATTTAGGACTCAAAAGTTTTTCATGGTCCATCTTGGCCTTCAAATTAAGATGCTCTTTGAGAGGTAACATGGCTGTTTTCAAACTCTGGTCTGTGGCTTAAGAGTGAGTAGAGGAGGAAAGAAAGAGGAAGGAGAGTTGAGGGAAAGGTGCCCACGAAGTGTCAGGGCTAGACACCAGAAATTCATCAATGAATGTCACATGGTGGATGGGAACCAGACACATACATGGATTAGTTGTGATATAAAATATAGGTTCTTTGAAAGTGGAGGCACAATCATATTCTATCTAGGGATACTGAGTCAGGAAGGGATTCATGGAATAGGTGGTGGCCTTTTAGGCTGAGACCTGAATTATGAGATGATGTTGCAAAGGAGATAGATGGTTAGGGGCAAGGTGTGGCCGTTCAAATTGGAGGGAGCAGCAGGGTAAGCAAAGGCACAGAGGAATGAAATAGCAGGGTGAGATTGGAGAAGTGAAACAGGGTGGTATCACTGGAAGGTTATATGGAAAAGGTTGTGGAGGTGGTGCGATAAGGAGCTAGAAATAAGCTCTGCACACCCTGCTAGTACTTTGACTTTGTATCCTGTAGGCCAAGTGGTTTTCACTTGGTTATTCAATAAAATTACAGATCCTCAGGTCTCACTTGTACTTTCAGATTGAGAAGAGCCCAAACTAAGTCAAGGTGGTATCAGTACTCCATATTGCTAATTCACTCTTCAGGGGATTCTAAATCATCAGTGAGTTAAGACCACTGCTATAAGCAATAAGTGGTTATTGAAAGCTGTTAGGGAGAGGAGATAGATACAGAAGCAGATGTTTTAGATAGGATTCCTCTGAGGTCCTGTGTAATTTATGGACTGGAGAGGATCAAGTAGGAAGAAGAAAGACTTGAATAAGACAGTTTCAATTATTTTGAAGGCAAGGCTGTGTGTGTGTGTGTGTGTGTGTGTGTGTGTGTGTGTGTGTGTAGAGGAACTACTTAGGCAGTAAAATTAACAGGTATTAGTCACTGATTGACTGATTGGATGGCAGTTGTAGGTGGGGTACATTAAGGAAGTGTATAACATTAAGTCCAGAATGACTCATAGTTTTCTGGGTTGAGTCATTGGGGATTGCCATCCGATGTGAGAAACTATTTAGTCTAATAGTTGATCCTGGAATCAGAGAGACTTGAGTTAAAATTTTGAAGCCATCATTTAGTGTCTATGGATTTTATGCAGAACACTTAAGGTTTTTGGACCTCAGTTCCCCTATAAAATGAGGATAATGATGTATACCTCAAGCATTTGTTGTAAAGATTAAATGAGATTAACATATGTAGAGTGTAGTATAGTAGCTGGGACACACAGGTGCCCAGCAAACATCAGCTGTTATTATTGTGCTATATGTTGTGATGTGTACTGGAATGAGATGGTGCACTTAGTTTCTGCCAAAGACTGCTTTCCCCACAATGAAAATCAGTCTCTTATGTTGGGAGCAGGGCACTTTTCCTAAGTGTCAAGGTTAATACCTGGCCTTGTTTTGCCTTGGGCCAGACCTCACTGTACATCTGTTTAAGAGATCAGGATAAGCTCTGTTCTTGCTGATTATCTCAATGGGGCTGTTTTTCTAGCTTCTGTGGGTTCTTTGGGCCAACATGAAGTGTCTAACCTTGGCTTTCTGGTTGTGGATTGAGCTTGAAATCTCATCAGCATTTCATTGATACCCAAGTTGTGTCTGCTGACATGGTGCTATCTTCCTTCTTTGGGTTTCTGAAGCCCTCAGACACATAGCTGAACATTTTTCACATTTCATAAGCTACATCATCTGTTTTCCTTGCCTCAGACAAAGTCACAAAAGGACTTTAAAGATAGGCTGATTTTTTTCCTAGTGTTTGTATAAGTTTTGGGTAAGGGTGAATGGAGGCTGCTGCTTTTCTGTCTTAACCAGTAGTGTCTGACAGCAGAGGCAGCATGATGATTGCAGAGCTCACTGGACTGGGAGTCAGATGCTCTAGACTCTAGTCCCAAGGTGAAGTGGGGGTGAGATGGAGAAAAAGGAGAGAAATTGCCATTTATTTTGAGTGTGCCAGGCCGTTTTCCTTGTATTCTCTTATGCATTTGTCACAACACCCTGTTGAGGCTAGAATATTACTTTCCTTCTTTTGTAGGAAACTGATGAGTGGGGAAGTTAAGTTCATCCTGTGCCCAACAGTAATATGGCTAGTGATCAGTAATTGTGGGATTTGAACTCAAGTCTCTCTACCCCAAACCATTTGCTTTTCCTCTTGTGACACTCCAACTTACTATAAAATGTCTTTAACTCTGAGCCTCTTTTACCTCAAGTGAGAAATGGGGATCTGTAACACTTACTCTGAATGACAGTGAGTCTCCTCAGACCAGACTTAGGATAGGAGACAAGGATATTTGTATTTTTGGTCCCTAATATATTATAAGTGCTTCTTACAGCATCTGGCACATAGTAGGGCACTCAATAAATATTTAATGATCTCTTTCCAGTGAGAGGATAATTTCATAATGGGTGAGATCCACTTTGGTGGCTGCTATACTGTTTAATGCTTTTACATCTTTTAAAAGGATTCTAACGGTAAATGTTGGCACAGAAGCAGAGAGACAGGAACACTCATACACTGCTAGTGGGACTGCAAACTAGTGCAACCTCTGTGGAAAGCAATATGGAGATACCCTAAACAGATACAAGTAGACCTACCATTTGATCCAGCAATCCCATTATTGGGCATCTACCCAAAAGAAAAAAAGGCATTCCATAAAAAAGACATCTGCACTCGAATGTTTATAGCAGCACAATTCACAATTGCAAAGATGTGGAAACAACCCAAGTGCCCATCAATACATGAGTGGATTAATAAAATGTGGTATATGTATACCATGGAGTACTACTCAGCTATAAGAAACAATGGTCAGTGAAACCAATTTGATGGTGAGTACATGTAGTGCTTATTTTTCCATTCTTGGAATACTTCACTTAGTAGAATGGGTTCCAGCTCTATCCAGGAAAATACAAGAGGTGCTATATCACCATTATTTCTTATAGCTGAGTAGTACTCCATGGTATACATATACCACATTTTATTAATCTACTCATGTATTGATGGGCACTTGGGATGTTTCCACATCTTTGCAATTGTGAATTGTGCTGCTATAAACATTCAAGTGCAGATGTCTTTTTTATAGAATATGGGAAAAATGAGCACCACATGTACTCACCATCAAATTGGTTTCACTGATAATCACCTAAGAGCATATTTAGGAATAACATTAATTGGGTGTCGGGCAGATGTAGGGGGGAGGGGATGGGTGTATACATACATAATAAGTGCGATGTGCACTGTCTAGGGGATGGACCCACTTTAAGCTCTGATTCGGGGTGGCGGAGGGAGAGGCAAGGGCAGTATACGTAACCTAAACTTCTGTATCTCCATAATATGCTGAAATAAAAATAAAATAAAATAAAATAAAAGGATTCTAGAGTATAGCTGAATGACTCTTTGATGGTAGTTATTATATAGATTTTTCACAGGCTGTCCATTCCAGATTCTAAGCCCTAGGAGAATCAAATACGCAAAATGCGACGAGAAATACTGTTCTACAACAAAACCATGGCATGGGAATCATAACACCTGGGTTCTGAATCTTAGACTTGCTTCTGAATAACTGTTTCTCCTGCTCAATTCTCCTTCTCTCTGGGCCTGAAATTTTCCCATGAACAATGATGAAGGAGCTTAGCTAGTTCAGTGGGGTTCAGCCCTAATAGTACATTAAAATCATTCCGGGAGCTTTGAAAAAAATAGATTCGTAGTCTACACCCCATTTCAACTAGAATAGGGAATGCCAGGAGGGCCAATGGCATTTTAAGAAAGCTCCCTCATGAGTTATTTGCATAGCTAAAGGTGAGAAACACTGGACTAGATGATCTCTAAGGGTCATCCAGCTTTGACAGTCAACAAGAGACAATGCTATATAGCAAGGTGGATAAAGTATGGGCTTTGGAGTTAGCCAGGCATGTATTCAAATCCTAGCTCTGCTACTTACTAGTAGTGTGATCTTGAAGAAATCACTCAATGCCTCTGTACCTCTGGCTCTTCATTTGTGAAACGGAGAAACACTATGTACTTTGCAGTAATAGTTGTGGGGATTAAGCACTTTTGCCAATGCTTAGGACATAGTAAGCCCTCAGTAAATAGTCTCTCTAGTATCAAAAGTTCAAACAGAGGATGTTCGGAAAAATATTGGTTCAGTAAGATTTAACAGATAATTAAAATCAAGTTGTTTTTTTCTTTCATTTCCTCTTTCCTTGGCAATGGATTTCGGAAACAGAGAATGTGAAAACAGCTCTCAGCCCTAAGATTTGATGACACTGCAGAAAGCAATCTGGCTAGTTCTTCCATGGCCAATTGGCTATGATGGCTAGGAGGCCATTGGAAAATTTTTGGCTCACAGAAGACAACAAATGTGGCCTGGGAAATGCAAGGACATGACAGTAATAAGGATTTGTCTGTTCAGCCCCATTTCTGAGAGTGATTCCAAGAGAAAAAGACAGATTTGTAATGTTGGTGGGATACACTGATAAAAACATTCTTGCTACCACCCCTGCAGCTGTCTTGGCATGTTTGTCAGTGATGTAAGCTACAGAAAATGGAAATCACTAGTAGGGCTATAACTGCCTAATGCCTAGTGACAAGTAATTGTTCTATTCATATTTGTGTGTTATACAAAGCTGTGTCTATATGTAAAGTTTGAGACTCTAATATGCATTGGAACAAAGGACACCCCATTTGGTCTCTTAAATTGAGTTCAGAGTAAATATTTAATGAATATGTAAAATGTCTAGCATGATCAGTAATAGGACTAAGTACATGTTGGGCATTACCCCCTAGTACCTACAGACAAAACAGATTTTCTCCTCGTATAGTAATCACCATCTTGGCCCTTTTTACAGAATTTCTCTTGCTACATTTTGCATTAATCATTTGTGTGCTTGTTTTAGCCCCAAACAGGCCATGAAGCTCCTTGATGAAAAGGGGGCTGTGTCTTTCTCATCTTCATACCCATAATTTAGCAGAACTGTCCCTTAATAATGTATGAATTATTGAATGAAGGAATTAATGGATGAATGAATAAATGAAGAGTATGAGTAATCTCTCTTCTCTCTTCCTTTATCATGGGGATTTAGTGTGTATACATGGGGGGATGATTTTTATATCACATTAAATATAACCTGACTTGGAAGGTAAGACTTACAGAATGGTGGAGTGTGGACCTCCATAAATCTGTCCTTTCATAAAAGCAATAAAAACACTAGCAAAAATTATAAAAATTAACTTTTCCAGAACTCTGTAAAGGAAACAAAGGCTTGTAACAATCTGAGAAGCATTTATTCAAGAAAAACTGCTGTAAGTCCTCTGATCACAATGGAAATAATTAGAAATTAGTAACAAAAGGAGATTTTTGGAAATTCACAAACTTGTGGAATTAAACAACATGCTTCTAAATAAACAGTGGGTTAAAGAAAAAAGTGAAAGGGAAATGAGGAAATACTTTGAGACGAATGAAAATGAAAATTCATCTTACCAAAATTTATGGGATACAGTTAAGCTAAAGGGAAATTTATAGCTTAAAGGGAATTTTATAGCTATAAATGCCTGTATTAACAAAGACAAAAGATCTCAAGTTGATAACTTAACCTTCCACCTTAGGAAACTAGAAAAGGAAGAGCAAACTAAAAACAAAGAAAGCAGGAAGAACATTTAATAAAAGATTACAGAGGAAATAAATGAAATATAGAGTAGAAAAACATCATAATCAATGAAATAAAAAATTGGTTCTTTGAAAAGATCAGCAAACTTGACAAACCTTTAGTCAGATTGACTAAGAAAAAAAGAGAGAAGATTGAAATTACCAGAATAAACAATGAAAGTGGGGCCATCACTGCCTACCTTAGAAAATGTTTTAAAAGAATCAAAAGGGAATACTATGAAGAACTGCATGCTAAAAAAATTAGATAAACCTATATGACATGGACAAATATCCAGAGATATACAAACTTTCTAAACTGACTCATAAAGAAAGAAAAAATCTGAATAGGCCTATAACAACTAAAGAGAGTAGATTAGTAATTCTTTAAGAAATTACTCACAAAAAAAGCCCAGGTCCAAATGTCTTCATGGGTGAATTCTATCAAACATTTAAAGAGGTTTTCATACAAATCCTTCACAAATTCTTTCAAAAAATAGAAGAGGCAGGAACACTTGCCAGCTAATTCTGGGAGGTCAATGTTACCCTGTTAACAAAACCAAAGATATGACACAATAAAAAAACTACAGACCAATATCACTTTTGAATGTATTAGTAGATAAATAAAAAACCTCAACAAAATACTAGCAACAAGTATTAATAAAAAGGATTATAAACAGTGACCAAGTAGGATTTATTTCAGGAATACAAGGTTGGTTTAATATCTGAAAATCAGCTAATATAATATACCATATTAAGATAATAAAGGACAACAGTGCCATGATCATCTCAATAGATACAGAAAAAAAAAAACATTTGGCAAAAACCCAACATTTTTTCATGACTAAAACACTCAAAAAACCTAGGAAGAAGAGGGAACTTTTTTAACCTAATAATGGACATCTGTGAAAAACTTACAGCTAACATCATACTATAGTGCCAGACTGAAGTTTTTCCCTATAAGATCAGGAACAAAATAAGAATGTTCTCTCACCATTTCTATTCACTATTGTACTGGAAGTTCAAGACAAGGAAATTAGGCAAGAAAAAGAAGTAAAAGACATCCAGATTGGAAAACAAGTAAAATTATCTATGTTCACAGATGATCTTATATATAGAAAATCCTAAGAAATGCATAGTAAATTATTAGAACTAATAAACAGGTTCAACAAGGTTGTAGAATGCAAGATTGATGTGCAAAAATCAATTATATTTCTATATTCTGGCAATGAACAATCTGAAAATGAAATTAAGAAATCAGTTCATTCACAATATCATCAAAGTACCAGAATACTTACAAATAAATTTAATAAAATAAGTGCAAGAATGAAAACTACAAAACATTGTGGAAAGGAATTTATGATCTAAATAAGTAGAAAAATATCCCATGTTTATGTACCAGAAGACTTAATATTAAGACAGCAGTACTCCTTAAGGATTGAAGGAAATCCCTATCAAAATCCTAGCTAACTTTGTAGCAGAAAATAAAAATCTGACCCTAAAATTGTTATTGACATACAAAGAACCTAGGATAGTCAAAATAATCTTGAGAAAGAAGAATAAAGTTGGAGGACTCACACTTCCTGATTCCAAACCTGATTAGAGTGTGTGGTATTGGCATAAACATGCTAAGTGAAATAAGCAAGTTATAGATGAATAGAATATAATTGAGGATACAAAAATAAACCTTTACATTTATGGTCAGTTGATTTTCAACAATGTTGTCAAAACTATTCATTGGGGGAAAATAATCTTTTCAACAATGGAACAACTCAATATCCACATGCAAGTAAATGAAGTTGGACTACTTCAAACCTACACAGAAATGATACCAAAATGTATCATAGACCTAAATGCTAGAGCTAAGATCATAAATCTCAGAAGAAAATATATGGGAGTAAATCTCCATGACCCTGCATTGGCAATGATTTCTTGGCTATAACACCAAAAGTATAAGCAACCAAAGGAAAAAACTGAGGAATTGGACTTCATCAAATTTGAAAATATTTGTACTGCAAATGATACCATCAAGAAAATTAAATTCACTGGGCATTGTAGCTCATGCCTATAATTCCAACACTTTGGGAGACTGAGGTGGGAGGATTGCTTGAGGCCAGGAGTGGGAGACCACTCTGGGCAACAGAGCAAGACTGTGTATCTACAAACAATAAATAAATAAATAAGCTAGGCATGGGGGCATGCGCCTGTAGTCCTTGCTACTCAAGAGGTTGAAGCAGGAGGATCACTTGAGCTCAGGAATTCAAGCCTACAGGGAGCCATGATTGCACCACTGTACTCCAGCCTGGGCAACAGAGACCCTGTCTCTAAAAATAATAAAAATTAAAACATAAAGTGAAAATCAAGTCCAAAGAATGAGAGAAAATATTTGCAAATCATATATAGGGTTTGACTAGACATTTCTCCATATAAGATATACAAATGAAAAAATGATCAACACCATTAGTCATTAGGGAAATGCAGCTTAAGACCAAATTGAGATACCACTTCACACCAATTAGGATGGCTATAGTAAAAAAGAAAAAGTAACAAGTGTTGGCTTGGATGTAGGGAAATTGGAATCCTTATATAATACATAGCTGATAAAATATAAAATGATGCACCCACTTTGGAAAACAGCCTGGAAGTTTCTTCAAATGTTCCTATTTGACCTAGCAGTTCCATTTCAAGATATATACTCAAGAGAAATGAAAACATGTCCACACAAAAACCTGTATACAAATGCTCATTGCAGCATTATTTATAATAGCCAAAGAGTGGAAGAAACCAAAATGTCCAACTGGTGAATGGAAAAACAAAATGTGGTATATCCATGCAATGGAATATTATCTGACAATAATAGGAAATGTACTGATTCATGCTACAACATGGATGAACTTTGAAAGCATGCTAAGTGAAATAAGCAAGTCACAAAAGACCATATATTGTATGATTTTGTTTACATTAAATATTAATGAAAGAAATGTTTTTAGAGACAGAATGGAAAGTAGTGTTAAGAGAGTCTGGGAGGAGGGGCTATTGAGGAGTGGCTGCTAATGGATATGAAGTTGCTTTAGGGGGTGATGAAATTGTTCTAAAATTAATCTGTTGGTAATAGATGTGAATATAATAAAATGGATGAATTTTATGGTATGTGAATTATATCTCAATAAAATAATTTAAAACAACCTAATTGAATTAAAACCAGGTTATAACATAAATATTATATTGGCAGTTTAGAATAGTGACAGAATATGGATTGAGGGGGGATAGTCCCAGGTATGAATTATGGTTTTGCCACTTATTCGCTGTATGAGCTTAGACCAGTCATTTGCTTTCTCTAAGTCTCAGTTTGTATATCTGCAAAAAAGAGGTAATTATACCACCTCAGAGGTAGCTTTCAGAACCTAGTTCATCTCTATCTCTCCTCTCTACACTTATCTCATGAGATTATTATAATAATGAACATTTATTAAGTACTGTGCCAGCAATGGTATGGGCTGCGTTACCTCCACAACCTTATTGAATCTTCATAGCAGTCTTATGAGGTCTATATTTCTTTATTCATTTTGCATGTGAAGAAATAGAAGGCAAATGACTTGTTCGAGGTCATTCTGTTATCAGGTGGCAAGAGATGGGCATGAAAACCAGATCTTCTACCTATATGTCTTTCCACTTCAACCAAAGGAATTATTGAAGAGAATTGGAGAGCTATGAATTAAACTTGAGTAATGCTTTTAAAAGAAAACACTGATGTCCTAATGAATGAACAGCCATCAAATTTAAAATCTCGGCCGGGCGCGGTGGCTCATGCCTGTAATCCTAGCACTCTGGGAGGCCGAAGTGGGCGGATTGTTTGAGCTCAGGAGTTCAAGACCAGCCTGAGCAAGAGCGAGACCCTGTCTCTACTAAAAAAATAGAAAGAAATTATATGGACAGCTAAAAATATATATAGAAAAAATTAGCCGGGCATGGTGGCGCATGCTTGTAGTCCCAGCTACACAGGAGGCTGAGGCAGGAGGATTGCTTGAGTCCAGGAGTTTGAGGTTGCTGTGAGCTAGGATGATGCCACAGCACTCACTCTAGCCCGGGCAACAGAGTGAGACTCTGTCTCAAAAAAAAAAAATTAAAATCTCATGTTGGCATCGGGGAAAGAAGCTACCTGTCATGTGCCTTTACTTCCCCAACTTTTCCACCAAAATAGTCCTTGTAACCACAAAGAAGTAGGCACAAGGGATCTATGAGGAGAGAATAATTTTGAACTCTCTGATTTTATCTTAAAAAGTTCATAAAGATGTCATTATATTCTACATATGATTAATAAAAAATATTTTAAGTTATTAATACTAAACATCAGGAAAAGTATTATACTCTATAAAGATGTTTGGTGATTTCCTAAACCCATTGTAGTTTGAAAAGGAGGTAAGTATGAAAAGAATGTATAAGAAAGAAAGATATGCTTTTGCACATCTAGGTGCTCTCTCTCTCTCTCTCTCTCTCTTTCTCTTTGACTCTCACTCTATCTCTATCTCTCTTCATGTATTTACCTTTCTCTAAAAGCTCTGTATATCCAAGAAGGATGCTCTTTTTATTAGTAGTATATTAGACATTTTATTTTTTTATCGTAAGACAAAAAGTTAAGGTAATCAAAACTTACAATGCACCTGCCATGTGGCAGGCAAAGAGGGAAGGGCTTTGCATGTATTATTTAATGTAATTCTCACAGAAACCCTCTAGAGTAGAAAGTATTGCCAACTTTCCAGACGAGGCAAATGGAGCTCAGAGAGCCTTAATGACTTTCCTCAAAATTCAGTGGTGGAGGCAGGATTCCATTCCAGGTCTGGCTGGCTCCAAAGCCCTGTTGAGTTGACATTCGCCTCCCAAACAAGGAAGACTGATCTGTGGCTTTTGCATTTCACCCTGGTTCCACAGTCTTTGGGGGACTTGCTTAAATGAGTCAGACTCTTCAAAGTATTCCCAAGTCCTCCTTCCTAGAGAAAGTTAGGCTGGAGGAGGGTGGAGCAGGGAGAGGAGGGGAGAGAAAAAAGGAGAGAGTTGGGGAGGGAGAGAGAGGTTGAAGATCTCAGCTGGGTGCTGAGGGTTCCTAAGCCCAACTTCCCCATAGTTGAACTGGTATCTGCAGGCCAACAGCTTCTAGTAATCCATTTTTATTTAATTAATTGTGAAACTATTGAAAAATAGCAAGGGGTGTTCTGGTTCAGAAACCTTCCATTGTATATGGCAGTGCTTTTGCTTCCGACTCATAAAAGCAAATGTTCTGCCTCGGGATAAGTGAACATGTAAACCAGGGTAGGTGGGAAGAAACACAATGTCACATGTAAATTCTGCACTTGTTCTCAAAGCAAAACTCTACTGTATTTGCAATTGGTATGTTATCTAGTGGATATTTGAAACTGCTGAGGTTTTTCTTTTATTATGTGCTGTTATAGTCACATAAAAGAATGTATGTAACATATAAATTATACAGCATAACAATAAAATGAACACTCATGAGCCCTGATTACTTAGATTAACAATACCGTTGCATCAACCCTACTAGAATGAAAGCTCTGTGAGGGCATGGATTTTTGTCAGTTTTGTTCACCACTGTATCTCCAGGACCTAGAATGGTGGCTAATATGTAATAGGAGCTTAATAAATCTTTTTATTTTATTTATTTATTTTTTTAATAAATATTTTTAAATAAATGCATAAATAAATCTTTTTTCCATATATCATCACCCACAGCCTCACCTCAGAGGTAACCACTGTCCTATATTTAGGGTTTATCATTCCCTCACATTTTGATGGGTTTTCATATATACATTCCCAAATAACGTAGTGATTGCTTTTGCTTCTTTTTGAACTTTATGTGATGGAATCATATTGTATGTATGCTATTATGAATTATGTCTTCTATACAACATTAGCATGTCACATTCACATATGTGTAGCTCTATTCCAGTCCTTGTTATTGCTGAATTGTATTTTATTGGATGAGTGTGCCATAATTTATTTATTCTTTCTCCTGTCAGTGGATGTTTATCATTTCTGATTTTATAAACAAAACTTCTATCACCATTCCTGTACCTGCCTCTTGGTACACATGTGAATAAGTTTCTCTAGGATATAAACCTGGGAGAGAAACAGCAGTTAGAATTTTCATTTCCAATACCCAAAGGTCAGTCCATGAGTCAGAAATGGAGTGTATGCCCTTTGTCCACACTAGGTCAGAGTCAGTGAGAGTGCTATCCAAAATATTTAGCCAGAGAGAGGCAGAGGGGAAGGGGAAACTGGTCTGGTGAGGCCAAGAGTTATTATCTCAAGCCTCTAGTCAAAATGGGTTGTGATTAGTAAAAGTCCAGATCCTGAAATCTCCTTCATTATTTCTCTTTCTCCTCTTCCTCCATTATAGCTATTTTTGTGCAAAATGCACTTTAGTAAACTCATATATAATAAACAAAATGTTGATGAGTTTTTTCAGTCATTCATTGATTGTAAATTTGACTAAACAAGTTTAATTGTATGTTAAATTTTCCTATGGATTAAAATTTCTATTTCTTTAAAAATATTTTACTATTAAGAACACTTAACATGATATCTACCCCCATAACAAAATTTTAAGTGCACAGTACTGTATTGTTAACTATAGGCACAATGTTGCACAGAAGATCTCTAGAATTTATTCATCATGGCTGGGCACGGTGGTTCATGCTTGTAATACCAACAGTTTTGGAGGCCAAGTGGGAGGATCACTTGAGCCCTGGAGTTCAAGACCAGCCTGAACAACATAGTGAGACCCAGCTTCTAAAAAAAAAATTCAGCTGGGAGTGATGGCATGTACCTGTAGTGCTAGCTATTTGGGAGGCTGAGGCAGGAGTATCACTTGAGCTCAGGAATTGTAGGTTGCAGTGAGCTATGGTTTTGCACCACTGCACTGTAGCCTGAGTGACAGAGCGAGACTCTGTCTCCAAATAAATAAATAAATAAGAACACTTCACATGAGGTTTACATCATAACAAAATTTTAAGTGCACAATACTGTGTTGTTAACTATAGGCACAATGTTGCACAAAAGATCTCTAGAACTTATTCATTTTCCTTAACTTAAACTTTATATCCATTGAGCCTCATTTCTATTTTTTAAAATCCCTTTACAAAAGGACCTCTTATTTACTTTCTGCTTGTTTCCATTTTGTTTATCTGATATCTATTTCATAACCATATCATAATAATTATCATTTATCATCATCTGATTTACTCATACATACCTTTGTGTCTTTCAAAAAATAATCCTTTCTTTGAGATGCTCCCTCATCTGAATCAGTCTGCACTCTGCTTATTATATCATTTACTATGTTATTTTACAGCTGTTTCCTTTCTATTTTTCTTCTCTACTAGGTGGTAGTTGCTTAGGGGCAAGGAAGGTATCTCAATCATCACTATACCCCAGCACCTATTTCTATGCCTGGTCCACAGGGTTAGGTGCTAAGAGTTGAGTTGAATCAATCTACCTTATCTCAACCTTCATTTTCATTACATGGTTTGCCAGTGACTAAGATTCACGCTTTGAAGTCAGACTTACCTAGGATGGAATCCTGGAATTTCCAATTACTAGATGTGTGGTCTTGGACAAGTTTACTCAATTGTTCTGAGCATCAGTTTCCTCTTCTGCAATATAGGGATGATACAGACCTACTTGGCAGCGTTACTAGGAAAATTAAATGAGGTGATGTATATGAAATGGCCTGGCACATAGAGTGCCTAAATATATGTCCTTCTGATTTTATTTGAACTGTTTGCACTAGTTACAGAAGTCAAAAAAAGTGGGGAGAGGAGGAAGATCCTTGTGAAGAACTTCTGCTCCTTCTCCTTGTTTCAGGACTGAGGATGGGGTCACTGCTTTCACTCAAGGAAATGACAATTTTAACCAAAAGAATGTCATTCTTGGAATTTAGCTGAATTGTATATTGGAATCCAGCTCCTTTCCTATGGAGCTTATAGCCCTGCTAGCCTTGATTTGGTGGACAGACTCCTATTGGCTTTCTAGTTAGGGTAGGAGATGGAAAGCTTACGGGGAGAAAAAATAGGCCACCACAGCCAGCCACTGAGTTTGCATATCAGCAGAACTTTTCAAGTGCTTTCTGTTGTATTTTGGACTTGAATAAAGGCTGATATTTGTGTCTTGAAGATAAAGTGCTTGTAATGTATTGCCTGAGTGAAAGCTTTCTTTGCTCTTGCCCTGCCAGGGCTTCTCACTTGGGGTTGAGGGAAGGATATAACCTTTCATGCTTTCTTGGATTCTCATGACTGGGCTGAGCATGATAACCAAATGGCCATTGGTAGAAAGTAAGTATGAGTAGCAAGAAGACAATGGGGTAGTAGAAACTGTGTTGGACTTAGAGTCTTTGGAGTCAGATAGTCCTGGGCTTGATGTCCAATTGTCCTGGACTTCTCCTCTATGAGTCTTACTTTTTTCATCTGTACAATGGATGTAATAATTAGAAGATAAGCTTTGTCTCACAGAGTTGTTGTGAAGTGTTGAAATCACCCAACACAACAAACAAGCTCCCATTATGGCTTATTTTCCTTTTCTCTTTAGTAAGTAAGAATAAAATATAGCAGTTGCACTCCTGTGGATGAGGGTATAGGTGATTGTCATCTATCTGATGCAAATTAACCCAGGATGTCACTTAAGTGTTGTTTAATGCTTAGACATAGGACATAGGAAAGTCAAAAGTTGACCTTTGGGTCATAAGAGACATTCAATTTGTTCAAACTTGAATCAATTACCTAACTGATTAATGGGAAACTGATAATTACCCTTCCATGAAGGTTTTAGGATTGGCTTTCTGGACCTTCCGCTTTGTGTCCATCTGGAAGAAATCAGACATATATCTTTTTGGAGACAGACAAACAGACAAGGTGACTTCTGAAGCTCTGGAACAAATGAGTCTTTTAATGGCCACATGTTGTTGATGATAGCTTAAAAGATGTCCGGCATCACTGTGCATCATTTCTCAACAAAAGCCTCAAACATAGGGATTCTGCTAGCATATGTTGTAGAATGGTGGCGAGGGGATGTGATGTAGAGAGACTTCTAAGGAAAAGGAGGGAATGGGGATAAAAAACCATTGAAAACTGGTGTAATAGTACTAATCACAATCCTTCACTTGTGTATTCGTTCAAGGGGCCTTTTATCCCATATATTATTTATAATATTTCTGCCACCCACTGACATGTGTTGCATTGCTTTTTTTGTCTTTCCAGCTTGGAGACTGCTAGGGACCATGTTTTGCCCATCGACTATTACTTTCCACCCCAGAAGACCTGCCTGATCTGTGGGGATGAAGCTTCTGGTTGTCACTATGGAGCTCTCACTTGTGGAAGCTGCAAGGTCTTCTTCAAAAGAGCTGCTGAAGGTAAAGGGTCCTGCACACTCCCTTCTATTTCACTTTCTCCTTTATTTTCCAGAGAGAAACACTAACCTTCCAGGGCCCAGGATTTTATCATCTCAGAGACAAGGTCATTGGCAGGGCCTTGTTAAAGAACCTGTGAGCCTAAAGAAGCAAATTTTCAGACTTGCTGGCCCCCCGGCTTCAGCAGCCTTGGTTGTATAGGCAATGTAGGCAGTGAAGGTGGTCCCAGCTGGTGCTTGGGGCTCAGTGGGTCCTAGAAATGAAAGAAAAATAATGATTTGAAAAGATTTAATTTTCTTCCTGCTTATTTTCCACTCTGCTGTCTAGTGAGGGGGAAAAATTGTCCTTATTAGAGAGGTTAGAAGTGGAGTAACTCCAACTGAGTCCCCAGCCTCTTCTGTGTGGTGAATATGAGACTGTTCCTTAGCAAAGTCTTCCTGGCCTCGGCACCAGAAGGGAAGTGTTCTCACTATTCATAAAACCATCAGTCTCTGCACCTGCTCCCTTCTGCTGCTGCCTCCTTGGACCTGCCTTTGTATTAATAGTTCCCAGGCAGGTAAGAACCCAGAGTGAAGAAACACTTTTATTTTCCTCTCCAAAGACCTGCCCTCGGGGCCTGCCCATTGGTCCAGAACCTTAAGCTAAATAGCATCTTATATCTGGCTACATGGGCTCAAGCCCTGGTTCCTTAGTCTTATTTAGATTAGAACAACTCATGTCTGCTCAGTCCCCAGAGATGCTCAGCCTACACTCTACAGTAGGAACTCCTATTTCCAGATGTCTAGTCTCTCCTTCCTTCCTAACCACCCTGGGCTTAAGCCTCCTATTCATCCACTTCACTCCCCACCCTGTACTTAAGGCTTCCTTCTCAAAGGGACATTGGTGAGTAGCCCCTAGACAGAGATACTCTACTCTGGAACCAGACCTAGTTGTTAAACACCAGCACCCACCCCTGCCCCCATTTTCCACAAGGGAGGTACTTCCTGACAAGGCCTTTTTCCTTCCCTCTCACTGGCCTGGAAGTGTTAAGTTCCAAGGCAGAACAAAAACTGAGAACCTTTTATTGCTTAAAGGCTACAAACCTGGAGGACAGTCTTAAAAGATAGGAATGTAGAGCCACATCATTTACCAGGAATGTTCTGAGACTCATCAGAGGATGGCAGAAGCACCAGAGAGTTTGTGGCGAAAAGGTAGAAAGTGGGTGTCCTTTAACTGGCCTCCTCATTGATAGCCAATCATAATGATGAGTGTAGTTTCATCATTTTGGCTGGGTGGCAGGAATACCTATGAAACATAAAGCCATCATGTTGTTTTATTCCAGCCCCCCAAGCAATAAGGAGGCAAATAGCATTTGGTATCACTGAAAACATACTGCATGTTCCACTCATGCCTCCAAGTGACCCATTGCTACTGTTCACGCTGGGCTAGTATGAAGTCTAGGGCCTCAGTACCTGGGTCTAGGCAGTTTGAAAAGAGCCTGAGAGCAGTGCCTTCCTTTCTTCAAAGTACTCACTGAAGGATGGCTGTCAGAAAAGGAAGTAAGGAGCAGCTCCAGGGACTTCAGATCACCCCATCTTCCCCAGTCAGACCCTGCCCCATACCCTATAGTCCAGCAGGCCCTGTCTTTAAAGCAGAAAATGAACCTGAGCACTCATCTAGAGCTAATGTGTCAGCAAGCCCAGGCACCACAGGCCATATCAGATGGGAAAAGAGTTCAAGTTAGCAAGCAAACAAGCAAATTCAATAGTCAGATAGATTAGATTATACTTGATGCTGCCTCTGGGTTTTACAAATTTGGGTCACCAAATTTATGTTTGCAGAAAATGGGAAATGATCAACCACATTGTGGAAAGGAAGATTTTGCTGTCATATCATACATCCCACATGGGAGCTTTCTGCAGAAGTTAGGGCTGAAGGAGGTTGAAAGGCAGGCAGCAGGGCAACTGGCAGGGCTGCCTGGGAGGAGCTCTGCAATGACATGGATTCTGGACCATTTGAGAACAGAGAAGAGAAGAGATAGCAGAGGAAGGAAATCACCCTACTTACAGAACACATAGAAGTCCAGCAAGGTCTTGAAATGCTCCAGACCCTAGAGTCACTTAAGTTAGGGAAACTCAGTGATATTTTCTTTGAGAGAATGAGCCTCTGTGGGCTCATGGGGCCAAATGCTCTTGATTGCTTAAAATATGAAAAATTACCAATGGATTCCTTGCAAAGCCATGAAGAGGGAACCTTCTGAGCCCCTTGGTTACTTTGGACTATGGACCCCAGATTCTAGTCTTGATCCCTTTTAGGTCAGGAGAAGGCAGTTTAGGAAATACACATACACACGCACACACAAAAGCAAAAACAATTATCGATGTTTTCTTTCTCCTCCCATCTGTAACGCTGGGTGGCTTGATTTTACTGCCATCATTATTCCTATTTGAAGGCAGAGGGCTGTCTTGTTACCCAAAGAGAACATTTATTGATTTTGGTTTTTTCCCATTTTTACAATGTATCTTTACCGCCCAAATGGCCTTTCTGAAGATGGTTCTGAATCTGCCTTGTTGACATTTGGAATTACACCTGTGTTGGGCAGAGTAGGAGCACAAATCTTTCTCTCCCTCATTTGTTTGTTGTTGTCAGTTAACTCAGACTGAGTATTCAGAGTGTTGATTATCACTTTATTCATAGTTTCAGAAATCTCTAGACTGGGCACAAGTACAAGATTTAATAGCTTGACATGTAAGACACAAATATAATTCTAGCTTTGGTGGTTCATAAAGCATGAGGCTTAAATGCTATGATTGGTGCAGGGCTCAGCACAGAGACAATTATAATCTGGCCAGGTTTTCTTGTGGAGGAGGAAGGGTAGGAGAGAGCCCCACATTTTCTCACTGTCAGTGATGCTAAGGGGTTAGAGTGAGGGTGAGGCTGGGCAGGGAAGAGTCTGCATATTTTTCAGCGAAAAAGTAATGATAGCAGGCTGTGTGGGTAAAATCACTAAAATCTTGTTGATCTTGTTGAGGGAAAGTTAGCAAAAGAGAGAGAGAGAGAGAAAGTGTGTGTGTGTGTGTGTGTGTGTGTGTGTGTGTGTGTGTGTGTGTGTGTGTTTGAAGGGATGATCTGTGTGCTAGAAACAAGCATGAGGAAAAACAGCTGGCTTGAGGGATGTGTAGCATGAGTGGGAAGGTGAAGGGGATGTTGGATGCTACCTTAGAGGCCAGGAAGTCAAAGGAAAGCAATGCCCATACATAGGGGTAAAGGCTCAGACAGATTTAGTTGTGCAGCCTTAGATTAGAAATTTTGCCCTTTGGACCTCAGTTTTCCCTGTTTGTAAAATAGGGGAGTTGAACAAGATGTTTCTAAAATGCCATTCCAGCTGAGACTTTTTGTGACAGTTCTACAAATTACAAACATCATCACCATTATTTCAGCAAACACACATGCATTTATACCAGTATGCACTTTTGGTTTTGCCTTCCTAGAAGATGACAAATCACAGATCCTGATCAATTAAAAATCAATCTTCAGGTGGGGAGAGAGCTAGTTGAGAGAGTGCACTATGGATGACCTGGGTTAAAACCCAGGACTCTGAGATTCTCCTTGGTGACCATGGCTGGGTAACTTCCTTTCTTTTCCATTTTCTCTTCTGGAAAATCAGGATATGAATCCCCATTTCTACCTCATCATGTTTCAAAGAGGGTTAATTAATCCATCATGTGCATTATGTGCTCAAGAATTTACTATTTTTCAGACATTTTCTAGTAAAACATTGGAGATTGTATGTCCATTTGTTTTGTACACATGGATCACTGTTTGGTACACATCATAAAATTGAAAATGTAGTTTACATTCTGAACTCAAAGAATTACACCATCCTCACTGATGTTTACAATAGGTCCCAATTTAGTTTCCTTGGCAAATTTTATATATGTATGGCTTTGATTCTCTCTCTCGCCCTAGGATTTTGTGAGGGAAGAAATGTAAGTGAATCCTCATTGAACTCTTGTCCTTTAAATCCATTCTTTCCCACCTCAGCTCATGTGGAATTGAGTGTTACCTCTTGCTTGGAGTCTGCATAGTAAATTTTATTCTTTCCAGTCTCCTGGTATCTTAGTAACTCTCTAGATTATCTAACTTTTAAAATTCTTCCCTATTGGCCAAAGTTTGCATATCTTGCTTATACAGAATACCTTGTCTAGTGGCCTCTTGGTCCTAAACTTTTACACTATACAGGAGAAAAAAATAAATCTAGAAATGCTGGAAAAGGATGATTTTTTTCCTGATGATCTAGTAGATCACTCCCCCTTGCAATACCCAGAGAAGAAATTGAAAACATTTCATACATTTTCTAGACATTTGTACTGTAAGCATATGGATAACTATGAAATATATATGAATGAGTTTTGCTGGATGCCACATATATTCCACATGGTAAAGAGAAAGGGTTTTGGGGATGATCTGGTACCAAGTGTTATAGTAAAATTTTGTCTCATAGAAAGTAAGGGCCAGGTGGCCAACTGAGTTGTGGATCAGCCATATATCACCTCATGATTCTCTTTCTTCAAATATTTCCCAGCTGAATTCTGGACCTCCCCATAACAAGACTAGACCACAAGCTTGCAGAATAAATAATTTAGCTCTGTAACTCATTGCAGTTGATACCCATCTAAGCCTCTATCAGTGCCAAATTTGTAAGCCTAGCCAAGAATTTGCCATTGCTACTTTACAGCACCCTGTGCCTGCTTATTTATAACCTGTGCATTTTATGAAACAAGGATTAATAAGAATTTGCCATAGCACTTGCACCATAATGTAAATAGCTATAATGTTTACATATCCTTTGTCACTTGCAAGATACTTTGAGTCTATTGCCTCCTTCCCCCATGACTTACCAACTTTCCAGTTCCTTATCATTTTTGGTGCCTGTCTATATTCTGCAGCCAGAATCTCTTAGTGACTGGAAGACTCTGGGAAGTTCATTTTTGCAGTGAGCTACTATTGCAAGGATAAGTGTTAGACCCACTTTCTCTTTAGAGATAAGAGGTATGTCTTACTTCTCTGGGCTCTAGTCCCAGAGCAAGAAACACATTGCCCCTAAGAATGGCTGAACTCTATGAGAAACCATCATTGTAACAAAAAAGCAGCATCTTCAGTCTTTTTTTTTTTTTTTTTTTTTTTTTTTTTTTTTTTTAATATATTTTTTTTTATTTCAGCTCATCATGGGGGTACATAAGTTCAGATCATATACATTGTCCCTGTCCCGCCCATCCCCCCGAGTCAGAGTCCCAAGCGCGTCCGCTCCCACTCTCCAGACAGTGCGCCTGGCACTCGCCATGTATTCATACCTCGATCCCCTCCCCCCCCCACCTCCCCGGGTCTGCACCCTCAGGCATGACCATTCCCCAGAGGGTGCGCAATGCACTCGTCATGTAGGCATACACCCATCCCCTCCCCCCACCCCCCCATCCCAGTCTGATATCCAATTGGTATCCTTCCCTGATGTACATTTAGGTGATGATCAGGGAAACCAGTTTTCTGGTGAGTACATGTGATGCTTGTTTTTCCATTCTTTGGATACTTCACTTAGTATAATGGGTTCCAGCTCTCTCCAGGAGAACCAAAGAGATGTCGTATCATCGTTATTTCTTATAGCTGAGTAGTACTCCATGGTATACATATACCACAGTTTACTAATCCATTCGTGGATCAATGGGCACTTGGGTTGTTTCCACATCTTTGCGATTGTGAATTGTGCTGCTATAAACATTCGGGTACAGGTGTCTTTGTTAAAAAATGACTTTTGTTCTTCTGGGTATATGCCCAATAATGGAATTGCTGGATCAAATGGTAGGTCTACTTGAATCTGTTTAAGGTATCTCCATATTGCTTTCCATAGGGGTTGCACTAGTTTGCATTCCCACCAGCAGTGTATGAGTGTTCCTGTCTCTCCGCATCCACGCCAACACGTGTTGTTTTGGGATTTTTTGATAAAGGCCATTCTCACCGGAGTTAAGTGGTATCTCATTGTGGTTTTGATTTGCATTTCCCTGATGATTAGGGATGTTGAGCATTTTTTGATACGTTTTTTGGCCATTCTTATGTCTTCTTTTGAAAAATTTCTATTCATGTCCTTTGCCCATTTTTTGATAGGATTGTTTGATTTTTTCTTGCTGATTTTCCTGAGTTCTAAATAGATTCTTGTTATCAGTCTTTTATCTGATGTGTAGTATGCAAAAATTTTTTCCCATTCTGTAGGCTGTCTGTTTATTTTCGTGACTGTTTCTTTGGCTGTGCAGAAGCTTTTTAATTTAATCAGGTCCCATTCGTTTATTTTTGTTGTTGCTGCAATTGCCTTAGGGGTTTTCTTCATAAATTCTTTGCCTAGACCAACGTCTGTGAGAGTCTTTCCTACATTTTCTTCTAGAATTCTAATCGTTTCCCATTTAAGGTTTAAATCTGTTATCCACCGTGATTTGATTTTTGTGAGAGGTGAAATCTGTGGGTCCTGTTTCAGTCTTCTACATGTGGCTATCCAGTTTTCCCAGCACCATTTATTGAATAGGGACTCTTGTCCCCAGAGTATTTTTTTGTCTATTTTGTCAAAGATTAGATGATTATATGAGGATGGTTTTATATTTGGGTTTTCTGTTCTGTTCCACTGGTCTGTGTCCCTGCCCTTGTGCCAGTACCAAGCAGTTTTAAGCACCACAGCTTTGTAGTATCTGCATCTTCAGTCTTAATAGCCATGTGTGCATACTTCTAGAACCTGTTATTCAAGTGTTCATGCTTGTTCCCTGTCCTTTCATAGCTAGGCATCTGCTTTCAGCATTTCAAGGAGGCTAGTGAGCTTTGTACATGCAAACCTGACAGAAAATTGAACTAGGATTGAGAGATTGGGAGGTAAATGACTCCTGAAAAGGCAACAAGGATTAGAATTCTCAGCCCCTTTGCTACCAATCTATGCTGTGACTACTGAGGCGCCTCAGTGAAATCATTACACCTCCTGGCTAGACTAGTGTCTGTCTCTACAGAGCACCTCATAAGAACAGGCCTGATAGTAATCTCCTCATGCATTCAGTCAGTAAACATTAACTGAGTGCTTATTACGTGCAGGATATTGGGTTGACATACTCAAGATACAGAGCCTGCTTCAAGGAGCTTATAGTCTAGTGATCATAAATGTGGCTAACTTTAAATCTCTTCAGTAGAATATGTCACCATATCCACTCTCCATTTTAACTTCACAACCCCCGGAGACAGAGGGTGAGTTCATTCTCTTGATTTTATAAAATATGAGCAAACTGAGGCTTTGCCAATTAATCTACCGGTAGTAAGTGATATAGCTGGAATTTGAATCCACATCTTCTGGGGTCAGAAAAAGCATTCACTCTGCTACACCACACCTGCCCCCCCCAAATATATAAATATACTAGAAATAAAGGGAAAACAAGAAAGTCAACAGTGAAGAGAAACAACCAAGTCAAATATGAGAGAAGAAGTTGAGAAAGACATAAACACTGTAGGGAGATACTGAGGAGCCACTGAATAGCACTAACATCACAAGGAGCTTGTCTTCCTAAGAAAGCCCCCAAAACTTAAAACAGCTTATAGTTCATCAGCAACATTCTTCATTAGATATGGCGAGGGACATACTGGCCATAGTCCTTCCTTCTACCAACTCATACTCTTCAGAGAGAAAGTTCTGATTTGATGAAACCAGGCCTGGTAGTTCTTAATTCACACAATATAGAACAGGAGGCACAATTTAACACTTGTGCTTGTGAGACTTTTGCTAAAGGCAGAGCACAGAGACAGGATGTATGGAAATAAATGGTAGACTTATGGTTCCTTGGCTCCTTACTTTGAGCCTTCTCAGAGAAGCATGCCACAAAGTGTTTTCCCTGGTGCCAAAAGAAAGAGAAATTGATTTCCCTCTTCTTTGTTATCGGAAAACAGAATATCTTTTCAGACAGAACTAAAAAGTCACAGAGACAACGTTTTGTTTCCCTCTATCAGGGTTCTAAAATTCCGTTCTTCCTTCCTCTCCTGGGACACTTCATTGTGTGAATGAACCTTAATTTCCTTGTGGTGTCTGGATGTGGGCCCTGGAGACTGGTCTTCTCACAGTTCCTTAAGGTAGATAAGCACATTTCTAAAGATCACAAGCTTGTTTACTTTCAGGACAGTTGATTTAGTCACAGGTTCTTTAATGAAGAGATTTAAAAGATTTTCAGTGCTCAGAATCACAGGATCTTTAAATGGTGATAATCTCTTAAGATGTGAAGAAAGAGAACTTGGAAATCTAAAAATCTGGTGAAGCCATTTCATGGATGAGGAAACTGAGGCCCAGAGAGAGGAAATGACTTTTCTAGGTTTATGTTACATGTAAATGGAAGAAATGAGGGCCTCCTTACCATTTCTTGTTTCCCATCTGAGGGAATCACCTACCTCAAAGACGATCAGAAGAGCCACAAAAGTTGTTACCTTAGAATCCCCAAGAATTATGTGAAGCAGCATAGTAAACATTTAGCACACCCCTAGGCTCCCAAAAGTGCTCAGTCCTTGTTAGTCCTCTCTGACTCTGGCACTGTGTGAGACCATCTTCTGTAACTATATGTGTCTTCTCTCCTAGCAGGGGAGTAAGTAATAAGAGTGGTCTGTTGTGGGAGGGCTCTGTAAGACATTTCTTGGTGTGAGGATTCTTGCAAGTTATTTGTGTGTATGTGTATGAGATGAGCTTTTTTTTTTTTAGGGAGAGTTTTCGTAGCTTTCATGTGGGTCTCAGAGGCTCTATAACCCAGAGAAGATTATAGAACACTGGTCTAGTCTTTGATAAGGACTTTATAAACTCATAAGGGAGTATGCTGAATACAATGGTATCCAACATGGCTATTTGATGACTGACACTTTTCCCACGTAGCATACATTTATTCAATAGTCAGTGCTTATTGTGTACACTGGACCTCTACCAGGCACAGAGATAAGAGATACGAGATAACAACAAAAAATATTTATTGAGCCCTCAATATGCATTAGATGCTTTATAGACATTTTCTCATTCAATCCTCACAACAACCCTATGATGTAAGTATTATTGTTACCCTCAAATTACAAATGGGGGAACTGAGGCACAGAAGAGATAAGCAATTTACCCAAAGTCATACAACTAGTTAGTGGCTGTGGGGTGAATGTGACACACAGTTATCAACATAACAAAGTGAGGTCAATGCTGTACTGGAAGTTAAGGGCACAATCCTCTGAGCAAATAGAATGAGAAAATGAGTTATTTTACCTGGAAGCTTTGGGAAGACTTCACAGAAGAATTAAGGGTTGCTCTGGGTCTTGAGGGATGCATAAGAGTTTGCCATAAGAGTTTGTACTACTTACAAAACAGTAATAAGAGAACTTCAGGAAGTGAGAACAGACTGAGCAAAGACAGGGTGGTGTGAAAGCAGAAGACTTATTTAGAGAACACTGTGGAATCTGGAGGTCATTGTGGGGAACCTTGTCAGATGTAGCAAACCTTTTGGCAGGTCTTCAGCTGGCCTTTTATGCCAGGCTTCCTCCCCATGCTGAACTGTTCATAGCTGTCCTATGCTAGTCTCTGGGCTTTTTTGGAAATAGGCTACTATCCAGGTAGTAGAATATGATGCAGTGCAAAAGCACCAGATGGGACTCTGGCTCTGCCACCAACTTACCACATGGCCTTAGGCATGTTTCCTTCCCTCTCTACACGTTAAAATCTCTATCTGAACAATAAAATGGTTGAACTATAGAATCTTGAAGATTTTAGCAATAAATATATAACAATCTAAATCTTCAATAATAATTTTTAATAGTAAATATCTAAAATTTTATAGATATTCCACATGTGCCCATTGGCCAGTTGTTCACTTTGTATGCATCATCCTTGGGAAACAGGTAGACCTGAGTTCAATCCTTAACTCCAAGACTTACTAGATCATGTAACTTCTCAAGCAAATCACTTAACTTCTCTGTGCCTCTGTGAGGATAATAACAGCTCACAGGGCTATTGTAAGAACTAAATAATGTTTAATACAGCTCCTGGTGCCTAATAAGTTTTGGCTCCTTCTCCTGGAGTGAAGCATTGGTCATAGACACACATATACTTATGGTGCTCCCTGGAGAAGCAGAAAGGAAAGATGAGAGATGGTACCTGTGGTAGATCCCTGAGTAAAAGAGACCTTAGATTGGTGTAAGATTCCCAGCCAAGCACTTCTTCAGTGTTACTTAATTAGGGACTAGAAAGGCCAATTGTGTTTGCAGGAGAATATAGCAAAGATTAATCTCTTCTTCTTTCCTCTTTGCTTCCTAAGACACTGTGAATAAGATTCCCCAGTCAGCTCAGCCAGCACATGTTCATTGCCTCTCCTGGCTTCCAGGATTTAATCTTGAAGGTGTCAGAGCTATCTGTGTATCTTTTTCCCCAACAGGATGGGTCTGGCCTCCCCAGCAAATTCAAGTCCCAAGCCACAGGCCAGGAGAAAGGTCATAAATTATCCTCCATGTTCTTCAGCCATTAGTTTCTCTTGTCCAGCCAGAGGCGTGTCTGGAAGTATACTGAGGCCAGATTCAATAGAAACCTGAGCCAACACCTGTGTAAATAATTTTTAAGGCTTCTTTTCCTGAAGCCGGATGGATATTTTTAAAACCAAGCCAGATTATCTTTTATCTAGAGTACTGTCTCCTACATTCCTAGTGCTTTGGACCTCTTGGAGGAATGTGGTTTGGTTGTAGTGATACTGTTTTGTTTGACTGTTTTAGGGGGAGGGGAATTTCTTTCAAAAACAGGGTAATGTCTTGGTATGGCCTATGACTCTACCGTGTTTAAAATGAAACTCTGGCAATGTACTGGAATTCATTCTGCTTCTCATAGACTGGCTTTATATCCCCTCCATACCCACCCATTCTCCAATTTTGACCCTTTCAAAAAGCAGCCAACCAAAACCAGCAGGTATGTACTGCTTATCTCTGACTCCTACATGAACCACCTTCAGCTATAGCCCAAACTCTGTGTGAGGAGAGGGAGTTAGGGCCCTGCCAATGGCCCTCAGGGCCCATCAATAAGCGGATATCCAGTCCTTGAGGTCCCTGAGCTATATGCTCAGCTTCGGAGTACAAACAGGGTTGATCCTTCATTTGTGTTGCTTATGACCAAATTCCATCTACTTCCCACTCTCCTGCATGGCCTATTCCATCACCCCACTTGTGTAGCCTCCTTGACTCCCCCAGAAACCCCTCTGTAGCCCATGTCACTTGGAAAGAGTTTTCTGTCTCTTTTGCCATTTGACTAGGACTATCCAGCAAGTTTTAGATTACGGTTCCATGGGAGCAGAGATGGGGTAGGAAAAAAAAAGAAAGGGGTGTGGAGATGTGGAATGATTTCTCACCTACCTAGTGAGTCCTACAGAGATATTCAAGTTCTCTCTACCCAGCAGTCTTACTGATATAGGGGTAACAGACTTGATTTTGAGTCTAGTATTTGTTAACTGTTTGACCTTGGGAAAATGATATCACCTCTGAGGCTTAGTTTTCTTATCTGTAAAATGGGGATAATGATAACCACCTCCAGAGAATTTATAAGGGTAACATGAGATAAGGCAACTTGAAATTTCCTAGCATAATGTCAGATTTTTGAAAATAAAGTGAACCAAACACCGTTGATAGTGCTTCCTAGTGCACAAATGAGAAATCAGCCCCCGTCAAATTACAGCACATGTCCAGGGCTCCAATAATGTTACTGTGGAAATGCTAGTGTGAATCAAATAATTAATCTATTATTTACATGAGTAATTTGATAGTAATTATTTTCAGACATGGATAGTTTTGCAGCCTTACAGGTGAGTCCATTTCCAAGTACCAAAAATTAAAGAAAGTTGGCTAAAATGATGGCAAGGTGGCAGCACAGAGCTCTCTGGGCCCTGGACCCTGTTCCCTAGTTACAGAGAACTCCAGACTATTGCCATTTGTATTGTCATGGTCCAGTCACAAGGAAGAAAGTCTGGAGGTTAGTAGCTTTGACTCATTTATTTTTTTTAACAAGCATGTTTTATGTCAGACCTTGTGTGGACCCAGAGATGAGTGTGAGCCAGCTGTGTGCTTAGGGAGCTTCTAGTCTGGTGGGCCTGCCTTTCAAGGTCAGCTGCAGCTTAAACATTGCACAGAATATGTATGTATGTGCAGCAGAAACAATGTGGTGGGGCATAGGGGAGCAAAATCTATAGGCATAGCCCTCCCCTCCTTTTCAAGGCTGAGGGACAGCCCTGACCAAGGCCAGCACAGTTTGAAGGACCTATCCCCATCAGCAGCTGTGGAAGCCTTAACAACAACAGCAAAATAAAAATGATGACGATGGTGATGATGATGATAGTCATAGCACCCAAAGTTACTGAACATTTTCTGTGTTAGGCACTACACTAAGTGCTTACTTAATCCTTACAACAACCCTGTAAGGTAGTAGATACTCTTACTACTATGCTTATTTTACAAATGAGGAAACTGAGGCACAGAAGACTGAGAAAACAGGAAGGCAGCTAATTCACTTCAGTTCCAAAACACAAGTATATGTTATATGTCATGCTTTGTGCTGGGTGCTGAGGAGAGAAAGATGAGTAAAGCACAGTTTCAGTCCAGTGGGAGCAACCAACAGCACACACTGAGGCAGGTATATTCCAGGCCTTCTGCTTGATGCTGGGAACTCAGTGATGAATGAGACAAGTCCTCTCAAAGATCTCAGAGTTTAGGGGCAGATATTGATGTGGAAACAAAAATTAAATACTTCTGTGATAAGAGACATAAGTACAAAATGGGGAGGGAGGGGCAAAATGGTGGATGAGAAAAACTGCCAACCAGAGTGTCTCTGCAAGAAAGACAGATTTTAGAAGAAAGTGAAAAAATAAAATAAACAGGCAGACAAACATAGATCAAATGAGGGTCGGAAGGAAGGGTGCCTGAAAATACAGGAGACTCCATGGGGATAAGTTGCGGAGAAGAACTGGAAGGAGAAAGGCCCCTGAGGGGCTTGGAGACCAGCAACAAGGGTAGGTGGAGCAGTTAAATTTCCCCTCCCTTTCATCTCGGAGTGCTGGTGGACTCCTGATCAATTGGAGAGACCCAAAGAGCTTCTGCACAGCCAAAGAAACTATCACGACAGCAGACAACCTATAAAATGGGAGAAAATATTCACATGTTACACATTTGATAAAGGGCTGATAACTAGAATCTATATAGAACTCCGGAAAATAAGCAAGAAAAAGTCAAACAACCCTATCAAAAAGTGGGCAAAGGACATGAACAAAAACTTTTCAAAAGAAGATAGACTAATGGCCAACAAATATATGAAAACATGCTCCACATCTCTAATCATCAGGGAAATGCAAATCAAAACCACAATGAGATATCACTGATCTCCAGTAAGAATAGCCTTTATCGAAAAGTCCCGAAACAATAAATGTTGGTGTAGATTTGGAGAGATAGGGACATTCATACACTGCTGGTGGGACTGCAAACTAGTACAACCTCTGTGGAAAGTAATATGGAGATACCTCAAAGAGTTACAAGTAGAACTACCATTTGATCCAGCAATCCCATTACTGGGCATCTACCCAAAAGAACAAAAGACATTCTATAAAAAAGACATCTGCACTTAAATGTTTATAGCAGCACAATTCACAATTGCAAAGACGTAGAAACAACCCAAGTGAGCATCAATACATGAGTGGATTAATAAAATGTGGTATATGTATACCATGGAGTTCTATTCAGCCACAAAAAAACGATGATCTAACACCTCTTGTATTATCCTATATAGAACTGGAACCCATTCTACTAAGGGAAATATCCCAAAAATGGAAAAGCAAGCACCATATGTGCTCACCATCAAATTGGTATTAAAGGATTAACACTTACGTGCACATATAGTAATAACATTCATTGGGTGTCAGGCAGATGGGAGAGGGGAGAAGGGATGGGTATATACACACCTAAGGAGTGCGGTGTGCACTGCCTAGGGGATGGACACACTTGAAGTTCTGACTCGGGTGGGGCAAGGGCAATATATGTAACCTGAACATTGGTACCCCCATAATATGCTGCTATAAAAAAAGAAAAAAGAAAAAAACGGGAAAAAAACAAAATGGGAGAGATTATGTGGCAACTGATTGAATTAAATCAAAGCCCAAAAGAAACTGTGTTTTTGAATTTTATTTTAGCTCAGTTGATATTTTTTCATTTTTTATTCTATCCCTAAAATGGATGATCATTATTTGTTTCCCACTCAAGGATACCAAAATACTTCCAGAGGCTATACTACAACACAAACTATTCATTTATCCCAATTCATGCCCACACTTTTCCCCTTCCTCACCTTTACTGAGGCTATCTCTTCTGCCTCAAGTGCTTTTTTCCCACAACTCCATATTCTTAAGTCCTGCCTTCCTTCAAGGTTCCATTCAAATGCTTCCTCCTCCATGAAGCTTCTACCCCATCTAAAGGTACCCCCTCCTCTCCTGTCCTCCCATAGCACTTCATGGGTGTCTCTCTGTGGTTCTTACCACTTCTTGCTTTATCTTTTAGTAATGCACTTACTGATCTTTTTCCTCCACTATACTCAGCTCTTTAGTGGAAGTCTCTTTGCTGAAACCAGGGTTTTATTTTAAACACGTTGAAAACCTCTTCTTGAGTGCACTGTGTCTGGTGGGCTTCACCTTTTAATCTTAAACATGTGGAATGACATCACCTATCTGGAGGTTTACACTTTCTACTAGTGGCTTTTTAAAAAGCCCACCACCCTAGCACATCCTGACACTACCCTAACACAACAGCTGATTAAAATATATCCTCATTTCCTTTAGGTCCAACCCTCATGCATGCATAATTTATAGAATCTAAATTTTGTTTTGTTTTTTCTCATGCCTCTATTGTTGCAGGTTTAGATTGTTTCCATGTACTTAGGTCATATTCATTTACATTACTTTTTTTCTTTTTAAAATTTCTTTAGGATCATTATCCATCAGTGGAAATACTGGGTCAAAGACAGGAGTTAAGGGTGGGAGCATGGTACCATGGACGGCCAATCATGTGTTATGACTTAAGAATTTTTGAAAGGCCCTTCTACCTGAAAGTATCTTGTTACCCATGATCTGTTACAATGTCTGAAACTCCCACCATACGTGGAATTGTTTTGGAAAGCTTTGCCTCCTGGGATGTATTCAGCCATCATCAGGGAATAATATTGGGCATTAGATTGTCATTATGTCCCTTAGCAAGACTCTGGAGGAATTGGAACACCAATATCACATTTTAAAAGGGGTAAGGGTTTCAGGACAGGTTCTGAAGAGGAGGTGCTTATCCGGAATAGGAAGGCTTAGATAAAGCATCAAAGCCACAAGCTCTGAGGAGCCAGGGGTCAAATGAAAGCATTGAGCACTTGTTAAGATGAAAGAACAGAAGGGGAAGAGGGAAGCAGAGGAAGAGGTTATAGAGAGAAATTAACAGCTTTCACCCATTTATTAATAACTTGAAATTGTGTTTGGCTGTGAGTACAACAGAAGCAGCAAGACCACTTTATTATTTTTTATTTTTTATTTTTTACAAACGAGGTCTTGCTATGTTACCCAGACTGAAGTGTGTGGCTCTTCACCGGTGTAACCAAAGCGCACTGCAGCCTCAAACTTCTAGGTTCAAGAGATCCTCCTGCCTCAGCCTCCTTAGTTACTGGGACTACAGGTGCTCAGTGAGCACTTTAAACTAGGTAGAGATGTGTGAGTTCTGAGCAACTAATAGCTGGCTTTAGATAGATTTGTAGGGGTCAAGTCCTGAGGGGACATCCTGCTCCAGCTTCTTTGTCAGCTTCTCTGGATGTCAGAAAACTGGGAAGAACTCAGGGCAGCATGGCAGACTCAGCACACATAAGTAGGTTCACAACAGTCATCAGACATGATTATGACTACTGATATGGGGTAAAGGCTAGTTGTCCCTGCTGTGTGATGGGCAGACCTTTAGGAATGGTAGGTGCATGCGGGAAATTGGAAGGAGGCAGGTGGTTATATTTACAATTAATTGACTTCACTGATGAGGTTTGAGGATTATGGCTTCCACATACTCATCTTTTCTTCTTTGAGTGGAGATTGTGAGATCTATTACAGAACTGTAAGTTCTATGTAGAAAAAAAATATGCCTCCTGTATTAGAATAGAAAATAGAACCCTGTAGGAGAACAAACTGAAAATATAGCACAGAAAATAAAAATAGGATTCTATACCTTAGAATCCCATATAAAACAATGAAGAGCTTTCTTTGAGCATTAGATGCTTTTGCGCAAGGTGATTGACTCTCTTTTGGCCATGTAAACTTGGCCCAGTCTTCACTTGGTAGCCCTTCTTCTTTGTTAACCCATCCACTATGCTCCTATGGGGTGCTAGGGAAATGCCAATGATGTACACACATATCCAATAATAACAAGGTCACTCTCTACTAGGAAGCCCTTCTGTGATGCTGTGAGCATTTGACATCCATTTTTCTAGTAACATCAGTGAGTGACTTGATCCAATCTTGGAGCAGAATGTGATCCACATATTGCCTCAAGGAGGCCCTCACTGTTCTAGAAGATATAACTACAAGTTTGCTGACTCACACCTGGGAATATGTACAGAGAAGTGATCCTGCAGATAAGCCTTCCTCTGACTAGCTTCAGAGATTTTTAAAGCAGTTAAGATGTGGTAGAAGGAAAGGGCACTTGGAGTCAGAAAATCTACTTATTAGCTTTAGGCCTTAGGAAATTCATTTGAGCTCTCTAAGCCTCAGTTTCTTCATCTATATAGTGGAAATAGTATAATGGCTGAAAAGATCAAAGGAGATAATGCTTGTGAAAACATTGTGTAAATTGAAAAGTGTCATATGAGTATTAGTTTCTAGATTCTAGGAGGTCTCCTTACCATTGTACAGGACAATCATGTCTATTTTTAAATTAATAATTATTTCTCTCTGACCACCCCAGAATCCCTGCAAAGAATTTCCTAGAGGAGAAACAGCTTTACTTGAAAACCACTTCATTGTTTTCTCTGTACACAGCTTATTAATACATAAGGCACATTTCCTCCAATCTGCGGTCACACCAGAATGATTACCTCTTTGATGTATTTCCCAGGGTTCCTCAAAGTAAATTTTATATATCCCCCAAAAAATAGTCTATTGCAGAGATAACCTCCAAATTGAATGATAATATGTCTGACCATTTTTGCATGATGCAAAAATAGACAGTTTTATAGTTTATAGAAATAATTATTGTCTTAGCCTAGCAAGTGAGTAGCAGTCAGAAAATGACCAAGACAGACCATGGGAAGTGCCTTCCCATTGTAACTCAGCTTTGAGTCTTAGTTGCAAGGTTACTAAACACCTGTGCAGATAAGTTGCAGGGTTTATGGCAAAAGCAAATATTGGTCCAAGAGCAAGCCTTTGTTTCATTGTCTAATGTTTCTAATACCCAGCAGACATTTTTGATCTGGCATTTGGCAATGGGACAATTTCCTAAGTTGCTGTATGCCATTCGCGGAAGAAAGGTGATATTGTTGGAATGAATTTATTTGTTGTGAGTTATAAATATATGGACTTTTTCAATCCTGTCACCCTCAAAACTTTATCTGTTTTCCCCAATGAGGCTCTCTCCCCTGCCTTTAATATGCTTGCTTTGAGTTCATAGATGGACATTCCTGCCTGGCTGACACATGAACTTTGTGAAATTGTTTCCACAGTCTTTTTCTTTCTGTGTTTACTCTTGATACCCAAGCTGCCAAGAGCAGTAATGTCTATGGTGGGCTGACACTGAGATGACAGCAAGCTGAGCTTTGTCCTCTGGCCCCCACTGACCCATTCCATTTGTTATCAAAAGGGCTCCAATCAGCGTTCCACAGAGTGGCCTCACCAAACTCACTGAGACTGAAGGGAAACCAGGATTCTGAACAGCCATTATGAGGAGAAAGAGTGAGACTTAGAGTTTTCAAAACTAGAGTACTCTCTCTGTTGATTTCCTTTAACTCCAGAAAGATGCTACTATTATATGTTCTTTAGGAAAATATTGAAACCACATGATCTTCCAGGACGTGGGCTGCTTCTTTAAGAAGCACATTACAGAGAGCTCTCTTGGCCAACAACATATTAAAAGATCAATTGATCAGTCAATTAATCATTCAGTCATTCAAATTATACTGAGAATTTTCAATGTGTCAGACAGTGGGACTACAGAAAGGAATATTTCTTACTCTTGTCTCTTTCACAATCTAATGAGAAAGATAGCCATTCTTTCAATTTATAGTGACTTATAAAATTTCATACACTGCTGGATATTTTCACATGGTAATAACACAAAGGAAAGAATGAAAAGTGGACAGAGGCCAGGGGATAAGAACTGAGTATGAATATAGCCACTCTCAAGGCTCCATTTTGACATACTGGGATTGCAGTTTCAAAGGGCTATTTCGAAATCCCCTCCCATGGCCCTGCAGATAATAGAATATTGGTGTCACTAGCAGAGAGAAAATGAGTAATAGAATGAAATGAATGAGATGAGAAATTGGGAAGAGTTAGAGTTCATTTTCTTTTAGCAAAGAGTCTACTTTATGAACCATGGCAGACAAAAAGCACCACTAGACAAAAGAAGGCTAGACATGTGACCCCCAGAAAGTCACTGAGGCTCTCTGGACTTCTGCTTCTGCATCTGTAAAGCTGCTACTGGGATTTGCCCTTTCTACTTCATGGGTATGTTGTGAGATGATGCATGGGAAGGGATTTGCCAATGGCAACATATCTTACAAATGTATGAGATTGCTAATAGGACTTTATAAAGGTAGACTTGCCTTCATTCATGACCTGGAATGCCTTTAAAGGCCTCTGCCTGCTTTTAAATTAGATCATTTATGTTACAATTTACAAACCATTCTTGATTTCTTTTTCTGACTCCTCTCCCAGAGACTAAAAATCATTGGCATCAAAAGGCACTCTACGATTTTTTAAAAATTGATATACTTTGTATACCACAATAGTCACTATTTTAAACTGTACAATTCCATGGTTTTTGGTATGTTCAAAAAGTTGCACAAATAGCACCACTATTATAATTTCGGGTGGTTTTCCATCACCTTTGAAAGGAATCCTATATATAACCTGAACTTTTGTACCCCCATAATAAGCTGAAATTTAAAAAAAGGAAAAAAAAAAAGGAATCCTATATTCATTAGCATTTACTGCCAATTTCCCTCTATTCCCAGCTCCTCATAATGGTAATCTACATTCTGTCTCTATAAATTTGTCAATTGTGGACATCTCATATAAGTGGAACAATGTAATATGTGGCCTTTTCTATCTGGATCCTTTCATTTAGCATAACGTTCATCCATGTTGTAGCATGTACCAGTATTTCATTCATTTTTCTGGCTGAATAATTGTGTCACACCATTTCATTGTGTGGATATGCTACATTTTGTTTATCCATTCATTGGCTGATGTACATTGGGTTGTTTGCACTCTTGGTCTATTATTAATACTTCCATGAACATTTATATGCAAGTTTTTGTGTGAACGTATGTTTTCATTCTCTTGCTTTTGTTCCGAGGAGTGAGTTGCTGAGTCATGTGATAACTCCACCTTTAACTTTTTGAGGAATTGCCAAATTATTTTCTTCAGTGACTGCAATATTTTATACTCCCCATGAGCAATGTGTGAGAGTTCTAATTTCTTTTATCCTTATCAACACATATTTTTTCTGTTTCTGTAATTATTATTATTATAGCCATCCCAGTGGATGTGAAGTGGTGGCATTTCATTACAGTTTTGATTAGCATTTCACTAATGGTTAATGGTGTTGTGCTTCTTTTCGTATGTTTGTTGTTCATATGTGTATCTTCTATGGAGAAATAACTATTAACATTCCTTGTCCATGTTTTAATTAGGTTATTTGTCCTTTTTATTATTGAGTTGTGTGTGTTCTTTATGACCTCGGGATACAAATGTCTTACTAGATACATAATTTGTGAGCATTTTCTCCCATTCTGTAAGTTGTCTTTTCATTTTTTGATGGTGTCCATTAAAGATCAAAATCTTTAATTTTGATGACTCCTAAATTATCTATTTTTTCCTCTTATTATTTATGTTTTGGTGTCATATCTAGGAATCCATTGCCTAATCCAAGGTCACAGGGATTTACACCTATGCTTTCTTCTGAGATTTTTATAGCTTTACCTGTTGCATTAGGGTCTGTGATTCATTTTGAGTTTATTTTTGTATATGATGCAAGGTAGGGCTGCAACTGCATTCTTTTGCATATGGATATCCTGCTGTCCCAGCATCATTTGTTGAAAAGAGCATTGTTTCTCTATAGAGTTGTCTTGGTATCCTTGCTTGAGAAACTATCTATCATAAATATATGACTTTATGTCTGGACTCTCAACTCTATTCTACTGATCTATATGTCTATCCTTATGCAACCACCATTCCTCCTTGGTTATTTTTGCTTTGTAGTAAGATTTGAAATTGGAAAGTGTGAGTCCTCCAAATTTGTCCTTCCTTTTCAAGATAGTTTTGGCTATTTGGGGACCATTGCATTTCCATATGAATTTTAAGATCAGCTTGTCAATTTTAGGAAAAAAAATGACAGCTTTTTTTTATAGAGATTACATTGGATCTGTAGGTCAGTTTGGGGAGTGTTGTCATCTTAACAATACAAAATTTTCAAATCCATGAATACAGGATGCCTTTCTATTTATTTAGGTGTTCTTTAATTTATTTCAATTATACTCTATAGTTTTCAGTGTATAAATCTTGCATTTCTTTTGTTAAATTTATGCCCAAGTATTTGATTCTTTTGATGCTATTATAAGTGGGGTTGCTTTCTTAATTTCATTTTGGATTATTAACTGCTAGTCTATAGAAACACACTTGATATTTTCATATTGATCTAGTATACTGCAACCTTACTGTACTCATTTATTAGCTCTAATAATTATGTTGTGTGTTTTTTGGAATTTTCTTTATACAAGATAATGCCATCTGCAAGTAGAGATAATTTGACTTCTTCCTTTCCAGTCTGAAGACTTTTATTTCTTTTTTTTGCCTAACCGCCCTGGCTAGAACCTCCAGTACAATGTTGAATAGAAATGGTGAGAACAGATACCTTACATTATTCCTGTTCTTAGGGGGAAAACTTTCCGTCTTCACCATTAAGTGTGCAGTTAGCTGTGGGTTTTTCATAGATGCCCATGACCCGTGGTTTGCTGTTGCTGCTGTTTGTTGTTGTTTTCTTGTTTAGTGAGCTTGTAAAATGAATTCCAGATCCTAGGAATATGTCAAAGCTTTCCAAATCCCTTTATGGATATCATTTTCTGTCTTCTCCTTTTAAGTCTTTTTTTTAGCTATTGTTTGCCTCAGTTGTTATCCACCAACTCAGCCAGTCTAGATGTTCAACATTTGCCTCTGATTATTTTCTACAAACAGGGAAAAAGCTGTTTACACTGAGCAAGCTCCAAGTCAGGTTAAATAAACACAGCCTTCAGAATGGAGTCTTCCAGGGAACCACTAGATAAGTCAAATAATGAAAAAGAGGTTTTAAAGGAGTCCAACCCCATTCTGCCCCCACCAGTGGCTACCAAGCTGCTGGTTTGCACCATCCCCATTTCACCTGCAAGCCATTGGTTTTCATGGCTACTGTGGAGCTGGGGAGGGGAGATGGGCAAAAGGCAAGTTAAAATGCCACAAAGTTTGCTGTTCTTATCCAGATTTGGCTATGTTTCTTTAATAAATGCTCATTTAATTGCTGAAAGCCTTTGGTTAACTTCTAGAGTTCTGAAAATGTTGATTCTGACTTTTTTTTTTTTTTTTACCAATTTTCTCGTTGCTTTTATGGAGAAGAGAATTTTTGCTGACATCACTTCAGTCCACAATTTTTCTGATTGCACAATTCCCAACCTTTAATAAAGTGAATATCTAAAGTTTCCAGAAAAAAAATGGACTAGTGTGTGTCCTAGACAAATGGGAAGACAGGTGATCTCCCCACCTCACTCAGAATTAAAGTCTTTGATCTATAAATTAATGGACTATCATGAGGTCACAAATGATATGTGCTGCTGTTGCCCCTCAGACCTCATCTTCTACCACTTTTCCCCTTGCTGCAGCTGCACTCATCTCTTTGCCAGTCCTTGAACATGGCTGGCACACTCCCGCATCAGGGCCTTTACATCGGCTGTTCCCTCTGCCTGAAATGCTCTTCCCTAATATATCTGTGTGGCTCGCTCCCTCACTTCCTTCAAGTTTTTGCCCAGATGTCGCTTCAGTGAAGCCTACCCTTACCACTCAATTTAAAATTGCTCTCCTCCACATTCCCTATCCTCTTTACCAATTTTTTTGTCCATAGCATTTATTGCTTTCTCTCATACTATTTAATTTACTAATTTATTAGTTTTATTGCTTATTTCCTGCTTCTTCCCCTCCTCCACCTCCATACATTAAAATAGATATTCTTCAAAATAGGGATTTTTGATTCTTTGCTCACTAATATATCCCACTAGGCACCTAGAACACTGCCTGGCATAGAGTAGATATTTAATAGGAATTTATTGAATGAATGAATGAGTTTCTTAATTCTACCTAGATTTTTCTTAATATCTTGTCTGTTTTATAGGCATGGAAAGCAGTGTCTAGCATAGATTCTGACACTTAGTAGGTGTTGAGTAATTTTTCACTGAATGACATAATGAATATTATGCCCATTTCCAACCCTTTATTTATCCAGTATTGTCAGGTAAACGAAAGTTCCACATACATGAACTTTCCCAGATAACTAATCTCCAAAAAATCTAGGTTTTAATAATTTTATGTATCTCTTAATAAAATAGGTAAAATGGTTTTCATGCCTTCCAGAGCTCAACAGTGACAGTAATTTAACATTTTTTGTTGATATTTGAAGTTATGAAAAAAATGATAAGAATAAGAGTCACAATACCTGGATGTGGTAGTAACTTCATCTCTTATTTAACTGTGAGAGCTTAAGCAATTCTGTTAACTATTCTGAGCCTTAGTTTTATCATAGGTAAAATGATAATAATAACTACCTCTAATGGCCGATAGATTAGTGGAGGGTTCAAAGAAGATAACTCATGGGAACACTATAAGTTGTAAAGCTATTCACAAATGCAAGTGATATAAATGTTTATGATTTGGGAAGGGAATATATATGAACTGTTTCTTATGGGTGCGTGTTTAGGAAATGGAGAAGGGGCACACTCAATGTGAGAGTGGCTAAGGCTGAATAACATCAGTATTGCTGTCAGTAGTTGAACATAATCTTACATTCCTGATATTTGAGAGGGGCCTTTTTGAAACTGGAACTTTGCAAGTCTTTTTGCTCTGGATTGTTAAAAATTATTGATATCTTACTTGTTTTGGAGCCAAGGATGACTTCAGTTTTCCAAGAAAATCTCTGTTGCCTTTATGCTGAAAATGTTCTCTCAAATACCTAGGGACCCATGGGACAGTGAAAAAATAACAGATGAAGGCAGACCTGTATGTCAGCTGATGTTCCTCAGGTTGGCCAGGGTGGGTTTTTTTGTGTATGTTTTTTTGTTTGTTTGTTTTTGTTTTTTTATCAAGGAAAACCTAGCAACATGTACATTTCATTTCTTCTGACTTTCTAAATCACAAATAAAAAGGAGTCATTTATTCCTTCTACATTATAGATGAATTTTAATCTGTTACCCATGAGAGGTTTCTTATTTTGTCAGTGATCATAATTTTTGTTCATAAATCAGTTGATATCAACATTTTTGGTGAGAATTCTTTTAGGGAACTCAAGTGCATGGCAGGCACATACATTATCTTTATGGCAAATGGATGGTATAAGTGGACCTTTCTCCATGGGTGCAGTCTCCCTGCCTCCTTAGGCTCTTATGGTTGGAAGGAAAAGCCTAGGAGTGCTTTAACTAAAGTACTCAGCATAGCAACAATGCCCAACTAGCTTCCAGATGGCATTTCTCTGGTCACGCCTATTGATCAGTTCCTGCAACTGGTCTAACAGGTAGTAATCACCAAAGGGCAGGCCAAAACAGGGTTAGGGGAGGGAACAGTCAAACCTGTTTGGCTGTCTTAAGGTAGTTATAAAAAGAAAAACGTTTTTTTAGTAGAAAAGAAAAAGAAAAATGGTTAGAGTCAGTGTGTTTCATCAAGGCTGCTTGACTATTTAGGAGGTTTTGATGACCAATGAATCACTTTCACAACCTGTGTCATGTGCCAATCTTGACTCTTTCCAACCTCTGTGCCTTTTTAGATATATCATCCCTTCTGCCTGGAATGCCCTATCAATACTTTGTTCTTTTAGTAAAATTCTGTGTTTCCATCAAGATCGCTCCTGTGAAATACAACTTCTCCTAACTCTTCTTTCATCTCAGGAGTTTAACATTTGCTAGCTGTTAGAATTTCTCTTACTGTACAGATTATTATCATTCTATTATTTTGTTTTCAGATGACATTTTATAACAGCTGCTATCCTCTTTTGCCCAATTCTTTATGCACCATCTACATCCTGCCTTTAAAAACTCATTCATCTAGTCCTCTGTTTCTATTTTTCTCTCAATATTTAGTGAAGGCCTGTGTGTGCCAGACATTGTGTTAATTGCTTTCCATATATTTCATTTAAATATTATGGCAGATTTATGTATTATTATCTTTATTTTACAACAGGCCAAACTAAGGTCAAGAGAATTTGAGTAACTTGCTCCAAGTTGCAGCTAGTAAGATGCAGAGCAAAGATTGGAATACAAATCTGTCAAACGATAATACACCATTTCTTCCAGACTATGCTATACTGGCTCCTATCTCTTTCTATAGTTTCCACTGACTCCTCTATGAATGTCCTATCTCATTTTTTGGGCACCTTCGTGGGGTTCTCCTAGAATCAGACAGGAATTTTGGCCTCGTAGTTCTCTGGGTCCATCACAGTGTGATTACCTAAGGGGAAGTCACTCAAAACAGTCTTTGGGAGAGACTTGGAGAAGGTGACTCTGAAATAATTGGGATGCAGGGTCATATCCACTTCCCCCAGTCAACAGTGCTTCTACCCTCAATGGGTGGATAGGCACTGGGCTCAGCATTGCCTATCCTGTTACTATCTTCTCCAGCTTTTCTTGAAGCTGTCACACAACTCAATATTTCCTTAATGGGGCCCAAGCTTGAGTTTTTCTTTCTAAATTCTCTTCTCTTGTCTTCTCTTCTCTTCTCTTTTTTCTCTTTTCTTCTCTTCTCTTCTTCCCCTGCCCTTCTCTGCCTCCTCCTCCCTTTCCCTATTCCCTTTCCCTTCCTATCTCCTCCTCCTCCTCCTCCTCTTGTTCTTCTTTTTTCTTCTTCTTCTTTCTTCTTTCTTCTCCTCCTCCTCCTCCTCTCTCTTCTCTCTCTCTCTCTCTCTGTAATCTTGTCAAGTAGTATGTAAGTGTTTTGGTAGGGTGCATGCTATAATCATCTTGATAAGTAGCTTTTGAATTTTCAGGAAATCAAATCATAACAGTACCCAGAAGCACAGCATAATGTGGGTGTGTTTTGGAGCTGCAGATTAAATTTCAGTTTTCAAATTTGATCTCAGATGACTTACTTTAGAATTATATAGGAAGAAATATCTGAATAATTTGATTAAAGCTTTTTATTATGGAGCACTAGATAAAAAAAATCATATTAAGTACAGTCCTTGAGTGTTATACAATAAAGATTTCAGCAGGCACTTCAGCCTTGATCAGGACTTGTTGAGTTTCATGTGATTCCAGGATAATGCACATCATTCTATTAGCTCCTGTTTACCAAGTACCTGAAATTTGCCAGATGCTTCACATATGTTGTTGTTTTTTAATTTTTTTATTTCAGCTTATTATGGGGGTACAAAAGTTTAGGTTATTTATATTGCCCATGCCCCCCACCCCCCTGAGTCAGAGCTTCAAGCGTGTCCATTCCCCAGAGAGCTGGAACCCATTCTACTAAGTGAAGTATCCCAAGAATGGAAAAAATAAGCACATATGTTGTTTTTAATTGTCATAGCTCTGCAAAGATGGATATTATGATCCCCGTTTTACAAAGGAGGAGAGAGAATCAGAGAGGTTATGCCATTTGCCCAAATTTATGCTATTTGCCACACTTAGTTAGTGACATTGCTGGGATTCATAGCCCAGTCTCTCTGACTCTCAAGTCAGTGATCCTGCTACCACATCATACTGCTTTGCCAATTAATAAATAGCTAAGGACACCTAACAGAAGTTTTACCATCTATGCCTGATAGTTTCTTAATCTCTGTGTTGAACATTAATTTATTGAGAGATTGTTAAATTCATCTCATCTCACCCCCCCCATCATTTTGTATATGAAGAAATTGAGGCTCAAAGGAAAACAGCAATTTTCTCAAGGCCTCACAATAAACCAGTGGAGTCAAGCCATGACCTAGATCTCCTTGCCTGATTTGAGAACTTTCATATACTCATTTGCATTACTACAGCTTTCTATGTATTTATGTTATCTCCCACTGGATTGCAAGCTTCCAAAAGGGAAGTGCTATGATTTTTTTTGCCCCTACAGACTTTGGCACAGGTCCGGACCATTGAGCTTTCAGCAGGCATTTGTTAACTGACTAATTGATACTTTTTGGCAATAACAGAGACAACCTTTCAGACCCTGTTAGAAGAGCAGCTTCCCTATTTACACAGTGTGGTGAATAGGCAACATATTTGTTGTAAACAGTAACTCTATAAATTGGGAACTAGGATGGGATGGGAACAGCCCTTCTTGGTATTATAGAGTCCAACCCCCTTGCTGTGTAGATGGGGATACTGAAGCCCAGGAAGGGAAAAGGACTTATCTCAAGGTCACAGACACATTTGTAACAGAGCTGGAACTATTTAAATTTATATTTACAGTAGGCAATACATGTACATGGTTTTTTTACCATGTATGTGAGAGCTTATTTCTGGGCTCCCTAATTGAGATTAAAGAACAAAAAATAATTTCTGATCATCCCTCAAATATGCAGTTCCCTTTCTCACAGACAACCATAATTTATTAGTTTCTATGTACCCTGCAGACATAGTATATGCATTTGTAAACATATATAAAAATATGTCAATTTTCCCCACACATTTAGTGTTTTGTGTTGTTTTGTATTTTTTTTTAATTTGTAGTATATCTTAGAGATTGTTCCATGTCAATATAATAGGACTACCTCTTTTTTGAGACGGGGTCTTGCTCTTTTGCCCAAGATAGAATACCTCATTTTTTTAATGGCTGCTTTATATGGCTGCATCATAATTTATTAGATTAATCAATCCTCTATTGATGGGCCTTTGTGTTGTTTCCAATCTTCTGCTATTATAAACAATGTTGCAGTGAATGTCCTTGTATTATGTCCTGTCACAAATATGCAAACATGTGCTGGGTCAAAACATATATTTTTTTTAATTTTGAAAGCTTTTGCCCAGTTATTCTACACAAAGGTTGTAAGATTATCATGCAAAATTTGGATGTGATGAAATTGATATATGAAATAGTTACTGTTCATTTTACAAAAGGATTATTGTCTTGGCTTTGCATAAGTATTCAACACAAAGATTCTTTAAATGATCAATCCCTACTGTACAATTAAATGAGAATTCAGTTTAAAGAAATGTGATTTGTACACTACTGTTCAGGAACACATCTATTGAGCAAAGCATGTGAAGATGGTAATATGTTTCTAAAATGCAATTGAGTCTATAAAGGTTGTGATTCCAATCATATTACCAAACCCCAGAGGTGCGCCTGGAGGAAAGTGTAGGGAGAAAGGAACAAGTGGGTCAGATCCAGCTAGAAGGGAGTAAAAGCTACCACAAGGGCAGAGCCAGTGGCATGCCAATAAACTGGCTTTCTCCAGGAAGGGTGGTAAGGGCTGATTTGTAGTGTTTGCTGGTCTCCATAATGTAGATATTTCGATCATGGCCAATTTCAAGCTACCAGTGTGATGACAGTGAATATGAAATTGGAAAAAGATGTTCAGAATTGTTTTTTGTGGTTAGTGCAAGCCAGCTCCAGCACAACACTGGACAGAAACTAAGGAAAGGCAGCTTTAGAACACAACACTTGGGCCTGGCCAAATGTCAGATGACCTTGGCAGAGGTTAGCTGGGCTATTCCTCATAGTGTTTTCCTTGGTGAGGTTGGAGCCTGTACTTCTCCCATAAGGTCTATCCAGATCCCATCTGAAGAAAATCATCTATTTGGTGCTCCCTATACTCCTCACTTAAATGGCGTGAACCTCACTGGTCTCCAGAGGAACAAAAGCAACATAAAAAGCAAGGTACTTTGCGAACTGTTTGTCAGGTGCTATTCCAGTGTCAAATATTCATCCTGTTATTAATCTGGTGTCAACTACAAAACTCCATAAGTAATCAACTCACCTGCAAGGTCCAACACCAGCAGTTCTCTCCCCTAGCTACACATTAGAAGCAATGGGGGAGATTTTAAAATATCACAGAGTCCACACCTTACCTCCAATCAAGATCAATTAAATCAGAACCACTGAGAGTGAGACTAGGATCAGTATTTTGTAAAAAGTCCCCTGGTGATTCTGATTTACAACCAAAGTTGAGAATTACTGCCCTGCTCAATCTGGTGCTGCCATCTGATCAGCTTTTTATACCACCTCTCCTTCATCATGTGCAAGGCACACTGGCCATCTTGCTATTCCAAGAACACACCAGATTCTTTCATGACTTCTAGCCTCTTCATTTGCTGTTCCTTCTGTTGAGAATGCTCCTCCCCTGCCTCTTTGCATATCTGGCCCCTCCTATTATTCAGTTCTCAGCTCAAATGCCACATCCTCAGAGAGTCTTTCCCCCAAACACACTACCTAAATTAGCCTCCCCCCATTATACCACATCACCCTGTTTAATTTCCTTCATTGTATATATCACCATCTAAAAATATCTAATTTTTTAAATTTCAACATATTAATGGAATACAAATGTTTTTGTTACATTGATACCTTTTATGATGCTTAAGTTGAGGCTCTTAGCATGCTCATCACCTAAATAGTGTCCACTGTACCCAATAGGTACTTTTATTTTTAAGTGTATCAACTTCTTTTTTTTTAATTTTTTTTTATTTCAGCATATTACCGAGGTACAAATGTTTAGGTTACATATATTGCCTTTGCCCCACCCGTACTTGAGTCAGAGCTTCAAGTATGTCCATCCCCCATGCACCGCACCCATTAGGTGTCTATATATCCATCCCCTCCTCCCCTCTCCCATCTGCCCAACACCCGATGAATGTTATTAGTATATGTACACTCAAGTGTTGATCAGTTAATACCAATTTGATGGTGAGTACGTGTGGTGCTTGTTTTTCCATTCTTGGGATACTTCACTTAGTAGAATGGATTCCAGCTCTATCCAGTATAATACAAGAGATGCTAGATCACCATGTTTTTTGTGGCTAAGTAGAACTCCACCAATAGGTACGTTTTTACCCCTCCCTCCCTCCCTTCCTCCCTTCCTTCTTGATTTCCAATTACCTTTACATCTCTTTGTTGCCCATTTTTGCCCATCGATTAGCTCCTAATTATTAGAGAGTACATGTGGTGTTTGTTTTTCCATTCCTGAGATACTTCACTTAGGACAATGGTCTCCAGTTTCATACAAGTTGCTGCAAAAGACATTATTTCATTCCTTTTTATGGCTGAGTAGTACTCCATGGTGTGTATGTGTGTGTGTGTGTGTGTGTGTACACACCACATTTTCTTAGTCCACTCCTGAATTGATGGGCACTTAGGTTGATTCTGCACCTTTGTGATTGTGAATTGTGCTGCAATAAACATCCAAGTGCAGGTATACTTTTGATAAAAATGACTTCTTTTCCTTTGGGTAGATATTTATCACTCATTTATTGTTTGTCTACTTCCACCAAAAGGTCACCTAACTTTAGGGCAAGGTCTTTGACTGTAATGCTCACAGTTGTTTCCTCAGTTGCCCAGAATAGTGCCTAGAGCATAGTAAGCATACATACTCAAAGATTATTCTTTAACCATCAGAGCATATATCTATGGTTGAACTCAGTGACGAATTCAAATACTTCATCATGTTCAGGTTTAAACTGTGGAGCATGATATTCAAGGCTGTTCATGGCCTAGCCACCATATAACTTATTAGCCTCATCTTCTTCCATTTCCTATCCTCTTGAAGAAGGAGGCCTGCATGAACTGCAATTACTAGGGAAGGTGGTCTGGAGCTGGACACTTCAGTGTTGGCTTTAGAGAAGAAGTGTATATGTTTGTGTGTTGGGGGCAGGGGACACAGGACAGAATGTTTGTAGCCAGGGCAGAAGCAAATGAAGAGAGCAGCATATTTAAGAGAGGTCACTGATGGAGATAAATAGAAGACAAGATAGACCCAAGTAACTTTACAAACAACCCTTTTAATATATTTAATATATTTCCTTTTCTAGATAACTTTCACATGTGTTCTATATTGTTTGTTTTGTATGATTCTCTGAAGTAGACAATGCCATTATTTTTATCCCCATTTTTAGATGAGGAAGCAAGGCCCACATTTCCAATTAAATTCAAAGCAGTGGAGCTGGGATATAACACCTGCTCTTTTGACTGCCAATCCAGTGCTCTTTAAATTTCCATTGTACAGAGCGTGGGCCAGACTGTAGAGGGTACTAAAAACCAAGGAGTTTGGGCTTGAGTTCTATTCTGTTTTTCTCACTAGAGCTAACCATAAGGTCAAAAGAAACAAAGATAATAATAGCTTGATGACCATTCCCAAAGAGCCTCCCTGTAGAACATCAGCTGAGGGACCTGGCTGAGGACTCATCCATGGTGCTGAGTTAACTACCACCTTTGTTTCTAGGTTGGTGGAACAGATGAGAGGATAGTCACGTTTTTGGAGTCACAGGGACTCTGCCGTCTCGCAAGGCCTTCTCACAGGAGACCTGCCTTTTGCCAGGACAGACTATATACCTAGAGCTGTCTAGCTTGTTCCACAGGCCCAAGAGCGGTATCCTGAGAGAAAAAAAAAGAGAGAAACTAGGACTCAGCAATGCTTGAGAAAGCTTTTCATAGAAGAGTTCCCTTGAGTGAGTAGGCCAGATATTCTAGGCTGCCTCAACCCCATAAATATTATGTCCATAGGATACAAGATGCTAAACAGGCCTTGGGCTGATTTCTGTCTGCAAAGATCACTCAGGGGAGAAGCACTTAGCTACTCCTTTCTGTAGTGCAGTGTTTTTGTTTTTCAGGAGCATCCCTTAGAGTCAAGAAAGTTGAGACTGGAAAAACAAGATAGGAATGCAGACTGGCTTCAGTTCTCCTTGAATCACACCCGAGTATACTCTGAGACTCCCAGCAAAAAATCTGTGTGAATAGAAGACTCTTGAACCCACCTTCCTTAGGTGGCTATATTCCCTTGGTGCATACCACATTCCTTTCTTGTTATAGATCAGTGGAACCGAGGTTAAAAGAGAAGTAGAGATATACATATGGTCACATAATGACTCATTGAGGCAGCATGGCTGATCTTTGGGTCTTCCACCTTCCTGCTCTGGGCTCTTCTTGCTATTCTGCACTGCACTGTCTCTGTCTTTCGAAGCATAGGGCTAGAGCCCATTTGGGAGAACACATCACACTGATAAGGGCAAACATCAACATTGCAGGTAATGCAGACCTGACTTCTAATCCTGATTCTGCCACTTACTAGCTGGTGACTAGAGATTTCAATATCTCTGAGCCTTATTTTCTTCATCTCTAAAATAGAAATTATAACTATCTGGAAGAGTTTCAGCAGGAATTAAATGAGGTAACATCTTTGTAGTCCACCTTAAAGAGTACAAAGAAAGACACCATAGGTTCCCCTGTCTTCATTGCTCTCCCCAGCAAATGAAATGTTACTCCTTCTTGTCACTTTGAAGAGGCAACGGGTAGATTTAGAATATGTTTAATACAAGGCAGATTATTGAGGAGAGAGGCAAATGAAATATTTGCTCAGTTATAGTGGTTAAGTAAAAAACATCTGGTAGCCTGGATTGAAACTGGGCTATACTCTTTCGAATCAGTAAGCAGCCTGTATCTAGGGTTTCCTGATACATAAATTAAAAATAATGGCCTGTATCCTCCCTACTTTGAAGAAAGGCTCCATGAGATAATGAATATGAAAATGATTTCAAAGTAATAAAGGAAATATTCAGCAAATACAGAGAATATACTGGGCATTAACTTGAGTTTTAGTTCCATAACTATTATTGAATCATTGTGTTTTCTTGGCCAGGTACATTCTGCTCTCTGGATGTCAGCTTCCTCATCTATAAGATTGTTGGATTAGATAATCTCTACAGAGATTTTGGGGGTTTTTTTGTTTGTTTGTTTAATTCAGGATATTATGGGGGTACAAACATTTTGGTTACATGAAATGCATTTGCCTTGCTCAAGCCAGGGCTACAAGCGTGTCCTTCCCCCATACAGTGTGCCCCGTTTCCATTAGCTGTGGGTTTACCCCCCGACCCCCGCTACCCACCACCCACCACCCCCCCACCTGACTGGCACCCAGTGAGTATTACTACCATGTGAACACCTTAGTGTTGATCAGTTAGTACCAGTTTGATGGCAAGTACATGTGATGCATGTTTTTCCATCCTTGTGATACCTCACTTTGAAGGATGGGCTCAAGCTCTATCCAGGATAATATAAGAGGTGCTAGTTCACCATTGTTTTTTGTAGTTGAGTAGTATTCCATTGTGTACATATATCACATTTTATTAATGTGCTCGTGTATTGGTGGGCATTTGGCTTGTTTCCACATCTTTGCAATTGTAAATTGTGCTGCTATAAACATTCGAGTGCAGATGTCTTTATTATAGAATGTCTTTTGTCCTTTTCGGTACATGCCCAGTAATGGAATTGCTGGATCAAATGGTAGATCTACTTGTATTTCTTTAAGATATCTCCAAATTACTTTCCACAGTAGTTGTACTAATTTGCAGTCCCACCAGCAGTGTAAGAGGGTTCCAATCTCTCCACATTCACGTGAACATTTGTTATTTGGGGACATTTTGATAGAGGCCATTCACACTGGAGTTAGATGATATCTCATTATAGTTTTGATTTGCATTTCCCTAATGATCAGAGATATTGAGCACTTTTTTATACGTTTGCTGGCCCTTAGTCTGTCTTCTTTTGAAAAGTTTCTGTTCATGTCATTTGCCCATTTATTGATGGGGTTGTTTGATTTTTTCTTGTTGATTTTCTTAAGGTCTACATAGATTCTTGTTATCTGCCCTTTATCAGAAGTGTAGAAAGCAAATATTTTCTCCCATTCTGTAGGTTGTCTATTCGCTCTAGGGACAGTTTCCTTGGCTGTGCAGAAGCTTTTTAATTTGATCAGGTCCCATTTGTGTATTTTTGTTTCTGCTGTGATTGCTTTGGGGGTCTTCTTCATAAATTCTTTGCCTAGGCCAATGTCTAAAAGAGTCTTCCCCATATTTTCTTCCAGAATTCTTAAGGATTCATGCCTTGGGTTTAAGTGTGTTATCCAATGTGAGTTTATTTTTGTGAGAGGTGAGAGGTCTGGGATCCAGTTTCAATCTTCTGCCTGTAGATATCCAGTTTTCCCAGCACCACTTATTGAATAGAGATTCTTTTCCCCAATGTATACTTTTTTCTGCTTTGTTGGAGATTAGATGACAATACAAGGATGGTTTTATATCTGGGATTTCCATCCTATTCCAAAGGTCTGTGTCTCTGTTCTTCTTCCAGTACCATGCTGTTTTGGTTACTATAGCCTTGTAGTAAAGACTGAAGTCTGGCAGACTGATGCCTCCCAATTTTTTCTTTTTGCTTAAGATTGCTTTGGCTATACGAGGTCTTCTCTGGTTCCATATGGAGTGTAGAATTATTTTTTCTAAATCTGTAAAGAATGATGGTGGAATTTTGATAGGGATTACATTAATTCTGTGGATCACTTTAGGTAGAATGGACATTTTAGCAATATTGATTCTACAAATCCATGAGCATGATAGGGATTTATATATGTGCACATCATCTACAATTTCTTTTCTCAGTGTTTTGTAGCTATCCCTATAAAATCTCTCACCTCCTTTGTTAAATATATTCCTAAATATTTAACTTTCTTTGATGCTATTATGAAAGGCATTGCATCTTTGGTTCAATTTTCAGCTTGACTATTATTGGCATATATGAATGCCACTGATTTGTGTGCATTAATTTTGTATCCTAAGACTTTACAGAATTCGTTTATCAATTCCAGGAGTCTCTTGGCTGAATCCTTGGGATTTTCTAGGTATAATAGCATATCATCAGCAAAGAGTGAGAGTATTTGACCTTCTCTGCCCCCATTCAGACATCCTTAATTCCCTTCTCTTGTCTGATTGCTCTGGCAAGGACTTCCAGCGCTATGTTGAATAGAAGTGGAGATAGTGGACAACCTTGTCTGGTTCCAGTTCTAAGCAGGAATGCTTTCAATTTTTCCCCATTCAGTATGATATTGGCTGTGGGTTTGTCATATATGGCCTTAATAATTTTAAAGAATGCCCCATCTATGCCTATTTTGTTGAGGGTTTTTATCATACAAGTGTGCTAGATTTTATACAATGCTTTTTCTACGTCTATTGAGAGAATCACATGGTCTTTGTTCTTGCTTTTATTTATGTGGTGAATTACATTTATAGATTTGCGTATGTTGAACCAGCCTTACATCCCTGGGATAAAGCCCACTTGGTCGTGGTGAATTATTTTTTTGATGTGATGTTGGATTTAGTTTGGTAAAACTTTGTTGAGAATTTTTTCTGCAGATGTTTTTGCCTGTTCTGACATTCAAGGAGTTTATTACTTAAATAATAATAAATATGATATGTATAATGCTTTGTGTGGTATTTTTCCCATCTATTATTTCATGTGAGAATAGCACTGGAATGCTGCACTGGGAGTGAGGACAACAGGATTCTTGTCTCTGTTTTGACACTCGCTCATGTCGTGACCTTAAACAAGTTTCTTCAAGTCTCTGAGTCTCAGTTTCTCAATCTGTAAAATAGGAGGTGTGGCAGTTGAACTAAATCAATAGGTCTCTAAACTTCTCCACAAAGCCCTGGGGAAGGGGTCCTACAGAATTTCTGTAAGGCATACTGCAAGGCTAAGCCTACAGAGAAGAGGAGAAAAGGACAGGTCTGGCAGGAGGAGTTCTAAGTTTCCTATGCCAGCTTCAGGCAGATTAGTTTAATTTTACCTCATTTTCACAAATGAGGCTTATATGTAATCATTTCTTTTTTATTGTTTTTTTTTCAGGATATTATGGGGGTGCAAATATTTTGGTTACATGTAATGCATTTGCCTCACCCAAACCAGGGCTACAAGTGTGTCCTTCCCCAATACAGTATGCTCCACTTCCATTAGTTATGGGTTTGCCACCACCACCCACCCCCCGACTGGCACCCAATGGGTATTACTACCCTGTGAACACCTTAGTGTTGATCAGTTAGTGCCAATTTGATGGTGAGTACATGTGGTGCATGTTTTTCCATCCTTGTGATACCTCACTTTGAAAGATGAACTCAATCCCTATCCAGCATAATATAAGAGGTGCTAGTTCACCATTGTTTTTTGTAGTTGAGTAGTACTCCATGGTATACATATACCACATTTTATTAATCCACTCACATATTGATGCTCAGTTGGGTTGTTTACACATCTTTGCAATTGTGAATTGTGCTGCTATAAACATTCGAGTGCAGATGTCTTTATTATAGAATGTCTTTTTTTCCTTTGGATAGATGCCTAGTAGTGGGATTGCTGGACCAAATGGTATTTGTATTTTTAGCTCTTTGAGGTATCTCCAAATTACTTTCCACAGGGGTTGTAATAATTTGCAGTCCCACCAGCAGTGTAAGAGTGTTCCAACTCTCCACATCCAAGCCAGCATTTGTTGTTTTGGGACTTTATGAAGAAGACTCCCAAAGCAATCACAGCAGAAACAAAAATAAACAAATGGGACCTGATAAAATTAAAAAGCTTCTGCATAGCCAAGGAAACTGTCATCAGAGTGAATAGACAACCTACAGAATGGGAGAAAATATTTGCTTTCTACACATCTGATAAAGGGCTGATAACAGGAATCTATATAGAACTTAAGAAAATCAACAAGAAAAAATCAAACAACCCCATCAATAAATGGGCAAATGACATGAACAGAAACTTCTCAAAAGAAGACAGACTAAAGGCCAGCAAACATATAAAAAAGGGCTCAACATCTCTGATCATTAGGGAAATGCAAATCAAAACTACAATGAGATATCACCTAACTCCAGTGAGAATGGCCTGTAATGGTTTATTTTTAAAAGGAGTTCACTGTGAAGGAAAAAAACTTGATTTGTTTGACATTTTTAGATTCCACATGTACGTGAAGTCATACAGTATTTCTCTCTCTATGCCTGGCTTATTTCGCTTCACAGAATATCCTCCAGGGTCATCCATATTGTCACAAAGGACGGTATTTCCTTCTTTTTAAAGGCTGTGTAGTATTCTGCTGTGCATTTGTACCCTATTTTCTTTATCCATTAATCTGTTGATGGATACTTAGGTTTCTTCCATATCTTGGCTAATGTGAATAATGCTGAAAAAAGTCAAACACATAGAAGCGGAGAGTAGAACGATGGTTACCAGGGTCTGGGGGGTAGGTTGAGTGGATGGGAAAAGGGGAGATATTGGTCAAAGGATACAAAGTTAAGTCAGATTGGAGGAATAAGTTTTGGTCATCTATTGCACAGCATGGTGACCATAATTAATAATAATGTATATTCCAAAATTGCTGAAAGAGTAGACTTTAAACATTCTCACTACAAATAAAAATGAATAAAAAAAAAATAAATGTTATATTTGTTAAAAAATAAGTAGGTGAGATGATGGCTATATTAATTACTTTGATTTAATCTTTCCACAATGTATAAATATATCAAAACATCACATTGTACCCCATAAATATATGCAACTGTTATTTGTCAAATAGTTTTTTTTTTTAACTTGGTTAGATGAGCTCTAAAGCCTTAGGTATTAAAAATGGGATCCAGCCAAATATATTGCTTAGTAACTTCATTTTTATTGTTGTTTTAACAAACCAGTATTTGATGAACATATTTATAAGTTAGAAACAAGACACTGAGATCATGATTAATAACTGCACAGTATTTCCTTGCATGAATAGGGAATAATTTATTTAATCATTTCCAATTTTCCTTGTTTAAATAATGCTACAATGAACTTCTTTTTGTTTTTTTTTTTTTTTTTTAGGATTGACACACATGTAATTTATTTGACAAGCATAGACTTTTTAAAAAGAGAAAACCTCTATTAAATGTTACCAAAATCACTTTTGATTTGGAATATGACAGCCCACTCATCACTTTTGGGATGCCAGCCAACCAGGACCCAAGTACTGCCAGCTGCACAAACTCACCCAGGCCCCCAAGCCCTTCCCCCTCCTGCCACCCCTCCATCCTCCCGCCTGCCACCCCTCCCTGTCCACTGAACCAAGTATAAGGGCACACAATGCTCCGCTATGGGACTCAGCACTTGATATAATAAGTGTAGTACTTAACATTTATTGGGCCCCTACAAAATGCTGTACATGTATTATCTTCATTAATCTTCACAACAACACTATGAGGCAAGTACTATTATTATTTTATAAATGAGGAAACCAAGGCCCAGAAGGGATACATATCCTGCCCAGGTTACCACTGAGGTCATCAGACTCCAGGTTCTCTGCTCTTATTCACTTCGCCATGAGGGATAATTAAATGAGGGATGGGTGCTTCAGAACAAATATATTTTCCTTGTTTTCTCTATTAGAAATATATTCCCTGATTTTTTAAGGAAAGGGTTTTTTTTGTTTTTTTGTTTTTGAGACAGAATCTCTCTGTTGCCTCGGCTATAGTGTGGTGGCATCATCATAGCTCACTGCAACCTCAAACTCCTGGCTCAAGCAATCTTCCTGCCTCAGCCTCCCAAGTAGCTGGGACTACAGGTGCACACCCCCATGCCCAGCCAATTTTTTTCTATTTTTTGGTAGAGATGTGGTCTCACTCTCACTCAGGGTGATCTTGAACTCCAGATCTCAAGCCATCCTTCTGCCTTGGCCTCCGAGAGTGCTAGGATTATAGGCCTGAGCCACTGTGACCAGCCAGAAAGCAGTTTTAATGATGCCAGGGATATGTGCTTTGAACATCGCTTTTTCAACATTTTGAAACAATTGCCAGAATTTAACTTCTCTCTTTAGTCCATTCTCTGGCTTCCCCTGGTCACTATGAACCCAAATGCAGTCTATTTAGTGAATATGAGACTTGGATTCGGGGTCCACAGATATAAGTGTTTCTACAGATGGGCTCCATGTGCAGGGAGGGATGCGTGTGGAGGGGACCTCAGTCAGCTCATCCCCGCAGGATGCCCAGAATCCCTGGGTCTGGCCAGGTAAAGCCTTTGAGTGAAGAAGAAGGTTGGGCAAGGTTGAGACAGGTTGGGAAATCATTAAAATCCACCCATCCACTGTTTCCCTGGCCCCATGTGCACCAAACACCTAATGCTGAAGCATGGGCATGAACTTCTTTTTGTATTTACCAATGTTTTCTTATACGACATTCCTAGAAGTGGAATTACTAGTAAAGGTTTATACATATTTTTAATTTTTTCAAAATATATTGCAAAACTGCTTTCTAAAAATTTATATTCCCACCAGCAATACCTCATCACCAATACTTAGTATTTAATCTGTACCAATCTGACTTATTAAAATGATACTTAATTTGTATTTGTGTGATTTCTAGTGAAATTAAACAATTTTCATATGTTTGTTCATCATTTGTATTTCTTCTTTTAATTGCTGTTGCTCAGTTTTCTATTGTACTGTTCATTTTATACATCAAAGATACTGACCATCAATTTTACATATTTGATGCCAATAATTTTTCTTAGTTTGTGGTTTGTCTTTAAATTTTATCAGGAGGTTTATTTTATATAAGAAATCAAATGTTTTCTAGTGAAATTTATCAAATCTGTTTTCACTTACATTTTCTTCATTGTCATCCTGTGAAATCCCCTTTTCTGCCTTCAAAAAATTTTTAATTTTCACCTATATTTTCTAATAGTACTTCAGTGATTTCCTTTTGTTTTTTTTTTATTGGCATCTTTAGTCTATCTGGAATTTATTTTGATTTTAACTAGTAATTTAACCTTATTCCCTTTTCTAGATGCTTAAACAGTTGTTCTGACATCATTTAGCGAATAATTCATCCTTTCTTCAATGAATTGGCATGACATATTTCATATACTCTATCTGTTTTTGGCTTTTCTGGGCTGTTACACTGATCAACCTAAGCCAGACCCAATATCAAACCATTGTAATCGTTGTGGCTTTATAGTACTTTAAAGGCCTAGCAGGGAAAGTCTCATTACTCTTGCTGTTCACAAATATCTTGGCATTATCACGTTTTAGTCCTTCGGATAAACTTTGGGATTATTTTGTCAAGATTTTGTCTGAGTTTTTTTCAATTTATAGATTTCATGGGGAGAGAACAGAAATGATTATAATATTGCATCTTCTCAGCCAAGAACATGGGATATCATTCTCTTTAATTTAGATTTTCTCTTAAATACTGCCATAAAGTTTTTTGTTTTGTTCACATAGGTCCAGAATTAACGCTCTGTATATAAAGTGTGAGAAATCCTACATTCTTCAGTCTTCTCTATAGGTTAACAATGAAGATGATGACTCAACACTTTCATCATTTGCACGATGTGATGCCACTAATATTGGGTAACTCCCCTGCCTTATCTCCTCTGCTCCAAACAGGATTTTTCAGAATGAACAAATTGAAACAAGACTAATCAGACACTGACCTCAATGCATACCGCATGGCAGCACCAATGGGGCTGACAGAAAACAGCAGAAATAGGAAGCCTGTGGAGAAAATATCTGCAAGCTGTCTCATGACTTCTATTTCTCCTGGAGCTTTGAATCATACTTAAGTTTTATGATGGAAAAATAGGACCATGAAGAAAAACGCAGAACACCATGAAACAGTCAAGGATTTCAGAGCCAACTGGCATTCAGAGGACCTCATGCTAGCCCATTATGTGACTATTCACAGTAGTCAAGTGTTTGGGGTTGTTCTGATAAGGCAGTTATTAAGCATTTAAATAAGTGGTCTGTTTGCAGCTCTAGAGTGTGGCCTTACCTGCTTCAACATGAGAGAGGATTTTTGTATCTTGCCAGTCATTTCACAATGACCTTTTGTGAGACCTTCATTATAGGTTGTGGAAATAACTTTGCCGTTGGAAGTCAACAGTGTCAAAGAGCTGGGTATAATGTTTGTAGTGTTTGAGGGGAGGGGCGCTGGATAGGTGTTTGTATTCTCTGTGTTAATTATTCAGTTACCTAGGCTACCACACGGGAACAGAAAACCTTCTAGAATCCCCTTGGAGCAAGCCCAGATCGCACTTACACACTTCTTCTGTCAAGTGAATACAGGCAAAGTACCCACAGGGCCATACACTTCCTAGCCAAAGAGCAAAGATGCCTGCCATGCTCAGAATGCTTTGTCTTCAAACAACCACCCATACCAACTCTCCTTTGGATGCAGTTTCCTAATTTTGTTCTAGAACTACCACCAAGTTGCTGTGATTTGAGACATGTCATTTCAATACTGTGTGTCCATTTTCATAACTGAGGAGTCAAGCATAACATTGGGGAATTTTATTAGAAGGCTTTTAAGGTACTTTATAGTCCAAAGATTCTGTGTTTCTAATTAGGCACAATGAGTTAGAGCTATACAGAGACAGTGAGTTTCCTGGAAAAAAGAGTCTTATAACAGAGTCCAGAGATAGAATGAGCTACATTCAAGAACGGGTAGGGCAGCCACTTTGCAGGGATGTTTACAGAGGGGATTCAAGCTTTGTATGGAGGAGTGGGTGTGGCGCCACCAAATAATTTAAAATTTGTTCCAATCTGTGGGATTCATAGCATTATAAACTGTGATTTGGATCTAACCAAGGATATGATGCCAGGCAGGTCAATATCCCTGCTAAACATAGGTACAAAAATCCTCAACTAAATACTAGCATTATTCCTGGGGTGCAAGGACGGTTCAACATAAATCAGTAAATGTGATTCACCATATTAACAGAATGAAAGACCAAAACCATATGATCATCTCAATGGATGCAAGAAAAAGCATTTGACAAAATGCAACATCCTTTTATGATAAAAACTCTCAACAAAGGCTGAACAATCCAGATCTTGTGACTTCTGGCCCAGTGCTCTTTCTCTTATCTGGTACTTGAATATTTTTGTTCAGCAGAGATTTTCCTCTGTAACATCAACACCTAGTACAGTGCCTGGCATATAATAGATGCTCAGTAAATGTTAAGTTAATATGTAATGGCCCTGGTTGTATTGGGCTGTACACTTATTCCTGGGCATATCCATAAAGAACATCTGTGTTTTAGATCATTTTGTTTTAGACCAAGAGGCACCCCAGGAAAAGGTATGAACTATGCTAAGGAAATTATCTGAGTTCCAAAGTGGAAAAAAAAAACAATGTCATGCTTTTTCCACTGTAACCTCCCTCATTCATAGGGTGATTCACTTTCAGAAGTGGAATATAGAACTCCTCTGGGAGCCTTATTCCATTGGCTGGGCAACCATTCTTTTGGCAAACTGGGAACCAGGAACTAGCATTTTCCTGTGGAAGAAGAGATTTCTCAAAGAAATCAAGTACCTCTAACTTGAACTTATTTCAGTAATCAGTGTGACAAGCTAGCCTTGAGTATTGCAGCGGTGCCCATACTGTGGGGGTATCCGAATTCTAGAACACAAGTGGCAGTGGAACTGAACCCACTGAAATTGGATACAGGGCCTGCCTTCTAGGAGCCATCCTTTCTGTGCACACATTGCAGTCCTCAGTTTGCAGCAGAAAAAAGCCATTAGCAAATTATGTGTTCTACTTATGCAAATAAATCCTGCACTATGGTAGAAAGAGCACTGGCCTAGAGGCCTTAATTTTTGCATCTGTTAAATGAAGGTGATGATAGTACCTACCTCAAAGCACTGCCGAGATGATTTATTTAAATAGCATATGTAAAACCCCTGATACAGGCCTGGTTCATAGTTGGTACCAAATAAATGTTAATTTTCTTTCTTCAGGGGCCTCTGATTTAGTGTGATTCTTCACACAAGTCACTTCCCTGGAACCTATCCTTGGAATGAAAGGGTTATACTGGTGTGATTTTTTTTTAACAGTTCCTTCAAACCTAGCATTTTGGAGTCCTTTAACAAAAGGAGAAAGGAAGGAAAGAAGAAAGAAAAAGGGGGGAATAAACAAGGAAAGAAAATTTTTAAAAAACAGAGAAGAAAAAAGAATCCTTTATTACAATAACACTAATCCCATGCTCTTGCAAGTAGCCCTTTAAGTAAAAGCAGTGCTTCACTGACCTGGTTACTACTGAATCTACTACATAAAATAACCAGCTATAATAGATGTATTTCTGTGCCTGATTTGTACATTTTAGGTTTAGTAAAAGGAGAAGAAAGGTGAGCTGTAGCTAAATTTATGTTTTTGGTTTTTTTCTCCCTCTGCAATCAAATGGCAATCACTCTTTAGTTTTTCTTCCTTTCCCCACCACAAACATTTCTCCTCTGCCAAAAGAAGCTGCCCTAAAATCCTAGTCTATCCAGTACCCCAAAGCATAGCAGTAAATGTGAGGAAAAAATACCTGGGGTATGGAGAAAGAAAAGAGTGGAGTGAGGGGATGCACAAGCTCAGGCAGGAGCAGGGCTGTGAGCATGAAAAGTTGCCCATGTTTCAGAGCAGCCAGGGCTGTATCTTTGTCTATTCCTGCTGGTGACTCTTCAGGCCTATGCATCTCTCTGCTCCACTTGTGTAGTCATTAAGTCTGTCCGTACTTGTTGAGGGCCTACCATGTGCCAGGCTTGTGCTAGGAACAAAAGAACAAAGTATTGCACAAAATATGTGTTTTTGAGTGGACCTTCGCATCTTTCTTTGAGCAGCTGTGATCCTGAGGACCTCTGGGTGTGAGAATGTGTGTGTATGTGTGTTTCTGTGTATCTGTGACAACTCCACATATGCATGGCAGTGATCTCTGTTGCTCTGCTGGCTTCAGAGAATTTCCTTCTACTGGCTGTGAGTTACTACACAAAGAGTGGGCTTTATCTGTGGTTGATTTTTATACCCTGCAAGATTGGGGGCATGATCATTAGCAATTTAAAAATAATTAGAAATCTCGTAGTGTTCTCTTTTATAGAAGCTTTACCTGTACTGGTATTATGAAAAATAAGCATCTCATTAGCTCAAGTATTAATATGATCCCATGCATGATTGCAGGCATCAATAGAAGGAAACATTGACCAAGCCCAAGTCTCTGCTGTACCGTGCTAAAGGAGCGACAATTTCCACAATTGATTATTTTCTCATGGGTATTTCTGGCTTTTACTAAAAGTAGAGCATTTTATTTTAAAAACCAGTGAGTACTCCTAATAATGAAGGTATCAACAGCACCTTCATTGTTCATCCCTGCAAAAATATATATGAAAATCAAACAATATAACACAAAATTAAACCAGCCTGTTTTCATAGATTCTGTGTGATCAAATTATTTGGGGCCATTCTCTGTCTACTTCTTTCAGCTGGTAGGATATATCTTCAAACCTTTTCTGCCCTAGAAATACTTACAAAAAGAGACTCTGAAAACACATTAACAGCTTTGTCTATTCTTGTATTTGTTCTTCCAGGCAAACAGAAGTACCTATGTGCCAGCAGAAATGATTGCACCATTGATAAATTCCGAAGGAAAAATTGTCCATCTTGTCGTCTCCGGAAATGCTACGAAGCAGGAATGACTCTGGGAGGTAAGAGACTTTTTTTCCTCTTTCTCCTCCTCCTTCTCTCTCCCCTTTCCTCCCTCATCTCTAGTTCTCTCTTTAAACCATATTTTCCTCTTTGATGCTTCTGAGGGAGCCAGCCATGCTCCAGATTCAGGCTGACCCTTTCATATCCAATGTGGCCATCACCCAGCTGGTGCTTTTTTTCATCCTTAACCATGCCACTCACCACTCTGAGGCTTGGTGTTAAAGCAGGAGGTGGGAAGCAAACAGAGGATGAGTGAATGTGCACTTGACTGGGCAGAATTCCTCAGGGGACTTAATGGTACTGACCTAATGTTATTCAGTGGTAGCTAGGATAAGGGAACTAAAGAATCCAGAACAGTCGCAGGTGCAGGATGACCCAGGCACAGGCTGGCCCTGAACACCTAGGAATATCACTCAGCTAACTGCTGCCTATGTTGTAGGGCCAGCCACCTGGAATGAGAAGCTTCTTCTCTTTTGAGCTTGTGACTAGGCTGCCAAACAGAGCCAATTTCCTATCCTACATCCACCAAGGATGAGGAAGCATTTTAATCATTTCCTTTTGTTTGCAAATCTATTGATAATTTCCAAAACCATTTTTTCAGCAGCACAGCAGCTTGATAGAAGGAGGATACAGCTCTTTTAAGGGCAAGCTTCTCTCATAAAGCTCTGTCCCCTGAGTCTGTGTCTACCATGAGCTTTGTCACCATTCCAGAAAGGGTTGACATCAGTTGATTGACACTTATATTTTCCCTCTCCATATTCCTCATCTCTTCATGTTTACATCTGCTCAATGCCAGGGTCTTCCCTGCTGCCTGCTGCTTCAAAAAAGATGCATTTTTTTTTTCATGAGAAAAGCAAGCTCATTAATCTACTTTGATTTGGAAATGGAATTTGAAGAAAGGCAAGCCTATTTCTGAATCCCTACAACTGTGGCCTCATACCTGATTATTCATTATCATCCTGGAAAACCCAAGTGCCTAGAATCCAGTCCTCTCCCTTCTCCTCTCAAGGCTAATTTAGAGAAGTTGTCTATCTCTGCTTTCTGTGAGGTGCTCAATACCTTGTCTGCCTATGTGCATATTTATAGACACCAACTTGTTTTCTAACCCTGGAGCAGAGCCATGTGTGGGTCTTCATGTAGATAACTATATCCTCCCCTCCTCACAGGCTGGTAATATTCTTTAAACAGACTAAAGTATCTCAAATGAATTGACTCAGGCTCGATCATAGACAGTTTGAAAAGAAGCATCTCAAGTAGCATCTAGTACTCCCAGACATCACAGGCAGAATCTCTGTGAGTGGCTTTCCAGGCAGCCACATCAAATGAGACTCAGTATCTGAGAAAAACCAAACTTGTTTTTGTTTGCTTGGTGTGCTCCCAAGAAATCCAACAATTGTGGTCTGTAGTCAGGGAGAAGAAGCAGGACTGGGAAGGGGGAGTGCAGACAGGAATGCGGGAAAGGTGACAAAGGGATTAACTAGAGGAAATTTTCTCCATAGGAATGTTGCAACCCCATGGCGAGGGTTCTGATACACTCAGCTCTCAATTATTTAGCCTTCTGTGAATTATGTGTAATAGATGGAGGCTGCCCAGGTACAGAACCCCTTGGCTTGCCATCTACTGATATGAATTGCAAGCCGACTTTGATGCAGGTAAAGTTTAATGGTAAGAAAGGTCCTCATAACATGTGGTTCTAAATCTTTTTTTTTTCCAGCTCATCATGGGGGTACATAAGTTCAGGTTATATACATTGTCCATGTCCCGCCCATCCCCCCGAGTCAGAGCCTCAAGCGTGTCCATTCACCAGGCAGTGCACCTGGCACTCACCATGTAGTCATACCTCCATCCCCTCCCCCTACCCCCCACCTCCCCAAGTCAGCACCCTCAAGCATGACGATTCCCCAGACGGTGCACAACGCACTCATCATGTAGGCATACACCCATCCCCTCCCCCTACCCCCCGTCTCAGTCTGATATCCAATTGGTACCCTTCCCCGATGTACATTTAGGTGATGATCAGGGAAACCAATTTTCTGGTGCGTACATGTGATGCTTGTTTTTCCATTCTTTGTCTCAGCCAACATCCTCCATTATAAGGCAATCTGTGACATGATTACAGTGAACCTTTTGAAAAGGAGCCTGTGTATAACAGATAATTTCACTGTGCCATAGAGTAGTCATACACAAGTTTGTAAATAAATTTATTAGAGAGAATGGTACAGTAAGTTTTTAAATTGATTTATTGGGTAGGGATTACTCAAACTTGAGTGAGCTTGGTCAACACAATGAAGACCAGCTGAGAACTTCTGTGCACTGGCTTTTGTTTCAGTTCTATCTTTGGGATACTTCACTTAGTAGAATGGGTTCCAGCTCTATCCAGCAAAATACAAGAGGTGCTATATCACCATTGTTTCTATAGCTGAGTAATACTCCATGGTATACATATGCCACATTTTATTAATCCACTCATGTATTGATGGGCACTTGGGTTGTTTCCACATCTTTGCAATTGTGAATTGTACTGCCATAAACATTCGACTGCAGATGTCTTTTTCATAGAATGTCTTTTTTTCTTTTGGGTAGATGCCCAATAATGGGATTGCTGGATCAAATGGTAGGTCTACTTGTATCTGTTTAAGGTATCCCCATATTGTTTTCCACAGAGGTGTACTAGTTTGCAGTCCCACCAGCAGTGTATGAGTGTTCCTATCTCTCCGCATCCACACCAACATTTATTGTTTTGGGACTTTTTTTTATTCTTATTTCAGCATATTTTGGGAGCACAAAAGTTTAGGTTACGTATAATGCCCTTGCCCTTCCCCCCTAGTCAGAGCTTCAAATGTGTCCATCCCCTAGACAGTGCGCATTGCACTCATTATGTATGTGTACACCCATCCCCTCCCCCACCCACATCTGCCCAACACCCGATCAATGTTATTCCTAAATGTGCTCTTAGGTGATGATCAGTGAAACCAATTTGATGGTGAGTACATGTGGTGCTTATTTTTCCATTCTTGGGATACTTCATTTAGTAGAATGGGACTTTTTGATAAAGGCCATTCTCACTGGAGATAAGTGATATCTCATTGTGGTTTTGATTTGCATTTTCCTGATGATTAGAGATGTTGAGCATTTTTCCATATGTTTGTTGGCCATTCTTCTGTCTTCTTTGGAAAGTTTCTGTTCATGTCTTTTCCCCACTTTTTGATAGGGTTGTTTGATTTCTTTTCTTGCTGATTTTCCTGAGTTCTAAATAGATTCTGGTTATCAGCCCTTTATTGGATGTACAGCATGCGAAAATTTTTTCCCATTCTGTAGGTTGTCTGTTTCCTCTTGCGACAGTTTCCTTGGCTGTGCAGAAGCTTTTTAATTTGATCAGGTCTCATTTATTTATTTTTGTTGTTGCTCTGATTGCCTTTGGGGTCTTCTTCATAAATTCTTTGCCTAGGCCAATGTCTATAAGAGTTTTTCCCACATTTTCTTCTAGAATTCTAATAGTGTCACACCTTAAGTTTAAGTCTGTTATCCACTGTGATTTTATTTTTGTGAGAGGTGAAAGATGTGGGTCCTGTTTCAGTCTTCTACATGTGGCTATCCAGTTTTCCCAGCACCATTTATTGAATAAGGAACATTTTCCCTAGTGTATGTTTTTGTCTGCTTTTTCAAAGATTAGATGGCTATATCAGGATGGTTTTATATTCGGATTCTCAGTTCTGTTCCATTGGTCTGTGTCTCTGTTCTTGTGCCAATACCAAGCTGATTTAATAACCATAGGCTTGTAGTATAGTTTGAAGTCTGGTAAATTAATACCTCCAATTTTGTTCTTATTGACCAAGGACCTTTCTGGTACTAAGATTTTGTGATTCTATGTATGAAGCCACACAGAAAAGATTTTAAGTTTTTTAGCCCTTTCTTAGATTGTCTGTCCTCTGCTCCCAGAAGTATAGATAGTGGAGACTTGAGTGCTTTGACTAATAGTAATTAAAGCTACCTCCATTCACACCTACATTAGACGCGCAGTATATACATAAGATAACATAAGATACATTGTATGTCTAAAAGTAGACTGGGTGGATAGATTATTGAAGCAGTGGAGGGCAGAAGGGCTCTCTTTATATCTTAAAGAAATTGGCACTTTGCAGCTGATGGCTGCTTGGTCTTTAGGCCTCAGGATCTCTAATCTGGCTTTCTTTACAGTGTACCATCCACTGTTTGGTGATGGGATCCCTTCAACTCAGAGATACTTAATGCATATAGCCCCATCTTTCCTGCTTTCAGGCCTACCTATCTGTTTCTTACTTCTCTTCCTAGGAGCTTTTGGTGCTTCTGAAAGAATCTTGGGGCTGGTTGGAGTCTCAGGATGGTTTCCTTAAAGACTATCTCCAGGCTTTCAGCTGCCCATCCACGACAAAGATAGGCCTTTCTTTGTGTTTAATACATGATTCATTTCTGGCTGCATTTGAAAACCACATATTGCTAATTGCTTCAGCAATTTAATTTCCTTGACTACTTTTCATTTAAGAAAACTCTTATAAGGTGTGAGATAAGAACCTTCCCTCCAGTGAACTAGCTGTGGCTTTTTCACAGCTCATAATGATAATAAATGTACAGCCATCTATCACTTTTCTCAGCACTTTCTAAGGGTACACTCCTACTTTCCAAGATGGAATGAAAAAGAAAGAATTGTGCCTCCTGCCATTTATTTCCCTGACCCCTCCCTGCTTTCCATTTTTCCTCCTATTTCTGCCCAAACATTATTTATCTTTGTGTTTTGCAACTATTGAGTTCTCAGCTTTTAGTAAATGGCATTGGCCCCTGTTGAGTCCTTCTTCTCCTGGACCATGGAATATTATAGGCCTTTCATAAATTTCAGGTAGCAGCCAAAACCCAGAAGAGGAGAAGGAATAAGGAGACCTAAAGCATGTGAGACCCTGAGTTGTGAGGCATTTTCTTCATAGGTTCCTCTAGCATATTTGAGAAGTCTCTTTCCTACTAGGAAACTGAACTCTGCATCTGAGAATCAAAACTTAACAGGTGTACAGGTTTTAACAACCTCTATGAATTCTCTAGTTGGGAGGATGTCTCGGGGAGCCCCTAGCCATGGTCTGATGTCGTCATGAACACTATGAACACCTTTACAGCTTCCAGTTTTTCAGCCAGTCCTGATGCCAGCTGTCTCATTCTTCTCCATGCTCAAGAGCAGCCCAGTATTGCTACCTCCAGATCCCATGTCCTGGATGCAAGAGAGTGATTTCAATTTTGAAATACTATTCGTGGCATGGTTCTTCACAGCATTTATTTATCTTGTCTATCCATCGATCCTTCCACCCAGACAAGAAGCTAGTGCTTTCATCTTTCCATCCATTTACTCACTATTTATCCATTTAGCAAATATTTATTGAGTGCCAATTATGTGTTAGACACTCTGCTAGGTATTTGGGGAAAGCAGAGCTGAATAAGATATAATCCCTGCCCTCAAGAACTTAAACAAGGGGAGACAGACAGGGATAATGAATATACCTTAGCCTTAAAGGATAAATAGGAAATCACTGAGAAGAGGTTAAGTGATATTGAAGAGCAAAGATATCCAAAGCAAAGGGCACAGTTTGAATAAAGGCACAGAGACATGAACAAAGTGTATTGAGGGTTTAAAAAACAGCAAGTAGTTGAGTATGGCCAGAGCTGGGAAAATGGGAAAGTCAAACTGAAACCACACTGAAAACGAGCTTGGTTATTATGCTAAGAAGTTGGGATTCAGGCAATTGAAGATCTATTACCATGGGACAGAGATGATCATGTATCGTTTTGTTTATTTGCGTTTTTTAAAGAAAATTAGTAGCAGCATGAATGTTGTATTGGTGAGGGCTTACATTTTAAAAAGGGAGACAGTAGGCCAGGTATAGAGAAATTTCTAGCCTCAAATTTTGCTAAACGTCTAGAATGGGTTTCTGGGGCTAGTTTCCTCTGTTTGGGCTACTACCTATAAGTTCTGACCATGTACATGAAGAAACACTGGCCTAGACCAAGGCAACTGGCTTGTATAAGGGGCCTGCCCTCATACCAAAAGCCAGTTGCCTTGGTCTAAGCCAGTGTTTTCTGGTATGGGTTCTGAGAAAACTAGTTCCATGACATGCTCCATGAAAAATGATTTCTATGGTCGAATAAGTGAAAGAAACCTGAATATTATGGTGCTGCTCAGGAATATTTACAATGCGTATTAGCATATCACAGGCCCTGGTGAGTCCTGCAATAAAGTAACCTGAGGAGCTTTTTAACTCAGGATTCCCAAAGTTAATTCAACCATAGGGCCCCTTTTTTCACATAACACCTGTTAACATCCTACAAAACAACTGTTCTCAGGAATACACTTTAGAAAACTTGGGTATAGATACGGAAAGACTCTCCTGTAAGCAGATAATACCCCTAGCCCTGGTTACCATTTTGCAGATGTGTGTGTCATTGCTTACCAGGAGAATCAGTCAAGAATGCATTAATGATCAAGAGGAGACCATAGTCACCACATCTCAAGAGTATGCACCAATAGCTATTAAAGCCACTAAAGTAAACAATGTTGAGTCTGTAGCATTGTTGTCATACTCAACTAGGCCAAAGCATGGTTATTGTCTGAGTCACCTAATGGCCTCAGGTACACATTCCTGACTCAAGGATCATGCAAAATAAGTTTTTCCTAAGAAATATGACTTCTAGCAACACAGAGTGATCACTAAATATTTTGGATATCTAGACATACCACTCTAGAGTTTAATAGTCCTTTTGTACACTGTCCAACCAGCATTCCAACATGTACTCAGAACCTCATCATGGTGCTACCACATAAATAACCTCATTGCTAAAGTAGGAGGCCTAGAAATCACAGATTTGTAGAAACTACCCAATGACTCAATTGCCTCTACCTCCTGTTCAGCAAGAAGCAGAGTGTCATAAAGAATTAACAATGTGGGATTCAGTTACTGGGATTTCCTCCCTTTTCCTTTGACTCTCTACACTAGAGCCCTAAAGGTCTTCAGGTTGGAGATGCAAGTGGTAAGTCTTAGTTCTGAGAAGTACTGCTTCCCACACACAATTTTCAGATACCTGAGTGCTCCAACAGATCTGCATGACTGAGGCATGCACAAAGGAGCAGAATTATAAATTTTGGCATCAACATGAGCAACGTATGACTCAGCACTTGGAGCCCCTAGGTTTTTTGTTTGTTTATTTGTTTTTTGGGTTTTTGTTTTAAGAGGTCCTGTGATATAGTGAAAATAGTATGATTGACTCAGATACAAACAGGCCCTGTTTCTAATCATGGCTCTACCCCTTTCTATCTTGATGACCTTGGGCAAATCATTACATCTCTCTGAGCCTCAGTTTCTCCAACTACACTGTAGGAATAATAAAATCTTCCTTGCAGAATTGTTGTGAGTATATAAAGAAACTGGTACATAGTAGTCACACAATAAATATCCACTGTACCCTCCACCCCTTCTTGGATGTGAATTGGTCTTTGTGTTTCCAGGCACCACTGGGGCCTGTTTTCTCTCTGCTATTGCAGTGTGGCTTTTGGTTCTTTTTCCTTTGTTCTTTGGTCTCTGAATTACCCTTGAATCAACCCTTGAAATCTACTCTTCATGGCCTAGATTGCCATTCCCCAGTTGGTTACATACACATTTGGTGACACTTTGGAGGGAAGAAGGTATTCATCTCTCTAATTGTAGTTCTCAAGGGAACGTGTATATGGAGAGACCAGAGATTCTTACTCTTAATTCCTCCAAAGCAAATTATCTGGGACAACACATATATGTTGTACCCTGTCTCTGAGCTTTTGCTTTTAGAGAACTATGGTTAGAGATAAGTAATTTTTTCTAATCAAAATTTATAATACCCCATATCTGATACCTGAGTAACTCACTTATAAAATTTTCACTTAAAATCCTTGAGTTTTTAAAGTGTAATAGCAATAGAAAGATTTTATTGTTGTTTACTTTTGCAGTGAATGCTCCCAAATCCCTCAGTTGCTTTTGAGAGAATAAAATGATATCATAGGCAGTATTTTTCAAAGGTAGTAGGCAGAAAGCTAAGAGTACACAGCACACAATAGGCCATATATACAAAGGCAAGTATTTTCCAAATATAATAGTTTGGTGAAAAAGTTTCATTTTTGCTTATGGCATAACTGCTTGTTTGAAAACATTTTATTTTTTATTTGAGAAGAGTGCCACCCATTGTTATAAGTTATAGGATATATTCCTTAAGATCACAAAAATTTTAAATACTTTCTTATTGTACTGACAATTTACCTGAGCATGCTGCTTTTTTAGAGACTTTTGTACACCTTTTGGGATCATGTCATTTAGAAGTAGAACTAAGGGGAAAAAATACACAGCCACTAAGAAACCGGTAGAGCCTTCAGATCGTCTGTTATTGATAATATTTCCATAACAACAGATATCTAGAAGTAAACTGGAAATAGCATTGCTACCCTGGATTACCTCTTTTGGAATCAGATTCCACCTTCCTCAATCTAGTTAATCCTTGCTATACTTTTTAGATCTATTAACCCAGGCATGGAAATATCTTCTTTTTCCTTGCTTAATACCCTATTGGCCCAATGCTTCTGTGGCTGAAGTGAAAACTGATTGTTGAGGGACATTTTAGCTTTCTAGCAGTCAGCAATTAAAAACATTTAAGCACTGAGCACCTGCAGAAAACTTGGACTGGCATTTGGAACTAAGAAGAAAATATGGATCTTGACCAAGAAGAAAGGTCACCAGCCCAAGCCTGCACAGTGAGGTGTCAGGCTGGCCACAATGAAACCAAAAAAGACTGTTGACTCGCCCCAGGGTGGAAAATGAGGCATGGAGGCTTTGATTAGTGAGCTGGTAGGCACACAGACATTAATTTCAAAGCATTCTCATCTCCAGGATGAGTAATAATGCTTGTAGTATTGTGGGATTGTTTGGCTGCTGCAAGAAATTCAGAAGACCCCAATAAGGATTCTTTGTTGGTCTCTGAATGGCCGTAATGAAACTGTTGAATTCTACCTTATTTCTTCCTCCACATCCTCCTTCCTGCCCCACAATTCTTGCCCACTGTGTGAAGTGCACACACATACATATATAAGCTTTTTAGTATACTTGTCAATAAAGCAAAAAAGAAGGAAAAAACTCCAGGTAAACAATTTTCCATTTTCCCATCTCACCTCTATCTTACAAGTAGATAGGAAAAGACAAAAGGAAACTGCCACTCCAAAATATCAATAGCAACCATCCCTTCTCCTCAACTTGGCATGCTGCCTCCTATGACAGAGGACCTGACTTGGGCATCTGATTATGGAGGCTGCTAGGTGCAAACCCAACTCTAAGCTGCTATGCTCAATGGTATCTCTCTTTCATATTAGAAAAATTCCCACTTGGCAATTGCAAGCATCTCAAAATGACTAGACACTGAAGAAAGGCTGACCTGCCTCATTCAAAATGAGGGCTCCACAGGGCTCTAGTGGATAGCCTGGAAAAACCTGGCATCTGAAGCTTAGGAGCTTAAGCTTTTGCTCCTCAACACAGATTTTGAAGATGGGGCTGGGGGCTACTCTCTTGGTTGCTAACTCCCCCCAGTAGGACCAACAGTGTTTCCCTACCTCACAGGGATGTTGTGAGGACTAGCTCTAGACGTAGTAGCAATTACCATTCGTGTAGTTGTGAGGATCATGATTTTTGTTTCCTGTAATGTAACTTAGCATTGGCAGAGTGCTTCTTGATTATTCTTCATTGTATGGGATGGCAGCCAGGTACTGAGCCAGATACTCAGGAGGATGCAGTGAAGCTCGGGCTCAGTCGCTTGCTTTCCATGGTGTACTGCTGGAAAGAAGCTTTGCTAATGGGACTTAAGGTGCCACCTTGAACAAGAAGCCACTGTGCCTGTCTGAGGCTACTGTGGCCATCTTTACTTGTTTATTAGGCAATTCATAGAGTTTTCCCTTAGGTTCCATTCTTCTGGACCCCTGCCAAGGACTTAGTCAGGGGTGGGGAACCTAGAGCCTTGGGGCCACATGTGGCCTTCTAGATCCTTAAGTGCAGACTTTTGACTGAATCCAAATTTCACAGAACAAATCCTTTTAATAAACCTGGATCCTAGATCTTAGCCTCAGGCTCCATTAGAAGTTCAGTAAACAAGGACCAGATTTCTGCTTCTTCTGAAGGAGAAGCCAGCCAACCCCACTCTTCAAACGCACCAGGAGACTAGAGTCAGTTATCTCCTTATGCCCAAAGTCAAGGTGACTCTGTTTGCAGGAGCTCACACACACCTGAATCTTTCATAAAGAGAAAGAAGGCAAAATCTGAAAACCAGTACCTTCTTTCCTTCTTTCCTATTGAAGTTAGGATAATGGAGGAAAGTGGATCACACTTTTCTTCTTACTTCTAGCCTTAGTGCTCCCACAGCCCCCCATTGCTTTCTCATATCACAGGCTAGCCTCTCAGTCAGGTGTGAGGCCTCGTTCTTCTCCCAAGCCGGCCTCAAACATTGCAATGATATCTAGGAGGCACTTAGAATTTGTAATATTTTGCTCTCTCTCTGCCCCAGAGCCTCCATATTAAAACCAGTTTTTTTTTTCCAGTGGAGAGAGAGGTGGTATCTATGAGGCCAGGGGCAGACAGATATGAGAGTCAGAAGCACTTTCCCTGCTTTGCGTGGGGCCTGCCTTTCCCACCCTCTTTCTTCTCCAGTCTCCATTTGCGTGGGCACACAGGCATGTGCCCCCCCCCCGCACACACACACACACACACGCACATACTTCTTTCTCTTAACCCTGACTCAGCAACATTCTGGAGAAAAGCCAAGGAAAGACTCCAGGAGGGGAGTTGCCCCCTCCTCAGGGCAGAATTTTAACCTCCAGGCCAACAAGAAGCTCCCTAATGTGGATTGAAAAGCTAATGTGGTTTTTTTTTAACTGCTTTCCATTTGTTTGAATGTTGCATATTTCTGCTAGACAAATTTTCCCTAAATAAAGCCATTAATACACCAATGGTATTTTCTTACTTACAACAGACTGACAGAATTAATGCTGTCAACATTGAGCCTTTTTTCTTTTTTCTTTTTTTTCCCCCCTCTCGTTTGCTTTCCAGGTCATGCTGACCTGTTCAGCTTAGACTGTTTCGCATTTGTTTTTAATGTCAGTTTAAATGTAATTGTAAAAGCATGTATGCTCTAAATTCATGTAGTTACTTTTTCCAGTGGAAAAGCCTGGTATTCGAAAGCATTTCCAGGCTCTGCAATTTCCCATGAGCAGGTTTTTTGTAAAACCTTGTGCCCCTCACTGAGGATGGCATCTGGACAGTGAGCCTCTTTCTTCTGGCTCAGTAATCAGAGAGAGGAGACTTGGAAATAGTTGCTGCTGGATCCTGTGCTTTGGCAAGGATGTGCAGCATTGCGTATCATTCTATTATTAATTACATTTACTCCTCCATGAACTAAAAAACATTAGACTAAATAGTCCAACATAAACCTTGAAAGATAAAATTTGATATTCTTTCCCCTGGCTGTTTCTCTGACCAACAATTGGGACTGTACGGAGAATGGGGACGTGGGGGGAAGGACCAAAGAGGCTTCTTGCCTGAAGGAATTTGGCATACATTTATTAATCCCACTTGGTTGCACACCCTACTAATCTCTCACTCCATGCCTGCCAAAGACGGACTATACTCCCTGCCTCTTGTCCCTGTCCTAGTTCTTTCCCACCCATCTGCAACTCCTACCACTGACCCTTCTCTCCAGTAAAATGCTACTCACCCTGATGAAATGCAGAGAATACCACCACCCTAGAAGAGAGTATACCTGGTTTTAACTCCTGCTCTGCCAGTATCTAGCTGTGTGACCTTGGGCACAACTTATCTTTGGCCTTCAGTCTCCTCATGGTCAAAATTAAAGATTGATTTGAGAGGGAGAAGAAGGGAGAGATAATCTCAGGCCTTCAAGCTCTCTTTTGGACATGGAGCCTTTGATTCAGTTCAAACAAAACCTAACATGCAGTCCCAGATGTAGGTACAGAATAAATCACTGCTGCTCTTATTTGAAAGGAGGTGGGGTGCTTGGAGCCACATGCTCAGGCCCACTTTACCTTCTCTCAGAGGCCCTTGAAGAAACTTATAGGACTCTTGGGGTTCTGCTGCTGTACTAGATTGATTCTTCTAACCCTGATTCTCTCTTCTATTAGATTTCAGTCCTTGTGGAAAGTCTATGTTTCATCAGTTAGCTTTTTCACAAAGAAGTTCACCTGCTTGGGATAACAGGTATGAAGTGGAAGTGGAGCAACGTGGAGCTCAGTAACTAGCAATAGTAATGGCCATCACTGATTGACCTATAGACTTTACTCTGTGCCAAGCACTGGGGACTTATCCCTGTTCAGAAAAATCACAACAACCCTGTGAGATAGATCCTGTTATTATCTTAAAATTCTGAAACCTGTCAATTTGGTCCTCAACCTTTGGCTAGAGACCATTTGCCCAAGATGGAAGGCCATACTTCTCAGTTTGCCACCATACAATTTCTTAGAATGTTTTCTAGCTATAGATCCATTATTGGAAAAAGTCATAGCCTGCCTATTTTTTATACACTTTTACGGAGTGCAGAGCACTTTCACTGGGTTCATCTCACTTCCTCCTAAAAATAGTCCTATGCAGTAGTCAGGCCAGATCATCACCATTATATAGACAAGAAAACTGAGGAGCAGGAAAAATCAAGAGATTTGTTCAAGGTCACACATCTCATGAGACTCTGAATACCACCACCAATAATATTAAGTCCTTTATTGTGAATAGCATTTTAGAACTTTGATGTCATTATTGCATTTGGCCTCTTGGAGTGCATTTTCCACTATGCATCCAACTTGGAGAGTCCTTCTGGTGGTGTAGAATCTGCTTTCTACTCTCAGGCACCACCACTATATTCCTTGTAACAACCTTATGAATCAGACACGATATTATCCCCATTTTACAAATGAGCTAACTGAGGTACAGAGAGGCTCATTCTTGCCCAAAGTTACACAGCTAGTCAGCGATAGAGCCAGGGTTACAGATGAAACAATCTGACTCCAGAATCTTGGGTCTTAACTTATACACTTTATACATGTGTAAAGAAACTAAGACCCAGAGAGGGAAAGAGACAGTCCTGAAGTCCCACAGTGAGCTCCCCTGGCTCCTAATTGAGTATTCCTCTGACCTTCAAATCCTAAAGTCATTCAGTGAGATCCTCTGACTTTAATGCTAGTAGATGGAAAGATGACTGGCCTGATTTAAGCCAGAGGCCACAAACTGCCTTTCCCCAGGCCAAAATTCACCTGCAGAATTCTGTTTGTCCAACATAGTGTTTGTTTAGGAAATTGGCATAGACTGCCCCTAGGCAGGGCATGGATCAATGTCACTATTCCCAACCCTCCCTATTTATGTTCGCCAGGCATATTTGCTCATTTATATATCTGCCTGACTTGTGAAGGCTTTTGAGTTCATGACCCTTAGATTTAAGCATTATAATATATAAACACTGTACACACACATGCACACATGTATTCACATAAGTACAGCCTAGTCTGGTTTCACAAGGAATTTGCGGCCCTGCACCAAACATACCTTTATGTTTACTTAGCATTTAGAATTACATTTCAGATCTGAATTTAGTTTTATAGGCAGTCATGTGCTGAAGAAACTAGGCTATTGTTTTTATTTCATACTGTGTCACCCTTGCTTCCCCTGCAATATCTGTTTCCCTGTCGATCTTGCTTTCTGCCCTTCCCCATGCCTGAGTTAGGTTACCTGCAAGCCATTTACTCCTTACTCTTTAGGAATGGATTGAGAGTGAATAAGCCGTTGTAGAGGGCTCACTATATGCCAAGCACACTTTCATTTACTTCTTATCAGTGTTCTAATAGATGGATATAGCAGCACCCTCATTTTACAAGTGAGGAAACTGAATCGTAGAGAAGCTAACCAGAGGGATCAAAGTTATTAGGCTAGTAATTGACAGAGCTGGGATTTGAACCCAATATTGTCTGACTCCAGAGCCTATTCTTTTGCCTTACATCACACTTCTGTAAGGAAAGTGTATTTGTTTTCTATTGCTGCATAATATATTACCATAAATTTAGCAGCTTCAAACAATACCCATTTATCAGTTGTAAGTCAGCAATCTGGCACAGCATGGCTGGATTCTCAGTCCAGGGTCTCACAAGGCTGAAATTGAGGTGTCAACCGGGCCATGTTCTAACAGGGAGCTTGGTTCTTTTCCAAGCTCACGGGTTTTTGACAGGCTTTGCGGTTGTAGGACTAAGATTCCAGTTTCCTTTCTGGCCATCAGCCAGAGGCCATGCTCAGCTCCTAGACACTGCCCTCGTTCCTTGCCATGTGGATCTCAACACCTTCAAAGCCAGCGTCAGAGAATCTTCCTTGTGTTGAATCTCTCTCACTCCATGAATGCCTTTCCAGGAAAAGCCCAGTCCCTTTTAAGGGCTCACCTGATTAGGTCAGGCCCATCAAGGATAACCACCCTTAAAATTCAACTACATTAGAACCTTAATTACATCTGCCCAGTCCTTTCACAACTGCATCTAGATTAGTGTTTGAATGAATAACTGGAAGGAAGTGTGTGTACTCCAGAGTCTTGGAATCTTGGGGGCCATCTTAGAAGTCGGCCTACCACAAAAAGTGATTCTTTTATGTTCCAAATTCCAAGAGAAACATTCTTGACTTTAAGCAGAGATTCAAACTTTCTAAGACTTTGGAAACTTCACCTCACCTTTGCCTCTCCTTTGCTCATGGGTGAGAAGGCCTATATCTTGGGGTGGCAACAAATGAGACTGGAGCAGCCTAAATGTAACAGAGGCTAGAGAAGTTACAGATTAATCACATTTGTTCCTCCTTAGGAATGCACCATGGAAGCTGATTTGAAAAAATCTTTCTCTGGTGCTGTAGAGACCACACCCCCACAGGAGTATAATGCTCCAGAGCTGAAAAGATAGTTCCCTATAGGATCCAGGCATCACATCAGACTAGGTGTTCAGTGCCCTAAAGAACAGGTTGGGATGGGAAAGCCCCTTGCCAATGGCCCTTTCTTTTCACTGCTCTGGCCCAAGATAAAAAGACAGGGAAGAGATAGATGCCTTTCTCCATGCTTCATCACTCAATTTAAGTAATCCGATGAGTCTCTGCCTTGACACAGTGGCTGGCTGGCCTGTATCTCACATGTAAGAGTTAGATTTGACTCTGGGGCTCAGGTGCAGGGGACAGGAGGGGCGTGGGGGCGGCCTTCATGGAAGAAAACAAGGCCTTGGGCATTGAGTAACAGCTGAGGCTAGCAAGCCTTATTGTCCAGCATTCCAAGTCGTCTAGCAACATGCTGGCCTCTGCCGTGGAGAGAGAACAGAGGATCCCCCGGCAGAATAAATGGAATCTGATTTCAATTACGTTCAGTACAGTCACCCTTTCAGGCAGAGAGGCCAGAACACCTGGTGCGGCTAGGGCCACTATGGCCACAGGGACAGCATATTACCGAGGTCCTGGAGGCAAGTGGAAATGCAGCTTTTCTTCCTTGAGCAGATGCCATATAGGTCTAAGGGAGGAGGATGCGAACATACCAGCCAAGTAAGTTCTCATTGCCACTATGCAGAAAAGGGGGAATTATTTCATCTTGATGGATTCTCCCCACAGTCTCTGTACGTATTGATCTTGCTTATAATGAGTTTGCTTAGGTCCAGGAGTCATCACCCCACTGAGATCTGAGTCACTGGAGGGAAAATCAAGGTGACAGATTATATATCTCACTGATCACGCTCTGTATGTCTCTCCACCTTTTGAAAACGCCCATGGATTTACCAGCATATAATTTATTTGCATTCATTTCTTATCAGTAGCTTTAGTAAGGTGTTGCAAATAGGACAGCTGCCCTAGAGAGCAGTCTGTATTCACAGCACTATTAAATAGAGCTTTCTAAGATGATGGGAATCTTCTATATCTGTGTTGTCCAATAATGCAGCCACTAGCTACATGTGGCTTTTGAACACTGGAAATGTGACAAGTTGAGACTGATAGATTGCATTTTTAATTTATTTTTAATTTTAATTAATTTAAATTTAAATTGCTACAGTACAAATCTAGAAGGAGCTCAGAGAGGCATGTACTGAGATAGAACAGGAAAGAATTAGTCAAAAAGAGAGCCAGTGTGGCACAGTGACTTCTGAATTAGGAATATGAGCCCTGTTTCTGATCTTAGCTCTGCCACTAGGTAACCTTGCCTTCTCTGGCTTCTGCCTCCCCATCTTTGACTTGAAAGGTTGGACTGACGTCGAAAGTCCTGAAATGGTGGACAAGGACTGAATTCAATTTGGGGATACACAAGTTTCAGGAAGATTTTAAAATGCTTGAAGCTCTGACATGGGTGGGGCAAAGACAATATATGTAACCTAAACATTTGTACCCCCATAATATACTGAAATAAAAACAAATAAATAATAAAAAAAATTACGAATGTCTTCCAGGGGTGTGTGTGGGGTGAAGTGTGCCATTCATTCCAGTTTGCCAGAGTACCAACTATTCTTCTACACATACATGCACACACGCACACCGTGCTGTATTACCTATATAGACCCTGAAAGTTTTTGAGTCTGTCACCCCTGGATAAGATGATTTCTAAGAACCAGTCCTGTTTTGTCATGCTATGAATCTTAAGCCACTATAGTGCCCCAAATCTGTTTCAGCTTGAGGAGATGACTGGAGTATTCTCATAGCTCTGTATCTTCCCTTCTGGATTTGATGCTAGTTGCTGAAGTTTGTAGTCAAGTTTAAAGGAGGGAGGCAGGCAAGATATAACTCCAGCCCCTCTCATCAGCTCTGTTTTTAGATTAAAAGTAGAGTTCAAAGCTTCAAACTCTTTGGGGAGGCAGCATGATATAATAGAGAGAACATGGGCTTTGTAGTCAGCAGACCAAGTTTAGATGATTGGGCTTTCTTTCTTGATAGCTGTGTTACCTCAGTTTACTCATTTGCAAAACAGGGATAAAAAACATCCTTAACCTCCTAATATCATTGTGGATTTAAATAATGTAATGTGTTCATAAAGTGAAGGCCTTGAAAAAATAGTAGTTACCCTTATTTCTCTTAGTTAACTCACCCATACGGCTAATTACACCTCTTCTCCTCTCCCAGGCTGGAAAGGGGACTAAATGGTCTGAAAACTTCTGAGCTCAAAGCCAGAAAGCACCTGTAATGGGGAAGGCAGAGTCTTCCTGTAGGAACTGCAGCAGGGAGCAGATTCTGTAGGCACTACCAGTCTTTAGAGCTGTGTCCAAGAACCCATGTTCACAATGGATTCACCAGATAACAAGATATTGTTGCGGGCAGGCCTCTAGCCCTGGGATAAGATGGGCTTGGCCCAGATCATACCTTCCAGTCTGTGCCCTTGGTGGGAAGTGGGAGTTGGCAGTGGGTGTGCATATCTCCTTATTACTGGCTGTGCCCACTCCCTGCAGAAATGATTGTTGGACAAGGTCATCTTGCACTGAGGGTTGGTTTTCCAGGCTTCCCTGTTATTTTCCACTGAGTTCTTCTCTATGTTCCTCTTGTACCACTGACCCTACCATTTTCCTCTTCCCTACCCTAGTTCCAAACATGTGATCCATTCTTGCAGCAATTTACTGAGTGACACTATGATTGGAGTTTGCATTGAACCACTTATTTTTCTAATTAGAGCTGAAAGTCAGTTCCAGATGTGTATCTTTCTCTGCAGAAGCCAGAAACAGATGAATAGTAGTTTTGTTGTATTTATCCATTTAATTTGAGCAATCAAATTCTCTGCTTTATACCTTTTTATTTATTATTATTATTTTAAAAAGATTAAAGTGGTTTATGGTCCTTACAGTGCAACTGCCTATGCTAGACCTCAGAGTTATGAACTTTTCAATTATTTCTGTCAATATAAATACTAAGGAAAATAGCACAAAGTAAACACTGAGATGCTCAAAGACATCTAAATTTTGTATATGTGAGCATGTGGGAAGGATGATTCTTAAAGTTTGAGTTTTGGATTATTGTGATTGTTTTAAATAATGTTATTGCTATCATTCTGTGTAATGGCTGCCTCCTAGCATGGTTCCCAGTTTACAAACAGATGGTAGAGGCAGAGACATTCTGTCATTTGTTTGATACTATTGGATATTTCAACCTTTCACCTCCCCTACCTTTGCTAAAAAGAAGAAAATCAATATGTGTGTTACAGTGCATGTTCAACTGTGGGTGTAATTCTAAAAGCATCTCAGGCTGTTCGTAGTGTTCTGTGGGAAATGGAACACCAGAAAATTCCCATTCATTCAGCCCAAAGTGGGATGATAGAATTTGGTAGTCTGAAGATGGAAGGGATGGATCTTCAGGGCTATTTTTTTAAAACCCAATTCCCATATGATGCCTGAATTCTTAACTTTATGCATCTAGTTTCTGATCATTTCCAGTGACAGGAGTGTCTGGCAAGCTTTCTGTCTTCAGAGAGCTTTAACTATCAAAATGTGTGTGTGTGTGTGTGTGTGTGTGTGTGTGTGTGTACACGTGGGCTCTTAGAGAAAGAGTGAGAAAGAGAGAGAATACTAAAAACCAAGTCACTATAATTTCTGGTACCCAAAAGAACCCAAAGAAAAATCTAGTCCTTCAGCAGGTCTGCCTTTCTAGTCTCTTTATCTAGCTATCTGCTAGACATGCTAGACATAGGCACATGTACATCTCTCGTTTGATTTACAGCTCTAAGTATTTGTCTATCACGTGTATGATAAAGCCCAAACATTGTAATATGATATGCATACCCATTTAAAATCAGGCCCCATCTTTATTTTCAACCTCATAAAGAGCCACTCTCCCCACATATGCAATATACACTTCAGCCACACTGGTCTTTAGTTCTTCTTGCCCTAAACACTCATTAATGCTTTTGTTTATGCCCTTTCCACCCATCTCTGCCTGGTGAAATCCTCATCGATCTTCAAATTCTAGGTCAAATGCCACCTTCTACATAAAGCATGTTCTAACTGCATCTAAGCAGAGATTATTGTTTTCCTCTTTTGTTGATGTTTCTGTTGTAGCATTTACCAGTTTGATATTTTCTAGAATTGTATATGGGCATTTATTTTTCCTCTACCAGACTTGGCCAGGGCCTGTGTCCTTTCTGTCACCCAGAAGCAAAGGTCTAACAACGAATGTCTGTTGAGTGAATGAATGCATCATGAATGCATTAGTAAATGAGTTAATTGAAGGACCCAGGTATGAATACTGAAGGCAGAGTCAAATGCAAGAATATATTAGATTGGTCTCGCACAGAGATCAGGGGAGTAAGTAAGATATTAAAGTTTGGGTTTAGGAGGGATTTGGGATGATGAATCATTCATTCAACAGGTGTTGAATGAGCACTTGTCCTTAAGGAGTTTAGAGTCTGTGACCAAGGAGAATGAACATCTTTATTTTCTTAGCTCAGGCAATTTTTCCAACAGGGTAACTGCACTGTGTGTGTTTGGCCACTGGTGATGAATTCAAGTTTGTCTTCCTTCCCTATAGCCCGGAAGCTGAAGAAACTTGGAAATCTGAAGCTACAGGAAGAAGGAGAGGCTTCCAGTGCCACCAGCCCCACTGATGAGTCCAGCCAGAAGCTGACGGTGTCACACATTGAAGGCTATGAATGTCAGCCCATCTTTCTGAATGTCCTGGAAGCCATTGAGCCAGGCGTGGTGTGTGCTGGACATGACAACAACCAGCCTGACTCTTTCGCAGCCTTGCTCTCTAGCCTCAATGAACTGGGCGAGAGACAGCTTGTTCACGTGGTCAAGTGGGCCAAGGCCTTGCCTGGTAAGGAAAAGGAAAGTGGGGGCATGGGATAAAGGAGATCACATATAGTGAATGCTCCTACGGGCCAGGCACTGTGTCGGGTGATTTCAGGCCCATTAACTCAGGCAGTCCTCATCGTAACTCTGAGGAGGAGGGATCATTATAATCCTCACTTTAAACATAAGGGAATTGAGACTTAGAAAGTGAAGAGAAGGGCAGCATTATAGAGTTTCCCATATGTTTTCATGTTCAACTCACAGACAAGGTGAGCAAAATTTCCCATAATCACAAATCACATAGTCATACCCACATATGCCTTAGGATGCTTTTCTACATGTGCACACACAGGCTTACCCCAAAGATAATCCTGAGCCTGCTTGACATTCTGTCTTCAGTGTTACTTTCAGGTGGTATGGTAGAAAGAATATGAGGTTGGGAGTCAGAACACTTGGATTCTAATCTTAGCTCTACTGGTAATTTATTGTGTGATCCCTCCCCTTCTGGGTCTCAATTTCTCTATATGTATAACCGTTAAGGGTAGTTTGGACTAAATTGATGGCTTTCAAATTTTGCTTCAAAAAATGCTTAGTTAGTGCTCTTTAAACTACCTTAGGAATTGTTGTGAGAGGAAAGGTTAGGTGATAGTGAAAGAATTCCTAAGTGTCTAACTTCTGCTTGGATACCTCCAGTGATGGAGAACTCACTTCCTCCCTGAACCATCTGTTGTTTAAACAAGTCTAGTTATTAAAATATTACAGCTTAAGGAAGATTTAGAGATCCTCTATCCAAGAATTCATAAACTTTCCTTTAGCAGCCGAATGCTTTAGTTCTCAAAAGCATTCTATACAGATACAAATGGAGCTGGTTGATTTAAAGCCAGAGTCTGTGGCCTAGGCCTCACCATCTCAGCCTCTTCCTCACTATCTTAGGGAAGCCTCAGGTCACTTTTACAAAATCAGAGGGCTCCAGGGAACACAGTTTGAAAACCAGTGAAGCATATACTCTTTAAACATTCTCCTAATCCTAAGATTATATGATTCAAAGATTCTTTTAAAATATCAACAACCAAACCCCCTCTTGTGGAGTCACAGATTAACCTGCCTTCCAATAATAATTGCCATTCAAGTGGAAATTTATGTTGAACAGAGCAATTCTGAATGTATTACCTGATTTGATCCTCATAAGAATATGGTAAAATACGGGTTCTTTCCCCATTTTACAGAGGAAGACACTGAATCTTTGAGAAGTGATGTGATTGGCCTACAGTTACATAGCCAAAGGGTAGCAGAACCAGAACTTGAGCCCAGGTCCTCTCCTGATTCCAAATCCCCTCCTAATTTCACTCTACCTGTAGTCTGTAGGACCTCTGCAGTTCTGTAGCCCTGGGCTTTACTGTGAGGGGCCAAGACCTCATCAAAGGCCACTTGGGTCATATGGTGAGCTTGCTGCATTTGAAGACATTGCATGTTGGCCATCAAGCCCCTGTTTTGTTTGTTTGTTTTTTATGTTTGTTTGTTTGTTTGTGACAGGGTCTCTCTTTATTGCCCAAGGTGGAGTGCAATGGTCTCATCATAGCTCACTGCAACCTTAAACTTCTGGGCTTAAGCAATCGTCCTGCCTCAGCCTACCGAGTAGCTGAGACTGCAGGCATGTGCCCCCACATCCAACTAATATTTTTTATTTTTTATAGAGACAGGATCCATGTTGCTCAGGCTGGTCTTGAACTAGACTCAAGCAATCCTCCCACCTCAGCCTCCCAAAGTGCTGGGATTACAGGCATGAGCCACTGTGCCCAGCCAAGCCTCTATTTTGTATTTCCGACTCACAAGGCTCAGCTGCAGCCCTAACCATCCCTAATGCCTTCCCAGCTTGGGAAGCTGAGGTTGACTAGCCAATATGATCACTGGGAAGGAGGCCCAAGGACTCTGACTGGACATGCACTGTGCCAAAACAGAGGGTTCACGTGGAGAGGAAAAACAAAACAGAAAAAAGAGAGAGTTGCTTTAATTCTTATCACATTTTCAGCTGGATGTCTTGATATCATGTGTTTGACAGAGATTCAAAGTTTAATCTTCCCAAGCAGTTTCCAAACACTTAACTTGTCTCATTTTATAGGATACAGAGCCTTTTCATATATATGATCCCACTTAATCTTCACAACAGTCTTATGAATCATAGGGACTATTATTTCCATTATACATGCCAAGGTTCAAAGAGGTTAACTAACTTACTCCATTTGGTCACCTAACAAATGGAGCCAGAACTTGAGCTCAGACCCTCTAGTTTCTAATTCAGTGGTCTTGACAATAAACTTGTACAAATCGCTGCGGCAGAATTTATATGACTGGGGATCACTGGCATTTCTTGGCCCAACCCCCAGGATGGGAAGCCTCCTTCTCCTTACATTAACAAGTCTGCAAGGCAGTATCAGTTCACTGTCTAGCTTGCCAGAGTAAATGACCTCTGACACTGAGTCATTTAAAAGAAAAGGCTTGGAAAAAAGCCAATTACCACACTCATAAGAACTGTTATTCATATTATCAATAATCACCTACTAGTTCAGATAATTTACTCACTCAACAGATTGAGTTTCTGACCTGTATGAGGCACTGTGCTAGGCACATAGTTAGATGAATTTTGTTGTGAGTTTTCTATGACAGTAATGATATATGGAAATTGACTAGTAGGGTACCTGGCACATTAATAAATAATAAATATTAATTGGGGGTGAGTGAATAGATTGTGAGTGCACAGTATATTTAGAATCAAATGTATCTGCTTTGGAATCCTAGCTATGCACTAGTTGTGTGACCTTGAGCAAATCACATGTCTTCTTTGTGCTTCTGTTTCCTCATTTGTAGAGATGATAGAACAATCACTATCTTACAAATTGTTATCAACAAAGAGATTATGTATTAAGAGCACTTTGTACAGTAACTGAAATATAATAGGTGCTGTGCAAATGGTGGCTTATCATTATGAGGCTTGAGTACTAAGCCACGGCTTTCACTGATCTCAATTTAAGCTACCACCAGCTTTGCTTAGAAGCTCCTACATGTTCCCCAAGGTTGAATTGTCTTCTTTGAAGACTTTGCCTGGCATATGCACTAAAGCAGCAAATATTTCCAAACGCCTTTCTTTGAGCCTATTCTCCCAGACTAGACATAGGACTACAAGTTTCCACTGAAGATTGCTAAAAAAATAATAATGTCTATTAGATTCTAATGAGAAAACAGTCGCAAGGACACTGCCTCTGCTTCCTGCTCCTCTCTATTTCTCCCGAATAGTCTGAGACGGTGGCCAATAGGTGTTGAGTGAATCTATGCCTAAGGAAACCTGTAGGGCTGAAGCTATCATTTCCTCAAGTCATCCCTTGATAGCCATGTAAGCTACTTCAAAGGCTGGGCACTAGAGAACAGAGTTAGGTATTGTAATCAGATTAGACCTATAGGAAAATTAGCTGGCCATATTACTGATATGTACACAGTCACTAGTCTTGAGTGCTAAGCAGCTCTCACTAAGGAGTGTTATTAAAATTATAGCCAAACTAAGCTTCCCCTTTTCTCTCCTCTTTGTTAGTCCCCTAGCATCTCAGGGAAAGAAAAAAACGTCAGTATGGACAGTTTCCTTGATACTTGTACAGCTCAATCCTCACCCCTCCATGTACCCTCAAATTCACACACTCCACCAGAAGATCAAGGCTCACCAGCCAAAGACTTTTCTTGTTCCCCACTGCCTCCTATTCCAGAGGTTCAGGGTTTAAGCTCCTGGGCCTTTTCCCCATGAACACCTTGGATGCTACATGCTTGGAGCCCAGACTGACTGGGTGGGTCAGTCTTAGCCATTCCATGCTGCAGAAGGGCTACAGAGAGGAAATACTCTGAGGTCTGAGGCTCTGGCCAGTCTGACAATATGTCAGTACAGTGAAAATGGGAGGTACTGGCCTGGGAACTAAGATTTCAGCCAAGGATGGTGCTATAAGGGTCCTCAATGTCTGGGAGGCTTGTGACCTAAAAGAAAAGAAAAGAGAAATGGGGATGTGTGGGTGGGCAAGGACCAACCAAGCAGAACAATGTGTCTGGATAGTGTAGACTTCAGACCTGAGCCTATGGCTGAGGAAAGTTGGTGACCTTGGTAGTTCCTGAGCTGTGAACTTCAGCAGTGGAGTGGAAAAAGCACCAGAGAAGAGAATCAGAACACCTAAGTTCTAGTCCCAGTTTGGCCACATATAGACTATATGACCTTGGGCAAGTCAGTTAACTTCTCTGGGCCCTCAGGTTCCTTGTTGGTAAAATAAGTGTCACATCACCTACTCTCTTAGGGCTATTGTGAGGGTTAAATAAGGTCATCAACAGGAAAGTGAGAAGCTTGATATAAATTGGGGGAACCATTCCTTATGAGTAATAGCAAGACAAAATTTCAAATAATTCTGAATTTGTTGGGGAAAAGAGAAAGAGGATGTTGGTAGGGATGAGCTCTGAGATAATGCTCTCATAAGTTTAAGCATCCAACTGTTTGGAAGCCTCCAGCAGAATGTGGACCTATCTGTTCTACCTATGTGTTATTGTGGGAGCCTCTGTTTTCTGTGCTTAAAGGAGGTGATTAGGAGATCACCTGATTCTCATTTTACAAAGTGGAAAAAGAAATTGAGGGTCCTTAGTCCATTTGTTTAATATTTTTCAAGTGCCCACTCAAATACATAGACTGTGCTATATACTAGGGAGGCAAAGATGAAGAGGAAGATATATCCTTATCTTCAAGAAGCTCCAAGGGACAAATGTGTATGTACACAGATAAATTCCAGTGCTGTGTAATGAGTGCTGTAATTGTGTGGGGCTACAAAAGGTGCAGTGAGAAGGTAAAAGAAGAATCGTTAAGCTTTCTGCTTGAATGAGTTGGAAAGGCTTCACAGAGTGAAGACTTGAAAGATGAGCATGTGTTTATCAGCTGGAAGGCCTGGGGATAGAGAATGCATTCTAGGCAAAAGCAACTGCCTGTGCAGAGATAACAGAGCTACAGAGGCATGGGAAAGCATGATGTGTTCAGCGAAGTGTAAGTTTATCAGAATAGCTGGAACCTAAATTACAAGAAGACAAGTGGCAAGAAATTAGTCTAGGGAAGCAGGTCATAATTTAGGGCCTATTTTGTATAATAATGGCACTAAGGTGAGGATGGCAGTAGGATAGAAAACTAGCATGGTCAGGGTACCTGTTGAGTAGAAAAGAATGGAGAGGAAGTATGGGACAGAAAGTGGGACAGAGAAAGAGAGGAGAAGGGAGTGGCTGTCAAGGCATACCCCCATATGCTGATATGTAGGAATATCCCTCTCCCAGGGTTATTAGAAGGGTCAAGTCATATTATAGCTTGAAATGAGCTTTGTAAAGTGAAAGTTTCTGTTCATGTGGGAAGAATGATTATTACACTATATCTTCAGAAAGGTGGAGCATGGGCTTTGGAATCTGATTGCTTGGCTTTGGAAGTTGGTCTGCCAATTACTAGCCATATGATATTGGACATGAACTTAACCTCTCTGACTCACTTTTACTGGTTCACCGAATGGGGATAATAATAGTACCTACTTTATTCACTGTTGTGACATTAAATGAAGTAATATAAGTAAAGTGCTTAGAAAAGAGTTCACTCATTGTAAGTACTCAGTAGGTGTTAGAGTGTTTTTCTCTTCCAACTGACAATGCCCTTTTTGCCTCCATCATCATCTCATTGAGCAGCTCGGTGAAGTAGGAGGGGCAAGGAATATTATCCCCATGATATAGTTTGTTCTTTTCCCCTCATCCTCAGTGGCCTGCACTGATGGTCCCTGGGGCTCCTCAGGGGCTTCCTGAGTGCCAGAGAGTCTCAGCCCAGCAGAGGCCCAGACTTGACTCAGCCTATCAGCACCCGGACTGACCCTGTCTCTGCTCCTTCTTCTCTAGGATTCCGCAACTTGCATGTGGACGATCAGATGGCAGTCATTCAATATTCATGGATGGGGCTCATGGTGTTTGCCATGGGCTGGCGATCCTTCACCAACGTCAACTCTAGGATGCTCTATTTTGCTCCTGATCTTGTTTTCAATGAGTAAGTGTTCCTGGGCCCAGACCTCACTTAAATACAGCAGCCTGCCAGCCCTGGTTGGTGGTGGTGGTGATGGTGATGGGGGTGACAATGAAGGTTAGCTCAGCTGACCTGCAGGTGTGGCAGTGGGGGCCCCAGCCAGCCAGCTCAGTCTGAGGTGGCTTTACCCTTTGCTGAGAGCCCAACTGGTGGGAGGCAAGGGGGATGTTTCTGAGGCCATCCCTTTCCCACCCAAGACCTAATCCTGGTATATTGGTCATGCTTCTGATCTGCTTTGTAGCTTATCTCAGAACCTCATGTAAGGGTCTCTCCCCTTCACTCAGGGAAACATATGGAAGGGGCAGAGAGACTGGTTGTGAGGGCTGAAGTTCCTTCAGTCCCTTTGCTACCACTGAGGGCTACTATCAGTCACCATTTGTCGAGCAACTACTTTGTGCCAGGACTGTGCTACTTTCTAAATCTTTTCTTCTTGAGTCCTCATGGTGACCTGATCTCCCCTTTTTCTAGATAATCGTAGGGTTTGTTATGGGGTTTGTTTATGGCGAAAGTCAGGCTCAGCAAAATAAAGTGACACACCCAAAGTCACACAGCTAGTGCATGTTGAAGACAAGATTCAAATATATGTCTGTGTCACTCCCAGATCTTCTCCTGCCTCATGGTGGTGACTGATGGAGAGGAGTAGCCCTACCACTCTCTATCTGTGTGACCTGAGCCCTGCCATTTCACTTCTCTTAAATAGGTTTAATTAATACCTGTAGTGCCACAAGCTCAATTTATCCTTTATGTATTTGGCCAAGGGCTCAGATTTTAGAATTACATTTTTCTCTACTAAGATCTCTATTCTACTATTTTCTACATCATTGTCTTTGGGCAAGACCCTTAACGTCCCTGACCCTTGGTTTCCTCATCTGTCAGTAATAATAGAACCTTCATAAATGGTTTGTTATGATAGCCAATTGAAAACTAATGGATGTGGAATGTCTGGCCCGAGGAGGCAAGAAACAAAAAGAAATCCCTTTCTGATTTGCCCTTTCCCTAGTAGTGAAACTCTTCTGGGTTAGAGGGCTTCTCTGTGTCTGCTGCTTAAGGTCCCTCAATGGCACTGTGAGTGGACCACGCCAGAAAAATCTTCCCAAGGACCTTAAGCAAGTGTCACCACACAGAATACTTTCAGTCAGGGCAGGAATTGACCTTCTCTCCCCTCCAGCCCTCTAACCCAGAAGAGCCTTAAAATAAAATCTGCAGGCCAGTGGTTCCTTCCAGTACAGCAGGGCCATGCAAGGGAGAGTGAGTGTCCCCAGCTGCCCTCTCGCAACCCAACCAGCCTGGTAACCAGAAGCTAAGAATAACCCCTGGGATTTTGGCATGACCTGCTTTGTCATATCCAGACCTCCAAAGAGTTGCTTATGATGCCATCTTCTGGGGCAGGCCTTGAAAAGCCCCCTAACTGTTCATCTCCCATCCCCAAAACTCTCCTGCCCTTGCATGATTGATTCAACTCCATGAGCACCTGCCCCACCTTCCTGAGAGTCCTGGGACCTCTGAAGCTTTGCAAGATGGTGATTGGTTATTTTCTAAATCCTTATTTCCTTCTCTACCTCTGAGTAAGCATGTGACACCCCATCTCAGCTTCCTGGCCCAGTCCCATCCATCTCATCAAAAGGCTCCACAGGTCTCTTCACAGGGACAGAGGCCTAGACCCACCAAGCCCCAGGGCTCCTGAAACAAGAGGCCCTCCCTTCCTTTTATAGGAACCCACTATGTTAAAGTTCTCAGGGTCCCTACAAACATCTAGACCAGTGTTTGTCAAAACGGTTGCTGTTGACATTTTGGTAGGAATAATTTTTCATTGTGCAAGACATTGCTACATATTGGAATATGCTTAGTGTCCCTGGCACCTGCCCACTAAATACTAAATAGGATTCCAGTCACTCTGACAGCCCAAACTGACCCCCTACATTTCTAACGCCCACTGAGGAGGCAGTACTCTCCAGTTGCGAGCTACTTGTTGCTGCCAGCCTCCTCAAGGTATTAATGGGGAGACTGAGACCCAAAGAGAGAGATAGGAACTTGTCCAAGCTGGACCAACCCATTTGCTGATCTCTCTGACACCAAACCTTATGATCATCCCTGTTCTTTTCTTTACTTCCTTATTTTTGGAGAGCACATGTTGTGAAGATAATGGGCTTGAACCTTAGCTCTGTGACGTTGGGCAAATTACTGAGTTTTTCTGAGCTCATCTGTATAATGGTGAATAGTATCATAATAGCACCTTCCTACATGTCATTTATTAAGCACTTACTATGTGTCAGGCACTTTGCTCAGTGTTTTCCAACCTTCATTTCCCTTCTTATCCACTCTTGTTTATTTGCACCTATCCCTGCTCTCCTCCTAAATTTCATTCCTGCCCCTCCTGTTCTACCTTCCACTTTCCTCTCCCTTTCCTTTGATTCTCTTCCTATTCTTTTTGCCCTTTCTCCCCACTTCTTGTTCCCATCCCCTCTGAATTCCTCCCCTTGCCTTTCTCCTTTCTCTAGCCTCCATTCTCCACCTTCTCTGTCCCTGGGGCCTCCAGCAATGTTATAGGAATCCTCCATGCCAGGACCATGATTTCAGTGGTAAGAAGAGTATAGTGTTGTCATCAACAGAGATATGAAAGTACATTGGAGACCAGAGCAAGGCCAGGCCACAGGGCTAGCAGATCTTACTCAAAAATTCTCTACAGTAAAAGCTTGGAGCAACACTGTTCTGGTCAATTGACTTGTGATACCATCTAAACACTTCCTCTTTCCAGTTGGGCTTCAGCCTGAGTTGAATAATCCTACACCATCTGCCCCTTTTCCTCTTTTTCCAGAGCAGCCAAGATCTCTCTGAGATAGTGTGCTGAGCTTCCATCCAGACAATACCAGGCCTGCTCAGCCTGTGGATGAGTCTAGTGGCTTGGGTGGGGACCAAAATGTCAAACCACAGCCTTTAGGCTCCATCTGAGAGGTCTTTGTCCTCACCACTTAAGTCAGTGTTAAATTCCCTTTCCTTTCTCCACATGCTACACAATCAATTTCTGTCTTACACATACACACACACACACACACACACACACACACACACACACACTCACTTGATTTCTGAAGTACTGAAAACCAGAAGGCCTGCCAGCAGGAGGATGCTCTGTCTTCTCTTAGAGGCATGCCATGGCCAGTCATGCAATGAAGAGGTTGCTCCCCACTAAGAAGCTGTCCAAGCCTTGGCCACTTCTCCATATAATTTGTAGGTGATAATGTGATGATCTGTTCACAAGACATTATAATAAAAGCAGCTCACATATATTTAAAGCTCCCAAACTGCAGTAAAGAACCTCTAGCATATGAGGGATTAGGCTCCCCCTCCAGGGGTGGGGAACCGGCATCCTAAAGACTACATGTGGCCTTCTAGGTCCTTAAGTGTGGCCTTTTGACTGAATCCAAATTTTACAGAACAAATCATTTTACTAAAAGGGATGCAACAGAGAAATATGGAGTTTTTCTTGCTTCCTTTGGTGCTTAAAAAAGAAGAATCTTGAAATCAAAAGGCTGAAGGTTCCCCACCCCTGCGGGGCACATTTGAAAAGCATTGAAACTCATTTTCCAAGGACAATGTGGAATCTCCTTCACTGGGAGTTTTTAAAGAAATGATTAAATTTCTAGTAATCCAGGCCAGACACAGAGGAGTTAGCAGGATGACCAAACACTTGGGTTACTTGTGAATCCTGGTGTCCTGATGTTAAGAGCTGATTTCTAGGGCCTCTCTCCTAGAAATCCTCCATGTTGGGCACCTGGGAGGCAGGTTCTGGCTCTGGCTGGAGCCGGGATATTAGAGCTGTAGTCAGAGAGACCATGTGCCTGCTACATTGTGTTCATTTGGTTAGGCTTTCCTGTCCCTGCCTCAGGAAACAGAAGGGGCACGGAGACCTGGAAATTCCATGCACTCACCCATATCCTGGCCAGGGAAGATGAGTAGTTATCAGGAAGTGAGGATTTTGGAAAAAAGAACAATCTTGTTCCTTGTCACTGAAGAAGAAGAAACAGCAAGTTCTTCTTAGAGAACCTGGAGAGGGAGGGCAACCAGAGACATTCCTTCTGGGCTTGTAAGCCTCTACTCATTCTTCTTCTTCCTCTCTGTGTCTCCTTCCCAGGTACCGCATGCACAAGTCCCGGATGTACAGCCAGTGTGTCCGAATGAGGCACCTCTCTCAAGAGTTTGGATGGCTCCAAATCACACCCCAGGAATTCCTGTGCATGAAAGCACTACTACTTTTCAGCATTAGTAAGTTCCTGGAGGCACAGGGAATGCTCTGGGGGACACAGAGGCTCAGAAGGGACAACTTTTGCCATTAAGGGGTTATCAAGGAGAAGCCAGTTCCTAGACACTTCCCATCTTCTTTCCCCCTGCCTGTCCCCCTCCACTCTCCTTCAGCATCATTTTTCCTGAAAAGGACCAATTTCATGACTAGAGACCAATTTCTTTACTACAATTAAGCCCCCATTAGATCCCCACCTACTCCCACTCTCTATTTGGGACAAGGCCTTTTTGGCTGGTTGAAGCAGGTCTCTGAATTTTTCCACAGCTTTTGCTATAGAAACAGCCATGGACCACCTTGTTTGCCTTGCAGGGCAATAGAGCAGGAGGAATTGCTCCTTGGAAGGAATTTCCTCTTCTGCCAACAAGAGGAGGTCTACATAAGCAACTCAGGGTTCGTTTAGCAGCCAAGGAACTTTTCTTTAATGTCTCTTCTAAGCAGAGTGCTGTCTTTGCATCTGTGAGGGAGAAATGAGGCAAAATTTGATATTCAAAGCCATATGCTTTAATTTTCTAAATCAGAGCTGGACTGTGAATGACAGTCCTTAGCTTCTAAGAAATGGAGACATGAGAAGACTAGAAAAAAGAAACGTTCAGTAAATTTTATTTACTTGACTCCCATCAGTTAGGGTCCAGCTATCTTTTTCCCTGAGATCTCCCTGGCAGACTGAAGGCCACAGGCACTCAGACATCAACTGACAGGAAGCCAAGTAGCTGGTTCCCGTGGGGGTGGGGGTCAAGTTTGTGGTCAGAAAATTCAGTGCTTTGTCTAATGCCCCTTCGTGGGCCTGCTTCCCCTCCCCATTCTGTCTTCATCCCACATCAGTTCCAGTGGATGGGCTGAAAAATCAAAAATTCTTTGATGAACTTCGAATGAACTACATCAAGGAACTCGATCGTATCATTGCATGCAAAAGAAAAAATCCCACATCCTGTTCAAGGCGCTTCTACCAGCTCACCAAGCTCCTGGACTCTGTGCAGCCTGTAAGCAAACGAGGGAGGGTGCTTTATCAGGGAGAGAAACCTGATAAATCCAAGTGATAATCTGCTCCTCTAGGGTCTGGCACCACCTGTTGGGAGGTGCTTCCATCCCCCTCTGGCTTTGAGCGTGGTCCAGGAAGAAAATACAGTGGAGAAGAAAGAACAAGGGTCACAGTGTCCCAGCTGGCTATTGGGAAAGGGGTGGAGGAGTTGCGAACAGAGGAGTAGGGACTCAGGGAAGGGGCTTAGAGCAGATGAGTTCTCTAGGCAGACAAAACAGACCTGGACGTTTTTCCCCTCTTCCCTGAGTCATGTGCATGTGAGTTTATCTCTGTGTGTGTGTGTGTGTGTGTGTGTGTGTGTGTGTGTGTGTGTGTGAGAGAGAGAGAGAGAGAGAGAGAGAGAGTGTGTGTGTGTGTGTGTGTGTGAGGGAGAGAGAGACAGAGACAGAGACAGAGAAATAGAGAGAGAGAGTGTGTGTGTGTGTGTGTGTTCTGGGAAGAGGAACACCCTGTCCTGAGTCAAAGAGCTTGCGACGGTATAAAAGAGCTATTGGAAGCCCTCAGTGACTCCCTGGAGACCATTTCTCACACACACACACACACACACACACACACACACACACACGACCTTTTCGGGGAGGACCAAGGACAGGGAAGGTTGGGGGGAGGAAACAAAAGGCTAAAAGGACCAGAAATCAGAGGTGGGGGCAGAGTCTGGCAGAAGCCAACTCCTTGTCAAACCTGTTTTTTCTCTCTTATTATCCCCTGCAGATTGCCAGAGAGCTGCATCAGTTCACTTTTGACCTGCTAATCAAGTCCCACATGGTGAGCGTGGACTTCCCGGAAATGATGGCAGAGATCATCTCTGTGCAAGTGCCCAAGATCCTTTCTGGGAAAGTCAAGCCCATCTATTTCCACACACAGTGAAGCATTGGAATCCCCCACTTCTCCCCTCAGCCCCACTCCCCTTTTCAGATGTTTTCTGCCTGTTATAACTCTGCACTACTCCTCTGCAGTGCCTTGGGGAATTTCCTCTATTGATGTACAGTCTGTCATGAACATGTTCCTGAGTTCTATTTGCTGGGATTTTTTCTCTCTTTTCCTTTTTTCTTTTTCCTCTTCCTTCCCTATCTGACCCTCCCATGGCACCTTCCAATTCTGCTCCTTGTCGTGGCTACTGTGTTTGGAATGGTGTTGTATTTCTTTAAATCTGTGATGATCCTCACATGGCCCAGTGTCAACTTATGCTTGTTTACAGCACTGTGCTGTGTGCCAGCCACACAAACATTTACTTACCTTATGCCACGGGAAGTTTAGAGAGCTAAAAGTATTTGGGAAAAAAGCAAAAACCAAAACAAACCAAAAAAAAAAATAGCAAAAAAGCAAAAAAACCTTGCTAGGGTTTTTTGCTTAAAAAACTAAACAAAAACAAACAAACAGAAATCCCCAAAGAGGCCAATAGTGACTTAAAAAAGGTGAAAATTGCAGGCCCATGGGGAGTCACAGCTTTTTTTCATCCCCTTCCTCCCCGGGAGACTTTATTTTCTGCCAGTGGCAATTGCCATTAGAGGGCAGGGCGATCCCAGGGCTGAGTTGGGGAGGAAGGACAGAGAGAGGAGAGGAAAAGGAGGGCGAATCATTAGTGCCTGCCTTGGCCCCTGGGGGCAAGACTGCTCAACTGCAGTGCAATTCATTTTACTGAAAATGTGCTTCTTGTTTGAAAACTTGTCTGCATGTGAACGCCTCCCCCATCCCAAACCCTTTCCTCTCTCACCCTCTGCCTCCACTCTCAAGTTGACTTTCAATAGTTTTTCTAAGAGCTTTGAACTGAATGTTCTCTTTAGCCAAAACTTGGCCACTTCCCCTGAAGAGTCAGACTAGTGAGAAGAAGGAGAGGAGAGATCTGACCCTTTAGAAGGCCTCATTTGGATCCAGGTCAGCTTTCTCATATGTGAGCCAAGGAGGAGCTTGCAGCTGGAGTCAAAGGAGAAAGAAGTGATGGCTTGGCTGTTCTTCTGCTTACGACACTAAATAGTTGATCTCTCACTGCCATCACATTTTCCCTACCTTAAAAAGACCTAAATGAAGTTTTCTGCCAGACTTCATGTGGCCACAAGCTCCTTCCACCCCCACTTCAGTGTTTTGGGGGCCTGAAACTCACCACACTGCATTTCAGCCATGGTGGTAAAGCTTGTTCACCTCTTTGGACATGCTCCCAGACTCTCTGCTAAGAGCCCCCACCACCAAGAAGGCCACCAGGCCAGCAGCCCTGACATCTATCTCCAGATGCCAGTAGTCTCAAAGACTTCTTACCAGATATCTCTCATCAACTGTCAGATCTCTGACGCCCTCAGACAAACTAGAAGGAAGGCATCATTGGGATTGGACAAACTGGGCGTCTTGCCCTTGTCCCCCAGAGATAATACCCTCCCACCAAGTGGAAAAATGCCCACTTCCTTCTTCAGGGCAGCTAAAGGAGCTACCCAGATCAGAGTTGAAGAGAAAACTCAATTAGTTCAAAAACTGCAATCAAGAAGGATGAAGGTGCTAGAACCAGAAACCCTGCAAGTGCTCTTCTTGGCACCTAACATATCCACCTGCAGAAGTCACGGGAAGAAGAGAGACTAAACCAAGAGAACTCTGACTACTAAATTAAAGTGTTCAGAGGCAAATCCTAAAGCCAGATGGGCACCATCTGGTGAGTTTACTCATCATCATCCTCTGCTGCTGATAATGGGCTCTGACATTGGCCATACTCACTCAGATTCCCTACCATTGTTGCTGCCTCTCAGTCGCAAGGAGGCTGAGCCATTGAGACTTTCAGCAGAACCATGGCTTCCTTTGGAAAGGTCTGGTTGGTGTGGCTCTGATATGCTGCCACCCATGAATTCAGGGTGTGCTCCTGGGACACTGGTTTCATATAGTCCTTTGGCACACCTGTATTCTGTTGACTTTGTTCCCCAACCCTGAGTGCAGGGGGAATGTCCACCTACTTTCTCATCTTGGCCACTGCCTCCTCACTTAGCAATTAACCTCACCTGTTGAACTCAAGAAATCAGGGCCCAGTTACCAACCTGTCCATTTTAGTTGGTTCACTCTGCTTCTTGAGAAGATAGTTTATGAGTGACATGATATGATCCACATGGGTTTCCTCCCCTGATTTCTGTGTTGATATTAATAGCCAAATGAACCTGCAAAACGACTTCTTTAAATAACAAGGAAGAAGGGAACCTAAGATGAATGATACGCCAGTCTAAGACTGCTGGACAAAACTACAGCTGACAGGTTCCCTTTCTGGGGTAGAATAGACAAATTCTGGTTTTCTTTGTTACAGCACCATCTGGCTTATGTACAGGATTACTTTTAGCTGTTTTAAACAGAAAAAAATATTCACCACTCTTTTCAGTTAAACTAGGTTACATTTTAATAGGTCCTTTGCATCTGTTTTGAAACAATTTTCATCTTTTGTGGTACATGGACTGGATTATATCATTCTAATACCTCTCCTTGTAAATACTAGAGGATCTCCTTTCCATTTCTCTATCAAATTTTTCATCTTTATGGATTTCCCAATTGTGACTCTTGTCTTTATGAATATATATGTTTTTCACTTGCAAAAGCCCCAAATCAGTGAAACAGCATGTAATTAAAAGCAACAACTGGATTACTCCAGATTTCCAAATGGCACGACCAGGGGAGCAATGGCCTAAACAAGGCTTTAGGCCTGCTGCTTCTGCGCTGGGATTTGAGTGAGCAAAGGAGATTTAAGCTTGGCTCTGTTCTCTCGCACATGAAAAGGGGGAGGATGTTTTTTTCCATTTGTCCATTGATGTTCCAGACAGAAGTCTCATTTTGCATGCACTCTGCTCTACAAACAGAGTTGGTGTGATTGGTACACTGTGCTCACCCATGAAGGACTGGCCACCCAGACCCACTCACCTGGTGAGCTAGAAGACGAGGATCACTCACCAGACAAGTCATGGGGACCATCTTCAAAGAAGTTGGCAGTACTTGATGGGGATGGAGAATGAGGAAGAGAAAAAGAAGGAGCACCAGGGAGAAAGCCCCATCTGTGCTAGGCAGCAGACAGCTGCCAGGGTCACGAACTCTGTGGTCAAAGAAAAGAGTCGTGTGGCAGTTTCAGCTCTCATTAACTGGGCAGCTCACCTGGGCCTGGCCTCTGAGCTGACATGGGGATTGGATCCTTTGTTCCATAGTTTTTCTATGCCACAGGCAATACTGTTGTTCTTGGAAAGTTCATTATTTTTTTAAATTACCTTACTCTGAGAAAGGGATATTTTGAAGGATTCTGTCATATATCTTTGAAAAGAGAAAATCAGTAATACGTATATTTTTGTGTATGTTTGCTGGCACTAAAAACAAAAAAAAAAGGAACTTCACTCTGTCCTTTGGGTAGTTGCTGAGGTAACTATCCAGGTTGAGAAATAATGTGCTGATGCTAGAGTCCCTCTCTGTCCATACTGTACTTCTAAATACATATAGGTATATATCACAAGTTGCATTCTATTTGTACTTTAAAAAAAGATATGTCTACCATCCACATGATACTGACACAAGTGAACTAACTTTGAGCTTCAAGTAGCTTCTAAGTGTTTGTTTCATTAGGCACAGAACAGACATGGCCTTGCCCCCTTTTCCCCCTTGATACCCAGCAGGGCACAAAGTTCCAAGCCACTCCCTCTGCCCCTTCCCAGCCCTGCACCAGTGCTGTACTTGAGGAGACTCTCTCCAGACAGCCCAGTAACTATCCCTGCATGGCCCCTACATAGCCCTGGAAAAACTAGAGGCTGACTACTAATTATCCTGTGCCAGTTGCCCAGGTGAGAGGGCACTGGGCCAAGGGAGTGGTTTTCTTGCTTGACCTACCATAGGGGGTCATGGGAATCAGGAATGCTAAAGCACCAGATCAAACCCTAAACTTAAAGTCAAAATAAACCATTTAATATGTGCAATTTCTTGGAAAAGGAAGTTTCTACCCCAATGCCTTTATAGGCAGATTTATTCTTACCATTAATCTCTTTGAAAATCTTTGAAAGCAGTTTTTACAAAAAGGAAAAAAAAAAGAGAGATGAAAGCATCACATTATGTAACCAAAGATTACATTGTATCTGCTAAGATGCCAAAATTTTTAAGGGCAGGGAGGGAGCAAACATTAGTGCCTCTTCAGTAAGCTATCCAAAGATAGACTAAAGGACTTTGCTGGTGACTGACTTATAAGAGTTTTGTGGGGCTTTCCCCCCCCCTCACAATATATTAATACATATTTAGAAGAGTTGAAGATAATTTGGGAAAAATGGGATTATGGGTCCTTCACTAAGTGATTTTATAAGCAGAACTTGCTTTCCTTTTCTCTAGTAGTTGCTGAGCTAATTCTTGAAGCTCCATCATTGCATGGTTGGAAATGGAGCTGGTGTTGGCCACTGTGTTTGCTAGTGCTCATGTTAGCTTATGTGAAGATGTGAAGCCCTTACTGATAAGGGGAGCATTTAAAGGACTAGATTTTGCACTAGAAGGACAGCAGGCAGAAATTCTCATTTCTGCCCACTTTGGACGGCACAAAAAGTTCTCTGTGGTTTAAGGCAGAAGGTTGAAATATATTGTAAATGAGTATTTGTATCCATGTTTCAGAATTGAATTATATATATAGATATAATGTGTTCTGATAGCTTTACCTTTCTCTGCACCTTTGTATTTGTTTCCACGTCATACCTGATGGCATGTACTTGTGAGAGTAAGGCTGCAGTTACATTTTGGAACCTCTCTCAGAACGGACAAGACACCTGTATCAATCAGATAACTAAGAGATTGTTCCCCTGTTGGGCCTGACTCACAGGCCTTGCAAAGGGGCACAGGAGGGTAAAGGGTAGGGAACATGATGCATTGCACTTTACTAGTCCAAGACAGGTGAATGTGGAAAGGTTGATGAAGACTCATTGGAACTAACTGGGATTTACCATATGGAAGGCCCAGCCCAGCCTTGGGGCCAAAAGCCCACCTAAATGATTGGCCAGTGGCCCCTAATGGGACCTGAGCCATTGAGAGAAGGAGGGCTGTTCTTTGGTCTTCACCATCCTTGTGAGAGAAGGGCAATTTGCTGTACTTGGGAACCTGGAGCAAGTGCTCCATCTTTCATACAAATTCACTCACCTGCGATTGAGGTGCTCTTGCTACTGGGTGTCTATGTGCTCTAATTCTGGTTGTGGATATGTTCTGTAAAGATTTTGACAAATGAAAATGTGTTTTCCTCTGCTAAAACTTGTCAGTGTGCTAGAAGTTGTATCTCTGTAGGTGCAGGTCCATCTCTGCCCACAGGTAGGGATTTTTTTTTTTTATTAAGAGTTTGACACTGGGGTCTGTTGACCAGAGCCTCCCAACCCTCAACCATTTCTAGGTGAAGGCAGAAAAATCCACATTAGTCACTACTCTTTAGATATCTCAGCTGAGGTGACAAATCATTTGGAATTCCACCACTCCCAGAAAAAGTAGTAGATATTTGAATTTAGCAGATAGAGTTTTAGAGTGAAAACAGCTTCAACTCAGCTTTGGTTTTTCCTTGTTTGATTTGGCCAGAAAGTAGGTAATATGGATTAACTGGTTTCCAATCCAAATTCAGTAGACCAGAGTGCTACATTTTTTCCTTGCTCCACTTTTCTTTTAGGCTTTTATGGGATAAATGAGAAGCTATGGAATGGGTGGCCCATGGGGCCTGAAATCCTTCCTATATAAGCTGTTTAAGAAGACCGTCATGTAGCCACAGATTCCATTGCCCACCAAAGACTGGAACACACACATATTCATACCCCAAAGGAAAGACAATTTGGAAATGTTGCTGCTTCTCTGGTGGTGCCCTCCCTGGCTGCTGCCTCACAGTTTGGGTCCCTGTACACTGCAGAGCAGAGAGGCCAGGCTTGCATTCTCTCACAACCTTAGCCCTTGGTGCTAACCGTCCTGCAGCTAAGTGCCTATGGGGTTGTCCTATCCCATAAGCCACTTGAGTGCTGAGAGCAGCCACCATCAAGATGACCCAAGCAAAAGAAAAGAGTCCCCTCACCACCCATTGACACCTTTCTGCTTTCCCCTAGACTGGAACGTTGATTAGGGAGTGCCTCGGACATGACATTCTTGTGCTGTCCTCCTTGAGATTAATCTGGCAGCAGGAGTGAGAAGACTATGTAACCAGAGATAAGAATTAATTTTTGATTTTAAGGAAAAAAAGAGAGAAAGAAAGCAAGCATCATACAAAGATTTTTTAAAAAGAAACAAATTAATTTTGCTTGAAACTTCTTTTGAAGGGGCTAAGTTCTCACAGTGGCACTTGGCCTCCACTGGGCAACAGGATCAGCCCCAAGCGCTAGTGTTCTGTTCTCTTTTTGTAATCTTGGAATCTTTTGTTGCTCTAAATACAATTAAAAAATGGCAGAAACTTGTTTGTTGAAATACATGTGTGACTTTGGGTTTGTCTCTTCCTCTGCTTTCAGAAATGTCATCCATCGTGTAAAATACTGGCTTGCTGGTCTGCCAGCTAAAACTTGGCCACAGCCCCTGTTGTGGCTGCAGGCTCAAGTTATTATTAACAAAGAGACCCGAGAAAAGCTGCTAATGTCCTCTTATCACCGTTGTTAATTTGTTAAAACATAAAACAATCTAAAATTTCAGATGAATGTCATCAGAGTTCTTTTAATTAGCTCCTTTTATTGGCTGTCTTTATTGAAGTCAAGAGTTGGTATCATGCCCAGTGGCCTTTTATGCTACTTTGACTTTCATATATTTTTTTAAAATCTTCGCACAAGGGTTATAAATTTGCCCTGTGTTGGCCTTATCGTAGGTTGACCTGGGACCACCAAAATAACAAAGGATCTGAGCTAGAAAGCACAGATGGACATTGGCAGCCCATCACAACCTCTCATGAAAAAGTCCAAGCTTGTCAGCCAGGGGAAAGCCACACAAAGCCCAGCTGCTCACCCTGCCATCCCTATCCTTGTGGGAGCATAAAATGGCAGCCTCACTGCCCAATTCTAAGCAAGCTTCAGATAAGGAATGGGCACGTTCACATCCTCACTGTTTTTCAGTGGCCATACCATCCTCAACCACCCAGGTATAATCTAAGTCAACCTTTTGGTTTCTTCAGTTCAAACGAGGCCTCTTCCTGTTGCCTCTCACTGTGAATACTTATGAGATTCCAAATTGAATTTCTGGGCTGGAGATACAAGCCATCAATGAGGTGTGACAGGCATGTCAAAAAATATTAATAATAAGAAAATTCTCTATGCTTCAGTGTCCTTACCTGTAATCAGAGTTGTCACAATGCCTCCTTTCTGGGCTGAGTTTGAGATTCAGTGGGAACATATGTGACACAGCTGGTGGCTATTTGCTCTGGCTTTGCTCCCTGTTAAAATGCCAGAACTCCTGAGAAGGATCCCACATCGAGCCATGTTTATCATTGACCACCTCAGAGTGGATGGATTTCTCAAACTCTTCCTGCTTGATGGAGAAGAGAAGAAAACAAGAGATTCTTGGGATGTGTGCTTGTGTGTGTCTAAGTAAGAGACAGTGTGTTTATTTGTGGTTTGTGTGTATAAGTCAGAGCCCCTCTGACAACCACTGCTTAGGTCCTCTTTTCTTGCATGTACAGTGAATGCTCTAACAGCCATCCTACTTGGCTTCACTCACCACTGCCTGAAAAAGCAAGGTGGTCAGTTTCTACCATAGGTTTTCCAAGGAGTAGGAAAGCACAAAGGACACCTCATGAGTTGCAAAGAGCCTAGAGATGAGAATCCTGTACATGTGACTTGCTCATGGTCACACAACTAGTTGATAGCTAGGATTCTGGCCTGCTTATCCATTATATGACACTGGGCAGTCCTCTTCTCTTTTCTGGACCTCAGTTTTCTCCTCTGTGAAGTGAGCGAGTGTTGGAAGCTGTGGAGTAGGACTAGATGAGATGGGAAGTCCCTTCCAGTGTAGACACCATGGTTATTGCAAGTTACAGCAATTGCTTTCTTAATCATGACATAAGGGGAAAAGTAAAAGGCCTTTACCCTCAGAACACAATTTTAGAATCTTGCATTTGTACTCAACAAACATTTATAGAACAACAGGGGGTGGAGGGTCAAAACAACAGTTAAGTCCTGTGTAGTAGATGCTATCAACCACTTGAGATGGGGGAAAGGCTCCAAAGTGAAATAATTTATTTACCATTTAGATTATCTCATAAATGGCAGAGATAAGTAGGAGTTAAAGAAATAAGCCCTAATCCATGTACTGTCTGTGCCTTCAGTGAGTTTACAGTCTTAAATGCCTGGAGCCAGATCAGTCTGGGACTTCAACCTATCATACCCATCCCAACCCTCCCACATCTTTCCCTCCAAAGAGATTGGGCTAACCTCTACTTTAGAATTGCTGCCTTTGGAACTAGAAGGGATATTAGACACTGTCTAGCCCAAACTTCTCATTCTTTACATGAAGATGCCAGGCTAAAAAGAAGACCCACCTCATGGCACCCTCATGTGCCTGCAGGCAGCATGCCACGGTGATTATGGTGATGGGCCACTTGAGAATTTCTACCATCCCCTTGCATGCAGGTTCAGGGCCCTGGGGAGAGAACCTCTACATACTGCTGTCTGGCTCCCACATATACAAACCAAGGATCTCTACCCTAACTACAGCACCTACTTCACCTACCACCCACTCCCAGAGGTTTTCTTCATGCCTCTGCAAGTGAGAGTGAGAGAAGGAGAGAAGTGTTGGGGGAGCTGGAATAGGGACTGCAGAAGCAATGAGAAACATTTAAAAGACACTGAGGTATGAGAACTTGGCTTTCTGAATTAATAGACAGATGAAGATGATTAAAACCCTCATATTATCCTGCATCATTTTTTCGGAACACTTCTCCTCTTCCCTTAGCTGCTTCCCCAGGAGGCTTCAAGTGAGGAGAAGGCCATTAAGAGAACTTAGTCTGGCTGCTAGCCAGCAAGGCTGCATACCAAACAGGCTGGTTTAAGCCAGACTCTATGCAAACACCCCTCCCCCCACCCTTATTGGAGTACTTCAGTTCTCAGACCAGAAAACAGGCCAGCAGAGCAAACAGATGCTGTGGGAGACACATCACCCACTACCTGGGCAGCGATACTTGTCCCCAGAGGAAGCAGTCCTGTTTGATGTGTGTACACAGTGCCAAGGGTGGTTAATTCCAGTGTTGGACTATATTGGGGGAGAACCACAGTGCCTCAAAAGGCTGTAGGGACTCCTCACAGGGGCATCATATCTAGTGTTCCCCTCATCCATTTGTTCTTTCCTTTATTCAACAACTATTTGTTTGTGTAGCCATTCCGTATCCTGTATAGGAACAACACAGGCATAGTCTCTGCACTCAAGGAGCTCCTACTTTCCTGAGGGAGCCAGACAAAGACACAGACAACTGTGATATAATGTAATACGTGCTATGGTGAGGGAAGTTCTGTGTTCTGTTTGAGTACAAAGGAAGGTTGCCTAGCCCAGTCTAGTGGGAAGGTCAAGGAAGGTTTCTTAGAGAAGTCCATTCAGTGACCTAAGTTGAATGAAGATGGAGCTGAGGGATGAAAAAAAGGCATTCTTCCTCAGGCATGAAACTTCAGCCTTATAAGGGCAACAGCAAACAGTTTAGCCTGAAGGAAGGGTTGGAAGAAGGGTTTGGCTATGAGAGATGAGAGTAGAGAAGGAGGCACAAGCAAAGCCAGCTGGGGCCTACATGTCACACTAAAGAGTTTGGCTTTTATCCCAAGCATAAAGGGGAGCCATAGAAGCCATTGCCAGCATTTCAGTTCCCAGAACACTGTCAGGCACATGATCTCATCTGAACCTCATAACATCCTGAGGAGACAGACACATCAGGGATCAGGCCCATTTTGCAGAAAGGGAAACTGAGGCTTAGCAAGATGAAGTGATTTTCCCAAGGGCTGCTCCTGAATAATTGGTAGCCGTAAGTCTAAACCAGAAACCTAGAGCCTCCTCATTTCCAGTCTCAGTCTCCTCACGTTACACTAATCAAAGACCTCAGGACCTGGCAATGCAACTCTTGGAATGTATTCAAATGTCTCTGTGGTGACAGCTTGCATTGCCTGCTATCCTACCGGCACCTGCCATGGCCTTCCTGAGGTGACACTCACTAGCACAGGGCCACCAAACAGCAGACAGAGGACCCCAGAGAGGAGCAGTACCATAACCTCAAAGAGTAGTGCAGGCTATGGGAAGCAAGCCAAATTGGTGCTCAGTGGGTGTGGGACCTCATCATTCATCCAAACAGGAAATCAGAAAAAAATGCTAGAGGAAAAGAGACAGCATTCCACCTTCCTAGAGGAGGTAACATCTGACTCCAGCCTTGAATAGTGAGATGAAATTCCACAAAAGGAGAGGGTAGCTGGGAAGGCAACCACAGCAGAGGGAACAGAGGGACAAATGCACACAAGGCAGAAAAGAGTATAGCTTCTGTTAGGGGAAGTCAAAGCCAAAGGGAGCTAGTAGGGAGTAAAAGTTGGAACTGAATCTGGGCTAGGGCCCATTGTGAAAGGCCTCCTGTATGCTGTTAAGAAGTAGAATTTCTTCGGTAAGCCAGTCATTCTCAGTTGCCACATGTGAAAGATAATAGCCATGTATGACATACTCTCAATGGAGCCGCTAGGGTTATATTCAATTCCTAACACACAGCTATCATTCAGCTCCTTTCTCTCCCATTTAAGAGAACAAATATGAGTACAAGTGAGACTGAAAATATTGAAAGAAATGTAAACCTCCTATAGTATGTTTAAATTATCCTCTAACTTCAATGTTTAAACAAATTACTCACCACACCTCACAACTGATTACAGAGTACCAGTTGAGATAACTAAGGATTTTTGAATGAAGCTGTAACATGATTAGTTTGGGGAGATGGAAGCTATGCTAAAACTTATTGTGTGAGAATATAATAGAGGGTGAAGCAGAGACTGATTCAAGGGCAGAATTAACAACAACAACAACAAAATGTATTGAGCACTTACTATGCGCCAGAAAATGGTAATGCTAAGCTCTTTACATTGTTCACATTCTATAATCCTCATGTATACCTGTGAGTTGAGCACAATTACCTTCATTATGTAGATAAGGAAACTGAGGCTCTAATTCAACATTATTTCTGGCCTAGACCAAAGGTTGCTTTCAAGTAATTTTGTTGAGAAAGCCTACAATTTTAATCACTATGCTACATTTTCTTTGTTGAAAGGCTGGTTGATTTTCTCAAAATCTTTGCAAAAGAGGCCCAAGGAACTCAAAAGCAGGCAGCATTATAAACTGAAATAAAGAATGTACTATATCAATGGAATTGTCTTTACAACCACCCATTCTAATAGTGACAGTTATGCCTGGTGTGCATGAACTCATGATTTCCACAGAGCAATTGCCTCTTTCCTAAACTTCAGATGAGTTTTGTTGGGAGAAAGAATGTTCTTCTCCAGCCCTGCCATCTCCCAAGTGTCTTACCAAGGCTTTTGCTCCCCCTTCCTGTCTCTGGTTAGAGGTACTTAGGGTACAGCAGTTCACTGAATATCCAAAGAACCTATGAGTACATTTGTCTATAAAGGCAGGCAGGGGAAAGAACATTGAACCAGGAGTCAGCATACCAGCTTCTGCCACTAACCAGCAAGTAAATTTAAGTGGGTCCCTTTCTCTTTCTGAACTTTAGTCTCCCCATCTGTATAGCAAGAAAGGTAAGGACCAGGCTTGTTTCATCTAGCTTAACATGCTTTATTATACCCTGTGATGTGGTTGGCTAAAACCAAAATTTTGTCAATCTGGGAATTTATTACATTATCTCACTCCAATGCCTGTAATCTTATCCCTACATTTTAGAATCCTGTATCCTAAAAAAGACCAGTGGTAGAGTTTGTCACACTTGCAAACTACACTCAGTAATGTATTGCTTGTCATTGGACAATAGCCTCCACCCTATAGCCCAACATCCTGCCTGCCATTTATACACACCTGTTGATGTTGGTGGAAACATATTTCTACCAGTGCTCCTTCAGCTGTTCTGTATGACTATGTTCATATGGGCCAAAGACTCTGCCAGAAAAAATCTTCCATCCAGAATAAATGTGGGCAACTGTGGCTGCTTGGGGATTCTCTGAGGTGGAGTTGGTATGGACTTACAGGACCCAGAGTATAGGCAATACTGTTGTATAAGCATTAATGGGCAAGAGAATAGACCAAAGGCTTCCATTTGGGAATAAGGCTATACACTTTACTAGCCTTTGTTCATGTGTTTCCCTCCATATGAAATTTCCTCCTCCATTTCTGCCTAGGCAAATCCTTCCTCCCCATTAAGGCTCAGCTCAAAAGCTAACTCCAGGATGTTTTCCCTTATTTCCCCAACTGGAAATAAGCTCTTTCTCCTTTAAACTTTAAATCTTCCTCCCCTAAGCCCAAACTACTAGTTTGGCTTGCAGTTAGTTGTAATAGCAACCCACTGGATGGTTAACACTTTGGATGGTTAATTGGATTAACCATCCAATTAAAGCTTTATAATTTACAGCACTTTGATATTCATTATGTCATTGAAGACTCACAGGAACCCTACAAGGAAAGCAGGGCAGAAATTATTAATATCCCAGTTAATTATGTGACAGGAAGGAAACATTCCTATTTTAGAAGTTGCCTGAAGACTTCTTTTTCTAGTAGTATGTCTTACTTGAATGACCCTCTCATGAAAACAATTAAAATGCTAAGTGAAATGTAAAAATAATCTTTTAAAATTCATTGCTGAACTAGTATGATTGTAAGAAATCCACAAAGGCCAAAAAGGAAGTTAGAGCAGGAACCCTGGGGGTAAATGAGTGTGAAAACCAGATTTTGCCTTGAGAATCTTGCCAGACCCTAGAAGATTCTGAATTTCTATTTCGATGACTATAAGAGGTAAGGAAAATAGGAGATAAAGACTAGGGCCTTCCCAAGATGCAGAGTCTTATAGAAGATTTGCACATAAAGCTGGTACCCTAAAGTGCCATACCCTCAATAATAAAGGTAAGTAAGAATTAAATCTGTCTCACAGAAGGGGATAGCAAGAAAACCTTCCTTGCTTGACCTTGGCTCCCAGTGGAGGGGAAAAATAAACCTTTCATGACAATTTGTAACCACACATGGTCCTCATATGGTTTTGTAGTGGTAATTCAGGATACTTATGATGTTGAAAAATCAAAAGTGGAGATCCCAGATCAGCAGTTCCAATGGGTGATTGGCCAAAGCAAATCCTCTATAGAAGAATGCAACTTTCATTCAGCCTCAAAAATTTCTACAGATAAATGTACAAAGAAAATGAGCATTTCACAGTCAACAGTTACAAAACACACAAAGAAACAAGACACCCTGAGTAAAAGCCCGCAGAAACTAGAAATATCAGAGTCAGACTCATAGACTTCAGAATGTAAAACCATCACACATAGAATATAAAGTTAATTTTATTGAAAGTGGTTAAAGAGATTTTTCAAACAATTGAAATATGAACAAGGAACAAGAGACCATAAAGAACGATCAATCATATTTTGGGAAAAAAAAACAGAATAAAATGTCTAAAGCTAAAAAGTAAAATAGTGGAATCAAGACTATATTGATAGATTAAAGAACAAAGTATATATGACTGAAGAGAGAATTAGGGAATTGGAAGATAGAGCAAATAATTTAGTCATAATGTAACACTGAAAAGCAATAAGATGAAAAATATAAGTGGTTAAGAGACATGAAAGATGAGAACATATATCTAATATATATCTGACTAGTGTTCCAGAGCAGTCATAGAGTAGGAAAGAGGCAATATTCAAAAACAATGGCTGAGAATTTTTCAATGTTGTTACAAGACATTCATCTTTAAAAACTAGAATTCTGAAAAATCACAAGCTAGACAAATTTTTTAAAAAGTCTGCATAACACATTGTAGTGCTTTTACAGAACTCTAAAGAAAAAGAGGAGTCTGAAGAAAAAGCAGCCAGTGAGAATGGGGAAATGAGAACAAAACAGATCGTGTACAAAAAAATAGCTATTAGGTTTAAGATTAATTTACCAATAATAATAATAATAGCAGCATCAGATAGTGGAAAATACCTTTAATGTACTGAGAGAATTCTGTGCCTAGCAGAATTATCTTTCAAGAAAGTTAAAATAAACACATTTTTAACCAGACCCATGCTAAAGGAAATTCTAAATGATGTACCTCAGATAGAAGGAAAATGATCCTGGATGGAAGGTTTAAGATGCAAGAGGTAACAGTGAGCAAAGACATTGGTAAACATAGGGGGTAAATCTAAACATCTATTGACTATATACAAAAATAATAGTCATGTGTAATCTGTGGGAAAATGGCCAGGTAAAATTTAAAAATTGGACAATAACTTATACATTGATATGGGGTCATTAAATTTAAAAAGTTCTAAGATTCTTAAGCTGTTGAGGAAGAAGATAAAGATACTCATTAACTTTAGACTTTATTAAGTATCTACATTAAAATTGCTAAGATACCCAGAAAGTCTGAAGGTCAAAGAATGGAAAAATATATACTAGGGAATAATAACCAAAGAAAGCTTGTGTATTTATATTAATAACAGACAAACATGACAAAAACATTACTATAAATAGAGAATAAGTTCATAATGATAAAAAGTCCAGTTTACCAGGAAGATAACACCATTTTAAATTTGTATATCTCCTAACAAAGGTTCGAAGTATGTAGAGCAAAGTATGGCATTACATGAAAAAGTTAACAAACTCAATATTAGAGTGAGAGATTTTAACATACTTCATTCAAGAATTAATAGATGAAGAAGACCAAAAAAATACCCGTAAGGATGCAGAAGATTTAACAGAAAAATTAATCAAGCCTATTTTTTTTGGTCATATGTAGAGTTTTAGGCCCAACATTGGAGAATGCATGCTAAGGCCAGGGGTCAGAAAATTATAGCCCTTGGGTAAAATCTAGCATGCTGTTTTTCATTTTCTTTTTTTGACAGCTTTATTGAGATATAATTCACATACCATACTTTTCACACATTTAGAGTATATAATTTAGTGGCTTTTAGTATATTCACTGATTTGTGCATCCATTGCCACAGTCAATTAAAGAACATTTTCATTACCTCAAAATGAAACTCCATACCTTTTAGCTGTCACTCTCTAGTTCCTTCATACTCTACCCTCCATCCTCCAGCCCTAGGCAGCCACTAATCTACTTTCTTTCTTTCTGTGTGTGCATGTGCGTGTGTGTGTGTGTGTGTGTGTGTGTGTGTAAACATTGAACTTTATTGAAAACAAACAAAAAAAGACTAAAAATAAATGTAATAAAATTAATACTTATCTCCAAAAAAGTTACTTTGTAAAGACATTATCCAAAAAGAAAGCATTTTGTGAACTTTAAATAGAAACTCAGTGATATTTAATACAAAGGCAATTGAGTTAGAGTTTTCAGAGAACTTTTTCATTTTTGTCATTTCATTGGAGTTTCTTTTTTATTTCATAATATTACAGGGGGACAAACATTTTGGTTGCATAAATTGTTTTGTACCGTTTGAGTCAAAGTTATAAGTACTTTCTGTCTCCATAGATTTGCCTATTCTGGACATTGTACATAAGAGGAATCATACAATATATTGTCTTTGGTAACTTGCTTCTTTCACTTAGCCTAATATTTTCCAGATTTATCCACATTATAGCATGTATCAGTACATCATTTCTCTCTATTGCCAAATTGATATCCCACTGTATGCATATATCACATTGTGTTTACCCATTCATTAGTTGATGGGCATTTGAGTTGTTTCCTAATTTTGGCTATTATGACTAATGCTACCATGAACATTTTGTTTTGTGTGAACACCTGTTTTCATTTTTCTTGGGCATCTAACTAGGAGTGGAATTGTTGGGTCATATGGTTAACATATGGTCTGTGATTAACATTTTGAGGAACTGCCAGCCTGTTTTCCACAGTGCCTAAAACAGTTCACATTCCCATCAACACTGCATGAGGGTTCCAATTTCTCCACATCCTCATTCACATTTGTTATTATCTGTCTTTTTGGTCATCATCATTTCAGTGGGTATAAAGTGGCATCTCATTGTGGTTTTGATTTGCTTTTCCTTGATGGGTAATATTGTTGAGCATATTTTCATGTGCTTATTGGTGATTTGTATAACTTCTTTGGAGAATTTTCCATTCAGATAATTTTCCCATTTCCAAATTGGGTTATTTGTCTTTTCATTATTGAGTTGTAGTATCTTTATATATTCTAGAAATAAGGCCTTTATGTGATTTGCAAAATTTCCCCCATTCTTTTCATTTTCTTGATGATATCCTTTGATGTCCAAAAGTTTTTCATTTTGATGATGTCTACTTTATCTGTTATTTTTTGTTTGCTGCTTTTGCCTTTGGAGTCATATCTAAGAAGTCACAAAGATTCACATCTACGTTTTCTTGTAAGAATTTTTCAGTTTTAGTTGTTTCATTTAGTCTTTGATCCATTTTGAATTAATTTTTATATATGGTACAACATAGGGGTCCAACTTCATTCTTTTGCATGTGTTTATTCAGTTGTATCAGCATTATATGTTGAAAAAATTATTCTAGCCTCCATTGAATTTTCTTAACACCCTTATTGAAAATCAGTTGACACTAAATGTAAAAGTTTATTTCTAGACCCTCAATTCTATTCGATACTTCTACATGTCTATCCTTACACCAATGCAACCAGTACACTATGTAGTCTTAATAACTGTAGCTTTGTGGTAAGCTTTGGAACTTGGAAGTGTGAGTCCTCCAATTTTGTTCTCCTTTTTCAATATTGTTTTGAGTGCTTGGGGTTCCTTGCAATATCAATTTTAGAATCAGTTTGTCAATTTCAAGAAAAATGACAGCTGGCATGTTGATATGCATAGCCCCAGATATGTAGCCCAATTTGGGAGACATTGCCATCTTAACAACATTAAGTCTTCCAATTCATGAACACAGAATGTCTTCCCATTTATTTATATCTTCTTCAATTTCTTTCAGCAAATTTTTTGTCATTTTCAGTATACACCCCTTGAACCTCCTTGGTTAAATTTATTCCTAAGTATTGTATTCTTTCTGATGCTATTGTAAATAGAATCACAGTTTGGATTTTACTGTCTGCCTCCTCATGGTAGAATTTAATAAGCTTCACTCTCCTTTGTATTTTCTGCAAATTGGTATCTGGAATTCATGGTTTGATCAAATTCAGTGGTTTGATTTTTTAGTAAATTTCTTCATAGGTATGCCTACATTAGGGCACAAAATAGCTGGCAGTCTTTTTCCTATGGCAGCAGCCATTGATGATCATTGCCTATATTCATTAATTTATTAGGGAATGCAAAATAGTAATATTCTAATTCCATTATTCTTCATTGACTAGCTGGAATAATTTTATAGGGAGAAAATTTTCTTTATCTACTATTACTCAATGTACAGTTAATGTGGGAAATCACTATTTTAAAATGTAGGTATTAAAGGAAATGATTACTTCCCACAGGCTGAAGGAATTAGGGGACATTCAGGTAGGAGACACTTGGATTATCAACAGAAGAAAATTTATACTTATTTAAGGCCACACTAAAACCACTCAATGGCTCCAAGCTGATACTGAAATCCAAGTCTTCAACTTCTAAATTTCATACTTTTCTAATTTGCTGTGTTCATATACAAGGGCTTATCTTCTCCACTTGCCCAAATCTGTATCCTTCACAATATCTAGTTTAGTACCTGGAAAAGTACAGGATAAAATATCTTCATCAATTCATGTAATCAGTCAACAGATATTTATTGAGTACCTACTTCAACATAAAGAATAAAATTATCCATTGAGTCTGGCAAATGTGATATCATTGTTAATGTCTGTGAGACAATTCCATCAGAGACTTTGGATGCCTACGCTATGTTTGGTGCCTTCAAATATGTATTTTTCATTCAGTTTAATAGGAACTCAATGTATATGATTGCTTCATGTCCTTTGGCTAAGATAATATATAGAATCTTTAATTATCAGTAATGGATGTTATATATTTAATTGAAAATAAGTAAAATAATAAAGTTGGTGTCAATTATATAACTCTTCAACTTAGAGTTTATTTTCAAACTTGAAATGGTATTCACTTTGCCTATATGCTACTTCATTAGGTATACCAGGTATATAGCCAAAATGGAAACATTCATGTACTTATTCATACATTCAAGAAATCCTCATCAAGATCAGCTATGTCTCAGGCTTTGTGATGGCTGCTGAGGAGGAAGAAGATATCAGATATGGCCTTGAGAAGTTCCTTGTCTTAGTAAATAGACAACAGAAGTAGAATATAGTCAGAGCTGTGACAAAGGCAAGCACAAAGTGCTATGCAGAAGCAATTAGAGTGAGAAAATCACCAAAGTGAGAGGAGGAGAATCCAAATGATATATTACACTGGGCCTTTCTGATTTGGAGTAAATAAGCAGTTTACTTCAAGAGATATCAATGGGATGCTCAGTTGGTCAGAAGCAAAGAAATGTCTGGATCCCACATGCTTCCCAGGTATTGCAGAGGAGAACTCTCTGTACTGCCAAATAGCAGCCTAGTAGCCCATCACCCAGCAAGAGCCAAGCAAAAAATTCTCTTTACTTCCAGGGCCTGCTCACCTTGATTACCCTGCACAAGATCTGGTAGTGTGTCAGGTTGTGGCTGAAAAGACGGACAAGACTCTGGGATTTATTAGGATGTCAGAAGAGGGCACATTGTAAAGTTCAGTGTGTGTTTTCCCCCTCATCAGTGTTTGGGCTTGGTGCCAAGCCTACTGCAACTTGTCCCTCTTGCCTCTTAAAGGGATTTTTTGGCACTGATGAAAAGGCATGGCATTCCTGTTTGGGGGATTGAAAAAAAGAAAGGTCACCTCTTGAGTGTCCATTCATAAATATAGCCAACAATGAGTTTTTAGGGAGAGGGAAGGAGAAAAATTGGGGGAACAAAATTTGGAGGGGAAAGGGTCTTTAGGAAGAGTGGTATGAAAATAAGTCAAGAGCATGGGAAGCCCTCCCCAACAAAACCTGGTTTCGTGGTTAGACCAGCACTAGGGGAGGGAGGACTAGGAGATTTGGGTGAGCAATTTTCCTGCCATCCCATTATATCATCAGACAGACAGGAACATACCTTATGCCAAAATCCCCTTTATGACTTACTTTCCAGCCCACTCCTCTTCCACTCTCAGGGCAGGATATGCCCCAGTAGCAATTTAATTCAGTTGATTCCAAGTCCTCATTCATTTTCTTTCTCCTTTCTCTCTTTTTCTCTCATTCTACCTCTTTCTCTTTCCTATCTCTGTTCCTGTCTCTATCACTTGCCTTTCCTTCTCTTCTCCTCCGATTTCTTTCTTCTCCTTTTAGTCTTTCTATCCATATTTTCTTTCTTTATCTTTTGCTTTCCCTTCTCTTGATGTTCTAGTTCTTTCTCATTTCTACTGCTCAATCCCTCTCTCCTGGCTCAATCTCTTCCATTATGTCTCCAATCTCAGTTTCTTTCTCCTTTCTCCTAATCTTCAGCTCTGAGCTCTCCCAAGTCCTGTTTTTAAAGCTCTGGCCAATTCCTGCTAGGTGTCTGTACAAAGCCATCTGAAGAATGCAGTTACCTCTGAATTATATTAGGGTCAATCTGTTTTTTTCTTTTTTTATTTCAGCATATTATGGGGGTACAAAAGTTTAGGTTATGTATATTGCCCATGCCTCCCAACCCCCCCAAGTGAGAGCTTCAAGCATGTCCATTCCCCAGACAGTGTGCATTGCACTCATTATGTAGGTATACACCCATCCCCTCCCCCCACCCCACATCTGCCCGACAGCCAATTGGTGTTATTCCCAAATGTGCACTTAGGTGATGATCAGGGAAACCAATTTGATGGTGAGCACATATGGTGCTTATTTTTCCATTCTTGGGATACTTCACTTAGTAGAATGGGTTCCAACTCTATCCAGGAGAACATAAGAGATTCTATATCACTGTTATTTCTTATAGCTGAGTAATACTCCATGGTATACTTATACCACATTTTATTAATCCACTCATGTATTGATGGGCATTTGGGTTGTTTCCACATCTTTGCAATTGTGAATTGTGCTGCTATAAACATTCAGGTGCAGATGTCTTTTTTATAGAATATCTTTTGTTCTTTTGGGTAGATGCCCAATAATGGGATTGCTGGATCAAATGGTAGGTCTACTTGTATCTCCATATTGCTTTCCACAGGGGTTGCACTAATTTGCAGTCCCACCAGCAGTGTATGAGTGTTCCTGTCTCTCGGCATCCACGCCAACATGTATTGTTTTGGGACTTTTTGATGAAGCCCATTCTCACTGGAGTTAAGTGATATCTCATTGTGGTTTTGATTTGCATTTCCCTGATAATTAGAGATGTTGAGCAATTTTGGGCAATAAGAACAAAATGGAAGGTATTAATTTACCAGACTTCAAAATATACTACAAGCCTGTGGTTATTAAAACTGCATGGTATTGGCACAAGTGCAGGGACACAGACCAGTGGAACAGAACAGAAAATCCAGATATAAAACCACCCTCATATGGCCATCTAATCTTTGACAAAGCAGACAAAAACATACTCCGGGGAAAAGAACCTTTATTCAATAAATAGTGCTGGGAAAACTGGATAGCCACATGTAGAAGACTGAAACAGGACCCACACCTTTCACCTCTCACAAAAATGAAATCACGGTGGATAACAGATTTAAACCTTAGGTGTGAAACTATTAGAATTCCAGAAGAAAATGTGGGAAAGACTCTTATAGACATTGGCCTAGGCAAAGAATTTATGAAGAAGACCCCTAAGGCAATCACAGCAACAACAAAAATAAATAAATGGGACCTGATCAAATTAGAAAGCTTCTGCACAGCCAAAGAAACAGTCACGAGAGCAAACAGAAAAGCTACAGAATGGGAAAAAATTTTCGCATGCTACACATCCGACAAAGGACTGATAACTAAAATCTATTTAGAACTCAGGAAATCAGCAAGAAAAAATCAAACAACCCTATCAAAAAGTTGGCAAAGGACATGAATAGAAATTTTTCAAAAGAAGATAGAAGAATGGCCAAAAGGCATATGAAAAAATGCTCAACATCTCTAATCATTAGGGTCAATCTTTACCTCAAATAGATCTTAAAAATTGTCTCAAATATTTCAGTTCAACAAATATTTATAGTGGAACCTCTATGTGTCAGATATCATGCTTGATTTTATTATGCATAATTTCATTCACTCTTCACAACAACCTTACAAAGAAAGAAGGAGCTATATTGCCATTTTAGAAACAAGGAAACTGAACTGAGAGGTGAGGATCAAAGAGGAAAGGGGGCATGACTAAAATCACATACTAGGAAGATGCAGAAGTAAGTTTTGTGTCTGCTTCCAAAGCCTATACTATCCTCACTTTACTTGGCTGGGAATGATTAATACCTACCCCAAGTACTGATACAGAGAGCAGAAGTGGAGGGTAGGTGTGAGGGTGGGATGGAAAAGGAGGAATGGCCAGGTGATATAATCCTCAGCTTTCCCCCTGTACAATTTTCCCTCCCAAATTTGCCAAACTTATGACCTGATTTTCAGCCAGATAAAGTGGGCAAGTTCTTGTGTCAATCTTAACCACAACAGAGAGAATCTTTGAATTTTTAGCTCCTTCAGCCAAGGCAGCCTGGAAAGAAGTTTCACTCCTCAGACCTAGGGCCTGATGTTGGATTACTGTGCTGTGCCGCTCACTTCCTGCTGGTCTCCTTTGCTGCTAGGTGACCCTGATACCCAGTTGTCAAGGAGTGCCATGGGCATCTGTGTAGCCCTCAAGTTTCAGCATTCTGTTCCCTCACCTGATGTTTGTCTAGTATGTAAGCTTGGCCTTCTGCCTGGTCATCCTGCCTCATGTAGCTCTAGGTGTAGGGCTCTGAATACATGCTTACGACCACCCCTCACCTCAGCCTTCTTCTAAGGATAGGTTCTACTCCTATGCCTCCTGCTCCTGCCATCTGTTATCCACAGCTAGATGTCACATCACTCACCATGCAAGTGATGAAGTATCCTACAATTCATTCCTGCCTTGTCCTGCACTGCCTGGGCTACCTCCCTCTATCAGGCCCTATCATTGCAGTCAGGACTTTTTCCCTGGGCTGTGTTCTCCCTACCAGGCCCATATCACAAGGTCTTGGGAACCCTGGAAGTCCTATAGCTGGTCATGAAAAAAGAAGAGTTTAACCTCAAACAAATGCCTGAGCCTGTTCTCCTCCCCCATCACATAATCTTGCTTCTACAGCTACAATTCAAACTGGAATTAATTAGGTAGTACACGTTTCTCAGGTACAGCATAACCTTTCTGTGGGAAACTCTGACTGACAGATTCTAATTTATAGGCTTTATTCTGGTACATAGACAAATACTGCTGTGCTCAGACTGTATCTTTTGAAGGTTATAGCATTTAGACCCCAAAGCTCTTAATTTTATTGGAAATGGAACAAAAAATGTCATACAAATATTTCATTTTGAAGCATAATGATTCTGACACACACCTCTTACTGCAATAATTGCCAGCCACCCACTTGTACCATAATTTGAGAATCAGCCCAGCTCCCTGTTACATCTGTTTTGGGGGTCCCTGGACAGCAGAAGTGGGCTTCCTCCTCCTGATGATTTGTAGAATATCATCTTGATATAACACATTAACTGGGGGAGGGTTGGCTGTAAGTTTAATATTTTAGTATATTCAGTGTAAACACAGAAGCACCCTTTTACATATGATGGTGCCATTGAAACTTATTCCTAGCCCAGAGTCCCCCAGTGGGCAGTCTGGTAGAAGCACCTGATCATTCCAGCCTAGGTGGAGTAAATGTTGCCTAGAAGGAAAAGATGGAAGAGAAATTGATAAGCAGAGGAACACACAGAATTTGGTACCAAGAGAGCTGAGGGAAGAGAAATGGGAAGCCCAAGAGGGCCAATGGGCAGTGCTCCAGCAAGAAAAGCTGAAGAATAAGTTGATGGGAAAGGACCGTGTTGGTTAAAGCAGGAGTGAGATGAGAAAGGAATGGGAAATTGAGTGGAGAAGGTATCTGGAAAAGACATGAGTTGAGGGAAATACTTGGACATGGGGACTGGAGAAGGGAGTACCCAACTCAGAAGTAGGAGAGTTGCCTGAGGTGCAGTTGTAGCAAGAACTCTAGTGGTAGCAGCCAAATCTACCAGAAGGAACCATGTTTCTTTGGGGATGAAAGAGGAAGAGCAAGCCTACCTTGACAATGGACTGGAGTTAGGTGGAATGGAAAGAAGACTTGCCTGAGAGTCATGCATTATAGCCAGAGGTTTGGCTTGAACTCTCTATCGAAATGTGTACATGTGGGTCACTACAAGAGGAGAATTTGTCTTTCTCGGTTCAAGAAGACCTAGCTTTATATACCAAAACTCTGTTCAAAGGGGAGGTTATGGACAAAGGCTTAGAAATCCTGGCATTGAAGAGAAAAGGGCTAAGGAGGTCTTGGACTTTTCTACATTTTAATTCCATATGGAGACTTTTTTGGGGGGATTCCTTCATAGTCAGACACACCTGAGTTTCAGTACTGGTTCCATCACCAGATGGCTGTAGTTGAGTCACTTTATCTCTATTAACCAATATTTCTGCTTCTGTAAACTTAAGATAATCTTGATCTCACAAAGTCATCACTGAGGTTTGTCAATAAGTGTTAATTGAATTTAATGCAGCTCTGACCCTCTCCTGCTGGCCATGAGAGGGCACATATAGGAAATCCCAAGGTTATAACACCATTCATCCTTTCCTGTTGGGTGGACTGGGCCTTGGGCCAGTTTGCTCCTCTATTAGATGAGTGGAGCAGAGGTCTGGTGACTCCTGCCAGGTTGAAGATAGGATGGATGTTAGGGTAGGGGAGAATTATCAGACTTAAGGTTATTCTAAGATGGGATGGAGAAGAGACGGCAACTACGAGAATGACCAGTGCAGCTAGGAAGTCACCTATCATCAGTTCCTCATCTTCACCACTTCCTACACTGAGAGGGAAAGTGTCCTTGACCTTCATCAGATAGAAGCTGTCCCTATCTAAGTCATCTGGGTTTTCTGACACTTGGCTCAAATCCCTCCATTGTCCCTTTCTCCCCTACTTCCTCTTCCCTGCTTCTACTCCCACCCATCAGAATAGCTATGGGAACTGTGGGGCTCTGCCAGCCCTCCAGATTTCCACTCTGTGCAACAACATTTATGGCCATTTTGGGGAGACTACATGGCTTCAAACCTCTTAACTTGTCCCTTCAGCCTAGACTGCAGTAAATGGAGGTGGGGTAAGCTAATTTGTTGAGTGCTAAGTACAGGCTGGAAACATTCCTGGACACATTGCCAAACACATTACATTTGTTTCCTCATTTAATCAGAGGAAAGGTCCTATATTCACTTTACAGATGAGAAAAACTAAGGCTGAGAGGAAAGTGATAAATATATGCACGATCACATAGTGAAGAAGCAGCAGAGTCAGGGCTGTGGTTTTCTGGCTCCAAATCCAATGCCTGTGCCACCAGGAACCCCTCTGGGAATGCTTATCCCTCTGCCTCCACCTAAATTAGGTCTATGTGGCTTCATATACACCTCAATCAGGTCTATGTGGTTTCATATACAGTGGACCACAATTTGTAGTGGAGATGAGGAGCCATTTATAGGTGGCCTCCACTCACACTCATACTGGGTTTTTTTTGTTTGTTTGTTTGTTTGTTTTGAGACAGAGTCTCACTTTATTGCCCAGGCTAGAGTGAGTGCCATGGCGTCAGCCTAGCTCACAGCAACCTCAAACTCCTGGGCTTAAGAGATCCTACTGCCTCAGCCTCCCGAGTAGCTGGGACTACAGGCATGCGCCATCATGCCCGGCTAATTTTTTCTATATATATATTTTAGTTGGCCAGATAATTTCTTCCTATTTTTAGTAGAGACGGGGTCTCGCTCTTGCTCAGGCTGGTCTCGAACTCCTGACCTCGAGCGATCCACCCGCCTTGGCCTCCCAGAGTGCTAGGATTAGAGGCATGAGCCACTGCGCCCGGCCTGGGCATTCTTTTAGTTGTCACTCCCACTCCCAAATAATCAAGGAGCAGGTACCAATGACTCTGTTTATGACTGCCACCCTACAGATCCTCACAGCCCCCCAGCATTAACCTGAATATGGCACCTTCCTGGCCTCCACCAGACACCAGGGACTGGACTCCCTTTTCCTTTATTCCCATCCTGATGCTGCTACCCCCAGTAGGTCTAACTCTCACCCTTGTTCTTAGCCCAGAGTGCCCTGGTGGGCCTACTGGCAGAAGTACCCGATCTTTTCAGCCTGGAAAGAGTAAATGCTGCCTGGAAGGAAAGCAACCTCAGACTTATATCCATGGATGCCACAAATGGAGCCTTAAGGTCCAGCCCCTATATTCTTCATTGTCTTCCCTGCATGAAGCTAATTAAGGTTTCAAATCAGGTAGGCCCCCAAAGTCAGCTAATTTCTGCCATTTGGCCATAGGCTGACCCAAACCTGTACCTTGGAAGGGAAGGATAGTGAGCCAGCCAAGCCCAAGAGCTCAGCCACAGCTGCTCTGGGAACCCACAGCTTATGCCTGCCCCATTCTCTAGCCCTGCAGTTTTATTAGCTTCATTTTTTATGTGCTTTTTAACTCTCTGAATGCAGCCAAAACCAACATCAAATAACATCAATGAACACAAGGTGATGACTTCCCCACCCCCCAGCACTAAGCCCCCCAACTCACTTAGAGACAGGGTTAACAGAAGGCACCACAGTTTTCCCCTGCCTGTCTTTTCAGAGGGTGGGGAAGACTACTGCTGCTTTGTGAGCTATTCTCAGATATTACTGCCTCAGAACTCACTGAGTTCTGAGACATTTCAGGTCACCATAACCCAAGGAGGAGAAGGAGGGAAAAAAGGGGAGGGAGAAAGAAAACCCAGCCAGCAAGCAATCTTCAGATCTCTGCTTCCCTGAGGCCATGAGTGCTGGGCCTAATCGTCCTGGCCAATGCCTGCTGGGAAGGACAGTTGGAAGAACCAACCCCCTGCCTCTCTGTCTCCTTGCCTCCCTCCTCTCTCTTCATCCTCCTTTCCTTCCTTATTTCTTTCCAGGGCCAGCTAGGAACAAGCATTCCAGCAGGCCTCCCAGATGGGCTGCAAATCCCAGCCACCCCAGGGAATTCTCCAGCCCCTTCATTTGAGCTCTTAGGTAGGGAAGCCAAGAGTCCCAGACAGGTCTGGAAAGTTTCCCAGCACTACAAACTTGGCACTAGGCCTGAAACTAAATGCAGGAGCCAAGACGGCTGAGTCGAAGGAGTTTCCCAGTCTAGAGAAATTCATGAAACCAGTTTGGATTATAGTTTTCCTGAGCCACAGTGCTGGGAGATACGGGCAGGACTCTAACACTGACAGAACCCTGGCCTTTCAGTCAGGAGCCAGGAGTTCTAGTTCTGACTGTTTTCCTTGAAAAGTCCATTTCCTCTTTTGGTCTCAGAATGCCCCAGAAACATAGTAACCACTCCCCTGAACACATTCTCCTAAACTGGAACTTTTCTAAGATTTATCAAACAGATAATATATGTTGACATTTTGAATGGCAAGAATTTAATGAAGAGATGTTAGTGGTAGCAGAGTGAAAGCAAGTCCACGTGACAAAGGGAAGGTAATTATCAAACTTCTGTTATGTGCCTGCTCCCTTAGCAAATAAGGGCTCAGGTCCTGCTGCTATTTCCACCCCGTCCTCCAACCTTACTTCCTCTGTCAAAATCTGGCCGGGTCTCTGGTATCTCCATCTCTAATGTGGCCAGAAGGTCTCTAGATACCTACTACTCTTAACATCCTATTATGATCTAGCCTCTGAGTTTTCTTCCCTGCCTTTCTCAAAAAGAACATTTAAGAATTTAATATTTTTTCCACAGTGGATAAATTTGACTCTATATATCTTTAGAACCTATCTGTACCTCTATCTATTTATCTACCTATATATCTGTCTACTTATCTACCTACCTACCTCCCTATGTTAAGCATAACATTTAGAGTATGTATTAGAGATCCTTATGCCATTGAAAAATAAGATCAATTAGTTAGATGGTAATTCTTCTTCTGATTATAATCTCTTTTTTTGTAGACTCTTTTCTTATAAAATGAGCTCAAAATGTAAGTTGTATTTGTTTTGTCTATTGGTAACAGGAACAGATAAATAATATCTCTCTCCTTCAAATGAGCAACTATTGCTAATATAAAGTAGATAAACCTATTTTATTATAGCCTATGAAAAAAAACCACCTCAAAATCAGAAACTACAATAGATATTTGGGGGATCCAAAGACAGTTTTTCTTTTGCAGACAGGTCAGGTGTAGAAATGCTTGTCCAACCTTTCTCCCTGACAACCACCCATCTCTCAAGCAGTGAGGGGTTAGAGACAGAGAAGGAAAAGCTAGAAGGAAGCTCCAGGCAGTTTTATGGCCTCTATTGCAGGACATAGAGATGGGAAAAAGGAGAAGCATTTAGGTCACCTTCACCATTCACTTTTCTTGGTTTATCAGGCTATATCAGAAGTTTCCACACTTTCTTGGTTGCCAATGTCCTTAGCATCTCATTAATTCATAGTGTTTCTAAGCCAAAAGAAATATCTAACAGTTCCATTTATTAAGTAGTTAAGTTTACACAACTATATAAGTATCTATGCCCTATTAACTTAGTAGCCACTGAAAAATAATACACATAAATTAAAATAAAAATTTTAATATGAATATTAATACAAAGAAAAATATATTTTTAAATTTCATCTTAAATAACCAAATTTCAAGCAGTGTACAACTTCTCAGATCTTGGAATCAGATTGGCCACCACCATCCTCATTTCCTGTTCCACATGGATTTTCATACAATATTTGATTTTTGCCCCAGAAGCCATCAAAAGGAATATAGTACAATCTAATTTTGAAACTGTGAACCACCTCAAACTAGTAGCTTGCAGAACGTCTGAATGATGTCAACTATCACTGTTTCCCTCAAAAATTTAAAATATCCCATGATGCCCCTATGAGCTTACTGCTGTGTCCTAAGGAACCTCAGCTCATAATTTTGGAACCCTAATATTAGATCCACAAATTCCTATACATTCTTAGACATAACTTACTCCCTTCTCCCTTCACTGGCTGAAATGTATTTTCTTACTTCTATTTCCCTGGTATGTCCTTTGCTATGATAGCAATCTGAGATAAGATGAATAGTTGTCGTGATCTCCAGCACATTAACTCCCTATTGCCCCACCTTTATTGTGTGCGTCCACAAAGAAAGAAGGAAGGAAGGAAGGAAGGAAGGAAGGAAGGAAGGAAGGAAGGAAGGAAGGAAGGAAGGAAGGAAGGAAGGAAAGAAAGAAAGAAAGAAAGAAAGAAAGAAAGAAAGAAAGAAAGAAAGAAAGAAAGAAAGAAAGAAAGAAAGAAAGAAAGAAAGAGAAAGAAAAAGAAAGAAAGAAATTAGAAAAAATCAGCTTCAATTCAGTATTCTTTGAGTACTTACTATGTGGCAGCCCTCTAAGAGACACTGGGGCTACAGAGATGAACATGACATGGTCCCTACCTTCAAAGGGCTCACTTTCTAGCAGAGGAGACATTCACATACACAACCTGTTTATGCTCTACCCAGAGTGCTGTGGGAGTGGAGAGAGAGAAAGCATGGATTCTGACCTGCACATGGGAAGGAAGGGGAATCAGGGAAGGCAGTAAGGAGGTGCAGATCAGAGTTGCAGGGAATAAATTAGTGTAGAGAAGAATGGAGTGTGGATCTGGAGGAGCAAGTAGAAAATGTCCCAGGCAGATAAGGAATGTTGGCAGGGGAGGTGTCTGTGGGTTCTCCAGGTGGAGACGGTAGGTAGATAGTTGGCTAATATCTGTCTGGGGTTCAGAAGTGAAATTAGAACTGAAGAGCTGGATTGAGGGCAGATCAACATAGAAGTAAGACTTGAAGCCTTGAAGTAAAGGAAGCCAGATAGCTAAAGTGAGTAGGCAGGAAAGAACCAATTCTCATAGACCCCTTCTATTGGAGCTCCGACTGTTGCCCAGCCCAGAGAAACTTCTTGAGTATTTTTTTACAAATAAGCTCTTAGAGTCTCATCAGTGCTGCCCCAGCCTGCACAATGTGAACTAGAAAAAGACAGCCTCTCTGGGCAGAACAAGTACACAAAGGTATCCCTTCCGGGTAGAAATAGCACTATTTGACAAAGCAGCCATTTGACAAAGTACAAGTCTACCTTTTAGTCTTTGCCTGACCTCTCAGCTGAATGCCTTCGTTGTATAAGGCGTAAATAGTGCCAACCCACAATGTGGCCTTGAGTACCACCACCAAGAGGGTGGGTGCAAATGGAGAAGGTTATCAGTGCTAGTGTGGCCCTGAGGAGCAGGGCCTCAGGTCCTCCGCTTTGACTAGAAAAAAATAGTGGAGGATTTCTTCAGAATCTCCATGGTTCTTATCTGAAGGCCACAAGCTTTGGCATTTAAGGAACTTCACCAGGGAGAAGTTTCATGAGGTAATTGTAGATCAGTTAAACAGACTGTTGGCTTGGGGTCTTGATCAATCTGCTGTTCTACTATAAAGATACCAAAGCCAAGCCCCCAGCAAATGCTTATCTATTTCCCTCATAGCATTCATAGCTGGGTGAGAGGACCTCATAGCAGCCCAAAAGTCCAACTAATAAGAGATCAAGTCAGATTTCCTGGATCCAGGCCTTATAAACCTGCTGTCTGGTCAGGCTCATAATCACTGAACCATCCATGGGGGGCGGGGTGGAGGCACAAAGTAGGCCACCCAGGCAGGGCCTCAAATGTCAGATTTGGGGACCCAGGACAGTATTAATACCACAGCAGTACAAGTGGTACTTGTTTGGGACTGGTGCTAAAGCCCCAGTCCAAGCCAGGTTGGGCTTACTGGTCAGGTCAAAGAGCCCTAGCTATTCTTGGAAGAGGGAGGTGGAGGCTAGAATCCAGGTATGGTCTGATAAGACAAGCCCAGGGTGCCTTGTTATCGATAACTGCTCCAGGAGCCACCTCTTTGCTGCCCAGGCCAGAGAGCTGGCTTGTGGGAAAACTATGCATGCAGATTGCATTCCCCTTCCCTGCCCTTGTCTTAGCTAAGATGAGCATGTAACTGGACACTGGTTTTGCCAACAGGAGCTGTCAGCAGCAGAATAGATTGCTGATGAGTAGGCATGTCAAATAGACTGGAGCTGATCCTCAAGTAGAGAATCCAACAGGAGGCTGATTAAAGTCTTGTCCATCATCCCATGTGCTAGGGCCCAAATGCTGGTGAGTACTTAATGCCAGCTCTGGCATATGGGACTTATTATGCCAGTAGGAATAAGCCTTGTGTTGCCAGAATTCCTTTTGGCAGGAAGAGTCCCCATATTGTAAGTCAAGAGCCTCAGGTGTCTTGGCTTTATGACACATTTGAAATATGACTTTGGGAAAACCCCTTCCTTCTCTGTGTCTCAGTCCTCCATCTGTAGCATGACAGATTTGCATCCTTCTAGTTCTATTACTGTGTGGCTTTTAAGAAACCATGTCCTGGCTTATTATTCTCCTTCTACCAATTCTTTCCTTCTTCTTTCTCACTCCTTTTCTTCCCCTTTCATCTGAACATTCTCTGGGGGACCCTCTGGACTGACTTGAATCATTAACTATCCCAGGAAAAAATTCTGTACTTTAAGAAGGGTCTTCAGGAGATAACACCTTACTGTTTTTCAAACTGTGGGTCACAGCCCTCTAGTAAGACATGAAGTCAATATAGTGGGTAAGAAATGGCACTTTTTGGCACTTTTCAAAAGTGAGATAGGATAAACTAGAAAACATCACAATGATTGCACATACTAAGGGTAAGTATTAATTAGTGAAACTTTCATTTTATATTAGTTTGAACAATATGAAATAGACAATATTTAGCAATTCTGATATATAAAGACTATAATTTATATGTACATGAAAATATATACACACATGTATGTATATGCATATATGTGTATATATATATATTTGCATATGTTTACATATGCACACACAAGTGAAAGTATTTACTGGTTCATACTATAAAATGTATTCCTTACTGTGAGTCACAGGAAAAACATGTTTGAAAGCTATTGCCTTAAAAAGAGGAGATAACCAATGGTGAGCTATAGGTAGATCACTAGAGGAGGCAGCTTTGGACAAAGGCCTTTTGGGACACATCAATTCTCAAACATATGTAGAGACCTTCTTTATTATCTGAAGAATCTCCCAATTCTATTTATTTACCAGTTCTAGTATATGGTAGGTAGTCCTGTCCTCCTCACCAATATAATAGAGCTGTGCCTAAGAGGAGAAATGAGCAACTAGGCCTTCTGGGACTGGTGGACTGGGGCCTTCATCTTTGGTCCTCAGTGTTTGCTGGGCCAGTGGCCCCCACTCATCCTGCTGTGCCCCCAACAAGGGGGAATGCACCAGATGGGTCTCTCCAGCACCTCCTGCTCCCTCAGCATGGATCTATTTTGAACAGGAGGATAGGCTCTTGCAGTTTCAGGAGAGGATAAAGCAACAAATCTGTTCCCAGGGTTATATGCAATAGGATTGTCATCAGCTCCTCAACAGGTTGGGGAGTGCCAGGGATGTGGTTAGAAAGCAGAATGAAAAATATCTGGCATGCAAGTCTATCCTGAGGGTAGCGAGTAGAAGTGGCCAACCAGTTGTTACAGTTCCTAATCCTCTCAAGACCTGATTCAGGCGGGGATCCACTATCTTGTAGCTGTCTAGGACATGGCTTCTGCTCATGGCTGATTAGAGGCTTTTTGAGTACACCTCATCCACTTAGGAGAACCAAAAATAGTGTGTAGACAATCACACTTTGAGCATTTCATCCAAGAAGGAACATGGGAGTTTGACAGAAAGGCAAAAAGAAACTCCAGAATTTGGGAAGGAGAAGAAAGGTAGGCAGCCTGCATGGCTGGGTCTGGCTGAAAATCAGGAGTGAATTTCCAATACAGGAAAGGCTAAGTATCTCACTGCAATCTACTTTCCCACTGGGGAATCATACAATCTAGGACACAGGATCCTCCTAAGCCCCTAGATCTAACTTGGAGAGCAGCACAGCGAATGTGAGGAGAAATTGCTCTGGGAAGTGTCCCCCTTACTCCCCTAGATGTGGGCACCTGTAGGAGGATGCTATTCTCAATCCTAGCTTACATCAAGTGGTCCTGGGAGCTAGCAGTGGTGGCAGAAGTTGGTGTTAAAGACACTCTGGCAAGGGCTTGGAGACCTGGGGCTCAAGCAGGGGAGGGGCTCCCACAACCAGAATTGAGATACAAGTGTAGCATAGACTCCGGCTGCTGGCACTATAATTGGGCTGCCCCCTGCCCTCAGAAGTGAAGCAGGAGGAGAGTTGGCAGGGAGATATGGTATTGACTTCTACTGCCTGGGAAGTGTTACAGTCTAGTAGCAAATTGCAGTGACTAACTAACTTGACCAGCTGCCACAATTGGGATTAGAAGAGTGAGCACTGCTGGGTCTAGGGAGTGAGAGGGAAGCATGTCCTACTCCTGCTATCTAGGCTATTGTGCCAGGACGTCCCCTCCCTCCCTGTCCTGAGACTTCAGCACAGCAGCAGTTGCTCCTCACCTAGACATGTAGCCAGGGGCCAGGGGAATTTCCTACCACCTCCATCAGGGCCAGATATTGCACTTGCCATTGGGGACCCTGAGTACAGCCTTACCTACTCTGGTTCTACCCATCTGCATCACACTCTGTGAGACAGAGTGTAGGATCCAGACCTCTGAGTGTTTCATTGCCCAACCCATTGCCTGGGACACCCAAGCACTTCTCCTGATTAACAGAAGCAGGCATAAAACCTACTGCTACCACTGCAGCTGGCTCTTACCTGCAAGTGTCACCTACTGGCCTAGAGGTCAGCCCACACAGCTCATTACAACATCTGCTAACACAAGTACACAGTGCTCAGGAATGAGAAAAACTTCTTTCTACCTTTGCTACCACCATTGACCTTGTCACCCCTGCTACTCAAAAGATCATGAGCCTGGTCACTCACCCAGTACACCACTACTACAATCAGCATTTGAGAAAGCCACCACACTAAGACTATTTAAAATCAAGGAAATCATACAGAGTCCTCACCACTGAATGTACCCAGAAGCAAAGACAAATGACCCTATCCAACATATATCATAGTCATATCATCAAAGAAAAAAACTCCTCCCCCCAATAAAAATAAATTAAAAAATAAGAAGTGACTGTTCCTCCAGATGTGAAGAAATCAGCAAAAAGATACAGGAAGCATGAGAAAACAAGGTATTATACACCCTCAGAGGAATACAATAATTGTCTAGCAATGGATCCTAACCAAAAAGAAATCCTCAAAATGCCAGATAAAGAATTCAAAATATGGATTTTAACGAAGCTTAACAAGATGCAAAAGAAATCTGAGAACCAATACAAAGAAATCAGAAAATCAACTGAGGATGTGAATGAGAATTTTACAAAGGAGATACTAATAGATATCTTTAAGAAAAATCCAGATATTCTGGAAATGAAAAAGTCACTGAAGGAATTAAAAAATACACTAGAAGCCTTCAACAATAGACTTGACAAAGCAGAAGAAAGAATCTCAGAACTTGAAGACTTGTCTTTTGAATTAATCCAGTCAGGAGAATAAAGAAAAAAGAATTAAAAAGAATGAACAAGGACTTCAAGATGTATGGGACTACCTTAAGTGACTGAGCTTACAAATTATCAGTATTCCTGAGGAAAAAAAAACAATTGAAAAGTTTAGAAAACCTATTTAAGGAAATAACTGATGAAAACTTCCCAAGGCCAGGAAGACACGTAGACATCCAGATACAGGAGGCTCAATGATTGCCAGAGAAATACATTGCAAAAAGAACCAGGCTATATTGTCAGAATCTCTAAAGTCACTGTGAAGGAAAGAATTTTAAAATCAGCAAGAGAAAGTTGTCTAGTCACCTATAAAGGAAATTTCATCAGCATAGCAGTGGACTTGTCAGTAGAAACCTTGTTAGCCAGAAAAAAAATGAGATGGTATTTTCAAAGTGTTAAAATAAAATAAAAAAACTGCCCACCAGGAATTGTATAGTCATCTATATTAAGTTTCATAAGTGAAGGAGAAATAAAGTATTTTCCAGACAAGAAAATGTTGAGGGAAATTTGTGGTGATGAATGGCCATACAAGAAATACTAAAGGGATCCTAAACATGGAAACAAAAGGTTGATGTTTGCCATCATAAAAACATACAAAAGTATGAAACTCACAGGTCATATAAACTATCACACAAAGGTGGAAGAGTAAAGAATCAAATGGCAACATGACAGTATTCCACCAAACTACAATGACAAACAGTAAGAGAAAAAGAAACAAAAAATATGTAAACAACTAGATTACAATTAACAATATGACAAAAACAAAATGTCACATATCAATATTAATCTTCAACATAAATGGATTAAATGCTCCACTTAAAAGATATAGATTGGTAGAGTGGATTTAAAACATGACACCCCTATATGCTGCCTATAAGAAACTCACCTTATCTGGAAAGACACATATAGACAGAAAATAAAGGGGTTAAAAAAGATATTTCACACAAATGGAAACCAAAAGAGAGTAGGAGGAGCTATACTTATATTAGATAAAACAGACTTTAAATCAAAAACATTAAAAAAGACAAAGAAGGTAATTATACAATGGCCAATATGTGTGTATGTGTGTGTGTGTGTGTGTGTATCACCAGAGTACCCAGATTCATAAAACAAATATTACTAGACCTAACTAAAGAAAGAGATAGACAATATAATAATAGTGCAGGACTTCAACATCCCACTCACAGCACTAGACAAATCATCAAAACAGAAAATAAACAAAGAAACATTGGATTTAAATAGGACTTTAGACCAAATGAACCTAATAGACATTTATAGAGCATTCTACCCAACAACTGCAGAATATACATTCTTCTCATCAGCACATGGGACATTCTGCAAGATAGACCGTATGTTAAGTGACAAAGCAAGTCTCAACAAATTTTAAAAATTTGAAATCATATCAAGTATCTAATCAGACCAGAGTGGAATAAAACTAGAAACAAATACCAAGAGGAACTTCAGAAACTATACAAATACATGGAATTAAATAACATACTCCTGAATGATCATGGGATCAAAAAAGAAATTAAGACAGAAATTTAAAAATTTGGGGAAACAAATGAAAATGGAAACACAATTTACCAAAACCTGTGGGATACATAAAAAGCAGTGATGAGAGGGATGTTTATGGTATTAAATGCCTACATCAAACAAGGATAAGATCACAAAGTAACAAACAAATGTTACACCTCAAGGAACTAGAAAAACCAGAACAATCTAAACCCAAAGTTAGCAGAAGAAAAGAAATAACAAATCAAAACTAAATGAAATAGAGACCAAAAATTAAAAAAACACAATACAAAGGATCAATTTTTACAAGTTGGTTCCTCAAAAAGATAAACAAATTTGACAAACCACTAGCTAGACTAACCAAGAAGAGAGAAGATCTAAGTAAACAAAATCAGAAATGATAAAGGAGACATTACAATGGATACCACAGAAATACAAAAGATAATCAGAGAGTACTATGAACAACCATAGAGTGACAAACTAGAAAATCTAGAGGAAATGGATAAATTCCTGGAAACATACAACATCCCAAGATTGAACCAGGAAGAGAGAGAAATAATGAATAGGTCAATAATGAGTAGCAACATTGAATCAGTAATAATCATAAAAAAATGTCTCCGAACAAATAAAAACCCAGGACTAGATGGATGTACAGCCAAATTGTACCAAACATGCAAAGAAGAACTAATACCAATCCTCCTGAAACTGTTCCAATAAATCAAGGAGGAGTAAATCCCCCCCAACTCATTCTACAAGGCCAGTATTACTCTGATACCAAAACCAAGCAAGGACACAACAAAAAAAAAAAAAAAAAAAGAAAGAAAACTACAGATCAATATCCCTTATGAACATAGATCATGGATGCAAAAATCCACAAAAAAATACTAGAAAACCAATTCCAACAGCACATCAAAAAGATTATATACCACGATCAAGTGGGTTTTATACCAAGGATACAAGGATAATTCAACATATGCAAATCAATGAATGTGATACATCACATAAACAAAATTAAGGATAAAAATAGTATTATCATCTCAATAGATGCAGAAAAGGGGTTTGATAAAATTCAGAATCACTTCATGATAAAAACCTTCAACAAACTAAGCATAGAAAGAACATACCTCAAAATAATAAAGGCCATATAGGCTTTGCAGATGCTGCTGCTTCCCCGAGTCACCTGCTACTAACCATGGTCAACCCCACCATGTTCTTTGATGTCACCATCCATGGCGAGCCCTTGGGCCATGTCTCCTTTGAGCTGTTTGCAGACAAAGTTCCAAAGACAGCAGAAAACTTTCGTGCTCTGAACACTGGAGAGAAAGGATTTGGCTATAAGGGTTCCTGCTTTCAAAGAATTATTCCAGGGTTTATATGCCAGGGTGGTGACCTCACATGCCATAATGGCACTGGTGGCAAGTCTATCTACAGGGAGAAATTTGATAATGAGAACTTTGTCCTGAAGTATACAGGTCCTGGCATCTTGTCCATTGCAAATGCTGCACCCAACACAAATGGTTCCCAGTTTTTCATCTGCACTGCCAAGACTGAGTGGTTGGATGGCAAGCATGTGGTCTTTGGCAAGGTGAAAGAGGGCATGAATATTGTGGAAGCCATGGAGTGCTTTGGGTCCAGGAATGGCAAGACCATCAAGAAGATCACCATTGCTGACTGTGGACAACTCTAATAAATTTGACTTAAATGTTTTATCTTAACCACCAGACCATTCCTTCTGTAGCTCAGGAGAGCACCCCTCTACCTCATTTGCTCACAATATCCTGTAATCTTTGTGCTCTTGCTGCTGTCCTTTGGGTTCCGTATTTTCCTTATTCCCCTCCACATCTAGCTGGACTGCAGAGTTAAGTTTATGATTATGAAATAAAAACTAAATAACAAAAAAAGACCATATAGGACAAACCTACAGCCAACATCCTACTGAATGAGGAAAAGTTGAAAGCATTCCCTCTCACAATGGGTAATAGACTTAAACCTAAGACATGAAACTGTAAGAATCCTAGAAGAAAACGTAGAGTAGACTCTTTCAGACATTGGCTTAGGCAAAGAATTCATGAAGAAGACTCCCAAAGCAATCACAGTAGCAACAAAAATAAATAAATGGGACCTGATCAAATTAAAAACCTTTTGCACAGCCAAGGAAACTATCATTAGAGCAAATAGACAGGCTACAGAATGGGAGAAAATATTTGCTCTCTACACATCTGATAAAGGGCTGATAACAAGAATCTATATAGAACTCAAAAAAATCAACAAGAAAAAATCAAACAACCCCATCAATAAATGGGCAAACGACATGAAGAGAAATTTTTCAAAAGAAGACAGATTAATGGCCAACAAACATAAAAAAAGTGCTCAACATCTCTAATCATTAGGGAAATGCAAATGAAAACCACTATGAGATATTACCTAATCCCAGTGAGATTGGCCTTTATCAAAAAATCCCAAAACAACAAATGCTGGCGAGGATGTGGAGAGATAGAAACACTCTTACACTGCTGGTGGGACTGCAAATTAGTGCAACCTCTGTGGAAAAGAATTTGGAGATACCTTAAAGAGCTAAAAATAGAAATACCGTTTGATCCAGCAATAGCACTATTAGGCATCTACCCAAAAGAACAAAAGTCATTCTATAATAAAGACATTTGCACTCGAATATTTATGGCAACACAATTCGCTATTGCAAGGATGTGGAAACAACCCAAGTGCCCATCAATTCATGAATGGATTAATAAAATATGGTATATGTATACAATGGAATACTACTCAATTACAGAAAACTATGGTAATCTAGCACCTCTTATATTTTCCTGGATAGAGCTTGAGCCCATCCTCTGAAGTGAGGTATCACAAGAATGGAAGAATAGGCAACACAGGTACTCGCCATCAAATTGGCACTGACTGATCAATATTAAGGTGCTCACATGTTAGCAATATTCTTTGGGGGTTGGGGGGTTGGGAGTGGATAAACTCACAAATAATGGACATGGTGAGCCTTGTAGGGGGGAAAGGACATTCCTCAAATCATGGTTTGGGTGTCACAAAGTCATAATATGTAACCAAAATCTTTGTACCCCTATAATATCCTGAAGTAAAAAAAAAAAAAAAAAAAAAGCATTGTGTCTCTAGGCCCTAGCACAGTGCATTCTACAGATAAGATATTCAATAAATATCTACTTTATGAAACTATACATGAGTTTTGCATGGTATAGGGGTACAAAGATTTTGGTTACATATAATGACTTTGTGACACCCAAACCATGATTTGAGGAATGTCCTTTCCCCCCTACAATGCTCACCATGTCCATTATTTGTGAGTTTATCCACCCCCAACCCCCCAACCCCCAAAGAATATTGCTAACATGTGAGCACCTTAATATTGATCATATCATACTCATGGATCAGAAGAATTACTATCATTAAAATGACCATACTGACCAAAACAATCTACAGTTTTAATGCAATCCCCATCAAAATATCAATTTCACTTTTCACGGAATTAGAAAATACAATCCTAAAATTGATATGAAACAAAAAAGAGCCCGAATGGCAAAAGCAATCCTCTGTAAGCATCACATTACCCATCAAGTTATACTATTAGGTTATTAAATATGAAATGTCCGATTTCAAATCAAAAGTTTAGTTTATTATGTCTCAAGCAAGAAGCAGTGCAATTAATCAAAGTATGTGCCTAAACTATTGACACAGTGTTGCCATCTTAATGGTAGCTTGTTTATTTATGCTACCAGCAAAGAAGCCCAAAGAGGCAGTGGTGATGAAATTGCAAAAGGCGTTTTCCACAGCTTTTTGAGAACTGAATACTTTTCCTTGCAAGAAGTGGTCCAAAGCTTGGAAGAAGTGGTAGTCAGTTGGCACAAGGCCTGGTGAATATGATGTATGACAGAGTATTTCCAAGTCCAGCCTCTGTAGTTTGAGCAGCATTATTTGTGCAACATATGGTCGAGCATTGTCTTGCAAGAGGGTTGGCCTGTCTCTGTTGATTAACCTCAGCTGCTTAATTGCAAGTGTCCTCATCATTTTGTCCAATTGGTTGCAGTAGACATCCACTGTCATCAATTGACCAGGTTTCATGGTCTGCTGTAGTGTATAATACCAGTGCTCGCCCACCAAATATGACACCATTAGCTTTTTTTGATGAATACTCAGTTTGGGACTGTGTTTTGGCACTTTATCTTTACCCAACCATTGTGCTGAACACTTGTGATTGTGAAAAATAATCCATTTTTCATCACACATAACAATATGGTGTAGACATGGTTCACCTTTAATGTCATGACAGCAAAGAAAGGCAAGCTTCCAGATGATTTCTCTTCTGATCCTTGTTTAATTCATGCAGAACCCATCTATCTAGCTTCTTTACCTTACCAATTTTTCTTAAATGGTCCGATATTGTTGGAATAGTAACATAAAACCTTGCTGCTAATTCACATGTAGGTCGAGATGTATTTGCTCCCACTATAGCTTTCAGCTCATTATTATCTACTTTGGTCTCAGGTCATGCATGTGGTTCATTTTTAAGATTAAAATCACCAGAACAGAACTTTTCAAACTATTGATGTACTATGTCTTCATTAGCCACATGCTTCCCAAACCCTTCATTGATATTTCAAGCTGTCTGTGCTGAATTGGTTCCATGATGGAACTCATTTGAAAATAACTCAAATTTTTGAATTAGCTGTGGTTTCACAAAAATTTCTCTAAAAACAATCTGAAAGATAATCATAAGCCAAACCATGCATTTGAAAAAATGAGTATATACCTTCACAATAAAAATAAAACAAGAAGTGTCAAAGTGAAATGTCAGAAATATCAACAAACTTAGTACTTAAGGAAATCAGACATTTCATACTTAATAACCTAATACAAGGCTATAGTAACCAAAACAGCATGGTCTCAGTATAAAAACAGACACATAGATCAGTGGAACAGAATAGGGAACCCAGAAGTAAAGCCACATATTTACAGCCAGCTGATCTCTGACAAAGTCAATAAGAACATACACTGAGGAAAGGATGCCCTTTTCAAGAAATGGTGCTGGGAAAACTGGATTGCCACATATAGAAGAAAGAAAGTAGACCCCTATCTCTCAACATATACAAAAATCAACCCAAGATGGATTAAAGACTTGAATGTAAGACCTAAAACTACAAAAAATACTAGTAGAAAACCTATGGAAAACTCTTTTGGATATTGGGCTAGGAAAAGAATTCATGACTAAGACCTCAAAATAAAAAATAGACAAATGGGACTTAATTAAACTTTAAAGTTTCTGCCCACCAAAAGAAATAATCAAGAGTGAAGAGACAAGCTGCAGAATGTGAGAAAATATCTGCAAACTATCCATCTAACAGGGAACTAATATCCAGAATTTACAAGGAACTCAACAACTACAAAAAAACCCCAAATAATTCCATTAAAAAGTGGGCAAAGGACATGAATAGACATTTTTTCAAAGAAGACATACAAATGTCCAATAAGCATATGAAAAAGTATTTTCAACATCATTAATCGTCAGAGAAATGCAAATTAAAGCCACAGTGAGATATAATCTTATACAAACCAGAATGGCTATTATTAAAAAGACAAAAGGGACACTATTGGTGGGAAAGTAAATTAGTATAACCTCTATGGAAAATAGTATAGAAATTTCTCAAAGATCTAAAAGTAGATCTACCATTTGATCCAGCAATCACAGTATGGGGTATCTACCCAAAGGAAAAGAAATCATTACACCAAAAAGATACCTGCACTAGTATGTTTATTACAGCACTATTCACAATAACTAAGATATGGATTCAACCTAAATGTCCATCAGTGGATGACTGGATAAACTAAATATGATATATATGCAAAGTGGAATACTATTCAGCCATAGAAAGGAATGAAATCATGTCTTTGCAGCAACATGGATAAGACCAAAGGCCATTATTTTAAGTAAGACAACTCAGAAAACAAGTCAAATACTGCACATTCTCACTTATAAGTGGGAGCTAAATAATGTGTATACATGAACAAAGATAGACAATGGAGACTCAGAAGGGTAAGGGGTAGAAAGGGGGTGAACATTGAGAAATTACTTAATGGGTATAGTGTATGTTATTCAGGTGATGGATACGCTAAACTCCCTGACTTTACCACTACTCAATATATCTATGTAAAAAAATTACACTTATACCCCATAAATTTATACAAATAATAATTGTTTTTTTATTTCAGCTCTTCATGGGGGTACAAAAGCTCAGGTTATATACATTGTCCATGTCCCACCCATCCCCCTGAGTCAGAGCCTCAGGCGTGTCCATTCTCCAGACAGTGCGCCTGGCATTCACCATGTAGTCATACCTCCATCCCCTCCCCCCCCACCTCCCCGAGTCAGCACCTTCAAGCATGACCATTCCCCCGATGGTGCGCAACGCACTCATCATGTAGGCATACATCTATCCCCTCCCCCACCCCCCATCTCAGTCTGATATCCAGTTGGTATCCTTCCCCGATGTGCATTTAGGTGATGATCAGGGAAACCAATTTTCTGGTGAGTACATGTGATGCTTGTTTTTCCATTCTTTGGATACTTCACTTAATATAATGGGTTCCAACTCTCTCCAGGAGAACCAAAGAGATGTCGTATCATCGTTATTTCTTATAGCTGAGTAATATTCCATGGTATACATATACCACAGTTTACTAATCCATTCGTGGATTGATGGGCACTTGGGTTGTTTCCACATCTTTGCGATTGTGAATTGTGCTGCTATAAACATTCGGGTACAGGTGTCTTTGTTATAGAATGACTTTTGTTCTTCTGGGTATATGCCCAATAATGGGATTGCTGGATCGAATGGTAGGTCTACTTGAATCTGTTTAAGGTATCTCCATAATGTTTTTTTTAAAAGACTGATTCACTGGTGGCATTTCTCCTTCTTGGCCTCCCCATGCAGAGAGGCCACTGAACACTATTAAAAGAGGACAGGGCCTTTCTGGCAATGAGACTGCTACTGTTCCCAGGAATTTCCCAGACAGAACTCCTGAGGACAATAAAGCTAATCAAAGCCCAGCTACTTGACTTGTAACATTGGCTTAATGAACGAGAATGGCCAGTAAGCTTTCAGTCTTTGTCAGGCACTGAATTATCTTACTAGTTTCTCATAATAGAGTTCCAAGTAGAGAAAGGTAAGCAATGGCTGGGTCTAGGAATGTTGGGAAATCTATATAAGGAAATCTTCATGTCTGAATATCATCATCCTCTGCCTCCAGGGTTTCGGCCTTCTGTCCTAATCTCCCTGTGTTTAAATCCTTCAAGACCTACCCAACTTCTTTCTACCTCCTGTAATAAGATTTCCTTCCCCCATCCTAAATTAATATCACCTTCCTCCATACTGCGATAGCACTTTCTGCCCCCTTATGATTCTCATCACTTTCCTACTCATATGTTATGCTATGTTTCCATGCCATAGCCTTCAGAGTCAGACAGAACTGAGTTCAAATTCAAGCCCCACTACTTTCTGAATGACCTGAGGCAAATTCCTTTGCATTTCAGAGCCTCAATTTGTTCATTTGGAAAATTATCATGGTACTAATATTCACCTCATAAGGCTGCTCTATGGACCAAAAAAGCATATTTAAAAGGCTTTCCCAGACTTCCAGTTTCAGATCCAATATCAATGCCATCATCATAACAACAAGAAAAAATCTGAACAAACTGAATATTAATGACTTTTATTGGACCCATGAGAGAATTGACATTGCAGGGCAAACCACCAGTCCAAAATGTGGAAAAACAGGTGAATTCTGAGAATCACAACCATGGTCTAGAGCAGAAGATGCTGGAGTTATAAACTAATATGAACACTTAAATAGAAATTTTGACAAACTTCAGGAGGCTGAGTGTGGATTAGTATAAGAGTGGGAGCCATAGATTTTTTTTGGTGGTGTGGGGGGGACAATTTTGTGGAGTTTATCTTCCCATCAGTTTCTCATAGTGAAAAGTCAAGAAAAATCCCTTTATGACTCTGGCTGGAGGAAGAGAAAGGTAACCATCATTTTTAAATGGACCCAGAGGACTCTCCGTAATAAAAGCTTACTCTCCAGGGGAAAAGACTTGACCAGAGCCCTATTCTGCCTAGAGGGAAGGGCATTTACCCAACCCCAGTCTTCTCAAGGCTTTCTGTTTCACTCTAGAGGGTAAAAGGAAGCTAAAAAACACTTGTGAAAGTCACAACCCAGTGACCCACTACAGACTCACTAAAAGACTGAAATTTAATCATAAGACTATAGAACCCTTCCCCTTCTCCATATCTTAGTATCATTCCAACAGAGCTCCAGTAGAATAATAGTGGATTGCAGAAGAAAATCTGCAAGGTGTAGAGCCTATTTAAGGAGGAGGTCTTTGGGGGAACTGAAAGACAATGAGGCTAGCAAAAACAAGGACACAAGAGGAATTTGAAGCTTCTGGCATCTACCACTACAACAAACATTAAACATAGCCCAACTCCTAGCCAGAGAAACATAAAACTTCAGATTAAAAGCCCATTTACCTAAGTTGCTACTACCTGATACATCATGTCCAGCTTTCAACAAAATATTAGAAAGGTGCTAACAAAAGGCAGGAAAAAACATGTTTTTTTAATTCATTCATTCATTTCAATATTAAAACTGATGTTGAGTGCTTACTCAATTCTTGAAGAGTTATAGTGAAAGAGAAAGCATGAATTTTAGAGTCACAAGGACCTGCTACTTACCAGCTATGTGATCTTGAACAAATTACTCACTTTGTTCTTGTTAGAATTTAGTTTGTAATTTAAAATAATTTATAACAAATTATTTAGAGAGATAAAGTATCAGAACAAATTCAGATATGACACAAATTTTGGAACTGTTAGAAAATTTTAAATAACCATCATTGATATGTAAAGGTCTCTAATGAAAAAAGTAGACAACATGCAAAAACAAGTTGGTTTTGAAAGCAGAGAGATGGAAACTCTGAGAATCAAAAGAAAATGCTAGTAAACGAAAGCACTCTGACAGAAATTAAGAATATCTTTTATGGGATCATCAATAGAATGGACACAGCTGAGGAAAGAACCAGTGAGCTTGAAAACATGTCAATAGAAACTTCCCAGATTAAAATTCAAAGAGAAAAAGGAAAATAGAACAGACTTCCCAAGAACTCTGAGACAATATCAAAAGGTGTCAGATATGCTTACTTGGAATACCAAAAGGAGAAAGAAAGAATGGAATAGAAGAAATATTTGAAATATCATAATAATGGATGAGAATTTTCCAAAATTAATGACAAAATACTGAACCATGGATCCAGGAAGCACAGAAAATAATAACCAGGATAAATACACTAATTAAAAGGTAGAGGCCGGGTGCGGTGGCTCACGCCTGTAATCCTAGCCCTCTGGGAGGCCGAGGCGGGTGGATCGCTCAAGGTCAAGAGTTCGCGACCAGCCTGAGCGAGACCCCGTCTCTACTAAAAATAGAAAGAAATTATCTGGACAACTAAAAATATATATAGAAAAAATTAGCGAGGCATGCCTGTAGTCCCAGCTACTCGGGAGGCTGAGGCAGGAGGATCGCTTAAGCCCAGGAGTTTGAGGTTGCTGTGAGCTAGGCTGACACCACGGTACTCACTCTAGCCTGGGCAACAAAGCGAGACTCTGTCTCAAAAAAAAAAAAAAGGTAGAGATGGTCAGAATGGGTAAGAAAAAATAAAGACCCAGCTTTATGAGTTGAGTCTACAAGAAACCCACCCTAATCTAAAGACTCAAGCTAAAAGTAAAGAGATGGAGTAAAAAGTAAAAGTTATTGAGAAAGATATATGTGAATATAATCATAAAATACTTTCACATAGTAAAAGTTCAATGAATGGTAGTTATAATTGTTGTTTTGTTGTTGTTGCCATTGTTATCAGAGTTGGAGGTCGTAGAGGAATGGAGCCTAATCTGCTTCATCTCTGCCTCTCCTGCACCTGGCACAGAAAAAATGGGGAGGAAGGGAAGTCAAATCAATTCACATAAAATGGATTAAGTGCCTGCTCTGTCCCATGCCCTGTTTGGGGGAAAGATATGTGATTTAGATGCAGATTCTGTGCCTGAGTAGCTAACAGTCAAATAGAGAAGATGGACTTTTCACTCTTTCAACAAATATTTATGTGACAAGTACAAGTACAGTGTGGTCAATTTTTCAGATTTTGACACCTCTGAAATTGGGAGGAATCTTGAGACCCATGGTGTCTTAGCAGTGTGTTGTAGTTTAATTGCAAGTATTGTTGTTTTTAGTGTTACATAAAATGATAGTGTGCTTTCAATCAATGGGATTTTATATTTGATGAAATATGGCAATAGATTATTTACAAAGGTTTCAACAACCTTGAGCTATGGGTTTTATGATGAGAAAATCAAGGTTTAGAAAGGTTAAATGTTTATTCAAGATCACAAAGCTGGTAAGTAGCAAGTCCTTATAACCCTAAAACTCATGCTTTCTCTTTCAGTTAATAATACTTCAAGAATTGAGTAGACACTCAATATCAGTTTGAGCATTGAAATGAATAAATAAATGAATGAATGACAGTAAATGTTAGCCGTTGAAAGAAAGTGTTTGATGACATTTTGTTGTTATCCAATAAAAATTTGTGAGCCTCATATATAATTTTAAATTTTCTCATAACTACATTTTTTAAAAGTTTTAGAAAACCAAGTGAAATTAATTTTAATAATATATTCATTTCATCTTCTATTTCCAAAATACTATCATTGTAACATGTAGTCAATTTTTAAAAAAAAATTATTAGCGAGATAATTTACATTCTTTTTTCATACTGTCTTTGAAATACAGTATATATTTTACACTTACAACTCTTGTCAATTTGCTATAGCTACGACTGAAGTGTTCAATAGCCACATGTGGCCACTGGCTACCTCATAGTGCAGAACTACAGCATCAGGAAGGTCTTATTATTTCCCTCCTTGGCTCACTCATGCCAGCAAGGCTGTCTCTAGAGCTCTCTTCATCTGGCTGTTACATTGCTCCCTTCTTTCCCTTCCTATAGTGCTTTAGTAGTCATCACATCTCAGTGTTAAGGGACGTTTAATTTTTATTTATTTTTATTTTTTACTTTTTGTTAACTTGTTAATATGAAAAATTTCTAACATATAAAAAAAAGCAGAGAGAACAGAAAATTAGACTCCCATGGACTAATCAGTCTTTTGACATGTACTTACCAGTCAATGATATAACATTGTTTCATTTTCCACACTCCATTACCTCTCCATGCATTCCCCCCAATGGGATATTTTAAAGCAAATCGAAGACATCCTATCATTTAATCTATAAGTATTTCAGAATGCTTTTCTAACAGAAAAGAATTGTGTTTTAAACATAACCCCAATGTTCAAAGTCCTCATTAGAGTCTTTTTGGATTATTACCTTCCCCTGTCCCCCTACTCAGTGCAAGGTCCTGGCAGGGATAGAAGATGGAGATGCAGTGATCTTGGCTTGTCACTTTACCTCTCTGAAGCTTCAGTTTCTGTAAAATGGAGATAAGAGTACTACCATGATTGATTGTGGTGATTATTCTGTGAGATAATCCCAGGTAGAGCTCTAAGACTAGTGCCTGGCACATAGTAGAAGCTTAAGAAGATTCATGAATCCCAAGGTGCTAAAAGGGAGGTCTCAATCAATATAGACTAGAGCAGGTTGATAACCTTCATCGTTCTAGGTATTACGCTTTTATTAATGCATCCTGTCACTTCCCTTAGTTTTTGCCATGCTCACATCCCATCACTGAGCCAAGGATGTCACTGTCAATTAAAACCCCTATGTCATTTTCACAGTTGCTGGTACTAAGCCCTAATTTTACATCTTGTGATTATACCTGTACCTTTACCCTCTAGAAAATATGTCTTTCCTTTCTTAGGTCCTCATCATCTCATATTGGGATGATTGTAATAGTTTCCTAACAGGTCTCCCTGCCACCATTCTAGTCCCGCTCCATTCTGCTGGCCTTGAGGTTTCCTGACTGGAAGAGAAGGGCCAACTGTTCTCCAGCTCCCTCAGAGATCTGAAACAGGCAAGAATAACAGTGGAAAGACTGAGATGAGAGATGACTACTTGCCCATCCCAGGAATTTCATGGAGAGGGGACAGAGTCTCCTAATCAGTTTTCCTGCTTCCAGATGTTCCCCTTCAACCTCCTCCCGAACCACCAGAGTGATCTTTCTAAGATGGAGCTCTACATGTCATTCCCCTTCTCAACCTTCAGAGGCTCACTTTTTCCTATAGAATAAAGTCCAACTCCTGAACATAGCATTCAAATCCCTCTAAGTGTTGGTCAAACAGTCTAGTGGCTTCCCACCCCATTCAGAGTAAATGCCAGAATCCTTTTGGTGGCCTAAAAAACTGTATGTACTCTGCCCCATCTCCTACTCCATAACCCTAGCCTCTCTGACCTTGTGTCCTACTACTCATCCTTGCTCACTCTGCTTCAGGCACCCCCAGTTTACTCCCTACTTATTCCTTGAACATAACAAGTATGCTCCCACCTTGTCATCCTTGTACTTGTCACTGTTTCTGCCTGGAACTCTCTACCTGAGATATTCACATGGTTCATTTGCTAATTTTTTTCAGGTCTTTATTCAAATGTCACCTTCTCAGTGATTACTCGCCATTTAAAATTACAGCCCTCGACCCCCACCACCACCACATTCCATCTCTTTTCCTGCTTTATTTTCCACCATAGCATTTCATATGAGTATATACTATTTTTTGTATTTGTTATCTGTCTCCCTCTATTAGAATGTAAGCTACATGCAGGCAGGGATTTTTGTCTGTTGTTCACTATCATATTCCTGACAATACCTTCACCTTACCATCTGAATGTACTCTTCTCCAATCTCAAAACAGTGTTCCTACAGTGTCATATATTAATATTTATCCCTGTAGTAACACTTATCACACTAGGCAATAATTTTATATCTCCTTTTCTGTCTCCCCAACTAGTTCTGGAGCTCCCTGCAGGGTTTTCATAGAGTCAGTGTCTATTACCTAACTGACTCTTTTAAAAAAGTTTTATGTTGTTTTTAATTGACACTACAAGTGAATTTTAGAACTGAGGTGCAGGACTTTGCACTTGAATAAGATTAATACATCTTGTCATCTGTGGCCCAGGACCCCAGTCTACACACACTCTCCTTGAACTGAGGATGCCCTCCTGTTTCTTGTTCTCTGACCCCACCCATTCCCAGCCTCTTGGCATTTGCAACTTTGGCTGCCATGTTCTCTAGTCCCTAACAAGGCAATTAGTAAAATTATTGGGCAAAATGTTGAGGTAGGATTGTGGAGGGAATGTCATATGGAAGGACTCTACTCTCTTCCTAAATGCTGTGTAGGTACATTCGTTCAGTCACTCCATGCACGTCTGCCTGAACTATTCTCTATATGAGTCTTTGATATTTTCTTGGATTGCCCATAGAGGGCAAAGAGGCCCAAACCACCCCATGTACATATCCTATGTGCTCCAACACAGACATCTCAATCACACAGGATGCTTGGAGGCCTAAGGAGGTCCAACATCTATAATTCATCAGATAGTGTTAGAGGCCTACTCTGTCCCAGGCTCTGTGAGGAGTAGTCTGGGAGCTCTTGAGGGCAAGCATCTTATCTTATCCATTTCTGTATTCCTGGAATCTGGTAAGGGCTTGGTACAAAATAGGAATTTATCAAGTGATGAATGATGAATGGACAAAGGACTGAATGAACCAATAAATAAAATTGCTCATAGTCTGGAATACAAGAGAGGAAATGAAAACTATTTCTTAGAGCCATCTAAGAAGCACCAGGGGCTAGAGGCCAAGAAAAAACATGAGAAAACCTTGGTAAGACTCTAAAGACAATGTGACTTCCCCACTCTAGGTTACCCACTTCCATTTTCCTGATGAAATTCTCAAGAAATCATTCAAAGCTCAAAAGAAACCCAGCGTTCATGAAAATATAGGAAAATTAGTAATTTTGTCTTCTGCTGGGAAGGATATGAATTGCTACATCCTCCAGAAAGTAGCCTTGACATAGCAATTCCATCCCCAGGAACTAAACTTAAGGAGACAAAAAGACTATAAGATTATAAGCTCCAGCATGGCAGGGAATAAGCTCTGCCACACTTTTTGCCCATCTATCATTTCCCCAGAACCTAGCACAGTGCCTGTAAGCATTCAATCGATATTTGTTGAATAAATTAGTTTAAAAAATGTATTTTATACACAAGGATTTTTTGTTGTTGTTTTGTTCTGTTTTGTCTTGTTTTTGAGACAGGGTCTTGCTCCGTCACCCAGGCTAGAGTGCATCATCATACCCTCACTGCAACCTCATACTCTTGGGCTCAAGCAATCCTCCTGCCTCAGCCTCCTGAATAGCTGGGACTACAGGCATGTGCCACCCAGCCTGGCTAATTTTTCTATTTTTTTTGTGGAGATGAGGTCTCATTATGTTGCTCAGGCTGGCCTCGAACTCCTGGCCTCAAGCAATCCTCCCTCCTCGGCCTCCCGGAGTGCTGAGATTACAGGCTTGAGCCACCACCAGGCCTAGGCTATACAAGGATATTTATTATGATGTTTGTACTATTGAAAAATTAGTAGCAAACTAAATATCTCTCAAGAGAAATACCTATGGGATACTAGTAGTCATTAGCAGTGGCATCTTAGATTTATATATTTGCAATGCATATTATCAATGATATAGCATTACTTGAAAAGAGTAAAGCAAAGGATGTATAACATGATTCATTTTATATAAATTGTCTCTCTCTGTGTATATGCGTGTGTGTGTGTGTGTGTGTGTGTGTGTGTGTGTGTCTGTCTGTCTGTCTGTCCATCTGAGGAGATTTTCAACAAAATGTCAAACAGTAGGTTATGCCTGGATGGTGGGATTGTAAGAATCTTGCATTTTCCTTTTTAAATCTTTTATGATGTATATATATTCTTTTAAGATAGTGTTAACACACAAGGAAAAAAGCTGTTTAGGGGGCTGTCAAGAAGGGGCTACCAGGGATATCACAACTCTTTCTGCCATCAGTCTTTTCTCCAAGACCATCAGAAATGGGGCCAGTTTTAAAGAGGAAGGAAGTAATCTGTATTCTAGGGCCAATATTGGAATCAGGCCAGCCCTCCTGGGATGAAGACAAGGTTGTGACCTGACTAGAGGCTCATTGAACCTGACAACTCCTGAGCCATTATAGGAATCATGTGGTGTGCTAGTCTGTCCTTGCCTGGCCTGCCTTCCCAGGACTTTAGCCCTGGCAACCAACTGGAAATCTTACTCTATCCACTGCTAAATGAGCCAGCCATTGTGTGGGGTTCTCCCTGACAGAGGCTTAGCTAGGCTAGGGGAGAGGTTGCCATTGGAGCTGCTTTCTCAGCTAAGGCTATGCTGGTCTCACTGATCAAGGTTATTCCCATACCACAGGCCTTGAGACCTGCCCACAGGAGCACCCAGAGAAGGTGGCCCTCACCCTCCTGAAGGAATGAATGAGGGACTGGCTATCTCAAGAAAATAGCAAAACAGGCTCATGTGGAGAGAAGAGAGAAGATTGCTGCTGAAAGGGAGAGGGGGAATATTTCAGGACACACAGTTAAGTTCCAAAAAGATGTCAACAGGCTGAAATAAGTGGTGTAACCTGACCAGATGATTGACAGTTACAAATGGAGAGGCCTGCACTTGGGTGCAGAAAACCAACTGGCTATTCACAGAATGGAAGAGACTGCCCTACACACAGTTTACAGGAAAGGAACTTGAGACTTTGCCCAATAGGCATCATCATTAGAATGATAAAGCCAAAAAATCTAAGGAGAACTTAGGATGCATTAACATATGTATAGTGTCCAGATCAAGGGAAGCAACAGTCCCTTTCCACTCTGCCCTGGTTGGACACTTACTCAAGGGCTTCATCTGGCTCTGAGTATTAAAGGAGCCAGATGTGGGATGTGTCCAGAGGGAGTGAACAGATGGGGGGGCACAAGAGTTGGAGCTGTGGCTGTTTATGCTGGAGAAGAGAAGACTTATGGGAGGTGGCTTCTGCCTTTAGACCTCTAAGGAACTGTCAGGGGCAGAGAAAGTAGATGGGGTCTGGGAAGCTCCAGAAGGCAAAACTGAGATCCTTTGGTAGAAGCCACAAGGAGACAGATTTCAGCTCAACACAAAGAAGAACTTTCTTTTTTTTTTTTTTTTTTTTTTGAAACAGAGTCTCACTCTGTTGCCCAGGCTAGAGTGCCGTGGCGTCAGCCTAGCTCACAGCAACCTCAAACTCCTGGGCTCAAGCAATCCTCCTGCCTCAGCCTCCCAAGTAGCTGGGACTACAGGCATGCGCCACCATGCCGGGCTAATTTTTTCTATATATATTTTTAGTTGTCCAGATAACTTTTATTTCTATTTTTAGTAGAGACAGGGTCTCACTCAGCCTGGTCTCAAACTCCTGACCTCGAGCAATCCACCCGCCTCGGCCTCCCAGAGGGCTAGAATTACAGGCGTGAGCCACCGCGCCCGGCCAAGAAGAACTTTCTAACTGAGCAGGCTGTGTATGGAACAGGTTGTTATTGGATGGAGTGAGCTCCTTATCATGGGAGGTATGTGAGAAAGGCCTAGACAAGTGCTTTTCTGGGATGTTACAGAGGAGAATCATATATCAGCTAAGGAGCACGGGGATAGTCTAGGTGGCCTCTTAGCTTTCTAAGTGTGCCTAGTTTTCTGGGCTCTGTGCAGCTGATAATTCCCTCAGTATAGGCCCAAGCATACCCTGTTTGATGGTGTCTAATAGCTCATGGAGACTTAGACACCAACTCTTGCTTCAAGAGATTCCACTGGGTGATTCATGGTCTTTCCTCTGGGAGTTCAGAAACTTATGTGCTGACTTATCTGCTGATAAAGCTGCTTTGCCACTCCTGATTACCAAAAGCATCTTCTACAGCCTACTTCTCAGGATGAGAGCTGAGAACCAGAAAGAGACAGGAAGAAAACAGACAAATGTGATGATCAGGTCATCTAGAAATGGCAGGCTGAGAAGAGACACATGGGATGGTCTGGGAAACAAACAGACAAGACACACACAACTTGCAGAGGTGGTGAGGTAGATGAGGAGAGGGGAAGAAGTGGACAGAAGAGGCCAGGCTGCATGAAATGTACATTCGCTGAACTCTCATTATAATGACAAAGCTCTCATCATAGTGACCTTAGCAGTTAAACAACCTCTGGATTTCTAAGCACTTCTAAATACTGATTACTTTTTAATTCATTCCACCAAATAAGTCATGTATGCATCTTCAGGGTGAGGACTTTGTTTTACACAAGGAGAGAGCACAGCACCCACACAAGGATTTCACCATCCAGGGGAAGTAGATATAGATCTAGACTGACACAGCCTCCTGGCCCCCTGCACCAGCTCCCAGCCTGTGCCTGCAACCTTGCAACTAAGAATGCCACAATCTCACCTTGGTATGGGGTGCATGGAGCAGGGAGCAGCTGTGAAGTCAGGCCAAGGAGGAGGACAGGTATTCAGCTACCTGACATACTTGCCAAGCTTAGCACATGAAAAGACCAAGAGAATTCTAAAGTTGAGAGTTTCCTGTCAACTGGGCACTTTCCTATTCATTCTATTATTTAATCCTCATTCATTCATTCAACAGCTTTCACTGAATACACATTATATGCCAAGCACCATTCTAGGCACTAGGCATGTGGAAGCGCATAAAGTAGTCAAAGATCCCTGCCTTCAAGGAGCTGACATTCCAGCTGGGAAAACAATAAGCAAAGAAATTATAAAGTATGCAAGAAAGTAAGAAATGCTATTTTAAAAATATAAAGGTAAGTAAGGGGGATTAAGAGTGTCCAGTGAGGTACTGTCCCCATTTTACAGATTTTAAAAAAAACCACTGATCTTTGAGCTCTTCTCAAAGGTAATTTGCCTGATATTGAAACTCAGGCTGTGGGCCTTTCTATTTTGCCACACTTCCTCCAGAGACACACAACTAAAGAGTTGGGAACCAGAAGACTGACCTGTTAAGCATATTTGGGGGGCGGGTATCCTGTATCAGGCACAAGATTAGGAAGAAGATTCTGATGGAGCCTAAGAAACCCATCAGGCTAAAATCTTTGCCTATTGGCCAGGACTTCAACATGAGACTGCAAGCACCATCCCAGAGAGGCCAAAAGACTGGCATGAGAAGTGTAGCATGCTGGAGAGAGCTACTAAGTTTATATATGCTTAGGGTACAGTTCCAGTTACCCAAGTTCTGTATGATGACAGGTCCATCTCTTTTCCTCCCTGATTCACAGACCATCATTTGTGTAATCAAGGAGTTGTACTTGAACTTTCTAAGATATCTTCTCCCCTTGATGTTCTATGGGTCACTGAGTTTAGTAGTAGATCTGCGCCAGTTACTGAGAAAATTCTGCAAGATTCCATAGTTATTTTGGATCTCCCATAGCACAGAAGTAAGTAGCACCAACACCCAAAATTCCTGGATGTTCACGTTGAGGGAAGGCAAAAAAAGGAAGAAGCTAAGGAGGTTGTGTCCTAACCCACAGTTAAATTCTAGCTCAGCATACAGAGGTGGAACCCAAGGAAACCAAGTCAATGATAATGTCAAAGAAGACAAATAAGCAGATATAATTCTGGAGCCATGGGGAAGGAGGAAGGGAAGGCTTCAGTCAGGCATGGGGAAAGCACACTGAGAGCTTTCCAATAGATCCCTGGATTCCCTGACACTCTTCACACACTCCCCTCCAGCCTATGGTACCACCCACAAATGCTGTCTTGGTAGCAATTGCTGCCCAGCTCTACCTTACCATTGCCATTACCTTCTGTCCCTGTTCCTCTATGTGCCCAGGGAACTACAACTTGAAGAGAAAGGTTTAAGGAATTATTGCATGACGGAAAGAGTGTCTGCTTTAGTGTCAGAGGACTGAGGTCTAGTCCCAGTTCTGACCCTCACTAACTCTGTGGCCTTGGACAAGCTCCTCCCCTCTCAGGGCTCATCTATAACTAAAAGGGTTTGGAATACTTCCTAACCTGTCACACCATCACAGACTTCTGAGAATCTAATGAAATTTATGGACACAGATGCCGCAATTTAGCATGTAATCTCAAGCAACTCATGGGCTCCTAAGCTAAGAATTCCTGCCTGATAGCTAAGGCCTCTTTCAGCTTCGAGTCTGTGGCTCTGTGATCTGGGCATGAGGCCAAGGTCTGCCTGCCCCTTCCGGAGGAAGGGGAGGAGGAATCCACCTTCCAAATATATCCCTTAGCCTGTGCTTCCAGCTGCCTTTGGCTTTAACCCATGACAATCTGAGGCCATAAGGAGTTCTTGCTTTCCCACAAATCCTGAAACTCAGTAATGAAGACAAAAGAAAGGTGCTAGAGCTTCCTTGAAAACCCAGTGTCTCTGAGCTCCCTTCCTAGGACCCCTTGGGCCCCAGCCTAAATTAAAGGCAGTGGTAGGAGGCCCTTTGGTCCAGGCAATAAATGATTCCAGGAAGACTGGCTTGCTTTGCTGGCTAGCAAGACTTATCCAGACCACACTGTCCTCTGGTGGTTGTGAGCATGTATAGGACCTTAGCTGGAGCCCCCAAGGACCAGCTGATAATACAAGGGCAGTCCCACAGATACTTAAATTTTTCCCAGAGCTACTGCTATAAGGTAAGCTCAGAATGTGAGGTGTGAGGAATGAGAGAGGGAGACAGTATTATCAACACATTCTGAGGTCAGCCTGAGCAAGTGCCAACTTTTGGCCTTGGAGGCATCATCACTGATTCAAGTGAGGTCAGTAACCCCTCTTTTGAAGCTCCGTGCTATTCTTCCCCTGGGACCTTGAGGTAGAGCTCCCCTCTTGTGACCCTGGCAATGTATTAGCCATGAGGAAGAGGGAGTTGCAGTCCCAGTGGATAGCCAGGCCTCCAGCTGCAAGGAGGGCCAGGGCTCCTTTCTTAGGACTGAGGCCAATCTCATGTTTTCTTTTGGGCTCAGACCTATATAGCCAACTGCCTATTAGGCATCAAAAACCTAGATGTTCCACAGATTTTTTTCAAATTCAACATATTCTAACTTAACTCATCACTTTCCCTTCCTATCCTGTTTGTATTATTTCAGAGGCTTCCAGATACAAGCAACAGAAACTTAAGTAAAAATGGATTAAATTATGGTTGAAATGTATTGCCTTTATTTGACAAATACTCTGGAGATAGTCTATTCTGGTGTTGGTCAATTCAGTGGCTGAATGATGTCAAGGCTTCAGGTTCTTTCCATCTGTCTGCTCTGTTATCCTTAGAACATCAGCTATTGATCTTACAGTCAAAAGACGGCTGCAGAAATGCCAGGTATCAAGCTTTCATACAATAATGCCCAAAGGCTGAAAGAGAGGGAAGTCCTTCCTTTTGCCCCATTTTTGGAGAGAAAAAAATCCTTTCCTAGAAGTTTCACAACAGACTACCCCTCACATGTCATTGGTAAGAATTGCATCATGTGCGTTTTGCTTTAGCAGTTAGAATTAGGTTCAGCAGCAATACAGCAGAAAAACAAAACAGATCACCTAAATATAATAACATTTTATTTCTGTATAGAAGCCCAAAGGCAGGCAGCCCAGGGCTGGTATGATAGCTTCGCAAAGTCATCAGGGACCCCAGATCCTTCAAGCCTCTATTTTTCCATTCTTAGGAAACTACTCATACCTGCATGGTCCCACATTGCTGCTGGAACTCCAGTCATGACATTCATGTTCAGGAAGGAAGACGAAAAAAACAAAAAAGGCACACCCTATCCATTTTAAGGAGCCTACCCAGAAATCCCATACAACACTTCCACTTAAATCTCACTGGCCAAAACTTGGTGTCATTGCTACACCCAATCTGCAAGAGAATCTGATAGCAATGTGTCTAGCAAAAATTGGTACTCTATTAGTTATTGCTTATGGGTTTTTTTTCTGTTGTTGTAAATATACTGCCAAAGCTTTGCAATGACATATATAAGTATAAACCTTCCATCTAAAATGTCACCCCCCCAAAAAAAATAAATAAAATATCACCCCCATTTCAGCACTAAGTAGCCCAAAAACTATGTTGCCCCTCCTTCCACATTTATGGAAGGGAAATATTGATAGTGGGAAATATGTAACAGAGGGAATGGCCTGAAAAAACAGTAAAAATACTTTCTGTCTCTTTAAAACTTTCCCAACTGTTTTTGGGAACTGTGGCCTAGCCTGCATCCCTGGGGCAAGGAGAATGTCATTTGTTCTTTGTGTTACAAGAGATAGCTCAGCCATCTCAGGCCAGCGCCAACCCCCAATGTGAGCCCAGTTGGGCCCAGGTGGGCCCAGGTGGGCGGAGGTCGCAGGTTTTATCTTCAGCAGAGAACATGCGGTTAGAATCATTGACACAGTAGCCTAAAACTGAGGGCACTCCCTTTAAAATCTCTGTATTTCTGCTTATGATCAGGAAATTTGAATTTTGAGATGATAGAGTCTGCCATTTTTCCTCCTTTGCCAGCAAAGTAATAAACTTCTCTTTCCTTAAAAAAAAATTGGTGCTCAACTGCTACAAAAGAAGTGGAGAATGGATAAGGGGGGGGCAACCAGCACTCTGAAATACATTCTACTTCCTAATAAATCAGTGGCAAAGAAAATGAAGTTGCTATGATTAGTTTAGACCAGTGGTTCCCAACCAAGGGTGATTTGGGCCCCCAGAGACATTTGACATTATCTGGAAACATTTGACACTGTCTAGAGACATTTTTAGTTACCACTACTTGTAGTGGGGAGTGATACTACTGGCATCTGGTAGGTAGAGGCCAGGGATGCTGCTAAACATCCTATGATTCATAGGACAAGACCCACAACAAAGCTTGATCTCACCCACTATGTCAATAGGCTGAGAAACCTTGGCTTAGACTTAGCAAGATCCACCACACATCTACCCTTGGCCTTCAAGCTATAGAATGACTCAGGCTCCTCTAGCTTTCCCTATGTCAATGAATGGCACCATAACCGATACAGCTGCCCAGGCTAAAAATTTGGGGAATGTCCTTGCTCTGCTTAAAACTCTACAGTGGCTTATTATTGTTCTCAGGATAAAGACTAAAATATTAATACTTGCTGTGGCCTGTAAGAAGCTACACTGTCTGGCTGCCTACCAGCTTTATATCACACCACTCTTCCCCCTTGCTCTCTGTGGTCCAGCCACACTGGCCTTTGTTTCAGTTTCTCAAATGTGCCATATGGTCTTTCCCACCTCTCTTCCTTTGCCTCATCCTTCATATGGTAGATTGATTGCATTAATGGTCTCAATTACTCACCCTTCTTTTTATCCACACCCACTGCCATGTGACATTGTAGTGCCCTTCCACTCTGACTCCAGGCCCAGCTCTGTGATTTTCTTCAGCCAATGGAAGTTTGGTGTGAGTGACAGCATGCCAATTTTGAAGCCAGGCATGAAGAAGCATTGTGTGTGTCTTCTCATCTCTGTAGCGAAGCCAGGAAAAGCCCAGTCTAGATCAACAGAACCTCAGCTGACCTGCAGACATTTTAGTGAGAAATAGATGCCTATTGAGATTCTTTGATTGTTCTGCACCATTGCTAGTGTGGTGAAAGCTGACAGAGAAACCTCTCAATCCAGTATTACTCAAATTCTGTTCATTCTACTGCCAAAATGTCTTTCCTATCTGTTCCACTAAAATATTCTGACTGGTCTCCCTGTTCTCAGGGCTCCCCTCCTCCAGCCAGTCCTCCACACTGCTGCCATAATTATCACCCAGAGAAACAAAACAATTAACAAAATCTCATCATGTGACTCCCCCACTTAAAACTCATCAACAGCTCCCCATTGCACCCAAACCCCTTAGCCTGGCATTAAAGGCTTCCCTTCTATGCCATTCTTACCTATAAAACCTCATCTACCCTGTCCTCCTTGGAATCCTCCCATCACAAGGCTCAAACATGTTCTGTATTTTCAGGGCCCTAGGTCTTTACTATCTCCTCTGTTCCCTTTCTTACCACTATTTGGGTAAAATCCTTTTCAGCTTTCTAGGTAGAACATAAATACCAATACTTCTACACGGCCTTTCCTGACTGCCTCCACTTCCCCCCAGCTGGAAGATATCATGCCCCTCATTTGCGCTTCCATAAGGAACTGTTTAGCTCACACTTCATTCAGCCTTGAGTTATAATTAGTTCCTTAAGCAGTCACCTGCCCCACTCCCTGTGACATTCTTTGTGTAATTTTTTCCTGCCCCCTTCTCACTCCCATGCCCTTCCCATAACTAACACAGACCCTGGCACAAAGTAGGTGCTCAGTAATGAGGGTCATGTTGAAAGAATTCTCTAACTTTAAGTCCTTAATGATAGATCTATAAGGTATTATATTAGGGGCAGTTATATCTCTGCAAATTATGGCTCCTCCCCTACCTTCATATGTCCAGTCATTATGATTCATCAATAAGGAAATCACTGAGAATAATGAGTTCTCCCTTTGAAAGTGATATGACACCAGGGAGGGAGAAGGGCATCATTAGTGTGTAGTCTAGGCCTTCCCTCACACACACCTACCTGAGATAAGGTAATAAGAATTTTGTTGTAAATAGGTGTGGGGCAGGGATGCTGTGTAGAGTTATACAGGATACACACTGCAATTCTAAGGGTGCCACTCAGCTAGGCTAGGTATAGATACCACCTATACAACTAGGATGAAGCCTAGGAATAGTAATTGTAAAACACAGGGCAGAAGAGAGAGAGAGAACCAGAGAGTACTGAGGAGATCAAGTGAGGAAAGGAGAAGCAAAGGGAGATGAGAAGAGAGGAATGATGAAAACCAAGGACTGGAGGCTATAGCAATTTTTCCATGTGCCTCTGGTGAATGAGCCTTCATTCTGCAGCAATCTTAGGACATGAAGACCATAATCCAGGACAGGGTTGCCTTAGAGAGAGTAAACACACTCTTTGTGGGTGGTCTTCCTGCTAAGTCCCTCGTGCCAAATCTCCTCAGCCTTTGCTTCCATCCCCAACTTTATGCTTCAAGAAGTTTCCGAATACTTCTTGCTCTGTGTCTCAATTCTCTAGCTCACCACTGATTCTGTATGACCTTGGGTTGATCCTTTCTCCTCTCTGGAGCTCTGAGTCCCCATTGATAGTGTAAGTGGGGTTGGAGAAGATGTTTTACAAAGGCTCAACTTCAGGATGCTGTGTATCTATGATTCCATAACTGTAATGTGTGTTTGTGATTGTGTGTATGAACCTGGATGTGTCTCTATGCTCCTCATCCTTCAGTTTCCTCACTTTCAAAATGGGGATATTTCAGCCAGTTGATCTTTTAAGGCCCTTGTAGTTTTTAAATGTCATAATCCCACAGTTCTCCAGCCCAGATGACTCCAAGCCTTTTTCCTGAAGTCAGATCCTAGGGCTTCTCCTTGTATCATTTCTGTCCCTTTGTTATCTTCCTTTCTATTAATTTTCTCTATAGCTCAAGGATGATTCCCCTCTTGTAACTCCCAGAAAGAAACATGAAGATTCCTAGGCCCTGCTCCAGAGCTAGGGAGCCATGTTTCCCTCTGGACACAACTACTTTCATCTCCAAAGAGCTACAAAAATACCAGCTGCTTGGAATAGTCTCCTACAGCTAATAGTTTTTTTTCCCCAGTTGTCTTAAGAAATTATTCTCAAAATAAACCACACTTAGGTTTATAATAAATGTGATTTGAGTGAGAAAATTATCACCCTCTCAAGCTGAGAAAGGCACTCCAATCTCTCTAGGGAAGAAATGCCTTCATTAGCCGTTGCCGCTCCCAGACTCTTTTAGGCCAGAACCTCACACTGGGGATGGCTCTCAAAAAAAATGCAAAGACTAAGGGACTGGAGTAAGCTCACAATTAGCCCCACCAGCCCTGGGGGACACAGACATTTAGGGATCATTGGGCCCTCAAGGGGATCATCCTTTCCAGCCCCTCACAGTGAACAACCTCTCTTCCAAGCCAGACAGATGAGCTCTCTCCTGGTTGTAAGAGTATTTGGATATCTCATCCCACTATTTATGCCAGAATTTACAGGGCTGTAAGGGTTCTTAGAGATCATCAAGTCTAGCTACCTTATTGCTGGTGTAGGGAGATTGAGGCCTAGAGAAGAAAAAGGACTTATTCAAGGCCACATGGTGAGTCAGTGACAAAGCCAGAGTCTTCCTAACCTCTGGAAGAGCAGAAACTGCATTGTAGTTTGATTTTTGAAATACTCCATACCTCATCTCTTGCCCTTTATCACCCAAAACTCTAGTAAGTCATCTTTGTCAGAGTTTTTGGTTCATGTGAGTACCTGAGTTTGGGATACAAGGGGAACTATCAGAGAGGGAGGGCCTTACTCCTTTCTTCAGTCTGGTTCAAACCACTTGCCAACCACAGCTGATTCTGCTTGGGATCTTGGTTATCTGAGAGCAAAAGCCTATTACCAGCCTCTGGTATCCTTTTATGACTGCTCTGGCTGAGTTTCTGGCCTCTTCCTCTATAATCCATCACAGCTGCCCCATCCTTGCCACAGACAGGAACTGCTGTAGATTCTGAAAGCTCCACCTCTCTCCAATAAAAAGCTCTAAGAGCATGTCCCATGGGAAAAGAATGAAATGGGATGTGTCTTCCCTGGATATCTTGGTGACTTAGCCTTCTTCCACATCAACTCCCATCCTTCTCAACTCCTACCCTCACTATAAGCTCCCTCTGCTGACAGCTAGTCCAGTGCATTCTAACATCCATATGTTTTCATAAAGGAAACAGGGGATCTGGAGACACATTTCAGGGCATCATGAAAGAGGGCATTACATTGAATTCTGCAAAAGTGACATGTATGTGGCAGGACTTATGAACTTTGTCATTGGGAAGTTCTAGCAAGGGGATAATATGATGATCCTCATTGTTACATTTCATATTCAACTAGTCATTCATTACCCATTCATTCATTCATTCCCAAACAGCTACCAAGTGTCTACTGTGAGTCAGGCCCTGTGCAAGATGCTAGAGTTTAATGAGGCACAGACCCTTGCCCTCAAAGAGGCCACAGATTACTAACAGCAACAGATGTGACAATATTATAATACACAGTGATCAGTATTAGATCAGGGCTATGTGCAGTGTGAGTCCCTAATTTTGCTTAGGAGGCTCAAGCAACACTTCATAAAGGAAATAATTGTGGACTGATTTTAGAAGGATCAATGGGAGTTTTCCAACAGAAGAGGTAGAAAAGCGTGCTCCAAGCAGGGGGCCTACCATGTCAAATGCCCATAACTGCATCATAATAACTAATATTTATTGAGTACTTACTAGGTGCCAGGTACTTTATGCATTAACTCATTTAATCTTGATGATAACCCTATGATATATGTAATATTATCATTCCATTTGCACATGGGTAACTGAGGCACAGAGAGGTTAAATGATTTACCTAAGGCTGTCTTAAGTAGACAATAGGGGAGGCAGTATTGGTACTAAGGCAGCTGGACCACTACATAGTATTGTCCTTTTCAGATCCCAATGGGAAACATCTTGACTGCCATGTGGTGTTGGAAGCAGTAGGGAAGCAGAAGGTGAGCATGGCAAGAAGCAGATTGGAGAGGTCAGCAACATGTGGAATAACAAGGAGCCATTGAGATGGGGGAGGCATTTGCATTAGGTATGATTCAGATCAATCATGCAGGTCTACATGGAACACTCCATTTTTTTTACCTCCATGTAAGCCATTACTGTCACCTCCCAGATTGGCACCAGGATCCAGGAAGCTTATGCAGTGTCCACAGGAATGGGAGAAGGGCTTCTAATCCCCAGTTTCTCATGGCCACTGCTAACATCCTTGTTATCCAAGCCCAACCAGTGGGCTATGAATGAGGCAGGCTGGAAACTGTACCTGAGGAGATTGGAGCCCAGGCAACCCCTGTCTTTGGCCTTGGATTGGAAAGAGCTTGTGAGATCCATGAGAGGTGGTACTTATGATTTCGAAAGAAGCTGGGAAAGCAGAGATGTAGTTTCTTGTGCGGTGGTGCTAGTGAGCACCACTGAGGTGGTGGTGGAGCCCAGATGCTTGTCTTCTGGCCACAAAGCCCTGCTTGGTAAATTTGGCCGTGTTAATAAGATTTTCTTTTCTTATCATTCCTTCTTCTTTTGCTCTGTTTTTAGTATTTAACAGAATTATTTGTGAAATGGCAGCCACTTTCAGCTGTGCTGCAAAGAAGAAGAAAAGGTATGGCAGACACTGCTTATCCTTACCCAATATCCATTCTCCTCTTCTTCCTGTCTAATATAATAGAACTTCTATTTTGTTTGGGGCACAAGTGTGCCCAGCTGAAAAAAATTGCACTTCTCAGCCTCCACTGATTTGCAGAGGGGTGGCCAGATGACCCATTTCTGATCAATGACATGTGAAGAGAAGTCACTATGTGGGGATTCTATGACAGTTTCTTTTTATAAAGGGGCTGGACTCAGTGGACACATAACTTTTGGTGTTTTCCTGTCCTCTTCTTTCTTACTGTAATGCAGACATGATGCCTGGAGCTGCATGAGCTATCTATCTTATATATAGCTACCTGTACCATGAAGACAGTACCACAGGTAAGAATGGTAGAGCATAAAATAAAGACACAAGGGACTGGATCCTCAGTGGGTCCTGGACTCTCTAACTCTTGATCTTTTTGTTGTATGAGAAAAACAAACCCCTTACTTGTTTAAACTTCTGGATTTCTTTGCTTGTTTGCTTTTATTATTTGTGGCCAAACGCAATCTGAATTGATGTAGTTTGCATACCTTCTTGAGCTACAGTTTAGAGAGTATTGGGACAGTGGAGTCTGCTGAGAAAAAGGTGATCCTGAGGGGTGAGCTGTGGGCAGCCACCCTTTCCCTTCTGCAGGCCTTCCTTTCCAAACTACTCTTTGTCCAAACCTGGGAATTTCTCTGTGCTCATTAAATCAGGAAGTCTATTCCCTTACAAGGGGTGCAGTGAGAACCAGAGCTTTCAAGGGAAAGTGAAACCCAGGAGACAAAATATGGGCATCTGATACAAGCTGTACCTTCCCTCCTACACTCTTGTCTTTTGGAACTCTTTTCTGGCAAAATCTAGCATGTTCCCTGTTCTGTTTTTTTTTTTAAAGTATGCAAATGTAATGCTTTAATGATGATAAGCAAGAAAAAGTGATAGAATTGTGTTTCTTTTATAGACAGGAGACAATGAGATGTTTAGCTATAATTTTCTCATACAGACTTGAAACAGTATTGCTATAGAATAAACAGCCTCACATGTAACTGATAGATGATAAACATACACTGCTTGACCAAAGCAAAATATACATTGAAAACTGTTGGAGTTATTCATATTTTAAATTCAACCTGATTGCTCTATTTACAAATTAATACCTATAAACAGATATAAAATGTCTATTTTCAGACATTACAGAAAAAGTAAATGCCATTGTTTATAACTGTTAAAGTAACTATGAAACTAGAAAATACTACCATGCCATATATTAAAATTAAAAAACCAAAAGCTTGCAAGTTTATTTAACAATTTAAACACTTTATTTTTAAAATTGCTTTAGAATTATAGTTTTTGATAAGCATCTTAAAAACACAGTAATTCTACCATAACCAATAGGCAAAATTTAGGAAAATATACATAATTTCCATATTCCTTGGTTAAGGGCTTTTCTATATTGTAGCAATTAAATTTAAAAAGTTAAAAAAAAGTGTTACTAGGCTGGGCGCAGTGGCTCATGCCTGTAATCCTAGCACTCTGGGAGGCCGAGGTGGGTGGATCGCTCAAGGTCAGGAGTTCGAGACCAGCCTGAGTAAGAGCGAGACCCCATCTCTACTAAAAATAGAAAGAAATTATCTGGCCAACTAAAATATATATAGAAAAAATTAGCCAGGCATGGTGGCGCGTGCCTGTAGTCCCAGCTACCCGGGAGGCTGAGGCAGGAGGATCGCTTAAGCCCAGGAGTTTGAGGTTGCTGTCAGCTAGGCTGATGCCACGGCACTCACTCTAGCCCAGGCAACAAAGGGAGAATCTGTCTCAAAAAAAAAAAAAAAAAAAAGTGTTACTAGAAAATGTCAACATCATAATGTCTTGCCAATTTCTTCCAATGGAACAGAATTTAGAATTATATATTTACATTTAAAATATTATGTGGTGATAATCAAGGTTCAAACACAGGATATCTGCAAAGGTTGAGCTAGTTTGGAAAATTTTAACAACCATTTCTAAGTACATGAAACACAATATTTTCATTAAAATATTTATAAATATATCATACAATACTGTTTCTGTACCAGTACAACATTGTACAATAAGCACAATGCCATCTGATTCTTACAAAAGAGACTCATTTAAACAAGTCAGTAAATAAACAGTAGTACTCACTTTTAAGGCATACAAATTGTAAAACTGCAGTTCACTTTCTTATGATCAGTTCTGTGCAGCAACAGAGAAGTAAAAATGAAACAAAGAAATCAAAATGGTTATACATGCAAGAAATCACTACTTACTGTTACATGGCAGCAGTCTGTGTCTATTCTATCCATCATTCTCTGCACATTCTTTTTATTTTTTTGAATTTCAAAATAGAAAGCACTTGTTTTGTACAGGTTCACAAAACAGCATAATAACAAAAACAATCCAAGAGCATATAATGTAGGTATTAGCTGACATTCACAAACTGTAGCCCAGGACTTATATCCATGACAGAATGTTTCCAAATCCAAGCAATGTCTACAGAAACCATTTCACACACACAAAAATATTGTCTGCCTACACAAAAACAGTTCATTATAAGAACAATCTTTCTTTTCAATTAGTGTATATATGAATGTCACAGTCTCCATCTTTTATAGTCAAATTTGATGTCACTACAAAAGAAAGCAAACTGGACCACAGTTACATGTGTTAACACTTGTAAAGCTGTAATGGCATAAAGATATTTATATCAATCAGGACTATAATATCTTTTTCCTTAGCAGTTTCAGGTAGCAACCTGAGAATGAAGTGGCTGATAACCCATTTACTGATGATTTTTGAGGTCTATTGGCAAAGGGAGGTTGGTAGTTAAGAGTGGGACTATTGCTGGTTCCAGTCATAATACTGGAAATGTGAGGAAACTGAAGATGAGAGACTGGATTGGAATAGTTGGGCTAGGCAAACAAGAAAAGCTGGAGAGAATAACTCCTATTGGATTATTGTCTTGTCGCTCCCAGAGTCACATTCTCATTCTCCAGCAGTTGTCAGTCCATCTGGTGACTAATCTTCATTCTTTTACAAGTAGATCAAACTGTGTATTTTAAAGGAAGAGGTCCATTCCTTCTCCAGATATAAATGTAGGTAACATCCATTAGTATATATTTATCCTTTAAAGATTCTTCTTCATACATGACATTAGTCTGGGAAGTATTAGGTATGTCAATTTTACTTTTGAGAAACTTCCTTAGGTGCATCAAAGTCATTGCAGCCAAACATTGTAAATATCTTTTATCATTCACCTCCTCCTTAGACTTCTCCTTGTCTTTGTTTGCCTCCCAAATTAAACTGTTCTGGTCTAAAAATTATTGTCTCATAATCAGTTATAATTCTCTTATCTTCATCTGCAACTTCTCTATTGTCATTAGTGCCATTAGCAGCAACAGCTGAAAGATGAGCTGCATAAAAATCCCTTCTCACTTCATGTTCTAAAAGGCCTGGAAGCAATCTATATATGATATATTGAGGATTTATATTTAGGAACTTTATATTCAGGAACAGAATGGTTTTGTAAATGTGAACATCACAGGACAATACTTGCTGGTCTGTAGGTAACACACAGTACAGGTTTTACAGAAGGAATGTAAACATTCTATTATCGTCCTGGCATCAATGAAGTATCCTCCACAAAGCACACACATTAAGTGGGGTTTTATCTCAGTGATTTTGATTTCAGTTGTTTGGTGCATTTTCGCATGATGAAAGATCCCAGGAAAGCAGCCGCTGAGAGGCTATCAAAGTGGGTAAAAAAAGACAATGAAAGTTAAAATTCATTCAGCAGAAAATAAATGTGGGCCAAGTGGCCATCTTGAAGTGAGCAGCAGATGCCACTGTCAATAGTGGAAGAGGAGCCTCTGCTGCCTCGGTGCTCAGCTGGGCAGCCTCCCAAGCCCAGCCCCTCCTCTGTGCCCCAGGGAGGGAGCACAGGGAATGGGTGCCATGAGCAATCAGTATTATTCTGCCAGGCTAGAAGATGTTTCTAATCCAAATCAGGGCTTCCTTGCCAACATTCCCTCTGCTCCTGCCCCTCTCACCCCCCCCCAACTCCTGCCTCCCCTCCAGTTCTCTTTTAAAAGGTGAAGCTGTTTTCTTTGTATTGAGCCAGCAGAGGGAGAAAGGGAGGCCCAATAACCTGACTAGAAAATGGAGGGAGTGTCTTGGAGGCAGAAGGCAGAAAAATAATAAAAATAATAATCATGGTTGCCATGGATTAATCGTTTTCTATTTGCCAGGCAATGTGCTGTGGGCTTTTTATGTTCATTTCTCTTTAATCCTACTAAGAATGCTATTTGATAGGTACGATTGTCCCCATTTTATAGAAACTGACAGACAGAGAGAGGTTAAGAAATTTGCCTAAGATCACACAACTGGGAAACTGAAAGCTGCAATTTTAACTTAGAAGCATTACCCCGGTATATCCTCAAAAACTTTCACAGCTTCTTATTTTCTGTGGGAAAAGCCCAGACATTCCAAAAGGTATTCGAGATCTCTTATGATCTAGCCCTAAAATACTTTTTCAGCTAAACCTGAGTTAATTCAAAGGAACCTAGTCTATTGAGGCTGGAAGTTCCCTTAGAGATCATCTAGTCTAATATCCTGCTTATATAGATGGGGAGACTGAAACCTAGAACTCATATAGTAAGTTAGTGGTGGTACCAGGAATAGAATCAGGTCTTCAGACTTGGTACAGTTCTTTTTCTGGTGTGTCTAGCTGAGAAAATGTTCCTGATAAAAGTTCATTAAATCAATACGTAAATGGATTGATGTTATACCTAAATGACAACAAGTGGTCTAATAATGATGTAGGAATGGAGGAATGTGTGGAGTGGGGTATTGATCTCAGACCAGAAGCTTGTGGGAGGCAAGAACAAGGTTTCTTGGGCCCTTCTTTATATATATATATATATATATATATATATATATATATATATATATATATATATATATATATCTTATTTGTATATGACCCAGTCAATATGACCAGGAACCTAGAAAATGCCTGATAGGGACAATGATTGATTTTTTTCTCAAAAGGTTGCCTCTCTCTCTCTCTCTCTCTCTCTCTCTCACACACACACACACACACACACAATCTCCCTCTCCCCAAGAAGCAGGGTATCCTGATTTGGATCCAGGCTCTGCTACTTATAAGCTAGCTGTGTTATTCAGATAAATTTCTTAACCTCTCTGAGCCTCTGATTCCCCAACTGTTCAATGGGAATAATAAGACTTGTTGGGAAGATTAAATGATATTATTTTATCAGTTAAGATTGTGTTGATTTTATGTAACAGAAATTCACCTAAAGTGGCTTAAATAAATAAGAGCTTTATTGTGTTACAAATAAAGCCCTTAAAGAAAAGCACATAAGTAGACCATAAATCATTAGGACAGTAGTTCCACAAAGTCATTAAGGATCAGGTTCTTGTGCTTTTTGGTCCCCCTATCCTTCGCATGTATATTTCTTCCTTGTGCTGTCTGCCAAGTAGTCATCACATTCTAGGCATGAAAAGACGAAGGTCAAAAGACATAGGATGAGTGCCAGCTGAGCCTATCCCTCATCATCAGGGAAAAAAAAACATTTCCTGGAAGCTTCACTCAGGGGGCTTTTACTTATATTTCATTGACCACAATGGGTCACATAGCCACTACTAGTTTTAAGGAGTCTGGAAGGGGAGTATTTTAAGTGGGTGCATTATTTACTCAAACAAAATCATAGTTCTGTACAGAAGAAGGAAAGAATGAATAGAAAGTAGGCAACTTGCAGAGTCTATCACAATGGTGTATGTGAAAGTTTTGGGACATAGGGCCAATTTGGTATATAAGAGATATTCAATAAATATGAGTGATTGACCTCTGAATCTGAGGAAAGCTCAGGTAATAGATGAAGTCCAAGTCATTCTGGCCCATTAGGCAGGTATTCAAGAACCACAGTCCCAGGTTGGGGCTCCCCACCAAGGTGTCTGCCTATATATCATTTTTTTAAGGAATTTGCAAGATGCTGGGAAATCCCTAAATACAAACATATAACAAAACCTCACATATTAAACTCTTGTCCATTGGCCTTGAACAGTTTCTGAGGCATTAATACTTAGCTTATTCTTTTGATCTAAGACATTGTCTCTAGGCTAAAATACCAACATGTTACCTTGGATAATGTGTTGATATTTTAAGCCCTTTGCATATCAGCACAACTAAAAACGTGAGCCATCAGGTGTGACCTGAAAGAAGCGGTGGTACATACATATGAAAAGGTGGAAGTGGAGTTTGGGAAAGTCCCAACCAGTGGGGAAGCAGGAAACCCCGGGGTAACTGTGTGGAGACAAGCAGCCAAGGTTAGACCTAGATGTTGGGCACAAGGAACCCAAAGGGAAGACATAAACCCCTGCCCACTTTACTATTTTGCCTGCCCACTTTACTATTTTGCTTTGAGATGGCCCTTCTGATCTTGCTTGTCAGCTAATTAGGGATACAGAGACACCAACAGGTTTGTCAGACTCTAGTGCCTTACCCTGCTCTCCAATCCACTGACAAAGCTTGGCCTCACTCTTCTTCCCATCACCATGGTTGGGATTTCTTTTTAGTTCAAAGGAGAACTAGAGCAGGAGTCAGGAGGTGTGTGTTCAATTTCTAACTCTGACACTCACTTGTTAGTAACATAGGGGAATTGTTCAGAGTATGCATTGCAAAGCTTAACTTTCCCACCTGTCAAATGAGGAGAGTAATCCCAACCTAGCTCACAGGACGACTATGTGAATGAAATCAGGTAATTGAAGGCAAGTGCCTTAAAAACAATAAAGCCTAATGTGTTGTACAAATGTAAGAAATTATTTTCTGGGTTTATCTATTACTAATTTAGTCATTCAACAACATTTACTGAGAGCTTACTATGTTTTGGGCTCTGTTCTAGCATAAGAGAAACTGTACTGTAGAAACCAAACAAGGTCCCTATTTTCTTAAAATTTCAATTCTGGTGTGAGAGCTGGAAAATAAACAAGGAAATATCAATTAGTAGTAAGGAAGTGTTATGATGGAATTAAGGAAGGTAATATGGTTGTGGGTGACTGAGTCTATCAACTAGTTTGGTCAGGAAAACAAAAGCCACTCCAAAGATTCCAGGTGTGAAAGGTTTTAATACAGGAATTAGGAGATGATATAACTATCGTGGGAGTTGGAGATAAAAGGTAAGGTATGCTGCTAACAATGATTTTATTCTGAAGCGCAGAAGAGGGTGGTTTTTAAGAGCTCATGAGGAAGCTGCTAAAATTCTCCAGAATCTCAGGGAAGTTCCCACCTACAATTTTAGTCTCAGTGAAACAGGTAGATCTTAAGAGCTCATTGGGAAGGTGCTATAAATGTCAACATTTGCCTACAAATCTGTCTGCAATTGCCTCCACATAATAATGTCTAAAGACTGAAACAGGATCCGCACTTTTCACCTCTCACACAAATGCACACTTCTCATCTCTGAGGATAATCAACTCAAACAAAAGACTGACAGAGGACCTGCACTTTCCACCTCTCACAAAAATCAACTCCAACAAAGGATTCTTAAATTAATGGTGAAAAGTGCTACCGTTCTTAAAATAATGGTGAAACGATGGTGAAATAATTCTTAAAATAATGGTTATTTAGGCCAAAAAACATATGAAAAAAAGCTCAACATCCCTAATCATCAGGGAAATGCAAATCAAAACCACAATGAGATACCACTTAACTCTGGTGAGAATGGCCTTTATCAAAAAATCCCAAAACAACACATGTTGGCGTGGATGCGGAGAGACAGGAACACTCATACACTGCTGGTGGGAATGCAAACTAGTGCAACCCCTATGGAAAGCAATATGGAGATACCTTAAACAGATTCAAGTAGACCTACCATTTGATCCAGCAATCCCATTATTGGGCATATACCCAGAAGAACAAAAGTCATTCTTTAACAAAGACACCTGTACCCGAATGTTTATAGCAGCACAATTCACAATCGCAAAGATGTGGAAACAACCCAAGTGCCCATCAATCCACGAATGGATTAGTAAACTGTGGTATATGTATACCATGGAGTACTACTCAGCTATAAGAAATAACGATGATACGACATCTCTTTGGTTCTCCTGGAGAGAGCTGGAACCCATTATATTAAGTGAAGTATCCAAAGAATGGAAAAACAAGCATCACATGTACTCACCAGAAAACTGGTTTCCCTGATCATCACCTAAATGTACATCAGGGAAGGATACCAATTGGATATCAGACTGGAATGGGGGGTGGGGGGAGGGGATGGGTGTATGCCTACATGACGAGTGCATTGCACACCCTCTGGGGAATGGTCATGCTTGAAGGTGCAGACCCGGGGAGGTGGGGGGGGAGGGGATGGAGGTATGACTACATGATGAGTGCCAGGCGCACTGTCTGGAGAATGAGAATGGACGCGCTTGGGACTCTGACTCGGGGGGATGGGCGGGACATGGACAATGTATATGACCTGAACTTATGTACCCCCATGATGAGCTGAAATAAAAAATAAATAAATAAATAAATAAATAAATTTAGCAGTCAAATTAAAAAAAATAATAATGGTTATTTCAAAGGCTCTAGTACCAACCTCTTAGACATATCCAGTTAGCTGGGCCTCAACATAGATTTGTCTGCCAAAACCATTTTAGGCTATGAGCTAATGAAACAAATCATCTTAAAATGATGGTGAAAAGTGCTACAGTCCTTTTAAAAATGGTGAAATAATTCTTAACACAATGGTTATTTCAAAAGTTCTGCTACCTACTTCTTGGAAATATCCAGTTACCTGGGCATAAACAGATTTCTCTGCCAAAACCATTTTTGATTCCGAGCTGATGAATCCAATGATTCTTAAAATAATGGTGAAAAGTGCGGATCCTGTTTCAGTCTAAAGACGTCTTCTCTTTCTCATGCAAGTGCCCCTTGTTGGCAAACTCTAACTCTAACCTAAAGCCATGTAGGAAAGTTCTGAAATTTGAGAAATAAAGTTCTGAATTTGGTAATACTGAGTTGACAGAGACAATCCAGCACACTGGGAACTACTTTAAGTTGTGTCATGAAAAGTCTTTCTGAAAGGACCTTCAGAATGGTTGTACTGCACAAAGGCAGTGAACTGAGGAACAGAGGGGCTGAAATTCAGCCCACACTCTGCTAGCCAAGACTTGGGCCCTGGTTTGGGGCTGTGTCAGAAAAATAGGAGTGCCTTTTCCTAATCAATCTCTGAAGTTGCTCCTTTTTACAGTTTATCTTGGGTAATGAGGTGCTTTTTTGTAATTTACACAAAGGTACATATGTCCTGGCAATCCCCTGCTCTCTTAGAAGGTGACAATCAAGATGTGAGATGTGACCTGAGTCATGATGGGACGTGTCTGTCTTATCCTTCCTGTCATAAGCACCACCTTAAGGTTAGAAAAAAAGGCCCATATATTAGCATTCCCCTGTGTTGGATGGCTGGCTAACTGACAGAGTTACTGATTGGCTGGCCACCTGGTGTACTAACTAAATTTCTGATTTGCTGACTTGCAAAATAACAGAGTAAGTGGCAAACTGACTTAGCTGATAGGATGACTTGCTGATTCTCTGACTAATTGAATGATTGGCTGACTGACTTATTATTGGTTTGTTGGACAAGCTGTCTAGGTGTCTTTCTGATTAATGGTCTGGCAGGCTGACTGCTTAGTTACCGTTTTCTATCTTATAGATGATTGATAGGCTATCTGATAGACTTTCTGATTGACTGATTCACTGACACACAGGCTTCGTGACTCTCTGACTGTCTGACACTCTGACTAACTGGCCTACTGGCTGGTCATTATACTGGCTGACAGACTACTTAGCTCTCTTTTTAACTGATGAGACTCCAGGCTGACAGGCTGACTGACAGGCTAGTCGACTGGGGGTGGAAATGGCTGACTGGGTAACTATTATTTTTTCTGAAAGACTTTCCAACCATGTGGTCATGTACAGAGACAAGGGTAAAGAAAGAAGAGTGTTAATACATGCAGTTAAAGATACTACCCCATACAGATGAAAGAGGAAGGCAAGTTGGTGACAAGCAGAAGGAGAGAGCACTTGACAAAGTGGTTAACAGCTTTCTCCTGATAGCTCAAGGGGAAAATGGCTGTAGACAAAACCAACCCATTAATAATGAGTCATGAAATTAATGTTAGCTCTACACTGCTTGAGACACAAAGCTCATTACTCAGCTCAATCATTAACAAGCAAAATAGATGACACTTGGATAATAAAGTAACAGTAAAATATCAGGAATGGCCATAAAGGAGTCACTTATTGAGTCAGCAAGATGAGGACTGAGAGGGCACAAATCCCAGAGCCTGCTGATTAAGCCCAAGCACTTAGTCACAAAGAAGCCCACAAAAAGAGGGACTTAGAGGGCTATACTTGTTTTTTAATAGAAAGAAGGGGAAGGTATTATTTTTTCTTTGTTCTCTGATTAACCTAAACTGCCAAGTTTTTGAAGCCACCTCTTCCCAATGTCCTACAGGTTTATACTAAGAAATACCAACTGGAAATTTACATACTGAGGTCTACACATTATTCATTTTGTACTAGATGTCAATCCTGATGTCTTCCCACTCATGATTTCTTATAGACATCTGGCCATGACTTCAGACCCTACTAAAGGAACATGTAACTTTGCTCCCATGCATGGCCATAGCTATTAGATTAGGGGTGCAAAGTTAATGAAATCTTAGCCTAGTTGTAGACTTGCTAGTGAGCTGTGACATTGCTACAAAAAAAAAATGATGTGTTGGGGCAACTCTCCAACTCTTGAGAAGCTAAATTAAGAAATATAGATCAGGGGACAATTAGCAGTAGGACTAGAATCTGAAAGATTACCAGGTAAAGAGAAACAAGGGCAACCATGATGGACCTATTTTATGCTTAAGTTATGTAGAAATAGAACCACAAGTAAGCAGAAGCCAGGAGGCAGAGAAGAGGGTGAAAAAACTGGCCATAATTGAAAGGTGAATGGAGAAATCATTGAGGAGCTGAGTTCCAGTCATAGAAGACTACTAGAGTAAGGAGCCATAACCTTCAGGCGCTAAAGTCCCTTGAACTTCTTCTTCTTCTTTTTTGTTTTTTAAGTCCCTGGAACTTCTTTGACCCATTCTACAGTTCTCTCTATTACTGAATACCAGATGATTTGTTTTTCCTGGGCTCCTGGATTCAAGATCTTAAAATAAATCCTCCATGTTTGAAGAAACAAGTGGGTTTCTTAAAAGCAAAAGAACTGTATAAAGTCTGTGTACAGAAACTCCTAACCTCTTCCTCCTCTTCCCATCTAGATTTCCTTAGAACTTAATCCTTCTATCAAAGTGTTCTCTCTTCTCCATCATTTCAATATCCTCAGGAGCTTCAAAGCAAAATATTAGATGTGGTCCCATTTGCTTAGATAAGTAATGCTGTTCCCCAAGACCACAAGTATTGTATTTCTGGTAATTATTAATTGTATAGCATTTTCCAATTCCTTTAAAATTTTTTATTACATGACCCTGAGAAGAAGGCATAGTAGCTATTGTTATCCTCATATTTGAGATGAAGTAACAGAGACCCAGGGAAAGGAATGATGTGTGCAAAGTCACACAGTAGTCAAGCTAGGACCAGAACTCATTTTTCCTGACTTCCAGTCCTGTTTTTTTCCTCTACTTTCTCTAATTCTCAGAAAGTCACCCCAAATTATGGACAGTAATCTGCTTTACTTAAAGTCTACTAATGTGAATGCTAATCACAGCTAAAAAATTACCTCCACAGCCCCATCTAGACTAGTGTTTGGCCAAATAACTGGGCACCATAGCCTAGCTAAGTTGGCCCATAAAACTAACCATTTTATGCACACACACACATGTACACACACACACACACACACACACGCACCAGGGAGTACTACTCATCCATAAAAAGAAGGAAATAATGTCTTTTGCAACAACTTGGATGGAACTGGATGCCATTATCCTAAGTGAAGTAACTCAGAAACAGAAAAATAAATGCAACATGTTCTCACTTATAAGTGAGAGCTAAGCTATGGCTACACAAGGACACACAGAGTGGTATAATGGACACTGGAGACTTAAAAGGGGGAGGGTAGGAGTAGATGAGGGATGAAAAATTGCCCATTTGGTACAATGTACACTATTTGGATGATGAGTACACTAAAAGCCCAGACTTCACCACTACACAATGTATACATTTAATGGAATTCAATTTGTACCCACTAAATCTATTGAAATAAAAAAATTGATCATCACAGTCCACTCCTTGTCAACTTAGCACCCATATACGTCTCCTTAATCCACACTTCATCTTCAAACAAAGATAACAACAAGATCATACTTCTGCCTAACATGGTACAACTGTCATGTATATAACCAAAAATACACTAACCTTTCCCCCAGAAGAGGAATCAAAGTCCTTGGGTGATGTTCACTCTTCTCCTTGATATCCTGTAACTTAAATGCTGTCATATAAAGTTAACAATACTTAAATATTATGAAGTAAAGTCAGTACATCTTATGTTATATGAAAAGAAGATAAGAGAGGGAAGAAAACAAACATTATATATATATGTATATACACACATGTACACACATGTGTATGTGTTATATATATGTATACATATATACAGAGTATATTCATAACAAAATAAAGAAGGAACATTCATACTAATTACAGTTCTCACTTCTGTAACTAGTCACATGGTCATAGCTGGTGTTTATAACTACTTTCTTTTTTTATTTCAAAATATTAAGGGGGTACAAATGGTTTTGTTACATAGATAGCTTTTGTAATGCTTGAGTGAGAGCTATAAGTGTGCCTATCACTTGAATAGTATTCATTGTACTTGTTAGGTGTATAACTACTTTCTTCTACTACACATTCTGTATTCCCTTTGCCTTCAGCAAACCTCAGCTGGTTGTGGTCCTTTACCTGGTAGGGTGACACAAACCTTTATTACTGAAGGGTCTGGGCCATTAGTACCCTGAATTGGGTTGTTGTAGTTTTTCATTGACTTTAATCACAGGGCATTGTAGTACTACCTTACCTGTTGATTTAGAGAGATGAGGAGCCCAAAGTGGCCAGGATTCCACCCTTTTATTCCTAAACCCTTGAATCCTGGCTAAGAGAAAAATAGCCCTTTATACAGAATGCTGATTTAGAGCATATATAGCCTTCTGAGGGACCTTGCCCCAGCACTGCAAAATATTGCCACCTAGCTGGTGAGTCTTTAAAAGGCCATTCCACCATTATAAAAAGCCAGTTGATTTAGGATCATGGGGAAAATGGTAATACAAATAAATTTTATGAGCATGAGCCCATTGCCACATTACATTTGCTGTGAAGTGGGTTCCCTGATTAGAAGCAAAGCTCTGTGGAGTACTGCCATGAACTGAATTGTGTTCCCCCAAGATTCATGTTGAAGCCCTAACCTTCAATGTGACTATATTTGAAGTAAAGAAGTAATTAAGGTTAAATGAGGTCATAAAGGTGGCCCCTTGATCCGATAGGATTTGTGTCCTTATAAGAAGAGACACCAGAGAACATCCTCTCTCTCTCTCCCAAACTACCCTGACGTGTGCACAAAGAAGAGGTCATGTGAGCACATAATAAGATTGTAGCCACCTAAAAGCCCAGAGAAGGGCCCTCACCAGAAACTGATTCTGTCAGACCTTGACCTGGGACTTCTAGCCTCCATAACTGTGAGAAAATAACTGTATAGGCACTGTGGAAATTAAAAATCTACAGTAACCTAGAAAATACCCAATCAAGAAAAAGACACACTCAAAGGGAGGGAAATTTCATGTTTTTTTTTTTATTTGCCCTTGCCTCAACCTCTCTCTGACATGGCATGCTCAGGAGGAAGCAGCCATTTCCTGGTTTCCTCTCTCACACTGGAAGGAGCAGAGCAGAACTTATTTGCTGTGTTCTAACCTCTCTGTAGACTACTGAGGGACTAGTTTCTGTTTTGCCTGACTTGAAGCTCACACTAGGAAAGGTTGCATACCTTGTATCCCAGGCTATAAAAGTCTGTGGATGGCAATGTTAAGTAAAATAACTGAAATAATAAAATTGACTAGAGAAGATCAACAACAGATTTGAGCAGGTAGAAGAAAAAAAATCACAGAACTTAAAGATAAGACAATTTAAATTTTCAAGTCAAAAGAGCAGGAGAAAAGAATAAAGAGAAGTGAACAAAGACTAAGGGATATATGGGACATCATCAAGGCAAACAATATATGCATTATGGGAATCCCAAGGGAGAAGAGAGAGAGAAAGGGGTAGAGAGATTTTTTGAATAAATAATGGCTGAAAACTTCAAAAATTTGAGGGAATATATGGATCTACAAGTCTAAGATGCTCAATGAACTCCAAGTGGGATAAAGAGACCCCTGAAGAGAGATCCACACTGAGACACATTATAATCAAATTGTCAAAAGCTAAAGGCAAGAAGAAAATCTTGAAAGTATCAAGAGAAAAATAACTCATCATAGCCAAGGGATCCTCAATAAGGTTATCAGTGGATTTCTCAGCAGAAATACTGTCAGTCAGAAGGTTTATATATTTAAAGTGCTGTAAGAAAAAAAAACCTACCAGTTAATAAACTTGCAAAACTGTCTTTCAAAAATGAGGGATAAATTAAGACATCTCTAAGTAAAAAAAAGCTGAGAGAGATCATTACCACTATATCTTTACTACAGGAAATGCTAAAGGGAATTCTTTAAGTTGAAATAAAAGGACTCTAGGCAGTAACTCAAAGCCATATAAAGCCCATTAGTAAAGGTAAATAATAATACCTAGAAAAATAGAAAAAACAGTATGAATGTAATTTTGGTTTGTTAACTCACTTTTTATTTTTCTGTAGGATTTGAAAGACAAAGAATTAAAATCTAGGTAAATGGGTGTACAATATATAGAGATATAATTTGTAACATCGTAATGAAAAGTGAGTAAGGGCAAAGCTGAAAAAGAGTCCAGTTTTTGTATGTGACTGATGTCATGTTGGTATCAGTTTAAAAATATTATTATAACTTTAGGATATTATATGTAACCCCCATGGTAACCACTAAGAAAATATCTATAGAATATACACAAAAGAAAATGAGAAGTCAACTCAAACTTGTCACTACCAAAAAAAAACCCACAACTAATTACAAACAAAGGCAACAATGAAGAAAATAAAACACAGAAAGCTATAAGACATACAGAAAGCAAATAATAAAATGGCAAAAATAAGTCCTCTCCTATCAGTAATTACTTTAAACTTAAATGGGTAAACTCACCAATCAAAATATGTAGATTGGTGAAATGGATTAATAAACAGCATCCAACTCTATGCTGTCTATGAGAGACTTACTTTAGATCTAAGGACACGCATAGGCTGAAAATAAAAGGATGGAAAACTATTTCATACAAATGGTAACCAAAAGAGAGCTGGGGTGACTACATTAATATAAAACAAAATAGATTTTAAGGCAAAAAAATACTATAAGAGACAAAGAATACTGTTACATAATGATAAAAGAATCAATTCACCAGGAAGATATGACAATTATAAACGTATATTAACCAAACATCAGAGCTCCTAAAAGTGTGAAGCACACATAAACAAAATTAAAGGGAGAAATAAACAGGTTTACAATGATAGTAGGAAACTACAATACTGTACTTTCCATTATAGATAAAATAATAAAATAAGTTCAATAAGGAAATAGAGAACATGAACAACACTGCAGACCAATTGGGCCTAATACTTATACAGAACACTCCATGCAACAAAAAGAGAATACACAGTTTTCTCAAGTTAACATGGAACATTCTCCAGGATTGACAATATTTAGATCACAAAACAAGTCTTAATAAATTTAAAGGTTTAAAATCATATAAAGCATCTGTTCTGATAATAATTGAATGGAATCAGAAAATAACAGTAGAAGGAAAACTGTAAAATCCACAAATATGTGTAAATTAAACAGTATAGTCTTAAACAATCAATAGATTAAACAAGAAATTACAATGGAAATTAGAAAGTATCCTGAGACAAATAAAAATTTAAATACAACATACAAAAACTTATGAGATGCAGTAAAAGAAGGATTAAGAGGAAAATTTGTATCTCTGAATAATTATATTTTTTAAAAAATCTCAAAGCTACAACCTAACTTTATACCTTAAGGAACTAGAAAAAGAAGAACAAAACAAATTTAAAAATAGCACAAGGAAATAATAAAGATTAGAGCAGAAAAAATAAACAATAGAAAAAACTAGAGAAAACCAATAAAGTGAAGAATAGGTTTTTTGAAAATGTAAACAAAATTGACAAGCCTTTTCTAGATTGGCTAAGAATAAAAGAGAGAAGACTAGATTGACTAAGAATAAAAGAGAGAAGACTTGAGTCACTAAAATCAGAAATGAAAGTGGAGACATAATTATGGATTTTACTGAAATAGTAGGGGTTATAAGAGAACATTATGAACAATTGTATACTAACAAATTGGTGTACAGATGATATAGATGAAATGGGAAAACTTTTAGAAACATAGAACATACTAAGACTGAATCATGAAGAAATAGAAAATCTGAAAGACCTATAATTTGTAAAGAAATTGAACCAGTAATAAAAACCTCCCAACAAAGAAAAGCTCAAGACCAGATGGCTTCACTAGTGAATTCTGCTAACCATTTAAAAAAGAATTAACACCAATCCTTCTCAAATTCTTCCAAAAATTTAAGAGGAGGGAACACTTATTAACTCATTCTGTGAGGTCAGCATTACCTTGATAACAATGCTATATGATAACACTGCAAGAAAAGAAATCTACAAACCAGCATTCCCTATGAGTATGGTTTCAAAAATTCTCAACAAAATACTGGAAAAATGTATTAAAAATCATATTAATAGAATTATATATCATGACCAAGTGGGACTTATTCCTGGAAATCAAGAGTGGTTCAACATATGAAAAGAAACCAATGTGGTTCAACATATGAAAAGAAACCAATGTAATATACTACAATAACAGAATGAAATGAAAAAAGCCCACATGATCATTTCAATAGGTGCAGAAAAAGCATTTGGTAGAATTTAAGACCCTTTCATGATTGAAAAAAAAACCACTGAAAAAACTAGGAATATAAGGATTTTACCTCAATATAGTAAAAACCATATATGAAAAACCCACATATGGGGATAAAATTATACTCATTGGTCAAAGACTGAAAACTCTTCCTCTAAGATAAGGAACACACAAGGATCTCTGTTCTCACTACTTCTATTCAACATAATATTGGAAGTCCTAGGTAGAGCAATTAGGCAAGAAAAAAGATAATGGCATCAAAATTGGAAAGGAAAAAGTAAAATTATCTATTTTCAGATGTGATTTTATATGTAGAAAACCCTAAAGATTCCGGTGGGGGTGGAAACCTGTTAGAACTAATAAATGATGTTATGAACTGAATATTTGTGTCCTCCCACCATATTCATATGTTGAAGCCCTAACTGCCAGTGTGGCTGTATTTGGAGTAAGGAAGTAATTATGGTTAAATGAGTTCAAAGAGTGGGGCCCTACTCTGATAGAATTAGTGTCCTTATAGGAAGAGACATCAGGGAGCTCACTCTCTCTCTATGCACGTGAGCTGAGGAATGGCCATGTGAGGCTATAGTGAGAAGGCAGTTGTCTTCAAGCCAGGAAGAGAGTCCTCACCAGGAACCAAATAAACTGGAACCTTGATTTTGTACTTTGAGCCTTCAGACTATGAGAAAATAAATTTCCGTTATGTAAGCCACTCAATCTGTGATATTTTGTTATGGAAACCTGAGCTAAGACAAACAAATTCAGAACAGTTGCAGGGTATAAAATCAACACACCCAAATCCATTGTGTTTCTATACACTAACAATGAAAACTCCAAGAAGGAAATAAAGAAAACAATTCTACTTATAATAGCATCAAAAATAACAGAATGTTTAGCAACAAACTTAACCAATGTGCCTAAGATGTCAATACTACCCAAAATGATTTAGAGATTCAATGTAATTCCTATCAAAATCCCAATGACATTTTTGGAAGAAAATGGAGAAATTCATCCTAAAATTCCTACAGAATCTCAAGGGACCCCAAATAGCCAAAAGAATCTTAAAAAACAATAAAGTTAAAATTTTCGCATCATTTGATTTCCAAACTTACTACAAAGCTGCAGTGATATAACTATCATGGTGCTGGCATAAAGACAGTCAAGTCAACCAGTGGAATAGAATAGAGTAGGTGTGGTTAGCCACAGCTAAATCAGATAGTACTTTTGTGAGAAAGAGAATAAGATATTATCTTCAAGCACAAGATAAACTTTAGCTTTTACTTACAAATGGGTGTCAATTTGCACACCCATTACAGCATTTACTGACTCAATCATAGAAGGTGTGATTGATTCTCATCCACAAGCAACACCTACTGACTGAGAGATTAAACTGGGTGTGTCATTACTTAAACAAAAGAAAATCCAAAGGAAAGATGCAACAGCTGCTCCAGATGAGAAGGTATCAGTGAAAGAATTCTGTAAGTTTGATGAATCAGAGCAAAAGCTCATCTCCAAAATGGAACACCAGCTCTCTACAATAGATACGAACCAAAAGCAGGATATTGAAATGACAGAGAAACAAATTTGAACATGGATAGTAAAGAATCTCGAAGAAATACAAGATAAAGTAGAAATCCAACACAAAGGAACCACAAAAATGATGCAGTAAGTGAATGAAAAAAATCAATAAAGAAATTGAATTATTAAATAAAAATCAAACAGAACTTCTGGAAACAAAAAATTCATTTAAGGAATTACAAAACACAGTGGAAAGCCTCAAGTACAGGGTATATCAGGTAGAAGAAAGAATCTCAGAACTTGAAGACAACACCTTTCAATTAAACAAGTCAGTCACGGAGACACAGCAGAGAAATAAGAGGAATGAGCAAAGCCTACAAGAAACAACCAAATTATGTAAAGAGGCCTAACATAAGAATCACAGGCATCCCTGAGGGTAAAGGAAAAAATACACAAAGGTTGGATAATTTATTTGAGGGAATAATTAAAGAAAATTTCCTGGCCTTGCTAGAAATCTAGATATCCAGAGACAAGAAGCTCAAAGGACTCCTGGGTGATTCATTACAAAAAGGCAAACACCACAACACATGGTCATCAGACTGGCCAAAATAAGCACAAAAGAGGCGCTTCTATGAGCTATAAAGTGAAAGCAGCACATAACTTGCAAAAGAAAAACCCATCAAACTAACTACGGATTTTTCACCTGAGACCTTACAAGCAAGAAGGAATTGGGCCCCCATTTTGAGTCTTCTCAAACAGAATAATGCCCAGCATAGAATTCTGTATCCTGCAAAACTAAGTTTTGTATATGAGGGGGAAATAAAGTCTTTCTCAGATGAGCAAACACTGAGGGAATTTGCTGACATGAGATATGCCCTGCAGGAAGTACTCAGAACTACATTTTTCAAGGATCAGCACAATAAACACTCACCAGTGCAAAATCACCCCAAAGCTAAAGGTCAAAGGCCAGATACCACAATGGCTCAAGAGATAAAACAAAGTAACAAAGTTCAACTCAACAGGATGAAAAGAAACCCAATCCACTTACCAGTTCATTCAATAAATGTGAATGGCTTGAACTGCCCACTGAAGAGACATATGCCTACCTACAGAATGGACAAATATACACAAGCCAAGTACCTGTTGTCTTCAGGAAACACATCTAACCCACAAGGTTGCAACCAGACTCAAGGTGAAGGGATGGAAAACAATATTCCATGCTAATGAAAACCAAAAGAAAGCTGGTGTAGCAGTTCTCATATCAGATAACTTTGTCTTCAAATCAACAAAAGTAATGAAAGACAAAGATGGTCATTATTTAATAGTAAAGTGAACAATTCAACAAGAAGACATAATAATCATAAATATTTACATACCTAACACAGGAATGCTGAGATTCATAAAAAAAAAATCCTACTTGATCTAAACAAAATTATAGACAGCGGCACTGTAATAGTTGGGAACTTCAACACCATTCTGACAGAACTAGACAGATCCCCCAAAAAGAAAATAAAGGAAGAAAAAATGGACTTAAATAGAACTCTAGAACATATGGGCCTAACAGACATTTACAAAACATACTACCCCAAACCACCAAATATACATTCTTCTAATCAGATCACGGGACATTCTCTAAGACTGATGACATCCTAGGCCACAAAACATGTCTCAACAAATTTTAAAAAAATAGAAATTATTCCATACATCTTCTCAGATCACAGTGGAATAAAATTAGAAATCAAATCAAATAGAAACACTCATCTCTACACAAAGTCATGGAAACTAAACAACCTACTGCTGAATGATTGTCAGGGTGAGGAGGAAATTAAGATGAAAATCAAAAGATTCTTCTAACTAAATGGTAATGAGGACACAAGTTATCAAAATTGGTGGGATACAGCTAAAGCAGGCCTGAGGGGAAAATTCATAGCCATAAAATACCTACATCCAAAAGACAGAAAAATCACAAATCAATAATCTAATGAATCATCTCAAAGAACTGCAAAAGGATGAGCAAACCAATCTCAAACACAGCAGAAAAAAGAAATAACCAAGATCACAGCAGAGCTAAATGAAAAGGATAATAAACGAACTATATAGAAGCTTAATGAAACAAAAAGTTGGTTCTTTGAACAGATAAACAAACTTGAGACACCTCTCACTAGATTAACCAAAAGAAGAAAGTAAATAATTTGAATAGGCTCAATTAGGAATGAAAAAAGGGAAATTACAACTGATACCATGGGAAAAAATCATCTCCAAATACTATAAAAATTTCTATGCACATAAACATGGGAATGTGGAGGATATGGACAAATTCTTAGAAACACACAGCCTCCCTAAGCTCATTCAGGAAGAAATAGAATTCCTGAACAGACCAATATCAAGTACTGAAATTGAAACAGTAATAAAAACCCTTTCTAAAAAAACAGTAACAGAGCAGATGGTTTCACATCCAAATTCTACCAGACCTATAAAGAAGATCTGGTACCTATCCTACAGAAATAATTCCACAACATCAAGAAGGAAGGAATCCTCCCAAACATGTTTTATGAAACCAACATCACCCTGATATCAAAGCTAGGAAATGACTCCACAGTAAAGGATACAAAAGATCAATATGCTTTATGGATATGGATGCAAAAATTCTCAGTAAACTCCTAACAAACCAAATTCAGCTGCTCATCAAAAAAATAATCCATCAAGACCAAGTAGGTTTCATTCCAGAGATGCAGGGTTCGATCAACATATGCAAATCTATAAATGTAAAGCACCACATAAATAGAAGTAAAAATAAAGAACATATGATCCTCTTAATAGATGCAGAAAAAGCATTTGACAAAATTCAACACCCTTTTACAGTATGAACATTTAACAAAATAGGCATAAGGGGACCTACCTCAAAATGATAAAAGTCATATATGACAAACCCACAACCATCATCATACTGAATGGGGAAAAATTGAAAGCATTCTCTCTTAGAACTGGTACCAGACAAGGTTGCCCTCTATCACCACTTTTATTCAACATAGTGCTTGAAATCCTACCCAGAGCAATCAGACAAGAGAAGGAGATCAAGGGCATCCAAATGGGGCAGAAGAGATCAAACTATTGCTCTGTGGTGATGATAAGATCTTATATCTAGAAAACCCTAGAGAGTCTGCCAAGAGACTACTGGAATTGATAAATAAGTTCAGTGAAGTCCAGGTAAAAAAATCAATGTACAGAAATCAGTAGCAATCATATATGCCAACAACAGTCAAACTGAGAGCCAAATCAAAGACTCAATACCTTTCACAATAGCAACAAAGAAAAGAAAATACCTAGGAATATATTTAACTAAGGAGGTGAAGGACCTCTACAGGGAGAATGATGAAACACAGTGGAAGGAAATAGCAAAGGACATAAACAGATGGAAAACCATATCATGCTCATGGATTAGCAGAATCAACATTATTGAAATGTCTATACTACCCAAAGTGATCTACAGATTCAATGCAATCCCTATTAAAATACCAACATCATTGTTCACAGAACGAAAAAATGTAATTCTATGTTTCGCATGAGAAGACCCTGTATAGCCAAAACAATCTTAAGCAAAAAGAACAAATCAGGAGGCATCAATTTACCAGACTTTAAGCTATACTACAGCCTATAGTAACCAAAAGAGCATGGTACTGGCATAAGAACAGAGATATAGAGCAATGGAACAGAACTGAGAATGCAGATATAAAACCATCCTCATATAGCCATCTGACTTTTGACAAAGCAGACAAAAACATACACTGGGGAAAAGAAACCCTATTCAATAAATGGTGCTGGGAAAATTGGATAGCCACATGTAGAAGACTGAAACAGGATCCAAACCTCTCACCACTCACAAAAATCAACTCACAGTGGATAACAGACTTAAACCTAAGACATGAAACCATAAGAATTCTAGAAGAAAATGTTGGAAAAATACTTATAGACATTGGCTTAGGCAAAGAATTTATGAAGAAAGCCCCAAAAGCAATCACAGCATCAACAAAAATAAATAAATGGGACCTGATCAAATTAAAAAGCTTCTGCACAGCCAAAGAATCTATCACTAGAGCGAATAGAAAACGTACAGAATGGGAGAAAATATTTGCATGCTATATATCTGATAAAGGGTTAATTACTAAAGTATATAATGAACTCAGAAAAATCAGCAAGAAAATATCAAACAACCCCATTAAAAAGTGGTCAAAGGACATGAACAGAATCTTTTCAAAAGAAGATGGTCTAATGGCCAAGAAATATGTGAAAAAATCCTCAACATCTCTAATCATCAGGGAAATGTAAAAACAAAACCCCAATGAGATCTCATTTAACTCCAGTGAGACTAGCTTTTATCAAAAAAGTCCCAAAACAACAAATATTGGCGTGGATGTGGAGCGATAGGAACACTTATACACTGCCACTCATACACTGCTGGTGGGACTGCAAACCAGTCCAACCTCTATGGAAAATAGTATGGAGATACCTCAAGGAACTGAAAGTAGAGCTACAATTTGATCCAGGAATGCCACTACTGGGTATGTACCGAAAGAAAAAAATATTCTATAATAAAGTCATCTGCACTTGAAAGTTTATAGCAGTACGATTGACAATTGCAAAGATGTGGAAACAACCCAAGTGCCCATAAATACAGTGGATTAATAAAATGTGGTAAATGTATACCATGGAGTACTACTCAGCCATAAAAAATGGTGAACTAATACCTCTTGTATTATCCTGGATGGAGCTGGAGTCCATTCTTCTAAGTGAAGTATCCCAATAATGGAAAAACAAGTACCATATGTACTCACCATTAAAATGGTACTAATTGATCAACACTTATCTGGACATATGGAAATGGTATTCATCAGATGTGAGGAAGGTCAGAGGGAGGGAGGGGTTGGGGAAATTCACACCTAATGGGTGCAGTACGCACTGTCTGAGGGATGGGCGTGCTTTTAGCTCTGACTCGGGCTGTGCAAGGCAATATTTCTAGTTGCCTTTGGGACAGATCCTGTCTCCCCCTGGGGCCTCCCTCCCCCTCTTATAAATAAAAACGTACACTGGGAAAAAAAGACAAAAGCAAAATGATTGAAAATGAAGTACAGAGGTGAAGTTTGCAGAAATCCACTGAGCCAGAGAGAGCAGATACAAAAGCTTCGTGGAAAGTAACTGAGGCTTAGACAGGCACAAGGAGGAAGATGTTGAGGTAGCTGATCCTCAACAGTGCTGTTTCACAGGATCATTCTGGAGACACAACGCGTTGGGGAATGCAGGGCTGAAGCCAAGTCAGGGAGCTGTGATATTGGGGTATGGAGAGGAGAAGAGAAGCATGAGTAGAGGACGACAGTTTTCTAGCCTATGTCTGGCCCAGTTTCTAGGGGTTTAAGTATCCCACCCCAGCCTCTAGCCTGCCTTCACTGTACTCTGATCTATGCCATAAGTTTCTCTTATTTTCTCAAACCTCTCTGAACTGAGTCCTACACTCTTGGGCCCTTGCTATAAGGTTGTTTTATATGTTTTTTTCTTTTCTTTAAGCTTCTTTGGGGCCTATTGATGTTCATTTCCCATTCTGTTTTCAAACTCTGAGGTCAACTCTGCCAAACAGGCTCTGCTCAACTTCTCCTCAATCTGGAGAAGGATGCCTACTCACAGGGACTTCAGTCCTCAAGGATAGCCTTGGAACAGCCCCTCTTTATGAGACCATAGTTATTTGGAGGCCCCCAAAAAGCATCCATGTTTTTTCAATATCAAAGAAGCTCCTTAGAGACAGAAAATTATCCTTTGTTATGCCATAAAACATCTTTCACAGACAAGTGACCCCTGGTTCTAAGATTATGTACATGGGTTTTTGTTCTACTTCTTTAGGATGAGCATCCTACCCTCTTGGAACTATTGCCACCTTGCCTAAATTGGCTCAATTGTTGTCCTGTTTTTTTGTTCCAGAGTCCAGAGTTTATCATCAGTTACAAAGCTATCTTCACTGTGTTTCCCAAGAGTCCTTGGATCCTGGTTTAACAAATTTTCCTAGGCTTTACCAGCTCAAAATTTCAGAGGTAAGCATGTAGATTAATCCCTCTGCAATAATAATAATAACATGTGTATAAACACAGCCGTAAAGCTTATAAAGCATGCATGCTTGTGATTTATTTTAGTCCTACCCTGTGGAATAGGTAGATCAGAGGTTATTATCCTCAGTTTCAAAAGGAAAAAAACTGTGTTCCAGAAAGGGGTTGTGACTTGTGCAAGGCCATGTTGCACAACTATGTGATTCCTAGTCTCATGTTCTTTCTGCTCTGCCATGGGCCTCTGGATCAGGGTAGCTTACATCCACAGTAGGATCAGACTTCTCCTGGCAAGTCCCTTTTTCTAGGGTCAAGGAGTTGGCAGCCTTAGAGCCCATCTGGTCTCCAGTGGACAAAGCTTTCAGTGATTGGCAGCAAGCCGCACCCTCCAGTACACTCCATTAGGAGTGTTCTATCTGAACTGCTGGAGACACGCAAAGCACTGGGATATGTAAGCATGCAGCAGAAATCTGCTTTGCATTTGCAGTTTGCAGACTGCAAACCACAAAGCACTGGTTTGGAGCCCAAGATGCTTGAGAATGTGTGAGCAAGCATACAATCCAAGAAGATGGCAGTATTTCCAGTGCCAGATTATTTGAAGAAGAAAAGGAAGATGTGTTTAAAACAGAAACTAAAGAGATTGAAGGAAGTGGGAAAGTGGTTCATTGAAACACATTTTATACCATTTTTAAGATGAGGGAACACTGAGGCTCAGAAAGATGAAAGGATCTAGTTAAGGTTCTACTATCAATGCTTAACAGTGGAGGGATTCAAACTCAGTCTGTGTGCTCCCAAATCTGGTGCATTCTCCACTGTACCACACTACCATGCTAGGTTCCCTCAAAGGACAGTTTCCTATTCTGGTTTACTGCCTTCATTCCCTTCAGTCAAGATCTAAAGTGCTCAGTTTTCACATCCCAAAAAGGGACATGGTGAGGAGGAAGCAAGGAGCAGTGGTAATATGACTTTAGTTTGCCTGCATGTATGTTGACAGAAGATGAGGGCTCCTTTGTCCAGGATGCTCAGAAGGGAAGCAGTTCCTACTGGCTTTCAGCTGGTTTACTTTGTATTTAATAATTTATAACAGGTGATTGATAATGCACCTGACTCAGACAACAGAGGAGATTTCCAATAACTTGGCTTTGTAAGTACAATAATGAACAACCTAGTCCTGGCAAATTCATTACCTGAGGCATAAGCTAGAGATCCTCATGACATGATGTTAAATGTCTGAAGGAGGGTGTTCTCACTGGATTCAGACCATGAGTGGGCCTCCCACTTGCTTTATGAATTTTGGGTAGTCATTGAGTCTCTGTTCCCTCTGAGGAGGAGGATATGTTGTCCATTCTTCCAGTGCAGGTCTATGGTAAGGATCAAGATTAGTTCACATTGGATTTTGCAATGCAACATAAATTTCTAGATTTCTTCTTGGAACTGGTGAGTATAGACATGCCAGGTGGCTGCTGTCCCTTTTTGAATAGGTTTACACTTAGTTGTTTGATTAAATGTGGTAGTAAGAAAGATTAGTGGGCTAGAAGTCAAAACATGAAAATTCTAATCTTAGCCAAGTCTCTTCTCTCTTGGCCTTGGTTTCTACATTATAACACTAAGAGGTGGATTAACTAGTATTCAGGGGCCTTCTATTTTTAACAGAATTCTTTCAGCCCCTTTTGTATCCTCATACAGATTTAAATATTTTTGAAAGACTATTTTCATTTTTAAAAATTGTACACGTAGTACAAGTTCACTGTAAAACTGCAGTCCCCAACCCCCGGGCCACAGACATGTCCTGGTCTGTGTCCTGTTAGGCACCAGGCCACAGCCATACAGAAAGAGGTAAGTGGCAGACAAGCAAGCAAAGCTTCATCTGTATTTATGGTGGCTCTCCATCACTCCCATCACCGCATAAGCTCCACCTCCTGTCAGATCAGTGGTGGTTTTAGATTCTTATCAGAGCATGAACCCTACTGTCAATTGTGTATGTGAGAGATCTAGGTTGCATGCGCCTTATGAGAATCTAATGACTGATGATCTGAGGTGGAGCTGAGATGCTAGCACTGGGGAGCAACTACAAATATAGATCATCATTAGCAGAGAGCTTTGACTGTATAATAAATGTAATGCACTTGAATCATCCTGAAACCATCTCTCCCCTGCCCCATATGTGGAAATATTGTTTTCCATGTAACCAGGCCCTGGTGCCAAAAAGATTGGGGACCACTGCTGTAGAACAATAAAAAAAAATAAAGCAATAAAATAAAAATAAAAGAAATATCAAATAAATTTCAATTCCTAGAGATAACTACTGTCAATATTGGGCTATCTATCCCTCTGAATATTTTTATATACAATTTATTATTATATATTATAGATTTTTTAATTTTCAAAATATAATCATACCATGCATACTATTTTATAACCCACTTATTTCACTTCATAAAGCAACATGAATATTGTGCAAGGTAGAAATTTATGCCACTGTCTTCCTGTTGTGTGGTTGACACACAAGATGTCTTTCACTCCTTTCTTCACAATTTCACTAACTCCATGTTTGCTCCTTCCCACTGGAAGAGTTGTTAATTTGGAAAAATGTGGGAGACACATATATTGGTGGGCAAGTTTACTATAATTAAGAAGCAGGATCTCTCTTTCCACTTTCATTTCACTTCTTGCACTAGACATTCTGGCTTTCCTCTATATCTATGAAAAAATCCTCTACATTTACATATTCATCCTTGACATTAAAAAAAATCTCAAAACTCAACAGTAAAAGGTTGACTTCTAGCATGACAGTGTGAGGAACTCCACTGACCCACTCCCCAGTAAAACTGGTGAATTATTTGAAAAAGACAATCATTTAAAGACTCTGGAAATGGTCCCAAGGACAAAGAGCTAATAAAGAAACATCTATTCAAGAAAATCTATGAACATTTATTAATAAAAGGAAGAGTCTATGGCATGGGAACCAAGACTGCTCACTCTCATCCTGCTTCCAGCTTAGTGAGGTGAAGACTAAACTCCAAACTGCTGCAACTGAGAACACAGGACTTCCTTTCCCCCTGGTCCCAGTAGGAGGCCTTCCTACCAAGGAGAAACAGTACTTCTGCATTTCTCACCCTGCCCCCAAAATGCTTATTACTGAGGCTCATTCTGGGAGTGTTCATTCTGGAGGTGGGTTTCCCTTCTTCTGTCTAACCTACACTTGTGGAATGGAGACTCTACCTTGACCATGATGTACTGAGAATACTAAGAGCCAATAGCTCTTCCCCAAGCTTGTGAGGTAGGTGGTGGCTTCATCCAAGGAGGAGCAAGCCAAGTGGAGGATAGGCCACTTACCACCTATCACCTAACCCCACTACTGAGCATACAGCTCTTAAAATAGGGTCGTCACTCAGAAAGATGTTTGCCATTGTCCTCAGTTCCAGAGTCCTGGCTCAGAGTATTTGCCTCTGTGGAGAAGCAGGCCATAAAACAGATAGCTCTTAATTTCTTCCCAAATGAACTGACTTCCTTTGCAAGGGCATGAAGAAGTTTACACTTAAGAGTACCCTCAAAATAAGTGGAGGTTGGGGTGAATAGAACTGAAAGATTTATAGATCTAATGAAGACACAGATTAAACTGTAGACTGGCTAGTTTGAAGCAGAGAACTAGGGAATAAGAACACTGGGAGGAACTTTGCTGAAATCAGAATAAATAGCAAACGCTGACCACAGAAACTGCTTCATAAAAGGAGCCACAATTTGATTAGATTCATTTGTAGAAGAATTTTATGCCTGGGACATTGTTGTAAACAATAGAACAACAGGGCAGCAATTAGTGGGGGTTAACAGTTGGGTGTGATCAGAGAGGAGTGGAAGAAAGCCCTACCATTACCACTGTCATCTCCAAGTGACCGTATTATACCCAAAGCTCCACCTAACTGAGGAGCAACATCAGAGACCTAACTCCCTGTGGAAGAGTGAGGAGAAGTAGACCACTAAAATAATTCAGCCAGTCACTAGAAAACAAACAAGTAAATAACAAGAACAAGCCTCTGCAATACATTATCTAACAGTACCAGAGTTGCTGCAATATATATCTAGCTCCTCCCCACACCTAAAATTACAAAGAATGCAAAAGAAACTTCCTGTAGGAATTACTAGATCTCAGATAAGAGGAAAATATTGCAAAGTATTCATTATAAATGACTATAGAAAAGCGTGATTAAAGAAATAATGGAAGGTATGATGACAATGATCAAAAATAATAATTAAAAATTTTAATTTTTTTAAAAAAGTTAATACTAATAAATAGAAATTTTTTTATTTCAGCACATTATGGGAGTACAAAAGTTTAGGTTACGTATATTGCATAACCTCCCCACCTGAGTCAGAGCTTCAAGCATGTCCATCCCCCAGACGGTGCACATTGCACTCATTATGTATGTATATACCCATCCTCTCCCCCCTCCCATCTGCCCGACACCTGATTAATGTTATTCCTATATGTGCTCTTAGGTGTTGATCAGTGAAACCAATTTGATGGTGAGTACATGTGGTGCTTAGTTTTCTATTCTTGGGATACTTCATTTAGTAGAATGGGTTCCAGCACTATCTTTTGTGAGGACTGGTCTATTTCCAGTTCACTTTTGTTCCTAGAGACCAGAACTTCAGATGTGCCATCTGAAAAATCTGAGGTGTTCATCAAGGCCTCTCAAACTTAATAGGTTTTTGAGACAAAATCTTATCTCTTTTGCTCTGTGAAGCTGTCAAAGCTCTGTTTTCATCTTCTCAACCTCTTAGTTGTGCTTTCAGCTCAGCTTCTCAACCTCTCAGCTTTGTGCAAGTTACAAATTAGTAAAGCCCATCAGAGAAAAAAAAGTGATACAAATCTCAGACTTCTCTGTGCTTGTATTTCTTCAGGATTTTGTCTGCTCAAATGCTGCCTGCCTTGGAAGCTCTCCAATTTATTCAGATTTAATTTTCCCCATAATCATATTTTATGTTAACACTTTTATTTGCCTTCTTCCAGATAAGATTGAATTTTCTGTTTAAATTTATATGATAAAACTTATATGTAGATTTCTAAAATAATTTTATAAGAGTATAGCTCTTTCATTTTAAAATACTATTTTTCTTATTTCTATATTTGTCAAAATTTTAGGATTACATCATTCTTATTTGATGCAATCATTTATTTTTCTTTGAATTCCTTGATGCAATGTTTTAATTTTTATGGTGGTAAAAAACACATAAGATCTATCTTCTTAAAAATTTTTAAGCGTACAGTACAGTATTGTTAACCACATGCACATTATTGTGCAGCAGATCTCTAGAACATTTTTATGTTTCCTAACTAAAACCCTATACCTATTGAACAGCATCTCCCTATTTTTCCTTCCCCCCAACACCTGGCAACTACCATTCTACTTTTTGTTTCTGTATGTTTGATTACCTTAGATACCATATATAAGTAATATCATACAGTATTTGTCCTGTGACTGGCTTATTTCACACAGGATAATGTACTCATAAGTTCATCCATGCTGTAGCATATGATAGGATTTCCATATTTTTAAAGGATGAAAAATATTCCATTGTATGTATATACCACATTTCCTTTATCAACTCTTCCATTGATAGACATAGGAAACATAAGTTATTTTCACCTCTTGGCTATTGTGAATAATGATGACATAAACATGAGTACAAATACCTCTTTGAATGCTGATTTCAATTCTTTTGGATACCCAGAAGTAGGATTTATGGAACATATGGTCATTCTATTTTTAATTTTTTTTAAGAATCTGAATGCTATTTTAACAGTGTCCATACTATTTTACATTCCCACCAGCAGTGCTTAAGGGTTCCAGTTTCTCCACATCCTCATCAACACTAGTTATTTTCTGTTTTTCTCTTTTGTCTTTTTATAATGGCCACCCTAATAGGGGTGAGGTGATATCTCTTTGTGGTCTTGATTTGCATATTCCTGATGATTAGTGATACTGAGCGTCTTTCCATATACCTTTCCGTGTACCTGTTGGCCATCTGTATATCTTCTTTGGAGAAATGTCTATTCAAGTCTTTTGCCCATTAGTTAAATCAGATTTGAGGGGTTTGGTTTTTGTGGGGATTTTTTTGCTATTGACTTCCTTATGTATTTTAAATGTTAACCTTTATCAGATACGTGGTTTGTATATATTTTCTCCCATTCCATAGGTTGCCTTTCCACTCTGTTGATTTGTTGCATGGAAGCTTTTAAGTTAAACATGGTTCCACTTGTCTATTTTTGCTTTTGTTGCCTGTGTATTTGGTATCAGATCCAAGAAATAATTGCCAAGACCAATGCTATAGAGTTTTCCCAAAATACTTTCTTCTTTTTTTTATTTCAAAATATTACTGGGATACAAATGCTTTGGTTACATATATTGCCTTTGCACTGCCCAAGTCAGAGCTACAATAAGCATGCCCATTCCCCAGACAGTGTCCACTGTACCATTTAGGTGTGAATTTACCCAACCCCTCCTCTGCCCTCCCACCTGCCCAATACCCAATGAATGTTACTTCCCTATGTGCACATAAGTGTTGATCAATTAGTACCAATTTGATGGTGAGTACACATGGTACTTGTTTTTCCATTCTTCTGATACTTCACTTAGAAGAATGGATTCCATCTCCATCCAGGATAATACAAGAGGTGCTAGATCACCATTGTTTTTGTGGCTGAGTAGAAGTCCATGGTATACATATACCACATTTTATTAATCCACTCATGTATTGATGGGCACTTGGGTTGTTTCCACATCTTTGCAATTGTGAATTGTGCTGCTATAAACATTCGACTGCAGATGTCTTTTTCATAGAATGTCTTTTTTTCCTTTGGGTAAATACACAGTAGTAGGATTGCTGGATCAAATGGTCTTCTTTCAGGTTTTAAGTCTTTAATCCATTTCAAGTTTATATTTGTGTATACTGTAAAATAAGGGTCAAATTTTATTCTTTTACATGTGGATGCCCAGTTTTCCCAACACGATTTGTTAAAGAGATTGTTCTTTCCCCATTTTGTAGTCTTGGCACCCTGGTTGAAGATAATTTAACTGTTTATGCATGGCTTTATTTCGGGGCTCTCATTCTGTTCCATTGGTTTATATAGCTGTCTTTCCTGTTTTGATTACTTTAGGTTTATAATATATTTTGGTATCAGGAAGTGTGAGGCTTCTGGCCTTGCTCTTCATTCTCAAGATTCTTGGGCCATTCAGAGATTTTTGTGGTTCCATATGAATTTTAAGATTGCTTATTCTATTTCTGCAAAGAAATTCCATTCAGATTCTGATGGGGATTCCATTAAAAGTGTAGATTATTTTGGGTAGTATGGACATGTTAACAACATTAAGTATTCTAATTTATGAACATAGGATGACTTTCCACTTATTTCTGTCTTAAAATTTCTTTGATCAATTTTATTATACTTTTCAATATACAAGTCTTTGACCTCCTTGGTTAACTTTATTCGTAAGTATTTTATTTTTTTTCCCAATCCTATTGTAAGTGGAATTATTTTCTTAAATTGCTTTTCAGATTGTTTGTTGTTGCTGAAAAGAGACATAACTTATTTTTGTATGTTGATTTTGTATCTTGCAACTTTGCTTAATTCATTTATTAGTTTTGGGGTTTTTGGGTTATCTTTAGGCTACATTTAAGACCATATCATCTGCAAACAGATCATTTTAATTCTTCCTTTTCAATTTGAATGAATTTTACTTCTTTTCTAGCCTAATTGCTATAGCTAGGACTTCCAAAACTATGTTGAATAGAAGTCACAAAAGAGGGTTTTTTTTTTTTTCTTTTTTGAGACAAGATCTTGCTCTGTCATACAGGCTAGACCACAGTGGCCTCATCATGACTCACTGCAACCTCAAACTTCTGGACTTGAGTGATCCTCCTGCCTCAACCTCCAAAGTAACTGGGACTACAGGCATGGGCCACTATGCCTGGCTAATTTTTCAATTTTTTTGTAGAGACAGAGTCTTGCTCTTGCTCAGGCTGATCTCAAACTCCTGGCCTCAGGTGATCCTCCTTCCTCAGCCTCCCAAAGTGCTAGGATTACTGCACTCAGCCAAAAGTGGGTATTTTTGCATTATTTCTGGTATTGGAGGAAAATATTTCAGTTTTTCACCAATAAGTATGATGTTAGCTGTGGGCTGTTCACATATGACCATTATTATATTGAGATAATTTATTTCTATTTCTAGTTTCTTGCATGTTTTGTCATGAAAGAATGTTGAATTTTATCAAATGCTTTTTCTTCATCTATTTAGATGATCCTGTGCTTTTATCTTTTCTTATGTTAATGTGGTATGTTGCATTGAATGATTTTCAATCATCCTTGCATCCCAGGGATATATTCCACCTGGTCAGGGGGTATGATCCTTTTTATACAATGTTGAATTTGGTTTGCTAGTATTTTGTTGAAAATTTTTGTATCTATATTCATCACAGATATTGACCTGTAGTGTTCTTTTCTAGCAAAATAAGTATGGCAGGGTTCCCTCCTCTTTCATTTTTTTTTAAAGAGTTTGAGAAGGATTGGCATTAATTGTTTTATAAAATTGGTAGAATTCTCCTGTGAAACATCACGAGCATTTCTGTGTTGAGACAGTTTTGATTGCTGATTCAATCTCCTTATTCATTATTTGTCTATTCATATTCTCAATTTCTTCATAATTCAGTCTTGGTAGATTGTATGTTTCTAAGAATTTCTCCATTACTTCTAGTTTACCCAATTTGTTGGCATATCATTGTCATGGTATTCATTTATAGTCTTTTTAAAATCTGTGGCATCAGATGTAATGTGTCCTATTTCACTTATGATTGTATTTTTTGAGATGTCTCTCCTTTCTTAGTCTAGAGAAAGTTTTGTCAATTTTGTTTATCTTTCCAAATCTAACTCTAAGTTTTGTTGATTTTTCTATTCCCTGTTTTGTTTATTTCTTCTCTAACCTTTATTTCTTTCCTTCTGGTAACTTTGGACTTAGCTTATGGTTCCTTGAGATGTAAAGTTATTCTACCATTCTACCAATGTCTATAAGAGTTTTTCCAACATTTTTTTCTAGAATTCTTATAGTTTCATGCCTTAGGTTTAAGTCTGTTATCCACCGTGAGTTGATTTTTGTGAGAGGTGAAAGGTGCGGATCCTGTTTCAGTCTTCTACATGTGGCTCTCCAGTTTTCTCAGCACCATTTATTGAATAAGGATTCTTTTCCCCAGTGTATGTTTTTGTCTGCTTTGCCAAAGATTATATGGCTATATGAGGATAGTTTTATATTTGGATTCTCAGTTCTGTTCCATTGGTCTATGTCCTGGCTCTTGTGTTAGTACCATGCTGTTGTAGTTACTACAGCCTTGTAGTATAGCTTGAAGTCTGGGAAATTGATGCCTCCCAATTTGTTCTTTTTGCTTAAGATTGCTTTTGCTATACGGGGACTTCTCTGGTTCCATATGAAGAATAGAATTACTTTTTTTCCAGATCTGTGAAAAATGATGTTGGTATTTTAATAGGGATTTCACTGAATCTGTAGATCACTTTGGGTAGTATAAACATTTTAACAATGTTCATCCTGCCTACCTATGAGCATGGTATGGTTTCCCACTTGTTTACGTCCTCTGCTATTTCCTTCCTCAGTATTTCGCTGTTCTCCGTGTGGAGGTCTTTTACCTCCATAGGTAAATATATTCTTAGGTATTTCATTTTCTTTGTTACTATTGTGAAGGCTATTGAGTTTTTGATTTGGTTCTCAGTTTGACTATTGTTGGCATATAGGAATGCTACTGATTTCTGTACATTGATTTTGTAACCTGAAATTTTGCTGAATTTTTTTCTCAATTGCAGTAGTCTCATGGCAGAATCTTTGGGGTTTTCTAAATATAAGATCATACCAGCAGCAAATAGTGATAATTTGACCTCTTCTGCCCCCATTTGGATGCTCTTGAGTTCCTTTTCTTGCCTGATTGCTCTGGCTAGGACTTCCAGCACTATGTTGAATAGAAGTGGTGATAAAGGGGAACCTTGTCTGGTTCTGGTTCTAAGTGGGAATGCTTTCAATTTTTCCCCATTCGGTATGATGTTGGCTGTGGGTTTGTCATATATGGCAATCAAAAACATACACTGGGAAAAATAATCCCTATTCAATAAATGGTGCTAGGAAAATTGGATACCCAAATGTAGAAGACTGAACAGGATCTGTACCTCTCACCTCTCACAAAAATCAACTCACAGTAGATAACAGACTTAAACCTAAGGCATGAAACCATAAGAATTCTAGAAGAAAATGTTGGAAAAACTCTTATAGACATCAGCCTATGCAAAGAATTTATGAAGAAGACCCCAAAGGTAATCACAGCAACAACAAAAATAAATAAATGGGACCTGATCAAATTAAAAAGCTTCTGCACAGCCCAACAAACTATCATTAGAGTGAATAGACAACCTACAGAATCAGAGAAAATATTTGCATGCTATACATCAGACAAAGGGCTAATAACTAGAATCTATATAGAACTCAGGAAAATCAGCAAGAGAAAATCAAACAACCCCATTATAAAGTGTGCAAAAGACATGAGTAGAAACTTTTCGAAAGAAGATAGACTTATGGCCAAGAAACATATGAAAAAAAAAATTCTCAATATCTCTAGTCATCAGGGAAATGCAAATCAAAACCACAATGAGATATCACTTAACTCCAGTGAGAATGGCTTTTTGCAAAAATTTCCCAAACAACAAATGGTGTGGATGCAGAGAAATAGGCACATTCATACACTGCTGGTGGGACTGTAAACTAGTACAACCTCTGTGGAAAATTATATGGAGATATCTCAAAGAACTAAAACTAGGACTATCATTTGATCCAGCAATCCCACTACTGGGCATCTCCCCAAAGGAAAAAAATATATTCTATAATAAAGTCATCTGTGCTCATGTGTTTATAGCAGCACAATTCACAGTTGCAAAGATGTGGAAACAACGCAAGTGCCCATCAATACATGATTGGATTAATAAAATGTGGTGTAGATATGCCATGGAATACTACTCAGCTACAAAAAACAATGGGGAACTAGCACCTTTTGTATTATCCTTGGATGGCTCTGGAGCCCATTCTACTAAGTGAAGTATCACAGGAATGGAAAAACAAGCACCACATGTACTCACCATCAAATTGGTACTAATTGATCAACACTTATGTGCCTATATGGAAGTAACATTCGTCAGGTGTCAGGCAGGTGGGAGGACGGTATGTATATATTCTGGCCTAATGGTTGTGGTGTGCGCTGTCTGGGGGATGGGCATGCTTATAGCTCTGCCTTGGGTGGTGCAAAGGCAATATATGTAACCAAAACATTTGGACCCCTGTAATATTCTGAAATTAAAAAAAAAGAAAGAAAGAAAAGCCATACAGCCAAATGATTTCTAACTTTTTAAGAAGAAGGAAATTACTTTTAAAAAATAGGATCTCACAAAGAATACACACACACACACACACACATCAGGTGGCCTCTGAAGTACTCCATAAAACTATATAATCCTTAAAGTACTTTTCAAATCTACTCATCTAGGCCAGCATTTCAATTTTATTTATACAGTAACTAGGACTCAGGAGAGAAAGAACTTGACCTGCCAGGATTCCTCAAAGATTTGATGGCAGAGTTAGCCCTAGGTCCCAGTCATTTTTAACCTCTTTATTCTCCTTTCTCTGCCTCTATCCCTAATCTCTGAGTCAGTCTCCACCTCTTTCCAAAGATCCTCAGAACTATAATGTAAATGCCCTCATTTCCATTGCATTGGATTATATAATGCCAAAAATGGCAAAATGAAGCATATTAAAAGCCCACTGATGCTGAGGACCAATCAAATGGAATCAACATGCTCAGAGAAAAATGATAGAGAGAAATGCGGCCTCATCAGGCCTTCTGGAGTATTCTGGGAAATTATGTGAACAGCCTAGTCACTTCCTACTCTCCTCAGCATTCTAGCCAAAGAGGCCTTCATTCAAGAATTATTTTTATAATGACCCTTATACTTTCTGTTGCCTGGATCACAGACAATAGTTCAACAATTTAAAAAGCCCTGCTGCTGGGCAGTGGAGGCCAAATAGTCCATGACTATTTCAACAATATTTTCAGCTGACAAGGATCTTGAGCTGGACTTCTGGTAGTAGGCCCTTGGTGGAATCTCAGGAATATGCTGGCTCTATTTCCTCCAAAGAGGTGTTATTTGCTTCTCTGTGTGCCTCCTCCTCAATTCTTCATCCTGTTGCTAAGCTACATCTCCTTCCTCATTCTTTCCTTCTAGTTCTTCCTCTCCCCCACACCTTCCAAATTATAGAACTATATAACAGCCTGTACCCCAAATATAAAATAGGCTTCTTGAATTTCAAGATCACAGAGTGTCAGAGTTAGAGAGTCCTTACCAATCATCCAGATTATTTTGCACGTGTGGAAACTGAGACTCCAGAGCAGTCAAGCAGTTTTCCTAAAGGCAAACAATGAAATAGTGGTGAACCTGTAACTTCAACACAAGTCTCCTAGCTCTGAACTTATTGCCCTTTCTATATTCCACTAAATCACATGGGAAAGGAAATGGAAGGGTAGAGAGCTTACAAACACAGAGTGGGTACCTAACTATAATTAAGTACTATACCCATGAGAATTTTATTTTCCTTTCAATACTTCCCTCCCAAACTGTCCTGGATCCTACCCATTTTGTGATCATCTCACATTGAATAGGGGAAAGAGTTCTGCAACTAACTCCTTGTGTGACCCTGGGCCATTTTGCTTCTTTCTATAGGACTCAATTTCCGCATTGTAAAATGAGGAGGTCTGGATAGATTATATCTTTGGTTCTCCATTTCCAAGTAGCTCAGAGGATAATATGTGTAAAGCACAATCTATAAAGTCAGGTAAACTTAATTTAGTTTCTAGTTTCACTAGAGTTGGATTATATTGAGAGCTCTGAGCTTCCCCTTTTTTATAGGTCTTTTGTAAGTACTAAGTGAGGTAATGTATGGGTAATAAAATGAAGAAAATTGAATTTTCCAGAATTCCTCTCACAGAGGGCATCGTAGCAACTAGCACAGATTTCTATTTTCCTATGCAGGAGCCATTTCTCTTCTTTATTACCAACATAGTGCTGATTTTGTTTGGGGCTCCAATCTGTCCACTTAAAATAACCCTACATTTCTCAGCCTCCCTTTCCAATAGGGGTGGCTGTGTGGCCCAATGAGATATAAGCACAAAATGTTGGGTGGAGCATCCCTGAAGTTTCCTTAAAAGACGATGATACCACACTTTTGTCCTTTTTCCTTCCTTTTTTTTCCTGCTCAGAACACAAACATCATAGCTGGAGCTCTGGCCACCATCCTGAGGACAAATGAGCAAGGGATGCACTTTAAGGAGGCAGAGTGAAAAGTTAGAAGGTGCCTGAGTCTTGATAATATTGTGAAGCTAACATACCACCCCTAGCCTAACTTCCTTTGAGCTTTAATGTGAGAAAAAGACAACTCCTTATCTTATATAAACCAATGTTACTTTGGTTTTTTAGTGACATGCTGATACTTGATTCTAACTAATACCATGTTTTTGAGAGAATACTTTTATAAGCTTGATGGGGTAGGGTCTGAGCCCCCTAAGGGTATGCTGAAGTGAAAAACAAGTGATCCATCCATCTGAGAATGATGGGTCCTATTAACCTCAGAGACTTTTTTCTGAGCATTGAGATGAAGAGTATTCAAGTTTAAGGGTAGAGCAGAATTAGTTTGCATACTATCTAAGAAGGGATCATATAAACACTGAGCCCTGTATTGGGAAAAGAAAAAAGTGAGGGAAATGAGGGAGAAAAGTTTTAGCTAAGCAGAGGGAAGGATGAATATGATAGATAAAACATGTTTGATGATGATTTTGAAGTCCGTTGTTGAGGTACATGTGATATAAATTCATTTCTTCATCTCCTCTACAAAATCTTCAGTAAAATTTTACATTCCTCAACAATGTTTTTCTTCCAAGAAGAATTCTATTGCTGAGGAGGAGCTTAAAGAGGAGGTTGAAGGATATATTTGCAAGTAACCAGAAAGCTTCAACCCAGCTAATGCAAATAGTAAGTACTATACTATTTTTCATAACAAGAAGTTCTAGGTAAGGCAACTCAAACGTTAGTAATTCAGTGGCCTTACAAATACAAGACTTTAGGTTCTTTCTACCTTTCCACTCTCCCATTCTCAGTATGTCCACTCTTCTCTGGGTTAGCTCTCTTCAGTAATCAATATGATGCCACAGTTTCTGGCATCACATTCAAACCGAACAATAGCTAGCAGAGTGGCTCTTAACCAGGGGTTGTTCTGCCCCCCAGAGGACATTTGACAATACATGGAGGCATTTTTTTGTTGTTACAATATAGAGGGTTTGTTACTAGCATCCAGTGGAAAAGACCATGGGTATCGTTAAACATTTTATAATATACAAGACAGCTCTCTCCCAACAAAGAATTATCTAGTCCCAAATGTCAGTGTGTAAATCAGCTATTGGAAACTCCTTTTTAGCAGAAGAAAAGGAGCTATATCTTCCCTTATGCTTCTGAGCAGACTTCTCCTGTCTCCTCGGTCAAAACTGGGTTGCAGGGCCATCCTTAAAACACTCACTGCCAAGGGTAACGGAGCACTGTTTTTGATTTAGACAAATCAGGACCTACCACTGAGCCTAGTAAGGCTCTGACAGCAAGGAAGAGGGCATTTCTGGTGGAGACACAAGCACCAATTTGGGCTACAAGAGGGTAGCTGACATCTTGGTAACACATAGTCCCAAGCACAGAGCTTGGCACATAAATACTCAGTGTTAATTTATTAAGACATTGTACTTAGAAAAAGAATGCAGGAAAACTATATTGTTAAACCAAGGGAATAGTACTTTCACAAGGAATTCCATACTTCTGTTTGAAGGGGAAGGGGACCTGATATCTCAGAGGAAAAGGCCTTCTCTATACCCCTCATATCAGCCCACACAGGTGTCCACAAGATAAGTACTGCCTGTCCCTCTATGCCCAGACAACTCAGAACATAGGAGAATGTAGGGGTTGCTTGACATTAGACTGTAAAGCATGATGCCTGTTTGCAGCAATTCAGAAGAAGGAATGGGTACCTGATATGATTCCCACCTGCTGAGGAAGAGAGGCCAATTCCAGAGATGTGGTCAGGCAGGACTAGCACAATGGCAGAGGGGTAAAACATAGTCATGGTTCATTTAGAATTCAGCCAGGCAGACAGTTCAGCAGAAAGGAAGTCAGGCAGTGCCCACTACTTGGTAAGGGCCATTTACCATCAAGGCAATCTGTCAGTGAGTGGCAGAAGACAGCCATATGGTAGGAGAGTTGGTGGTTAAAAGGCTTTAGGCATACCAATTCAGTCTCTGTATCTCCTTAGATGTGTAACCTCAACAAATTATGTAATTTCTCTGAGCCTTGGTAGGAGGTCCTGTAGGACCCAATCAAGAGGAGGAGCAGAAGAAATGAGATGGGGCTGACAGAGGGGTTTCTGTTGAAAACTTCAGAGCCCCATTCCAAAGTTACTGCACAAAATAAGACCACAATTATACCCCTACTCTAGAGAAAGAACTGTGAAGCAAGGGTAGCCACTTGGATCCTAGCAAGACTCAGAGCACAAAGGAACAGCCACTGGGGGAATCCTCCTCAGAGACCTGTCAGAACTCAGTACTATTCCCTCCCTGTGGAAGGATGGTGGTAGCTGACTGATGATTGATTGAGCTATGACTTTGTGTTTTGTTCTCACTGTAGAATTTCCCTCACCACTTTATTCCAAATTGCACTCCCCATACACATATCCCATGTACAATATTAGGATGCATGTTTGATGATGCTGACATAAAGGCCCCCAAATTACAGTGGCTTAAATGAGATGCGCACTTATTTTTTTTTCTCACATTGTAATCTGATCATATATATCCCAGGACACCTTAGGTATAAGAGAATTGACATTGACCGGAACCCAGGCTTCTTCCACCTTGTTTTCTGTCATTTTCAAAACATAACTTCCATCTTATGATCCTAGGTGACTTCTCCTGCTCTTAACAGCATGTTTTCATTCTGATCAGTGGAAATGGAGGAAGATCATAAAGGGGAGAGTGGATAAGGGGGAAGCAATTAGCATTCTTTACATATAGTGCACCCTCACTTGAACCAAATCCTTCTCTCATCACAGAGAGCACATTTACCTTCTTCCAGGAAAGACAAGCAAAAGACCCTCCCAGTCACTGAATTTGGCCCAAATTTCAGGATCTCTGGGTTATATGTAGTCCTTTCCATCAGATCTGAATGTATTAATAGCTTCATATAGTCTGGCGACCTGTCAACTATGAGATAAATTGGCCCTTTCCCCCAATACCCAATATATATTGGTGGAATAGGAACAAGCACGTGTAATAATACTTTCATTTGGAAATGGGAATAATGAGAAACACACAGCAGTCACTGCTCCATGGCAATTATCAAGTCTCAGTGGGCAGGGATTGTAAAAATTTCCTGCCCACGGAGTCAAAATAAGTTTGCTGTTTAGCTCTGGAGGTTCCTGGCTCTGTTTCCTGGAAATAACACCTTTGTCTGTTGTTCCCTGCAGCCCCTGGCTTTGCCATCAGGTTCTTCAAGTTCATTATTATTTGTGGCCGGTTCTGAAGTGGGCATTGGAGAGTATTCCTTTTTGTGGATTATTCAGTTTTTGTTGTCTTATTCTTGTTTCAGGTCTGGGGCCCATAGTTGATTTGGGGATTAAAAATAATATGTTTTGCAGGCCAGGACAGCAATATCTTTGGCAATACAATTTGCTCAAAAACCTGTATCTCCATTCCTTCCCTGCTCTTTGTCCTATTATGGTCACACAAATTGCATATTTATACATTGAATGCCCATCAACACAAATTTATAGTTTTATGCAGTTGTTTTTTAAATGATCTAGGGAAAAGAAAGAAGTTTTTAAATGTATATTTTATATTTAACTATGTAGTTATTTTTACCAATTACCATTCCTCTTTATTTCTTCATGTGAATTTGAGTTACTGTCTTGTTTCCTTTCATTTCAGCCTGAAGAACTCACTTTAGTATTTCTTATAGGGCAGGTTTGCTGGCACTGGATTCTCTCTGTTTTAGCTTATCTGGGAATGTCTTAATTTCTTATTGATGTTTGAAATATATCTGTGCTGGATGATGGAGTAGGAGATACCAGCCTTCACCCCCCTACAAAAAAAAAACCAACAATTAGCTATCTACCAACAGAAATTGCCTTGGGAGGACTGAAAGGTCCAATTAAGGGCCTGTAGCAACACAGTGAAACAAAAAAAATGGAGAATAACCACACAGAAAGTATTGCTGAGGAGCTTGACATGCCTGAGATGTCTAGCAATGGCTAGAAACAAAGGAAAATGATGGGGACTATTAGGTTCAGCCACATGGCATGTGCCCCATGGTCCCCTATGGCCTGCTTTGCAAAGATACCAACACCTGTTGCCACTGATGTAATCAATACCCATCTCCACTGTGAACCCTCAGAGAGGAAGATGCTGCCATATCCCCCATCAGAAGGACCCACTGTTGTGCTGCCCTAGGACTGGTACCCTGATCTCCCCCCAACCCTGCATGCACTTGGACCCTGGAGCCACAGCTGATCTATGCATGTCCACACTCCAGACCCTGGCTCCACAGCCACACCACATGCACCTGCATCTCAAACACCAGAGCCACCAGTGATCTGGGTTAGCCTTAACCCCCACCCCAGAGTGATATCTGTTCTCTACACACCTGTGCTCTGGACCCTGGCTCTATGGCTTGTTTGCAAGCACCTGCACCATGGACATCAGAGCTAATGCTACAGCAGGTGTGCCTGTACCCCAGTCCTTAGAATAGTGGTGGTCCTGCACACACCAGCAGTCTGGACCCCAGTTCTGTTGCCATTCTCTGAAAGTCCACACTTCACACACCATTACCAATGTAGCAGCAGGGGTACATGTGCCCTGGGCACCAATACCACCACCACCCTGCACTCTGGAACATGTCCCTCCATATGTGCCCATGCTCCAGACTCCAGTACCATGGCCACTCAATGGGCACTGCACATCAGACACTGGTGCTGTCACCAATGCAAGTGCACCAGAGAGCCAGACAGAGCACCAAAAGGAATCCCCTTGACCACAGTTTCCCATACTAAAAAAAAAGAGATAAAGAAGACCCCAACAGCCATTGCCTCTGTGGACACCAACAACCCTGACTACTGAGAATGTGAAGGCTGACCTCAGCTGACAGAGCTACACAAAGACTATGCCACTGCGCCCTCACCAGAGATGGAACTGCCACATCCAAACTATCCAGCCCCCTTGCACCCACCCATAAGTGAAGTTCTTTCGCCACTAAAAACAGTACATAAAGTCTGTAAGAGGTGACAACTCCATCAAATGTGAAGACATCAATGCAAGGCAGCAAGAACCATGAAAAACCAAGGGAAAAGATAATTTCCCCAGTAACTGACCCCCCAAAAAATGGAAATCTATAAATTGCCAGGCAAAGAATTCATAATAACTGTTTTAAAGAAGCTCAGTGACCCACAAAAGAAAACTGACTGACAACTTACCAAAATCAGAAAGACAATGCATGAACAAAATGAGAAGTTAAACAGAGTGACAGAAATAATAAAAAAGAACCAAACAGAAATTGTGGAGCTGTAGAATAGAATAAATGACATTAAAAATTCAATAAAGAACATCAATAGCAGAATTGACCAAGTAGTAAAAAGAAACTGGAAACTTAAAGACAGGGCATTTGAAAATATCCAGTCAGAGGAGAAAAAAGAAAATGAATGAAAAGGAGTAAAGAAAGCCTACAGTATTTATGGGTCACCATCAAGATACCACCAACATTCATATCACATGGGTTACAAAAGAAGAAGAGAGAAAAAAAGACAGAAAGTTTATTTAAAGGAATAATAGTTGAAACTTCTCAAATCTGGGAAAATATATGAACATCCAGGTACATGAGGCTCAAAGTCTCCAACCAGATTCAACCCAAATAATACTTCACCAAGACATATTATAATCAAACTTTCAAAAATAAAAGAAATAGAAAATCTTAATTGTGAAAGCAGTAAGAGAAAAGAGTTTCCTAACATATAAGGGAACGGGAACTACCATAGGCTACCAGTGGACTTCTCAGTAGACATTTTGCATGCCAAGGAAGAGAATGGGATTATGTTTTCAAAGTACTAAGAGGGAAAAAACTGCCAACAAAGGATAGTTTACATGGCGAAACTGTTCTTTAGAAATTAAGGAGAAAGTAAAGACTTTCTCAAACAAAAGCTGAGAAAGATCATCACAACTAGAGCTACCTTACAAGAAATGCGAAAGAGAGTTCTTCAAGCTTAAATTAAAGGACACTAACTTGTAACATTAAAACATATGAAAGTATAAAATTCATTAGTAAAAGTAAGTATATAGTCAAATTCAGAATACTGTAATGGTGGTATGTAAGTCACTTATATCTTTAGCATAAAGGTTAAAAACAAAACTATTTAAAATAATTATAGCTATAATAATTTGTTAATGGGTACACAATATAAAAAGATATAAAGTGTGAAATCAAAAACATAAAATGAAAGGGATAAACATGTAGAGCTTTTACATGTGATTAAAGTGAAGTTGTTATCAATTTAAAATAGGCAGTTAAAATTATAAGATATCATATGTAAGCCTCATGGTAACCACAAAGCAAAAATCTATAATAGACACACAAAAGATAAAGAGCAAAAAAAGCACAGCAGACCATTACAGAAAGTAATCAAATCACAAAGGAAGACAGCAAGAAAGGAACAAAGGATATTTTTTAAAAGAGCCAGAAAACAATGAATAAAATGGCAAAAGTAAATTCGTATCTATTAGTAATTACCTTGAATGTAAATGGATTAAATTTTCCAATCAAAATATATAAAATGGATTAATGAATGATTAAAAAACAAGACCCAACTATATGCTGCCCACAAGAAACTCACTTTAGGCCGGGTGCGGTGGCTCACGCCGGTAATCCTAGCATTCTGGGAGGCCGAGGCAGGTGGATCACTTGGGGTCAGGAGTTCGAGACCAGCCTGAGCAAGAGTGAGACCCCGTCTCTACTAAAAATAGAAAGAAATTATCTGGCCAACTAAAATATATATATATATATATATATATATATATAAAATTAGCCAGGCATGGTGGCACATGCCTGTAGTCCCAGCTACTCAGGAGGCTGAGGCAGCAGGATCGCTTAAGCCCAGGAGTTTGAGGTTGCTGTGAGCTAGGCTGACGCCACGGCACTCACTCTAGCCTGGGCAACAGAGTGAGACTCTGTCTCAAAAAAAAAAAAAAAAGAGTTTAAAAAAATAAAAAATAAAAAAAAAAGTAAAAAAAAAAAAGAAACTCACTTTAAAGGATGAACATAGTCTGAAAGTGAAGGAACAGAAAGAGATATTTCATGCAAATGGTAACCAAAAGAGAACAGAGGTGGCTATACCTACATGAGACAAAATAGACTTTAAGTCAAAAATCATCAAAAGAGACAAATAAGGGCATTATATAACGATGAAAGGGTAATACATCAAGACAGTATAACAATTATAAATATACATGCACCCAACATCAGAGTACCTAAATATATAAAGCAAATATTAATAAATCTAAAGGGAGAGATAGCAATACAATAATATTAGGGAACTTCAATACCCTTCTTTTAACAATGGATAAATATCCAGTCAGATAATCAACGAGGAAACATTGGAATTTATACTATAGATCTATACTTTTGACCAAACGAATGTAACACAGACACAGAACATGCATATGCAATAGCAGCAGAATACACATTCTTCTAAAGCACACATGGAACATTCTCCATGATAGATCATATATTAGACCACACAACAGGTCTTTAAAATTTTAAGAAGATTAAAATTATATAAAGTATCTTGTCCAACTATAATGCTATGAAACTAGAAATCAATATTAGAAGGAAAATTAGAAAATTTACAGATACATGGAAATTTAACATTGCACTCTTGAACAGCCAATGAGTCAAAGAAGAAATCAAAAGGGAAATAAAAAATGTTTGTACCCTCATAATATCCTGAAATAAAAATAAATTTAAAAAAATAAATAAAGTATTATATAGCCACAAAAAAACACCTTAAAAGAAACAATAGAAACACAACATTCCAAAATTATGGGATGCTGCAAAAGCAGTTCTAAGAGGAAAGTTTATAGCTATAAATGTGTACATTAAGAAAAATGAAATATCTGAAGTAAACAACTTAACTTTATACCTGAATGAACTAGAAAAAAAATAATAAACCAAGTACAAAGATAGTAAAAAGAAGGAAATCATAAAGATTAGAATAGAAATAAATAAAATAGAGACTAGAAATACAATAGAAAATATCAATAAAACTAAGAGTTTGTTTTTTGAAAAGATAAAAAAAATTGAAAAATTTGGGGCTAGACAAACCAAAAAAAGAGAGAGAGGACTCCAATAAATAAAATTGTAAATGAAAGAGGAGACATTATAACCAATACCACAGAAATATAAAGAATCATAGAAGACTATTATGAGCAATTATATGCCAACAAATTTGATAAAGCAGAAGAAATGGAGGAATTCCTAGAAACATACAACTTACAAAGACGAAATCATGAACAAATATAAAATCTAAACAAAGCAATAATGAGTAAGAAGATTGAATCAGTAATTGAAAACCTTCCAACAGGCTGGGTGTGGTGGCTTATGCCTGTAATCCTAGCACTCTGGGAGACCGAGGCGGGTGGATCGTTTGAGCTCAGGAGTTCGAGACCAGCCTGAGCAAGAGCAAGATCCCATCTCTACTAACAAAAAATAGAAAGAAATTAGCTGGACATCTAAAAATATATACAGAAAAAATTAGCCAGGCATGTTGGCGCATGCCTGTAGTACCAGCTACTCGGGAGGCTGAGGCAGAAGGATTGCTTGAGCCCAGGAGTTTGAGGTTGCTGTGAGCTACACTGATGCCACAGCACTCTAGCCTGGGCAACAGAGGTGAGACTCTGTCTCAAAAAAAAAAAAAAAAAAAAAACCTTCCAACAATAGCAACAAAAACTGGGACCCAATGACTTCCTGAGTAAATTCTATGAAACACTTAAAGAATTATCACCAACCCTACTCAAACTCATTCAAAAAATTGAAGAAGAGAAAACTCTTCCATACTCATCTTATGAGACCAGCATTACCCTGATACCAAGTCAGATAAGGACATGACAGGAAAAGAAAATTATAAGCCAGTATCCCTAATAAGTACACATGTAAAAATTCTCAAGAAAATATTATCAAACTGAATTCAATAGCACATTAAAAGGACTATACTCGATGATCAAGTGGGATTTATACTTAGGATGCAAAGATGGTTCAAAATATGCAAATAAATAAATAAATATGATATACCACATTAACAGAATAAAATATAAAAATTACATCATCATCTCAATAGATGCAGAGTAAGTATCTGACAAAATCCAACATCCCTTCATGAAGAAACTCTCAACAAATTGGGTATAGAAGAAATGCCCCTCAACATAATAAGGCCCTTATGACAAATCCACAGCTAACATTATACTCAACTATAAAAAGCTTAAAATTTTTCCTCTAAAATCAGGAACAAGATAAGTGCTTATTCTCACCACTTCTATTCAACATGATACTGGAAGTCTTAGCCAGAGCAATAGGGCAAGAAAAAGAAATAAATGGCATCCAAATTGGGAAAGAAGAAGTAAAATTGTCTCTGTTTGCAGATGACATGATCTTGGCTATAAAAAATCCTAAAGACTCCACCAAAAAAGTGTTGGAAATAATAAACAAATTTAGTAAAGTAGCAAGATACAAAATCAACACATAAAAATCAATGTGTTTCTATACACTAACAACAAAATAACTGAAAAGAAATAAAGAAAACAATCCCATTTAAATAGCATCAAAAAAATAAAATACTTAGGAATAAATTTAACCAAGTACTTAAAAAATCTGTATATTCTAAACCGTAATACACTGATGAAAGAAGTTGAAGGAGACATGAATAAATGAAAAGATATTCTGTGTTTATGGATTGGAAGATTTAATATTGTTAAAATGTCCATACTAGTCAAAGTGATATATAGATTCAATGTGAATTGTGCTGCAAGAAACATTCTAGTGTAACTGTCTTTTTGATAAAATGACTTTTTTTCCTTTGGGTAAATACTCTGTAGTGGGATTGCTGGATCAAATGGTAGGTCTACTTTTAGTTCTTTGAGAAATCTCCATACTATTTTCCATAGAGATTGCACTAGCTTGCAGTCCCACCAACAGTACATAAGTGTTCCTTTCTCTCTGCATCCACACCAGCATCTATTGTTTTGGGACTTTTTGCTAAAAGAGCCTCCTGGAATTGAAAATAAATTCAGCAAAGTCTCAGGCTACAAAATCAATGTACATGAATCAGTAGCATTCCCATACACCAACAGCAGTCAAGCTGAGAATCAAATCAAAGACTCAATACCCTTGACAATAGCTACAAAGAAAATAAAATACCTAGGAATATATTTAACCAAGGAGGTGAAAGATCTCTACAAAGAGAGCTACAAATCACTGAAGAAGGAAATTGGAGATGATGTAAACAAATGAAAAAACATATCATGGTCATGGATTGGCAGAATCATCATTGTTAAAATTTTGATACTACCCAAAGTGATTTACAGATTCAATGCAATCCCCATCAAAATACCAATGTCATTTTTTGCATATCTAAAAAAAATAATTCTACACATCATTTGAAACCAGAAAACAGCCCAAATAGCCAAAGCAACCTTAAGCAAAAGAAACAAATCTGGAGGCATCACTTTACCAGACTTTAAGTTTTACTACAAAGCTATAGTAACCAAAACAGCATGGTACTGGCACAAAAATAGAGACATAGACCAATGGAAAAGAACAGACAACTCAGCTATAAAACCATCTACATATTGCCATCTGATCTTTGACAAAGTAGACAGCAATATACACTGGGGAAAAGAATCCCTATTCAATAAATGGTGCTGGGAAAATTGGAGAGCCACATGTAGAAAATTGAAACAGTATCTGGACCTCACCACTCACAAATATTAATTCAAGATAGATAACAGACTTAAATCTAAGACATGAAACCATAAGAATTCCAGAAGAAAATGTAGTAAAAACTCTTCTAGATAGTGGCCTAGGCAAGGAATTTATGAAGAAGACCCCAAAGGCAATAAGAGCAACAACAAAAATAAATAAATGGGACTTCATCAATTAAAAAGCTTCTGTACAGCCAAGGAAACAATCAACAGGGTGAACAGACAACCTGCAGAATGGGAGAAAATATTCACATGCTATACATCTGATAAAGGGCTAACAACTATAATCTACAAAGAACTCAAGCAAATCAGTAAGAAAAACTCAAGCAACTCCATTAAAAAGTGGACAAAAGACACGAACAGAAAATCCCAATGAGATATCACCTAACCCCAGTGAGACTGGGCTCTATCAAAAAATCCCAAAACAACAAATGCTGGCAAGGATGTGGAGAGATGGGAACACTCTTGCACTGCTGGTGGGACTCCAAATTGGTGCAACCTCTGTGGAAAAGAATTTGGAGATACCTCAAAGAGCTAAAAATAGAAATACCATTCGATCCACCAATAGCATTATTAAGCATCTATCCAAAAGAGCAAAAGACATTCTATAATAAAGACATCTGCATCCTAATGTTTATGGCAGCACAATTCACTATTGCAAGGATGTGGAAACAACCCAAGTGCCCGTCAATTCATGAGTGGATTATTAAAATTTGGTATACGTATACAATGGAATATTATTCAATTATAAGCAACTACAGTGATCTAGCACCTCTTATATTTTCCTGGATTGAGCTTGAGCCCATTATCTGTAGTGAGGTATCACAAGATCAGAGGAATAGCCTCCACATGTACTCGCCATCAAATTGGCACTAACTGATCAACACTATGGTGCTCACACGGTAGTAATATTCTCCAGGGATTAGGGGGTTGAGGGGGTAAACTCACAACTAATGGACACGGTGAGCATTGTAGAGGGGAAAAGCATGCTTCCAAACCTTGCTTAGGTGAGGCAAAGACATAAAATGTAACCAAAACATTTGTACCCTCATAATATCCTGAGATAAAAATTTTTAAAAAAGACACAAACAGAAGTTTTTCAAAAGAAGATAGACTAATGGCCAATAAACATTGGAACAAATGTTCAACATCACTAATCATCAGGGAAATGCAAATGAAAACCACAATGAAATATCACCTAACCCCAGTGAGAATGGCTTTTATCAAAAAGTACTTGTTACATTTGGGTATAACACCAATTGGGTGTCGGGCAGATGTGGGGGTGGGGAAGGGATGGGTGTATACCTACACAATGAGTGCGATGCACACTATCTGGGGAATGGACATGCTTGAAGCTCTGACTTGGGGGGTTGGGGAGGCGTGGGGAATATACATAACCTAAACTTTTGTACCCCCATAATAAGTTGAATTAAAAAAATTTCCTCTTAAAAAAAGTACTTGTTTATTTGTATAGCACCTCAAATTTTATGTATGTGTTTTATTTATTCATTTATTTACTTGTATGTTCTCTGTCTCTTCTACTAGATATAAACTCAATGAGGGCAGAAATATTTTGCTACTCAAAAATATACACCCAACTTCTCGCATACTTCTGCCACATTGTAGGCATACAGCAAATGCTTCTGGAGGTATTGAATCAATAAATCAGTTCAAATGTCACCATGGTTCATCTACGCAAGTGAGAGATAGAAATCTCTAAGGGCACTTCCTACTCTGACATGCTATAACCTTGTAATTCTGTTACTGTATTCTATTACATTTTCCAGCATCTTTGGTGTGAATCTATGTAATTATGTTTATTCAAAAAAGAATTGATTCAGGAACTGTGATTACAGACATATCACCACTGGGTATGAAGCCAGAGCTTCCCTGCAATTAGATGTCAGCTCCCAAGCTGGAAGAGCTAATATTTCTTACCATCTCTTATAAAAACAAGGAAAAATGGGGAAAAAATATCATTACCTACTATTTTTTTCTATCCATGCGCTGGCCATATTCACCTCATTTCATTCAGTCTCCCCAAATGTTTTTGATTCTACACTGGAAGAGAGACTTATCTCTAACTTCCCCTAATTGGCTAATTATCTTCTTGATAGGGCCCCATTCAGAAATGGATGGATCCAGTTTCTCAGGGAAAAGGCATGGGAAAGAAAATTCATTGTATGTTGGTTCTTCATGGAGACAGATGGCAGAATGCTGACTTATTCCAGCAGTCAGTGATTAAACCTGATTAAAGTGAAGCTGTGGCAGCACATTTGAGCTTGTGAAGTGCTTTCATCTGTGGTTCTCACCACAGTCCAGTGAGATAGGCAGGTTTGGCCTCATCATCCCAATTTTTTCAGTTGAAGGGACTGAAATCGTAAGGGACTCCAACAAAAAGGAACAATAATAATAACTACCATCTATTGGTACTCTGCTAGACACTTTATATACATTACCTCATTTGAGCTTCACAACAACCCTAGAAGGTGGATACTATTAGAATCTCCATTTTACAGATAATAAAATTGAGGCTTTGAGAAATGAAGTAACTTGCCCAGGGTCACACAGCTACTAAGCTGCTAAGCCAGGACATCATGGTGTACCTAGTTCTAAATCCCATGCTCTTAAAGTCATTCTGCAGTAATAGAGGCTAAGATTGGAATTCAGATGTCCATCTTACTAAATCCAGTGTTCAGTCTTTCTATTCATACTAGACGGATACTCTGTCTCCACCCTGGGAGGAGGGGCAGGACCAAGTCCGGCCATCGTTGCTCTCCCAGTCAGTAGTCATATGTTGCTCTCCACTCACAACTAGGAAAGAGTGAACTCCCCTTTACATTATTACCAATTGTTTATTTTGTTGCTGGGAGTATAAAATGTTTCTCAATTATGAGCCTTTGGTCTGTGTCAGAGAGAGATGTGGGGGAGCTGGTGACCATAAGGGGGAAGTAAGACCATTCTGCACCATTCACTGGAATAGGCAGGTAGTGGCCCTTAGACAGGAAAGGCAAGAATCTTTCAACTCTGGAGCAGATACAGAGAGTATGAGGAAGAGGCTGTGCTTTAAAAACAGGTCATCTGGGACTGGGCTGTGTGGGGACCCCAAAGGGATGACACTAGCTTGGAAAAAATAACTAAAATTAGGTCATCCTACCAAGAAAAAGGAAAGAAAAAGGCCAATTCACCCAAAAGGCAGTCAATAAAATGAGCCTTGGACACTACTGAAATCCCATTCAGGGCAATTATTTTGCCCTCTTACTTCACTGCTGCCATCTTTCTTTGTGGCTTTCTTGTAGGATCTTTCTGGTTTCTGATCATTTGCCTTTTCCTTTCATCCCTGGCCCATGCTCGTTCATTGGATTTGATGACAGAATGTCTTCCCAGATAAATGTTTGAAGTGACAGATGTCCCAATTATCTTGATTTGATCATTACATGTTGTATGCATGTATCAAAATATCACATGTACCCCATAAACATATATAATTATTATATAATAAATCAATAAAAAGTAAAGACTATATCTTCCCAGATTTTACTTCTGGCCTTTCCCAGATGCACCATGGGCTGGCTTTTCTGTGTCCTTTCTCCATCTGAAAGCTTCGGAACCATGCTGGGCATATTTGGATCTTTCCATGCAAGGTGTCCTGGTTACAAGGTTAGAAAGAGCAGACCCATCAGCTACAATCAACAGATGAAGGAGACCAGTTTCACAGAGAGATAGAAGAGCCTTCATACAAGGAAGTGAATGTACACCAGGCAAATAGAGATTCCCTGAAAGATCTGGCCCCAGGTACAAAATCAGATTTCTGGGAAATGAAGATTTTGAGGCTTCTCAAAGGAAGGTGACAGGAGATGGATTCCCAATCACTGAAGCATCTTTCCTAGGGGTTGGGGTGATCTTGGAGCTAGGGAAGCTGCAGAACTAGAGGGCAGCACAAGCCTCAAACAAAGGAGATAACCTGGAAATTGGGGCTGATAATCGAAAGATTTAACACAACACCCTGCCTGAGTCCATTTTGGGCTAAATTCTGGACATTTTGGGCACCAATACAATCCAATATTTCAATTTTGAGGCAAATCATGAGAATTGGGGCCATGTGCCTTATAAGCTGTGAATAGGGCAGGCCATACAGCAGCTAGGTTTGAATTAAGAACTATGTTCTCTATAAACACTATGGCCTCTTTGCTTTTGTAATTGATTCCTATTCCTTTAATTTCCTCATAAATGTCCCTTCTGAGAAGCATATTTAAACTGACCTAAGAGAGGATCAAGGTCAGATGTGGCCAAAGCTTTCTAACTTCAGCATCCTGGAAAAAGCTAGTAAATTTGGTCAAAGTAGGAGATGCAAATCCAGGAGAGGTAAATCTGTGAACATCAATCCCATCCTATCCAGAGTTTATTCTCTCACCAGTCCTTGGTAGTTGGCTATATTGCTCTTTCCCTGAACCCCATGATCTACATGCAGCTTTTGTGTCCTACTTGGAGGTTTGGGCTGTCAGAACCACTATGAAGAAAAGATGACCTTGATGCGGGTCTCTCAAAATATGGGGTCTCAGATATAAGGATTGAGAGGGTCCATAGAGGTCAACTACTTCAGTGGTTCTCAGCCCTGACTTAACATCAGAATCTCCTAGGGTAGTGGGGGAGGGATGTAGAGATAGTGAGCCTTAGAAAATATACCAGTACCTTGGCCCTACTTGCAGAGATTCATATTTAATTGCTCCCAGGTAGGGCCCAGGCATCAGTCTTTTAAAATCTCCCTAAGTAATTCCAATATGCAGCCAGGGTTGAGAAGCACTGATATAGTCCAACTTTCTCATTGTATTGATGGGGAAACTGAGGCTCACAGAGAACAAAAAAAAATGGCCAAGGTGTCACAGCAGGTGATTTAAAGAAGCTAGAATATGGGTCTCCTGAGTCCTAATCCCATACTCTAGTGCTCCACATTGCTTCTCAATGTAGAAGGCTACTACAGTTGAGTTCCCTCTAAGCATCACACATATCTGGTTCTATATAGCATAGAGCCTACCACTACCATTCCACTCAACCTTCTTGACACAAAGCCCACATAACCCTAGACTAGGAGAATTGTTGGAAAAGTGTGTATGGGGTTATTTCTTGTGTGAAGTGAAATGTCTTTGTGTCACACTATTTTCAACCCCAAGGAATTCTTAACATCGGCACATGGAAAACTTATTTTAATGCAATAACTCTGGACAATTCTATCTACTTTTAATGAGTACTTTCCTAAGTACTTAAATATGGCAGCAGAATAGACCTATTAGTAACTCTGATTTAATTAGTAATCCCACATATTTATATACTTAGGTGGTTTCCAATTGTTTTGCTATTACAAGCAATACATCAATGAACATCCCGTAGTTAAATTTTTATCAAGATCTAAGATAATTCCTTCTGGAAATAGAAAAGTAAACTATAAGAAAACAAATGAGAAGAATATTTTTAAGCTCCAAATTGTCCTTCAGAATGATTGTACTGATCTATACTATCACAGAGAGTATGTAGAAATGACCAGTTCTCCACATTCTGCCCAATAATATGCTATCAATCTCTTTCATTCATTATTAATCTGACAAGGAAAAAATGGTAACTCATTTTAAATTGAGTTTAATTTAATTTTATTAATATCATTGTACATATATTTAGTGGGCACTTGTATTCTTATGGTGTTCATGTTCTTTGCTCATTGTGATAGACAAAATTCTAAAATGACCTCCAAGATTCCCAACCCCTGGTGTACAAGCCATCCCCTAGAATGTGGGCAGTACTTGTGATTATGATGGGATAGTCGCTGTATTGATTAGATTATGTTATAAGGTAAAGGTGATTGCATAGTTAATCCCATGAATGATAAGACTTTAACATAACCTACTGGAAAGAAATTATCCTGCTGGCTTTGAAGAAGTAAGCTGCCATGTTATGAGAGGGCCACGTAGCTAGGACCTGAGGGGGCCCTCTATGAGCAAAGGGTGACCCCTCCCTCTGTAGTTGATAGACAGCAAGAAAGTGGAAACTTTATCCTATTACCAAAAGGAAAGGAATTCTGGAATAACCTCCATGAGCTTGGAAAAAGACTCTGAGCTCCAGTGAAAGTGATGTTCTGAGACTTCAAAAGCTAAGTAAGAAGAAGCTTTTTAGCTTCTACCTGGTTTTCCTGCAATGCTCTTTTTGAGGACTCTTCATCAAAACCCAGTCTCCAGTCTGTGAGAAGCCAAAGCCACATAGATAGACTACATGTAGGCACTACTGCTGACAGCTTGAGCTGTTCTAGCATCAACTTCCAGTCCTAAGAGTAGCCATCTTTAACATTCAAGGCTGACTAAACTCCCAGATGACTGATATCACAGCCAACAAGACATGTAGGAGGAAAACTATTTAGCTGAGCCTACAGAATCACAAGACATGATAAAAATGGTTCTTGCCATTAACAACAGTCAAACTGAGAACCAAATCAAAGAGTCAATACTTTTGACAATAGCAACAAAGAAATAAAATACCTAGGAATATATTTAACTAAGGAGGTGAAAGACCTCTACAAGGAGAACTACAAAACACTGAGTAAGGAAATAGCAGAGGATGTAAACAGATGGAAAATCATACCATGCTCATAGATTGGCAGAATTAACATTGTCAAAATGTCTATACTATCCCAAAGTGATCTACAGATTCAATCCAATCCCTATTGAAATACCAACATCGTTTTTCCCAGATCTAGAAAAAATAATTCTATACTTCGTATGGAACCAGAGAAGACCCCAAATAGGAAAAGCAATCTTGACCAAAAAGAAAAAATTGGGAGGGATCAATTTACCAGACATCAAGCTATACTACAAGGCTATAGTAACTAAGACAGCATGGTGCTAGCACAAGAACAGAGACATAGACCAATGGCACAGAACTCAGAACCCAGATATAAAACCAACCTCATATAACCATCTACTCTTTGACAAAGCAGACAAAAATATACACTGGGAAAAGTATTGCTGTTCAATAAATGGTGCTGGTAAAACTGGATAGCCACATGTAGAAGACTGAAATAGGATCAACACCTTTCACCTCTCACAAAAATCAAATCATGGTGGATAACAGACTTAAACCTTAGGTGTGAAACTATTAGAATTCTGGAAGAAAATGTGGGAAAGACTCTTACAGACATTGGCCTAGGCAAAGAATTTATCAAGAAGACCCTAAAGGCAATCAGAGGAACACCAAAAATAAATAAATGGGACCTGATTAAATTAAAAAGCTTCTGCACAGCCAAAGAAACAGTCATGAGAGCAAACAGACAACCTACAGAATGGGAAAAAATTTTCACATGTTATAAATCCGATAAAGGACTGCATGAAAATCAGCAAGAAAAAATCAAACAACCCTATCAAACAGTGGGCAAAGGACAGGAACAGAAACTTTTCAAAAGAAGATAGACTAATGGCTAACAAACATGAAAAAATGCTCAACATCTCTAATCATCAGGGAAATGAAAATCAAAACCACAGTGAGATATCACTTATCCCCAGTGAGAATGGCCTTTATCAAAAAGTCCCAAAACAATAAATGTTGTTGTGGATGCAGAAAGATAGGAACACTCATACTCTGCTGGTGGGATGGCAAACTAGTACAACCCCTGTGGAAATCAATATGAAGATGCCTCAAAGAGATACAGGTAGAACTACCATTTGATCCAGCAATCCCATTACTGGGCATGTACACAAAAGAACAAAAGACATTCTATAAAAAAGACATCTGCACTCGAATGTTTATAGCAGCACAATTCACAATTGCAAACATGTGGAAACAACCCAAGTGCCCATCAATACATGAGTCAATTAATAAAATGTGGTATATGTATACCATGAGTTCTACTCAGCCACAAAAAACAATGGTGATCTAGCACCTCTTGTATTATCCTGGGTAGAGCTGGAACCCATTCTACTAAGTGAGGTATCCCAAGAATGGAAAAACAAGCACTACACGTACTCACCATCAAATTTGTATTAAGTGATCAACACTTAAGTGCATATATAGTAATAACATTCACTGGGTGTTGGGCAGATGGGAGGGGGAGGAAGGGATGGGTATATACACACGTAATGGTTGTGGTGTGCACCATCTCGGGGATGGAAAGGCTTGAAGCTCTGACTCAGGTCTGGCAAGAGCAATATACATAACCTAAACATTTGTACCCCCATAATATGCTGAAATAAAAAAAAATGGAAGGCATCAATTTACCAGACTTCAAGCTATACTACAAGGCTATAGTAACCAAACAGCATGGTACTGGTATAAGAACAAAGACATAGACCAATGGAACAGGACTGAGAACCCAAATATAAAACCATCCTCATATAGCCATCTGATCTTTGACAAAGCAGTGAAAAACATACATTGGGGAAAAGAATCCCTATTCAATAAATGGTACTGGGAAAATTGGATAGCCACACGTAGAAGATTGAAACTGGATTCTCACCTCTCATCTCTCACAAAAATCAACTCATTATGGATAACAGACTAAGGCATGAAACCACATGAATTTTGGAAGACATTGGAAAAACTCTTATAGACATCAGACTAGGCAAATAATTTATAAAGAAGACCCCAAAAGTAATCAGAGAAATAAAAAAAAATAATAAATGGGGTCTGATCAAATTAAAAAGCTTCTCCACAGCCATGGAAACTATCACTAGAACAAACAGACAACCTACAGAATGGGAGAAAATATTTGCATGCTATACATCCAATAAAGGGCCAATAACTAGAATCTGAATAGAACTCAGGAAAATTAACAAGGAAAAAATCAAACAACCCCATTAAATAGTGGGCAAAGGACATGAACAGAAACTTTTCAAAAGAAGACAAGTGGCCAAAAAACATACGAAAAATTGCTCATCATCTCTAATCAGAAGGGAAATGCAAATGAAAACCACAGTGAGATATCACTTAACTCCAGTGAGAATGGCTTTTATGAAAAAGTCCCAAAACATCAAATGCTGGCATGGATGTGGAGAGATAGGAACACTCACACACTACTGGTGGGACTTCAAATTAGTCCAACCTCTATGGAAAGTAATATGGAAATATCTCAAAAAGCTAAAAGCAGAACTATCATTTGATCCAGCAATCCCACTACTAGGTATTTACCCAAAGGAAAAAAAAAAAGACATTATATAATAAAGACATCTGCACTCAAACATTTATAGCAGCACAATTCACAATTGTAAAAATGTGGAAACAACCCAAGTGCCCACCAATACATGAGTGGATTAGTAAAATGTGATGTATGTATACTATGGAGTACTACTCAGCCATAAACAACAATGGTGAACTAATATCCCTTGTATTATCCTGGATGGAGCTGGAGCCCATTCTTCTAAGTAAAATATCATAAGAATGAGCAAACAAACACCACATGTACTCACCATTAAATTGGCACTAATTAATCAACACTTATGTGCATATATAGAAGTAACATTCACTGGGTATCCAGCAAGTGGGAAGGGGAGAAGAAGATGGGTAAATTCACACCTAATAGGTGTGGTGCACACTTTCTGCAGGATAGCATGCTTGTAGCTCTCCCTTGGGCAGTGCAAATGCAATATATGTAACCAAAGTGTTTGTACTCCAGCAATATTCTGAAATAAAAAAAAAAGATGGAAGGAATCAATGTGATCCCTTCCATACTTTTATTAGTATTCCAAGTAATACTAACAAAAGAGCAGTTGATATTTTTTTTAAAAAATAGTTCTTGTTTTAAGCCACTAAATTTTTGTGATTTATTATGCAAAAACATAATAGAAATAGAAATTGGTACTCTAAGTGGCTTTTAAATCAATGTAAGTATATGCCCATTGGATTTGTTATGCAGCAATAGATAAGCAGAACATATGTTAATACATATAATCCTTTAATAACCCTATGGAGTAGGTATATTTTTTATTTTTTTCTTTATTTCAATAGATGTAGGGAGTACAAGTGGGTTTTTGATACATGGATGAAATGTATGGTAGCGAAGTCAGGGCTTTCAGTGTACCCTTCACCTGAATAATATACATTGTACCCAATAGGTAATTTTTGATCCCTCACCCCCTCTCACCCTACTCCTAAATGTAGTATTTGTTTTTCCATTCCTGAGATATTTCATTTAGTATAATGGTCTGCGGTTCCATCCCAGTTGCTGCACATGACATTATTTCATTCTTTTTATGGCTGAGTAATATTCCATGTTGTATATATGCCACATTATCTTTACCCATTCATCAGTTGATTGGCACTTAGGTTGATTCCACATCTTTGCAATTGTGAATTGTGCTATGACAAACATACAAGTGTCTTTTTGATATAATTACTTCTTTTCCTTTGGGTAGATAACCAGTAGTGAGATTGCTGGATCGAATGGTGGGTCAACTTTTAGTTCTTTGAGGAATCTCCATACTGTTTTCCATAGAGACTGTACTAATTTTCAGCCCCACCAACACTTTATAAGGGTTCCATTTTCAGCATATCCATGCCAATATCTATTTTTTATAACTTTTTAATATTGGCCATTCTGACAGGGCTAAGATGGTATCTCATTGTGCTTTTAATTTGCATTTCCATGATAATTAGTGCTGTTGAGCATTTTTTCTCATGTTTGTGGGCCATTTGTGTATTTTGTTTTGAAAAGTGTTTGTTCATGTCTTTTGCCCACTTTTTAGTAGGGTTATTTGTTTTTTTCTTGCTGATTCATTTGATTTCCTTGCTGTGGTCTGAATGTATCCCCCAAAATTCATGTGTTGGAAACTTAATCCATAATACAACTGTATTGGGAGGTGCAGCCCAATGGGAGTTGTTTAAGACATGAGGGCTCTACCCTCATAAGTGGATTCATGCCACTATGAAAGGGCTGGTGGGAATGGATTTGCCTCTTTCTGTCTTCTAACATGTGAAGACACAACACAAAAGCCCTCACAACATGTCAACGCCTTTATCTTAGACTTTCCAGTCTCCAGAACTGTGAGAAATAAATTTCTGTTTTTTATAAATTATCCAGTCTCAGGTATTCTGTTATAATAGCACAAAACAAACTATGACAGGAGACTTAATAGCAAAATGAAGATGATATAAAAAAGTGCGAGTAAACTTAAAGAAAGATCAATAGTAATGATCCAATATGAAAAAAAGAGGTGAAGGAGCAAATTTTTAAAAAATGAACAGAGCCTCAGGAACCTGTAGGAAATATGAAAATTTTAACAGATGGGTAATGAGAGTCCTAGAAGAACAGAAGAAAAAAAGGGACAGAAAAAAGTTTATTGGAAGAAAAAATGAATGAACATTTCCAAAATTTGATAAAAGACATCAAATTACAGATTCATTCACATCAGACCCCAAAGATGATAAATATGAACAAAATCATGCCTAAGTACATCAGAGTCAAAATACTAAAAATGAAAGATAAAAAGAAATCTTGAAAGTAGCCAGTCCAAAATGACACCTTATATACAGGGGAACAATTCATTATATAGTTCCATCAGAATCAATGAAGGCCAGAAGAGAGTGAAATAGCATCTTAAAAGTGCCAAAAGAGGAAAAACTATCAATTTAGAGTTCTATATTTAGTGCAAATACCTTTAACAATGGAGGTGAAATAAAGATATTTTCAGATAAATGAGTACTGAAATAATTCATTGTCACTAGACCTGTACTACACAAAATGCTAAATTGGATTCTTCAGGCTATAGGAAAATGATACCAGAGGGAAACTCAGATCTTCAATATTAAATGAAGAGTATAATAAATACAAATATCTGGGTGAATATCAAAATCAATTTTTTCCTCTTAATTTCTATAAAATTTACACCTTAATGTTATATACAGTTGACCCTTGAACAACGTGGTAGTTAGGAGTACTGGCCTCCTGCACAGTCAAAATCCATATATAACTTTTGACTCCTCCAAAACTTAGCTACTAATAGCCTACTGGTGACTGGAAGCCTTACTGATAACATAAAGAGTTGATTAACACATATTTTGTATGTTATATGTATAACATACTGTATTCTTACAAAAAGTAAGCTACAGAAAGGAAAATTGTAAGGAAGAGAAAATATATTTACTATTCATTAAGTGGAAATGAGTCATCATAAAGGTCTTCATCCTTGTCATCTTCACATTGAGTAGGCTGAGAAAGAGGAAGCAGAGGAGTTGGTTTTGCTCTCTCAGGGATGCCAGAGGAAGAAGAAAATCCATGTGTAAGTGGACTTGCAGAGTTCAAACTTGTGTTGTTCAAGGGACAACTATGTATGCATGTGTGTATGTGTGTGTGTATAATAGTGCCTTAGGTTTACAATGTATGTAGATATAATATATGTATTTATATGTATTAAATATGGCTTAAAGGGTCAAGGATTGCAAGGGGTGATTGATGTATATGGTTGCAAGGTTTACATTTTATATGATGTAGAACAAGATGATGAAAAGTTAAGTTTGCCTATTGTAATCCTTAGAAAAACCGCTATAAGATTAATGCAAATAAAAATATTTAGAAAGCCAATAGATAAAATAAAATGAAACTGTATCATTTCCCCACCCCTAAAAAAAACCCAAGCAAACAAAAGCCAGGAAAAAGAAATAGTGGAAGAAAAATTGGAGGGGACAAACAGAAAAAAATAATAAAATAGTATACCTAAATCCAACCATTTCAATAATTACAGTAAATATGAAAGGGCTAAACATTTCAATTAAAAGATAGGGATTATCAAAACACATGGAAAAGCAAGCCATACTATATACTTTCTATACGAGACACATGTTAAATGTAAAGGCATAGATAGATTGAAAGTAAATGGATGGAAAAAGATATACTATGCAAATAAGCATAAGAATGCTGGTAAAATAGACTTCAAAATAAAACATATTACCAGAAAAAGACATCAGATGGATAATTCTTAAAAGGGTCAATTCATCAGGAAGACATAACAATCATAAATGCATATGTGATCAAAGAGCCTCAAAATACATAAAGCAAAAATTGACAGAGTCACAGAGATGAATAGTCAATTATACAATTGTAGTAAGAGGTTTCAACACATTGCCTCAGAAACAACAGAAAAAGAAGACAAAAAAAATCAGTAAAGGCAGAGGATCTGAACACTATTAAACACCTTGACTTATTGATATTTATATAATAGCAGTACCAACAACTACCAAATATGTATTTTTTTCAATTGTTCATTGTGCTTTCACCAAATTAGAACATATACTGGTCCATAAAACAAGTCTCAATAACTTGAAAAGGATTGAAATCATAAAGAGAATGCTCTCTGACCACATCAGGAACCAGAAATAAATAATGATAGGATATCTAGAAAAATAACACATATTTGGAAATTAACCAAAATATGTCTACATAATCCATTGGTCAAAGAACATATCACAAAGGAAATTAGAAAATAATTTGAATGTAATGATGAAAATGCAACATATCAAAATGTATGGGATGTAGCTAATGCAGGGCTTATATGAAAATTTATAACTTTATGTACTTCTATTGGAAAAGAAGAAATGTCTTAAAGTAATTAAAGTTTAATCTTGAGAATCTAGAAAAAAGGAATAAAGTAAACCCAAACAAAAAGAAATAATCTATTAAAAATGAATTTATTATTAAAAACTTTTGCACAAAGAAAATTCCAGGACCATCCATGCATTATCACTGGTGAATTCTATCAAACATTTAAGGAATGAATAACACCAACCTTGTATAAAAGCTTTCAGAGAATAGAAGATGAGGGAAGATTTCCTAATGCATTTTATGAGGACAATATGACCCTATTACCAAAACCTGACAAAGACATTTTTAAAAAAGGAAGAGGAAGAGAAGAAGGAGGATGGGAAAGAAGAAAGGATGGGAGAGAAAGAAGGAAAGAAGGGAGGAAGGAAGGCAGGAATAGAAGGAGGAAGTAAGTAAAGGAAATTACAGATCAGCATAATTCATGAAAATAGATGCAAAGATTCTTAACAAAATATTAGCAAATCAAATCCAATAATATACACAATAGCAAAACACCATGATCCAGTGGGGATTATCCCAGGAATACAAGGTTAGCTTTACATTTTAAAAGTAATTAATGTAGTTCATCATGTTATTAATAACAGATTGAAAAAAAACAAAAATCATTTTCATAAATGCAAAACAAGCATTTGAAAAAACTCAAGGTCCATTGATAATTAAAATCACTTAGGAAAATAAGAATAGAAGGTAACTTCCTCAATATCTGAGAAAGGATATCTATGAAAAATTACTACTAACATCACTCATAATGATTCTAGGCTGGGCATTATCTTGTTTGAGAATGAGAATGTGGCCCCAGTTTTTTCTGGCCTGTAAGGTGTCAGTTGAAAAGTCTGCAGTGAGTCCGATGCAGTTTCCTTTGTAGGTTACCTGCTTCTTTCACCTTACAGCTCATAGGAGGGCCTCTCTCATGGTTATTTTGGCCAGTCTGATGACTATGTGTGGTGTTGTCTTCCTGTTTGCAATGAATCTCCCAGGAGTCCTTTGAGCTCCTTATACCTGGATATCCAGTTTTTTAGCAAGGCCTAGAAAATTTTCCTCCATTATATTCTCAAATACTTTATCCAACCCTTGTGTAGTTTCTCCTTCACCCTCAGGGATGCCTATAATTCTCATGTTAGGCCTCTTTACACAATCCCACATTTCTTGTAGGCTTTGCTCTTTTCTCTTATTTCTCTGCTCTATCTCTGTGACTGACTTGTTTAATTGAAAGGTATTACCTTCAGTCCCTGAGATTCTTTCTTCTGTTTGATCTACCCTATTCTAGAGGGTTTCCACTGTGTTTTGTGTAATTCCTTGAATAACTTCTTCATTTCCAGAAGTTCTGTTTGATTTTTCTTTAATATTTCATTTAGTGAATTTTTCTTCCAAGTCCTGGAGTTTTTTGTGTGTGGTTTCTTTGTATTGGGTATCCATTTTCTCTTGCATAGCACTGAGTTTTTTTACAATCCACATTCGAAATTCTTCTTCTGTCATTTCAGTGTTCTGAATTGGGATAATGTTCATTGCTAGAGAGCTGGTGTTCCCCTTTGAGCGTGTCCTTTCAGTTTGAGTCTTCATACTTCCGTAGTTCTTTTGCTGATTCCTTCCCATCTGGAGCAGCTCTTGCCTCTTACCTTTGGATTTGCATTTATATAATGACACACCCAGTTTAGTCTCTGAGCCAGTAGGTGGTGCTTGTGGGTGACATTTGACCACATCTTGTGTGATGAGTCAGTAAATACAGTAAAAGGGTGTGCAGATTGACCTCCCTGTGAGTGGGTGGCACTTGCTGGGAGGAGCAAGTTGCAATGTTGTTTTGGGTCGTGTAACCAGCTCTGGTTCCTCTGCAGTGGCAATCTAGTGACTCAGGTGGTTGGTGGAGCCCTGGGACTTCCAGGTGTGTCCTTATTCTCCACCTCAGCAGGGCCGGTAGGGGAGTGAGGATGGGCGGGGCTGGGTTGGATGAACCTGCCCTCAAGTTCCACATACGCTATTAGCAGGGGCCAAGGTCTGCTTCTGCTTCTGGGAAAAGCTGCCAGGGAGGGGCTAAAATGGCCCCACTTAGCCAAAAAGTCTGTATGTTGGGGTAGGGCTGTCTGAGACCTGCAGTCTGGACCAGGCCTCACTCCTTTCCACCCTCCCCTATTCCATGATTTCTCCTGGGTCTCTGCCAGCAGGCAGGACCTCAAGCTAGTGGATCTCCCCTGAGTGTGATGCAAGCTGGGAGCTTCCCTTCCAGGATCATGACCTGAGCTGTGAGCATGGCCCTCCCATGGGAGGAGGGTTGCCCCTCTGAGCACACTGCCCTAGGACCCACTCTGATATGTCCCTGAAGGCACACACACCTCGGTAGACTAGTTCACAAATATCCCTTCTGTGTACCCAGGTAATGCAATCAAGACCTGGGTGTACGGGATCTGGCCTGTAGGCCTATTCCCCGGGCCCCAGAGATCAATTCCTGACCCTGCCAGGGAGAAGAATGCTGGTCTCAATTCACCCACAGGGTGCCCAAGCAGGATCAATGACTCTCTGTCTAGGGGTGTGCCCCACTCTGCTGGAGTCACCAGGCAAGAAGCTCCAGGGAGGGCCAGTGTGTAGGGAGCTCACAGTCTGAGTACCCCTCAGTCCACTGCAGGGCCCCAAAAGGAAAGGTCCCATTCCCTGTGGATGCCTTTGGGTGGTGGCTAAATTGTCTCTCTCGGCAGCCTCAGGTAGGGGAGGGGAAGGGGAGAATGAAGCAATATGGTGCCTGACAATCCGCTGGGGTCTGTGGGGTGGGATGTGTCCCAAGGGAGCTGGGAGCCCAATACCCTGTCCGCAAGAGGCTCACCACCTACTGGTGGCAGCCATCTCTACACTGGTGTTGGCAGGTCTCTCCAGCAGCTCGGGAGCCCACCAGCAGTCCGAGATTCAAGGGAGGGGAAATTTAACTGCTCCACCTACCCTTGTCTCTGGTCTCTAAGCTTCTCAGGGTTTGGATCCTGCTGATGCCTTTCTCCTTCCAGTTCTGCTCCACAACCTCTTCCCGTGGGGTCTCCTGTAGTTTCAGGCACCCTTCCTTCTGACCCTCATCCGATCTATGTTTGTCTGCTTGTTTGTTTTTTTCAGTTTCATCTAAAATCTTTCCTTCTTGCAGAGACACTCTGGTTGGAGGCATTTCTCATCTGCCATCTTGGCTCTATTCTCCTTTATCATTTTTTAACATACAAATTTATACAACTGGTAAGTGGTGGATCTGAGACACAAGCCTTGCCTAACAAAACCATTTCATTAGTTGATAAGTCCTCTGATTTCCACTTGCCTAGATCTCTAATCTGTCCCTTCCTCCCCATCCCCACAGCCATTGTCTTACTTCAGACCTTCATAATTTATCTTCTGTACTATTGCAATTGCCTATTGCAAATGCCAAACAAGACCTCCTGGCTTCTAGTCTCTCACCCTTCCAATTCATTCTTGACCTAGTGCATTAATCTTTATGAAATATGAATCTGACAGTGTTGTTTTCCTTCTTAAACACCTTAAAACTCCCCCACTGTCTTTGGAAAGAAGTCCAAACTCAACATGAAATATTAATGTGAGGAACATAAAGATACCATCCAATTGCTTAAGCCCAAAGCTTTGCAGTCATTCTTGATTCCTCTCTTTCCTTTGTGCCTATTATCTATCAGTAAGTTTTGTCAACTGGATCTCTAAAAACATATCCTGAATCTGTGCACTTCACACCATTCACAGCTATCACTTTTGGCTGAGCTGCCATAATTGCTGTCACCTAAAATATTGCAATAGCCTTCTAACTGGTCTGCCTGCTTCACTCTGCCTCCCTACAGTCTATTCTGCACACAACAGCCAAAGTAGCATTTTTATCTTAGTTTTATTTTTTACAGAGTAGTCTTTTTAAACTGCAAACTAGGTCCTGCTGTTCACCTGCTCAATACCTCCAATGACTTCCTATTTCATGATGAAAAAATGACCTACAAGACCTTAAATGATCTGCCCCCTCTTCCTGTTACCTCTCTTTGCCATTCCTCAAATATATGAAGTTCATTTCCATCCTGGGGCTTTCCCTAAGCAGTTCCCTCTGTCCAGAATGGTCTTAGACACTAAGGTCTCATGGGTGGATTCTTCTCATCATATAGGTCTCAGCTTAAATGTTGCCTTTTCAGAAAGGGCTTCCTGGACTACACAAGTTAAGATCTACCCAGTCAGTCCACCATGTCACCTGTTTTCATTACACTGGCTGTGGTTAAAAACTACACGTGAGAATAACACAACGTCAAAGCTGAAAAGGCCCTTTGAGACTACAGAGTTTAAAGCCAGACAATTTGAGGCTTAGAGAGGGAGAGGGACATGCTCAGCATTACAGAGAGGCAGTCATAGAGCAGATTCTGGAGCCCCAGGGCTCCTGAAAGCTCTTTCCACTGCCCCACGTTGCCTTTCCACTGCCTCTGTTGCTCAGAGATCTGGAAGCCAAGTAACTTCCAGTCTTCTTATTCCCTAGGCTGGTTTAGCTATTCTTTGACATGGAGAAACTTCATACACTTGTCATCAAAGCACAAGGCCATGTGCAAAGCAATACAAGAAGCAGGCAGTTATGGACTCAATCTTTGTAACCACTCCTAATACCCTGGATCAGCCTTATCCACCAATTTTCATCTTCTTCTCATCAAAACGGCTCCTTCCTCAACCTACTTTGCTGTCTCAAATGCCCTATATATCAGTGCTTCTCAAACTTTAATGCATGTAGGAATCTCTCAGGGGATCTTGTTAAAATTGCTTCCAGATGTTTGAGGTGGGTCCTGAGAATCTGCATTTCTAACAAGCTCCCAGGTAACCACAATACTGATGCTGGACCCATTTGAGTAACAAGACTTGCAGATGTTTTTTCATCAGTCCTATTTGTAAGCATCTTCTTCATTTACCTTCGAGATTCCTTTTCCTTACTACTGGGGGCAGTGTGGTATATGAGCAACAGAATTTCCTCTGTAGGTTCCAGTCCTGGATTTGTATCAATTGCTAGCTGTGGAATCTTAGGCGAACAATTTGTCTTCTCCCTGAGCCTCAAGTTTCCTTCTCTGTAAGATGGGTCTGTCACCTGACACAGTGACGCTGTGAGGCCTGAGGGAATTACAAGGCTGTGGTTCAAATTGGACTGTAGATTGAGACTCCTAGGTCCAAAGAATCCTGTGCCAAGGTTGCCTGAGATTTGTATTAATGATTGCTTAACTTCTTTGAAACTTAGTTTCTTTTAATATAATATTCAAATAACCTAGCCCATAGTATGTTCTCAATAAATACTAGTTCTCCCTTCATCCCTTCTCCTTCTATTTCATGAAAGAAAAGGTTGACATTAACCTAAATTTTGAAAGATGAGGTGATGGGGGTGGTTGGTGAACTTGCCCCCAGAAATATAAAGGAAAGTTCTGGAATGCAAAGAGGCTGCCAGCAGCATTACAAACAGAATCAGAGAGAGTAAAACAGATCCCCAGATATAAACAAGATAATTATATTCCTTAAGCTGTGGCTCTTTTTGCATAGTTCCCTTTTGGTTTCTGTGCAGCGTTCCTTCTTCCTTCACCCTATAGGTGTTCTCCCATTCTGGCCCCCCACACGCAATGCATAAAAATAAAACCCTACAAGCACAAAAAGCTTCTCTTGGGAAGAGCAGTAAAGGAGGGGAAGCATCATCTTAATCCCAACTCTGGGGGAGTGGTGTCTTGAGGGACAGAGTAGTAGGGGCAGCTTGGAGGAGAAAAAAGTAAGCTAAGTCCTTTGGGCCTGTGACAAGAAAGAGAAGGAGAACTTGTGGAAGGGAGTGGTCGCTGAGGATAGTCAATGTGGTTCAAAATACCCCATGTCCTCCCTACCTTCATGTGGTCCACAGAGCAGAGCAACAGACCAAAAGATACTCCGATCTTTGTTCAGAAACCCCAGCTTAAGCATATATGTGCATATTCATGAGGCAAAACCACCCCACAACACATTCTGTTCTTATTCCTGTTGGAGTAGTAAGCATATCTCTTTCCCACCTCTCCTGCTGATAACTCAGGCAATTCCTGAGACTTTTTCCCTACTATAATTCAATCCAGACAGAAAGCTTTAAATTCCAGTCTTTCTCAGGCAATATCTCTCTACTCAGCTATAGAAGGCAGCAACAGTTAGTGAAAAGAAAATGATTGGCTTTTGAATAATAAGACTTTGGCTCAAATATAAACTTTCTGTCACTTACTAGGTGTATGACTGTGGGCCAGACCCTTCATCTCTCTAAGCCTCTATTTCTGGGCTTATAAAATTGGAATTATGCCATATTACTCAAGGAGATGTTGTGAGGACCAAGTAAAATGGTGCTTGTAAATGATTTGGCAAATGATGACTGACTGAATGAATACATGCTAATTTACCTCTCCATCATAGGGAACAGTTGAGGAACTCCAGGGCACAGATTACCATGGTTTGTGATTCAACCAGCGGAGCCTTGTGCTTAAGGCAGAGCATCTACAGCCAGCATGCCTGGGTTTGAATTCCAACCCTGCCACTTACTAGTTTTTTCAATTATTAAACAGGGATGATGATTATGATGATAATACTAGTAGCTACCACATGTGAGAATTAAATGAATTAATATGTGTAAATGCTTAGAATGGTATCAAGCACATAGTAAGTGCTTAAAAATTGTTGTTGTTCTCTTTCTCCTACTAAACTGTAAATTCCATAAGGGTAGGAATTTTGGTCTGGTTTATTCAACACTGTTTTCTAGCACCTGAACAATGCCTGGAATGTAGTAAGGGCTTAATATACATTTTTTGAATGAATCAGACTCACCAGCTCTCCCCTGCCTCCGCCTAATTCTGTTGACTGATATCAGTATTTGATACAGGCTAGTGACAGGACAGTTCAGAGCAACAGAAGGCATTTCAGTCCCTAGCCCTTCTCCCATCTCTAGTTCAGCCTAGATGCAACTGTCAACATCCCTGCACTAGGTCTCCTTGTTGACAAGGTAGATGCCTTTTAGTCTTGGTATTAGGAGATTTCAAAAGCCATTGTGTTTGCCTTTCTCTGGATATTAACTGGGAGCTCAGATGAACTGGTAGGCTATGACTCTGTCCTGAACATGTCAATTATGATGTCTCTAACACATGCAGCCTTTTCTAAGGAGAACTGCCATGCCCAAAACCCTAATTAGGGGCATCCCTTAGGCAGCCATGCTTTTAACCACATGATGTGCCCCCTCCCCATCTCAACCACAACTAATTGGACAAAAGTGAACACCTAGCCAAGGGAAGACAATCATACATAGGCCAGCCAGTGACAAGGCATTAAGGATGTAATCTGGTATCAAAAGATGATCTGTGACAATCAAATTCTCTCACAGGAATTTGAATTGGGAAGTCCCAAGAGAAAAAAGCAGTTAGCAGCAGGAACTAAGGACAAAAGGTCATGATGCAGAGAAACTGAAAGAACCGTAAAGGGCCATGACAGGCCAATCATAAGCCAGTTAGGAGAGAGTAGAGAATATGTGGAAGCAAAACCTAGAGGTAAAGAAAATATATATAAAAAAATGAGAATGGAGCAAATAGTGGGCCATATTAATAACAGCACACAGCAAACCATAGCAACTAGTGCTTCTATTTAGAATGACTAGAAAAGCTGGATAAAACAAAATCATCTATGTGAAAGCAACAGACTCAGAGAACTGCTGAGGCAACAAAAACCAGAGAGGCTAACACTACAGAGAGAAAATTACCTTGAAGAGGAAAGTAGAATTTTTTATCTACTTTTACCTTGGTAGTATTTGCCTATTCTGGAGATGTACAGAAAAATGGGAATCTAGGATTTTCACTAGTGGGTAACTCCTTCTAGGGGACAGAGAAACTAGCAGAGCATTTGGTAAAGATTTGAGAGACCTCAAGTACGTTGCCTGTATGCCCTCATATCATTGATAGACACTAGAAATATCTAGGGTATAAGGCAAAAATCCTATGTGGAAAGACACTGAAAAGCAGAGCAGGATTTTATGACAGTATTGTAAGTCAAGGATTAAAGTTCAGGACCCATTAGGAAAGTGGCCCTATAAAATGCACCAGACACTGAGTTAAAAAGCACTTGGAGTCCTGCAGCAAACTAAATGCAACCCAGTAGTATAACCCAGAAGCAACATAGAATAGTTTTAGATTGGATTAAGTTCATCTACCCAGTGGTGTGAAGGTTGAGGTCATTCTAGGGTAACCTCAACTCAACCTCCTACAATTTTGTGTACACCATATCTGGCATTCGCTAAAAATTAATCATGCTGAGACAAAAGATAGGAGCACATAACTAAAGGCAAGAGAAAAAATAGACATTAGAAACATAGCCAAAGATGATCAAAATATTAGAGTTAGCTGATGAGAACTCTAAAATGGTCACAATTAATATGCTCAAGAAAAGAGAGGAAAAGGTAAATAAAATAGATTTAAAAAGGAGAATTACTCCAGATATTTGAAATATATAAAAAAGAATTACAAGGAAAATTTAAAAATTAAAAATATAATACCAAAATTTAAGAATGAATTTGATGGGTCTACCTGAGAATCCTTGTATGTGATGTGACAACTAGATATCCACATGTGCTATGGTTTGAATGTGTCTCCCAAAATTCATGTGTTGGAAACTTAATCCACAATACAAGTGTTGAGAAGAAGGAATTTTAAGAGGTGATTAGGTCATGAGGGCTCTGCCGTCGTGATTGGATTAATGCCATTATTATAGGAGTGGGCTAGTTATCATGAGAATGGGCTCCTGATAAAAGATGAGTTCAGCATCCTTCCTGTCTCTTGTGTGAGTGCTCTCTTACTCTTCTACCTTCTGCCATGGGATGACACATCATGAAGTCCCTTGTAAGATGCTGGCACCTTGATATTAGGCTTCCCAACTTCCAGAACTGTGAGAAATAATTTTTATATAAATTATCCAATCTGTGGTATTCTGTTATAGTAACACAAAACAGAATAAGACAATATGCAAAAGCAGACCTGACTATAAGACATACATTTTCCTCTTGATACTTTCAAGATTTTCTCTTTGTCTTTGGCTTTCAGCTTTATTTATTTATTTTTTTATACAGGGTCTCACTCTGTCACCCTGGCTAGAATGCAGTGGCGTGATCCTACCTTACTACAACCTCAAACTCCTGGGCTCAAATAATCCTCCTGCCTCAGCTTCCTGAGAAGTGGGGACTACGGTGTACACCACAATGCCTGGCTAATTTTTCTATTTTTTGTAGAGATGGGGTCTAGCTGTTGCTCAGGCTGGTCTTGAACTCCTGACCTCAAGAGATCCTCCAGCCTCAGCCTCCCAAAGTGCTAGGATTACAGGTATGAGCCACCACACCCAGCCCAGATTTCAGCATTTTTACTATGATGTATCTTTTGGTTGATATCTTTGTGTTTATCCTAGTTGGGGTCTGTTGAGCTTCCTGAATGTTTAGGGAACTTCAGTAAGAACAAGAGCTGACTTTTCAACAGAAATAATGGAAGCCAAAAGGATTGAGATAACACATTCAAAGTGCAAGGGGAAGGAAAAACTCTCAGCCAAGAAGCCTATATCCAGCAAAGCTACTTTTCAAAAATGAAGGCAAAATAATGACATTCTAAGATAAACAAAAAGTGAGAATTTATTGCTAACAGACCAATACTGAAGCAAATTCTTCAGGCTGAGAGCAAGTGACCCCAGATGGTAATTCAAATACCCACACCCACAAATAAAGAGCACTGGCAAAGATAACTGTGTAATGATTAAAAAACAGTATAAATGCATATTATTTTCTTCTTTCTTCTCTTAACTGATTTAAGAAACAATTGTATAAAACTATATAATCAATGTATTATTGGGCCTATAACATACATAAATGCAATATATTTGTCCATTGCAGCACAAAGGAGGTGGGGGGGGGGAAGTATATTGAGCTAATCAAATGAATGTAGATGGCAACTCCAATACAAAACAAATGATAGGATAGAAAATGATAAATAAAAAGGTTAATATAACAAAAACTAAAATTATATACTTCTTCAATGTATTTAAAAGACATAAAATGAAATAATAATTATAACAATGCACTGCTGAGTTTGTAACACTTATAGGTATAATATGTATAACAATAATATCACAAAATGGGGGAAAAGGGAATAGTGCTATATAGGAGTGACATTTCTATATTTTACTGGAATTAAGTTAGCATAAATCTGAAGTTGATTCTGATAAGTGTAAATGTATATTGTAAGGTCTGTGGCAACCACTAAGGAAATAATTCAAAAATATATAGTAAAATAATCAAAAAAATCAAAATGCTACATTAGAAATATTTATTTAATTCAAAAGAAAGCAGAAAAGGGGGGATAGAGAAACAAAAAATACATAATATATAAAACAGAAAATAAAATTGCAGGCATAAATCCAACTATATCAATAACATTAAAGAATTACAGATTAAATAATCCAATCAAAACACAGAGATTATCAAAATGGATAAATGAACAAAAAGATCCAACTATATGCTATCTACAGGAGATACATTTCAGATTCAAAGATACAAATACATTGAAAGCAAAACAATGAAAAAGGATATATCATACAAACAGCAACCAAAAGAAAACTGGAGTGGTACACTAATATCAGATAAAACAGACTACAACAAAATGTGTTACTAGACATAAAGAGGATCACTTCATGATGATAAAATGGTTAACCTATCAAGAAGATACAATTACAAATATATATGTATCTAGCAATAGAACATTAAAATGCTTGATGCAAAAATGGACAAAATGAATCAAAAAATAAGTAACTCTAAAGTATGGGTTGGAAATTTCAATACCCAATTTTCAATAATAGATAGAAAAATTAGACAGAAGATCGACAAGGAAATAGAATACTTGAATAACACTATAAACCAACTAGAACTAACAGACATCTGTAGAACAATCCACCCACCAACAGCAGACTATACATTCTTCTCAAGTGTACATGAAACATTCTCCATGACAGATCATAAAACATACCTCAATAAATGTAAAAGAATAGAAATAATACCAAGTATGTTCTTCAATCACAATGGAGTGAAATTAGAAGTCAACAACAGAAAGAAATATAGGAAACTCACAAATATGTGAAAACAACATTCTCCTAAATAATCAATGAGTCAAAATCAAAAGAGAAATTAGAAAATATTTTCAGATGAATAAAAATGGAGACACAATAAACTTAAACTTATAGAGTGCAGCTGAAGCAGAGCTTAGAGGGAAATCTATAGCTATACATGCCTATATTAAGAAAAAAGAACTATTTCAAATTAATAACATAACTTTCCACAAAAGACACTGGAAAAAGAAATACAAACTAAACCCAAAGAAAGCAAACAGACTAATAATAAAGATTATAGAAGTTAATGAAATAGAACATACAAAAACAATAGAGAAAATCAATGAAATCAAAACTAGTTTTTTGAAAAGATCAACAAAGTTGACAAATCTTTAGTTAGATTGAGAAAAAATAAAGAAGACTCAATTACTAGAACCAGAAATAAAAGAAGAGACATTACTACTGGCTATACAGAAATGAAAAAGATTATAAAGGAATACTATGAACAATTGTATGCCAATAGATTAGACAACTTAAACGAAATGGACAAATTCCTAGGAAGACACAAACTAGAAACACTGACTCAAGAAGAAATAGAAAATTGGAATAGACCTATATAACAAGAGAAGTGAAAAACTACCTACCAAGAAAGGCTCTGGCTCATATGGTTTCAAATTCTACCAAATGTTTAAAGAATAATTAATACCAATTTTTCACAAAAATTTCTAAAATATAGATGAGGAGGGAACACTTCCCAACTCATTCTATGAGGTCATTATTACTTTGATCCCAAAAGCAAAGACATCACAAGATAAGAAACAACAGACCAGTATCTCTTATGAATATAAATGCAAAAAACCTCAACTAAATATTAACAAATCAAATCCAGCAACATATTTAAACAAAACATACAACATGACCAAGTGGGCTTTATTCCAAGAACGAAAGGTTGGTTCCATATCTGAAAATCAGTTAATATAATATACCATATTGATGAAATATAAAAACAAAACCCACATGATAAAAATAAAAACCACATGATCAACTCAATACCTGCAAGGAAAGCATTTGATAAAATCTACCACGTTTTCATGATAAAAAACACTCAATAAACTAAGAATAGAAAGGAAATTCCTCAACTGGATATAGGGCATCTATGAAAATTCCACATCTATAAAAATTCTCTCTCCTCCCCCCACCTCTCCTCCTGCTACTCCTCTTTTCCATCCTTTCCCTGTTTCCCTCCTCCTGTATCCCCAGCCTTTCTTTCCACTTATTCGTTTCCCTCAGCCTATAAACAAAATCAAGTGCCTTCCATTCTTTTTAACATATAAGTCATGTCATTCCTTTGCTAAGAAACACTAATGGCTTCCCATATCACAGAGAAAAGTCAAAGTCATTATAATGTCTCTTACCTCATCTCCTACTATTAATATTTTTCTTCTCACTTACTTAGTTCTAACAACACTATCCTTCTTGCTGTTACTCACCAAGCATATACCCCACTTAGGGCCTTTGCCTGGATCATTCCAGGTCCCTTCTGTCTGGAATAATGTTCAATATCCATGTCTCACTCCTGTACTTTCTTCACATCTCCACTCAAATGTCACCTTATTATAGAGGCCTTCCCTGATCACTATTTAACACAATCCCCCCACCTCAATCATTCTCTCTTTCCCTTATCCAATTTTATTTTTCTCCCAATCTCCACCACTAGAATGTGTTTTGTTTACTGCTATGTGGCAACACATTGAATAATACTTGGCACTGATCAAGAGAAAAACTGACCCTGATGTCCAGAACTGATCTGATATTCACAGTTAGACCTTGCTGACAGCCAGGTCATTTTGTTCTCCTATTGGACATAAACAGTCTCATAGAAAACAACCTTAGACAAGGTTACTTTGAGACCATGACAAAATGAAACAAAACAAAGTCCCCTTCATAATTTTGTCTAAGTAAGACAAAATCAGGGTGACTGTGCCATCCATAATAAACCCAATCATAAAATTGCCCCTACTTACTGACAGCATTTGAACTAAAGCAAACCCGCACTTTCTTTGACCCTCCCCCAAATCAGTCAAAAAGCCCATATCCTATAATAAACCCTTTCTAACATCCTTTTACTGAGACACCCCATGGTTTCTCGTGCATGGTATGTGTTCTTTCTGGCTGCAACAACAAGCAATCAATTCAACTTACCTAAAAGGTGTCCCTGGTGGTCTTTGGTTGAAGAGCATTAACAGAATTGGTGGTTCCAGTAAGGTTCAATTGAGACTCTCAGTGCCTTGGACTGGAATCCTTAGTAAGTAATAGTGTGCACATCTGAGATCCCTAGTGTCTGTCTGCTCAAGGAGCCACGTGTCCTTGGCTGAAGAATAAATTAATGCTGAATTGGGCTATTACTATTTCACTGAAGCCTATCAGCATTGGGTTTATTTTGTTTTCCTAGGAATAAGTCCCTTTTTGTTATTTTGCTTATCTAATCAGATTTGTATTGTTCCTTGGTGAATTTTTTTCTAGCATCTAACATATGCTTGTCTGATGTCTTAAATGTCATTTGTTTATAAGAGGAGAAGTCTACAGGGAGGGGATGGACATTGGCTCAAAAAGTCTGTCCTCAAACTAGCCTTGGGGGCTGAGAAGTTCAGAATGTTTCTTCTTAGACCAGCATCCTTTGGCCAAACTTTGTCCCAGGTCATCATGGGGCTTCTTCAGTCTGGTTTTTGTGTCCTCAAGAACTTCTGGTATTTTAGTTCCCTCTGCCCAGAATAAGGAAGTTTTGTCCAGCTCCTGATCTGTGATTACCAGTCTTTGACCAAGCTCTGGAAACATAGGTCATACAAGAACCATTTTTATGGGACATGCTATAGCTCTCATGGGATCTTTTCAAGCTAAAACTGCACCTCATCCAGGCCAAATACCCATTTTTGTTTTGGTTTTTGTTTGTTTTTTCATTATAATGCTAACTACTGTGCAAACTGGTATAATCTCACCAAGGAAAATTGGGAATTACAGTGGCTACATTGGGAGAACTTTGATATAGACAAATTGTTCTTTTGTTTTGTTTTGTTTTGTTTTAAACATGCTTTATTTCTTAGAGAACTTTTAGTTTCACAGCAAAATTGAGAGAAAGATATGGACATTTCCTTTACCCCTCTCCACTCAAAAGGTGCCTTAAAACAAAAGAAAACAAAATTATGACTGTCTGCTTTCATTAATAGGTATGAGGAGGCTTCTAAATGCAATTGAGACTCAAAAATTGGTTCCCTAAAATATTCTTTAGGTAAAATTAATGCAAAATATGAGATACTGTCTCCTTAATCAGCACTTCCAGACAGTATTTAGGATTAGCTTCTGATATTGACATACTCAATGTCCTTTCTACCTTCTCATTGATTATTGAAAGTCTGAAACTGCAGATATGATATGTAAACAAAAAATTAACTGGCAAGTCACTCAATTACATGAACTTTAACATTTGGCTGAACATTTTAAAGTGAATTTAGATATCAGAAATAGAGAAATAAGGCCGGGCACAGTGGCTCATGCCTGTAATCCTAGGATGCTGGGAGGCCAAGGTGGGCTGATCGTTTGAGCTCAGGAGTTCGATGTTATCTAAAAGAGAAATTATTTTGTTTAATGTAGAAAAATCCCCTGCTTTGTTTCCATACTTTTCGGTTTAATAAGTGATGGCTTTTTAATTATACAGCTTGATAAAATTGTCGAGGATCCAAATTATGTCAAAATTTGTATAATACTCTCTCTTTATATATATATATATGTCAAAATATCTTTTTCAGAATCTAAATTTTCTTCTGTCTCTTTACAGAAGGTAGATAATTAGCTACTTGTCTAAAGGCTCCCTCTCATTTTTTGGTACTATTTTCTCTCTTCCCCTCTAAGACTTTAAGTGATGTAAAAATCAGTCAGCTGTTATGTACATACTCTAGGAATATTTAGTTCAGGAAAAAAGTCAAAATTATTGAAAAAAAGAAAATGATTAAACTACTCTTTTATGTGGACACTAAAAAGTATATATAATAGCCTTTATAACTATAGCTATGAAATAATAAGGCTTCAATTTCAAGATAAAAGTTTTGATATTCAAGAGAGGGGAATTAAGGGCATCCAAATGGGAGCAGATGAGATCAAACTCTCACTCTTTGCCGATGATACAATATTATACCTAGAAAACCCCAAGGATTCAACCAACAGACTCCTAGAATTGATAAATGAATTCGGTAAAGTCTCAGGATACAAAATGAATACACACAAATCAAAGGCATTCATTTACGCCGATAACAGTCAAGCCGAAATTCAAATAAAAAATGCAATAGCTTTTACAATAGCCTCAAAGAAAATTAAATATCTAGGAATATATTTAACAAAAGAAGTGAGAGACATATACAGGCAGAACTATGAAACACTAAGAAAAGAAACTGTAGAAGATGTAAACAGATGGAAAAATCTACCTTGCTCATGGATTGGTAGAATCAATATCGTTAAAATGCCCATACTACCTAAAGTGATCTACAGAATTAATGGAATCCCAATCAAAGTACCATCATCATTCTTTACAGATCTAGAAAAAATAATTCTACGCTTTGTATGAAATCAGAGAAGACCTTGTATAGCCAAAACAATCTTAAGTAAAAAGAACAAACTGGGAAGTATCAGTCTACCAGACTTCAGGCTGTACTACAAGGCTATAGTAACTAAAACAGTATGGTACTGGCACAAGAACAGAGACATAGACCTTTGGAACAGGACTCAGAATCCACAGATGAAACCATCCACGTATGGTAATCTAATCTTTGACAAAGCAGACAAAAATATACACTGGGGAAAAGAACTTCTTTTCAATAAATGCTGCTGGGAAAACTGGATAGCTACATGCAGAAGAATGAAACTGGATCCCCACTTCTCATCTCTCACAAAAATCAATTCACAATGGATAACAGACTTAAACATAAGGCATGAAACCTTAAGAATCCTAGACAAAAATGTAGGGAAGACCCTTTCAGATATCACCCTACGCAAAGAATTTATGAGGAAGACCCCCAAAGCAATCACAGCAGCAACAAAAATAAATAAATGGGATCTTATCAAATTAAAAAGCTTTTGCACAGCCAAGGAAACTATCATTAGAGCAAATAGACAGGCTACAGAATGGGAGAAAATATTTTCTCTCTACACATCCAATAAAAGGCTGATAAAAAGAATCTATCTAGAACTTAAAAATAATCAACAAGAAAAAATCAAACCCCATCAACAAATAGGCAAAGGAAATGAACAGAAACTTTTCAAAAGAAGATAGAAGAATGGCCAGCAAACATATAAATAAAATGCTCAACATCTCTAATCATTAGAGAAATGTAACTCAAAACCACAATGAGATATCACCTATCCCCAGTGAGATTGGCCTCTATCAAAAAATCCCAAAACAACAAATGCTGGTGAGGATGTGGAGAGACAGGAACACTCTCACACTGCTGGTGGGACTGCAAATTAGTGCAACCTCTGTGGAAAAGAATTTGGAGATACCTCAAAGAGTTAAAAATAGAAATACTGTGCAATCCAGCAATAGCACTATTAGGCAACTACCCAAAGGAACAAAAGTCATTCTATAATAAAGACATCTGCACCCGAATGTTTACGGCAGCATAATTCACTATTGCAAGGATGTGGAAACAACCCAAGTACCTGTCAATTCATGAGTGGATTATTAAAATTTGGTATATGTATACAATGGAATATTGCTCAATTATAAGAAACGACAGTGATCTAGCACCTCTTATATTTTCCTGGACTGAGCTTGAGCCCATTGTCCAAAGTGAGGTATCACAAGATCGGAAGAATAGGCTCCACATGTACTCACCATCAAATTGGCACTAACTGATCAACACTACAATGCTCACACGGTAGTAATATTCTCCAGGGATTAGGGGGTTGGGGGGGGTAACTCATAACTATTGGATACAGCGAGCATTGTAGAGGGGAAGGGCATGCCTCTAATCCTCACTTGGGTGAGGCAAAGACATAAAATGTAACCAAAATATTTGTACCCTCATAATATCCTGAAATATATGTATACACACACACACACACACACACACATAAATAAATAAAGTTTTCATATGATTCTGTCAATAATTAGTTTACCCCAAAAAATGTTACCATAATATTTTGGTTTGTTCAGGATCAAGGCTGATTCTCATGATTCAAACTTTCTAAATTATCCCACATGTAGTTTTATGGGTTAAATAAGTTCTATTTCCATAACTTCTTTAAAATTAAAAAGCATATTTTAAAAATTATTTTTAACTAATTAAAATTATTACGAGGGCTATCTTTTCATGCATTTAATTTATGAAATTTTTACAATGCTGCAATTCATAAAGATTTAATGTGTGAACTAAATTGTAATTTCTAGATTCTTAACTAGTTTTAAACACTTAGACCAGAGTTAATTAATAAGTAATCTTTAAATCCCTGTATAGTCTCTAAAAGAAAAAATACATATAAATATATACACAAAAAACACTGGTTATGAAAAATAATTTTTATTTGTCCTCATTTCTTAAAATGCCAGTAGATTAACAAAATATGCAAATGTCTTTGGATAATAATGTATCTATGTTTAGGTTTGCTCCTCAAAGTTTTTAAATAATATGAGATAAATGTAGTTGGAAAATGTTGCTGGATAGTTTTTAACTTCCTGTTCTCTGGTTTCTTTTGTGTCTAGAGGGGGAAAAAAAGAACAAATTTGTTACTTTAACCAGGGCACTTGGGGAGAGATGAAGAGAGGTTGGTTACTGGGTACAAAAATACAGTTAGATAAAAGGAATAAGTGTTCAATAGCACAATAGGGTGTCTATTGTTAACAATAATTTATTGTATATTTCAAAATAGCTAGAAGAGAAGGTCTGAAATGTTCCCAACACAAAGAAATGATAAATATTTGAGGTAATGGATATCCTAATTACCCTGATTTGATCACTATACATTGGATGCATGTATCAAAATATCATATGTACCCCATAAGTGTGTATAATTATGTATCATACTTTTTAAAAAGTTTAAAATTGGTTTCTTTAAACTTAGTAATGTAGACAATTATACTGAGTACAAAGCTTAGAGTTACAACTATGTAAACAAGATAATAAATCTGATTTTGTTTATTTAAATAGTTTTTAAAAAGTTATTTCTGTTCATTCAGATGGTAGATTTATATGATATATATAATTTTTAATCTGCCAACAAGATAATTATAATTTAAAGCTATAGTTAAAGCTTTACATTATTACCTATTTATATAGCTTTATATCTGAATATGCCTAAATGCATTTAAATAAAGGTTTATTAATAGAGCCTTTACTATAATTTGTTAAATAAATAATGTACCAAAGGAAGAAAGTTAGAATTTGGGTTTTTCATATAAAATGTCTAAGTTATGTTATGCCTAAATTAGTGGAGGTTCCTTTTTGTCACCAAATTATCCTTTTAACTCAGTGCTTTTAGCATAGTCTTAAATTATTTTATTAGAGATTCCCTTGGATAGCTCTGACCTAGTTTTATTTATTCATTTTTTAAAATGCTATCACAAACCTAAATTCACTGTTAAAATATAAAACACTCCCAGAAATTAAATCATCTTAGATGGCTAAAATAAATGCCCTTACCTCAGCCTGCCAGCTGATAAAAAACAAAACCAAATATTTCTATTGATAGTAGATATGTTTGGGGGCTAGCCCACCAATTTAGATATTTGGAATGCTTTGGAAACAGAGAGATTTTTAATCTTGAGAAAAAGTAAAAATAAAAAAATAGAATACAAATTGAGGAACTTTCAGATGCTTTGCTGTTACCTAAGGAAATAACTATAATGAAAATAAAAGTAACTCAAAGTTTAATACAAAGATCCAGAATCTCATGGTAGTGCTTTAGCTGGCCACTATACCAAACAAGCAGCATTAACCAAGTTAACTGCTCCTGTGATTACACAGAAAAGAGAGACCTTGGAGAAATTCAAAGAGGCTATTATTAACTGGCAGAGGCCAGTCCCTGATTCAGAAAAGAAGGGAATGAAAAAGTTAAGATGTTCATTGCATAAAGATAACATTTGGCACTCTCAGGATGGCCAACTGATAGTGCCAAATAATTTAAAATGGAATTTAGCAAAAATGCTTCATGACATTACCTATAATAACAGAGAAAACCAGTAACAATATTAAATCATCATTGATGGTGTTTTCTGAGGATGTTCCAAAATGTGTCCTACGTGCCAATGCAATCCTGGTAAAACTGAAGAGGTGGGACATGGACAGAAATCAATGTATATAACCTGAGCTTTTGTACTCCCATGAAGAGCTGAAATAAAAAAAAAAAAAATTACTATACCTAGCAAAAAAAAAAAAAAAAAAAGCCAGTTAAACACTTCCAAATGGAATTTATACAAATGCCTCCTGCAATAGGCAATGAATATGTTCTGATTATTGTTTGTTTACTTTCAGGGTGAATTAAAGCTTTTCTTTACTGGAGTGCCACTACCCCAACTGTGACCCTCCCCAAAAAAACTGTTCGATTTCGTTTTCTAACTTGGGAACTCCTATTTGTCTCTCTAATTACAGAGTTGCTCATTTTACTAGTGTTATTAAGGAACTCTATAAATGCTTTTTACTCATAAAATTCATTCTGAGTAAAAATTCATTCCACAGTCCTTAGAAAAAATATACAGGACTATTTTTCTGCGATCTGACATCATAATGAATTCTAAATCTAAAATTAAAAACACTCTCAGAAACCCTTGAACTTCCATGTCCTAAATCTTACCATTAGCTTTAACGTATATATATAAAATCAACCTCCCTGGGATCCACAGGTTGTCTCTTTGTAAAATAATAATGGGCCACTCCATGCATTTTGTATTACAAGCAGATATGATTAATTACTGCAAGAGACTCATATGATACTTCCAGCTTTATCATCAACAAGTACAAGCTGCATTTCCAAAACACCCATCTAAAAGCCCTCTACATGATCTGCAACCTTGAGAGGTAATCTTTTGGAAAAAAACACCAGAAAAAACTGCCCTTGAGCCTTGATGAAAGGACCTTATCAGATACTGTTACAACTGAAACAGCAATAAAACTCCAACGTATAGATCCTTAGACTCATGTTTCCCAGCTCAAAATATCTATATCCTTTCCTCTTGACTACTGAACATCCATTCCATCTAGAAATCATAAACTGAGGATTCTTAGGAATCTCCTAAAATCCACTGACTTCAGAGATGGACAGCTTATGCCCAAGACAGTAGAATGAGATTAATTTTCTGATTCTTCAATACCCTTTCCAGTCCCTTTAATACTAATCTAGCCTATTATTCCACTTTGGTGCCCTCTAAACTCTCCCTTGTCTTCATCTTATTATTTTTGGCCCCTATGGTCTCCTACCACCTAAGAGAAAGCAAAACTCTCTTATACATTTTTCCCAAACCATAGCTACTGCTTGAATCTAATAGGTTGCTGGATCTGTCACCGCCCCCTCATCTGACTCTTCTGAGAAAAATGTAATAGCTATTCTTTTAAATATTTCAAAAAACAAATTCCCCTCAACAGGCCCCTCCTCATACTTAAATTTCCCTCACATCATTAATCCCAATATTTCATCTTATTAAAGTTAAACCTTGCACTCACATTGACAAAATGCTGAGGTCATTACAATCCTATGAGCAGGCCTGGTCAATTAGAAATAGGCACACATATTGGGATTATCCTGGCTCTGATAATCAGCTTGTTTTCTTCAGAGAAACATAAGTTTGCTTTACAGAAACTGATTCCAGTGAAGGCATTTGTACACGTTGAAGGACACAAAATTCATTCATTCCTATTATAATAAATGAAACTTACACTCTCAATACAAACTGTGATCCACTAGGATATTATTTCTTAAATGGACATCAGGCTTATACCTGTTCACTGAACACTAACTTATTCTTTGTATTTAGAGTACTTGTTAGATATTTCCAGTTATATAAAACTACCGTCCCTCTAATAAATGATGTTTGCTTAAAAAAATAGCCAGAAGCCTCCAAAATAAATAAGCACAGATTATTCTAGAAAACTTCCAAGAGGGATAACTTATTTCCTTCTCATTTGAGCTATAATTTCCACAATTGGAATAATACAACTAGAAAAGATGGTTCAAAACTTGTCTCTAACTTTAGCAGAAGTAATTAAATGGTAGTATTTCTACTCTGGAAGCCCAAAAAACTAATCTAAATTCATTAACTAGAGTTATCAAGGACAATTGTATAGCCTTTGATTTCTTCTTGGCCAGCAAAGGGAAAGTTTGTGATATAGCAAATGCTTTTTTGTTGCATCTATATAAATACTAAGGGCTAGTAGAACAGTCTTTGACTAGGCTCAAAGAGAAAGCACCTGGCTGTCTAAAACAGACCCTGCTGAATTCTGGGACATATTTTCATTACCTGGGTTTCATATTCTAGGCACCTGACTTTAAGATCTGTTACAAGGACTAATGGTCATTTTATTTTTGACAACTGTCTGTGTTGTCTGATATATCCTATCCAGAATCGTCAATGCTACTAAGCAGCTATACCATAGTCATTTGTGATGGTTCAAAAACTCATCTTACAACAAAAGGAGAAGAAATATCAACCTTAGTTATAGATGACATTAAGACAATGTTCTGATCTTAATAAAATGTTGACAATGGTGAAAATTTGTATATCATGGATTAATAGCCTATATACTGACTTTATGTATCTTTGGCCATTAGGGAGAACTGACAAAGAAAATAATCCGCCCTTAACATCCAGAATTAATCTGACATTCACAGCTATACCTCAAAATTATAAAAAATGGATCTGATATCATAAGCAGGCCATGTTGTCCTCCCATTGGGCGTAAACAATCTCAAAGAATACAATCTCAGACAAGGGTATTCTGAGACCACAATAAAATGAAATAAAACAAGGGTACTTCATAATTTTGTCTAAGCACAGACTAAAACAAGGTCATAAAATTGTCCCCACTTTCTTGCAGCACCCAATCTAGAGCAAATCCCCAATTCCTTCAGCCCTCCTGCAAATCACCCAACAAAGCCCAAATCCTGTCATAGGTTCTTTCTAATATCCTCTTACTGAGACACTCCCTGATTCCTCACAGTGTATTCTCCCTAACTGCAAGGAGTAATAAACCCAACTTGTTTAATGGCAGGTGTGTCCCTCATGGCCTTTGGCTAAAGGTCATTAACATCACATATGTTGAAAGAATAACTCATAAAATCTGCCATGTTTTCCCACTTGCTCCACTGGAGATGACTGTGGGATTGCCAAATCCAGCAGCTTTTCTTAAGTTAAATCCCCTTAAACACATTATAAACCATCACATCGTTGACTGCTCTCTTCTACCCTTCTGAGGATTCATGATTCCACTTTCTCCTGGTCTCCTCTTACCTTTCTGATTCCATTGCTTTCTTCTCTTCCCAGTCCTTTCTTAAATGTTGGAGATCCATAAGATTCCACACACTCTCTTGGGGGATTTCACTTTACTCCTAGGGTTTCAAATACCATAAATATGTGAATGATTCCAGAATTTCTATCTTCTACCAAGATCTTTCCCCCATCTGCCTGTTAACTACACCTGGAGGTACCAAATTAACAACTGCCAAGCCATTACGTTCTCCACTTTCCTTTTAGAATCCTTGCTTGGAAATCGTTGCTTAGGAATCACATGGCTCTGTGCTGGCACATACCTGCTTCTTGCAACCCACTTTAGTGAGATATAATTAGCCAATAAGGGCCACCATCTAAAACATGATGTGCTACAGTCTGAAAATTGTTTTGGCTCAAGATAATCTTTCTTATCATCTTAATTTAGAAAAGTTGAAATGCTGAGAAGCAAACATTACCTCTAGTGGTAACAGTCTGACTTCTAAACTGCTATGTAATATAAGGACAATAGACTTTTATATTTAAGAGAAAAATATCACCAAACCTTTATGAACTCCCAAATAATAAATACTAATAGAGAATATAAGCTATAAAATAATAAACATCCATTGATTACTTTGCTATGTGCCTCGTGTGTTGTTAAACTCTTCTGTATGTATCATCTTTAATCTTCATAACAACCCTATGATGCAATTTTCTAATGAAAAAACTAAAGACTAGAGAGGTTAAGTAACTTACCCAAGATTATATAGTTAGAAAGTAGTAGAGCCAGTATTCAATCTCAGACTGTCTTGGAGGAGGAAATGATTTTTTAAGCAGGATACAAAAAGTGTTAACCATTTAAAAAATAGATAAATTTGAACATGTTAGCATTAAAGATTTCAGTTCATTAAAGAGATCTTTTATCAAAAAGTCTCAAAACAACAGATGTTGGTGAGGATGCAGGGAGAAAGGTACACTTATAACACTTTTGGTAGGACTGCAAACTAGTACAACCTCTATGGAAAGTAGTATGGAGATACCTCAAAGAACTAAAAGTAGAACTACCATTCGATCCATCAATCCCACTACTGGGTATTTACCCAAAGGAAAAAAAGACATTTTATAAAAAAAGACACTTGCACTCGAATGTTTATAACAGCAAAATTCACAATTGCAAACATGTGGAAATAACCCAAGTGCCCATCAGTACATGAGGGGATTAATAAAATGTGGTATATGTATACCATGGAGCACTATTCGGCCATAAAAAAAATGGTGATCTAGTATTTTTTGTAACAACCTAGATGGAACTGGAGACCATTCTCCTTAGTAAAGTATCACAAGAATGGAAAAACAACCACCACATGTACTCAATACTAAATTGGAACTAATTGATCAAAACTTATGTGCACATATGGAAGTAAAACTAAAGAGAGATCAAGTAGGTGCGGGGAGGAGGGGATGGGTGTATACATACATAATGAGTGTGATGTACACCATCTAGGGGATGGACACGCTTGAAGCTCTGATTGGAGGGGAGGGGCAAGGGCAATATACGTAACCTAAACTTTTGTACCCCCATAATATGCCAAAATTAAAAAAAAAGAAAGAAAAACACTTATGTGCACATATGGAAATAAAACTAAAGAGAAATCAAGTAGGTGTAGGGAAGAGGGGATGGGTAACTTCACACCTAATGGGTACAATGCAAACTAACTGGGTGAAGGGCACATTTATAACTTTGACTCAAATGGTACAAAAGCAAATTATGTAACCAAAACGTGCATACCCCATAATATTCTGAATTTTTTAAAAAAGAGATCAACAAGAAAGTAAAACAAAAAGATATTTGCAATGCATATATTTGACAAAGGACTTATATCCAAAATATGTAAAGAACCCTTACAAGTCAATGACAAAAGATAGACAGCCAAAAGACATACAAAAGAAGATATCCAAATGGCTAACAAACATTTTGAAAAGGTTCTCAACTTTGTTAGTCATCAGAGAAATGCAAAAGAAAATCATAATGAGATACCACCAGAATGACTAAAGTAAAAAATATAAAAAATAAAAAAAATATAAAAATGCCAGGTGTTGGTGAGAAATTAGAGCGTACACTACTGGTGGAAATGTAAAGTGGTATATCTACTTTGGAAAAGTGTTTGACAGTATCTATTAAATCTGAATGTATGCACACATAATGACCCATCAGTCCCATTCCTAGGTATATACCCAACAGAAATACATGCATGTTCACTGCAAAGAACATAAAGAAATAGTTAAAGCAGCACTGTTCATAACTGCCAATAATTGAAAACTACTTAATGGCTATCAATAGCAGAATGGATTAAATAAATAAATTGTGGTATATTCACACAATGGAATATAATACAGCAATGTGAGTAAACCAACAACAACTATTGGAACACCATGGATGAGTATTACAAACATAATATTAAGCAAAAGAAGCTGGAGACAATAATGGATATGGTATGATTTCATTTATCTAAATTACCAAGCAAAAGTGATCTATGATGTTAGAAATGAGGATAACAGTTTCCACTGGAAGGGGACATGGGGGTGGTTCTTCTAGGGTGGTGTTAAGGTTCTGTCTCTTGATCTGAGTACTGTTGCATAGGTGTGTTCATTCTGTGAAATTCAATGAGCTGTACACATACAATTTGTGTACTTTTCTCTATGTATATTTCAATAAAAACAATACAAAAACAAAATAAACAAACAAAAACCCAGACAGTCTGCACCCAGATACCACACACTTAACCATGACACCATTCTGCCAGTGAATAGAGAATGGAAGAGCCAAGCTGAGATGTAGATGCTGGTCCTACTCATTAGTGAGTTACTCATGCCAACACAACACATTTGGTTTAATTGCTTTCTTGATAATGACAAATGACTGCATATAACTGGTTTGGGAGTCACATGCAGGTATCTGAAGCTCTGGTTGTTGAATTTTCAAAATCCAAGAGCCCTGCCCCAGCTATCTGCTGAGGTAGGGGTGCTGGCATTTCTGAAACCCACAGTAATTGTGACTGTTCTGTTCCAATGGAACATTGCTTGTCAGGGGCAGGAGTGGAGAGGTTGTCTGAGCTACAGAAATAGAAAGTGAAGATTGTGGTGATTCTGAAATAAGCATATTGACTTGAAGGAGAGCCTAACTAAAGAAACTTCCCTGAAGACCATCTCCCTTGGTGGGTGGAGCTCTTCTCACAGCACTTGGCAGGAAATAGATGTTAAATAATCACAAAAATAAGAGCATAATTATAGATCATGAAAAGTGCTATTAAGTAAAAAATGGGATGAGAGATCACAATGAGGAAATCACCTGGCTTAGTTTGGGGCCTCAAGACAAGATTCCCTGAGGAATTAACATTTAACCAGAAAGCTGGAGGATAAGAGACACAGGCAAAGAAATGGAGGGAAAGTGTCCAAGTCAAAATGATGTGTGCTAAGGCCTTGAGAAAGAGAGGAGAACAGCATGTTTGAGGACAAGGAAGAGCTCCAATGTAGCTGGAGGAGCGTGAGTGTGGGGAAAAGAATGCTGTGAGATGAAGCTATAGCGGTACTCTGTGGAGATAGTGCAGAGTTTGGAGGGCATATTAAGAGTTTTAGATTTTAAGTGCAATGGGAAACCATTACAAGATTTAAGGAAGGGTGTGGTATGATCTTGATTTACATTTTTATTTCAACAGATTTAGAGGGTACAAAGGGTTTTTTGTTACATGGATGAATTGTACAGTGCTAAAGTCTGGGCTTTTAGTGTACCCATCATCCAAACAGTGTATGTTGTACCCAATAGGTAATTTTTCATCCCTCACACCTCTCCCAACCTCCCCCCTTTTGAGTCTCTAATGTGCATTATACCACTCCGTATGACCATGTGCACCCATAGGCTTAGGTCCCACTTATAAGTGAGAACTTGCAGTACGTGTTTTTCTGTTCCTGAGATCCTTCACTTAGGATAATGGCCTCTAGTTCCATCCAAGTTGCTGCAAAAGACATTATTTCATTCTTTCTTATGGTTGAGTAGTATTCCAAGGTGTGTGTGTGTGTGTGTGTGTGTGTGTGTGTGTGTGTGTGTGTGTGTATCAGATTTTCTTTATCCACTTATCAGTTGATTGGCAAGTATGTTGATCCCTTATCTTTGCAACTGTGAACTGTGCTGCAATAAACATATTAGTGCATGTGTCTTTTTTATATAATGAATTCTTTTCCTTTGGGTAGATGCCCATCCATGGGATTGCCAGATCAAATGGTAAGTTTACTTTTAGTTCTTTATGGAATCTCCATACTGTCTTGCATAGAGGATGTACTAATTTACATTCCAACCAACAACATATAAACATTCCCTTTTGACCACATCCATGCCAACGTCTATTGTTTTTTGACATTTTACTAATGGCCACTCTGATAGGAGTAAAGTGGTATTTCATCGTGCTTTTGGTTTGCATTTCCCTGATGATTAGTGATGTTGAGCATTTTTTCATGTTTGTGGATTATTTATATCTTCTTTTGAAAAATGTTCATATATTTGCCCACTTTTTAATGGGGTTATTTGCTTTTTTGCTAATTTTTTTTAATTCCTTATAAATTTTGGATATTAGTCCTTTGTCAGATGTGTAGTTTGTGAATATTTTCTCCCATTCTGTAGGTTGTATATTTAATCTGTTGGTTATTTCTTTTGCTGTGCAGAAGCTTTTTAATTAAGTCCCATTTATTTATTTTCATTTTTGCTGTATTTGCTTTTGGGGATTAGTCATAAATTCTTTTCCTAGGCCAATGTTGACCATATAGTTTTTCCTAGGCTTTCTTCTAGAATTTTTAGAGTTTAAGATCTTATATTTAAGTGTGTAATCCATCTTGAGTTAATTTTTTTATATGGTGAGTGATAAGGATCAAGTTTCATTCTTCTGCATGTGGCTCTCCGATTTTCCCAGCACCATTTATTGAATAGGGTATCCTTTTCCCAATGTATGTTTTTGTCTGCTTTGATTAAGATCAGTTGGTTGTAGGTATATGGTCTTATTTCTGGGTTCTCTATTCTGTTCCACTGATCTATGTGTCTACTTTTATGCCAGTACCATGCTGTTTGGGTTACTGCAGTCTTGTAGCATAATTTGAAGTAAGGTAATTTGATGATTCCAGATTTGTTCTTTTATTTTAGATTCTTTTGGCTATTCGGGCTGTTTTTTTATCCCATGTGAAATTTAGGATTGTTTTTTTCTAATTCTGTGAAAAATGACATTGATATATGGATGGGAATTACATTTAATCTCTAAGTCACCTTGGGAAGTATGGACATTTGAACAATATTGATTCTTCCAATCCATGAGCATGGGATGCTTTTCCATTTGTGTCCTCTACAATGTCTTTCATCCATGTTCTATAGTTTTCTTTGTAGAGCTCTTTTACATCCTTGGTTAAGTATATTCTTGGTATTAAGAAGACATTATAACTGAGACCACAGAAATACAAAAGATCCTTCAAGACTACTATTAATAGGAATATCTCTATACACACAAACCAGAAAAGCTAGAGGAAATAGATGAATTCCTGGAAACATATAGACTCTCAAGCTCAAATCAGGAAGAAATAGAAATCCTGAACAGACCAGTAATGAGAAGTGAGACTGAATCAGTAATAAAAAACATCTCAACAACAACAAACTATGCATAGAAGGAACATACCTCAAAATAATAAAAGCCACACATGGCAAATCCATGGCCAATATCATACTGAGTGGGGAAAAGTTGATGGTATTCCCCCTAAGAACTGGAACAAGGTAAGGATGCCCACTGTTACCACTTCTATTCAACATACTACTAGAAGTCCTAACCAAAGCAATTAGGAAAGAGAAAGAAAAAAAGGGCATCCAAATCATGAATGAGGAAGTCAAACTATCCCTATTTGCTGATGATATAATCTTATACCCAAAAAACCCTAAAGATGCCTCCAAAAGACCCTTAGAATTGACAGATGAATTCAGTATAGTCTCAGGTTACAAAATCAATGTATACAAATCAGTAGCATTTCTATACACTACTAACAATCAAGCTGAGAATCAAATCAAGAACTCAATCCCACTTCCATAGCTGATTTCTATTTTTAAAAGATCATTCTTACTGCCTTGTGGTGAATTTATTATAGGATGAGATGAGAGGAAATGAGACCAGTTAGGAGGCTGTTAAAGTAATCCAGCTGAGAGATACTGGTGGCTTAGATTTAAATGATGGCCATGGAGAGTGCCAGTGTGCATAGATTTGGGATACATTTTGCACATAGAATTGACAGGGCTCACTGGTGCATAGAAGTGGTGAATGAGAGAAAGGGAGACATCCAAATGATGTTCAGGGCTCTTGGCATGAGCCATTGAGTGGATCGAGGTACATTTACTGAGATAAGGAATATAAAGGAAGATCAGATTTGGACTAGGGGATAGAGGAACAACCCAAGAGCTCAGTTTTGAATATGTTAGGTTTGAGATGCCAGGGAGATGATGAGATGGAGATGTTAAGTTGGCGGTTGGAGCAGAAAACCTGGAGCTCAGAAAATATATATGGGCTAGAAATATTTGAGAGTTGTTGGCAAAAAGATGCTGTTTAAAGCCATGGGTGTGTATGAAGTCCCTGGAAAGATTATAGAAGAAATGGAAACAGTCAAGAGCTGAATTCTGAGGAAAGTTCAAATTTTAGAAGTTAGAAAAAGAGAAGGAAACAACAGAGGAGGAATAGCAACAGAAAAAATAGCAAAGAGGCTGGAGGAGAACTAAGAAATTGGGAAAAATTTCAAGGAGGAAGGAGTGATCACTGGGGTCAAATGTGGCAGAGAGGACACAATAGAATTAGCCCTGAAGGTTTTGTTGGATTTAATATCGCTGAGGTGCTTGCTGACCTTGGCAAGAGGAATTTTCTTCAAGTGGTAAGAGTGGAAGCCAGCTTGTAGTGGATTGAAATGTGAGAGGTAGGTGAGCAATTCAAGACATTGAGTGGCTGGGTGCAGTGGCTCACAACTGTAATCCTAGCACTTTGGGAGGCTGAGGCAAGAGGATTGCTTGATCTCAGGAGGTTCAGACTAGGCTGAGCAAGAGCGAGAGACCCTGTCTCTACTAAAAATAGAAAAATTAGCCAGGCATCATGGAGCACACCTGTGGTCCCAGCTACTTGGGAGGCCAAGGCAAAAGGATCACTTGAGCCCAGGAGTCAAATTCGTATTGATTGATCAACACTCATGGGCATACATGGTAGCAACATTCATCAGGTGTTGGGCAGATGGGAGGGGGAGGAGGGTTAGGTATAGTCACACCTAATGGGTACAGTGTGTACCATCTGGGGGATGGACATGTTTGTAGCTCTGACTCGGGTGCTGCAAAGGCAATATATGTAACCTAAACTTTTGTACCCCCATAATATTCTGAAATAAATATATATATTTTAAAAATAGATACTGAAATTAGAAGTTAGGGATTTTATTTTTTTATTCTTTTTTCAGCATATTGTGGGGGTACAAAAGTTTAGGTTATGTATATTGCCCTTGTCCCTCCCCACCTCCCCTGAGTCAGACCTTCAAATGTGTCCATCCCCTAGACAGTGCGCATTGCTCTCATTATGTATGTATACACCCATCCCCTCCCCCACCCACATCTGCCCAACACCCGATCAATGTTATTCCTAAATGTGCTCTTAGGTGATGATCAGTGAAACCAATTTGATGGTGAGTACATGTGGTGCTTATTTTTCCATTCTTGGGGTACTTCACTTAGTAGAATGGGTTCCACCTCTTTCCAGGAAAATAAAAGAGGTGCTATATCACCATTGTTTCTTATAGCTGAGTAGTACTCCATGGTATACATATACCACATTTTATTAATGCACTCATGTATTGATGGGCACTTGGGTTGTTTCCACATCTTCGCAATTGTGAATTGTGCCGCTATAAACATTCGGGCTTTGTTATAGAATGTCTTTTGTTCTTTTGGGTAGATGCCCAATAATGGGATTGCTGGATCAAATGGTAGGTCTACCTGTATCTGTTTAAGGTATCTCCATATTGCTTTCCACAGAGGTTGCACTAGTTTGCAGTCCCACCAGCAGTGTATGAGTGTTCCTGTCTCTCCACATCCACACCAACATTTATTGTTATGGGATTTTTTGACAAAGGCCATTCTCACTGGAGTTAAGTGATATCTCACTGTGGTTTTGATTTGCATTTCCCTGATGATTAGAGATGCTGACCATTTTTTCATATGTCTTTTGGCCATTCTTCTGTCTTCTTTTGAAAAATTTCTGTTCATGTCCTTTGCCCACTTTTTGATAGGGTTGTTTGATTTTTTCTTGCTGATTTTCCTGAGTTCCAAATAGATTCTAGTTATCAGTCCTTTATCAGATGTGTAGCATGCGAAAATTTTTTCCCATTCTGTAGGTTGTCTGTTTGCTCTCATGACTGTTTCTTTGGCTGTGTAGAAGCTTTTTAATTTAATCAGGTACCATTTACTTATTTTCGTTGTTGCTCTGATTGCCTTTGGGGTCTTCTTTATAAATTCTTTGCCTAGGCCAATGTCTATAAGTGTCTTTTCCACATTTTCTTCTAGAATTCTAATAGTTTCACACCTAAGATTTAAGTCTGTTATCCACCGTGATTTGATTTTTGTGAGAGGTGAAAGGTGTGGGTCTTGTTTCAGTCTTCTACACGTGGCTATCCAGTTTTCCCAGCACCATTTATTGAATTAGGATTCTTGTCCCCAGAGTATGTTTTTGTCTGCTTTGTCAAAGATTAGATGGCTATATGAGGATGGTTTTATATCTGGATTTTCTGTTCCATTCCACTAGTCTGTGTCCCTGTACTTGTGCCAATACCATGCAGTTTTAATAACCACAGCCTTGTAGTATAGTTTGAAGTCTGGTAAATTAATACCTCCCACTTTGTTCTTATTGCCTAAAATTGCTTTTGCTAAATGGGGTCTCCTCTGGTTCCATACGAAGCATAGAATTATTTTTTCTATATCTGTGAAAAATGATGTTGGTAATTTAGTAGGGATTGCATTAAATCTGTAAATCACTGTGGGTAGTATAGACATTTTAACAATGTTGATTCATCCGATCCACGAGCATGGTATATACCTACATAATGAGTGCAATGCGCACTGTCTGGGGAATGGACACGCTTGAAGCTCTGACTCGGGGGTTGGCGGGGCAAGGGAAATATACATACCCTAAACTTTTGTACCCCCATAATATGTTGAAATTAAAAAAAATAATGTATAGTATTTTTATCCATTATTTTAAAACTAATCTATACTATCGGAGTCAGGATGGTGATTATCCTTGGCAGAGAAAAGCAGGTAGTTTCTGGAAGAGAGACAGAAAATGGTGTTGGTAACATTGTATTTTCTTATTTGAGCATTGGTCCTATAGCTGTTCTCAGTTTGTGAAAAATCATCAAGCAGAAAGCTGAATGCTTATAATATGAGCCCTTCTCTTTATGTATATTTCAATAAAAACTGAAATAAATGTGAATAAATAAATCTAAAAGAAAACCAATAAAAGAGTACCTACCTCTGGAAAAAAAGAGACTACTGGAATTGATAAATAAATCCAGCAAATTGTCAGGTTACAAAATCAATGTATACAAATTAGTAGCATTCATATACACCAACAACAGTCAAGCTGAGAATCAAATCAAAGACACAATACCTTTCACAATAGCAACAAAGAAAATAAAATACCTAGGAATATATTTAACTAAGGAGGTGGGTTGGTACATTCTGAAAGAAGTAACTCTTGACTTTGGCCTGGTATAAGAGAATCCAATCAGTCCTGGCACATGTTGACAGCAGATGAAAAGCAACACATGGCAAATAACCTTGTCCTTTTTTGCTTCTTCAAATTGTAAATTCTACTCCAGTCCAGCCAGTCATTATCCTTAAACAGAATGGCTGAGGGGCCTTCAGGCACTCTGGAGACCACAGGAAAAGTGCTGCTCCCATCCAAAGAAGCCCACTTCAGGTGATGTTTTTCTGTCACAACTGCCCACTGCCCTTAGTTGGCTCCCTAGGCTGGCATAAAGGATCCAGGCAAGGCCTAAAGCAACATTCCACAATTGGTGAAAAATGTAGCTGCCTGTTTCAGAGCACTTTGCCTTTCCTTTAATTTGTTCAATGGTGGGTATTGGGATTTTTCTTTTTGGAGAAAACTGGTTTTAAAAGCTTTTGGTTAATGTTCACAGATAGTTTCAATTAGGCCTGCAAAAGAAGCTAATCCTAAGAGATGCTGCTTGTTTTATAGCACCTGGCTGGTTAGGAAAGCCTGCTCTCAGGGACAGGGGCCTAGGGGATGTTGATGAAAATTAACTCGGTGTCTGAAAGTCTTGAACACACTGTCCCATGATAAAGCTTTTAGGGTGAGAATTATCAGTTCACTGTAACCCACATTGTTGGGGCACACCTGAGCCATATCTTGTGCTAAGAGCTTGGAACACAGAGCTGAATAAAACTAGGCCCCTACCCCTAAGAAATTCATGGCCATTTCAACAAGATGGGCAGAAATACACATGGTTACAAAGTAATATTATTAATGCTGGAATAAGAAGACTGGGGAAGGAGTGACTATAGGGAAACGAAAGGGAAAAGGCTTTATTAGGGAGGTGTTATTTGAGCAAGGCATTAAGATGAACAGGTGCTCATCTGTTCATAAAGGTGATTATAGGTTTAGGGAACCAGATGTGAAAGCCATGGCAGTAGAAAAGACGAGCATGTTTGTTATTCTCTGCCCTACTCTTCCCTGCTCTGTGTCCCAGGAGACTGACCGTGTAAATTTTATCAATTGGATGCCCTTGTCTGCTCACTTCTGGCTGGGTTTGGCTAATGGGAAGCACTGGCAGATCAAGAGTTGGGAGGAGAGGAAGGTCCTGGTATTTTTTCCCCACTCCTTCCCTGTCTTGAGTCTCATTCCTGGCTAACTGGAATCTTCCCTGGTTACAGCTCCTACTAGGGACTTCTCTACAGTGCCAGCTCTCACTGGGCTCTGGTAACACTGTTCCATGGCTTTACCCCTCCAAGCCAAGGGTGTAAGGTCCTCTCGTTATTCCTAAACCCTGAGCACTTCACCATCTCTTGTCAGCACCCTTAACCCTGCCCAAACTTCTGAAGGTTGTCAATTTCATTTCCCACCAGAACCTTTACAAATATAAATGGGAACATCCACAGGTCCAGTTTTCATAGAATGTAAAGTATGTGGCTGTCGGTAAGGTAATGAGGGACAGGAAGGATATGAGACAGGGGCTACATGGCTAGGAGTCTTGTATGACCCTCTATATAAAAGATCTTAATGTGAGTAGGTCATGAAGAGCCTTTACACATCAATTTTGCTGACAATGGGGAACTCCTGAAAGATCAATGATCTGCTGTGTAGATGATGTCCAAATTAACAGATATCATTTGTTGAATATTTTCCCTGTGTCAGATACTTTACCTTCATTACTTCATTGAATCCTCACAACAGTCCTTGAGGGAGAGTGAGTGCTTACTCATCTCAATTTTACAAGTAAAAAAAACTCACGCTATAAGAAGAGAAGTAACTTGCCCACTTGATCACTAATTAACATAACAAGAAAGATTTGAACCCACATATGTCTGAGTCAAGAGATTGGTTGTTTCACTACACTCAATTAGATGACGAATTTGTCTACATGACCTGCAGGTTATCTTTCAGCCCAAGGATTTCATAAATCTGTGAGGTAAGCAGCCATCCCCAACTAAGCCCACTGGTCCATCAATTAATGAAAAGTGATGGTGGCAGACCTATGACCAGAGGGCTCTTTCAGCAGAACATGCAGGGATGTGAATGAGGTTTCTTGGCTGGGGACAATGCCATCCTTTCTGGCAAATGTACCTCCTACTGGCCATGTCTTTCCAATGGCTGGATAGAGACAGAAACATATGGCTAATTAACTCTGATAGAATTATATCTTCAGAAATGCCAGCCCCATCAGGTCCTCTGGTGAAAATTTAGCACTCCAGAAGTGAACGGCCACCGATAGTGCCAGCCCATGTGTGCTAAGCACTGGCACAACCTAAGTTGACTTGGCCAGTGAGTCTAGATACAAAATCATAGTTTGATACCAAGCCTTAGGGAAATAAAAAAGAGGAACCAATTTTGAACACCACCTCCAGGCAAGGCACTTTCCATTGACGTCACTACAACCCTGAGAGGCATGTGTCATCAACTTCATGTTACAAGTAAGGTAACTATTTAGAGAGGGGGAGTAACTTGCCAGGGTATAACATAGCCAGCAAGGGTCAGAACAGGCACTAGGATCCAGGCTTAATGTGACCACCAAAGCTCATACTCTTTGTTAGCATTCTACGTGGGAAGCATAACATAGTTAAAAGCTCAGAATTGGGAACCTGAGTTTGAATCCTGTTTCCAACACTTCTTAGACCTTGGGCAAGTCATTTAACCTCTCTGTGCTTCAGCTTCTTCATCTTTACAGTGGGAATACTAATTGTTAATGTAACTACCTCATAGGGTTGTCATGAGCATTAAATGCATTCATATTTTTAAAGCACTGAAAACAGTGCCTGACACAGAGCAAGTACCATATATTCGTTAAATAGATATAGGACACTTTCTACCCCTTGAAAATCTAATTCTTCCTTTTCCAGATCTGGAGAGGAAAGGAAAGGAAATAGCTCAGGAGAAAGGTTCTCCTAAAGGGAAATTAGCTTTTCTCATGAAGCTGGAGAAGGACTTAGGCTACAGAGTCCCTTGCAGAGATGGGACAACCTTGCAAAGCTTGGAAGAGCTCACAGAGAAAGTACATGATATCTGTGTCCTGTGTTGGATTCCTACACCCACACTCCCTTGCTCCCTCACAGCAACTGGATGTTACTTGGCCAGCTGTCTCTGACCTCCCTTCCACCCCCAGATCAGAAGATTGATGCTGAGATGATAGCAAGAATGAAGATAGTCATCTGAAAAACTGGAACCTCCATCATAGGTTATGGAAGCTGGAGCTGAGGATCATAGCACTGTCTGGCTCAAAAATAAAAGCTACTTCTGAGTTTCAGAAGTAAAAAGAGCAAAGAGGTGCTCCATGACCACACCTCCCTGACCTGGAAGCAGGGAAGATATATATCGTGTAAAAATGTGAATATGTGTGTAGATGCCTTAGGCTTTGCTGGAAGTCTGGGGTGGGAAGAGGGAAAATATGATCTCTGCTTCCTGCTGAAGACGCTTGTGTGAATGGGGCAAAGCCGATGATATCCTGGGATACCCTGGTTGCACAGGTATGCCCCCCAACACCATGGCCTAGGTATTGGTTATTACTCTTTACCCAGCCAGGGAGCATGGAAACCTTGAATATGATTTTTGCAGCTTCTTTTGTCTCCAAGATTCTGCCACCAGCCTAATGCTTCTGACTGATTGAACAAACACCCAAACACCCAACAGTTATGTTATGATGATGTAATGGTTAATTTTATGTTTCAAATTGAATGTACCACAGGGTGTCCAGATTAAACATTATTTCCGGGTGTGTCTGTAAGGGTGTTTCCAGATGAGATTGGCGTTTGAATCAGTGAACTCAGTAAAGCAGATTGCCGCCACAATGTTGGTAGGCATCATACAATCCATTCAGAGATTGCATGAATAAAACGAAACAGCAGAGGAAAGAAGAATTTGCTTCTTTCCCTTCCTGTCAGATTGCTTGAACTAACACATGGATCTTCTCCTGGTTCTCGGACCATGAGACTCAGACTGAATTACATGACCAGCTTCCTGGATCTCCAGTTTACAAATGACAGATTGTGGGATTTCTTAGTTTTTATAATTGTGTGAGCCCATTCCTTATATTAAATCCTTTCTCTCTCACACACACACATACACACACACACACACACACACACACACACACACACAGGCATACCTCATCTTATTGCACTTCATTTTATTGCACTTTGCTTTATTATGCTTAAAAGATATTTTGTTCTTTACAAATTGAAGGTTTGCGGCAACCCTGCATTGAGCAAGAATATTGGTGCCATTTTTCCAATAGGATGTGCTCACTTCATGTCTCTGTGTCACCTTTTGGTAATTCTTGCAATATTTGGAAATTTTTCATTATTATTCTATCTGTTATGGTGATCTGTGATCAGTGATCTTTATTGTTATTATTGTAATTGTTTTGGAGCATTACAAACCACACCCATATAAGACAGCAAACTTAATTGATGAATGTTGTGTGTGTTCTGACTACTCTGCCCACCAGCCCTTTCCTCATATCTCTCTCTCTCTCTGAAGGCCTCCCTATTCTCTGAGATATAACAATATTGAAATGAGGCCAATTAATAACCCTATGATGTCTTCTAAGTGTTCAAATGAAAGGAAGAGAAGCACATCTCTCATTGTAAATCAAAGGCTAAAAATGATTAAGCTTAGTGAGGAAGGCATGTCGAAAGTCAAGACAGGCTGAAAGCTAGGCCTTTTGCACCAAACAATTAGCCAAGTTGTGAATGCAAACAAAAGTTCTTAAAGAAAATTCAAAGTTCTACTCTAGTGAAAACATAAATAATAAGAAAGCAAAACAGCCTTATTGGTGATGTGGAGAAAGTTTTAGTGGTCTTCACAGAAGATCAAGCTAGCCAAAACATTTCCTTAAGCCAAAGCCTAATTCAGACTGAGGGCTTCTTTTCAATTCTATAAAGGCTGAGAGAGGTGAGGAAGCTGCAGAAGCTTGGAGATGTTGATTCATGAGGTTTAAGGAAAGCAGTCACCTCTATAACATAAAAGTGCAAGGTGAAGCAGGAACTGCTGATGGAGAAGCTGCAATGAGTTATGCAGAAGACCTATCTAAGATCATTTATGAAGATGGCTACACTAAACAACAGACTTTCAATGTAGATGAAACAGCCTTGTATTGGAAGAAGATGCCATCTAGGACTTTCGTAGCTGCAGAGGAAAAGTCAATGCCTGGCTTCAAAGCTTCAAAGGACAGGCTGACTCTCTTTTTAGGGGCTGATGCAGTTGATAAGTTGAAGCCAATGCTCTTGTACCATTCCAAAAGTCTTAGGGTCCTTAAGAATTATGCTAAATCTACTCTGCCTGTGGTCTGTCAATGGAAAAACAAAGGCTTGATGACAGCACATCTGTTTACAGCATGGTTTACTGAATATCTTAATCCCACTTTTGAGACCTACTGCTCAGAAAGGATTCCTTTCAAAATATTGCTGCTCATTGATAATACACCAGGTCACCCAAGAGCTCTGATAGAGATGACAAGGAGATTAATGTTGTTTCCATGCCTGCTAACATAACACCCATTCTGTAGCCCATGGATCAAGAAGTAATTTCTAGTTCCAAGTCTTATTACTTATAAAATACATTTTGTAAGGCTATACCTTCCATAGGTAGTAATCTCTCTGCTGGATCTGGATAAAATAAATTGAAAACCTGGTAGAAAAAATTCATCATTCCAGATGCCATTTGATTCATGGGAGCAGGTCAAAACATCAACATTAACAGGAGTATGAAAGAAGTTGACTTTTAGGGGTTTAAGACTTCAGTGGAGAAAGTAATTGCACATGTGGGGGAAACAGTAAGAGAACTAGAATTAGAAGTGAAGCCAGAAGATGTGACTGAATTGCTGCAATCTCACAATAAAACTTGAATGAATGAGGAGTTGCTTCTTATGGATGGGCAAAGAAAGTAGTTTCTTGAGATGAAATCTACTCCTGGTGAAGATGCTGTGAACATTGTGAATATGACAACAAAAGATTTAGAATATTACATAAACAGTGGATCAGCAATGGCAGGATTTGAGAGGACTGAGTCCAATTTGGAAAGAAGTGGGTAAAACACCATCAAACAACATCACATACTAGAGAGAAATCTTTCATGAAAGGAAGAGTCAATCGATGCAGCTAACTTCATTGTTGTCTTCTTTTAAGAAATTGCTACAGCCACCCCAACCTTCAGCAGCCACCACCCTGATCAGTCAGCAGCCAACAACACTAAGGCAAGACCTCCACGAGCAAAAAGATTACAACTTGCTGAAGGGTCAGATGATCATTAACCTTTTTTATCCATAAATTATTTTTAAATTATGGTATGTACATTGTTTTTTAGACATCATATATATATATGTATGTAAACATAATATACATATACATATATGTAAACATAACTTTTATTATACATGCACTGGGAAACAAAAAAATTCATGTGACTTGCTTTATTGCACTATTTGCTTTATTGCAGTGGTCTGAACCAAACCTGCAATATCTCTGAAGTGTTGGTTCTGATTCTCTGGAGAACTTTTACTAATACAGAAAAGGTCAAATCTCAATACCATCAATTAATATCTATGTGATCTGAAATAAGTTATTTAACCTTAACCTTCCAGGGCATCAGTTTCCTCGTATCTATAATTGGATAGCACTATCTCTCTAAGGGCTTTGTGAGGATTAAATGAGAAATTCAGTGTAAAAGTTCCTAGCAGAGATCCCTTATTTCCTCCATTGCCTAAATCTTTCTCTCAGCTACCAATCGTACAGCTTTCAGGGATTTGAAAATGTAAGTTAATATATTTCTAATTTGAATCAGATATTTAAAGCCCCTCCCTCCCATTAACTAAGCCTCCATAACTCCTTTTTTATGAGTCACATGGGCTTTGATCTGTAGAATGACCCTTTAGTCCAGGGGTGGGGAACCTGCAGCCTTAAGGCCACATGTGGCCTTCTAGGTCTTTAAGCATAGCCTTTTGACTGAATCCAAATTTTATAAAACAGATCTTTTTATTTTTATTAATACATTTTTGTTCATTTTTTATATTTTTATTTTATTTTTAAAATGAATGTATTTAAAATATCAAAGAATAAAACTTTCAACAAAATAATCCTTCAAGATTAACCAGCACAATTAGGACATTAATAAGCCATAAGGGCTACATTGATGGATGCTATGCTCATGATTTAGTTCTAACTTCCCTGAGCTGACTGAGTTTATGGGGGTTGAGTATGCCAGTCTGTTATCAACTTTTGATAATAGTGCACTGTGTTTCTGTTTGAAGTGGAATTTGTGAATAGTTGCACAGTTTGACAGTTTTTTAATTCTGTCTGGTTAACAGCTCATCATGTCAAAGAAGACCAGAAGAACACTGAAGGAAGAAAATAGATTTTTTAATGAGGACTGGGAATTGCAATATTTTATCTTGTTTCTGCTAAAGGTAAGATGATTTGCTTGCTTTGTGATACTGTAATATCAACATTAAATAAATTCAATGCTCATCAGCATTATAACTCTTATAAGGAAATTAGAGGGAGAGGCATGAAAGGTCATATTTCAGAAATTAAAAGATAAAAAGCAAAAGCAAAGACAGTTCTTTCAAGCAGCAGTAAGTCCTGGAAATGCCACTGAAGCAACTTATAAAGTAGCTTATATACTCAGGGAAAAAGGGAAGCCATTCGGTGATGTAGAAACTGTGAAAGAATGCATTGTCGAAGATACAGAATGCTTAGACCCTGATAATGTTTGAAAGTACAAACAAATGCCTCTTTCAAGGAGAACCATAACTGATCAGCAGCATGAATTAGCCTTCAACTTAACAGAACAACTTCATGCAATACTTCAAAAGGAAAATATGTATTATTCAATTGGTTTGGATGAATCAGCTGATACTACTGACTCAGCACAGGTTTTATACTTCACTTGGGTCATAACAGGAGATTTTCTTTGCTACGAAGAGTTATTTGCTTTGCATACAGAACATGGGGAATAGATATCTTCAACAACTTTCAAAATGAATGTCATGAAGTTGGACCAAATTTGGTAAATTTAGTGAGTGTATGTACAAACGGTACACCTGTCATGACAGGAAATCATGAAGGGTTTATTGCACAGATAAAAAAAAGTATTAACAGATCCATATGCTCTCATTTCTTTTCATTGTATCTTGCATCAGCAAAATCTCTGTGCTAAAGCTACTATTTTAAGTGACATCTTGCAACAAGTTATAAGTATTGTTAACTATATTCCTGGAAATGCAACATGGCATCGTCAGTTTCATAACATGCTAAAGTTGAAAGATAAGATATTCAGTGTGGATTTGCCATGTTATATAAAGTGCATTGGCTATTGCGAGGATAGGCATTAGCCAAAATTTTATCTCTGTGAGAACAGTTAGTTAAATTTCATGAAGAACAGAATCATGAATTATTGAAAAAACATTTCCATAGGAATGCAGCATTTCTGTGTGACATCATGTCACATCAAAACGACTTGAATATTTCTTTGCAAGATAAAACTAAGTCTATATATGATATATGGCAAAAACAAATCCAAGCATTTTGAAAAAAGCTATCTTATTTCAAAACCCTTCTTCAAAAGGAAATTTCAGATGAACATTTTGCCCACTTAGCAAAGGTTATTGATGTCCAGGATGATATAGGTGAATCATGTGAAAAATATGCAGCTGTTATAGACCTATTAATTGGAGAATATAATGAAAGGTTCACTGACTTTGAGAACCATGACATCACACTCAAATTAGCATTTCAGCCTCACCTGGTCGATATCACCAAGGTACCTGAAGAACTAAGATGGAATTGATTGAGCTCGCAGTAGATGACATTTTAAAGTCACTGTTTGATGCTAAGGAAGATCCAATTGAAATACAGAAAAATGCAGTAGAATACCCATGCCTTTGGCAACATGCCCAAAAATGTTTTCTTGCTTTTCAACCACTTATTGCTGCAAATCTATATTTTCCTATCTAGCCCAAATCAAGATGCCTTTAAGGTCATAGATGACTGATACCCATCTAGAGGATCAACTGAAACTATAGGTCTCCAAACTGCAACCAAATATTCAAATGCTTTCTAAGAAAAAAACAGAGACAACAAAGTCATTAAACGGTTAACTTTAAAATTAACAAATAGTTTTCACTTTTTGAAATTATTAAGTATAATACATAATAATTAGATTTTTACAAAATAATGTACATTTTTAAGTATATGTAATTGAAGTTTCTTGAATGCGGTCTTATTTGATTACAGCTAAATTGACATGGCCTTCCAACATGAAAAGTTTCCCCACCCCTGCTTTAGACCCTAGATGGAACTGAGGCACACTCAGTAACGCCTCAGTTAGTCCCATCATTATTTCACCTCCCTTGCTCTTCTGGGTATCTCCCAGAGTCAATGAATATAGTTGTGAGGGCCACATCTAGGGGTACCTCTCACATTTTTATGAGAGATATATATTTTTGATAATTCTCTGGCAGATGGCCATGAAATATCTTGAGCAAGGAGTGTCCTTTCCAAATCACACAAAGGCTCCCTATAGGCAAGAGGTGGTCCTGTACCCTCCCATTCCAAGCCTGCTACAGACACTGGGCACACCCTTACTTACCCCCCACTATAGTTGGAATGTGTCCCCCAAAAAGCATGTGTTGGAAACCCCAAGGCAACAATGTTGGGAGGTGAGGACTCATGAGAGGTATTTAGGTCATGAAGCCTTCACCCTCATGAATGGATTAACAGTGATTATACAAGGGCTTGAGCCTGTGAATTCGATCTGTTGCTCGCTCTCTCCCTCTGTTGCCCTTCCATTTTCCACTATAGGAAGACACAGAAAGAAGGTTCTCACCAGATGCTTGCCCCTCAATTATGGACTTCCCAGCCTACAGAACTGTGAGCCAATAAATTTCTGTTCATTATAAATTACCCAGTTTAAGGTATTCTGTACAGCAATTTCAAAATGGAATAAGATACCCCTTGCTCCACCTCCAGCAGCACAGCACTCGTAATGAAAAGTTTCTTGCCCAAACATCAGTTCAACACTGAGTTTGGGGTCTTTGGGTAATAGAAAAGTTTTCAGTAAGGAAAATATGCCATCTTTGTATAAGCTGAGGACTCCCACAGGCCTCCATTCCATCTTGGCTTTCACCATTTACTCACTATGTGGCTCTGGGTAAGTAACAATCTTTCTGGATCTCAGTCTCTTTATCTGTAAAATGGTACTAAAATGAGATGATTGAGCAGCTCAAATGAAACAACGTATATAAAATGTATATAATGTATATGGCAGGTAGTAGTACTTTTTTTCATCCAATTACCACCTTAATTCTTATGCCAGATCCACAGGGAGGACACAAGGATTCAGGCCTCTCCCAGTTCATTTTAGGTACATGATATTAATAGATGCTCAACAATATTTATTTACTTCCTTTGGTCCCAGAAGGCCTCAGCTACACTTTGAGCCCTGTTTCAACCCCCAAAGCCTTGAATTCTAGAAGAACAAATCATGTAAATCAGCTCTTGGTGGTATGGCTTAGGTGCCTCCACCCTTCTGAGAAGCCCTCCTGCTAGTCTGGAGAGCGGCTGTCTCTCTCACACTCCCTTACTCTCCTTTCCTCCTACATTTTACACTCCTGCTTTCATTACAATTGTGCTATGGTTTTCCTTCAAAGGCTCTCAACGAGGGGGTGGGTAGTTGCTGGAGGGGACAGAGGAGAGAAGCACTACCCTGCTGCTGACTGATTTCATACTTAATTGGAAATTAACCTTAGACTCTTGGCAGCCCAAGGTATATTTATATCCAGCAAGAAATCACTTTATTTTCCCTGAAGTAAAGAAGACATCACCAAACACCTTAGGAAATGGGTCTAAAGATTCTTTAAATGGATTTAAAGAGCTCTGTAAAAGAAGCATACGCAGCCGAGTAGCTAGGCCAGTCCTACTGTGACAAAGTGTGGGAGAGACAGCTGTTCTTCAGACTAGCAGGAGGGCTTCTCAGGAGGGTGGAGGCACCCAAGCCACGCCACCAGGAGCTAAACTATGAAAAGATGAAGGAACCCTTGTCAGATCTCAAGCCATAGGAATCCTCCAGACCTCATCATTGGAAAATGCACTGGGCAGAGTAGCTGGGCCTGGGTTATTAGCATGAACCTCCCACATGAAAGATGAACAAGGATGGAGAGATCTGACCCAGGTATGGGAACAGCTTAGATAGCATGGTAGGGGTCATGGTGTCTAGTCATGAGGCCAAGGGATAGGACATTTTCCAGTTAGGCAGGTTATACCACAGTGAGGAATCCAAGAATCAAGTGGTGGATAACATTGGGAAGATCTTATGTGGCAGAGCTTAATCCATCAGCCCTGAGTGGATGTAGAGAAGATTCCGTTCCTGGATAGCAGCTAAGGCTGTTGCCATCACTACCACTGCTGCTGCTACTACTACTACCACCACCACCACCACTACTGGTTAATATTAATTGAGTACTCACTAAGGGCCAACCGTGGTTATTTGGGTGAAGTAACTTGCCCATAGTGATAGAATTCTGAGGTGGCAGAGCTGGAATAAATTTACACAATCTGTCTCTAGTTCCCTTGCTTTTAACCATGGAAATCCAGAGGAACATGAGGAATGAGGGCAAAAGTTATGACCTATGAATTGAGGCACAAATGTATATAATAATGGTGCTTAAGTTCCTTCCAGAGATGTTAAAGGGCAGGGTCTGATTGGCAGTGAATGGCTAGCAAGGAAGACAGAGGGAACAACAGAGGAACTCCTTCTCTCTTAAGTCCTTCTAGATCTCAACCCAGAAGGGAGGCAGAATTCTGAATCCCACAGGATGGTGGTAAGGGTGGGGAAGAGGCAAGGGTCAGTCAGGACTGAGGTTGTCCCTACCCCATCTACCTCACATCCTGATGGCTCTGGGAACAGCAGGATGGTGCCTGCCAGCATCATGCGATCAACACAGGAGTAGCTGAGGAAAGAGAATCCAGAGGAATAAATCCAGGGTTTACAAGATTAGTGGAAAGTCAGTTCCCACAGGCTTGACAAGGACTGAGCAAGTGTAAGGATAGAGAAGGCCACTCCATAGCTCTGTTCTCCAGGATCAGAAAAGCTCTCTTTTGCAGTCTTACTTCCAGATACCTTTTTGGGACATTTTAAGGACCTAGGTATTCTGAGGGGCTGTGTGTTCAGGCTTTATAGAGGTTCAGATGAAGTGACAGAACTTGAATGCACACCAAAATAGGGAGATCTGGAGGAGGCTTCAAGATGGCTGGCTAGAGGCACTGGACACCAGCCTCCTCCCTAAAGAAGAACCAAAATAGCCAGTAGAAACACTTTGAATAGAACATCTAAGAGAGAACCCTGGAATTCAGCAGAGAAGTGACAGGAAACACCTGAGGCACCACAGGAGCAGGAGGTGTGGCAGATGGCCGAGTGCCCCAGTGTGGGGAAAGGGTAAGTAAGTGAAAGATCCCCAGCAGTCCACATTCCCACTGCAAACTCCTGGAACCCTAGCCATGGGATAGTCACTCAACCCCTGCAGGACCTGAGACTGGAATAAAGAGCTTCCTGGAGATGTCCTGACCACTTTGCTCCAGAGAGGGAGCCCACACTGGGTCCCACACACTCTGAGTCCCAGGCACCTACAGAATGACCCAAACCCCACTAGATTGCATCCTACCCTGGGGCCCAAAAGCCCCTCTATCTCCACATCCCTGGAGCCCTGCTGACATCCCCCTGCATTCACCCGGAGGTCTGTAGCCCCCATGACCTAGGTTGGACCCAGTAGTGCAGTAGGGTCCCCAGCAATATAGCCTACACAGTTTCCTGTCGGCCAAGGAAAGGGCAGTGCAGCGTACAGGGGAGGCTGCCCCCTCATCCCCCGTGGCCACCCTCATCCGATAAAGGGAGCCAAAGCTCATCCCCCACCCTCCCACCCTGGCCCAGAGCCTGAAATCTGCCTGCCTGGAGCTGCTGTCACTAATGGCAACCCCGCCCCCACCAGCAGCTGAATCACAATGCATTTGCATAGGCCTTGTGGACAGCCAAGGTGAAGCATGGATCTCCCCAGAGTCCCCTGCCTGGGGATGCTACCGCAGACAGCAACCTTGCCCCCTTCCCCAGCAGGGCCGCCATGCACTTGCACCTGCACTGAGGACAGACTTTCTCTGCCCTCTGCCTCTGCTACAGCCTCTGCAGCAGAGGCCTGGGGATTGCCCCATTCTGTACACTACAGCCTGCATGCACCCCACTGGGGGAGGTCCTGCCCGGCCTGAAAAGACGCCACTTGGGGACCTGGGGACTGTCCCACCTAGCCTATTGCAGCCCCTGCTAACACCAGGGACTGCCGCCTGGAAGACTGAGGGGGCTGTCTGCCACCACTATTACTATCACCCATACCACATATACTGCTCAAGGACCAAGGACTTGCTCACTCACTGACCCACAGATGCCACTACTGGCACCCAAGCAAGCTGGCTGGAGGCCCAAGAATTGGTCCGCTTGAACACGCTAACACCCATGTATGCTGCCCAAAGGCCCAAGGACTAAGCATACTTGGCCAACCACTGCCAGCCACCACTGGGGCCTGAGGACTGGCCCATTCAACATCCTTATCCCCAGTAAAACCACACCACAGCCTCCACTAACAACTGTAGCCTAAGCCACTGAGGAAATCACAGACACCAGTGACAGTGTTTACAGCCAAAGAAATCATAGGGAGACTACACTACCGCACATACCCAGAATCAAAGCTAAAGTACCTTGCCCGGCCAACACCACAAACACATCTTCAGGAAAACGTCTTACCCTATGAAAGCCCATCCAAAAAACTGGAAGAAGCAACTGGCACCTTCACGTTGTACCCCATTGGCCCTATAAAACTCAGAAAGTCTCTAAATTTAACAGAACCCTTCGGGAAGCTCAGCTGTGCTCAACTTGTGCTGCCAGAATGTCAGTACCCCAAAGGCAAGCTTGGAGGATCAAAGGTTCGAGGAACTGTGAAATCAACGTGGCTTTAACCTCTCCTCTAAGAGAATTTTCCCAGGGTGATGGATTAGGATTTTCCCAGGTGATTATTTAGGTAAGGGAGTGGTCTGGATTTGAATCCTGAATTCACCATTTTCTTACTGTAGGATTGTGGGCAAGCAATTTAACATTCTGTGCCTCAGGTTTCTCACCTATACAATGAGGCTAATATCAGTACTTACCTTACAGAAATGTGAGTAGCAAAACTTCAGTAAACCCATGAAAAGCACTTAGAAACACATTTGCCATGTAGTAGACAGCATGTGTTAGCTCTTATGGTCAAGAGACACATCAACAGGAATTACACCTCTCATCTTGGGCCTTTGGGGAAACTGCTTCAGTCTCTCTCCCCAGGACCTGGATAGAATGAGACTAGTTAAGGAACTAGTAACCAGCATCAAGGTGCCACCTAAGAATACCATCATCTGCCAGACAGCCTCCCTTGCACTCCTGCTACCATTTCCTTTGATGTGCTGCCCAATTGTCTCTATTTGAGAGATGGGAGAGGTTGAATAACCCTGGGGTTTCTAACTACCCATGTAGGTGGCATGTGAATGGTCATTTTATTCTTCCCCATTAAAGTGTCCACAACCACGTGTCTTCATACTGAAAGGGCTTCTGGAGGCAGCTACTTCATGCCTGTTGTAAGCAGCTGTTATGGTACTCAATTAGATTTCCATGTCCTAATCCCCAGGGCTGTCATTACATGGCAAAACAGATATCAAAGATGTGATTAAAGTTACTATTGACTTTAAGATAGGGAGACCATCCTGGATTATCTAAGTGGGCACAACAAAATCACCCCAATGAAAGAGTTAGCCCTTAACAGCAGAAGCAGAAGTTGGAGAGGTGCAGAAGGGGAAGCAAAAGGATTTGACATGCTGTTGTTGGTTTAAAGATGGAGGAGGCCATATGTGCAAAAAATGGACACCTCAGTCCCACAATAACCAGTGAGCTTGGAAGAGAATGCTGAGCCCCAAATGACAACCACAGTCCCTGCTGATACCTTGGTTTTAGCTCAGTGAGACCCTAAAATCCAGCCATGCTATCCCAAATTTCTGACCCACAAAAACTGTGAGATAATGCATGTGCGTTGTTTTAAGCTACTACTAACTTTGTGATAATTTGTTACAGCAATAGAGAACTAACACAATGTCTCTGGGCCTCAACCTGTATATCTGTCAAATGGGGGCAAAATATCATTCTACCTACTTTTTTAGGGCTGTTATGAGGACAAAATGATGTAAGAGACATAAGAATGCTCTGCAAAGTTTCAAGTCATACAACTGTTATATGCTCCAACAGGGAAAAAAATTCAACCTGTTTGGAAGCACTTGAATTAAAGCAATTAAAAGCTTAGAGCTCCTAACACTTCCCAAGCAAAGAGCTGAGGGTTTGGAGTGCTGTTTCTCCTCCCCTAAAGAAACAGTCCAGCACAGAAGTGACAATGTAGGGACCAGTCTATTTCCTATGTTACCTTGGGCAAGTTATGTCACCTCTCTGAGCCTCAGTAAAATGGGAATAATCATCTCTGCTCTGACTAAACGATATGGCTCTGTGAGGCTCAAATGAAGCAATGAGTGAGAACACCAGATATAAAGAAAGCCTATCAGTCCTCCCCATTGTGCTCCTTGCTGCTAAAAGCAGGTATCTTGATTCTGTTAAACTGATCCCCCAAATAAGGGCTGAAAAACCCTTCTGCTAGAACTCTGAGCACCTGTTTTCTGCCCTTCGCTCTGGTGTATGGCATTAGGCAAGTCCCTTCCCCTGAGTCTGTTTCTCCAACTGAAATAGGTTAGGTTAGAGCCAGTGTGGTCTTTAACTAAGGGGCATCAGACTCACCTGGAGATTAGTGGCAGATGGGGAGAGCAGCAGTTTTCCCTTTTTTATAAGCCCCCTCCTACTCCTAATAAATTATCTTCCAAAGGCCCAACTCAGAGTAGTTTAGTTTATAAATCACGCAATGGAAGCCTTATTTAGGATATATGAGTCGATTCCTTAGTATGTGGTTTGAAGCAGCTACTTTCTCAGAGCAGTCTGGATGCTTTGTTATGCTTTAGAATATTGGCCAATTTCAAGGCCACTACCTAAAGTCATGCCCCTCCCAGTTCCTTGCAGTTTGCATTAATGTTGCTTTGCTACGACTGGGAAATTTCCTCCCAGAACAATCCTTCTTATGTGTACTAGAGATGTGAAACTATGGCCAAAGGCCAGTACAGTAGTCCATGTTTTCATTACAATGTGCCGTGCTAAAAGCTACACCCAAGAATAACACAACATCAAAGCTGAAAAGGCCCTTTGAGACTACAGAGTTTAAAGCCAGACAATTTGAGGCTTAGAGAGGGACATGCTCAGCATTACAGAGAGGCAGTCATAGAGCAGATTCTGGAGCCCCAGGGCTCCTGAAAGCTCTTTCCACTGCCCCACGTTGCCTTTCCACTGCCTCTGTTGCTCAGAGATCTGGAAGCCAAGTAACTTCTAGTCTCCTTATTCCCTAGGCTGGTTTAGCTATTCTTTGACATGGAGAAACTTCATACACTTGTCATCAAAGCACAAGGCCATGTGCAAAGAAATGCAAGAAGCAGGCAGTTATGGACTCAATCTTTGTAACCACTCCTAATACCCTGGATCAGCCTTATCCACCAATTTTCATCTTCTTCTCATCAAAACGGCTCCTTCCTCAACCTACTTTGCTGTCTCAAATGCCCTATATATCAGTGCTTCTCAAACTTTAATGCATGTAGGAATCTCTCAGGGGATCTTGTTAAAATTGCTTCCAGATGTTTGAAGTGGGTCCTGAGAATCTGCATTTCTAACAAGCTTCCAGGTAACCACAATACTGATGCTGGACCCATTTGAGTAACAAGACTTGCAGATGTTTTTTCATCAGTCCTATTTGTAAGCATCTTCTTCATTTACCTTCGGGATTCCTTTTCCTTATTACTGGGGGCAGTGTGGTATATGAGCAATAGAATTTCCTCTGTAGGTTCCAGTCCTGGATTTGTATCAATTGCTAGCTGTGGAATCTTAGGCGAACAATTTGTCTTCTCCCTGAGCCTCAAGTTTCCTTCTCTGTAAGATGGGTCTGTCACCTGACACAGTGATGCTGTGAGGCCTGAGGGAATTACAAGGCCATGGTTCAAATTGGACTGTAGATTGAGACTCCTAGGTCCAAAGAATCCTGTGCCAAGGTTGCCTGAGATTTGCATAATAAAAGACAACATAAGCAGGAGGTAGTGGCTGCATGCACCATCACACCCGATATGCTCAAAGATTATTTCCATGACAAAACTGCAGATGGAAGCCATTATAACTAGATAGTCTGCATACTTTATTGAAAGTCACATGAATGGGCCCCAGGATTTCATTCTTTTATTGGTTGTCACACATGTATTTCACACAAGCCATCTTTCCAGCCCTCTATTAATGTCCTTGGCATTAAGTGTTGCATTCCCCCATGAAAATGAGGGTTCTTCTTCAACAAAAACATATCTTTAAGGTAGCTTGCTTCTCTCTGCAATTTATTATTTCTGAAGCTTTTTCTGGGTTTCTAATGTGTCAAGGCCACTTATCTGCAGCTACTTTAAAAGTAGTATATAATTGATCTACATTCTCTTGAAAGCGGTTTTTTTCCTAGTCACAGAACTACTTTCTTCCTTTACTACTTTATTTGTCCTAGTTATTACAGAATCAAAGAACTTCTTGTAAAGAGAATAATACTTTCCCACAATAGCCGATTATTTTAGAAATACTCTGCATGACACTATTTTACTATTGAAATTGTATGCTGATTTTTGCTCCTCAGTGGCTAGACACCCCCAACCATTATTTTAAACAAAAACTTGAAAAATAAGAATTCAGTAATACTTCTTTTTGTAAACCATCTCTTAGACTTTTACTATAACCACAGAAAAACTTTGTAGGGATTTGAGCCCAAGGCATCAAGTACTGCAGAGGCACTGAGACCTTTCCCACTTCTCAAACTGCATGTGTGTGTGCCGCTAGTCTCTTCGGCTCAAACTGCACATGGTACAACCTTGGAAAAATACAGAGACACATATGAGGACCTTTTTTTTCCCTTTGAGAAATGGCTAAGCCAGGGCTTTAACAGCTAGCAACTAAAAAACAAATCCTTCACTTCACACGGTAAAACTAGGTGATCCTTTTAAAAACATTACCAAATGGGTAAGCTGAATGTGAAGAGACATGCCCACCCAGCTCAGGAGTATCTTCCTGAGTATCTAGTTTTCATTCCCCTATAAAAGTGGGCCTGCATACCCTCCCCCATCAAATGCTTGCCTTTTAATATTTTGTTAGGCAGGCAAGAGTCAAGAGTCATGCCTGCTCTAGTGATGTGCCTCTCTATTCAAACACCTACTCAAGTGTGGCAAGGGGCAAAAGGCATGGGGTATAGAGTCAAAGGGGCCTGAATTCAAATCACCATTCTGTTATCTACTTTCTATGTGCCCTGGAACTGGTCCCTTTAGCCCCCAGGCCATAATTCCTTTCTCTGTAAAATGAGAATAATGTTTGTATAATTGTTGTAAGGGCAAAATGAGATAATGTATATGAAGTACCTAGCACTTAGTATGTGCTTAATAAATGTTAGCTTCCTTAGTTATCACTGCCAGTTCAAGACTTTCCGTTCATCCATTGCCAGTTTCTCTTAACTTTCTGGCCAAGGTTTGCTGATCATTTTCTGAAGGTGCCACTCTTCCATTATCACTCTCTCCCCATAGCCTCTTCTAAATGACTACCCATTCATCAGTCCTGGTCCAAGCCAGTCTCATTCCATGACAGTGTGCCTCACCACAAAACCTTTTGCTCTTTCAGTCAGAGTGCCAAAGGAAGGCGCTGAGGTTCATTCTTTGGCATTCTTTAGGTATAGCCCAGGGCAGGGGCAGAGCTACCTAGTCACTGGTCCCTGGCTTCCAGCCAGATTGGTAGTTCCTACTCTCCAGGCTAGGATCTTGATCTGTGTCCCAGGCAACAAACAAACAAGGATCTCATGGCCATGTTTCTGGGACATCTCTCCCACTGGGGTCCAAGCAGCTTTTTTTTGACTCTCAGTAATCTTCCAGTGTTTGTATTGGTGATTGTGGTATTTTCCCCCAAGAAAACCAGAGTCAAACCATGTCTCTACCATCTTTCAAAGGTACTGAGGCCCTGTTAGCTATTACTTCTATAGCCAGAATCTGCACATCTGCCTGCTTTCGTCAGTCATACAACGGGACAGGGCAGGGAGGCCACAGCTCTGAGCCCAGGGCTCAACAAGCACTTCCTAGGTGAGGACAGTATAGGCCTCACAGAGACTCCCTTTTGGGGATGACCAGCAGGTGAAATGATGGGCACTTGGCTCTCTGTCTCCTGTTTTCTTAGTAAATTGGTCTTCCAGTCTGGGCAGAGTGGAGAGGCCACTTGGACATTCCTTGGTTTAGAAAAGCATCAAGTTTCCACTCAATTTTCAAAAAGGCTCTCTATTTGGCCTACATTTTCATCAATAAACCATGTTTGGAGTTCACTCTTGAAAGTGACTACTGCCTTCCAGTATGCACCTCAGGAGTTGACTTGGGCATGTGTGTATGTATGCACGCTCGCTCACTTTGTATATCGATATCTGTGTTTCTCTCTCAGTACTACAATCAGTGCACTAGCAGGGACTTGCTAGAAGAGTAGAGGTAAGAAAGCCTTTTCTCTCACACTGTGCCACATTATATTAATAATTAAACAGACCCTAAAGGCAAGCAATGGCCCGGTCATCTGCATAGAAACATAAGCACTGATATTCTATCAAGTTCCCTTTAACAAACGAGAATGAGAAATGTTTGTTCCTCAGGCTTTTGACCTACTACATCAATTTTGTTTTAGTTCCTTTCTAATGACTGATATGATGAATGAAGGGGACCAGGGATTTATGTCTTGAAGTTTTCTACTTGGTCACAAATATGGGGGCTCAAGAAAGGGTAAAAGCCAAACCCCCAAAATGATAGGCACTAAAGCCACCGACCTTAAGGATACTTGCTAGGTAAGTTTGGTGTAATGGAAAAAATCTTGCATAGGAGCCCAGGGACCTGGGATCTTGTCCTAGTGTGGTCACTAACTTGCTCTGCCTTGGTTTCCCCAACTGTAAACTAGGTAGTTAGAGTAAATGATTTTGAAAAGCCCTTCCAATCAAATACTTCACAGGTTGTAAAATGACTCTTTTATCTCAAGGGCTGTGGTTCTTAACCTATATTGTGTCACAAGCCCATTTGAAATTCAGTACAATGTGATGGAACATCTCTTCAGAAAAGGCATGTTGTTGTGGATTTCCACATACCACCTCAGGGACATCATGGAGTTCCTGAATCCATAGACAATGGGTTAAGAACTGCTTCTTTCAGGAGATAAAAGAGCTTATCTGCAGAAGGTAAACATGAAGCAACAGTGACAGATGCCTGGCCTCAATCCATCTTAACATTTTTTCTAGCATTTAACCCAAAAATGGAACTCCTACATGACAAACACAGTCTGCCTTTTTAAAAAGAAATGTTTTTTCAGTTTTTGTTCTTCTGTTTTTTGTTTCTTTTTTCTTGATTGCTTGGAAAGGAAGCTGTCAGGAGAAAACAAAAGAAAAAACAATCCAAAAAGACCTAGGCTTTGACATGCAAAACATGCTTAGCAGATTTGTCGTAAGAGGCTGTATATGCAAGAGCGGGTAAGGCCACCTTCCTAAGTGCACATGGAGGGGTTTTAAAGGGCATCACCCATGCTGTCTGGCCCCACAAGAACAGACAGGCTCTTGGAAACATACGGCAGTGCCAGAATGCTGACCTGGCACCAGTGTCCATATCTTCAGTAAGAGACATGTTAAGATTCTCCAATGTTTGGCAATCATTCCTACTCCCCTCCAACCAAGATAAACAATGGCTCCAAAACAAGTAGCCTTTAGTTCAGGGACAGACCCCTGAGATTGGTCTTTAGCCCAAAATCTTACAGAGTTCTATGGCCTTTTGAGGAAGCAGGAAGTTCTGAGAAGAGCTGAAAACTGGGCTCCCCTCTTCAACTCAGGTGAATGAATATCTTGGTTTTGGCAGAGTTTGGCTTGAGGGAGTCCAACCATTCACAGTGTTACAGGAACTCGAGATAGACCTTCTGAGGGGATGAAGACAGAATACAAAGGAGAAATAAACATGTGTCTAGGACATATGCCCCTTATTTTATAGCCCCCCAGAGCCTGAAGATGCAGGGCCAGGAAGGAGCTGTTCTTCAGCACAAAATGATTCCACACGCAAGGGTTTGAAGAAGACCCTTTCAGAACCTGGAAAGGGTCCCCAGAGGCCATGGCTTTTAAAACCTGAAAGAGAAAAAGGAGAGGAGGTAATTAGCTGGTTAAACACTGAACAGTCACCGAGTGGTGGGGCCTCTGTTGGTAGGTAACGAAGGCTACGATTGGTAGCTCATCTTCTGAGCAACAGAGGCTCTCTGGGAAAAGGCCCTTATAAATCAGATCCCACGAAACAGGCTTAGGATGGTGCTATGATAAGGACTGGAGACTCTGTGCCTTTGACCTCAACTCTAATTCCCAAAAAGTCTACCTGGGGAAGCAGAAGCCTGATACTAAAACCTCTGAGATTACCCCCCTGCATCATGCCCACTGCCTTTACAGCCCTATAATAACTCCAAACTTCCTTTTACTGGAACTTCAACTCCATGGGGATTGATAAGGAGAAGCTTATCTACCCATGGAACTCTGAGGACTGGCAGTGATAGGACGAAAAAGAAGGGTAGGGAGCACATGGAAAGCCAAGCTCCAGATGCTTAGATCTCATTTATGTGTGTGCCGGGTTCATGTCATGCCAGCAATCTGATAGTCATGCAATCAGAACTCATAGGTAGGGAAAGGAATTTCCCTGACCTCTGAGTCTCCTGTGACCTTAGCAAATCGCTTAGCCCCTCTGAACTTCGTTCCTTTATTTGTTGAGTTAAACACATATTATACTCCCTACTTCTGGCAAGTGATATGGATCACATGAGATAATGGATGTGAAAGTGCTTTATATTAGACAAATATAGAGGACTAAGGATGATGGTTCAGGTGGGTAAGACTGAAATAGTGATTTTGTCTAAAGAAATGAAATCCGTTAGATAATAAGGTAGCCTCTTGGCACCTGTTATAACAGCAAAAGGGAGGTTACTGGTTTCCTTAAAGACCTAAAGGATATCTTTCTACAAACTGGGAAACTGAGGATCAAAGAAGGAAATGTACCTGCCCAAAATGTCACAGCCTAGGATTCCTAATGAATTTGATTCAAAGGCAATCTGTAAAACTACATCCTAATCTGGCTAGGGGAGAATGAAAGGAAAAAGGAAGGTGACTTAAAATCACGCAAAACCTTGGAATCAAAAGGCACTAAGTTTAAGTGTCATGAAATTGATAGGGTAATGAATTGAGGCATAGAGGTGAGTTCCCACCCTCTGGACCTACGTGGTAGTCAAGTCCTCAAAATATCAGATCCCATAAAGAAGGCTTATGTGGAACAAGGTTCTGTAATCAGTGTCAGACTACATACCAGTGGCCTCAACTTTCATCTCCAGGAAGTCTGCCTTGAGAACTGTGGATAAAGGAAGAAAGACATTTCACTAAGACTCTAGCAGTCAGGACTAGAAACGCAAACCAAGGGGTTGGGGGACCTTTCCAGGCCAGTGCCAAAGAGATTATCTGAAAAAAGGAGAAGTGATCCTGCCTAGATCTTTCAAAGCATCTAGATCCATGCTTATAATGTTGGGCTACTTCCCTATTATCCTAGACAAGAAGACATATTTCAAGTGCCAGAACAATCCTTTTGAGTACCAGACTATGGGAAGCTAGGAGGGCCCAGAGAAGTTGGCCCTAGACGACAGACTACATTTTGTGATTATCTCTAATAGGAAGAAGGGTGAGGAGGTAGGCAAGTACCATGTGAAAGATGAATCTTCCTTTGTCTTGATGACCAAACCAGCCTTGCCCAGTCTCTTGATGTGCTTCAATCAGTTCTAAATTATCCTTGTCTGGGTACAGCAGGGGTGAAGAGACAATCCTGGCAAATAAAGCCCACTATAGTATATAGTATACAACAGCTGGTCTCCAGGGCTATGTCCTCAGCCTTCTGTTTTTCTCTTGAGTCTGTTTATACCTACTCCCTGAAATGATCTTACTCCCATCCATGATTTCAATTACCACCAAATACTGGGGACCCCCACCAAAGGGCTACTATTCACATTGTAGTATATGTGAATAGCCCTCCTAGAGTGGCTATACTCAATAGATTTACCCCGAAATCTATACAGGTCGAGCTCTAACTAATAGCCTAAGTTGCAGTTACCCATTGAACGAAACTCTCTACCTGGATGTCCCACAGTGTCTTCAAAATCACTGTGTCCAAAATTGAGTACAGCAACTTTCCCATAAAACCTGCTCCTTCATGATTATTTATTGTACCATCTACTTGATTGCCAAAGTTAGACTTTTCTCTGTCTCAGTCCTTCTCCAATGTCCCTTCTTTGAAAAGTCAGTCAAGTATTATTGAGCCTATCTCAAATCTGTCACTTCTTATTCCATTCCTATTGGCAATGTCACAGGCCAGGGCTTCACCACCTCTTGCCAGGACGATTAGTCTCCCAAGTGGTCTCTCTGTCTCTAGTCTTTACTTTCCCATCTGTCTTCCCCACTACCACCACAGTGATCCTTTTACAACTCGGTCAGCTCAGAATATGCACTGCCATGCTTAAAAGTCCTCCCTCGCCCAGACTATAGTACAAAGACCAAACACCTTGGTTTGTCATACAAGGCTCTCATGATCTGGCCCCAATCCATCTTCCTGGTCTCACCTTCAGCTAAACTTTCCTCTTCTCATTCCCACCTTCTAGCGAAACTGGAAGACTAAACACTTCTGAATGTGTCTTAAATAAGCTGTTCTGCCTCCCTGAAGTGTCCTCCCCTCCCTTCTCTGCCTGATGAACCACCACTCATTTTCTTTTGAATTATTTTTTAAAAATTGCTGTGGGAGGGAAATAAATGAATGAGAGATATCATTCAAAGCTCAGGCTACAGTTACATATATAAATTGGAAGCAAAAAGGGGAAGGACAGCGGTTAAACAGATCTTTATTTTATTAGAGAAGAGAGAAGAGTTGGTAACAATGAGCACAGTTGGGATTGACTGTGGGTCTAGTCTGAGGATGTTGATCAGGGGCCAGCACGTGGATGCACTGATGCAGGTGGTGGTTACAAGGTGGAAGCCTACATGGAAGGGATGCTCTCCCTAGGTGGATGCTGAGTGGGAGGAACCTGGGATTACTTAGGATGCTGGCTAATGAAACACTGGCAGGCAGGTGCACCCACTTTGGTCTTTCTCTGAATGTGGGCTGACAAATCCCCAGCACATTGGCAATAGCTACCAATCTTTGCAATATTCTCAACACCAGTTTCGCTATAGCTTCCCTATTGGAAGTCAGCCTGCCTTAAAAATTCTACTGGACTTTGTCCATGGCTCTCACATATTCCCATCTCAATGCCTTGGTTCCCTGTCCAAGGCTACAGATCAAGCCCCTCCCCCCACGTTTTTCTGTGTACTTCCACTCATCTTTCAAGCCCCAGCTCAAGTATAACCTCCTCTAAAAAGCTTTCCTTTAGACGTGTTCAGTTCATTCTGTTTATTCCAGTTTACTGTATTCTATTTCTTTGGTATTTATTTCTCAAATGGCTTATCTTAGGGAGAGAGGAAGAATCACCAGGAAGTAGACCTGCTCATGGGTACATACCTTATTAAGAATATTAGGGTGTCTCTCCCTTTCTCTCTCCCTCCCTTCACTCCTTTTCTATTTCTCAAGGTAGACATTTGGGTAAGCCTACTTTAAAAACTTCCTCAGTGGAAATTTTTATCTTCATCTTATCAGTAGAAGAAATCTGGGGACTTGACCTTACTTTCATCCGTTCTGGTAGAATAGATGGTAAATTATTGTCTAAGGAGAATTTGGCCCAGCCTAAGGCACCTGGCAGCTCCCTGCCAAGTACAGCCAGGATAACTTGCTGTGTAGAATCATATCCTAGTGAGTCAGGTCCCACAGTTCTGACTAGAGGATATCAAAACTACCCCAGCTCCACTGCTGGGAAAGGCACATTGTTCTGCTTTTAACTAGCCAGCTAGAAGAGTTACACCCCTGTCACCTATCAGGAAGCAAAATTTCAAACTAACTGATGTGCAACATGGAACAAACTCACAGAGTCCCTGAAGGCTAAGCAATCATTTCTCTAGGTGTTTTATTCCAAACGGTCCCAAATGACAGGCCTTGGGCAGTCTGTACCAGCAAGTGAGAAGTTTTAAAAACAAAATAATGGAAAGGAAGGAAGGAAGAAAGGAAAGAAGGAACAAAGGGAGGGAAGAATGAAGGAAACAAAAAACTAGATTCCCAGACCTGACTACTGGATATTCTGTTTCAATGGGACTAGAGGGAAAGCCACCAATCCGTGATTTTTTTCTTCCCTCCAAGCTTTCCAGATGATTTGGATGTGCAGCCAGTTTGAGAACCATTGCCTAAGTTTAATGTTTACCTTTGAAATGGGGGCCATGCTTTATGTTAGAGTGTTAGAGTCTATATATCCTTGTCAGCTGCCCTTTTAGAATATTAAATAGGTTCTAAATAAGTAAACTAATGAAAAGGTAAGACCTATATTGGATGTAAAGTTTTTGCAATACTGCTTGGTGTGCATGTGTCTTGTGCTCATGTGTATATGCACACACATGTGTGTTTATGAGAGAGGAATGGAAAGAGAGATGGAGAAACAAGGAGGCAAAGAGAGAAAAGATACAAAGTGAGAAAAAGTGTGAGAGAGACAAAAAGAGAAAAGCTGGGAAAGAGAAAGCAACAAACACAGAGATTCAGAGCTATAGAGAAACAAAAGGAGAGAAGATAAGCATGAACACAAATGGGATGTTCATGATGAATTTATTAAAAAATGATTTGGTCTCTCTTTGGTCACCTGTGTCTCTTACCTTCCTGTTTTCCGGGAAGCTGTTTCAAAGAACCTGGTCCTAGAAGCCACCCTGCAAACAGAAGCAAAGCAAGTCCCATGAGTTGCTCTGGAATATGTGTGAGAACCAATGACCAGTGGAAAGGACAGGAAACTCTGAACCAGATGGGCCACCAATTCCAGGCCCTGCCTTTGCTGACAAAGGACCTGGGTCTCAGGAGAAACCCAAGTATCAGAATGTGAAATGGTTCAGAGCCAATAGACGCCCTCAAGGCCATAGCAGACACCATTTGTCCCTGTTGATGCAGAATGGTCTGAGTATATTGCAAATTCAGGTTTTTCTTGGGGGAAATAAGTGAAATCAGTCTCGATTTCAAAGTGTAATTGTTGGCGTTTTGTAAATACGTTTAGCTAATTAGTTGAAGCTGCAGAGGCTTTGTTCTTCTTTTTCTCCCCATTTTATAATTATGAAAAACAAGAGACAAAATAAAAGGGAAGACCAGGAGGTAGTATACTGAGAGGGGTCCCAGTCACCAACAAAAGGCCAACCAGGTTAGTTGTGGCCAAGCAAGGCTACTCCCTGAGCACTGCTGTGCTCCTATCCTAGTCACACGCCCTCTGGTTCCTTGGCTTTCAGCCCAGCCTCAGGAAGGCCTGCTGGACGTCAGTGCAGCTCGTACTCTGCAAGAGGCTCTTTGAGGAACCTGAGTCATTTTGAAAGATTTTGAAAAGTCATATTCTTTGCTTACTAAGAAAAAAATAGCCTCAAGCACAAGTATGATGAATAAATCTCTTCATTAAATTACTTTTAAAACCAGTAGCAATAATAAGAAAATAGGGGAAAAAAGTCCAGAGCCAAGGAAGCTAAAAACAGAAGGTAATCATGTCACCATACAGAGATCAAGGCAGCTAAGAAAAATGGGCCTCCTAGCATGTACTAAGGTTCAAAGTTTTCAGCTTTACAGAAATCTCTCAGCTTGGATGTTGAGTGGAACACTCCAAATTGGGCTGGCCTATGATATTCCCCAAAACTCTGAAGTAAACGATGCCCCAGGGCTGTGCTCTGTACACCCTTAGCAGCTATATATGGTGATCCTAAGAGCATTCCTGGTAGCCTAAGACAGACCAGACCTTAGGTCAAATTTGAAGAACAACCCTACTTACACAGATGATGGGATTTCCCCTGCATTGCCAGCCACAACATCTTGCTTTGGTTCTGGCTTTTGGGGAGTAGCTGCCCGGCAGGGAGGGTCTGGGGGCCTCACTGGGGGACGGATGATGGTTGGCTTTTCTCCTGGAGGCCGCACTTTGCTGAAACTGTCAGCGTCCCCTGGAAGAGAGAATGGTTAGCGAGGAACTTAGATGGTTAGCCAAACAGAACACTACTCATGAGCAGACACCCAATATTGGTGTTACCTTGGACACCTTCCTTAGCTCCTATTTCTACTTGGTCACTAACAACTCTGGCTTTTTCTTTTGTTATTCTTCTGGCAGCTGTCCCTTCAGAAAGGCTATATTTGAACCCCAGCTCTGAAACTTCAGATACCTTGTGTGTGTCATATCAATTTCCTAAGTCTCAGTTTGTTTAGTTATATAATCAAATCAATAATATATAATCTTACAGAGATAGTGAGAGGATGAAATTAGGTACTAATATATTTAGTACAAGGCTGGCACATAGTAGGTGCTTAGTAAATGTTTGATGATGGATTTGAGTTTGTTAAATTCATCATCACTGAAATCCAGGTCCTTTTCACTTAGTCCTTGACTATGATAGTACTCTCCTAACTCACCTTTCTGCTTCCATGTCTCTCTAGTTTCTAGGTTAGTCAGTACAAAATAAATATAAATACTTTTTTATAAGATGGTTCTGGTAGGAGTATGGTGAAACAGGGACACTCACACACTGCTGGTGGCATCGAGAACTGGGCTTATTATATCTAGATAGCCATCAAGCATTCTAGAACAATGTGGATGAAATGTAAAATCATACATATGAGATAGTTCATACTTGTTGATCCAGTAATACCACTTTGAGGAACAAGCCCAAAGGAATTAATATAAGAGGAAAAAAAAAACATAAGAAAAAGGAATTGGCACAAAAATATGCATCTTAACAGCAAAAAGTTGGACCCAACCACAAAGGCTAAGCAGACAATGCAGTTCATACAATCAATACATATTATGCATGAACTGACAAACTTTGCACCAGTCCAAAACAAAAATATGAATATGAAATAATACTAAGTGAAAAAAAGTCCAGAATAAGTACCCATGGTCTGATAAAGACCATATTGAAATAGACATGTGGGCAACTACACACGGGTATAGACCTTGACATTCATACAATTTTTTCTACAACAATGTTTATAGTAAATGTAAAAACATATTAAATTGAATCAACAGAATATTGCTGTAAAATTTACTTCAAGTATTTTTACACTGCTTTTCCTCTCCTTAAAGACCTTACCAGCAGCTCTAAAATACACAAGATAAAGTTTAAGCTCCTTCACAGAAATGAAGGCCCTCCAATAGCTGGTACCAAATCACTGTCCCAGGCACCAACCTCTAGTCAAACTGGTCCCCTCACTGCCCCATTAAAGCAAGCCCTTGACTCTTCCTTCTAAAATGAGACAAGAGTCTAGAGTTGTACAGACCTGGATTTAGGGCCTTGTTCTGATACTTCCAAGTTGTGGCACCCTGGACAGTTACTTCACATCTTTGACTGTTCTTCATCTGAGACATAGGTATAACAATCCCTCTTTACAAGGTGATTTTAAGGACTAAATTAGATGTCCTATAGACAGTACCTAACATACACTAGGGGTAAGTGCCAGACTCTGTCCTGTTTCTTGCCCTATATGTGCCCCTATTCTCACATCTCATCTGTATTGTAACCATCCAATAAGACCCAGCTCAAATCTCATCCCTCTGAACACCCTAGCAGGCAGACATAATTTCCACCAATGCAAATGTTCATGAAGTGCTTATATATTATTGTGTATTTTTTTAATTCATCCATCTAGCCATTCCAGTGAGGGAGATAGATATGAACAGAGATAATAATAATACACTATGATTGGTGTTCTAATAAATGAATAAATAAAACACTATTCATGTGCACACGTACAAATTCTGTCCCCCCCCATTTAGTCTGTATCTTACATTTCTGAATGTGCCATTCTCCATAGGAATAGGCTAGGTATACAGAATCACAGGAAAAAAAAAGCCAGAAACCAACCAAAATGACAATAATAGACCAACTTCTCTAACACACGTTATACTGTTCAAAGCACTCTCCCAGTTGATAACTATCTGATGTTCATAATAAGCTTGGGGGTGAAAAATATTAATATGTAGGTCTTATCAAACCCATTTTACAGAGAAGGAAAGTGAGGTTCAGAAAGGTAAACTGACTCACCCACAACAATATGGGTAAATAAGTGGCAGAGTGAAGAATGAAATCCATATCTCCTGTTTCCACATCCACTATTTTCCCCAGTGTTTGCTGTTTTGTTGTTAGTAATATAAAAATTATAAACAATAACAATAGTGGTAATGGTAATAAAATAATACTGAAGAAAATTTTAGCTACTTTTTACTGAACACCTGTTGTATTCCAGGAACTGTGACACTGTACTCAGTGCTTTATGCACATTTTCTCACGTAACACTGGTCATAATCCTACAAAGTAGAAATCATTATCCGTGTTCTACAACTGAGGAAACAGAGACTCAGAAGTGAGAAGTAACTTCACAGTTGATCAGCAATAGCTCAAGGTCCATCTGATTTCGGAAAACCATGTAGTCCCAACTACCAGTGGTTTTCAATCCTGCTTACGCATTAGGAACATGCAAGGAGTTTTAGAACGATACAAAACCTGGACCCCACCATGAGATCCTAGTTTAATTGACTGGGGTGGGACATGGGCATGGCTATTTTCAAAAGCTCCTCGAGTGATGCTACGTGCAGCCAGGGATGACAACCACTAGGCCACATGGTGCTGCTTCCACAGCACAGCCCACAGACTACCAGAGCTGAGAATACTGTCCCATTTCTACTAGTCACTAGAAAGGGAGTCGAATAGGAATGGTAAGCTGAACCGTCAGAGACAGAAAACATTTCTACCTGAAGCCGTGTCCATCCCAGGGCTATCAATTCCCTTAATGAGTGAACCAGATGACATCCTCAAAATAAGAACCTTATTCATTCCCAAGTTACAGCCACATCCAAATGGACATCAACCTAGGGCCTTGGAAAACAAACATCATTAACCTTGTGTCCACTGAGGTCCTTTACTGTGACCTCCAAATGATGTTTCATTACAAGTCAAGCTCTGAAGTAGCAGCAGACACTTTTCTTGGCTAAAAGATTCCAATGTTGTTTTCTCCTGCTTCTAATTTGTCTCAGTCACAGTTAAGCCACAACTGTCAAATTGGTGAGGTAGGGAGGAAAGAGTCATGTAACTGGGAGTCAAGAAACCTTGATTCTAGTCTTAATACTAAAACTAACTTGTTGTGTGACCCTCATATCACTTCCTTACCAGTACAATATTGGACTGCACTGTTTTACAGCTGAATGAATCTGTGTGCAGACCTTTCTCTCTCTCCGTGCTTTTATGTGCTGCTTTTAGAGTACTCTAGAAGCCATCCCTGATGAGGCACTTAACCAGCTTTTTTTTTTTTTAACAATTTCCCTAAGAGCTAGAATTAACCAGCTTTAAAGTAAAAATCTCTCTCTCTCTCTCTCTCTCTCTCTCTCTCTCTCTCTCTCTCTCTCTCTCTCTCTCTCTGAAACCTAAATTGAAAGGTATTCAATATGGAGCTTTCATGCCGAACCTTATGCACTCACAAGGAATACAGACAAATGATCTGAAATGGACCTTGCCCTCCAGGAGCTTAAAACTGAGCTGGGAAGAGAAGTTATGCTCATGGAAAATAAGTGTGAATATGATAGCTCAGCATCCACATTAGAGGACCAAATTTGGGTGCCAAAAGAAGTGAGGTAAAGAAGAGTGCCCTGTGGCAGGACTGTCAGAAGGCTTGGTGGACAGAATGAGACTTGAGCTGGACCTTGAGGGTTGAGCAAGAATCCATCCTTGTCCTTTCCCCTCAACAACGGCTCGCCTGTTTCTAGGTGTTTGGCATGGTCAGAGATAGGCCAAGGGTGGAAAATGTAGCTCCCAGCTCTTCCATGCCATCTACACTTAACACTTGAGGGTCCTCATAGGCTCCAGAATGCAGAAGAGTAGACATTCCCATCTTCCATCCCTGCCATTTCCTAAAAGGTTGTTACCTAGTGACACTACCACTTCTTAAACCTTATGTTTTGTATACCTAATCTAACTTAATCCCTGCAAAAAACTTGCCTTCAGTGGTAGTATTGTCCCACAGTAGAGAAAACTGGCTCAAAGAAGCAAAGCTGACCTAACTAAGATCATGCAGATAGTAATAGCCTCCTATAAAAGCAAAACAACTGCTACCATTTACTGAGTATTCATGACGTGCCAGGAACATAGATGTCTCACTTCATTGTTACAGCAGTCTTATGGGCACAATTATTATCTTCATTATACAAATGAAAAAAACTAAGACTCAGAGAGGTTGTGACTTGCCCAATGTCCCACAGCTAGGAAGAGGCAGAGCCAGGATTCAAACTCACATCTGGGAGACTCTGAAGTCTGGGCTTTTAACCACGAAGCCTCTTGAGACAATGGTTTTTCTAACAAACTGTACTTTCTTTTAGTTTCTTTTCAACCTTGGTCTATAACCTGGCTTTTACTGTAAACTTGATCTCCCAATCCAGCCCAACCTGTCCCCCTTGCCCCATTCTCAGTTAAATGACCATAACCAAGGAATCTTAGCATTTACAGATTTCGTGGGACCTGATGTCATCAGTATTTGACCTCAAGCAACTTTTTTTCCACCTTTCTATATATCCATCTATCCTCAGCCTGAAGGCACAAAGTACGGGGAGGGTGTTTCCTCATGTAGATTACCCCAGTTTCCTAGAATTATCTCTTTCTTTCTATGGCACTCCTCCATGCTCGCCTTAAAGCCTTTCTGCTTGTTTAGCCATTATTTATCCTTATAAAACAATTTGGAGTTAGGCTCCAAGAAAGGCAGAGAATAAAAACCAAACAGTAGATTATTAAAGCATAATGAGTCCAAACAAGAAAATGTGGATAATGGCCAGCAACTCCCATTACTGCAAAAGCAAGTCTGTTCCTAATAATTTCAGAGTGGATGCAAATTATAGCATTAGTCACCCTAGTGGAAGACTGACGGCTCTGACTGAGCAAGGCCTCCCAAGCATCCTTCCTCCAAGCCCAGGAGCATGGCATGAGATGCAGTCTTTTCTTTCCAGGCAACACAGAGGAAAGGAGCTAAGAAGGGGTCCTAAGCCCAAATGTCCTAAGGCCCCAGACTACGGTGTGCTCTCCACTTTTATCTCAATACCTCAGGTAAAATGAAGGGCTCCTTGCTCCATGTTCCTACTAGTATTTATTCTTACCTCCAGTATAATATGGATCATAGTGGGTTGGGAGGGGTTGCCTGTAGGGCAGCCTCACCACGAACCTTTGGAAGGCAGGGATGATGACCTAACATCTTTGCCTCTTCCATTGCATAGCACTATGCCTGAATAAATAAGCAAATACATGTAAGTAGATGGGATATAGCCCTCCTCCCTTTTCATTTCCCAAAGGAAAGTCCTAGGTTCCTCTGTGGAAGTTACATACTTGCCCTTTGCAAAGCCAGGACTGGAAAGAGGCAGTAACATCAAATAAAGGAAGAAAAATGGACTTACATAATTTTGCACTCCCAAAAGTGAGTGGTTCTTATAAAAATAGAAAGAGGAAGGTGGCCAAAGCAGAAGAAATAGGAAGTGTGGTATAAAGAAAAAGAGTCCTGATCTTGGACTCTTGGTTTAAGCCTCATGTGTGCACCTTACAAGCTGGGTTACTGTGGGCAAGTTATTTCATGTCTGTAAGGCTCTGTTTCTCCATCTGTGAAATGGGGAGAGCAAAACCTACCTCACAGGCCTGTCTCAATGATTAGTTGCAAGAGAAGAAGCAACAGTATCCAGCTCCACGTCTGGAATAGAAAAGGAACCCAGACAAAAAAAATACTGATTCTACTGAAAACCTATCATAGAAGAAAGCAATTTAACATGCTCCAAAGCCCTGAACAACAGAGCTGAAATGGTGTAACAACTGTAAGGTGCAGAGTGGGTCAGCTGAGGTGACGGTCCCCTCCCCCTGATACTGCCATTCAAGCTGCTGGCCAGCACCAGGAACTAACAAGTATCAATTATAGCTCAGGGTCAGAGCTGTTTGTAGCTTTTGCTTAATTGATAACTGTTCTAAAGTTGGGGAATCCACCATGGAGCAGCAGCCAAAATGGGGAGGGAGGAAGGGGTGAGGAGGTAGGCTGGGTAAGGTTCAAAGAGGCAACTACACCAGAGCATGGGCTAATTCTCCACCAAAGCCGAAACCACTGCAGTTCTGCTTTCTGTAGCCAAGGCTGGAGGCATGGGTCTTGGAAAAAAAGGCTGCATCATGCCATCCTGTTGTTGCTAACTGATCGAAGGCAGAAAACAAAGCCAGGTAACGCTGTGGCCCAGATTTAGATAGTCAGGCTGATACTGGACAAGTCAGATCAGTACTTAAATTAACTGAGACCATTAGATCAGAGCACCTGCCGCCAGAAGCCTGGGGCAGGACTATGGAGGAAGAGGAAGATGGGAGTGCCACTGAGATTGAACAGCAGAAGATGGTAAAGGAGGAACTGATAGGGAAGGAGGGCTAAGTAACTGTATGTGCTGAACTGATAGGATCTGGCTGATCTCAAGGCTTGGCCACAGGCAAGGCAAATTTTACTGTGATGAGTATAAGCTGAGTTACCCAACTTGCCACCAGACTGATACAAAGGTCAATATACAACTTGTAAACTGAAACAGATGTTTACATAGAAGTTTGGCCTTTCTTGGCTACTTCTCAGAAGATGCAAATTTTAGGGAGGGGAGGGACAGGGTGAGAGAATCCGTAGCACATTTTGAATGCTGATTATGTGCTAGACATTTTACACATTATTTCTTTAAATCTTAGCGGTAATTCTACCAGGTGAGCTGCTTTTCCATTTTATAGATCTAGAAACCAGGGTGCAATGAGGCTAAATAACGTAACTGTGCTCACATAGATGCATCAGGAGATTAAGCCAGATAATTCACAGTCAATTACTTGTGGAAATTGTACTGGAACCACCTATAGAATAGCTTTCACTAAATTATACTCTGAGACAATGCCATCAGTACATACTCAGGTTGTTATATGAGATAATCCACGACAGAAACTTTTCCCTGGCCTCAAAAATAGAAGAGTTATGCTTTACCTCAACAACTGGCTTGTTTTTTCTCTAGAAATTTTATGCCCAAATTTGTGACACTGCTCCAGCAAGTGTGTCAGGCTTCAGGGCAAACATTTTGTATACCAATTCCACTCCTGCCAATTCCCTACTATCCTAACATTTTTCCCTCACTCCAGGCATCATTTTTTCTTACCTGTACTCTAGAATCTATGTCAAAGGTCACCAAAATTTTTCTGTAAAGGGTCAGATAGTTAATATTTTAGGCTTTGCAAATGAAAGGTACCCGTTGCTGCTACTCAATTCTGTTGTAATGTGAAAATCCCCCAGACAAATGTAAATGAAGGAGTGTGGTTATGGAAATTTAAATTACATGTGATTTTCATGTGTCATGAAACATTATTTTTCTTTTGCTTTTTTCAAATATTTAAAAGGGTAAAAAACATTCTTAGCTGGCAGGTAGGCCATATAAAAAGAGGCAACAGGCCCAATCTGACCCATAGGCCATAATTTGCCAAGGTCTGATCTAAGCTTCAAGAGGGACCTCGTATGTTTTACTCATTCCCATGTCCTCAGCACCTAGAATAGGGCCAGGTACACAGTCAGTATTTGAAAAATATTTGTCAGATAAATTATCCTTACTGTTTCTAAGTTGTTATATTTTGCTATAGTGTGAAATGCCTTAAATCCTTTTTAGAACAGGACAAGATATAAACACACAAGGCACATTTATAGGTCATCTATAATGGCTACAAAGTAAAGGAGCCAAGATTTAGATCCAAGCCTTTCTGATGCCTAAGTCCATATGTTTTACATTATAGCATACTATCTTTATAGAATTATGTCCCCCAAAACACCCCTCTGGAATAGCCCCAAACTCCTAACTTAAGTCTCTATGTGTAGTAGTCAATTAAATTTGCAGAGGTCAGCCAAATCTTGAATTTGCAATAATTTCAAAAGTCCAGAGTTTTGAGGAAGTTGTGCCCCTTTGTCCCTATTTCTCCCGAACTGCAAAGTGAGAATGAGAAAACAATGGTTCACAGATTCAAAGCTTTTTATAAGAAGGTAAAATGTCTTATAGTGCAAAGAACATAGACTTTGGCACTTGCCAGACATGGAAAGATTTAGATCCCAGCTTTGCCAGTTACTAGCTGTGATCCTAGTGCCAGGTACATAGTACAGTAAAGTGCCAGGCAAATAGCAGATACTTAATAAATAGCAACAGTAACAATAATACTAATAAATATGTATAATTCATCATTATTTATTTATTCCACAAATAACAAGTGCCTTCCATGTGCCAGCCAGGAATTGTTTTAAGCACTTGGGATATAGAGGTTAAAAAAAAAAAAAAAAAAAAGCCCTGCCCACAGTGAGCTTACATTCTAGTGATTATTATGAATTGTTTTTATGGTCTTATAATTCCAATATTAGAGGCATTAAAGTGGAACAGATTTACGCTTAAATATATCACCAACCTCAGAATGATCTCAAGGTTTAAAGTATTTGTGTTCACTTCTGGTTTCCAAGGGATTCCCAATGACTTACCATCCTTATGGTGAGCCAAGGGCCGGGGAGCTGGTCTCTTTATGTGGAAAGAGGGCGTCTTGGTGGGCCCAGACCCTGGCATGGGTCCATTGGTGGCCTTTGGGGTGGCCTTGGTCCCTCCATCCTGTAGCCTAGAAACCAACTTCCCCACGTCCACCTCGGGGCAGGGCTCCAACTTGCCATCTGAAACAGGCCTGCTTGGGGACTTCCTCCCAGGATCAGCTTCCCCACTCCTCTGAATAGGTAGTTTAGGGTGTTGCGGTGGCTTGAGGGGTTCTATGCTGCCAGGGATAGTACCATTGGGTGTTTGATGTTGCATTTCATCTGGAAAAAGTTGGTGCAAAGAGGGAAGATTAATGATAATCTTTGAAATGTTTTTATTTTGACATTGGCATATGCATATATACTTAATGTTGAAAATCCACACATATTTTCAAAGGAGGTATCACTGTGGCATAAATCAAATATATCGCACAAAATCATACTCTACCCTCCTGAGTTCATGTGGAGCCACTGGTCCCATCCAAATAAGGAATTCAGTTCATGATCCGAATACAGTTTTCACCATCACAATTCAATAAACCACAATAAACCAACATGTTTTATTTAAAGGAATACGTAATTCAAAGGGATTTGGAGTCCCCAATCAATTGCATATTCTATTCTTTTTAAATAAAGACATCAGTTAATTCTTAACTATTTCCCTCAAAAGTAATGTGTTCAAGTCTCTCAAATTTCAAGTTAATAAACAAAACAGAATTTAACTTCTTTCTCCACCCCAGGAAAGAAATCCCCAACTAGCCACTTTTCTTCCCCCAGCTTTTGTGGACTATAATTTCCTGTGATATTAGTACATTATTTCAGTGTTTCTGAATCTTACTTAAGGCTTTTGAGACCCTGATAAGAACCAGGGACCCTATCCCTAGAGAAATTAACCTACACAAATACAGTCAACATTTTGAAACCTAATTTTAAGTTATTCAAAAAGCCCCTTGATACTGTCAATGAACCAAAGATTGAGAATGTATGGAAATTGTTACCTTTCTTAAGAATAGAAAATAGATCAGAGTGTAGTGGTTACGAGCATAAATTCTAGCCAGCAAATGAAACCTGAGAGATGTTACCAACCAATTGTAATACGTTGATCCTATTTGGGTCCTGATTTTTTAAAATAAGATAATAGAATTTGGACACTGACTAGATAGTTGTTCTTAAGGAATTACTGTTTTATTCTCTTTTAGGTGTGATGATGGTACTGTGGTTTTGCTTTAAAGAATCCTCATCTTTTAGAGATACATATTAAAACATTTACAGATGAAATGACATGAGGTCTGAATTGAGAAAGTGGGTCGGGATACAGATGAAACAAGACTGGGCATGTGGTGGTAAATGTTAAAATGTGGGGGGTTCCTTACATGTGTGTTTATCATTGAAACTATCCATAACAAACTGTTAAGAGAATGCAGGCTCTGGAACCAAGTGGCCAGGTCTAAATCTTAGGTTTTGCTTCTCTTACTAACTGTGAGACCACGGACAAGTTCTCTATTCTCTCTATGCCTCAATTTTCTCCTCAGTAAAATGGGAATAATAAAGAGTACCCATCTCATGAGGTTGTAGTAAGGATGACAGGAGATGGCATAATTATTTCAGTGTCTGGTACATAACAGACACTCAGTAACTGGTAGTTATTATTTATGCTATTATGTAGCAAGTAGGCAGTAGACAAGAGTTTCCATGTGACAAGTCTTGCTGTAAAGACATTTTTTCCCCCAGAGTTTTCTTCTCCTTGGGAATCTGTCACCAATTGCTGCTGCCACCGCCAAAGGAACTGGAATCAAAAGGAGTTCCCCTACTCTGGTCGTAAGGTAGGTATATAAGCCCTTGTTTGAATAAGCCTGACACAACTTCAACAGTACTGCAGCAGTCAAACAAAACATTACCAAAGGCTCACAAATAATGGCAGGGAGATAAGCGCAACAGTGCCATGAAACTATTAGGTTGGTGCAAAAGTAATTGCAGTTTGGAACTGTGAATTTTAAATCATTATAAGCAGGCTCAAACATATCTTTATTAATCAAAATATGAACCATTACAATCAACATATTTTTGCCAATGAGAAATAAGTTTATTTATTCTCATAGCGTAAAAATCCACGCTTCAGGATTCGAGGAACTCTTGGAAAGCATTTTCTGCATCCTGCTGGCTGTGGAAACGTCTTCCCTGCAAAAAGTTGTCGAGATGCTTGAAGAAGTGGTAGTTGGTTGGCAAGAGGTCAGGTGAATATGGTGGATGAGGCAAAACTTCGTAGCCCAATTCGTTCAACATCTGAAGCATTGGTTGTGCTATTTGTGGTCAAGCGTTGTAGTGGAGAAGAATTGGGCCCTTTCTGTTGACCAATGCCGATTGTAGGCTTCGCAATTTTCAGTACATCTCATGGATTTGCCGAGCATACTTCTCAGATGTAATGCTTTTGCTGGGATTCAGAAAGCTATAGTGGATCAGGCCGGCAGCAGACCACCAAATAGTGGCCATGACAATTTTTTTGGTGCAACTTTGGCTTTGGGAAGTACTTTGGAGCTTCTTCTCAGTCCAACCACTGAGCTGGTCGTCTTATACGATCCACTTTTTGTTGCACATCACAATCCGATCAAGAAATGGTTTGCTGTTATTGCATACAAGAAGAGAAGACAACACTTCAAAATGATGATTTTGTTGATTTTTGGTCAGCTCATGAGGCACCCACTTATCAAGCTTTTTCACCTTTCCAATTTGCTTCAAATGCCGAACAACCATAGAATGGTCAACGTTGAGTTCTTCGGCAACTTCTGGTGTAGTTATAAGAGGATCAGCTTCAGTGATTGCTCTCAATTGGTCGTTGTCAACTTCCAATGGCCGGCCACTGCACTCCTCATCTTCAAGGCTATCATCTCCTTTGCAAAACTTCTTGAACCACCACTGCACTGTATGTTTGTTAGCAGTTCCTGGGCCAAATGTGTTGTAGATGTTGTGAGTTGTCTCCACTGCTTTACAACCCATTTTGAACTCGAATAAGAAAATTGCTCGAATTTGTTTTTTGTCTAACATCATTTCCATAGTCTAAAATAAATATAAACAGCAAACAATACTATTAAGTCATGAGCAAAAAAACATAAAGCGAAAAATGTGCATTAAAATGATGTATAACATAACCACATTTATTTAAGAATGTATTCTAATATCATATGGCAAATTTCAACAATGCTAAAACTGCAATTACTTTCGCACCAACTTAATAGATCACTTGGCTTCTGGGACAGGTCTTGTGGCAGAGGCCACCTTTAAACATCCAGTACTCAGGGGTAACCGCAAGCACATCTACCCTTTCTGAACAATGAAGTAGACGGTGACATGAATTCTTTCTCCCAAATACTTTTGCCCAACATTTCAGTTGCATGTTCCTGTCTGAACACTTGTTTCTTCCCGTGGAGAAACCCTAGGAAATTCTATCCCTTCTCTCCTTTAGGGGAGACAACAGGGATTGCCTGTGCCCTACAGGCTATAATAGTATAATCACCACCTCAATACAGTGTTAATAAGTCCAATCTTTATAAAAGAGATTCACATGCACAGTCTCAGAAAGGCTACCTTACTCTAGTGGTAGAAGCTACCTTCCACTCAGGAAAGAATATTCTCCTAGCTCAGGAAAATAGGATATGGAATGATAGGGGCAATGGTGACTTTGGAGGTAAGGCCTTTCTGTCAGGGTAATCATTTCCAGGTTCTTGGGTGTGCTGAATAAAAATAATAATAGTGGCATTGGTAATAATAATGACAATGATAATAATCATAGCAGATACCATTATTTGAACATTTACTCTGTGCCAGGCCCTATTCTAAATGCTTTGCATGGATTACCTCATATAATCCTCAAAACAACTCTGTAAAGTAGTAAACCCTTATTAGCCCCATTTTACAAATAAGGAATTCTAAGGCACAGACTGATTCAATGTCACAAAGCTAGTAAGTGGCAGAGCCAGGTTTCAAATATTCAAGTCTGTTTCCAGAGTCCAAACTCTTTCTGAAGAAAGAATTCATTGCTCTTGTCAGGTAATAAGAGTTTAGTGCTATCCCCTTTCCTTAACCAGCCATCCATTTCCATAGGAAAACACACAGACCAGACTCAGAAACTGCAGAGAACTGGAGGTGAATCAGGATCAGATTGGGAGGCCTCACAAATAGGCACGTGGCCAATCCTAAAACTGGAGCCTCTCCTGTATGTGCGGGTAAGTAGTGGGGAGAAGCTTTGAGAGGTTGCACATGAGTCAAGCAGGAGAAATAGATCATTTATTATAATACAAGTAGAATCATCCAAATAAGTGCTACAAGGAAGACAGTACTAATACTATCTGGAAAGGATGGAGAGGGTCTTATATAAGAGGTAACATTTGAGCTGGGCCTTGAAGGACTGCAATAAGTGGAGAAAAGGGGAAAGAACATTTCAAAAAACTCGGAGGAGTGAAAGATCATGGTTTGTTTAAGAATATGTAAAAAATAACAATAATAAACAAAAAGTTTAGTTTGGCTTAAGCATAGGAGCCAAATTTAGATGAAAGAAGTGAGTAGCTGGAGATGATATTTTAAGATAGGTTAGGGCTATATCATGGAGGCTGTGAATGCCATGCTCAGGAATATGGACATTTTTTTTTTTTCCTGAGACAGAGTCTCACTCTGTTGCCCTGGCTAGAGTGCCGTGGCGTCAGCCTAGCTCACAGCAACCTCAAACTCCTGGGCTCAAGCAATCCTTCTGCCTCAGCCTCCCGAGTAGCTGGGACTACAGGCATGCGCCACCAAGCCCGGCTAATTTTTTCTATATATTTTTAGTTGGCCAGATAATTTCCTTCTATTTTTTAGTAGAGACAGGGTCTCGCTCTTGCTCAGGCTGGTCTCGAACTCCTGAGCTCAAACGATCCGCCCGCCTCGGCCTCCCAAGGAATATGAACCTTATCTTTGGGCCACAAAGGACAATGACTTTAGGGGGTGGGGCAAGGAAAAGAAGTGCCATTATCAAATACGTTTTTTTAGGATATCACTTTGTATTTATTATGAAAAGTAGATTGGATCACAGAGACTAAGGTAGGGAGACCATCTAGGGGACTGCTACTGAAAAGAATCTAAATTGGAATAGAAGCAGCAGAGATGGATTCTAGAGAGGTTAAAAAGGTGGAATAGAAAGGGCTCAGATATGGGGGTGTGAGTAATTCATGAAGAGGGCAGACGGAGTCACGAAAATACCATAATATATACAAAGGCAGCTGGGCGTGGAGGCTCATGCCTGTAATTCCAGCACTTTAGGAGGCTGAAGCAGGAGGATTGCTTGAAGCAAGGAGTTTGAGACCAAGCCCAGGCAATACATGGAGACCTTGTCTCTACAAAAAATAATAAAATATGCCAAGTGTGTTAGCATGTGTCTATAGTCCTAGCTACTAGGAAGGCTGAGGCAAGAGGGTCGCTTGAGCCCAGGAGTTTGAGGCTACAGTGAGCTATGATCTCGCCACCTCACTCCAACATCGGCAACAGAGCTGGACTCTGTCTCTTAAAAAAAAAGGGTGGGAGGCGGGTGGATAAGTTTGGGGGTAAGATAATGGTTGATACTGGTAAAGAACAGTGTTGAGTAGAAGGATTGGCTCCTTTTTAGAACAGTGTTCAGACAGGCTACAATAAGTATAATATGTTATAGCAGACAAATGAGCTTTGGAATAAGATATATGAATGCATGTTTCTGTTCTGTCATTTGGTAGCTGTGTTAATTGGGAAAACTACTCACCCTCTCTGAGCTTCCAATGACTTCATTAGAAAGTAGAGCTCAAATACCTACCTTATATAAGAGTTTTGAAGATTAAATGAGATTATGGATTCACACCCCCTAGAATCAAAAAAACAGACTATACCAAATGTTGGTGAGGATATGGAGAAATTGGAACCCTCATCCATTGTTGGTGGAAAAGTAAAATGGTGAAGCTACTTTGGAAAACAGCCTGGCGATTCTTCAAAATTTTACATGTACAGTGACCATGTGATCCAGTAATTTCAGTACTAGGTATATAACCAAGATAATTGAAAACAGACATCCATATAAAAACTTGTCAATCAATGTTCATAACAGCATTATTCATAATAGCCAAAGTTAAATACAACCCAACTGTCCATTGCCTAATGAATGGATAAATACAATGTGGTATATCCATACAATGGAATATTATTCAGACATAAAGAATGAACTACTGATACATGCTACAACACTGATGAACCTTGAAAACATGCTAAGAGAAATAAGCCAGGCACAAAAGAACACATGTTGTATAATTCCATTTACATGAAATGTCCAGAACAGGCAAATCTGTAGAGACAGAAAGGAGGTTAGTAGTTGTCATAGGTTGGGGGAGGGGTGAATTAGAAGATATGGAATTTCTTTTGGAGGTGATGAAATGTTCTAGAATAAGATGCTCACACAAAATATACTAAAACCACTGAATTGTACACTTTAAAAGGGTGAATGTTATGGAATATTAATTATATTCAGTTTTTTTAAAAAGTTAAAAATAAAAAGATAATTGTCTAGATTGGGTGATCCCATTGGTGATCTTCTGGAACAAAGTCCTCATCACACAGAGGGGAAAACTGGGGTCCAGAGAGGGGAAGTGACCCGCTCAACTTACTAAGCAGGCTAGTGGCCAAGATGAAATTAGACCATAGGTCAAATGAAACCCAATTCATTTATTTATTGTACTATGTGCTAGATACTGCACGGGTGCTGGGAAGTATATAAAAAATGTTTATACTGAAATAGAGTTTGTATTTAGGGAGACTGTATGTAAACAAACAAACTTATTCCATTAAAATAAGATTACAGTACAGCAGAGTAGGTATTCAATGTTCTCTTCCACTTTCTCTTAAATGCCAGCTCACCTCCTCTATGAAAACGGTGATCCCTTTATCTTCATCATTCCTTATACATAAATTCATTCTTTCTAGAAATATTTAACAAACACATGAAATATGTACCAGGAGTTGTTCTAGGAACTGGTGATAAAATAGATCTTACATTCTAATGGGAAAGACAGATAATGAATATGTGAATAAATAGCATTATAGCAGGTGATATGAATAGCTTAAATCAGTGTAAAGGGATAGAGAGTGACTGGAGGAGGAGAAAGAACTATTTAAGTAGCGTGCTCAGAAAAGGTCTCTACAAGGCCATGACACTGAGCAGAGATCTGAATGTAGGAGTGAGCCTTATGGAAGTTCTGTAGGAAGAATGTTTAGGGCTAAGAGAACAGAAAATGTAAAGGCCCTTAGGTACGTTTGACACATATAAGGAACAGCAAGAGCAATAAGATTAGAGCACACAAAGCAAAGGAGACAGAGAGAAAGTGAAGTTCAGAAATGAAAGTCAGAAAGACAAGCAGGGGTCATATAATATAGAATAAAACGTAAATTTTATTCTAAACATGAAGAGACATCGCTGAAAATTTGGGACAGAGGGAGTGATGTGATCTGATTTTTTTAAGGATGTACATTTTACTGGCTGCTGGGAAGAATGTATTATAGGCAGGCAAGAAGGCAAACAAGGATACCAGGTAAGAGGTGATAGTGGCTCAACCATCATAGTAGGATTTACCAAATAATGGGCATGTAGAGCTGACAGGCATTGCTGATGGATCAGATGTGAGGGAAAAGGGAAAAAGAGTAATCAAGGATGATTCCAAAGTTCTTGACCTTAGCACTTGGGTAACTGGTCCTGCTAATTACTTATATGGGGGAGATCAGAGTAGGAGCAGGTTAAGGAGAAGTAGAGAATCAAGAGTTGCGTTTTGCACATTTTAAATTTCACACGCCCATGAGTCATTCAAGGAGAACCGTTGAGCAGGGAGATGGAGATGACAATAGATGGGAGATATCAGTCCTAGAGATATAAATTTGGAAATCGACTTCAGCATTTAAATGATATTCAGAACCATATGACTTAATGAGATCACACAGGAAAAGAACAAAGAGAAGAGAGCTGAGAAAAAAGCTCTGGGGCATCCCACCATGTAAGGGAGACTGAGATGGATTGTCTAGTGAGGTAGGAAAGTTTGATGTCCTGAAAGCCAAGTGAATTAAGTCTTTCAAGAAGGAGGAGTTGGTCAACTATGTCAAATGCTGCTCACAAACTGAGTATGATGAGAGCAGTGGAGTGGCTATTTGGTGTGGCAACATGGAGATTATTGAAAACTTTGACAAAAGTGGTCTCAGTGTAGTAGTAGGGACACAGACCCATTTAGATGGGTATAGGCTCCATATCAGCAATTACTCCATTGAATGGCATTTACATGTGTGTTCACATATCTATATCTCCTTTTATCTTGCAAGGCCAGAGAATGTGTCTTAATTTCAACTAGAACCTAGCACAGTACCTGACACATGGTAGTCACTCAATCCAGGTTAGCCGTACTTGACATTAAAATCTCAGAACATTCAGAAAGCATCTTGCACGCTCATTTCAATGTATTTGGGGCATAACATATGAGAATATCTTGGATCCTTTACTCACCTTGTAAGGGATCATGGGAGCTCCCTAGACAACCTCATCCTATCCACTTCCAAAGGACTAATTTCCTGTCTGAATACAAACTACAAACCTCACTTCCCCCTGGCTGCTTAAGCCCAGGAGGAAGGAAAGGTCTACCTTTGTATGGTGAAAGATGGCCATGCCTCCACTTCTGCCCATCAATATCATGTTTGTGCCTAATTGCCACTCACTCAGTACTGACCTTCACTTTCATCCAGGGAAGAAGTATAGAAAACCGTCCTTTCCCGCAGCAAGCGCTTTGAAATCGTGATTGGTTTGTGCCTTCTTGCTGTCACCCGAGGTGGAGGCACTGGGGGTGCAGCACTTTCTTCAGGTGGACCTAAATAGATCTGTGGAGGGAGGAAGAAGATATCAAGGAAACAATTAAATCAAATTTTTGTCTTCCTAATGCTACCCACCAGTTGATGCCTGCCAGCCCTATATCTAGAGCTAGCAACATGAATAGTAATGTGAGTAAAGGAATTTGGCGGGGATTTTCTTAAACCACTCCAGTTGCTCAAAAGTATTTAGCTATTTCCTATCATGCCCAAGGCAAAGGACGTGAAACTTCTCAGCACAGAGGAAAGAATACAGACAAAAGACTGCAACATCAGGCCTGCATTTTCCACTTACTTCCTGGGAGACCTTAGGCAAGTTACCTCCTTTTCTGAGCCTCAGCGTTCTCATTTGTAACATGAAGATAGCACCACCTACCTCACAGGATGTGATAAGAATCAAGTGAAAAGGGTGTCCAGGTGCACTGTATGGAGGAGGATGGGGTGTGGAAGGAGACTAAACACACCTACATGCACATATACACATATACACTCAATACTTCTGACGGGATACATTGCTTGTCTCAAGGCAAGAATAATGATCAGCTAGAGAAAAGAGGGAGGAAAACTTATTTTTCCCTCCTATATCATTTTGTTCTTTTAAAATTTGATACCTAGATACCTCACCTATTCAAAAAACATAGAAGTAAAATAAAATCTAAAAGCAAAAACAAAGTGCCTTGGATGCTATAAGGAATGCTGAAAGCATGAAGGAGGAGCTGTGATTAGAATTTTTATATAGTGTCTCATAGGTACTTAAGGGTTTTCCACTCTCTGGGAAGACTGACCTTTCAGCCAGAATACATACACTTGGGATACCACACTTATGTGGCGAAGAAGGAAGGGGATCCCTGTCCAGACAGTGAGAACAACAAAATCAACCCCACTGATGAGGAGTATGAAGAGAAATGTCAGAACTGAACATCCTATCAGGCAAAGGTCAAAATAGGCTACAAAGTCATGGAAATTACAAGGTTGGGGACACAAGACAGGCCTGTGTAAAAGGTACACAATGATAAGGAATAATACATGAACAATCACAAGCCATGATATTTCTATGACATAGTAGCAAGCAGATGAGCATTGAGGCCATAAAGTTCAAGGTCATATTCCTGGTTCCACCACTGTTAGTAATACTATTCTGAAGAGTTACCATTTTGGGAGCTTCTGCTCAGACACTGTAGTACTTGTTACAGATATTCCTTGCTATTCATCAAATACACTAGCCTTTTGCATTATTTCTCATACTTGGATTGCCTTTTCTCCAGATATCCGTATTGCTTGCTCTATGAATTCCTCCAGGATGCTAGTTAAATACACCCTTCTCATCACTAAGGCCTTCCAGGTTAATGTATCTAAAACTTTGACATGCTTCCCTCCATTCACCACTCCTATCTCCATTTCCTATTTAATTTTTTTCTCTTCACCATTTCTTATCACTTTCTAATACAGTATGTATTTTACTTATTTTGTTTGTTGTCTGTCTCCCAACTCGATTTGAAGATATATGGAAATATGTTAGTCAAGTTCACTCCTCTATCTCCAACACCTAGAAGAGTGCCTAGAATTGTAGGGTTAAAAGACAAACATATTTAAAATTCTTATATAAAAGGCAAAATTGTCCCCTGAAAAGACTAACAGCTACTTCTTATTTTAGCCAACACAGGGCAAGAGAGACTAGTTTTACTCTTTCAGCATTAAACAATTGCAAAAACTAAAACAAACAAAAACTAGGAAAAATATATGCAACAATGGTTTTCAAGGCACTGTAAATCCAGCAGTGAAGGACAATGATCCCTGAGACACAGGAAAAACAAACAAGGTGAGCCCTACGAATGTCCAGCTTACCGTCTGGAGAGAGTTTTGCAGGTCATAGTGCAAAAAGAGAAAACCCAGGTAAAGCCCAACAGCCTCCCTCAAGATATGAGTTGGGAGTATGGGGAAGAAAAGGAAGCAAGAGTTTGCAAGGCAGAGTACCAGAGAGGAGATAGATACATATGTACATTAAAAACTTTAAAATACTGCTGAGAAAAATTAATAAAACCTGAAAAGAGATATATTAATATTTGTTCAAAGGTAGGAAGACTCAATATTGTCAATATGCAAACTCTCCCAAAATTGATCTATAGATTGAACACAACCCCTATATCAGTAAGCTTGTATTAATACATAGAAATTGACAAGCTGATTCAAAAATTTATAGGGAAATGAAAAGGACCTATAGTAGCCAAAACAATCTTGAAAAATAAAAAGAAAAGTTAGAGGGCTGACACTACCTCATTTCTAGTCTTATAAAGTTAATAGAATTAAGACAGTGTGGCATTGGTGTCAAGATTAGACAATGGAACAGAAAGTCAAGAAATAGACCCACACACATATAGATAATTGATTTTATTTTTTATAAGGGCAATTAAGTGGATAAAGGAAAGCAATGATGCTGGAATAATGGGATATCTATATGCAAAAAAAAAAAAAAAGAATGTCAATCGATATCTTACACCACATATAAAAACTAACTCAAAATGGTCCTACACCCAAATGTAAAAGCTGAAATTATAAAATTTCTAGGAGAAACATCCTTACAATTTTAAATAAGGCAAAGAATTCTTAGATACAATGATTCATAAAAGAAATAAATTAATAAATTGGACTTTTATCAAATTTAAAAACTTGTGCTTTTCTAAAAGACAAATTATTAAGAGAATAAAAAGAAAAGCCAAAGGCAGAGTTGAAATATTGGCAAATCTTAGGATTTGTAATTCAGAATGTCTAAAGAGCTATCAAAACCCAATAATTAAATAAACAAAGAAATCAGTTTTTAAACATTAGGCAAAAGATTTGAACAGAAACTTTACAAAAGAAGACATTAATACAAAAAGCAAACATTAAAAAAATGTTTAGCAACATTAAGTCATTAGGGAAATGCAAGTTAAAACCACAATGGGATACAACTATACACCTACTAGAATGGTTGCAATTATTAAAAGACTGAATATACCACATGTTAATGAGGTTATGGAGGAATTAGAACTTTCATTGCTGCTGGGAATGTAAAATCATACAATGTAGAGTAAACTTAAAAGAAAACACGGCCCAATGAAATAGATAATTCAAATAGTTCTATAACCATTAAAAATTTTGAATTCATTGTTTTAAAACTTCTAAAAAAGAGCTCTCCAGGACCAGATGGTTTAACTGGAAAATTCTACCAAACATATAAAGAATTAATATGAATTTCAGTCTCTTCCAGAAACAAAAATGGTACAATTAGGGTAACAGTTTAGCCATTTCTTAAAAAATTAAACATATAATTACCATGTAACCCAGTCATGAACTCCTGTATGTTTACATAAGAGAAAAGAAAACACATAGCCATACAGACTTGCACACAAATGTTCAAGGCAGCTTTACTTGTAATAGCCTCAAACTGGAAACAACCCAAATGACCACTGACTCACGAATAGATAGCCAAATTGCAGTGTATACATAGAACACTACTCAGCAATAAAAACGACTAAACTTTTGATTCATGTGACAACCTGGATTAATCTCAGAATAATTATGCTGAATAAAAGAAGCTAGATCAAAAAAAGAATATATTGTATGACTCTATTTGTACAAAACTTTAGAAAATGCAAATTAATCTATACTGACAGTTGCCTGATGTGAAGGTGTGTGTGAGTGAGTTGGTTGAGGGGAAGGACTTCCAAGGGAGAAAAAGAAACTTTTGGGGGTGATGAACATATTCACTCTCTTGACTGCAGTGATGGTTTCATGGGTATATGCATATATTAAACCTTACAAAATTACACTTTAAATGCATGCAATTTGATGTCAGTTATACCTCTCTATATTTATAAAGCTGTTTAAGACAAGATTATAACAATTTATATTCCCACCAACAATTTTAAGTGTGCTTGTTTCCTCACAAATGTTTGGTTAGGAAGAGTATCTCTATATTAAAATCACGAAAATATTTTCATATATTTTTTTCTAAGTACTATTTTCTAATTATCATCTTTAGAATATATTCTGCTTGGAATTTATTTTTGTGTGTGGTATGAGATAGAGATAATTCTAATTTTATCAAATGAATACCCAATTTTCCATATTATACTTCTTGTGCAAAATTTATAACTACCTTAAATAGTATTTCCTAAACAAAATAAAAACGTAGGAGCTATCATAGAAAATAAGAGCAGACTAGATTTATAAACATTATAATTTCTTTGAGGCAACAAATGTCATTTAAAACTCCCAAGGCAAGCAATAAATTAGGGGAAAAGATTTGTGACATACATAATAGACAATGAGTTAATATCCAATCAGTAAGAAAAAGGATGGACAGCCTAATAGAAAAATCGGCAAAGGCATTAAAAGGGACATAGAAAAAGAAAATCAAATAAGCCAATAAACATAAAAAAGTCAATTTTAATAATAATTACAAAAATACATAGTTTAAACAAGATATCACATTTTGCTGATTAGACTAATGATTTAAGAAAAATTGCTATTGCCTCAAACTGGAAAAAGAGTGGTTTAAATAGTCAATTTTAAAAGTTGTTATTGGGAGAGTGATTTGATTTAACAATATTTGGGGGCAATCTAGTAGTAGCTAGCAATCATGATTTAAAATGTGCATGCCCTTTGATTCTCTGTGCTTTTAGGACTCTTATTGAGCAGAAATTCCGACACGTACCTACACTGATTATCTATGCAAGTTCCATGCACCATTCTTATTAAAAAACAATAAGACCACATAAATAACTACTAACATGGGGAAGATTACATAAATAGTGGTTCACCACTGAAGAATACTATGTAACTGATAAACAGTGATGATGTAGATTTATATAAACTGATGTGGAAAGATTAAATATTGTAAAGATTAAATGTTTTACATGACAGTATATATAGTATGATATCATAATTCAAAAATAACTGTGTGTATATGTGTGTATTTGTCTTTTTAGGTTTACAAATGCATAGAAAAGGGTAAATTGTTAATCATCATCATCATCTTTGGGAAAGTGAATAGGATTAGAGGAGTGCCAAAGGAAAAATTCATATTTTAGTCTATAAACTTATACATTAAATTTCTGTACTGAATTTTAACTTTATTTTGATTTTTTAAAAACATAATAAAAATGAAAAGGAAATAACTCTGAAGGTCTTTTTTATTGTTGTTTAAGAAAGCACCTAAATGTTAAGAATCTAACACAACTGAGTTCAAATCCCAGCTCTATCATGTATAACCTCAGTCATCTTACATAAGTCATTTAACTTCTCTGAGCCTTAATTTTCTAATCTGCCAAAGAGAATCATGCCTACCTTCTAGTAAAATTGTCAGGATCAACTGATAAATGCACCTAAGTACCTGTCTAGCATAAATCCTCCTTCTCTCTCTCTCCAGTGCCTTTCCATTTGGTCTAGAATAGAGCTTCTCAACTGGGGGCAATTCTTTCCTCCAAGGGACATTTCATGACATCTGTGCAAATATTTTATCGTCACAACTATGGGAGGCAGGTTGGCATCTAGTGGGGAAAGGCCAGGAATGCTGCTGAACATCCTACAATGCATAGGACAGTCCCCACAACTAAATATAATTTATCAGCCCAAACTGTCAAATTAGTGGCGAGGTTGAGAAACTCTACCCTAAAAAAATGAACATGAATAACAAATGAGAATAGTATTACTAAATGCAGGTGGGATCCAAGAAATTTTAATCCTGAACTAAATTTCTGAAAACACTGCAAAAGTTAGTGGAGGGAAATAGAATACATATTTAGTATGTTTATTTGCATCTATCCATCCATGCATGCATCCATCCAAAAACTTTATTTGATTGTACCAAAGTGACTGTTATTAACGAAGATGAACTCATCATTTATTATTTTCCCCATCCTTGCTGAGGCATTCAGGATACACCAGACCACAGACACCTCCCCTCTCACATGGCCTCACCTCATACTTCAGAGAAAATGGAAGTCATTAGAAGAAAACATCTTTAACTTCCTGTCCTGATACTGACAAACTCATTGGCATACACACTTTTAAACTTATCTTAACTCCTCACTTTCTATCAAAAGAGAATGCTCTGGATCCAGTCTCATCTCTTCTTGTCTCCTTAGGGATCTTCCTCTGATATTTGTCTCTTCTCTTACACTACTGTTTCTCAAAAGCATTGAACCTAACTTAAGTCCCTCTGGTCTGAATCACAATCCCTCTGCCTACAGGCCATCACACCTCTTTTCTGCTATACTTCCCAGCAAATCTGGCCTCCATTTCTTCATCTCCACTTGCTCCTCAACCTGGTCTCTGCACACACCACTGTTCTGTAACTGTTTTCACAATGATCACCACTAACCTCCTAACCACCAAATCCAGTGGATGCTTTTCAATCCCTATTTTGACTTTCTTCCAATATTTGACACACTGAACCATTCCCTCCCTAAAAATACCTCTCGCTTTATCTTTCAAAATGAACACATTTCTGCTCCTTTGAACACTGCCCAGTCACTTTCAATGGCCTGAATTGTGTTCTCAGTCTTCTATTGATCTCAGTCATCTAGACTCATTTGTTCTCTACAGTTTCATCCATTCTCATTCTCATTACCAGATTTCTCTCCTGGTTTCTATACAAATATATCTAATTGCCTGCTCAATGTTGCAATACGGATATCTCAGAGGTATCTCTAACTCAACAATTCTAGAATAAAACACATTTAATTCTTTTTTTTCTCTTTTTTTTTTTTTTTTGGAGACAGAGTCTCCCTTTGTTGCCCGGGCTAGAGCGAGTGCCGTGGCGTCCTCCTAGCTCACAGCAACCTCAAACTCCTGGGCTCAAGTGATCCTCCTGCCTTAGCCTCCCAAGTAGCTGGGACTACAGGCATGCGCCACCATGCCCGGCTAATTTTTTTGTATATATATTTTTAGTTGGCCAGATAATTTATTTCTATTTTTAACAGAGACAAGGTCTTGCTCTTGCCCAGGCTGGTCTCAAACTCCTGACCTTGAGCGATCCACCCGCCTCAGCCTCCCAGAGTGCTAGGATTACAGGCGTGAGCTGCCATGCCCGGCCTAATTCTTCCCTTATAATTTTTCATTACCTAAAACAGTGCTAATGTCCAAGCCAGAAAACTGGACATTATTATCCTGGTATCCTCCCTCTCTCTCACATCCCACATCCATCCAGTCACCAAGTTATATCAATTATATTTCCTTCATGTCTCTCTAATCTACCCTCCTGCTCACTGCCACTGCTTTAGCTGAATCTCATCATGTGTCTTCACGAATACAACAATAGTCTCCAAACTAGTCCTTCTGCCTCCAGTCACTCCTTCCTTTAATCTGTCTCCCCAAGGGCAGGTAGAGTGATCCTTCTAAACTCTAATTGTGTTACTCCTCTGCTTAAAAATATTTCACTGACTCCTCAATGTCTTCATGACAAAGCCCAAATTCCTTTGTACACAAGGTGCCACATCATCTGGCCCCTGCCTACAATCTCCAGTCCCGTTGTCTACTATTTCCCCTATACTCACCATATACTACAGCTATGCTGAATTCTTATGGTTCTTTAGTCTCTCAGTTATTTAGTTCCTTATTAGTTTCTTACAGTTTTAAAATTCTTTGGTCCCTAATTCCTGTATGGACACAGAGTTTTCTATGCCTAGAATACTTTCATCCCTTAGGGCAGGGGCTGCTAATTGCTTACCAGCATGCAGACTCCCTTCTTACTATACTAACAGAAGTTACTGAGTTATAGCTGGGCACCCATGCCTACATTTCTTAGCCTTCCTTGCAGCTGGGTAAGGCAGGCCATGTGATTAAGTTTTACAGAATAGAATACGAGTAGAAGCGACATATGCAAACCTCTGGGTCATGGTTTTACAAAGAAGCTGTCTGTATTCCATTCTCTCTCTTCTCCCTTTCTCTCTTAGGTAGTAAACAGAAACAAATGGAACAGCTATCAAGGATCTAGAAATTGAAGACAAGTAGTAAGGATGGCAGAGCTGTCCCACCCATCTTGGACTGTTCACCTCTAGACTTTTATTTGAGAGAAAAAGGAATTTTTCTCTATCTCATTTAAGCCATTGAATTTGTAGTCCTCTGTTACAGGAGGACCTTTGTTACAGGAGGTTAGCCTGTAGCTTAATTAATCTATTCCTTTCATATTCAGAACTCACCCCATGTGTTAACCACTGAATGAAGCCTTCTATGATTCCCAAGACAGCAGTACGTTCCCTTTCCGTGTGCTTCCATAGCATCCAATGCACATTCATTAGTTATCATACTGCATCCTGAGTGTTAGTTGGTCCAAAATCCCTAAATCCCTGCCAGTCCCATAACTTTCCTGACAGCAAACATTTCTGTCTGATTTGTCTCTAGAACCTGGTGCTTAGAAGGGCACCAGGCAAGAGGGAGCGGCTCAATAACAGTTTTTAGAATGAATGAATGAATGAATGAATGAATCTTGGTGGCCAGGCCCTTTACAGCCTAGTGAGTAACAGAGCTTTAACTCATTTATTCCTTCTCCAACTGTAATTGGGAAGTGAGAGTATAATACTGAGGTTAAAGAGGTGCACTGTCAATGAGCAGTGATATTTTAAAAGTAATCTTTTCTTCTGAAAAGTAGAGGTCTCACCAGTCGGTTTAAAATATTCAGTAAACCACGCTATAAACAGATGTGCTGTCATCAAGGCTTTGTTGTTCCATTGACAGACCATAGGCAGAGTAGATTTAGCATAATTCTTAAGGACCCTAGGGTTTTTAGAATGGTAAAAGAGCATTGGCTTAAACTTAAAGACACCAGCTACATTAGCCACAAACAAGACAGACTGTTTTTTCTTTGAAGCTCAGGCACTGACTTCTCCTTTCTAGCTATGAAAGTCCTAAATGGCATCTTCTTCCAATACAAGGTTGTTTCATCTACGCTGAAAATCTGTTGTTTAGTGTAGCCCCTTTCATCAATGATCTTAGTTGGATCTTCTAGATAACTTGCTGCAGTTTCTCCAACCGCATTTGCTCCTTCAATTTGCACGCTTATGTTATGGAGATGACTTCTTTCCTTAAATCACATGAACCAACCTCTAATAGCTTATAACTTTTCTTCTGCGGCTTCCTCACGTCTCTCAGCCTTCACAGAATTGAAGAGAGCTATGGCCTTCCTTTGAATTAGGCTTTGGCTTAAGGGAATGTTGTGTGTGGGTGGTTTGATCTTCTGTCCAGACCTCTAAACCTTTCTTCATATCAGCAATAAGGCTGTTTTACTGTCTTACCATTTGTGTGTTCATTGGAGTGGCAGTTTTAATTTCCTTCAAGACTGTTTGGCTCAAGGGGCCTAGCTTTCAACCTATCACTGATTTCTACCTGCCTATTCCACTAAACTTAATCATTTGTAGCTTTTGATTTAAAGTGAGAAATGTGTCACCCACTCTTCCTTTCACTTGAACACTTCCAGGCCAATGTAAGGTCATTCATTGGCCTAATTTTAATATTGATTTATTTCATGGAATAGGGAGGCTTGAAGAGAGGGAGAGACATGGGAGAATGGCCAGTCAATGGAGCATTCAGAACACATACATTTATTGATTAAGTTTGCCATCTTATATGTATGGGGTTTGTGGCACATCCTCCCCCCCCCAAAAAAAAATCACAATAGTGACATCAAAGATCATTGATCACCACAACAAATATAATAATAACTTGAAATATTGCAAGAATTATCAAAATGTACAACACAGACATGAACTCAGCACATGGTGGAAAAATGGTACCCATGGATTGCTCAAAGCAGGGTTGCCACAAATCTTCAATTTTTAAAAAACCCAGTATCAGCAAAGTACATTAAGGCAAAATGTAATAAAATCAGTAATGCCTGTATGCAAAAACCCTAGCCAGAAACATATTAAACACTCAATAAATGATAACTATTATAATTATTACCAACCTTAAAGAGAACTTAAACCCATATTTCCTTGGAGATATACAGAGAAAAGATGGAGAAAAACATACACACAAACACACACATATAAACACCGAGGGAGGGAGGGAGGAAAAGAAGGAGGAACAGAGAGAGAGAAAGACTGAGATTGGAGCAATAGTGGATGAAGTGGTTATGTGCTATAAAATCAGGGGATGTGAACTTAATGACTCATCAAGCACTCTATCAGATTAAATGATCTTATTTCCCACCTCTAGTTCTACAAATTTGTCCATCTCATTGACAACAACCCTTCCTCTCACAGACTGCTCTTCTTCAGGGAGGTTCTCAGGCCTTAAGATTGATATGGGCTCACTGACTTCTAGAGTTTATGAAGAGAGCTGCCAATTCCACCTGGACAGTGTGTTATCTACAGGGCCTGTCTCTTCCATGTATACTGAGTCATTGGTCAGGAGCCTTTTGAGATCATTTCTGCCAATGTGCCAGTAGGCAGGGCTCAGAGAAGGTGCTTGGTAGGACAAGAACCACGCTTTGAGAGACGTCTAGAAACACACAGGGGACAATTCCTGTGTGAATCCTCTCAAAAATTAAAATGTGGCATTCATAACCCTACAGTCATCATAGATTGCAACATCCTTCCCAAAGCTGGCCTACAGATGTAAACCTTGGAGCCAAGTTTTAATGTGGAAATATTGGCAATTACTGTAGTAAAAAGAATAAACTTACCCTCCTTTCTGTTCTGTGGGCCCTCCAAAGGCCTCACTTCATATCTCTTTTTTTAATGATGAGCTTTAATCTGTTGTGTTACTCCTATTCCCTTTGGGAAGAGAAAGGGAGCAAATTGTCTTCTTTGTTCATTCAATCCCAGCCACTCTGGTGTTTTCTCTTTTCAACATGCCAAGCACACTTGTATCTCAGGGCCTTTGCATTTGGTCTTTACTATTCATAAAATCGCTCTTCCTAAAGATGTCTACCATGCCTTGTATCCTTACTTTATTCAGTTCTCTGCTCAAAATATCACATTAACAAAAGCCTCTGACCACCTCCTATAAAATAACAATGACTTACCTTGCTTTATTTTTCTTCTGAGCACTTATCACCACGTGATAAATGTATTAAATTGTTTATCATCTGTCTCTACCCTGTTGAATATAAGTCCCATGAAAGACGCGCCTTTTGTTTGTTTACAGGTGCATATACCCAGTGCCAAGCACTTTGCCTGGTACACAATAAGAGTTTACTAAGTATTTATTGAATGAATGGATTCCTTTAAGTGCCTTAAAAACAGGACTATAAATTACAGATATACTAAGTGAGATTGGGAAGGACAACTTGGGGAATACTCCATAGTTTCTCTTAAGAGAGGAGGAAGGAAAGAGAAGATGGGCCCAAGATCGCTTGACTCACAATGCATTGAGCTTTTCTACAGGGCCAAATACGAGGTGGCTCAGGATATAAACCTGTGCATCTCAGGCAGTCATTATAAAGGGGAGGTGACAGCAGTAGTAGAAGGTAAAAATGGTAGTGGCACAAGTTGCCGAAACATTCTGCTAAAGCTGAAAATTAAGTAGGAATTCTTAACTCATAAACACACTAGATCAACTCACTGGGGAGAAGACTAGAGAGGGGATTTGAGGCCAAAGGCTTTCCTGGGAATAAAGAGTATGCATTGTCCAAGGTCACCTGATAGTAAGTGGCAGGACTGTGATATGAGGTCAGATGTATCTGCCTTCAAGGCTAACACTCTTTCCAATATAAACCATAGAAGGAAACATTTTAAATTTAAAAAATAATCCTGTGGGTGGAAACAGTATCAGGCAGAACTCCTTTTCCCACACTCCAAAACTCCAGAAAGTGGAGGACAGACTGATTTGGCTTTCTGTAGATTGCTTAAGAATGCTTAGGGTTTCATGGTTTTTGATAGTGACTTCAGGAAAAATCCCAAAGGGTGACCAGAGCAGAGTCTGGAAGCAAACCAGTGCTTACTTGTTTTCTGGGCACATGGTTGCCACTGAGTGAATGTTAGCTGAACTGAATTCTAAAGGCCTGGTCTAAGAGAATTCCATATCCAAGGAATATAATTTCATTCTGATGGGCCTTGGCTGTTGCCCACCATTGCAGTCAGGAGCCCAACTTCCGGGAATCCCTCTCTGAAGGCTTCTGGGGACTAAATCTAGATGATAACATTTGTTGGGCTTTGAGACACTGCCAAGAAAGGGATCACCTCCACCGGGAAGGGGGTTAATGAACTGCTTGTCTAAGTTTACTCAGATATTAATCCCCTTCTGGATTCTTCTCTGTCATGTCTTTAGGTGTGAAAATGAGAACAAATTTAACTTAAGATGGTCATTTCTAATTGCTAAAGGCCAAGAGATCCAGACTCATTCTAACTCTTAGAAATCTTGGCAAAACTAAGCAGCTATCCAGATTCTTTCCAGATGCTGCTTCAGGGCTGCAAATATCAGATTGTACAAAAAAACAACCCGCCTTTCTATAAATCAAAGCTACGAGACTTGGCTCTGATGAATCCCAGCTTTCCACTGAGTCTCCATTTACTCTCTGGCTGAGGCTATGTTGAGCTTTCTGGAGTCTGGTTATACTAGCAAAAATCATACTCTAAACTACATTAGAAACAAAGGTGGCAATGGGGTCAAAAATAATGAGCTCTTAGCATTTGGCATAAACCACTTTAAACATCAAGTATGTCACCAAGTTTACTTAGAATATGTACAAAACTTTGAAAATGTCACGTCTATTGTTACCAAGAGCCAACTTTTTAAAAGAGGGCTGTCACTAAGGCTGTCTTTAGTCTCAGCAACACATAGTCTTTAAGGCCTTTGTAAATATAACATTCTAGAATCCTATTTAATCCTAGTCATACATTATACTAGGGAAAAACTGATGTCCAAAGAAGGGAAGTGACTTACTCAAGGCCCCAAAACTAGTAGATAGTAGAACCGAGGCTAGAACCGAAAAGTTTTAATGCCCAATCTGGTGCCCGTTTCCCTTAAAACACAGTACCTTCTGAATGAAACAGTTATGGACTCCTAATGATTATATATATAATAGGTCTGTTATTCTAAGCAGGTTCGGAGAAAGGAATAATGATCTACCCTTGAAACATGACACAAACAAATCCTAAAGAAAGAAATGGGAAACTCAAAGTATATAGGGCTTTTCTTCAGGGCCAAACACCAATCCATATATTCTGATTGTCCATTCCCATGGCCAGATTCCTTGGGAAGAGAATACCAAGGGAGAGGGGGGAATGAAGTAAGATCCTGTTAAGGATACCTTTTTTTACTTGCCATGGATTATGTGTTTTCTACTAAGAATGAGATGGCAGATTTCAAGTGGAATTTTCCTTTTCGTATAACTTAGGATGCTTTTAGGCTGGGGACATAAAGAGTTTCTCTAGCATTTAACAACTATAAACAAGCAGTGGTCTAAGGACTTCTAAGAAAAGCCTATTTTGACTACAAGGACTTTATAGATATCAAGGTAAAAGAATTATGGGAGAATACCATCACTAAGATAAAGTTCATCTCCTGTTGATATACTACAGTAAAGGCGTTGTGGTATCTGGCATCAGAAGTACTAAAATAGGCAGGATACTATAATATTTACAAAGTACTTAAAACATTTATGTCACTGAATCCTCTCAACAACTTAGCAAGTTATTAGTCCCATTTCAATTCCAATGGGAATTATTAGTCCCATTTTAAAAATGAGGGAAACAAGGCTCAGAGAAGTAAACTGGCTTGTTCAAGATCACCCAAGTAGTAAAGGATGGATGGAGTTGGGATTCAAACCCAAGGCTGTCTGGTTCCAAAGCTATATTTTTCCCATTCTTTCCATTATATTCTCATCTCTGGGGATATCTGGAAAGCCTACAGAGGTAGTCTGGACATTTTCAGGGTTCTATGTAAGAATTTTTGATCCGAGAAAGTAGCAGTGACACAGCCATGAGTCCCAAAATCTCAGAGCAATGAAAAAGTCAACCCAATCTTTCAATGTTTCTCCATTGATTCCTGGTCTCTGAAATTCCTATTGTCACTGTCAGCAGACTGAGTTTCCTCAAGTCTAGCTGCCAAAGTACACCTATCTAGCTCTTTCTCACACACTAGCTCCAGTCTTACAGTATTATGAAGACCTTGATGTTCCAACCTGAGACCTAAAACCACTCAAAGGAGAACAGCAAAGGCAAAATTAGAAAATCACCAAGTGGAATATACTATATGGGGGAGAGACACGCTTATAGCCTTGGCTTGGGTGGTGCAAATGCATTATATATAACCAAAATGTTTGTACCCCCATAATATCCTGAATAAATACAAAGGAAAGAAAAGAAAAAAAGGTAATCACCAGCCACTGAGGGGAATGGACTATATGATCTTGGAGATCTTTTTAAATTTTCAAAAATCCCTGATTCTGTATTCTCTCTCTCTCCCACACACAAACTATAAGCCTCCAAAGAGAAAATAAAAATGAATATTTTAGTCAATAACAAGCTTAACCTCTCTAGGCCTCAGGTTACCTGGAAGTAAAATGAGGGAATACCTCATCAAGTTGTTGCAAGGATTCAATGAGATGTTGCATGTCAAATGTTTAGCACAGTACCTGACACGTAACAACCCTTGAAAAAATGCTATTGTTTTTACTGTGGTAATTATTATCACAGTGCCAACTGTAGAGAAGAAAAGGGAAGGAGAACATATTTGTACATTTTGCTGAATCCTCAGGGTAATTCTTAGGATGACTAGAATCAAAAGGGTGACTTGTAAGGAACATTTCAGCTCTCTGAACATTGCAGGTAAACCACAGCTCACAGCCCCATCCTACACTTATCACCCTATCTCATAGGACTTGGACATGCTTATTCAGCTCTAAAAGTTCTTAACCTTGCTTCAAAACTAAAGAGAACTGGGCTTGTGGGGAATATGTGAAGATCTCTACTTAGCCAGGGTTGAAAAATTGAAACTGAAACAAAGATTCCCTGTGTCTAATGAATACATCTGAATTTTCTCGATCTTAATAATTCTCTGCTCAAAGATATTTTTCTTCAGGTTACATTTTGATTTTAATATCCATACTTAAAGATATTTTTCCTGAAGGTTCATTTGAAAATGTTTGCCAAACTCTCAGCTAATCACATATTAGACTCACATGTACAAACCAATGAAAATGTTCTCAAATGTAGAGACTAATAAAATGTTATTTTTAATAACTTTAAGCTTAACCTCATCATTTCAGAAATTAAAGGCAATGAAGTAGAGACCTGGTTTAATTAGATTCTCTCTCTTACTCTCTTGTTGCATGTAACTCCACATATATATAAATAGGAAAGGTATACAGACATGGATATATGAATATGTGGATGCACATAGGTATTAAAATATGAATATATAAATATGTAAAATATAAATCTGTACAGTAAAATCTATAAAGTATAACTATATATTTACATTTAGATTTTAAAATATCTATCTCTCACTCAATCTACCTATTATTCCAGAAAGAAGAGGTGGAGAGACACATTCATCTGTACTCTTGCTGCCCTCTCATGGCAGATCTAAATTCACAGATGCCACATATTAGAGAGACAAAAGAGACAGACCAGGTCTGTTTCCTCTAGATTGCTAGACTGGGTGTCTGAAAAATACATAAATCAGAGTCATTTCTTACAAGGGGCTCTTGTTTGCCTCCTTGAATTAATTACATTGCTACAACATTGTTTTCTTTTCCTCGACGAGGTCCCATTTGGCTGTTAGGGGACATAAACAGCAATGGAGCTCTCACAAACTCCACATCAAGAACAACATAGCTTTCTCTGGGGCAGTTCACAGGAAGAACTACCCTCAACCATCTATGTATGCAAAGAAGACCGTACCACTCAATTTTCTAGTTCCCTCAACCCTGGCTTCCAACCATACATCTTTTGAGACAAGGCAAAAATCCATTGACATACACTGATAATAGACTTTCTAATTATCTCAAAAATAATTATTCTTCCATAAAACTATACTTAACACAGTGAAGCAAGATCTTGTATGATTAAAAAGCAGCTACCCACCCAGTAAAAAGATTGGGAATGAGGAGGGAACTCAAGAGAGACTAGAACAGCTAAATCAACATCAGTGATGCAAAGCAAAGCACAACTCAGTGCTATCTTCAACACCTCACATACACCAGGGCCCCATTCCCTAAGGTACAGCCATAATCTGCCAGGCTCTGATTTCAGTCTCAGCATTGCCACTTACCACATACCAGTGCCTCCACTTCCTAATCCAAGAAATGGAAATAATATCCTTCATTCAGAGAGTTAGAATGAGGACTAAATGAGCTAAAAGGACATTGTCCCACACTGGGCTGATAGCTTCACCCCATGGTCATTAAGTCTAAGGAGGCACAGCTGCTGGCTTCCAGTTCCAATACAATGAGCTGGGCAACACTAAAAGAGGGAAACGACTGATGCCAGGTTGTGTAGCTGAGGAAATGAGCTAACAAATCACAAGTGAGACAACAGCTAAGAATTTGGGACTGGGATCAGAGTTCTTGTATAAACTAGTCGAGCAGAACTGTGGGAATGAGGTGAGGCTGCAAAGAGTACAGAAGTGGGAATGGAACTGGAGAAATCCGAATCTGTTACCACTATTGTGGTGTGCTAAAGGAGGCGTTATATAAAACGAAGAGCCTGGCCTGAAGGTCTTCAAGGCCCCTTTCCAGTTCTAACATTCAAATGGATCTATCACATATTTTGTCACTTAAGTAAAATGGGTCTATTCTCAAAACTAAGTTGCTGAGCACTGCCTTCAGAGCTGACCTCTCTCTCCCCCTGTAATTCCTAGCAGCACCCCCCCACACACACACAAAAAAACGTTCAGAAAATGGAAGTCAACCTCCTCCTGTCGGTCCAAGTTACCTATGTGCCTCAAGTTAGTAAAATCAGGTTTGGGTACCCTGATACATACTGCTCAGTGAGATGTGAAGAGAGAGAACTTAGGAATGATTAACAATGTTGTCCCCTAGGGAATCATTGTAGAAGTAGATCTTTTTCCTTTATCAACTACCTACTTTCCAATTTATAAAAGTAATTTAGGGAAGATGATTCAAATTAAAAAAAAATTCTTTAAGACTTAAGAATAGACTCCTTTAAGTATCAATTCTTCTCATGCCTTTAAATTTTAGAGACAGTAGATACTCTTAAAAGAGAGGCTGGAGGAAGAGAATGATAGAGAAAGTTAAAACCAATGTGTTTAAGCCCTTTTCTATTAAAGATCAAGTGTAAATGGAAAAAACACATTACTGAAATTATAATATGTCAAATGAAAAATCATACCCCATTAACTGAACAAGTTGGCAGGAACATATAATCCCTGATACTTGCACAGCAGCACCAACTCCCACATATATTATGTCTTTTAATCCCCACAACCATCCTATGAGGTTACACCTACATAAGGTCCAGGATTTCTGGAACAATCTCACCAACACATCATTTTGCTGTTTCAAAAAGGTAATTTGATAAATGTATAATAAACTGGGCCTTCATTTCATATCTCCATGTAAGATGTTTCATATGACATAAATTCATAAATGAGAAAAAAATCCTTGGTTACCATGCTTGTTTGGGAAACATGGTCAGAGTACATTCATTTCTGGTATCACACAAAGGTCAAAACATCAAGCATTTAACACGTATTACAGATTGCAAGAGTGTGACAACCTCACTCAACAGCAGACCACTGTTAAAGAAATGGTCTCCTGTCAGATCCTGAGAGTAACAGATAACCAATACTTCCATTGCTCTTCAAATAATGCCACAGAATATGCTTTTGGCATAGCAAAATAACACCTTTATGAACTAGGTTAGGGTGAGACCATTTGCCAAAGAATAGATTTTTCATTAAAATTAAAGTTGGAATTTCCTCATAAAAATTGTTAAGAATAAAAACTAATAAATAGGACCTGATCAAATTAAAAAGCTTCTGCACAGCCAAGCAAACCATCACAAGAGCAAACAGACAACTTACAGAATGGGAGAAAATATTCGCATGTTACACACCCAATAAAGGGCTGATAACTAGAATCTAAATAGAACTCAGGAAAATCAGCAAGAAAAAAATAAACAACCCTATCAAAAAGTGGGCAAAGGACGTGAACAGAAACTTTTCAAAAGAAGATAGACTAATGGTTAAAAAGCATATGAAAAAATGCTCAACATCTCTAATCATCAGGGAAGTGCAAATCAAAACCACAGTGAGATACCACTTAACTCCAGTGAGAATAGCCATTATCAAAATTCCCAAAACAATAAATGCTGGTGTGGATGCAGAGAGATAGATACACTCAAACACTGCTGGTGGGACTGCAAACTACTACGACCTCTGTGGAAAGCAATATGGAGATGCCTCAAAGAGATACAAGCAGAACTACCATTTGATCCAGCAATCCCATTAATGGGCATCTACCCAAAAGAACAAAAGACATTTATATAAAAAAAGACATCTGCACTTGAATGTTTATAGCAGCACAATTCCCAATTGCAAAGATGTGGAAACAACCCAAGTGCCCATCAATATATGAGTGGATTAATGAAATGTGGTATATATAGACACCATGGAATGCTACTCAACTACAAAAGACAATGGTCATCTAGCACCTCTTGTATTATCCTGGATGGAGCTGGAACCCATTCTACTAAGTGAAGTACCCGAAGAATGGAAAGATAGGCACCACATGTACTCACCATCAAATTGTTACTAATTGATCAACACTCATGTGCACATATAGTAATAACATTCATCAGATGTTGGGCAGGTGGGAGGGGGGAGAAGGGGATGGGTATATTCACACCTAATGGGTGTGGTACACACGGTCTGGGGGATGGACAAGCTGGAAACTCTGACTCGGGTAGGGCAAAGATAATATATGTATGTGACCTAAACATTTGTACACCCATAATATGCTGAAATAAAAAAAAATAATTAAAAAGGTTAATACCTTTTTAGTTCCCACACATTCACTGCAAGTATATAGAAATACAAGTAATTTTTGCATGATCTTGAATCCTGCAACCTTAATGAAATTACTTATTACTTCTAGGAACTGTTTTTTTTTATCTGTAGACTCCTTAGGATTTTCCGTGTAGATAATTCTGTCATCTACAAAAAGGAGAAGTTCTGTTTCTTCATTTTCAATTTAAACGTGTTGGACTTCCTTTTCTTGTTTAACTGCACTGGGTAGAGAATTCCATTACGATGGTAAATAGCAATGGTGAGAGTGAACATCCTTGCCTTATTTCTAATCTTAAGGATAAAGCATTCAATATTTCATGAGTAAGTAAGATGTTAGTCATGGGATATTTTGTAGATTTCTTTTTACCACGTTGAGGATATTTTCCCCATACCTAGTTTCCTGGGAGGTTTTTCTGTTGTTGTTGTTGTTGTTGTTGTTAACATGAATAGACGTTATTTTTTTCAAATGGTTTTTCTTGCATAAATTGATAAGATGTGATTTTGCTTCATTAGTCTGTTAATATGGTAGATTATATTGATTGTCAAATATTGAATCAACCTTGAATCCCTGGAAGAATCCCCTTAGTTACAGTGTATAATTTCTTTATACTGCTCAATTCTATCTGCTAATATTTTGTTAATAACTTTTGCATCTATATGCACGAAGGATATTGATCTATAGTTCTGTTTTCCTGTACTGTTCTTTTGAGTTTTGGGTATCAGAGAAATGCTGCTTTCATAAAATGAGTCAGGAAGTATTTCCTTGTATATTATTTTCTGGGAGAGACTGTGTAGAATTGGTATGAATTTTTCTTTAATTATTTGGTAACATTTTCTAATCAAATCATGTAGGCCTGCAGATTTCTTTTTTAGATGCCATTTAATTATGAATTCAATATCCTTATTAGTTATTTGGCTATTCAAATGACCTCCTTCATATTGGGTGAATTTTGGCAGTTTGTACTTTTTAAAAAATTGGTCCATTTCATCTAAGTTGTCAAATTTATATGCATGGACTTGTTCATATTACTCCCTTATTATCCTTTTTAATGGCCAAAGTGTTATTAATGAAATCTTCTGTTTCATTCCACACACTGGTATAATTTGTTCCTTCTCTTTTTTGTCAGTCATGCTAGAACTTTGTGAATTTTATTGATTTTGGGGTTTGGTTCTTTGGAAACAGTTCTCTGATTTTCTCTATTATTTTTCTTTTTTCACTTTCAGAGATTTCTGATCTTATTTTTATTATTTACATGTATTTATTAGTTTCTGCTTGCTTTTGATTCATTTTGCTCTCCTTTTTCTAAGCTCTTAAACTGGGATTTTAGATTACTGACTTCAGACGTTCCTCTTTTATAAAGGAAGCATTTAATCCTATAAAATTCCCTATCGGCAATGATTTAGCTGTGTCCAATAAATTTTGGCATATTGTATTTTCATTATCATTCAGTTCAATGTAATTTTTTATTTCTTTTGAGACTTCATTCTTTACCCACGGATTATTCACAAGTGTTAGTATTCAAGCATTTGGAGATTTTCATGTTGTCATTAATTAATGATTTCCAGTTTGATTCCACTGTGATCAGAGAAAACACCCTGAATGATTTTAATCATTTTAAATGTTCATACAGGGTAGGGTTTATCTTGTTATGTGTTCTATGAGCACCAGAAAATAAGACAGATTCTGCTGTGGTTGGATGGAGTGTTTGATAAATGTCTATTAGATCCTGTTTGTTGATGGTGATCTTTAATTCTTCTGAATCCTTGCTGATTTTCTGTCCAATTGCTGTTACTTGTTGAAAGAGTAGGGTTTAAGTCTACTAGTATGATTGGGGATTTTCCTATTTCTCCTTTCCATTCCGCAAATTGTTACTTCACATATTTTGAAGTTTTGTTGTTTGATGCATACACTTAGGATTACTGTTTTCTTGAACATTTTGTAGAATTCCATTTTGATTTATACATAGTATTTTTCAGTGAATCCCTTCATATAGATTTTCAGTGGTAGCTTTAGACATTACATTGCACATACATAATTTATCACAGGCTATTAGCATGGACATTTACCTATTCAAGTGAAATGTACAAACCTTACCTCCTTTGATGTTCTTTATTCTCCCTACTTTCACAATATATCTGTCTTAAAATATTGCCACTACATCATATCATGATATAATTTTTGCTTTAATCATCAAACAAGAGAAGGCAAATTTATTGAATTTACCCATAATTTTGCTTTATGAAGTTATTTCCTCCTTGCTGATATTCTAAGAGCCCTTTTATTATTGTGTCCTTTCTGTTTATAGAACTTCCTTTATCCATTCTTTCAGAGTAGGTCTGTTGGCAACAAATTCTCTTAGATTTCTGCTACTTGGATTATATAATTTCTGATCTATCTTAAAGTTCACCCCCACCCCACCCCGCTCAGGGCTCTCCATTCTATGGCTCAGCCTATACATTTCTTTTTTTTTTTTATTTCATTTACTGTATTTTTCACTTCTATAACTTCTATTTGATTTTTCCACATTCTTCTATTACTTTACTTTAAGTTGTTTCAAATATATCCCTAATCAATTATTAAAGCATTTTTATAATGGTTGCTTTAAAATTCTTGTCAGATAATTAACATGTCATCTTCGTGTTGATGTCTCTCTTAGTCTGTGTTCTGTTGCTACATAACAGAATACCATAGACTGGGTAATTTATAAAGAATAGAAATATATTTCTCACAGTTCTAGAGTTTGGGAAGTTCAATATCAAAGTGCCTGCATCTGGCAAGAGACAATGTGCTACCTCATCTCATGGTGAAAGGGCAAAGAAAGGCCAAAAGAGGGCAAGAGCTGACAGAACATGCTTTCATAACAAACCTGCTCTCGAGGTAACAAACCCAACCTCGATATAACAACATTGATCCATTCATTAGGGCAGAGCCCTCATGATCTAATCACCTCTTAAAGGTCCCACTTCTCAACATCTGCTTTGGGGGTTAAGTGTCCAACACATGAACTTCACGTGACACCTTCAAACTAAACATTCTGCCCTTGGCCCTCAAAGTTCATGTCCTTCTCACATGTAAATACATTCTTCCATACCAATTACTCCAATGTATTAACTCTTTCTATAAACAACTCAAAAATCCAAAGTCTCATCTAAATCATACATGGGTAAGACTCAATACACGATTCATGCTGAGGCAAATTTCCTTTAGCTGTGAGCCTGTGAAATCAAAAACTTATCTACTTCCAAAATACACTTGAGGGACAGGCGTAGAAGAGACATTCCCATTGCAAAAGGGATAAATAGGTAAGAAGAGGGGTAACTAGGCCCAATTAAGTCTAAAACCCAAAAGGCAAAAACAACGTTAAGTCAAAAAGCTGGAGAATAATCTTCTTTGACTCCATGTCCCACATTCTGGGCACACATTGAGGTGGGGATTAGGTCCCTGAGGCCTCAGACAGTACCACCTACATGGCTTTGCTGAGCTTAGCCTGGGGATGAAGTCTCATGCCTGAAGCTCGCTCAGGCTGGTGTTGCACACTGGTAACTCTACAGCTCTGGGGTCTGTTGGTACCACTCCCACAGATCCACTAAGCATTACCATAGTAGGGACTCTGCAGTAGATGTACTCCAATAGCTCCAGTAGGTATTGTCCTAGTGGGGGCTCTCTGGGGTGGCTTTGTCACTGTAACCAGGCTCTGCCTGGGTCACCAGCCTGTCTGTGATGAGGCTGTCATAGCCTCATAGCCCTTACGTTCTGGGGATCTGCAGAGTCAGCACTATGTGGACAACACCAAGGCTTGCCATTTGTGCCCTCTAAAGCAGCACCCTGAGCTGTACTGGGCTTGCTTATTTTATTTTATTTTGTTTTTTAAGAAACATTGCTCACTATATTGCCTAGGCTGGCCTCAAACTCCAGGGCTCAAGCGATCCTCCTGCCTCAGCCTCCCAAATAGCTGGGATTACAGGCACGAGCCACCATATCCAATGGTTTGAGTTTTTAATGATGTTTTCTTGATGTAAATATTTGTATTTTATGTAATCAAATCTATCAGTTTTTATTTATTTTACTCCCTCTGGATGTTGAGTGATGGTTAGAAAGCATTCCTTATACCAAAGTTAAAGAGGGATTTATCCATGTTTTCTTCTAGTAATTGTATAGTTTCAAGTTTTACATTTAGATCTCTGAACGATGTGGAGTGTACTGCTATACATGCTGTGAGATATGGATCTGATTTTATCTTCATCCAAATAGCTAACCGATTGTCCTAGCACCCTTTAACAAAAAGTCCATTTCTGTCCTCCAGTGATCTGAGATGCTGCTTTTATTAAATATCAAACTTCCATTTTTCTACTTTATTATGTTCTATGTATAAGAATCTAATAAAGGGACACACGTGTTAAAATCTATTAAATGTATTAACGCATGTAGATATATGTACATTTTTTCTTGTCTGCAATGATACATAAGAAACCACTGAAGTGAGGATTGGAAGTACTGTCCACTCCTTCCTTCCTAAAACTCTCTTCTACCAAGGAAAACAAGACTCCCTAAATCTACCAGTTATCCCATTACTGATCATTCTTTCTCAATCTGTTTTGTGGTCTTCTCTATTAAGTCCTTCAAACACTGGCACTCCCTAGGTTTTAATCCGTGGTCTAACACTCTTTTGCAACAAGTATTCCATAGACAAAAGTATTCACTCACATAGTTTTAACCATCACCTCTATGCTACTGAAGATCAATTCTACTTCTCTAATCCAGTTCTCTTCTCTGACCTCAGATATGTCACGGGCTTAACTAACTTAACATGTCCTAAACTGAATCTTGCTCTTTTAATTCAAACCTGCTCTTTCCTAAGCCTCACCCATCTCAGTAAATGGCAACTTAATCTTTCTAAATGCTCAGATAGCAACCCTTGTTTACCCATGATTTCTCTTTTTCTCCCACTTTACATATGATTTATCAGCAAATACTAAGGGCTCTGCCTTTAACATATAATTAGAATCTGACCACTTTTCACTATTTGCACTGTTACTACCCTCAACCAAAGTACAACCATTTCTGAAAACTGTATTATGGAAGTAGTTTTTTAAAGTAGTCTCCTTGCTTATACTCTTATACCACAAAGCCATTCTCCACAGAACAGCCAGAATAGTCCTCTTAAACCTAAGTCGAGGCCGGGCGCGGTGGCTCACGCCTGTAATCCTAGCACTCTGGGAGGCCGAGGCGGGTGGATTGTTTGAGCTCAGGAGTTCAAGATCAGCCTGAGCAAGAGTGAGAACCCATCTCTATTAAAAACAGAAATAAATTATCTGGATAACTAAAAACATATATAGAAAAAATTAGCCGGGCATGGTGGCACATGCCTGTAGTCCCAGCTATTGGGGAGGCTGAGGCAGGAGGATCGCTTAAGCCCAGGAGTTTGAGGTTGCTGTGAGCTAGGCTGACGCCACGGCACTCTAGCCTGGGCAACAGAGTGAGACTCTGTCTAAAAACAAAAAAAAAAAACCCTAAGTCAAATCATGTCATTCCCATGCTCCAAACTCTCCTTCTATTTTTCTCAGGCAGAGGAAAGCCAAAATCCTTCCAATGGATTCTAAGACTGTACTACAGGATCTACTACTCTGCTTTCCCTCTCCATTGCCTCTTTGAACCCATCTTTTGCTGTTTCATCTTCTGCTTAATCCAGTCTAGCCAATCTGGCTTCCTTGTTACACCTTAAATAAGATAGGTAAACTTCTGCCTCAGGGATTCTGCACTTACTATTTCATCAGCCTAGAATGCTTTCCCCCTAGATAGCTGAATGGATCATTACTCTACTTCCTATTGGTCTCTGTTCATAATCTTCTCTGTGAGGACATCCTCATTTCTTTACTTCCACCTTTACTCAAAATTGCAAAACTACTTCCCAAATCTTCTTCGTATTCCCCTTCTCTGCTTTTTGTCCATAATATTCCTTTCCATGTAACATATATATTTTACTAACTTTGAGTACTGTTTTTCTACTTCTTCTAAAATATAAACTTCATGAGAACTATATCTCTAGTGCCTATGACAGTACCTGACATATACTGGGTAGTCCATACATATTAATATTTGTTAAATGAATGAATCAATTTGTCAATAAATTATATCTGGGCTTGAGAACAGGGGTCAACAAATTATACTTCACAGGCATGTTGACTATTTTGTAAGTAGGGTTTTATTAGAATCCAGCAACACACATTTGTTTACATATTGTCCATGGCTGTTTTCCCACCACAAAGGCAAAGTTGAGAAGTTGTAACACAGACCTATGGCCTGAAAAGCCCAAAATATTCACTATATGGTCCTTTAAGAAAAAGTTTGCTGATGCCAGCCTTAGATCCACACAGTCAACTGTGTGCTAGGCATTGCTCTCTGGATATCATTCAGAAATCTCAACTGCAACCTACATAAAACTGAGCCTTTTTCCATCTCCCCCAAACATTCCCATTCTATATTTCTTGTATGTATGAAGGACAGCCCCAACACACCAGACAGCCAAGTCAGAAAATCAGGATTCAGAAATCTCATCTCTCACATCTCCCACTTCCAATCACCAAGGCCTACTGTCACTGCCTCCCTGTCCTTCCTTATTGAATTATGCTTCCATAGGATGGCACTAGCTGTATGCAAGCTTATACCCAAATATAGGGAATCTGTAGCAAGTGTACACGATTTAGCAATAAATAATTCCTGCCTGAGCATCATTCCTGGGTTCCTTTTCTGTCTGTACCCTTGTTTTACCTTTACCATTTCACCTGATTATAATATATGTTGCCTCCTATTTTATATACCGTATAAAATATACCACCTTAACTGCTTTTGGAATGAGATGGGGTTCAAAGAAGTGTAAGTATTGATTTATTTATGGTTTTTATGTGGTTCAGGACTCACTTTACCAAATAATAGCATTCTGGCATTTGTGGAAAATCAAGGTCTCTATGACCTTCTCCCATCCAACTCCCCTGAATCAGGGCCCCCCAAAATTCTTTAACTCTCCTTCTAAAGTAGGTCATAACATTTCATTCAAGAGGTACACTCATTATACCTGGAGGAAAAAAGCATCCATATCCTGGATTACACAGAAGCTTCAGGAAGAATCTGAACAAACAGACCTTGCTAAGACCAAGTTTATTACCATCAGATCACGCCTTTTTGTCCTCTAATCATATATCTTCACAACAATCTACTTCTTCATGAAACTTAGTATATAAAATGCACAAATTTATCTGTTTCTTCAGGTCTTCATTTCTGAAGCCTCCCGTGTAATATAAAACTTATTAAATAAATTTATATGCTTTTCTCTTATTAATCTATCTTTTGTTATAGAGGTTTCAGCCAGGAACCTAGCAATAGTTGAGAAGATAAACATTAACATGTTCTCCCCTACAGTTTGATTGTGTATATACTACTTTTATACTTAACATTTTCTTCTGTTTACCTCTGTGTCTTCATACTACATTATTTACTCTTTAAAGGCACAGACAGTGAATTTTTCTTCTGCAATACCCACAGCATCTAGCATGGTGCCTGATAATAAAATTGTTACATGCTCAAGCAATATTTGCTGAATGAATGAATTTCTGAAGGTCAGGATTGCCCTTAAATGTCATTGTGTCATAATGGGATTTTCTCTCATTGTCAACTTGAGCCAAGGAAGAAAACACAACATTAAAAGGCAGTTGGAGGAAAATGTCATATGTTTGCAGGAGTGGTGGAAAAACAGAAAAATGCATACCTTGCCAAAGTGCTCAATTAGAATTTCTACCACGATGTTCTGGAATTTGATATTCATCATGGCGGCCACAGTGTCCTCCTGAGCTCTCATCAGGGTCGGCCCAAAGATTACCCCCATGTTGGAGGGGGTCATAAGATTCTCTTTGCTGTGCTCACACACACTGCCAAAACAAAAAGAAACTGATTAACAAGACTTGCTCCAATACCACTGTGTAACCAAGACTGTGTTTGGTGCTATAGTGGGCAAGAGTTAAAAAGTAGAAAGAAAGGAAAGGACCGGAGTATATATAGGAAGACAAGATTACAAAGGACACAACTAGCAAAGAATATCAGATAGTATATAATCAAGAGACAAAGGAAGGCATAGCTAATTTAGCTGGCAGCACTGAAGAAGTTATTAAGATAGTTGGGAGTGAAGGGGGCCACAATCACAGTATTTGGAGAGATAGGAGGGAAGCAAGAAAACATTCAGGTAAGATAAAGAGCCCATGTAAGTGTAAAGCATGTACAAAAACAACAAAGCACAAGGAGAGAGCGCCTACCAGCCTCTTCAGTCAGGAATCTAGCCCCTTCCCCACCTCAGAGAAGCAAAAACCTGAAAAAACTGAAAGGGATCTTTAAGTTCAGCCCTGGATCACCTTCCTTATTTAACAGATGAAAAAAACATAGGCCCAAAGGAAAGAGATTTGACTGAAATCACAATCAGTTAGCTACAGAGTAGGGCCTGTAATTTCAGATTTTCTGATCCCTAGTCACTCTCCTTTCTTAAATTCCATTTAGTAACTCCTTATCACTTATATGACAAGGCCAATTGTATTCAAAGTGGTAACTGATGCCTTCTGTAACTTGAATAACTTGACCCCTATTTCTAGTCCCTATGCACAGCTTAGGCTCTAAAGCTGACCTGGGTTTGAATCCCAACACTGTTGCTCACCAGCTGTGCAACAGAGGGTGTTACCTCATCCTAACGTCTCAGAACGCCCATTTTCCCACTTGGGAAAACAGTACCCACTTCAGAGAGGTGTTGAATAAATAGAGCTACATTGCTTTAGCATGGCACCTAGCCCCCCGGAATGTATCTGTTGTCATTATTGCCTCTCCAGGCACTGCTAACCTCTGAACAATCGTGTCACACTAAAGTGCTTAGATTAGGGTTTTTTGCCTACACCAAGTTTTTTCAGACCTCCATACATTTGCTCATGCCATTCCCTCTGCCTACAATGTCCCCCACCCACTATATCTAAAAAATGTCTATTTATCCTCTGAGATTCACATTTCCTTCAGGGCAACCACAGCCCACTATGCTCTTCTTAATTGACACTGTTGGCAAGGAGAGCATGTTGCAGTTTTCTGTTTACTTATCTGCTTCTCCTACTAGGTGGTAAACAACTTCCAAGTGTGTGTGCACCTGGCACACATCAGGTGCTAAAGAATTATTTTGGACAGAGCTGAGCTCCTCCAGTGTTCTTTCAAACAGTACTGCAGGCAGCCAAGTGAAAGGCACCTAGCCCTTTGGTCAGTTTGCCTGTGGTGATGGTGGTGGGTGGGGGAAGGGTGGTGTGTGTGAAAAGATTAGGCAGTTCAACCGTCCACTAATTTTCCAAACCTTCCAGGGCCAAGGCCCAGAAGAGACTGACTCATAAACAGGCAGGTTTTTGACACTAAGTGGGTAATTGAGGGGGACAGAATTCTTAGACAAATCTTATTGAAATCTGTTAATCCCCAGACAAAAGCAGAGCACCATTCAGATGGTAATGAACAGCAACCACTCACAGCCTTTCATATTGCTGGGTGGGTGATGGGTTCTTTTCAACAGTTTAAATCTCTCTGCAATTAACCTTTATTCTTTAGTGACAGAATTTTTTTTAGTTGTTAAAAAAGTATCTCAATGCTGCCACCAAGTGACCAAAATGATGAAACCACTAGTGACAGAACAAGGGCACTTCCTTATATCATTTTGTGAGCTTTGAAGGGAACTAAAGTTTGTTCAGTGTCCCAGCAGCTCACTAAATCATCACAACTCCCAAAGATAGAGTATTTTTACTTTGAAGCCTACATTCCCCAAGGGTAAAGCACTTAGTAAAGTCACACAGTTTGTAAATACATGGCAGGACAGGGATTCCAAACCCTTATTTTTTGTTCTCCAAGCCTTATAACCATCCCACTACATTCCACTGCCTGCTTTTCTAGTTCCTCTGGAGAAAACAAAATTCATGAGAGAAGCTTTTAAGCTAAAGTCAACTTCTGTTTCTCTGACGGAGGTTCCTGACATCCCATTTAGACTATTCTTCCTTCTTGGCTGTCTTATACAATTTGGAAGGTCACCAATTCTTTGGGGAGATTTCTTTGTATTAGGCATCTCTCCTTTTATTATACAATTTGAAAACCATTAAGAGAAATAAGTCACACCAAAAATTATGGGTTAAGAATTTGAATGAATGAAACCAAAAACAAGAGAATAATGTAGGAGTTTGTGGTATTATCTGACGGTAAAGGAATCTTAAATTCTCTAGTGCAACAAGGGAGAGGTTGCAAAAAGTCTCTGGTGCAGTAGAAATAATTCTGATTGGAGGGTTTAGATTAAAGGCCATAAATTAAAATGCCTAGAGGGGCATGGTAGGTAATGTATATAAGGGAAATGGGCCTAGTAAGAAATGGCTGCCCCATTTCCACAAGTAGACATTCTCAAAGACCACCATTTTCCCACCACACCTGTAGAGATACCCCATCAAGAGAGTTAAGAAAGGGGAATTCTTAGGTTATCTCGAATGTAACCCTAATATAATATTTGTTAAAACACTTATGAGTGGCAGGGACTGTGGCAAATTAGAAGCTTGTGCCTATTCCAAAAAAAGAGAAGCCATTACTCAATACTCCAACTGACTACTGCCACGTGGGCATGCAGGTACACTGTGGCTACATCATCTCATTTCCTGAAATCTATACTTTGATGCAAACTATTTGGAGTTTCTAAATGCTGGAACCAAATCTTTTTTGTTGCACAACAGTACAGGACAAATAAAACTTATTTGTCGTCTACATCTGGTTAACAGGCTGCCAGATTGAGACCTCTGGTCTACAAGGGCATCTGGTAGAAAGATGGGGAGCTGTCTTATATGAATTTTAAGGTCTCATACAGATTCAGGGTCCAATGATTCTAAGAACGCTAAGCCCTCTGATTCCTAAACAAGGAAGTTACATCCAATCCCTATTTTTTCCATCCCTAGGTATCCGTCCCCTCACCCGTAAAATGAGAACGTCATTAGGTGATCTAAAAGGACTCTCAGCTTCAATTCAATGAATGTAAGAAAGTCCTACTGTTGAAAATAATGGAGAAAAAAAAGACAGCCACACATTGTGTGTCTCCTCTTGGAAGGACACAGAACCATCTATTAAGTATGTTTTCCCTTCCCACTCGACATACACAAACACACACAACAAACCAAAAACACAAAACAAAAAAAAAAAGGAAACCTGAATAGAGAATATTTAATAATATTAAGTAGTTATTATTAATTTCTTATTAGATGTCATAATTTTATTGCATTTGTGCTTACAAAGAGTTCCCATCAAGATACAAACTGAAATATTTATGGATGAAATGATACAATGTCTTGGATTGGCTTCAAAATAATATGGCAAGAGGGGAGTAGGGATACAGATAAAACAAGATGAGCCATGATTTGATAATAGTTGAAAGGAGGGGGTGATGGACACACAAGAGTTGTTAACACTGTTTCCTCTATTTTGTTATATACTTAAAATCGTGCATAATAAAAAAATCCTTTAAAACAAAAAGTTAATAATGGAGGGAAAGGTAAGTCCGTGTCACAACTGAGCAGTCCCCCTTCCCGAGGAAGGGCACACAGCTTTGGCTTCCTGTGTCCACAGATGTTATCATATATAATTTACTTTAAATACTTCAAACAAAGTCCATGTAATGTCCTGAATTTCACCAGTGCCATCAACTGCAACCACAACATTACTTATATACTACTAAGAAAGAAAAATAATTTCACTGTCAAATCATATAATATTTTTTAAGACATTTTAAGTAGAAAAGAAACTCAACAATGAATATAATTTAACTGAAGTGACTACCACACGAGCAGCTATTTCCAAGTTCATGCATGTGGAGGTTATATTAATTACATCAAAACTGCTGCCTGACAATAGTGATTTTAAGAAACCATTGATTCTAAGATGTATCCAGAATTCAGAATACTATATGAAAAAGAAATGCTTCTTAAAACTGATGAAATTTGGCATATGCTTGTTAGTTTTCATGTACCCTCTAGGCAGGTTAGTTTTGATTCTAGTATTCCAATTGCGAATACATACTTACATGCTCTAGGAGTGATTAATTAGTATTTGAAAGATCCATGTATAAGCCCAGAGAGTCTATTTTAAGCTTCAGCTAACTTTAATCTCCAATCAACACCAAAGGCTTTGTTAATTAGAATATATGGCAAAAAAATATATCATAATTTCTCATTGTCTAGATGTGTTCAAGACATATGGATTGCTTGGAAATATTATTTAGACACTCCCAACCTTACATGCACAGGGTACCAGAATATGGCGATGGTCAATCTTAACAGCAGTAAGGTAAATCAACCAATCTTATGCATCTTGACATGTGTTGCAGCATGAGGTAATACAACATCACCTACGATTTGTTCTAGCCAAAAAGTATTAACTTGAGTCCATCTAGCTTTTAGATATAACCTCTACTTTACAAGAAATACAGGAAATAGAAGAATAAACTAAAAAAATGTAACAATGAAGAAACCAGACAAAACTAATTAAGTAATTTTCTGCAGGACAACTGCTCTTGTTTTGTGAATAAGCCAGTATCATAAAAAAAGAGAAACAACAAAAAATGGGATTGTGGTAGATTAAAGAGATGAAAAGGACACAAGAAGTAGATATAATATGTGGCCCTATATTGAATACTACTTTGGACAAGCACCTATAAAGGGCACTTTTGGGGTCAACTTAAAAATGTTAATATGGTCTGGTAAGGTGAATTGTTAAAGTGAAAAAAGAAAGTAGAAGAATACCATAATATCATTTTGATTGAAAAATGCAAATATGTGTGTGTGTATACATAAACACACATACACAGAAAGAACTGGAAGAATATATACAATATTAACAGTAGTGATTACTGAAGACTAGAATTAGAAAGCATTTACTTTTGGGTTTTGTTTTGCTTCAGTATTTTCTAATTTCTACAATGCACAGTACTGCTTCTGAAATAACAATTATTACCAAAAAGAAAAAAAAAATAATGCAGTAAGCCTAACAGCCTAACCTTTACAATGGTAGCCTAGGCCTAAGATTGCATTTGGACACTAGATCATAGGATTTCATTGCCTGGCTCCAATCTTACTGGCTTTGAATGAACCTTTCATTCAAGATGCTGTCAGAGTATCACAAAGGACAGAGATCTGGCACTTTATTGAGTGAGTTTATAAAACAGGTTGTACAACTCTTTTTGTGTCTGGTTGCTGATGAATACCGGTATTAATGGCAGAATTAGGCCTGAAGCTTGCTTCCATTGTAATATTCCACTGATAATAAGATTATCAGGGAGGTGACCCTTATGGTTCTACAATCTATGACTAATGAAAGATACAGGTAATAACCCAAAAGAACTGGATAATTGGGAACTCTGTATTTCCCTGTTATTATCATAGGAAACAGGCTGGCCGTGGGAACACATTACAAAAGCATAGATATAATCAAGATATAGATTATGAAATCAGAGGTTGGCAGGAAGGATAATTATGTACATTTTTAAAGCAAATGAATAGTCTTCTCCTCTACAAATTTCTCAATTGGAACTAAGCTTATTTTTATTTAAATTTTCCCTACAACGCTGGATTATAAATGTCTTCAAACACATAAAAAACTTGAGAGTGGTACTATGAACACTCATACTGTCTATACATAGATTCAAAGATTAACATTTTGCCACATTCGCTTTTTGCTCTGTGTATTTTTTTTCTGAACGCTTTGAAAGTAAGTTGCTTCAACCCTAAATAATTCAGCATTCATCTCCAAAGAACAAGGAAATTTTCCTACAAAACTGCAATATTTTCAACCCAAGAAAATTAATAATTCTATAACATCTAATATTTACTCCATATTCAAACTTTCCCAAATGTCACAGAAAAAAGTCTTTTATAGATGGGCTTTTCAAATCTTGATCTGATCAAAGTTCATGCACTGCAAGTCTTTTCAAAAGTATTACAGAATATCAAATATTTGGTATTTTTCTATACCTGGAAATGCTTAATTTAATTCAGGTTTGTACCATTATTACTGTTGCTAACTTTGGTCAACTATTTAAGGTGGGGTATTCCAGATAGCTTCATTATAAATATATATTTTCCCCATTTGAAATTAGTAAGTAACCTATGGATAATACACTAAAATTATGTGAATATCCTGTTCCTCAATATTCTTTTACCCAAAAGTTATGACCCACATCTAAAACAGAGAACTGAGGATACAACCTAGTGATTTTTCTAATTCTTTTATTCCTCCTATATTTATTAGCTGTCATTTTTCTGAATTAAAGATTTTTCCTTCCTATACCTACCCCCATAAGTTTAGTTTATTCAATATGTCAGAACCAAATTTATTACTCGTTATTTTTGACATTCAGGTTGCCTCAAACATCCTAAGTGTAGGCTGAAGTAGGTTCCTATGTCCTTTGGACATGACTCTACTAGAATTTTGGCTATCCCTTGCTTTATAGTACAATTTATCCAAAGCTCACCTTGTATTTTCCTTACCCTAGACCTGGAATCAGCCATTTCTCTAAGCATCCCTGATTCCTTTGAAAAAGAAAAGCTGTTTAGAAACAAAGAACTGGGTAATATTAATAGACGTATCCATTGCTATTTAGATAGAATGACCAAGACTGGTTCAGTGGATAAAGGTTTTTGTTGTTTTCTTTTGTTTTTAAATCATGAATTCATATTGATATTCTCAATGTAACTTCAACATTACAGAATTTTTGTTCTTTATGTTTTCAATTTTGTAGCTATATCTCTTTTTTTTTTACCATAAACCTTGGCTTGTGATGACATTAATATATGTATTTTTTTTGCTTTATCCTTGTGAGATGTGCTTGTGTCAAATTATATCACTATTACTAAACAAACCTACTGGGTGATGCTTAAAATTTTGATCTTCCTGTTTTTAGAGTATTATCTCATTAAGGATGAGTCACAGGACTGTGCTGACAAGTTACTTTAAATAATGGCTTTCTCTGTGTGATTATATTATCAAGTTGATAAACACTTTGATACATTGGATTCATTTGTTTTTTTCTAGTGTTCAAGTATAGCATTTATAATGCTTAATTTAACATTGTTTCTTGATATGTGAAACATTAATATGGCTTTAAAGTCAAAACTAAATAAGGAGGTGGACTTAGAGGAATCTAGTTCTTATCCACATCCCCTCCACTGTATTCGTCACCTATCCCATGAAGTAACTATTTTCATTATTTTTGTAACAAGTTCTTTGAAATATTTTACATACCATAAAATTAACCCTTCAAAAGAGTACAATTCAAAGGTATTTAATATATTCACAGACTTGTGCAACTGTCACCACTAATTCCCCAAAATTCCATTACTCCAAAAAGAAACCTCATATACATTATCAGTCGGTCCCTATTCCTTCTTACATCCCTACTTCCCAGCCCTAGACAACCACTAATCTATTTTCTGTCTCTATAAATTTATCTATTCTGCACATGTCATACAAATGGAGCCATTTAATATTAATATGTGTACTTTTGTGTTTGACTTCATTCACTTAGCATAACACAGTTCACCCACGCTAGTATTTCATTCAGGGCTAAATAATATTCCAACATATGTGTATACCAAACTTAATGAACATGTAGGTTGTTTCTACCTTTGAACAAGTATGAATAACACTGCTATGAACATTTGTGCGTAAGTTTTTGTGCTGACAGTAAGTTCTCATTTATCTTGGGTATACATCTTGGAGTGTAATTTCTGGGTCTTGCGGTAACTTTACATACATTTAACTTTTGGGGTCAGTTTTTCTTTTATCTTAGTGTGCTTCATGTGACAAAAATAAGAAAATGTGTGTATATTCTCATATATTTCTATTTCCATCTTGTCTCATCCCCAAAAGAGGTAGCATATTATATATCCTTGGGTTTTACACCTTGGGTTTTATTGTTATTGTTTATTCTACATCCTGGAAATTTGTAATGCAACCTAGAAATCACTATCAACACAGTTTACAGAAATCTTCCTTATTCTTTTTTGAACGACTACATAATGCTAGATTTTTTAACATACCCTAATTTACTCAAGTACTCCCCTATTGTAAGATATTTGTGTTCTTTCCAATATTTTGCTATTAAAAATTGTCTATCTTTTCTTCTGAAGCTGCATTATCCTACACAGTATCCACTAGCCATAGGTGGCTGCAGAGCCCTTGGAATGGGGCTAAGATAACTGAGGAACTGAATTTTAAATTTTACTTAATTTTAATTAATTTAAATTTAAGAATGAATAATAAAATTTTTGGAAAACTTGTAAAAAAAATTGTGCTGTAATGACAAACTTAGTGCATATATCATTTTGTATTTGTGGAGGTGTATCTTTAGAATAGATGCCTAGAAGTGGGATTGCTGGGTGAAATGATAACTGAATGCACAGATTTGTTAGATAATGCCAAATCCCTCCCCTCAGGGACTATACTGCATTACCCATAGTCTCATCAACAAGCGTTAGAATTCAACAATAAATGGCAGGTCAGTATAGGTATAATTTGCATGTTTCTTACTATGACAGAGCTTGAGCATTTTTAAATATATTTAAGGGTATTTGTCTATTTTTCTCTGCTCTATTTGTGTTCATGCCTTCTTTTGTTTTGAGGAAGTTTGAGGACACAGATTCCTGAAGTAAGCCAGGCAGCCAGCCTTTGGGTGAATGGAGGCAAAGACCCTGTCATTCACTAATGGTATCCTCAGTTGTGTCCTTGGCTCCTGTCACATAATAAGACTCTTAGAAAGTCAGAACTAAAAGAGTCCTATGAGATTAGCTGTTCTAGTACCCTCATGTTAGACGAACAAATTTGAGGTCCAGGGAGTAGAAGGGATAGTCTTTAGGTCACACAGCAAATTTGTGACAAAGACCTTGAACCCAAGCTCTCTATCCCCCAGGGAAACTTCAAATTAACATGCAAATGACTTCTTTGCTGATTTTGGTACTTTTACTAAGATTATCACAAATTACTTTTTGGAGAGAAAAATGCTGCTTAATGTTCCCTATTATCCCAAATTACAAATACTGGCAATAAATATAAAAGCCATACTCTTTTTAATTCTGTTTATTATCTATATCAATATCTGTAATACTCATTTGCAACAGAAGAATAAAAACATCTTAGAAAGACAGCAATGAATCATATTTTGGTGATATCATAGGAAAACCAGAGGTCCAGATAGGCAAATCCCTCACGATTTATCACAGGGGGAGGCCAAGAAAGTCATTGGCCTGGAGTGCCACCTTCACTAAGGGTCTCAATTTTAGATATTTGAGATCTTCTCCAAAGGAGGTTAAAATATATCATTACTACATTTTTGAGTGAGCTAATGGTTTTATTTGCTAAATATATATACTTAAAATGTATTACAATTTATTTCTCTAAGCTCATTTTCACATTTCTTTACAGTTTAATATACCAAGAGAAGCCTTGAGAATGACCTGCCTATGGTCCACAAATAAGCTGGTAAGCAGCAATGAAACTAGAAACCAGGTTTGCTTACTCATAGGCAGAGTGCTTTCTGCCTTTTTGTTTAATTTGGGGTCTCACTATGTTGCCCACACTGGTCTTGAACTCCTGGGCTCAAGCAATCCTTGGGCCTCAGGCTGCTAAGCAGCATTTTATGCCTTACTGGAGTTAAGTATATTCATATTTATTCACAACATTAAATCTTCTGGCCAGGAAGCATCACTGCAGGGCACGTATACCCGTTTTGACCACCTATCTCAGTGCCTTCACCAGGCCTACTCTCTGAAATGCTGCTGGCTGTTACTGCCTAACCCATTGGTTGAAGAGGGTGACCAGAATCTTAATAACAACTCTCATTTCTTGAGAGCCTCCTATGTGTCATGCACTTGACCTGCATTCATTCTAATTCACACAACACTGCTGCATTTTAGGCATGACTATTCTCACTATACAGATGAACAGACTCAGAGAGGTTTGCCTAAGATGACATAGCTAAATAAGTTGCAGAGCTAGGATTCAAAACTAGGTTTATCTGACAGCAAAGCCTATTTTTAGACCAGTTTGCTTTCATGTTATCCTTCAATTAAGACAACCAAGATACATGATGACTGAGAGGATATATATAAAGGTCAAAGCAAAATTGCCTTCCTAACAGAGCACTCAGCCAGCCAAGGAAGCAGTTGAGTGCTAGGACTGAAAGAACTGAGCGGCAGTTTCACTATAATCTTACCACGGGGCCAGTCCTCTAATAGGAACTCTTTCTGAAAACCCAGCAGTTACTTACTTGACCAAGTGTCGTATCAGAATTTCCAGCATCTCTCGGTTCTTTTCTGGTAGTTTATATACCAGGGAGTGAATAGCTCCCAGCCGGTAATCCAGGTTGTCAGACTCTGAGAGAGAACAGTGAAAGAGACGGTTTGACTTTCTGGGCAATTGTCTTGAGCAAATTCTCATAAATACACACATGCACGCATGCAGAGAAAAACAACCAGAGACACAGGGAGAGTCAAAGAGATGAAAAGAGAGAAGTAAATAGGCACAAAGACACAATGACAAAGAGAGACCCAGAAAAAAAGAGAGAAAAAGAAAAAAGGAAAAAAAAAAAGACAGAGATAAAAATGAACAAAGAAATAGGCCTAGAAGGAAGATGAAAATAGACAATAAGAGAAGATGACAAAGATAAGAAGAGAAGAGAGACTGTCTCAGAGGAAAAAAGAATGCTGGGCACAGCCAGTTATTCCTAAAGTCTCATGTATAAACTTCCAGCTAGAAACCTATTCCACCCACCTTACTTGTCCTACTAAGAGGTGCATTGCTGCTTCTGGTTTCCTATGAAAATCACTGAGAAACCCTGGAAGTAAAGACTAAAGCTCCCTTACCTCAACAAAGACCCAGTAAGAGGTAAAGTCCCCTGAATCTTTTTCCTGCACACCACAGAGGGCATGATACAGGAACACAGACATGGAGAAGGACATTCATACAGTGGCCTTAGCCAAAAGCTTTAATGCTTCTTTAGCTGCCAACTTTTAGAGTGATTCTATATACCTTATTTCCCATGTACCCCTTCATCATAACCCTCAGTTTTCTCATCTAGAAAATGTGACGCTAGTGTTAACAGATAGGAGTAATGATTCACAACACATTTGAAAAGACAAAGCACTGAAGAGAGCTGAAACAGCAACTGTGATGTAACCATTTTGCTGTCCCCTGGTAATGTGGGCCAACGCTCTTGTTCTGATGGAAGAGGCAATAAAATCAATAAATTGATGAAGTCTTTATATTATCACATCCCTCAAGTTAGCCATTTTCTCCAACCCACTCACCTAATATTGATTTATAACAAGTAATACATAATTCTTGAGTAAGACAGCAAGATTACTATCATTTGGCAGCGGGCAAAATCTGTGTATGCGCTTCTGAGTTTTTGCTGCAATCCGTTCCCTCCAAATAGTTTCCTAGGTTATTGGTGCAAACCTTATGAAGTAACCAGGACAACACAATTAAGAAGTAACATAAATACTTACTGGCAGCAGAGACCAGCTCTTTGTGCAGCCTATAGGTCATGACAGGTTCAGAAAGATTCCTGAAATGAATGAAGATTGTAAGTTCCTATAGGGAGGGAATAGCCAGGCCTTGGATCCTCAGTTCTATGGGCAGCGAGGATGAAATTTCTGAGCTCCACAGCTCAGAAAGGAGATTATATACATTTTTTCCTCACATGAAGCTTTCTCACGAGAAGACCAGTTGGTAGTAATTCAAGAAAAGACTTCCAAAAGTATGGACCGACGCCTCTAGCAAGGTCTCCAATTATCTCCCAAAATTAAAAAAAAAAGAGGCACAAACCAGTCCTGCACAATTCCAAAGTGGACCCATTCTGAATGCTACTGTGAATCAATTACAACTTGATAAATCTCTAGAATTTCCAAAGTACTTTTGAAACTGTCCTCCCAGTTGACCCTTCCAATGATTCCATGAGGTGGAAGCACTTATTCAAATCCCCATTCACTAGAAGAGGAAACTGAGACTCAAACAGGTTTCTTCATTTACTAAAAAAATGTTGTCCGAGCATGTACATGTGCCTGGCATTGTGCTGGGTACTGGCAATCGAGAGATGAGTAAGGCATACTCTAAACCTCCAAGGAACTGATTGTCTAGTACCTCAGAGTGCCATATACAAAATTTGCAATACAGTGGGACAAGTGTGATCATGAAATAAAGGTACATGGTAGGTGACTCGGAGAAAAGAAGTAACCAACTAATAATAACAATGAGGATGATGATAGCAAACTCAGCATTGTACTAAGTGATTTATATGTATTAACTCATTTAAACTGCATGACAACCCTGTGAGGTAGGCACTGAAATTATCTCAATTTTACAGGTGAGGAAACTGAGGCCCAGAAAAGTTAAAGAACTCATCCAAGATTATATAGCTAATAAGTAGCAAAACCAGGAAGTTTGTCTCCTGTGCCCATGCTCTCAATTACTACACTATACTGCCTGCCACTGCTGCTGTAGTAATCCAGGTGAAAGACAGTAGAGACTTAAATAGAAATAGTGGCAACAGAGATAGAAACAGTGAAGAGAGTGTTTTGAAAGATGTTAAAGTATGAATTCCTTTACTGATTGGGTATGATGGTGAGGGAAAGGGTAATCTGGTGTGGGTGACTGGACAGGATAGGAATTGATCAAGAGCAAAGTAGACATGCTAAGTTAGAGGGGCCTCTGGGTTAGCAAGGGAGAGATGTCTATTAAGAAGCTGGATGCAAGGCCTTCTAGGTCTGAGCAGCAGATGGGAAAAAGATGAACCTAGAAACATGGTTAAAAACAGAATAGTTGCCAATACACCAGGAGAGATGGCAAATTGGCAGCCAAACCACTATATGGGAACTTCTCACATTTCTTATTTGTCTAGCACAGTATATAAAAAAGAAATGAAATTGAATCAATGATGAAAATATAAAAAATTATGTTGTTTCATATAAAAATCCATATTGTCTACCTCTTGTGAAAAGTTGAAAGATCTGGGTCCACTGGGCCCACATAGTTATTTATAGAAGTATTTAATACTGCAGTTTGTATATAAACACATGGATTTACATGTGCAAATAAAGGTTCACTGTGCAAAGTGTTTAATATGAAAATACTCTATTGCACTCATTTTAATTCCTGGCCACTGCAGAGTTTTTCATCACTCTAGTGTAATAAAAAAGAGAGCCCTGGGAAATAGCAAGTAGAAAGACCATAAAGGGAACTGCCAAAAATGACCAAAGAATAAGAGAAAAAACAAAAGCAAGTGACACAGCAGAATCCGAAACAAGTTAAAGAGATTGTTACAAAGAGGTCAAATAAGGTAAGGACTGACAATTGTTCTTTCTGTGCAGTATTGAGGGAGTCACCTGGCAAGGTAACTTTCATTGGAGAGTAGGAGGTGACAGTCCAATTACAATAAGTTGAAGAGTAACCTGAGGAGTTAGAAGAGTGTATATTACCTGATACAAAAGCTTGGCTGGGAAGGGATGAAGGATCTCATTAGGTGATCTTTTCTAAGTACCTGGCTCTAATTACCATCTATATGGTCAATGATCCCCAATTTTTCAGCTCAAGCCCAGACTCATCACTGAGTTTCAGACCCATATATCCAAATAGCTTTTTAATATCATGCTCTGATTTCTTCAAAGGCTCCCAAATTTGAGATATCCACAACCTATTTTAATTGTCTTACTCAATTCTGGTCTTCTTGTATTTCCCAAATTAGTAAATGTGTGGCCGTTATTTGGTTGCATGGGGCAGAAATGTGGAAGTCATATTTTTATTTCCCTCTCCCCAATTCTCATATTCAATTTATCAATTTTATCTCCTAAATCTCTTGAATATGCTTACTTCTACCAATATCCACTGCTACTATTCCCTAATCCAAGAAGGAGCATAATCTCTTACCTGGACCACAGCAAAGACCTGCTAATTGATTTATACTTCCACCCAGTTTGTCTCCCTCTACTTATCCATGCTATTTTTTTTTTTTTTGAAAATCCAAATCACATCATGTAACCCTCTGATTAAAATCTTTCACTATATTCCCATTACTTTAGAAAATAAATACAGACCCTAATATTTAAAATGTCCCATAAGGCCCTGTATGATCTGACCCCTACATATATTCCCGTCCTTCTCTACACTTGAGTAGTGGTTCATGTGGTTTCTGGAAGGAGCATTCTTGCCTCCTGCTGCAAGGCCTTTGGTTGTGCAGTTCTCTCTGTCGGGAGCCCCATTCCCAGCAGCTTCCACTTTATGTTTCAATCCTCAGTTTAAACAACCAGAATAGGTCAGGTCTTCCTATTAAACGCCAACATAAAATTAATACACACATTACTGCTTGTCATGTTAGTATGATTATTTGTCTTCTGACTTTTCCCATAGGTAGACTATAAACTCTTTAAGGTCAGAGACCATATCTATATACATATGGATATCTATGCTTGGCATAGAATACACAGTCAAGAAATTTATACTGAATAATTTAGTGATTCAAAGATGTACATTGCTATGGAATTATTTCTATGCTGAGAGGAAAGAGCCAGTTGAATGAGAGAGGTTAAAAATACATAAGAGAGAAAAGACATGATTTTTAGATGGCTTTCTGGAAATGTTGGAGATAGGGTCTGATTTAGATACCTACAACACAGAAGGACACCCAATCTAAAAACACTGTTATCTTTGAGAAATATAAAGAGTGTCAGTATCTGTAGTCCCATCTACTCAAGAGGATGAGATGATGGTAGGATGATTTCATCCCAGGAGTTCCAGACCAGCCTGGGTAACAGACCTAGACCCCATTTCTAAAAAATAAAAATAAAAATAATTTCCAAAAAAACCCAGCAAAATAGTCGTTCACTGGCTGGTATATATTAAAGGCCCACAGATGAGAGTCTCAAGGACATACATTTCTTATCGGGGTTGCTACCCATTTACACTTTCAGGCTCAATCTTCTCATCTTACAAAAGGGCCACACTGCTTATTATGGGATGAGTTGGGAATGATGTAGTATGGGGAAGGGCTTAAGCTATACAAATCTTAAAATTTTTGACTCTTTTGAAGGAGCTAGAGACACAGAATCACTTACTCCCGCTATTGTCATCATCACGAGTGTTCTGAAAGTATACATGGCAGATTGTTCTCTATCTTTGCAAAGTTATCCAAGCAACTCCAAGAAGACCATGCCCACTGGGAATAGGAAGTAAGGAAAGAAGATGCCCTGGCCTTAAAAGTGGCCTTAAGAGTCAAAGACACTGAGGTTGAAATAATACTAGCTGTGAGCATAGAGATAACTTAACGGGAAAAGGGGTATACTTCAGTTTCCTCATCTGTAAAATGAGTATAGCACTAAGTACCATACTTGGTTATTAAGAGAAAAAAACAATGACACTGTCAGTGTTAGCACTAACACACTGCCTAGCACACAATAAACCCTGCAATAAAAGTTCTTTTCCACTTTGGCAAATTAGGAGAAATACTTCTAAAGAGCATTCCTGGTTACATAAACCTCCAAGATGATGCTAAAGCAGAAGATCATTTAATAGTGACATCTGAAACCAAATCTATTTTCGATTAATTATATTTTTCAGACTTTAAGTATCTATCTTAATGCCTTAAAGAGCTCAATAGTCGAAGAGATTTTGGCACATAAAGTACAGTCAGTGCATATGATCGGACATAAAGAATGGTAAGAAATGAATGGGTTTAAAAAATATACATCTCAAACTCCTTTTGCATAATACACACTGATGGCATAAAACTAAACAATATATTCTTTATCATTGTGCATCCACGAATTTTGCTGGTAATTTAACATTTTTAGTCATCCTGCTGCCACTTCATTTACTCCAATATTTTTATGGTTGAATTTTCTTGGATTTTTTTCTATCATATGGATTAAGCATGGTATAGAACACTTCTTTTCTCTCTCTCTCTCTCTCTCTCTCTCTCATACACACACACACACACACACACACACACACACACACACACACACACACACACAGACATACTATTTTGGACCAAATGCAATTTGATGTTTCAAAATTGTTGTTACTCACTAAAACATGTTAACAATCATGAACTGTTACAACTCATGATTTTTTATTAGTAAACCCCTCATGACATCATTCTGTGAACAATGCCAAAGCTTGTTCAATTATTTCAAGGGCATGATTTTTAAAATAATCTTTTTGGCCTTTAATACAATGACAATTTTATTATTTTTATGCTTTCCAAGCCTAAATACTCAGATGAAAAAATGTCTTCTAATGTACATTTTTGATAGAAATCCTCTTTGCTCTTTTCTTCTTTAGCAATTCTATGCAACCTCCTGAAATTAGGACCACATAAACTCTAATCTCCATCCAGAAAACTATGAAAATCAAAGTTCCCATTCAAATCAGTCCTACCTGAGGTAGAATTTCAAGGAGCTGGTGATTGTCTTAATGTCCCAGTCACTATTATGAAAATCAACATCTCCTGGGCATTTAGGATCTATATGAGAAGTTTAAAAAAAAAAAAAGTGAATCATCCAAAAGAACTTACTTTTTAAACCTTTTAAAAGAAAAGAATTGTTGTTCATGGTAGTGATTCAATCAATAGTATATAAATAAGTAGAAAAATAAGTGCATTATAGCTTGCAGCTGTAAAAGTAACTACTAAAATGGATATATAAAACTTTACATAATCAAATGCATACATACACACACACACAAACACAAACACATATACACACATAGGAATTATACAATAAAGGATTGAAGTGGAAAAAGGTATATGAATTAAAAGTTATTCTTTGATGGTTACCAGAGGTTAGGAAAAGTACTGTGGAGGGAGGGAGAAAGTGGGAATGGCTAACAGGTACCAAATCAGGATGAACAATATTTGATAGCACAATAAAGTGACTATAATCATCAATAAGTTAGGGTATACTTTAAAATAACTAAAGGAGTGGAATTGGAATGTTCCTAACACAAACAAATGATAAATGCCCGAGGTCATGGATATCCCAATTACCCTCATTTATTCATGTTGTATGCTATATCAAAACATCACATAATACCCTATATACAACTATTATATACCCAAAATAATTAAAATTTTTTAAAAAATGTTTTAAAATAAAATCAAAGGTGAAAAAAAGTATATTATTCAAACAGTTTACAAAAGATCAAAACTTTATAAAAAGCAAGTCTCTGAAGTTTCAAAAATTCCCTTGAATTCTGGTCTAGCATATAAGGAGCTAGGAAGTCATCTTTAACGCGCATGCAACAACAACAACAACAAAAAAAGCTGCACAAACTGGTCTTAGACCCATCAGAGAACAGAGGCAAACTATTGCCCTCAGAACTGAAGTGATAGACAGGCAGATAAAAAAAAAATCAAAATTTATTTGAACAGAATCCCAGGAATTGAAAACTTCTTGGGAAACAGTACTAGGATAGGAAAACCTAAACTGTAATTAATGAATTGCTAGAGTCTTGATATGTACACATTTGAGAGGTAAAAACCCCAAGGGAACCCAGTCCTAAGGAGACCCTCATAATCCTGTGAGTTTTATCTTCAGGAGTTCTATCAGATTTCTGATAATGAAGATCTGGGAAAAATCATCTCATGCTTCCCGCAGAGGGAGAAGAAAAGTAGCCATTTTAAAAAATTCCCAGAGCTTTTTGTTCTTTTTTAAAAGCATATTATATTTGTACATATTTATGCGATACATGGGAAATTTTGTTACATGCATAGAATGTGTAATTATCAAATCAGGGTATCTGGGGTATCCATTACCCAAGTATTTATCATATCTTCAAAGCAAAAGAAACAATCAATAGAATGAAAAGATGACCCACAGATTGAGAAAAAAATATTTGCAAACCATAAATCTGCCAAGAAGCTAGTATCCAAAATATAGAAGGAACTCAAAGAACTCAATAGCAAGAAAACAAATAACCCAATTTAAAAATGCAGAAAGGATCTGAATATACATTTCTGAAAAGACATATAAATGGCAAACAGATATATTAAAAATAAGCTCAATACCTCTAATTATCAGAAAAATGCAAATTAAAATGAGATATTACCTGTCAGAATGGCTATTATAACAAAGACAAATGACAATAAGAGTTGACAACAATGGAGAAAAACAAAACCCTTCTACACTGTTGGTGGGAATGTAAATTAGTATAGCCATTTTGGAAAATAGTATAGAGGTTCCTCAAAAAACTAAAAATAGAACTACCATTCCATCCAGCAATCTCACTTATACGTGTATATATAGCCAAAGGAGTTAAAATTGGCATTCGAAGAGATAACTGCATTTCCATCTCATTTCAGCATTATCCACAGTAGCCAAGAGATAGGAGCAACCTAAGTGTCCATCAATGGATGAACAAAGAAAATGTGGTGAATATACACAATGGAATACTTTAAAGCTTTTAAATGAAGAAAATTTTGTCATTCATGAGAACATGGATAAACCTGGAAGACAAAATGCTAAGTGCAATAAACCCAACACAGAATGACAAATACTGTGTAATCTGACTTAAATGTGGAATCTAAAAAAGTTGATCTCATAGAATCAGAGAGTTAAAAGATGTTACCAGAAGCTGGGGTTTAGCGGGTAGGGATGGAGAAAGGGAAGATGTTTGATCAAGGGGTATGAAGTTCAGTTAGATTGAAGGAATAAGTTTTAGTGATCTATTGCCATGCTAGTGACCACAATTAATAGTAACATATTCAACATATCAAAATTGCTAAAACAGACTTCTAACGCTGTCAACACACAAAAAAACAAAACCACGACGGTGAGGTGGTGATGCATGTTAATTAGCTTGACTAAATCTTTCTACAATGTACATGTATCAGAACATCAAACTATAGCCCGTAAATATACACAATTATTATTTGTCAAAAATAAAGAAATGAATAAAGAAATGGGAAAATAAGAGAAGACCAATGTAGAATTCTTCAAAGGTGAAGGAGAAATACTTACAGAGGTAAATAAAAATTGAAGAAATTTGTCAACAAAAGACCTGCCTTGCAAGAAATGTTAAAAGAAGTTCTTCAGAGAAAAGGAAAATGATATAGACTAATAACTTAGATCTATATAAAGAAAGGAGGAACATTAGAGAAGGAATAAATGATGGTAAAATAAAACCTTTTATTTCTCTTATTCTGAATTGATGTAACAAGTAAAAGTTCAAAATAATAATATCAACAATGTATCCAGAAATTATAGCTTAGGGATAAATGAAATGAATGGCAGCAATATTACAAGGCATTGTGGGAAGGATTGAGGGGCAAATAGCAAGGGGTCTTACATAAGTGTTTCCCAAAGTATAGCACATAAATGAAAATTATTTTTAATTTTAATAATTATGTATTTGTTTTTAAATGCATTCAAAACTATAATAAGCATTTGAAATAGTTTCAAAAACATAATTGCTTTGGTGAGGTAAAGAAAAATAGCCAATTTATTTAACAAAACATACTCAATAAATTATAGTACAGGTGGTATACAGACAGAAATTTGTTACAATGGTTCTAGAATGACTGACATTTGGGAAAATTGGATTTAAATGTACAGAGAACACTAAGGACATCGTGGCAATAGTCAGAATGAAAGATAATAAAAGCCTGAACTAAGGGAGTAGAAGTGAGAATGAAGAAGGGACTCGATTTTTTAAATATTTAGGAGATAAAATTGATCAAACTTGGTATCTGATTAAATGTGAGGGCTGTGGGTCAGAACTGACAAGGTAGCTCCCATATTTCTATGGAAAAGTCTAGATTGACTGTCATATTACCAAACAAGATAGGGAATACATGAAAACGAACATCTCTATTTCTGAAAGTTGTTTCACTTTGTTTTGGTGTTAGGCACTGGGCCCAGAGAGGACTAGACTTATGGGATTTGAGGGGTCTACAAAGTTTCGAAGTAGAGATAATAATCCTAGACATAAGAGGACTGGGCTAGGGATTGAAATTTGGGAACAATCAGCATAGTTAATGAGTATGAAGATAATTGTTTCATGGGCCAGTTCAGTCTCAAATATAGCAGAGTTTAAAGAAAGACTGAGAAATGCTTACTGAATGAAAATAAATATCATTACCAATTAATACTGGGTGCAGTCTTAGGAAAAAAGCAAGACTGAAGTGGACTCAGGATTGAAGATAGGAGGGAAAGGAGTCAGTACTGTCGATCAGCTCTCCTCACATACAGATGTGCATGTGAGTCATCAGGGGATCTTGTTAAAATGCAGATTATGGTTCCACAGGTCAAGGATGGGGCTAGAGATTCCACATCTGTACCAAGCACATTGGTGATGCTGATGCAGCTGGTTCCCAGGTCACCCTTTGGATAGCTACGGGTAAAGCCTATACTATGAGAGCTTTGGATGGAATGGGAGGACAACAGATAGAGCAGAATAGGTAAACTGGCATGTAAGGCCAAAGATGGACTTTTTTATACTCAGACTCGGGCACTATCAAAGGCTGTGGAGAAAGTCAATAGAGAGACAGTTAAAATTCAGATAAGTAAGAGGATAATTGACAGCACAAGATCCCTGAGGAAGACAAAAAGTATGGCATCAACATCATGGATGGAAGAATTAGCCCAGACCAGGAGGGACGTTTCTCATCCTGAGGCTAAGGGAAGGAAGAAAAGATAACTGTGGATGCAGGTAAGTGTTGTTACACCTGATGGCCTATATTAATAGGTCTGAGGTTGAAAGAGCGTTGGTTATAATCAATACTTCTAAAGAATATACTTACTGAGTGGGTGTAGTAAGCCCCGCTCAAAAAAAGAAACAACAAAATTGACATCAGAGATAGCTAGCATATTTGTTAGTGTGCATTCATTACTACACAGAGAGGCCAACAGACATTGGATCTAAAGAATAATAACAAATTGATAGCTAAAAATGCATTCTATTGCATGGTAGGAATTTCATGAGGCACTCCTCTTCTACTACCCTTGATCCCAACCCGTATTTCCCAGTAGCTCTAGATTACCAAGCATCCTGCTTTGTACCACTGTTGTACAAATGTGCTTGTCCCCACTATACTAAATATCTTCCAGCTTCTCTAGTACACCTGATATAACCCTTTTCTCCCAGCAGACTGTCTAACACATAGTAGGTGGGCTACATCCTTTCGGAATGAGCAAAGGCAAAGAAATCCTGGCTACACAACTCAACATTTCAGTTACTGGAATGAGAAAGATACCCACCTATATAAATTGGTAATCAATATATTCTGAAGCATACTGCAGCCTTATTTGAGTAAAATCTTTGCCCTTCCCATGGCCTATTCCATTCTCAGTGACAGTAGAGTGAACCATAAATTTGGCCATGTGTCCTATTTGGGATCTTTAATTTCATAAGTGGCTACCAATAAGAGGCTAATTTCATAAGAAGCTATCAACTACAATATCAGCCCAGTTGATCGTAAAGCATTTATAAGAAAATGGCAATTCCACCTTTATATTGCCTAATTCTTATACACAACTTCATAAGATACTGTTGATAAAGGGTTGCTTGATGAACATGAAGTCAATCTATTCCTCTAGCTTGGTGAAGGTGAACCACTCTTTTCCATGGAACACAATGCCCTGTCAATCTGTGGTTCACCACAGTGGTGATTATTGGACTAATTTTTACATTTTTTATTTATTTGGACCTGAGTGTTTTGAACAAAAACTCACACTGGTATCTTACTAACACAAATTTGACTCTTCCTTATCTATAATACAATAGAAAGAACAAACGAAAAAGTTATTAGGTCTAGAGAAAGTCAATGTGCTTCTATAGAAGGAAAACACCCTAAACAATCAGAATACAAGAATCACACTGAAAAAAACATTTACTGTGAGAAATACAAAGTTTTAGAACTTTGCTGATGTAAATTGTTGATGTAATTAAAAGTATAAATAGTAATGACAGATGAAAATTACCCTTAGTAATAGAAGACTACTACTTCCTTAATGTAATAAAGATCTACAGTGATGCACTGGTAAAGGATTAATGACCAGGTCAGCAGGTAGAGGCGGGGAGCCTTGATTTGTAGCATTTGTCAGTTTCCATGGTGTGAACACTCCCACCATGGACGATTTCAAGCTGTCAACATGATGTCAATAAATGGGAAATTGGGAAAAGATGTGCACAATCAGGTCTTTTGAGCCAGAGTGAGCCGACTCCAACACAACACTGATTCTGTCTTAGATAATCAGCTGATATCACAATCAATGGTGAAACTCAAGAAGCTTACAATCAAAAGCCAGGAAAGGATGCATTCTATCACCACTATTCCTTAGCATTGGGCCGGAGTGTCTAGAAAAATGATTCTTAAAGCTAGCTTCTGGAAACATCTGAGAAGCTTTTAAAAATGACAATAGTCAGATTCCACCTACATCAATTAAACCAGAATCTCTAATTTAAGCGAATGCTGATAGTTTTTTAAACTCCCCAAGTGATTTTTAATAAACAGCAAAGGTGGTGAGACACTAGATTATCCAATGTAATAAAATAAACAGAAAAGTTAAAGCTGTTGGAAAGGAAATAGAGTAATCATTACTTACCTATGACATAGCTATTTACCTAAAAACACACAAAAAAACTACTGAACACTTGTAAAAATTAACAAGAAAGCTTTTAAAATTCCCTGGTCATAGAATAGATACATGAAAATCATAAGCATCCTATATACTAGCAATAGACCATTCAAAACTGTAATAGGAAAAAGAAATGGCACTGTGTGTATGCATCTATGTGTGATATTTATATAATCAAACATAAGAATAAATATCCATAAATATTCAGGAATTATCCAAAAAAAAGTATTAAACATAAAAACAAGACTTAGGTATATGAAAAAAAATACTGTGATCCAGGATAGAAAGACTAAATATTGCAAAGTTATCAACTCGAATCCAATTAATTTATAGATTTAGTACAATCAAAATACCAAAAAGCTTATGTTTTCTGGAACATGATAATAATTCCATGTAAACCTAGTGAAATGACTGAAACAATTTTTTTAAAGGAACAATAACTGTGGAGAATTTGTGTTACTTGATAGGAAAATGATTAATGGTGCTGTAACAGTAACGAGGTCAAACGAGTAATAAAATAGGCCAGTGGGAAAAATGGAAAATGGAAAGCCCAGCGAAAAAAACCTTCTGTAAATATAAGAACTTAATATGTAATAAAAGCAGCATTTTAAATTAGTGAGAAAAAAAGTAGACTTGTTCAATAATTGGAGCTTAGAAAATTAACTATTTGAGGAAACATAAGGTAGATTTCTGTGGTGGTATGGTATATATATTGGTTTTCATCCACAGTTCCTGGCTCATAATTCCCATAGTCTTTGTCATAATGTTTGGGAACTTTAGGCCTCAGGAAACAGAATCTCTCTTTCTGACCTTCTCCTGTCCTCCTTTCACTTTCACAAGGCAGGACTCTAATCTGATTATGTATCAAAAGACCCTCCATTGCCTGAAGGAAGGAATACTGAACAGAGAAGCCAGGAAGAATCTGAACAGACAGGACTTGCTGGGTTTCAGACAAGCACTTTTTGACCAATCACATTTCTATATGGATGAAAGTCATTCCTATGTAATGAGCCTGTATGAAAACCCAAGAGGACAGGCTTCACAGAATTTCTGGATAGCTGAACACCTGGAGGTTGCTAGAAGGTAGTGCACCCAGGGAGGACATGGAAGCTCCAGGATTCTTCTCCCACCCCTCACCATAAGCATCTCTTCATCTGTATCCTTTGTGATATCCTGTGTAAATAAATGTAAATATTGCCCTGAGTTCTGTGAGCTGCCCCAGAAAATTAATTCAATCCAAAGAAGGGGCTCAACCTGTGGGATCTGAAACTATCTCCAAGTAGATAGTGTTGGAATTGAATGAGAGGACACCCAGCTGTGTGTGCTGCTTGGTGTGTTGGAAAAGAAAAATCCCACATTTGGTCACAGAAGTTTTCTTCTGTGTTGATGATTGTTGTGGTACGGATTTTACAGGACAGCACAAAAAAAGAGTTTTTTCCAAAGCAATGCCTATTTCACAACCAAACAATAAACTCAATTTCAAATGCATGGAAGAGAAAAAATATAAAAAATAACCATTAAACAATCCAGAGAAAAAGTAAGTGCATTTTTCTTTAATTTTATTTTAATAGATTTAGGAGATACAAATGGTTTTTTGCCATATGGATGATTTGTACAGTGGAGAAGTCTAGGCTTTTAGTGTAACCATCACCTAAATAGTGTAGAATGCACCCAAAAGGTAATTTTTCACCTGGCACCCACTTCACACCATTCTCCTTCTGAGTCTCCAGTGTCCATTATGTCACTCGATATGACCATGAACAAGTGCATTTTTTATAGGCTCCAGGGATAGGGAAGGACTTTAAAAGCAGACCAGAAAATAAAGCTTTAAATGTACCCTGGATGATTCCATAGACATATTTCAAGGGGAACAAGTTCTATAAATTAGCACAGAGATTACCACTGAGAGCTCCACTGGGGCCATGATTTGATGTACAGCATGCACTAAAATGTTGTATCTTAAAAATGAGTCTACACTCCGGTTCCAAATTGCATCAGTCACTTGGAGAGCTTTATAAAATGCAGATCTCTTGATCCCAAGATAAGAGAGTAATTCAATAGATCCAAGAAGAGGCCTGGGAGTTGTATTTTTTTTTTTTTTAAATAATGTCTCAAAGGTGATAATAGGGTGGTGTTGGTTTGGTGAACCACTGGTGAAGACTGCTCAGCCATCTGCCATGTACTATGATGGATAATAAGATTGGGAATAAAGTTAATCATAGAAAATATCTTGGTCAAAGTTCTGACCACCATGCACACATAAGGGCACAATGGTCTTTTTGTTATATTCAGAGATAAAAACACAAAACATAACAAAACAACTGTAGAAACTTGCAGTGGCTCAACTAAACGACATGAATCATGTCAAAGTATCCTAATGAATTCAAAAAATGTTAGATAATATGATATTACTGAGAAAATTCTAGTTGAATGAATAGTAAGACCAATTTTGATTACGTGCAGTACTGAATGAGAGGAAAGACAAGTGACTAACAGAAAGAGTAGGCAGAAATGAGTCCATCAGGCTCTGACACAAGCCATGAAGGTAATAATGACTAATGTGAGGATTCATTAGATTGACCAACTTTAGGTCTTGACAGCTGTATTTTAGGCATTTGCTCACCAGCCTTTTTCAGTTATAAAACCCAGGGATGGTAGACTAAAGGATAACTGAAAAAAGCCCACTTGTTCCTTTATCATTGCTAAATATAAGACATGTGTGTGTCCCAAGTAAACAAAACCCATGCATAGCATAAAAAAATGTTATAATCTATGACAATAGGAGTTCTTCAAATACTTAATAACTACTATTGAGACACGTTCTATAATTCAAAAGACTATTTCAGGATAGGGAAGCTACCTGAAAAAAGGGTAAAGGCTACCCTAGTTAACAGCTTAAAATAAATCCATCTGTGGCCCATTGAATCTCCCCAGATTCAAATTGTATTGAGATTATTAATAAAATTTCTCACCTTGAGGCAATAATTCTACTTTGGCAAACATACCCAAAGTATATATTGGAATTAACTTATACACAAATATGTCATCACCAAAAAAGGAAACAACTGAATTGCTCAAAAGGGAAATGATATAATAAATTATGGAACATTTTACTATCATAATATTACATAGCCCTTAAAATATTTACTAAGCATTTTTAATTAAATGGGAAATATTATTTCAAGGTAATATTGTCTGTGTAAATCTAAATGTCCAAACAAAGCCTACACAAAATAATATAAAACCACCAGAAAATATATAAGAATATACAAACCCATGCTCTCCAAACACCAAAAAGACAAAGAACACCCAAGTTTTAAATTATTTGCAAGTAGAAAAATAAACACCAAATCCCAGCAAGCCATCAATCATATTTTCTTAACAAACTTTGGCAGGTTTGCTTGGTAAGGATAACTTTAGAACAACAAAAACCCAGGCAGGGAACAAGAATAATGCTTAAACAAGTGTATGAATGAAAAAAAAGAAGGAGCTAGAGGCCAAAGATTAATCTAAAATCACCACCAAAAAGAGAAAGAAAACACAAAGTTTCAAAATACTGAAAACAGTCAAGGCTTTCTAAGCAGTCTTTGTGTCTATGAAAGGTATCACTTCTAAGAGAGAAGGCAAAACATAAGAAAGAGATACTCTTTTAAGATTGAGTGGTTGAGGGGCAATAAAACAAAAGAGGAAAATTTAGGGATGGTCTACCAGACAAATGGAATCAATATATAACAAAGTGGATTTTAAGCCAAAAATCATCAAATAAGACAAAGAACACTTTTTAATGCTAAAAGCCGTAATCAAAATGAAGACACAACGTTTATAAATATCTGTGCAGCAACCACATTTATAAAACAAAAAACAAAGCAGTTACAAGGAGAAGGTGTTAAAACTACTCTACTAACAAGAAACTAACATATCACCATCATTACTCAACAGATCAAGTGCACAAACAAGTAGGGATATAAAGGACCTCAATAACATAATCAAGAAGGTCAATCTTATGGATATACATAAAATTTTATACCCTGGAGACTACACTTCTTAATTGCACATGCAACACTAAGAAAAACTACCCATATGTTAGGTCACAAAGCAAATAACAGTAACTTCCATAAAGATGACATATTATTAATATAAATACTGTACAATAAAAATGCAATAAAAATAGAAATTATTTTCTTAAGTCCATTCCACCTGGAAAATTCTAAACTTTTTATTTAATATTTCTGGAGTAAAAAAAGAAACACAAATTAAAATCACAGAAAATTTTGTAACATGATAATTAAAACCCTACATATCAAATTATTTATGATGAATTTAACAGGGTTATCGGGGAACATTCACTAACTTAAACATGTCCATCACTAAAATGGAAGAATGAAAAATAAGTTAAATTCTCAAGAAAAAGCTAAAGAAAGAACAATGTAAACCAATAGAAAAGAAAGGAAATAGTAACAATAAGAGCAGAAATTAAAGACTAGAAAAATATATCTATTAATACAAAATCCTAATAGAGGCAAGCCACAAACTATCAAAACGAGAAATACGCAAAATAGTACAAACACAGAATTATGAGAAAACCATTGAAACAGAAGTCATTTTAAAAGTCCTAAGGGACTAACTAGTTTGTACACGTCAATACTAATAAAAGCCCAGATGACAGTTTACCAAAATTGACCCCATTGACAATCAAAAGTTTAAACAGATAATATTGCATACTAGAAATGGAGAAAATTATCACAAAACTGCCACACAAACATGGACAAACACACACATCCATGCATGTGTGCACGTGCACATGCACACACAAAGAGGAAATACTACCAATCATCCAAAGAACAAAGAGTTTCAATAATCCATAAAATGTTCTCCCACAATTTTTTGTATAAAACAATTATAATACTGATAACAAACCTGGTAAAGATAGCACCAAAATGGAAAATTATAGACTAATATTACCTATGAATAATGATGAAAAATCCAAATTAAAACATTAGTGAACAGGACCCAAATCCATTTTAAGAAAATAATATGCCATGATAAAGTTGGATTTATTCCAGAAATGCAAGGGTAGTTCAATAATGAGCAATCTGCTTATATATTTTTTAATAGATCCAAGGAAAAATCATGATTATTCCCATAGATGGTGAAAAAGCCTTCAATTAAATTGAACACCTATTCCTAATTTTTAAAAGATTTAAAGTTAGGAATTAATACATTGGCATTCTTAATATGATAACACACACACACAAACACATATAAAAGGAGAGAAAGGTGCACAGAAATTGGACAAAAGGAATATTACTTCAATTTGTAGATGATATGAGTACATCAAGAAAACACAGAGAATCAATGACAACAATAATACAAACAAGCATTCAATGGGCTGCAAATTATAAAATTAAAATATACAAAGCAATAGCCTTCATAAATACAAATACTAACCAGTTAGAGATAATTATTAGAAGAAATCCCACTTACAATGTCAGCAAAGAAGATGAAATCCTTATGAATAAAATTAACAAGAAATGTGCAGGGTAAACACAAAGAAAACTTTAAAACACTCCTGAACAATACAATAGACTTGATTAAATGGAAATATGCCCTTTGTTCTTGGAGAAGATGAGTAAATGTGATGTCAATTCACCCTTAGTTAATGTGTAAATTTATAAAATCCCCATAAAACTACCAACAACCTTTATATGAGGTTTGACAAATTGATACTAAAGTTTATATGGAAAAGAAAATTGCAAGAATGACCATAAAAACATTGAAAAAGAAAATATAGATAGAAGTTCTAGCTGTCTAAAAGAGTTCAGTGTCAGGACATGAAGTACCAAACAAGTGGAATATGAGAGAAAGCCCACAAAGCAACCCAAGTACACATTAAAATTTAGTATTTAATAAATGTGGAATCTCAGATCACTGGGGACAAAGATGGGTATTTCATTAAATGGTGCTGGAACAAGAAGTTAGCCATTTGAAGAAAGATAAAATTAGATCCATACTTCATAACATATATAACAATAAATTCTTAAACGTACCAGAGATTTAAATGTAAAAAAAGAAAACACAGATCACTTCCTATATATCTTGAGTGTAGGGAAAATCCATATGCAATAAAATAAAATACTGATAATCGACTACCTAAAACTTAAAAATCTATGCCAAAACTATCGGGAAAAATATTGCATATTAACAGACAAACATGGAGAAAATATCTTCAATATATATAGGAAATAAAGGGTTAACATCTCTAACATGTAGATAACTCTAATAACATGGACGGGTAAAATGAACAAAAACCAGATGAATAAATAGTCAAAAGATATGAACAGGCAATTCACATAGTATGTGTACATCTGTGGACTCACGTGCACATGCACTGTACAACGTATGAAAAGATTAACCTCTCTACTAGTAATATAAGTGCAAATAAAACTGCACTGAAATGGAATTTCTTATTTATTAAATGGGAATGAAACTTTTTAAAATATGACAATATATTCTGGTTGAAAGGCTGTGGGGATATAGGTGTTCTCATATGTAGCTGGAGGAAATGCAAATTAGTATAACATTTCTGAAGACAAATTTGTGAATATCTAGTAAAACTACATATACACTTTACTTTCGACCCTGAAATCCCACTTTTAACATGTACACAAGATTAATAGTACTGTTTAAAACATTGGAAACAACCTAAATGCCCATGCAACATAGGACACTAGTTGAATAAACTATGGCATGTGCACATAATGAAGTATTTCATCAAATGCTTATTCTGCATATATTGTTACGATCATATAGTTTTTTATCTTTAATTCTGTTAATGTGATGTTTTACATTTATTTGTGTATTTAAAACCAAAATTGCATCTCAAGGATAAATTCTACTTGGTCATGGTATATAATCTCTCTGATGTGTTGTTGAATTTAGTTTGCTAGTATTTTATTATTTCTGCATGTTTATCAGAGATATTGGCATGCAATTTTTATTTCTTGTGATGCCTTTGTCTGCCTTGTGTATTTGGGTGATGTTGCTCTCATAAAATGAGTTTGGAAGTATTCCCTCTACTTCTGTTTTTTGGAAGAGTTTATGAAGGATTTGTGCCAATTCTTTGAATATTTGGTAGAATTCAATCAAGAAGCCATCTGATCCTGGGCTTTTTATGTTGGGAGGCTTTTGTCTCCTGATTGTATATCGTTATTTATTATTCATCTGTTCAGGCTTTCTGTTGCTTCCTGATTCAGTCATGGAAGTTTGTGTGTTTCTAGAAATTTATTCATTTCTTCTAAGCTACCCAATTTCTTGGCATAATTAATTGCTCATTGCATTCCCTTATAAATCTTTATAGTTCTGAGGCATCCATTCTACTCTCTTGCCTGTCGTTTCTGATTTTGAGACTTCTCTCTTTGTTCTCAGTTATTCTAGCAAAGGATTTGTAGATTTTGTTTAACACAACTCTTAGTTTTGTTGATTTTTCCTACAGCTTTTGGGAAAACTTAACATTGTTAAGATGGCAATACAAATTGATCTAAGAATTCAATGTGACCCCTTTCCAAATTCCAGTAGGCTTTTTTTTTTTGTATAAAAGGACAAGCTAATCTTAAATTTCATATAGAATTGCAAGGAACTCCAAATCCGCAAAACAACTTTGATTAAAAAGAAAAATGTTGGAGGATGCACACTTCCCAATTTCAAACATATTCACAAAGCCATGATAATTGTGACAGTATGGTACTAGGATAGGGATATACAAACAGATCAATGAAATAAAATCAAGAATCCAGAAAAAAATCTAGAGATTATGATCAATTGATTATCAAAAATGGTGGTAAGACAATTCAATGGGAAAGACAATATCATCAACAAATTATGGAGAAACACCTGGATAGCTAAATACAATAAAATGAAGTTAGATCCCTACTTCACAATATATACATAAAGTAACTGAAAATTCATCAAACACAACTTTAGGAGCTAAAATTTTCAAATTTTCAGAATAAAACATTGAGGTAAATCTTCATGACTTTTTGGATTATACAATGGTTTCATAGATATGACAACAAAAGCACAAAGGGCAAAATAAAAAAATAGGTAAGTTAAACTTCATCAAAATGAAAACTCACTGTGCTTTAAAGGACACTACCAAGAAAGTAAAAAGATAACAGACAAAATTAGACAAAAAATTTAAAAATCAAATCTGATGAGGGAAGTGTATCCCGAATATACGAATGTCGTCAACTAAAGAATAAAAAGAAAATACAATTTAAAACTGGATAAATGACTTGAGTGGACATTTCTCCAAAGAATATACAGAGATGTTCAATAAAAATATAAAACGATGCTCAACATTATTAGTTATTAGGGTGCTGCAAGTCAAAATCACAATGAGACACCACTTGGTATTCATGAAGATGGCTATAATCATAAAGACAAATAATTTCAACCATTTGCACAGATGGAAAGAAATTAGAATGCTCATATACTGCTGGTGAGAATGTAAAATAGTGAAGCTACTTTGGTCTATCACTTCGTCACACAATTAAACATATTTACCCAGCAATTCCTCTTATAGGTATATAAAAGAAAAATAAGGATATGTTCACAGAAAAATTAGTACACAAATGTTTATAGTAGCATTATTCACATTAGCTAAAAAGTGAAACAAACCAAATGTCCACCAACTGATAAATGGATAAACAAAATATAGTATATCCATATAAAAGACTATTATTCAGCTGTACAAGGGAATGAAGTACTGGTTATTGCTATAATATAGAAGAACCTAGAAAAAATTATGTTAAGTGGAAGAAGACAGAAACAAAAGGCCATATTGTATGACTACATCTACACAAATGTCCAGCAGGCAAATCCATAGAGTTAGAAATTAGATTAGTAGTCGTCAGGGCCTTGGGTGAAGGGATTATGAGGAATTATTGCTATCAAGAGTTGGGTTTCTTTTTGGGCAGATGAAAATGTTCTGGAGTTACATAGTATTAATAGCAATGGTTACAACGTATTGAATACACTAAAACCACTGAGTTGTACACTCTACAAGGGTGAATTTTATGGTGAAAACTAGATTTGATTCTCACTATTCATGGTAGTGATATTATAGAAAGTTGATGTGAACACTGCATTAGCAAATACCCAACCACTGCTCCTGGTAGAAATACAGGGTAAGCTTCTGCCAAACCTCTGGTCATGGCATTTTCATCATCTTATCAATATATGACCTTGTTTTATGTGTGTTTCTGTTTAGAGACACCTTATTTGATATATATTGTGGATTCATTAACATTGACTGTATGTCTAGCAGGGCTATAACATATGTGTTAGCTTACCTTACACATGTATTTCCTTGCTTAGGCAAATTTCAGCCTTTTTGCTCTTAGGACCTTTAGAGAGCATTTCAGCACTATGCTTGACAGCAATTTTAAAAAGTGAAGTCACCAACAAAAAGCACAAAGCATGCAAAACATGGAACTGAATAGAAAATGAAAAGGATGTGTTTACAGTATGAGAGCTGAAACAAGAAAGCAGAGACTTGTTCTACCTCAGCTGGCAATGTGTGTGTTGGAGCATCTAAAAATTCCTACCACTCTGCATATGTCTGTGAGTGACCATGAAAGTGCTATTTAGATTTGGGGGTAACAAAAAAAGTTCAATGCATAGAAGAATTCACCAATACAGAATTCACAAATAATAAGTATTGGCTGTATATCTCAATAGACAAAGGAACAGAAAAGAAAGCCAGTGATAGTAAAGTTGGATAAGCAAGAAAGTATAATAAAAACTGAGATCAAGAGAGATAACACAGTGTGTCATCAGGGGAGGTTAAATATATGGCTTTTGGACCATTAGAAGGACATTTGCTTTTACTCTAAATGAAATGAGAAACCGTTGGTGAGTTATGAACACAGGAATGGCCTGTTCTGATCTGCCTTGATTACTGAAGGAACAGGGAGGGGAGAACGATAATAACATGAGGCAGGATGGGCAAAGATGTTATAGTGATTTCTGTATTACACAGGGCTAACTCTGCCAATTTACACTGTACTAGAAATGCAAAAAAGCAAATCTTTAGTAGACTGAATGGTGAATAGGTAATACTAATTGAGCCTGTATCACTAAAAAATGAATTAAATCATAGGAAAGGGAAGACAGTAGGGCTGATTTATAAACAGCATCTTAGAATTTGAATTTTCATTTGTTTACCTGGATATGGCAGATCCTAATCAACAATATAGTGACCTTGGAAAATATAAATTCGCAAATACGACCCCAAGTATAATATAAAATTAGAAATTTGATTGTTTTACAGGAAAGCTAAAATAAAAAAAAAGTGACCCCTAACTAAAAATCAAGCATATTTTGGCCCAATCAGAAACTGACGGATAAAATAAATTAACCAAGAGGGGGATAATTAAATCATGTCAGAGAAGCATGAGAAAATTTCTTGGGCTCTGCCTAAAGGTTCTGTGAAATTAGACATTCCTGGGCACATTCCATCTAAACCAGCCCATGACCTAAACCTGCTACTGGTTTAACTAAGACTAGGGCTGACTTTTTAAAAAATATTATTGTAACTTTATGTTATTTTAGTAGCTGGGCATGTATGTATGTACATGTGTACATATGAGTGAATTAGTTATGAATTAGAAAATGTTAAAAATTCTCTGGTTTCACATCTGTGGAAGTTATATTGGTTTTTTATTAAATCAGAAAGGATAAGAGTACCATTTTATTAATGACTAATCCCAAGTGCAGTCTAGAAAGGTGTACTTTTCCATGAATGCCTTCCATCCCAAATCTATGAAAAAGAAAAAAAAGGAAACTGTTGGCAGAGAAACTATTAATTAAGCTTCACAACAATGATGGCCACCTCACGGGGTCCTCGTTCTGAAGAAGTCTTTTGCATATTGTTAAAATATGTCCCAAAGACATATCAGATAAAAACATGAGATTGTTGAACATGCTTCCACGGTCCTCAGGAATCCTGCTACTTGCTTCACTTCCCATTTGTTGGTATCTAACTGAGAACCTGAACTCCCCATAGATGTCTACTTTGTGGTGTTATGTGTCTAACTGCAAAAATTACGTGACTCATGTCACTCGGTTGGGAGAGAAGTTATAAAAAGACTACATTTTAGCTCTGACTTAAAAAGTGAATGGTGTGTGTTTATGGGCACATACACATGCATATTTCAAGGAAGTGAGGAAGAGAAAAAAAGAGGCAGTGTGATGCATGAGTTTGCTAACACAAAAACCCAGATAGAGACTAAATCCTAATTTATAAAATCTTGCTGCTAATGAAAAACATAAAAGAGCTGAACAATACTAGGCTATACTCAGAGCTGCCAAATATGGCAAAAGAGACTATGCATTGTACACCACCATGATAAGCGTTATTCACAAAGTCTACAACATAAACGGTCACTCCTGGAGTTGGGTTATATGGCAGCGCTGGTTATGTAATACCAGAAAATAGAGAAATAAAAACATAATAACATAATAGTTAACGTGCATTGAACTCTATGCCAGACACCATTCTAAATGCTTTACACGTATTCAATTTAGTTATGCCTCACAATAATACTATGAATTAGGTGCTATTACTACCCACGATCTACAAATGAGGGAAATGTACTGAGTAGGAAATGACTTGCCAAAGATAATACAGCTACTATGTTGTAGAGTTGGGATACAAACCCAGACAGTCTGACTAGAGAGCCCATGTATCTAGCCATGGTATTGTAAGCAAAAGAAATCAAATAGAAAACCAGAGAACTTAACTGTTTTATCTACAAAATTAAAAATTAATATATATGCACAAAGCCACCTCTAAAATATTCTTGCCAATAAATTGAACCTACAACTGATCGAGCCTCTGGATCAAAATACCAGTTAATAGGGAAAAAAGTCAACATACTATTATTTAGTACTAGAATCAGGAGAATGTGGGCAATTCTACAGGATAAACAATTGAGTTATTTCTACAAATAAATGCGGAAACAAAAGATAAAGGGGAAGCTATATATTAGAGACTCAAGACTTAATCAAATGCAATGTACATAGACCTTGTTTGGACCTGATTCAAATAATAAAACTGTAAACCAAGACAAAACAAACCACTGAAACAATTGGGAAATGTTTTCAAATGTAATGTTAAAAAAGTATTTTTGCTTTTTAGGAGTGAAAATGGTATCACAGCTATGTTAAAAAAAAGAGTCTGGCCGGGCGCGGTGGCTCACGCCTGTAATCCTAGCACTCTGGGAGGCCGAGGCGGGCGGATCGCTCCAGGTCAGGAGCTCAAGACCAGTCTGAGCAGGAGCGAGACCCCCGTCTCTACTAAAAATAGAAAGAAATTATCTGGCCAACTAAAAATATATATAGAAAAAATTAGCCGGGCATGGTGGCGCACGCTTGTAGTCCCAGCTACTCGGGAGGCTGAGGCAGTAGGATCGCTTAGGCCCAGGAGTTTGAGGTTGCTGTGAGCTAGGCTGACACCACGGCACTCACTCTAGCCGGGGCAACAGAGCGAGACTCTGTCTCAAAAAAAAAAAGAGTCTGTATCATTGTAGACATAGCATCTAAAATCTGCTACAAAATAACACAGCAAGTAGAGAAGAAAGTGGGTGGGAGTATAGGTGAAACAGGAATGGCTACTAGTTAATAATCTTTGGAGCAGGATAATGGATACAGGGAGGTTCATTACAGCACTCTCCTTACTTCAATATATGTTTTAAATATTCCATAATAAAAAGTTATTTATAATTTTAAAAAACTGGAGTTAGAGAAACTATTAACTTTGGTTGCTTCCTAGGATGGGAAGTGGAAGACTGGGAAACAGGTGAAAAGGAGAATTCCTTCTCATTGTTTACCTTCTGTATTTTTTGATTTGTGTACCAAGTACATGTACAACCCATACAAAATTAAATTAAAAAAAAAAAAAAAAAAAGAACCATCCAAGAGAGTGCATGTTCACTACTTGTTTTCAATAGGGGAGCTGGTTACAGATTTAAGCAGAGAACACTAAGAAAACAGGGCACCAAGAACTCTCTATCCTAGAAACCAACTTCTTAAGAACAACTTAACTATAAGGGAAGAAATAACAGCTTCCCTGCAAGCTTGAGCAAGTACCAGCTGACACATTCCCAGTGTATCAAAAGATCACTACTCACTATGAGGAAAGAAAAACATTGAACCCTGAGACAACTCCATTTAGACTTGCTATACCAAGTTTGAAAATGCAGATTCAATGTATTGAATCCATAAACTAGGAAGAAAACCTAAGAGAAGTAAACGATGAGGTCATGAAGGAGGCAAACCAGCAATAAGCAGTCAATCCAAACTGTTACCAACCCATTACAGGGTCCTTTGACACAGAGTCCTAAATGAGGACCCAAAATGACTCCTTCCTTATGCAAGATGGAAAGACCGAGGACTCTAGACATCACAGGAACAACTGAATGATCTGGTCTATAACTGGGTCAATTTAAAATGCTAATAGATAGTGTTGTCTTAGAGGTCTATAATCAGAAAAGCAAAGCCATGTCTGGTTTTGCTACTCTTTCTATCCCTAGTGCTTACCACACTGCTTGGCACATAGTAAGTATCCAATGAACATTTAACTGAAAGACTCAAGAGATCCAACTATAACAGGAACAACTCACAGGCCAGCATAAAGGAGATTTGTCATGCTGATTTAATAGGCCAGCAAGAAGCAACTTGGTGAGGGCAAAGAAGAAAAGAGGAACAGCATGCAAACAAAATCTCTGTGTGAAGGTTCCCAGACTGGCTTTTTAAGCTTTTTCTGAAACCATGGCTACTTCAAATCTAAGATGCTTTTCATTTTAAGTTCCAGCCCTATTTTTGTACTATAAGAAAAAAAATCTGCCAATTATACTGTGACATACCATCAATTATAAAAGGAATCCCAATTAAACAGATGTTAAAATGTCAAAAAGCGTGAGTCTTAGAATCAGTGAAATATTAAGTTTATGTTTACTTGGACGGACACTTTCCCACTAGATCTATAGTACCTTGGCTATAAGATGTAATAAGAAATTTCATAAATCATTGGACATTTCAGATATAGTGTTTTTGAATCAGATATTATCTGAAATTTGATAAAGATCAGTGAAGTTATATGATGCCATTGAATACAATTTTCAGGGTTGCAAGGATTATTTGATTTTAATAAAGTCTAAATTCTATTTTGAGAGGGGTTGGGGGAGAGGTATCAGAGGCTGAGAATTATGGATAATAGATGCCTGAAAAGAAATCAGAAACAATCTCTGAATAAGAAAGTTTTAAGTAGATAAAGATGGTGACAGTTTAATAAAAGAAAAGATAATATTGATGAGAGAAAAGGAATTAGAGAGGTGAGGGCCAAGGTGGGAAAAGTCACAAATGACAGGGAGCTGCCCATGTGTCTGGACAGACTTGGAAATGATACCCAAAACTAGGGCCCCTGGCAAACAGCCTCAGAGTCCCAGAATCATCCCCTGCTCTTACTGCTCCTACATAGTTTCTCAAATGTTGATTAAACATCTATTCAGCTGACTGAAGTATAAGAGTGCCTAATCCATGTTTTAGATGGTACTGACACAAGACATAGGACACAAATGGCAATATTCCAGGCCACTAATACCCTGGGAAATTCTTGTAACACCATGCTCAAATAGGTGTTATATAAATGGAATTGAGAAAGGATTATTTAAAGTCCTTAAAGAACATGCAATATAGTGTAGGAGACAAACATGAAAATAAAGTATTATAATACAGTGGGATGGGGCAAGTATACAATGAGTAGTTTAAAGGAATGAAACTTTTTTCCTAGATGGCTTTATTTTGGGAAAGGATAGCTATTTTATTGGTAAGCAGCATCATTACTATGAAGTTTGTGAAATAAAATCTTGAGATAAATTATTCTCTGCTTGATAATTTGTAATAAGGAAGATAAAACTAGAGAATAGTTATACAGCAATGAAATAATGAGAAAAATCTGAATCTGGCAACTACTCAAAATAGCTTTTATCAAAGAAAATATTTCATTTTAAAAAAATCCAGGCCGGGCACGGTGGTTCACGTCTGTAATCCTAGCAATCTGGGAGGCCGAGGCGGGTGGATCACTCGAGGTCAGGAGTTCGAGACCAGCCTGAGCAAGGGCGAGACCCCCGTCTCTACTAAAAATAGAAAGAAATGATTTGGACAGCTAAAAATATATATAGGAAAAAAATTAGCCGGGCATGGTGGCGCATGACTGTAGTCCCAGCTACTCGGGAGGCTGAGGGAGAAGCATCGCTTGAGCCCAGGAGTTTGAGGTTGCTGTGAGCTAGGCTGACGCCACAGCACTGTAGCCAGGGCAACAGAGCGAGACTCTGTCTCAAAAAAAAAAAAAAAAAAAAAAAAAAAAATCCACTATTCTCTGCTTTTGACTTGACCTCTGGGAAGTTTACAAAGATGAATAAGGATTATTTGCAACAATAAAGGGGATATCTGACACTTGCTATCTGTGTGAAAGTTTTGCTAGGATAGGTAATGATCAGCACTTGAATTGTGGCTATGTTTTCATTTCTTTAACAAAAGTCTATATGGGAGAAAATATTTGCTCTCTACACATCCGATAAAGGGCTGATAACAGGAATCTATCTACACCTTAAAAAAAAAATCAACAAGATAAAATCAAACAACCTCATCAATAAATGGGCAAAGGAAATGAACAGAAACTTTTCAAAAGAAGACAGAATGGCCAGCAAATATATTAAAAAAATGCTCAACATCTCTAATCATTAGAGAAATGCAAATCAAAATTACTATGAGATAATCACCTAACCCCACTGAGACTGGCCTCTATCAAAAAAATCCCAAAACAACAAATGCTGGCGAGGATGTAGAGAGACGGGAACACTCTCACACTGCTGATAGGACTGCAAATTGGTGCAACCTCTGTGGAAAAGAATTTGGAGATACCTCAAAGAGTTAAAAATAGAAATACCGTTCAATCCACCAATAGCACTATTAGGCATCTACCCCAAAGAGCAAAAGACATTCTATAATAAAGACATCTGCACCCAAATGTTTATGGCAGCACAATTCACTATTGCAAGGATGTGGAAACAACCCAAGTGCCCGTCAATTCATGAGTGGATTATTAAAATTTGGTATATGTATACAATGGAATATTACTCATTATAAGAAATGACAGTGATTTAGCACCTCTTATTATTTTCCTGGATTGAGCTTGAGCCCATTATCTGCAATGAGATATCACAAGATTGGAGAAATAGCCTCCACATGTATTCGCCGTCAAATTGGCACTAACTGATCAACACTATGGTGCTCACACGGTAGTAATATTCTCCAGGGATTAGGGGGTTGGAGGCGGGGGCTAAACTCACAACTAATGGACACGGTGTGCATTGTAGAGGGGAAGGGCAAGCCTCTAAACCTCACTTGGGTGAGGCAAAGACATAAAATGTAACCAAAATATTTGTAGCCTCATAATATCCTGAAATAAATAAAAAAATAAATAAAGTCTATGATCAAATTCAATCAAGAAAGAATAAATGGTTAGGTGGAAATTACACACTTCACTTAAGAAACCTGGATGACAGTTAGGAACTGTTCTTGATACATATTCTGCAGCAAGGGTCTTATCATACATGATTAATATTTCTTAGTTTCTCCAAATTTGGAGATGGGCATGATCCATTGCCTCTTATCTTCTATTTTAAGACTGCTATAGAACATGTTTTCTATATGAGTTCCTTGCTCCTGGATTCAGACTTGAAAAATATCTTTTCCTAAGGAAATCTAGACTCTTTATGAGTATTCTGAAAGCCAAAAGGGTATCTTAGGTATGAAGAAGATAGATTAATACTCTTTCGAGTGAAATCCTATCTCAGGCACATAACAAGGAGAAACTATCCCATGTGGACCTTCAGTAGAAAGTTTGAAAAACATGTTGTGTATGAAATAATTTACTAAATATAAAACAACCACCTCCATGTTGGGATAGGAGGTAGGAAAAGGAATCATCACCTTAGTTGCAGAAAAGCTCTTTAGAAGACGCTGGAAACTATGCTTAGTGGTAAAGGCCAAAGATGTCCGGGAGGGGGAAAACAGAAAAAGACAACAAGTGGCAACAGAAGATAAGCGGATTTCTGCATTTTTAAGAAAAAGGTACTTATCCACAGCTGAGACAGGGTAATTGAGGAGACAGTGACTAACAGAAACTTCAGAAGATGAAACATTGCTGGGATCACACTGAGAGCATCCAAAAGGGAAAATCAGGGTAGCTCAAATTCAAAGTATCACCTGTATCTTCAGCCACTGGAAGCTAATAGATAATCACCAGATCTAAAATGTGACAACATAGAAAAAAGGCCCTAGATAGATTCATAAGATAAAAAAATGAATTAATATTGTTTAATACTTATTTCCCTTATGAAAATTTCCATGTGCTTACAAGTTTATATTACCAGCCTTTCAATTACTGACAAAGAGTGTTGGGATAGGCAAAATGCCAACACAGCCTTATTCTATGAAACTAATAACCTAAATAAACCCAAGCAGCATTGTATTCATATGGAGTACAGAAATAAGTTAAAACAGTAGGAAGGAGAATGCTATCTCTACAAAAGATTGCTTGCAAGGTGACCCTTGGCTGGAGTAGAGTAACTTGCATTTTGGGAAGACCTACAACATTCCTAGATCTGATAAAGTGGCTCACGGTGCCTAGACTGCTCGTACAATGTGGTTTAGGCTGAATACCTGCTTTCCTTCTGGGGGTCTGAAACTTTGGTACAGACAGGGCACAGGGTAACTTCATGACCAGCCCTCAAGAAAAATGTTAGGCATTTTAATAATCAAATAATGTTCCCTGATAGATATCACTTCCTACATGGTATCACAATCAATATTAGAGAGCATCCTGCGCAACTCCCCTGAAAGGGGATTCCTGGAAGCTTATGTCTCGTTTCCTCTGGGCTTCACCCACATGCTTTTTCCCTTTGCTAATTTTGCTTTGTATCCTTTGACTATAATAAATCATTTCCAGGAGGAAGACTAGATGCTGAGTCCTGTGAGTACTTCTGGTACATTACCAAACCCAGAGGTGGTCTTGGAGTCTCTCAAAACATATGAGTAACACATTATCAAGACTTGTTCAGGAAAAGATACAATTTTCCTTTTAAGCTTTTGGTAATTAAACTGCCTAGGCATGTTGGACCATAAAGGGTAGCAAGGATAGAAAGTGAGGTACTAAAAATGATAACGAAAAGAAAATAGCACAGATATAAGAATTAAGTATGAAAAAAGTCTCACAAAAAAGTTTTGGTTAAGAAAAGCAACCACAAGTTGGCATTTAAATGTCAACGTTTATGACAAAAATAAAAAGAAACATTAGGAACTTATAAATCAAATTATGTTAAAGAAAGAAATAAAAAGTTAGGGAATTAGGGAAGACAGGGTGAAACTCCAAGTTATTCAATTGCAAACTCAATTTTGAAAGTCTAAATCTGCCCTGTGTTATGTAAAGCTACCTTTGTCACACCCCACCAGAAACCACCTAGAAGTATATATCCTCCAAAAAAAAAAAAAAACAATGTCACTGTCGCTCATTTATTTATTCAATATATATTTATTGAGTAGCTATTTTGTGCAAAGCACTGTTTCAATATGCTACGGATATAGCCATAAATAAAACAGTATCTCTGCCCTCATGAAGCTCAATATATGGATCATTTCATGATTCTTAACTAAATAGAGTTCAAAGTTAACAGAAAAGCATGTCAGTCTTGATCTTGGCACAGGAAAAACCACTGTGGAACATCAGTGCTTTCCAAGTTTTCCAGGATAGTGTTGGCATGGCCAGAGGCAAATCTAAGGAAAGGCATCAATGATGAGAAGCAGTAAATCAGATTATGGAATGATTAGATATAATCAGAACAAGCTGAGAATGTATAAGAAAGTTAACATGAAGCATGCTAGATAACAACGTCATAAAAAATAATAATGTGCATATATACTCAAGAAATCATGCACATTATGTAAAGACAAGTAAAGAAATGTTATAGGTTGATGAGAACCAGCTTACATCTTAGTTAACATCACCTATCACAAACTGCTATTGCGTTAAAAGCTTCCAAATACATATGGAGTAGATTCCAACTTGTTGACATAAAGATTCATTATTCTCTACCATGCTGATATTCTTAGAATGCTTGCATGTAAAAACAACAGAGGTATCAAGGTGATTGATTGAATAAACTTACAACATGCACAAGGTCACTTATGTTTCTTCCATTTTGTCAATAAAATCTCACTTCTGTGAACATTATCATACCTTTATATTGCATAATATTTTTTAAATCTGAAATAACTGCCAACATTTAAAAATTAGATTTTATACAAATATCTTTTTTAAGGTTTCTTAAAAAATCAGAAGGTCTTGCAGCACTGGGCCCACATTGTAGCAAGGTTAGTCTGTGGGGACTGAGTCTCTGCTGCCCTCTCTAGGCAGAATATATGCCCTACACTAGAGATCACCACAGTCCACACCCAGCCTATTGTTTCCTTTTGTCATATTAATGAAATAAATGCTGGTTGATTAATGAGATAACTGGATACTAACAACTGAACCTTTATCAGAAAATAGAATACAAGAAGGAAAAATAATATACCAACATTACCTGAGAACCTGACTTTGTACTTTACCTTATATAAACCTGGCCAAAGAGTTAAGAATCACCCCACATTCCCAATCTATCAAACATGCTCTGGGATATGGATTGATAAAACCGACCCTTATCACAGGCTTAAACATATCCTGGCTCCAGCTGACAGTGGTAAAAAATATTATCCAGGAGAAGATAATTAGGTCAGAAGAGAGGCCTAGGAAAGCTTCTTGAAAGGTTATATAAAAGTGCCTTGATATTGAGGCTACTTGGGATTAAACTACATGACAAGCCATAAATGAAACTCATACTCCTTGTGAGAAAGATCTCAGATGCTTGCCACAGAAGGATTATGGTGACCACAAACTGTACAGATGTCTGTGTCTGCGTATGTGTGTGTATGTGTGTGTGTGTGTGTGTGTGTGTGTGTGTAAACACAGGGGCACTCATGTATACAGAGACACACATGTGCACACACAAGTCTGTGTATAATAGTGAGAATTAGACAGGAGATGTTTAACTTGGCAGGAATCAGAAACTTCCAAACCACACCATATAAAAACCCAGGAATAACCTCAGTAAAAGTGGTATATGGAATTGTAGAATTCATTGTGATTATTAGAAAGTTAGTAATACATAAAAGCTATTCCCAGTACATAAGTCTTGATTTTTATGTCCCTATTGAATATTCATGTGTCATGGGTTTTCCTAGATATGCTAATTATATGAATTAGCCTTCACAGATGACTGAGATGTCTTAAAATTTATGAAATAGAAAACAGCATATAAAAAGTACAGAGGAAGATGACAACCTGGGTTTAAATCCCCATTTACTTGCTAAGTGACTTGCTAAGTGACTTTCTCACTTGACTTCAATGAAATTAGGTTAAAAATAGTACCTAGTACATAGGAGTTATGAGAAATAAATGAGTTCATACATGCAAAAAGCACACAATCTGGTAAACACTAAGCATGATGTAAGACTTTGCTACTAATAATGATAATATTGCTATTACTATCATTATGAAAATGTAAAAGGAGTTAAGATGACCCAAGAGTCTAATATTTAACTAGTGGATAGTCAACGTCTAAAAGGAATCTTTTTGACATTAACTTGATTAAGCTTCATGGCTAGCTCTAAAATTAATGGTTAAACACAACCTGTGGCCTGCTAAGGAATCTGCTTTCTATGTGACTTCCTGTGAACACCATCAATCAGTAAGGAAAATTAAAGTTTCATAAGAGATCTGTTATCTCCACACCTGGCCAAAAAAAAAAAAAAAAAGTCAGGTTTAGTGCTATGGACTATAGGTTGAATAAGGGACGGGGATTTAAAATGAGATTGCTAGAAGAAACTATAAGACTGGCCTATGAAAAAGGAGAGAATCAAAATAATAATGAAAAATAAAAAAAATGCCAGTCATGGAAGGAAGGATAGGAAATGAGATTAGTAAAAGTAAATGTAATACAAGAAGAAATGCACAGAGGTGGTTAAAGAAATGCAATCAAACCATCAAAAAAGAAGATTTAGCAATCTACTTGGACACTTTCAAAAAGCTAGCTTCTTCTCCTTGCTATTATCAGGGTTGATTGTAGCAAAAATATGAAGAACTCTCTTTCTGAAATTGGGTTACTTTAAGTCATCCAAGCCCTTCACCATTCTCATCAGGAAGGATACACTCAATTTTTCTTTGACATCCTACCGGGGTTGTAATGTCTCCTCGGTGCTACCAATAGAGACCAAACGGAAAATAAGCTTACCTTCCCTAACCCAGTTAGCCAAAACCTGTCAGGTCAAGCCAAAAGCCTCCTCTGAGAAGGGCATTCCAACAACTGAGAGCTCAAATAGTAAAAACAGATTGTGAAGAACAAAATGAAAACAAAATGGAACAGGCTGAGACAGTTACATCCATAAGCAAACTGAAGAAAAAGGGCAAGTACATTATGATCTGTGTTATATAAAATGTACATTTCAAATTAGTTGTAAAGAGCACATTATTATCAGGAAGAATTATAACTGTTAAGAATTCATCTGTCAATGATAATAAAACTGCAAAGGGCTATATAACATCATGATGGATACATCCAGATATCCAGGGCCAACTTCCACTACACAGAGTAGGCACAATGCCTAGGGCCTGTGATACTTTTTGAGGTTTGTGCAATGTTATAATTTCTTTTAAAATCAGAAGAAAATATTAATGCAGCCTGTATAATTTATATCAATGTAGTAATGAAATAAAATTTTTACTATTTTTATGAAGGAAAATTATAATATTTTTGGAAGATATTTTAATAGTTTTTATGAAAGAAAATTTTTATGGTCCATGAAAGCAAAAGTGCCTGGTATTTGTAAAAGTCATAATGTGGCCCTGCAGATACCTTATCAAAATTATAAAATTCAGGAATATCATTATGAAAAACAACAAAGCCACAATTGAGATTTGTATCTTTAAGACTCTGTCAGAGTCACTCCACACAATTTGACTCTTTGCCCCTACAGCTTCAGCCTTGGAACACATACAATGGAAATAAATGATTTAGCCACAGGAAAAATCACCACATGTGTTAACTTTTACAAATCTCTTACAAATAGTAAAAATAACTATTATTACCGCATTAAGTGGCAGGCTCTAATAAATATGAAGCAAACCAATTTGTGGTGTGTTATACCAAACTGTGAGCCACCATGCATTAAATTAACCTTCAGGCATATTATTCATGGTAAATACAAAGCTGCTGACCTGAAGGCTCAAAATTTTCCATCAACATGATTGTTCTCATAATCATCATTATTTGTATGTACCCTGTCCACTTCAGTTGTGATGCAAAAGTAAAAAGGTGTACAAGAATTCATGAGTAGACATACAAATGATCAGAAAGTACATGAAAAGATGTATAACATTATTAATCCGTAGGAAAATGCAAATCAAAACCACAATAAGATACCACTTCACACACACAAGGATGGCTACAGTCAAAAAAACAGAAAATTATAAGTGTTGGTGAGGATGTAGTAAAACAGGGACCCACATGCATTACCAGCGGGAATGTCAAATGGCTTAGCTACTAAGAAAACAAGTTTGGTGGTTCCTCAAATAATTAAATATAGAATTACCACATGACTCAGCAATTAAACTACTGGTAATATATCCAAAGAATTAAGAAGAGGAACGCAAACAGGTACATGTACACGTATGTTCATAGCAACACTATTCACAATTCTAAAAACTGAAAACAACCCAAAGGTTCACCAAAGGATGACTACAAAAACAAAATGTGTCATATCCATACAATGGAATATTATTAGCCATAATAAAGTAAAAAAAAAAAAAAAACTGAACGTGGCCAGGCGTGGTGGCTCATGCCTGTAATCCTAGCACTCTGGGAGGCCGAGGCGGGTGGATCGCTCGAGGTCAGGAGTTCAAGACCAGCCTGAGCAAGAGCAAGACCCCGTCTCTACTAAAAATAGAAAGAAATTATCTGGCCAACTAAAATATATATAGAAAAAAATTAGCCGGGCATGGTGGCGCACGCCTGTAGTCCCAGCTACTCGGGAGGCTGAGGCAGTAGGATCGCTTAAGCCCAGGAGTTTGAGGTTGCTGTGAGCTAGGCTGACGCCACGGCACTCACTCTAGCCCGGGCAACAAAGTGAGACTCTGTCTCAAAAAAAATAAAAAATAAAAAATATAAAATAAACTGAACGTGATACAACATGGGTGAAACTCATGAACATTATGCTAAGTGAATGAAGCCTGGCATAATACACATTGCACAATTCTACATACAGAGAATCAACTATATGTAGAATATCCAGAATAGGGAAATTCAGAGACAGAAATAATATTGGTGGTGACAGGGTAGGGGAAAAGGGGAAGTAGAGAGCAACGGCTTGATGGGTGTGGAGTTCCATTTGGGGGTTATGAAAAAAAGTTTTGGAACCAGATAGAGGTGATAGCTACACAACATTGTAAGGGTATAAAATGTCACTGAACTGTTTACTTTAAAATGTTTACTAAGTGAATGGTATATCAATAAAAAAAGAATGCATTAAATTTTTGAAATATATTAGAATAAATCTTTATAGTTATCTTAAGGGACAGTGCATACTGTAGGGTCAAGTGGGCTAAAAATGGAACATAATAAAGAAGAAATTGTGAGCACAAATCTAACATATCAGTATTTTAATAGTAAAGTTCAACAGCAAAGGTTTGTTCAGTAGTGATGAAGAGGACATTAACTAACCTACGTCAGGAAGATTTAAAGGAAAGGATAAAGAACTTACAAGAGCATCTGGGAACTTGAATTGGCATTTATTTACTTAAAACTAAAGGGGAAAAAAGTTAATAGACTAATGAATGCACCTGGAATTGCCAAGTATTGATTGATAAAATGGATTAATATATATAATTAAGCAAGTACAGTCAGCTAAGTAAACAGATTCTAGGCCTTTGAAGGAATAGCCATGAAACTAGAGCTTTGTAAAGCCATATCATCTAAACCACCCCCCAAACGTGAGATCAGAAGAATTTGACATTAGGAAGAAGAAAAGTCTATACAGAAGAGTTGCTATATATTCATCTGTGAATAAAATTGTCATAAAAAATCAGTTTCAGGCCGGGCGCGGTGGCTCACGCCTGTAATCCTAGCACTCTGGGAAGCTGAGGCGGGAGGATCACTCGAGGTCAGGAGTTCGAGACCAGCCTGAGCAAGAGCGAGACCCCGTTTCTATTAAAAACAGAAAGGAAGTATATGGACAACTAAAAATCTATATAGCAAAAATTAGCTGGACATGGTGGTGCATGCCTGTAGGCCCAGCTACTCGGGAGGCTGAGGCAGAAGGATCACTTGAACCCAGGAGTTTGAGGTTGCTGTGAGCTAGGCTGACACCACGGCACTCTAGCCCAGGCAACAGAGTGAGACTCTGTCTCAAAAAAAAAAAAAAAAATCAATTTCAAATTGGAATTCTGTGTCCATTATGCCTAATCCACTTCATACTTCTGATTTCACATTGGTAGAACTTATACCCATTTATATAACAGAGGAATAGAAAGTACATGAATAACATTTAAATAAGTAACAGGATAATAAACCAGAAATGCAGGAACATTCTACAAGCTGAGTGAAAGAATGACACCTAGTAGCCTACAGTGTAGCAATGCCATCAAGATTCAGCTAAGTGTACAGAGATTACCAAGCATTTTCTGTAAAGGGACAGAAAGTAAATAACTTTAGATTTTGCTGACCATGTATGAAAAGGGGTGGCCTTGCAAAAATAACAGGAAAATACCTAATCCCACATAGGAAAATACCTAATCCTACCATTTCCCCAGTAACAGTTAAAGATCAGTCCTACAAATTCTCTCACTAACAGACACTCTGCAGTTCTGTTTTGCACAACTTCTGAAAAGAGCAGAATGGATGGAAAAAGAGCTCAATGGACAGAAAAAGAGATGTAAATCTCTCTTTCAAAATTGTTTTCTGAGAATCTGCTTTTACAGAGTTCCTGAGTAAACAGCAAAAGAACAAGCTACAGCATCAACCATATCTCGAGGACAGAGTCTCATCTCCTGTGATAATCCCTTCTCAAATGAAAGGGAGGAAACCAATTTTTGGACTGACATCCTTGCAGCTTTTGTTGTCTATCTGCTGCTGCTTTTGTTGTCAACTGACAGCCATCACTGTGTTTTTTCTCTTCGTCCCCCTTAAAATCAGCTAGCCACTTGGGCGCACTGCTGACAACTCCCTTCTCTTTCCCTGGAATGTCAAGGACATCTCCCTGTACCACCCCCGGCCACCTTTCTCTCTCTCTCTCTCTCTCTCTCTCACATTCTATTCTCTCTGTGTTTCTAAAGGGTAAAACATTACTTTTTTTTTTTGGGAAACAGAGTCTCACTCTGTTGCCCTGGCTAGAGTGCTGTGGCGTCAGCCTAGCTCACAGCAACCTCACACGCCTGGGCTCAAGCAATCCTCCCGCCTCAGCCTCCTGAGTAGCTGGGACTACAGGCATGTGCCACCATGCCCGGCTAATTTTTTCTATATATTTTTAGTTGTCCAGCTAATTTCTTTCTATTTTTAGTAGAGACAGGGGTCTCCCTCTTGCTCAGGCAGGTCTTGAACTCCTGACCTCAAGCGATCCTCCCGCCTCGGCCTCCCAGAGTGCTAGGATTACAGGCGTGAGCCACCGCGCCCAGCCTAAACTTTTTACTTTTATATCTTAATCTGTGTGTGAGAAATCTTTCTCCACCCGTGCTGTGAGCACCTACTAAGCCTTTTCACCCTAACAATGTAGTTCCTCCTCCAACAGATTCAGCCCTGCCATCACAGGGCAAAAGCATCCATAGACAATAAATAAAGGAGTAAGTGTGGGTATGTTTAAATAAAACTTTATTTACAAAAACAGGCAACAGATAATAGTTTGTCAAAATCTGAATAAGAGGACAGCTGGCTAGAGAACATGCCTTTCTAGTCTCCCATAGGTATGAGGCAACTGAGGCTGAAAGACTATATTGAAACACATAATCAAACAAATTGTCATGAAAATAAAATGATTCTGAGCAAGGAGAGACCTTAAACTCCTCGGGCAGTTACATTCACAACAGTTTTTGGGACACACCACGGGAAAGCTTAATAGTTACAGGGCTTCTTGGGTGAGGTGAACCAACATTGCCAAGTCCTGCACAAGAGCAGCCGAGTATTACTCAAAGAAGTCATACAGACTGGTGTCACCATATATTCAAAATCACCAGTATACCCTGGGCACCTAACACCTTCAACCAAGTCTGTGTTCTTTGGTCAACTCACTCCTCCACTCTCTGAAACAGTTATTTCCAACTTCCTTCACTCTCCTACAACCTGAAATGCCTGACCTCTTTCCCGTCTCTCTTACCAGGTAACCTTACCTTACACTTCACAGAGAAGATAGAAGCTACCATGAAAAATTTCCATCTCTTTTTCCTCCCAAATGAATAAAACTACTTGCATCTACTATAAGCTTCTCCTCTTAAACTCCTGTTAAGATGAAGAATGTTTCTACCCTCCTCTGAAAGCCTCATCTCTCTAGATGGGCTCCACCACACTGGAGACCTATTGGTTTTCTCAGGACTTTACCCTACTGATTGATCCTTCCTTCTACTCTCTTCATCCACTTCCACTCTATTACCTCCTACCAGTCTCTGCATAAACACATACATGCTGACATCTGGATAAACCTGGAGGAATATACACATATAGTTCTCCCTGCTTACTCCTGAAACTCCACTAAAATGATAGTATAGGAATGACAAAATATATAAATACTAAAGGTCAAACAGGGGGGAATATAACTGCAGAAAATAGCTGCCAACAAAATGGTGAAACTTAGAAAGCAAATGGACAAACGAGTAATGACTTACCTCAGCAGAAAAAGCTCAAACCAACTTGTCTATAAGAAGGACACCAATAATTAAGAAGTAGCAACAAACCTCAAAAAGGCACATCAATCAGGATTACTTACCAAGGTGCGGGTTTGGTAGATCTGAAAATAGGAGAATTGACTGAAATTCTTAATAAGGAACATCTAGACCACCAGATACCCTCTCAATCCTTCCAAACAATATGAATTTAATATTTAAAACAATTTTCCAGAATACAATTACTGTATAAGTTAAGGGAAGATTGTACTGTATTTTGTAGTACTTTTTAAGATTTGTTTACCATTTCTGAAAATCATACCACCAGGGGAATTCCTTGGCTATGTCAGTTGTCAATAAAATACACTGTCAATATGATATATGTCAATATAATATATAAAATGTAACCTGTATCAGTACACATTTGTATCAAACACAAAGATATTTTATGTTGAAACAAGTATCGGGGCCGGGCGCGGTGGCTCACGCCTGTAATCCTAGCTCTGGGAGGCCGAGGCGGGTGGATCGCTCGAGGTCAGGAGTTCGAGACCAGCCTGAGCAAGAGTGAGACCCCGTCTCTACTAAAAATAGAAAGAAATTATCTGGCCAACTAAAAATATATATACAAAAAAAAAAATTAGCCGGGCATGGTGGCACATGCCTGTAGTCCCAGCTACTAGGGAGGCTGAGGCAGTAGTAGGATCGCTTGAGCCCAGGAGTCTGAGGTTGCTGTGAGCTAGGCTGATGCCACGGCACTCACTCTAGCCCGGGCAACAGAGTGAGACTCTGTCTCAAAAAAAAAAAAAAAAAAGAAACAAGTATCCGAATCTCTCATTATGTTTTCTACTACAGTCATAATTGTTTTATCATCAATTGCTTTAGAGCTGTCACGCTGCACAAGTCTAAGGAGTGTCATTCACTTTGCATCCTGGGTTTGTGCAGAGTGGCTATGCAGAAAAGAGTCGAGGTAGCAGGCCTGAGACTTCTATCTATAAAAAAGTCTGCTTACAAGGCCAGCCCTTGGCGACCATCTGAGAATTTGGCTCTCTGAGTAGTTCCAGTCAACAGTTAACTGATAAGGGTGGCTGACTGTCTCTAGTCTGTATAAACAATGTGGTTTATGCTGAATACCTTCTTTTTTTCTGGCAAACATTAATATTGTAAGTACTACGCACAAGGTGTGATGACCCCCAATAAAAACCCTGGCTTCCCTGGGCAGAAACATTGCATATTGTTGCTGTATATTTGTTGGTGGGGGAAAAATGTACTCTGTGTGACCTCTCATGGAAGGGAGAGAGCATAAGGAAGCCTGCACAAGGATTACCCCAAACACCCGCCGCATGTTTGTCACTTATGACTTGGCTAAACATTCTTATTATGCCACATAGTAACTCTTAGCCTATGATATAATTACATACTGAGTTCCATAAGTCCTTCTTGCAAATCTATCAATATGAGGGTGGCCATCAGACCTCCGTATACAGTGGCCATACACTATAGCCCTGCACTATTTTGTTAATATGATCATTAAGGAATAATACATACTTTTTGTAAAATTGTATATATAAAATTTATAGATCCTTGATTTCATTTTCATAATATAAAAAGATTTATCAAATATTTGTTATAAAAAGAAGACCTTAGACCTAAAAGAATTGAGAAATACTACTACAGAAAAAGAACAACATTGACAACAATTATAATAATCATAATGAAAACAATACCAAATAATATTTACACAGTGCTTACCACATGCCAGGTACAGTGCTAAGTGCCTTCTATGGATTATCTCATATATTCCTCATTAAAAACCTATGACATGGACAGTATTATTTTTTCCCTTTTATCGATGGAGAAATAGAGACTCAGACAGGTTAGTCAAGTGGACTACGAACCTAACTATAAAAACTCAGAAACAAGACTTAAAGACAGGAACTGGAATCAAAACAACACAGTGGCATCCAGAAAAATATATTAAATAAAAGACAGTACCTAATTTGTTAGGACCAATGAACAAGTATGTAAGTGAATTCTGTCAGTTAAAACTGTTAATATATCAATTCTTTCTCATCTCTCTTGGAATAATACTCTACTACTAAACATTTGACAAAGAATACAAAGAGTGGGATCATAAATACAAAACCTAACTTTTTAAACTGGGCATTTTGTAATTGGTTTACTATCATTCTTACTTTGAAATCACAGTTCTTAGTCCTTTCTTTACAAATGTAGTACAAATTTGCACAACTTTAAAAATTGAACAGAAGTTACAGCAATTTAGAAATAAATTTCTAAAGATTTCACATTTTAGGGGGGGCATGGGCAATATATACAACCTGAACTTTTGTACCCCCATAATAAGCTGAAATAAAAAAAAAGATTTCATATTTTAATAAAAGGCCATATTTACAGATGCTTAAAATTGTAATATCGTTATCTCTATAGTTCTAAAGATTTCTAAGGACCAAAGCTCAGTAGAACCTTAACAAAAATAGGAGACACACATATACACACACAGAGTACGTATTTCTTTTTATCTGTAAAACAAAATGAATTCCACCTTGACCAAGTAAAGTAGTGTAGAAAGCAAGGTTGGGGGTGGAGATGACTAAAAGCATGGCTAGAGGGCGCAAAAGTACAGTTTCTATTAAAACACCAAGATCAAGTAGAGGAAAAAAACAAGTTTCAAGTGGGCAGTAAAATTCTACACATTCCAGGGAAAGTGAGTATAATCAACAAATTAAAGACGAATTATAGGGCATTTCAAATCTGTAATAAAGTTGTACATTAGAAAATTCAAAGGCTACAATCAATACATAAATCAGTGGTTCTTAAAATTCAGTGTATATAATAATCATCTCAGAATCTACCTTCCAAGATTTTAATTCTTGGGTCCCAAGACATTTCAAAAACATTCCATATAATCCAGACACAGGTTGGCCACCACCAAAGTATTCATACTGTGCCCTGTGCAGGCTGTGTTTCTGATACCATACTAAAAACATCCCAGCCTGGTTAAGAAGATCACAAAATATGAAGACTGGGATAATGCAGAGATAGAGCTTTTAGCATTACTTTGAAAGCTATTACAGAGGATATACAATGGCAAATACCAAATCTATTTCTTCAAGAAAACCAAATAAAGGCCGGGCGCGGTGGCTCACGCCTGTAATCCTAGCACTCTGGGAGGCCGAGGCGGGAGGATTGCTCATGGTCAGGAGTTCGAGACCAGGCTGAACAAGAGCGAGACCTCGTCTCTACTAAAAATAGAAAGTAAAAATATATATAGAAAAAATCAGCCAGGCATGGTGGCACATGCCTGTAGTCCCAGCTACTCAGGAGGCTGAGGCAGAAGGATTGATTGCTTGAGCCCAGGAGTCTGAGGTTGCTGTGAGCTAGGCTGACACCATGGCACTCTAGCCTGGGCAACAGAGCGAGACTCTGTCTCCAAAAAAAAAAAAAAACCACCAAATAAGAAGACATTTAAACTGAGGAGATAAAGTTATCTGAGTAAGTATTACATAGGAATTCAGTATCGTTATCTGCCTAAAGTAGCAATAGAATGTCAAATACAGAGAAAATATGTCACCATTACCAACATCTGAAAATTTTAGCTCAAAATGTAACCACAGGACCAGGCACTGTGGCTCATAGCTATAATTCTAGCACTATTGGAAGTCAACACAGGAGGAGAGCTTGAGGCCAGGAGTCTGAGATCACCCTGAGAAACACAGTGAGAGACTGTCACTAAAAAAAGAAAAACAAAAATTGGCCCTGCGTGATGGCATAAGCATCAGCTACTCCAGAGGCTAAGGGAGGAGTGTACTTGAGTCCATGAGTTTGGTTGTGCAGTGGGCTATGATGACGGTACTGTACTGCAGCCTGGGAGACACAGTGAAAGCTTGTCTCAGCACAAAACAAAAACAAAATATAACCATGGTATCAAGGATGCCATATCACTATATAAATGGGAGAAAGAAATGTATCCCCTGACATTATCACAAGTTTCATAAAGAAAATAAAATCAGGAAAATGGCATCCATACTGAGGCATTGTTACTCAAAGAAAAAATCTTTTGGCCACCTACATCAGAATCCCTTAGGTTGCTTGTTAAAATGCAGATTCCAGCAAAGCATGGTGCCTCACCCCTGTAATCCTAACACTCTGGGAGGCTGAGGCAGGAGGGCTGCTTGAGGTAAGGAGTTCAAGACAAGCCTGAGCAAGAGCGAGACCCCATATCTACTAAAATTAGAAAAATTAGCCAGGTGTGATGGTGCACGCCCATAGTCCCAGCTACTCAGGAGGCTGAGGCAGGAGGATCGCTTGAGCCCAGGAGTTTGAGGTTGCAGTGAGCTATGATAATGCCACTGCACTCTAGGCAGGACAATAGAGCAAGCACTCTGTCTAAAATAAAATAAAATAATAAAGTGCAGATTCCCATCATAGTTCGACTGAATCAATTTCTGAGTGAAGAGGTAAAGAAAAAATACATACAAACATACACATGCACACAAGTATACATAAATATATTTAACTATACAGTTCAGAGGCTTTTAGTATATTCACAAAACTGTACAACCGAAACCACAACTAATTATACAACATTTTCATCACTCTAAAGAGAAAGCCCAAATTCTTCAGGAGTCCCTCCCTATTTCTTCCTTCCGACAATACCCTAGACAACCACTAACCTACTTTCTTTCTCTGTTGCTGGGCCTACTATAGAAATCCCGTATAAACACACTCATACAACATTTGATCTTTTATTACTGCCTTCTTTGAATGAGTATGTTTTCATGGTTCATTCATGTTATTGCGTGTATCAGTTCTTCATAACATTGTATTGTAGAAAAATATTGCATTGAACAAAGACACAAAACATATGACAAACGAGTACCTCATATGAAAGAAGTGAAGAGACAACTATCTGCTTGTTTCCAAAATCAAGCAGAATCCAGAATGTGATCTCACGTGTAGACAATTCCCCAAAATCCTACCATTGTTTACTGACAGCAATTATAAGCAAAGGGAGTTTCTATAAGGATCCAGAAGCTTAGAGCACACACAGTGTGGAAGAAAATTGATGACAATGCCAAGAACACTAGAATTAACTCTATGAATAAGAATAAAAGGTAAAAATTATGCCTTGGAAAGACCCCATGGCAAGAGAGATGACTCTCTGGAACTGTGCCCTAAAGTAGCCATATCCATATTTGTACTATTTAAATTTAAATTAACTAAAATTAAAAATCTAGTTCCTCAATTAGAATACTAGCTACCTTTCAAGTCCTCAATGGCCACATGTACCCACCAGCTACTATATTGGACAATGCAGATGGAGACCATTTTCATCAGCAAAGAAAATTCTATGGCAGCTCTAAAGATATATAAAGTAGGCATAGCATAACCAGTTTATCGATTCTAAAAATATTTATTAAAAGTCTACTATGTGCAAGGCACTGTTCTAGGCACTAGACATACAACAGTATACAGAACACATAAAATTCCTACCCCTACGGAGTATAAGTGCTAATGATGGGTAAGACAACATAAACCAAAAAATGAAATATATGATGGAGTTATTTTCTATACATTATCTGGAAAGGTCTCTGTGATCAAATGAAGTTCACGTAGAGATCTGAAGAAAATGAAGAGGAAGCCTTGAGGATATATGAGATAGAAGCACTACAGAAAGAGAAAATAGAGAGCACAAAAATGTGAGGGAGGTCTAGGCTGGGCATGCTTCCAAAAATAGCATGGCAGCTACTGTGGCTGGAAGAAATGGCATATGAAAGAAAAAAAGCAAAACATAAGCAATTGTGAATTAACAAAAAGACTTTGCAGGGCAAAAACTATTGTTTACAAAGTTTGGTTAGGTTATTACTACAGTATATTTTTAATATGTCAAATGATTCTCCAATATATAAGAGACACATCTGCAATGGCAACATGAGGAGCCCCATGAAGCCTCTCCCAGTAAAACAATCATAACTGGAGAAAATTAATTTAAAAAAAAACAACCATTTAGAGTTTCTCGAAACCTTATTGATGGTATACAGCAAATGGGGAAACATTTTTAGTAAAATTTATGAAATCTCCATAAGAACAGCAATAGTCTGTGGCACTTCCACCACAACCTTCTCCCTCTCAACTGCTCTCTGCCTGCCTAGGTAAGATAGAAGTTCTACTGCAGACAGATACAGGCAAAAACATAGGGCCCACTTACTCTATCTAGTAGACAATTGGAATTTTTCATCCTACCCTCAGCACCAGGTTGCAAAAGCTCTATAAAGGTAAGAATATCAGAGAAGTCTGGAGCTCCCTCACTCAAAGGAGTAACAGGGAAGAATCTCTACCCTAGGAAGAGCAATCTGAGACTACGGGGACCCAATCATCTCAGCTCCAGAACTCATTAACAAGGCAGAGTTTCCATGGAGGGAGGGGGAAGCCATGAAGACCAAGGGATACCACTTCCACCCAATTCCCTGTTCTCAGAGCATAGGTATAATTCTTAGAGAAGCATGACAATGTACCCACTTCCAGGTTCCCAGGGCATTGGTACACATATCCTCAGTCCAGGAAGAGAGGCAGGCCGTAAGAACACAGTGCTCCAAAGTTCCTCACAAAGGAACTGACTTTCATTGAAAGAGAGTGTGAGGAAATCTGAGCCTAGAGGAGCTCTCAAAAACAATGAATATTTTTGTGCTTAGTAATTAAGAGCACTTTGGTAGCTTCATGAGTTCTTTAAATCATAGGCCAGCCACTTTACCAGAAAGAACCAAATAAAGATATAACTAAGAAGAGGAAGGCAATGATTGAAGGAAGCTTGAAACAAGGCCCCAAAGACGACCCCCAGGAAGGGGGTCCAAAATTAATTAGATCACTGTGGAGTGATTTATGTCCCAGATTTTACTGAATGTGAAAGTCAATGTAGCAATCCATCAACAATTACTCCAGCATAACAACATAATGAGAAGCACTATAAATAGTAAATGAAAATTTAATATAACAAATTTCATAGATACATATTTGGTCCCCATTCTCTCAAGTTCTGAAAGACAAAAAAAAGGATATAAAATAACAATGCAACAATGTACTGTTGGATTTGTAACATATTAAGACTTAATATGTATAACAATAGCACCAAAAAAGGAAGAGGAAATAGAGAAGACTAGGGGGAATAGAAGTGGCATTTCTATATCTAACAAAAATTTAATATCTGAACTAGATTCTGGTAAATTAAGATGTAAATTTTAAGTCCTAGAGAGCAACAATTAAGAAAATTAAAAAATATCAAAAAATCATTAAAGGATTAAAATGTATGACTAGAAAATATCCACTTAACGTAAAATAAACCAGTAGGAGGAACAGAAGAACAAAAAAGATGAGGCAAATAGAAAATAAAATGTAAAATGACAGTCATATGCCCAACTACATCAATAATAACATTAAATGATAATTAAGTACACAAATTAACCCAAATGCAGGGATATTCAGATGGGATAATAAAAAAAAAATAAGATACAGTTATGTGTTTTCTGCAGGAAACACACATTACATTCAAAGACAAAATTAGCTTAAATGTAAAAGGCTAGAAACATAAAGCATAGAAACGGCAATGACAAGAAAGCTGGAGTGGCTATACTAATATCAATAAAAATAGACGTTAGACCAAAAAATATTGCTAGAGATAAAGAGGGACATTTTATACTGATAAAAAAGGTCAATCAATCAGGAAAAGACAACAATTATAAATATACATACACCTAACAACAGATTGCAGCAAAACTGACAGAATGTGGCCGGGCACGGTGGCACATGCCTATAATCCTAGCATTCTGGGAGGCCGAGGTGGGAGGATCGTTCAAGGTCAGGAGTTCAAGACCAGCCTGAGCAAGAGGGAGACCCTGTCTCTGCTAAAATTAGACAGAAAAATGATCTAGACAGCTAAAATTATATATATAGAAAAACTTAGCCAGGCATGGTGGTGCATGCCTGTAGTCCCAGCTACTCAGGAGGCTGAGGCAGTAGGATCGCTTAAACCCAGGAGTTTGAGGTTGCTGTGAGCTAGGCTGACGCCACGGCACTTATTCTAGCCCGGGCAACAGAGCGAGACTCTGTCTCAAAAAAAAAAAAAAAAAAAAAAAAAAAAAAACCTGACAGAATTTAAGGGAGAAATAAACAACTTCACAGTAATAGTTGCAGACTTCAATACCCCACTAAAAATTATGGGCAGAACACTAGGGAAAAAATTAAGGAAACAAAAGCTGGAATAGCACAATAAACCAAGTAGACCTAACGTATCTACAGAACATGCCACTCGAAACCAGCAAATATACACACATTGTTCTCAAACACACATTTAAAATTCTCCAGAATATACCATGTACCGGGCCAGAAAAAAAACCTTAGTAATTTGCAAGGTCAGATACAATACTAACTATGTTCTCTCATCACATAGTGCACATTCCTAAAAAACCAATGCTTCGAAGAATAAATCACAATGAAAATTAGAAAATATGTTGAAATGAATGAAGATAAAACACAATATAACAAAAGTTCTGTGATGCACCTAAAAGCAGTGTATAGAGGGAAATATATAGCTGTAAATGGAGATATTACAAAAGAAATATCTAAAATTAATAACCTAACCTTCCAACCTTAAGAGATTAGAAAAAGAAGAGTAAACTAAACCTAAATGCAAGAAGAGGAAAGGAAATAATACCAATTAGAAAGGTAATGAATAAAAAAAATAAAAAAGAGATAATTGATTAAATACATAAAATATATATTAAATTCAACAAAATTGACACGTCTTCAGCTACGGTAACCAAGAAAAAAGAGAGAAGACTCAAATTAGTAAAACCAGGAAGAAAAGAAGGGACATTACTACCAACCTTACAGGAATGAAAAGAATTATAAGGACATAGAATGAACAACTATATGAAACCAAATTGGATACCTAGATGAAATGGACATATTCTAAGATAGATATACATTATCAAAACTAACTCAAAAAGAAACAGAAAATCTTGAATAGGCCCACAATAAGTAAAGAAATTAAATAACTAACTAAAAATTACTCTAATTTGTGAATCCCATCAAACACTTCAAAAAGAATATAAACCCTTCACAAACTCTTCCCAAACATTAAAAGGAGGGAACATAGCCCAACTAATTTTGTGATGCCAATATTACCCTAATATCAAATAAGAAAATGACATGAGCAGACATTTCACAAAGGAGTAAAATAATGAATGAATAATAAATGCATTTGAAAATGAACTATTTGATTAGTACTATTTACAAAAATTGAACATGTACATGCGCCAGGGCTCTGCAACTTCACTCCTATATATATTTACCTAGAGACACTTTTGGGGAGATGTGCAAAAAGATGTATGTACAGCAAGGTGACTTATAAAAGTAAAAAAATTCAAAACATCAAAAGCCAGAAGGTAACAATAAACGTCCACCAACAAGACAATAAAGTAATTAGAGAATATTCACATAATGGAATACTATTCAGCAACAAAAATGAACGAAACAGGCATTTGCACAGCAACATAAATGTATCTCTCCATGATAACGTTGAGTGAAAAGAGAAAGTGGTGGGAGAATACTACACTGTAACATCATTATAAATGTTCAAAAACAGGACAGTGTATTTGTATGTGCACGTATGTATGTCTGTATTCAGTTGAAGCATATGAAACTGCCATAATTATAGGTCAAAATGGCTGAGCAGTAGCCATTTAATTTAGTAAAACCTAAAACATTTATGGTACACTTCAAAAAAACATAAAAAAGTAATAGATATTAAATATAAAATTCCAGATACTGGTTATCTATTATGGAAAAGGAAGTGAATGGGATCTATGAGGATTATGTAGCAGACTTTCAAGCTATTGGTAATATTGTGTTTTTTAAGCTTAGTTCTTATAAGCTCATTACATTATTCATTATACCTTGTATATGTTATTTAAGGTCCGTTATGTAAACCAAATTTCATTATAAATTGTTATAAATAAAGTAATCAAAAAGTAAAATGAAGAGGACTTTTTATTTAAAGACTATGATCAAGCACTATACACGCATGTCATTAAAGGCAAACAGCCTAATCCTCCAGATGGCATAAAAGGTAAAGGTAGCACATGTGAAAGAATACAGACTGAGGAGGAAACGATTGGTTCTCTATGGAAATTATTCTATATAAATTTCCAAAAATCTTAAAAATACGGTTATATAATTTTAAATTATGCTTTCCAAAGTATAAATTCAAGTTTCATAATACATGAAATAGTTGCTTTTAATATTTAAAAGGGGAAAATGGCTTTAGGAATATACTTTATATTATAAATCAGATAGTTATTTAACTGAAAAACTGAGCTCATCTGAGTCATGAACTATTAATTTAGAATGGGGAGAAGATCACATAACTGTATTTGGCTTAAGAAATAACATGTGTGGTTATTAAATACTAATATATTTTTAAAGATACAGGATTATTTTATTTTTCAATTTAAAAGCATCTAACAAGAAAACACAATGAATCGTGTATTGCTTAAAATGTGCTAGTACTTTTAATCTTTGCAAAGAAAAGGACAGCAGTCATCTTAATGGGTGTTTTTGACTTGCATTTCCTTGATGATTAGTGAAACTGAGCACCTTTCTCATATACCTCTTGGCCATTTTAACATCTACTCTGAGTAAAAAATGTCTACCCAGGTTATTTGCCTATTTTGTTACCTGGTTATATGGTTTTCTCCTACTGAGTTTTGTGAATTCTTCAAACATTTTCAATATTATCCTCTAATCAGATATACTGTTCACAAATATTTTCTTCTATTCCATTAGCTAACTTTTCATATTTTTATTGTTTCCGTTGCCAGGCAGAAGTTTTTTACTTTTATGTAAAACAAAATCAAATGCACAAAAACGTATAAGAGAAAAGTGGTTATTAGGGTTGAAGAATGGTAGGAGAAATAGGGAGAGATACGTCAAGGGGTACAGAGATGCTGATATGTCAGATGAATAAATCTGAAGATCTAATGTACAGCATGAGGACTATAGTTTTAATATTATATTGAACACTGGAAATTTGCTAAGAATGTAGATTTTAGCTATTCTTGCCACAAAAAAAATTTAAAAAGATGGATGTGTTAATTTACTTGACTATAATAATCACATCACTGTGTAAGTCACTATCAAAACATAATGGTGTACACCTTAATACACAAAAAAATAAGAAAAAGGCATTGAAAATAGGCACAGAAACAATGAAGTTCAGTTTCAGTTGTTAATCCATTAAGGAAACTCTAAAAACAACATATAAGTGGATATCACAATATTCCTGAGAAGGATAAAATCTTGATTGGCCATTTCCCAAAAGTATACAGTATCATTTTCCAAAAGCATACAGGTACAAAAGAAGTGAATGAACATAACTCAAAGTTTCTGACGACATATTTGGAAGAAGAAATTTTTTGGACCAAATATATACCACAGAGCAATTGTCTAAAAGCACTGACAAATATTAAATGCAGAACAACACTAAAATGGTTATTAAAAATGTCTTTGATGTTTATGTTGTGAAGATGCCTTATTTCCTTAAATATCATAAACTAACCTCAATCAGCTTTAAACTTTTCTTCTGTAGCTTCCTCACCTGTTTCGGACTTCACAAAATTTAAGAGAGTTAGAGCCTTGCTCTGGATTAGGCATTGGCTTAATGAAATGTTGTGGCTGGTTTTATCTTCTATCCACACCACTAAAACTTCCCCCATATCAGCAATAAGGGTGTTTCACTTTCTTATCATTCATGTGTTCACTGGAAAACCACATTTACTTTCCGTCAAGAACAATTCTTTGAAGCCGGGCGCGGTGGCTCACGCCTGTAATCCTAGCACTCTGGGAGGCTGAGGCGGGAGGATCGCTCGAGGTCAGGAGTTCGAGACCACCCTGAGCAAGAGTGAGACCACGTCTCTACTAAAAATAGAATATGGACAGCTAAAAATATATATAGAAAAAATTAGCCGGGCATGGTGGCGCATACCTGTAGTCCCAGTTACTCGGGAGGCTGAGGCAGAAGGATCGCTTGAGCCCAGGAGTTTGAGGTTGCTGTGAGCTAGGCTGACGCCACGGCACTCTAGCCTGGGCAACAGAGTGAGACTCTGTCTCAAAAAACAAAACAAAACAAAACAAAGAACAATTCTTTGCATTTACAACATGGCTAACTGGTGAAAGAGGTCGAGCTTTCAAGCAATCTTGACTTTCAACAAGGCTTCTAACTAACCTTAAGCATTTCTAGCTTTTGATTTAATGTGAGAGACATGCCATTTTTCCTTTCACTTATTCATAGGGCCTGGATATTGTTGTGCCTCATGGTATAGGGAGGGCCAAGCAGAGGAACAGAGATGGAGGAACTGCCAAGAAGATGGAGTAGTCAGAACACACAGCAACAATTATCAACAACGAATGCCATATTACATAGATCGGTATGGTATGAGGCACCTCAAAACAATTACAATAGTAACAACAAAGATCATGGATCACAGATCATCATAACAGATGTTATAATAATAATGAAAAAGCTTGAAATATTGTGGTAATTACCAAAATATTACACAGAGAAACAAAGTGGGCACATGCGGCTGGAAAATAGCACACAGACCTCCTCAACACAAGATTGCAACAAATTTTCCATTTATAGAATTTCTTATGTTCTCCTGGATAGAGCTGGAACCCATTCTACTAAGTGAAGTATCCCAACAATGGAAAAATAAGCACCACATGTACTCACCATCAAATCGGTTTCACTGATCATCACCTAAGAGCACATTTAGGAATAGCATTGATCGGGTGTCGGGGAGATGGGGGGGGTGTATACATACATAATGAGTGCGATGCGCACTGTCTAGGGGATGGACACGCTTGAAGCTCCGACTGGGGGGGGGGGGTGGCAGCAAGGGCAATATACGTAACCTAAACTTATGTACCCCCATAATATGCTGAAATAATAAAAAACAAACAAACAAACAAATAAAATAAATAAATAAATATTAAAAACAAACAAAAAAAACCCGCAATATCAGGGAATAAAGCAAAGTATTATATAATGAATCCAAGTATGCCTGTATATAAAGTTACAGGTATGAAGACAGTGTAATACTGGCATAGGGGTATACATATAAATCAGTGAAACAGAATTAAGAACATAAAAATTAATCCTTATGATTCATAATTAACTGAATTCTTACAGAGGTGCCAAAGCAATTCACTGCGGATCCAAAGTCTGTCCAAGGAATGGTGCTGGGACAATTATATATCAAACTGCAAAAGTTGTATTCAGACTCTCACATAAAAATTAACTCAAAATGAGTCAAAGATCTAAATGAAGGAGTTAAATCATTTAAAAATTTTACAAGAAAATATACTGCACAAAAACTTAGAATCTTTGGGTTAGGCAAAGACTTCATAGATATGACATTAAGATTACAGCTCATAATAGAAAAAAAAATTAGAACATTAAAATTCAAAATTTTGCATTTCATAAGAACCTATGAATATAATCAATAGACAAAGAACAGGCTCTGAAAAAATATTTATAAATTGCTTATTGGATAAAGGACTTCCAATGAGAATTTAGAAAGAACTTTTAAAATTCTATAATAAGATGATAAACAGCTCAACAAAAAAGTGGGGCCAAGTGCGGTGCCTAATGCCTGTAATTACAGCAGTTTAAGAGGCCATGGTGGGAGGATCATTTAAGGCTAGAAGTTTGAGATCAGACTGGACAACATAGCAAGACCCCAAATCTACCAGAAATAAAGGGCAAAAGATATGAACAGATATTTCACCAAAGACGACATACAAATGGCTAATAAGTACATGAAAGAATGCTCAACACCATTAGTCATTGGAGAAATGCAAATTAAAACAACAATGAAATACCATTTCAGGTCCTCCTGAATAGCTATAATAAACATAAGACAGAAAATAATAAATGTTGGTGAAAATGTAGATAAACAGGAACCCTCATGCAATATTGGTGAGAATGTAAAATAGTACAGCCACTTTGGAACACAGTTTTGCAGTTACTCATGAAGCTAAACATAAATTTACTATACGACCTAGCAACTTTACTCCTAAGTACCTACACATGGGAAATGAAAATATATGTCCACACAAAGACTTGAACACAAATATTCATAATGGCATTACTGAAACTTACCAATACTAGAAACAATGTAAATCTTCATGAACTCATGAAAGACAAGCTGTGTGACATCCATACAATAGAATATTATTCACCAATAAAAAGGAATGAAATATTGATATATGGGTAATATCATAGATGATTTTTGATAACATTATATTAAATGAAAGAAGTTATTCATAAGAGACCACATATTATATGATTCCATTTTAATGAAATGTCCAGAAAAGGCAAATTTATAGAGATAAAAAGTAGACTATTGGTGGCTTGGAGCTGGAGGTAAAAACAGGGATTAACTGTGACTGCAACCTAAGTGATCTTTTGGGGGTATAGAAATGTTCTGTAAATGATTTATAGTATGGTTGCATCATTCATTAAAGTTAATAAAAATTATTCAATTATACACTTGAAATCAGTGATTTTCTGATATATAACAAAACAGTACCCTGATAGATTTTTTAAAACCTGAATATATGCATACCCATTATCCCAGCAATTCCACTCCTTGATATACCTATAACAGAATTGCACAAACATGTTACCGAAATACATGGACAAGAATGTTCATAAGACTGGTGTAACCACTATAAATAACCCCAAACCAGAAATGACACTTATAAGTGAATTCTTATAATTTTATCTTGCCTCAGCATCCATTTTGAAAATAGGTTAAACTTTCCCATAAACAAAACAGGGCTTAGTGTGTTACTTTTAAAAGTTTCCAGTTCTCTGCCTCTTCCCAGATCCTAGATGTGGTCCATACAGATATGTGCCTTATACAATTGCCTCCTAATGACAATCTCTCTATGGAACATTTAGATACAACCTAATTGACTTGCCCTACTAACCCCCACGCTCTGCACAGACTGTGCAGATATGCCATAATGACAACCTCCTAGTCACAACATTGATCCCACAGAACTCATGCTGGGTTACTCTAAACCCACCAATAAGAACTCACCATTGGAAAATCTGCTTGGATAATTCCCTGGACACCAAAAAAGGCTGAGCTCATAGGTCTACCTCTCTCTCTGGCTCTTCACCTGCTGTCTGAGCACACTGCCCCAACAACCTTCCCAAACACCCTTGCTGATACCCCAGTTCTCTCATGGACATGTGAGTAATAAATTGTTTCTATTATACCATATGGACATCTAAAAATATACATAGAAAAAATTAGCCGGGCATGGTGGCACATGCCTGTAGTCCCAGCTACTCGGGAGGCTGAGGCAGGAGGATTGCTTGAGCCCAGGAGTTTGAGGTTGCTGTGAGCTAGGCTGATGCCACAGCACTCTAGCCCGGGCAACAGAGTAAGACTCTATCTCCAAAAAAAAAAAAAACACTATACTGTGGGAGACCAGATGATGCCATCCCAAAATATAATGGATTGCTGAGCTGAAGGCAAATTTAGATCTGCTTTCCACCATGGAAAATAAAAGTTAACCACTAAAGACTTTAGACCCTTATTGGCCTAGAGATTATACCAAAGGAATCTACATTAACAATCCTTACTAATTAGTTTTTATCTGCCATTTATTTGCCTTCCCACAAGTTGCCACCCCCGAAGACTAAAGTCCTATCCCTTGTCTTGTCACTTCTCTATAAATTTGTTATTATTTTTCTATCTATATAAGCTAGAATTCAAAGCCACCTCTGTGAGAACTACTCATTCCCTACGTGGATCCCATGTATATATGAAATATACATATTAATAAATTTCTGTTTGTTCTCCTCTTATAAACCTTTTGATAAAGGGGTCTGTTCCAAGTAAGAACTTATGAGAATTGAGGAAAAATTATTTTTCTTCTCCTTCAGAAGAAATTTATGATGAATAGGAATTAACAGGTTATTCAAATATGGAGGAATGACAAAGCAATAGCCTGAATTTAGACTGTGCATGATTTTTGTCTTTTTCTGAGATGGCAGATTCTCCACTAGATGGAGACCAAAGCATCCTCTAAAAGGGAATGAGGCAGAAAGATGAATTGGGTGGAACGAAAGATCAACATTATATTAACCAGGTAAGAAGAGTTTACTGTATGTCCGGCATAGAGTAGGCATTCAACGAACATGGTGTGAATCAATAAATCAGAGGAAGAGAGTGGTAAGACAAATTATGGAAAGAAGAAAGGGGATCATAATGTAAGGCAGAAGATAAACAGTAGGACTCAGAAGAAAATGAGAAACATTAGACTTCAAACAGAGGAAATAAGGTATACAGTACACATCAAGAAAAGGAAGACTTTTACATTATACCAAAGTTAACAGTGTCCTTATATGCTTCATATTAGTACCATGAAAGATCTTGATTCCAAAAGTAGGCTGTTTTATCCACGGGAAGACTGTGATTTCTCTTTTCCACTTGCCTATACAGTTTTATGTCCTGATGCTGCTAGCGGAGACCAACAGGATCCTGAACCTGGATTTATTCCAGAGTTTCTTCTAGGAAGAAAATGTATTGCTGCATCCATAAAGTATAGCTGCTGCTAGACCCCAAGTTCCACAAGGCCAGGGATTTTTGTCTGCCTTCCTTACTGTTACATCTCTGCCATCTGATATAAGTGGAACTCAATAATATTTTGGTGGAAGAATGAATGCTATAGGGCGTAAGAGATGCTCAGGAATTGTCCATGTGGCTGAAGTGGCTCAAAATGGGGATTCTGGGGACCCTTGAACTACGAACAGAAATCAAGAGAGTATGCTGATTGCTCCAGGTCCATAATCCATTTCAGGCAGATAACCTGATTACTAAGAAACTGATATTTAGCTACAACATTTGTTATAATATTACAGTTAAAAATAAAAGATTAGCAGTTGTTAAGAGATGGTATGGGAATAGGCTTAACAGATTGAGTAGAAAACCAGTTTCTCCAAAAGACAGTGTAAATGACACTCTGGGCTGCCAAGGAGCTAAGACAAGTTGGAGAGGATGCAGTCAGAGTCACTTCATTCTACTATAACAAATTACCATAGACTGGGTGGCTTATAAACAACACAAATTTATTTCTCACAGTTCTAGAACCTGAAAGTCCAAAATCTGGGTGCCAGTATGATCAGCTTCTGTTGACAGCCCAATTCCAGGATGCGAACTGACAACTACTTGTATCTTCACATGGTGTAAAAAAGATGAAGTTAGCTGTATTCCCTCATCTTGTAAGGGCATTCATGAATGCCATTCATGAAGGCTCTACCCTTAACACCGTACCTAATATCAATTGTATCCCCCAAAGCCCCACCTCCTAATACCATCCATTAAATTGGGGAGGATCAAAAATTCAGTTTCTAACAGATGGTAAAAAAGAAAATTTCATCTGTCAATAAAAGGAACTTCCTTCTACTCCTTTTGAGGAAATCACTCAAAATATGACAACAGTGAGCCATGTAAGACAAACTAAAGGTGAGTCAACACATAATTAAGATATCCAGTGCCAAAAGATCTAAGGATAAATGACAAAAAGGTAGAGCCAAAGATAACCTAGGATCTACTTATGAGCATCAGAGATGGTCCTAAAAATCTGAATGGAATAGTATATGTAGCAGGCAGATTTCTGATTCTACAAAGATGTCCACGTCCTAATCCCTGGCACCTATGAATATTTCAGGTCACGTAGCAAAGGAGTATTAAGGTTGTAGATGGAATTAAGGTTGCTAATGACCTGACCTTGAGATGGGAAGATTATTCTGATTATCTGGGTGGGTTCAATGTAATCACAAGCGTCCTCTCAAGTGGGAGAAGGCAGCAGAATAAGGATGAGCAGAGAAAGAACAGCATGAAAAGGACAGGGCATGGTATTTCTGAAAGAGGACTATAAGCCAAGAAAAGTGGGCAGCCTCCAGAAGCTGCAAAAGGTAATGGAACAGATTTTCCTCTCCTGAAGGAATGGAGCCCTGCTGTCGCCTTGATGTTAGTTAGCTCCATAGACTGATTTTAGCAGCCTTGTGACCCCCCAGAACAGTTAGAAAACAAATTTGTGTTGTTTTAAGCCAGTAAGTGTGCGGTAATTTGTTACAGCTCGAATAGGAAACTAATAAAAACAATTCCTTAGATCCTTACTCATGATGATATCGCTGACAGAGTGTCCCCAGATCTGAAACCCTACAGAAGGGAGCAAGTACGTTGCCAGATTCAAACGTCAACAACTGAATTTATTTTTTGTAAGTTAAAATACCTCTGAAACAAAAATTCCTATGGTACCTTGTACATATTGAGAAGACTGCCAGGAAAGGGCAGTCAGTATGTCAACTGGAATAGAACTAAAGATGAATTTGGTAATAGTTATTCAGAGTTTACAAAAACAATTGAAAAGGAACAAATGTTCCTATCACAAAATTTAATTATACAAGTTATAGAAGTCAGTTTCAAAAATCGAAGGCAAATTAGAAATAATTTTGAAAGGGCAACATTAAATATCTATTGAAAAATTACTTCAACCCCTAGTAATACTAGTTTCAAAGCAAGCATGATCTCAAAATAATCAATGTATTGCAAATAGGAAGTATACTTGTAATTAGTGTATTGAACCTCTATGAAATTTACTTATGAAATGTATGTATATATACATTCATACATACACAATATACTAGAGTATCATAAAGATTAACATATATAGTTGCTTTGAAGAGTAATACATAAAAATTCAAGTTCTACAGTTCCTGGAGTATGATACAGTTTTATATTTGCTAGGAAAATCTATATTTCTCCTTCAAACAAAAAGTTCATATAATTTGAAAATATTTCTTCAAGTACAGAAATGGAAAAAATGTCTATATTATTAATAACATTCCTACTCTATTTTCTGTCTATATATGACATTATTAAGTATTTCTCTTGGTTTCTGAAAAGTAAATATATTTTATTATAATACCATAATGGTAAAATGAGAAATTTAAACACATAAAGAGAATATGAAAATAATATAAGTAACATCTTAGCAGTGATATGTTACTTCAGTCACTGTAGTAAGTCCTCTTCTGTTTAGATCAGTAGGACTCTGGCATGGTGAGGGGATTGTGACACAATGCTTTTCTGTGCATGGTTTCCAGCCAGGCTCCCCTTCCTAAACAGCCCCTGCCAATACTTCCAGTCTCACTGCTCTCCAAGTCCCATCTCACCTCTCTGTTCCAGCCACTGTGAAATACCTAATAGTCTCTGGAGCACAACATAATTATCAAGAATATAATGACAATAGTAGGCAGTCTCATTAATAAGATAGCTATGGTTTGCTAAAAGACAGAGAAACAAATTGTAGATGTGGTACCAAGCTTTCCCTAAGATGATCGCATTAGTTTTCTGTGAATAAGGGTCTAGCATGAGTGAAAACTCTACCCCTTAAATGTACAGTATCTATTAACATAGGGTATCACCCAAAAATCTAGGGTAGGCAAGGAATGTGACAAACCAACCAACAGAATAATTGAAAATAATTATTGATCGCGAATGTGTTTCCTTTGACTTTGTGGTTTATTATATTTTATTTGCAGAAACACAAATTTTCAAGTAAGGGTAGAAGGAAACTCTTTAGTAAACAATAGAAGTTATATGTTATAGGAAATGTCATAGGGAAAGAAGTCTGCAGGTTGATTAAGTTAAATAAAATACCTGAAAGTGTCCTTTTAACGGGCACAGAGCATGACACATAAAAGAAAAGAAGAAAAGATAATACACAAGCAAAAGGGAATAAATGTTCTTCCTCCTGGATAAATCATGGGGAGTCCACATGCAGCCAAGGTGACAAACCCCTACTGCTGTGAGAACATATTACATAAATAAATATTGGGTATAAATATTAATATATTATACATTTTTGGATATAAATATTTATATCCAAAATTTCTAGTCTATATTTCAGATATAACTATGAGCGCAGACAGTTACAGAATGGTGTTAAATAAATGAAGTCTGCCAACCGTGCACTTTCCTTGATATGAGTAAAATTGCACTGCTGCGTGCAATTTGGGGGAAACGTTTCAGTCTTGTTGAAGCCCACAAAAGAATCAATAGGATTTGTGGCAAGCCATTTTTTAACTTATTATAGATAGGTAGAAGAATGTAATGATACTGAAAATCAAATTCTATGCATTTGATCTGAGAACAATTTATCAGAGACTACACATTTTGGGCCATGCTGTCAGTTGTTTTACATATGTAACACTATCATTTATCTAATGGGATGGGTTACAAATTAGTCAGAAATAAGGAAACTTGAATTTCAAAAGAATGCAAAGTGATCAGTGAAAACAGATACTGAGATACTAATGATGCAATCTATAATGCAATAACACAACACCATCTATTTCAGAGTGTTACAGCATTTGCAAATCCAAGTAGGTTTGGTTGTCAGGCCTGAAAGCTTCTACAGAAATGAGCAGTGCATCACAGAAAAGACCAAAATACATATGCTTTATCAAAATGGCAGCTTTCCACACTCAATTTCATCTGTGACATCAAAATTGAGCTTGCCAGATGCTTCACCACCACTCACCAAGGAAAGAGCAGCAGGTTTAACAGGAGAGGAATAAAATTAGTTTAGTTTTAGACGTATCAAAGATAGGTACCTGTGCAACATCTGTTAATGTGTAGAGAGAACCTGTACAGATTTTTTGAATGGTGGTACACGGAGTGGGAACTCAAGCTCAGCATCAAAGTCTTCCTCAATTGAAGAGGCAAAGATCAAAGTTCAGAGAGGCTGGGATATATAATATTTACAGGGCAGAGTACCAGAGAAGAGGGAGCTACGTAGAAATAGAACTCAAAAAACCTACTTATGGGTCCCCCTTGAGTAACTGAAGACTAAGCCAAGCCTGAGTAATAAGCTCAGCACGAATCTCCACAGACTGAGCAACAGAACACCAGAGAACTTTAAGCTGAACAATCCCCAGAACCCACACAGAGCTGGGAGATGTTTGTGTTCCAATCAGTAAGAATGCAGAGATAAAACAAGTCAGACCTTACAGTAGAGCGAAACTGGCCAGAGTAAAGGATACTTTATATTTGACCTAACAAAGCTTAAAAAGAAGCCTCAAAAAGACCAAGCTGGTCCACAAACAAGTGCTGACAAAGCAAAATTCAAAGCTCTTTAATTAAACAAAATCAAGACATTCAATAAGTCACAATGTTGAATAACCAATAAAGATTACTCAAAATATAAAAAAAGGAAAATGTGAATCATAACCACAATAAAAATCAATCAACAGAAAACCATGTAGAGGAAGAAGTAAGGGAGAAAAGAAAATATTTTAAAAATGGGAAGAAAAATACCTAGAAAGAGCCATTGAAAAGGAATAGTATAGGATGTTAAAATAATCACGAGAGTGTTGTCATGAAAGTCAAGGGGAAAGTTTCAAAAAGGAGGAGGAGATCAAGTAAGACAGACACTGAAAAGTGTTCACTGGATTTGACAAGAAGACACCTGGTGAGTTTGGCCAGGCTTTTCTAGTGAAGAGAGAGGGATAGAAATGGGACTGCAAAGTGTCTGTAGAGTGAATGAGATGTGAGGAAGACATGACAGCCAAATATATTCAAGGCAAGATTCTCTCTAAACCAGGGAAGGCAAATTGGTGTACGTTTTACATGTGAAAATATTTTTTAAAACTATTCTGAAACTTCATTAGCAATTTCTCCTTTCTCTTCCAGTCACATTTCTTTCCAACACAGAGAAATACTCTCCGTAGGAATTAGGACAGTAAAATTGTTACCAAAAAAGGCATTCAGCAGCTTCTGAACCTGAATATTACTGCCCACGGTGCGGTACAACCCCTCCGTCTTGATCCCTAGGGAAAGAAAATCCAGTCAGTTCGGTGTATATAGTTAGAACTTTTATCACCCCCAGGGTAGAGAAACTAGGTATGTGTACACGAGAGTCAATTCACATGGGAAGGGATCTCTCCCTACTCTCTTCAAGTTCTCAAGCCCTCCCCTCTAATAGAGTAACAGTCCTAAAGCATCTCTCCAAATAAGCCATCCTTTCAGATCTCATTAACCTGAACAGAAAAAAAACACACTCTGCAGTAAACAGAAGCATATGCTTAGGTGAGTGGCAGCCATTGGCTGACAATAGTGCAGCCATTTAGAAAGGAGCTAGGGCGAAATTAAAAAGACAGGAAATATCAACCCTCAAGCTGCTCCCAAACAGCCATATAAAGGAAGAGAGGGCTGGAATATGGCAGTTGTGAAGCAAAAGGCTGAGAAAAAACTGAAGCAACACATCAAAAAAAAAGAAGCTTGGCTCATACTACACTTGCCCACATTGTAAATATCCTCAGAGGGAAACCAGGGAGTATCGTCAATGGGAAAGAATGCTGATTCCACATTTGCCTGACTTTAGCTTTCCTCCCGTCAATTTTTAAACCAATATGTATTGTGGCAGAAATTGAACCTTTCTTTATTTGGATGGTACCATCATAACACTGCTTAAGGAGCGACAGGTACTATTTCAGAATATTTGATAAACAATTTGTAGCTCTTTTTTGTTAAAAGCAGGAAACCATAAATTAACCAAATATGCTTAGATACCACTGGTTTGGAATTTGCTGTAATCCTATGGATTGTGTCTAGTGTACAAGATTTATAAACAGTCTTTATTTTTAAAATGGGTCCTGACCAATAGATAATATAATTGCCCTAGTGTAAAATCAGAGTGACCAGCTACAAACAATACCATGGCTATGGTTCAGATCTTACCTTTGGTCTCAATAATATTGATACACTTCCTAACAAACTTGAACCCCACTTCATTCAGCTCCACTGTTTCAAGTAAAGAAAAACAAAGTTAGATCCTGCTGCAACAAGTGTCATATACCAAACATGTAATGATCATGGTAAGGGACTCTAGTGAGAGAGCTAAGGGACTACACTGAAAGAACAAAAGTTGCTCATCTCCAATCACCTTTAGTTTTAACTCTCATAACACAAAATGCTTTTATTTAGTTCCCTGCATTTTGTCGCTTTATGCAGGAGCAACATGAAATGTGAAATGTTAGCCTGGAAATGCACACGATTTCTATCAAATGTCCAGAACAAGATTATAATATTTCTCTCTATATTACCCCACCAAAAGCTTATGATGAAGAGCCTTCCTTAGTTTCATTAACAGTCACATTTTAAAAAATAGGGCTGAATTTCATTTCCCAGAGAGGCATCTGCACACAGAATTGTATAAATAATACATATCATTATTGCTAGTATTTACTATGATTAGGACAGCTGGCAGCTGGTAACAGTAGTAGACCAAAAACTTGAATGACTCACTTTCTTCTTGTTTTGTTATAGGGCTGTGGTAGATCTACAAAAGAGAAACAGAAAGGGCCATGGCCATTGTGAATCACTACAGGTAAGCAGGGCAAATAACATTAAATGTCTTTACAAAGATTGGCCATAAAAAATCAATACATACACCGAGGTTTTAACAAAAAAGAAAAGTAGGCTAAATAGAATCATCTTTGCCCAATTGTTAGTAAAACAATTACTAAAAATTTCCCTGGATTTCACACAGTTCACTGTAACTGAAGCTGTACCAAATCCATAGTAGACACCCACTTATGTGAAGCTTGGAGAATTTTTATAATGGAACAAAAAGTACATGAGAGAAAGGAAGTGTTTTTCTCATGGATACCTGACTAATGGGCATTAATGGTAACATTTAAATGTTCCCAACACTAATCTCCCACCGTAAAAACTAGTTAATGTCTGTTTCCTGTGGAAAGGCAAGTGACCATCTCAAAGAGATCCATGTATTTTTTACCAAGATTTCTCTTAGTTGTCTTGAAGTATGCATTGTGATAGTGATGTGAGACACCAGATGGGAGATTCTTTAATCTTGAAGTCCAGTCTTGGAGCCACCTCGACCACATTAGAAAATATTACACAGACCCTTTCTATTCTCTAGATTTCAAAATTTCTGTCAGTAAAGTGAACAGGATTGGACTAGATGTTTCTTCAAGGCCTGATCTTCTCTGACAGATTAAGCAAAGGCATGCATATGGTGTGTAGAACTAGGGGACTGTGGTGTTTGGTAAAGTAGCAATGACATGAGCAACATAAGGCTGCAGGAAATTAAACCCCCTTTGAGCCATCTGTTACAGTCTGTTTCAACAGGGCCTCCTTTTCATAAAAAAAAAAAAATTCTGCATATGTCTGTATACCCATGGATATTTTAGTGAAAGAGATTTCTGTGCTAGACAGCCTTTGCTGCCACTTTTATAAACAAGACATTTGTGAGAAGTCTGCCACGATCAAGTTGGTGCAGATATACATTCAGTGGGCCCATGTGCTAACATCCTTCTCCACAAACAGCTATCTGCATCTTTTGATCTTTAAAAATCTAAAGCAGGAGCAAACGCAGGAGAATGAATCAACAGATAAATGCATAGCTGAGCCTCCTAAAATCCTCCTGGAGAAACATCTCAGGTATGTAAGAGTTAAGCAACAGATTTCTGGGAAATGACAGAGGAAAGAAGGTCCTAGACTACTTTCTGGATGGCAGACCTCACAACAACACTTCTGCTGTGTTCCAGGTTACTATAAATGTAATCTGAGATCCGGTTACTCCTCTTCAGTCTACAGGATACTGAGGACATACAGAAAGAAAAACCTTGAATGTATTATCCCTCATAGCCAGTTGGATACAGTCTTATCACTCACAGGTGACAGGAATGTATCCAAATACTGTTAAATCTTAGTGGTTTTGCACCCATCCTTCAGCTCAGTTACGAGCACCTACAATTAAGAGAATACATTATGGTTAACAGAAAGGCTTTCATCTGGTTTCTCAAAGTGACCCTGTAAGGTAGGTAGAACAGAACACTAAGCCATTCTACTGAAGAAAGGAAAATTGAGTCTCAGAAAAGTGAAACGACTTGGCTCATGGTCACATTTAATGTCAGAACCAGGACGTAAATCCAAGCTTTTGGAATTCCAACACCAGGAAGCTGATATTATTCCACATGGCATTAAGAAATGTATGAGGAAGATACTGAAGAGAATGTTTTCCAAAGATTTCTGACTGTCTATAGTGGACTCTTATTGATAATGACTAACTTTTTTAAAGGATTGCTTGTCGTACTGTACAATAGCATTTGAAATGGAGTCGTACATCTTGAGATACAGGATGGCAATGCCATCTCCTCTACCAGCTATACTCTTAAAGAGAATGAGCTGAGTTGGGGGTTTATGGGGAGGCATAAAAATCATCATTATTAAAAGCTTAAAAAATGCTCATTCAAAACCACAGCAATTGTTTTCTATCCTTCTAGATGAACACATATTAATTTTATAATCCCAAAAAAAGGGATTAATTTGGTTTCTTAAGAAGATCTTCTGGCAGGGTGTGATAGCTCACACCTGTTATCCTAGCAATCTGTGAGGCAGAGTCTGGAGGATAGCTTGAGGCCAGGAGTTTGAGACCAGCCTGAGAAAGAGTGAGACCCCTGTCTCTACTAAAAATAGAAAAATTAGCCGGGTGCTATGGCCCGAGATTGTAGTTCCAGCTACTTGGGAGGCTGAGGCACCAGGATCACTTGAGCCCAGGAGTTTGAGGTTGCTGTGAGCTAGGCTGATACCATAGCATTCTAGCCTGGGAGACAGAGCAAGGCTCTGTCTTAAATAAAAATATAGAAGAAAAAGAAGATCTTCTAGAAATAGCTACATAGTCTAACTTTTCTCAGCAGGGAACTGAGAGACCTGCATTCTTAGCCCAGCTTTAATGCTTAATCTGAGGGTGATCTTAGACAAGTCCATCATCTCTCTGAAACTCAAGTACCTTGCTTGTTAAAAAAAGACATGTGGAAGCAACAATTCCTTCCAGCTCTAAAGATTTGAGTCTAAAGACTCTATTACCATTCAATTGTTTTATACCCACTGATGCCACTAGAGAGCACTCATACACTGGCCTATGCTGCAAGGTTTCTCCAGGGTTGGGTAACTTACTGGTTCCTTCCCATCCATGGCTTCCATCCATAGTCTTCTATTAGCTTCTGAAAGGGCCTGCAGAGTGATGGTTCCGGGCCTGAGAAAAAAATGACAAGTTTAAAGCAAAAAAATTCACCTAACAGGAGGGAATCTTACAATGCAGGGTCCCTCTCTACCCTGAGAGGTATCCCACTTAGCAGTCAATGGCCTACAGAATGCTTATTTCTCAAAATCTCTTTTTGCTTGGAATAATGTGGGCAATTTAAAGAAGAATAACTTTGGGAACCCTGGGGGAAGTGGTATCTTGGTTATCTTGGTGGCCTAGTGCCAGGGACAGGCAAGGAAATGGGAAAGTGAATGTCAAGACATCTCACACAATGCACATCTAAATTGGCCCCACTGTGTTTCAGCCAAATCGAGGTTCTCCCTGCCTCCCTCTCTTGGAAGGCAGCCACTAAGAGTGAGCATGTACATCCTGGGCACATTCATCTGTCAGGAAAATGGCTTTACCGCTTCTCCCATGTAGACGTCCAAGAAGCATTTTCAGCTGGGAAGAACTCAACAACACTCACACTAGCTAAGCCACAGGGAGGAGGCTTTTGGCTTATAAGCAATCCTATGACTAATAACAACAACTAATATTTATTAAATGCATATTAGGTGCCAGATTCTGTTCTAACTACTTTACAAATGTGAACTCTATTAATCTACACAATAAGTTTATGAAGCAGTTACTATGGTAATCATCCCTATTCACTAAAGGGGAAGCACAGAGAGGTCATTCAAGGTCACAGAGTAAAAAAGTGGTAGAGACAACATTTAAATCCAAAGTCTGACCCAACAGCCATATTTTTAAACACTACACTATAGGGCCTCTTTTACATGGCAAATGGCTTCAAACCCAACTTTATTTTATTTATTTGAAGGACACCAGATATGGTCTGAATATCACCCAAATTTTTATGTTGAAACTTAATTGCCACGGTAATAGTAGTAAAAGGTGTAAGGGTGAAGCCCTCATGGATGGGATTAGGCCCCTGTTAAAAGGACTTGATGGAGTGGGTCTGTTCTCTTATATTCCTTCCACCAGGTAAGGACACGATGTTTTATCTTCCCAGGGGAAAAGCAGCAAAGTGCCATTTTCAAAGCCGAAACTGGGCCCTCACCACACACTGAACCTGCCAGTGCCTTCATCTTAGACTTCCAGCTTCCAGAACACTGAGAAATAAATTTCGATTATTTATATAATACCCAATCTCAGGTATTTTGTTATAGATGCACAAATGAACTAAGACACTACCTGTATACCCAGAGATACCCAAGTTGATATACTCTTTATGGTATTTATAGCCCTTTACAACTAAACTGGAAATTTAAGATTAACCAAACTATTGTAAGCATAGACTCTACATGCATTCTCTGGCTGGCTGTGCCATTAGGAAAACCTTGTTCCTCTTATTGCTTCTGTGATTAGATGAAATCTGTCCCAGAGTCATACAAAGATAATAGCAATGACAAGAGACGTCACAGAATCCCAGATAAGTCACTGAACCTCTCTGTACCTCAGTTTCTTTATCTGTAAGGGTATTGGAGCACAAAAGCTGAAAGTTCTTTTCCAGAACTGATATCATGGGGGTCCTTTTCTACTTGTCCTCCTATCTCTTATTTCATAAAAATACCCCTTAGACAGAAACCCCACAAAATGATCTTTGAGCCATACTCCACTGACCACCAGGACATGGCACTAGGCACTGGATTCTATGAAGTTTACCCTTCTTTAACACACACCCATCCTTTTAGATATATCTCATGGGGCTAGAAAGTCTAGGAATCTTTGTCAAGACAGCTACCCAGCTGAATGCTTAAGCCAGAAGTAAAGAGAGCAAACACATGTACAACAGACAAAAAAGCAAACACTGAACACCACATATGCTATTAAACATCTTCTGGAACTCAGCTTTACTATCAGGAAAATAGAAAACCTGGTATGTGCTCTCTTGACCTTACAGAGAGGCTAAAAGAATAAGTAAATGACTATTCAGGAAGGATTTGGAGATCCTTAGTTACTACAGAAAGTCAAATCAAAGAAGAAAATAGCTAAGAACAGGATGAAAAAGTGGAAAAAGTACTAACTTCTAGTCCAGGCTTCTCCACTAATTATCTTTATGACCTGAGACAAATCCATTGCCCTCCATGAGATCCAACTGGAACAAAAAACCATGGACCAAAAACGCATGTGTATAGCATATCAGCAGTAGAGGGCAGTAGAGTGTTGCCTTAAAGATGAGAATGCTTGGATTTAGAAACTGGCTCTACAATTTATAATGTGTTTAGCCTAAATTGCTTGCTTAAAATTTTCTCTGCCTCCCTGTCTTCATTTGTAAAATGGGGATAATAACAGCCCCTTTTACATGACTGCAGTGAGGACTAAAAGAACTTATACACTTACAGGGCCGAGAACAGTGCCTGACATGCAGGCAGTATTTGGCAAATGTCAGCACTTGTGATTATTATTATTATTATTACTATTATTAATATTATTATTAAGACCCTTCAGGCTCTGATGTGCTGAGCCTGTGGTTTCAAAGACTTGTAAGAACCTAAATTTTAATAATGTTATCCTCTCTTCCTGAAGTAGAAAAAGAGATTCAAAGAGCCCTTTCCTCTGTGATCCAGGGAACATGAGCACAGGTGTTTTATGCCAACTGGGACTCTGTTTCTTACATGAGACTTCCTGGCCAGGAAAGCAGATGTCACGTCCCTCAGAAAGCTCCACATGTAGAAAGGGTCATAAGCACATGTTCGTTATTATACTCAATGCTCTATTTCACACCATGTTTATTTTGCTTATGATAGACAATGGAACAAAACGAACAAGAGTATGAATTCTGGAGACCTAAACCCCAGGATCTGAGCTCAGCCTCAACACAGACTATGTGATTTTGTTTGAGCAAATCAGTTAAATGTACTTGGCTCTCAGGCTCCACATCTGGAAAATGGGGGGTAGATTAAATGAGGGAATGTTTTTTAAAGGGCACAACATATGTCAAAATGTTTTAAATCCTGGGTTCTAGTCTCAGAATTCCTCAGCATTCCATGGTAAGAAAAAAATACATTTAAAAATAAAACTCAAATTTAGTACCTACCATGAGCCATGTACAGTAAAAGGTACCAAAAAAATAAAGATAAATGGGTCCAAACCCCTAACATCAAGGCCAAACCATCTGCAACTCCTTTGAGTTGGGGATATTATCTGCATGAAAGGGAAATCACAGCCAGTGGTAATATTCCCCTCCCACTGGCCCTGAGGCTGTCAGGAAAATGACGGACAGTCTCATGGTGACTGGCAATATTGATTAATTATATACATCATTTTAAATTTTTAAATTTAAAATTTAAAGGTTAAATTGTACTCTGAAGGAACTGGGGAGAAACAAATGCAACCAAGTCCAAAACTTGCAAGCCATACATCTAAGATCTAAAAGTTGATAATCACACTATTTGTAGTTCAAATAAATATCTGCAAAGTAGGGAAAGTCTGCATGCATTTTGCACCAAGTAGGGGAAAAAAAACAGCCTCTGCCCAATCTTCCTTCCCATAAAAATGTGTGCCAATTCATTTGTTCTTTTATGTTACATTAGAAGATTTTAAAAAGAACGATCTTTATTATCTTGTCCCTTTGGCAGCATCAGCAAATGTTGGCCTTTTGCATATCTGATGTCAAATTAAATTTTAGGAGAGACCTCCCAGAACAAGAGAGACAAACCTGACCAAAGCTTGCATAGAGAACGCCAGCTCTGGGCCTGGTCTAACAGGGATCGCTGTGAAGGGGAGCCAGAAGAGCTGAGAAAAGTATGTCTTGAATAGACTTTTTTATCAACCGTTTTTATCAGCCAGGAATGATAAAGGAAAATACAAGACCAACCCAGGCTCAGCATCTGTCACATGGGTACACTGCCAATGCAAACCAGCACAACTTACCTTTCATTAGTTTCTATATCAAAACAGAACCTCTTGTCGATAGACTCCGTCTTCCTTCTCACACAGTATTTCAGGGTTAAATCCAAGGGCCCCTGATTTGAAACAAGGATTACCAGGCAATCAGGAAAAAAAAAAAAACGCATAAAATATTATTCTTCATCGTACAGTGCCCTCAGTGTTACTTGGAAGGCATCTATTAAGGCAGCAGGAGCAATGTGTAGACTCAGTGAGAACCTTGCCCCTCCAAATGGTACTTGCAGCAAAAGGACAGATGGTTTCTCTCTGCTCCAAGAATCAATAGTTGAGGATGATAAGAATCACAAAAGGAATTACTTGAAAGGTAGTCCAATAATAGGATAAATAAGCAAATCTGTGTATTAGTCAAGATGGCATTTGATATTTCATATGTGCGGGATAGAGTGGCCCACCTTACACTTGTGGGCACTTAAGGCTATTGAAACTCGCTATGCCCATAAACTAAAATTCCACAGCCCCATATTGTTTGGTTTTTCTCTATTATCTCAACAGAGATAATGTGGTAAAGGTAAGAGAAGTAATATTTATTTATCCTACTAAGCAACCTTATTTATCCTTCCACAAATTATGTTAGGTAGTTTTAAACCAAGTTTCTTCATAACAACCCTTAAAGGGAAGTGAAACTCAGAGGTAAAATGTTTACCAAGTAGGTATAATGGAAATAACAGTAACTAGGAAGCTTAAGACCAGAGGTCTTGTCTCAGTTATGCCAGTTCCTAGTTGTAGGACCCTGGGCACTTCACAACCTATTAAAATGGTATAACACTACACATTCTACTATCTCAAATTCAGAAACAGTGCCAAGTGCCAGGTCTGTGCCTAGGCACTATGCCATCCGAACTGGCTCATATGGCTAATTGCCCAATACTTCGTTTCACCAGCACACTCAACCCCTTGCAGCCCAATCCTTTTGTTGCTTCTCCAATATAAAAACTCAGCCCTAAATCAATCCTTCAGTATGCCTTAGTTACTTAAGATGCCACATGTTAGTCTTTCGAGAGTGGTAAACACAGTCACATACTCTCCCCTCAGCTCCCTCAGCTTAGGAGGCACCATAGCTCAGGAGCCTAGGCCTTGCTCACCACTCCAGCCCCATCTCCAGCCACTCCCCACCTGTTTAATACCCCTTCAGTGCAAAAGTACTCTTATTTCACCAAGAAATAATGCTATTTAATGACCGTATGACTTTACATATATTATTCCCGCCACCAAAAATGACTTTTTCTATATTCTTTGCCTGTCTAAACTCTTGTTATATAAACTGGAGTTCAGCTTTCATTTCCTCCTCAATCCTTCCCCAACCACATACATTGGTCACTATGTGTTTTGCACATTATATAAAAATTTCCTCTTTTTCTGTCTGATTTCCCCAAATGACTGAGAATCCCTGAAGGATATGGACAGTCTCTTATTCATCTTTATATCTATAGCACATAGCAAATAGTGTTTACTTTATGAACTAAATGATCATCCTTTCCATTTTTCTGATGAGGAAACTAAGACCAAGCAACATTAAGTAATTTACTCAAAGTCAAAAAGCTAACAGACCACAGAGTTAAGATTTAAACACAGTTTTTGAGACTCAAAATACAGCAGTCTTTTTTCTGACCATAACTTCCTAGCAGAGAAGAGATAAGGATGTAATAAAATACTGTTTGGGAAGGTGATCAGTAAACTCATAGGACATCACAGATTAGAGTAGACAAGATGAACTACTGGAGAACGCTAGAAAATGCCACAGTCAGAAAGAGGGCCAATTCCAACATCTGCTAATTGGACTCATGACAATTATTTCACATAGCTGCTGGGAGAGTAAATGAGGAACATGAACATGATGGAATGGTCTAGCTCAGTGCCTGGCATATAGCACATGTAAAAGAAATAGTGGTTTTAATGGTGCTGTTTTTATTAATTTATTATTTATTTGTATTATTTATAAATTTTTGTTTTCATTTATTTTTTGCTTTTAAAAAATGTTTTTATAAAAATTTATAGGGAAGAAGTTTAATTTTGTTACATGCATAGATTCAAATTGGTGAAGTCAGGGCTTTTGGTGTATCTATCACCTCCATAACCTACATTGTGCCCCTTAAGTAATTTCTCATCATCTACCTACCCTCCCACTCCTGTACTCTTCCAAGTCTGTATTCTCTATCACTCCATAATCTACATCCATGTGTATACCTTATTTGGCTCCTTATAAGTGAGAACATGTGCTATATGTCTTTCTCCAATTAACTTGTTTCACTTAATAACCTCCAGTTTCATCCATGTTGTAACAAAACACATGATTCATTCTCTTTTATGACTTAATAGTATTCCATTGTGTATATAATACCATTTTTCTTTATCCAATCATCCACTTATGGACACTGAGGTTGACTCCATATCTTGGCTATTGTGAATTGTGCTGCGATAAACATACAAGTGTGGGTATCTTTTTAATACAATAATTGCTTTTCCTGTGCGTAGATACCCAGTAGCGGGATAGTTCTACTTTTAGTTCTTTGAGAAACCTCCATACTGTTTTTCCATAGAGGTTGTACTAATTTATACTCCCACCAATAGTGTATAAGAGTATCCTTTGCTCACCATCCTCACTGATATCTGTTGTTTTTTATCTTTTAAATAATAGCCATTCTGTAAAATACAAACTAGTACCAGGAACTGAGTCAGAGACCTGACAGGAAGAAATCATTTCCAACTCCAATTTGGGGAAATTCAAGTAACTCACTCCACCTTCCTCTGCCTTTTAAATAGGGAACCAAGTTCCTCTTTCCATTCCATAAGAAATCTTACATAAAAACTGCTCAGGCTGACAACAGTTTTGCAAGCAGCCACTGAATGAAAACAGAAGAGGGAAAGAAAAACAAAAAGGAGGGCTTACTCTCATCTAGGAGGATATGAAAGTGGTATCTGCTGACTTTGCCTTGGGTTTTGCAAGAAGCATCTCTGAGCAGGACAGAAAATGCCTAAATATTATTACTGTCTTTCATGTCCAGGATGTAGAAAGTAATGTGTGTAGAAAAATAAAATGAAGAGAGTGCAGGCCAGTCAGATATAACTAACATGGAACAAATTCTATGCTGCAGCACAAGATCAATTTATTGGAATCACATTGAAAGTTGTTTTGGCAATTGGTAAACTATTATAGGAATGAACAATTGGCCCATGACAAAAGCATAGATGAGGATTCTGGAAACTCCATCCGATACATTTCTCGAGAATTCCATCCCATTATCCCATCACATTCAAGGCAGATCTTGTGGTTAAAGAAAAAAAAGCAGGGGCAGTTCTTAACAGCCTACAACAAAAATCTCAGTCACCTCTAATTTCATATGAACGAGCCACACAAAACATCTTCCATGGAAAGCAACAGCAATGGAGAGAAATTGGCACAAGTTTTCTCCAAATTCCTGCCTACCTAAATTAGGTCTTCATGTACTACATTTAATGCTAACAAATAGACCTTAAAGTGCTTCCAACAAACAATTTGTAAAGAGTAGCAATGCTTAGAAATCATGCAGTAAGATCCTGTCTGAGAGCCAGTTAAAGGGGAGAAAAACACATCGAACTACTTTTAGAATGTAAACAGTATCTCTGACGATCAGCTTTCATTTTAAAAAACCTTTGTATGTATTTGTGTATAAAAGATCGAGTTCTTCCAGGTGAGTAAACTGTCATCTCTGTGTGTTAAACTTATGTTGTCATTTTACAGAGAGGGTAAAGGTTTAGAGGGCAGAAGAGGAGAAATTAACTGCTTAAAGATATCTGAGTATTATGTAGAACTGTAGGAAACAAATGTACTCCTTTTTTTACAAAAGGAATTTTGGAAATTGATTCATATTTCAAAAATTTGCTACTTAAAAGAATCCTATAGGAGTGCCTTCATTAATTAACACATTGATTGCCACACCAGAAAAAAAAAAAATTGTTTCCTTGGGGCCACAGTGTTTTATTACAAAAATAGAATAAAAACTTTGAAAACAAAACAATCCTTTCTAATATAATGAAAAACTTGTTATTTTTTTATTGTTTTCCCTGTGAGAGTTATATGCAACTTGAAAAATAACTCTTGTGGCTCCCAAGGTGAAGAGACACGAGTTACATATGCTTCATGAGGCCCCGGGCTCAAAACTAACGTGAGTTAAATACAACTCACATGGCAGTTAATGTGTTAAAAACAAAGAATCCGCTTTTTTGCATATTTTCTTTGTACAATGTGACAGGCCTTTGTAATGATAAATGGTCTGCAAGACTATAGGCACCATCAGAAGGCCTGACATAATGAACGTAGAGATTGTTCACGCAATAGAATGATATCTGTCCAAATGCAAACATACACCAAAGACAACATATCAAGTCATGGCTTCACATGACAGTGATGGACTTGTTTATTAGATAATAAATCTGCATATATTCTTTGCTGAGATTAAGTAACAGATATGACTCCAAAAATGGGGCAAAAACAACAACTGACCTGCTTAGCACCTGGTTTCTGCTCCATAGGCGTCATGGTAAGTGTTTTGGTCTCTTTCTCATACTGGCAATAATATTTCACCCAGGATATGCCCAAAGCCCCTACAAAGACAGGCAAAAGTGACCTGACAGAACATAAATGTTTTAGCTGTATTGTCAGTCAACCCGTAAGATAGAAGCTGTTTACGGTTTGCTGCTCACATTCAAACTCCCGACCCAGCCTTGCTTTTACCATTAGGTTCAGCCTTACACAGTCACCTGCACATAAGAAGATTCTAACCTTCACAAACTGCTTTCCACATCTCTTCCTGGCTCTCTCCAAACCTATTCTCCCTGCCATGTTGCTGACGAAAAGTACCACCATATATCTCAGAAACTGGAGACTTCTGTCACCTGTTCCTACGTCACTATAACTTGTCTCATTTGATTGGTCACTGGATTCTGACCCTTTCGTTTCCTAAATGATTCTACATGTCTCTCCTTTAGCTGCCTCTTCCTCTCCATCCCTTTTAGCACTGAAAGTTAAGGACCCTATTGCCGTCTTATTTTTTCAGTGTGATGAGATTATTTCAAATAGAATAAAACTTCACTATTTCTTCAATTATCTATTTTAGTGGCCTTCTCTCTAGTTTCCTCATCTCTGACAAAAACATTCTAGTCCATACTCCACCCTTTTGCTAGAGGAATATAATTTAAATACATGGCTATTAATGTCATTACCCCTATTTTAAACCACCCATGGCTTTCCAAACATCTCTAAAATTCTTAGCCTGCCTACAATCCCCTGATAATTTGATCAAAACTTACCTTTCCAGCTTTGTCTTTTGGAACCCTCACTTCTATGTTCCCATCTCAATGAATTACTTTCAGTTCCTACATAAACAGGCAGCCATATAATTTATATTCCAAATCCAAGACTTATTTAAGAGTGAATGGAGCAGTATTATTAATAATTATACCAGGAAAACAGCTGTAAATCAAAACTGTTCTTGGCAAATCAGGACCCTACAAATAATCTACGTCCTCCCACACCTGTGTGTTTTACACATGCAGTGGTATATGCCTGGAATTCTATTCCCCCTTTTCTTTGCCTGTGAAACTCTCACTCATCATTCAAGTTCTAGTTGAATCATCACTTCCTCAGTGAAGCCCTTAGATAGATGGCCAAATAAAGGGCTCAACACCTTTCATTACAAGTATTGATATACTTGTCTATCTCGACATCATACTGTAAACTTCAAGGACAAAAATCATGGTTGATTGACTTTTTCTTTTCTGTTTCCTAAATTAATTGCATGATATCTGGCTGAAACAATGCTCATTAAACATACATTCAAATGAATAGCAATTTTATATTGTTTGTAAAATTAGAAAACTCAGCCACAGAAGTATCCCTTAGCATTAGCAGAAGTTCTCAACTAGGGGTAATTTTACCTTCCAGGGGACATTGCCAATGCCTGGAGACATTGTAGGTTGTCACACCTGGGGAATGCTATTAGAGTAAAGTGAAGAAAGATCAGGGATGCTGATTAAACACACTATAATGCACATGATCACACCACAAAACAAAGAATTATCCAAGTAAAAATGTCAATAGCAAAGAGATTGAGAATCTCTGCAATACACAGTTGCAGAGTTGAAAAGGATAAATGGGAGAATGCTTCTATGAAAACAATCAAAACTTAATTGGCCGAAGGGGGGATAAGCATGATAATTTCACTGCTGAAATGCCATTCTTTGTAAATTGCAGTGATTTTTGCCACTGGTAACATATGGCTGTGTGTCTTCTACTGACTCCCCAGATAGAATAACCCTGGGCAGGGACTAAAATCTCAGGATTTGGGAGCATAGCGTCATAGTTCAAAAGGAAATCAAACAGAACATACAGGTTTGCATAATGTTAATCTAGAGGTAGGAAAGGTTGAATTATCTGCAACATTCAGTGACTCAATGAGTTAACTCATTTTCTTTGTTTAGTAATAAACAACAAATACTGTCCTGGTGACTGAAATCAACATAGTCATTAAGTGCTTTAAGAACAACCACGTGATCCTAAATCAGTGGATGGTATAGGGTGTAGTGGTGGGAGCATGAGTTTTGCCATCTCACAGACCTGGCTTTAATGTTAGGCCTATCACTAGTTCACTAGGTGAATTTCAAATGATGAACTCTAGGAGACGTAAGTTTAAGATAGGTGGTTTCACAGATAAAATGAGACAGTGTTTTTAAAGGACTTAGCACCATGCCTGGCACATAGTATTAATATTTTTCTACATCCTTTTCTGTACCTCTCTTTTTGCCTCAGTAAAGAAATCATGAGAAAGATCAAACAATTAACAATCCCCATTTTTAATCTCAAAGAAATAACCCCAGGTTGAATCACCCCAGAGTCTTTGTAAGACAAATCCTTAAGTTTCCCTCAATTTCTCCTTCCTCTTTCTATTCACTATTTCCAGCCTGTGCTCCAAGAAGTTGTCACTATTAGATGTCTATTAACAATACGGGTGCCCAGAGTTCAGAGAGTTCAAGTGACAGTAAGTGCCAGCCTACTGAAACCCAGTGGATACCACCCAGTCCCCATACACACATTTTTCTTGTGTATAGAGATAGCCTTCAATGGTGGGCTGTCCTGGAAGTTTGCATGTCTGGGGAGCTTCTTTCATCCTTTTCTTAAGTTCTTCCATCTCTTCCCGGGTACTGGAGAAATGATTCCTTGTCTGTCAAAAGACCATCATCAAAATCATAATCATCACCCATCATCATGAGTATTATTGGTCAGAGACTCAGGACAGAGTTCTCTACTTTCAGCATGTACAACAACATGGCAAAAAATAAATATTGAATGGCATAATGACTAGAAAACAATTATGAACAGATTAATACTACCTAAAGAATGGAAGAGAAACATATATAACTATGCAATATACTTATAAAACCACAACTGGGAGATTTTTTTTTCTAATAGGATTCATATAAGGTTGATTAAATATGGAAACAGTATGCTCCTTTATGAAATAAAAACTCACATGTATCATGATGCTATGTCCAGTGCCTTTTACAACGCCTGACACAGAGTAAATATTCATGGTACCCATAAACATTTGTAAAATGTGGCTTAAACAACTGAATGAGTATAAGAATATACATGACAAGAATAGGAAGGCTGTGCCTATGGCCATCTATAAAAACCAGCATGAGAAAAAAGGTAGAAAAAACCCTTACAGATAATGTATTTAATTCATGTAATAAGGAGTAAGAAAAGAGGGAAAGGGTAAAATGGGCATTTATGGTAATAAAAACCTACAGTGAGAGTATCTTGACCAGGGAAGTATTAATAGCTTGAGACCTGTACTTAAAGAAGCCTATCACTGGGTTCTGATCTGGGAGAGATAGAAAAAATTAGAAACGTTTATTAAATATAGGATATATGGAGGTATAGGTGGGTGGAAAGGTGGGTATGAATAGGAGTCAGTGACAAAAACAGGGAAGATATGAAAATAGAAGAACAATCCAGTACACTAAAATATTTGTGCTCCACACCAATATATCCTGACAAATTAGACAGAATGCAATAACCTAGAATTACAAGGTAAGGTGATGGGGGCTGAAATTCAATTGGAATAAATAGACATGTGAAAACCACCCACATATAAACTCACATTCTGCAAACTGAGCTGGAGCTGCTGTTTGTATGGAAGAAAATCCTGTGTGAGCTCCACAGTCAAGCTATTAGAAATGAAGAGGCTATGAAGAAAGGCCAAGACCTATGGAGAACATGTGAAAATAACATTATCACCAGCACATTCTAATTAACCAAATAAAACAACCATGAACTCAGAAAAGAAACTCCACAGAGTTTACCCATTACAGTGTTAAATATAGCAATGCAAACACAAACACCTCTACACATACCCATTTTTGATATTAGGTTAAGCATTTATCCTGCAGTGATTTTCAGAACATAAGAACTATTTATTGTATTTGTTTATGAATAAACAAATTTGTTCATCCAGAACTTCTTCAGATAGTGCACAAAGTCAGTCATCATTTGCAAAGTGTGGGAATAGACTGTGTCTTTTCTATATACATTCTCAGGATAGCCCCTCTTGTATGTTCCTGGAAAGAGTTGGAACCCATTCTACTAAGTGAAGTACCCCAAGAATGGAAAAATAAGCACCACATGTACTCACCATCAAATTGGTTTCACTGATCATCACCTAAGAGCATATTTAGGAATAATATTGATCGGGTGTCGGGCAGATGTGGGGGAGGAGGGGATGGGTGTAGACATACATAATGAGTGCGATGAGCACTGTCTAGGGGATGGACACGTTTGAAGCTCTGACTTGGGGGGTGGGGGGAGCAAGGGCAATATACATAACCTAAACTTTTATACCCCCCACAATATGCTGAAAGAAGAAAAAAAATAAAAATAAAAAAATAAATATATGATGAATGACTGAATAAGTAAATAGACCAATGAATAAAGTAAGATTCTTTACCTTAAGGAAGACTGTCATAATGCTAATAGGTCAAAACACTCTGACCCAGCATTCAGATGAGAAAAAGTTTGATGGAGTTGTAGAAGAAGACATACAAATGATCAATAATTTCTCAAACCTTTAAAATATTCAACCCCATAAGAAATCAAGTACATATAAAGAAAGAGAAAATATGATTTTCAGTCTCAAATTATAAATATTTTTTAAATAATGTTCAATACTGGCTAAGTGTAATAGGTAGCAGTAAAACTTGCTCTCTTTAGAAAGCAAATAGGTAACCACATATGAAAAGGCGCACACACACACAAGACACTATATCTATGTATATACACATATATATACTATATGTGTATATACACATAAATATATAAAAACTATATTATACAGGCATGCACATGCATGATACAGATGTGTGTACAGATGTGTGTGATATCCTCATACACGCAATACTTCCTTTCTCTCACCACAGCTTCTCAATCACCACCCACTCAGTCATTCAAGCCAGAAACTAACGATTCATCCCCAATTTCTCCTTCATTCATGACATACTCCAATCTATTAGCTTTGCCTCTGAAATATATGCCTAATACAAGTATGCTTCACTATTCCCACTACTACCATCTGAACCTAAGCCAGCATCTCCTCTTGCCTAGACACTGCACTAGCCTCCTAACTGGTTTCCTCCCTTCCACTCTTGGCTCCTTCCAAGCCATTCTCCATACAGCAAAATCAGCCCACATCATATCCTGTTTAAAACCATACACTAGTTTTCCACTGTACTTCGACTAAAACCCTAACCCTTTACCATGCCTATATTTCCTATAGCCTTCCTATCAGACATTATCTCCTGTCAATGTCCTTTTCTATTACCAATATCTAAATATACTAAAATTTTAATTCCCTGGGCACACCATTCTCTCTTAAGGGCTATGTACATGTGTTTCTGTGTGCCTGGTATGTTATGTCCCCACTATTCCAATGGCTGCAACTTCTCTTCCTATAGACCTCATATTAAATGGTACTTTCAGAGGTCCTCCTTAAACACTATCTAAATTAGATGCCCATTTCTGCCCTTCTTGGTTTCCTTTATAGCCCTTATCACAACTTTCGATTATTTTAATTATGTGAATCCTTCTTTCGCTCTAACCCATGACTATAGTCTTCATAAAAAGAAAAACTGAGTCTTTCTTGTTCACAATAAACACTTGTTTGCACATATACATACACAGATATATACAAATGAAAGGACAGATACACATGTACACAGATATACATGCTCATATTATATATAAATGTGCACATGTGTACACACACCCACACGTACGAATACACATGCACATATAGATAAAGACAGATGATAGATACAGAGTGAATTTGAAAGGGAAAGTGACATAATATTAACAGTGATTGTCTGTGGATTAAAGGATTTCTTGTTTTTGTTTTGTTTTTCCTATGAGTTTTTTCTAACTTTTTTGCAATGAGTGTATTATTTTTATAATAAAAAAGAACGTTATTAAAATTCAACATATTTATGAAATCAAAGCACATCACCAAATATAATAAATTAAGGAGACTGAAGTAGAAAAAAGTACACAAAATAGAAGTAAAAATAATAGAATGGGAAGTCATTGAGTGTAAGGGATATGAGCTCCTAGCACAGTACCTGGTATATAAGAGATACTTTCAGAAGAATTCTGAAAGCATGAGAGGAAGGCAGAGAGGGAAAGAAGGTAATAGGAAGAGTGGCAGAGAAACTGAGGGAGGGAAGGAGAGAGAGAAGAAAAGAGGAAGAAAGAAAATAGTCATAGACAAAGAGAGGAGGAGGGAGAGAGAGAGAAGGAATATTAGTGAGAAAGCAAAAAATACATAAGTCACCGTGACTAAATTCTTGACATTCAATATTAAACACTGACTATTCTTCACATTCTCTGAGAAACAAATTTTATGACCAAATTTTCACACATTTACCAAATATTTGGTAAATATTCTTACAACATTCACCAATAGAGACAACTTACAGGTTCGACAATATTGAACTTCTTGGACTCCTGAACTTCCTGGATTTGATAAACATAATCAAGGGAAGACTCGAAGAAATTGTGCCTCTCCTTGTCCACCTGAAGGTCTGCCTAAAGAGGAAGGGCAATAAATGTCACAAATTGGCATAGTCATTCATAATGTCAGGGCTTATGGACTCAACAGAATGCTAGCATTAGAGGGACAATTATCCATCAATGGGTGATGTTACCCTTTATTTTACAGATAGAGAACATGAAGCCAAGAGACAAAAAGTGGATTCCAGTTTTGGTTCAACATAAAATAAGCTTAGAAGTCATCACACTAGATCCATCCTGACAACCAGAAAAAAGATGAACCAATGGGAAATCAACACCTCTTCTTAGATCCAACCAAGAATTCAAGACAGAGGAGAAATTGCTGCTTTGAAACCTAACTAAAGAGGTAAGTACAGAGAACCAGACCTTACCAGAGCAGAAGCCCAGGAACAGAGTGAGATACTATGGCTAGCACTGGTGAAATTACAACTGAAAGAAATATAAGTATCAGAACTTATTTAAGTAAGAAGAAGGAAATGTGATGAAAAAAACAAAGATACAATAAAAAAATTGTAGCCTCTGACTACAACAGTAACAGTAAACTGAGCACAGCCAAGCTCTTAGCCATACAAACACAAAACCTCACATTAAAGACATATTTATTTAGCTCAGTTCCTTTTACCCAAACATCATCTCTGGCTTTCAACAAGAAAGTACAAGGCATACTGAAAGGCAAAAATCACTCTGAAAAGAAAGAAGAAAGAAGCACAAAAACCATTTTCACAAGAATTTACATAAGCCAAAGATTGTGGAATTATAAGACTGTAAATTTCAAAAGGCTCTAATAAAAAAAGAGAACATGTAAGAACATATGTATAATATTAGGAAACAGATGAAAACTCAAATAAAGTATCTAAAAAAAAATGCTAAAAATAAAAAACAGCATAGCCAAATTGAAGAATACCCTTACTGGGCTCACCAGTAGATTGGACATGGTTGAGGAGTTAGTGAGTTTGAAGATATGTCAACAAAAACCTTGAAAACTGAAATGCAAATAGAAAGAGGAATGAAAAACAAGGAGCAGAACATCCAGGAACTGTTGGAGAATTACAAAACGTGTTAACATGATGCATACTTGGAATATTAGAAAGAAAAGAAAAATAGAAATAAATGAAAGACATATTTAAAGTAATAATGTCTGAGAATTTTCCAAAATAAAAGATAGATACCAAACCACAGATCCAGAAAGCTCAAGGAACATGAATCAAGATAGATATCAAAAAAATCTCCATGTAGTTATACTGAAAGTGCAGAAAACCAAGGACTAGACAAAATTATAGAAGAACCTAGATTAAAAAAAAAAAACAAGGTTAAGAATTATATCAGACTTCTCTTAAATAACCATGCAAAAAGAAGAGAGTGGAGTAAAATATTTATGTGTTAAAAAAAAACTTAGAATTCTGTATACTTTGAAATTATCATTGCAAAGGAATGGAAAAATAAATACTTTCTCTAACAAAAAAATTGAAGGAATTTGATACCAGTAGACTTCTCTTGCAAGAAATATTAAAAGTTAAGTTCTGCAAATAGAAGGAAAATGATGTAAGTCAGAAATGTGGACCTACATAAAGAAAAAAGAATATGAGAGAAGGAATGCATAAAGACAAAAACAAATAAAAACAACAGTAACAATATTGTAACAGACTGAAGGGAGAAACTAGAAATGCTCTGTTATGAGGTTCTTGTACTGCCCATAGGCAGCATAGTGTAATTTGAAAGTGGACATGGATTAACTGTAAATGCATACATCAGGTTCTAAGGCAACCATGAAAAAAAATTAAATGAAAAGAAATATAATTGATATGCTAATATAACAAAATATAAGTCCTTAAAATTTTCAACTGAAACAAGAGAAGGTAGAAAAAGACTGAAAGACAAAAAATAGAAAGAAACAAAGAACAAGGGCAAAGACATGAAAATAGTAACAAACGTAGTAGTTACTGCTCCAACAATATCGATACCTTTAAATGTCAATGGTCTACATAAAACTATTAAAAAATAGATACTGTCACAGTGCAAAAACATAAAAGTAAACTATATGATATCTATAGGACATCATTTTAAATATATTTTATAAAAATAAAGATTAAAAGTATGGAGAATGACTTATCATGCTAACATTAATCAAAAGAAAGCTGGAATAGCTACATTAATTTCCAAAAAAGCACACTTTAGGACAAAGAAAACTATTAAGGAAAAAGAAGGAGTATAACATAATGATAAAGATGTCAATTCTTCCAAAAGTCACAAAAATCCTTAATGTGAAAGTGCCGAATAACGTAACATCAAAATACATGAGATAAGAACTAATAGAACTACAAGGAGAAATAGAAACTTCCACAATTAGAGACTTTCACACTCTTTAGTCATTAATTGACACATCCAGCAGGCAGAAAAAAAGGTAATGATATTGCTGACAAAAGCGGTGCTTAGGACCATTACACACTGTCATACAGAGTAGTATAATGGACTTTAGAGACTCAGTAGAGGAGAGGGCGGGTGGTGTGGGAGGGATCAAAAATTACCTATTGGGCACAATGTACTCTATTATGGTAATGGGTACGCTAAGAGCCCTGCTTCATAACTACAAAATTCATCCATGTAACAAAAAAACACTTGTACCATAGAAATCTACTGAAATTTAAAAAAAAAAAAAGAAAAGAAAAAGATTCTTCAGCTAAAAAAAAAAAGAAGAAGAAGTGAGCTATCAAGTCATGAAAAGCTATGGAGGAACCTTAAGTGCATATTATTAAGTGAAAGAAGCCGATCTAAAAAGTCTACATACAATATGATTTCAACTAGATGAAAAGAGAAAAATACGGAGTCCATAAAAAGATTAGTAGTTATCAGAGGTTTGGGGGAGGGATAAATAGGTAAAGCCCAGGGATGTTTAGGGCAGTGTACCTATCCTGTATCTATGATACTGTATTGATGGATACATGTAATTATACATTTCTCAAACCCCACTGAATGTACTATACATTGGATCACCAATTGTAACAAATGTACCACACAAATGCAAGGTGTTCATAATAGGGGAACCTGTGGGGAGGGGGAAGAATATACGGTATATGGGAACTCTCTTGTATGTTCCATTCAGTTTTTCTGTAAATCTAAATTTTCTCTAAATTTAAAAAATAAAGTGACCGATGCAAGGTCACCCAGCTCATTTTTCCTCCCTACATTTCCCCCTTCACAGAACCAGGTCATTTTTTATTGAAAAAGTTATATAAAGGCTACATCTTTGCTGATCAAGAAAGTTACCAGGGACATCTAAATATAGCACCAAACTGCTAAAATACTCCAGAAACTTGAATAACAAAAGTCTCCAAAATTTGGACCATGGGGTCCACAAGACCACCTCTGAGTTTTGTTATTCCCTAGGAGGACTCACAGGACTCAGCACCAGTCATATTCACAACTAAGATTTATTTTAGTGAAAGAATACAAAACGAAATGCAGAAAGGGAAATGGCACATGAAGTCTAGAAGCAGCTAGGTACAACCTTCCAAGAGACTTCCCTTAGGGCTGTTACCCAGGACACCTTTAATTCCTCCTTCAATGAGTTATAACACAGTGAAAATGTTGTCTGCCAGGGATGGTCATTAGAGATTGCATACCCTAGGTGTTTATTAAGAGCTGATTATATAAGAAACTTCTGCCCAGCACATAGCAAAGTTCTAGACTCCTAGAAGAAAAGAAGGTCTTTAGAACAACACTTATCATATTCCTACAGGCATTCTAGGAACTGGAAGCTACATGCCTTTTTAAGCATAGTGCTCTCAGGTCTATTATGTCAACTCTTTTCTACAAAGGAACCCTGACACAGAGTAAATGCAAAAGGAAGAAAACAAAAGAGGGCAAAAGGAAAATGGCAAAAAACACCAGACTTAATTCCAGTTTATGGAAGAAAAGTAGCCCTTCTCCTTTTCAATATTAACTTCCTCCACCAAAGAGGCTCTTGGATCCATCACCTTCAAGCTCCGCGGACAATGTGGTGGATACCCATTAAACCAAGGATCAGGAGACGAGCTACATCTCTGTCACAATCTATGTAAGCCTGGACATGATTTCTAAAACCTTTTATAGCTCATATCTATGACTTTATTTGATCAGGTATCTCTATTCATGTTTTAATCTTTAATAGCTCCATCTTCTACAGGATCTTTTACTTATCATTCTTCCATTAAAAAAAAAAAAATCTTTTTTTTTTTTTTTTTTTTGGAGACAGAGTCTTGCTCTGTTGCCCAGGCTAGAGTGCCATGGTGTCAGCTTAGCTCACAGTAACCTCAAACTCCTGGGCTCAAGCAATCCTCCTGCCTCAGCCTCCCGAGTAGCTGAGACTACAGGCATGTGCCACCATGCCCAGCTAATTTTTTTCTATATAGATTTTTAGCTGTCCAAATCATTTCTTTCTATTTTTGGTAGAAACGGGGTCTGGCTCTTGCTCAGGCTGGTCTCGAACTCCTGACCTCGAGCAATCCTCCTGCATCGGCCTCTCAGACTGCTAGGATTACAGGCGTGAGCCACCGCACCCACCAAAAAAAAAAATTCTTAATCAGTTAATTCTTCCTTTCCCTTCCCCAGTGCCACTCTTCTGGATCAGGTCCTTTCCCCTACATCATTGCAACAGTTTCCTAAACTGGTTATCTTGCCTCTAGTTTCTCCCTGATGTAATTCATCATACAACCTCAGCTACTTTAAGATTCCTAAAACAGAATTCTACTCATGTTGCTTTCATGACCAAAAGCCTTCAATGATACCCCAGGGCCAACAGAATTAAATACAAACTTCTGTGCTTAGTATACCACAATATGGCCTCAATTTGTATGATCCCATCTTGTCTTTCACTACCCTCAGATTGTAATGCAACTTCAGGCCAAACCATTTCCCAAATGCCCTCCATGTTTTCCATCCTTGGGACCATTGGCCTCCATTTCAAAGGTCCATTTCTCCATGACTACCTGTCAAACACTTTAACCTATTTTTGAATGACCACCTCAAACTGGAAAGGCAACATTCTTCCACAAAGGCAATTCCCCACAACCAAATGTAAGTATTCTGTTCTCTACTTTCCCACACCCACAAGTATACCAAATACATAAGTATAAATAGTACATAAAAACTTCTACTTGTATAAGATTAATGAGTATTCTCATTCAGTATGCCAACTGTAAGCTACAGAATAGCAGAAAGCATGTCTTGTTTTCTCTGTAGTCCTGTTGGACCCAGAATAGTGCCTGGAATTTAGAAGCCAATCAACGAATAGTAGCTTATTTGAACTGAAATTACTGTAAGTCCCATGTAAGCAGTAGTCCTAGCACAGAACCAAATACAAAAAATAAAGTTATGGAATATCTCACGGCAAAAATTAGAAGTTCTGCTCCTGTTCTATCAAATACAACATTAGTTTAACTCTATTCTCATGTGAAATGTAGAATTAGAGACTTGGAATAAAAAGAGATTCTGGATATCATCAAGACCTTCTTATAAATAGGGGGAGTTTGGCCAAGAAAAAAGTATCTTACCCAAGGTCACATCCTCAGTTAGCAGGGGAGCTGGCTAGAAAAATCAGGGCTCCTGAGTCCTAGGCCAAGGTTTTAACTGCAAGTGCTACTATCACCTATGGTTCCCTACTAAAAACAGGGTATGGAGAAAGCCCTCCTACAGATAACTGCCACTGTTTCCAAGGCATAGCTAGCAATGGAACGCAGGGACAAGCTTTTAAAACATACCTCTTGTAATTGAGATTCTTTCTTTTTGGAAGACAGATGTAAGTGCCGATCCAGCAAAGAATAAAACCTCTCACCATCCTTTTCAAATTTCTTTTTCCGCTCCTAGATGTGGGAAAGAAGGCACAGATTAAATCTCTGCTTAGAAATCACAATGAAGGAGACAGTGTCAGGTTTCATGTGGTCAATGCCTGGAGTTCCTGGGAAGAAAAAAAATAACATTTGCATTTGTCTCAGCAGTTTCCACTTCCTGAAATATAACACCAAACCACTCTGCCTAGAAAATGGGCAGTTCCTATTGGTAGAGCTGAACACTGTAGGAGCTGCGGCTGAGAGAATTATGCATCAATGTTTTTCACATGCATTAACCACTCAAATTTTTTGAAAAAGGAAGAAGGAACACAAGTGTGAACTAAATATATGTCATGAAAAAGTTAATCTACAATGCATATAGACAACTGATAATAAGTAAAATATTTCCAAGGCAATAGGACCTAGCACTGTCTCTCTGAATGAATTCCTTGGAATTATGTGTATTAAAAGGGACTGTTAAAAATGAGGAAAAAGTCCTGTAAGATTTAGCTGAAAAGCAAGAGTTGAAAAGCCGAAATAAAGGACTCAGCCTTTACTGTCCTCAAGCGTGAAACTTTAAGTTCTCTGCTGCTCAGCACAACTGGAAGTCACACAGCATCCAAAGCAGCACTAACAATGCTTGTGTGTCCCATACTAATGCTGACGCTCTACAATCCTCTCAATACCATGCAGGGAAATTCATGTAAAAGGCTCCTGTTGTCTCATAGGAAATCAGAACTCACTTAACACCCACAATTGCAGGGTACTAGAAGAGGCACAGCAAGGAACACAAAGATAATAAGAAAAAAACAAAACCTTACAAAAGGTTTATTGCTACAGGCAATGTGTTGCTGGGCAGGAAGCTAGGACAGAGCTGGGACCTGTGACCTGTAAGGTATGTGCTTTTTATCAGACTATTCTTTTTTTATAATGGAAGGAAAGAAGTAGGTAAAAAGCTAACATTCATTAACTGAGGCCTACATCAGGCCACGCATACTGTAATAGACACTTAAAAACCATTATCTCATTAGAGTTTCTGTTTGAAACGGTTTTAAAAATACATGGTAGTGACGGTTACATATCATTTTGAATATAATCAATATTATTCAAGCGCTAAAGATGATTAAAATGGCAAACTTTGTTACATATATTTTACCACAATAAAAAAGTTATATGCTTAAGATCAGACAGACAATTCTGGTCCTATCAATCACTAATTTTGTAACCATTGAAAAGTTAATCTCACTAAGCTTCAGATTTCTTAATCTCCAAAACTGTCACAAAATAACATAGTATCTTACTGTATTCTATGAGGATTAAATGAAGTAAATTCATGTAATGTGCAATTTACTGTATGTATCTGTCCAATAAACAAAACCTATTATCAGAAAAATGTGAATTGATCATATCACTACTGCCAGCTCAAAACCTTCCAGGGTTCCCCACTAAACTTAGGATAAAATCCACACTTCTAACTATGGCCTACGAAATCCTCCATGATGTGGCCCATACCTACTTCTACTACATCTTCAACCACTCTCTTGCCAGTGTTTGGGACAGGTGAAATAGCTTTCTTTTAGTGCCTTAGACACACCACAAAGCTTATTCCTACCTCTGGACCTTCGCACTTGCTGTACTCTGCTGATATTCAGGTCACACCTAAAATGTCATCTCTTTAGAGGCTTTCTAGTAGGACCCACTCTAAAGCTACCCAGCACCAACTTCACCCTCACCAGTCACCTCTAATCAAAAGACTCATTTTATTGTCTTCACATCATTTTCTACTATCTGATGTTATTTATCTAATTATTTGTTTACCATCTGCCTCCTATTCCCTGGAACACCACTATAATGTAAGGTCCACCATGAGCAGAGAATTCATCTGTCTTATTCACTGTATGTGGAATAGTACTTGGTGTATAGTGTGCTCAAATAAATATTTGTTGAAAAATCAATTAATGAATATATGAATGAATACATGAATTAGACTTGCAACCTCAGTACAGTACAAGCACTAATTTCGTGTTCCAATATGAACAACATCAAACTGCTAGATTACAAATGTTAACATGAACTACCTGCCAATAAGTTTATTACATCAACTCCTTTTATTCTATTTTTCTGGCAGTAAAATCACATTGTTTCATCTAACTTACATGTAATGCTAGTAACAGCTACCACTTAAATTATTTGTCAATTGTTAAGTATTTTATATGCATTACCTCTTTGAATCCTCATATATGCCTCTGAATATTACCGTTTCTATCCCCATTTTCACATGAAAAATGAGCCTAAGGCTCAGAGAACTAATTTGTCCAAAGTTGCACAGCTAGAAATAGAGAGCCAAGATGCAAACGCATGTGTTACTCTAAGATCAACACTATCCTAGGTTACGGAAAGGGCACTAAACCAGGTTCAAATTCGGCCTTTTTTTTTTTTTTTTTTTTTTGAGACACAGTCTCACTCTGTTGCCCGGGCTAGAGTGAGTGCCGTGGCGTCAGCCTAGCTCACAGCAACCTCACACTCCTGGGCTTCAGCGATCCTCCTGCCTTAGCCTCCCGAGTAGCTAGGACTACAGGCATGCGCCACCATGCCTGGCTAATTTTTTCTATATATATTTTTAGTTGGCCAGATAATTTCTTTCCATTTTTAGTAGAGATGGGGTCTCGCTCTTGCTCAGGCTGGTCTCGAACTCCTGACCTCAAGCAATCCACCCGCCTCGGCCTCCCAGAGTGCTAGGATTACAGGCCTGAGCCACCACGCCCCGCCAAATTTGACCTTTTTTATTTACTACTTATATTAACTTAAGCAAGAAAATTAACCTCCTGACCCTCAATTTCCCAAAGTAAAAGTAGATCACCTGGTAAAGAGACCACCATTTATTTTATAAGAAAAGACAATTAGGCCAGGTGCGGTGGCTCACGCCTGTAATCCTAGCACTCTGGGAGGCCAAGGCGGGCAGATTGTTTGAGCTCAGGAGTTCGAGACCAACCTGAGCAAGAGTGAGACCCCCGTCTCTACTAAAAATAGAAAGAAATTATATGGACAGCTTAAAAATATATATAGAAAAAATTAGCCAGGCACGGTGGTGCATGCCTGTAGTCCCAGCTACTCGGGAGGCTGAGGCAGGAGGATTGCTTGAGCCCAGGAGTTTGAGGTTGCTGTGAGCTAGGCTGACGCCATGGCACTCTAGCCTGGGCAACAGAGTGAGACTCTGTCTCATAAAAAAAAAAAAAAAAAGACAAGACAAGACAATTAAGTAAATTCCTTAAGGACATGTGCAGCACACCGTTAAATGAGATACTACTTATGGGATATTGATTTAAATTAGTACCAAGTATAAACTTGCATTTAAGGTCCTTGAGACTCACCCAGATCTACTGTCTAGTTTTATCTACAACACTCCCTGTATGAACCACTTATATCCATACCACATTATTCCGTGTTTTACAAATATGCCACATTTTTGATACCATGCTTTTTGCTCGTGTCATTTCCTCTACTTAGAATGCCCTTTCTCCATTATTTCCTTATTGAAATTGGAAGGCCCTTAGCTGGCTGGTTCCTTTTGCTCCCAAGAATAGAGGCTACTTGATATGCCCATACAGGTCTAGCCAGGTGGCAATTGCTGAAAATAGGCCACCATGAGGCAGGGTGAATTGAGAACTGATGTCCCATACACTCTACTCACTATCATGTCAGTGTAACTACTAGACTGACTATGACTTTGTGTTCCATTAGAGACATCAAGATTTCTACCTGGTTCATAATTCCCAGTCTCTACCATGCATCTCACTTGAGTCTCAGACAAATTTCATGCCCTCCATCAGTAATCAGGTCCTTTAGAATTGGATCCTATTTAGTTATGGACAATCTTGATCCTTCTCATCATCCCCTCCCCTCCTACCACTGAACTAAGTCACTTACTTCCATTTCTAAATGATGTTGCCTCCTGAACTCCCTTTTTGAGTACCACTAGCTGGGCCATTGCTCTTATGCTAGGGTCATTCCTGACCTTAGGGGTGAGGATAAGCTTTGTTTGTAATACAGGAGAGATTTAAGTATGTTTTTATATGGAGGGAGAAAGAATGGAAAAAACAAGTGAAGGGGATGGGATACAAAGCTCAATATCACATATGGGTAGGAGAAGGGTCCAGATGTTTCCTGAGATAGGAAAGAACAAGGCAAAAATAGGTAGGGATGGAGGGTAGTTTTGCAGAAGACTAACAAATGAGTCAGTTGATGGCTGGCTAATGGCACAGGGGAGATAAGAAACCATGTTCTTGTGATTATTAGAGTTAGTTACATATCACTGAGCTCCTTGAAGCTAAGGACAATGTCTTATTGAATTCCGTCCCTAGGGCCTAGCATTGGAATAAGCACACATAGGTGCTCAAGATATACTTATTAAATTAAACTATCATGTAATGCAGGACGGGAAAGAGAATTTAGTATCTTCTGAGTGCCCCTAATATACCATGCATGGTCTGGACATTTGATCCCCACATAATCACCAGTGTTGCCTTATAATAAACATGAGTAGCACTTTTCACAAATGAAGAAACTACACCTCAGAGAGGTTCAATAGCTTACCCAAGACCACACAACAAATAAAAGGTAGAGTGACCTATCTAAAATCCCCTCCATTCCCCTGTTTAAAAGCCTTCATTATTGACTGCAGGACTTTGCCTGCACACCCTGAAGATATACATGATCCTTTGGAAAATGGTAATATGTACTTTGACAGCCATCTATCTTTGCGTGAGATGTGCCTCTCCACTGAACATATTCTTCCCTCATTCACCACTTCACTGGATAATTTCAGTTCATCCAGTCTTCTCAATGGACTCATTACTAAGTCCTACTCAATGCCCCCACATCCTATTCTGGAATTGGGGTGTCCCCTGTGCTCACTCAGCACTGTATACATAATAATATTATAACACCAACCCCACTGTTTGTCTACACTGTGAGTTCTTTGAGTGCAGGAACTGTATCTCAATCACCTATCTAAACCCAGATATAAATAAGTAACAGAGAGCATGCTATTAATTACTCGGTAAATACTGAGTGAGATGGCTCACGCCTGTAATCTTAGCACTCTGGGAGGCCGAGGCGGGTGGATCGCTCGAGGTCAGGAGTTTGAGACCAGCCTGAGCAAGAGTGAGACCCCGTCTCTACTAAAAATAGAAGAAATTATCTGGCCAACTAAAAATATATATACAAAAAATTAGCCGGGCATGGTGGCGCATGCCTGTAGTCCCAGCTACTTGGGAGGCTGAGGCAGGAGGATCGCTTAAGTCCAGGAGTTTGAGGTTGCTGTGAGCTAGGCTGACACCACGGCACTCACTCCAACCCGGGCAACAGAGCGAGACTGTCTCAAAAAAAAAAAAAAAAAAAAAAATACTGAGTGTGAGAGACAAACAGGAAGAATATGAGTAAAAGAGAACAAAAGAATGAAAAGACGGAAGGAGTACTTGTTAAAAAAGGGATTGTTTTATATTAATATTTTTAGTCCTTAATAACAAATTCAATAACTAGAAACATTATCACTGCATCACTATTAATATGAAGATGTTATATCATTTATATGTACTAAAACATTTATAGAACATTACAAGGAGAACACATCTTCATAGGCATTAGTGTCACTGGCGAATAACAATTTTCTTTTTACTCTCTAGGTTTGCATAATAACCATACATTCAATATTCCAATTGTATAGATTCTTTTATCTCATCAGCTATAAATATATTAAGGAAGCTTGTGGAAGTCATAGACTTAGCTCTGTGGGGAATCCAAAAAAGGAAAAGCTATTGGAACTAGGCTTCAAGACCCTCATAATAATCCAGCAAGGACAAGAAATGTACCCAGAAGCCCAATATTCCTTTCAGTTGTAAAACGAAATGCTGAGGTTAAGTAATGCGGTAGCAATGTCCTTACCAAACAGACTTGGGGTAAATTAAGCACAGTCTATGGAGATTGCTGTTTCCTATATGTATCTTTTAAGGATTTTATATTTTTCATTTTTAGTTTAATTGAACGAAATGGACATTGAGGCAAGAGCAACTTTCCATCCAGCAGTCAGATTGTAACAAGCTTTGCACAATTCCATAAAAACCTCCTATAGCTGAGCAGCTGGCTGGGGACCACTTGAGGACCACACAAAATGCCTAGAGAACAACATGTCCAGACAGCCAGAGCTAACAAACGTCTGTCCTAGCTGGAGGAAGTTAGCATAAATTGCCAAAGGTTTAAAACATTGGCTCTGGTTCAGCAAATGTCCCCTTTATGTACTGAGCAGACTCCTTCTCCAGCCAAATGAAGCTGGGATCATTTGGGCTGGCAAGACCAGCTGTGGAGCTGACAGCTATTGTCCCTCCTCCTCCTCCCACTTGGAAGGGGATGTGAGCTTATATAACCTCCTCCACCCACTTGCAGCAGTCCCTGGAGATCCCAGCCCACAGCACAGGCAGGGCTGTGAGCTCCAACTGGATAGTGTATCACTCTTTTTATGTAGGATGACACTTCTGTGAGCAGGACTTTGCCATGTATAACAACATACTAAGGTCTTCCTTTACAAGGACTCTCCAGCAAATATTAATTCTTGCTGGAGTGGGGGCAGGGCACGTCAAGAAATAATAAACATAACAAAAGAGAAAAACTCAAAACTATAATGTAAAATTCACCTTCAACAATATATATAAAATTCAGATTTAGAACTTGTTTTTAAGGTAAGGATGAATGTAGGAAAAAGTAAACTGACACAGCTCAGTAACTTCCCAGACAGCCAAGACACATGAATTCACTGACTCTCAATTTCTGCCCCAAGGGAAATTGCCTCATTGTTCTTTCCCTGTGTCACAGACACGGCAATACCAAATGGTATTGCAGACTGCTAAAAAATCAACTATACAGATAAATCAGCCAAGCTGAGGTTTATAATCCTTATAAGGTTTAACTTATAACATACAAGTAAAAGGGTGAACTTACGAAGACATTTTTGAAATGTACACAAGTAGTTGACAGAAATAGAACTAATGTTTCAGCGCCAAGCATGTTTTATGCACTATCTCACTTAATCTTCACAACCCTGTGATGTAAGTATAATTATTACCCACATTTTAAAGCTGAAAACGAGGCTCAAGGACATGAAGTAATTCACTCCATGTCACAAAACTAGTAAGGAGTAGAGCTGGGCTGGTCAGCGTTGATCGGTTGAGCCATGTTTCTCCCTGCGTAACTACACGGTACAATGGTTAACGGCATGGAATCTGGAATCAGACTATCCGGGCTCAAGTACCATTTGTGTTCCTTCCAGTATATTATCGTAGTTATCTAGTCTCCTTGAACTTTAGGTTTTTGTTGTTGCTGTTCTTTGTTCACATTTGGCTTTTTGATTTGTTTATTATAATCTGTAAAAGAGGAATAAATAGAGTCCTTACCTCATAGGGATTTGAAGATTGAAGAAATTGTATCTGTAGAGTACTTAGAAGAATACCTTGCACTATATGAACACAATATGAATGTTTAACAAATACACATACATGGTTATAATACCCTGAACTTAGAAGAGGTCATGAGTCCCATCTAACACACTGTGCTGCTGCCAGGAATAACTCCACTTAACATATCACATAGCAACAGATGGCACCCTGAAAGATCTTTGCCGAGAGCAATGTTACCATTTTCCCTAACAGCACAGAACATTTAAATTTTGTTACATCCAGGAAATACTTCCTCAGCTTGAACTTCAACCCTTTGTATTATGATTTTAGCCTACTTCCCACTGTGTAGTCCTTGGAAGAAATGGAAAAGAGATGAGCATGGCAAGGTGGAAAATAGAATTTCATGAGGAAAGGATGAAGGCTGAAATCTCTCCCAATCCCACCCCCAAGAATTTCCCCATTTTCTGTAGTGATAAAGACATAGAAACAGAAATAGAACCCTAGGTTCTACTCTTAACTCTGATTCCACCTAGCTATTTGAACATAAGCTAATCACTATATCCCTCTTGCTCCAATATCCTTATCTAGGCAATAAAAATACTAGATGAAGAGATCTCAAAGACCTTTAATGTTAAAATATTGTGAGGAAAAATGACTAGTTCAAGGTAAAACCACTTCTTAACACAACACTCTTCCCACTACACTTCTAGAAAAAATATTTTGACAGAGACCCATCTCTTAACTCCTGCCTCCTTATCACCACAAAATTTCAGCCAGGGCCTGGTAAGTTGAATTATTGTTTTCAAATCTCCCCCATTCCCTGTATCAATGTATTCTGCCATGTGACATCACAGTTCTTCCCAAAAGAGGCAGAATTAACTTCACTTTCTTACAGATGTCTGTCTTGGCCATATGACTTACTTTGGCCAATTGAGTTTGTGAGGAAGTGATGGCTGACCACCTTTGAGACTAGCTTTTAAAAGCTTACATATGTCTCTATTCACCCACCATGAACTTATACCATCATGATGAGAAGAATCTGCCTCAGGTAGACCCTTGATCCCTGAAAAATAGAGACACATGGTGTAAACCTAAACAGAGCTAATAAACTGAGCCAAGCTCCTATAAACCTTATAGAGTTCAACAAAGCTACCCCAGACAAATAGATGTTTAAGTTAGGCCGGGCAGAGTGGCTCATACCTATAATCCTAGCACTCTGGGAGGCTAAGGCGGGAGGATTGCTTGAGCTCAGGAGCTCGAAACCAGCCTGAGCAAGAAAAATTAGCCAAGCACAGTGGCACGAGCCTGTAGTCCCAGCTACTCGAGAAGCTGAGGCAGGAGGATCACTTGAGCCCAGGAGTTTGAGGTTGCAGTGAGCTATCATGACACCACTGTACTCTAGCCCTGGCAACAGAGTGAAACTGTGTCTCAAAAAGAAAAAAAAAAAAAAAGATGTTTGAGCTAGAAGTAAATGCTTATTGTTATATGCCGCTGACTTTGGGAATGCTTTGTTATGTGCTACCTGTGATAGCTAACCAATATACAAAGTTTGCCAAAGCTCTCAAGGAAAGCATTTAGTGGCCATGATAAATTTCATATCAGCAGACAATTTCATCTACCAACAATTTCCTATTATCTTCCCAAGTGAGAGTTTACTCTTGAACTCAAACACCAGCTTACTTAAGGTTCTTATTTCCCTGTTTTCTCATCTGCAAAATGAAGATAACAATAGTACCTACATCATACAGCTGTTGCAAGGCTCAAAGAGATAATGCATGGGAAATATATATTGAGTATTGGTAAGAATAGCAATGATGATGATGTTGGTGGTGATGATGATGATAATGAATTGGTACCTTCCTTGACACAATCATCGAGAGAATAGTAAATGCTTTGAAAACAATATGCAAAAACTTTCCTGTGGCTATAAGATTCTTGTTGGGATTAAAGCTTTCTTCCCCCCTTATTGCCTAATAATGCCAACTTCTTCCTGTGATTGTCAAAGGATGTAAGAAGCAGCTAAATACATGTTATCTCATACACACAGAGGATGCACAAATAAACAAGCAAAAAAAGAAATCTCTGCAGTGCTATCCTGGGGAGCATGTATCCTACTGTGAGCAGAATCCAGGGAGATTTTTCAAAGTCTGGCTTTGAAAGATGGAACTCCTTGGAGGACTGCTGTGCCTGGTGGGACTGATAACATAATTTAAAAAAAAAAAAATACCTGCTTTGGTTAAAACACAGACACATAAATAAAAAGTTCTATTAACAAAGTTGTCTGGATAGATATATGCTTAGAAATATATAAAATTCAAAATATAGCCCTTCACTTTCAGAATTGCAATGTGAGGCCTAGCTACGTTCTATCTTGGCTTGTCTCGTTCATACAACTTTAGAAGTAAAATGAACTCTGTACCTGATTCCCTTCATTTTTATCAGATATGAAAACTGTGATGCAAAAAGGTACATGTGATTCTCTCTGGAGGGAAACGGCTGAGGTCATCTCAATGGTATCACCTTACTTAAAGTTCCATGTCTGATCATGAGAATATAAGCGATTTGAGTATATAGAGAACTCATAGACCTCTGTTTAAAATGTCATATTTATGAAATATCTTTCAAGAAAAATGTGACTACATCTCTCTACGAGTCTATTGATCTGGGTTTTGGTCCCATTTCCCACACTAACAAACTGTGCCCCTGGGTCAGTTACATAACCCTTTAAGCCTCAGTTCCCTCATCTGTAAAGTGAAATTGGACGAATAACTTTGAATAACCCTCCTGCTACTAAACTACAATATATTAATAAATAGATAGTAATAGACAGGTTCATTTAAATTTTTTTAAAAATTAACAACCACAATAGGTCTATGTTATATAGGCAGGAATCATTTCCATAAGTTATTTATTTCTATTTTTCTTAAGAGCCAGGGTTTTGCTCTTACTCAGGCTGGTCTCTGACTCCTAACCTCAAATGATTCTCCTGCCTCCACCTCCCATACTGCTAGGATTACAGAGAGCCATCCCACCTTGCCCCGTATAAGTTCTTAAAGTGCTTAAGACCTGCTAGATCCCCAAATATGATCTAAAAAGCATGAAGATAGGATTCGAAGAATATGGGTTCTAATGCTTGTTCTGCCAGTATCTTCCCGTGGGACCTGGGAGAGGTCACTTTCCCTCCCTCGGTCTTTGATGCAATCTCTCTCTGGAATACAAGATACGCTGAAGGCTCCCTTGTGATTATTATATCAAAGTACTGTAGACACATAAGCAGAATTTTTCTTTTTCCTACCCTTTGAGTATATTCCAGAAGTTCCTAGTTAGGGTCTTAAAAGGCCATTATAACACTCACTATTCATTACCAACTTAACAGCGTATCTCTTCTTCTTTACTATTTAGTCAGATAATCAGGAAGGCAAGCAACGTTCTCAGGAGAAGTGAGTCCCTTTCCCAGGCCACAAGGGAATCTTAGTACTCCCAATTATATACCTACAAGTTGGCCCACAAATCAGCTACGCCAATAAAGTCTAAGGGAACGTCTGCTGGTGACTTTGAGAAGACTTTTTCTCTCTGGATGAAAGAAAAACTTGTTATCTGAAAGGAGCCCTTTCCTGTCCTTATGTCTGGGATGCTAATATGTGAGGATGTGGATATGTTGATCCGTGAGAGCTATATCATGACCCTGAGGTAAAGTCTAAGAGAATCACACAGAGAAGACTGAGAAGCCACTGACTGAAACTTCTAACTGCCTACCCTCCAGAGTTCTTAAATGAATAACAAATGTTCTAATGGTATTTAAAGGTTAATTTTATATGTCTACATGGCTAGGCCACAATATCCAAATATTTGGTCAGAAACTAATCTAGATGTTGCTGTAAAGGTAGTTTCTAGATGAGATTAACATTCAAATCAGTAGACTTTAGGGAAATATGGTTAACCTTTAGAATGTGTGTAGCTTTATTCAATCAGTCAAATGCCTTAGGAGAAAAAAAGACCCAGGTCACCTGAGGAAAAGGGAATGCCTGTGGACTTGAGTTATAACACCAACTTCCCTGGGTGGGTCTCAAGCCTGCTGGCTTACCTTACAGATTTTGGACTTGCTAGCCCCAACAATCAAGTGAGCCAAATCTGTTTCTCTCTCTCCCTCCCTCCCGGCCCTCCCCCATACATGTATCTTCTTGGTTCTGTTTCTTTAGAAAACTTTGACTAATATACGATATAACCCAGTGTTAGAAACAATTTTGACTGCAAGTTAACAAAAAACCCAACTGACTCACTGAGTCACTTTGTTTCTGGCCACTTGTTGTTGCTCTCCAACACCCCACAAGAGAAAGTTATTACCAAAGTCCCTAGACTCTCAATATAGAGGCATACTTCATTTTATTGTGCTTCACTTTATTGCATTTCACAGCCATTGTGTTTTTTTATTAATACAAACTGAAGGTTTGTGGCAACACTGTGTCCAAGCAATTGAATCAGTGCCATTTTTCCAACAGCATGCGCTCACTTTGTGTCTCTGTCAGAATTTTTTTTAGCAATGAAGCATTGTTTAATTAAAGTATATACTTTTTATAGACATAATGCTATTATACAATTAATAGACTATAGTAAGTATAAACATAACTTTTATAGACAATGGGAACCAAAAATAATTGTGACTCACTTTATTGCAATATTCACTTTGTTGTGATATTTGCTTCATTGCAATGGTCTAAATCTCAGCCCACAATATCTCCAAAGTATGCCTGTATTGGAGCTTCCATAAAGACATTTATTAATACAAATTAGCAGCTAAGACTATGGAATTCCCTGTGTGAGAAGACACTCAATTTTAAGCATTTCTGGTTTATAGCTGGAGCCAAGTAGCAGGAACACAATTATACCACACCATCCAGGATGAAGACCATAGATGTGCAGAGACCAGATAGACCTGGGTTTAAAATCTGGCTCTGTTATTTTGTAGCCTGTGTGATCTTGAGCAAGTATCTTATCTTCTCTGAGTGCTGTTTTCCTCATTTGTAAAATAAAAGACATCTTCACAGGGAATTGTGAAAATCAAATGCCAGTGTAGGGCATGATGCAGCGTAGATATTGAACACAAGTAAGCTCTTATACCTTTATCTACCAACAAAATATTTTTAAATATTTATTAGGCCTACACAGTAGCCAGTAGCCACAGGTGGCTATGTTAACTTCAGTTAATTAAAATTAAATGTAAAATTCAGTTTTTCAGTCATACAAGAAACTTTTCAAGTATGCAGTAGCCATGTGTGAATAGAAGCTGCTCTAGTGGACACTTCAGATATAGAATATTTGACATTTCCTCAAAAAACAGGGAATTCTCAAATCACAATCCAATTCAAGGGGATATGTGCTCTTGATTTCATATATTTCCTATCAACTCCAGGGGTGACTATGAAGCCAGCTAAAGAGCAGAGTTACAAGCTCACACAGGCTTAGCTCATCCAAGAAAGGTCACTTTTGTAATTACAAAGTGCCCTCCAATAGTTAAAGTGGAAAGGGTACTAGGATGGAGAGAAAAGGCAGATAATTGTTTCTTTTTGGTTTTAAAAAGGAAGAAGCAACTTTTGTTGTCTCTCTGTTCTGTGATCCAATTCTCCTCTGCTCTAGTGGAGGACAGCAAGAGACAGAGAAAACAATGTGACCTCCTCCTGGGTCAGTGTCCATTCTATGTCACCAACAATCAGGATGATATTCCCTTTTAACATTTTACTCTTGAAGCTAAATGTGGCCAGTTTTCTGTTTTTCAGTCATAGATTACCTTGTTACAGAATCTTATCAATAACATCACCACATCTGCCTATATGGGTACATTCTTAGATTGCTTGAGCAAAGAGATTACTGTGAGCTAGGTACTTTACATATGTGATCTCATTTGATATTAAGTAGAGTAGCTTTGTGTTTGCTAGAGAATACATTGGTTTTCCACAAATGACTGATTTCTTCTGTATACAGAGTAGAGACATAATAAACATTTGCTGAGCCATATTCTATTGCATCTTTTTCAATTAACTTATGTTTTCCCTTGGATGTAGAGCAAAGAAAAATCTTTTATACTGCTGGTGATGAGTGATGACATAAATTGATACCAGCAGTTTGGAGATCGAATTGAAACTCTATGTAGAAAAGATACATAGATTCTATAACATAGAAATTTTATTTCTATATATATACCCTGGAGAAAATTTTACATTTCCACAAGAAGACATGTAAGACACTGTTCACAGGAGTATTGTTTGCACTAATATAAAAAAATAGAAGCAACTGACTCATCAGCCAATAAGATAATGGTTGAAGAAATCATGGTATATACAGCACTTGTGTTTGCTTTTGTCTAACTTGTGGACACGGACTTACAGACAGGTACAAAAAATAAATCCTCTTTTGCAACCCAGAACTCATTGTTCAGTAGGAGTTTTGATACATATAAGAAGGAATATTATGAGATAGAAAAAAAAAGAAATCATGGTATAGTTTTGCAATGGAATACCATATAACCATAAAAATGAATAATCCTGAGTTGAATTTATAAATGCAGATGAATCTCACAATTATAACACTGAATGAAAAAAAGCAAGGTACAGAAGAATACATGCAGGATCATTCCATTTTTATAAATATAAAAAACAATAAGAGCAAATATTTATATACTGTTTCCAAAAGAGTTCTAAGCATTTTACATATATAAATGCTTTTTAATCCCCACAACAACACTATGAGGTAGATACTACAATTGATCCTATAGTATAGATAAGGAAAGTAAGGGCCACAGAAGTTAAGTGACTTGGCTAAGCTCAACAGCTAGTAAGTTCAAGAGCTGAGCTGCAAACCCAGGTAATCTTACTCCAGAGTCCACAGTCTTAACTACTATATTACATAAAACAGTACTATATATGACACAGGGACATTCACAGATGAGGAAAAGAAAAGGAAACTCATAATAGGGGAGGAAGACCATATATGAAGATAATCAGAAGGATAAACACACAAAGCTTCCCTCAGCCTCTGCCTTCCTACATGTACAACACATCAGACCATTGGTGAAAGACATGCTATTATGAGATGTTAATTATTTTTCAGGTTCTTTTCAATTTTTTAAAAGTTATATACTCTGAAAAGCACACCACACAAATGTCAAATCTGTACAAACTGAACACACTTGTGTCAATCAGCACCCAGATGAAAAAACAAAATGTTACCAGTTTCCTTGAAGAATTTCTTGTTATCTGTTGTGATTTTATTTATTTATCTATTTTCAGTATCAACTTTATTCTGGGGTAGCCACTCTGGCTTCTAACACTATCAGTTAGTTTTGCCTAGTTTTGCTCTTTACAGAAATGGACCCTAATAGAAGATAATTTTCTGTGACAGATTTTTTTTACTCGACCTTAAATTTGTCAGATTCACCCATATGATGGCATACAACAGCTCTAGTTGGTCTGTCCTCACTGCTGTGAAGTAACAAAAATATGCCACAATGTATTTACACATTCAATTATAAATAAACGTTATTGATTTTTTTTAATCCTTTCATAGCAGCCCTAAAAAGTTGGGATCAGAGTGCAGTGTAGGAGACAGACTCTGGAGTAACAAAAATCTACTTGAAGCTAGCTTCTGTTAATAACTATGTGTCCTTGGACAAGTTATTTGACCACTATGGGTCTTGATTTCCTCATCTGTAGCATGTGGATAATAATATTAACTGAGATGACATATAGCAAGTACCTATTAGATGACAGTTATTATTATAAGGATTTTAAAATCTTTCTTGTTGGTAGAGTGCAGTGGCTCACGCCTGTAATCCTAGCACTCTGGGAGGCCGAGGCAGGGGATCGTTTCAGCTCAGGAGTTCGAGACCAGCCTGAGCAAGAGTGAGACCCCGTCTCTACTAAAAATAGAAAATTAGCTGGACAACTAAAAATATATATAGAAAAAATTAGCCGGGCATGGTGGTGCATGCCTGTAGTCCCAGCTACTCGGGAGGCTGAGGCAGGAGGATCGCTTGAGCCCAGGACTTTGAGGTTGCTATGAGCTAGGATGACGCCACGGCACTCTAGCCCAGGCAACAAAGCATGACTGTCTCAAAAAAAAGAAAAAAAGAGAAAAAAAAAGAAAAGAAAAAAAATCTTTCTTGTTTACTTGAAAATCACTTATGGATTACTGTCATCTGGCACCCCGACTACTGGATTCTACCTGCTAATGAATTCTGGTAGCCATGAAGACCCAAGCACGTGGGAAAATCTGAAATTCAAATTCTTTGAAGCTGTTGATGGGTGATTTGCTGCTGTTTCCTCCTTCTGTCTCCCAGGGCAAGCACTGACCAAAACTAATACCTTTGGCTTCATCTACCCTTTTTTTTAGTACTTTCTCAGTCTCATCTACCCCCAAAACAGTCCTCCCTCTTAAAGTTCTTTCTGTAAACTCTGTTTATGGAGAAGAAACAACAATAAGACTGACACCCCCATGTCCTGCTGTCACTGTCCTCTTGCCTGCCATCTGTTGGGTGAGAACACACTATATCAGAGCTACCACGCCAGCTCCCACTCTCTAAGAAGTGGGTTAAATGCACACTCAGATGTCTTAGTCAGACTATTTGGCCTTGGTCCCACCAGAAACCACAAAAAGGCTCAATTCAGTGGCTGTTCCTCTCTGGCAAGGGCATCCTTGAAAAAGAACAGAAAACATCATACTGTGGGCAACTCTGACAAGACCCAAAAAATATGAATCAAAGGGTACAAATACTCTCCCTGTCATGTGTCTAGAGGAGATGACTGAGTCTTTATTTTGCCATCTCTAGTGGACAGTCCAGCATTCTACACTGCAGGATGAAAGATGCATTATGAACAGAGCTGGACTAAGCCTTGTTTGTCCTCCCTCGATCTTGGGTCAAGGGCGGGGGAGGGATAGGAAACTGAATGGTGATGGGAAAGGGAATAGTAGAAAGAAGGGTTCTGCTAATCGAGTGATAGCTAAAGTGTACCCACGGGGATGGACTCACAAACTTTGCATGTGTTGAAATTGGAAGGATAGAAGAAGTTAACCAAACAGAATCTAGAGTAGGTGGGGAAAGAACTCTAAGCCTGGCAGACAAGAAATTCAGAAAAAAGAGTAAAGTAGGCAATTATCTTTGATCTATCCTAAGCACCAGAAATTAACATTTACATTAAACCCAATAGAAGATATATCAAATACTCACAGCCAAGAAACTCTGGTTCAAATCCTGGATTTACCACTGACTATTCCCACTATAAAATGAGTCTAAAAATAACCACCAGAAAGATTACAGTAAGGTTCCAAACTAGAATAGCACCATTACCAACCATAACCGTGAAAAGTGAAGGTGTGGCTGAAAGGATTTGAAGGCTGAAAAGAGATAAAAAGAGACAGAGGTGCTAATATCTTCATCTTACAAAGCTATCTATATTCAAAAGTTGATGGAGATAAATATAAGAGTTAAATATATTATTTAAAGTAACAAAAGTAACCAATAGAAGAAGTAAAATGGGGGGAGGAGGTAAAAAAAAAAAAAGTAGTAAAATGTTATAATAATTACCAAAAATTGGAAGGGGAGGGAAAATTGGAAGAAAGGGCAGAGGGAAGTGTGAGCAATGATCTCCTATAAACATACCATGAAGAAATGAAAAATTTTCTAAACTAAAATTAAAAAAATAGCAATATAAGCATACTTTTATAACATGATAACACATCAATAAAATATAAATGGTTAAAAATAGATTCCTCTGACTCCTGGGGAAAGAATAGAATCCTTTTGATTTCCTTTATAGACCCTGTGGTACTATTTCATTTTTAACCGCATGTATATGTTTATGTGTTCTGTAAGTTTAATTTTTAGAATGGAAAAACTAAAGATGATATTTTCAAAAATTAAGGATTGTAAAATGGGATTAGTATTATGAAATTGTAGATCATACATTAAAATTAGAAAAAAAAACAAATGTCTACCTCCTTGTGAAAATATCCTAACTGCCATACAGAGGTTGAAAGATATATCCTATTTAATTGATCAGTTTTAGCATAAAGAGGTGGTTTACAAATATTTATAGCCAATAGAATTATATTTTAAAGAAGTATTGCCCAAAAAGTTCACAATATAAGACAGATCCAAGGAAAACTGCTCTGGTTACAGCAGGGAGTTAGGAACCCCATCCAAAGAGTTTCTTCATGAAAAAAACACCTCTAAAGGACATGATACCTATGAAATCACTTGTAATTCCATGCTTAGAAATCTGACAGGCCCAGATTCTTTGCCACTTTATAACAAGGATTACCTTTTCTCCATTGTACAATAACATGTTCCTCACTTCCATCTAAAACCCCATCAGAATCACCCTCACGGTCCACATTTCCACCAACATTCTGTACATGATATTTATGTATTCTCTAAGATGAAAACTTTCTCTATACCTCTCCTCTTTTCTTTCTGAGCCCCCATTAAAATTGCTTTTAGAAGTCCCATCACAGCAATGTCAGGTACTTCTAGCGCACACATCAAAATTCTTTCAGCCTCTACTAATTATCCAGTTCCAAAGGTGATTTCACATTTGTAGATACTTATTACAGCAGCACCCCTCTTCTTGGTGCCAATTTCCATATTATTCTATATTCGTCAGAGAAGCAGAAACAATAGGATATGTATATCTAGGAAGATATTTATTACAAGGTATGGGCTCATGTGATTATGGAGATTTAAGAAGTCCCATAATCTGCCATCTACAAGCTGGAGACCAAGGAAACCCAGTGGTACAGCTTGAAGGGCTGAGAGCTTGAGAGCCACTGGCATATATTCCAATCTGAAAACAGGAACACCCAGGGAAGGAAAAGATCAATATTCCAGGTTTAATCAGCTATTGGATATTCCTGTGGCATAATCAAGTTGACACATAAAATTAACAATCATACCCTTGTAGAGTGAAGAGTAGCAGCCCCAAAAATACTCAATTGTCATAAAAAATATAGAGAAAATTTACCTTGGTGAAGCCTATTTGCTCCTTCCGGAAATTTTCCAGGGGTTTGATCAGCAAATCACTAGCATTATGTACCTAGAGGGAAAAGAAAAAACACACAAAACAACTTTTACATTAACAAGTTCATATACAAGATTTCTTGTTACTATGTTTTCTTGTAATACACCATCCTGCAAAACGTTAAAATGTTTGATGGTTTGTTACTGTTTTTTTTTTTCCCCCACATTGCCTCTGAAAATCAAATGCTTTGACAGGAAATGAGAAGGATCATTAGCGGCTTTTCTCTGTAATGTTAATGGTAGTCTGACCCAAGTTTTAATCAATAAAGAACTAGAGTGATGTCTAACAGCAGACACAGGGGACCTGAAAGACATGTGAAAAGCAGAAGGAGAATGGCAAATACATGAAAAGGCAAAATGTATCAAATGCAAAACATTTCATGAAAGGCAAATAAGTTAACAATAATAGCATTAGGATAAATCATTTACAGTCCTGCTCTAGTATGCCATAATACTAGAACATTTTCATCAGAACTTGGAGTGTTATTATAGCATAACAGGAAACACCAGACCAGGCCTTCAAATTACCTAACTATAGATGCTGAGAATCTGATTGGAATGGCCTGATAGGTACTACAGATATTGGCATTGATAGGTTATGCAGGTATGAAAATGTCAGATACAAAGTGGACTCCTTGTTCTGTGGGCAGGTAAAGATATACAAGGCTTCTTCTTCATATATACCTCTTGGGAGACTGCATCTGACCTAGGCCACAAATATGGTTTGTTTCCTCAGTAGTGAGAGTTAGAATCACTATAATGGAAGACCTCAGAGAAAGCATCTATAGGGCTGCTTCTAGGACCCATTACATTAATTTTGATCTCTTAAAAGACAGGGAAGGGCCGGGCACAGTGGCTCACGCCTGTAATCCTAGCACTCTGGGAGGCCGAGGCGGGTGGATAGTTTGAGCTCAGGAGTTCGAGACCAGCCTCAGCAAGAGCGAGACCCCCATCACTATAAAAAAAAAAAAAAAAAATAGAAATTAGCTGGACAACTAAAAATATATAGAAAAAATTAACCGGGCATGGTGGCACATGCCTGTAGTCCCAGTTACTTGGGAGGCTGAGGCAGTAGGATCGCTTGAGCCCAGGAATTTGAGGTTGCTGTGAGCTAGGCTGACGCCATGGCACTCTAGCCTGGGCAACAGAGTGAGACCGTCTCAAAAAAAAAAAAAAAAAAGAAAAAGACAGGGAAATAGGCTGGGCGTAGTGGCTCACACCTGTAATCCTAGGAGGCCAAGGTAGGAGGATTGCTTGAGGCTAGGAAGTTCAAGACCAGGCTGGACTATAGTTAGACCCCAACTCTACTAAAAATAGAAAAATTAGCCAAGCATAGTGGGGCACACCTGTTGTCCCAGCTACTCGGGAGGCTGAGGCAGGAGGATCACTTGAGCCCAGGAGTGTGAGGTTGCAGTGAGCTAGGCTGACACCTCTGCACTCTAGCCTGGGAAATGGAGTGAGACCCAGTCTCCAAAAAAAAAAACCAAACAAAGAAAGAAACAGAAACAGAAACGAAACAGAAACGAAACGAAACGAAACGAAACGAAACGAAACGAAACGAAACGAAACGAAACGAAACGAAACGAAACGAAACGAAACGAAACGAAACGAAACGAAACGAAATGAAACGAAACGGGAAACGGGAAACGGGAACGGAACGGAAAAAGGAACAGAAAGGAAAGGAACGGAACGGAGAAAGGGAAGGGAAGGGAAGGGAAGGAAAAGGGAAGGGAAGGGAAGGAAAAGGGGAGGGGAGGGAAGGAAAAGGGGAGGGGAGGGGAGGGGAGGGGAGGGGAGGAAAAGGGGAGGGGAGGGGAGGGGAGGGGAGGGGAGGGGAGGGGAGGGGAGGGGAGGGGAGGGAAGGGAAGGGAAGGGAAGGGAAGGGAAGGGAAGGGAAGGGAAGGGAAGGGAAGGGAAGGGAAGGGAAGGGAAGGGAAGGGAAATAAAGGAATGTACTCCTTGTCAGATATGACAAAGTGTTAGTAAGGCAACAGAGCTCTGAATTCTTCAGACAGGGAAGCAATATTTAACCTAGCATAAAAAACATGGAGAGCTCAGGCATTAGCATATATTTTAGCCATATACTGTAGGTATTAGGTTGGATGGAGAATAAGCTCCTAAGCACTTCCCAAAGCCAAATTTGCACCAAAAAAAGGGTCATAATCACTGTTTGGAGGTCTGCTGCCATTCTGATCCACTACAGCTTTCTGAACCCTGGCAAAACCATTATATCTGAGAACTATGCTCAGCAAATCGATGACATACACCAAAAATTGCAATGCCTGCGGCTGGTATTGGTTGACAGCAAGGGCCCAATTCTTCTCCATGACAATGCCCAACCGCACGTTGCACAACCAACAATTCAAAAGTTGAATGAATTGGGCTACAAAGTTTTGCTTCATCTGCTATATTCACCTGACCTCTTGCCAACTGACTACCACTTCTTCAAGCATCTCGATAACTTTTTGCAGGGAAAATGCTTCCACAACAACCAGGATGCAGAAAATGCTTTCCAAAAGCACAGATTTTTATGCTACAGGAATAAACAAGCTTATTTCTCATTGGAAAAAAATGTGTTGATTGTAATAGTTCCTATTTTGATTAATAAAGATGTGTTTGAACCTACTTATAATGATTTAAAATTCATGGTCCAAAACCACAATTACTTTTGCACCAACTTTTGGACCTCCTGTTTTTTGTCTAGGTATGATTCAGAGTTCAACTAAATGAGCAAACTACTAAAAAGGCACTGTTAACCTTTATATGAGAACAACCTGGTGACCTCCTGACATTCTGATCAGATACAGCTCCTAATACTAACACCCAGAACTGACAAAATCCAACAGAAAACAGAAAACTAGGCAAGAATAAATAATGTTTGCCTTAGGAGCAGAGTCATTTTGTCTACGTTTCCTGATCATCAGTATTTCCACAGCTGGCTTTCTAAACCCTGTTTGCTACAAGGCTAAACTTAAACGATCATGTAACCCTTCCCTACCCTTGCTATTTCATATAAAAACAGATCCCTTACTTGCAAAAACTTATACACCCTAGCTGATTCTCATCACATCTCAACTCATCAACTGGATCTATGAAACCACATTTGATCCTGATCATACTATAACCCAACTCCTTCTGTGACACTTAACATCCCCCTTCATCCCTGAGTATGCTCATTAGGCAAAGGGAGGAAAGTCTATGAATTTATACCTGCAAGATCCCCCAATAGAGAGTTCTCTATAGAGGTCTGATTCTCAGAAAGAGCCATTTTGATTGTTCATCCAATCAAACTTCACTATCAACTGTGGTACCAAATATAAAGGCAATTGTGCAAGAATTCTTCTACTAAAAGTACCAGCACACATCTCCTGCCCAACACACTCTGCACTTCCTTGGTCTGTGGCTTATGTGTAATACTATCAACTTTGTGTATGGGCCTGAAAAAAAATTAAGTCATTGTTGTCATGGACCCAGGAGAGAGATTTTGCTTCTTTACTACTGTGGAAGTGTTAAAACATGGCCACAAATTCGTTGACACACCTTATATTGACAGGTGAGGTCTGTGTCTCCTCTACCTTGAATGTGAGTTGGCTTGTTTCTGTTTTGAACCAATAGTGTACTGCAAAAGTTTCACTCTATAATGTTTGAGGCTAGGTCATAAAAGGCCCACAGCTTTCACCTCGTTATCATAAAACACTCCCTTTAGGATCGCTGATACAGTATGTAAGAAAGTGAACTACCTGAGACTACTAAACTGAAGATGTCAACTGTAGACATTCTGGTCAATGTCTCATATCAACTGAATCAGCTTTCCAGCCATCCCCACTGCGAAGTGACAGATAAGGAAAGCCATGCTATACCTTCCCTATCGACCTGTCTGCCAGGTGAATACCACCACGTGGAGCAAAAGAACCACCCAGCTGACCCCTGCCTGAATTCCTGACCCACAAGATAATGAGATACAAATAAATACTTCTATGTTTAGCCACTAAGTTTTAGAATAGGTTGTTATGAAAAAATAGATAATTAGAAAAATAAATAGATAATTAGAAAAAACAATTTCTAGCTTCATAAAGGTAACACATGAAATATGGCCATCTGGGAAGTATTAAGGAAGTCTACCATTGAACAGGGCACTATTAAAAAGTGCAGTATGTACTAAGCCTCTGTACCCAGCTGGGCCCTTGCATAATCAGGCAGCCCCAGGATGGCACAATTGCTAGTGTCAAAGGGGATTGTCCTGCATAAGCAGAAGTGTCAGCAATTTCTCACACAGGTTCCCTAAGGCCACTGCTTTTCACGTGTTTGGCCCCAGTTCAGTAGAGGAAAATAATACATGATTCACTAAAATCAGAGTCCAAAGTTTTCTCTTAAGCACATTGGCACTACTGTACCCAGTCTCCTATACCACAAACAGATACTCTGAACCCTTTCTTCTATCTGACACTCATTGGTTATTATACTATTTTCTGCCAGATCATAGAGCTAGGAATATAGAAAAAGGTCACATTGAGGATTGACTCTTTTTTCTTTTTCATTCTATTTTATTCTTTTTTTTTTTTTGAGACAGAGTCTCGCTTTGTTGCCCGGGCTAGAGTGAGTGCCGTGGCGTCAGCCCAGCTCACAGCAACCTCAAACTCCTGGGCTTTCAGCAATCCTACTGCCTCCTCAGCCTCCCGGGTAGCTGGGACTACAGGCATGTGCCACCATGCCCAGCTAATTTTTGCTATATATATTTTAGTTGGCCAGATAATTTCTTTCTATTTTTTTTAGTAGAGACGGGGTCTTGCCCTTGCTCAGGCTGGTCTCGAACTCCTGACCTTGAGCAATCCACCCGCCTCGGCCTCCCAGAGTGCTAGGATTACAGGTGTGAGCCACCGTGCCCGGCCCATTCTATTTTATTCTTAAACCCCTTAGAAGTCTAGCAAATACTCCAAAAAGCCCTTTAAAGTAAACTTGGGCTTTAATCTCCTTTCTAATCATGGCATCCATTTTATGAGATCTCTAGAAGAAAAAAAAAGTCCTACATGCCATCTCAGGGCAGAATGAGCACCATGAGAAGTGAAATTAAAAACATGTTAGTGAGTTAATATAATCAGATTCTGATTAAATGAAACCCAAATTAACAATGGATAAGGTGTTGTTAAGCAGAATGGAGATGACATTCAGTATAGTAATGAAGGATTGCTCAGGAATCTTTGATTGTAAACAAATTACCAAAAGAAGGCATTCAGGATATGCTGTTTGAAATATTATGGGCCTCTTTAAGTCAATTGTGGCAGTCCTCAGAGAGGGGACCTTTCACATTGCTAACAGAGCCCCCTTCAGAGTCAGAAAGGCACCTAGACAAGCTTCATAAATATATAAGAAGTCTGCAGTCCACACATTTAAAGTCCACCTTCTGAGAAACTACAACCTCCCCCAGGGTACTGTTGAGGACATTACAGCTGGAAAGCTCTTCCTCATTACTTCCCTCCACAGTTCATGCCAAAATTTATATTCAATTTATGGGCATGACCAGACACTGGAAATTGCCACATTCTAGGGCTCTGAACTTCCTTATTGTTATTCCAAAGCTTATTTTAGACTCTTCCTTTAGAAAGGATGAAGAGCTATTTAACACTTCCCAGATTATCCAGACTGGAGTCCTTTTACCACAGTCCCAGGAAATGGGAGAGGTACAATCAAGCAATGAATTCCTGGCATGGTGTGAAAGGCCCTCATTAAGCCTAACCTCGTCAGCATTCCTGGAATTAAGTGGGAAATAGGGAGCAAATACTCAATACATGACTGAAAAGTTGTGCAGACAAAAGGGCACAACATAATTAAAGACAGAAGAAAATGATTCAGTCATGTGGCAAAGAGCCCAAAAGAAGGGTGAGAAAAACAACATCTCAAAAGATGAATCCTACTTTAATATTTGAAAGCTTTGTTATTGGGTAAATAAAAGAGATCCAGAAACAACTAGTGCTAAAGAGAAGTACAGCTGAGCTTTCTAGTGGTATCTGAATGAAATGAGGGTGAATGCCTTTGAAACAACATGGGCATCAGTCCACAAGCTCTTTGGGCACTGGAGAATGTTTAGCAGAGTGTGAACTAGCTACAGGGCCATCTATGAGGCTCCAGGGAAACCACCCATTTTGGTCTCTCCTTAGTTTATCGAAAAGAAAGTATTTTAAACTAAGAAAATGTCATATTTCCAAAATCATAATTTTGTGAGTAAACAAAGATAACTAAAAACATTGCTTATGTAATCAGTATTCTTCCCCTTTATAAAACACTTCCATATTTACTCTGTCATTTGAAGTACTTGTAGCAACGATAAGAGGTGAGGATTATTTTCCTCAGTTTAGAAATATTAGTAACAAAAAGGAGACCCAGAAAAATAAAGTGATTAGAATGAAGTCAGTAAGTTACTTAAGTACCTAATTCCCCTACCTCCAAGGCTTGCCTGCAATACTACTTCTCTAGGAGCCTGGATGAAATGGCAGCAGTATTCTGAGAAGCCAGAACCACACTGTTGAAAAGGAAGAGGTATTACACACATATGAGTTCTTGCTATTGGACTAAATAGCTTGAACAAAACTGAGAAACCAATAGGAAGTCATCAAACAGAGAAAGGGAAGGTAGACCACTTTGACATCCTCTACAGCTGCAGTCCCCAACCCCCGGGCCCCAGACTGGACATCTGTTAGGAACCATAGAGAAATGCTGGCTAGCCAAAACATGTCACCTGAACTAAACATTTTGTAAGATGTGATTAAAATTATCAACCACATTAAAGTGCATGCCCTTAACTTACATCTGTCCATGCAGTTCTGTGAGGAGATGGACGCAGAGCACACGTCCTCTCTTAAACACAGACATGAGATGGCTTTCTAAAGGTAGATCACTGGCCAGAGTTTTGAGTTATGAGAGCTGCTCCAGAGATTTCTTTTAGAAAAACAGTCACCACTGACAGCACATTTCAGTGACACAGAATGGGTCACAAAACTTGCTTACTTGTATAACATATTCAACCTACTCAACAAACTCAATCTGTCACATAGCAGGAGAACAACTGTGCTCAAGTTGGCAGATAAAGTGGCTGCATTCAAAGCCACTGGAATTATGGGAGTGACAAGTCAACACTGGGATTTTTGATATGTTTCAAATATTAACAGATATTGAAAGAGACTGAGCCAGGGCCTTCTTTCTCCCAACTGCTGCATGATCAACTATCTCAGCTTTCAAAAGAGTTTGGGCATTATTTCCCAACCACAAAAGACCCCAGAACTGAGAAGGAATGAATCCGCAACCCATCTCAGAATAAGCCAGGTAAACTGACTTCGTCCATGCTAGAAGAGGATCAAGTGTTTCAGATTGCAAATGACAGTGGCCTTAAAAGTATGTTTAAGACAACTTCAAATCTCCATACCTTCTGGATGAAAGTCAAGGCAGAATATCCTGAGATTGCCACAAAAGCCCTGAAAAGCCTGCTTCCATTTCCAACATCCTATCTTTGTGAAGCAGGGTCTTCTGCAGTGACAGCAACCAAAACGAGATTACGGAGTAGACTGAACATAAGCAATACATTTAGCGTGTCACTGTCTCCGATCAACCCTAGATGGGACCAATTACTTGCAGAAAAACCAGCTCAGGGATCCCACTGATTATACATTATGGCAAGTTGTGTAATTATTTCATTATATATTACAATGTAATAATAATAGAAATAAAGTACACAATAAATGTAATGCGCTTGAATCCTCCCTAAACCGTCCCTCCCCTCCACCCTGGCCCCATGCAAACATTGTCTTCCATGAAACCAGTCCCTGGTGCCAAAAAGGTTGGGACTGCTGCTCTACGGAGTTCCCACCTTACCCGCATACTCCTAACAAAAATGAATATTGATCAAATAGGCATTTCCACATTTAAGTCCCTAATAGGTCCGGGGTAGGGCCAAGGACCTGCATTTCTAACTTCCCAGGTGACCGCTGCTGCTGCTAGTCTAAAGATTACACAAAAAGATTATTTTTAAACTTAAAATAATCACACTTCACAAAAAATTAAATATACAGGCAGAAATCTAACAAAATATGTAAAGGATTATATGGAGAAACTACACAACTCTGATGAAAGAAACCAAAGACAATCTAAATAAAGAGATAACGCACATTCATGAATAGGAAGAGTCAATATTCTTAAGATGTCAGTTCTTCCCAACTTAATATACAGAGTCAATGCAATCATAATCAAAATCCCAGCAACTTATTTTGTGGTATTGACAAACTGATTCTAAAGTTTATACCTGACTTCAAGACTTAACACAAAACTATGATAATCAAGACATTATTTGTGAAAGAATAGACTATTACATCAATGGAAAAGAAATAGAGAGGCCAGATATAGACCCACACCAATATAGTCAACTATCTCTGATAAAGAAAAAAGGGTAATTCAATGGAGAAAGGATAGTCTCTTCAACAAATAGGGATGGAAAAACTAGATACCCACATGCAAAAAATAAATCTAGATAGCACTCTGGGAGGCCAAGGCAGGTGGATCGTTTGAGCTCAGGAGTTCGAGACCAGCCTGACCAAGAGCGAGACCCCATCTCTACTAAAAATAGAAAGAAATAAGCTGGTCAACTAAAAATATATATTAAAAAAATTAGGCCGGGCGTGGTGGCTCACGCCTGTAATCCTAGCCCTCTGGGAGGCCGAGGAGGGTGGATCGCTCGAGGTCAGGAGTTCGAGACCAGCCTGAGCGAGACCCCATCTCTATACTAAAAATAGAAATAAAAATTAGCTGGACAACTAAAAATATATATACAAACAATTAGCCAGGCATGGTGGCGCATGCCTGTAGTCCCAGCTACTCGGGAGGCTGAGGCAGTAGGATCGCTTAAGCCCAGGAGTTTGAGGTTGCTGTGAGCAAGGCTGACGCCACAGCACTCTAGCCAGGGCAATAAAGTGAGACTGACTCAAAAAAATAAATAAATAAATAAATAAATAAATCTAGACTCTACACCCTTCACAAAAATTAAACTCAAAATGGATCATAGATGTAAATGTAAAATGGAAAAAATATAAAACTCCTAGAAAATAACATACTAGAAAATCTAGGTGACCTTAGGTTTGGCAATAACTTTTTAGATACAATACAAAAAACATGCTCCATTAAAGAAAAAATTGATTAGTTGGGCTTCTTTAAAACTAAAAATTTCTGTTCTACAAAAGATACTGCTAAGAAAATGAAAAGAGGAGCCACAGGTTGGGAGAAAATCTTTGCAAAACACATATCTGATTAAGGTCTGGCATCCAAAATGTATAAAGAACTCTTTAAATTTAACAATAAAAAAATTAAAAATAAACAAAAGACCTGAACAGATACCACACCAGAGAAGATATACAGGTGGCAACTAAACATATGAAAAGATGCTCCACATCATATATGATTAGGGAATTGCAAATTACAATAGCAATGAGGTGCCACTACACACCCATAAGAATGGCTAAAATCCCAAACACTGACAAGACCAAATGCTGGCGAGGATATGGAATGAACTCCTATTCGTTGCTGGTGGGAATACAAAATGGTGCAGTCACTTTGGAAGATAATTTGGCAGTTTCTTACAAAAGTAAACATACTCTAAGAACATGAGCCAGCAACTCAACTCTTCATTATTTACCCATGAGTTGAAAACTTATGTCCACACAAAAAACTATACAGAAACGTTCACAGCAGTTGTAGGGACCATCCCTGGGCAAGAATTAGCTTGAGCCCAGAGTCAGCGAAGCTGGACCCGCTTCTTGGGTCCAAAGGTCAATAGGTACAGAACACTCCTTGACGCCAGAAGTCAATAGGGCCGGAGGCGGCCTATTGACTGCTGGCCTATTGACTGCTGAATGCTCCCTGGAGCTAGAGGTGAATGGCCTATTGAACAGACAAACTGTTCCCTATGGCAAATAGCCAAGGGCCTTAGGTCCTGCACACAAGCCAAGGCATGTCTCATTGTCTTGCAGGTGGTAATGAGGTCCAAAGGTTAACATGCAAATGTCTACCTTCCATTGAGCAATTTCCATAAGAAATGGAACATATCACCTCAGGACTCTAAAGATAGTCACGTACCAGAAAGTAGCTGCTAGACAAAAGGAGTATAAAAATAAAGCGACTGATGCTTTTCGGCGCTGCAGTCTTGTACCGTCTTTGTGTGTCTATGTGTTTCTTTCTGTGTTCATCCCCCGTTCTGTAATAGGGCCACTACAGCAGTTTTATTTATAAATGCAGAAACTTGGAAGCAACCAAGATGTCCTTCAATAGGTGAATGGATAAATAAACTGTGGTATATCCACACAATGGATTATTCAGCTCTAAAAATAAGTGAGATATCAAGTCATGAAAAGACTTAGAGGAACCTTATGTGCATACTGCTAAGTAAAAGACACGAATCTGAAATGGTTACATACTGTATGATTCCTATCATATGACATACTGGAAATTTCAAAACACAGTAAAAAGAAAGATCCGTGGTTGTTATGGTTTTGGTATTGTAGAAGAAATACACTGAGCACAAGGGATATTTAGGGCCATGAAACCATTCTGTATGGTGATATTGCAATGGCAGATACATGATATTACACATTTGTCAAACTCATAGAATGTGAAACACAAAGAGTAAATCCTAATGTAAACTATGAACTTTACTTAATACTGTTTCAATATTAACTTACTAATTATAACAAATGTACCACATTTAAAAGATGTTAATAGGGAAAACTGCATGGGGGGTGGGGAGAAAGGCAACAAGAGATCTCTCTGTACTTTTGACTCAATTTCTCTATAAAGTAAAACTCCTCTAAAAATTGAAATCTACAATAGTTTTTTAAAATTCTACTTTAAACATAAGGAACAGCTTTAACATAGATTTCAATAACACAATCATTTATCTAATATAAATGAACCATATCTTATTTTTCATAGTGGAGAAACAGAATATTAAATGGATAATTTGGGTGCGTGCGCATAGGTCGGGTCGGAGGAGAGGTCGCTCTCGCCCCTGCTAGAATCTGTCCTTACGATAATCAAGTGAAAGAATGATGAGCTTCATCTGTGGATTGCAGTCTGCTGCTAGAAACTGTGTTTTCTTCCCATTTAATTCACTAGCCAACTGGAGAAAATGTAACACATTACTGGTAACCTCACCAGACTGTCATCAAGTACAAATTAACCGTACAGTAATAAGTATCCGGGCCTGGGAGTAAGTCAGTGTAATAGGTTGACTTTTCTGTCTGGAAACTTTACTTTTTATAGGACTTTTAAAAACAAAAGAATAGCATGCCTCCCAAGTAGCAAAAGTAAGGAAATCTGGATGACTGCCAGCAAATATACTGCATGGAATGACTCTTTTTCAAGACAGCTGCTGATAAAAGAAGTTACAGTAAGTAGTTCCTGCTCTTTGCATTGTCTAAGCTGTTCTTCCATAAGAGCTGTCAGGTGTTTCCACACTTCTCCACGGTTTCAAGCTGCTCCAGTTCCTTTTTTTTTTTTTTTTTTTTTTTGAGACAGAGTGTCACTTTTGTTGTCCGGGCTAGAGTGAGTGCCATGGCATCAGCCTAGCTCACAGCAACCTCAAACTCCTGGGTTTAAGCGATCCTACTGCCTCAGCCTCCCCAGTAGCTGGGACTACAGACATGCGCCACCATGCCCAGCTAATTTTTTCTATATATATTTTAGTTGTCCAGACAATTTCTTTCTATTTTTAGTAGAGACGGGGTCTCACTCTTGGTCAGGCTGGTCTCGAACTTCTGACCTCAAGCGATCCACCCGCCTCGGCCTCCCAGAGTTGCTAGGATTACAGGCGTGAGCCACCGCGCCCGGCCTCCAGTTCCTTTCTTGTTGATTATTCTTAAACCAGTGCAGAAGATATTTGCAATCATTGTAGGCAGGGGCATAAGGAAATGGTGGCAGGCACTTCCTCCTAACAAGAAGGAACTATTTAAAGAAAGCATAAGGAAGAATAAATGGAAGTTATTCCTTGGTTTGAGTAGTTTTGGATTAGTATTCATAGTGTTTTGTTTTACTCACCTGGAAGTGAGTCCAATCACAGGAAGAAGCAAGCTACTGTTGTTGGGGAAAGAGCATTTCAGACTTTTATCAGAACTGGAATATGAAGCATGGATGGAAGAATTTAAAAATGATATGCTAACTGAGAAAGATGCCCGATATCTGCCTGTTAAAGAAGTGGTTTATCATCTAATTGAATGTAATAAAGATATCCCAGGAATCTCTGAGATCAATTGGATTATTCATGTGGTTGATTCCCCGGATATAAATGCCTTTGTGCTTCCAAATGGACAAGGGTTTATTTTCACTGGGCTTTTAAATAGTGTAAATGATATTCATCAGCTTTCCTTCTTTCTGGGCCATGAAATAGCACACGCAGTACTTGGGCATGCTGCAGAAAAGGCTAGCTTGGTTCATTTATTGCATTTCCTAGGTATGATTTTTCTCACAATGATTTGGGCCATTTGTCCTCAAGATAGTTTGGCAATTTGGGGCCAGTGGATACAGTCTAAACTGCAGGAGTATATGTTTGATAGACCATACAGTAGAACACTGGAAGGCTGAAGCTGACAAAATCGGACTACAACTTGCTGCAAAGGCTTGTGCAAACGCTTGTGTGGATGTAAGAGCCAGTTCAGTGTTTTGGCAGCAGATGGAGTTTGCAGATAGCCTCCATGGTCATCCCAAGTTGCCAGAATGGTTATCTACACATCCTTCTCATGGAAATCGAGCTGAGCACTTGGATAGACTTATACCTCAGGCTCTCAAAATTAGAGAGATATGTAATTGCCCACCACTTTCTGGACCAGACCCCCGATTACTATTCAAACTCAGCATGAAGCATTTTCTTGAAGAACCAGAGAAAGAAGACCTAAATACCACTGTTAAGAAACAGAAAATGACTACTCCTTCTACTCAAAAACAGGAGAAAATTCCATTAACATACATAGTTGAAAAAAGAACTGGCAGTTGATTTAAAATTTATGAGACAAAGGATATATGAAGAATATAGTAATCCTTATCATTTTTATGTCACTTTTTAAAAAATGATGTTTGAAATGGAAAAAAATGGCTATTCAAGGTCAAATCATGTACACTATAGATATTAAATAAATTCTTTGAGGTATTTATTTTTCATGAAATATTGATGTATTTTAATCTATTTTAAAATATCTTCAATGAGGAAAATGTCACAGAATAAATTTATATTACACATTAAAAATAAATAAATAAATAGATAATTTGGTTAAGAACACTAAAGACCACAATTTCTGTCAATATGTTCAACAACCCAGTTTAATCTCCTACAAAATTTTTCACTGAAATAAACAGGGATGGGATTTCTACATTAATTCCTCTTCACCTAATGCCAAACTCACAGGATGGAGGTTTAAGACAGAATAACCAGATCTATTACTTATTTTTACAGCACCAGAAAGCCATGAGATAGAAACTGAAACAGCACAGAATGAATCCAAACATAAAAGACAGGAAAAATCCCCAATATCAGCCATGATCTCAGCTTCAGCCACAGTGTTAGTGACCTACCATCATCATCCTCTCGTTTTCTACCTCGTTGAGTAACTCAGCAAACTCCTTGAAGGACTCAGCTGGAAGGAGAGAATAAAAGATAAAGCAAATTAATCATGGTAGTCGATAGACAAGTGGACAGCAGTCTGTGCAACAGGAAATAGGGACCAATGCCCGAAGCCCACATGGCCACTAGAGGAAGGCGTCAAATCTAAGGCCAACATAATAATGTGTTCCATACCTGTTGAATGTTTCTTTTTTTTTCTTCTTCTTTTCTTTCCCCTTTTTGCTAATCCCCAAACTTGAAGAGTTCTTTCATAGCTAATATTTTATTCAATTCTTACAGCCACTCTCAGGAGTTGCTAGGACTTCTCTCATTTCACAAGTAAGCAAACAGATTAGGGAACAAACAATAGGTTCACTGTGTAAAAAATGGCAGCTCTAGCATCCTGAAACTTCAGTTTAGGTCCCTTCTCCACTATTCACCAATCTGAAAGTGTTGCTGTAAGGACTAAATTAGATGGAAAATGTAGAGTTTTAACACATAGTTGACAAAACATTGCCTCTTCACCACCACTTTGCCAACTTTCTACCCTTTTAATGCCAGTTGTAACAGTTACTGGCAAGGTGACTGGGCAAGTTTCTTTATAAAGAAAAGATAAAGTAAACTAAATAGTCTTTAGTGCCACTTCAAATTCCCCAGCTACTCAGCAGAAGCAAGAAGTATATAAGCAACTAGTATTGAATTAAATAGAACATGTTGAAAGCCTGCATAAACGAATATATCCATATTAATATTTTTAATCAAAAATAGATTTCCCTTTCTAAGAGAAACAAACCGACAACTAGTCCAGCATTCCTAAGTTTAGGACACAAGACAATGGCATTTCTTTCTTCTGAGGATTAAGTTGCTGCACGTATCCAAGGAGCTCACCTTTGAAAATATTGTAAATTAATTCAAAGCTCAACCTTACCATATAGAAGAGAAATGCCATACTCAGAAAGAGTAAATAGTAAAATATGGCAATGTTCATTGATCTTCTGTTCCCAAAACTTTATGCTACAAAAGTAGTCAGTGATTTTTTCTTTTACTCCGGCATTTTTACAGGCAAAATGAGTTTACCTTCACTTCTTGCTTGCACAGAGGCTCAAGTTCAGTCAGAAGTGATTAGAACCTTCTCAGCTCTTTTATGGACAGGTACAAACTCTGGGCATGTGCAATGCCCTACACATGTGCCTGACCTTCTAGACTTCTAAGAATATCCCACAGCTTTTCAAAGCTTTCTAAGAGTATCTCACTCTCCACTTTTTCCTTTTAGGTTTATTGTTTAGCTTTTTGTTTGCTGTTTTATTCTTTTTGCTGCCTGTGGCTAGATGCAGTACTAAACAATAGCCACAAATTCCCTGAAGGAAAAATCATTTAAAATGAGCAGGCCCTGGATCAGTTCAAAGAACATAAGCCCTGTAAGTGATATTTCCCAAATTTCGGGTAACTTCACACGTTTTCGGCCCTCTCCAAAGGCTGCTAGAATGGTGGTTTTCATACTTTCCACGATTGTGCAGAGGTTCGTTTTCAATGCTACTGTGGAGGTGAAGAAAGGGGAGAACATGGCAAGTTAAAATGTCACAAAGCTTGCTGTTTTCTCCATTATTAATCCATTTTTCCTTAATAAACATGCCTTGTACTGTTGCAATAACTTGGTTAATTTCCAGAGTTCTTAAAAAGTTGATTTTGGAAATTCTTGCCAGTGTTTTTGTTGCTTTTATGAAAGATCAGCTTTTTGGAGGTCCTTTCTCCACCTATGCCAGTGAGTAATCTAGATGATCAGAACTTTTTGATTCTTACTTTCAATCAAGTAGAGCTTCAGTGAGCTTCAATAATTGTCAAAACACTTTAAAATTAAGTTGCCAACTGGCCTCCGTAGCTCACATCTGTAATCTCAGCACTTTGGGAGGCCAAGGCTGAAGGATCACTTGAGTTAAGGAGTTCCTGAGACCAGCCTGGGTAACAAAGCAAGACCTTATCTCTACAAAAAAATTCACAAATTAGCCAGGTGAGGTAGTGTGTGCCTGTCATCCTAGCTACTCCAGAAGCTGAGCTGGGAAGATCACATGAGCACAGGAGTTTGAGGCTAGGGTGAGCTATGATCACACCACTGCACTCAAGCCTGGGTTATACAGTGAGACTCTGTCTCAAGAGGAAAAGAAATTAACTTACCAAGTCAAGAAACCCTCATTGCTTGGTGTCTGGACTCTAAAAGGCCCTATGGTATATTTGTTTCTTGATCAGAAGACTTCAAAAGCCTACTTAGGTATACAGCATCAGGCAAGAAGTACACAGCAATGTCAAGATAGCAAGTGACCAGAATGCAGAGGCTATCTAAAAGGCTAAGACTTTTACACAGATTATGTACCTTTGTTGAACTACCTCATTTTATTCATGAGAAAACTGAGGCCCAGAGATTGGAATTAACTTGTCCCAGATCACACAACTAGCTGAATTGTCAGAAGGGGACCACATTTCAATGTTCTCTCTATAGCTTTAAGAACACAAGTTACATCCAGTCAGAACTGAAGTACCTATATCACATTCTTTTCTATATCCATCCAATTTCCAAATACCCCCTCCATGGTGTTGTTTTCTTTCCCCAAACTGTCTCATATTCATTCTTCTTTGTGCCTGTCTATAGTGAGTTGAGAAATGTTTCAAGGGCAAAAGCAGAAGGTTTGGGCAATGGCAATTTCTGGCTTAGAGTCATGAGGTCCTACAAGACCTCTTAATGATATATTTTTAACCAAATACCATGGATAATTACAGCAGCTTCTGAGAGCAAACCCTGCAAATGGCTCTCTAGAATTAATGAGAAAAAATAAGAACCTTTGCAAGATCAGACTGTCCATTAGAGTACTGTGGGAGAAATAGTCATTAAAGAACAGGAAGTCATTAAAGAGGAGGCTTTTGCCCTCTCTTCAGATAAGAGGAATGATGACTAAGAAAACTGGCTCAGAAAATGGAGAAAACAGGCCTGCATAATAATCACCAACACCATCATCAACAACATTCCCTTCCCCACCACCACCACAACCAAGCATGATTTAGAAAACTGACTGTACGTTCTTCAATAATGTCAACCAATCCCAGAACACAAAAAAAGAACCCAGCAAGACTTAATTATCCCTAGAAAATTTCAGGGGAGAAGTTACAAAAAGGTAGGAAAAGTGAGAAGGGAAATGAAATAGGATAGAGGCTTCTCAGTTCTTGTATCACTCATCATAACAATTTTAGGGATGAGAAAACTGAGGTTCACCAAAGTCAAGTAAATTTCCTAACACTGTTATGCACTGTCTTCCAAAAGCATTGTAAATTTCCAATTAAAGCTGACAATATGGATCAAAACGTTTAAAATTCTTTATAATCTTTTACCCAGGAAATTCCATTCTAGGAAACCATGTCTAAAAAATAATCCTGAATACAGGGGGATAAAACGTTATATCCAAAAGTAGGCATTCAACATCATTAAAGACAATGAATAATTGAAAACTAAAAGTGTCCAATAATTGGAGAATTATTATGTATATCCAGTTAATGAACTATTTATTATAGCTATTAAAAAGGAGCATTACACAATATTTTATAAACACAGCAAAATGCCTGTGGCGTCACATTATATTAAAAAAGCAGAATACAAAAACTGGTATGGGAAAAACGTACATATGATTACAACTATGTACAGAAAATTTAGCTTTAGACTAAAAAAAACAGGAAGTTAATACATCAAAATAATTGTAGTCGTTTGTGGAAAGCATAACTGTATAAACTTTTAGAGTCAAGATGAACTGATTTAAAATCTCACTTAAGGTATGTGGCCCTGAACAAGCTTCTTAACTTCCCTTAGCCTCAGTCTACCTCCTTAAAATAGCACTAATGTGTTCAAATACATTTGAGAAATAGTACATACAATAATTCGTTTTCCTTCTCTAACTCCTGAGGGGAAAAAAATTGCTCTAAGAATTAGATAATGTATGCAAAGTATTTTGTACATGGTGAGTGCTCAGCAAATGACAGCTAATAACATTCTTTTTTCTCTGTTTTCCATATTTTTATAATAAAGTATGTTTATGTTATTATTGCAAAGATACTGATAAACTAAATTTTTAATTTTTTAAAAAGCAAATATCCTAAGATCATATAACTAATAAATGTACAGGACAGTCTGAACTCAGGTCCAGCCAAATCTAAGACCATGTGACTAAATCCTACTATCTCCCTATGAAGAAACATTTGCCAAGGTGTTAGAAGGGTTACTGCTGTGGCTATATGGTGAAAGGGACAGGCTAGAGGGAAGAGCTCGAAGGGAAAGATTACTGGAGTCAGTGAGACCTTTATGGGAGAGACCTTTATGACGAAGAAGGAGTGAACAGTAGACAGGCTTGAAACCTGGGTATGTCAAAGGATGCTCCTAAGAAAGTGACACTCATTTTACTCAATCTCAACACGAATATGCAGGGATGTCCTGGGATCATTTTGTACCACTTACTTGACCCTGGTTAGCACCTAACCAGCAGTTAGTCTCCAGATCAATCACATGGGAAATATGGCAGAAGGGTACAAAAAGTCCACATGAATACGACAGGGTGAGACTGATGACTAGCAGTCTCCTCACTCTGCGTGGACACCATCTTCTGTCAAATGCTTCTGTGGGACCTCAGAGGGCCTGAGATCTTTGAAAGCACTCTGAGTTATGCCCTGGTTTGTGAATCCTAGACCACTGACAATGTGGAACTGAGCAACGGCCTCCAGAAAAGCATCTAGTGTTGAGAAATCCCTCACCCGTTTGTGTTCTGAAAAATGGCTACACTGCAAAAGACCACCATTCCCTCACACATGAGACCCATCTCCAACCTTTCTCACCACTCTCATAAGACTTCTTTACCTTGCCTATATAACACCCAAAGATTCCTTCCTTTCCTTTGAGATGTTCCTCAGTAAAGAAGGTTCTCCCTATGGTAACAGCCTAAATACAATCACATCCTTAATTGTCCAATGCATAGTTTTGGTGCTTTGGTTTAATCATCTAAGTTGGATAGGAAGCATTGTCAAAAATAGATGTTTACACTTTCCTAAGTTAAATAAGTAAAATGTTATTAATACACATATTTCAGAAATTATATATTATATAGGAAGTTCTTAAAGAATCATCAATGTACTCGCTATCTCACCTAATACTAGACAAATGTATAGTGTTATCAGTCTTAATATCAACTATTTTTTAAATGTTTGTTAACTTGGTGTAACTTTGTTTCTTTAATTTGGAATTAGCTACTATATCTGAAGATTTTTTCTTTATAAATATTGTATTCATTCATGTTATAAATTAAATGTAATATCTCTGATATTACTCTTCTTTAAAAACGGGGTTAATTGTTATGTTTATAGATGTCTGATAAAAACTTTTTTTGAATTGACATTTCTCTCATTCTGTATGTCCCTGAAACCACATGTCCTTTTCAGTTACATCATTATTCTTATAATGAAACTTCATCAGAACTTCCATTTTTGAAAATGATCACTAGTAACTTAGCCACAGCCATTTTAAGTCTTTTCTCATCTATAGTTTATGTTTAAATCTAATCCTTCTCTGTATGTATTTACAATTAGCTATAGGCCAAACTGCTTCATTTTTAACAAGAGGAACTTGTTCAGAATCCCATGGAAGAGGACAACTACAACAGGTAGTTTTGTGTACAGGCTTCTGAAGACATCCGATGAAGAAATTTATGACCATATAAGTGAATCAGTATGGATTTTGAGAACTCTAATCAGCAATCAGCTGGGTTCATAAGACTGCTAATTCAACATAAGCAGAAAAGAATTACATAGTACTGAATGAACTGATGAAAGATGATTGGGGGTTTTGTTTAGAGTATTACTGATGATTTAATTTTCCAGTGTTTGGATACACACAAAACCAATTTCTCTTATTTTGTAAGCTACTTATACCTCATACCAATTACTACATTATCTTTGTAAACTGAAATGAAACATTCATAAATGATAGTCTCTCTTCCAAATCCCCTCCAGGGCTCAGAAACTCTTACTAAATATTCTTATTTCCATGGCAATGTAAGTATTAATATTTTCATAGGCTTAATAAAAATCTGTCCTCTTTGTTACAAAGATGGGATTAGAAACATTGATTAAACAACCAAGGCCTCCCCTAGAATGACATATCTGAAAACGATGCTGATTAAATTAGATATCACCACTTCTAAGGAACTACAGTTGACAATATGGATCCAATGTATACAAAGCCCTCTTGGGAAAATTGGCCTGCTATCTGCCTTACAGAGTTCCCAGCCTTATAGGTAAGGATAGCATCCTTCCTGTCAGGTCCAGAAACCTTAGGATATTTTGGAAACCTTCAGAAGAGCTGAATTCACCCAGCCTTACACATACCAGCTTCTGAGGCTAAGGACATTTCTCAAAATCCAATCTGAGATTCCTTATGAAAATGTTCAGCAAAGCAAACATATAAAGACCCATGTGTATACCCTGTTGGTGGGAATGTAAATTAGTAAAACCTCTATGGAAATCAGTATGGAGATTTCTCAAAGAACTCAAAGTAGATATACGATGAGATCCTACAATCCCACTACTGGATATCTTGCCAAAAGAAAAGAAATCATTCTATCAAAAAGGTACCTACATTCATATGTTTATGACAGCAAAATTCACAATGGCAAAAATATGAAATAAACCTAAATGCCCATCAACCAATGAGTAGATTAAGAAAATATGGTGTGTGTGTGTATGTATATATATACACACACACATATATATAACATGAAGTACTACTCAGCCATAAGAAATAAAAATCATGTCTTTTGCAGCAACATGGATACAACTAGATATCATTATCATTAAGAGAATTAACTCGAGAACAGAAAAATAAAGGCCGCATATTTTCACTTATACGCTGGAGCGCTATGGCTGTACAAGAACACACACAGTGGTATAATGGACATTGGTGACTCAAAAGAGGGGAGGATGGGCGACATGAAGGGTGAAAACTTACTGGGTACAACGTGCACTATCTGGGTGATGGGTACACTTGAAGCCCAGACTTCACCACTATACAATATATACATACATGTAAATGGAATTCAACTTGTATGCCCTAAATCTATTGAAATAGGACGCCAGGACGCAGGTGCACGTCGCTTGGCAGCCAGGCAGCGCCTGTGCAGAGCGGAGCCTCAGCGGGCACTCCAGCCCCCGCCTTTGGTTGGCCACAACCAATCAGGCCCCGAGGCCGGAGGGGCGGGGCCTGGCTGGGGCACGGCAGGCTACACACGCTACAAGCGACACACGACACTTCCGGCCGCCATCTTGCACCTGCTGAGGAGCCGTTGTAGACAAGACGTCAGAGAAGTTAGTCAAGAAGTCGGAGATGGAGAACAAGGGAGCAGCCGCTATGCTGTCGCCAGCTCTGCAGATAGCCGTGGTGTGCTCCAGCAACCAGAATCGGAGCATGGAGGCGCACAACATCCTCAGCAAACGAGGATTCAATATTCGGTCCTTCGGAACAGGGAATCGTGTGAAGCTTCCAGGACCATCACACGACAAGCCAAATGTTTATGATTTCAAAACCACATATGATGAGATGTACAACGATCTTATTAGGAAAGACAAAGGACTCTATACACGGAATGGCATTTTGCATATGTTGGCCAGAAATAAGAGAATCAAGCCTCGGCCAGAGAGGTTCCAGAACTGCAAAGATCAGTTTGATCTGATCTTCACTTGTGAAGAGAGAATCTACGACCAGGTGGTGGAAGATCTGAATTCCAGAGAACAGGAGACCTGCAAGCCAGTGCACGTGGTCAATGTGGATATCCCAGACAACCAGGAAGAGGCCATCCTCGGGGCGTTCCTCATCTGTGAGCTGTGCCAGCGTATCCACAGCTTGGAAGACGTGGATAACGACATTAGTCAGCTGCTGCTGAAGTTCGAGAAGAAGAGTGGCAGGGCCTTCCTGCACACGGTGTGCTTCTACTGAAGCCCATGCCCACCTGCCCTCCGGAAGCCGTTTTTCTGGGACTCCTTTCGTTAACGCTTTTCTTTGTTAATACTTTTCCTTCTGATGTTTGTTTTTACTTTTAGGTATTCTGCTGGTGGACAATAGTGTTACCCAATTAACTGTACGTGTGAAATGACAAGATATACATAAATGCCAGGTTAAAAACAATCAACTTTTTCTAACCCACTATTACTTATGAGTGGGATATATTAATTGTAAAGGTTTTCTCTTTAACAAAAAGGAAAAAAAATGGATTATAGTGCACTTCTCATGACATCCCTGTATCCTCAATTGTGCCTATCTCCTTCCCTTCCCTCCACCCCTAACTAGGTAGACTGTACAGTTATCTGAATAAAGCAACCAACCATTGTTAGCTTACTGGGAAAGAACCTAGAATTGTCTAATAAATAGAATCTGCTGGTCAAAAAGAAATGTATTGAAATTAAAAAATAAAGGTTTTTTTTTAAACACCCATATGGTGATTTGTCATCCTTGCTGTAACTATGTAAGTAAATCAGACCATATGCAGTAAAACTGGCCTTATTTTATTTTTTTATCGAGAATAATTTTTCTTTGAGATTAACTTCAATCAAAAGAAGAGGATTTTGTTGTGTTTCACTGGAAAACAATTCATAGTTTATAGCGCACCCTTTTTGGTTATCAGAGTTTTCCCCTATTCCTTTGTCTTTAAGCTATTTTTCACCTCCTTTTTAATTGTCGTTAACCAATGAGGGTACAAACTTATCTGGTTGAGATTTAATTCACTTCCCTCTTGTTCCCTGGTAAATTGGACTGGAACCTGTTACTTTGTCCAAATTAGACATTACTTACTAAATTTTCTATTCTTCCCATTCCCTGCAGTATCTGGCTACAATCCTCCAAATTAACACTTCCAATTTTCCCCCTCCTATCTGAAGTGGAGTCATAGAGAACTAAAATTTGAATGCCCAGATCCCTGTAGGGACTCCAGATTGTCTTTTATTTGCTCTTTTCCTCAAGATCTAAAAAAAAAAAAAAAATTCTGTGTGCTTAAAGTCTAACAACTTGATATAAACCTCCAAGAGCATGCCACCACAGCAGACCATGCATTGGGCTAGAATGTCCCCCAAAAAGCCATTGCCTGAACTAAGGAAGTCTGGAAAAATATTCAGTTCATGCATGACCTCACTAAGTTGCCCAGGCTGTTCTCGAACTCCTGAGCTCAAGCAATCCTCCCACTTCAACCTCCCAGAGTGCTACACCTGACTCTTTAACACAACCTTTTATATTAATATTTTCCTATTTCACTTTAGCCATCTTTCTTTTAAGATGCCTCAGCTACAAGACCCTAAAACAATTAATCTTTGCCATCACCTCTCAACAGACGGTTCAACTAGTTTTACAGAACATCACCAACAAGAGTCCTCAATAGACTAACTTCTTAGACCCTTGTTCATACCAATCAAGAGGTTTATGGCCTGCCGTGAATTGTTCAGCAATGAATAATATTCACATTCAACTAAAGTTGGCGGACGGTGCTGACAATGTTGAACTTTATGTGAACGCTTACCTCCCAGAAATCAGGAATAGATGCCTGATGGAACTTTCTATCTGCAAGTTTGACCTTACATCAATCTTTATGGTCCACAAAGTAGTTTCTTCAAATATGTTAGGATGACTGGAGTAGACATATAATTTAAACTCTGAGATTTAGAAACACTACTTTTCTTTCCGCCCCCCGCCCCCAGGCATAAAAAAAAAAAAAAAAACCTGCTAAAACCTGATGAGTGCCACCTTCTAGAGAAGATACAGAAAGCCAAATGCACAGAATAAAGGATGGTGTTACCAGAGTTCACCTCATGGATTCACCAGCTCTGGTGATGACAAGACTGAAATTCAAGGTTAAAATGACACTCTCCAATGAACCCCACCAAATAATCCCCCAGGTTTTTAAGGTTGAGGAAATATGCCTGAGTTCTCCTTCATGATTTCTTCCCATCTGTGTATTATTCCTGATAAACTGCAGGATACAATGCAAATTCTTTCATGAAGGATCTGAGGCTCTTCACTATCTAAACTGGTATCACAAACTCACTGGCTGCCTATATGTGCCCAACATGTTTTATTTGGCCTGCACGGTGTTTTAAATTTGACTTAATTTCTAACACTTAAAAAGGGACATTGTACATAAAATGTCTGAACATTTCCTTCTGGGGAAAAATCAGATATTCTGGCAACATTGGGTGGGCCTACATTTTCAGATAGCAACAATCACTGGAGCCCATTCAAGGATGCTGGAGCATGCCTTTTTCTGTTTGCAACAAACCCACCACCATTACTAAGTCATTGAGACAATTTCAGTTGCCATCCTATATTTAGCTAACTTTGCTTCTTTTCATCACCTAAGGCTCTAATTTAGCCCTTAAACACCTTTCCTGGTTTCTGTCTAAACCTGCTCTACTCTCCAGTCACATTCAATTACTTCCAGTTTCAAGAAAAATAATCTCAGTCCCCTCACATGTGCCTGTCTATATTTCTTTTCTCTGCCTGTCTTTTCCTAGACCTCACTCATTTTTCAGAAATTCAACTCAGATCAGGACCAGTACAGGGACGAGGCAAGAGAGGCACCTGGGCTGCAAACTTTAAGAAGACATATTCACCTGAACCCACACCTGCAAAACCTGAGCATAGCTGCCTACTTAAATCTGAGACCTAGCCACCTCATTTGCCTCACCCTAGCCCTGGAACTGACTCAGATATCACTCCTCTGAGAAGCCTTCCTCGTTTATTCTCCCCATCACCCTGGCCTCAGACAGACACACACATATCCCAATCTCAATCAGGCACTACTATGTGCCTACCTCTACCATAGTACTTATCACATTGTGTTGCAATCATCTGTTTATTCATCTGCCTCCTTCAATAGACTATGAGCTCCTTGAAGGCAAGGACATGTGTCCTGTGTTTCTGAATGCCCAGACTATATCATGTAGTGGACACTCTGTAACTATTTACTAATGACCAAACATACACATCAGGGACAAGTAAATTCTCTGAAGCCTATGACGGAAACATTATTTTTCCTAGCTCTTGGTAGTGTGATAACAGAGGAAGTCTTTTGCCTATAGTTCTTCTTAAAGCTTACATGAATGGAAGTTCCATGAGGAGGGGCATTATAGCAGGTGCTCAATAAAATGTTATTGACTGAATCAACTGGGCTTTATGAGACACAGGTTCTAGGAGTAAACACGGCACTATCTAGCTGTGTGAAAATTAAAAACTCATTACTCACCTCTAAATCTGTTTCCCCATTTGTTGAATTGAGGAGTGAACTAGCTTAGTATTTTCTCTCTACCCCCCCCCATTAACTTATGTAAAGTGCTTCGAATGATAACTGCTATTTGGTAACACTCTAAAAGTTTCAGCCTTTTTCCTCTTCTAACCAGCAAACCTCATTATTCAAGCAAATTCTTCCATGGAAACCTTATGGAAGACACTGAGGATCTAAGGAGCACAGTTTGAAAAAGCCTGAGACGTATCCTGGGGTTTACAAAATGCTCACCAATGTTATGATAACTATGCAGAAATCAGGGCCCAGGGCTATATACTACAGAGATTCTGGTTCTTTGGGTCTATGATAGGTCCTCTGGAACAACATCCCCAGGTGACTCTGCTATGAAGCTATACAAGAAATAAATGAAGTAGTACTCTTTAATATCCCTGCCAACATGGATATTTTATGATTCTACATTTTCTTTTTGTTAATTTGGGAAATACAATTTCAAAGCAACACCATTTTCCACAAATTAGCTTCTACCACGTTCCCAGGAGGATCAGTAATAATTATGAGTTATTGGCCACCAGCTACATGCCATTGAGCTAAATGATTTACATACAATCTCTGATATATGTATCCTCTGATTCCTCCTCACAACCTTCTGAGGTAGATTATACTACCTCTACTTTACAGATGAGGAAAAGAGGCTCAACAAGCTCAAGTAACGTTGCCAAGATCCCATCGCTACAAAATAAACCTCAAATCTGAAGCAGACACAAGACTCCCTATACACCTGGGATTTCCTTTGTTTACTGAACCAGAGGTAGAGAAAAGGCCAGACAATGCAAATGGAAGGCATAGATATCTTGCTCTAAAGCAGTGACAAATATCATGGTTGGGTCAATGAGACACCCCCCTCCCACTTGTCCCTGTTGTACAGACTATTCAGAGTAGATCTAGAGCTGATCATCAAAGGAAGAAACTCCTCAGCGAGTCCTCAGACTTCCTGCACATGCTCTAGGAATCACTGTCATCTCTGCTAGATAACTGGTACCTACAATGGGGTTAATGCTGAGTTATTTCTTGGAGCCATAAAGAAAAATCCATTATGGAAAGGCCCTCTGCACATGTAATGTGAAATCCAAAAGCACAACCCAAAATTCCATCCTAACTGTACTTTTACCATTTTTTCCAGTGAAACAGAAGATGTACTGATTCAGGGCCAGTAGTATTGGCAACTGGAGGGCATGGCACACTCAGCAGTCTCAGCTTCCAAAGCTGCTGCTCTTTCCAACAATAGCTTCCCAGTAGGGTCCCCAAGAGTTTTTCTCAAAGCCTCCAAAGAACCTCAGCCTCAGCTGTTGAAGCACTGGCTCTTCCTCTCATTACCACCATAAATCCCAGCTTTCAAAATGACAGATTCAACAAGGACAATGACCATGACAGGCCAATGAATTTTCAAAATCTCTCTTCAGTCTCCATTAATAAAAGCCACTTCATTGAGTCAGCATCCCTCAGAACAATGGACAAATGATAACTAGGAGCTTCTGAAGTCGGCAGGCAAATGGTCACTGAGTTAAAAGAGTTATTGTAAATCATACATTAAGAAGCAACGATGTCACGGGCAGCAGCTCTTATGGAGCCCAGACACCCACAGGAACCTGGCAGCACCAGGGAGTCATTTTTTATTTTTCTTTGTAAATCATTATGCTCAAGCTCACACACCCTCATTTCCATGCATAGCACTAGTTGACATTTGTGGTGAAGTTTAGGGGTGAGGGAGCTGAAGCACAAAGTTCAACATAAAGGATGATATGGGAAAGGTCTCTCAGCTCTGTTGGTTGGCTTTGGGGCAAATAGAACCTGTTCAAAGTCAGACCCTTCTAGCAGAAAAAGAAAGCATTTATGAAATTCCATGTGCCATTTATTTCCAAATCTTCAAAGTCATCAATTAACACAGTGACTGCCACACTAGGGAAAAAAAAAAAAACACACTTTTCCCTGGGGCCACAGTGTTTTATTAAAACAAAATAATCCTTTGTAATTTGTTATTTTTTATTGTTTTCTGTGTGTGAGTTAGATGCAATGCAATCCACATTTTTAGAATTAAATTGTCAATATTAATTGTAACAATAAGAACATCAACAAGTAAGATTTTCATGAACCAACTGCAGGGTTTTTCTTCATAAGGCCCTGGGCTCAAAACTAGCCTGAGTTAAATACAACTCAGATGGCAGTCAATGTGTTAACTGGCAAGTAGCAGTTATTTTAAGAAAGAAGTACAAAGAAGTCAAAGCTTATATTAACAATAGTGTTGAAATAAGTAACATTTATTTAGACACTGTGCACACTTGGCATCAATTATCTAACCTCTTTTACAAGATGAGAAAAATAAACAGAGAGGTGAAGTCACTGGCCAAGGTTACAGAGCTAATAAGCTATAGAGGTAGGGTTCAAATCTGTGCTATTTCATTCCAGAGCACGTTAACTTTTAACATGCCTTTGGACCAGGATAGATTTGCCAAAGTCGAATGAAATTGAGTAAATAAAGAAATAATCAAAACACAAATATCTGCCTCATTAGTTACACAGACATTTACCCAAAATACTCATCAATCTTAATCTCATAAAAATACTCATTATAGTAGTATTTACAATAGTGAAAAATTGGAAATAAGCTAAATATCCAAAGATCATTAAGTATTAAATAACATATAGCTCCTACAATAATGAAATTCAAATGCACCCATTATTTGTTGATATAGCAAAATATATTGAACATCTACTATATACCAGGCATTCCTTTATGTGCTGGGGAAACAGCAGTGGATAAAACAATGCCCTCCAATTACCCCCAAGAATTTCAAATGACATGGGAAAACGTGCATGATAAAATCTTAGGCTAAAAAAAAAGAAATTATGTATTTAGTATGAACTAAATTGTATACAAAGGAAAACAAGTACATGTAGAAGAAAAGACTTAAAATATACCGGTATGTCCAATAAACTTGTGTTCAGAAATATCTTATTAGCACAGGTAATTTTATACTTCTATCCATTATTCAAATATACTACAATAGCCACTATTAGTAATAATACATTGTTATAATTTATTTCTGGGGCTTATAAATATAAATGTGTTACTAACTTGTTCCAGTAACATTAGAGCATTTATAATGTGCTCTAATAGTGACGTAATTCAATGTTCTCATACATCAAATGCCTTAAACTCTTTAACTCAAGAGTCAGCAAACTTTTTCTTAAACAGCCTGAAGGTATATATTTTAGGGTTTGAGGGCCATCCAGTTTCTGTCACTATTATTCAATGTTGTTGTTGTGCCACAGAACCATCCGTAGACAATACTTAAATGAATAAGAGTAGCTATGTACCAATAAAACTTTAAAACAGGTGGTGGGCTAGAATTGACTCAAGGGCCATAGTTTGTCAACCCCTGCTTTAACAACTAACAACTAATACAAACACAAAGTTCTTTTTACTTCCACTGTTCAACATTCCTTTTATAACATTCTTGAGAGAGAGACAGTTACCCCATTTACCCCATTTTACAGAGGACAAGACTGAGTGCAGATAGGCGAAATATCTTATCCAAGATTACATGGCTAAGAGTGAGTTGTTAAATCCAATTCCCAAAGGAGAAGGCAAACCTATTACCTAAAGTTATACATATAAATGCTAATTTTAAACCTTCTAGGGGAATTTGTTCCTTAGAAGAATCTTACTCCAAATCATTTTGTGAAATAAACCAAAAAAAAAAAAAAAAAATCACTCCTTAACTTACCTTTTACAAAAATATCTATTTTCACATATTAGATGCTTTAATGAAAATTTCCCCACCAGACTGACTGAGTCAAAGGCCTCAGTGGAAGTTTAAGGGATAAACTTCTGATTGCTCTTGTGTGAGGGGGAAATGGGACTGACAGGCCATGTTTCCTTATCCTTCCAAGCCTCCCGGGGCTTGGTACCAGACCATGGGGGACGAAGATGTCCAGATGCTCTGTACCCACAAACCAAAAAGGCTACATGGTCTCAGGCCTGCCTCAAGAGGCACTTGCCCACATACAGATAGACTTACCAATGTTAATCTCGTCGTCAGTCAGAGTGTCTCCAATGAAATCAAACTGAAATGACTGCAGTGTCTGGGAAAATTTCTGAACAGCAGAGGAGTAATCTGTAAAGGAAGGGGAACAAGAGAAATGGTCAACACTGCTAGCCTTTGACCTATTTCCTTCCCATCTGTTACAGTAGATAAGAGAAGAGCAAACAGAATTGCTCCCAGCAGGTAGCAGCTTGCATTTAATGAAGTTAAACAAAATATCAGACTTTCAAGTAAAAAAAAGAAGTTTGAATTAAAATCACAAGTTAAAGTTCAGTAATGTCCTTCTTAAAAGTTATGGGACATGTTTTTATCTTCAATCCCTCTCCTTTCTGACCTGTTCTACCAAAGCCTGGAAACTCTGAAATGACTTAGTTGCACTCTTAAGAGGGTCTCCGTAAGCATTTACTGAGCCCTCATTATGGGCAATATACTACATGCTTTCTCACCAAAATATATCCACAATCATTACACAAAGAAAGAATTAGCTCCATTTTATAAATGTGGAGCTCAAGTTCCAAAGCTAGCTAGCAAAGCTGGAAATAGAAGCCAAGTGGTCTGTCTGTCTGTCTCTGCAAGGCCCTTTCCATGACAACACAGATACAACCTGGACATTCTACATGTTAACCAGATGGCAGCATGTCAACCTTCGGCCAAAGGAAGAGATTTAACTTGTTCACGAGTATTTATGAAGAGACCTAAGAAAGCAATGAATGAAAAAAATGAGTGTAGCATGGCTAGACAAATGCTTCTATTTTCGGTCAGTGATTTTCAATTTTAGTACACAAAATTTAATGATGGTATAAAATTAAGTCACTTTGAGCTACACTTTTGATAAGTTATCTTTATTAAAATTTTAAAAAGCTGGCCTTCCCCAAGAGATCCAGCCAGACTCTTGGTGACCCTTGCTACTCTAAGAGTGGTTATCAGGCCAGCAGCATGATCATTACATGGGAGCTTGAAGGAAATGTACATTTGTAGGCCCCATCCTAGACCTAATAAATCAGAAATTGCATTTTTATACAAGTCCTAGGCATGCATGCACTCTTTAAAGTTTGAGTAGTACTGCTCTCACCAACTAAGCTAACCTGTCTTATAGGAAAAGTTCAACCTTGTTGATTATTTTTGGTTCCCTTTTCCTATTTTCTTCTTTTGCTCCTAGTTTCATCCTCATCCTCCACCTTCAAATCTATCAGACACATGGGCTTACTGAGCCTGAGTATTTACTCTCAGGCTAAGGTAAATGGAGACAAGGCAAGCAACAGTACACACACCCTCAAATGAAAAGCTATCACAGTTAAGCACAAACACAATAAAACACATTCAGGCATTTGTCTGAAATAGATTATATGCCAAGAATATTATTACCATTTTCTCTATGTCTCGTTTCCAGAATTATTTATTTTCAGAATTTTGAGTCTTAACTCTTTGAACATACCACTGAAAATAATAATGATAGTAATAACAAAGTTTTTATACAGTTTGGGGACCACAAACCAGGTTATTATGGCTTCTCACAATTTCTACATGCTAGAATCACATTTTCCACTTAAAATATAAAGCCACATAAATGTGAGAGGAGCATGCACACCCTTCAAAATCCTTCCATAGTTCATCAGCAAAGAGAACACAAAACTGGCTGCATGTCTGGAAAACAATCACTCTTCCCTGGCCTCCTTGGCTGGCAGTAAAAAAGGGCAGGCCCAGAATTCCCCATCTGTTATGTTCAAGAAAATAAAATAAAAACATTTATTACATTGCTCTTCCACACATACTAGTATTTCCTAAATTCTAGTTGAGTCAAGGAAGCTGTGGTTACTGATCACGCCTCTTCTTGAATTACCTGAAAATTTCAGAAATCACAAATACTATGATTTTAAACATTTATAGTATTTTGAGAATGAAAGCATGAAATAGGAAGGATTTGTATTCAATCCCCATTTTCATTATTTACACCAACCTGTTCTTTTCTGCAGACCTCAGGCCTGGAAAACACTACCTCCCATCTTCACAGGGCTTGAAATTTTTTTAAGAACTTTCCACAAACATTTTCATTTATTTCTCCCAAATACCCAAAGGTAGGAATTACTATTCTCACCTTACAATCCAATAAAAGAATGAAAACAATGCAGACAACTCCCATTCAAAAATATGAAGAAGCATAAATTAATAGCTCTTCATGGAAAGAAAGTCCCATATATTAATATTTGTGCTCTGTACTGCAGGAAATGACATGAAGGAAAGACTCCAGGCATTTATTTATCTAAAATTTATTACATAAATGAGGGTGACTCCTGGCATTTATCGAAAGATTTATTAAATAAATAGATGAGGTAGGTAACTTCTGGACGCCAAGGAATCCACAGATAACCTAGAAATGCTTGTCATGTGTGAAGCATTTATTTCCTTATCCTAAAATTGACTAAATTCACTCCAAACCATGTGAACTCATCCTTTTATCTTCCCCAATACTTCCCGATCCCTGTCCACCATACAACTATCTCAATATTATTCAGGCTGCCTTCAAGGGTTCTCACTCCAGCACCTTCTTATATATGCATGTGCCTTCTATGTTTCTATCTCGCTTTTTCCTTATTTTCATTCCAGAATATAGCTAGATAGTGCTTTTTAGGCAGTTTAAAAATTTCAGGAAATTAGGTAGAACAGGATTAATAAATTAATTGGTGTGATGTAGACAACAATCTGCTTATCATACCTTTGTACAGGTTCATAAAAATGTAATCATACACAATATATTCTTTTGTGTCTGACTCATTTAGGTGCAAACAATGTTTTGCAAATTCATCTGTATTATCGTGTTTTGCTGCTAATATTCCATTGTGTAAATATATCTCAATGTGTTTATTCATTCTTCTATTCATGACATTTGTGTTTTTTTCTAGTTTTTCCACTATTGTGAATAAAGTTGCAATAAAAATTCATGCACAAACCTTTCTGGGACACATGTTTTCCCATTTCTCCTGGGTAAATAAGAGTCCAAAGCATGAGTATATAAGGCAAATTGGTAAGTGTACATTTAACTATATAAAAATATGGTCCGTGTACCACATGTTCTCCCTCAGAGACCATGTACAAGCTTGACTAGCACCTGATGCTGCCAGCCACCACCAGACCTCCTGCACTCAGCATGAGCACCCCCACCCAGCTTCACAAGCAACCTACCCAGCGGTCCCTGCCCAGACAAACCTGTGCCATTGCCTCCACAAGAACCCACGGTCTTGGCTATTGCAACTCTTTTGGTTTCATACCAATTTTAGGATTTTTTTCAAATTCTATGAAAAATGATGGTTGTTTTTTTTTCCTGGAGACAGAGTCTTACTTACTCCATGTCCCAGGTAGAGTACAATGGCATCATCCTACCTCACTGCAACCTCCAACTCCTGGGCTCAAAGCGATCCTTCTACCTCAGCCTCCAGAGTAGCTAGGACTACAGGAGCACACCACCACACCTGGCTAATGTTTATATTTTTCATAGAGACAGGGTCTTGCTCTTCCTCAGGCTGGTCTCAAACCCCTGAGCTCAAGCAATCCTCCCTCCTCAGCCTCCCAAGAGTGCTAGGATTACAGGTGCCTGGCCACGTTGGTATTTGGATAGCAATTGAATTGAATCTGTAGATTGCTTTGGGCAGTATGGTCATTTTAACAATATTGATTCTTCCAAGTATTTTAATAGACAGTGGAGACTCCAAAGAGCAGAAGGATGGGATGGTAGGAAGGGGTTGTGGGATAAGAAATTACCTAATGGGTACTATGTACACAAAACATAGCGTACACTAAAGCCCAGACTTTACCACTATGTGAAATATCCACATATCAAATCTGCACATGTACCCCATAAGGCTATGAAAATAAAAATCAAATTAAAAATTTAAAATGAAAAGGTGAAAATGTTTTTCAAAGTGATTGTAACATTATACGTTTCTACTAACAATGCATGAGAGTTTCAGTTGGTCCACATACTTGCCAACACCAAGTTATTTGTGCATTTATTTTCACTTTAGTCATTCTAATGGGTGTGTAGTGGGATCTCACTACGGTTTTAATTTCCATTTTCCTGATGACTACTGTTACTGAATTTCTTATCATATATTTATTGAGCATTTATAATGTAATGTCTTTATTTTCATGAAAGGTCTATTCAAATCTCTTACCCATTTTATAATTATATTGTCTTATTGAATTGTAAGATTTCTTTATATTTCTGGAAACAAGTCTTTTGTCAGATATGTGTATTATAAATATTATCTAAATTATAATAACTAAAGGCTTAAGAATATCAGTACTGTTTATTTAAGAATAATACTGAGTCTCTCTAAGAACAATGACCTTTGTAGTATATTATGTTATTCTAATCAAAGCACCATCTCCCCAACTCTAAACATTGAAAACCAACAGCCTCACAATGACATAGCTGTAAAAATCAACAGTTTAGCAACCACTGGAGGGGGCAGCATGTGGTTGAAGTTTCACAAGGTTCCATTACCAGAGAATTGTCACTCTTTTTCCAGTTTGACAAGTCCTGAAAGTTCTATTTTCAGGACTTGTCTTTGTTTATTCTAACTTAAAGTTCATTCTCTATTAAACAACACTACCATTGTCAAAAATAATCATCTGAAATTGCTTAAGATTACGAAGGTACTAGGCAACATGACAAGTTGCAGTTGACAAGAGGATGGCCAAATAGTTGGTAAGAAAAAAATTAGAGAAAGACAAACTGGAGAATAACATGGCCATAGGAGGCTTTGAAAACCTGAAACATTCCTGAAAATCTAGAAAGATATGGTCACACAAAGGGATGTGTGCATGTCCCAAACTGTGTGTATGCCCATGAAAGACTTGAGAAGTCCCTAATCTCTCACCTCTGGCTAACCTTCTGGCACAAGCAGGGAGAGAAGGGTAAGGCTGAACTGTAAACTGCCTAGCTGAGCATTAAAAGCTATCCCAAAACACACACAATCCCCCTTACCAAAGGCTAGGAGGCTTATTGGTTCAAATTATTCAATGAAATCACTGTCCAGTCATTAACTGGCCACTAAGCAAACCTACCAGAGACTTCAGTGGCTTCACACAAGAAAATAATACCAAACAAACCCTGGGGAAAGGGAAAGGATCAAATTCCCAGAGTTGCCACATTATTATTTTACATGTTCACTTTTCAAGAAAAAATTATGAGACACACAAAGACACAGGAAACAATGGCTCATATTCAAGGGAAAAAATGTAATCAATAGAAACTGACGCTGAGGAATCTATGTCTAAAGAACTAAAGACTGAGAACAATGTCTCATGAAATAGAGAATATTAATAAAATGATGGAAATAATATGAAAAGAACCAACTAAAACTTCTGCAGCCAAAAAGTAACATATCTGAAAATGAAAAAATTTCATTTCTAGGGGCTTAAGAGTAGATTTCAGCAGAGAAGAAAAAATGAATAAACTTAAAGATAGGTCAATTGAGATAACCCAGTCCATAGAGCAGGGGAAAAAAAAGAAAGAAAGAACAGAAAACAATGAACAGAGCCTCAGAGACCTGTGGGACACCATCAAGTTTAACACTAGACATATAATGAGAATTCCACACGAGGACAAAAAGGGGGGGAAAGAACATTTGAAAAATTAATAGTTAAAAACTTGGGTAGAGGTGGGGAGAAAAAAAAAAACTTGGGTCATGGCCAGGTGCGGTAGCTCACGCCTGTAATCCTAGCACTCTGGGAGGCCAAGGCGGGAGTATCGTTTGAGCTCAGGAGTTTGAGATCAGCCTGAGCCCTGAGCAAGAGTGAGACCCCCATCTCTACAAAAAATAGAAAAATTAGCCAGACATGGTGGCGTGTGCCTGGAGTCCCAGCTACTCGAAAGGCTAAGGCAGGAGGATCGCTTGAGCCCAATAGTTTGAGGCTTCAGTGAGCTATGATGACATCATTGCACTCTAGCTCAGGTGACAGAGAGACCCTGTCTCAAAAAAAAGTTAGACTTTATCAAAATTTAAAACTAGTGCTCTGCTGAAGACACTGCTAATAATTGAAAAAGACAAGCTAGAGGTTAGGAGAAAATACTTATAAAATATTAATACATATTCATTAATCATAAAAGACTTGTATCTACACTATATATGCAATACTGAAAGTTCAATAATAAGAAAATGAATAGCCAAATAAAAATGAGCACTAGATCTTAATAGGTACTTCACCAAAGAATATGTCTGGACATTAAGTAAGCATATGAAAGGATGCTCGACCTCATTAGCTATTGTTAAAATGCAAATTAAAATTACTGACAGGAGAATTCCTTGAGCCCAGGAGTTTGAGGTTACAGTGAGCTGTAATGACGCCACTGCACTCTAGCCCTGGCAACAGAGTGAGACTCTGTCTCGGGGGGGGGGGGGGACAGTATTTTTATACACTATCAATGAATAATCCACAATGAGATTAAGAAAGCTATTCTTAACTTTTTGAGAATTATAGACTTAAATGTATGCACTAGAAATATAAAACTGTTATACTAAACCATAGGCTTAAATTTTCATGACCTTGGGTTAGTCAAAGCCTTCATAGATACGACATCAAAAGCATAAGTGACAAAACTTCTGGTCAATGAAAGACAATATTAAGAAAATACAAGCCAAAGACCATGAGAAAGTATTTGCAGGAGATACATTTAATAAAAGGACCATTTCACAAAACATACAAAGAACTCTTAAAACCCCAAAATAAGAAAACAAACAATCTATGTTAGTCTATTTTGTATTGCTATGAAGGAAATACCCGAGGCTGGGCAACCAACAAAGAGAAGAGGTTTATTTGGCTCACAATTCTGCAGAAAAGCAGAAAAGCATTGCACCAGCATCTGCTTCTGGTAAGGGCTTCAAGGAGCTCCCAATCAAGGCAGAAGGCAGAGGGGAAGCAGGTGTGTCACATGGCCATAGAAGGAGCAAGGGAGGAGGTGGTGCCAGCCTCCTTTAAACAACCAGCTCTCACATGAACTAATAAAATGAGAACTTATTATCATGGGGAGGGCACCAAGGCATTCATGAGGGATCTGCCCCCATGACCCAAACATCTCCCACCAGGCCTTACTTTCAATACTGAGGATGAAATTTGAACATGAGATTTGGAGGGACCAAACATCCAAACCATATTACAACCTGATTAAATAATAGGTAAAAGATCTGAGCATATACCTCACCAGCAAAGATCCATAGATGGCAAGTAAACACATGAAAAGAAGCTCCACATCATATAGTCATTAGGGAATGCAAATTACAACAGCAATACCACTACATACCTATTAACATGGCTAAACTCCAGAACTCCAACAATACCAAATGCTGGTGTGGACGTGGAGCAACAGGAACTCTCATTCATTGCTAGTGGTAATGCAAAATAGTATGGTCATTTTGAGAAGACAATCTCGAAGTTTCCTACAAAACTAAATATAGTTTTGCCATGTGCTCCAGCAATCACACTCATTGGTATTTACTCAAATGAACTGAAAACTTATATCCACACAGAAACCTCCATGTGGATGTTTATAGCAGCTTTATTCACAATTGCCAAAACTTGGAAGCAATCAAGATGTCCTTCAATAGACAATGGATAAATATATGTGGTACATACAGACAATGGAATATTATTCAGTGTAAAATAGTGAGCTATGAAGCCATGAAAACACACGGAGGAAACTGAAATGCATATTACTAAGCGAAAGAAGCCAATCTGAAAAGTCTACATACTGTATGATTCCAACTATATGACACTCAGGAAAAGGTAAAACTACAGAGACAGTAAAAACGTCAGTTGCTGGAGGTTAAAAGGGAGGGAGAGAAGAATAAAAGAAGTAAGGAGGATTTTTAGGGCAGTGAAACTATAATGTATCATACTATAGAAGTAGAGTAATGTCATTATACAGTTGTCAAAACCCACAGAATATATAACACCATGAGTGGACTCTAATGTAAATTGTGAATTTTAGGTGGTGATGATGTGTCAGTGTAGGTTTATTGATTGTAACAAATGTGCCACTCTGATGCAGGATATTTATAGAGGATTTGGGGGACGAGGTGTTGGAGATATAAGAGGAACTCCCTATACCTTCTACTCAATGTTGCTGTGAACCTAAAAGTGTTCTAAAGTTTCTTAAAAATAAAAGACGAGGAGGGATCTGAATAGACAGTTCTCCAAAGAAGAATACAAACGGCCAATAAGCAAATGAAAAGCACTGAACATCATTAGGCATTAAGGAAATGCAAATCAAAAGTACAATGAGATACTACCTCACACTCATGGAGACTGTAGGTGTCAAAAATATGGGCAGTGATAAGCGATGGCAAGGATATGTAGAAACTGGAGCCCTCATGCACTGTAGGTGAGAATGTAAAAAGATACTGCAGCTATGGAAAAGTTTGTCAGTTCCTCGAAAAGCTAAACACAGAGTTTCCATGTGACCTAGCAATTCTACTCCTAGATATATATCTACATGAATTGAAAACATATGTCCCTGCAAAAACTTGTGCAAAATGTTAATAACAGCAATGTTTTTATTAGCCAAAAGGTGAACACAACTCAAATGTCCACCAACTGAAGGATAAACAAACCGTGGTATATGCATAAAATGAAATATCATTCAACCCACAGAAAGCAATAAAATACTAATTTATGCTACAATATAAATGAAACTTGAAAATATTGTGCTATGTAAAAGACGCTAGACACAAAAGATCACATATCGTATGATTAATTTAAATAAAATATCCAGAATTGACAAACTTGTAGAGATAAATTGTGATTGGGGGAGGGGTGGGAGGGGGGTACTGGGGGAGGGAGGAATGTGGAGTGACTGCTAACCGGTATGGATGTTTTTGCGATGATTAAAATGTTCTTGAATAGGCCAGGGCGCAGTGGCTCATGCCTATAATCCTAGCACTCTGGGAGGCGGAAGCAGGAGGGTCACTTGAGCTCAGGAGCTTGAGAACAGCCTGAGCAAGAGCAAGACCCGTCTCTGCAAAAAATAGAAAAATTAGCCAGGCGTGGTAGCGCATGCCTGTAGTCCCAGCTACTCAAGAGGCTGAGGTAGGAGGATCGCTTGAGCCCAGGAGTCTGAGGTTACTTACAGTGACTTATGATGATGCCATTGCACTCTAGCTGGGGCGACAGAGCAAGACTCTGTCTCAAGAAAAATAATAATAAAATAAATAAAATGTTCTTGAATAAAAATAGTGGTGTGGATGCATACACACCTCTGTGAATATACTAAAAGTCACTGAATTATATACTTTATAAAGGTGAACTTTATGCTATGTGAATTACATCTCAATAAATCTATCATTTTTTTAATGCATAAATGGAGAAGGGAGATGAGTATGACTATAAAGGAATAGCACAAAGGAGATCCTTATAGTGAGAGATCAGTTCTGTATCCTGATTGCAATGGTGGTTAGGCAAATCTACACATGTGATAAATGCCATAGAACTATACACACCTATTGTACCAATGTTAATTTCCTGCTTTTGATATTATACTATATTTATGTGAAATAGAGCATATGGGAGAAACCGAGGGAAAAGTACGCAGAACTCTCTATACTATTTTTGCAACTTCTTGTAAACCTGTAATTATTTCAAAATTAAAAATGTATAAAATGCCTTGTAGATATCTTATTTACTCAAGTGAATCCTAAGCTTCCTAAAAAACTGACATCATCTTCATCTTTGTACTGGCCTATAGTTTCCTCCTACAAACAACAGATTAGTAGTAGTGCTTGCCCCATAATGTTGTTCTAAGGATTAAGTTATATAACATATGCAAAGTGTCTGGTCCTCTTTCCTCCTTTTCTTCATAAAAACTGCAGATTTAGCATGTTCAAGTATTGCCATTGCCAAACCTGGAGCTCAGAAATGAAATTTGGCTCCTTCCTAGCCTTTCAGAAATCAAACCATTCCACCAGGGTATGTCTGCAAATCCCTATGACATCCAAGATGTAGGTGATCTAGGATAAGATGATCTGAAGCCACTTCTAAGAGACTCAACCCCTTCAATGTGCTTTACCAGCTGCTATTTGAGAGAATTTCATTTAACTGACCAAACCTATTATTGCTATTATTGCAATCATCTCTAGATAGGACACTTGGTGGAAGATGAAAGAAGGCATCTGAGAGAACCTGTAATTTTGTAAGGCAGCAGCTCTCAAACGTTTTGGTCTTGGGACCCCTTTTACGATCTTAATAATTACTGAAGACTCCCAATAGCTGTTATTTATGTGTATAGATACAATAGATGTAATTGCTATTTACTGTGTCAGAAATGAAAACTGAGACCTGTTTTAAATAATTATTAATTTATTTTAAATTACAGTAATAAACTGGTTACATGTTAACATAAATATATTTTATGAAAAGCAACTATACTATCTAAAATAAAAAATATATAGGCAATTGGCATTATTTTACTTTTTTTTTTTTTTTTTTTTTGAGACAGAGTCTCACTCTGTTGCCCAGACTAGAGTGCCATGGCATCAGCCTAGTTCACAGCAACCTCAAACTCCTAAGACTCAAGCGATCTTTCTGCCTCAGCCTCCTGAGTAGCTGGGACTACAGGCATGCGCCACCATGCCCGGCTCATTTTTTCTATATAGTTTTTAGTTGTCTGGCTAATTTCTTTCTATTTTTAGTAGAGATGGAGGTCTTGCTCTTGCTCAGACTGGTCTTGAACTCCTGAGCTCAAACAATCCACCTCCTCGGCCTCCCAGAGTGCTAGGATTACAAGCGTGAGCCACCATGCCCGGCCTATTTTACATTTTTAAAAATCTCTTTAATGTATGGCTTAATAGAAAACAGTTGGATTATCACAGCTGCTTCTGCATGCCATCTTTTGTGATCTGTTGTTTCGGTATGAGGATATAAAGAAATTTTGTCCTCACACAGATAAGTAGTTCAAAAAGGAAGGAGCATAGCCTTTCAGATAATTATATTAATCTTCTTTGTTACCAAACCAAAACTTGACAAGTGATAGATTCTTAAAAGTTAGTTGCAATGTAGAATCAGAAACCATTATCAATGACTTTTTCATACCTTTATCCAGTAAAACCGATTGGTCTATATCTTATACTTTGAATGCATCTTTACCCATGTATGAATCTCTTGCCTATGTGTGACCTGGTAACATCATGCATTGGTCATTGGTAAAATATTAGTTCACTAGGTTATACAAATCTTCCAAATGTTGACACATTTCATTATTCAATATAAAAAACACCTTGTTAACATCACCACCAATCTCATCATAACAGTCTAAATATTGGAAAGCTATAAAGCACGTAGTGATGCATACATGTTTTCTACAATTCCAATTTTTGCTTGAAAACCTGAAATTTATTATTGACAACAAATAATGGTATTTCCTGGAAGTGAGAGGCTCATTTCAAATCAAGAGGAAATGATCTGCTTCTGTCAATCAAGACCAACTTACCAACCATGTGGGCGAGCCATCTTTTCTTACTCCAACACTACACTGTATTCTCAATGACAGCCAGGACCCTGTATCTCCAGCACCTAAAATAATGCCTGACAAAGAGCAAGCACTCATCAAATACTTGTTGAATAAATGAATAAATAAAGTCACTAAAGGCACACTCTGAGTCAGGTACTGTGTGGGTGCTCAGAAGGCAGAACGGTTAAGATACACTTCATGTCCTCAGAGATATCAGGGCATATAGAAGAGAACACATGTGTGAACAAGTCCTTGTAATCCAGTGTGATAAGAAATGGAAGGTCCAGGTGACAAGAGCACAGTAGAATGAATAATACTGGGAGTAGAAGAGGGTTTTCAGGGAAAGCCTCACTGAGTAGAGACATTTAAGCTGGGCTCTGAAGGACTGTGTAGGAGCTCCCCAAATTGCACAGAACAGCACACGTGTATGCACACACACACAAACACTGAGTAGTTAGGAAACTGCAGGCTCATTCTAGCTGAAACAAAATGAGTATAGTAGCAGATGAGGCTGGAAATCTAAACTGAGGACAGGCTTTAAGAGACACTGCATAAAATCCTAAGGAATTTGGGCATACAGCTAATGAGCCATCAAAAGCTTTTAAGCAGAAAAATGAGAAAATATGATTGATAGATGAGTAGAAAATCACTCTGACAGCTCTCAGGAGACTACTGCAATAATGTTAAGGTATACATTCAAACACATTTATACCTTTGCTATTGCAATGGCAAGGAGATGTTTTGGCAAAAGAAAGAAGACAGTGACTGGTGGTGTGGGATGAGGAGGAAGGAGAAGAAGTTAATCAGCAATCAGATGGATGATCTAGCTATCAACCCAGAGGATACAGGCAGAGGAACAGGTTGGGGAATTGTTAAATTCAAGGTACAGTGGGGGGCATCCAGGTGATGGCCAGCACAGTGTTAGATTTAGGGGTCTGGAGCTCAGGAAAGGGACCTGGGCTGGAGGATTTCAACTCTGAAGTCATTAGTGTAAAGATGAAGTTGAAGCTAGGGTAGTGGAAGTGATAAGAATGAGGACAGAATTCAGGAACACCACCACTTTAGGACTATATAGAAGAGAAGCTTATGAAGGAGCCTAAGAAAGGAGGCCGACAGGTAGGTGGAATGCCAGCAAAGAGTGGTGTCATTGAAGCCAAGGTAAGAGAAAAAATTCAGTTTAGGCTCTTAGCCTAAACAAATTTGAAACATCAATAATCCTGATGTCTGGCTCTGAAAGACAGAACAATTTGATGGGACATAAAAATGAGAGTTGTACTAAAATTTGAATTTACTATAGAATAAATTACTGTGTGCACAGGACTCCTCTTTTACAACCCTGCAATTCTCTTGGCCTCTCCTCTTGATTTTGTTGTAGTTATAAATTCTAAGACTTTGACACACACACACACACACACACATGCAACTTGGAAGTATGGAGGACTTAACACCCTGGGGCCAAACACATATAGGTGGTGAGGTAGCTGATCGATAAATTCTGCAGTCTTTTTAGTCCTCAGATGCTAGCTGTCAGTCATATTTCATAAAGCTCTTCAGAGGTTCCAGCAGGATTAAACTAGTTGCCTAAGCATGGGCCAACTTGACAATATGTCCAAAAACTGGCTTTTTCTCTTTCCCATTTCACTCCTTTGTCCTTCACGCCTGCTCTCACATAAACTATTATACCTGCTCACAAGCCTCTGTGCCAAGCTCTCCTGCTTTTAGGGGGGAACCCAGGCTAAGATGATAAGCTCCTCATTGCTGCAGCTGACTACTTGGAAATGTTAGAAAAAAAATTCAGGCATTCAGTTATTAGAAACTTTATCAGGCCTGGACAACATAGTGAGACCCCATCTCTACAAAAAATTTAAAAATTAGCCAAGTGTGGTGGCACCTGCCTGTAGTCCCCGCTACTCCTTGGAGGCTGAGGCAGGAGGATTGCCTGAGCCCAGGAGTTCAATGCTGCAGTGACCTATGATCACACCACTATACTCCAGCCTAGGCAACAAAGCAAGATCCTGTTAATAAAAAAGAAAAAAAAAAAAAGGAAGAAAGAAAAGGAAAGAAAGAAAGGTTATCAAAAAATTTGGCAGGAGCCAGTAACTATTAATAACTGGAAAGAGAAGTGGGGAGATACAAAGAAGGGAGCAAGAATGTGGGAGGAGTAAAAGATATGAGCTGTTTCAGACCAAAAAGAATCTTTTCTTAGCCATAATCTCAAAGCCTAATATAATGTTTGGTATAAAGCAGGCCCTCAAATATATGTTAGTTGAATGAATGCATGACTTTCAAACACTAAATGTACTTCTTAATTTCTAAATTTCTCATTTATTTAATAGATTCGAGCTATCGCAAAAAGTAAATCTACTTTTCCCCTAAGTCTACTTTAAAATATAAGCAATTTACTGCCATTTCAGTGGTTTCAATAATATCAAATATCTCAAAAATTCAGTAAAGCTTAAAGTTTCGGTGCTACAGCAGCATTAGGGATTTATAGAGAGTAGATATAGGAAACTCCATGTGAATTCTGCCAGGAATCCATTTTGCCCTAAAAGCTGCATAAGGAAAACCTACAGAAATTTTTCTGAGATAATAGTGGCAAAAGCACAGATAAACCTAGCAGTGGAAGAAGGATGTGTCAAGAAAAAGAAATAATGAACCCAAGTCCTAATTAGTTTCCAATTACAGAAGTAACTTTCTCTTATCTACAAGTATGGGTATATATATTTACCTGAATTGTGTATGGTAACTCCATTTGCATGCAGTTTTTAATTGGGATGAAACTCAAATAGTCAAGTTTCAATATGACTCACAACTTAATGGATGCAACTTTACTTCTAAAGTAGATTACACAATGGAAATGCCCAAGGGATTGCTGGGCTTGGTGGTTTTGGCTGCTTTCAGTTTAAAAAGAAATAAAAATGTTCTCTTAACACATGCATCCTTTTCTACTTAAGAATTTATTAGTTTAAATGAATCATCATATTACCACCTGGTAAGGTTGTATGCTTTTCCAAAGCAGAATGAGGTAGTGGAAATATCACTATGACTGGAGTTCTAGTCTTGACTCTGGAACAAATCAGTGTTGTGGGTTTGGGAAAGCTACTTTGGCTCTCTGAGCCTCAACGAATAAAACAAAAACAAAAAATCCTACTACTTAGCAGCTTTTGTGATTTTCCTTCAGTTCCTGCAATTGTAAAACGAGGATATCATCTACCTCAGAGGGTTGTGAAGAGATTAAAATAAGATGACATGGTAAATTTCTTTAAAAAACTAGAAATCATTTCATAAATGTGATTATTTTTATTTTAAAATCGAGCTAATGTTACTATTAACTGGACTGATATAAACTAATGAGAACATATGCAATTGTCCTGTCAAATTAAAATACAAGTAGACTAGAACAGTGCTTCTTACATTTTTAAAGAAGCATAGACCCCTTGAGAATATGATAAAAGATATGAACTTTCTTCCCAGAAAAATGTACATATACTAACTTCTGTACAATCTCAAGAGATCCCAGATGCCCTGAAGCACAAGTTAAGGACCCATCAAGATAATCTTTAAGATCTCTTCTAGCTTTAACAGTCCTGAGTATATGTTTTACTTCTTTATAAGTAAATAACATACCCACATAATAAGTCAGATTGATTTTAACCAAAATATTCTGCTCCTAATCCAAATACACAGAAATACTGGGTAAAGTGTAACAAATGTGGGTGTGAGTCTTTTAAAACTACATAGCAGACCTAGAACGCAAAAAAAAGAAGCTCCCAAGTACTAGAAATGAAAGAGAAATTCAAAGCCAGAGCAGAGAGCAGTGGCTAAAGCCAAATAGCCAGTAGAGAGGTTTCAGAACTAGATACATTCAATCCTCATTATTTGCAGATTCTGTATTCTTTATTTGTCTAATCAATAAATTGATTTATAACCCAAAGATCAATACTTATGACACCTCCCTGTTCATTCATGGCTATTTAAAGAGCTGTCAAAAATCTGAGTCACCAGAGGTCGAAAAGGGGACATTGCTTTCCTGTTTGAGCTCTCATACTATAAACAAATGTCCTTTTCCTGATCTATTTGGTACCGTGCTTTTCACAGTTTTCTACTTTTTGTTGGTGATTTAGCTGTTTAATATGGCCCCTAAGCATAGTACTCAAGTCATGTCTAGTGGCCCTAAGGGCAAGAAGGCTGGGATGTCCTTATAGAGAAATACGTGTTAGATAACCTTCATTCAGGCACCAGTTATACAGTGCTGTTAGTCGTGACTTCAATGGTAATGAATCAACAACATATGTAAGGTAAGGTATCTTTGAATAGAAACATACAAGGTTATGTATTGACTGGTTGATAAAAATGTTATGAAGAGAGGCTCACAAGAACCTAACCCTGTATCTCCTCTAGAAGCAATAGTTCAGTATTCATTAATTCAATGTTTACACTGACTTTATAGAACATAACTACAATGAATAGCAAGGACTGACTGTAGGTGGGAATTAGAATTTCATCCCGTAGGCAGAAGGACATTCTTCAGGAACTGGGAGTTTGAAATAAGGTTACGGCATGAAGCCCACTGGCCCAGGACACCGCAGGGAATATGGCAGGTAGCCTTACACTGTGGTACAACAGTTACCCAGAAGCTTTATCATTTAAATTTATACTGCCCACTTAGGTTTTAAAAAATTAAAACAAATTCTGAACCAGCAGCAGCAAGCTCCAAGAAGAGGTAAAAAGAAAAACTGCCCCAAAAAACATCTCTAGAACCCAGGTCAAAGAAGAAAATCCCAAAGAAACAACTGCCATCCAAGAGAACTTCAGAGTCAAAAATTACAAACCACACTAGTAAACCAACATGACAGACAGACAGCAGTCAAAGCAACCAAGTGGATTCTCTTCTGTAAGAACTAGGATTGTACTATTACAATCCAAAAAATATTTTTAAAATAAGTACATTTAAAATATTCAAAGACAGAAAAAATTAAAATCCAGATTCTTTTATTTTAGCTCTAGTAATGGTATTTATTTTTTTTTATTTCAGCATATTACGGGGGTACAAATGTTTAGGTTACATATATTGCCCTTGTCCCACCCAAGTCAGAGCTTCAAGCGTGTCCATCCCCCAGACAGTGTGTACCACACCCATTAGGTGTGTATATTATATACCCATCCCCTCTTCCCTCCTCCCATCTGCCAAACACCCAATGAATATCATTACTATCTATATATGCACTTAAGTGTTCATCAGTTAATACCAATTTGATGGTGAAGAATCCATATTCTAATGACAAATCATCTCAAAAGAAACAATAATCAAAATGACAACCATTTTCTCATCCACTACAATAACTAATGCTACCAAAAACTGGAGTATTAATTTGAACATGCTAGGAGAAAATAACAATCAACTTACTAGTAGCAAACTGGAAATCAGATCTGAGGAAATCACACAGCACAGAGAGAAAAAGAAAGCTGGAAAATATAAAAGAAATAAAGAGATAAGGATAGGACAAGAGGCCCTATCAAGGAATACCCAGCCTTTCAGCCAGAGCCACCATCTTCCAGTAATTCGCCAAAATGATGAACACAAAGGGAAAGAGGAGAGGTACCCGATACATGTTCTCTAGGCCTTTTAGAAAACATGGAGTTGTTCCTTTGGCCACATACATGCGAATCTACAACAAAGGTGATATTGTAGACATCAAGGGAATGGGTACTGTTCAAAAAGGCATGCCCCACAAATGTTACCACGGTAAAACTGGAAGAGTCTACAATGTTACCCAGCATGCTGTTGGAATTGTTGTAAACAAACCAGTTAAGGGCAAGATTCTTGCCAAGAGGATTAATGTGCATACTGAGCACATTAAGCACTCTAAGAGCCCAGATAGCTTCCTGAAACGTGTGAAGGAAAATGATCAGAAAAAGAAGGAAGCCAAAGAGAAAGGAACCTGGGTTCAATTGAAGCGCCAGCCTGTTCCACCCAGAGAAGCACACTTTGTGAGAACCAATGGAAAGGAGCTCGAGCTGCTGGAACCTATTCCCTATGAATTCATGGCATAATAGGTGTCTCACACTTTGTGAGAAGCAGTGGAGAGGAGCCCGAGGTGCTGGGACCCAATCCCTGTGAATTCATGGTGTAATAGGCATACCACACTTTGCAAGAAGCATAAGAAAAGGACCTTGAGCCTTGCTGGAACCTATTCCCTGTGAGTTCATGGCATAGGAGAGAAAACTAATAAAAGCCGCTAGACTCTAAAAAAAAAAAAAAAAAAAAAAAAAAGGAATACCCAAAGAAGGGAATAAAAGGCATGGGGGAACATTCTCCACAGAAACATCAAAAAAACCAGAAGCTGTCTGAACCAACTTTGTAGGACTTATACAAAATAGTCAAATCTTTACTACAATCCAGCAAAGGTCCCAAATCAAGTAAAATCCATCTTCAAATTGGCAAGAAAGTTTCAAGGTATTTTTACTAGCCCTTGCCTCCCCAGTGGAAGGCATTTGACAAAATTCAACACAAAAACATCTGACAAAATTCAACACTGTTATCATAAAAACAAACACTAAATAAACTATGAACACAACATGATTTCCTCATGTTTCCTCAACATGATAAAGGTCATAAATGAAAAACCCACAGCTAACATCATGCTCAATGATGAAAGTCTGAAAGCTTTTCCTCTAAGATCAAGAAAAAGAAGGATGCTGCTTTCACCATTTCTATTCAACACAGTATTGAAAGTTCTGGTCAGAAAACAATTAAGAAATAAAAGATATTCGAATTGGAAAGGAAAAAGTAAAATTATGTCTGCTTGCCAATGACATAAATTTATATGCAGAAAATCCTAAAATTCACAAAAAATACTATTCACAAAAAATACTATCAGATTCACAAAAAATACTATCAGAGCTAATAAACGAACTTAGAAAAGCTACAGGATACAAAATCTACACACAAAAAACTGCATTTCTATACCCTAAAAATGAATAATTTAAAACAAAATTGAGAAACGAATTCCATTTACAGTAGTGTCAAAAAGAATAAAATACTTAGGAATAAATTTAACCAAGGAGGCAAAAGACTTGTATACTAAAAACTACAAAGTATTAATGACAAAAAATTTAAAAGATACAAATACATGCAAAGCAAGGCATTTATGTTCATGGATTAGAACAGTGGTCCCCAATCTTTTTGGCACCAGGGACTGGTTTCATGGAAGACAGTTTTTTCACTGACGGGGGCAGGGAGGGGAGGTGGAGCTCAGGCAGTGATATAAGCAATGGGGAGCTGCTGTAAATACAGATGAAACTTTACTCCCTTGCCCCACTCACCTCCTTCTGTGCTGCATACGCCCCCCCCCACACCCACCCAACTGCTCACCTCCTACTATATGGCCTGGTTCCTAATAGGCCACAGCACGCTGGGTTGGGGACCACAGGACTTAATGTTGTTAAGCTGATAATACTAAGCAAAGCAATCTATAGATTCAATGTAAACCCTGTGAATAACCCAATGGCATTTTTTGCAGAAACAGAAAGATCCATCCTAAAATTCATATGGAATCTTAAGAGACACCGAATAGACAAAACAATCTTGAAAAAGAACAGAGTTGGAGGTCTCACATTTGCAGATTTAAAAACTTAACAATAAAGGTATTATAGTCAAAGCAGTGTGGTACTGGCATAAAGACAGACATTTTGAAAAATGGAATGGAACAGAATAATGTAAAATAGAATGCCCACAAATAAACCTTAGCATATATGGTCAATTGATTTTCAACAAGGGTGCCAAGACTATTCAATATACAAAGGTTTTTTCAACATATGGTGCTGGGTAAACTGGATATTCACACGCAGAAAAAATGAAGTTAGACTCTTGCCCGATACCATACAGAAAAATTAACTCACAAGAGATCAAAGCTCTAAACATAAGAGATAAAACTATGATAGTCTTAGAAGAAAACATAGTGGAAAATCTTCATGACAATGGAGTTGACAGTAAGTTCTTGAATATAATACCAAAAGCACCAGCAACAAAAGAAAAAAATAGGTAAACTAGACTTCATCAAAATTAAAAACTTTTGTGCATCAAAGGGGACTACCAAGACAGTGAAAAGGTACCCATACAATAGAAGAAAATACATCCCAATCACATATCTGACAAGGGAGTAACATCCAGAAAGAATATATAGGGAACCCGTAAAACTCAACAAGAAAATACAAATAACCCAAGTCAAAAATGGGCAAAGGATTTGAATAGCCATTTCTCTAAAGATAAGTTGCTCAACATCACTAGCCAAAATCAAAACCACAATGAGGATGCTACTTCACACACATTAGAATGACTATAGCAAAAAAAAAAAAAAAAAAAAAAGGAAAATAACAAGTGTTGCCAAGGATTTGAGAAATTGGAACCCTCATGTATTACTGGTGAGAATGTAAATGGTACAGTCACTGTAGAACACAGTTTGGGTAGTTCCTCAAAAAATCAAATATGTAGGCTGGGCACGGTGGCTCACACCTGTAATCCCAGCACTCTGGGAGGCCGAGGCAGGCGGATCTCTCGAGGTCAGGAGTTCGAGACCAGCCTGAGCAAGAGCGAGACCCCGTCTCTACTAAAAATAAAAAAAATTATCTGGCCAACTAAAAATATATATGGAAAAAATTAGCCGGGCATGGTGGCGCATGCCTGTAGTCCCAGCTACTCAGGAGGCTGAGGCAGGAGGATTGCTTGAGCCCAGGAGTTTGAGGTTGCTGTGAGCTAGGCTGATGCCATGGCACTCTCTCTAGCCTGGGCAACAAAGCAAGACTCTGTCTCAAAAAAAAAAAAAAAAAATTCTGGAAATAGTGGTGATGACTGCACAGCATTATGAATGTATTTAATGCCACTGAATTGTACATTTCATAATGGTTAATATAGCAAATATTGTTGTGCATATTTTACAAGTAAAAAAGGTACTGGGGTAAGAAAATATTCAAAGAGGTATTATTGCTATGTATAAATAAATTTCACTGTGATAATTATTAATAGTATCTAATAGGGAGTAAATAATGAAGTGAAACTAAAACATTAGTCAACGATTAAATAGAAGATGGGAGAGGGTAGCTCAGTTTAAGGTGTTTATATTGCCAACTTATAAAATGTCTAAGTATATCCAACGTAAGGAGACATGGAATTGGTAAATTCTAAAATTGAAAAAAAATGAATAAAACGACACCCAATACAACAGAAGGTGGGAAATTAAAAAAAACAGCGAAGAAGAGCACGGTCAATGGAAAAATAGGATAGTAAAACTAAGTCTAAATAATAAGTGCAATAAATGTAAACACAATGAAAGAGAGATAAACACATTTTTTTTTTTTTAAGTCTGGCTATGTCCTGTTTACAGGTAGCACAACTAAAACACTCAAATTAGTTGAAAATAATATAATGGAAAATAAAAATACTGAGAAAATACTAACCAGAGGAAAGCTGGAACAGCAATATAAATATCAAACAAAGTAAAGCAAATAAAAACATTACAAAGGTTAGAAAGAGGTTTTACTCAGTAAATCTGAGTAATGCAGATTTCAGTAAATCTAAAAAATGCAGCAAAAATATATAACTCTTAAATCTGTATGTACCTAATAAAAATGTCAAATATATACACAAACACATATATAAAATTGACAGAATTAAAATAAAATGACAAATTCACAATCATAAGAATTTAACTGTACTGATAGATCAAGAAAATTATGAGCATAAAATATTTGACCAACACAAATAACAAGCATAATCTAAATATGCATATGTATATTATTTTCATTTATATATTATGTATATACATATACATATAAATATACATATATAAAACATTTATACATATATATTAAAAAACCCTGTGCCCAACATTTTTTAGTACATTTATAACATTAATGAAAACTGACCATAATAGAACACAGAAAAGTCTCACCAGCATCTCAAAATTACCATACAAACTGTCTTATGGGATCACAAAACAACAAATTCATAAAGCAATAACAAAGATATCCAAAAATATATATATATTTAGACTAAGATATACTTCTAAATAATTATGGATTAAAGAAAAAAATCTTTTTAAAAATTGCAAAATATCATGCAATAAAAATGGCAAAAGTACTACATATCAAAAGTTGCAGTATGCAGCTAAAGTAGTTCTTAGAGGAGATTTATAGCTTAAATGGATATTTTACATAACAAGGATGAATGAAAAGTGAGGAGTTTAACATCCTTTTTTTTTTTTTTTTTTTTTTTTTTTTTGAGACAGAGTCTCACTTTGTCGCCCAGGCTAGAGTGCCGTGGCATCAGCCTAGCTCACAGCAACCTCAAACTCCTGGGCTCAAGCAATCCTCCTGGGACTACAGGCATGCACCATCATGCCTGGCTCATTTTTTCTATATACTTTTAGTTGTCCAGATCATTTCTTTCTATTTTTAGTAGGGACGGGGTCTCACTCTTGCTCAGGCTGGTCTCGAACTCCTGACCTCGAGCGATCCTCCCACCTCGGCCTCCCAGAGTGCTAGGATTACAGGAGTGAGCCACCATGCACAGCCAACATCCAATTTTAAAAGCTAAGAAAAAAAAGTCTCCAAAAAAACTGTAGAGGAGGAAGAGAAATAAGGATAAAAGCATAAGTTAAATAAGTTAATGAAAAAGAAAAGGGATATGAAGGACCAAATAAAACCAAAAATTGGTTCTTTGAAAACACTAAAAGTACAGATTAACATCTAGCAAGATTGACCAAAACAAATGGGACAAGTAAACAAGATTAGGAATGAAAAGTCTCATGACTGCAGATACAGTAGAGATTTTTAAGATCATAAGAGAATTATATAAAAATTATGCAAATAATTTTAAAAAATTAGTAAAGTGGGCAATCACTTAGAACTTGTGTAGACCACTATATATACACCAGGATAAATAATAATAAAAATATAAAGTAACTACGAATGAAAAATTCTAAAACAATTTTGAAAGAAAAAAAAACCTAATAAATGTTGAAGTAAATCACTTTCATGAATGGTAAAATTCAAAATCATAATTACCTAAACTAACCAGAAAAGAAACATGAAACCTCAAAAGACAACCACTAAAATGATAAATTTGCAATATAAACTATACACTACTCCCCCACCTATCCTTCCTTCCTCCCCAGGCACCTAAACCATCTTCCCTGTAAACAAATACAAAAAGTTCAGGCAGTTTTACAGTGAATGTTAATAAAACTTCAAATGTTTTACAGCTGTTTCAGAGAATAAAAAAGAAAGAAGAACTTTTTACTTCCCAGGAGATTAAAGTAGGCATTCTTTTCCCTATTCCTACCTATAACTCTTGCTAAGTATTAAATACAGTTAAACACCATGGACATTGCATATGAAATAAACACAAGACTCTGAATGAAAAGTCAAAAGAAAAGGTAGTAGTGTTACATTTAAAGTGCTCAGAGAAGAAAGTATCAACTTACTACAGGTTGAACAACTCTTAATTTGAAAATCTGAAATCTGAAATCCTCCAAAATCCAAAACTTTCTGAGCGCCAACATGGCTAAGTACTTAACACAAACATTGTTTCATGCACAAAATTATTTAAAATATTGTATAAAATTACCTTCAGGTTGTGTGTCATAAGGTGTACATGAAAACATAAATGAATTTCATGTTTAGACTTGGGTCCTATCCTCAAGATATCTCATTATGTATTATGTATAAGCAAACATACTAAAATCAAAGAAAAAATCTAAATAAAATACTTCTGTTACCAAACATTTTGGACAAGGGATACTCGACCTATATTACTACACTGAAAAACCGACCTGAGGAAATTATCCAAAGCAAAACAGTTTTAAAAGAGCTGGGAAATACAAACAGTCATGCATCCCTCAATGATGGAGATACTTTCTGAGAAATCCACCTGTGAAAGGCATCATTAGGCAATTTTGTCATTGTGCAAACATTGGAGTGTACTTAACACAAACCTAAATGGTATGCCCTACTACACACCTAGATAAAATGGTATAGCCTATTGCTCCTGGGTTACAGACCCCCTACAGCATTTTACTGTACTGAACAGTGTAGACAATTGTAACACAATGGTAAGTATTTGTGTATTTAAACGTATCTAAACATAGAAAAGGCATCATGAAAATGCAATATAAAAGATAAATGGCACACCGGTCCAAGGCAGCTCCATTATAATCTTATGGAACCACCATCATGTATGTGTCATTGACAGAAAGGTCAGTATGCAGTACATGACTGCATTAAAAAAAAACAAAAAGAGACAAGTATTGAAAAAGAGGCCCTGATAGAAACTATTAGGGAACTCTATCAGCTAGAGAACACAGGAACCCAGGGACCAACACTGAGCTCATTTTTCTGGGTTATGTTTTTGGCCTCATCTATCCCAGTCTAGGTGCTAGAGAAGCTAGCAATCTGAAACCACCAAAGGAAACCAAAAAAGGACCAAGAAAAGCCTAATCCCTCAAACCCAAGGACCAAAAAAAACATAGCCTAGCAAAACAGAAAACCTTTATACAATAGAAAAAACTCATATCCACTTCTGTCAGCAAAGACCAAATGGGGCACCTTGAATATGAAGCCACAACCCTCATCACATCACTATGGTGGTATCAGAAGACCAAGTGGCACTTTCATACCCACCCAGCAATAACAAGCTGGCAACTCCCCCCACCCCACCACCACCAGTGGAGATCACAGAGGGAGCCTGGACTTCCACACTCACCCAGCAGTAATGAGGTGCCCGACTTTCTCCCAGCTAAAGTGGTGCCAGAAGGCCAGAGGAGGCCTAATGGAGAGCCAAGATTTCCACATGATTGCTAAGCCCATCAACTCAACACAGTGTAAATGGAGCCACATGAGTATGAGGTACTCCTGCTCCCCCCCACACACAGAAAAGATGCTACTAGTAGAGGCCTAGTGGGGGGCTGCATACCCACCTCCACTCAGCAGAAAGGAAAGTACTCCTGGACGACAAAAGAGTGGGAAACTTGAACTTCCACCCCCAATATGGTGGTGCACATTCACCCAGAAGTGATATCAGAGACAGCTTGCTAAAACCCAAGATTTAAATAAGATCCAAATTCTCTTAACATAATACTCAAAATGTCCAGACTTGAATTAAAAGTCACTTATGAGGCCAGGTGTGGTGGCTCATGCCTGTAATCCTAGCACTCTGGGAGGCCGAGGTGGGCGGATCGTTTGAGCTCAGGAGTTCGAGACCAGCCTGAGCAAGAGCGAGACCCCGTCTCTACTGAAAAAATAGAAAGAAATTAGCTGGACAACTAAAAATATATAGAAAAAATTAGCTGGGCATGGTGGCGCATGCCTGTAGTCCCAGCTACTTGGGAGGCTGAGGCAGAAGGATCGCTTGAGCCCAGGAGTTTGAGGTTGCTGTGAGCTAGACTGACGCCATGGCACTCTAGCCAGGGCAAAAGAGCAAGACTGTCTCAAAAAAAAAAAAAAAAAAAAAAAGTCACTTATGATACCAAAAACCAAGACGACCTCAAGATGTATGAGAAAAAACAATCAAAAGATACACAGAGATGATAAAGACACTAGAATTATCTTACAATGACTGTAAATTGGCAATCAAAAAATAAACAAATACGGCCAGGTGCAGTGGCTCATGCCTGTAATCCCAGCACTTTGGGATGCCAACGCAGGAAGATCACTTGAGGCCTGGAGTTTGAAACCAGAATGGGCAACACAGCAAGACCCCATGTCTACAAATTCTTAAAAATTGAAAACAAATGCAAACACAATAAAAACAAATAAAAAAATAGAAAGTCTCAGAAAAGAAAGTCATAACATCTATTAATATCTAAACCTCAACCTAAACATACCTTATACAAAAATTAACTCAAAACGGATCAGACTTAAATCTAAAACACTAAAATTGTTAGGAGAAAATCTTTGGATCGTAAGCCTTGCTTGTAGTGTTCTTAAGACATAATAACCAAAACCATGACCTATAAAAACCTATAAACTGAACACCATCAAAATTTTAAAATTTTGCTCTGCAAAAGACCCTGTTAAGATGAAAAGACAAGCTACAGACTGGGAGAAAATATTTGCAAACTACCTATTTCACAAAGGACTTCATATGTATCTAAAGAGTTATATAAATGTGTGTGTGTGTATATATATATATATGACTATACATACACAGAATAGTCAAAACTGAAAATTAAAAACAATCCAATCAGAAAATGGGGAACAGACATGAAGAGGGATTTCACTGAAGAGGATATATGGATGGGAAATAAGCACAAGAAAAGACACTCAACATCATTAGCAATTTGGAAAATGTAAATTAAGAATACAAAGATATTGCTACATACCTACCAGAAAGACTAAAATAAAAAATAGTTGGCCGGGCGCAGTGGCTCATGCCTGTAATCCTAGCACTCTGGGAGGCCGAGGCGGGTGGATCGCTTGAGGTCAGGAGTTTGTTTGAGACCAGCCTGAGCAAGAGTGAGACCCCTTCTCTACTAAAAAATAGAAAGAAATGATCTGGACAACTAAAAATACATATATAGAAAAAATTACCCAGGCATGGTGGTGCATGCCTGTAGTCCCAGCTACTCAGGAGGCTGAGGCAGGAGGATCACTTGAGCGCAGGAGTTTGAGGTTGCTGTGAGCTAGGCTGATGCCACGGCACTCGAGCATGGGCAACAGAGCCAGACTCTGGTCTCGAAAAAAAAAGAAAAAATAGTGACAATAACAAATGCTGTTGAGGATGTACAAAAATCTAATTTATCATAAACTGTTGAAAATGTAAAACTGGAAAACCACTCTAGAAAATAGTTGGACAGTTTTGGTGAGAGGCAAAAAGCAGAAACTGTTTTTCCTCTACTCTCACACCACAAAAATCAACACTGAAGACAGCTATGACCAAATGTGTGTGAGTTTTTCCCTACACACCAAACAAGCAGACAACAGCTGAGTATTCTCCAATTCGATTTTGATACTATCTACCTGGAGATAGCCTCAGATCCCACAGGTTGAGGGCTCAGTCCCCAAGACTGCCACCACTTTGGACACCAGTTGCAAGTCAGGGCCTCCAGAACTTCTGACCAACCAGCTTCAAGCTGGGGATTCCATGACCTCCTTTTTGGGGGGGGTCAACTAATTTGCTAGAGCAACCCACAAAACTTACAGAAACACATTAACCAGCTTATTATAAAGGATATTACAAAGGAAACAGATGAAGAGGTGCATACAGAAAGGGGATCAGAGTTTCCATGCTCTCCCTGCATACGCCAATCTCCAGGAATCTCCATGTGTTCAACTCTCAGAACTGAGAACTTTTGGGTTTTTATGAAGGCTTAATTACATAGGCACGATTGACTAAACCATTGGCCATTGGTGATCAACTTCACCTTGGGGGGGGGCCTCTCCCCTCCCCAGAGGTGGGGAAGGGGTGGGGCTGAAAGTCCCAACCATCTAATCTGGCCAGTTTCTGGTGACTAGCCCCCATCCTGAAGCTACCTAAGGTGTTGCCAGCCATCAGTCTGCTCATTAGCATACAAAAAGACACCACTTGGAAGAGATTCCAAGGATTTTAGGTGTCTGCCAGGACATACATACAATATTAGTTCCTCCCAGCCCCTCTTTGAACCAGATCCCTATATCAAAAGATACTGGCACATTACTAGAATCTCATTCAATCATTAATAACTAGTACAGTCCATCATATTGTATGAATGCCTCCCAACGTGAGGCCACTCAGGTTTGCAAGGTTTCCATTCTACCTACAAGGGAAGTGGTCTCAACAAACACAGCTTCACCCTTTCAGGCAACTGGTATAATTGAGCTAAGAAACAATGTCATCTCTTGCCCTGCGCCTCTTTCAAGGTGGTAATATAACACTGGATTTCCCTTAATTCATAACCCATTTATTTATTCCTTTACCCTCAGCTACTATGCTTCTTTTCCTTTATTAATAACCTTTAGAAGGGACATTAGAATTTGCCACTGTGCTGGTCTAGATTGCAGGCAGCAATACTCCCCCTCAGTCCACTCCCATTCAGATAAGGTAAGGTTAGTTACATGGGTGCCCAACTAGGGGGCCCTTATTATCACCTGGCAATATAGCTGCATTCACTGATAACTACAGTTTTGCACAAACCACCTCCATCAGGCCATTAGGAATTCTGGCATAAGGCTAAAAAACATAGTTACAGCTTCTTGTTTAGGAATCATCGCTGCTTCCAGCACTTGTAGTTGAAGCCCTGGTCCTAAGACAACTACAGGTAGGAGGAAAGAAAAAAAAAAAAAAAGTTAAGACGATGTGGGGAAGAAACAAAGAAAAAAGAAAATATAATCATTATACCAGCATACTCCTCCCTTGGTAAGAATTGCAGTCATATCAGCATGCATCCCTACCCCTTCTTCCCCAGATCAACCAGAAAAATGGAGAGAATCTAGTGGGGACATTCCTTTCTCCACTTACGTTGAATATGAACACACAATCATGAAGGCATGAAAGCCAGCCCTTCATGCTTTTATCTCTCCCTTTGCTTCACAATCAATGTTCTAACTGCCAGTTCCATCTCTCTATCAAACTACTACTCTAAAGAGGATATTTCTCTGCTCACTGCTGGATGTTAGAGGCTATACGGTATGTTCTTTGGTCTGAAGAAATGATGGTAAGCTTTGCAAATCTGTGCACTATCTTCTATTCTAGCTTTTTTATGGAACTATGAGCATTTGCATCTTCTAAGGGTAAACAAAAGCCCAGACCAGAATCCTGTCTATTCCTGTCAAAAACCATTTGTAGTCCCCCAGGGCTACCAGCACCAGTCTCACCAGCTATGTTCAGGGCCTTCCCACCAGGGAATATGCCTTATAGCCATAGGCAGTCTCTGTCTCCCTTGCTGACAAACCCAACAATTCTGAGGGTGCAAGAGGAACATGTATAAATTCAGCCCATCTCTGTACTGCTGCAGTACCCCCATATCCACCCATTTCGTGGACCCAGGTGGCTACATTAAGGGAGCACACAGAAATACCTGCTTGTCAATTCCAAAACTGGAAGAGGGCTCTTCTGATGGGCATTCACATGTCCTACCTTAACGTACCCTTCAAATCTCCACAGGACCATGCCCCAAATGAGCATCCCTTTATAAGGCCAGGTTTTTATTGCCCTTCTGGTCTGACCATGTGGCCACTGCCCATGAGTCCGTAAGACCCAAACACAGGGGCTTTTACCACTGTTCAATTCTTCCATCACTCCTAGGAAAAAAGCATGCAATTTAGCCTACCAAACTGATTTGTTTTTACCTTCTTTGATCAGAGTGGCATCCTTCCAAATAGGATATTGTTTATTTACCTTGCAACTGCCATCCACAAACCAAGCAGCTCTTCACACAATTCCAGAGTAAGCCCTAGGAAAAAGGAGGCTCCCTGCTTGTGAGTGTCTCCTCCTTGCATTCCCCAAGTACCATGATACTGTATAAACCATTTCCATTTTATTATGGGACTCTTCTGAGCAGTGCTATTGCCATTAGTGTTTCCCTGACATCACTGCAGACAGCACGGGTATTTCAGGTGTCAAGATCAGCAGTTAATGCCCCTCAAGTGGAAATTTGCTAGTCCAAACTCCCAGTAGTTGTTGCTGGGAGGCACTCACAGGCTTTTGCCTTAAGCCCCAGTAAATGCTCCACAGAGGGCTAGCTAATGGAGAATTTGCCCCTACCAGCAAGCCAGCTTCTATTCTACCCTGTGTGGGTTCAGGCAATCTCTCTAGTTCCCATTGAACATACTGCTTGGAGGGCAGATTTACCTGCCTTCCGTTTTAAAGTACTAGGTAGGGGAATATCCCCCCAGTCATACACAGTATCTATTCCCATGAAACATTTAGGTAAAAAAGACACAACTACCTTACATAAAAGCCTGTTTAAACATTCCAACTTTCATAATCCTATCGACCCTTACATTTTCATGTTCTAGGGTTCTCTCCACACCAGATAATTTTACCCTCTCTTGTGCAAAGGGCTTTGGGTCTCCTGGCCCTTCAGTCAATCTTCATCTTGATTAACCTGCCTCAACATTGCCCCAAGCAATTGTTGGTAAGCTTTCTCATTGTAATCTCTGCCTTCTGACTTTTTCAATTTCTCTAAACTGGGGTAAATACAGCAAACCTTTTTGGAACCCCTTAATGTTGGAGGACCAGCAGGGCAGAGGCTCCCTTTAGTCCACCCAACCCCATTAGGTGGGGTATTAGGCCCCAACCCCATCAGTTTCCATTTTATTCATCCTATTTCTTAATAACCATGTAAAGATTACCACACTGCTGGCACAAGTCCCATGACTCCCCCCTTTCTTTTTCTTCTTAGTTTTACCCCATCACCATTTTCTTTATTCACCTTAGCTCTTTTTTTTGTTTTGTTTCAGGATATTATGAGGGTACAAACATTTTGGTTACATTTTATGACTTTGCCTCACCCAAGCGAGGCTTAGAGGCTTGCCCTTCCCCTCTACAATGCTCACCGCGTCCGTTAGTTGTGAGTTTACCCCCCAAATCCCTGGAGAATATTACTGCCCAGTGAGCACCATAGTGTTGATAAGCTAGTGACAATTTGATGGCGAGCACATGTGGAGCCTATTCTTCCGATCTTGTATTCACCTTATTTCTTAATAACCATTTAAAAACTTTCACCTTCCAGGAGGCATCCGGCAACTTTTGCCCTTTCCCTATTCTCTTGTTAATTAACCTAATGTTTGTATTAGCATCTGTAAGACCCAGGAGAGGAACCCGGAACAGCAAATTTGATGAGGCTTCCAGAATTGTCTTAAAAGTACCCTTACAAAAGGAGCCCCCTTAGCCACATTTTCCATGACCTGGGTAATAGGCAGGCATATTCAACAGGTGAATATCTCAGCATAAAGCCAATCCCACACGGTATGTCACTGGCTTCATCTAGGGTGTTCCACTCGGCATTTAAAGCTGGAGTCAGTCCCCCGTTTCAGGGTAAACACACTTTACAGCGGCTTTCATCCAGTCTGCCAGGCTGGCTATTCCCTCAGGAATAACCTCCTGCGTGTCTGCCTCACATACAACCATCTGCGATTGTTCCATAATGAGCTGTGAGTCCTGCATCAATTCAAACATGCTCTTCCACTCTACAACATTTTAAACCAAACACACTGCTTCTAAATTAGTTATTCTGACAATCCATTTTCATAAAGGTTCCTCAGGAAGCTGATGATACCAACCCACAAAAGGAGACAATTCCTTCACACTGTATCCTCTAGTTTCAATAATTTCTTGATTTTGTCTTGTAAAACAGGAAGGAGAGCAGGAGTGACTCCATGACAGGCTGAACCTCCTGGAATAGGCCTAAGTTTCGGTTTCCCCTACGCGGGTCCTCCCCTTCCCCGAAATGACGCTGATAACAACTAAAAGGTCCGGAGACCTGGAACCAACCAATCAGGAGCCCACACGATCAGCCACTCTTAAAGGACCAAATGAACTAAGGGGGGAAGGGGATGGTGTGCACAGCGTATGTAACCTACTTAAAAGTATAAAAGCTTGGCTCTTATCCCAGGGCGGGGTCCTGGTTCGTGGACAGGCCACTGCGTTGGTGCTCTGGGACTTGGACCCTAGCTGGAGCTAGCCAATAAACTCCTTTGCCTTTTGCAGCCTCGGTGACTCTGCCTCTCTGTTCTTGGGGCCGAGGGAAACCGGTTCTAACAGTCTTTCCCCCACAATGGCTACCTTCTTAGTGACCAAAGGTCTTAGAAGTACTTTCTGTTGCCCTGGCATAATTTTTCCCTTGGGGGGTTAGTTTTAAGGCTAGTGGCAAATGCTCAGACTCACTGAAATCTGACCTTGGTCGAGCATCAAAGTGTGACTCAGCAGTCTCTTTTATCTTCATTTTAGTTATTAAGGATAACAATAACCAAGGGATTGTATGTTTTGCTTTTTTCTCATTAGTTTGCATTTCCTATGCATCCAGTGAACCAACTGCCTGGGAGTTGGATCCATCTCTAAATTTCACTGCTTTTACCTTTAGTAATGAAGTGTAGCACAGCTGCAGCTCCAAACCAAGGGTGACCATGTGGCCAGCCAGAAATCAAAGGTCCCTGATTCCCCACCCTTTCATTCTTTCTCTTCCCAAACTATGGTTCCTGAGCAGCCAGAGACATTCTACCAAACCCCACTTCACACACATCAATTGTACGTGGAAAAACTCAAAGTACTTTTTCTCTGCCGTCACCCCACAACAATCAACACGGAAGACTTCTGTGATCCAGCGTGTGGGGGATTTTCCGCCCACCAAACAAGCAATCAATTCCGCAATAGACCACAGCTGGGTGTCCTCCTGTTCCATTCTGACACTACTCTACTTGGAGATAGCCTCAGGTTCCACAGGTTGAGGGCTCAGTCCACAAGACTGCCCGCAATCCAGATACCAGTTGCAAATCCAGGCCTCTGGAACTTCTGACCGACCAGCTTTAAGTTGGGGTTCTCACGTCCCCCTCTATGGGGGTCAACTAATTTGCTAGAGCGGCTCACAGCACTTAGAGAAACATTTACTTACGTTTACTGGTTATAAAGGATATTACAAAGGATACAGATGAAGAGATGCATAGCGCAAGGTATGGGGAAAGGGGCTCAGAGCTTCCACTCTGTAAGGCTGGTGGCGGGCACCCCTCCCTTCCCTAATGAAAAAAAGAAGAAGCCCACGGGAGACCTGCCGAGAACAACGCCTGCTAGGCCCAGCTAAGTTAAAGGATGACCACACCTGGATGGTTACCCTGATAAGGGTCTCAGTTCCTGGAGTCCACACATACCACCAGCCCCTCCTATTCCTCAATACCCGCCCTAAAACTGCAACAAAGAAATTCCTCCCTCTTCGCGCCAAAGAAACCCCATCCCCCCAACTCTAAAAACATACATAAGCCTACTCAAACCTTCTGGACAGCGAGACTTCTTGGGTCCCAAGGGCCTCTCTCTTGGGACCCATTACCCTCGCCCAGGAGCGCTCAAACAAAGCCTCGTCGTTGCTTACTCCTTTCAACTCTGCTTGTCTTTTTTTCTCTGGCGCCGACCATCCAAAAACCTTACACACAGTCTCCCTGGGAACACCAGCTTGCAGAAACCTCCATGTCTTCAACTCTCAGAACTGAGTCCTTCTGGACTTTTATGGAGGCTTCATCACACAGGCATGATTGATTAAACCACTGGCCACATGTGATCAACTTCACCTGTAGCCCCTCTCACCTCCCCGGAAGTGGGGGTGGGTGGAGCTGAAAATCCCAACCCTCTGATCCTGCCCAGGTGTTTCCTGTGACCAGCCCCCATCCTCAAGCCACCTAGGGGCTGCCAGCCAGCAGGCAATCATTAGCATACAAAAAGACATCACTTAGGAGATGTCAAAGATTTTAGGAGTTGTACTTTAGGAAACCGGGTCAAAGACCAGACATATATTTTACAGTATCACAGTTTCTTTTAAAACACTTACTATACAACCCAGCAATTACATTCCTGGGCATTTATCCCAGAGAAATGAAAACATAATAACTACACAAAATCCTCTACATGAATATTCCTAGTAGCTTCATTTGTAATAGCCAAAAACTGGAAATGACTAAAATGTCCCTCAGTAGATGAACAGTTAAATGAAATATGGTATATCCATACCATAGAATACTATTCAATAGTAGTACTACTCAATACCAATAAAAAGGAACGGGTTATTGATGTATGCAATAACTTACAAAGGTCACCAGAAAATTGTGCTGAGTAAAAAAAGAAAAAGCCAATCTTAAAAGGTCACATACTGTATCATTCCATTTATATAATATTCTCAAAATTTTAAATATAGAGATGGAGAGCACATTCTCGGCTGCCAGGGGATACAGACGCTGGGAGGGAGGTGCTTGGGTATGAACATAAAGGGGTAGCTTGAAGGAGATACCTGTGGTGATGAAATACTTATGTGTCTTGATTGAGGTTATAGTCATACAAATCTACACAGCTTGACAAACTGCATAGAACTGTACATATACATTGTAACAATGTTAGTTTCCTGGTTTTGATATTATACTATAATTAGTAAGATGTAACCATTGTGAAATATTGGGTAAAAGGTATAAGAGACATCTCTGTACTATATTCCAATTAATCTACAATTATTCCAAAATAATAAATTTTAAAAAGAGAGGGAAAGCCACCAAATTTATTTACTGGTCTGATAGGAAAATCAGTTCTAGCCATAATGGCTTCCATTCTGTTCCTTGAACCCACCAGAAACACACTCACTTTGATAAGGAAAACCCCCATCTATTACTTAGCACAGCAGTCACCTGAGACCCTCACCCCTCACGGAAGACCCGCATCAGCATAATACTAACCTAACACCTGGTCCATCAACATAATACTAACCTAACACCTGGTCCTTCAGAATAATACTAACCTATTACCTGGGGCATCAACATAACACTGAACCTATTACCTGGTGCAGCAACCAACCTAACCTATTACCTGGCGGGCCTTAGTCACCTGAGACCCCACGCCTTGGATCACCCCAACTTAATAAAAGTGGGAAAAATTGGGTAGACGGGGGACTCAGAATTTGGTGGCAAGACCCCTCTGAGCCCGCCGGCAAATAAACCTTGATTCTCCGACTCTCCGTGTGCCGCTCGGTTTGTCCTCGGGACCACTCGCTGTAACAACTTCAGGGCCATTGTGACCCATTATACTTTCTACTGCCTTAGGTATCTTTACTGAAATGTCACCTGGTCAGAGCGCTGTTGCTGCAAATCCTTTTCCAAGATTTCATATCACACACACAAGTACCTTATCACCGTTTCTGCTTATTTTCCATCATTAGCATTTGCCAACATCTAATATACTACATATTTAATTAATTATCTTGTTTATGGTCTGTCTTCCCCCTAGTAGGATATAAGTTTCATAAGAGCAAAGACTTTTATCTATTTTATTCACTATTATATCTACATTTTCTAGAAAGGTACATGGAACACAGTATTAACGGAAAAGAAGCCAAACTGTGTAAAATAATTTTAAAGAGATTTATTCTGAGCCAAATTTGAGGACCATGAGGACCCAGAGCCACTCCCAATAAGCCTTGAGCAAGCGGACTCTCTGTGGCTGGGTTACAGTTTGGTTTTATACATTTCAGGGAGACAGGGGTTACAGGTAAAGTCATAAATCAATACATGGGAGGCATACATTGGTTTGGCCCGAAAAGGTGGGCCTTCTAGAAGCAGGGGCTTACAGGTTACAGGTAGGTTTAAAGATTCTTTGACTTGTAATTGGTTAAAGATATGAAGTTTTGTCTAAAGGCTTGGAATGTTTTAAGATAAGAAGCTCTTACTTAGAGATCAGCCACTGGACATATATTTGTTATGTAAATTGAGGACCTGCAGGTGTGTCTTGCATACGCTTAGGCCTGTTAATGGGTTACCAAGGATATCTCCAAAAAGGGAGGGGGGCATGATGAGGCATGGCTGACCTCCCTCCTCCTGGCACACAATTTAGTTTTAGGTTAGGTTATCCCCTTGGCCAAGAGGGGGTCCATTCTGTCAGCAAGGCAGGGAACCCCTTAAGATGTCATTTTAGTTCACAACAGTGTGTACTCAATAAATACTTGTTCAATGAGTGAGTGATAATAATAAAATGTACAGGGAAAGAAAATTATAGACCAATCTCATTCATGAAGATAAGTGCAAAAATCCAAAACAAAATGTTGGTGAATAAGCAACTATATGTCATGATCAAGTAAAGTTTATTTCAGGACTTCAAGGATAAGTCAACATAAGAAAATCCATTATTGTAATTTCCCATATTTACAGACTGACAATACAAAAAAGCATTTGAGAGCCAGCACGGTGGCTCGTGCCTATAATCCTAGCACTCTGAGAGGCCAAGGCAGGAGGAGCGCTTGAGGTCAGAAGTTCAAGACCAGCCTGAGCGAGAGCAAGACCCCGTCTCTACTAAAAATAGAAAAATTAGCTGGGCTTGGTGGCATGTGCCTGTAGCCCCAGCTACTCAGGAGGCTGAGGCAGGAGGATCGCTTGAGCCCAGGAGTTTGAGGTTGCTGTGAGCTAGGCTAAAGCCATGGCACTCTAGCCCAGGTGACAGCGAGATTCCATCTCAAAAAAAAAGGATTTGATAAACACACAACACTCATTCATGAACATCATTACCAAAAAGGAAAAAAAGGTATCCTTGGACTAGAAAGGAACTTCATGAACCCGATAATCTCTATCTATCAAAACCTTACATCAAACATCAAATTTAATAGTAAAATTTTAGAAGGATTCCTATTATCAAGTCCAGGTTGCCCCTATAGCTCTTACTAACAGACATTGTATGGTGATCCTAGCCATTGCAGTTAGACAAGGCAAAATAATATGAAGTATAAAGGTTAGAAAAAAATCTATAAAATAGTAAATATTTATAGGTGACATGACTTCACTTAGAAAATCCAAGCAAATCTACAGGCAAACCATTAGAAATAATAGTTCATCAAGAGTACTGCATATAAAATCAACATATAAAAATCAATAGGATTCCAATATGTTAAAAATAAACAATTAGAAAATAGTTTAAATGGGTCCATTATAGCAACTAAAATATAAACCACCTTGAACTAAATCTAAGAAAAGATGTACATGAATTTCTTGTAAAAAACTTTAAACAATATTGAAAGGCAGAAATGACCACTGATTATTGAAACAATTGGCCATTTTCATACATGGAAAAATTCATGGGGTCAGGTCTCTCAATCTATAAATTCAATGCAATTATAATCAGTAAGTTTTTTTATGGAACTTCATAAACTCAGTCATTCAGTAGAGAAGTGCCAGTCCGAAAATAGTTAGGAAAGTACTGAAGAACAATTTGATCAGACTCTCCAAACCAATAAGCTAAATCTGTTATAAGCTATAATAATAATTAAGACAATATAGATACAGGGAAAGCCAAATATCCAGGTGGACTAGATATGGAAAGCCCAGAAATAGATCCACATATATATGGAAAATTACTATATGACAGAGGAGACATCACAAACCAACGCAAAAGGGTATATTATTACATAAAATATGCCATGACAACTGGCTAGCCATATAAATATTTACATATCTCACACCACACAAAAAAATAAAACCAGATGGATTATGAACTAAATGTGAAAACCTAATCTTTAAGACTTTTAGAAGAAAACAAGAAAATATCTTTCTAAGTTCAGTGTAGGAAAGAATTTTTTAAATAAGATGCAAGAAGTACAAATAATAAAGGAAAATAGGATATATTTAACAGCATAAAACTTCCCCTATGACAAAAGATATCATAAATAAAATGAAAAGGAGGCAAAAATTAACAAAGTGGTTGTCTTTGGCAATGGAGAGGACTGGCAAGAGGGGAAATTATTTATAACATATCTAAGAGATAAAGGATTAACTTTGGGGATTTTTTTTTTTTTTTTTTTTTTTGAGACAGAGTGTCACTTTGTTGCCCAGGCTAGAGTGAGTGCCGTGGCGTCAGCCTAGCTCACAGCAACCTCAAACTCCTGGGCTTAAGCAATCCTCCTGCCTCAGCCTCCCGAATAGCTGGGACTACAGGCATGTGCCACCATGCCCGGCTAATTTTTTCTATATATATTTTTAGTTGTCCAGATAGTTTATTTCTATTTTTTTTTAGTAGAGACGGGGTCTCGCTCAGGCTGGTCTCAAACTCCTGACCTCGAGCGATCCACCCGCCTCGGCCTCCCAGAGGGCTAGGATTACAGGCGTGAGCCACCGCGCCCGGCCTACTTTGGGGATTTTTAATCCCAGCACTATGGGAGGCCGAGGTGTGGGGATCACTTGAGGTCAGGAGTTCAAGACCAGCCTGAGCAAAAGCGAGACCCCTGTCACTACTAAAAATAGAAAAATTAGCCAGGCATGGTGGCACATGCCTGTAATCCCAGCTACTTGGGAGGCAGAGGCAGTAGGATTGCTTGAGCCCAGGAGTTTGAGGTTGCTGTGAGCTAGGCTGATGCCACGGCACTTTAGCCTGGGCAACAGAGTGAAACTTCGACTCAGGGAAAAAAAAAAAAACTTTGGGGATTTTTGTTTTGTTTTGTTTTGTTTTGTTTTGTTTTGTTTTTAAGACAGGGTCTCACTCTGTTGCCCAGGCTGGAGTGCAGTGGCATGATCATAACTCACTGCATCCTCCATCTCTTGGACTCAAGTGATCTCCTGCTTCAGCCTCCCAAAGACTACAGGCCTGCACTACCACGCCTGGCTAAACTTCTAAAATACACAAATAACTCTTATAAATCACTAATAAAGGCCAACAACCCAAAAGGAAAATGGGCAAATATTGGAAAAATAGGCCATTTTTTTAAAAAAGGAAATATGAATGGCTAATAAACATATTGTAACAAGCTTGATTAACAGTTAGGAAAACCAAAATTTAACAATAATGAGATACCATTTCATACACATGAGAGTGGCAAAATTTTTAAGGTCTGACAATTTCAAGTGCTAATGATGGGGATAAATGGATAATGTGGATAATCTTCTATTTGTTAGTGGAAGTATAAATGGGTATAACCACTTACGAGTACAATTTGGAAATATCTGGTAATGTTAAGAATGATGATAAGCTGAGAAACTCTTATACATTGCCCAGGAAAGCATATACAAGGATGTTTGTTGGCATATTATTGACAATAATGAAAAATTAGAAATAGCCTACATACCCATTAACAAGGAAATTAATAAATAAATAAGTGGTATATCGTAGGACTCAATGTTCCCAGTTGCCATACTGGAAAAGGCTTTTTTCACTTTTCCTAGAGCATCTCTTTCAGAAAACTTGTAATTATAAAGCCACCTCAGTATCTTTGATAAGCATGCAAATCATCTTAAAATCTAAATAAGCCTCTTGACAGCATGACAACCTAGGAATATTTTTCTTAAGGACCTGAAAGGCATCTCTTCAAAACATTAATATCAAGGTAGATAGGCCCCTATCTCCCTGTTACCCTGGGAGTTTAACCTAGCAAGCTTCAAGCCTTAATTGCCTGCTTGCCATAGAGATAAGAGAAGTTTTATTTTTTCTTTGGATAATGGTAATTAACTAATGCCTGTTAACCCCAATTAGCACTATGAAGTCTTTGAACTTGAGGAGTTATGCTTTAGCTTGAGAACGTGTATGTAATGGATTGTATCTGTGTGCCTGTATAAAAGGGTAAATTTCTTTCTGTCCTTGCAATCTCATTAGTAGACTGCCTGTCATTCACATCCCAATCTGGTTTAATGTTTATACAATAATAAAATGGTTTTCTTTTATTCTTATATTTGTGAAAAGGATTTTCTGGGTTAGCAAGAGATTTTATTTTTAATTGTTCCTAACAATATTCATAATAGGAGTGTTCTCCTAGTGAGTATTAGAAGGGAATGAAACCAGAGGCAGTGGCACCTGCCTGTAGAACCAGCTACTCGGGAGGCTGAAGAAGGAAGATCCTTTGAGCTCAGGAGTTCAAGTCCAGCCTGGGAAACACTGTGAGATCCTGTTTCTTAAAAAACAATGTAAATGAATTACATCTATGTACTGTATATCAACATGGAAATATCTAACATATAAAAAGAATAATGCTGAGTGAAAAAAAAGCAAGCCCATTGGGTACATGTGGACTTGTGAAAAAACTTTAAATATACAAAATAATTCTAGGATAAATATATATGTTTATATAAATATACATATTGACATGATATATTTATACTATTTATACATAAATAGAAGCATTAAATATACATGTGGCATATTAAATATATATTATATATTGAAGAGATATAAATATATATTTGGCATGTATTATTCTTGGCTTTGTTTTCTTTTTTTCTTTTCTTTTTCCTTTTGGTTGTTTTTCTGAGACAGAGTCTCCCCCTGTCATCTGGGCTAGGGAGCAGTGGCGTCATCATAGCTCACTGCAACCTCACGAGTGATCCTCCTGCCTCAGCCTCCCGGGTAGCTAGGACTACGGGCACACACCACCATGCCCGGCTAATTTTTCTATTTTTTTAGAGACAGGATCTCACTCTTGTTCAGGCTGGTCTCAAACTCCTGGCCTCAAGCAATCCTCTTGTCTCAGCCTCCCAAATTACTAGGATAACAGGTGTGAGACACCATGCCTGGCCCTTGGCTATATTTTCTATTATATACTATATTATATATCTATTATATATCTATATCTCATATATTACATATTATCTGTTATATATTACTGAATTATATAATTAAAATTATATTATATTTATATAATATACAATTACACTAAATTTTATTATAGGTGATATAATAATATATTACATGATTGTATAATACTCATATTATTAATTATAATTATAACTATATTAATACATAATTATATAATAATATATTAATAATATGTAACTATATGTATAATATATATTTCATATATATAAAACAGAAAACATGGCCAAGAAGGATACGTTCCAAATTCAGGATTGTGTTTGCCTCTGGTGAGACAAAAGAATAGCCCTGGGGAAAGGAGTAAAAGCACAATTCACTACCTCTGTAATGTTTTATTTAGAGAAAGAGCAATGTGAATGAAACAAACATGACAAAATGTTCATCTTGAGGAGGTGGATACAATGATGTTTATTATGTGACTCTATACTTCCAAATTTGCATGAATAATATTAATAATGAAAATAAGTAATTGGCTTTTTCCTTGCAGCGCCTGTGTTCTTTCAAGGCAGAGAACTTTTTTTTTCAAGTTTCCTACATGATGTTTGTGGCAGCAATTAGCAGTTAAGCATTCACTAGCAGCCTGGGTTAGAGACGTGGAGAGAAACCCAACGAAAGAAAATGTGAAAACCTGGCATCCAAATAAGCGCCTGGTGTTGCCCGTGCTTCTAGCTTGCTGTGACTTTTGGAACCTGTATTGAATTCCAAGTTCAGAGTGATGACCTCTGGGAGAGTTCCACCTTTGTGATCCTTTCTTAAACTTATCACCAATAGTAAGAACCTGGCTACAGCCCAGGAAAAAGTTATACCGCTAGGGTATTTAATCTGCCCCCCCAGACTGCAGAGCTTCCTGGGTCCTGCTTAGACTTATTAACATCTGAAAAGCTTGTCTTTTTCAGATTTACTGAGTACTGGGCCCTTCTCTGATTCCCAAGGGAAAATCTAGTTCTCCTTGGCAGAGCCTCTGCTAAAGACTCAGCCTTTGAGAGAACAAAACAGGAGGCTTCTGGGCCAAGAAAGGATAGAGGGAAAATCTTTATAACCTCCCTACCATTTCTCTTACCTCTAAATGGCCATTTGTGGAAATAAAAAAAAAAGGCAGAGAGCTTAAAGCCTTCAAACCATAGGAACATAGGCTCCTGCTGTGCCTGTACATAGATCTTCAGGAAATAAAGCAAACAGATTCTGCTGCCTGCATGCAGGAATAACAGCAAACATCTCTTGGGAGCAAATTTGTTTCTTTTGCCACAGGAAAACAATATTCTTCAGAGACTGCCTACTTCCTCACTACTCCATCGCCTCTAGGTCCATTCAAACTTACAGATAAAGGAACCAGAACACTGAAACTTCAAGTGCACATTCTAGCACCTATTAAATCACAATCACAGTACATATAATTGTGGCCAAGAAACACATGCAAGTGTGATATAATGTAATAATATGCAGCCAATACGATTCATGTTTTAAAGTATGCACACAGGTACACACACACACACACACACACACACACACACACACAGAGGCACCTCCACATATGAAAGGGCTGTGACAAAACACATCAAAATGTTCACATTCACAGCGAGTACCTCTCTATCAGGAAACAAATAAATGTTATTAATTTTAGAATAACCCCCCACTAACTTCTGAGATCTCCTAATCACATTCCTAAGGACCAATGTTGACAGGAAAGTTTTCTCTAATTCAAATAAAATTTTCTACTCTGGTCAATCCAATCTAATGCAATCCTAATCTAATATTGCTGTGAATAGTTATCCAAAAAGATAGTTGCCTCTCTAATTCTTAACGTCCACTAGGAAAGTAAATCCTATAGCTTTCAACAATCACTGAATTTCATACCTAACAGCACATCTTAAACTAAGTGACTAATGTGGGGAGCATATTTTAAAGATTTATTTTGGTAAAAGCAATAATTTTATTTTTTTTTATTTTTTTCTAATTATACAAACGTCTAGTAAAAAGTGCAAACTTTAAAATGGAAAGGTTAAAGTCCAGTAATGAAGCATGACTTCCCCTATGTCACAGAATTAACTAGTTTAGTGTCAGAGCTAACTGCTATTAATAACATGCTTTAACTACCTACATATGACAAGACTTGACTTTGTGCTTTTGTTGGTGAAAAGGTAGAAGAGTACAACAAAATGCTCTTAGCATTTTAATGTCACCATTTTTCTCCTAGTTCTGTTGAATTTTGATGTAATTTGATTTTTATGTACTTAGATTTTGATATAGATAGATGTTTCACATAGATTTGATGTAATTAAATTTCGATGTTGAATTTCAATGTTTGAATTCCAACACAACTGGAAAACTAAGTTGGCTTTCTAAATAATTCTATCACTACTTGTAAAGTGGTTAAGGATTAAATAAGATAACATATATAAAGTCCTTGACCCAGAACAAGTGCTCAATGAATTGTGGTTCCATTGCTCACAATGACACTTTATGTGTGCATACAAGCTTAACAGTCTACCAAGGTGCTTTGACATAAACTCTAGTCTCACAACAACTATGTGAGTTAAGAAAAAACAAATATTCTTCTCCATCTCCTTTAAAACAAGGAAAAGGGGGCTCAGATAAGATAAGTAAGTTGCCCAATATCACCCCAGAGCTGGCCATTAAAGCTCTAATACTCACAGGAAGTCCTCAGACCCCAAAGACAATACTACTCTTTCCCTATGCTAGTGGTTCTCAAACTTCATAGTACAATAGAATCACCTGGAGAGATGGGCTTGTTAAAACACAAACTGCTGGGCCCCACCCCCGCATTTACTGATTCAGCAGAAGTAGAGAGGTACCTGAGAATTCGCATTTCTAACATTTTACCAGGTGATGCTGATGCTGTTGGTCTAGAAACCATACTTTGAGAACCACAGGACTATGTCATGCTGACATGCTAGGAAGACTTAGTCTAACATGGACTAAGACCTCTGGAGTAACATTTCTCCTATCTACAGTGTCACATAATGTCAGAGCTGCAAGAGACCTTAGAAAGGATCCTGCTCAATGATTATAGTTCCTGTTTCACTATTAGAGTACCATGGTACAATTTTTTAAAATTACCTTTGCCTAGGCTCCACCATCAGAGATGCTTATTTTAATTGTATACGTGAAACCCAGGTTCTACTGAGAGAGTCCTTTGCCAGCAGACTCACCTTACAAGAAATATTGAAGGTCTTCTTCAGTCTAAAAGCAATTGACCACAGACAGTAATTTGAATTCACATGAAAAACTGAAATCTCCTATAAAGGCAATTTTATACTAATAAAAGACTATGAATGCATGTATCTTCTCCTTTCTTCTCTTAGCTGATATAAAAAGAAATTATATTAAACAATATATATATAATTATATTTTGAGGCCCATAGCAATAGGAAATATAATACGTCTAAAATAAAAGCACAAAAAAGTGGGTTAAAGCAAATCTATTATGAAGTAAGGAAATGACACAAAATGGTAATGTGAATCCACAAAAACAAATAAAGAGAACCAGAAATGGCATCCAATAAGGTTAATATAACAAGCTCTATAAATGTATGTTTATTCTCCTTTCCTTT